>NC_133392.1:76272500-78672500 GCF_047511655.1 Castor canadensis
TGGGTGGTGATGGAAGCCATATCAGGCTCAGGTGTGATCCACAGTCCTGTGTCTGTTGTCCTCCCTCTATTGTGGCTCAAACCCTTGTTCTTCTACTTCTTGACTTCCTGTCCTCATCACAATCTTTTTCACAAAAGCTCTTTCTCCTTGCTACAATTTCTGGTCCCAAGTTGATGTAGAATCCATGAGCTTCCTCCATGCTGCTGGTATCTACCCAAGTAGGAAAAAAGGACCACATTTATCAAGTATCTACAAAGTCTTAGGTACGTCAACACATTGTCTCATGTCATCACATTTAACCTCCATGACAACCTTTAGACACAAACATCATGCCAACTTTTTAGACAGGGAGAGAGGCTCAGAGACACACCTAGGGGTGTGCATTAGTCAGTTTTCTGTCACTGGCACAAAATACCCGAGAAAATCTACTTAAAAGGATGAAAGGGTTTTTTTCCAGCTCAAAATTTTGTTCTGTGCTTGCTTGGCCCATGACTTTTGCACCTGTGAGTAGACAGAACATCATGCTACGATGCATGATAGAGCAAAGCTGCCTGACTCATGGCAGCCAGGAAGCAAAGAAAGACAGAGAAGGGAGTTGAGGGTCCCAATATCCCCTACAAGGGCATGTCCCCAATGGCCTAGCTTCATCCAACTAGGCCCCACCTCCTAAAGGTTCCACCACCTCCCAATAGCACCACAGGTTGGAGATCCAGCCTTTAACACATGGGCCTTGGGAGACATTTAAGATCCAAACTGTAACATAGAGCTAGTACCAGATGGTGTACCTGGCCCAAGGGTCGGTAGACACTGATGATCCCAGACCACCTGTTCTCGTTCCACCTGTGTGGCTTCAGGTCCTCCACCTGCAGTTCCCAACATTGCAGCTGTTGACTTTCTACATGTGGCTTCTGAAGGGCTGGCTCTGTATCCTGGCAGGAGTGGTTATTTAAGTCCGCTAGGGAAACAGTGTGCATAGATACAAGAGTGTGCTTCCTTCCTGAGGGAGCAGAGAGCCCAGCCACTCAGTATCAAAAGTAAGTAATTTTCTCCTAACTTTCTAGACCTTTTACCTGCCTGCCTCCCCATGACCCAAGAGAACCTGTGGGTTCTCCATCACTTTCCTACAGTACCTCCTGGAGTTGCTGGGTCTCAGCCATTTCCACAGTGCTAATGAAAATGCCACAACTTTCTATCATACAAGAGAAAAAAAAGAATCCAGCTGAGACTCTCCTACAGTGACAATTTTAGGAATAACTTTGACTCTTTCAACAAGCCCAGCTGGAAACACTCAGAAAGCTGCACTGTTGCCCCAGTGGAAGGCAGGCAGCTGGCATTGACCTCCTTCAGTCCTCTGAAGATGTTTCTCTTGATGATAGTTAGGTGGTATTATGAATAGAAATGCATGCTATGCAGGAAAAAAAATAGATGAATAAATAGTGTATGTGCCTTGAAAACAGACCAGAGTTCCAGCCTGGAATTATTGGCCATGCTGTAGGCCAAGTAGAGCAACCTGGAGGATGTATAAAGACAGGGGACAAGGAAGGAAACTACTGGCATGTCCTAAAGACCTCACATATGGTCCAGTGGCTTTAATCTACTCAGATACCGTGATGATGTTTGTCTTGTTGTTCTTACCTTAAAGGAAAAGAAACTCAGGACTCACCAAGGTGAGGAGATAGAGAGAAATAGATACACACTACATTTATGAATTCAAGCAGAATAGAAAATCATTGAGCAAATGGGAAAGATACATTACATGAAAATTTGGAAATGTGATTTATTTAAAACATTTCATATGTGCCAAGACCAGCACACACATGGAGTGACTGCTCTGTATAAATGAGAACTATTTTTTGATCTAATTTAATTCATATGGTCCAATTGTCGGAATGGAATGAATGTGACCAGTGGTCCACGGAATTCAGAAAAGGGCTCCTGTCTTCCAGGCACTTTGCTGCATGAAAAAGTGTGAGAATCACCAGTGAATAAGATTCAGCCCAGAACCCTTCACTGGAGAGCTAAAGTTCCTCTCCAACACCCCAGCTCTCACCCACGGCAAAAGAGGAGGAGAATATTCCAGAAAGAAGGAACAGCTTGTGCAAAGGATGAAACACTACGAAAGGGCACAGTGTGCTCCCAGAATGAAGAGAAGTTTGGTGTGGTGGGCTGGGGCAGTAAGGTCACCTAGTTAAGTATGGCTTTCTGCCATCCACAGGAAGAAACCAGGGGAGTGATACAAAGGGAGATATAAGTAGACCTCCAGTGAGAAAGGCCTTGCTGCCAGCCACATGGGGGTACATTCATAGAGAAGGATGGCAGAGGCCAGGAAAGCAGGGGAAGCTCTTGAGAGATGTAGTAAGAAATGAGGAGAAGCAGGGTGAGCCCAGGTAGGAGAGGATATCAAAGATGACTTGGGAGTATTTCACTCAATGCGAGGTTGACATCTATGTGGGTTGGGGTGAACCAAGAAGGACCCCAAGCTGCTGTTGCAGAATGCTGTGGTGGGGAAAAATGGACAGCAGTAGACAAGGTGGTACATGCCTATAATTCCAGCTATCTATGAAGCAGAGACAGGAGATTTTGGTTCAAGGCCAGCCCAGGCAAAAAGTTAGCATGACTCCCATCTCAACCAACAAGCTGGGCATACACCCATTATCCCAGTTTTGCAGGAGATGGAGATAGAATTTTTGTCTGAGTTCAGCCTAGGTAAAAACATGAAACCCTATCTAAAAAACAAATTAAAAAGCAAAAGGATTGGGGATGTGGCTTAAGTGGTAAAGCACTTGCCTTACAAGTACAAGGTGCTGAATTCAATCTCCAATACCACCAAAAAAAAAAAAAAAAAGAATTGGGATGAAGGGATCGGGTCCACTCCTTTTCTAGGGGGTGCCATGAGTACTCCTACCTTGGCTGTATCATGCCCTACTCAGATCCCACCACAGGTGCACAGGGACAAATGTGACTTTGCCGATAGGAGAGAGGAAGGCTGCCTTTCCATGTTTTGTTTCTGTGCCTTGTCACTCTCACCTGGCTCTTGTAGTTCTCTTCCTGCTCCTTTCCTCCTTTCCCCACCGAAGGGGCAGGGTGGGACTAGTGCCAGGAACAGGGTCTTCCTAAGAGGGGGAAGAGGGAGAGTTTTAGATCTGACCAGCAGAGGCAGACCTTGCTCTGTCTGCCCCCACCCCGTATCTGGTTGTCCTGGCCCCTCCCACTCATCTGATTGCTACTGTTCTCCCCTCCACAGTGATTTTGATTTTAGTGGCCATTCTTTCTGTCCCTCTAAACAGAGCCCCTGAAGTTCAATATCAAGAGTGGAGCTGTTCTGTTCGGCCGGTGGATGGGAGCGGCAGCCTTTGAGAACATCCAGGGACCTGCTGGGCCTTTCTTCCCAAACCCCAGTGGGCGAGGTGCTTGGCAGAGTGGCAGCCAGCGCTGGGAACAGGAGCCAGGCAGCCTGCCAGCTGCCCGGACTGTCCTCAGAACCATGTCCAAGGAAGCTTTCCAAGGAACAAACAGCAGCCACAGGGGGTCCTGCTCTCAGCTCCCTGGGAGGGGGAGGCGGTGCAGCGAGGGAGGACCCCACATGTGTCTGGGGCTGGGCACGTGTATGATGGGACAAAGCTAGTATAGCTGAGGACCAAGTTACAGGACATAGGAAAGTGCCTGCTCAGCTTCTGTCTAATTGACAAGGCAGGGAACATGCTTCCCAATCTCGCAGAGGCAGAAGATTCAATGCTGCAGCACCTCCATGGGCTTTTCACATGTGGCACAGATGGCCAAAGTGAGAAGCCAGTCAAAAACCCACCTGCCGGGGCACAGAAGGAAAGAGGCTATTCAGGTGTTCCTGCTCTCACCAAAGGCTTTGCTCACCTGATCCCCAAAGCTGGGATCCACCTCCCACCCTCCTCTTGAGGCTCATTCCTTTGCTAGGGATGTGAATATTAGTGAGTGCTCCTGGGTTTCCAGCAGACATAGCCCCCAATCACCCATGTAGCAAGCCTGGCAGAGCATCCCAGTCCCCTGGCCCAGGGTCCAGGGAGATGTCCCCCATCACTGACCTCATCACTGTTCCCAGTCAGTAACTCAATCAGTGACTCTCATCGGTCCACCTTCCCCAGGAACCATGGCCAGAGCCTCCTCTGGCTTAAGTTTCTTACCCATTTCCAGCACACTTGTTCTATGCCACCTTTACCTCCACCTAAGTGATGCCAGGCCTAATGGAAAGACCATCAGTGAAAACTTCTTAGTCCCTTACAGTTCATTTGGATTGTAATACCCATCCCTGATCATTCAGCATTTACTCATAGGATTTGCTTTCCTTCCTCTGTACTAGGCACCATGTTTCAAGGGCAATGGGATAATGATGAACACACCACACCCTGCTCCCACAAAACCCCCATAGAGGTAGAAGTTACACAGCTGAGCTCCCAGTGGGTTTCATGGAAGAGGTGCTAATGTCTACTGTGGGGTTCATTGGGACCAGAAGCATGTGGAATGGAGCCTGGGAGATGGATCCAGTCTCGTAGACAGAAGTGGGAGACACCAAGGAGAGGGGAAGAATATGAACCAAAGCACATAGTCTAAAAGTGCTGATCTCTGAGAAATAGCTGGATGCCTGTTGGTTAGTCACAGAGTAGGCCCACGTAAGAGGGAAAGGGGACAATCCTGAGCACAGACTGCAAACACCACAGGGGAAGAGGGAGGTTATTTGGGATGGGGCAGGGCAGAGCTCAGAAGACTTCTGGAAGGGACCACAGCAACAGCACCTGAGCAGGCAGCAGGGGCCATGCCTGGGAGGTAGCCAGCAACTGGGCAGCATCCCTCTTGGCACCAGTCAGGCAGGGTAGGGAACAGCCAAGGAGCTATTTGGGGACAGAGCCAGGTGCTCTGGGAATACATGCTCCCCCACAGATGCCACCCAACCATCATTTGCCTTGGCTCTTTGTTTCTGTCATATTCCTGAGCATCTCTACTAAGAAATAGGTGAGTTGTCTCACTGTTTTTGTTTTGCCTGTCTTCCCTGCTATATTCTCCTAAAGTCATTGAAAATGACCAGATGGAAGAGGAAGATGTTTGTACTTTCTGAGCTGTGGTCTCTGAGCATAATGGTGCTGATGCCTAGCCAGCCTCTGCCTGCCTGTGCAGCCCCACTTGGGTCGGAAAGGCCCCTCCAGCCTCGGCAGGCCCAGCAGCAGCCCCTCCACTCAATGGGGAGCCCTCTGGCCTTCATGCTCCACTGAGATTTCTCAATTGACTGTAACTTCCTTTTCAGAAATCCTATTTGACTTCAAAGTTACAAAAGATTGTTCTCCTGGGGGACGGCAGAGATATTCAAAGTTTGCCTCCTAGAGATAGCCAGTGGAAGTGTTAAAAAAATTTTTTTTAATACTGGCATAATACCATCATTGTCCTTGACTCTAAAATCCTCAGACAGGCAATTTTGAAAAATTCTAGTGTTCTCTTTAGAGCTGAGTTTCAAAATTAAAAACATCCTCTCTAGAAGGTACTGGTCAGCTTGGAATAACAGACCCAGAAAGCAGAGATTATAGAAGATTAACAGGGTTCTAAGACCCCTCCAAGTCTCAGCCCCAAATTCAAGACCTCACAGACCTTAACACAGAAGACTGAAGTGTAAATGATTCTGTTGCACAATTTCAAGTGGAAGGAAGTGTTACAAAAAGAGAATTAAAAAGTGGCAAGGCTGGGAACCACTCTCCTTTGAGGACCAGGGAGGCCCCCCCCACCGCCCCGAGGAGGTGTTATCCCAGAAGAAAGAAGGACAGAAAGAAAGGAGCAGTGGTGAAAAGTGAAAGGAGAAGGAAGATGGGACGTGGAGTGAGGAAGGATACGAGTATGAGGGTAAACTGGGTCATGACCACTTAAGGAAGGAGTCAGCAAACTGTCTCTATAAAGGTTCATGTGGTATTTCAATTTTGTGGCCTTCAGTCTCTTTTATCTACTCAGTTGAGCCAGTGTACAATAAAAGCACCATGGGATATGTGTAAATGAATGGGTGGAGTTATGTTCCAATAAAACTTTATTGACAAAAATAAGCTGAGGGCCATATTTGACCAGAGGGTTGTAGTTCCCAGACCTTATTTTGGAGCTTTATAGGTTTAGGTAAGGCCTGTTATTTTTATTGTTAATGGGACAGAAGCCATCAGAGGATGGAAAGCCTAAAAGTGAAGTCATATGGCTTATGTTGTAGAAGATCATTCTGGCTATTGGAGAAGACTAGAGCAGAGGAGGGGGCCATTTCAAAGCCATTAAGGTTCTGTGAGCAAAAGACAATGGAGACTTCACAGACAATGACTGTAACTTCTCATCTGTATCTTCAGGTCTCCCAGGACTCAGGACAGAATTGCAGAATTGCACTTCCCACCACTGTGAATGTAGATGTGGCCACGTGACTAGTACAGCCAAGAAAATATGAGAAGTAGAAACCTCTGAGATCAAGTGTAGAATTTGCACTTTCTTTCCTCTATCATGATGACCTCACATATTCTAGAAACTGCCAACACTGGTACTTGAATGAGGATAACTTGCAGCAGAACCCCAACACACACCTGCAATGTAATATAATAAAAGCAAAGAATAAACCTGCAATTTTAAGCTACTAAGAGTTGAGAGCTACTTATTCCTGCAGCTCACCTGGCTCATTCTGACTGATATAGTGGTAGGTTGGAAGATGACCATCAGTGGACAAAATGAGAATAACTTTTCAAGGTAAAGCTTATGGGATTTGCTGATGAATTAGTTGCAGAATGTTTGAAGATAAAAAAAGGATGACCTCCAGGGCATTTGGCCTGAGCAACTGGGTGAACAATGGCAATAAGTAACAAGAAACAGAAGACTGGGCGAGGAGCTCAGGGTCTAGGAAGGCTGGCCAGGCTTAAATAACAGTTCATCATGTCTAGCAATGAACTTGGGTGACTCACTAGCTTTCTCACAGGAAGTATCCTTGTCTGTACAAAAGGGTAAAAATAGTGTCCACCACATAGGGCTGAGAAGAGGACAAATGGAAATAATTCGCACAGGGTGCTCAGCCCTGTCCCTGGCACATTAGTGTCAATGTTGTCATCACTATTATCAGTGTCTTAAGAGCTTGTTCATTTGGAGCTAATCCCTGGGGTTAGTAGGTTCCAAGTACCATGGAAAACCTGGTTTCTGGACCTGCAGAGCTGTCAAAAAAAAGTAGTCTGGCCTGGCAAGGTCCTCCCTGGTCCTCTCTCCAACCCTCTGTCAGCCCAGACACTGGCTGGCCCCTGGCTGAGCTCCACTTCCTGACTAAGCTTCATACGGCTGGTGCTCATTGCCCCAAAGAGAGCCCAGCCCTGCTTCCTTCTGATTCTCTCAACTCCAGATGGCTGGGCAGACCAGCATAGAGACTCATTTCCACAGTAACTCCAGAGTGGGAAGACATCTGGCTGGCATGATTCTGGCACTGTCTTCCCTTGTGTCTGGATATGCCCTTGCCAGGTGACAAGTGAAATCACAACCAACATTTTAGAAAGCTCCAGAACAGGACCACTCATCACATGCATCCATCTGGTCATTTAAGGGATTGAGAACATGAACAAAGCCTTGGCATGTTGGTCCTCATGGGCTGAAATACAAGGTCTCTTTCCTCAAGGTCAAAATAACACACTTGGGTGGTTTTGTAGTACCTCATTCCTTCAGGACCACATCCTTGACTCTGTCCCCTGATTACTATCAGTGTTGGCTGCTGGCAGTTCTCAACCAAAGTGTTGGTTGCATCCTCTTCCTGGGGCCAGCTCATATTCAGCAAGTGGTCCATGTAGGGGAACAAAGGCCCAGTCCCTGCCCCATCCACAGGGTCACACCCACACTTCCACTCTCAGACTCGGATTCTGCTTCCCAGGGGAGGCTGTTTCTGTCCTTGGCATGCTGGTTCCAGACATACAGTATAAGATCTTCCATAAAAATATCCCACAGCGTTCTGTTAGATCTCTTATCACTTAAAAATAAACATATGTAGAAGACAAGAATCCTAAGAGTTACTCTGGTCACTATATGCAATTCTTGCCCCATAGAGGCTGATGTCTTGAGAAAATTCAGTCTCTGGAGCCACCAGGTGGGGCCTTGACACACAAGTCCTGCATTCTCTGTAATGTTTCCGTCATCCCTCCATCTTTGTCCTAGCTCCAAAACCAGCTTCTCATACTGTCACAGGCCAATGACATCTTGCTCTTGATGTTCTTTCCCCTCAGTTTAACAGCTACATGGTAACAGTGGCTACTTCTCCTGCCTCTTTTACACATGAAGCAAAATGTGAGCTTAATTTAGATATGTGTGCATTAAAACACTTTCTTTGGGAGAGTGAGAGCATTAATTACTTTCATCAAATTTTCACAGGGTTATAACCCAAAATAGATAAAGACCCATGGTTGGCAGGGCACAATGGCTCAGGCCTGTAATCCCAGCTATGTAGGCAGAGATCAGGAGGATCTCTGTTGTGGGCCCCATTTCAACCAATAAGCTGGGCATGATGGTTCACATTTGTAATTCCAGCTATTAGGGAAGCATAAGTAGAAGAATCACAATCCAGGCTGACTTGGGCATTAATGCAAGACCTTATCCCAAAATAATTAAAAGCAAAAAGGGCTGGAGATGTGGCTCCAGAAGTAGAGTGCTTGCCTGGCAAGTGTGAGACCCTGAGTTCAACCCCCAGAACCACCACAGGGGAAAAAAAAACACCAATGGCTGCAGTGAAGATAGTAGCACAGGGAAACTCCCTGGCTCTTGAAACAGAAACGAGAGTGTGCCATCTGTTTCTGACAGACCAATCCTGTAGGGCTAAGCACCTGGAATTAGTTTTAGAACTTAAAATGTAGGACATCTTATGGTAAATTATACATAAGATTCATGCACATCTAATATTTATTAATAAAAGACTCCCAGGCAGACCAGTGAGACCCTATGGTTTTGCCTGGTTCTCTTGGGATGCTTGCTTTCTGGATGCTCCGTTTCAGACTATCTCCTCTGGAGCACTAGCCACCATGAAGGAAAAGCCCACATCTCATGGAAGAGTGATAATTCCACTTATCCCAGGTCCTCCAGCCCAGATGCTGGCCCTGGAGAAGAATTCAGTTCCCAGTCCTTCAATTCATGTCCTGCTTTTTGTGTCTTCAAACTGGAGTCCCAGGTATCAAAGAGCAGAAACAAGCCACCCCTGCTGTTCGCTGTCCAATTCTTGACCACACAGTCCACGATCATATTGAAATGGCTGTTTGAGGTGCCTGGTCACAGGAGGGGAGCAGGGAGTGAGAGTTGGAGTCCTTGGCATCCTCCTTGCCCCTTGTCCTCTACAAGTTAAAAGTGAATCCTGCATGGTGGCTCTACGAGGCTCTGTGGCCTGCCCTGAGGCACTGTGGTCAGGTTGGAATGGGATGTGGTCCATGGCCCCAGCCATGGAGGCAGATGGTGCAGCATAACCCTGAGGGATGCAGGTCTCCAAGTCATCCTCAGGAACCTGCAGAGTTTGTCCCAGCCAGCCCAGCCCACCACAACGCACCACAGAGCCACTCCTGATGCCATGTGAAGAGCAGAAGTGCACAGGATTGCATCCTGTTTCCTCTATCTCATCCCAAAGCCCAGTTTCCAAGGTAGGGGACAGGAGCTGGCCCGAAGGAAACTCCCAGGAAGAGCGGGCATGTTTAGATACAAAGGCTGCTGGCCCAATCAGCATCTCCTTCCACCATCTGAGGATTTCTTCTCCTCAGGCCTGCAGAGGGTGGCCCAGTCCCAAGGGGCCCGGAGCTATTGCACGAGTAAACTGAGGGCCTTGGATGCATGTGGATGGGGACCCTCCAAACAACTCCACCACATGGCCATCATACAGTACAAGCATCTCTCCCAGATGCTCCTTTAACAAGTCAATATCTCAGAAAAGCAAAATTGTGAGAAGGAAGAGAGGAAGGTGGAGAAGGAAAAGAAGGAAGGACAACTACAGGTGAAAAAAGAGCAAAGAGACATGACAAACCTGTGCTGTGTGCAAACTGTTCACACCTTGGCTTAAAAGACACCATAAAAGCCCCTTTGGAAAAGCTAGGGAAATTTGTAAAATAGCTAGTGTGAGGTGATATATTGCAGTGCTATTCTTAACAGTGACAATGAATGTGGCAGTTATTTTGCAAAAGTGTCTATGCAAACTGAGTTGTGTAAGGGTGAGGGAGTTTGATGTGCATGACCTTCAAATGGTTCCACAAAAATTAATAAATAAATAAGCAGTGTATGTAAATAGGGCCAAATGTAAATAATTATCATGCATGTGTTTGAAAGATTTATAAAAAGGTTGGGAGAAAAACAAAAGAACATCTCAAGTTGATGACTAGCAGGTCATCATGCCTATTGGAGAGTCTCATTATTACCTCAGACTGGCTCAGAGCAGGAAGGGAAGGCTGAGAATAGAAGGGCAGACCCATGGAAGGATCCAGAACATAAAAGCTTTGAGTGGATGGTTGAAAGTAAATCCCTGCGTGTTGAGAGAGCATGTGCTCTGTGAGTGTGCGCGTGTATAGCTATGAGTATGTAGGTGTGAGAGTTAGAGTCTCTGTGTGTAAGTATGCATGCGTTTGTGAATTAGACGTAAACTGGAATAGCTGGCAAAAGCTTAGGAAAAATGGACCTCCCCCGCCTTATTGCCCCAATCAAGGGAGGCCCTACTCCAACTTTCTCCTCCCACCCTCACCTCAAAGTCCTCCTCCACCACATGCCCCAGTCATCCTGGCTGGCTGCACATCCCCGCATAGCTTTATTCACTGGGGATTTGACCAAATGGGTTTAATAACCGTAGCTGCTGTGAGGCAGTCATTAGCACTTGCCTTCAGTTATTTCTCCAGTGAATTGGATTTCCATGAGCGCTCACTAGCTATGAAATGCAAAAGCTAGGAAATATACATCAATTACACTGCATCCACGTCCACAGGTTAGAAGTCAGTAACTTGATCAGGAGAGATAGATCAAGACAGACTGGACTGAAGGACAGGAGAAGCCAGTGTGCAGCATGCATGAAGGACAGGAGTTACAGGCAAGTGTCCCTGCTGCATCCCCAGCAATCAGTTCCATGCAGTGTGGAACTCCTCCTTTCACTGTGCCAGGCAAGGTAAACATGCAAGACCAGTGCTCCTGTCACAGAGTCTTGGTGAGAGAGGTAATGGTAATTAATGGAAAGACCCAAGGCACACTTCTGCCCCACCATCATGCGTCAAGGACCCAAACCATGCTCAGACCCGGAGAATCTCTGAAAACCCTAGCCCCGAGCATCTATGGACCCGGGGTCTGTGCTGCTGTGGAGTCCAGACACCTTTCCCCCAACCCAGAGCTCCCCAGAAGAGCTGGCTTTGTTCCTTCGTGACTTGCTTTGCCCCCTGATGAAGAGCTGGCCTACCTACCCTACAAGTTTACTGCCCAGGTCCTGACTCTGCATGATGACTTCTTAGTCATGCAGGACCACCATTCCTTTTGGGGACCTCAGTCTCTCTTGTCATCATCTCTTGTCTAGCTGGCCAGTCAGGACCACCTTCTCTAGGATCTCTTTTCTCAGCTGCCCCCACCATATGACAGACTCACATGCACACACACGTGCACACAGAGAGAGAGAGAAGCTTGCACACACAAATTAGGAAAAGAGGATTAGGAGCCAAACAGGGTGGGGGTAGGGTCAGAGCGTTGACATTCCAGTCTCCACATTTTTACAGCAGAGCTCTTGACCTTGGCCTCCTGAATGAAGACTGCAGCACACTGGAGTCTCTCATTCACTATGGCTTGGACAGCTGGTCCTGGGGAAGGAAGATGTTGGGCTACATGTCCGAAACCCTGACTGGCGTACTATGCGTTGGTCCAATGACATGGAAAAGGGACCTGAACTGTGGGGCTCTGTGTTCACCCCTGAGTGTGCCTGTGGGGGAAGGGGAAAGACCAGGACGTCACATAACAAATTGGAAACGCTATGAAGAGGAGAGAGAAGGAGAAAGAAAGTTGGGAAGGGAGGGGGAGAATAGAATTATCCTTACATTTTCATTCCTTTAACAGACCTTTCTTTGCTTTTCTGAACAAGAAATCCCAAATAATGTCCTACTGAAGCAGGATAAATAAGAGAAAAAGGCATGGGAAACAGGAGCCAGGAATTCAAAAGTAAACATTTTACTAATAGTTTGATAAAAAGCTCACAGACATGATTTTCTTTGCTTTAAGCTTTATACTCCCTCACTTAGCTACAGATTTAGTTAAAATAAATAATAAAGCAACTCTCTCCCTTTGACCTTGGCTGCTTGCCCAAATGCTTACCACCCTCTGGGAACTGAGTAAGAATATCTTAAAGAAAAACACTTATTCATCCTTTGTTTAAAGGGATGGTCAGATAATCATGTCATTATGTCCCAAAATGTAGTAAACAGACCAACCTTGATGTCTCTGGGCTCATTTGATAAAAGAGCAACAGCAAGAGTGATTAAATGTACCAGGAGTCCAGCACAAAGGAGAGCACACATCCCAGAGTAAATTAGGGTCAAGCCCCTATTACCATACTACCCCTGATATCAAACTAGCTCAGTGTGTCTCCCTTGGAGCACCCATGCTCTACATATCAGAGCATGCCTTGTTTTTTTTGCTGACCTTTGTGACTTGTCAGAAAATTCTTATTCTGTGATGGAAAATTCTTATTCTGGTATAAAACCCTGAGTGGAGGGTCCCTAAACTTTAAACTAAACTCACCAACCTAGACTATGATGGTCTTGTAAAATATGAACTTGAACTCCTGTGTTCTCCTGGCTGCCCCCTCCAGCTGTTGCTGGTCCTCCCCAATCCAACAGTATCAGGTGAATCTCAAAGTCTGCCCTCCTTAAACCTCTGAGTGGAGAGCTGGTCCAGGCCCTCTTTGGTTCAGGGCTTCCCTAAGTTTCAAAGAAAATATATCTCTTAGCTTATCACATCTTCTCTTCCATACATTTTGACACCATCAATCAAAAATTTGACAGGTCTTCTTGCTCTTTAAGATGTAGGGTGGGATCTCAAGAAAATGTTAAACACATTAGGAGGTGGGTGAACTGTTTCCAGCTACTCATCTGCCACATTAGTGTAGTATTTAACAAGTTCCCACATGGCTATTATTATTGTGGGGGGAAAGAGGTAAATAAGCCAGCAACTTAGAAATGAAATTTTGCAATGGCTAAATCCATTCAAATTGTAAATTTGTCATTGAGCAAGTTGTCCTCAACATTCCTTCCAAATATCTCACTGTTGTAAAACATATCTGTGGTTTGTAAACCAAAATGCATCAAAGCTTAAATGAAAGAGCTAAAACCACCACACTGTTAGAAGAAAACATATACATAAATCTTCATGAGCTTGGGTTCCCACAAAGGATTCATAGATACTGAAAGCACAGCAACAAAAGAAAAACTAAAATTCATTAAAGTCAAAAATGTCTATGTTTTAAAGGACATCACCCATCAAAATAAAAAATCAGCCCACAGAATGGAAGAAATCTTTTTGCAAATCATTTATCTTATAAGGGACTTGTATTTAGAATATGTAAAGAATTATTGTAATGTAATGATGAAAATGCAAATAACCCAATTAAAAATGGGTGAAATGTCTAAATAGAACTTCTTTCTGCAAAGAAGATACAGAAAAGTTTAGTAAGCACATGAAAAAATACCCCATATCACCAGCTTTCAGGAAAATGTAACCAAAACCATGATGACATATGACATCACATCTGCTAGGACAGCTTTAATGAAAAGGATTGAGATTAGCAAGTGTTGGTAATGTTGGGACCCTCAGACACCATTGCTAAGAGTATAAAATGGTACAACTGCTTTGAAGAACAGTCTGTCAGCTCCTCAAAAGGTCACCATATGAACCAGCAATGTCACATGGGTGTTAACAGTGTTATTCACAATAACCAAAAAGGTTGAAAACAACCAAAATGTCCCTTAGAGATGAGTGAATAAACAAAACATTGTGCATCCATATAATAGAATATTATTCAGCCATGAAAAGAATGAAGTACTGATATATACTACAATATGAATAAACATTAAAAATGTTTTAATGAAAAAAGTCCATCACAAAATCCTTTGTATTGCATGGTTTCATCTGGATGAAATGTCCTCAGTGGGCAAATCTATAGAGATGCAGGGTAGATTAGTGGTCTCCTACAATTAGGGCTAGAGGATTAGAGCTAAGAGGTGCAGAATCTCTTTTAGGGTGATGAAGATGTTCTAAAATTGAGTGAGTCGATGGTTCTCAATTCTGTGACTATGCCAAAATCCATTGGTTGTATGCTATAAATGGGTGAATTGCATGGCATGTGAATTACATCTTTAAAGACTATCTTTTAAAAAAAGATACCTGTGGTTTTACTTGACTGGCTTATTACTCTTTAACCCATCCAGCAGGTTTTATGTGCATGCGAACCAAATAGACACAGAGCCCTAGAACCCCTAACCCTTCTAGCCCTTCCAGTTTCCTTCTGCGTTGATTTAACCAGCTTCCTGGAAACCAGCCCCCACTCCTGCCCACACACTGTGCTCAGGGGACAATGGGACGGCATGATGTGATAGAAGCTGTGTCCAGGGGCTGGGGATTGCATGTTGCCAAAGAATATGTCAAACTCAAGGTATATGAAGACCTAAGTCTCATTCATGTTACTCTGGTCCATTGTGTCTTTCCAAGGTCACCCATCTATGCCCAAGGTCACATACTTATATCATACAGACAAGCTGCCATTCAAACCACGTGACTCTGGAAGGACCAGAGGAGCAGTCCCAAGTTCCCATGCTAAAGATTCCCCATCCTGAGCAGGGGAGACCTCAGGATTGGCCCCAAGGTTCGGACACTAGCCAAGTCCTCCCATCTCTGGAGCTGCCACAGTGGCTGGCAGACCCTGTGAGAGAAATAAACTGGCTGACTTTCAGCGGACCTGAATTCTAGCCTTCCCTCTGGATGGCCAATGCAAGTCTGGACTTCCTGTCTCTGGAGTTCCATCATTCTCTAAGCCTACCCCCTCACTCCCAACAACTTGTTATGATAGCTCATAAAGCATCCCAGCAGGGGGCGCTAGACAGAGCCATCTCTGCAATGGAGATCACACTAGGGACATGATCCAAGCAGTAGCTGAAGGCAAAAAGGGTGACATCAGTTTTGCTGGGTTGGATTTTCCCCCCAAAATCCTGGAACCTTAGACTGTGATCTTACTTATAAATATGGGTGATGTAGGTGTAATTAAATAGAACTAGGTCATATTGGAGTGGGGTGGCCCTTGATCCAATAAGGCTGTGTCCTCATAAGGAAAGGAGCTAAGACAGAGACAAACACACAAGGAGGACACCAGTTGACCACAGAGGCAGAGAAAGGATTTTGCAACTCCAACTCCAGAAAGTCAAAGAATGCCAGCACCACCAGATGCTACAAGGGGGGCAAGGGAGAATCTTGCCTGAGAGACTTCCGAGGGAGCATGGCCCCAACACCTTCATTTCAGACTTTCTGGTCTCCAGAACTGTGAAAGAACAAATTCCTACTGTTTTAAACCAGCTAATTTGTGATGATTTGTTACAGCAGCCCACAGAAATGAATACATCAGTCTTTATTCCTGAAGCAACAAGATGAGCATAGGCATTAGGAACTATTAATTCAGTTCACACGGATGGAATGCTGGCCTTGGGCTCTGCGCTGGATACCAAGAAAAGAGAGGAACAAAATACATGCATTTCAGAGCTAGCGGTGCCCACAATGGGCATCATACAATGGCAAACAGCCAGATCACTGTAAAAACAGTGACTTAGTCACAGAGACTGTGACTGGGGTAGAAGAGGCAGGAAAGCCTCCCCAGGAAATGCCCTCACACTGAGACTGACAAGGAAGAGACTCTCCCAGCAAGGCTTACTTTAGTATCTTGTTTAGACTTTTCAACCATGACCTTGAACTAGATATAGTCAGATGTTAAGGGAGGCATTAACCAGGTCAGATCTCAGGAGATGCACTGTAGGCAGAGGGAGGGAGCTGTAGCTGTGTGTGTGTATGAATGTCCTAAACAAAGACAGGGTGGGGTGAGACTGGGAAACAAAATTGAGGAGTATGATAAGGGGATTAACACCAGAGGGGTAGAGCCAGGGTACGGGCTGCAGAGGTAAGCAAGGGTCTTAACAGGACAGGATTCCTTACTACCCACCATCTCCCCTCCATCCTATAGTAGTAGGTTCCACATAATCATGACCTACAAGCACAGAGCTGGCTTCCCACAGTGACACAGTCAAGCTGCCTCATTGATGTAATCTCTCTCCAGTCCATCTGGATAGATAGGCTGAAAACAGGAACACCTTTGTCCTTGCTCAGTGCCCAGCAAACACAACAGAACAGGGCCACTTCATCCCCACACCCTACTTCAACAGATGTCTGCTGTCTAGAAGATAAACACTGACATCGTTCTACTACAAGGTAAGGTAAGCAGCATCCATCCTATTGATCTTCTTAGAAGTTAGCATGGGCCTATGGTGACTTGACTTGTAGCTCCAGAAAGATGGCATGTGAAACTCACTTTCCATCTTAGCAACCATACATGCTCTCCTGTCTCCTAGAAATGGTGACATAGCTAGCTCTTCTCTTCTCATCTTCCAAGCCAACACACATATGCAAATTCTACCTCATCCTGTTGAGTTCCCCACTAGAGGCAGATAGGGACTTCATCTGAGGTATCTTAGGCTTAAACAATTACCAAGAACTAATTCTTATCTACTGAGAGCATAGGCAACTAGAAGGATTTATAAAAATCAACCCTGCCTCCCAGAGCCCAAATGAAAATGTCACACATCCATCTTCCCTGTCTCCCCAAGGCTGCTGGGCTGCCAAATGAGTTCTCAGAGGAAACAGATCATTCTTGCCCTTTTCTTTCATATGGAAATTGAAAACAAAGCAATGTTCTAATTACAAACTCTGAAGAAAAGAAACCCTGGCTTTCCATCCTAGCTTGGACCTTCCATGGTCAGGTTTGTCCTCTCCTCCTTTCTGCCTCCTCTCTCCTCCCTCCTACATCTACATGAACCACAAGATCCTAGGAACAGAGCTGGCACTGCAGAGGAAGAGCTGCTGAAGGTCTGGGTCACATGGGCTCCCTGGTCTGCTGTTTTAAAGGGGGAAGACGTGGCAAAGAGGGTAATAGCTGCTAGTGGGACAGGCACTGGAGTGATACTTGGGGACGCTGACCAGCTTTGTGAACTGTACCATATACTAGTTGCAGATGGGGTAAGAGTCACAGTGCAGGTAAGTTAAAAAGTAGGCAGTGGTATAGAAATAAGAGCAGAATGGTTTTTCGGTGTTGTTTTCTTTGATAGGTTAGTTTTAGGGTTTTTGAGGCAGGGTCTTGCTATGCAATCCAGGCTGGCCTGGAACTCACCATTCTCATGCCTCTACCTTCTGAGCACTGGGATCTATGTTTAGACTAAAACGGCAGATATGTGATTTTTCACACAGAAACGCACACTCGTGTGAGTACAATTAACATTGGGGATGAGGTCATTGAATTGTATCAATTACACTGTCCCAGTAATGATATTGTACTATTGTTCTTAAGATGCTACCATTGGAGGAATGTAGGTAAAAAGCACAAGGGATCTGTCTGTATTATTTTTTCACAACTACATGTGAATCTATAGTTATCTCAATAAAATTTTAAGTGAAAACCATTTTAAGAACACTCCAATAAAATCCACAGTAAGGTAAAAGAACTAGTTTCTGAAGTATTTAAATATCACCTTTCTTTTGGTAAAACAAAACAAAGCCAACCCCCATATATCTGGAAGCATTTTTAGATGACATAAGACAAAGAGTAACAGAAACAGCTTGACTGGCTCCTGAGGGAAGCTGGCCAGAGAACATGAAGACTTTGGTAACTTACTTAGTTACATATTCTCTGTTGACTTTTTTGCTACATTAGGATACATTTTGTAATAAAAATAAGACTTAAAATATATAAATGAAAACAATTATAAAAGCTTTAGGTTGGGGAAAGGTTATTTTTACAATGTCAGGGTGGAGATTCCCTTCTCAAGGAAGACTCAACACCCACAAGCCATCAAGGAAACAGCTGACAGATTAATGTCATAAAATCAAACACCTCCATAGACCAAAACACAAAGCAAAGACAAATACTGTGAAATTTTCTAACAGACTAAGGATATGTGGCCAAAAGTAGCTCTTCTGTTCAGAAAAGAAGACAATCCAGTAGGAAAATGGTGAAGACCTGGAGCCAACATGAAGATGAGGGCAGTAGTGCTGAGGACTACAAGGGGTCCAGAACCACACAGCAGGTGCCAGCCAGCCCAGATCTGAAAGCTGGGCCCCCCTGAAGGACAGGGTTGGCTGATCTTCTGCCTCCCACCCATAAGAGAGTCAAGAAGGACAAGATTCTTCAGGAGAGTTGGTTGTGTGGTTGTGTCACCTGAATGTCCTCTCAGATATGTACTTATGCAACACACACACACAGAGGAGGGATGGGGGACTGCCCCTTGACCCAATCACATGAGATTCACAATGCAAAAGGAACTTCAAGAAGGGTCATCAGGAGGATATAACATGTGCCCCTCAAGAGACTGAAAGTAAGAGGATATGGCTCCATCTGCCTGACAGGCTGCAAGGAAAGCAAAGACTGCCCTGCAGAGGAAGATCCCAGGTGACAGGGATCCCATATTGAGGACTGACAGAGACATTATAAGTGGCCCCATAAGAGGCCATCTCTCAGTTGAGAGAATGACAATTTGAACCCACAGTAGATGGGGGCCAGTAAACTCCCAGAGCGTCATTCATAGACAGCATCAGAAATGGCACTTCGGCATCCAGATTGAAACAGCAGTTGTGGCCTTTGCTCCTAATCCCTTCTTCTTCTAGAAGGATAAGTAACAACTTCTGCTGGGTGAGGGAAGGAGAGCAATCAGCTGAGCTAGTCCGGGCAGTTCCAGTTCTGGGGCAGACTGGACATGGAGGGATGGGGATGACTTCACTTGCATTACAGCCCAAAGATTTATGTTTATGCTGGTGCAGACTGATGCTGTGTGGTGTTAGATTGACTGGCCAGAGAGAATAACCAGAAGATTCAGTGGAAAATTCTCCAGATTAGATCTAAGGACAGGGAAGAAAACCCAGGAGCAGATGTGAAGGGTGATGATGAGAAATAAAGTGCATGATAAGCACAGTCCTGCCCTTTAAGGAGAGGCTCAGGGCAGGGAGTGGGTAGGGGTAGAAGTAGAAAAGAGGACAGACTGGGACATACCCCATGGGATATGGCCACCCACCCACTGGGAAGACCAAGATCTTAGAGATTTCTATTTGGATTCCTGAGCACATGAATGGCAATGGAAGCTTTTGAACATGAGTAAGGAAGGCAGCAACAGCTGATGGATACGTGAAGAAGAAGAATGGCTGCCATTTGTTGAGTAAGAGACATGTGCTATGCACTGTGCTTAAAGCTTTGCACATTTAACTTTGCTCAATCATGATAACACTGGGAGATGGTTCTTGTCATGATTCCTATTTCATAAATAAACAAATAAAAGCTCACCATAGTCAAATAGATCTTTCAACATCACAGAGAAAGAAAATAACAAATCTAGGACACAAGTCTAACTGTACTTGACTCTGTGCTCAATGCTAGTGCTGCTTCTGTAGTCTTAAGCTGCCTGTGCACATTCTTCTGTATGGCAGGTAAGAGTCACTATCCAGTTACCACTGAACCCCTCCTCTCCATGCCCTTGCTTAAGATCTCATCATCCTCACCTAGACTAACATGCCAGATTTCCAACTGTTAGACCTAACTTCAGCCTCATCCCATTTAAAACTATCCTCCACTGGATGACCACATAGGTACTCTATTTACATCCACTGGAGAACATCCTGGTTTATAGGCTTTGAGTACAGAACACAGCAGCTCTTGCCATCAATGGAGAATAATTATTCCTGCACTAAACCCAACTCTTGTCCTGCCTAAAGAAATTTTAAAGCAAAACTTGAAGAGATCAAACCAATTAATGCAATCACATAACAAAGCTCAAGAAGGTTTATAAGAATAGAGAAATATCCAACAGCAAACAAAGTGAACTTCATAATTGTCTAGCAACTAATAAAAAATTACCAGGAATAAAAAGAAATGAAAAAAATACAACCCATAATGAGGAAACAAATAATCAACTGAAACCTACCCAAAACTAACATGGATATATTAACAAACATGGGCAGTAACTGTAATTGTAACTGTCTTACATACATTCAAAAAGAAGAAAAATGGTAAAATGCAAAGAAAGACTCAATCAAAAGACAATGTATGAACTATTAAAACACATTGTATAAAGTTAATATCAGATTAGATATCACAAAAGATTAGTGAACTTCAAGACTTAAAAAATAGAAAGCACAGACAGAAAATTAATTAAAAATAAAAAGCTACACCATTGAACTGTAGGACTTCAGGTATCCTAATACCTGATAATAACAGATAATTTCAGTCTTCAAAGTACAAAACAAAGATGAGAAAGAAAAAAAAATATTTCAAGAAATAATGACCAAATATTTTCTAAATATGTTATCTATAACTTATAGTGTTATTTTTAGGGCTATTATAGCAAAGAACCATGAACTGAGTGGCAAAAGACAAGAGGAATTTGTTATTTCTTTTGCTTCTAGGGTAACAACCAAAGTCTAAGCAGGTCTGTGCTCTCTGTAAGACCCCAGGGGGAAAAACCTTTCTTGTTTCCCCTAGTTTCCAGTGGTGGTAAGCAGCCCTCAGCATCATTTGATGCAGCTGCATCCTTCTGTCTCTCTCTGTGACCATGTGATACTCTTTCCTGCTTTTCCTTTTCTTCTTATAAGGAATCCAGTCATATTGAATTGGGGTTCACACTCATGACCTCATGTTAACAAAATTGTATCTACAAAAACACTATTTCCAAAATAGGTCACATTCATAGCGTGAGTGTCATTTGGATTCATGTCATTTTAGGGAACACCCGCCCAAGAAGTTCAATGAACCTTAAGCACAAGAAATATGAAAAATGCAAGAATCAAAACCAGAGATAAAAGAAAAAGTATGAAAAGTGGCTAGAGAAAAAAACATTCTATTATATTCAAAGTAGCCAAGAAAGCAATGACAGCAGATCTTTCATCAGAAATGATTGGAATAAGATGACAGTGGAACAACTCTAAACACTGAAAGAAAAACAATTGACTTAGAATTCTACACCCAGTAAAAATATCTTTAAAAATGAAGCACACAAGGACTCTTTCAGGCAGAGAAAAGCTGAAACAATTATTTGCCAACAGATCTGCACCACAGGAAATGTTAAAGAAAGTCTTTCATGTGGAAGAAAAATGATACTAGTGGGAACATGAATCTATAGGGAGAACTCATCGGTTGTTTCTTGCTTGTCTTTTTGAGCATTTATTCGCCTACTTAAGTCTGGAAAGGGATATGCCAGGCAGGGCCCACTGCTGGGTATAAAAGGAGTCCTGGAACTCAGGCAGGCAATCCCAGAAACAGGCAGTCTTGTTCAATCTCGGTTGCATCTGCAGGGAGGGGGGTGTCTCTGGGTGATGGAAGGAGTGGGAATTAGTGATCTCATCCTCAGGAAGACAGATGCCATGCTTCTGATTACTGTCTCAAGATGTAACTGTTAGCAATGGAAAGTCTGCGAGTGTATTCACTACCCTTGATCCCTACAAGGATCAAAAAGAAAACTCTGAAGGAGAGACATGGGCTTTCGGTGTAAGCACTGAACCATGATGGAATGAGGAAACCAAAGCCAGACTGGAGAGAAGAAGTGGGAGGCCAGGGCCTAGGAGGAACAGCAACATCTAGGTTCCTATTATCTGGGTTGGGGCAAGAGAGCTGGAATGGGCAAATCCTCCATATGGGGATGAGGTAAAAAGAGGCCTGTGGATTCCCCAGCATCCGGCACTTCTTGGCATGTTTACATCTCTTCCCTCCTGAAAACCCACTGCCATGACAGCAAAGGAAGAGGAAATAGATGGGCAAAGGGAATGGAGAAGACAACACAGTAACAAAACCTTGAGTCAAAGCAACTGGTGAGCCAACATGGCAGAGCAGATCTGAGAAGGCCAAAGTTTAACCAGTTAGCAGGGAACCCTGGAATCAAACCAAAGTAGGACAGAGCCCCAGAATTAGAGGAGGGTTAAACTGAAGAGATACCTCTGTAAAAAGTAGCAGAGGTGGAGCTGAAAAATGGAAGGCTGGCTGGAAATTAGCATGAAGATATTTTGCCCCCGGTCCCTTGCCCCATCTGCACAGTAGGGACCCTTCACAATTCTGGAGGATGACATAACTCAGCCCTCTAGGGAGATGGAACTAGGGAGACTCTGGACTCATGGACAAGGGCCACAGATGTAGCACGGACTCCAGGCTAAAAACAGGTATGATGTAAAAGTCAACACACTGAATGCTAAAACCCAAATCCCCAGGGCCTCCCTTGTCCTGAGAAGTAGGAGCAAAGTTTACAATTCTTAAACAAGATTTGAATGATTCTTCTCTGGGGACATTGGCCATCCAGGGAATTTGTATGGACACAGACAGTGGGAGTCCCCTGGTAACAATGACCCAAGCCAGGCATCCTCCAACAAAGCCCTACCCAGGCACACGGTGTGTGAGTGTTTTAGAGTCTCAGTCTTCATGTAAAGTCAGAGATGAAAACTATCAGAGTGAAAAAATAGAATTTAGAGGAAACAGAGAACGCTCAAAAGCAAGAAAATAAATTACAAATAGTATCTCCAGGAAATTAGAAAGCATTAGATCCATGAAACAAGAACCAGCTACATTTAAAATAGTAATAAAATAAGTGTTAAAAGGATCCTTCTGAATTTCAAAAGTACTCTTCGAAATTAAAATGGCAAATATCCAAAACAATAGCATTAAAAAATATATACACCAGAAAGGTTAAAGGAAATCTTCCAAAAGATAGAATAGAAACAAAAAGATGAAACATAGGAGAGAATTACTACAAAAATTAGAGGATCAGCCCAGGAAGCCTGTAATTGGGGCAAAACTTTTTGAAAAGAGAAAAGAAAATATATAGAAGGGAGTAAATAATTAAAGAAAATAATGAAAGAATATTTAGCAGATTGTGAAGATCATGAGTTTCTGTTTGAAAAGACCCCCTGAGAACACTTGTGAAATAAGACCCATGCCAGAGCATTCTGGGGATAAAAAGAAAATTCTGAAAGATGCCAGAGGTTTCCTCCTGTGAAGGAAGGGGTTCAGAATGGCATGCAATCAGCACAACAGCTTTGTGAGCCTGAAGGTAAGGCCTGGCCTGAGAGACTGAGGGTCAAGAATGTCCAACCAAGCTGCTGACCAAATTTGAGTGAGGACTAACTTACGTTTGCATGCACACAAACATTTTACCAGGCACAAAAAAAAAAAGGAGGAGATGGTTCACCAAAGCTAGGCAGAAATCCAAAAGAGTCTGTATATAGGGTCCCAATGCAGGTAAGTCAAAGGGATCTCTCAGGACCCCAACACAGAAGCGGATCAGCCGGGTGGAGAGCAGCCAGTGTGCATGGGGACAGGCGGGTCCAGGAGGGATGTCTCCAGGAGAGAGGAAGCCATCAGCAGATGCATTTGCATAGACAGCAGGGAGAGCCCCTTGTAGCCCAAAGTCTAGGAGAAAATAGTAATAGAACACTAAACAAAGGCAAAACTTGGCAACTGTTTATTCCAAGTAAAACAAAAAGTTGTACAAAATAGGAAATGTGCGCTCCATGGTTTAGCTGTGAATAATATGAACATAGTCGTAGCTATGTAAATACTGAATATTGATTTGGCCAAAAATTATACTCTAACTACCATAACGAGGTTGAGGCAAAGAGACAAGAACTCACATATGTGGTGGGGGGAGAGGGGTGGCTTAAAGAACTGAATCCTCTTCTTCCATCAGAGGAATTCACTAAATAACATTTAAACTGGAAAAATCAAGAAATAGCAACCTAAGCATGTTATTTTAAAGTCAGGAGGAAAGTACCAGAAGAAACACCAAGAATTCATAGTGATTGTCTCTGGGGAGTGGGCTCAGGAGTGGAAGGGGGATGCTGTTTTTCATTATAAGCCTCACAGAACCATTTACATTTCTAAACTGTATATATGTATGACTTCAATAAATATAAATTTTAAAAAGACTACCAAAGAAACAACCAGGGAAAGATGAAATGGGTGAAGAGAGCACGTTTCTGATGCTTTAGCCAATTTGTCTCCAATGAATAAATAAGTAACGTGGGCATTTGGAGCATAGAACAAGGGACTACCATCAAGAAATTTCTTTGAAGTCTCACTTATTTATCTTTAAAGTTTACTCAGAAGCTTTCACTTTCCTTCATAATATATCTCTGTCTCAAAGTACGTGGCAGAAGGGGGTTTTGCTTTGTTTTGTTTTTCTTTTCACTTCCTTCTCTTTCTTCAGACACACACCAAGCTGGGATGACTGAGAAAGGCATTCTTTTAGCATGATAAGATCCAGTGTTAATTGGGGAGGGTGAAACATCTGATTAGGACAAGCTGGCCAAGGGCCCCTGTCTCATCATCTCATTGCAGAGTCCAGGCCAAGTACCTCGCAGCCAGAAACTGAGGCCAGGGTTGGGACCCTCCTGTGGGCAGGGGGGAGCTGAGGAAAGACAAGGCTATGGAGGAAGAGAAGGATAATAGAGTCCAGGGAAAAAGAAATTTCTTTGTCTTAGCATCAAGGGACCATGGCACCCCAAAGTGATAGAATGAATTTCCACAGTAGTGAGAGAAACTGAGGAAATGAGTTTGAGGAGCACCCCGGCCCCTCTTGTGAACCCTAGAATCAATGACATTGTTGTACATAAGACAAGCAGTTCTTTCAGGAAGTTTCTCTACACAAGAGATTTCAAAATAGACCATGCTGTCAGTCACAGGTACCTTTGTTGGTCATTGATGTGTGGTCTATTCTGAGGCTTAGGACCCCGGTTCTCCAGAAGACCCAGGTAAAGAATCATTGAGACTATAGTGGGAAAGCAATGGAATCATGCATGGGGCAGACACCTGCCAGGAGGTCAGGCTACTTCATTGCAGTGTGGCTTGTGTGGGTTCTTCCTGACCCTGTTCTAGGCTTGATGTCAGCCATTGTGCTCCTATCCTCCTGGGGAATCACAGCAGGGCAGACAGAAACTGGCTTTTGTTCTGCAGAAGTCTGAAGTATGACAGCAAGAAGAAAGGAAGATGCAGAAGCCAAGGGGGAAAGAGAAGAGATTGTTGACCCTGGGAGGATGCATAGTCCATGGGTTGTAGAGAAGAGGAACCTTTGCCTGGCTTGTTTATCAGTGCAGAGGGAAGTGACAGACCTCTGTGTGGAAGACATGGGGTTCTCCAGTCCTACACAGGTAGCCATGACCTCGGAAAAATATATGATGGAGAAATAGCAACCTCTTCAACAAAAACTGCTGGGAAAACTGGTTAGCAGTCTGCAAAAAACTGAAACTAGATCCATGTATATCACCCTATACCAAGATTAACTCAAAATGGATCAAGGATCTTAATATCAGACCACAAACTCTTAAGTTGATACAAGAAAGAGTAGGAAATACTCTAGAGTTAGTAGGTATAGGTAAGAACTTTCTCAATGAAACCCCAGCAGCACAGCAACTAAGAGATAGCATAGATAAATGGGACCTCATAAAACTAAAAGGCTTCTGTTCATCAAAAGAAATGGTCTCTAAACTGAAGAGAACACCCACAGAGTGGGAGAAAATATTTGCCAACTATACATCAGACAAAGGACTGATAAACAAAATATACAGGGAACTTAAAAAACTAAATTCTCCCAAAACTAATGAACCAATAAAGAAATGGGCACGTGAACTAAACAGAACTTTCTCAAAAGAAGAAATTCAAATGGCCAGAAAACACATGAAAAAATGCTCACCATCTCTAGCAATAAAGGAAATGCAAATTAAACCACGCTAAGATTCCACCTCACCCCGTTAGAATAGCCATCATCAGCAACACCACCAACAACAGGTGTTGGCGAGGATGCGGGGAAAAAGGAACCCTCTTACACTGTTGGTGGGAATGTAAACTAGTACAACCACTCTGGAAAAAAATTTGGAGGCTACTTAAAAAGCTGGACATTGATCTACCATTTGATCCAGCAATACCACTCTTGGGGATATACCCAAAAGACTGTGACACAGGTTACTCCAGAGGCACCTGCACACCCATGTTTATTGCGGCACTATTCACAATAGCCAAGTTATGGAAACAGCCAAGATGCCCCAGCACTGACGAATGGATTAAGAAAATGTGGTATCTATACACAATGGAATTTTATGCAGCCATGAAGAAGAACGAAATGTTATCATTCACTGGTAAATGGATGGAATTGGAGAACATCATTCTGAGTGAGGTTAGCCTGGCTCAAAAGACCAAAAATCGTATGTTCTCCCTCATATGTGGACATTAGATCAAGGGCAAACACAACAAGGGGATTGGACTATGAGCACATGATAAAAGCGAGAGCACACAAGGGAGGGGTGAGGATAGGTAAGACACCTAAAAAACTAGCTAGCATTTGTTGCCCTTAACGCAGAGAAACTAAAGCAGATAGATACCTTAAAGCAACTGAGGCCAATAGGAAAAGGGGACCAGGTACTAGAGAAAAGGTTAGATCAAAAAGAATTAACCTAGAAGGTAACACCCACGCACAGGAAATCAATGTGAGTCAATGCCCTGTATAGCTATCCTTATCTCAACTAGCAAAAACCCTTGTTCCTTCCTATTATTGCTTATACTCTCTCTACAACAAAATTAGAGATAAGGGCAAAATAGTTTCTGCTGGGTATTGAGGGGGTGGGGGGGTGAGGGAGGGGGCGGAGTGGGTGGTAAGGGAGGGGGTGGGGGCAGGGGGGAGAAATGAACCAAGCCTTGTATGCACATATGAATAATAAAAGAAAAATGAAAAAAAAAAAACAAAAACAAAAAGATAAAAGTGGGTCACTATGCCTTGAGGGCAGACCATTTGGTTGTGTGCTTTTTGTTCCAGTTTTGCCCCTGGGGACACTTGTGCATCTTTCCACTCATCATACACCCAAGACTGCAACAGTGGGAACATGAGGAAGACAGGGCACCTCTGACGACTCCACATACCCCTCATTGTGAGACCAGGGCTGGCGGGCATAATCAAGTCTGCTAGCCCAGGGTGAACACGTGAGTGGAGGGAGAACCAAAGACAGGGAGGTAATGAAGCAAGGCTGTGTGAGGAAGGCCGTCTGCAAAGCTGACCACCCAGCAAGCATAGCTCCTCTCCTCCCTCCTTTCTCTCCTCCCTCCTTTCTCTTCCCTCCTTCTAATGGTGCTGCTGAGGGCTTCTAGATCACAGACGAGGTATCATGGATGTTGTGAGACTCAGTATGTTGGAGCAGGTTGCCAAAGGCCAGCCCCTTCCCCAGGGCCTTGAACCTCCAGCTCTGAGCACGTGCACGGCGGGAGAAAGCCTGTGGACTGGGAAGTATCAGGAAGGGGAGGGGGCAGTAGTGGTTTCCCTGGGCAAGATGTCTTTCTCTGAAATCATCAGCTGTCATGGGACAGTGGTAAATAAAAATTGCAAAAATCAAAGAGCTAGGGTGAGTAGGAACAAGCTAGGGAAGGGCCAGAAGGGGGCCAAAACTAGCTTTGCCCCCTTGATGGGAGCCACTGTGTCCTCTGAGGAGCCTAGGGGGTGGGTGTGGCAGAACTGAAGTCCAAGTCCAAGACTCTTGCACAAGCATGGCACATCCAGGAATCATGAGAAAAAAGGAAAACCAGTCAGCCAGGGTTTAGGAGTAAATGCAGCACCAAAGCCCTCTGTGCAAAATGTGTTGCTTCACCTCCAGCCTTGCCTAGTGATGCATTCTGGGACCAGATCTCCTCATCCTGCACCCAGAGACTACTCAGGGCACAACAGAAGTAAGACAAGGCAGGGGGAGCCCTGAAGGTAGGATGGAGGCAGTCCAAGACAAATGATGGATAAATTTACCTTGAAGCCAATGATGTGTGCAGGACACACACCTCATAACAGGGTCACTGTCCAAGGCCCCAGAAGAGGTCCTAGCAGTATAAGGCTCACCTTCTCTCTCCATTGGGACATCCCCTCTGTCTCATATAAAGTCCCTTCTCCCCAACAAGAGGCAGTGGAGTGGCCTCGGGCATTGGAAAACAAGTTAAGATGTTCGCTTGAGAATCCACAACTTAATCCATTGCTTAGGAAGATATTTTGAAATATTGCAGTAGAACAAGTGAGAAGTTACAGTCTTCCACTTTGAATAGAAATATGATTTTGTCAAACTTAGGTGCTTAGTTAAGGAACTGAGAACAAATTCTGATAAAGATTAGGGGAATATGAGTGATAGAGATGAGCCATGGAATCAACAGAAGGTATGGTTAGTCAAATTGCATTTTAAAAATATTCAGATTTTACCATGAAGAAAAAAATAAATCACTAATAAAATGATAGTAAACAGGCTCTTGGAGTGTTTAGTAATCTAATTAATTAAGACAAGTGAGTCTGATGAAGGTATTGGGAAGATATTTAAGTTTCTTCTTAAATTAATCAAAATTAATAAAAACAAAGAACAAAATTTATAAATGTCATTACAATGTGGACATGGATGTGAATGCCATCATTGAGAGAACATTTAAGGTAAATTGCCCTGTAAAAAAACACAAAATACCATAAAATTGTACCTCTCAGATATGACAGAAACCTCATACAAATGTTCCCCAAATCTGTTGATCACATGCTATAAGTTATATGACATTACCAATTTGTTATTAAGTTGAAAGAAACTCTTCTAACCTACAAAATTATTTTTTTAAAAAATGTTTGAGCGGCCTTGCCAGAGTAGAGACTAAATTATCTGTCTGTTATGACTATAGAAAATAAAAAACATTGATTAAAAAGTACACAGCCAAACACGTAAGAGGGAAAGTATTATGGACTTATATCCAGAAATTAGTAAAAATGATGTTTTTGGAGAGTTTTATGATGTTTATGCTATTTATTAGCTTTCTAGAATTTTGTTATTTAGCTGGCTTAGTGGCACACATCTGTAATCCCAGCATTCCAGAGACTAAAGCAGGATAATCATGAATTTGAGGCCAGCCTGGGGTATATTTTATGACCCTGTTTCAAAAAACAAACAAAAACTTGTCATTTATTGCAATTCTTGAATGTTTTAAATAAATATTCGCATTTATACCTAGATTTGTATTCATAATCTTATTTTGTTTTTGTCAAAGAAGTCCCCAAAATTGAATATAGAATAGTTCAAAAAAGTCCTCAAAATTAAATACAGGTAGTGGAACCTAGATGGGTGGTAACCAACACAGTGTCAAGGGTGAGCCCTCCAAAGCCTTAGTCATGAACAGAAAGGTCCTTCTTGGCCCAAAACACAGAGCCAGCCTGACAACCTGAAGAACCGAGCCTTGTGTGCAGGAACTACCTCTCTGCCCTGGAAACTACCACAGAAGGTGAGCGGCCCTTGCCAGGAGACCCCTGCTTAAGTGGGAAGTGTGCTGGCCTCTGGTCCCTGCATATCCAGTCACCAGATTAACTTCTGGATCATTTCCAGCCCTACCAGTCTGGTGGTAGATGCTGTTACCTTTCCCAAGAGCAGGTAAAGTAATCCAAGCCCTCTGGAGGGCAAGCTAGCCACAAACCTTCAAAGCCTTCATATATGTTAACCTAAGAGTCTCCTTCCAGGAATCAGAAAAGCAGGCAGATATGTAAGCAAAGTGGAGCTTCCACTGTATTGCAAACACAAAAATGACAGGACAGCAACAGTGTTAGTAAGAAAGCCTTCTGTCACCTGTCCCCTTTCCACTAGGTATCTAGAACCACAAGAAATGTTCCAGGATATTTGACTAAAATATTTCTAGACATTTTAGGGCATCTGAAGCAGTTTGGGGCAATGGCTGTTTGTTTTGTAATGCATTTGTGTGTGTGTGTATGTGTGTGTGTGTGTGTGTGTGTGTGTGTACAGACAATTGTAATAACTGGAAGAAAATGCACTTTTGAAATGACCTAGTGGAAGGAAATCAATGAGATACCTGCACCAGGTGGCTGACACCCCTGCTCCCACACCAATATCCTTAGCTCCCATCAGTCTTTCAATAAAATAAATGGCTTCATAGCAGATTAAAAAGTCTCTCCAGGATCCTGGGAGGCTTTGCTCAGCCATGTTAATTCAGTGATGTTTCTGTGAACCCTTTAAGGATGTCTTGCATTCCTATGTGGGAGTGGTCACTGTCTCAGTTCTCACATCTACAAAAGCCAGTGAGATGCATGGACCAGGATGTCTAAGAGGACAGAACCTGGAAATACCATTGTTCCAGTCAGGGAGTCCCTTGGACTTTGGGAAAAGTCACAGAGCAGAAAAAGAAAACAGTGGCCCACATACATGCATTTACCTCACCTTTCTGGCCTTTGTTGGTGTTCTCTTCTATAAAGCGAGGAGATAGTCATGGGTCAACACTAAGATTTTTCCAGTTCTGCCCTGTGGGCTTTTCTACAAACAGGATTGTTGCCCAGCCTGGTGCATCATGTGAATGATGGTGAAGACAAGGAGGTCCAGGTGATTGCCACTGCTATGTTGTAGCTTAGACAGGTAAATATTATCATCAAACTACATGCCCTAGCAGGTAGCTTTTGAAACAAGGTTGAGGTTATGTGAACACATAAACTGCACATACTTTGCAGGCATATTGTTTTAAACAGAGATGATTAAGGAAAAAGAAGCCAAAAAATCATTACATGACTCTGTGTACCTAACTTATACCTGGTTTTATGGATCCCAGCAGCCTGTATTCTGTGTTACAAGCCTGTGAACTTGGCCATCACCTCTGAGCTCCAGGAAGTAGGTAAACAGACAAGGACAAGCTGGTGTCACTCTTCTGCACAGCCTGCCTTTACACTACAACACAGTGATGGTCCTCGTCAAAGCCTGTCACCACTTTAGGACTTAGTGCCACAAGGGCTCTACACTGGCCAGGGGAAACCTGGGATCCAATCCTAGGAAGGGAGGGTGCCCGAGAGAAAAAGGAGGACCATCTGTGTGTGGTAGAGGCCAGGAAGCAGGATGGCACTCTGGGCTCAGGGCACCTCAGAGGTTCCCTCTGGGAAGGAAGTTCCAGAACTGCGTAGGCCACCAACAGGGAAGGAAGCCCTGGCATTGAGTGCCTGAGCACAACAGGTCCACAGACCCCCCCACCTCCCCAAAGGCTCTATACACAACCGCTCCAATCCCCTCATGCTTCAGGCGTTTGAATGTGTCTATGCCACCTACCAAGGGCCACCATCAGCCATGGAAATGAGGCAGAGCAGACCCCCTCTGGGACCCTGTTCAGTCTTTGATCATTTTTGTTCTCAGACCAATTCGTGACTTGGCAGAACCACCTGATTGAGACAGACCATAAGTTCTGGATGTAGGCTTTTAAGCTTACTCTGAAGAATTTGGGGATCAGAGAACATGGTCAGTGCCTTAGGGCCCAGGCCATGAGGATGGGGCTTAACTCACACAGAATCCCAGCTGGTGAAGGCAGATTTGGAAGCAGCTAGAAAAGCACACTATGAATGACCACAGCTTGCCTCTGGCCCCCCTTATGACCTGTTTACAGGCTTCCAAACCATCTACTTGGAAGGTCCCATCTCCAACCCCTAATGAAATAACTCAGCATCCCAGCCAAGTCTCCACCTTCATCAGTCACAGCAGCCCCGGGTCCAGGCCGCACACACTTTGGAGCACACCACTCTGCCTGTGTGAAGCCAGTCTGTGTGAGATGCCGGGAAATGGTTTGCAAAGCTCTGATATTTATTACTTTCCAAATTTATCACGGCTCTCCCTTCCAACATGGAAAAATGTGGTTTTGATTTCATTGTCGATATGTCCCAAAGCCCCCATCGTGTCTTGCTAAAACCTGCCCAAGGCCTGGAGGGCCCTCTCTGTGGAGGGCCCAAGGCCAAAGCCTGGGTTCAAAGCCTGCTCATCGTGCCACAGAGCAGCGCACTGGCCCCCTGTCCTCTGTCACTGGCCCTCTGCAGAAGATCATCCACCATAGCAGTCCTCTCCATTACTTCCTGAACACAGAGGCCAATGTGTTATACCTGGAGAAGGGGGAGACAAGGCCAGGAGCTATCATGACAGAGTTCCCTGTGCCCCTGCATGTGCCAGCACAGTCAGCACAGGGTATCTCCCTGTCCCTGTCTCCCTGGCATTGGCAGAGATCTGAGAAGTAGGCCCTGGATGGGGAGAGATGAGGACTGGAGTAGTGGCCAGGACAGATAAGAACTGCAACCTCAGGGATCAGCTGCCTTTCCACTGCCATCCAGCCCTCCCCACTCTCTCCTTCTCAGGTTTTCAGTCTGTCTCTCTTTCTCTGTCAATCTCTGCCTTTGACTGTCTGTCTGTCTTCTTCCCTTCCTCAATCTCTCTTCCCCTTTACCCCAGGTCCGCCTCCCCTGTCAGTTGGTCTGTGTCCAAGGCCTCTTTGGACCCTGTCTGAGCTGGTTCTGCCCTTTGCTCCACTGTGCCTGGCACAGTGCTCACCCTTGTCCTGTCCCACCCAGGCTATACACCTTCAGCTTGGGGTAGTTGCCCTGTTGTCTGGCTTGGGGTGTGGGTCTGTCAGGGAGGGTTCAGGAGGAGCCCTCTATCCCCTTTGTCTCCTTGTGGTGGAAGCAGTTTTCCTCCTGGTCAGGAATGTTGCAGAGGAAGTCAACTCTGACCTTCTCTTTCTACATGGGAAGAGAGGGCATCCTAGTCCCCTTAACCTCTACCCTACTTGCCTGTTAGCCACCTGCCCAAACCCTATGAATCACTCGCCCTGGGGACAGGATAGCCTTCCCCTGATCCCCACACTCAGCTCCAGACTGTTGAGGCCAATGACCTTGAGTGCTTGTCAACATCTCCCTTGCTATCCTCTGGGGCAGGTGGCCACAGTGGAGGATGACAGGCAGATTGAGGTCCATGGAGGGCACCTGCATAATTTTGGGGGGACTCATAAGAGAGGGACTCAGATGGGTCTAGGCAAGGAGCATACACAGTAAAGGGCAGTATATGGAGCTGCTCTGCTCTCACAGTATGGCCAGATCATCCAGTTTTCAAGAGATACTAAAGATCTGGATTTTTCCATGAAAATGTCAAGACATAATTCAAAGTTTTTTGAGAGGCACTCTTCAAGCCAATTAAAATGCATGAACAGAGGGCTAGGGGTGTGACTCAAGAGGTATACCGCCTGCCTAACAAGCTCAAAGCCCTGTGTTCAAACCGCAGTACCAAGAAAAAAACAAGTAAATGAACAAACAAAAAATCATGAACAGCCTCCACACCATGCATATGACCTCCTTTTGGTGTCCCCAACACGAATTTCCTGGCCCCTAACCACCGGGGAAGTGGGTGGAAGTGATCTCTTCTCAGAAACCCTCCCTTCTCCCCTGCCCCTTGACACAGTCCTAAGACTCTGCTACCCCAGAGCTGCTCCAGCACTCAAATGACCTCAGTGCAATCTGCTGCCTCCAGACTGAGCAGTCTGAGGTTTCTGTGCCACCCTGTCTGCCTGTTGCCTTAAACAGTTATTCACAAATGAGTCAGTGGCCATCAAATGGCCCTAGGGCATCCAGTAGTCCCTGGATGTTGGCTGAGGATGGGATGCTAGCTTAGGTCAGCTCTGCTGCTCCTGAAGGTCCTAATTATAGAGAAACTCTCTGCCTCTGCTCAAGCAGTCCAGGGACTAAGTCCCATGGCCTCCAAGAAAGGCCCCTATGTGGGGCAGCGCCTCAGACAGCAAGGGGCAAAGGCCTTAGCTCCACCGGCCTCAGTTTCTTCACCTATAAAATAGGAGCACTACCTACCTCATGCTACAGGAAAAGGGACAAAATTAGATAATTGTAGAAATTCCCCCACCAGCAGAAACCCTGGAGCAGTAACAATAGTGGGTTACATTGTTGAACCTGGCAGTGTGAGGGACACTTTGACAGGGCTGACAAGCGCATTCCCTCTCGGTTGCCTGTGGGGCTCATTGTTGCCCCTCCATGTGAACCCTCCACTCCACCCTTCACAGATGAATCCTGAGCTGCAGACTTGAGTAATTGAGCCCAGATTTGAGTTGGTTGGACTCCATGTCAAGTCTAGAAACTCCAGGACAGGGCTTGTGACCGTCCCAGCTGTGACCACCTCCGGTCCTCTAGCTTCCTTGACCTTGGACTGATTCCCCTTTCCTAGACTATGCCATTGGCCCTGAGTTCCAGCGTGTGTGGTCACAGCCACCTAAGCTCCACTCCACAGAGGCTCTGCCTCATGGCAGGCCTGCCCACATCCTGCTTCTACCCACCCAGCTCCCATTTCCTGCTGGTGTAATACAGGCCTCCTAACCAAATGCTGGCCCTCTCCCCTGGCTATTGCAGGCAACCTGCCAATGCCATTACTTGGCTCTGATGTACCCTGTTAATGGGAAAATCCTCCCTTGCCCCATTTGCCCCAGCCAACTCCTACTCAGTCTTCAGAACCCAATTCAGACAAACATGCCCCTGGGGGCTTTACTCACAACTTCTAACCCCTAGGCTGGGCTGGACCCTCCTCTGGGCCATTCCAGCACCCATCTTTGCCTTGATAGAACTCTCCTCACATAGTATGAGTTTGCTACAGTGAGTGTCCTACCCAAACAGAGGACAGCCTCTCTGGACTTTTGCCTTACTTGAGGATCCCAGAGGCTATTCCCAGGGTCCTGTTCCTTGCCTCTGAGTCCACTCTGTGCTGCTGTTCCCCCGAGCAAGGGACATCCTGCTGGGAGATCCTGAGGCTTCAAAAGCTATGCTGGGGTCCCACCTGAGCTCTGAGAGAAGTCCCCCACCAGGTTCCACTTTGCCCTTCCAGTGTAGACACAGACCCCAGGCTGCTTTATTTTCATGTCTGGCTCCAGATCCTCTCTCGCTGGAACTGTACATGCCTTTCTCAGGGCTGAACAGAGCTGCAGGGTCCAGGATTCACAGCTGCCCCTGGTGTGACATCCTGTGGTATTATTAGCACAGGAGGTGATGAGGTGAAGATGGTTTGTCAACTAGGACCAGGGCTAGATTACCTACTAAGTCATGCCAGAGATGGGCATGCACTCAAAACTGCATAAATGTGAATTCCAGCTGTTTGAAGGGCAACCACAGCCACTCAGTGGCACAGCGCCCCCTGCCGGTCACGCAGGCACTACTGCTCCATTCATAGGCTCTGCGTCAAGGGCACCAGGGTGGGACAGAGGACCGAGGTATGCAAACATGTGTCCTTTCTGTTCTCTCTCTCTCTCTCTCTCTCTCCCTCTCCCTCTCTCTCTCTCGATGCCTCATAAAGATCCTCCTAGCCACCACTAGACCAGTACACATATTCTTAAACCCCTGCTGTGTGCCCACACTGCTCTCCAGACCAGCTCTCCAGGTGGCCCCTGCCCTTCACTCCCTGCGTTCAGCTTGCCTGAGACATCCTGTCCCACCTCCAAAGCCCCCCACTCCATGAAACCTGTGTTTGCCTCTCTCTTCTTCCAGGACACATGCCCACAAACCCAAGCAAGTGCTGTGCTCTACCACACTCATCCGCCCTGCAGGTCACTGTTCACCCACTCCCTTAGCCAAAACGGATCACACAGCCAAGGCTCCAGAGACCCTCCCTCTACTCAAAAAGAGCCATGGCTCCTCATAGTGGTAGACAAAGTCTTGGTGATAAGATGCAACCTAAGGGTGCAGCCCTACCTGAGTCTAAATTGGGTCCTGAAGGATGAATAGGAGTTGACTGGGCCGAGGAGCAGCACACACTGGGGATTTTCCCATTGGCAGGGTCCATCAGGGGAGCCAAGTGATAATATCACCCTTCTCACATAAGTGCCCCAGGAAACACTGTATGCCAGCACCATTCCCTGAACACCCCACTCACCTCCAGCTCCACAGACATCCCCCATGGTTCCCCTCACCTGCACAGGTGCATCTACCTTAAAGACTATATGGACTCCTCCTGTTTCTCTTCCTCTCTCCTATTGTTCATGGCCTCAACCCTGCCATACCTCCCCAAAAGAAGACTCCAAACATACATACTAGAAGCCCCCATTCCCCTCACACTCTCTTTGGTACCCACTGTGTGCCTGAGTTCACAGTTGTGTGCAGAAAAGAACACAGGGAGCAGGAGGACCACAGGCCCCCTGCCCAGACTGCCTTTCAATGGAGACACATTCACATGGTAGCTTTGGTCCTTGGGAGAGCAGCAGCCGACCACCAGGGCTACACGTCCTGTGGAAGCAGTCAGGGAAGCCAGCAAGCCATTATTCAAGCATGCAGGAGCCAAGCAGGCCCTTGGAGGAGGCAGCAGGAAAATAAGGCCTTGTACTGGAGGGGCCCAGTGGTCCATTTGAGCAACTTCCCTCAGACAGAAGTTTCCCACATGCCCTTCTAGCCAGGGCCTGGGTTTTCCTGCCTCCACAGCAACCACAGCCTCCTCTGTTGGGCCTTGTGTTGGGCCAGGGCATAAGGAGAGAGGGAGGCAGAGGGCACCAGAGGATGCACAGGCCTCCCAGCTCTGGGTCCTGAGACTGTCTCTTTCTACCTCTCAGAGCTGGTCATGGGCCGACACGGGGCTTGGAAGCCCCTCGAGCTACATGCACTTCACTGGGCCTCCTCCAAGCAGCTGTGTGACTACAGGGAAGTGGCAAGAGCTTAGATTCCTTGTGGCGTCCTTGCTGAAGCTTTAAGGGCCCAGGCAGATATTAAGAGGGAAAATTCACACACATGCCTAAGACCAGTGGCCAGCTCCAGAGAGCTGACTTTTGAACTGACTTTAGCATAGCCTGCGCCCCTCCCTCACCCAGGCACTGTTTGTCCCAGCTCTGAGCTTCCTGGGTTCAGGCCAGGGGTATGCTCTGCTGAGTCCCACACCACCTGCCCTCAGCCTGTAGTCCCCGTGCTGCCACTCACGCCTCCTGCACAACAATCTGTCCCATAACCCGGAGATCCACAACCACATATTCAACCAACCAGGAATCAAAAATATTTGCAAAGCAAAATCATGTCTGTTCTGAGCAAGTTCACTCTTTTTTCCTGTCCTGATCCCCTAAACCACAGTATAAAAACAATTTGCATAGCATTTGCATTGTGTTAGGTAGTATAAGTCACCTGGAGATGATTTAAAGTATATGAATCATCGTAGGTGGTAAAATTTTTACATGAGAGACTTGAGCATCAGCAGATTTTGGTATCTGTGAGGTGGGCTGGGCTGGAACCAGACTCAGTGTATGCAGAGAAGCTGTTTTCTGAGCATGCTGGCTCCTCCCCCAAGGCAGCCTAAGGCCCCACCCTCTGAGTCCCAGGAACGGTGCCTCTCTGCTGAAGACACACATCCCCACCATGGTGTTCTGGGAGAAGCACAAAGACTCCTCCAGTAGCTTGGCTTCTGGTCCCGCAGGCTCCTTCCTGGTCCCCTCAGCCCTCTGCCCTGCCCCTACACTGCCTCTAGCCTCCCTGCAATGTCCTCTATTCATGTAAAGTCTACCCTTCTGTCAGGTGCGGCTCACAAGTCCCTAGCTGAGGGTACCCAGAGGCCCTGCACTTACAGGCCATGCCTGCCATGGTCCTTGGAGGCTTAAGACAAGGTGCTGAGAGCTCAGAAAGAGTCCCTTGGCCAGGCCTGGACACTCAGGTACAAGTGCACGTGGCTGCTTCCCAGGACCTCCGTGCCTGATTCACATAGCTCACACCTGCTCACATAGCTCACACCTGCTCACATATGACAGTGAAGGCGATCGCCAGGCAAGGCATCTTCCCGCTCTGTGGATTCCCAGTTTCGGTCCCTGTCCTCATCCTTGGATTTATATTTCTATAAACATAAATCTCAGTCCTGGGATTTGGAAGTCTGGGCTTGACTTTCAACTTGCCCCAGACTTGTCTTCACCTTGGCTCTTTGTCCTTTTCTGCCTAGTACCTGCACAGGTGTGCTGCCTTGAGCCAAAGTGAGCCTCCTAAGACACAGTTCCTTTGGTGATCAGTCCTCTGGATGGAGGAATGTTCTGGGGAAGGAGGAGGAGGAGAGAGACATGCAGGGACCCTAGCACCTGAGCCTTTTAGGAGCCTGATGTTGGGCAGAGAAGCTTTGAGCTTAACACTTACCCTCTCATGGAGCATCCTGGCCAGACTGAGCAGCAAAGATGAGGGCTGCTAGTGGATTGACATACAACAAGTGGCTGACCTGGGGCTCTGCCTCCCCTGCCAGCCAGGCTCCCCCTGTCCCACACAAAGCACAGGAAACCTTAGGCACTGTGTGCAGATTCCCGCGAATCTGTTCCAATCTCCTCAGGAATATGAAAAACCCTTAATGTGGCATGTCAATTATCTTCAAACAACATGAAATGGCTGTGCAAGGCACTTCCCTAATACCTAACATCTGCGTCCCACAGCGACAATGCTTCCAGTTATCTGGGTGGCTCCTGATATCCAGGGGATCCAAACTCTCCATGGGAGTATAAATTCTAAATTGGAAATGGCCCCAGACGCCATCAGAATGATAACTGTCACTTCCAGGTGGATGTGCACACCTGGATTCATTTGCACGGTGTGGAACTGCACCAGGCAGGACCTTGGAGGGATGAAGAACCCACCCTCTTGGCCCTGGAAACACTAAGGCCTCCCCTGTCCTCCTCCAGGGTAGAAGTACCTCCTATGAGTGCCAGGCATACAGCAGGCACCCAGCAAAAGCAAAAAGAGTCCACCAGCTCCAGGGAGATGGGCCCACAGCATCCTTTGCAGACTCAATTCCATCTGTCAGAGACCAGGGAGATGTAGCCCACGTGTGCGCCTGACTCATCTAAGACCAGGGAATTGCATCAGGACAACTGGAAGCTTGTGCCAAGTAGGCCCAGTGCCAGAGCTGTGATCCAGAGCATCCCTGCCAAGTTTCCAGGCTCCTGTCATGCTTCATTCCTGCCCAGGGGGGCCCCTGCACTTTCTCACTTCTTTTGAGACAAATCAAATTGAAGAGAGTTGGCTCCCATAGAAGACGAGGCTGACTTTCTTTGCACACATTTTTTGGGAAGGATGCTGGTGATAGACTGGGGAACCTCTCAGAGACACCTGCCCGATAATTCCCAGGACAGGGCAGAGACAGAGCACAGTACCAACCATGGCAGGCTCTGGGATTAAACAGAGAAACACAGCTTGGGCTCTCTAAAGCCCAGCAGGAGCAGCTTGCAGGAGGTCCTGCAGTGTGAATGGTGCTCTGAAAGCCACAGAAGGTGGAGGCCACATGGGCATGGCATGGTGACGATGAGGTGGGAGGGTTAGGTTGACTTGGTCCAGAGAATACTTCTTCCCAGGTCCCATGGGCCCTCACTCCAGGGCATGCTAAACAGGGCATGGAGAGAAGTGGGCAAGTAGCCCAGGCCTGGCCCAAGCTGCATGTAACCCATGGTGGCTGAGCCTCCCAGATCAGCCTAGGACTTGCTGCAGGTGTCCCGGGGTGGAGGGCAAAGTTGAGCCATTGTCCCCAGATGATGAGGCCTCCTGGCCTGAGGCTTCTGTGCAGTGTGCAGGGACCCTATGTTGCCTGTCTCACAGAGCAGTATTAAACTGTTCTCCTCTATGGGAAGGAACACATGCCCCCAAGGCACTGGGCCACAAACCAAGGATGGCTGCTCGGGCCTGCCCTAAACAGGACCCTGTCTAGAAAGAGTGACCAAGGCAGTGGCCATCTTGCCGGTGAGCAGTGGTGCTGAACAGAGGAGGCAGCACTTCAGGGGAGTCCCTCCACACCAAGGGAGAGATGACTCAGACTGCTACTTTTTTCAAATCTGAAGAAACAGAAAATAGTTTGGCTCAGTTTCCAGCATGGTGCATATTTGGTGGAAGCTGAAGGAACCTATGTGTTGCCCATTTCCAGAAATTCTCTCTTCCCACCCTTTGTCCAAATCTTGACAGGAGTATCCCTCTTACTTCTCACTGAGGGCTCCCTTATCAATTCAACACCCACCTATAGCACACGCACACCATTCCAAACCCTTCCTGTTCCTCCATTTCCCCACAGCGCCTCTCATGACATCGAGGTTTCCTTCCCTTGGCTGGCCTATTGTCCCTTCCTGTGCAGGCTACATGCTGTGCTTTCATGATGCTGACCTTGGCTGAGCTCCACATTCCCCCTGCTATGTAATCCATCCAGCACCCCCATTTCACACATGGAGAAACCAGAGGTGCTTAGTGACTTTCCTGAAGCAACCAGCTGGCTAGTGGCAGAGCAAGGGCTCCGTCCAGTCCAGTTAACTCCAGGGTCATATCCTCTGAAATATCAGGTTATCTAGGAGCGGAATGACACGTGGTGAGGTCTTTCTAAATGAAATCAAACGAATGGGTAGACCATCATCAGTGGGATTTGCAACCCCCCACACCCACACAGTACAGTGAGAGACCCTTGTCACCACAGCACTGAGGTTTATCCTCAAAGGGTCCCCACTGGTTGTGTCATAAATGCCAAGGTCATGAAAGCAGTGCATTCCAGCCCCCAGGTGAGAATCTGTGCGTGCTGCCGGGAGACAGTATTCAATGCAGAAAATGCAACCATCAGATTTAGCATCAAGCAGAACACTGGAGCATCAGGCTGGAGGCATTTGCTTCTGCCCCGAGACCTCTCCCCTTCCAGGCACAGCCTAGAGGGTGGAGACCCCCACAGAGGCCTCAGTGAGCAGACAAGGCTTTGTTACTGGAAACTTGAAGGTGTTGGAGGGAGTAAACATAGTTAAAACTGGGGTCAAATCACACCTTCCCACTTAAAAGCTGTGTGGTCTTGGGCAAGTGTCTCAACCTCTCTGAGCCCCAGATATCTCCAGATCTACAGGGGTGGATCCTGAGCCTCTCTATCTCCCTGAGAAGTTATGTGTGCATTTGAAGTCCTATTCTCTAGGTCTTCGTTTTGTGTCTGTGGGCAGCAGTAAGTCCCCAGAGAAAATCCCTACGCCCAAAGCCCCATCACCCTGACCTCCAGCAGGGAAGAACTGTCTGCAGTTCCCCAGGCAGCCTGCAGTTTTGTCCCATGTGCAAGGTTTAGGGGCAGAAGTGTCTTCATCCAGAGGCTCAGAGTTTTCAATCCTACCATACGTCTAAGACTAAGTAGCACTTGATGACTTTCTTCAATCAAGCTGTTGTACTTACAGCTCCAAATCTTAGGATGATTTTTGGTATAAAAATCCACTTTAATGAGGAAAAAAGCTGTTGGGAATCCCTTCAGAAACGCCTCCAGCTGGTCCCAGAGGACTTCTGGATTTCACCAGCAGGGAGTAGTCACCTCTTGATAAAGGACTTTAGCCCAGATGTTGTCTCTGTGGAAAAAGAGAACTTCCTCCCACATTCCTTTATCAGAAAGCTGGTGATGGGACACAGTGTCCAGTCCACTTAGGAAGCTAAAATATCTTGACAAGTACAAACATTTTTCAGCAAGTAACCTGCCATTTCATTTTTATAATAAATACATTTACATAATCTGCTTCGTAGTCAGTGTTAACTTTATGGAAAAAAGACTTCAAGTGGTCAGAGTACTAGGTAACACCCAACACTAGGAGGTGACAATTCAGCGAGTGAGCTCAGATCTTGAAAATACACTTTTAATCTTTTTGAAACAAGAAATGAGTAACTTCTTAAATAAAAGCCAAATAAAAGGTAAAAATAGACCATTGTCGTAGAGACTGTGTAAAGTGATATTTCCCATGCCTATGACGGTCACATCTGTTGACAGGGGGACCTGTGATCCTGCAGTCACCTGCCAACCTGGTGTCTTGCACAGGAAATTGGGAAAGACAATGTCTGCCTCTCATGGTGTTTGCTTATTCAGCACACCCCCCAGCTGAGCCCTAGATAAGTAGATGCTCATGTCTCCAAGCCAGCATGTCACCCCAGGTCTGTGGGTCCTTGTGTCATACACAGCTTCTGATGTTGAAGACAAGCTCTTTCCTCCAGCCTCCTTCCCTCCCTCTTGTTCTTCTCCCTTCCTGCACAAGGTTGGTTCAGCAAACCCTGACATCCTTCCCTGTGGGACTCGGAGCAGCAGTGTCAGAAAGGCACCGTGTTAGGTGGGTTCGGGGACCCAAACAACTTTAGGTTCTGCCACTTATCTCCTATTGGCTTGATAACTTTTGGCAAGGCTTCCCAACCTGTAACTAACTTGGGAACAGGGATGAATGCCTGGAAAAACAATTGTGAGAACTGAGGAAATGGTGAAATGGAAACCTCTAGCCATAGCAGTGGGCAGAAAATGGAGTCTGTTGGGCACAGTCCTACTAGTGGCAGGCATGTGCAGGGCAGTCTTCCGATCTGCCAGCCAACCCTCCAGGCAGGCCTGAAGGACTATGGGGCCCAGCACCTTCTCATCCTGCCCACCTACCCTGAACTGTTTATGTTAATGTCACAGCTCTAAGATCTCACCAGAGGCCATGAGATCACAAAAGGAACATCCTTTCTAGAGCCGCATTGCTCTGTCTATAATTAGCACGAGTTTCCATGAGCCTCATGCCTGGAGGGAGGAGCCACCCTGCAGAGGATTTGTTAGTGTAAGGCATTCCTGGGGCTGCTGAGCCGCCCAAGCTGTGCTTCCATAGCCCTTGCTTCCCCTGGCCCCTGCCCTTGGCAGCCCCGCTTCTCATTAAGGGATTAGCAATGTTGGCCTTCCATGTCTTGACCATGCACTCAGAGGGCTCTCAGCCACCGTCCCCTCTGAGCCTTATCAGTGGCCCCCCGGGCAGTGTTTGTACTGGAAAAATCAAAGTGGGGATTGGGCGGAAATTATGGACTGCTGATGTCATGAGTTAATTAAAGGCTTGGGGTCAAGTTCAAGGGAAAGGACATGGAGGTTTCCCACTTGATGCCCCTCTGCTAAGGGGAGGATGAGAAGCACAACAAACTGCAGGCTAAGAACATTTGTGTTGCCAAGAGCCAGCCACATGCTAGGGAACCACCTGGTCACCTGCCTCCAGCGCCCTCTGCCTTCAGAACTGAAGAGAAGATAGATCTCTCATGTTGATGGCAACACATTTATGACCTTGTAGGAGGCTTAGGACAGCTCTGAATTCAAGGATAACTCTGAACAATGGGAAATATCCAAACCCACAGGGAAAGAAACAATGTGCACAGCTTCCATTGTGCCCAGGCTCACAAGGCGATGGGCTTCCTGAAGGCATCACTCCCACACCAGGACTTTCTTTGCTCATGGCCCCTACAGGGCAGGTGCCGTGTGGGAGGTCTTAGAGCTACTTGACTGAGTGTCTTGCATGTGGCGTGAGACAACATCCCCTGGTATAGAAGGCACACGTCCTCCTCCTCTGCCCTCACTAAAATCCTCCTTGTGACCACACTGGCCTCACCCCCAGTCCCCAGTCCCAGATCCATGGGCCTGAGACGCCTACATCTAGATCCAAAATAGCGGCTGGGATTCTTGGCTTAGCTTATGGCCACTAGGGTCAGGAGGCAGTGATGTCTACCCAGCTGAGAGCTTGGCATGGGTCCTTGCACAGACAGCATTCATGTACTCAGGGACTAACCCCAAAGCCTGTCATGAGTCAAGGAGGGATAGTCACATGTGTACAGATCCCCCCTAGCAAGTGTGGCCCCTGTCAGAGCCCTGTGAAGGTCCAGCAATCCCTGGGTGTCTACTGTCCACTGGTGGTATATGGTGGTGGCAGTGCCATTCAGTTTGGGGTGATGGTTAGTCACACCCAAATGTGTGGCACCCCCACTCATTACACTTATGTGGTCACTACCATCTACGGATCCAGGACACTCTTCAGCTTCCCTCTGGTGAGGCACGGTATTCAAGGAAGGCCTATGGTGGCCAGTGTGGCATGCCAGAAACAGATACATTTCTGAGGACAACCTAGTAATTTTCTGAGGACACCTTAGCTTCTCCCTTTCTCTCTGCTATTCTTCATGCCCTCTTTTGTTGAATATATTCTTCAATTTCTTTATCACCCAAACCACCTTCCTCTGACAGGAGACTCTCACATCAGTTGAGTACCCTCTATTTTCTAAAGTGAGTTTTTCAAACAAAGGCATACAGCCAAACATCCACCCTGCCGTATACTTTTGTCAACAAGGTTTTATTGGAATATAACTATGTCCATTTATTTATGCATTGCCGATGGCCACTCTCAAGCTATAACACATTGAATAGTTGTGACAGGGACCGTAAGGCCTGCAAAATCTAAAATGTTTACTAGCTGAACTCTGCAGAGAAAGTTTCTCCTAGGAAGAAAGTGTCTGCTAGGAAGTTTACAAAATTATTTTAATTAATCTTCATAATGTCCCTAATTTCTTTTTGAAGAAAGCCATTGAGGTCTGGCAAATTCAAATTGACCTCAAGGCTGGTTAGTACAGAAGGTGGGTCTCAACCTCACATCCATCTATTCTGAGGAGCTCACTCTTGGCATTTATCATATCAAATTTTTGGTGGAACAAGTTGAGGGCTAATTATGACCTTTGTCCTGTTGCCAGGGCTGCTGGGACTTATCCATATACCAAGCCAGTAGGATATCTAGCAACAGATCCCAACTTTGTTCCCTTGAAATTCTGGTTAAAATCTTGGTTAAGAAAAAGGATCTCTTTCTAGAATCTCCCAAGGCCCCCCAAAATTATTCATCTAGACAACCACCTCCTTCTCCTTGGGTTTGTATCATGCAACCAACCAATGCATGTCTCCCTCCTCTCTCTGATCCAGGCACTGGGCATTTGGGGGCTAGGATGGTGAGTAGGGCTGGACCTGATACCCCACAAGGTGCTTTCTGGAACTCCCAGGGGCCTCTCTGAGCAGTGAAATTGTGAGGTTTCCTATTTATTCCACTGGGTCCTTGCCATGTCCCAGTTCTAACCATTCAGCTTTACACATATGTATGCATGCACACCACATATACACACACAGTATACACATACACACATCACACACACACGCACACACACACACACACACCTGGCTCCAGTTTATACACCCAGGAATCAGCCCTGTTTAAATCAAGAAACCCATCACTCACTGAATGGGTCATGATTGCAGAATCTCCTGCATACCCCCTCCCTCCCCAAGACCCACAAGAGTCAGCCCTGTTGGCCAGGGATTGTCTCCTGGAAGCCAACAGTGGGGCCATGGGTCACTTTCTAAGCATCAGATCGAGGCTTGTGGGGCAGTGAAGCTGTGTGGTGGTTTAAGACAGAAAGATACGAATCTGCTTTTCCAGGTTTGTGGCCATGAGATGGTCTCCATTTCATCCATCAAAGGAAGAAACCCCTAAGAATATCAACCTCAGAGCTGTCTGGGGCACACAAGGGATACACAGGATCTGATGACTGGGTCATGTGGTGGGCAGGGTGCCTGGCCATGGCAGGTGCTCCTGAGATGGCAGGATCCATCAGCATCAGGAGCAGTAGCTGCCACCTTAGTTCACGGTCACTGTCATCGGCATCATTACAGGCATTAACCTCCCCACCTCCGCTGTTTTACAGCCTGGCTGGCTGTCAGTGCCTGCTCACTGTGGCCCCTATAAACCCAGAACACTGATTGGGGAGAACAGTAATGAATACAAATGGGTCCCCGGGCACCGCAGAGGCTGTCGTGGGCGGCATGGCCTCTCAGCACTAACCATCCTTACTCCTCCTGGATGCTGCTGTCAGGTTGTAGAGGACGCTGGCTTGATGAAGACAGATGACAGCCTGTGCCTGGGGTGACACGGTGCTGCAGCAGAGCCGAGCATTTAATCAGAACTCTGCTTTCTGCCAGAGCTGAGTAATTGGAGGCAGGTGCTAAGTGCAATTGAAATAAAATGTTGAGTTAATAAGGACAGTCAACAAGGATGTTACAAGTCCCCTGTCCAAGTTTTCAACAGGAATTTAAAGGCAACTTGGAGTCCTGAGAAATGGTGACTTAATTTCTTAAGTTTCATTTCGAAAACAGTACAATAAATTTGGAGTTTTTTAGTGCTTATTTCTTTTCATTTTTGTGACTTAAAAATAAGACAGAGAACACATTTATGATACTCATCATGGAGGTCAGTGGATACCACCTCCCTGCCCACTTCTACACTCCCATTCAAAGTCCTGCTGATCTGCCTCCCGGAACACCCATCCTTTCTTCTCCCAACCCACCCCGCCCAGCCTGGAAGCACCCCTCCTCTTGTATCATCCAGAGCCCAGCTACAAAATAACTCTGCTACAATTGCATATGGTGCCACTCCCGTGCATAAAGACTTGTAAGTGTTTTTGTTCCCTACGAGTTATGCCCTTGAGGGTCCTGTGCCAGATGTCTATGTCTGCACAGTCCCACGGGAGGTCTCTTCTTAGGCTATCCTCGTATCACGTGCTCTCATTTATCAGCTGTATGAGGGATTTTGAGATCCTTCTTATAGCTTACCCTCCTTCTTATTCTCTCCAAATGTCATATTTTCTGATTTCATCAGTTACCCCCATCCCTCACAACCAAGAGCTAGAAGAATGTCAGATAAAGAAAAGAGAAAGAGAACCCAGTCTGAAACCTTCCCCTGCTGCCCGCCATTTGGGGAGGGCAGTTTCTATGTGTACTCTCAGTCTTGGTCTGCCCTGCAGTGAGGTCTGGTGGGGACAGGCCTCACTGGCTGATACGTGGTGTAGTGACCTGGAGAATGAGTCAACCCATCTTGGTACAAAGGGAGGTCCATCAGACCTAGCTTCCACATGAAGGGCCCTGCTACGGTTGTGCTGTGGTTTTCCTCCTCCAAAACTCGTGTGGAAGTTGAACTGCCATTGTGGTTGTGCTGTGAGGTGATTAGGTTGTTAAGAGAGATGAAAGATTTTGTTCTGGGGCTGAATTAAGTCTTTCTGAAGGGAGTGAGTGAGTTCTTGTTCTTGCAGATCTAGATTACACTCCACAAGAATGTGTTTTGTCTCTTCTGTATACATGCCCCACTGCCATGAGACCCTCACCAGACGCCAAGAAGATGCCAGCCATCCTAGACTTCCAAGCCACCAGAACCATGAGCCAAAATATATCTCTATTCTTTATAAGTTACCCCATCTTGAGTATTCTGTTGTAGCAACAGGAACAGACCAAAACAGGCCCCTCTGCATTATCCCCAAAGCTATAGTCTGACTTCCCCCAGACACCTCAGGGAGGGGCTTTTAGCAAGGGCAGTAGCTCTGAGGTCAGAAAGCCCCTGTCGTCTTTGCAGACCTTTTCTCTGTCTTTCTTGTGGTACTACAGACTCACTTAGTAAAGTGCCTTCCTGAAAACAATGCACCTGCTTGCTTCACCCACTTCTCAGAGCAAACAATCCCTCCTAGATGTGGTTCTAGCCCCTCTCCAAAGCTCAGTCAGGATTCCTCTCCAGAGGATCTTTGTGGGGTCCACACAGCTCAGAGGAGGCCTCACACCCTATTCAGACAGTCCTCTCTCCATTGATGGGGAGCATACTTCTGGCAGCCACAGCCTCTCTGACTCACACCAAGCCCGAAGCTTTCCCCTCTTCCCCACCCAAGTCTGGCCACATAAGGGACTTTGCACACAATGTCCCTGATTCCTTTCCATCATTGCGCTGAAGCCAGAGTTAGTTCAGTGACGCCCACTGATCCCAGGGTTGTGTGTGTGGAGGACCCAACCAGGGCTGCAGTCAGCTTGTTCCTGCTGCACTCTGGGGAGAGCCCTCCTCACCTCCTGCTTCCTCTCCAACCTGGTCTTCTCAGCTCCAGACCTGCATTTCCATCAGGCAGTTCAGACTCACTATGTTCCAAACTGAACCTATACCGGATTCCTCCAAACTCATCCCCTGCTCCAACACCACCCACTCCCCACACCAGAAACTCAGGAATCATTTGGGTTCCCCCTTACCTCATTGGCATACTGCTGATTAGTTAGCCTTGTGGTTTGCAATTGCTAAAATCCACTCACCCCCTACTCACCTACTATCATTTCCCTGGTTCAGGCCTTCAGTGTCGTTTTCTGAACTATCACTACACCCATCCCCCAACTGGTCTTTCTGTTTCTAAGCAGTATTCCTTCTAATCTACCCCAACACCAGTTTCCAAATGATTTTCTTAGAGGTCCAACAATATTGCACCATTCCAGTCCCAAGTCCATCAATGGATCCCCACAAGTCTTCATCCTACATATTGGAGAACTTTCCCTACCTGGCTCATGGCTGCTTCCTTACCGAATCCTCTTTCCCTCCTATGTGCTTGGCACTCCTTTTATTTCCCCATAATCCTTTTATTTGGACACATGGTCTTCTAGCTTCATCCCCGAGCACACTGTAGGACAGTGGCTCTGAAACCTGAGTGCACATCGGAATCAGCTGTCAGGCTGATCAAAGTACTGAGTGGCAAGCGCCCTTGGCTGATGAGTGAGTCTGGACGTAGTATTTCCAATGTCAATTTCTTAATGATGAGGACACAGCCATACTTTGAGAATGTTGCAGGATTTCAATAAGCTCTAAGAAAGGATTCAGTGAATGAATGAATGAGTGAATGAACAGGTCACATACATTTTCACCAGACAAAATTTTGCAGTTACTCTTTAAGACTCTGCTAATTGGGTCTCATGCAAATGGGCAACCCTGGGTGGAATTTCTGAATAAGTTAAAAGTGATCAAGAAACATCGTGCTTGGCCTTGAGGACCCATCAGAGTCTCTCTTCACGGTTGGGGCCTCAAAGTGTGTCTTGTGGGGTTGGCATCTTTCCCAGGCACAGAGGTGGGATTTGGAGGACCTGGACCTGGGCTCTCTGACTGCATTCCTGTTACATCATTTGGATTTCTTTATAGACTAGAGAGTTTACAACATCATCAAAACACATGTTTTTGTGATTTTCCAATAGCCCTGATTCCTGCTACCATGTCCTGTTCCCAGGCCACCGCCAAGCACAGCTGACCCACGCCAGCACGCACTGAGCTCTCAAATGCATACAGCATGTCTCTTCTCCTGGGGAGGCTTAGAAAATGAAAAACAGGGTGTGAAAAACCCTGAGAATGCCAGCTCCATGAGGCTGCAGAGAAGGAGGCAGAGCTGCCCAGCCTACACCAGCCAAGCAGTAACTATGGAGAATTCATGCATTTCCCAGAGTCATCCGGGGCAGAAAGAAGACCCCAGTGCCCAGTGAGGCCAGACTGACCCCACAGTTACCCTGCCTCAGCCACCTTGAGGCCTGAACCCCAGACTGGTCCACACTAATCTTTGAACAGGGGAACTAAGTGGAGTGAGTCATTATCCCATTTGCCAGTTTATCTGCACTTGGTACCCTACCCCTGTGGGGATCCAGGGCAGAGTTTAGGGTCACCGTAGGGCCCCATTGGGCTGAAAAGTAGAATGCCAGGTCTCTCTCATAGAAAGACTCTTCCCAAATCCTTGAAATTCAGTTCCCTCTTGGGATGCTCTTGTGGGCTGAAATGTGTTCCTTCAAGAATTAGAATTAGTCCCAGTACCTCAGAATGTGACTGTGAGGAAATCATCAGCATGGGCCCTAATCCAAGATGACTGGCATCCTTGTAAGAAGAAATCAGGACACAGATGCATGTACAGGGACAGCCATGCGAAGACACAGGGAGAAGATATCATCTATAAGCTGAGGATCGGGCCTCAGGAGACACTAACCCAGTTGTCGCCAGCACACTTCAGCCCACAGACCAATAAGAAAATGCATTTCTGTTGCTAAGCTACCTGGTCCATAGGTACTTGTTGCAGCAGCCTGAGCACATTAAGCAGATGCCCAGGAACCGTGGCCAGTGCTGACCTGTCTGCTTAAAATGCAGATGTGCTTATCCAGAACCTGACATTGAGTCTGGTGGTCTGGGTGGTGCTTTCATTACTGAGCCCCAGATGGCAGAGCTGGGGCTCTGTCCCCAGGCATTGGGCTGCTAGGAGAATGTGCTGTGCATCCAGCTATGGTCTCCTGGGGCACTGGACAGAAATTACTGTGAAAGCCTTCCCATGGGCTTCAGCATTGGCTTCCCCAAGGGGCCTGTCATGCCCTTTCCCAGGAGATTCTTTCCAGGGAGCAGCCTGCTGGCCCCCAGAGGAGTGGCTGTCCTGTACGTTTTGCTTCTGGCCTCAGGGTGGGCCCCAATGTGTCTGAGATATGTGCTGCTGGGGAACATGTAGAAGGTGAGCTTAGTGAAGGTAGCTGACCTCAATTCTCCTGCACCAATGGGGGTCCTTCAGTGTAAAGGCCACAAGCTAAGGGCTGAGTCCTACACACATTTGGGGGTTCCCACAAATCACCTACCTCAGTTTGATAATTTTCTAGAACAGCCCGCAGGCTTAGGAAAAACCTCTGTTCCTGTTACAGTTCCTTGTAAAGGGTAAGAGTGAAGAACCAGAGGCACACACAGTGCAGGATACCAAGCTGGTGTGGGGCAGGAAGCTTTGGGCCCTCTAAGTAGCCACCCCCAACCAGCACATCCATGTGTACGTTAGCCTCCTGGTTTCTAGGGTTTTACTAGGGTTTTATCATACAGGCTTGGCTGATTTGCTCATCCACCAAGCAATGGAACTTAGTCTCTAGCCCCACCACTCTCCCTAGAGGCAGAGGTCAGGAGTGAAGTTCAACCCTTTAATCAAGTGCCTGGTCTTTCCTAAGGCTACTCCTGTCTCAGTGCACTCAGGCTGCTCTAGGAAAGTGCCATAGTCTGGTGACTTATAGATGACATAAATGTGTTGCTCACAATTCTAGAGGTTGGAAGTGTAAAGCCTAGATGCTGGCAGAGTTGGTGTCTGCAAGACCTGCTCTTTGGTTCATAGAGGGCACCCTCTCCTTGTGTTCTCCCATGGTAAGAAAAAGGCAAGAGCGCTCTAGAAGGGCACTAATCCCACCAGTGGGGCGCTATCTTTGTGACCTAAATCACCTCCCAAAGGTCCCACCTCATAATACCGTCAGCCTGGGGGTTGGGACTCGACATGTGCATTTGCAGAGGACACACACATTCAGCCTACAACACCTTCCCTCCCTGCCAGGCCTCCCAGGTGACAGCATCCCCAGCCTACAGGCTCCCACCTCTTTCCCCCTGCGAGGATGCTCTTGACCTAGGGGCAGGCACTGACAGTAGCTTGCTTGCTGGGATGTGAGGGCAGGCGTGGGGGCAGGAGGGGCCCACTGGGTGATGCCAAGGTGCCAAGTGATGGGGAACTGTGGAAGCAGGGACAGCACTGAGGGAGAAAGGCCATCCCACTGCGCACGTGGAGAGTTGTTCCCTGTGGGAACGCAGTTTGTGGCCTTGGGAAAGCTTCTCATTTGATGTTTCTTGGGTGGAATTGTGTGGGGTGGGGGCAGGCGAGGGTGGAGGCAGGTACAATCATGCTGGAGATATTCTATGTTCTATGTTCATGCAAAAAAGTGGGGAGACCTAAAACTAGGCACAGCCCAGTCACATACTGGTAGGAACAGGATCAGGAGGAGACCCCAGGCTTTCTGAACAGCCTTGGGAATGCAGGAGGGCAGAGGGAGAGAAGGAACTTCCTTGCAGACATGCTGAGGATGAGGTAATGGGAACTGAACAGGTGGGGCCATTAGACATCAGGACACCTGTTTGTAGGAGGCACCCACTTGGGGTCAGCCATACCAGGGCCTCAACAGACAATCCTCCCATGGAGCTCTGGGTGCCTGCCCAGGCTCTCCTGGTGTGTTTTCCTGAGAAAGAGCGCAATGGCTAGAAGCTCCTCAAATGTTGGCAGTATGAGCCAACTGTTTCTTGTTGGAGCAAAGATGGTTCCAGCAGCTGATTTCCCCAAGGACCTAGCAAAGCACCTGGGCCAGAGGCAGGTGTGTTGTGTGTTGTGGGTGTCCTCTTCCTTCTCCTGCCCCTCTGTCTCACTCTGGCATTGGTTATCCCTTTTGCTGGCCTCAAAGATTGCAGGGAATGTCTGGATTTCCTAGATTGTGTTGACTTGTGCTATGGGCTCCTGTTGGGAGTTGCGGAGCCTTCCAGAGCACAGGGCAGAACCCTGCCCTCCAGGTACCAAGCCTCCCTAGCACTCTCCCAGGTGCTTCCCTCCCGGCTCTAGAGCTTCTGCATCTGAGGTTGGCCCAGGTGTACCCAGCACTGGCTGCTTCCCTCCTCCTGGGGCTCTTTCCTGCAGTCTGTTCCCAGCACATAGCACCTTCAGAGTTGCCAGTTTTAGTGTCAGGCAGCTGATGGGAGAAACTCGGCGGTCTCAGTCCAACCTCATGACTTCTAGGTCACTCCAGTTTCTTTCTCTGCAAGAAAGAGGCCACTGATGTGCACCTCTGTGGGTGGACAATGAATTGAGTACATGGGAGTCTTGTCTGCCTGGTGCCCTGCCTGACACTAGCCCAAGGGAGCATTTAGTATATATGACTTTCCTCTCTCCCTCTCCCTCTCCCCTCTCCTAGCCAAGGTGGCTTCCTCTCCCCAGTTCCTGCAGGGGCAAGGAGGAAAGCTCAGGGCTGGGAGAGGGTTGCTAATTGGGTCACATGAGTCCTCCAGAGTCCTCATTTGCTCCCACTGTCCAAGCTCAGGGAGTGAGCAGCTGCTCAGAATCGGTCCTGCCCTGAGAACCAGCCCCTTGGAGCTGCTCAGATGCCAATGTCCAGTGGTAGCAATGGGCCAGACACAGGCTCCTGGCAGTTGAGGGCCTGAGAAGGGAGTGGTAAGTGGACGGCCCTTGCCTTCCTCCTGTGTCTGGATGCCACAGGGCACAAGGAAGCTGGGCCCTAACAGGACAGTGTCTAAGGGCTAGGCCCCAGAGGCGAGGAGAAAGAGTAGATGAGAGCCAAAGTGCTATGGTCATTCCCTGCTAGGTACTCTTTGTAGATCCAAACCCACTTAATCGTTCCACTCATCACCGGAGGTGTGCACTCTGACGAACCCCATTTTACAGAAAGAGAAACTGAGATGAGCTGGTCCTCCAAGCTCACATGCCTGGTGGGACATCTGGGATTGAACTCAGATCTGATGGGGCCAGAGCCCATGAACCTTTCCTATCTTAAGCTGCTCTGGAGAGTCATGTGCAGATTGACACAGCATCCAGAGTGGCCTTGGGGATCAATGACACCTGGATGGGAATCATCCAGCTCTGGCTCAGAGAACAACCCTGTCCCCTTGCTGCCCTCTGCCCTCTGCAGGGAAAGCTGCTGTCTGGGCACAGGGGCACCTCTGGGTGCCTGGGCCTCTCCAGCTCCCAGGCAGTGGGTGGAATAGCACATAAACCTCTGTCTCAGGAAGCTGAGGCTCCTCCATCTAGCCTGGCTCTTCTTTCCTGTGATCAGTTACAGGGATTTACCCAGCGGAGGTGTGCCCAGAGCTCCAGACGTCAGACCCCTGTGAAGGCCAGGCAAGAGCAATAAAGACCTGAGGCCATCCCAGGAGTCTGAGACCTCCAAGGAGGGGGTGGCCACTAATGTGCATCTCTGGGCTTCCAGGCCATCGGCTCATGTGGACAGAGTCTAACCACTGCCCAGCCTGTCACACCACTCAAGGTTTGCAGAGCCCTCCAGCCACCCACCCCCTCCAGATGAGGGAAGAAGCAAAGACCCCCATTTCAGTAGCCCCTCCCCATCTGACCTCAGTCTTCACTCTGTCCCTGGTCCCTAAAGAACCCACAAATTCCCTGTCCCCTGTGCAGCATGCCCTCCTCCACTGTGCTTCCCAGGCTCTCTCTGGGTCAGGGCCTGGTGATGGCGATGGAAGAGAGTGAACTGTGGAGTCTGACACCTTCCATCTCCTGGCTGTGGGGCCCTGGGCAGTTGCTTAACCTCTGTGAGCCTCATTGTCCTCGCTTGATAGGTGGTTGGGGACGTCTGAAGCAATGTGTGTTGTGTGCATGGCATGAAGCAAATGAAGTCTTCCCTTCTCTGAAATTACTGAGAGGTGTCTCACTAGGAAGGCACCGTCTGGTGTGCCACCAAGTTCCTGCTGAAACACGATTCAAGTATGATGGCAGCAGTTTCCAGCCAGACTCATCTGCTGCCTAACTTGTGACCCAGAGCAGAGCAAGGGACATAAGTCAGGGACTGAGGGGTTGAGAGTGGCTTTCTTAGAGGCCTGCTTCCTTGGACTGCCTTTGGCCACATGGTGTGGCTGTACAGACAGGCATCGCCACCTAGTGGATGTGCTTAGCCCCATGTGTCCCCAGGCTAGCAGGTAAGGGAGGGAGGGAGGGTGTCCTGCTACACAACACAGCAGAAACAAATACACACCACCTTGACTACATACCGCAGGCCCCCCTGAACCCACACACAATCATTTCCCAGCCTCTTCTCCCACGGGACCCATCTTGGAATTGGCATTAACAACCATAAAGCCATGCGTCTTTTTCCAAAAGTTCATTGGGTGACCGTGAGGACAGCCAGATTGAAATGGATAAGTCACACTGACCACATTAGTCGCGCCAACTAATGCCACGCTGGATCCTGCCAGTTTTCAAGCTATGAGGTAGGTGTCACTGTCACACAGCAAGATTAAGATTAAGACTCTTGCCCAAGCCCACCTGGCTAGCGGGAGGCTCCACACTCAGGGTGTACAGCTGCACACATTACTCCACTGGTGAAAATGACTTGTCTGCATCTTTCAACTTCCCTCTTGAACTGGAATTTTACTTGAAATGCGATCAGCTTGACCCTTCATTCTGTTTATGACCCAAGGAGGATTTTCCAAGTGACATGGGAACCTACCCAGTCCTCCTCCTCCCAGCAACAAGTGTGTGTGTGTGTGTGTGTGTGTGTGTGTGTGTGTGTGTGAGAGAGAGAGAGAGAGAGAGAGAGAGAGAGAGAGAGAGAGAGAAGAGAAGAAAGAGGAGAGGAAAGGAGGGAAGAGGAGTAGGGGAGGGGGAAGGGGAGAGGAAGAGAGAAAGAGAGACTGTGTGGTGCATGCACCCCTGTATGCATGCAGATGAGTGTGATGTGTGTGTGTGTGTGTGTGTGTGTGTGTGTGTGTGTGTGTATGTGAGGGGTTGGTATATGTTATGGGGTGTTACGGAGTTTGTACTGTGGTGTGTGTGTATGTGTGTGTGTGTGTGGTGCAGTATGAGTACCATATGATGTAAAATGGCATATGTGATGTGTGGTGTGGGACATGTGGTGTGTGTGGTTTGCAGCATTGTTTCAGAGAGATGGGGTCAAATGTCAGCTCTGTCACTGGGCCTTCAGTGTGCTCAGTCCTGATATCCGTGCTCCATTGGAATCCCTCAACTTGATCCTGAGTTGCTCCTAGTGACTAGTTTCTATTGAAGAGAACATGGCAAAAGTCACAGGCAAAAGCCAGGATGTCTAGCTCTTGTTTTCTCCCTTGCTGTTCGATGGAAGTGGGTGTCTCTCTCTAGCATGGAGAGAACCAGGTGGCAGAAAAGTGAGACAGGCTTTATCTAGGAGGCAGCAAGTAACTGGCCTTGAATCTTGTCAGCAAGCCCCTGAGGGAGCATGGAGCAGCTCTCTTCAGTGGAGCCTGGAGATGATCGCAGTCCTAGCCTACACCTAGAGAGGCTTGTGAGAGACCCTGAGCCAGTCATAGCCTACACCTAAAGAGGCCTGTGAGAGACCCTGAGCCACACCAGATTCCCAACGCCCCGGAACTGGGGGATAAATGCTATGTCAAGCTGCTAAGTGTGGGGTCACTCATTGCACGCCCAGAGAACACCGAGATAATGCACTGGGCCATGTGGTGTGTCGTAATTGGTGTGCTGGATTCTCCCTGCATTCACCTGGGGAGCTTGTTATGGGACATACAAAGTTCCAGCTTTGAAAAGATCCCCAAGTAGAACTCCTGATCCTCCAAGGACTAGCCCCCACCAGGAAATTCTTATTAGGCATATCCTCGGTCCATTCTACCTTTGGCCAGGGGTAGAATCTAAAATGACTGCTAATGACTCTTGTATTAGTCTGCTTTCTATTGCTATAACAAAATAACTGAGGCTAGGTACTTTGAAAAGAAAGAGGGCTATTTAGTTCATAGTTTTAAAGACTGAAAGTCTAGGAGTGGGGGCCCCCATCTGTTTGGCTCCACTGAGGAGTCCCCTTGGCTCATCACCACATGGCAGATGGCATCACAGCAAAGTGTGGCAAGAGCAAGATATCAGGTGGCAAGTCAGAGGCCAGAGAGAGTCAGGAGTCAGGCTCTGTCTTCTACAACAACCCATTCTCCTGGGAACTAACTCATACCTACAGAACCACATTAATCCCTTCTGAGAGCAATGTCACCTCCTGCTAGGCTCTTAACGGTTCCATCATCAATTATTAGCACTATATTGAGGACCTAGCCTCCATCACACGAACCCTTGAGGACAAGCCATATCTAACCATTGCAACCCTTGCCCTTGATATGGGTGAAATTTGTGCCTATGCTAAGCCATCACTCCTGTGCTCATATTACTTATAGGGAAAGGAGGCTTGGAAGGGGTTACTAGAGTTCCTAATCAGTTGACCTGAGGGCAAGGAGAATTTTCTGGGTAGATATGACCTAATCTTCAGAGGCCTCTAATAGCCTGATGGTGGGAGATGAGTTAATCAAAGAGATTTAAGTGTGAGGACTCTGGATACTTGGGGAGCTCCCTATACTGAGATAGAGGGGCTATAAGGCCAGGACCCGAAAGGAGGCTCTATGAGCTGGTGCAGTCAGCCAGCAATAAAGTGGGGTCCTCAGTCCCACAACCACGAGGACCTCAATTCTGCCAAAAACCCGAGTAAGCTTTCAGGTAAGAGCCTGGCCCAGCATACCCTGATTTCAGTCTCGTGGGACCCCAGGCAAGTAACTCCATCAAGGCTAGAGAGACCTCTGCTCTCCAGAGCTCTATGGTGACAAGTGGGTATTGTCCTAAGTTGATAAATTTGTAATTTATTGCATAACAATTAAAAAATTAACATAGCCCTATTCTTTCATTTGTAGACTTCCTTCCCCAGAAATACCCTTCTGTATTTCATCAGAGACTTTGTAAATAATAGCTGGTCAGAGCCTCCAGGCCAGCACTGCGAGTATGGGTTGTACCCATTGGTGAATTCTGAATGTGGGTTCTGAATGGACCTTAGTGTCCAGTGGCTGAGCATCCTTGGCATCAAGTTTAAGGGGGTAGTAGCAGCATCACACCTGCTGGTCCCCAATGGTCAGGCCCTAGGCTTCCTGGGAGGGTGACAAAGCCCAGCCTTAAATAGCTGGACTCTAATGACCTAATTTGTCATGATGTCCCTCATTTCCAGGACAACAGCTTTGTCTGTTCTATCAGACTTTCCTCCTCACATGGTCTGTTCAATCTGCTCCCTGTCTGTAACCAGGTATTGTTCATCTCTAAATCCCTCTGCAACCAGCTGCACTCCACAGCAGCCCTTGCATCTGTGCACAGGTGGTTCTTAGTGTCCTCTCCCTAGTTTCTGCCACACTCCTAGGAGGCAGACAATGCAGGACACTTTAGGCTGTTTTTGGATGACAATCCTGAGGCTCAGAACCCTTAGCACAGAATGGAATGGAACAGTTAGTACATGAAGGTGCTGTGTACCTTTGTTTGTTTGTTTTTGTGATACAGGGATTTGAACTCAGGGCCTCACACTTGGTGGGCAGCTGCTCTACCCCTTGAGTCACACCTCCAGCCCCTTTTTGCTCTGGTTATTTTGGAGAATGGGTCTCACTTTTTGCCCAGGCCAGTCTGGACCAAGATCCTCCTATTTTAGTCTTCCCGCTGTAGCTGGGATGACAGGTGCATGTCACCATGATCAGTCATTGGTGGAGATGGAGTCTCACAAGCTTTTTGCCGGGTCTGGCCTTGAACCTGAATCTTCCTGATCTCAGCCTCCCAAGTAGCTAGGATTACTCACACGAGCCATCGGTGCCCAGGGGTAGAGTGTTCTCTAGTCACTTCATGTCTCTGTGACTGCTATTTAGGTTCTTGAAGGGCCATTTTCATCTTAGCTATCCATCTCAGAGGAAGCAGCAGGCAGATGCACAGCAGATTAGTGAGAAAATGGATCTGACACGGACAAGGCTGTGTATTTACGATCAGAAATGTGGTTTTGATTCTCCATTTCCTCACTGACTCAGTGTGGATTTTCTGTTCATTTATATCAGTAAATAGAACTCTTCCATGATGATTTCAGTTTTGCAAGTTCTTATAATGCTGTTTTTTTCTATATGCAAGTTGAGAGAATATTGTTTTGCATTCTAGGGCGGTGTTTTCAATGTGTAAACTCATCCTTGCATTATCCCACATTACTCCTAAAATGCTCTTTGCCTTAAATTCTATTTTGTCTGTTATCAGCATCACTTCACTATTTTAGTCTCTGCCCAATGTACTTTTCTCTACCCGTTGATTTTAATTTGTAGTTTTGCTTTAGATGTATCACTTTTAAGCAGTGGATAGATTTTTCAATTTTTAATCTTATTCATCTTTTAGTAGGCAAATGCGTTTGTTTACTTTTGTGATTATGATAATATTTGAACTTTGGTTATTTTATTTCATATTTTTGGTTCCTAGAATTTCCCAATATTTTCTTTTGCTTCCCTCCCTCTTCTTGCTTAGTGATCCTTCCTTCTTTGTTTTTCCTTCCCTTCCGTTCTTTCCTCTCCTCCTCTTCCTCCTTCCTTCTCCTCCTCCTTTCTCCTCCTCCTCCTTCTTTTCTCTCCCTCTCCCTCTCTTTGGTAATGGGGATTAAACCAAAGGTCTCCAGCATGCTGAGCAAGGCGCTATTGCTAATGCTTGAGCCACAACGCCACTCTCACCCCCTTTCTTCCCCCAGTGGTGCTAGGGTTTCAACTCATGACTGTGCTTGCTAGGCAAGTGTTCTACTGCTTGAGTCACACCCCCAGCTCTTGTTTGTGTTTTGTTTTTGAGACAGAGTCTCACTTTGCCAAGGCTGGCCTCAAACTCAGAGTCCTCCTGCCTCTACCTTCTAAGTAACTGAGATAGTAAGTGTTGCACCACTACACTTGGCGAATTTTTGCTTTTCTTACAGTTTTGAAGTTACATGTCTCTTTTGGAATTTGACACCCATACCTTTCCAATCTACATGCTGAACTCCACCTTTTTGTTCTGAGAAAACCTCAAGTATTTATTATTTCTATTCCTTTTCCAAGTACAACAAGGACTTCGCCAGTCTTGAACCACCTCTTCATTCCTTCTCAGTGTTTTGTTTTGTATGGTTAGTATTACTTCTATGGCTAGACATAAAATACTACTTTGGATTTTTATAGCCAAGAGTTAATTATACCATGAGACAAGTTGTAGACTCCATGTTCACATCAGCATCCCACCCTTACTGTTCAGTCTCAAGCCAATTTGGTTCCTTTGAAAATGAAGACAGCCCTTGCTTTGTGCAGTTCTGATATGCCCAAGTTTCAGTCACTAGTTTCATCAGATGACACTAGTCCCCAAACAATAAGGTTCAAATTTCGGTTACTTCGACACAATGATGGCAAGTAGGCATTGCTGCTGGCACTTCGGTCCTCAAGTCACAACAAGAGACTGATTGCATCACTTCCTTCAAAGCCCATGAGCAACTGGCCCCTGAGTGTCTGTTATTCAGTTCACACACACCACAGTACACAATCATGCTGTCTCCTTGTCTGCCATCGATATTTTAGAAATGAATCTCTCTGTTCTAATTCCTCTTTTATGTGTGTGTATGAGGTACTGGAGTTTGAACTCAGAGCCTTGCACTTCCTAGGCAGGGTCTGTACCACCTGAGCCACACCTGCAACCCTTCTTACTTTAGATCTTTTTTTTTTTGCTTTTTTTAGGTAGGGTCTGTGCTTTTTGCCTGGGGCCAGCCTCAGACCACCATCCTCTTCTCTCTGGCTTCATGCTTGTAATTCTAATTCCAATGCCTAGAATTATAGGCATGTACCACCATGACGGGATTCAAGTTGCTTTACAAAAATAGAAAAATGACTTTGATTCTCTGAATTACCAGTATTTTAAATTACAGTGTGCTAAATACGTATGAATTTTACCATATTTTTCATTTTCCTCCATATTTATAACCAATCATAGGAGAGTATTTGAGGTCTTAACAACGATTTTTAAGGTTACTGAAAAATTGCCACTCATCCTATTGACTGAAATTGCTTTCTGTGATTTCAGACTGCACAGTTGCCTACATGGTCCCATGCCACTGTGCAGAGCAAGGACTTCCCAAGCATGTATTTTGGTAGTGGCCATTTCTGATGATGGGAGGGAAATAACTTTCAGTGGCTTTGTTTGTGCATCCTCCTATTTTTGCTCTTCTATTTCACTGTAGTCTGACTCGAAAGTCAAACAGCGATTGTTTTCTGATAGAGATATCAAGTTGTCACTCTTGCTGCAGAAGGACTCTCACTGTCCTTTCCCTAAAGGTAACTTTTTTCTCTGTGGCACTCTTATCTTGTTTTACTTATTCAGCTATTTATCTCGATTTCCATTTTTGAAATACCATGGATTCAAAGACATTGTCAAATAGTACCAAGAAAAGTCCCAGTACTTTTGTCCTATGTAAGACAATATCAAAACCAGTGTGCATGGTTTTGTGCCACTTTACCTTTCTGTGTAGATTGTGTAAATACCACCACAATCCAGATACAGAGCTATTCCACACTGCAAAGATCTTTACAGTCACACTCACCACCACACCATCCCTTACCGCAGCAACCACGAAACTTTGTTCTCCATTGCCTTAACATTTTCATTTAGAGAATGTTGTATAAATGAAATCATACAGTGTGTGACCTTTCAAGTTGGCTCTTTCACTCAGCATAGTGCCTTTCCTGTCAACCACAGTAGTGTCATAAATTAATTACTCAAGTTTTTGTATTATCAAGCAATAGTCTGTGGTCTGGATTCACCACTCTTTGTTATTGTAGGATAATTTGGTTGTTTCCAGTTTGAAACTATTTCAGATAAAGCTACCAACAAACTTTTGTATGTAGACAAGAGTTTTCATTTCCCTGGGATAAATGTCCAGGGGCAGTGCTAGCTCACATGGCAAGAAACAGCTAAACTATGTTCCAGGGTGGCTGAATATTTTAAATTTATACCAGTAAAGTATGAGATATAAACTCTCTCCATCCTTGCCAGCATTTGATAGTATCGTTATTTTTAATTTTACCTGTTCTGAAAAGGGTATAGGATATAGCTCATCCTGGTCTTCATTTGCATTTCCCCACTAGTTAGTGACACTGAGTATCTTCTCAGTGCCTATTTGCCACCAAGATAACCTCTTCAGTAAAATGGTTGTTTTTTTTTTTTTTGCCCATTTTCTAACCAGCTTGTTTTCAATGATTTTGAAAGTCTTTATGTAGGAGTCTTAAACTTCCCTTCCACTTCTGAAGGTTATATTCCCAGGATCTAGGATTCTAGGTGACAATTCTCTTTCAATACCTAATGCACATTGTTGAATTCCTTCTGGCTCTATTCTTTGAACCCACTGCATTCCAATTATTTTTTCATTGAAACAATACATCACTTCTCTCTGCTTTCAAGATTTTTTTTTCTTTAGTTTTCAGATTTTTGACTATGTGCCTTCTTGTAGATTTCTTTGGGTTTTCTGTTTGGAGTTTCCTTGACTTATAAATCTATCTTTGTGTCTTTCTCCATAGTTGGAATTTTTCAACCATTATCCCTTGGAATTCTTTCTCTGCCCATCTTCTTTTCCCTCTCCTTCTGGAAGTCTGATGATAGGACGTTATGTCTTTCATGTAGTCCTTCAGGCGAGGCTTCTTCCCAGTCTATTTTCCATTCCCAATGGTCAGGTACTGGTCCATTTTCCTCTTCTTCCCAGAGACACCCAGCACTGTTGGCCACTACTCTTTTTTTTTTTTTTTTGTATTCTAAAGGAAGTTTATTAATTTTTATCAGTATGGATTCAGGGATTGTTATTTATAGGATTACAATTGGTTATTAACAACATTTGTTTTGTTTTTACATTCAGATTTCCCCTGTGGCCACTACTCTTTACTGGGGCACTTTTCTGGTTTTTCTGGGCAGCTCTGCTTTGTCTTTTTTTGTTGGGATTTTCTCCTCTTCTCAATTGTTAACTTACAAGCTATTGGTTTTTAACTTTCTTCCCCGTACATACAGTATCCAGGCATCTTTGTTAGTTTTGTGGCTTTTACTAGCTCCTTAATGTCAGTAATGCCAAAATTTATATTTCTATCTCTGAATCCTCCCAAGATCCAGACTTATAACTGACCCACTCAACATCGCCACTGAGATGACAATTACATGGCCCCTCTGCCTTCTGTCTCAGAACTGAAGCCCCCAAGTCTCTAATCTCCTTTCTATCTTTACTCACTCTCTAGCTACTTTAGTCATCCCTGATGACTTCAGTATCCACCCTGGATCCATCATGTTGGATCTTAACATTGCCCAAGCATACCTTTCCATCTCCGCATCTTGGGAAAGCCCATTGTTTTATTAATAACTGACCCTGTAACTCATACTTAACTCATCCCATCACACACATCACTCCAGGACCTGTCTCCAACACTAGAACCCTGGTAAAGAAGAAAGACTTTACCTCCCATTTTGAGACACCTCCCTTGCTGTGACCCTACCATGTTACCTGTGTCTACATTCCCGAAAACTAATGCCTCCCCATGCCAGTGACACCTCCCCACCCACCTGCCTGCCATCCACTATACTCTTGAAGCTGCTTGTCTTCTCAGAGGACAGGTGCCTGGACCCCTGTACTCCTCTTTACTCTGCCCCTGCCATTAACCTCCAGGACAGGATGAGGGTAGGACATCAACTTGCATTCTGCCAATCCTCTGGAATTCTGCTTCCCTGTCCCTCTTGTGGCCATGGGATCCACCCTTTCCAGCCACATAGTAACATGTGTGGACATCAGATTTCTTTACCTCTCCGGATGCCCTAGTTGCAAACCAATGACCCCTGACATTGCCTTGTTGAACACAATCTGCCTTTCCTCCCACCTCTCCCAGACCTGGATTACCCACCACTCATCCCCATGCAGACCACCCCACTGCTTCATCCTGTAGCTCCCTCATGAAACCATTTCCAGCTCTATCCTCATACACAGCCCCACCCCATCCCCAGCCCTCCTGACATTGTTCTCTCCCCACATTGTCAGGCATCAAGCCTAGATCAGCCACCACCTGCCTGCCTCTCCCTCCTGGTCTGTGCTGCTGTGCCACTATGTGCCTTGGCTTGCTGACAAGCCCATTCTCACTAACCTCCAAGCCCCAGTACTGCTGCACAGCCCAGCTCTCCATCCCTGCTGGCTTCCCAGAAGATTCCCCAGCAGCTGTTCCCAATCTTCCTCCTCTTCCCAACTCTGCAAGTCCACCCCCACTTCCTGGGCTCATAGCAGAAGAGTGTGCTTTGTAATTTATTGAGGACTTCATCTGATAATGACGTTCTCACCTCCTCTCCCCTGCTCCTCAGAATGTCTCCATCGTCCCCCAGTGTGTCTTTGTCCAAGAAATATCCTTCCTGTTTTCAAGACAAACTTTCCCCCTTGGACTCTGCATTCCTGTCCTTCTTGATTCCTTCTTGACCTCCTTCCATTTTTCTGTCTCATAACTTCTTTTTTGCCAAATTAATGTTCCATCTTTATTAAGATATACCTGATATACAAAAAAATTGCACACATTTAATCTATACATCTTGATGAGTCTGGACATACACACCTGTGATACCAAGGTAGGAAACATTCATCACCTCCCCAAATGTCCTTGCATTCTTCCGTGTCATTTTTTTTGTAAGAACACAACATGAGATCTGTCCATATTTTAAAGCACACAACACCATGTGTTGACTATAGATACTTTGTCATACATCAGATCTCCAGGACTTAACTCATCTTGCATTACAGAAACTTTATACCCACTAGAAACAATTTCCCATTGTCCTCTCCCCCAAGTCTCTGGCAACCTCCATCCTATCCTTTGCTTCCATGAAGCTGGCTACAGTAGACACTTCATGTAAATGGAATCATGCGAGACTTGTACTTCTGTGTCTGTATTGTTTCACTTAGGATAATATTCCCCAGGTTTATCCACATTGCAAATGGCAGGATTTCCTTCTTTTTAAAAAGCTAAATAATATTCTGTTGTGTGTATACACATTTCCTTATCCATTCGTCTGTCAATGGTTGTTTCTGTATTCTGTCTCTGGTGAATAGTGCCACAGTGAACACAGACTGTAGAGATCTCTTTAAGATCCTGACTTCAATTCTTTTGGATAAATGCCCTGAAGTGGGATTGCTGGATGATATTGTATTTCCAGTTTTTGGAGTAACCTCCATAGTGTTTTCCATAGTGGTTGCATCATTCTGTATTTCCAGCAAGAGCATGAAGGGTTTCAGTTCCCCAACATACTCAACAATACTTATTACCTTTTTGATAATCATCTCAAAAGGCATGAAGTGGTATCTCACTGTGGTTTTAAGTTGTATTTTGCTAATATGAGTAGTAGTATAGCTACCTGGTAGCTATTTGTATGTCTTCACTGGAGAAATATCTATTTATGCCCTTTGCCCATTTTAAATTGTGTCATTTAACTTTTTTGCTGATGAGTAGTACTCTTATTTTGGATATTAACCCCTTATCAGGTTGATAGTATGCAAGTATTTTCTCCTATTCCATAGGATGCCTTTTTATTTTGATTGTTCTCATTTTCTGTGCAGAAACTTTTCAGTATGATGTAGTCCATTGTCTGTTTGTACTTTTGATGTCAAATCTAAGAAATCATTGCTGAGACCAATATCATGAATTTTTATCTTGTGTCTTCTTTAATGACTTTCATAGGCTCAGGTCTTATGTGTAAATCTTTAATGCACTTTGATTTTGTGTTTGGTATAAGGTAAGGGTCCAATTTCATTCTTCTCTATGTGGATATCAGGTTTCCTATACCATTTGTTGAAGAGATTATCCTTTCCCTAAGCTCACGAAAACTTATTTTATCCACTTAACACATTTCCTCAGCCCTGTTACCTTTCAGGTTCCTGCTCCACCTCCTCTCCTCCTTCCTTCTATAATTATAAAGCTCAGTTTTGATAATACTTTAATGTCCTTGATGACCTTGAAAGTACCACATCTACTGCTTCCTGTGAGGCTGAATGTCAAGAAACATTTGAAAATATTCACGGAAGTGAAGAAAGAAAGGAAAAAATGAACAGAAGAATGGTGGGGATGGATGGACAGGCGGATGGATAGATGGGTGGTGAGTGAATAAATGGATGGGTGGATTGTGAAATCTGCAATCCCTGTTTCCTACCTTGCCCTCCATTTGACCTTGGCCAACAAGTAGCATAGCCTAACCAACCCCTCCACCCACTGAAGACCATGTGCAATGGTTTCTTTTTGGTTTTCATTCTCTTTGTCTCTTCCACAATGTTTACTTGTGACTTCCCAAGTCTCAATTTCTCTGATGTGACAAGTGCACACTTCTCACCTGACTTTGGTACTGTTTCCTTCCTGGAAATCTCTAGAATTCTACCCCTGACCTTCATCAAGGTGATGCTCAATGAGGAGGCACAGCACTTTATAATTCATCATCCAGAGTGGGACACTGTCAGAATGAAAGAGGTGCCATTAATGCGTAAGCACAGCAAGAAGAGTTGAAGAGTGACTGTTCTGGTCACCCTACTCTGGTTTGTTTTAACCAGGAATAGTAAGGAACACTGGCCCAGAAATGCCTGCCTGTCGTGAAGGAAGAATTTTTTTCTACTCTCAGACAGGTGAAAACAAAATGCCCTACACAGCACAGGAGGCAACATGGGGAAGTACTGGGATTGGTCAGGAGGGCAGAAGAGAAGGCAGACCTGTGGGCAAGAAGTTTCATCCTGTTTTCATTGGAAGAAACAGGGCAAAGGGAGGTAAGCAGGCACAGAAGAGGCTATCAGGCATGATTTCCAAGGGCTCTGAGACACAGGTGCTGCCTCACTTGTCCAGTATTTGGCCCTGGGGTGATTCCTCCAAGTGGATAATGGTCTAAAGAGTAAAAACCCAGTGGGTGTGGAGATGACTCTGGATTGGTTGGTTTGAATTTGAAAGCACATTCTTGGGCTAGTTGCTTAATGTCCTAGGAACTGGCCTGTCCTGGGATGGATGTAGGCTCTAAGCTGCCAAAGTATCAGAATACAGAAGATATGGTTAAACAGGGGCTATGAGAGTCACATAAGAGACTTTTCCCAAAAGCGCATGCTCTACTGTCTCCCCTGGGAAAAGGAGCCCAAGCCCTACTGACCACTGGAAAAGAGAAGACAGAATCATGACTTTGCATGCTGCACTCCCACTCCCACTGCTCGTGCTATGGGTACCCTCTATATGTCATTCTCAAGTCCAGATACGGGTCCGCAGCCTCTGATCCAGGACTGCAGGATGGGAGCCCTACCATCCTGCATATTACAGCATTTAATTCCCACCTGCAGTACCTCCCCTCAACTCCATCTATCAAAGACCCAGCTTACTTTCAAGGCCCCACCAAAATGCTGTTCCCCCTCAGCAGCCCTTCCCTGTCTGGATCCTAGCAGCAACCCTCACCTGCCTTCAGCCACAGCCACCTGTCCTGAGTGAGCTTCCAAACCAGGAAAGACTGCATGATGTCACTGGCCTCCAGAGTAGCAAGTGGATGTGGATGTGCCAGTGTGCTATGCCCCAGGAACACATTTCAGTAGGAACGGAGGCCTCTGGGACACACGATGGCTTAGCCTGGTGTTGCCCATGACCTATTGTAGGGAACACATGCTTCCTAGGAAGTGGAAGGAATCAGGCACAATGAACAAGTTTGACTGTGAGTTACTGAAGTCAAGGCCTGAGGAGCTACAAACTTCTCACAGTCTTCACATCCAAAGGAACCTTTAGTAAAGATGATCTTCTCTGGGGAGGAAAAGGGAGTTTGAAGCTTTTTTTTTAATATATATAGTTTACTTGCCCTTTTTACCTCAGAGTTTTGTGAAAACCACAATAGCAATCTCAGAGAGATGCTTTCAGGAAGCTATGGGCCACGCCTAAGCAGGTGAGACCTCAAACATCCTGCAAAACCATAATGAACTATGGTTCATTGATGTGCAGCCATCCCAAACTTCCAATTAGGGTGAACTTTGCTTGCTGTAGCTAGTATGTCTCATCTGCTCCTTCTCTTTGGTAGTGTAAGAAAAATGATCTTTTCTATCAAAGTATTTTTTACCCTCTTAGATTACTTTAAAATGCCTCAGGTCACCATCTTCAGTGACTTGCATGTTTAAAGGGTCCTTGCTTCTTCTTCCGGATTCCTGTACAACTCCATTGCCCGCCAAACTGCACACCCTAACCCATCCCCCCAAACCTTTTAGCCAATCAAGGGAGACTGTGAACCTTTTACCTGGACAAATCCCAGGTGAGGGGCAGGTACACCTGAGTCAGGGATATAAGGAGGAGCCACTGCCAGCCATTTTGTGCTTGCGTGTTGCTCAGTGGGAGTGAACACATGCTTCCACCCTCTTGATCAAGAGAAAATGCCTTGTCAAGATTTTCTGTGTCTTGTGTGTCTGTTTTCGGCACTGGAGAGTTATCAATTCCAACAGTGGCCCAGGGACATCAGCTGAGCCAGCCCTTTCCCTTTCCCCTGGTTCAGACCACGCTAATCCATCTGTGGGACCTTGAATGCACCAGGCCACACATGGCCACTTCCACAGGACCCTGCTCTCTCTTTTGTTCCTTTGTTGTGTGTTCTCTGACTTCCTCTTTCACCTCTTGGCACCTTTCAAATAGTATTTCTGAGATTTTTGAAAATACTTGAATCTTTTTGATAACCTTGAAAGTACCCTGTGAACAAGCACCACATCTACTGGAGTCTGTGAGACTGAACATCAGGAAACATTTGAAAATATTCACAGAAGTGAGGAAAGAAAGGGAAAATAAACAGAATAGTGGGGATGGACAGATGGATTGATGGACAGGTGAGTGGATGGAAGAATGGATGGATGAATGGATAGATGTAGACTCCATAATACCATACTGGAGAAACCTTTTTTTATTAGTATATTAGTTGTACAAAGGGGTTTCATTGTAATACTTCCACACATGCATACAATAGAGTTCGATCAAATTCACCCCCTCTATCTTTCCCCTCATTCCTTCTCATCCTTTTATAAAACAACTTCAGCAGGTTTCCTAGCTCTATTTTCATACATGGCTATAAAGAACTTTGACCATATTCATACCTCCTTCTCCTTTTTCTTTCAACCTCCCCGATAGTCACCTCCAAAGAGGCCCTATTTTACATTCCCTTTATTCATTTTAGAGACTAGATTCTGCATACAAGAGAGAAAATATTATACTTTCTTTCTCAGTCTGTGTATTTCACTTAACATGATCTGTAGTTCCATCCATATTTTCTGCAAATGACATATTTCATTCTTTATGGCTGAGTAATACTCCATCATGTGTGTACTGCACAATGCATACACTGTATTTTCTTTACAAATTCATTGGTTGACCCCATCAGAATGGCTATTATCAAGGAAACAAACAACAAATGCTGGTGATGATGCGGGGGAGGAGGGAAGGAACCCTTACCCACTGCTGGTGGGAATGTAAATTAGTGCAGTCACTATGGAAATCAGTATGGAGGTTCCTTAAAAACTAGAGAGATCTACCATATGATCCTGCTATACCTCTACTGAGAATATATTTGAAGAAATGTAAGCCAAATATAGTCAAGATACCATTACACTCATGTCTATAATAGCACTAGTCACAATAACAAAAGCATGCAATCAGCCTAGGTGCCCACCAGTCAATGGAGAATACTGATCTGGTAAGAAATAGACTTGGCTTATCAAGGTCACCTTCCTTGACCAAACTTGTGTCCTTTGAGCCATCTTTTCCATGGGGCCATGGCCTTGGTCTGCTGAGCTCACTTACGGATAACATCCCCCACCCTTGATGTCAATCTCCTCTTAGTGATTTCCCATCCACTGACAACTCCCCCCGACCCCACCCCCACCCTCTGGCTCTAATCCAAGCTGTCTCTACTTTTCAGAGTTGAGCTCAGTTCTATACTGAAGTCTGTTTCCTACTGCAGTAGCTTGACCAGAATCCAGCTTGCCCTTTTTAATCCAGTGGGATTTCTCCTGACCTACCTGGGACTAAGCTCATAGACCCCAGTCTGGGTTTTCACCTGTTGCCCTGGACAAGTCTTAGCTCTGTGTCCTTCTCTGCCCATCCATAAAATGGATGAGCTACCCACTTGGTTCACAGAGAAAGGGCTTCTGTAATGGCCAGGAGGAGATTCTCGCAGTGTGGTGTGTGCCCTACAAGCAGCCTTCTGTCTGAAGGACATTGCTTTCTTCACCTGCTAGATGACTCACTCCACCCTACAAGCAGTAAAGCGTCAGTGATCCAAAGTGTGTCCTCTTTGTTCTGGAGGTCCCAGAATAAAAGATGGCTTCTTCCTAGAATCAGGCGGGTAAGGGAATGTAGGGGCACCAGGATCTATGTTAAGTCTCTCCTTGTGCGCTCACCCCATCCTGACCTTGTTTCACAGCTGGAGCCTATCCAAGTGGCCTCTCTACATGGCCTCTCAGAATGAATTAGCCCAGCCTATTTGTCTTTGCAGCATAGGCCTGGGGAAGCAGAAGCTGCCAGTATTCCTAAGGACCAGGCCAAAGACTGGCTTAGAATTGTCACTTTGTTCACAGTTTATTGATTTGGGCATGCCAAAGATCTTGGTCCCTATTCAAGGAGCAGGAAATACTCCATCTCTCAAAAGCAGAGCAGTGGTCATGTGTGGAGAGAAGGAATGAGCGTGGCCTCTTCTAAGATCATCTATGGCTCACTTTGAACCTGGAGGTTCCACCTTGGGACCTGGGATCCTGGTAGGTGTTCTGCTCACGGAGAATAGGAGGCAGGTACTGGGCAACTGTAGGGTCATAGTCAGGAAGTACATTACACATTCCTGGGCCAGGTACAGGTCTCAGAAAAGTGCAAGAGGAGTCAGAACTGAATTCCAGCACAAACGCGTACTTACAGGAAACCCAAACATTATAGGTCTTGGAGAGAAAACCATGGCACTCTTCTGCTCTAGATCTTGGGTGGCATTGGGCCACAGCAGCGGGCCTGCTAGTCCAGGAGGAGCCTGGAGGCATGTGGCAAGGCTGGTATTTGCTGGTGAGGTTGTAGCAGAGTCCAAACTTCACCTTCCAAGCGTCTCTAAACAGAGTTTTGAGGGTAAAAACACCTCCTGGTTGTTCTCATTCCCCAAACGGCTAGGTTTTACGATGTGTTAAGTTTGGGGGGAAAAGAAAATTCCTCTAGCTGTAGAGTCCACCCAGACGAAGGCATTCCAGGGTGGGTGATTTATGATGTGCTGAGTGCCAACAGCAGGCTGGCTCCACCAGAAGGCCTGAGGGGGGACTGCCAGGGCATTGAAGAGAGTCACAGCCATGAAGAACACTGGGTGGACATGTCTCCTCTGTGAGTTCCTGGCTCTGTGCCATGTCCTTTGAGGTAGTGGGCTGCTGTGTTCCGGTCACCATGAGAGAAGCCAGTGATCCACGAGATGTCTCAGAGGAAGGCCTGGTTCCTGGAGATTGGCCTAGGCAGTGATTTCTTAAGGGAAGCCCCTGCCCAGCCTCTCTCCTCAGGGCCAGGGCCAAGCCGAGCAGGATCTGTCAGCTGTGGAGGCCAGCTGCCTTTCTCCCAGTCCTACATGTGGGGTGCTTCCCCAGCTTCCTCCCAAAGGAGACAGAAGGCTGTACTAAGAAAAAGGGCTTCATAGTGGCCTGGCCTGGGCTACAAGTAAACCTCCTAGTTCACATGGGAGCTAAGCTGGGTTACTGAGCAGAATCACCTCCTCAGAGGTATCCCTTAGAGACAGGCTCTCCAAGAAGGATGAGTGCAATGCCTGCTACATGTGTGTGACATGGTGGGGGATGTACAAAATGGGACCAGCCCATAACAGGAAGACCCTTTGGAGGTAGTTAGAATGACCCAGCTGTGACCCCCTCAGTGACAATATTTACTCTATCTGTGGCCCTGGGGTGCACTTGATTTCTCTAAAGACAAAGGAGCATTTGTAGTGCCCTAAGAAAACACATAATAAAAATCAGGTTTCTACATTCATTCCTTCATTTAAAATAAGAATGGCCTGGAAGTGAGGAGGAACACACACACAGAGGACATTAGTGCTGAAGATGTGGCCGACAGAGGAATCCAAGCTGCCTTGGGATAGGGTATAGCTCAGTGATGGAGTGCTGAATATCATGCATACAACGCCGGGTTCCAGTCCTAGTACTACAGTCAATCTATCAATCAGTAATTAAACAAAAAAACAAATAAACCAAACCAAGCTGCTTGCTGACCAGCCCTCTGCCCTAACCCAACAGTGCCATCAGCACTAGCTGGTAGAAAGAAGGCTGCCTTTCAGAAGGAAGAGAGCAACCAAGTCTACACAAAGATGCTAAGAAGAGGAAACCAACAGGCAGATGAAGAATACTCACTAGATGAGAATTACAGCTTCCACAACAAGACTTAAAGGAGAGAGAATCCTTCAACAAAGGGCAACAGGTAACAAGAGGAGTTGAAAAGTGAGTTGACAGTGCTTGGGAAAGAATTTTTATTCCTTTACGCCTTCAATCCAGCTCTTTTGTCTTCCTGCTGTTGGTCCCAAAGGTCATTAAATGAAATGTGTTCCCTGTTTATGTAAGGATTTTTTTACACAATAGAAGCATGCTGAGAAAGTAAGTGATACAATGTCTGCAAAACCTTCTAAGGCAGCAAAGAATGATGCATCAATTTTATATGCACAAAAATGTCACACACATGTACATTTCAAATATGCTGGCAATCAAGGGAGATAGACCTCCAGAGGTCATCTTGGAAAAGTCATTAGAGGATGAGCTCTAGTCATCCAAGCTGTGCATCACAGTATTTCTATTTACTAGCTACAGAGGCAAAATCAAGTATGTTACTACATTGCACTCTCCAGCTAATTTACTCATATTCCTATATTCATAATTTCATACCAGTGGCCGAGAGTGACAACTTGCTAATATAAGTCAATGCCTGTGCTATGACAGGAAAGTAGCTGCCATTGCTCCATCTGACACTCACTGAAGACCCTCTGTGTGGGCATCATGTTAGGTAACAATGACTCCCAGCTGAACAAAGCACTGGAGAGCCTTTGAGGAGATCATGAGAAAGTCATAAATCAGTAACTATGTAATGCTATCTTTGTTGCAGCAGTGTAAAAATAAATCACTCAACTTTAGGAGGCAAGTGATGGAATGAATGACACTTCACAAATTTGCGCATATTCCATAACTTGACTCACAGTTTGATATGGGAGGCCTTATTACTGGAATGTGGCCACGTTGCTGCCTGTCCTGCTTGGAAAACAGGAGTGTGGCAGAAGCAGTGCTAGGAGATTCTCACCTGCACACGTGCCCATGTGTATGGGTGTGGGTACTCAGAGCACGCATGAGTGAGAGCTCTAGAAGTGCTATCATTATGATTTCGAGGACCAACAGTCACAATACATACAGATGCTTCTCAGCATATAATGGGGTCACAGCTTAAGCCCATCAGATGTTGAAAATACTGTCAGTGGAAAATGCCTAGAATCCATGTAACCCACCAAACCTCCCAGATGAGCAGCACAGTCCACAGGGCTGACTGGGAGCTGTGGCTCGCTGCCACTGCCCAGCATGCACAAGGAGAGAACTGTACAGCTTATCACTAGCCCTAGGAAACGGCCAGAACTCAAAATTCACACTACAGTTTCTGCTGAATGTGTATTGCTTTTGTACCATAAAATGAACCATCATTAAGTTGGGGACTGTCTGTATAGCCAGATGAGAGCAAAACCACAGGCTTCTTGTGTGTAAGTGCCTCCTATTCCCTGGATTTATTAGCATTCTCCCAGCTGGCTTCCCTGTATGATCCAGCCATTCTGAAGCCCTCCTTTGTTCTCTCAAGGCAGCTGCTTTCTTGCCCAGTGGGTCCCTGGGCTGCTCACACTCTGGTTTCTAGGGCAGGACACCCCACCACCAAAGGTGCAGTCCCTGCTACAGCCTCCAAGAAACAAGCTCCTGTGCTCTGGCCATCATCTAAGCAATAAGCTGAGGACTCTCTTTTCTCATTAAAACCCCCCAAGAAGTCCCAGCAATTTGTTCTTATTGTACCTGTACTATTTGATTTGACTTGCTTTTATACCTAACTGTCCCAATATAAGCCAAACCCATTATTCATGGGCCTTTGCTCTGCTGGGAGCCTTGGTGGTCCCTTTACTTTCTGGATCAATCTCCCCCACAGAACTTGACCTGAGAAGTTAGGGGCTGGCCATTGTGCTCATATGTCACAGCAAGTGGGGTGCTACTTAGCTCTGGAAGTGAAAGTTGGTACCAAGGGGCCCAGACATTATTTTCCTGAGGTCATTAGAAGCCTCATATAAGTAGTGAGTATGCCTGCCCAATAACTTGGGCAGGCCCAAACATGCCCCAGTTCTCATGGCAATCAGTGGGAGAAGTCACCTAGGAGGCATACACTGCTCGATTTTGTAAAGCCAGTACTGTTTGATTCTTGGAATGCTGTGCTTCTGCAATGTGGTCCCTTGTTGCCAACTGCTTTAATGTCCCACTTCATCAACTGCTTCACAGAGGCAATTCCTGGGAAATAAGCACTTTAATCCCAGGAATATGTGCTCTACAGAAATAGGTTTTCTTGGAAAATGAAACACTGCCAACATATGCATTTGTGTTTGGCCTGTGTGGTGCCTTTCATACATTTGATTCATAGGAGGAATGGTTCTTATTGCTAACATCTCACTGGCAATCCTGAGAAGAAAGAATAGACAGGGAATGTTACAGGTACTCTACGGGATCTCATCGTCTAAATCCACCATCTCCCTATCTGTGAAAGGTCAGTATCATCACCAGGGAGGAAGATGTGTTCTTTGTGTAAAGGGACACTCAGTCCTTTGCTTAGGGTTGTCACCTCCAAGCCTGGCTGTGTGGTGTACTTGGTTTCCCCAGGTTCACTCCCATCCATTCCTCAGAAGTCAGATGCAAGACGATACGTGACTTGTATGAGAGGAAGAGTTCCATCTTTAATGAATGTCTGCTGAGGACATCCTCTAGTAGATTAAGGTGATTCAGTTCTTTATTTTTTTTGTTATTGTTCTACTGGGGGTACATTGTGACATTTATAAAAGTTCTAACAACATATGAAATGTATCATAGTTGAATTCACCTCTCTCTATCGTTCTCCTTTATCCCCCTCCCAAAAGTTTCAACAGGTCTCATTTTTCCATTTACATACATGTTCACACAATATCTGCACCACATTCACCCTCCCACTGGTACCAATGGCCCTCCTGTTCTCCATTTTTGTTTTTAAAAAAAGACATTTTTATTTAAGGTAGATATACAGGGAGTTTCCTTGTGACGTTTCCATGTATTATAACCTGAATTGGTTAATCTCCTCTATTTTTCTCCATTCTACCTTAGTCCCCTTCTTATTAGCAGGTTTACAAATTCCATATTTATTCTTACATAGGAAAAACATCAACCATATAAGGTCATTCAGTTCTATTCTTAGGTTGCTAAGACTTTTCTTTTTTTTTTAAATCAAGAATGAATATCAAATTGGAATCAACTTTTTCTTCATCTGTTGAGTTGTCCAAAGGAAGAGTCCTTGGAACAATATTCTGCAGGACTACCATCTGCACATCAAAGTCAATTTTACTAAATATACAATCCTTTGCTCATAAAAATCTTCCCTTGGAAATTTGTTTTGTCATAAAACTTTAATTTCAAAAAGCTTGATACTAACTTAATTTTTCTTCATATTCTTTTTGAGTTTCTTCAAGCTTCAGCAACTATCCTAGAAAATTTTTTGGTATTAGTCATACTCATTTGCTATTCAGAGCTATGCTATAATTTCAATAGTAATTTTAAGTGCTTTTATTTCAGGAATATTATTTGAATTACTATTCAAAATTGTTCTTGAATAACTATTTTTCTGAATCCTTGCTTTGGTTTCCTTCTTTAAAATTCTTATTATCCAATGAAATTCCTTTGTACAATTGATATATTCTAATAAAAAAGACTTCTGTTATATAGAAGGCTAGTCTTCTCTTTGAGACTTGTTACACCCCTCAAATCCTGTTTTCTTTCTATATTTTGTTTAGAAAACATGCTCCCTTTGAAGCTTTTGATTTCTTGTAAAGCATCAGTTACTGGATTTACTTTTATAATTTATAGTCTTTATTTTTAGATCTTTTGTTTCTACTTCTTGAATTTGTCAACCCATTTTGAATTTTTCTACTTCCTATTCCTGTTGCTCTTCTGTCTTATGTGATTTTCCTAATGTCTTTAAACAGGTTCCTAATGTCTTAAATAGGTTAGCTTTTTAAACTGCTTTTGAGTATATCTTTTTAAATAATTTTTATTAGTATATATTGATTGTAAAAGGAGCTATACCATAGTGTTTCACACTGCATATATTGTACATTGATCAAATTAACCTCCTCTATTGCTCTCTTTTCCCATCCCTCTCCTCCACTATTTTTCAACAGCTTTCAATGAGGTGCCTTGTACCACCTTCATACATTGGCACAATATATATTGCCATTGTCTCCTTCCCCCAATTATTTTCTTTCCCTCTTTTACCTCCTCCTCAGTCCCTCAATGATATATATAAGCATGTATATATATATATATATATACACACACTCACACACATATATACACGCATATATATGTATACACATAGGTAGGTATCTGTGTATATTTAAGGTCTAGATTCCACATATGAAAACATGCAACTTTTGTCCTTCTGAACCTTACTTCACTTAACATAATGCTAGTTCCAACCATTTACCTGTGAATGACACCATCTCATTCATCTTTATGGCTGAATTATATTCCATTGAGTATGTATACATTTTCTTTTTCCATTCACTGGCTGAAGAACATCTAGGCTGATTCCAAAGCACTATTGTGAACAGATCTTAATAAACATGGAGTGCAAGGGTCTCTATTGTACCCTGACTTACATTCCTTCCAATATATGCCCAGGAGTGGTATCACCAGATCATATGGTGATTCTATTTGTAGGTTTCCGCTTTCATTGTCTATAGTGACACTACTCAGTTTCTTGTTATTGATTTCTAGTTAATTCCATAAATACACTTTATATAGTTCAATTCTTTTGAATTTTAATGAAGTATAAAATAGTCTTAGAGGATTCCTCATACACTTGCAAACAATGTGGATTCTTCTATAATTTGGTACAGTGCTCAATAAATATCAATTAGGTCAAGCTGGTTGACAGTTGTCAAATACTTCTGACTCTCTTGATTTTCTTTTTACTTGCTCTATCAATTACTAAGGCACAAATATTGAAATCTCCAACTCAAATTGTAGATTTGTCTGCCTTTCCAGTTTTATCAGATAAATTTTTGCTTCATGTATTTTGAAGCTCTGGATTTTAAATGCTACCTCTGGCATATAACAAATTAAACCTCTGGCATATAACAAATTAAACTATGTGAGCCTGTAATTAAAAAAAACTACTGTGCTCCATTGACCTATTTGTGTATCCCTGCACTAGAATCACATTGTTTTGTTTTGCTTTGTTTTTCTTATGGTACTGGGGATTAAACCCAGAGCCTTGTGCATGCTAGGCAGGTGCTCTACCACTAAGCTCCGTGCCATTCCAGAATCACATTGTTTTCATCACTGTGACTTTAGATACGATTTTCATTATTACTAAAGCAGTCGCTCTCCTTTCCCAACAACTAACTTCTTTTTATTTTTTTATCTATTTTTATTTTTTTATTATTCATATGTGCATACAATGCTTGGGTCACCCCCTCGATACCTGGCAGAAACTATTTTGCCCTTATCTCTAATTTCCAACAATTAACTTATTTCTCAAAAATATCTTAGCTCTTTTCATGCACTTATTGTTCACCTAGAATGTGAACATCAACTGGTCAATTCTTGTTAAGTTTAACCTTAAGTACTTTATATATTTTGTGAAATATTTTATGGAATTTTGTTTTATATTTCACATATCCCTGTTGCTCAGAGATACTTTTCTTATTGAAGACACAGAAAAGGAGGTAGCAGACTCTCTTTCGGGGCCAGGAGGCTAATATTTTAAACTTTATGAGCCAGGTGATCTCGGACAACATGATTGACTTAGTTACTGCCATTGCAGCACAAAAGGACCCAGAGACAATATGGAAACAATGGGTACAAACTTTACCAAAAAAAGGTAATAGCTCAGATCTGGTCTATAGGCCTAGTGTGCTGACTATAGATATAGTAATAGATGTACAGAAAGACTAGTTTTTACATAGTTATCTTGAATCCTGGTGGTGTAACAAATTTTCTAATACTATTTTTCAATAGAGTCTATTATTCTTACATGAGCAAAAAAAAAACAAAGATCATTTTGTTCCAATTTTCCAATGTTAATTCCAATTACTCCTCTGTTGTAGTGTTATTGCATTGCCTTCATCACTCTGGAGCAATCCTCAGCAACTGTTCTAACAGGAAGATATTATTGTTTTGTTAATAGGAATGAAGACTCTATTTGTCTACCCTCAAGTCTGATTCCGTTTCTAAAATATATTCTAAAACATATTCTTATTGCTGGGTGGGGTGGTGCTTGTCTGTAATCCCAGCACCTTGGAAGGTGGAGGTAAGATCACAAGTTTGAAGCAAGCCTAGGCAAAGGTAGCAGCAAGACCCTGTCTCAATAGCAAAAATAAAAAAGGCTGGGGGTGTAGCCCAGGTAGTATAGCACTTGCCTAGCAGGCGAAAGGCCCTGGGTTCAATCTCCAGTACTGAGAGAAGTGTTTTATCCTGTACTTGAACATGTGTGTGCTCAGCTTCAGATACAGTGGCTACATTAGATATCTTTTAAGATCCCCTCTAATTCACATCATGTCATGGTGAGGCCATCACTACTTTTTGGAGTATAACTACAGAACAACTGAGTGCTCCACTGAGCCATCCATCACCCCCATTGAATTCCACTGACATATTTTTACCTAATAGATATTTTCCAAATTTTGAATAATTTTTAATTACTCAAACCTTGACATCTTAGAAGAAAATTAATTCTACCTAAGGATTAGAAAAATTTAAGTAGGAAAGAAACTTTTTTGTTTTAGTGTTGTTCAAGGTGTTTTCTTTTGAGATTTTTCAATAAAAATAAAACCACGGCAATGAGTTTTCAGTTGTAAAGTAAGCTTCATGGAAAATTCACTAATGTTCCAGGGAGAGTGGAGGTAAAAAGTCCAAAGAAAAACAAATTACTAAAACTAATATGAGAATAAAATCTGCAGTGTTTATTTCTGAAAAGCATCTAAGCATCATTAAAAACATATATTTAAATCTTTTAAAAATTCCTTTAAATTAGCTTTAATATACTCACAAAAGTGTCAATGAGAGTTTTCATATTCGTATCGTAAGCAGAAAATGATTCATTATTGGAATAAAAGTTAGTATTTCAATTAATCAAAAGTTTTTAATATGAAACTCACCTTCCAAAAATGAAATGAAAACACATGCAATCACATTTCCATATTTACTTATTTAATTTCCCTGGAAAACTAAAAATAGTCAAACTGTAAAAATATGAGGCACAAAAAAGAAGGGACAAGTTTAACATGAGGAATTTTTCTTTACAAGAACATTTCAAAAAATACTCCAGGCAATACATAGTAAATATTTTCATTTAAATAACAACATAGAATCCTCTCCTCCTCAGGAACATTGTTACTATATTACAGACCAATGGAAATAAAATTATAGGTATAAATATTAAAGGCCAATCACCAAAATGAAATTTACATTTCACACAGACTATTATTTATATAAGTAGTATAAATAGGTAGAATCAATTTGATTTAATGTCATACACATTTCTGGCATACAATTATTTTAAAAATAAGAATTAGCCATTCTAAGTTGACCAATTCAAGTATTTATTCAGCCAAAGGAATAAAATAAGCCTTTTAAATATTTAGGATTTATAGGTTTATGTTAGAAATTTTCTCAATATAATACAAAGAGTATTCTAATCCATACTGAATTCACTGTACAGAGACAATTATGAATTGTTTTGTAGCTTATAATTAGATATAATTGATTGCCAAAACTCCTTGACCAAAGTACCATTATAGTTGAGGCAAAGTCTTATGATATCATGAATGTAATAACAGTCAGAATCTTTACAAAACTAGCATAGTTTCCCTTTTCACAACTATCAATTTGGTTTTCCAAAATCTAGTTCCCAGATCCAACATCTAAATCTCTTGGCAGAGGTGGGACAGAAATGGAAAGAAACAACTTAATGGAACTCTGGAGGAAAAAAAACCTATCATAGATCTGAGTTTCAAAAATGTATCAGTTTAAGAGATATCATGAGTGACTCAGAATTATTTAACAATACTTACATCAAACTTTATTGGTTAGCTAAAGAGTAAGAGGCAAGTAAAATGTAATACTTGCTTTTAACAAAGCAGACTGAATAGGTTGTTAGAAAAGAAGTCAGGCCAGGCAAACATTTCCTCTTGGACTTTCTATATAAACATCTATTTTAGATTTGGACTGTTCGCCAGGGTGTCATGCCATGAAAAGGAGGGCCTCTGTCCACCCACGACACATTTCCCAGAGCAGCAAGGGCTTGTTGAGATGCTCTAGGAAGGCAGCTCTTTCTTGGAAGTCACTGGGGCACCACAGGAATGTGGAAGTGTAAGAAAAGGAAGTCAATTTATGTCAAAAGTTAATCCACCTAACTGGCCTCTTTTTAAATTGAGTTATTCAAGTACCAACTGGAAGTACAGACTCTAGATAAAGAATAAAGATAAATATGTCTTTAAAATACTTACCAGAAATCAAGATGCAAACCTCTAGTTTATTGGTCTGATGCTCTCTCCAAACAAAGGTTTAAATAAAGTCTTGGAAATCCTTAACTCCAAATACAATCATAATGAATATTGTTTCAGTATTTTATTTAGCTCTGTAATCCCTTCAACCAGATAGTCAAACCACAGTTGTTTTATGCTACTTTTGTTTCTCTGGAAAATGTGGGAGGGTATTTTGATATTGTACAGAAACATCAATGTTCACTCCACAACACATGACGCTGCCGTCAGGGAGATTTTAGAAAGAAAATCAATGGATATAGCAACAAAGCACTTTGTATGCATAACAGAACCCTTCTGCGCAGCTCAAACTCCAAGCCACATGGAAATTTCAAGTGAGGGGCAACAGAAGTCTTTCTTATTCCAAAGTCAGGAGTTTCTGAAGAACTTGGAGCACAATTTCATAGCAAAAGTGATACTGTTCCTATGTACATACACATGAAAACCAACACAGTAATAAGTAATTGAATACCAATACCCACTTTTAGAGAATACAATTTAACTTTTTAGCCACATAGGCTAAAAAGTTCCCTAAAGTTCACAAAGACTATGAACACTTAAGAACTTCTTTATGCAATATATCTTTTAAAATATGAGGACGATAAATGATCATAATACAGTTCTGCTCTACAACTCATTAAAGTAAACTTAGGAGAATGTCATTATTAGTTTCCTTGTATCTTCTCCAGCTAATATAAATCAAATTCTAAAAAGTGTCTCACATTAATTTTTAACATTTCAAATATAGACATATTATGTTATGTACACAAATATGCATAAATATGTATATATAGGTATATATATATTTCTGGGTAATTCTTCTCATTATAAATATTCTTTCGATCTCTTCTCCTAATGATAAGTAACTCATCTGTGACATAAACAGTATCTTTTTATAATATTCACATAACCTTGATATTTTAGTGGCAAACATGTATTTCAAATTATTATCTAAATATTTAAAAGATAGTTTTAGATGTACTACATAAATATCATGGAATTCAGTGCTGCTCCTGCCTGGCTATCTGAGTGACCATATGGCACAGACCTCATTGCTCTGAACCTGAAGTACTTAATTAGGATTATCAGAGCAAAACCACTGTAATGTCTGCCTCCAACAGCAAGAATTCAATGAGATCATGTCGGCAAAAGAGCTTTAGAAATTGTAATGTGCTACACAGTGTTAATCTTTCTACTTACTATTCTTATGAGAATTCATGTGATGAAAGCTTACCTTTGTTTGAATCATGCCATAACGTTGTTTTCTCATTTGGGTCACTATATTCATGATGTTGAACTGTAACAAGATGACAACAATTTGGTATTATCCATGTAAGAGGAAAAATACTAACCCCTGGTTTAATGAGTACGCCATACCTCTTTTACCATGTGAGTAAAAGAGATGTCAAGATATAACCTGAAAGATCTAATTTCCAGTCATAAAAATGTACTTTAAAAAAAAACTTAGCCCAGTGGTTTGATAGGTTTACAGGTAGAAGTAATCATTTCTAAGAAATGCTCTCCAATAAAAAAACAAACAGAAATGCTCTCTGAAAGAAATAAAACCAATTTGCCTTTGTGAATATCCTTGGGCTGCTATCTAGAGGGAGAACTGAAAGCAGCAGTGTCATTCTGGAAAAGCACATGACTTTCTCTGGCTACGAGAATAGCACAGCTATTTCTTAAGTAAAGAGCCCTGTCAACTCAAATGGGCCCTGAACAACAATCAGAGTCTGAGACCCAGATTCTGCACCTGCAGCATGATTCTGTACCCCAGCATGACTGGGGGTGGTCACTGAATAGGTCACAAAGGTCTATTGCTAGTGAAAGGGAAAATCTCTTGGCCAGATCACTCCTCTCCGCATGGTCACTTTGGGGCCTACATTTGCCTTACAGCTAGGCCACAATGAGATGAGTCTGGAAACCGGAAGTACTTAAAAGCCAGGGATTCCTTTATTTTTTATAATTTGTTTTTATAATAATTTAAAATTTTAACTAAGCCTTTAAAATCCATCTATTTTGTAATATAAACAAGAAGTTGTACAGGACGGCCCTACGTATCCTTCACGTCATTTACCCCAATGATACCATCCTGCTACCATCCCATAATGAGACCATGTTAAGCCACAACTATGGCATAGTATCAAAACCAAAAAAACTATCACTGGGATAATATATACACTTATTCTGATTCTGTCAGTTTTACATGCAGTTTGTACATGTGTATGGAGTTCTATTTTATGCAGTTTTTATCTCATGTGCGAGTCTAAGGGAAGAGACTTTAAAGAAGAGAAAAAAACACTTTAGAAGCGAGTTTTTAAAGAATTGTAAAGGAGTAAGGCCTTAAAGAATAGAAAAGAAACGAAGTGAAGTAAATGAAGAGAATAATAGAGAAAAGAAGCAATGAGGCTGCTGTGCGTCTCCATCCCAGCGCCCAGCACACCTGGCCCCAACTTTATGCATGTCTGTCTTCCATTGTTTGTCCTTTCTGCATCTCCTGTCGCCCCTAGTTAGGTTCAGTAGTAACAGGAGTGAGAGACACATTCCAATAAGTGAGTTCAACAAAGTCATAGGATATAAGATCAACATGCAAAAACAATTGCATTTCTACATTTCCTGTTCATTGTGATGGAAATGATATTCAGAGTCAAAACAGAATGCCATTTACAACTGCTCCAAAGAGAATGAAACAGGATAAATCTAAAATAAACACGTATAGGATCTATATGCCTCTCAAACAAATGGTACTGGAACAAGTGGATGTCCATGGCAGGGGATGGGGGTGAGGTGGGGAATAAATCTTGATGTAAACCTCAAAAATTAACTCAAAATGGACCGTACACTTAAACCTAAAACATGAAACTTCAGAATTTTGAAAAACAATAGGAAAAAATCTCTAGGACCTAGGCTAGGTGATGAGTTCTTGTACTCGACATCAAAAGCCTGATGAATAAAAAGAAAAATTGATAAAATTAGAACTCATCAAAGTTAAAAACTTCTACTTCTTTGGTGATTTAAAAAGTTATAAGAGGGGCATGGCTCAAGTGGTAGTGTGTCTGCCTAGCAAGCTCAAAACTTTAAGTTCAAACCCCAGTATCACCAAAAAATTATAACCTAATATTGAGTAAATTATGGAAATAAGTCTGTATTATTTACACTTAATTTAATGATGACAAAACAAGCTTCACTGGACTATTTGGTTAAGAAAGACATAGCTTTCTGAATGTGGTTACAGTGGTCAACAAATGATGACAATGGAGATGACTGAAAGGAAATGAAGACCAAAATCATTTATACTAATTGTACCTGGAATTATGATTCCTCATATATTGAGTTTGGTAGTCATTATTGTTTGTGAAGTGCTAAAACCACACTTGTGTTATTTGCAAAGATGGACTGGCTAACAAATCAAAGGAACCAATAACTTACTTGAATTAATCCAGAGACAAAATTATTTTATAGAATATGAGATTAAAAGCCCATCAGAAGCTAATATTAAATATTTCAAACATAACATTAATGTTCTACAACTTAATAAAAAACAGTGCTTTGGATTGGTAAGACTAAAAACCCACATATAATTGTCAATAAAATGGTGAAAAACTGTTCTAATGATGTCTTCTCAGAAGTTTTGGTAGGTGTGTGGCAAAAAGATAATTATTTTCTAATGATACTACAGCTTGATAAATATGGGGACTAGCTAATGACAGGGAGTGGTACCACCTTACAGAACAAATAAAAGTAGAAAAGTATTTTCCACTGCAAGTTGATAAATTCATAGATATTATTTTTGGTGGTAACGGGGTTTGAATTCAGGGCTTCACACTTGCAAATGGCGCTCTACTGCTCGAGCCACACTATTACTTCATAGCTACTATTAACAGTGATTATTTCAGCTTATATTTGATGTGATAAGAAGGAAGAATTCTTCCCTTTTTCAGCTTGACTACTGGCAAACACAAATAGTAATCGAAACTACAAAAATGCAAAGCACTAATGCACAAATGTGACTTGAAACTTAAGTTTTGATAGGATGATGTTTTGACAGTAAAGTTTCAATGTCTAAGAAAATAGTATGAGGTAATTACACAGATTAAGGAATTTTTGTTAGAAGATAAATCAACACATTGCTTCATCAAGATAGGTCTGTCAAAAGACAAAAACAAAAAGCACTTGCCAGGTTAAGTACACAGTGTGCTTAGAGGAGGAGTAACAAATTTTTAGTTGAAGTAATGTGTTAAGTTCTCCTCAAGTGTGGTAACTCTCCTCGTTTTGTTAGTGGAGCATTAACAATTCTTACTGCATGCTGAAGATGGTGGGGAACAGTGTACTGAGAATGGAGTTCAGGGCGAGTCCTTGATGCTTTTTGCAAGACAAGAGAACTAGTTTGCTTCCAGTGTCTTAAGGACTTTTAACCAAACTTGATTAAAAATTAAAATGATTGCAAAAATAACATGAATGGTCACATATTCTCAGATTTCTTATCTTTACCGTTATGATTGATAAACTAATCTTAAAATGTTGCAGATCATAAATAGTCCACCACACATCACTGGATGAAGTTTATTCCTAGTAAGACTCACATTTTGTGAGTTCCACAAAATGTAAACTGGCCTACATTCTAATCAACAAGGCTTTTATGGTTTGAGTGTGTCCCCAAAAGCTTAATATTCAATGCAGCAGTGTTGGGAAGTGGAGGTCCAGTGGGAGGTACTTGGCTTATGGAGGGGAAGGCATTACTTGCTCTCATGGGACTGGATTAGTTACCACTGGACTGGGCAGTTTTAAAGCACTCTGCCATCATGTTCTCTCTTCTATGTATACTAGCTTCTTTTCCTCTTTCCAGCCTAAGTTGAAGTAGTACAAGGTCCTCACCAGATATATTGCCTCATTCTCCAGAACCATGAGACAAAATTAATCTTTACATAATATAACTTTCTCCAGAACCATGAGACAAAATTAATCTTTACATAATATAACTTTCTTTTACAAATAACCCAGTTTTGGTATTCTGTTATACTAATGGAAAATGAACAATAACAAAGCCTAATGTACTGATCCATAGCAATGTATTGAAAGTTTCTAAATGCTTAGTCTGAATTTCTATGTTTTTAAGTTACTGGATAACAAACATGCTCTGGTGAATAAAATTTCTGAGGAGGGTGAAGAGAGACATAAATAAAACCTTTTTAAGTTAGTGACAGTTCAGGGACATTTCAGGGACTCTTGGAAAGTCAGTAAGAAAACAAACAATGGATGTATTTCCTATTTGGGAACCACTAGATTCCATCAAATCTAAGCATCCCTAATTGTAAAGTTGCACCATTATTATATGTACCACTAAAAAACCCTGTCAAATAAGCTTACAGAATGTTGATTATAAGACACATTCTAAGCTTACAAAAGCTATAATGGGAGGGGAACAAGTGTTCTTTAGATTCAGTGAAAGATAATATTTACAGCTTTTACAGTTGCTACTGTACTTAAAACAAGGATAAATAATGGATATAAAATAAGGTAAATATAAACAAATTACTTAAGAAATTATGATGCATAATGTATAAGCTAGAGGCACTATGCTAATGCATTTCCTGCTAAAAGGGTAAAACAACATCAGTTATAGAAATAAAGTAAGATGAGACGCATACTAATCAAATTTTCAGCATGTTTGAGAATATCTGTCACTTTTTTTGACCAGCACTTTATACTCATTCTGTGTACTGATCCTTTGAATTTCCTTTGGAAAACTGTATCTTTCTCATTCTTAACCATACAACCTGTAGTAGTCCTGACTGGTCTAAACAGACCAGCACATCCCTCAGTGGTTAGTTTGAAGAAGGGGCCAACATTAAATCAGAAAAGTGAAATGCTAGCAGACAGTGTCCTAGGCTTCTGAAAAAGAGAAATGTCCTCTGTCCTCTAAGGAATAACTGGAAGAGACTGTTTTTCTACTCCCTACTTGATGAGGTCTGTGGATGAGGGCTGGAACAACCACAGCCACAGGTGAGGCCTGTCACTGTTGAAGTATAGCTGTGCCTACTTTGAGAGGGCAGATTTGACCTTGTTCTGACAACAATGTAACTGTGCAGAGCACTCTTGCCAGGGCAAATATCTCCTAATCTGTGTTTTCTAGCTACTGAAGTATGGATTTTCTTATTTCTTGTGGTCATTTTAACAGTCACATCTCCCCCAGTGCCTGCTCAGTAAACAGGTATCTTCCCCTTCTCATTTCTACAGCACAGAAAAACAGTGCAGTAAAAGTAAGGCCACAGATCTAAAGTCACAGTCCCAATCAGTTTAGCCAGTAATAAAGAAAATAGTCATATATCAAATCCCTGTGACCCTTAGCTACTTCCAAAGTAGCTACAGTAAAAGACTGTTAATGCTTCATTCACACTCAAGAATATTACTGTCCTGACTTTTATATATGAGAAAACTGGGTTTGAGAGAGGAGAAGCAATCTACAGAGTCACCAAAATCTAAAGTATGTGGTAAAACTGGCAGTCAAATTCAGGGACTTCTCATTAACTTTGAGGTCTACATTATTTTCGATGTGCTTACATGCATGTTTTTGCTCATGAAAAACTGGCAAACATTATACTAACACCATGTGTATGGGGAGGGTGAAGGTTATTTTCATTATGTACTTTGCTTCTCACAGCCATCCCCAGGAGGCTGCAGCAAGTTTAGTGAGAACAACATCCAAAGCTCATGTGCTTTTGATTTACTAACTTGCTCCTCGAGGCTGGATATCATTCTTTCAACATTATCAGGCTGTTAAAAGTAGGGCATTTGCAAACAGCATCAGTTTATCTGCTGGATTCACACACTTACTGAATAGTTCTTTTCGATGGCACAAAACACAACATCCGCACATATGAATACCCCTGTTCGGCCAACACCAGCACTGCAGTGAACAACCATGGGTCCTGTCACGTGGCTCTTCCTCACATACCGAACATACTTTATGAAATAATCTCCTGAGGCAGGAGTGCCATGGTCTGGCCAGTTGGTGAACTGCAAGTGTTTTACAAAGTGACTAGCTCCTGTCTGTTAGAGAGAGATGGAGAAATCTGTTGATTTCTAACATTAGAAATATCACTTCAATTTCTAATATAGCAGTACTAGTGAGGATGTGGTAATATGGACTACATTGCTATTATAGAGGGCATTCAAAGAGTAGTCAAACCTAATTTGATGTTTCTAAGAATTCTGGAGGTTGCCAGGTTTAGAGTTTTTCTACATTTTACATAGGCGAGCACAACAGTACTAATGAAAATATTAACAGGTAACACAAAGTCGAACAATTACTATATGCCAGTACTGTGCTAGAGGCTTCACATAAAATCTCTTTAATCTTTAATCACCCCTGTGAGGTAGGGACTATTTTATCTTTACTTTCAGATTAGGCTGGGGGGATCAGGAGGTATGTGCCAAGTCAGTAGTCTCACATGTTTAGAACCTGGTCTTTAATGTGGGCCTCCAGAGTCCTAATATACCATCTTTCTTGTATACCACGAGGTGATACAAACACCAAGATTACAAAGTACTTAGAATAAAAAATAGGCTGACACACTAGGAATAAGACCAAAAAGCCAATCTACCTTAGCTTATATACTACTATAAAGTAAGTCTGATAAAAAACAAGTAGGAGCCTGGTCAGGGATGCAGACAGCAATGTGAACAGGGTGGTTAAGGACCATGAAAGTAGAGACTAATTGCGCTGAGCCTCCTTGGAGTGAAGAAGTGAAATTCTCAGGATTGACAGATAAAACCCTTGAAAGTTACCCACATCCCTTCTAAAGGGACCATTACTCTTTCCTTGGTGGGGTCCCTCCTCTTAGCTCACTGGGGACCCTGTGTGCAAACTCAGAATGATTTCTCACTCCTCTTTTGCTTTTCCCTAATGCTTTTCATTTTCCTAAGTTCTCTTAATAAACATGTTAGTATTCAGTGCCTTCTTCTAATTCAAAGTATTATTGAAATTTGTGATAGTTATTTTTCATGTCAACTTGGCTGAGCCATCATATCCAGACACTTGGACAAAGATTTGTTCAGATATTTCAGTGAAGATTTTTTTAAATGACATTAACATTTAAATCAATGGACTTTGAGTAAAGCAGATTACTCTCCAAAATGTGGTAGGCTTCATTTAATCATTTGATGGCCTTAATAGACAGACTGGCATCCCCTAAGCAAGAAGAAATTCTGTCAGCAGATTACTTTTGGACTCAAACCACAACTGTTTCCTGAGTCAGTAGTCTACTGCTCTATCTGCAGAGGTGTCAACTCTCCATGATCATATAAGCCAATTCCTTAAAATTAATAATCTCTCTGTTCCTCCCTCTCTGAACTATATACATATCCTGTTGGTTGTGTTTCTCTGAAGAACCTTAACAAATACAAAATCCTCTATTAACTTATTTAATACAGTTTTCTACCTGGAACCTAGAAAACTCCCAAATCACTGGTTATTGATGCTTTCTATTTTCCATAATATTTGACAATGGAAGAAACAACTTGAAATCTGTAAATGGCAGTGGGGAGGAAGGGTCATATTTAAATTTGTCTTTAACTTAATACCAAGTAGAAAACTCAAGTTTGAATCACTGGTACATGAAATTGAATGATGGATAATATGCAAAAATCTTGTGAAGGCACTAAGTTGAGGGTTACAGTCATCATATCACGTATTTCAGGGGAGGGATTAAATCTGTCCTGCCACCAGTGACCACTAAGAACCTGTACCAAAGTGAATCTCACCAATTTTTTCTTTTCCTATCATATTATTGTTGTACTGGGGTGCATTTACAAAAGTGCTTGCAATATATCTTAGTTAAACTCACACCCTCCATTCATTCTTATTTTCCCTCCCGCATTTTTGAATAGTTTTAGGATGTCTCATTTTCCCATTTGCATACATGAGTACATAGTATTTCTACCATGTTCACCTCCTGTACCTCCCTTTCCTTATATCCTCCCCCCTCACTGGTACCAACCCTCAGACATGATGTGTTTTACCTTCTGTTCTCTGTTTTTGAAGAAACACATTTTCATTTTTTGGGCTAGCTATACAGGAGTTTCATTATTATATTTCCATGTATATATGTATTATAACATGAATTGTTTCATCCCATCCATTTTTCTCCTTTCTACCTTAGTCCCCTTCTTAATACTCACCAATTTTCTGATCCAGTGCTATGAAGCCAGGCCCCCTGATGCAAACTCTCCAACCATCCCTGTAGGACCCCTTTGCCAAAGCTCCACAGGTTAACCCCAGCATTTGAATCCTTACAGGTAGATCATTCCTCTCTGCCTCCCACCAGGTCTACATTCTCTAAGTACATACACCATTCAGAATTGACTTCATATAATGATTTCTTTTCCCATTAGATTTTAAGTGCTCCAAGAGTAAAGACTGTCTGTTTTCTATCCTTATGAAAGGGGGAGAAGCACTAAAGATATTCTTTGCAGCACACTTCTTTTTCCAGTTCATTATTCCTTTTCCTTATATATAAATTCCTTTCCCTTTTGAGTTTCATAACTCTTGGCTAAACTTTCTCATAGTCACTAAAGATCCTAGCCACCTCCCTTCTACAAATTCTGACATCATCTAAAGAAAATTCAGGTCTCAACAGCCCACAAACACTCTGACTTTATAACATTTTCTCTCTTGCAGGGAAGACTACTTCCTTTCTTCTAGTCCCCACAATAATGATCATGTCTTAGACTTACCATCAACTATAATGTCTAGTATGAAAAATTTTCTAGTTCTATGACTCCAACATTGATTTCTGACTAGAAGATTCTATACTCCCACTCATTATGCGTCACTTCAACATCAATACTGAGACCAAATGGAGCTTTTCATTCCCTCATGTCTTCCACTACTTATAGGTGACTGGATCTACTCATATGCCTAAGCAACTTAGACTTCATGAATGATTAGCTAAATCATTATCTTACCAAACTCTCAATTTCTTTGATCCTTTGTATCTTGCCACATGCACTAGAGAACATCCCACCCTGGGTCAGTCCCATAATCTGTGCTCAGAGATCCCAAAGATATACTGCTGAAAAGAAAATGATCACCTACTTGCATGTTTTGTTACTATTGCAAATGTATGGACACAACTTCAGCATGACTCAGCAACTCTTCTCTTGATCATTGTTTGTGTTCCAATCAACTTCTCTGGTGATGAGTCCAACACTCACTGGTTCTCTCTTCAAGGTTCCTGTTCAACTCCAACTCCCTTTCACTCCTGTTGGACACATCACCGCCAATCCAATCTACTAGAGCAATGTAACTCACCACCCTCTCCTATAAACTATTCCTTTGCTATTTGCCAAATCTGTTAAACCAAGAAATCTATGAATTACTCTAGACCAATGCTTTCCAACAAAAGGTTCTATAATAAAGCAAATGTTCTATATCTGTACTGTCCAGTACAATATTCCCTAGTAATGTAATTAATAGACACCAGAAATGTTGCTACTGCAAGTGAGAAACTGAATTTGTCACTTTATGTAAACTTAAATAACTTAGATTTAAATTTAAATAGCCACATGTGGCTACTATATTGAATAGCATAATTTTCAACCCCTTCTTCTTTCACTTACACAGTTCATAAGTATGTATAGTCTGCTAATGATCTGTAAAACATCTGTGTCTATGTATGGAAGCAATGCTAGGAATCTCTATGTATAGCTATCCTTATCTCAACTAGCCAAAACACTTTGTCTTTGTTATCATTGGTTGTCTTCTCTTCAACAAAAATGGAGAAAAGGGCAGAGCAGGTTCTGCCTGGAAGTGAATGTGGGAGAGAGAGAGGGTGGGGGGGCAGGGGGAAGAAATGACCCAAACAATGTATGCACACGTGAATATATGAATTAAAAAAAAACCCAAGTATTAGAGAGTGTACCAATTTCTTATTCTCAGCCAGGATCAACAGTCCCTACCACAATGATTAGCAAACTTGAAGAACTCAGTATGTATTTGCCATACTCAGTAGAAGGAGTCAAAGTACATCCCAGGATCAGACAACTTCTAGTACTCACTCTCCCCATTCCACCTCTTCTTTTCAATTTTCTTTTCTCTCCAAAGTTTGGGTAAGCAGAAGTAGAAGTGGTGGTGGCTTAGTTTCTGCTACCAGGGTGAAGTAAACAGTTACTTTAAAAAGAATCACCTTAGTCTATATTCAGTCTTAGTCCTAACACATCTGCTTGTTTAGTAAACATATATTTAATACTAATTTTTTAAAAACTTACAGACTTCTTTACAACTTGAAAGATTCGAATGATGAAGTATTTAAGTATCTGGTAGCTCTCCAGGCTGACACGAAAGCGTTTTAATTCCAAAGGCTCCTTCAGAGAAATGGGCCAGTAATGATGACATTTGATAATTCCACCTTCTATCTCTCTGGTTATCATGGCAATAACATTAGAGTTATTTTCCAAAACCATTTGCCAAAAATCATCTGTGGTGCCTGGCAGTGGTCCTTGGGTAGCGATATAAAAATATTCTTCTTCAAAATTGACTATTTTAATGTAACTAGCATTGATGTAGCCCTTGCTTTTTCCAAGAGGAACAAGTGTTGAGTCATCTATTATAGAAACAGAAACATCCAGTAGATAGAGAGAAATTAGGAGATGCAGACAGCCAGATTTTATGAAAGTATTTCACACAGGTAAATCTATGTATCTCTCTAGCCAATAAAGAATATGACATAGAAGATTCTTTTCAAAAGGGTTGGGTCTATGAGTGTAAATTCTTTCCTTCATAAAACCTATAGGCATGACCTAAGAAATACAAAGAGTTTTAAAGCTTGTTTTAATGAACAAAGAATGCTATCAACATCCAGATACTTTGAGAGAGTCCTGTTAGATATCATGAAATATATTACATGTTATATATCATATAATAATGTTAATCACATATTCATCAAAATGTTAGCAATGTATAGGAAGGATTAGACCAAGGACATTATGTATTAATTTTCAACTGAACACAACAAAGGAGCAGCTCTCTGAGGCAGTAAGTGAATGACATTCTCTCACAAATATGGGCAACCTAAAAACCTAGAGCAGCAGGGGCCAGGGTAAAAAAAAAAATGAAGTATTATAATTGATTAGAGACAAATCCTAGGATTGATGGAATTTGACCACTGTCTCCACACAAGGCAGTCAGCTTTTATGTCCCTGCTCGTCTTCACCTGGTGCTGTGCCATGCCAATCAAAGCAAAGGTATTATGACAAAAAGATGCTAGCAAGGGCATTTGCTCCAAGTAATGTTGAACTTGTTGGACTATTATAGCAGATATAAGAGGGAAAACCTAAATTCTTGATCCCTAACAAACTTCTCACCAGGAAATCCTAGTCATGTGGAGTTCTAGAACCATCACTGCTCCCATGTAGAAAGTAGAAGTATACACAGCACAGGGGGCCCTTCCCTCCCATGCAGTGCTCTCACCAATCACTTCCCCTACTATTCAGGATGACATGGATCACTTATCTAGCAAAAATGCTATGACCAACAATAACTGAACAGGGACTTAACATTGCTTCTGACAGAACCCTTCTCAAATTCCAACATAATGTATAGAACTCTTTTCTTATAAATATGAGTGAACAGGGAAAACAACTGCTAAATATATAGTCATACAATATTTCAAAAGGGGGAAAGCAAGCTGAGAAATCAAAACAAATTGTTTCCTTTCTAAAAAGGGGGAAAACATCTTAACAACTCATATATATGTAAATATATTTATTTTACATACATACATATGTATATAAATATATATATATATTTTTAGTGGTACTGGGGTTTAATCACAGGGCCTCATGCTTGCTAGGCAGGGATTCTATTACATGAACCACTCCACCACCAAGTTTGGTTCAAACCATAATTCTTTTGATCTCTGCCTTCTGAGTAGCTAGGATTACAAGCTAGACCAATGATGCCTATTTATATTTTAAATGAACTTTAGGAAAATATTTTATTATTCAGATGGAAAATATGTATCTATTTTTACTGACAAGTATGTCACATTATTATATCATGTAATGGTAAGTCTAGCACATATTCATCAAATATTAGCAGTGGTTATTTTATCATCTAAATAGAGTTTATATTACTTTAGAGTAAAAAGTAATTTTTTTAATTTTGGGAAAGGAGATTAAATTGTGAAAAATCAAACAATTTAAAATAATAAAAGCTTGTTTTTAGGTAAAGACCACAGTAGAACATCTCTCCAGTAGAATGGATCAGATTAAAGACAGAATATCAGGGCTTGAAGTCAAGGTAAATGTATTAGAAAAATCAGATGAAGAAAAAGGAAAAAAATAAAGAAGCACAAGTAGAAGAAGCAAGACCTCTGGAACACTACTAAAAGAACAAACCTACAAATCATGGGCACAGAAGAAGGAGAAGAGGTGAAACCACCTAAAGGGATAGAAAACATATTTAATTTCCAAAATCTTGAGAGATACCTATCCAAGTACAGGAAGCTTTTAGGATACCCAACAGACAAGACCAGAAAAGAACCACTCTAGGACATATCACAGTTAAAATATTAAGAATGTAGAGCAAGGAAAGAAAACTGAAAGCTGTAACAGAGAAGCATCAAGTCACACATAAAGGCAAACCCATCAGAATAATAGCAGATTTCTCAAAAAAAAAAAAAAAAAAACCTTAAAAGCAAGGAGGGTGTGGAATGATGTATTTCAAGTGCTGAAAGAAAATAACTGCCAACCTAAACACTCTACCCAGCAAAGCTATCATTCAAAACTGAAGGAGAAATAAAAAGATTCCATGATAAAAACTAAAGCAATTTATGACCACTAAACAAGCACTGCAGAAGATACTAAAAGGAATCCTACACACATAAAAGGAAGATAAATTTAACTGTGAAAATACTGGAAAAAATAAGTCTCACCAGATGAATACATAAGTAAATGAAGAATAGAAAAGAATCAAATACCAGAAAAATATCAAAATGGCAGGAATTGCTACATATCTGTCAATATCAACACTGAATGTTAACTATTTCAATTCTCCAATCAAAACACAGAGAGGATCCAAGATGGCAACTAGGGTATGGAAGCAGAAAGCCTAAGCTCCATGACTCCAAAAACCTCCCTGAGATGTTGGAGCCACACAGGTAATTCTTACTGCTTCTAGCCAAAATAATAACTCCCATCACATTACGTGCAGGAAAAAATTCAAAGAGTGACACTCAAATCAGCCTTTAATTGCACCTAACAGCTGCAATCCACTACACAGCCAGCAAGGGGAGTCCAGCCCCGGGGAAAGTTTCCTCTCCCATGGCCATATTATTTTCTTCTTTCTTTCTCTTTTCCTTCTTCCATCAAGTGTTAATAAACCATCAATCAGAATCAAACTTTCGGCATCCTGAATCCCTAGCCCATGGAAAGCCTCCCCGTGCCATGCTGCACTGAGAAAATATGGCACCATTTCTCGCTGCCACCACCAGCTCCAAACCTGCCTGCACATCAATTGATAGAACAAACAGGTGAGCACCATGCACCACACATGAATCCCCTAACTACCCCCAGGAACATAAACCAGCACAGCCACTGGGCAGACAGATTCCCTACCCCCAACAAAACTAGAAAACAAATAGCAAACTGCAATCAAACATGGACAGGAGACAGGGTGGGTGGAACACTGAACCTGCACTGGAGAAAGGGGGCAGGGTAAGGAGCTAACTTCAGTGCTAAACTCTCAGTAAATAAATACAGGAGAAGAAAAGACAAGGAATCAGAGAGCAGCATTGACTCAGCTGTACACAGTCAAGCCCTTAAACAACAAAAACAATTAAATGGCAGGAATCACTACAACCCTATCAATATTAACACTGAATGTCAATGACTCAACTTCCCCATCAAAAGACACCATCTGGATAACTGGATCAAAAAGAAAGATCCAACAATCTTTTGTTTTACAGGAGACCCATCTCATTGACAGAAACAAACACTGGCTTAGGGTGAAAGGCTGGAAGAAGATTTACCAAGCCAATGGCCCCCTCAAACAGGCAGGAATAGCAATACTTATATCAGACAATGTACCCTTCAAACTTACACTGATCAAATGAGATAAAGAAGGACACATCATACTAATAAAAGGGGAAATATAAAAGGAAATAACAATTATCAACCTACATGCACCCAATGTCAGTGCACCCAATTTCATCAAACATACTCTAAAGGACTTAAAAGCACAAATAGACTCCAACACAGTGGTAGTGGAAGACTTTAATCCCCTATCACCAATAGATAGGTCATCAAAACAAAAAAATCAATAAAGTAATTCTAGAACTAAATCACAACATAGATCAAATAGACCTAACTGATGTCTACAGAATATTTCATCCAACATCTGCACAATGTACATTCTTCTCAGCAGTCCAAAATCAATCATATCTTAGGGCACAAAGCAAGCCTCAGCAAATATAAGAAAACAGAAATAATCCTCTGCATTCTATCTGATCACAATGCATTAAAACTAGAACTCAACAATAAAAACAACAACAGAAAATACGCAAACAACTGGAACCTGAATAACACATTGCTCAATGATCAGTGGGTCATAGATGAAATAAAAGAGGAAATTAAAAGGTTCCTAGAAGTTAATGAAAATGAAAACATGACCTACCAGAACCTAAGAGACATAGCAAAGGCAGTCTGAAGACGAATGTTTATAGCCATGAATGCACATATTAAAAGGACAAAAGGTTTCAAATAAATGACCTAATGCTATATCTCAAACTCCTAGAAAAACAAGAACAAGCAAAAACCAAATCAAGAAGGAAAGCAATATTAAAAATAAGAGCCAAAATTAATGAAATAGAGACCAAAAAAAAAAAATACAAAGAATCAATGAAACAAAAAGCTGGTTCTTTGAAATAATAAGATTGACAAACCCCTGGAAAATCTGACTAAAATAAGAAGGGAAAAGATCCAGATCAGTAAAAATCAGAAATGCAAAAGGGGAGATAACAACAAACACCAAGGAAATCCAGGGAATCATCAGAGACTACTTTGAGAACGTATATTCCAACAAATTTGAAAATCTTGACGAAATGGACAAATTTCTAGATACTTACAACCATCAAAACCTGAACTAAAACTATATTAACCACTTAAACAGATGTAAAACATGAAATGAAATTGAAGCAGCAATAAAGTCTCCCAGAAAAGAAAATTCCAGGATCTGACAAATTCTCTGCTGAATTCTATTGAACCTTTACAGAAAAACTAATACCAACTGTCCTTAAACTTTTACACAAAATAGAAAGGGAAGAAACACTGCTTAACTCATTTTATGAAGCCAGTATTACACTCATCCCAAAACCAGACAAAGACACATCTAAAAAGGAGAACTATAGGCAAATCTCCTTAATGAACATCAATGCAAAAGTCCTCAATAAAATCATGGCACACAAAATCCAACAGCATATCAGAAAAATCATTTACCATGGCCAAGTGGACTTCATCCCAGGGATGCAGGGGAGGTTCAACATATGCAAATCTATAAATGTAATACAGCACATTAATAGAAGCAAAGACAAAAACCACCTGATCATCTCAATAGATGCAGAAAAAAGCCTTCGATAAGATCCAACACCACTTTATGATAAAAGCTCTAAGAAAACTATGAATATAAGGAACATACTTCAACATTGTAAAGGCTGTATATGACAACATATAGTCAACATCATACTTAATGGAGAAAAACTGAAACAATTTCCCCTAAAATCAGGAATGAGACAAGGGTGCCCACTCTCCTCACTCCTATTCAATATAGTCCTGGAATTCCTAGCCAGAGAAATAAGGCAAGAAGAAGTAATACAAATAGGAAAAGAAACTGTCTAAGTATCCTTATTTGCAGATGAGATGATTGTATACCTCAAAGACCCAAAAAACTCTACCCAAAAACTCCTAGACATTATAAACAGCTTCAGCAATGTAGCAGGATACAAAATCAACTTAAAAAAATCAGTAGCCTTTCTATACACCAACAATGAACAAATTAAGAAAGAAAATATAAAAACAATTCCATTTACAATAGCCTCAAAAAAATTAAATACCTAGGAGTAAACTTAACAGAGCATGTACATGATCTCTACAAGGAGAAGTACAAACCTCTGAAGAAAGAGATTGAGGAAGACTACAGAGGGGGAAAGATCTCCTGTGCTCATTGATTGGTAGAATCTACATAGTAAAAATGGCTATTCTACCAAAAGCAATCTACATATTCAACACAACTCCCATCAAAATCCTAATGACATTCATCACAGAGATCGAAAAATCTACCCTAAAGTTCATTTGGAAACACAAGAGACTGCAAATAACCAAAGCAATACTCAGCAAAAAAAACAATGCTGGAAATATCACAATACCAGAGATCAAACTATGTTACAGAGCAATAGTAATAAAACAGCATGTTACTGGCACAAAAACAGATATGAAGACCAGAGGAACAGAACAGAGGACCTGGATATAAATCCACACAACTATGCCCACCTAATTTTTGACAAAGACACCAAAAACATACGATGGAGAGACAGCCTCTTCAACAAATGTTGATGGAAAAAGTGGTTATCTGCCTGTAGAAAACTGAAACTAGATCCATGCCTTATCACCCTGTACGAGTATCAACTCACAGTGGATTAAGGACCTTAATATCAGACCCAAAACTCTGAAGTTAGTACAGGAAAGAGAAGGGAATACTCTGAAAGGAATAGTATAGACAAGGATTTCCTCAGTAGAACTTCAGCAGCCCAGCAACTAAGAGAAAGGATAGATAAATGGGACTACATGAAATTAAAAAGCTTCTGCAAAACAAAGGAGTGGGAGAAAATATTGGCTGGCTATACATCAGACAAAGGACTGATAACCAGAATATACATGGAGCTCAAAAAACTAAACTCCCCCAAATCAATGAACCAATAAAGAAGTGGGCAACTAAACAGAACTTTTTCAAAGGAAGAAATCCAGTGGCCCAAAACATATGAAAAAGTGCTCACCATCCCTGGCCATAAAGGAAATGCAAATCAAAACCACACTAATTCTACCTTACTCCTGTAAGAATAGCTATCATCAAAAACACCACCACCAAATGTTGGCAAGAATGCAGGGAGAAAGGAACCCTCATACACTGCTGGTGGGAATGTAAACTAGCACAACCACTTTGGAAAACAATACGGAGGCTTCTTAAAAACTAAACATAGATCTGCCATATGATCCAGCAATACCACTTCCAAAGATATACCCAAAGGATTGCGACTCAAGTTATTTCAAAGGCACCTGCACACCCATGTTTATTGCAGCACTATTCACAACAGCCAAGTTATGGAAAAAGACAAGATGCCCCACTACCTATGAATGGATTAAGAAAATGTGGTATTTATACACAATGGAATTTTACTCAGCCACAAAGAAGAATGAAATTTTGTCATTCGCAAGTAAAAAAGTAAAATGGAACTGGAGAACATCATCTTAAGCAAAGTTAGCCAGGCTCAGAAGGCCAAAAATCATAGTTCTCCCTTATATGTGGATTATAGACCTAAAACAATTGCAGTAATATTATTGGACAGGGGTCACACACTAAGGGGAGAATGCATACAGAAGGAATAGGGAAAGGGAAGGAAACCTAAAACTTGAAAGTGTTTGATGTGACCACTGTAGGGGAGCTAATAAAGTAATCTTAAACTGACAGAGGCCACTATGGAAATGTGACTGGGAAGTAGAGAAGAGGTCGGGTAGAAATGAACCAATTCGGGTTGTAATATACAGGTACATAGAAGCAATGCTAAGAATATCTCTATATAGCTATCTTTATCTCAAGCTAGCAAAAATGCTATGTCTTTCTTATTATCTCTTATGTTTTCTCTTTAACAAAATTGGAGAAGAGGACAGAACAGGTTCAGCCTGGAAGTAAGGGGGGTGAGGGTGGGCAGGCAGGGGGCAGGGAGGAGAGATGGCCCAAACAATGTATACACATATGAATAAATGAATAAACAATTTGAAAAGACATACAACAGAGGGTTGAATCTAAAAGCCAGCCCAGACCATATGTCACCTACCAAAAAATACATCTCACTGATAAAAAAAAATATTGGCTTAGGGTGAAAGGGTGGAAAAATATCTTCCAAGCCAATGGAGTAACTATCTTCTTATTTAATAAAGTAAACTTCAAATCAAAATTAGTCAAAAGAAACAAAGAAGTAAATTCATATTAATAAAGGGAATAATCAATCAAGAGGAAATAACAATTGCTAACTTGTATGCACCAAATGTTGGTGCACCCAACTTCATTAAACAAACACTACTGGATTTAAAATCACAGATAGGCACCAACACAATAACAGTGGTATACTTCAATACCCTACTATCACCAATAGATTAGTTATCCAGGCATAAAAACTCAACAATGAAATCTCAGTATTAAGTAAGACTATAGACCAAATGGACTTAAAACACATCTCCAGAGTATTTCATTCATCAGCTGCACAATACATGTTCTTCTCAGCAGCCCATGGAACTTTCTCCAAAATAGATAATATCTTAGGGCACAAAGCAATTCTTAGCAAATAAAAGAAAGCTGAAATAACTCCTTGTATTTTATCAGACCATAATGAAATAAAACCAGAACATAAAAGGAAAAGAAACTACAGAAAATATTCAAACATACAGAGACTGAACAACACACTGTTGAAGAATTAGTGAATCACTGAAGAAATAAGGGGGGACATCCAAAATTTCCTAGAATCTAATGAAAATGAAATGATAGCCTACCAGAATCTTTGGCATATAGCAAAGGCAATGCTAAGTGGAATATTTATAGCTATGAGTGCCTACATTAAAAAAAAAGAGTCAGGATTTCAACTAAATAGCTAAATAATGCACCTCAAGCTCCTAGAAAGACAAGAACAAGCCAAATCCCAAATTAGCAGAAGGAAAGAAATAATAATAAACATTGGGGCAGAAACAGAGACAAGAAATACCTATACAAGGAAGCAGTGAAACAAAAAGATGGGTTTTTGAAAAGCAAAATAAGACGGATAAAGCCTCAGCCAATCTGACTAAAAGGAGGGAAAAGACCCAAATTAATAAAATTAAAGATGAATAAAAAAGGGGCTATTACAACAATGCCAATGAAATTCAGAGGATCATGAAGGAATACCTTGAAAACCTGTATTCAAACAAACTGGAAAATCTAGAAGAAATGAATAAATTTTTACATACATTTGACCTACCAAAATTGAACCAAGAGGCTATTAACCAATTAAATAGAACTATAACAAGCAATGAGACTGAAGCAGTAATAATGAGTCTATCAACAAAGAAAAGCCCAGGACCCAATGGATTCACTGCTGAATTTTAACAGTCCTTTAAAAAAGAGGTAATACCAATACTCCTCAAGCTTTTCCAGGGAATAGAAAGGGAAGGAACAAAACTCATTCTATGAAGCATTATTATATTCATTCCAAGACAGAACAAGGGCACAACAAAAAAAGAGAATACAAAAATTTGGAATAAAATACTTGGAAACTAAATTCAACAACACATTAAAAAGATCATACTCGGGAGAGCTCATGATGGTGGATAACCAATAGACTTCAGAATCTTGAGCTCTTACGAGTGTGAAAGAAAACCAGATTCATGGTAGTAAGGGTCGGGTAAACTAGCTTCCTCGCCAGGTAAGAGACTGTCAATTCAGAGACAAACTAACATTAAATGACTAACCTTTAATTTAGCTTTTTATAGCAAATAAGAGCCCCAGAAGCCCAGATGTTGCAGTTATCAGCTGCCATGCTGGGCTTCTGGAGAGCGGTTTCTCCTTTTGTTTTTTCTTTTTCTTTTTTCTTCTCTCAAAAGAGCAAAAACGCAATGCAGAGAACTGCAGAACAAGTTCTGAAAGAGCCTGGGTTGTGCTGAACTCACCAACATTCGTGGACACAGAACCTCTGCCTGCTGCCTGTTTGTGACCAGGGCTGCTGACTCTTGAAACCACTGAGAGAAACGACAACCCTTTCAGGTGAGCATGCTGCACCATCTGCTCTGGAGGAACCCACATAGTACAATACAGCTTGCAGGCAGGTTGCACCTCTCATGGATAAAGTTGTGGGCCTAAGTAATGAAGGGAAAATTCCAGTTATACCTGGTGGGGCTGGGGAGGCCCAGCTGCAACCTTTCTATAAAGTGCTGGGCTGATCCACTCTGTGTGAGGAAAGGGTGGCTCAGCTGCACTCTGGGGAAAATAACACATTCAACCACCTTGGTGAAACTGGTAGTCAACTGAAACAGTCTTCCCAGAGCAGAGCACTTAGCCAAAAGGCTCATTTCCAGCTCCCAGGCTTGCCCTGCAGGCAAAAGAGATTGGCCACTGCTCACACATCAGCCTCTTGTGGGACCACTTCACAGAACCCACTAACTCAAACAAGCTGACTTTGAGTGTGGGCTTATCACCCTGAGTAGAACCCCTCCCAAACCTGAGGAGCACCATCAATTGCCACACAGTCCAGCATATCAGCCCTAAGAAGGGACAACAGCCAGATCAGAGATCAGAGGAAAGCACCCAGTGTACTCATTGAACTCAGAGGAAACCCACTCCTCTCCACAAAAAGGATATATATATATATATATCTCAATATTAACACTGAATGTTAATGACCTTAATTCCTCCATCAAGACACTGATTGGCAAACTGGATTTAAAAGAAGGCCCAATAATTTGTTACTTACAAGAAACCCACCTAACAAACTGAAATAAATGTTAGCTTAGGGTAAAAGGGTAGAAAAAGATTTACCAAGCTAATGGCCTCCCAAACAGGCAGGAGTAGCTATACTTATATTAGATAAAGTAGACTTCAAACCAAAAATAGTCAGAAGAGACAAAGAAGGTTACTTCATACCAATAAAAGGAGCAATACATCAAGTATTAATTGATATGCACCCAATGCTGGTACACCCAAGCTCATTAAACATAATACCACTAGGCTTAATACCACCACTGTGTGGGGGCGGGAGACTTCAGTACTCCTCTATCACCATAGATAGGTCATCCAGACAAAAATTCAACAACAAATCCTAGAATTCAATGGCACCATACATCTAATGGACCTGACAGACATCTACAGAGTATTCCATTCTGCAATAACACAATATACATTCTTCTCAGGCCATGGAATTTCCTCCAAAATTGAGCTCCCAAAGCAAGTTTTAACAAGTAAAAGAAAATTGAAATAAACCCCTGCATACTGACCACAACACAGTAAAACTAGAACTCAACAACAAAAGAAACAGCAGAAAATACTCTAAACCTAGAGACTGAAAAACACATTGCTCCATGATCAGTGGGTCACTGAAGAAGTAAGGCAGGAAAACAAAAGTTCCTGGAATTCAAGAAAATGAAAGTGCAACCTACCAAACCTATGGGACACAGCAAAGGCAGTTCAAAGGTGAAAGTTGATAGCCATAAGTGCATATATTAAAAACAAAGAACCATCTCAAATAAACAACCTAATACTACATCTCAAACTCCTAGAAAAATAAGAGCAAGCTAAATGCAAAACTAGCAGAAGGAGAGAAATAATAAAAATAAGGGCTGAAAGCAATGAAATAGAGACCAAAATGCATACAAATCAACAAAACAGGTGGTTCTTTGGAAAGATAAATAAGATTGATAAATCCCTAGTAAATCTAACTAAAATGAGGAGGGGAACAATCCAAATTAATAAAATTAGAAAAAAAAAGAGAAGATGACAGAAAATACCAAGGAAATCCAGGGAATCATTAGGGATTACTTTGAAAGCCTATTTCAAATAAATTGGAAAATCTAGAAGAAATGGACAAATTTCCAGACACATGTCTGGAAATTGAGCCAAGAGGATATAAGTCACCTAAATAGATCTGTAACAAACAATGAAATTGAAGCAGCAATAAAGTCTCCCCCCCAAAAAAGAAAAGTCAAGGTCCTGATATATTCACTGTTGAATTCTACCAGACAGTTAAAGAGAACTAATACCAACACTGCTCAATCTTTTCCATGAAATAGAAAGGGAAGGAACACTGCCAAAATCATTCTATAAACGAGTATTATACTTATCCCAAAACAAGATAAGGACACAACAAAAAAGAGAATTATAGGCCAATCTCTTTAATGAACTTAGATTTAAAAATCCTCAAAAAAATACTGGCAAACTAAACTCAACAATACATCAAAAAGATCATGTAACATAATCAAGTTGGTTTCATCCTAGGGATGCAGGGATGATTCAACATATACAAATCATTAAATGTAATAAAGCATATTAGCAGAAGCAAAGACAAAAACCACATGATCATCACAACAGATGCAGAAAAGCCTTTAACAAATTCAGAATCTTTTCATGATAAAAGTGCTGGTGAAACTAGGAAAAGAAGGAATGTACCTCAATGTAATAAAGGCTATATAAAACAAACCTACAGCCAACATCATACTAAATGGGGGAAAAACTGAAAACATTTCAGGAATGAGACAAGGGTATCCACTCTCCACTCATATTTAACATAATGTTGGAATTCCTAGCTAGAGCAATAAGACAAGAAGAAGAAATAAAAGGAAAGGAAGAAGTCAAACTACCCCTATTTGCAGATGACATGATCTTATAACTCAAAGACTCTGAAAACACCATAAAAATTCCTATTCATCATAAATTCCTTTAGCAATGTAGCAGGATACAAAATCAGTTTACAAAAATCAGTAGCCTTTCTATATAACTGCAATGAATAGACTGAGAAAGAATATAGGAAAAACAATTCCATTTACAATAGCCTCAAAAAATACCTAGGAATAAACTTAACAAAAGAAGTGAAAAACCTCCACAATGAAAGCTATAAACCATTGAAGAAAGAAATCGAAGAAGACTACATAATATGAAAAGATCTCTCAAGCTCCTATGTTGGCAGAATCAATATTGTGAAAATGGCTACATTATCAAAAGCAATCTACATGTTCAATGCAATCCCCTTCAAAATTCCAATGATATTCATGACAAGAGATTTAAAAATCAAAGTTCATTTGAAAGCACAAAAGACTGAGACTAGCCAAAGCAATAATGAGTAAAAGAGCAATGCTAGAGAAACTACAATACCTGACTTCAAACTATACTACAGAGCCATAACATGGTACTGGCACAAAAATGGACATGAAGACCAGTGGAACGGAACAGAGGACCCAGCTATGCCTACCAATTTTTCACAAAGATGCCCAAAATATACAATGTGGAAAAGACAGCCTCTTCAACAAATTCTGGGAAAACTAGATTATCTGCATTCAGCAAACTGAAACTAGACCCATATCTTTCACCCTAAGTATCAACTCAAAGTGGAAAACAGAATGGAGGCTCCTCAAAAAATTTAAAATAGAACTTCCTTATGATCCAGCAATACCACTACTAGACATACCTGAAGGAATGTAAATCAGGTTATGATACAGACACCTGTACACTCATTTTTATTGCAGCATTATTCATAATAGCTAAGCTATGGATATAGTCAAGATGCCCTACAACTAATGAACGGAATAAGAAAATGTGGTATTTATATACAATGGAATTTTATTTAGCCATAAAGAAGAATGAAAGTTTTTTGTTTGCAGAGATGGATAGAACTGGAGAATATCATCTTAAGTGAAGTTAGCCAGGTTCAGAAAGCCAAAGGTCACATGTTTTCTCTCATATGTGTAATATAGACCCAATTCAAATACAAGCAATATTATGAAAAACAGGTCATGCTAAGGGAGTCACTAACACAGGGAGGGTAAAAGAAGGAAGTTAAGAAGGTGAATATGGTTGATGTACTTTCTATACAAAAATGAATATAGAATTTTTAAACTTACCAAAATCACCATAAAAAGTAGACTAAGGTAGAAAGGAGAAAAAGGGGGATGAACCAATTTGGGTTATAATACATATATGCATAGAAATGTCACAATGAAACTTCCTGTATAGCTATCTTAAACAAACAAAAGTATCTTTTTCCAAAAATGGAGAACATGCAGGTAAAGCAAGTCCTGTTTGGGGTTGGCACCAGTGGGAGGGGGCAGGGTACAAGGAAAGGGTGTAGGACAGTGAGTATAGTGGAAATATTATGTACTCATGTATGAAAATGGAAATTGAGACCTGTTGAAACTATTCCAGGAATGGGGGAGAGGGAATAAAGGAGAATGATGGAGGGGTGAATTCAACTATGATACACTGTAAGAATTTGGGCAAATGTCACAATGTACCCCCAGCACAATTTAAAAAAATCACAAAATAAAAGCATACTCTATGATCCAGTTGGTTTCATTCTAGGAATGCAAGGATGGTTCAACATATGTAAATAAATGTAATATAGTACATACAGAATCAAAGACAAAAATCATATGTAAAAAAAGCCTTTCAAAAAATCTAATATCCTTTCATGCTAAAAGCTCTGAAGAAACTAAAAATAGAAGAAATGTACCTCAATATAGTAAAGATTATATATGACAAACCTACAGCTAACATCACACTTAATGGGGAAAAACTGAAATCGTTTCTTCTAAAGCCAGGGACAAAACACTATCCTACTCTTATTCAATATAATACTGGAATTCTTAGCCAGAGCAACAAGTCAATAGAAATTTAAAAAGGGGATTCAAATAGGGAAGGAAGAAGTCAAGTTATCCCTGTTTACAGAAGGTATGATTCTATACTTTAAAAACCCCAAAGATTCCACCAGAAAACCCCTAGATCTGATACACACTTTTGGTAATGTAACAGGATATAAAATCAACATGCAAAAAATCAGTAGTTTTTCTATATACAAACAATGAACAGGCTGAGAAAGAAATAAGGAAAATATTCCTATTCACAATAACCTCAAAAAAATGGGAATAAATTTAACCAAGGAGGTGAAAGACTCTATAGGTAGAACTAAAAAACCCTCAAGAAAGAAATCAAAGAAGACACCAGAGATAGAATGACCTGCCATGCTTATGAATTGCCAAAAATATCATGAAAATGGCCATACTACCAATTTCAATCACTGCAATGCCCCTCAAAATCCCATGTGATTCTTTGCAGAAATAGAAAAATAAATCCTAAAATTCACATGGAAACATAAAAGACCCTGAATATCAAAAGCATTCCTGATCAAAAAGAGCAACAATGGAAGTACCACAATACCAGACTTCAAATTGTACTACACAGCCATAGTAACATAATCAGCATGGTACTGGCACAAAAACAGACATGAAGACCACCAGTGGAACAGAAGACCAAGAAATAAAACCACAAATCTACATCCATCTGATCTTTTACAAAGTAGTCAAAAACATACACTGGAGAAAAGACAACATCTTCAACAAATGATGTTGGGAAAACTGGCTATCTCTATGCAAGAGACTGAAAACTAGACCCTTATCTCCCACCCTATAAAAAAATCAATGCTAAATGTATCGAAGATCTGAAACATCAAAACTGCTATCGAGAAAATTTTGGAAAACATAGGCCTAGATAATTATTATCTGAATAGGATTCTAATTGCCCAGGAAATAAGAGCAAGAATTGACAATTTAAAGTTTCTGCACATTAAAAGAAAGTTAACAGAATCAAGAGAAAACTCAGAGAATGGGAGAGAAATCTTTGCCAGCTACTCAACAGACAAGGAATCAATATCCATAATATACAAAGAGTTCCATCTCAGACCATTTCTCCAAGAAAAATGAATACTGAAGCATTCAAAGCTCAAAATTCCTCCCACTGAAAATATTTCCCTTCTGTACTCTGCTTCAGAGATGTCTCAAAAAGTGATCTGTGTTGCTATAGCTGCCCACGTCAGAAGGTGACTGCATATTATATTGGAACTATGTGAAAACCAGGACCAAGTCTTCTCTTCCCGTCAACTGGTCATGGGGAACTCTCCTTGAGGTCAAAAGGGCAGGCTGGCGGAGAACAGGCGGTGTAGTAGAAATTGGGAATCACAGGCATTTGGGCAGTTTCTTCATGTAACTTCCTTATGCCTTCAGGGTCTGTTTGAGCCAAATCTCACATCACCATTTTCACTTGCTGATTAACTACTGTAGTCTATGCCCAACTTCATGATTTGGTGAACCATGGTTAAGCAATCTCTAGTTAGTTTTCTACTAGGCAATAACTTCTAAGGCCCAATAGCAGGTCAGATGTTGATTCTCAAAAGGACTGCAGTTATCCACAGAGGATGGCAGGGCTCTGCTTCAAAATCCTAAGAGCCTGAACTGAATTTCACCTACAGGGGTCTGCCAATGGCTCTGAACATCATCCCTACCTACTACTGACACTCCCAGCACTACTGGGTCTGCTTAATCTAAGAGGCATTGTGCCTCTTTTTTGGTTGTAAAAAGCAGACACAATTTATCTTTCAGGTTACAAGGGATTGTTGCTACACATCCTATATATCTAGAGTCCTAAAAATTTCACTGAGATAAAAAGTCCTTGAATTTTAGTTGTATTTATTTCCTACCTGTTAACAGCTTAATGTGTTATGAATAGGTGGACTATTTGCTACTTCTTGCTCACCATTATGTCATCAATAAAATGGACCACTGTGATATCTTGTGGACTGGATATCACATAAGACTGGAAAATTGATATAGCCCTGTGGTAGGCCAGTGAAGTGTCAACAGCTACATCCCAAGTATGTATGAGAGTATGTGTTAATTTTCCAAGGCAATTAGATCACATTTGGTATAGCAGTTGCAATTGGAGTTACCATGTGAGTAAGCTTATTTTAATCCATGATTATTCTCCAAAAGCCATCTGTTTTCCCTATAGGCCAAATAGGTGAGTTGAATTGGGACATGGTAGGAATCATCACACTTTAAGTCCTTGATGGTGACACAAACACTTCCAGAAATGCAGTATTGCCTTGATTTACTATTTTCCTAGGTAGAAGCAGTTCTAATGGCTTTTCACTTGGCATTTCCCACCATAATAGCCCTCTCAACATTGGTTAGGGAACCAATATAGGGCTCCTAGAAGTTGTTGAGTGTGTATCCCAATTATACAGTCTGGAAATAGGTAAATAATCACAAGATAGGTTCAGTGACTTATAAGACCTACTGTGAGATGAACTTGAACTAAAACTCCTGACCTCTGTAAGTCCCTACTATGCCTGATGGAGTGCCACAGTGACTTTTTGTGTTTCCTGGAAGTAGTGTCAGTTCAGGACCAGTGTTCTGTAGTCTCCAAAAGGTCTAATCAGGTTCTTTTGCCCAATGCACAAGTCACCCTGGTAGAAGTCTGTAGTTCTTTTGAGGAAGGCTGGGAGAAAGATTAACAGTGTAAATTTCTTTTTTTTTTTTTTTTTTAGAGAGAGATTTTTAGCATCAAATTTTGGTTTTTGTTTTTGTTTTTAATCTTATTATTCATATGTGCATACAAGGCTTGGGTCATTTCTCCCCCCTGCCCCCACCCCCTCCATTACCACCCACTCCGCCCCCTCCCTCTCCCCCCCACCCCCTCAATACCCAGCAGAAACTATTTTGCCCTTATTTCTAATTTTGTTGTAGAGAGAGTATAAGCAATAATAGGAAGGAACAAGGGTTTTTGCTGGTTGAGATAAGGATAGCTATACAGGGCATTGACTCACAATGATTTCAACAGTGTAAATTTCTGACAGTGCACTGGCATCCTTCCTCACAAGCCTGCCCTCCCATTCATTCAAAGGGATCTATAAACTGGTTCATGTCTGGGAAATGACTGAGGATGCATGATTCTGTCTCTAAAAGGTTAGACTTTTTTTTACTTGACCTAGAACCTTTCTGCTTGTATAGAGAATGTAAGATTTCAGTAGATTTTCCAAATAGTTCATTTCTAGGAACACCATGATCAATTACCAACACCACAGGTCTTTATAGCTCAAACTATTCTCATTGTTGCTTTGGCTCTGCTGTCCCTTATATCAAGTAGGTTTATAAGCAATCAGGGGGTAGTTCTGAGTACTGAAGAGAATTGGCCTTATCTTGCAAGGCAACAGTCCTACGGGAGGTCATAAGTTTTCTCAGATAAAGCAGGTATAACCTCAGATGTGGAAGGAATGCATATACTAAAACAAAAAACACTTATCAAAGTAAAAGGGTATGATGTGCCCAGTTTCATCAGGGTCTTTTCATATGTCCCCAATCCAATTTTCAGAGTCCCATTCCTTCTCAATCAATACCCTCACTTTAACAACTGATGACCTGTAAGATCAGGAATTCAATCTGCATTGTAAGTCAGCCATTTGCAGAATGAGACTGTTGGTCTGGGTATAGGATATAAGGGTTTCTTTCACAGTGCTTAGAGATGAGAAATTAAATCCCTGAAATCATCATTTTTCCCCTACTTTGTCCAGTGCAATTAGAAGGAACTAGCCAATCTCAAAGTACTCATTGGTTGGACAAAAAAGTGTTCTAAAATATCAAATTCAGTCACCCAGACCATTGCTTCTAAGTGTTGTATTAGCTAGTTTTCCATAGTTAACAACTCAAAGGAGGAAACATTTATTTCGACACATGGTTTCAGTCCATCATGGTGGGGAGAGTTGGGCAACACAGGGAAGTTCACCTCACGATGGTCAAGAAACAGAGAAAGAGAATATACTGCATTAGATAGTTTTGTCCTTTTCCCCCTTTTATTACCCCTAGCTCCCAGCCTATGGGATGGTACTGCCCACATTGAGGGCAGATCTTCCCTCTTATCTATTACTCTCTTGAAATGCCCCCAAACACACCCAGAGGTATACTTTACTAATCTCCCAGGCACTTCTAAATCCCATCAATTTGAGAACCAAGATTAACTCTCACAAGTCCACTGCCCCCTTGTAAACAAGATGTCGAAACACATCTCCTTATACCATAACATTCCACCCCTGGCCTCCAAAAAGCTCATGACCATTTTATGATGCAAAACATATTTAGTCTATCTCCACGAGTACCCATAACCTTAACAGTTCATAGTTTCAAAGTCCAAAGTCAGACTGGTGGAGTGGCTCAAGTGGTAGAGTGCCTGCCTAGCAAGCATGAGACTGAGTTCAGACTCCAATACCACCAAAAACAAAACCAAAGGAAAAGTCCAAATTCAAAGTCTCTTCTGGTTCTTCACTCCTGGGTATGAACCCCTGAAGAATAAAAAAACAGGTTAGATACTTCCAAGATATAATGGTTAAACCCTCCCATTCCAAAAGGGAGGATGGGGTTGGGACATAAAAAGGAGTGACAGGGCAAAAGGAAGACTGAAATCCAACAGGGCAAACATTAAATCCTAAAGCTTCATGGCCAGCATCCAGAACACATACTAGCATAGTATAAGCTCTGAAGGGCTTAAACAGTCCTACTTGTAGGGCCTTGCCATTTGCAATCCACGTAGCCTTTCTCACACACTGGCTCTGCTCACTGCCTGCAGCTTTCCTTGACAGATGTTTCACATTTCTGACATTTATTACTTCCTGGGATCTCCACTGCATCTTTGGCTTCACTCTCACAGATTAACGAAATCATCTTCTCAGGGATTCTGACCCTCCAACACATTGCTTGCCTTGATAAGCTTTCCTCTGAAATCTGGGTGGAAGCCTCATGACTGCAACAGTTGCATTATGCATGCCTGCAAAATCACCATCACCAAGATCTACTACTAGCTGAACAGTAGCCAGGACCCCGTGGCCCATGGTTGTAGCAGTCTCTGAGTGCCTTAAGGGCTGAAGTCATGGAAATACTTCTCTAGGTGGGCCTGCGTGAGCAGAGTTCCTCTGAGGCACTCTCTTCTCAAGGGAAAAATCTTCTAAATGAGTTGTCACTTAATACGCTGAACCCTGTCATGGGTAGGGTCTAGCCAAACCCTGAGATGACCTCAAGGCATCCTTCCTATGGTCCTGATGAGAAGTACTTGGCTTCTTTATAATGGTACTAATCTCTTTGGGAGACCATGTTTTCCTTATCCCCAAACTTTACACAAGCTTTTCTGATCAAACTGTAAGTTTTTTAAAACTTTCTGCTATGTTTTTTGTCCTGATTCTCACTATAAACCTGGCTGAAAGAGCTAGCAGTAATCATGCCATAGCTTGAATGCCAGACTGCCTAGAAATTTCCTCCACTAAATTAAATTAGTCTGTAACCTTTAAATTCAGTCTTCCATAAAAGCTCAGGGCATGGACAAAATGTAGGTAAGTTCTTTGCCAGAATGTAACATGAATGGCCTCTAGTCCAATTCCTGTTAAGAGTCCTTGTTCTCCCTCTTAGACTGTTGGTGGGAATGTAAACTAGTAAAACCACTCTGGAAAAAAATTTGGAGGCTACTAAAAAGCTAAACATTGATCTACCATTTGATCCAGCAATACCACTCTTGGGGATATACCCAAAAGACTGTGACACAGGTTACTCCAGAGGCACCTGCACACCCATGTTTATTGCGGCACTATTCACAATAGCCAAGTTATGGAAACAGCCAAGATGCCCCAGCACTGACGAATGGATTAAGAAAATGTGGTATCTATACACAATGGAATTTTATGCAGCCATGAAGAAGAACGAAATGTTATCATTCGCTGGTAAATGGATGGAATTGGAGAACATCATTCTGAGTGAAGTTAGCCTGGCCCAAAAGACCAAAAATCGTATGTTCTCCCTTATATGTGGACATTAGATCAAGGGCAAACACAACAAGGGAATTGAACTTTGATCACAAGATAAAAGCGAGTGAACACAGGGAGATATGAGGATAGGTAAGACACCTAAAAATTAGCTAGCATTTGTTGCCCTCAACACAGAGAAACTAAAGCAGATACCTTAAAAGCAACTGAGGCCAATAGGAGAAGGGGACCAGGAACTAGAGAAAAGGTTAGATCAAAAACAATTAATCTAGAAGGTAACACACATGCACAGGAAATCAATGTGAGTCAACTCCCTGTATAGCTATCCTTATCTCAACCAGCAAAAACCCTTGTTCCTTCCTATTATTGCTTATACTCTCTCTTCAACAAAATTAGAGATAAGGGCAAAATAGTTTCTGCTGGGTAGCGAGGGGGTGGGGGGAGAGGGAGGGGGCGGAGTGGGTGGTAAGGGAGGGGGTGGGGTCAGGGGGGAGAAATGAACCAAGCCTTGTATGCACATATGAATAATAAAAGAAAAAAAAATTAAAAAAAAAAGAGTCCTTGTTCTCATTGGAAACCTCATTGGGCACAGTCCTTTGTATCTGAATTTCTACCAGCATTCTGGTCTTCTGAGCTCCTACTAGAATTGCCCGCTAAGCAGTTTACAGCATTCTAGGGCTCCTCTACCCTGTATCTCCAAACTTTTCCAAATTTCTCTCACAAATTAGTTCCAAAGCCTTTTGAAGCATGTGGGCTGGAATAGTCATAATAGTGACCCCATTTCTTTGGTACTGATTTTCTGTATTAATTATCTTCCCATGGCTGTGACAAAAATACCTGAGAGAACAACTAAAAGGAGCAAACATTTAGTTTACCTCATAGTTTCAGAGTTCCAGTCCATCATGGCAGGAAGGCATGGCAAGGAAGAGCAACATACTTCATGGTGGCCAGGAAGCACAGAGTGAATGCCTATGCTCGCTGGCTTTCTCTTTTATTCAATCCAGGCTCCAGCCTATAGCATAGTGCCACTCAATTCAGCACAGGGCTTTCCCCTTAGTTAATCCTATCTGGAAACACCATCACAGACACATACAAGGGTGTGCTTTATTAATCTCCTAGGCACTTCTTAATCCAATCAAGTTGACAATTAAGATTAACTATCATAAATACTCAATGTAGTACTTTACATTATTGACACATCACACCATGGATCATCAGACTCCATTTACTATTGGAAAGTCCATAATGCCTTTAAATCTTATCAGATTAGGGAACGAATTCATAGAACTGATACTTAAGATTCTGTTCCTCTAGAACCATTCTCAGTACCAAAATCTGTATTATGAAGTGTTCTCCAAAGAAACAGAATCAATAAGACTGTATATATCCACAGTGAAAAAGATTTCGTTTTAAGGAGCTGGAACACATGAATGAGAAGACTTGCTACTCTGAAATCTTCAGGGCAGGCCAGCAAGCTGGAGAGTCAGGAAAATAGTTTAAATCCAAAGGCTGTCTGGAAGAAGAATTCCTTTTTCTTCAGGGGACTTTAGTCTTTTCTTCTGAATGCCTCCAAGTGGTCAGAAGAGGTCAATCCACATTGTGGAGGCTAACCTATTTTACTTAGAAGCTACTTATCTAAATGTTAATCACATCTAAAAAAATTCTCTTCATAAGCAACATCTACACTGGTATTTGACCAAATATCAGTACCCATCTAGCCAAATTGACAGGTAAAATTAACAATCCTAGAAGAGAAAAATGTTAGTAGACAATTCGAAGAAAGAAAGTCTTTCCTGACACTTAAATCATCTCATCCTATGAGACTGAGTGAAAGAAAATAAGAATAAAATCTAGACACAGAGGAAGAAAGCACATAAAAAGAGGCAGAAAAAAAATCAGAAAAGATGAAAGCTGTACAATATAAAACCAAGAGGCCAGTCCTACAAATCATAAAAGCATAAGGAAAAGAAACAAGAACATATTGAGAAAGAGCAATTAATAACCAAGGTAAGTTTCTTATAGCTCAAGGAAGAGCTACTAAAAGGTTCTATAATTCTAAATAAGACTGATGAAATAAAACATATCTGGCAGTATTCCTGAATTCTAGGAAAAAAATTAAAGATTTCAAACAGAAGAAAAAGAGGCACATAGCCATTATATTTTCTATCTAAACCTCACAAAACTAGAGGAGAGTAGGGTAACACTCAGAGAAAATGACTGAAATCTAAGAATATAAAAAAACAGACATTCATAAAAAAGGAGGTATTAGGTGCAAACAGGCAGTTTGAGACTACATCAATTGCTTATATCCACCTCTAACCAAACACTGAATGAATAAGAGACCTAAAATTAAGAAAACATGGAAAGAAAATGAAAGAGAGCAACAAGTACTACAAAATATGTCTTTATATCTATATAAAAAGTGGCTGGGAATCTTATCATTTCAGTCCTAAAAATGATTTCTTAAAATAGAAAATACACTACTCAGAAAAACCTATTAATAGTATGGGAAATAACTACTATACAGAAACACTAAAACACAGTGGTGCTTGAATCCTAAGCTCACACAGCAAACAGTTTGAATCCCAGGCTCAGACTCCTATTTGCAGCACACCTGTGAGAAAATTAATTTATTTAGCCTTTTTTGTAAAGCAAGCATATTACCAGTACCAACATCACAGGATTTCTGGGAGGATTAAATGTAAAACAATAATAAGCATCTTATAATCTCTATTTTACTAATAATATTGTTTTTTATTGGTGGTAGTTATAGAAACATTTAGCAATCACATTTAAAGTATAGATGCTTTTTGAATATTTGCCATAAAGGACTAATGTAGCTAGGCATGGTGGTCCACAGCTATAATCCCAATATTCAGGAGGATGAGTCAGGAGGATCATGAGTTCAAGGCCAACTTAGGCTACACAGTGAGACCCTGTCTCAAAAAAAAAAAAAGATTCAAAGTTTTTGTAGTATTTTGCACTCACTCACAAACCACCTTTTTAAGTATATTGAAGTATCATTGTCATATATGTACACTCATGAAGTCATAACAGTAAAGATAACTGAACATTTTCATTATTGTAAAAATATTCTCATGCCTCTTGATAATCTATTCTTCTTGCTCCAATGCTGCCTCAAGCTATATAGATCAAAGCATATAGTATTAAAAATTTCCTGGGGATGCCATAACAAAATAACAATGTCCAGGTAGCTTGAACAATGGACATTTATTTTCAAAGTTCTTAGGCAGGAGATCCAATATCAAGATGTCAGCAGGCTTGGTGTCTCCAGAGGCCTCTCTTCTTTGGTTTGTACACGACCACCTTCCTGCTGTGCCTTCATATGGCTTTTCCACTGTGCTTTCATATCCTTGGTATCTCATGTGTGTTCTAATTTCCCTTCTTGTAAGGACACAAGATGGACTGGGTTAGGACAGACCCTGAAGGTCTCATTTTATCCTAATTATCACTTTAAAAGTCCTTTATCTCCAAATAAGGCCATGGTTAAGGTGGTGGGGGTTAAGACTTTAACATATGAATTTTGGGAGAAAACAACTTGATCTGTAACAATCAATATATAATTTTTTGAATTTTTTAGACAGGATCTAACTGTATAACTCAGGCTGGCCTTGAAACTCATATCCTCCTGTCTCCACCTCCCAGATATTGGGATTATAGCTGTGTACCACCATACAGGCTCAGTATACTCTTTTGACTGGCTTCTTTCACTGAGTATAATTATTTTGAGATCCATCCATGCTGTAGAATGTTTTAGTAGTTGTTTTTTACTGCTGAGTAGTATTCCATTGTGTAGAAGTATGGTAATTTGTTTATTTGCTTTCCTGTTGATTGACATTTGAGTTGTTTTCAGTTTTTAGCTAATGTAAACAAAGATGATATGAACATTCCTATACAAGTCTTATTCAGAGATATGCTTTTATTGATCTTTGATAAATACATAGGAGTTAGAACTGCTAAGTCATATGACAGATATACTGTAACTTTATAATGAACTGTTAAACTATTCCTTTACAGTTCCTATCACATTATTGTCTTAATTTGCATTTCCCTAATTAAGGATGGTTACCATCTTTTCATGTATTTATTTGCCTTCCATGTACCTTCTTTAATGAAGTAAGTGGCTGCTCAAATATTTTGCTCATTTATTATTGGGTTATTTGTCCTTTAATTCGAATACATAGAATTCTTTATATATTCTAAATAGTAATCCTTTGTCAGTTAAATGATTTGTACATAATTTTCTTCCAGTCTGTTTCTTGCCTTTTTGTTTTTCTAACATTATGCTTAGCTAAAACAAATTTGTATGAAGTACAATTTTTTTCTTTTGTAGTTTTAGGTTTTTGTCTGCTCTTGAGAAAAACTTTGCTAAATCCAATGACACTAAAATTTTTTTCTTAGTTTTTCTTCCAGAAGTTTTATGGTTTCTAATCTCATATTTAGGTCTATGATCTATTTTTAGCTAATTTTAATAAGGTATGAGGTAAAGATCTAAGTTGATTTTTTAGTATATAAATATACAATTATCCAGATAATTTGTTGAAAGATCATCCTATCCTTACTGTATTACATCCTTAGATTCACGTATTATTATCTTCCCAGCCTTCCTCACATCATCATAAAGGACTTCTATAGAAATCTAAGTCACTGTCATTATTATTTCTGACTAGCTCCTGATCCAGAGACAAGTAATAGAGAAAGTATTAGGCCAGGAATTAGAAACCATGCCTTTATTACTCTTTAAAACTTTGTATTGTAAAGAAAATGCAAGATATTATGTTTCTAATTTTAAATCCCTGGACTATATAAGAAAGGTCTTTCTGGCTTTGCATGGTAGTACAGGGCCTTAAATATGACTGTGCAAGCTGAAACTGCAAAAAGATCTTAATAATCACTAGGAAAACTTATGATTGTTTGAAGGCCCTTAAAAATTTTTGTCAAAGCATTAAAAATTACCTTGCTGATGATTACAAATATACAAAGTGAATAGCAACATTAATATTTTAAACACTCTAATCTAAAACATTAGAAACACTGAGAATTAAAGGATTTGATTTGTAAAAAGAAATCAAAAAACAAAAGAAAAATTTATCCAGGGTAGTTTGAACAGTGTTTGTTTCTTCTTTTCATTGTGTAACTTACAGAGTGGATATTTTTTCTATCCCTTGGCTAACTGTCAGACTCCCGTCTAAATTTGGACCAGTTTCTATCACTTTATCCTTTGCACTTACATTGTTGTGAAATAGCTACAAAGATCCTTTAATGAGAAGTTTCTTGCCATCATGCTTCCCCTAAGTAGCTTTCATCCTTTTTATCAGAACCACGTTTCCTCATTCATGCTAGTAAGTCCCCCTTCAACAAGTCCCTCTGGCTGTAGCTCTAGAGTCTCATTTGGTTGCAGTGTCACATTACCAGTCCACCATTTCTTCTAGAACTCCATTTGTGTTCAGTTCAAATTTTATTCCCAGTAGTATATTTTTTCATTTTTTTGCTGCAGTTTCTTTTATCAGCCAATTCACTTTTGATGATCCAGTTTCATAAAGTGTCAAATGGGTTTATCACTGAAAGACAAGGAGGTAACACAACTACATGCTTTGCTATCTCTGCATAAACTGAATAATAGGCACACAGTGACCTATTATTTTGAAAGAGGTGAGATAATTAGTCACTGTTCATGATGCACAATTGTTATTTACATAATGATTTGTGGTCTAGCAGTCATATTTGTTACTTTATGCAAAACTACTCACAGTTACTATACCATGATAAGTGAGATTTGAACCATGTTGTTGCAGGACTAGTGTTACTTAACTAAATACAGCAATCTATATTTGTGCATATTGGGCCATACAAAATGAAGACTGCTTATATTGAGGGCAAATAAATTTATTTCTTTGGCTTTCTTGACATGAGTCTTCAGGAATCTCTTCTATAAATTAAAAAATGTGTGGTGAAAAAAATCAAAGAAGGTTTCTATGATTGCCACATATGAAGGTTGATTTTCAGATTAGATTATACTGTGTTAAGAAGTAGATAAATCTGTGGACCTAAAAATACATAGTTTATTTTAGGAAAAGCAAGAGTTACATGATTTCCCTTAGATGCAAACATTTAACTTCACTTCTTTGTATCTTTGTATCTCCTTAGTTGTCACTCTTTTTGGACCCAGAAGAGAGTTTAAGCTGAGCAAATATTATGTATCTTACATACTAAAATGAGCTTCTCACAATCCTGAAAGGTACGTATGAAAAGCCTGTTTACTTTCAGACTCCATGAAGCCTAACTGCATACATAGTTATAGAAATTATACAGGTGAGACTTTTGACCTCTCAAGTAGCAACAAATTGTTGGCACTACCTATTAAAATGTCTCATAGTGGTTCATTAACCTGATTTCAGAAATATCCATCAATGTACTTCTCCTTATTCTCTCACAAAAGACAGTAGAATAAATTAGTTTAACCAATTTGGAAAGGTACTCGTTGCTTCTCTAATCAAAGTTATTTTAATCTGATTTTGTCATCTAAACATTAAGGTATTTATTCAATGATGGCAGTCACCATGCTACACTCAGAAATTCATGGTAACTACTTCAAGTCTAGTGGGAGAAACAAAATGAAAATAATTAAAATACGGTTTGGTAAGCAAGGGAAGGTGATCATAAGATTCTGGGAGACTTGGTGAAACACCAAACCTAGCTCTGAGGAAAATAAAAAGGCCAACCTGAACTAGCCATGAAAGACAGCAGGAATTACATAGCAAAGAAAAGATAGATGGTTCTTGCATGAACTGTAGGTTCAATGGCATGAAGACAAGAAAAAGAGAATGATCATTTCTAGAAACCAAAAGAAGTTCTTTGGAAGAACTGAGACTAGAAAGGAAAACAAAAGTGAAATTCATACACCCCATTATAGAATTTTACCATAGGAGTAACAGAAAGCCAAGGAAGAGCTTTAAGAGGAAAGCAACATGTTCTGATTTGCATTTTAGGAAAATCATTTCAGAAAGTTCCATGAATGGATGGGAGAAGGAATCAGCAAAGAACACAGAAACCAGCTGAGAGAAGATAGGGTTCCCCCTATCTAAGTTGGCAACAATGGGAAACAAGAGATGGAAGACAAATTCTAGAGGCTTTAAGGAGGTACAATCAAAAGGATTTGCAATCACTCTTTGGATATTACAAGTGACTCCAAGTTTTCTGTCTTGAACAAGTGATCACACTAAACAAGATACAGAATATAGTTGGGGAAGGTCAAGTCAGAGTAAGAAAAAAATGGTAGATTTTGCTTAAAAAACTTTTGACTTTGAAAGGGATGTGAATCATGGAATAAAATTCCTTGCCTAAGTTAAAATTGCATTGTTATATTTTTGTTTCTCTCTTTGGATGGCTGAGATGGATAAATCTTGTGAGTAAATGAGTGGGGGAAGGGATAGGCAATGGCACCATGGTCCACCCAACAGAAGGAAGCAATGGGTAGGGCTCCTTTGTATAGTCACAGGGCAGTCTCTTTTTGGAGGGCAGATTGACAGAGAGTTTTATATCCAGGCCAAAGAATATTAATTAATTAATAGCCCCACTGCATTTGTGTATCTAAACAAAATAAACGGCCAGGGAAGGTGGTCAGGCTTAGGATACCAAAGGTGGCAGATGTCTCAAACTACTGGACTTTGTTTTTGGTTGTTGACCATCTGAAAAGTAACAATGAATAAGAACAAGATGGAAGGGTGTAAATAATCCTCTTACAGGATTATTTAATAGTACATATCCTGGAATATGTGCAGGCTCTTTATCGTGATCACACATCAAAATGTCTCATACAGAAAGCCATACACCCCCCCAGCTTTTTTTACCTTTTCCCACATACAAAAAAGAAAATAATTAAAACCATTTTTAGCTTACATGGAAGAATATCTCGGTATCTGTTTTTTTCTCTGTTGCGTGGTTCATTCCCAGACCTGAACTCACCAGGCAGATTTGAAAGTTCTAAATCCTTTAAAAGGTAAAAAAATATGTCATGTATTTACTCTAACAAAAAAGGAAAAGCTGCCTTTGTTTAGCATTTGTGGTTCTTAAACCCCTACATCATTACATGACCTGCTATTTTACATATTATATAATAAAGGTGATTTTAAAACTATATAAACTACCTCAAGTTAGAGCTGCTTGATAAGAAAAAATTAAGCTCTCTGAATATACTTTTCCCTCAAAGAATCATTATTAATTTTTCCTTTATCATAAAAAAGGAAACCCAAAATATTTAGTTCTTAGGATTTAACCATAAATCTATCATTTCATAAGTAAAAATAATGGCAAAAAAATCATACAATCAAAAAACTGTAAATCATTTTACAATTTACTCCTTGAAGAAATTATAGCTAGGACACCAATTAGAGAGTTCCTCCTCTTTACCCCTGTGAATTCAGCACAAATTTATTGAGAATTTAGTGTGTTCTAGATATTGGAATACAAAGAAGAACTACAAAACGGCCTCATTCTTAAGGAGTAAATGAAGTAATTAGAAGACATGTAATCAAATATTATATGACCAATGTGCAAAAACACTGGTATTAATGACACTGTCAGACTGTGCCTGAAGGTACATGAAGAAAAGCTCCTAAAAAGAAAGCAGCACTTGAACTGGGCCTTAGTAAGTCACCAGAAGCTATCCATATGGAAGGCAGAGTATATGTGTGTGTGTGTGTGTGTGTGTGTGTGTGTGTGTGTGTGTGTGTGTGTGTGTAAAGAAAGAAGGATGGTGAGCAGGTAGAAGCCATGGAAGCAGACATGTCCTCTTGGAGAAACAGGAAATAGTAAAGTAAAAGAGCACAAAGTACATGATCTAGTGCAGAGGTAGGCTAAAATTAGGAATAACCTTGTGTCAACCTTTAGTATACCAGGAATTGGTTCCAGGAGCCTCCACAGATTCTAAAATCTGTGGATGCTCAAGTCCTTTATATAAAATGGGGTAATATTTGTATTTAACCTATGCATATCCTCTCTGCTTTAAATCACCTTTAGATTACTTATACATAATACGATGTTACAGTGTATTGTTTAGGGGATAATAACGGGACAGTCTGTACATGTTAAATACAGATACAGTATTTTTTCTAGTATTTTTGATCTGCAGTAGGTTGAAACCATGAATGCAGAGACCATGGACCCAGGGGGCCAACAATACAAAAGAAAGTCTATTCTATTAGACTATTTGTGGATAAAACCTGAGAATCTATACATTTTTAAAGCTCTTTAGTATCTCTTGAGTATGCAAGGTGGGACCACTAGTCTTTAAACAAGTGTTAGCACTCCTGCCATGGTAAAGGAGGAGTTTATGAAGGTTTTAAGCAATAGAATAGTATGATCAGATATATTTTTACTCTTCCCAAAGACCAATTCTAAAAACAACTTAGAAGAAAATCTTTAGGAAGAACCAGAATTTCTTCATAAAAGTATAGTAATGAAGGGAAATTAGTCTTTATAGATAGCAAATACTACAAGTCTGGAACCAGAAAACAGGTCCTGTCTGAGGTTTGGTACAAGTGGGAGGACATAAGGAAAGGGTGAAGGAGGGCGAATATAGTGGAAATATTATATACTCATGTATGAAAACGGAAGAATGAGACCTGTTGAAAATATTCTAAGAGTAGGGAAGGGGGAAAAAGGGAGAATGATGGAATGGGTGAATCTAACTAAGATACATTGTAAGCACTTCTGTATATGTGACAATGTAGCCCCAGTACAACAATAAAATGCCAATAAAAATAAAATTTTAAATTACTTTAGTGAAGAAAAGAAGTTTAGAACTAGCACATGCTTATGAAAATCAATAGAAAAAGTTCAAGCTCAGAGTGGCATCTTACATTACTGAGGGGAAGTTTCAGGAGAGTCTTAGAACAAGTGGATAGATATAGAATGATGGTCACTATCAACACCTTTATCAAGGGAAATTCTATCTGGATCTAAAATTCAAAAGCCATAAGACATCATAAAAGTACTAGGTATAAAAAAACATGAAATAATGATTATGATCTTAGAGAGAAAGGGCATTCCTAAAGAACATGAAAACCCAGAATCCCTAAGATTATTGTATTTGAATTCTAAAAATTATTTATTATATATGGGTGTATATGTGTGCACATTTCTACTGTTTGTATACAAACAGTAGAAAAATTTACTATACATAATACACAAGGAATAATTTCCTTATTTTATAGTTATTAATCAATATGAGAAATTATAAATAGAAAATTGGGCAAAGAATTGGAGCTAGCAGTTCACAGAAAATAAATATGAAATGCTAAATACATATGGAAAGATATTCCTTTGTTCTCAAATAAAGAAAGGACATTTAGATTATCAACAAGAAATCATTTGTCATTTAAGAGATGAGTTAGTATTGAAAATCTGATAACACAAAATACTGTCTTTCTGGAAATTTGTTCTAAAAATGAAACATATACAGAGGCATGCAAAGAGAAATGATTGCTATTCATAATAGCAAAGACTAAAACAATCTGAGTGTCCAAAATATGGAAATATGGAAAGTAAGATATTTATGCATATAATTAACTACCATGCCAATACTTAAAGTCCCAGCTATATACATGCTGATAACCCATTTGGAAATTATATCTTATGGAAAAGTTTCTTAAAAAGATAGAATGGTGAGTAATGTACAAGCCAACAATTTTTCTGGAAATTTATATGGGAAGTTTAATAGGGGGAGAGAGAGAGAGAGAGAGAGAGAGAGAGAGAGAGAGAGAGAAAGAAGGAGGAGGAGAAGGAGGACAAGGAGGAGGAGGAGGAGGAGGAAGAGGAGAAGGAGAAGGAGAAAAGAAGATATAGACAGACCAACACAAGCTGACTTTCTCTATGTTTATGGTATTTGACTTTTTTACCATGGACATCTACTACATTAAAAATTTACAACAGTACACTCAAATGAGAAAAAGAAGAATAAAAGCAAAGAAATATTCTGGTTATGGTACAGAAAGGAAATTATATAGAGATTTTTTAAGACCAAAATATTTACCATAAACTCCTGGATGATACCATATTGTACTTTTTTCTTAAGCATGTTCAAACAATCCTTGGTGGCTGATTGCTCATTAAAATTGAATGTTAGTGGTCGAATCTGAGCCAATTGATCTAGCTCCCCTTCAGAAACAATTTTTTTTATATCTAAGAAAGAGAAAAATTCACATTTGTAAGTTCTTTGTATGTATGTAAAGGGAGATTTTTACATTTTGTTTTTTTTTAAGGCACAGCCATGTAAGGGTCAATGGAAGTTTATTTTTCCAGAGGCAGAATGTACTTGGAAAGAGAATATCTTTATTTTGGAAAAATCAGGCTATGTACCTTGAAATTACACAAAAATCCATCATTCTTGGAGAAAACTGTTCAGTGTTATAATAGATGCAGACTGAAAAGCATTGTATTTTGCAGTGTGAACCGGGTACAGATTGACAATTATGTCAAGGAAAGAAAGTACCAAGAGTTTAGATTAGGAAAAGGAACGTTTTGCCTTCTCAGGATCAAGTGTTTAGAAGTCCTGAGTCTTACAGAAGAGGATGTGAAGGATCCAACATGTCTTACGTTACTAAAACAGATTGAACACCTACACAGAGCCCTACCCCCAAAAAAGAAAGGATCTATGCAATGTAATTAACAAGACTGAACTGTATTATTTATATTAACACTTACAACTAATAAAAAGAGAAGATAGCATGTTCTAATAGGCAGCACACATAAAATATTTCTTTTTATTATGATCTTTTAGGCCATAGATATAACTATTCATCCATGTTCCAAATATCTGAAAACTTATCCACTGGTCAAATTGCAGCAAATCTGGAAGTCATTTGTAAGAGAGTACTTTAAAAGTTTCAGAACTTTGAGGTAAAATGTTCAAGTGAAACCTGTTCTTAAAATCTCTTTCTGAAACAAACTAATATGAATAAAAAGCAAGTTAGAACCAGCAAGAAATATACAGGAAGCAATTAAACAACAGAGAGAGAGAGAGAGAGATGGCAATTTCTAAGAACCCACACAGTCCTAGGTAACTCATCTTGCCTTGGAACCCTACTATATCCAACAGTCCTTTGTAAAGGTGGGAATGAGAGGAATCTGCTGGCTGGGACACAGTCACAGAAATCCTAAAATCCCTTACAAATCTCTCACTATAGTATGAAAGCAGGTCTAAGCAGTCCATAAGGGATAAAGTTCCCACAAGAGCAGGAGCCATATTGATCTTTAGCCCTAACCCTCCCTCTCCCCCCAAAAATGCCTTTGGTTCCCATCATGTCCCAGATTTGCTAAAAAAAAAAAAATGGGACAAATGCATAGAGGAAAGGAAGGAAAAGGTAGGAAGACCGTTACTGATTCTCCAACAATGATTCTATCACTGTGGATAGTTAAAGCCACCCCACTCATGATTATTCCACAATAATATACTGGCCAGGAAATAATCCAGAAATAGGCACCAAGTGATCTGGGTCAATAGATAGTAAGAAGTTTATTCACCCACCTCTCCAACCAGACATAAGCGAGAAGCATAAGGACCTCTAGTCCTATATAGGTAACCCCCTGTGACCATAAAAACAATGAGTTGAGTATCACAAATGTGAAAAACATAAAGAACCAATGTTCTTGATGACATCACTGAGAAGCTAATCATATTGAGCCTAAAATCTTTTCAACTTGTATTATGGGCTTGGACTTACATTATGCAGAAAAATACATTTGCTTATCACTAACATCATTTTGAATTTGGTTTCTTACTCTTGCAGCCTGGTCCCAGAATTCCAATCAATATGTCAGGCTTTGGCTGTATAATGTCAATCATTTGTGCCAGTTTACAAAAAAAGATCTGATCTAGCAATTTAGTGCTGGTATCATCACTGTGTGAATCTAAAGAGCAGGTACTTCCCTCAGTATGAGTCAAGAACACCACAGAAAGCTCTGCCATGAAATGTGCTGCTTTTGCCACAAAGAGGAGACTGAAGAAGATGGAGATCATTGTTCTAACCTCTAGTCCTGCAGGACACCAACTTAGCAACAATGGGGTAATTAGAAAGTCACCACCACACAGCTAGGTATGGTGGTGAATGTAATCCAGGGCAGAAGTTCAATGGCAGCCTGACTACATCACAACACCTTGCCTTTTTTTTTCTTTTATCATTTTCACATTTACTCACAAGTATATACATTGTTTGGGCCACCTCCCTCCCATCCCCTTTCCTCCCTCCCCCCACTGCCAAGCAGAACCTGTTCTACCCTCTTGTATCTGATTTTGTTGACAAGAAGACATAAGCGACAATAAGAAAGACATAGAGTTTTTGCTAGTTTGAGATAAGGATAGCTACGTGAGATTCCTAGCATTGCTTCCATGTACATGTGTACTGCAGTCCACACTGGTTCATCTCTATCAGACACCTTCACTACTTCCTAGTCCCCTTCCCATAGTGGCCTCTGCCAGTTTGAGATTACTTATTCACTCCTCTACAGTAAGCATATCAACCACATTCAAGTTTTAGGTTTCTTTCCCTTTCCCTATTCCTCCCGTATGCATTCTCCCCTTAGTGTGTGACCCATGTCCAATAATATTACTGCATTTGTTTTAGATCTACAATCCGCATATGAGGGAGCACATGCAATTTTTGGCCTTCTGAGCCTGACTAACTTTGCTTAAGAGAAGTAAAACTTTCTATTTACTTAAGACAAAATTTCATTCTTCTTTGTGGCTGAGTAAAATTCCATTGTGCATAAATACCACATTTTCTTAATCCATTCATAGGTAGTAGGGCATCTTGGCTGTTTCCATAACTTGGCTGTTGTGAATAGTGCTGCAATAAACAGCAGGTGCCTTTGAAATAACCTGAGTCGCATTCCTTTGGGTATATCCCTAGAAGTGGGATTGCTGGATCACATGGCAGATCTATGTTTAGTTTTATAAGAAGCCTCCATATTGTTTTCCAAAGTGGTTGTACTAGCTTACATTCCCACCAGCAGTGTATGGGGGTTCCTTTTTCCCTACATCCTTGCCAACATTTGTTGTTGGTGGTGTTCTGGATGATAGGTTTTCTAACAAGAGTGAGGTGGAATCTTAGTGCGGTTTTGATTTGCATTTCCTTTATGGCCAGGGATAGTGAGCATTTTTTCATGTTTTTTTTTTTTTTTTTTTTGGCCATTTGGACTTCTTCCTTTGAAAAAGTTCTGTTTAATTCAGTTGACCACTTTTTATTGGTTCATTGATTTTGAGGGAGTTTAGTTTTTTGAGTTCCCTGTATATTCTGGTTAACAGTCCTTTGTCTGATATATAGCTAGTAAATGTTTTCTTCCACTCTGTGGGTGGTCTCCTCAATTTAGAGACCATTTCTTTTGTTAGGCAGAAGCTTATGCCCACCTTGTTTTTGACAAAGGCACCAAAAAGATATGAGAAAAGACAGCCTCTTCAACAAATGTTGCTGGGAAAAGTGGTTATCTGCCTACAGAAAACTGAAACTAGATCCATGCCTATCATCCTGTACTAGTATCAAAGTGGATTAAGGACCTTAATATCAGACCCGAAACCTTGTAGTTAATACAGGAAAGAGGAGGGAATACTCTGGAAGCAATAGGTATAGGCAAGGACTTCTTCAGTAGAAATCCAGCAGCCCAGCAACTAAGAGAAAGGATGGACAAATGGGTCTACATGAAATTAAAAAACTTCCACACAACATAAGACCTTGCCTTAACAAAAGATAAAAAGCAGGCTGGCAGAGTGGCTTAAGTGATAGCATGCCTGCTTAGCAAGCATAAGAGCCTGATAAGAACCTGAGTTCAGCTCTCAGTACTGATTTTAAAAAGAAGAAGAAGAAGAAAAGAAAGCTACCAATAAATATAACAGCTGACCCTAGAAATATAACCACTATAGCTACAGTGAAGACCGTTAGTGCTGTGCCTATTATGGTATGTACTAGCAATATGGATGCCTCTCCATACATTTATGTCTTGGCTAAAATATATTGGTCATTCCTGGTATCCCACACCAGCTACTAGGAAGTCTTGGAAATGTAATTTTAGTTTTCCTGTCTTGGCCATATGATAAGTCACACTAGGAGAAAGTTGTTGTCAGTGCTAAGTAAGGGTACCTATAATATCAGCGGTACAACATTTCACCCATATTCTTTGAGCTTTCTACTCCTTCCTTCCACCCCATCAGAACACTCAACATTGTTCTCAAGCAAAATGTGGCCCTTAAAATAAAATGTAGTTTATAACAGAAGATAATGAGTTCAAACCCCAGTACCACCAAAAAAAAAAAAAAGACAAACAAAACAAGTGGTGCTGGAAAAACTGAATATTCATATGCAGAAGAATGAAACTAGAACCATATTTCTCACCATATTCAAAAATCAATTCAAAATGGACCAAATATCTAAATGTATGACCTCAAAACTATAAAACTACTGCAAGAAAACATAGGAGAAACACTTCAAATATTAGTAGGCAACAACTTTTTGGGTAAGAACCTAAAAGGACAAGCAAAAGAAGCAAAAATTAACAATGGGATTGTATCAAACTAAGAAGCTTCTGCACAACAAATTAACAGAGTGAAGAGATACTTGTAAGGAATAGGAGAAATTATGTGCAAACTATCAAACAAGGAGTTGACATCCAAAATATAGAATGAACTAAAAAACAGCAAAAATAGGCCTGGTGCAATGGCTCATGCCTGTAATCCCAGCTGCTCAGGAGGTTAACATTGGATGGATCATGGTTAAAAAGCTCACAGGAGCCCATCTCTGGGACCTGTCATCCCAGCTACATGGGAGGCATAAATGGGAGGACCACAGGTTGGCCCAGGCAAAAATGTGTGACCTATCCTCAAAATAACTAAACCAAAAATGGTTGGGGAAATGGCTCAAGTGGTATAGTTAATACCTAGCAATCATTAGGCATTGAATTCAAACCTGAATACTGCCAAAAAAAATGATCTGACTAAAAAATGGGCAAAGAATTTGGATAGATACTTCTCAAAATAAGATATACAGATAACCAACAGTACATAAAAATTGCTCAATATCACAAGGCTGAAAACATCCCAAATTTAATGAAAGACATCAGTATAAACATCAAAGAGGCTCAGTGAGCTCCAAGCAGAATGAATTTAAGAGACCCACACTATTACACATTATAAACATCAATCTGTCAAAAGACAAAGATGATGAGATAAAAGCAAACTGTCATATACAAGGGCTCCTCAAAAAGATAATTAGTGGTAAAATGTAAATTTAATCCCCAATAAGAAATCATCTCACCCAGTTAGAATGGCTATAATCAAAGAGACAAGGGCCTATAACTCCAACTCCTTAGGAGGCAGAAGTAAGAGAATCGTGATTACTAGAGGGTAAGTAGAGAGCAGGAATAGGTGGAGATTGGGTCACAGGTACCAACATATGGTTAGATGAGAGGAAGAAGTGCTAGTATTCTATAGTACAGAAGGGATTATGGTTTATAATTTATTATGTATCTTAAAATGAATTACAAGAGAGTTCATAGATATTGTAGTTTATAAAGATATTATGAATGCCTAAGGAGAAAAAAATGCTAAGTACACTAAATTTGTTCATTATACATTGTACACATATATCAAATCACTGCATCATAAATAAATATATGTAATTATAAATTTAAAGTAATTTTTTAAAGACTAAAACATAAAGAGGCTGGGTGTGATGGTTCATTCCTGTAATCCCAGGTAATCAGGAGGTGGAGACTGAGAGGTCTGTCGTTTGAGGCCAACCCAGGCAAAAAAGTTAGCAAGACCTCCAACCAACAAGCCAGGTATGACAGTACAAGACTATAATCCCAGCTCTGTGGGGGAGGCATAGGTAGGAGGATAGGATCATGGTCCAACGTTGGCTCAAGAAGAAAAAAGCAAGACTCCAAAAAATAACTTAAGTATATGTATATACAGAAATATCACAATGAAATCCTCTTGTATTATGAACATATGATAATTCAAAACTATTAAAAATTAAAAGAAAAACTACTAAAGCAAAAAAGGACTGGGGACATGGCTCAAGTGACTGAGGGTCTAGCAAGATGAGGCCCTGAGTTCAAACCCCAGTAATACCAAAAAAAAGAAAGTGAGAAGGGGGGAGAGAGAAGGAGAGGGAGAAGAAAAGGGAAAGGGAGAGAGGGAGGAAGGAAAGGAGGAAGGAAGAAATTGTTCATTCTCAGGAGAAAATGCAGTCTCAGAAATAACTAGAGAAGACCTTGACTTTGACACTTCAGGTTGGAAAACAGCAAAGACGACCATCAAAAACCAAAAAAGAAACCAATTCAGTCAACCCTGGGAGAGGAGAGAAACTGATTTCTAGAGTTGACATTATTGTCTAATAATTGATTTTCAGTTTTCATCAACAACAAAAATCATAATGCACCAAAAAAATTTTTTAAACAGAGAAACATAGCTGATTCAAAGGGAAAAAATAAACTAACAGAAGACTCTATCCCTGACAAGAGACTGTATGGCAGAGCTAATAATGAATATAAAGCAAATATCTTAAAGGTTCTCAAATGACTTTTAGAAACACAGTGAAAATGATATATGAACAAAATGGAAATATCAAAAAAAAGACAAAGAATGTAAAAATAAAGGGTAAATAAATTCTGGAGCTGAAAAACTTAACTGAAAAGAAAAATTCACTAGAGAAATTCAAAGGCAGGTCATTAAGACAGTGAAAATCAAGTCTGAGGAACAGAAAGAAAAAAAAAGACTGAAGAAAAGTGAACAGAGCCCAAAGGACATGTGAAAGCACTATCAAGATAACTAAATGACACATTGTAAGAGCTCCAGAAAAAGACAAGAGAGAGGTACGAGCAGAGAGAATAAAAACAATGGCTGAAAACTTCTCAAGTTTACTGAAAGACATGAGTATAAACATTCAAGAAGTTCAAAGAACTCCAAGTAGGATGAACCCAGAGACACACATTGAGGCACATTATAAATCAAAAAAAGACAAAGGCAAAGGGAGAATTTTAAATGTAGCAAGATAGAAATAACTTGTCATAAACAAGGAGTCCTCAATAATCTTACCAGTAGATTCCACATCAGAAAATCTGGAGGCTGAAATAGAAAAACAAAAAATAAACAAACCAAAAAACCCTGTTAAACAAAAATCCCTTCAAAAGTATAGGAGAAAAACTATGAACACAGATAAACAAAGCTGCAGGAGCTCATTACCACTAGTCCTTTTCTATAAGAAATCCTTAAAGAGAGTCCTACACATTGAAATGAAGGAATACTTCACAGTAATTCAAAGCCATATGGAGAAAAGCGATCTCAACAAGTCTATTAGTAATTATATAAGCTAGTATTATTGTAGCAATGGTGTGTGACTCCACTTTTTTTGTCACTACGCGATTGAGAGACTAATACATTCTTTCAAAATTATTAGTCTATGAGCTCAGGATATGGCTCAAGTGGTATAGCATGAGGCACTGAGTACCATCACTCAAAATGTTAGTCTAACATCAAGTATTATTGTAAGTTTGATTTGTAACTCTCCATTTTGTCTTCTAAATAAGAAAATAATGCTTTAAAACAATAGTTTATATTTTGGACAGCAATACAGAAATACGTAATTTTGTTGTTTTTTTTTTCCATTTTTCTTTTATTATTCATATGTGCATACAAGGCTTGGTTCATTTCTCCCCCCTGCCCCCACCCCCTCCCTTACCACCCACTCCGCCCCCGCCCTCTCCCCCCCCAATACCCAGCAGAAACTATTTTGCCCTTATTTCTAATTTTGTTGTAGAGAGAGTATAAGCAATAATAGGAAGGAACAAGGGGTTTTGCTGGTTGAGATAAGGATAGCTATACAGGGCATTGACTCACATTGATTTCCTGTGCGTGGGTGTTACCTTCTAGGTTAATTCTTTTTGATCTAACCTTTTCTCTAGTACCTGGTCCCCTTTTCCTATTGGCCTCAGTTGCTTTAAGGTATCTGCTTTAGTTTCTCTGCATTAAGGGCAACAAATGCTAGCTAGTTTTTTAGGTGTCTTACCTATCCTCACCCCTCCCTTGTGTGCTCTCGCTTTTATCATGTGCTCATAGTCCAATCCCCTTGTTGTGTTTGCCCTTGATCTAATGTCCACATATGAGGGAGAACATACGATTTTTGGTCTTTTGGGCCAGGCTAACTTCACTCAGAATGATGTTCTCCAATTCCATCCATTTACCAGCGAATGATAACATTTCATTCTTCTTCATGGCTGCATAAAATTCCATTGTGTATAGATACCACATTTTCTTAATCCATTTGTCAGTAGTGGGGCATCTTGGCTGTTTCCATAACTTGGCTATTGTGAATAGTGCCGCAATAAACATGGATGTGCAGGTGCCTCTGGAGTAACAGTCTTTTGGGTATATCCCCAAGAGTGGTATTGCTGGATCAAATGGTAGATCGATGTCCAGCTTTTTAAGTAGCCTCCAAATTTTTTTCCAGAGTGGTTGTACTAGTCTACATTCCCACCAACAGTGTAAGAGGGTTCCTTTTTCCCTGCATCCTCGACAACACCTGTTGGTGGTGGTGTTGCTGATGATGGCTATTCTAACAGGGGTGAGGTGGAATCTTAGCGTGGTTTTAATTTGCATTTCCTTTATTGCTAGAGATGGTGAGCATTTTTTCATGTGTTTTCTGGCCATTTGAATTTCTTCTTTTGAGAAAGTTCTGTTTAGTTCACGTGCCCATTTCTTTATTGGTTCATTAGTTTTGGGAGAATTTAGTTTTTTAAGTTCCCTGTATATTCTGGTTATCAGTCCTTTGTCTGATGTATAGTTGGCAAATATTTTCTCCCACTCTGTGGGTGTTCTCTTCAGTTTAGAGACCATTTCTTTTGATGAACAGAAGCTTTTTAGTTTTATGAGGTCCCATTTATCTATGCTATCTCTTAGTTGCTGTGCTGCTGGGGTTTCGTTGAGAAAGTTCTTACCTATACCTACTAACTCCAGAGTATTTCCTACTCTTTCTTATATCAACTTAAGAGTTTGGGGTCTGATATTAAGATCCTTGATCCATTTTGAGTTAATCTTGGTATAGGGTGATATACATGGATCTAGTTTCAGTTTTTTGCAGACTGCTAACCAGTTTTCCCAGCAGTTTTTGTTGAAGAGGCTGCTATTTCTCCATGGTATATTTTTAGCTCCTTTGTCAAAGATAAGTTGCTTATAGTTGTGTGGCTTCATATCTGGATCCTCTATTCTGTTCCACTGGTCTTCATGTCTGTTTTTGTGCCAGTACCATGCTGTTTTTATTGTTATTACTTTGTAATATACAGAAATACGTAATTTTGTAACATTAACAGATAAAAGAGGTAGGAACAGAGCTGTTAAAGGAGCAGTTTTGTATCTTTTTTAATTAAGCTGGTGTAAATTAAAATCACAGTATTAAAACTTTAGGAATATCAAATGTTATACCTTAGCTACCTACAAAGAAAATAACTAAAGAATATACATAAAAGGAACTATTATATGTTACAATATTATTTCACTACAAAAAATTAAACACAAAAGAAGAGAATGATGCGGGAACTGAGGGACAGAAAATTGAGGGCATAGAGAAAACAAATGAGAAAATGACAGTTATTTTTCCTCATCTGTAATTGCTTTAAATGAAATTGATTCAACTCCCCATTAAAATAATAAAGACTGCATGGTGGATCAGAGGCACCCAGGGATCTCTAGCATCTCCAGGGGGACAGAATTAAAACACCTGGAAAGCAGATTACCATCCAAACATTAACAGAAGACACCTGGAGAGCAGATACCTTTCCAGACACAGAAGGCACCAGAGACCTGAATCTGCTACAGAGTGACTACCACCAGAGCAGCCACAGAGAAAATGAAACCAGAGTGAATGAATACTAATGGAGGCTTGCACTGTGCACCAGCCCATCACCAAAGCAGGGCAGCACTAGGCACATTAGGTGGGTGTTTGGCAACTCAGGTTACACCCCACAACCCAGCTGTGGGAAGTGTACCTCGATCCAGCCATGACTTAGTCCCTCCTAAACCTTGGTGAAAAGTCCCAACATAGAAAATTCAGGAGATTAAAATTTCCAGCCAATGACTGAACCCCAGAAGCAAAAATCTCAATGGAGAAAAACAAGAAATATGATTCCTTCAAAAGTTAACAATTCTATAGTAATTGATTTAAATCATGTTGAAGTGAATGAAATACCATAAAAAGAATTCAAAGAATGATTATAAAAATGATCAATGAACTCAACAAGGATATAAATAAACAGCTAAATGAAATGAGGAAGAAAATACAGAATATGAAAAATAATTAATAGACTGAAAATATCAAACAGGTATCCTGGAACAAGTCAAACAAAAAATCTCAGTTGAAAACCTCAACAACAGACTGGGTCAAGTAGAAGACAGATTATCAGGATTTGAAAATAAGGCTGACAAATAAGAACATTCAGACATTACTGAAGAAAAAAGAAATTATGAATAGAATATGCAAGTCCTTTGGGACCTGAAAATTACTAATTTTGACATAAATAAGAGCATCGAGGTAGAAACTAAAGGCATTAAAAAACTATTTGGTGAAATAATAGCAAAAGAATTCAAAAATCTTGGGAAAGTTATGGACATCCAGAGACAGGAGGTATTTAGAAGCCCAAACAGACATTACTAGAAAAGAATTTCCTTATGGTATACTATAGTTAAGATGCCAAGACTACAGAACAAAGAAATAATATGGAAAGCTGCAAGAGAAAAGCACCAAATCACCTATAAATGCATACCCTAAGAATCATAGCAGACTTCTCAAAAGACACCCTAAAGGCCAGGAGAGCACAGAGTGATGTAATTTAAGCATTCAAAGAAAACTACTGCCTTCCCAGATTATTATATCCAACAAAATTAACCTTTAGAATCAAAGTAGAAACAAAACAAAACACACAGAAGAAGTCAACACAACCAGGAGAGCAAGAGAAAGAAAAATCTCACTAGACAAGTAGATAAGCAAATAATAATCAAATGTTAGAAATAAAACAAAATGACATGAGCTAATGCATATCTTTCAATTATAATCCTGCATATAAATGGTCCTGATCTCACAGACTGACTGACTAGAGTAAAAAAAATGATCAAAGTATTTGCTATATGTATTACAAGCTAATATAATCTGAAAGCAAGCAGGAGGAGCAATACTCATATCCAACAAAACAGACTTTAAAGCCAAAAATAGAATAGACAAAGAAAGTCACAACATATTGATAAAGAGAATAATACATCAAGAGGATATAATGATTGTACAAATACCTGTACCAAATGTCAATGAACCCAATTTTATATATGAAGAACAGCACTAACGGACATAAAGGGAGAGACAGACCCCAACACAAAAAGAGTAAGTGATTTCTAACAGCAATATATTGGTCATACAGAAAAATAAAGCTCAACAAAGCCTCAGAATTAAATGACACTATAAAGAAATGGACTTAATGAACATCTATAGAATATTCCATCCAATGGCTACAGAATACAAATCTTCTCAGCAGCTTATGGAACTGTCTCCAAAATAGAATATATTTTAGATTGCTATAAAGCAAGTCTTAAAAATATGGACTGGTAGAATGGCTCAAGTTGTGCAGCACCTGCCTAGCAAGTGTGAGGCCCTGAGTTTAAACCCCAGTATGACAAAAAAAAATACTGAAATAATTTCTTGCATATTACAGATCAAAATGGAATGAAACTAGAAATCAACAACAAGAAATGCCATAGGAACTACATGTAAACATAGAGATCAAACAATACACTTTTGAGTGATCTGTAGGTCATTAAAGAAATCAGGGGGAAATTTTTTTAATTCCTAGAAGCAACCTGGACACTGGTGACTCATGCCTATAATTTTAGCCTCTTGGGAGGCTGACATTGGAAGGGTAGCGATTTGAAGACAGGCCAGGCATAAAATTTTGTGAGACCCCCATCTTAATAGAAAAAAGATGGGCATGGTGGCATGTGCTATCAGTAATGCCAGGAAATTTAAAATAGGAGGCTTGCAGTCCAGGCTGGCCTGGGCAAAAAGCAAGACCCTATCTCCAAAATAACCAGAGTAAAAGCTCAAGTGGTACAGTGCCTGCCTAAGAAGCATGAAGTCCTGAATTCAAACTACAGTACCACCAAAAAAAAATTCCTAGGAGCAAATGAAAATGGAAATACAACATACCAGAATCTGTGGAATATAGTGAAGGCAGTTCTAAGTGTTATGAGCACCTACAACAGAAAATCCGAGTGATCTCAAATAAATAACTAATGATGTACCTCAAGGTTGTGGAAAAAACACAAAACAGCCAAGCCCAAAACACTAGAAGGAAATAAATAATAAAGATCAAAGCTGAAATTAATGAAACAGAAACTAATAGAACAACATAAATGATCAAGGAATCAAAGAGTTGGGTTTTGAAAAAATAAACAAAATTAGCAAATTCTTAGAGCGAAGAGACAAATTAATAAAATTAGAGACAAAAAAGGAGATACTACAACATATATATACTGAAATCCAGAGGACCATTACAGATTATTCTGAAAATTTATACTCCCATAAATTGAAAAATCTAAGCCAGGCGCTGGTGGATCACCCCTGTAATCCTAGCTACTCAGGAGGCAGAGACCAGGAGGATCGCGGTTCGAAGCCAGCCCAGGGAAATATTTTGTGAGACCCTACTTTTAAAAACCTTTCACAAAAATAAGACTGGAGTAGCTCAAGGTGAAGGCCCTGAGTTCAAGCCCCAGTACCACAAAAAAAAAAATCTAGAGCAAGTGGACAAATTTCTTGACACATACAACCTACTAAAACTAAACCAAGAGGACATAAATAACTTAAACAGGTCAATAACAAGAAATGAGACTTAATCAGTAATAAAGTTTCCCAACAAAGAAAAGCCCAGGAGAAGATTGGATTCACTGCTGAATTTTAACAGACTATTAAAAAAGAACTAACACCAATGCTCCTCAAACTACTTCATAAAATAGAAATGCTTCCAAATTCATTCTACAAAGCCAATAAATACTACACTGATGCCCAAACAAAGGACACACACACACACACACAAAAAAAAAAAACTATGGACCAATTTCCTTAATGAATGTAGTCACAAAGATCTTCAATAAAACATTTATAAATGGAATTCATTAGCACATTAAGAAGATCATACACCATGATCAAGTTGGTTTCAATATGAAATCAATAAATGTAAACATATCATGTGTATAGAATCAAGGACAGAAATCATACAATCATCTCAATAGACTCAGAAAAAGCCTTAACAAAATACAACATCACTTCATGATAAAAGCACTGAAGAAATTAGGTATAGGAGGCTAATACCACAACAAAATAAAGGCTATATAAGAAAAATCTATAGTCAACAGTATACTAAATGGGGAGAAACTGAAAGCATTCCCTCAAAAATCAGGAAAAAGACAATTATGTCTACTCTTACTCTTAGTCAATACAGTACTTGAAATTTTTAGCCAGTGCAATAAAGCAAGAGAAAGAAATAAAAGAGGATACAAAGAGAAACGGAAGAAGTAAATTATCCATATTTGCAGTTGAAACTTAAAAGACCCTAACAACTCCACCAAAAACTTCTAAAACAGTTTCAGTAAATTAGCAGGATACAAAATTAACATGTAAAAATGAGGTTTTTTTCTATACACCCATAATGAACTCACTAAGAAGAAAATCTCCTGATTTTCCCATTCACAATAGCCTCAAAAAAGAAATGAAAACCTAACCAAGGAGATAAAAGACTTCCACAGTGAAAACTATAAAGAGACTGAATATAAATAGAACATAATAAATTATGTATAAATTTAATGAAGGACGTAGAAATAAGCCAACAGAGCTACATCCGTCTGATCCTCAACAGAAGGAACAAAAACATACACTGGAGAAAAAGACACAAAAACAAACTGCACATTAACAAATCGTAATGGGAAGACTGAATACCCACATGTAGCAAGCAGAAAATAGATTCTTATCTCTCACTCTCTGCAAAGCTCAACTTAAAATGGATCAAAGATCTTAATGTAACCTGAAACTTTGAAATGAGTAGAAGAAAACGCTGGAAAAACACTTTAAGATCTAGGCATAAGCAATGACAGGATACCAATAACTCGGGAAATAAGAGCAATTGACAAATAGCATTGCATCAAATTTAAAGACTTCTGCTCAGCAAAGGAAACAATTATTAAAGTGAAGACAATCTAAAAGATGGCAGAGATTTATTCAACAGAATTAATGTCCAGAATATACAAACAATTAAAAAAAATTAAACCCCAAAATAACAAACATTCCAATAAGAAATGAGCAAATGAACTTTACAGACTCTTTTTAAATGAAGTACAAATAGCTAATAAATACATGAAAAAATGTTCAACTTCTTGGCCCTTAGAGAAATGAAAGTCAAAAATACATTGAGATTCCATCTGACCCCATTCAAAACAGCTATTACCAAGAAAACAAAAAACAACAAATGCTGGTATGGATGTGGGGGAAAATGAACCCATACACTGTTGTTGGGAATGTAAATTAGTATAGCCACTATGGAAATCAGCACAGAGGCTCCCCAAAAAACTAAAATTAGAACTACCTTATGATGCAGACATATCACCTGAAGGAATCAAAGTCAGTATACAATAGAAATAACTGCATATCCATATTTATTGTGGCACTATTCACCATAGCCAAATTATGGAACCAGCTTAGATGCCTGTCAATGGATGAATGGATAAAGAAAATGAGGTATATATACATGGTGGAGTTTTCTTCAGCCATAGAAAAGAATAAAATTATGTTGGGTATGGTGGCTAATATTTTAATGCCAAGAAGAAGCAGGAGGATAAAGGAGGAGGAGGAAGAGGAGGAGAAGGAAGAAGAGGGGAAGAAGCAGAAGAGGAGGAGGGGGAATAGAAGTTAGGGGGAGGAGCATGAAACCATGGTTTCTTTGTAGGAAAATGGATGATCATCATATTAACCTTATAATAAGCCAGACTCATAAAAGCACAGATTACACATTTTCTCTCATATATGGGATCCAGGGGAAAAGATACTAAAGTATAAGGGGTATAATTAGGGACTATTAGAGAAGAGAAAGGGGAACAGTGGGAGAGAGAAGGAGAGTAAGAGAGGAAAATAAGGGAATGAATGTGACCAAAGTACATTATGTGCATGTAGGAAAATGTCACAATGAAACCCATTCTTTCATAGAATTAATAAAAACCAATTTTTAAAAAAGATAAGAGATTGGCAGAATGGATCTCAAAAACTTATGGTCCAACTATGTTATCTGTAATAAATTCAATTAAGACCCAAAGGCTTAAAATAGGGTGAAAATGAAAGGGCAAGAAAGGATATTCAATATAAATAATAATCAAAGTAGAGAAGGACTAGCTATACAAATATCAGACAAAATATATTAAATCAGAAACACTATAAAGGACAAAGGTCATATTTATAACTTGTGGTTTCAATAGCTCACTTTCAATAATCAAGAAGAAAACTGACAAAAGGTGATAAAATAGAGGGCTTGAACAATACAGTAATTCAAATAGAACCAACAACATTTACAGAACATCTTATGCAACAATACATATTCTTCTAAGTACGCATGGAATATTTTCAAGGAAAGATCATGAATTAGGTCATAAATTAAGTCTCAATATTTAAAAGGTTGATATAACAAAGAGTATCTTCTTCAAGCACAGGAGAATAAAAGAAATCAATAACCAAAAGAAAAGTAGAAAATTCACAAGTATGTGGAAATCAAACATCACACCCTTAAGCAACCAATGGATAAAAGGAGGTATCATAAGTGAAATTAGAAATACTTAGAGATGAATAAAAAATAAAAATAGCATATAAAACGTTATCAAATACAGCAAAAGCAGTGCTAAGGAAGAAATTTTTGGCTATAAATTCTTACATAAAAAAAACACAAAGATTTCAGATCAATAACCTAGCTTAACAACTTAAGGAACATTAAAAAAAACAACCACAAAGCTAATAGAAGGACAGAAGTAATAAAGATCACAGCAGAGATAAGTGAAATAGGAAATATGAAAATAACAAATAAAAATCAATGAAACAAAAGATGCTTATTCAAGTATGTCAAAAAACCCGAGGAACTTTGGATTAGGTGGTGCTTTAGTATGGATCTTGTGTGTACCCCAAAAGGTAAAGTCATGGTTCCCATCAGGGTATTACAGGGAGATAATGGAAACTTGTAAAGGTGGGGACTGGTGGAGGTCTTCACCTTATTGGGAGAAGTCCTTGAAAGAGTTGTGGCACTTTGTTTCCTTCTCTTTTTTTCTTTCACTTCCAAACCATTAGGTGAACAGGGTTGCTCTCTATACACTTAGGCCATGATGTGCGGCCTTGCCACAGTTCTAAAAGCAACAGATCCAACCAATCATGAGCTTTAATCTCTAATACTATAAGCCAAAATAAAATTTTTCTTTTTAAGTGGTATTTTTTATAGTATGTATGTAGTATTTTGTTATAGTATGGAAGGCCGACTAACACAGATAGACAATAGAAAGAGTCAAAATTCTAAAATTGGGAATACAAGTGGGATATTGCTACTAATTCTAAAGAAATAAAAAGATTTTAAGAAAATTATAATCAATAGTACATAAAATTAGATAACTTAGATGAAATGGGAAAATTTCTAGAAACACAAAAACTACCAAGACTAAACCACAAAGAAATAGGGAATCTAAAAAAGATCTATCATTAGTGAGAAGATTAAGTCAGTAATCAAAAATCTCCCAAAGAGTAAAATGCCTGATTCTACCAAACATTTATGAACTGACAACAATCCTCAAATTATTCCAAAACACTTAACAAGAGGGAACACTTCAGAATCATCCTGATATCAAAAGCCAGATAAAAGACATGACAAAAACACAGGTCAATGTTTCCTTATAAAAACTGATACAAAAATCTTCAAAAAATAGTAGCAAATTAAACATCTAACAGCATATTAAAAAGACTGGACTAAGTTGGATTTGTCCCTGGAATGCAAGAATGGTTCAACATATTTAAAATGCATCATAGACTACAAAACATTAATGAAAGAGAGAAAACCACATTATTTCAATTGATGCAGAAGACTATTTAACAAAATTCAATATCCTTTCATTATAAAAAATATTCAATAAACTAGGAATAGGAAGAAACTATGTCAACTTTAATAAATATTATATAGGAAATATATTCAATAGTGAAAGACTGGAAGTTTTTACTCTAAGATCCAAAACACGGTAAGGATGCCAATTCTGTCAATTCTATTCAACATATTTGTAGAAGTCCTGAGAAGAAAACAAATAAAAGATATTTGAATTGGAAAGCAAAAAGTGAAATTAGCTCTGTTTGCATATGATATGATTTTATATAGAAAAAATTACAAAGATTACACATGAAAAACTATTAGCACAATAAATCCGGTGAAGCAGTAGGAAACAATCAGTTGCATTTCTATACACTAACAATGAATAAAAACAAAATTAAGAAAACAATTCCACTTACAAATTAATTTTAAAAACTTTCAAATAATCTTATACAGTGAGGTGAAATATTTGTACACTGAACATATAAAACTATGCTAAAAGAAATTTGAGAACTATATCCCATGTTCACGAATGGGAAAACTTACTATTGTTAAGATGTCAAATGATTCACAGATTTAATACAATCTTTACCAAAAATCCCAATGTACACAATGAAGTTGTATGCTTATTTTGCAGAAATAGAAAAATCTACCCTAAAATTCCTATGTTGAAGTCCTAAGCACTAAAAATTCATAATGTTACTGTATTTGGAGACAAGGTCTCTAAAGAGGTAATAAGTTAAAATAAGGTCATTAGGGTGACCCCTGATCTGATATGACTAGCATCCTTATAAGAAGATATTCAGACACAGACACATGCAGATGGAAGACCATTTGAAGATACAAAGGGAAGACAACCATCTATAAACCATGGAAAGAACTCCAGAAAACTAACGCTACAGAAACCTTGATCATGGACTTGTAGACCCCAGAACTGTAAGAAAATAAATTCCTGATGATCAAGATATCCGGTCTGGAATACCCCAGACTGGATATGTTATGAAATCCCCAGAAAATATGAACATGTATTTTTAAAACTCACAAGCAAACAATTTCCAGGACACAAACTTTATACACACCATAGATTCAATTTCACAGACTTCCAATAGATATAAGAAAGACTGGGAACAGAACAGGGGATGGAAAGAATTGTTCCCTGAGTACTGTAGGTCTGAAGGAAGGTAACTACTACCACCATGGCAAAAAGAAAAAAAAAATTGTGCTCTACTTGGACCTAGCTCCTTTTTTTCCACTACAGTGCTCCTAGAGGATGGGCACAAGACAATCTGGTTTCAGGATTCTGTGTCAGTATAGTTACAAACACCTATCACTAAGTGAGGGTAGGAAACACTCTCCCACAATAGACTTGCCAAAGACAGAGTTTGCATACCATGAGAAGGGTGGTGCCACTGACAATGCCCCACCACTGAGAACCTGAGACAGATGACCTGCCTAAGACCGAGACTGGACTAGGGCAACAAGGAATAAGCCCTCTCCTCCAGGATAAGCACCACCAGTATGCTGCTTAATATAGGGGCAAGAAAGGGAAGACCCCCCTTCTAACGCATGGGCACAAAGGTAAGGCCCAAGGCTGAGAAAAGCAATCACCCCAAGCACAATTTAAGTCTTGAGAATTTCTAAGCCAATAGTTCACTGTAGGAAATGGCAGAAATACAGAACCAAATTCTAACTTATGTTCTAAACACACTAAATCAAGAACCTACACTCATGATGTAACAGAGGAATAGGCATGAATGCTTCTAGGCATAGATTCTACTTAATTCAATCTCTATCTTTCCCCACCCAGTGCCAACACTCAATCAAAATTTATGAGGCACAAGAAGCAGCAGCAGCAATACAACAAAAACCACACCAATCACCACTTGTGGTGGCATAGGCCTGTATTTCCAGCTACTCAGAAGGCCGAGACAAGAGGATCACTTGAGCCCAGGAGGAGGTGGGAAAGAGGGAGGGAGAAGGGAAAGAAAGACAAGAGAAGGGGAAAAGAAGAAGAATGGAAGGGAAAGGAAAGAAAGAGAGGGAGGATAGGAGAGGAGGGAGAAGGGAAGATGAAAAAACAATCAACAGAAAAAAATCAGCAATGACCTATCTGCTAAAATTTCAGAAAGGGAATTTTATGTAACTATGATTAATACATATACATGTATATCTCATATATATATCATATATATATGGTCTTATACAGTGAGAAAATGCATGAACAGATGGAGAATTTAAACAGAGACTCTAAGAACAGAAATGTTATAAATAAAAAACACTGTGAAAGGGTAAATAAATACTTTCAATGAATTCACTAGTAAATTCAACATAGTCAAGAAAAGGATTCATGAATCTGAAGATAGATTAACAGAAGTTATCCTCACTGAAACACAAAGAGAAGGAATAGGAGCAAGAACAGTACAAAGCAACAAATAATATTGGTACAGCTTCTTTAGAACATGTTTGTCCACTACAAATTTATGACCCAGTAATCCCATACCTAGATATTTACCTTAAAGAAATGGAAACTTATGTTTACACAAAACAGGTATATGAATAGTTTGTAGTACTTTTATCCATAATTTCCAAAGTCTGGAAACAACCCAATGTCCTTCAATTGGTGAGTGGATAAACGGGTGTAGCCATACAATGGAATACTATTCAACAAAAAAAGAAATGAAATACTAATAAATGTAATGACACAGATGAATATTAGCAGCATTATGCTAAATGAAAGAAGCTGGATTCAAAAGGCTACATATTTATGATTTCATTTACATGACACTTTGAAGACAAAAGTAAAGAGACTGAAAATGAGAGTGAAACAGATTACTGCTTGTCAGGAGCTGGTGGTAAGGTACAGGTTGACTACAAAAGAACCAAGAGAAATTTCATGGGACTGAGAGGATTGGACTACTCTTGATTATAGTAGTAGACCTTTGTCAAACCTCATTGAACTGTATGTTACAGTTCTTATACATCAATTTTGTATGAGACCTACATTTTAACAACTGTATAGTATGATATTGTCTTAATTTGATGTGAAATTTTCCAAATTAAAAAAAGTCATTACAGAAGATGATTTCAACATTTGAAAGGAAGCTAAAAAATGTACCTCTAAGATACTCTCTTAAGATTTTTGAGATGTGTATGTGAATCCCTCACTTCACACACAAAAATTTTCTAGATACATGTACATATCTATATGTTTATACATATTTATAAACATATATATAATATATATGTTCACATCTTTAACTATGTTTGTATTATAGTCATGTGCTACATAACAACACTTCAGTCAATGGCAGACTGGATATCTGACCATGGTCCTGTAAGATTATATCACCTACTGATATGGTAGTGGTCTTAATTTGTGTACACATACCCAAAGATGTACACATAATGACAAAATCACCTAACAGTGCATTTCTCAGAACACATCCCCACCATTAAGCAATGTGTGACTGTACATACACATGTAAATACATATACACAAAAAATTTGGAATATTCTTCAGTGTTATGATTTTATTACACATAAATTTTTTCAACCATAAACATGTTATTATTTATAATTCAACAAATTTTAACTTACAAAGTATATATTGTGCAACAAATTAAAATTAGGAAATGAGGAGGCAGGTTATATTTTCCAGTCTATTCAAACTTATAATCCACAGCTTAAGAAAATACAAATAATCAGTGGGAGGAGGGCGGTTATAAGGAAAGGGTGCATGAACATGGTGGAAATATCATGTACTCATGTATGCAAATGGAAAAATGAGACCCGTTGAAACTATTTCAGGAATAGGGAAGGAAGGACAAAGAAGAATGATGGAGGGGGTGAATTAAACTATGATACATTGTAAGAACTTTTGTACAGTACACTAATAATAAAAAATAAAATATAATAAAGAAACATAACCACTAGGACAAATTTTACCAAATAAAAGTGTTTTGCTACTAAGAAGCAAAAAAAAAAAGAAAATACAAATGGATCATTTTATTAAATTGATAGGTTTATTAAAGAAAGCGCAGAAATTTGTGATTGGGAAGGTGGGGTGAGAATAAATTTTCTTTAATTTTGAAAGTTTTAACCATATTAAAATAGTGTTAATATAAAACCATATTTTACCATGTTGAGTTTTCATAGCTCTTCTCATGTGTATTACATATTTTTGAGCATATAAAATAGAGCCTCTTCCAGAACTTACTACTACAAATAGTATGCCATACCAGGGAGCACAGAGGAGACAGTACTTGATGGCCCTGCAGCCTCTGTATCCTCACTGTTCCACCCGTCTCTTTTGAAGAAGATATTGTCATCCCACACGGTTTCATCACTTTCACTAGAAGATAAATAAGCATATGATTTTGAAGAATATATAAGTGTATGTATATGTATATACGTAAGGAAAGGCTCTTAAATAATCTCTATCAATTATTCAATAGATAGTGACTTCCATTTCAGTTCAGCCACCACTCCCATTACTATCATCTAGAGCTGACCCACTTATGAGATAATTTCAAATGTCCTCTCACTTTTACTTGGCTTACAAACTAACCACTTTGGATTATTCCACCTATTCACATTCTCTTTTCCCTTAGCTAAGGCAGTGAGAGAGAAGGACAACATCCTTTGGGGGATCTAATACCACCAAAGAGCCATTTGGAAAACACTTGTATATCCCTGGTCAACATCCCCTCTCATAAGTCCACTACAGCTAACTCCAAGCCACTACCCTCATATAGTCCTTATCTTAATCTTCTATCCTAGTAAGAAAAAAATAGTAAACCCTTCTAGAAAATGCAAGTCAGAATTTATTCTTTTAAAACATATAAACACTCATCATTACACTTACTTTCTCCTTCAGAATTAATCCCTCTACATACTCAACCTCTGACTTGTTTCCTACAAGAGATTTCTCTACAACTTTCTCTTCTTGTTATCTATAATTGTTTTATATCCTAAAAATATTCACTTCTCTTTCATCTTAAGAATAGGAAACACTTTAAACTAGTTCTGTCTGGCTAATAATTGCGAACAGATTTTTCAAATACTAGTCCATACTCATTTTCTGTTTCCTTACCAGTCTCTAACTACTCAGCTTACTTATTCTATCTTCTTGCACTTTCACTTAGCAAAAGCCTCCTCGTTTGACATTTGAATCTCTAAGAAAGCTAAGTCAGGTTTTAAAAAAACCACATTGTGAAAAATTAGTCGAACACTTAGGGGACATTTTTCGTTGTCTTCATTCAGAGGGCTAGTTATGAATATGGTATAGAATAGATAGAAAATTTACTAAATAAGCATATTAGTTATACCTTTCTGAAGGTTCTTCAAAAAGATACCCATAATCATTACGTGAGAAATTCGGAAGAGAGGGTTTTACCTTCTCTGATTTAACTTTTTTTTCAAAAACCTATAGGCATAAGAAAAGAAACAAATTATAGCTGTGATTTTAGGAAAATATAGTTAAATAAAATATGGTTACAGCTTAAGAGGAACAATAAGGTCTTTAGTAACATAATTAAAACTATATAAGATAATGGAGTTACAACCATAATCATACAGAATTATTTGTACTCCTAGAAAAAATCACTTGAAATGTATTTCAACCTAATAAATATTTTCCAATCCATCAAAACAGTGTGTAGTAATATATAACTACAAGTGATTCATAGTGAATCACTTAAGTTATTTTCCAAAAGTTAATAAAAATTAGCTTCATTTGAAAACAAATTATTATTTCAACCTAGAGAAGAATTCTGTAAGTGCTTATGATATTCAGCTTATTATGAACGTGAAATTCTTAGCACTACATTTATCTTTACTTTAGAATTTGTACATCTAATACAGTAATTCTACATATGTCCTTGTCATGAGATTATGTACTGCCCAAAGGAGAAATTTTAGTTCCCTTTGATATACTTGCAAAATTCTGTACAGGACTTGGCTCAATGGTGGACATCATCAAATTTAATTTGAGGAAGAAACACCACATTAAAATATAGATTACAGTAATTGATATTTTAGCCCTCAGTTCTGCTCAAATTAGTCCACTTATTAATTTGACAAATCTTTTGGGAGGCCTGGCATATATTATTCTAAGTGCTAGAGATAAAACGGTGGGTAAGTGAGGCATGTGCTCTGCCTTTGTAGAATGTACACACTCTCATGGGAAAACAGACAATAAGCAAGTAAACATAAAAATAATTAGTCAGTGATGTGTTAATGCAGTAATAAATATATATATATTTATACAAATATATATATAAAATATATATAAATATATATATAATAAAATATATATATAAAATATATATATATAAATATATATATATATATATAACTATTGTGTTTCTAAAAGATGAAAAGGAGCTGGGCATGGTGGCTCATGCCAATAATCCCAACATATGGGAGGCCCAAGCAGGAGGGAAGGAAGGAGAAAGGAAGAAGAACAAAGAGTACTCTGAGCAAAAGACACTGAAAGTACCAAGAGTTTGCAGTCTTCCCTGGTCTGGTCTCTACCTAATTTTCACTCTCAGCTCATACCTCTCTATTTCTCATACAGCATTTGCAGGCAACCCTACTCATTTCCTGTGTTCTCAAGAAAACATTCTCAGTAACTCACCCCACTGAGATCCTGAGAAGCAGACACCTAACCCTTCCACCCACCCACAACTCCAGGAAATACCAGACCTCCCTGGGAAGGAGGTAAGAGAATAAGCTGGGGATGGCGGCACTTACCTATAATCCCTGGACTTGAGAGGCTAAGGCATGAGTTTGAGGACCCAGGAAATCACTCACTCAGCTCTCAGACACTGACAGGTGTCCTGTCTGTGCCCATTGGTGCCAGCAGCCACTGTACCTTCCTCACACACTAGAAAACATCTACACCAATACTAAGCATAACGCTCCACTACCACCTGGACTCTCTGAGGTGGCCCCAATCTCACATGACCTGCAGAAACTGACAGGTATCTAGACCTCCAGTCAGGTGCACCTGACTGCCAATAAATCCACCTTGTAGAAGGGAGATGCATCCCTAGTAACAGTGTTATCCCATAACTCCTGCAGTCTAGGCACTCAGACACCCACAGGTATACCAAGTGTTAATTACAATTGAAAAGGCTATGCACACACTTGCACTAAAACACCTACCAAAACCAACAACAGCACATGCAACCAACACCCAGGGACACATCACCAAGAAAAAGTATTTTACTAGGAAAACCATCCTGTAAAGTTGTCAGAGGCAACCTATCCAACAGATGCACAAATATCAGTGTCAGTAAATAAGCACATGAAAAATGAACATAGCATGAGACCTCAAAAACAACATAATAATTCTGTAGCAACAGACCTTAGGAAAGATGTTAGGAAAAGAATATAACAAACTGCCTGAGAAAGAATTAAAAGTAAATTATTTTAAGGATATTTATTATTTAAGATAATTCAACGAACCTAGGAAGACAATTCATGATCTGAAGAGAAATACTGAGAAGAAATAAAGATCATAAAAGAGTACCAAACAGAAATCTTAGAGGTAAAGAATGGAACTGATGAAAAAAAATTTTAAATACAGTAGAGAACCTAACAGCAGAAGTCATCAGGCAGAGGAAAGAATTTCTGAGCAGATCTCTTAAAAGTAATTTAATCAGAGAAAAAATGAAGAAAATTTAAAAGAAACAAGAAAGACTTTAGATTTATGGGATAGTAATAAGCCAATGAACTTGAAAGATATAGACATACAGGCTCTGGAAGTTCAAAAAACCCAAACAGATTCAACAAAAAACAATCCTTACTAAGGCATATTATATTCAAACTCTCAAAAGTCCAAGACAAAAAGAGAACTCTAAAACAGCAAGAAAAAAGCATCAAGACACTTGTAAGAGAATGTCCCTTAGATTAACAGCAGACTTTTCTGCATAAAACCTTATAAGGTAGAGAAGAATGGAATGATAAATTCAAAGTCCTGAAAGAAAATACAAGTCAATCAAGAATACTATATCCAATAAAGCTATCCTTCACAAAGGAAGGGGAAATATTTTCTGAGACAAGAAAAAAAACTGAATTATTTCATTACCACTAAATTAGCCATACAAAAAGTGCTTAAGGGAGTCCTACAATAGAGTATAATGATCATAACTAAACACAAAAGTTCAACACTCACCAGTAGCATACATACACAAAAGATAAGAAAAAATCAAACCCTATTGATGCAGAAAACCACCAAATCACAAAGATTAAACAGGAAAAGAAGAAACAAACAACATATAAAACAACCAGAAAAAAATAACAGAGTGATCTGAAAATGTCTTTACTTATCAATATAACCTTGAAAGTAAATGGACTACATGTCCCAATTATAAGAGATAGACTGGCTGAATGGATTTTTCAAAAAATATAGTAATTATTCCAATGATATACTAACCACACATAGACTACAAGTGAAGGGATAGAAAAAGATGCCATAGAAACAAAAAACAAAATTAGCAGCAGTAAAAAGAGACAATGGTCACTATATAATGAGAAAGAGATTAATTCAACAAGACAAAATACTAAGAACTATAAATATATATATATATTTGATGATGGAGTACTCAATTATAAAAAGGAAGCATTAGATCTACAAGATGAGATAGATTCTAATATGAAAATAATTTAGGACTTCATCATGCCACTTTCACCAAAGGACAGATCACCCAGACAAGAAATAAAGAAATATCAGAGTTAACTCATACTATGGGCCAAACTTAACAGACATTTATAGAACATTTCATACAATAGATATAGAAGACACATTCTTTGCATTAGCACATAGAACATTATCCAAGTTATACCATATGTCAGGCCATAAAATAAGTCTCAGCAAATTAAAATTATATCATGTATCTTCTTCTCTAACCAAATGCAATAAAACTAGATATGAGCAAGAAGAACATCATAAATTGTACTAATATTCAGAAATTAAACAACATTCTCTTGAATGACCAATGGGTCAATGAAAAAAGATCAAAAGATAATTTTTAAAATTTTCTTGAAACAAATGAAAATACAATATACAAAAACCCATGGAACATATCAAAAGCAGTACTCAGAGGAAAGCTTATAACAAAAAAAGTACCTATATATCAAAAAAGAAACATTTTAAATAAATAATCTAGCAATGCAACTCAAGGAATTCAAATAACAGGAACAAACCAAACCCTAAATTAGAAGAAGAAAAGAAATAACAAAAATCAGAGCAGAAATAAGCAAAATAGAGACTTTAAAACAAGTAAAAGTATGAAGAACATTACTAGCAAACCTCTAGCTAGACTAACCAACAAAAAAAGAGAAAAGATCCAAATAAATAGTCAGAAATGGAAAAGGAGACATTATAACTGATACCATAGACACACAAATGGTAACTGAAGACTGACTATTATGAACAACTATTTGTCAACAAACTGGGAAATTTAGAAGTGGATAAATTTCTGGATACATATGAACTATCAAACTGAATCCTATAGACATAGAAAAGCTGACCATACTTGTGACAAGTGACAAGTCTCAATCAGAAGGGGAAAACAAACTGATGGCTCAACTCTTAGATTTTATCAAACTTTTAAAGAGCTAACACCAACCCTTCTCAGATTATTCCAATATATTAAAAGAGAGAGAACCCCTCTAAACTCCCTCTATGAGGCCAGCATTACCAAACCAGACAAGGACACAACAAAAAACAAAACTAAAGGCCAATGTCCCAAATAGACACAGATGAGAACATATTCAACAAAATTCTAACAAATGAATCCATTAGCACCCAAAAAAAGATTATATGCCATGACCAAGTGAGATTTATGTGAATGATACAAGGATAATTCAACATATGCAAGTTGATAAAATAGTATTAACAGTATAAAGCACAAAAAACATGATCATCTCAATTGATGAAGAAAATGCATTTGATAAAAGTCAATATCCCTTCATGATAAAAACACTAAACAAATTAGGTAGAAAAGGACTGTAGATTAACATAATAATGGCTATATACAACAAAAAAGGGCTGTTCTCATACTGAAGGAGAAAAAGTGAAAGTGTTTCCTCTAAGAACAGAAATAAGAGAAAAAATGAAAGGATAGCAAATTAGAAGCTTCCTCCATGTGACTCAGTGAAGAAAAGGAGCCAAGGTAACAAAGGAAACACTATATTCCAAAGACATAAAGAGAGGAAGAACATCAAGAATCACAGAAGAGCTGGGTGCTGGTGGCTCATGCCTGTAATCCTAGGTAGTCAAGAGGCAGGGATCAGGAGGATTGTGGTTTGAACATAGCCTGGGCAAATGGTTCAAGAGACCCTATTAATAACAACCCATCACAAAAAGAAGACTGGTGGAGTGGCTCAAGGTAGAGGCCCTCAGGAAGACAGGTATAAGACAAAGGCATAGACAGCTTATTCATGAAAATTTCTCAAATCTTGGGGAAAGAAATTGTCATCCATGTACAGGATGCTATTAGAACACAAAAGACACAATTCTTAAAACATTAAGAATACAGAACAAGAAAAGAATACTGAAACGTACAAGAGAGAAGCACCAAATCACATATAAAGACAAAGCCATCAGAATAACTAATTTTTTGAAAGAAACTTTTAAAGCCACGAGGAATTGGAATGATGTATTTCAAGTCCTGAAAAAAAATAATTGTCAGCCTAAATTACTATATCCATCAAAGCTATTCTTCAAAACTAAAGGAGAAATAAAAATCTTCTATGATTAAACAAAACATAAAAGAATTCATGATTAATTAACCAGTACTGCAGAAGATACTTAAAGGATCTTACACACAAAAGAGGAAGATAAACACAACCATAAGAATATTATAAAAAGTAAATCTTGCTAGGCAAGTAGATAAACTAATGAAGATTAGGAAAAAACCAAGCATTACAAAAACAACAAGATGATATCAGTTAGTACATGCCTTTTAACATTAACTGAATGTTAACGGTCTTGATTCTCTAATCAAAAGTCACAGACTGGTGAACCAGATTGAAAAAACAAGACCCAACTACTTTACGCCGACAGGAAATATACCTGATTGGCAAAGGCAAATAGAGACTTAAAGTAAAAGGCTAGAAAAAGATATTCCCAGCAAATGGAGACTAAAACCAAGCAGGAGTAGCCATGCTCAAAACTGACAAAGAAAACTTTAAACAAATAATAGTCACAAAAGACAAAGAACATCACTTCACATTCATAAACAGAAGAATCCATCAAGAATACTTAGTAATTATAAACATATACACAAGGGATGTCAACACACTCAATTTCATAAAACAAACACTACTGGACATAAACATACAGATAGACCCCAGCACAATAACAGTGTGTGACTCCAATACCCCACTCTCAATAATAAAGAGGTCACCCAGTCCAAAAAAATAAATGAAGCAACCTCAGAATTAAATGATACTATAGATCAAATGCATTTAACAGACATCTACAAAATATTCAACCAAACAGCCACAGAATACAATTCTCAGCAACCCATGAAACTTTCTTCAAAATAGATCATTTTTAAGCCATAAAGCAAGTCTTAACACATACAAGAAAACTGACATAATTTATTTTATTTCATCAGACCACAATGGAATAAAACCAATACAAAACCAGAGAGCTCACATTACAAAACCAGAGAGCTCAACTAAATTACAAAATGATGCACTCCAAGATCTTCAAAAAACAAGGAAAAGTCAGTCCCAACATTGGAGGAAAGAAATAACAAAGATCAGATCTGAAATTAATGAAATGGAATCTAAAAGAACAATAGAAAGGATCAATGAAACAAAAGAGTTGGATCTTTAAAAGAATAAACAAGATTAACAAATCCTTGGCCAAACTAACCTAAAAAATAATAAAAGGATAATCTAAATTAATAATTAGAGACAAAAACAGAGATATTACAACAGATAGCACTGAAATTCAGAGGACCAATAGGGAATATGTTTTGAAAATCTATACTCCAGTAAGTTGGAAATTCTGGAAAAAAATGCATACATTTCTAGATATGTATGCCCTACCAAAATTAAACCAAGAAAACACAAACAGATCAATAATAAGCAATGGGATAGAAACAGTAATAATAATAAAAAATGTTTAAATTCCCAACAAAGAAAATCCCAGGACTGGGTGGAATCACTGCTGAATTCTACCAGACCTGACAGGAAAAACTAACATCAACGTTCCTTGAACTACTCCATAAAATACAAAGGAAACAATGCTTCCAAATTCATTCTATCAAGCCAGTATTACCCTGATACCAAAACCAGATAAAGACACACAAAAGAAAAGAAAACTATGGGCCAATTTCCTTGATGAACACAGACACCAAAATCCTCAATTTTGTAAACAAAATTCAACAGCATAGTGAAAAGATCATACATCATGATCAAGTTGGCTTCATTCCAGGAATGAAGTCAATATACACAAATTGATAAATATAATACAGCATAATTAAAAGACTCCAAAAGAAGATTCTTAGATCTGATATACACATTCAGCAAAGTAGCAGAATACAAAGTCAAATATATAAAACAGCATTGTACTGGCACAAAAACAGACACATAAAACAATGGAGTAGAATAGAAGACCTAGATATAAGCCCAAGCAAGTATTGCCATCTGATTTATAAACTGCTGCTGGGAATGAAAACTAGTTTAACCACAACGGAAATCAATATAGAGATTTCTCAAAAAATTAAAAATACAACAATGGATATTATTGTCTCTTTTTGAAAATTAATATTAAAAATGGCTCTCTCTCTTTTATTGGTATGTATTAAATTGTACATGGTAAAAGTTGTCATTGTAACATTTCCATACATATGTATAATATACTTTGATCAAATTCACTCATCTATTACTCTTTCTTATTCTCCCTCTTCTTTACCCCTTTTCCTTTCCCTCTCCCTATCTGTCCCCTTTTTCTTTTCTGACTTTGTTTTTGTTTGTCTTCCCCTAACTTCCAAAAATGATAGAAAACATGTAATATTTATCTTTGTTGAATTGACTTACTTCATTTAACATTATTATCTACATTTCCATCCATTTTCCAGTAAACAACATAATTTCATTCTTCTTAATGTTTTAAACCCCATTCTGGATATATGCCACATTTCTTTGTGCATTTTTCCATTCATGAACACCTACAACACCTCTATATTTAACTGACTTTGCTTCTTTTGGCTATATGCTCAGAAGTGGATGGTCTTTACAATGAACTTTAATATCATCAATGAACCCTGATGAAAGAAATTGAACAGGACACAAAAAAGTGGAAAAAGCTCTCATGTTCATAGATTGGAAGGATATTGTTAAAATGTCCACACTAACAAAAGTGATCTTCAGATTCAATGGAATCTTAATTAAAATACAATGACATTCTTCCTAGAACTAGCATAACAATAATATTAAAATTCATACAGAAACACAAAAGACCCCAAATAGCCAATGCAATCTTGAGTAAAAAGAACAAAGCTGAAGGCATCTCAATACTTAATTTCAAGACATACCACAGAGCCACAGTACAGAACTGACATAAAAAGCCACATAGGCAATGGACCAGAACATAATACCCAGAAATCTACTGTCAACCAATTCTCAAAAAAGGTGTCAAAAACATACATTGGAGAAAGGACAAGCCTCTTCCACAAACGGTGCTGGGAAAACTGGATATCCACAGGCAAAAGATTGAATCTTGACCCCTATTTCTTACCCTATACAAAAATCAACTCAATGGATCAAAGACCTTAATGTAAGATCTTTGAAAGTATTAGTGGAAAACATAGGGAAAATACTTGAAAATACTGGTACATAGGCAATGATTTTCTGGATAGGTGGCCTAAAATCCAACGAACAAAAGCAAAAACTGGCAAATGGCATTATATCAAACTAAAAAACCCTACACAGAGAAGGTAACAAGAGAGTGAAGAGACAACCTGCAGAGTCAGCATCTAAGAGAAAGAATGAACAAATGGGACTGCATCAAAATTAAAAGCTTCTGCACAGCAAAAGAAATAGTCACCAGACTCAAGAGACTGCCCACAGAATGGAAAAAATATATTTTCCAGCTATTCATTTGATAAGGGACTAATATTCAGCATCCATAGGGAACTCAAAAGACTCAATCCCCAAAGAAGCAACACTTCTTCTCAAAGTACAAATGAAAAAGTATTCCAACTTCCTTGACTATAAAAGAGATGCAAATCAAAACTTCACTAAGATTTCATCTCACCACAATTAGAATGGCCATATTCAAGGGCAATAACAACAACAAATACTGGCAAGGATTTGGTGGAACAGGGACCCTTATACACTGTTGATGGGAATACAAATTAGAATTAGTACAACCACTATAGAAAGCAATATGGAGATTCCTCAAAAGCTAAAGATAGAACTGCCATATGATCCAGTGATACTGCTCCTGAGCATCTACACAAAGGAATGTAAGCTAGGATACAATAGAGCTACCTGTACACTGATGTTCATTGCAGGACTATTCACAAGAGCCAAGCAATGAAAACAACCTAGATGCCCTACAACTGATGAGTGGATCAAGAAAATATGTTACATATATATTCAATGGAGTTTTACTCAACCATAAGGAATAATGACAACATGTAGTTTGAAGGTAAATGGATACAATTGGAGTACATTATGTTAAATGAAGTAAGCCAGGCTCAGAAAGACAAAAGCTGCATGTTTTCTCTCATATGTGGAAGACAGATCCAAAAGATAAACCTATACACAAAAATAAACATTATCATATACAAACTCATATGTAGAACATGTTTGTAATAATGGAACTACTCTGTGGAACTTGGGGAAGGAGGGAAAGGAAAAAAGAATGACAGACTGTCAACAATATTGTAAAACGTAACATCTGTGAAGGTAGAGGATATAAGGCTATGTATTGAAAAGTGTTGAAAAACAGGGGGTGGGAGGTAAAAGGGTAGGGGACGACAATGGTAAGGGCTGAATGTACCAAAGTGAACTATACTCACAGTGGGGATACATTGAGAAACCCTTTTGAACATCGACTTAAAAGTTGCAAACTTCCAAAGAAAGAAATTGAAGAGAACATCAAAAAATGAAAAGACTTCCCATATTCATGACTGGAAGAATTAATATTGTTAAAATTTCCATACTAACCAGAGTGATCAATAAAATTCCAATCAAAATTCCAATTGCATTCTTCACAGAAATAGAAATAAACACTCCCAGAATTTATAGAGAAGCACAAAATACTCAGATATCCACAGCAATCCTGGGCAAAAAGAATAAAGTTGGAGGCATTACTGAGACTAGTATACTACATAGTGATATTAAGCAAAAAAGCATCCTACTCTCATAAAAAAGACATAAACCAATGGAACAGAATAGAGAACACAGAAATAAATCCATGTATTTTCAGCCAACTGATTTCCAACAATGGTTGCAAGACCATATACTGGAGAAAGGAAAAGTCTCTTGTGCTGGTAAAACTGGATATCCATATACTAAAAAAAGAAAATAGACCTCCCCCTCCAATCTCTCACCATATACAAAAGTCATCTTAAATAGATCAAAGACATACATGTAAGACCTGAAACTACTAGAAGAAAATATAGGAAAAAGTTTGGCCTCAGCAAGGATTTTTTTGCTTACAACACAGATGAAAAAGCAAACATTGTCAAACGAAATTACATGAACTAAAATGCTCTGTACAGCAAAACAAATAATCAAGTGTAAAGAGACAACCTATAGAATGGGAGAAAATATGTGCAAACTATTTATGTGGCAAGAGTTAATTTCTAGACTATTTAAGGAACTTACAAGAACTCAACAGCAAAATAATAATAATCAAAAATAGAAAAGTGTCCTGAATAGATATTTCTCAAAAGAGAATATACAAATGACCAATGAGTATAGGAAAATATGTTCAGCATTAACTAATTACCAGAGAAATGTAAATCGTAACTACAATGAGATATTATCTTATCCAAGTTAGAATGGCAATTATCAAAAAAACAAAAAAGTAACAGATGCCAGAAAGAAGGGGAACAGAGGGGAATTGTGATACACAGTTGATAGGAAATTAAATTTGTACAGTCAATATGGAAAACAGTATAGAGGGTCTTCAAAAAACTAGAAATAGAACTACCATATGATCTAACAATCCCTCAAATGGACATACATCTGAAGGAATGAAAATCAGTATGTCAGAGTCTTCTCCATTCATGTGTTCACTGCAGCACTGTTCACAATAACCAAGACACAGTAGAATCACAGGGGTCCATCAGTGGATGAATGGGTAAAGAAAATGTGGTATACATACACAATGGACTATTAGCCATATAAAAAAATGAAATTACACCATTTATAGCAACATGGATGGAACTGGAAGACATTATGGTAAGTTAAATAGGCCAGGAATGAAAAAATAAAAACTATACATTGTTATAAATATGGGAAGCTAAAAAATTGATCTGAAAGAAGTATTGGATAGTAGTTACAAGAGCTGGGAGGAGTATGGAGAATAGAACTGAGACAGGATGGACAAGGGTAAAGTTGGATAGGATGAATAAATTGTAATGTGCTATAGCCTAGTAGAATAACTGTGCTTGATAAGTTAATTATTTCAAAATAATTAGTGAGAATTTTGAATTTTCCAAGACTAATAAATGATGTATGTCTGAGGTGATATGCTACTTATACTGATTTGATCATCACACACTGAATGCATTTACTAAAATATCACACTGTACCCCATAAATATTACTATTTATCAATTAAAATAAAATGTATTTTTATAGCAGCCAGTATGGTGTCACATGTCTGTAATACCCGTACTTGGGAAGTTGAGGCAGGAGGATCCCAAGTTTGAGGCCAGCATGAGCTACCTGAGAAATTCTAAGCCAGGGGATGGGAATGTAGCTCAGTGGTTTAGTGTTTGCCTAGCATGCATGAGGCCCTGAATTTAATCCCCAGTACCACAAAAAAAAAAAGAGAGAGAAAACTCCAAGCCAGCCTGCGAAGTCCCAGAAGTCCCATCTCAAAAGCAAATTAGTAAAGAGAAAATTATTATGCTGACGTTGCTAAGATCTATAATAGGAACAAATCTTCCAATGAAATTATGACTAAAAAGAAAGAAATTCATTTATTTTAATTGTTCTATTTTATTTTTGGTTATTGTTTTAAATCTCACTGAAAACTTTTAAACTTTACCACAGATATACACATATACAGAAGCTCCTTGACTTACAGTAGAGTCATGTCCAGTATAGCCATTATAAGTTAAAATATGGTAAGCAAAAAACTCATTCACATGGTACAGTACCAATTGTTTCCCCTTGAAATTGTGCAGCAGCTCATCACTGCTGCCCAGCATCAAAAGAGAACAACTTATCATATAATGTTAGCCTGGGAAAGATGAAGATTTAAAATATGAAAAACTGTTTCTACTTAACACATTATTTTTATATCAAAAGTTGAAAACTCTTAAGTGGAATCAATGTAGGTGGAAGATCACATGTATAGGATTTGATACTACCCCTGGTTTCAGACACCCACTGCAGGTCTTAGAATATACTCTGTGCATAAAAGGAGAGACTACTACACTGATTTATACATTTTGAAGCTATTTTTGGATGCTTATAAATACAGAATTTTTATCTTCCTTATAAACTAAATCTTTTCACATTATATGGGGACATTTAAATTCCTATACTTTCTGCTTTTAAGTCTATTTTGTCTAATAATACCACAGCTAGTAACATAGTCCTCTTTCATTAGTGTTTGCCTATGTGTGTATTTAATTTTTAAATTTATTTTTTGTATTTAATTTTTAAATTTATTTTGAGTTTGAGCTCAAGGCCTTGTGCTTACTAGGCACATGATCTACTGTTTGAATCACACTCCCATCCCTCTGTACTTTTAGTTATTTCTCTGGTAGGTTTTCATGTTTTTTGCCTGGGGCCAGCCTGGACTGCAATCCTACACTTGCACTTCTCCTGTAGCTGAGATGACAGAAATGAACCACCATGTCAGCTTTTTTATTGAAATGGGGGATCTAGCCAACTTTCCGCCCAGGCTGGCCTCAAACCACCATCCTCCCAATTGTCAACTCCCAAGTACCTATGATAACAGGTGTAAGCCACCATTCTAGGCCCACTGGATTCTTTTACTTTAACACAGCACAGGAAAATGTCCTCCTAAGATTCTTGTTAATTTGTCATATGGTTGCCCAATAAATGAATGAAATGAGCTCTTCAGCATTGATCTAGTCCTGAAAACTAACTGATGAATACCAATGGGTTAAACAAATCTCTAAAAATTAACCAGAATAATTAAAATTGGGATATGGAGATTATGAATAAAATGGGATGGGGAAAAGAAGTGGGGCAGTACCTATCACACCAACAGGAGCTCTCTTCCCTTGTAAATTTACTTTAAAAAAAGAAACATCACCTGGTAAGTCCTAATACAATTTAAATCAGAGACATCTTTCAAGTCATGCTTCAAAATCAACTTGATTACATTTTTCAAAGAAGAAAACTATTCTAGATAAGTGAAATTCAAATTGAAGACTCAGGATCCTAATGTCTCTGAGTGAGTGAAATGAGATTTGGGTTACAAAAGTAACAAGCAGAAATACAATAAATCATAGGATGCCAGGTCCTTTCAACACTGCTCGCTGAATCAAATTAATGATTCAAAATAAGTAAAAATGTCAAAATAAGTAAAATTTCCAGAGTAGCACTAAAAGGAATTTTCTTTAGAGTTGCAAATTAAAGGAAGGGCTGGATTTTTTTTCTGAAGAGTCCAAGTTAGCTTTTCTGTACTACATATACCAAGGATTTATGAAGATAAAGTAAAAACAGTAATACTAGAAAACAGGAACCTGATTTCTAGTCTTTTCTCTGTGACTGAAGAGCTTTATGATTAGGTCCAAATTACTTCAGCTTTCTGGGTCTTTTTCTTCACCTCTAGAATGAGTACTAGACAACAAGAATGTTTTACTTATAAAATTAAGGGTCAATGCAATTCCTAAGGCATGCCGTCATACCCAAGAGGACCTTAAGTGGCTACAATATCAAATTACTTCATGAAATATATCTAAAGTAAGCTCTGGCAAAATTAACTAATTTTCCTAAATACTCCCAAAACCATCTAGGAATGTTCTAAGATACTCTTTAATAGAAAGATGATACAATGAAAAGCACTAAAAACTGTTGAATTATGGGAGGGGAGGGTAAGGGAGAATACTAAAGGGAGTTAATCTCATTAAACAACAATATATTCACAGGTTAAATACCATGATGAGATGCCTTTGAATAATGAATATACACTTAAAATAATAGACAGGATAGTAAAACAAGTCCTGTATGGGAGTGGGAGGTGAACAGAGGGGGCAAAGGAGGGTGAATACGGGTGATACACTTTAAATACTTATATGAAAATAGAACATTGAAATCACTGTAGGTGGAGGAAGAGGGAAAGTGATGGTGGGGATGAACCTGACCAAGTTACATCATAAGCATAACTGGAAATGTCACAATGAAACCCTAAACAACTAATATATACTAATAAAAATGTTATATTAAAATAAAAGGAAATAGAAAATTTCAGAACATATCAAAACTCTTTTTAAATAGGCCAAGCCATAAAATTTAGCAAGAAAACAAAAACAAAAATTAATTTAAAAAGTACTCATTCTTAGAAAGGAAATAAATAAGGTTATATAAAGAATCTACATGGAAGATAGCGAATTGTTAACATCCTTAAATCCCAGTGGCGATAACTACCCCACAGAAGGAAGAACCTGGGGACCCCAAAGGACACCCAAAAGGTTCCACAACCAGCAAGAAGCAAGCTCTCCTTGAATCCATAAAGGAAAAAAAATAGCTGGCATGCTAGCACTACCAATCCCCACCCCTGAAGGCTGTTGGTTCCACCCCTCCTCACTCTGCAGTAAGTACCACTTCCTGGCACACAAAGAGGCTCTGAGCTCCACACTTCCCCTTGCTCCATAACCCACCATCCCATGCCCTGAAACACTAGGGAAATCCATGCCCTTGCACATCAGGCCACAGGGCACCCCATGCTCTGCAGGTGCCAGAAGGCACAGATCTGCTGGCTTTGTTCTCCTATACCCACAGCTGCTGCTCTGCTCTGTTCCTGGATGCCTATGCCCCTACACAAGCAGGTACTGCACCCCGCTGCACTGTGGTAATGGAAGGCACAAGCCTGCCATCTTTGTTGCTTCACAGGCACCAAGCAACTTGCTACTAAGGGCCAGGAAATCCACTGCCATATACAAGTAGACCCCAGGCTCCACACTTTGCTATTCTGCAGGTGCCAGGAGACCTGCTTCCTTCCCCACAGTGCACAGAGGCCCAGCACTGCCCACTGTGCTAGACTGTGGGGAGAGTCCCCACTCTCCAGTCAAAGAGCAGGAACCCCAGCTCCTCCACGGAGCAGTAATCTGCTACACTGTGGGTTCCAGGTGGCCCACTTCCCTACAGTGCACAAAGTCCCAGTGCTTCCCAGCACATCTGTCCAAGAGAGAGTCCTATACCTCTGTCAATGAGTGGGAATCCCAGTTCCTCCAATGAGTGGAGGACCTATCATTTTGCTAGTGAGATTCTACCACTAACAAATTAAGCAGAAATGCAGCTAAAGATTGATGTAGAAAAATGGCAAGCTCAGTATTGTTTACAATAGTCTCAAGTTGGAAACAATTTGTATATCAAACAATAGAGCATTGGAGGCAAAGTGTATATTGATTCAAAATTTTCAGTGATATGGGATTATAAGAATACATAAGTATATGTGTATATTATAAATCCACTTTAAAAAAATTTTTTTTCTTTATTCATATATTTATATGTACATACATTGTTTGGTCCATTTCACACCCCTGTCCCTTGCCCCCTCACTATCCCCACAACCCCCCTCGCTTCCAGGCAGAACCTGTTCTTCCCTTTTCTCCAATTTTGTTGAAGAGAAGATATAAGCAATAATAAAAAAGACTAAGCATTTTTGCTAGTTAAGATAAGGACAGCTATACAGAGAGATTCCTAGCATTGCTTCCATGCACAAGTGTGTTACAATCCAGATTGATTCATCTCTACCTGACCTATTCAATAGTTCCCAATCACCTTCCCATATTGACCTCTGTCACTTTAAGGTTTCTGTATTAGCTCCTCTGCAGTGGGGGGACATCAAACACTTTCAAGTTTTGAATTTCCTACCTATCCCCATTCCTCCCGTATGTGCTCTCCCCTTAGCGTGTGACCCAAGACCAACAACATTGCTGCATTTGCCCTAGATCTAAAGTCCACATATGAGGGAGAACATACGATTTTTGGTCTTCTGAGCCTGGCTAACCTCGCTCAGGATGTTCTCCAGTTCCATCCATTTACTTGCGAATGATAAGATTTCATTCTTCTTCATGGCTGAGCAAAACTCCATTGTGTATAAATACCACATTTTCTTAATCCATTCATCAGTAGTGGGGCATCTTGGTTGTTTCCCTAAGTTGGCTATTAAGAATAGTGCTGCAATAAACGGGTGTGCAGGTGCCTCTGGAGTAACCTGAGTTGCATTACTTTGGGTATATCCCCAGGAGTAGGCTTGCTGGATCATATGGCAGATCTATCTTTAGATTTTTAAGAAGCCTCCATATATTTTTCCAGAGTGGCTGCACTAGCTTGCATTCCTAGCAGCAGCATACAAGAGATCCTTTTTCCCCACAGCCTTGCCAACACCTGTTGTTGGTGGTGTTTTTGATGACAGCTATTCTAACAGAGGTGAGGTGGAATCTTAAGTGTGGTTTTGATTTGCATTTCCTTTATGACTAGAGATGGTGAGCATTTTTCCATGTGTTTTTTGGCCATCTGAATTTCTTCTTTTGAGAAAGTTCTGTTTAGATCAGTTACCCATGTATTTATTGGTTCATTGATTTTGGGAGAGTTTAGTTTCTTAAGTTCCCTGATAATCTGGTTATCAGTCCTTTTTCTGGTCTATAGCTGGCAAACATTTTCTCCCACTCTGTGGATGGTCTCTTCAGTGTTAGAGACCATTTCTTTTGTTGTGCAGAAGCTTTTTAGTTTTATGAAGTCCCATTTGTCCATCCTTTCTCTTAGTTGCTGAGCTGCTGGGGTTCTATTGAGGAAGTCATTGCTTATACCTATTGTTTCCAGAGTATTCCCTGCTCTTTCCTGTACTAACTTCAGAGTTTTAGGTCTGATAGTAAGGTCCTTGATCCATTAAGAGTTGATACTAGTATAGGGTGATAAACATGGATCTAGTTTCAGTTTTTTGCAGTTCGATAACCACTTTTCCCAGCAACATTTGTTGAAGAGGCTGTCTTTTCTCTCTCTGTTTTTGGCATCTTTGTCAAAAATAAGGTGGGCATAGCTGTGTGGATTCATATTCAGGTCCTCTACTCTGTTCCTCTGGTCTTCATAGCTGTTTTTGTGCCAGTACTATGCTGTTTTTATTGCTATTGCTTTGTAATATAGTCTGAAGTTGGGTAATGTGAGACGTCCAGCATTGCTCTTTTTGCTGAGTATTGCCTTGACTATTTGCGGTCTCTTCTGTTTCAATCTCTGTGATAAATGTCATTGGAATTTTGATGGGAATTTCATTAAACATGTAGATTGCTTTTGGTAGTATAGCCATTTTTACTATGTTGATTCTACCAATCCATGAGCACGGGAAATCTTTGCACCTTCTGTAGTCCTCCTCGATCTCTTTCTTCAGGGGTTTGTAGTTCTCTTTGTAGAGGTCATTCACATCCTTTGTTAAGTTTACTCCTAGGTACTTGATTTTTTTTGAGGCTATTGTAAATAGAATTTTTTCCATATATTCTTTCTCAATTTGTTCATTACTGGTGTATAGAAAAGCTAATGATTTTTGTAAGTTGATTTTGTATCCTACCACCTTGCTGTAGCTGTTTATGGTGTCTAGGAGTTTTGGGGTAGTTTTTGGGTCTTTAAGATATATGATCATGTCATCTGCAAATAGGGATATTTGACAGTTTCTTTACCTATTTGTATTCTTTTTATTTCTTCTACTTGCCTAATTGCTCTGGCTAGGAATTCCAGTACTATGTTGAATAGGAGTGGGGATAGTGGGCACCCTTGTCTCATTCCTGATTTTAAGGGAAATTGTTTCAGTTTTTCTCCATTAAGTATGATGTTGGCTATAGGTTTGTCATATATAGACTTTATAATGTTGAGGTACTTTCCTTCTATTCCTAGTTTTCTTAGAGCTTTTGTCATGAAGTGGTGTTGGATCTTATCGAAGGCTTTTTCTGTATCTGTTGAGATGATCAAGTGCTTTCTGTCTTTGCTTCTATTAATGTGCTGTATTACATTTATAGATTTGCATATGTTGAACCACCCCTGAATCCCTGGAATGAAGCTGACTTGGTCATGGTGAATGATCTTTCTGATTCGGTTTGCCATTATTTTATCGAAGATTTTTGCATTGATTTTCATTAAGGAGATTGGCCTATAGTTCTCTTTTTTGGATGTGTCTTTGTCTGGTTCTGGGATGAGTGTGATACTGGCTTCATAAAATGAGTTAAGCAGTGTTCCTTCCCTTTCTATTTTGTGTAAAAGTTTAAGGAGAGTTGGTATTAGTTTTTCTTTGAAGGTTTGATAGAATTCAGCAGTACATCCATCAGTTCCTGGACTTTTCTTTTTCAGGAGACTCTTTACTGCTGCTTCAATTTCATTTCAAGTTATAGATCTATTTAGGTGGTTAATATCCTCTGGTTCAATTTTAGATGGTCATGAGTATCTAGAAATTTGTTCATTTCTTCAAGATTTTCAAATTTATTGGAATATAGGTTCTTGAAGTAGTCTCTGATGGTTGCATATCAATATTGTTTGCATATTTTTTACTGTTGTTTTTGTTCTTGAGTTCTAGTTTTAATGCATTGTGATCAGCTAGAATGCATGGGATTATTTCTATTTTCTTATATTTGCTGAGGCTTGATTTGTTCCGTAAGATATGATCAATTTTGGAGAGGGTCCATGGGCTGCTGAGAAGAATGTATATTGTGCAGAAGTTGGATAAAATATTCTGTAGACATCGGCTAGGTCCATTTGATCTACCGTGTGATTTAGTTCTAGAGTTTCTTTATTGATTTTGTTTGGATGACCTAACTATTGGTGATAGGGGTTATTAAGATCTCCCACTACCACTGTGTGGGAGTCTATATATACTTTTAGGTCTTTCAAAGTATGTTTGATGAAATTGGGTGCACTAATGTTGGGTGCATATAGGTTGATAATTGTTATTTCCTTTTGGTGTACTTCACCTTTTATTAGTATGGAGTGTCCTTCTTTATCTTGTTTGATCAATTTAAGTTTGAAGTCTACTTTGTCCAAGATAAGCATTGCTATTCCTGCCTGTTTTGGGGGGCCATTGGCTTGATAAATCTTCTTCTAGCCTTTCACCCTAAGCCAGTGCTTGTTTCTGTTGATGAGATAGGTCTCCTGTAAACAACAGATTATTGGATCTTCCTTTTTAATCCAGTTTGCCAAACGGTGTCTTTTGTTGGGGGAGTTAAGTTCGTTAACATTCAGTGCTAGTATTGATAGGTATGTGGTGATTCCTGTCATTTAGTTGTCTTTGTTAAGGGTTTGATTGTATGCAGCTGAATCAATGTTACTCTCTGATTCCGTGTATTTTCTTCTCCTATGGTTTGATACTGCCTATCCTTTCATGGTTTTGTTTGCTTTCATTTTCTGTGTGCATAATTCCTTGAAGAATCTTTTGTAGTGGTGGCTTGGTGTTCATATATTGTTTTAGTTTCTGCTTATCATGGAAGACTTTAATTGCTCCATCTATTTTGAATGATAGTTTTGCTGAAAGGAGTATCCTAGGGTTGAAGTTATTTTCATTCAGTTCCCAGAATACCTCACTCCATGCTTTTCTTGCTTTTAATGTTTCCATTGAGAAATCTGCTGTGATTTTGATGGGTTTACCTTTGGATGTTATTTTTTTTCTCTCTTACAGCCTTCAATATTCTTTCTCTATTCTCTGTGCTTATTGTTTTAATGATAATATGTCATAGGGTAGTTCTATTTTGGTCAAGTATGTTTGGTGTCCTGGAGGCTTCCTGTACCTGAATGGGCATAGCTTTCTCTAGATTTGGGAAATTTCTGTTTTTATTTTGTTGAATATATTATGAATTCCTTTTGCTTGCATCTCTTCTCCTTCTTCAATGACCATGATTCTCAGGTTTGGTCTTTTGATGGAGTCAGGGAGTTCTTGCATATTCCTTTTGCAGGTCTTGAGTTGTCTGAGTAATAGTTCTTCAGTTTTTCCTTTAATTTCCATTTCATCTTCAAGTTCTGAGATTCTGTCTTCCAATTGTTCTAGTCTGCTGGAGTAGCCTTCCATTGTGTTTTGTATTTCTATTTCATTCTTTTTTCTGAGGTTTTCCATATGAGTCACTTCTTGTTTAATATTGTCAATTTTCAGCTTTAATTCATTTATCTCTCTATTTATAGTGTTCTCTGTTTCACTTTGGTGTTTATTTAGGGCTCCTATGAGTTCATTTATTTGTTTCTGTGTCTTCTCATATTCTTTATTTTTGGTGTCTTGGAATTTCTTGAGTGCCTCTCATACATCTTGGTTGACCATGTCTAGTAACATCTCTATGAAATTCTCAGTGATTTCTTGCAGGATTTCTTCTTTCAGTGTGTTCTTGTGAGGTTCCTTAGTGTAGTTTATCTTTGTTTTGCTGGAGTCTGGAACTTAGTATCCATTTTCTTCATTTCCCTCTGAATCCTGGATTAAATTATTCTGGGGGGAAGAATGGTTTCCATACCTTTTCATCTTCCCATCGCTCCACTTGGTACTGTGTAACTATGTTCTTGATAGGCTATTGGTGGTTTCAGTCATCTGTTTTCTTTCCCTTGGTTTAATTTTGTTTTGTGGGAGGGTTGGGGATTAGGTTAGTGTATGTATGCTATTTCTGTCCCTGGTCTGTGTGTTGTTTAGTATTAGCTAACTCACAATAGTAAAACTAACAAAACAAAATAAAACAAAACAAAAAAACAAATAAAAATAAAAACCAAAGAAATCAACAGGGGGAGATGGACAAACACATACAAACAAACAGGAAACAAAACAAGTAAACAAACACACAAAAAAATTTCAGATTCAGGAACAATGGAGCTTCATTCTTAGTAGTCCGGTGTTACTCCTTCAGCATCCAGTCCTGGTGTTGGTATTTAAGCAGAGGCTTTATCTTAGTCTCACCAGGTGGTTGTGGAGTCTCGCCAGGTTTTTTTTTTTTCTGTCTTTCAGTGGCAGCTGCTTAGTCAGCTCCTCCCTCAGTGAGGTGTGGCAGTTTCAGTTTGTATATTGTCCTCAGATTCCAAAGAACAGCTCTGTAGCCCACCATCCATCCTGCTTTGGAGCTGGGTTGAGATTCACTGTATTGGTTTACTGGGGGCTTGTTTCTTGGCCTCGCCCCTTTCTCTGGAGCAAGGTCAAAGATCCATCAACCAGCTCCCTACTGTCAGTGTATTATAATGGTTTGATGATTGTTTTTCAATTCTGCAGCATCATTTGACTTTGGATGTTGCTCACTGGCTCAGGACATGAGTTTTGTGGACTGCTATCTGCCCTATTTCAGGCAGCAGCTTATCACCCGCCCCGCTGTCAGCCCTTCTGCCTTTCCAGTCTTTGTTTACTGAAAGTTTGTGCAGATATCAGCTTCTTGCCCTCCCCTCTTCTCCAGTGCACTTACAGCACCCCACCCCCTCTGCTACATGTTCCTTTTCAGTTCCTTGTTTATTACTCTTTTTTTTTCCCATGGGGCAGGGGTCAGTCTGTCCAGAGGGCTATGCTGGTTTATCCCAGGGAATACCGTGTGCTGCCTGGTGCACACCTGTTGGTCTGCTGGCTGTCTCCCAAGCAGGTTTGAAGCCAGCATCTGGCAGCATGTGAACCCTCCTGTTTTCTCAGTGTTAATGTGACATGGAGAAGCTCTGTAAGGGCTAGGGGTTCAGGGTGTCGAAGTTTTGATTCTTCTTTGTGCTTTTTTTCTGTCAAGTGTGGCTCCAGCGTCTCAGCAAGATTTTTGATTTTCGGAGCTCATGCTGTTTCTGCAGACAAGTCATCATCTTGGATCCTCTTAGTTCCATTTTCAGCATTTCAGTCTTTAACATTAAACCACTTCTTCTCCCCATTTCTATCACCCTTCCCAACTCATACTTTCCATCCAACATCAACCACAACCTCTCCCTAGCTCTTAACTTCCCCTTTTACTGTTCACTCACTCACAATCCTTCTTGACTACCAATACTATTAGTGGTTAATCTGAATCCCAGATAAATCTTGCAGTTTTGTTGTGTCCATATCTGTCTGTCTGTCTGTCCAACTTTCTCTAGTTATCCTCTTTTCTCACCCATTACTCTTGTAATCATCACCTTCTAATACTCAAGCTACCATTCCTTCCTGTTACATAAACTTCTTACCTCATATAACCCACTAGACCTTTCCCTCTATCTCCTTCCCATCACAACCCCTAACACATACATCCTTTCTCTAATAGACAGCAAAGACACCATAACAGTAGCAATGATCTTCACGAGAGATTACGCTAACTTCAAGGTTGTAGTTTAACAATTGTAGAGCTAAACAGCTAACTCTCCCTACCCTAAGTGCAACAGGGGGTAGAATCCAGCACCCTAAGAATAAAAACTAGAAGAGAATATTACCAAGCCTCTACCACACCATCTAGAGACAAGAAAACATATTCAGACCATAACCACTGTCCAGTCCTACACAATTCTTCATAAAATCCCAACTACAAGGGCACAAGGGATTAGAACTCCAAACCAAAAACAATTCCAGATGTGTACATCTCAACTCAGAAACATGAAACAGGAAGACAGTAGCTCTCCCTCAAAAGCCAACACTAATCGCTTCTCAGTCTTTTGGCTAAGATCAAGTGTAGTATCTGTTCTTACCTGTTTAATATCTGATACGTCCTCTATCCAAGGACAACATATTAAATGGGTTTTTGGAGCAGGGAAATGAAATAGGAGCTTGCTCCGTCCACTCCAGTCTGACCTGCAATACCTCCAGGAATAGTACATTCCTTCTTAAAATTACAGTTACTAATGCAGAGCACCAATGACTCATGCCTGTAATCTTAGCTACTCAAGAGGCAGAGATCAGGAGGATTACAGTTCAAAGCCAGCCCAGGCAATTAGTTCATGAGACCCTATCTCGAAAAAACCTATCACAAAAAAAAGGGGTTGGTAGCATGGCCCCAGAACAGCCAACTCCACCACTAAGGATTTAAACTGTGAAGAGGAAAAAATATTAAACATTGAATTCCAAAAATAATAGTAAGAATGATTAATGAGCTCAAAGAAGAGACACAAGAGTTAGTGCCTGATCTCAAAGAAGATATGAATAAACAACTAAATGAGAATAAAGAGAATACAAACAAACAGATGAATAAAATTAAGAAAACTATGCAGTATATGAAAAAGAAAATCAATGAAGATATGGAAATCCTGAAAAAGATCAATCTGAAATAAACAGCTCAATATCCCAAATAAAAATCTCAATTGAAAGCTTGGCAAACAGTGGAATAAGTTGAAAACAGAGTGTCAGTAACACAAGAGAAAATACAGGAATTAGATCAAACAGTAAAAGATCACAAAAAAATGCTAAGAAAACATGAATGGAACATGCAAGACACCTGGGACATCATACAAAGACCAAACCTACACATCATGGATACAGAAGAAGAGATACAAACTAAAGGCACTGACACCTACTCAAAAAAATAGTAATTGAAAACTTCCCTAACCTCAAGAACAAGAGTCATCCAGGTGCAAGAAGCTTACAGAACACCAAACCGTCAGAACCAAAAAAGAAACATCCCCAGACATATCATAATCAAAACACTCAACAAACAGAACAAAGAAAGAATACTGAAAGCTGCAAAAGAGAAAAAACAAGGCACATATAAAGGCAAACTCATCAGCATAACAGCAGATTTCTCAACACAAACTCTAAATGCAAGAAGGTCATGGAAAGATATATTTCAGACCCTGAAAGAAAATAACTGTCAACCTAGGCTAGCCTATTCAGCAAAACTATCCTTCCGAATTGAAGGATATTTCCTTCCACAACAAGGAAAAACTAAAAGAATACACAACTATCAAGCCAGCACTGCAGAAAATACTGAAAGGACTCTTACACATAGAAGAAGAAACTAGAGTGAGACAGGAAGACTCAAGAAAAAATAAACCCTTTTGACCAAGCAGACCAGTAAACAAGGAATAGATAAAAAGTAAATAACGAGAATAAAATGACTAGAAACCTCTCAATACTGACACTGAATGTAAATGGACTCAATCCCCCAATCAAAAGACACAGAATAGCAAACTGAGTTAAAAACAAGACCCAACCATATATTGCTGACAAGAGACTCATCTCACTGAAAAACAAAATAAACACTGAATTAGAGTCAAAGGACGGAAAAAGGTTTTCCAAGAAAATGGATTCCATAAACAGTAGCTATACTCATATCTGACAAAGTAGACTTTAGACTAAAATCAGTCAGAAGAGACAATAAAAGACATTTCATATTAATTAAAGGAACAAAAATTCATCAAGAGGAAATATCAATTCTTAACATATATGTACTAAACATAGGGGCACCCATCAACATTAAAAAAAAAAAACTCTAATGGACCTAAGAGCACAGATAGACTCTAACACAGTGATAACTGGAGATCTGAATACCCTACTATCACTAATAGATAGGTCATCCAGGCAAAAGATCAACAAAGAAACTTCAGAATTAATTCACACATTAGATCAAATGGACATAATAGACATCTACAGAGTATTTTACCCAACAACCATGCAATACACATTTCTGCAGCTCATATGAAAATAGATCATATTTTAGTACACAAAGCAAGTCTCAACAAAGTTAAGAAAATTGAAATAACCTCCTTTACCATATCAGATCACAATGGAATAAAACTAGACCTCAACAACAAAAGAAACCACAGAAAATATTCAAACACATGAAGGATAAACAACACACTGCTGAATGACCAGTGGGTGACCAAAGAAATAAGGGAAGAAATCAAAAAGTTCCTAGAATCTAATAAAAATGAAAATCTGTAGGACACAGCAAAGGTCATGCTAAGGGGAAAGTTTATAGCCATAAGTGCTTACAGTAAAAAAACAGAGACTTCATGAATAAACAACCTAATGATGCACCTTAAGTTTCTAGAAAAACAAGAACAAACCAAACCCAAAACCAGCAGGCAGAGAGAAATAATAAAGATCAGGGATGAGATTGAAACCAAAAAAAAAAAAAAAAAAAGGCTATACAAAGAATCAATGAAACAAAAAGTTGGTTCTTTGAAAAGATTAACAAGATTGACAAACCCTTAGCCAACACGGCAAAACAGAGGAGGGAAAAGACCCAAGTTAATAAAATCTGAGGTGAAAAACGGGACATAACCACAAATACAAACAAAATCCTGGATATCATTACAGAGTACTTTGAAAACTTATATTCAAGTAAACTACAAAATCTACATGAAATGGATAAATTTCTAGATGCATATAACTAACCAAAATTGAACCAAGAAGATATTAACCACATAAATAGAACTATTAAAAACAATGAATTTGAAAGAGTAATAAAGATTCTCCCTACAAAGAAGAGCCCAGGACCTGATGGATTCACAGCCCAATTTTACCAAACCTTTAAAGAAGAACTAACACTAATACTCCTCAAAATATTCCAGGAACTAGAAAGGGAAGGAACACTACCAAACTCATTCTATGAAGCCAGAATTACACTCATTCCAAAACCCAATAAAGATACAACAAAAAAACAATCATAGACCAGTATCTTTAATGAATATAGCCATAAAGATTCTCAACAAAATATTAGCAAACAGAATTCAACAAAAAATCAAAAAGATAATACAATGTGACCAAATCAGTTTCATTCCAGGGATGCAAGAATGGTTCAACATACATAAACCTTGCATATAAACAGAAGCAAGGACAAAAACCACATGATCCTCTTAATAAATGCAGAAACAGCCTTTGATAAAATTCAACACTCTTTCATGACAAAAGTTCAGAAAATATTAGAAGGAATATTCCTCAACATAATAAAGGGTATACATGACAAACCTATAGCCAACAATATACTAAATGGAGAACAACTGAAACCATTCCCACTGAAGTCAGGAACAAGACAGGGATGCTCACTATCCCCATTCCTATCCAATATAATTTTGGAATTCTAGCCAGAGCAATAAGACAAGAGTAAGAAATCAAAGGGATTCAAATAGGGAAGGAAGAAGTTTATCCCTATTTGCAGATGACATGATCCTATACCTAAAAGACCCTAAAAACTCTACCAAAAAATATTAGAAATCATAAACTCTTTTGGCAAAGTATCAAGATACAAAAATAACATATAAAAATCAGTAGCCTTCCTATATACAACAATGAACAGACTGAGAAGTCAGGAAAACAATCCCATTTACAATAGCCTCAAAAACAATAAATTACCTTGCAATAAATTTCAATGAAAATATATACCACTGAAGAGAGAAATCAAAGAAGGCATCATAGATAGAAAGATCTCCCATGTTTGTGGATTGGTAGACTGAACATTATGAAAACAGCCATACAACCAAAAGCAATCTACATGTTCAACTCAATCCCTATCAAAATTCCAATGACATTCTTCACAGAGATAGAAAAGTCAATCCTAAAACACATACGAAAACACGAAAGACATCTAATAGCCAAAGCAATTCTGACCCAATGCAAGTCCAATGCTGGAAGTATCACAATACCTGACTTCAAACTACACTAAAAAGACTTTTACAATAAAAACAGCACAGTATTGCCACAAAGAGTCAGGAAGATCAATGGATTAGAATAAAAGACCCAGACATAAACCTACAACCAACAGCTCTTCAACAAAGGAGCCCAAAACACACAGTGGAGAAAAGATAGCCTCCCCCCATCCAGCACAACAATACAAGGAAAAGAAAAAGAAAAAGAAAAGATAGCCTCTTCAACAAATGTTGCTGGGAAAACTGGATATGCACATGTAGAAGACCGAAATTAGATCCCTGTCTTTCACCCTGTACCAAAATCAACTCAAAGTGGATCAAAGACTTCAATATAAGGCCTGAAATTTTGAAACAACTACAGGAAGTAGTAGTAAACACACTGGAACAGACAGGTATAGGGAACAAGTTCCGAAGCAGAACTCAAAAGGCTCAGCATCTAAGAGAAATAATGAACAAATGGGACTGCATAGCACTAAAGAACTTCTGCACAAAAAAGAAATAATTACTAAATTCAAGAGACAGTTCACAGAATGGGATAAAATCTTTGCCAACTATTCATCTGATAAGGACTAATACCCAGAATCTACAGGGAACTCAAAAAGCTGAACTCCCAAAGAATCAAAATCCCAATGAAGAAATGGGCACATTTCATATGTAGAACATGTTTGTAACAGCAGAACTACTCTATGGAACTTGGGGAAGGAGGGAAAGGTAAAGAGAATGATAGGACATCAGTAATACTGTAAAACATAACATCTGTGAAGGTAGAAGATATGGGGGTATTTATTGAAAGCTGTTGAAAAATGTGGGGGTAGGAAATAAAGGGGTAAGGAAAAGTAATGGAAGGGATTGAATGGATCAAAGTAAAATATATCCACAGCAGAGATACACTGAGAAACCTCTTTGAACATCAACTTAAATATTAGTAATGAAAAATAGTACTGTAAAATAGGTACAGTGTGTGGGGGGGAGTACTAGTGGAAGAGAGCATGGTGAATGAAGAATTAAGGTGAGGGTATATGGTTGATGAACTTCATATACTTACATAAAATAGAACAAAGAAACCTCTTACAATTGCTTTAAGAGGGGCAGGGAGGGGGTTGAGGGAAAGGGATGATTGGGGCGGGAGGGTGATCTAACAAATGTACAATATAAGCCTAATCAGAATTGTTACTACAAATCCGCCCTATAGAATGAATATATCCTATATCCTAATAAAAAAATGTATAGTATAAAAACAGAATCTACTTGGGATATTCTGTAAAGCTACTCACTTTCAATTATCTCTATTCAAATAGAAAATCATTCTGATCAAAGAAAAGTATCAATAGTGGGCTAAGAGCCCAACACTGCACTAAAAGTAGAGAGTCCAAGCCAGACAAGGGATGGTGACCTTGATGTGGCCACTTTAACTATAATAGAAGAGCAGATTAAACACTACAGGAGACTACAACTAAGCTATAATGATGTTTTTAAAAAAACAGCACTCTTGCCAGCCTTTGGTGGAAGTGGCTGTTGAATCAGGGAAATGTAAGAAGCAATCCTTGCTCTCGGTACTGATTTCTATCTCTATTACTACTGGAATTTACAGGAAGTAAAAACAAGGATAGCATCACTGTAGAAGTCCCAAAGCTCCTGTTAACTGCATTTTTGGATAACAAAAATGCAGCTAGGCATGGTGGCACATATCTGTAATGTAACCCCAGAGACAGAAACAGAGAGAGAGAGAGAGAGAGAGAGATCCACATGATGAAACTGCACTGCATTGCTCTTTCTTGCATCTTAATCCTGGCAGTATCTCCACAAGGAAGGTACTGTGTTGAGGACAGAGGCCTTGCCAGATTTTACACAGCCCTCTGTCTTCCATAATTTGAAGACATGGTGCTATGCTGTCTCTATCAATGAAAAGTTTCATTGTTTTCATATATGGGTGCTTCATATTTCACATGAATTTTACTTTTGTACCTTTATTAATAACATAAAATGTCAAAATAAGTAAAATTTCCAGAGTAGCACTAAAAGGAATTTTCTTTAGAACTGCAAAAAATTCCACTCTTACAAATCCCTACTTTGATCATCTTCAATATCAGAACAACAAAACTGAAAAATTATTGTGGTGAGGAAAAATAAAACAACAAAACACCTATTCCCCAGAGAGCTAAGTCAGTGACCTAATTAGCCGCCGTCAATTAGCAGAAAGCTTTCTCCTTTTGGCTTTACCTGTTTTATAGATGTCTTTTTCTTACTTGATGAAGGCAAAGTCTTTAGGAAATTTAGGTCTTCTGAATCAGAATCATCTCTTTTATCATCTTTTCCTGAACAAAGAGAAGGAAAGAATTCATCAAATGGAAAGCACTACACAGATGTCTCATTGAGAAAAGCCAAGCTATGTAAGAATTTTCACCTCATCTTTGACTCCTACCTTAATCTTTTTCTCCCTGCTTCGAAAAAACAGCAAAGAGGATTCTTAGGATTATCCTCAAGAAATTTATGTGTCAGCAGTTCATTTGCTCCTAATTGCCATTTTACTCAAGAAGGTACTCTTCAGGTAAATTTTAAACATCTATAACCTATACAACCTATGCATTGGGATCTACAGAATATAATTTTTCTGCTTCAGAATCTTTCTTGTTTAAACAATAGTATATTATTAAACAGACTTACTTTAACTTCTTGTATCATTTATAATTCATAAAGTAGTCATCAATCTCTTTAGACTTTAGGCTTCACTGAAGAAGATAACATGAATCATCCCAAGAAAAGTCACTGTTGGGTTTATTATATGATTATTGCTACTTAGTTAATTTCACTGCATAGAAACTTTCAGATAATCAAGTCAAGGAGAAAAAATTTTCCCTGATATCAGAATTGAGCACTCAGAGTACTGCTTTCCATATCATGGTAGCCATTTTGAAACTCTGTGACAAGACATATTACAGAAGCAATAAAAATATAGTGAACAATCATTTCAGAAACTAAAAAGTGTATTCCTGAATGTATGTTTAAAAGAAAAATCACATAAAAATTAAGAACTACTATAACATGAATCTGGCAAACAAAAATATTAAAAATATCTATAAAGGACAACATATCAAAATATTAAGTAGCTAAAGCAGTGTGTTTAGAGGGCAACTATGGTTTTAAATATATTTATTAAAAGCACAAAAAACCCTACTATAGCATTCAACCACAAAGCCAAAAAAAGATAATTTGCGGGAACACAAAGAAAGCAGAAAGGGAGAGATCATAGAGAAAAACAATAAACAGAAAATAAACAAAAAGAATAGGACAACCAACTAAAACAAAGACCATTCTTTTGGAAAACACTTAAAAATATGGAAACACTGCTACAAATGCAACAATCATTCTTTAAAATAATAAGTAAATGTTGTAGTACTTTTAGACAAAATTGATGAAATAGTCCTTGATAGAAGAATTTTAAATATAAAAATTTACTCAAGAAGATGTAGAAAGCCTGAGTAGCATATTAACCATTTACAAACTTAAGCCAATAATCAAAACTCTCACCCTTAAGGGGGAAAAGGCATCTGGGCCCAAACAGGTTTCTAGATGAGATTTTACCGAACTCTCAATGAACAAAAATTCCTTTCTTAGGCAAACTGTTTGAGAGAATCTTTCCTAAAAAGTGAGTTATGTAACTTACAGTAAAAGTTTAATAAATCCCTGACATGAAAACAAAACATCTAAAATACATGTAAGAAAAAACAGGAGTCAAAATCACTAACAAGAATAAGTGTGAAGTTCCTAAATATTAATAGATTTAATATACAAAGATTTTTAAAGTTCTATGTTTAAGACATAAAAGAGAAAATAACAATTTTGTAAAAGAATTGAACGAAATACTTCTGTGGTTGAAAGGAACCCAATAGAAAGACTAACACTAAAAAATATAACAACTGAGAGCTGGTGGAGTGGCTTAAGTGGTAGAGCGCAAGCATGAGGCCTAGAGTTCAAATTCCAGTACAATCAAAAACAAATACATACATATATATATATATATGTATATACTGAAATTATGAGGACAATGGTGTGCTTAACAGTAGAATAGATACTAAATAGGGAATTGTTGAACTGGGGAAAAAATCAAAAGAAACATGGAGTGATAAAAAATGGAAAATATAGAAGATAGGGAAAGAAACAAATTGGAGTCTCAGAAGCAGAGGGCAAAAACAATAAGAAAGAAAAACATGTCAAAAAGATAGAGACTTTTCAAAAAAAAGAAAAAAACTTTTCAGAAACAACAATTAGCCTGAAGCTGACTTCTCAATAGGAAACATGAAAACCTTAAGACTCTGTGGAAATAAAGTAACTGCCAAACTAGAATTCTATGCCACTGAAAATACACTAAAAGGACAATGGCTAGTAATATATTTTCTTATCTATGAAAATCTACACACACAAAACGAAGTCACAAGTAGCAAATCTTCACTAAAAGAAATACTAAAGGCTATTTTTAAACAGAAGGAAAAAAAATCTCACATGAAAGGTCAAAGATCTCAAAAGGATCAAATATGATGGTACATGACTATAAACCCAGCACTTGGGAGGCAGAGGCTGGAGAATTATGAGTTCAAAGCCTGCCTGGGTTACAAGACCCTGTCTAATAAAAAAGAAAAAAAGATGCCAAAAGGTCTGTAGAAAAAATGGTGAAAATGTATTTCAAACTAATTCCTATCTGAAATAATAATGATGATAGTAAGAATAGGAGTTAAAACAAGATTTAGAGGGATCAAGATGGAGGAGAACTGACAGAACTGGGTCCTTGACATGCACAATTTCAATTACCCCAGATTTTCATGGCAGCAAGGATTGGGTTATACTGTTTTTTCTGCCAACCAAGATACCACCAACACAGAGGGGGCACATAATATTTTTGACAACTCTTAAACTAACTTTTTAAAGTGCATTAACAGCCCTGGCAGCAGCTTCAGGGTCAGGCAGCTGCTGCCATTCTGCCTGTCTATTCAATGACTGGGAACAGCTGGCAGCAGGGGCAAATAGTCCAGGCCAATCTGCCACTTTTCTTTTCTTTTCTTTTCCTCTCTCTTAACTCCCCCTGCCTGGGTTGGTAAAGCTAAAGAAAAATGCAGAGACCAGCAGGAACCACAAGCATCCAGAAGTACCTGGACCCGCAATAACAAGTACAGACAAAGAACCTTCGACTGCCACCCCCACCTGTGCAGATCTCTCTCTGCCTTAGTTTGTCTGCAACCTCGCTAATAATAATGCGACACAGAGAACTGCAGAAAGACAGCTGCTGCAAGCATCTGGGAAGACCAGGACCCACTAAACACAAACATACACAAAACCTCTCTCTGCACTGCCCTGTAGCTGATCTGTTTTTAACCAAGTGAATTTGCTAACCCGCCAGGTGAGTACAGCACACTGTTTGGGAGGGAACCTCAGATTCTAGTACAGCTGGGGAGCTGATTGCACCCCCTCTGAACAAAAATGGTGGCCAAGCACACAGAGGGAATATTTCCCCTGGGGTAGGGAGGGCTGAAAAAGCCCATGTGGGGGTGGGGTAACTCAGCAGCCACTGTGGGAAAAGCCAGGCACTGCACTGCCTTGGAGAAATGAGGAGCAAGCTGAAACTGACAGTCTCTCCAAGAGAAAGGCTCATTTTTAACACAGGCTTGCCTTGTGAGTGGAAGGAACTGGCTATTGCTCACTTACCAACCCCCTCACAGGACCACTTCTGAGAACCTTCCTGCTCTAGAGGCTCCACCCCACTAAGGAAGCCTGGGCTCAAACACCCATAGTGGAGCCCCCTCAAAGCTGTCTGAAAGGGAAGAGCAACACTCACTGCCATGCAACCCAACATACCAATCTTAAGAAGGGACAGTCTTTTTATAGGAGCTTTGGCCAAATAATAAACTTGAGAAGACACAGAAACAACTAAATGAATTCAGAGAGAACTTCGAAAACTCCAAGATGAAACAAAGGAGTCTATTAAAAAAAAGAGATAGATGAAATAAAGAAGACAACACAAGACATGAAAGAGGAATTTCACAAAGATATGGAAAACCTCAGAAAAAAGAATCAGGCAGAAACCCTAGAAATAAAAAGCCCTTAAATCAAATAAAAAATACAGAGAAAAGCCACTCCAGCACACTAGAACAAATGGAAGACAGAATCTCAGGACAGTAAGATGAAATAGATATTAAGGAAAAAACAAAAGAACTCAGGCAAAAGACTCAAAAGCTGCAAAAGGAATACACAAGAACTCAGCGACTCCATCGAAAGACCAAACCTGCAAATCATGGGCATCGAAGAAGAAGTGCAAGCCAAAGGGATAAATAATATATCCAACAAAATAATAGCAGAAAATTTCCCAAATCTCAAGAAAGAGTTGTCCCTTTAGGTATAGGAAGCCTCCAGGAAACCAAACAGGCTTGACCAAAATATAACCTCTTCACAGCATATTATTGTTAAAACAACTAGCAGTGAGTACAGAGAAAGAATACTGAAGTCTGTAAAAGAGAAAAACATATAAAGGTAAACCCATCAAAATAATAGCAGATTTCTCAAAGAAACCTTAAAAGCAAGAAGGGCATCAAGTGAGGTATTTCTAGCACTGCAAGAAACAATTTCAGTCCTAGAATACTCTATTCAGCAAAACTATCATTCAAAATTGATAGAGGAATAAGTCTTCCATGATAAACAGAAACTAAAACAATATATGACCACCAAGCCACCACTACAGAAGATTCTGAAAGGAATCCTACACACAGAAGACAAAAACAAACATAACCACAAAAGGACTGGAAGTATTAAATCGCATGAAAACAATCACTCAGAGAGTAGCATTCAATCAGCTGCATACACTCAAATCTTTACGCAACAAAAACAACAAAATGGCAGGAATTACCACATACCTCTCAATACTAACACTGAATGTTAATGGACTCAACTCCCCCATCAAATAACACTGTTTGGCAAACTGGATTAAAAAGAAAGACCTGACAATCTGTTGTTTACAAGAGACCCACCTTATTGACAGAAACAAACACTGGCTTAGGGTGAAAGGTTGGAAAATGATTTACCAAGCTAATGGCCCTGAAAACAGGCGGGAGTAGCAATACTTACATCAGATAAAGTAGACTTCACACGTAAGTTAGTCAAAAGAGATAAAGAAGGTCACTTCATACTAATAAAAGGAACAATACAGCAAGAAGAAATAACAATTATCAACTTACATGAACCCCATGTCAGTGCACCCAACTTCATTAAACATACACTAAAGGACTTAAAACCACATATAGGCCCCAACACAGTGGTAGTGGGAGACTTTACCCCTCTATCAACAATAGTTGGTCATCCAGGCAAAAAATCAACAAAGAAATCCAAGAACTAAATGACACCATAGATCTAATGGAACTGACAAATGTCTACAGAGTAGTTCATCTTGTAACAGCACAATATACATTCTTCTCAGCAGCCCATGGAACTTTCTCCAAAATAGATCATATCTTAGGGCACAAAGCAAGTCTCAACAATATAAGAAACTTGAAATAAACCCCTGCATACTCTCTGATCACAATTCAATAAAACTAGAACTCAACAACAAAAGCAGCAGCAGAAAATACTCAACAATTGGAGGCTGAACAACACATTGCTCAACAATCAGTGGGTCATAGAAGAAATGAGAGAGGAAATTTTAAAAGTTCATAGAATTTAATGAAAATGAAAACACAACCTATCAGAACCTATGGAATACAGCAAACACAGTCCTAAAAGGAACATTTAAAGCCATGAATGCATATATTAAAAACACAGAAAGATCTCAAATAAACAACTAATGCTACATCTCAAACTCCTAGAAAAACAAGAACAAGCTAAACCCTAAATCAGGTAGAAGTAAAGAAATGATAAAAATAATGGCTGAAATTAATGAAACAGAGACCGAAAAAAAAGAAAATACAAAGAATCAATGAAACAAAAACTGATTCTTTGAAAAAATAAACAAGATTAACAAACCCCTGGAAAATGTGACTAAAATGAGGAGGGAAAAGACCTAAATTAATAAAATTAGAAATGAAAAAGGGAAGATAATATCCAGCACCAAGGAAATCCAAGGACTACTTTAAGAACCTATTTTCAAATAAATTGGAAAATCTATAAGAAATGGACAAATTTCTAGATACATATGACCATCCAAAACTGAACCAAGAGGATATTAATCAGCTAAACAGATATATAACACACAATGAAATTGAGGCAGCATAATAGAGTCTCCCAAAAAAGAAAAGTCCAGTACCTGACAGATTCTCTACTGAATTCTACCAGATCTTTAAAGAAGAATTAACACCAACACTCCTTAAACTTTTCCATGAAATAGGAAGGGACAGAACACTGCCTAACTCATTCTATGAAGCCAGTATTATACTCATCCCCAAACCAGACAATGACACATCCAAAAAAGAGAAGTACAGGCCAATCTCCTTCATGAATATTGATGCAAAAATCCTTAATAAAATAATGGTTGGCTTCATCACAGGGATGTAAGGATGGCTCAAAGAAAACAAATCATTAAATGTAATGCATAATATTAACAGAAGCAAAGACAAAAACCATCTGATCATCTCAATAGATACAGAAAAACCCTTTGATAAAATTCAATACCATTTCATGATAAAAGCCCTGACGAAGCTAGGAATAGAAAAAATGTACCTCAACATAATAAAGACTATATATGACAAAACTATAGCCAACATCATACTTAGCAGGGAAAAACTGAAATCATTTCCCCTAAAGTCAGGAATGAGAAAAGGGTGCCCACTTGCTCCACTCCTATTCAACATAGTCTTGGAATTCCTACCCAGAGCATTAAGGCAGGAAGAAGAAATAAAAGGAATACAAATAGGTAAAGAAGAAGTCAAACTATCCCTATTCACAGATGACATGATCTTAAACCTAAAAGGTCCAAAAACCTCCACCAAAAAACTCCTAGACACCATAAACAGCTTCAACAAAGTAGCAAGACACAAAATGAACTTACAAAACTCAGTAGCCTTCCTATACACCAACAATGAACAGATTGAGAAAGAATATAAGAAAATAATTCCATGTACAATAGTCTTCAAAAATCACATACCTAGGAATAACCTTAACAAAGGATGTAAGTGACCTCTACAAGGAAAACTACAAACCACTGAAGAAAGAAATCAAAGAAGATTACAGAAGATGGAATGATTCCCCATGCTCAGGGATTGGCAAAATTAACATAGTGAAAATGGCTATACTACCAAAAGCAACCTACATGTTCAAGCAATTCCCATCAAAATCCCAATGACATTCATCAGAGATTGAAAAATAAACTCTGAGGTTCATCTGGAAACACAAAAGTCTGTGGATAGCCAAGGCAATACTGAGCAAAAAGAGTGACACTGAGGTTATCACAATACCTGACTTCAAACTATATTACAAAGCCATAACAATAAAAACAGCATTGTACCAGCATAAAAACAGACATGAAGACCAGTGGAACAGAATAGAGAACCCGGATATGAATCCACACAACTATGCCCACCTTATTTTTTACAAAGGTGCCAAAAACATACAATGGAGAAAAGACAGCCTCTTCAACAAATGTTGCTGGGAAAACTGTATATCTGCCTAAAGAAAACTGAAACTAGATCCATGTTTGTCACCCTGTACAAGTATCAACTCAAAGTAGATTAAGACCTTAATATCAGACCTAAAACCTTGAAGCTAGTACAGGAAAAAGCAAGGAATACATTTGGAGCAATAGGCATAGGCAAAGACTTTCTCAGTAGAATACAAGCAGCTCAGCAACTAGGAGAAAGGATTGACAAATGGGATCACATGAAATTAAATAGCTTCTGCACAACAAAAGAAATGGTCTCTAAACTGAAAGAGACCACCAACAGAACGGGAGAAAATATGTGCTAGCTATTCATCAGACGAGGGACTGATAACCAGAATATACAGGAGCTCAAAAAACTAAACTCCCCCCAAATCAATGACCTAATAAAGAAATGGGCAACTGAACCGAACAGAACTTTTTCAAAGGAAGAAATCCAAACGGCTAAAAAAAAAATGTGAGAAAATGCTCACCATCCCTGGCAATAAAGGAAATGCAAATCAAAACCACACTAAGATTCCATCTCACTACTGTTAGAATAACTACCATCAAGAACATCACCAAAAACAAATATTGCCAAGCATGTGGGGGAAAAAGGAACCCTCATACACTGCCAGTGGGAATGTAAATTAGTACAACCACGATGGAAAACAATATGGAGGCTCCTTAAAAAACTAGAAAGAGATCTTCCATATAATCCAGCAGTACCACTCCTAGGGATATACCCAAAGGAATGTAAGTCAGGTTTATGGCAGCACTATTCACAGTAGCTAAGGTATGGAAACAACCAAGATGCCCCACTAGTGACGAATGGATTAAGAAAATGTGGTATTCATACATAATGGAATTTTACTTAGCCACAAAGAAGAATGAAATTTTGTCATTCGCAGGTAAATGGATGGAATTGGAGAACATCATCTTAAGTGAAGTTAGTCAGTCTCAGAAGGCCAAAAGCTGCATGTTCTTCCTCATATGCAGATTGTAAACCTAAAACAAATACAGCAATATTATGGGACATGGCTCACACTGAGGGGAGGTTGTATAACGGAGGGACAGGGCAAGGGAAGGAAACCAAAAACTTATTTAATGAGGTTGATGTGCTCACTGTACAGGAATGAATATAGAAATTTTAAACTGGCTGGGGCCACCATGGGAAGCAGACTATGGAGGAGTGAAGAGGACTGGAAGAAGCCAATCAATTGGAGCATGGGAACAACACAAGGAAACTCTCTGTGTGTCTTTATCTCAAACTAGCAAAACGTCATGTTTCTCATTTTATCTTCTACAAAATTGGAGAATAGGAGGGCGGAACAGGTTCTGCCAGGGAGTGGGAGGATGTTTGGCACCAATGGGAGGTGGGGAGGTGGTAGGGAAAGGGATAGGAGGATGAAAATGGTGCAAATAATATATACACAGGTATGTAAATGAAAAAATGATACCTGTTGAAACTGTTCCAGTAATCAGGGGAGGGGGAATGAGAGACAGAAGAAGAGGGGGAAATTCAAGAATGCTGTATTTGATTCACTTTAAGAACCTTTGTAAATGCTACAATGTACCCATACCCAGCATCACAATAATAAAACAAGTTATACACATGGTATGTAAGTTTCAGGAATGGTCAAAGAAATAACAGTAAAATGTACTAAGGTCTGCAGTGCTTGGAAAGTGGGTAAAAGAGAAGGATATCATTACGTATCCTAAAGGCATTAAGTGGATCATTAAAAAATATCATTGAAGACTTTGTATTAATAAAATTAACTGTTTAGGGAAACAAATGCCTTCAAAAACACATTATAAACATAGACACTTTTCATTGCTATGACAAAATATCTGAGAAAAACTTAAGGGAGGAAAGATTTATTTTGGTTCATGACTTCAGAGGTTTCAATCCACAGTCACATAGCTCCTTGGCTTGTGGGCCCATGCCTGGTGAGGCAAAACATCATGCTAGAGAGCATGTAATGGATGCAAAGTGGCTCACCTCATAGAGGACAGGAGGTAGAGAGACGCGACCAGGGAAAAAGTAGTATACCCTTCAAGGGCATGCTCTTATGACCTACTTCCTCCAACTACACCCCACTTCCTAATTTCTACCACCTCCCAATAAATTATGAGTTAATCAATGGACTAATCCATTGATTGATTAGGTCAGAGCCCTGATGATCCAATCACCTATCAATAGCACCACCATCTGGGGACTAAACTTTCAACACATGACCTTTTGGGGGACAGTTCATATTCAAACCACAACACTGAAAAAAGAAATTGAATTCACTCTTGCAAAAGACAACTAACCTCAGGCCTATATAACACCATTTCTACCAAGCATTTCAGAAATATATAATATCGATTCTTCACAAACTATTTTAGAAAATAAAAGGTAGAAAGAACACTTCTGAAAGCAACTGATGACATTAGAATCACCTGCTTTCAAAACCAGACAAAAATATGACAAGAAAAGCATATTAATATCCCTGATAAAATTATCAATTTTTTTAGTATTTGGTACTGAGTCAATTGAAGATCCATATTCAAAACTCAGTTCTAGAAGGATCACAGATCTACATTTGAAAAGTTAGATGATAAAGCTTTTAAAAGAAAAATACAGGCGAAAATACAGGCGCTGTCTTCATAAGCAATGATGTACCAATTGAAGCTTAGTAATAGAGGTGTGGTATTGTATAAATCATTCTTATGGACTGAGATGCCTTAAGCAAAGACCAGAATCAGAAAGACTGAATCCTTGACTAAAATCCAGAGTAACAGTAAAAGATAGAAATACTATGAAAGATGTATGCACTGAGTTAACTATCTGCTGGACATTAATACAGCATTTGGGACTTAGGTGGCCTATCAGTTTGCTTACACAAGGCGCAGTACTAAAAATACTTCCCACTGACTCCATTAGCTTTATTAATAGTTAAACATAAATTTGGAGGACCTTAAAAAGTGCAATATATAAATGTGGCCTTCTCTCAGACATACAAATGGGAAGGCCAAAAAATAGAACCCTCTTAAGAAAAGGTGAGGAGCTAAAGATGAACCAGCACAAAGAAAAAGATGGACTGTTTTGGCAAGGACACTTACTGCCACGATGTTAGACTCTTCAAGGGCACTAAGGAACAGACAAGGAGAAGCATGAACCCTGGTTAGCTGTCCCAGGCTTCATATGCTTCTGTATAATTTAGAATACTGCATATGATGCAACAATATCACCAGAAATTTCAAGTCATCATAGTCAAGCTTTAAAGGAGCCTAAAACATGGAGAAGGCTGAAGATCTTTACACAACCCTTGTCAACCAGTCATTAAAGTGAGTTCCTTAAACTCACAAATAAGTATCTCCTGTGTACTCTACTATTTTCAGTATCATAAAGCAGTGACTCCTCAGCAAGCTTTGTAAGGTTCAACCACCAGTTTGTCTAGCCTTGAATGAGAAGGAAGGCTTCAGGCCACCAAGTGCTCTAAGCAAAGAATTCCCTGGGACATGATAGTTTAGGGTCAGAATCTACTTAACGCTGTCAAGAATAAAGACTATTTTTTGTCATCAGCATGAGGAAAGCTTTCTCTTGATCCAGGGTACTCTAAATTACTCTATTTAAAGGCTACAGTAACCTGGCTGATTCATAGTAAAATTCAATTGTCCCTAAAGTTTCTAAATATCACTTCCTTCTATTTTTTGGGGGGTGGCAGCACTGTTTGAACTCAGGGCCTCACACTTGTTAGGCAGGCACGCTACCACTTGAGCCACTCTGTCAGCCTTGTTTTGTGTTGGGTTTTGTTGAGACAGGGTCTTGCGAACTATTTCTCTGGGGTGGATTCAAACTGCCATCCTCCTGATCACTGCCTCCTGAGTAGCTAGGATTACAAGCGTGAGCCACTGACACCCAGCACTTCCTTCTTTTTTAATGGCTCACTATCAGTTCAGTAATAGGAAATTACCATAAATCAAGATGATTAAACTGTCATTTCTTTAAGGGGTAACATACAATAGAAATCATAAGTTAGTAGTACTCTTTTTGCACTTTTCTTCTACCTCCAGCAGCAGCTTCGAGATAATGTTAACCCAACAAATATTAAACATCTATAATATACAAAGTACCAAGCTGACTTAAGCAAAGAGGAAAAAGATTCAACTTTTATCATAAAGGAACTCACATTTCAGTAGGGAAATACAAAAATAACTATAATATTGGATAATAAAACAATATATTGGGCCAGGTGTGGTGGTACATAGCTATAATCCCAGCTATTCCAGAGGTGGAGTTTGGGAGGACTATGGTTCAAGGCCAGACCAGGCAAAAGTTAGCAAGATCCCATTTCAATCAACAAACTGGATATAGTGGCAAGTGCCTGTAATCCCAGCTGCACAGAAGGCTTATGTAGGAGGATAGCAGTCCAAGAGGGCACCAAGCAATAACAAGAGATCCTATCCAAAAAATAACCAAACAAAGAAGGCCTGGGGGCATGGCTCAAGTGCTAAGATTGCCTGCCTAACAAATGCAAGGCCTTGGGTTCAAACCCAGTACTGAAAAAAAAAGCCCTTATCAGGAATATAAATAAAGCCTATGGCAGCCCAGAAAAAAGAATACAAATTCCAGCTATACCATGAATTTTAATAAGTATGTTACTTAGCTTCCCACCACTATGAGAAAATACCTGGTAGAAACAATTTAAAAGGAGGAAATATTTATTTTGAACCAGTTTCAGAGATTTTAGTCCATGGTCACTTGGCTCCATTGTTTTGAGGCCCATGGTAAGACAAGAGCTTCACGGCAGAGAGGATGGGATGAAACACACCTGCTCACATGGAAGCAAAAGAGAGAGAAAGGGGCCAGGGACAAGATAACTCTTCAAGGGCTCAACCTAGTGACCTGCTTCCTCCAACTAGGCTCTGCCTCCTAATGTCCCATTCAGCTATGAACTCATCAATGAGTCAACTCATTAATGACATTAGTATCCTTCTGGTCTAATCACCTCTCATCACAAGCTGCGGTCCAAGCCTTTAAAACATTTCATATCTAAACCACAAAAATAAGTAATTTGGGAACTGTGTTTAAAGATTTTAATGCATTTAAAGTAACTTAATGTTCTCTTATTAGAGACTTTTAAATCCATCTATATGTGTTTAATTTTTTAACTTTCCAAATCATTCCTTTCCTTGAGAAAAGAGACAATTCACTAGGTGGCAATAAAGTATAAAAGGAAATTCTAAAATAAAATATCACACTTTGTAGTATTGAAAAATATATTTTAGAATCTAAACAGTTCCATCATAGACTGTCATAACAATTGTTAATTTCATTATAATTTCTTTTAAGGAAATAACCCAGTTTGGCCACTTCCATATTAATTTGCAGATGTCTTGAATGGGTACCTGAACTTTTTTTGTATGTGCTTCCTTTGTCCCTTTTTAGGAAGGTAAAATAAAGGCATGGAGTATTTAACATGTAAAACAAGAAAGAAACTGACTCAAAATTATATTTAGAAAAACTCCAGTAAAACTGATCATTTCTTTGGAGTCTTGAGCAGAAGACCAGAAGAGAGCAGCCAACATTGACAGAACTATTAGGGTACCCTCAGTTCAAAAAGGAGAAGCATCAAGTAGGTAATTTTTAAATAATGAGCTACAAAAAAATGAGATAAATTATCCTGGGAGTAATCTCAGAAACAAAAATCAAAGGAAGCTCAATACATCATTTCACAACAATTAGTAACGTATCTCTTTACTATTATAACACAAATGCTGGTGAGATTACAGTGTACATGGCATACTGCTGATGAAGTGCTTAACCTCTTCTGGAAGATAAGATGACAATAGAAAACAAAGGCAAAACAAAATTCAGACCCATTAGCTCAAGTGTCCCAATCCTGAGAATTTATTCTAAAGAAATAATTCAGCAAAATAACATGCAATCCACAGTATAAATCTATAAAAGAAGAGAAAACTGAGAACAAGAAATGTACTGTGGATAATATTACTCAAGAAAGAAAGCTGTCTCCTGAACTGTCAAAGTATAAAGAAGACCAGAAGGACTTCAAGAGTCAAAGCTGCAAGTTTAGGAAATGCCTGCCCTGCACAGAGCCTAGCTTACGTCTCTAGGGGAGGAGCCACAAAAGACCCAACAGTCAAAGCAACCTTGAGCAAAAAGTACGAAACTGAAGCCATCATACTTCCTGGTTTCACACTACATTACAAAGCTACAATAATCAAAATTGTATGGTAATAGTATAAACACACACACACAAACCAATGAAACAGAATACAGAGCCCAGAAAGAAATCCACATATTTACTGTCAACTGATCTTTGACAGGGTACAAAAAACACACAATGAAAAAAGGATAGTCTCTTTAGTAAATGGTATTAGGAAAATTGTATACTCACATGCAGAAAAAAGAAATTGGGTCCTTATCTCATACCATAAATAGAAGTCTAGTCAAAATGGATTAAAGACTTAAAATGTAAGACCAAAAACTATAAACTACTAAGAGAACAGTTTCTTGGAATTAGCCTGGGTAATGAGTTTTTAGGTATGACACTGCAAGTGCAATAAATAAAAGCAAAAGTAAACAAGTGGGACTGCATCAAACAAAAAACTTTCTGCATAGTAAAAGAAAACAACAGAGTAGGAGGAAATCCTTACAAGCCATCCATCTGATAAGGGGTTAATATCCAAAACATATAAGGAACTCATGCAACTCAAATTGATACAAAAATGGTTACTCCAGAGGCACCTGCACACCCATGTTTATTGCGGCACTATTCACAATAGCCAAGTTATGGAAACAGCCAAGATGCCCCACTACTGACGAATGGATTAAGAAAATGTGGTATCTATACACAATGGAATTTTATGCAGCCATGAAGAAGAACGAAATGTTATCATTCGCTGGTAAATGGATGGAATTGGAGAACATCATTCTGAGTGAGGTTAGCCTGGCCCAAAAGACCAAAAATCGTATGTTCTCCCTCATATGTGGACATTAGATCAAGGGAAAACACAACAAGGGGATTGGACTTTGAGCACATGATAAAAGCTTTAGCACACAAGGGAGGGGTGAGGATAGATAAGACACCTAAAAAATTAGTTAGCATTTGTTGCCCTTAACGCAGAGAAACTAAAGCAGATACCTTAAAAGCAACTGAGGCCAATAGGAAAAGGGGACCAGGAACTAGAGAAACGGTGAGATCAAAAAGAATTAACCTAGAAGGTAACACCCACACACAGGAAATTAATGTGAGTCAACTCCCTGTATAGCTATCCTTATCTCAACCAGCAAAAACCCTTGTTCCTTCCTATTATGGCTTATACTCTCTCTACAACAAAATTAGAAATAAGGGCAAAATAGTTTCTGCTGGGTATTGAGGGGGTGGGGGGAGAGGGAGGGGGCAGAGTGGGTGGTAAGGGAGGGGGTGGGGGCAGGGGGGAGAAATGACCCAAGCCTTGTATGCACATATGAATAATAATTTAAAAAAAGTAAAAAAAAAATGGGCACAAGGACAGCTCCCTTCCTCCTACTCATCTCAGCTCTCTCTGGGGGTAGAAAGCAGCTCAGAAGGAAGCTTCGCAGTGCATTGCAAACAATCATTGACCATGAACCAGCAAGATATCCCAGAGGGAAGCCTGCCAGCCCATAATGAACAGTTACCTAAGAACCAGCAAAATATCTCAGAAGAAACCCACCAATTCACAGAGAATGGTTGTTGCTTAAGGACCAGCAAGACACCACAGAAGGAAGCCCACTAGTCCATGACCAGTCGTTGCTCATAGACCAGCACATCACTGTTTTGAGTAAAGAGATTCTGCAGCAGCAGAGAGTCCCAAAAAAGGGCCTTTGGGAGAAAGAAGGTCTGAACCAGTAGATGCAAAGCCATTTGCTTCATGTGGAAATTGTAAGCTTCTGCACCCAGTCCAGGACAGGAGAAGCAGCACGGACATGTTTGACCTACATTGGGAAGTCAGTGGGAGCTGGTGGGCATCAGCAGTCCCAGCATCCCTAATCCACACCACAGGGCAGTAAGGGGGGAGCAGGGGACTTCATGCACACTGCCCTCATTATGGGAGTTGGTGGGTCCTGCAGCAGCAGTGAAGTCAAGACTTGGACCCCAACCCTACAGAATGGTGAGTCTTGCTTGGGATGCCCACCCTGGAGAAGCCATGGACAGGAGTGAAAAACAACTGAGAAGAGCTGCAGACTTGCTTAAGAAACAGCTGTCCAAATTAAGCTTTGCAGGAGCTATGGGCATCTCCTATGTTGAGCTTGTCCCAGCAAAGCACCTGTCCTTCACTGCCTGTGTCCTTCTATGATCTAGGTGGCACATACTTGAATGGCAGGTGCTTGGGCAGTTCCTCAGGCCTGTTCTTCTTAGGCACTGACCTCCCCAGAGTTCTGGAGGCAGTGGAGGTCCAGGAGGCTGATGTGAATTCTTATTCCTGGAAGCTCAAGGAACTCTTATTTAGATATGGATGGTCTCCACAGGCAGAGTCCAAGTATTCTGGATGACCAAGAGGTGTTGCTTCCTACCAGCACCTATTTTGACTCTGGGGAAGGCTGATGGTTCCAGGAATGCTACCCAGGGCATGATCAAGCAGAACTGGCTGAGATTTCTTTAGTGTTCTCTGAACACTATGAAAGTAGTTAACATAAAAAGTCCAGGCTATGTCCCCCCAACATCAGAGGCCAGCCCTGGGGACATGTGTCCAGCAACAGAGGACCCAAGACTGAGTGCCCATGTCATCGCTACCCCAATGTTCATGGCCATCACCCTACAGCAGGAAATCCAGGAGGGTACCTACTCAAGGAGCTGCTACCACCCCGACAGTCTGCAACTGAATATGTTTCCAAATCATGTTGGGGGAGCAGGAGACCAGAGGACAGTAGAGAGGGAATGCAGGGACATCAGCATTTAGGGCCTCAGGAATTTCTCCTCTGAATGGTTTTGTTAAAGGATGGTATATTATCACCTGCCTCCATCACAAATACTATGCCCAGAGAAACAGAGCCTGTTGTCCCAGCCACCTTCCTGTTCACACACACAGGACTCAGAAGAGCTGGTGGGGCACAATGCTAAGATCTGTCCCTGTCCTCTGGGTCCTACTATTCCACCCCTCGCTGAGGTCTCACTGAATCTGAGAGGTAGAGATGATGTGCACAGGATGATGAGGTATTCACTGTTCTCAGCAGCTTCTGGTGTCAGGCACTCTGGACTCTGCAAAGCCCCTTGTGAGAGGGTCATGATGGCCAGACTGACTCTGTCTCACTTTCCATTTTATTTTCCTAACTGCTTCATAGATGCACGTTATTGTAACCAATTGTTTCTGCATCATTGATTGTGCAGTATAGATTATGTCTCTTTTCTTAAATTAAAAAAGTATATAAATTTGTAGAAATAATAGAAAACATAAGAAGAAAATAAAATCAGCAGAACACTCACACACACACACACACACAATGAAAAAAGACACATTTCTTTTAGTATATAACTAATAAGCCTCCTAGGTAAAAATATGTTTACCCATATAAAAAATATAACAGATTTACAAAAGAAAAAATGGGCATAGGAACTGAAAAGATATTTCTCCAAAGAAGACATACAAACGGCTACTAGATATATGAAAAGGTGCTCCACATCACTCACTAAGCATCAGGGAAAGGCAAATCAAAAGCACAATGAGATATTACTGCATATCTGTTAGAAAATCTGTTATCAAAAAGACAAAATATAGCAAGTGTTGGCAAGGATAGTGAAAAAGTCTTGTACACTGTTGGTGAGAATATAAATTGGTATGACCATTAAGGAAAACAGTGTGGAATTTCCTCAAAAAACTTAAAACAGAACTATTATATGGTCCAGAAATCCCACTTCTGATTATATACCCAAAGGAAATGAAATGACCAGCTTGAAGGAATAGCTATACTTCCATGTTCACTACAGCATTAGTCACAATAATCAAGATATGAAATTAGTCTAGGCCATTGAAATGAAGAAACAGATAAAGAATATGTGGTGTACATACACAACATGTAATATTATTCAGCCATAAAAAAGAAGGAAATCCTGCCATTTATGACATGGAAAAACAAAAAGGACATTATGCTAAGTGAATTAGCCTGACACAAGAAAGTAAGTACTATATTATCTCAGTTACATATGGAGTTTAAAATAGTCAAACTCAGAAGCAGATGGTGTAATTGTAGTCACACAAGATGAATAAATTTCTGAAGTCTGATATGATTCCTATAGTTAGTTACACTGTTATTGCATATTTAAAATTTGCTAAAAAAGTAGACCTTAAGTGTTCTCACTACAGAAAAAAAGGAAAAGGGTAACTATTTGAGGTACTGGATATGTTAGTTATTTTGATTGTGATGATCATTTCATGATGTATATATAAAAGCATAAAGTTGTACACCTTAAATACTTACAATTTTTGTCAATTACACTTCAATTAATATGGAGAAATAAAACCCCCAGGAGGAATGAGCAACACTGATGACAAGGCTAGTAAAGTACAAGTGGAAATTGGAACAAAGCTAGACATGGAAGGAATGAGGAAAGAAATATTGAAAACTGATAGCAAAGACCAGCTGTATTGGTCCAGGTCTGTAATTCCAGCACATGGGAGGCTGAGGCAGGAGGATCATGAGTTCGAGACCAGCCTGGGCTAAGTAGCAAGATACCATCTCAAAAAAAAAAAAAGTAAAGAAAAATAATGGTAAGCTACCAATGTCTGAGGCAAGATAATAACAATATGATCAGCAAGGAGAAGCTGGCATCTAATTAAACCACTGCATTTACAATATGAACAAAAAGCCTTATAAATGTGTATGCCCTGAGTTCATACCTAAGAAAATTAAAAAAAAAAAAGTACAGCTTTGTGGAAAATTACAGGTCTTATTATCTTTCTTGTGTTGTTGTAGGTTTTTTTGTACTTCCCAAATTCTTCACAATGAACCTACATAACATTTATAATCAGGAGAAAAATATCACTTGAAAAGAGTAAAGTCAAACACTAGAGTCTAACCCTTGGTACTCTACATGTGATGGCTTCTTAAAAATGCAATCTTTGGCGCCCCTAAATTCAGGAAGTCAGACTCCCCAGATGAACAAAGCCATAGGTGTTCCCTACGTAACCATGTGGTTACAGTTCAGAGGCACTGCTCCAGCAACTCCTGTTCCCATGTACCCCAAAATGGATGATGTATGAGAACCTACCAGACTTTCCTCTAACCTTCTTGGGTGAAGACATGTCCCCATAGCCCGAATGAGATGGGTAAAAGGCTTCTGTAGATACTGATCCTTAATGTCCTGACAGTCAGGCAGAAGGTCTAATTAGTACCAAGGAGGCAGCACACAGTTGGTGGTCACCTGGTCAAACACACCAAAGAATTTTCTATTAGGCAACTGGAATTTTCCCAGCTTTGACATATTATTACTCATTAACTCAGTCAATGTCATTCAGTAGGGACTCAGTTCTCTAAATGCCATACTTATACTAAATTAGGTGCTCGGAATACAATACTCAATCGCTAAGAATTAACTGTAAAGTCTGTCTTCAAGGAGTTCATGTTCATTCAACCCATAAAAAGGCCTCACATAAGACAAACATGTTTGATTTCTAATCATGTTATATTGCTCCTATTGCTTAAAAACTAAGACATTTTTTGTTTAGAGACTTTTTTGTCAGCTACCTGAAAGTGAAGTAGGCTTACTATAATCTGAATTTATTTGTTTATAGTGTTAATTCTCAAGTTCTTGTTGATGTTATACTGTGAATTTAAAGTTAATGTCTTTAACATCTCAGTTCTACATCCTGAGAAGGCTTGTCACTGAAGTCCTTCGCCTTACCAGTCACAAGGCTACTGTAATCTCCTTTTAAAAAAAGAGATGTTTTATTTTCCCCTTAATAAAGTAGAATTTTTAAGAAATTAAAAATATGACCCATAAATCCAAAATGAAACCATGTTATTGAATTATCAATTACTGATGGAACCAGGAAAGATGGCAAAGAGTTCTGAGAATGTTTTGAAGATCTAGATTTTTATTGGCATTTTGAACTAATGTTAGAGTAAGAATATTGGTCAGATTTAAAAACCTAATTAATGCCTGATCAGGAAGTAAATTATAATCTTTGGTGTTATCTTTTCTAATAAGGCAGGCCTCATTTGTATCACTGCTTAACAAAAATACATGTTACCATGTAATTTCACTAAGTCTAGAAGTTTAATCAATAGTAAACAATGAATTGAACAAACTGCAATTCTCCCACTTAATTTATCTTTGGAATGCCCTGTGACCATCAAATGATATTGAAAGGACATAGAACCTATCTTTGTTCTGCCTTCTAATTCTTCTTAACATCCTATCTCTCAACTTTTTAAAACTTACCAATTTCAAGCTATTACCTTAAACTCAGATTACAAAACCAACTAAGAACTTCTAAGAATGACATCCAAATTTCAGCTTCCCGACTACATGACTGAAAATATTTAAGAGTACAATTTTATAAAGATTAAAATGAATTTCCTTTGAAATTTTGTCAAATAATTTTAAGATACTCCTTGACAAATGGAGACATGCTTACTTATTCAAATATCAAGGTTTAAATATGCTATATCCTGCCTCTCACCAAATAAATATGTGAATGACCCTCAACCCCAATGTATTATTCTCTTTAAATAAACACACACACAAGCATATGCACACATACACATCAATAAAATCTCTATAGCACACAGATGAGTATAATGAAATCCTTACCAATCCATATCAATGCAGCTATGCTTCTAAAGCAAACAGCTTTGATCAGAAATGCATGCTCATTACTGGGATTTTCACAAACACCAGTGCAGTATGTCAGAGATAATCCTATAGAAACACAAGAACCAAACTAGATGAATTTCTCTTCCTTTAAATGTTAGTGAATATATCTTATAATAGACAAAAAACTCAATATTAAGCTAATTAACATTTAATTTGATTTTTGAACTTGTTACTGTAATAAGTAGTAATAGTGTAAGGTGATACAACTCACCGTCAACAAATGTGTACTGAAAGCCCCTGCCAATCCATAAATTATATAAAAGGAAACTACACAATAAAAACAAAAATCTTCAGTTATTATGAAGCAAAAGAAGACATTTTGGGGAAATATAGTGAAAGCCTTTAACCATGCCCCCTCAAGTTTGACCAAGTAAGCCCCCGTAAGTGCTTCCTCTGTAATCTCCATGTTTTACATGATTGCTGGATCATCTCCACAAGTAGGACCGTAAGCATCCTGAGAAAAGGAGCTGTAACCCTTTCACTTTTGTATCTTTAGCAACTGTGAATTGGAGACACTCAGAAATGTTTGATGAATAGTTAATTCCACAAGAAGTGTGTGGTCATCATATCCACATCAAGAATTCTGGGAGATCACAAAGGTCTCATTTGTACAATTTGAACTGGGTTCCTGAGGGAGACTGAATGATATTGGAGACCCATTAATCCTCTGACCACAGTCAGGTTCCTTGGAGAAAATTTTCCCTACAACTCCTAGGGAAAGTGCTGTAGTGTATAAAACTAAAGAATTAACCCTAAGAAGGCAGAAATCTAAAAAATGTATTACTTTTTCTAGGATACAGTACTGAGGATAGAGAAATAAACTCGAATATGGCACAAAGTGATCTCATCTAGTCAGAAGGAAAAAAAAATCAGAAGTGTTTGGTGTACACAGGCAACAAAAGCAAGATATTTTTCTTCAAGAGTAAGGATGACATAAAAGAGGAGTCAATTAATGTTATACGTATTCTCAGAATTTCAGTACTGCAGTACTATATTCAGTCTATTTTACCCTCTCAAAACTGAAGCAGATGCTACAAAGACCAACTCTTCAGAGTAGTCTTCAGTTTGGGTGGAAGATATTAAATTTAAAATGACACACTCAGAATCTGCCCTAGCAATTCTTACCTCCAGGGCTGAGGCTGTTTCAAATACTTCTGAAAGTATCCTCATGCCCTCCTCTCAGAGATCTATACTAGCCAGGAGAGAAGGGAATAAAGTCCCAAATGCTCAAAACTCTTGCTTCCCTACCTGCAGCCATACCAATGACAAGTTCCTTCTTGTGTAATCAGCTATTTCTTGTGACCAAATTCCCAGTACAAGTTTCTTGGGCTATATTAATCTCAAAAGAATTATTTTTAGTTACTTTTTTAAAGTAATAAGTGTTGCTGCTTTTTCTAAGAATGAAGATAACCAGTATTCACAGTGAACATGAAGTTACCATTGTACATTCATTCAGTGGTTTATAAACCATTCTCTGCAGTACATGAGAGCTAAGGGTTGCTAGAGAAGCAGGGGTGGTCTAGGGCTGTGGTGCTACCTCCAGAGCCACACTGTCTACTGTTCTACAGGACGGTCACAGTAATCTAAATGAGTTTGTTGCTAATACATAAGGGTGACCAATTTGCTTTCAAACGTATGATTGGGGGGGTGACAACTATTTTTTTAATGTTTAAACTTTCATTAGTAACTTTATTATTACTGTTTTTATACAGTTGCTTATATTAATTTTATTAAAGTAGATCACTTATCTTATTTAAATAAGTTAATTTTGTCGAGATATAATTTGCACAAAAATCTTAACCCTGTAAATAAAGTCAGCGTTCTTTCTTCCTTCCTAATCTGAATCCCTTTATTTCTTTTTTCCCGACTGCATGAGACAGAACTGTCTTTTTTCAATTACTAGAATGATATAAGTAACAATTCCTTAAAATATGTTTTAAATGACTTCAGAATCTCAATATTTCTGCTATTTAGGTGCCAAGGTAAATAATCTTCTACTGTTTCATTCATGACATAGATTGTTTTGGCATATTCCAACCAACCTCCTGAGCATCAGGCCATCTGTCTGGCCATCTGTCTATCTGTCCTTGCTTTCTACCCTCTCTCTCAGAAATGCCTGTAATTAAGGTGGTGTTTTATTTCAAAATACACAGTTCCTACACTGTCAATCAGTAGATCCTGATTTGCATAATCCAAAGAAATACTGATTTACAGGATACAACTGAACCAGTTCTGTAACTAAGATTGTATAAGTCAGGAATTACTTATGTGTGCAGATAAGTTCACAAAACAGGCCAGAGACTGCTCTCTTTAGAAAGGCCTGCTTGCAGGCTGGTCCTTGGCTGATATCCAGCTAATGACTGGCAAAATAAGTCTACTATAACACAAAGCTTTACCAAAACAAGTAGCTCACTGTGCCTAGATGGTACACACAATGTCAGTTTTACTAAACATCTGCTTTTCCTGCTTGTCTGGGCTCTCAGTGACTGCCAGTCTCACTGGCACTCTGTGCTTCCATAACTGACCTCTAATAAAGACCCTGGACTCCCAGTTCCAAGTGAGCTTGCCTGGCAAGCAACAGTTCACACAAGTTTCCACAATTTATTGCTAGGGGAACTGAATGAGTATTGTGTGACTACACTAAGAGAACTCTGCAAAGCTTATGTCTGGTTTCCCTTTGCTGATTTTTGCTTTGCACCATTTCACTATAATAAATCTTAGCCTTGAACAGGATTGTATGCTGATTTCTGTGAATCTTCTTAGCCAATCATCGAGCCTGGAAGTTCCACTGAAACTGAACCTGAACCTTGGAGAGCCTTGACAGAGTATGTTTTTACCTAGGATAAGAAATACATTGCCATTCTCACAGACAGATACTACTTAGTTATCTTGCCCTCTGAGTTCCTGCCTGACACGTCCCAGGGGACAAAAAAACCTACACAGTGTTAGGTGCACAGTGTTAGGTCTACTGTGGGCCATCACAGAAACGGTCATCTGTGAAAGAAGAAATAATTGCGAAAATGTCACTATTTCTACTGCAAATATTTTTCATATAAAGCCCACTGGCCTTTATGGAAATATTTTAGGAAGTAACAAGCTAATTATTTCCTTAATATAAAAATACACCTGTCCAACAAATTTAACTTATTCTACTTTTGTGCAAGCAATGGGTACATGTGATTAAGGCCGAAATGACAGACTAAAGATCATTAATAAAGGTCATTAAACCAGGGACAACACCAGGGACACCTGTGAAACACCATCATCTTTCCCACCTGAGACTCTGACTCTCTTTCCATCAGGCCTGTCCTGTCTTTTCCCTCAAGACTGACTCCCAACTAATTCCCTTTAACATAAAAACTTTCTCAGACAAGTCACCAAAAAAAAAAAAAATCCAGCAAGTCATCTGCATTAGGGAAATAAAAAGAAAACCTCCTGACTGTACTCAAATTACATCCACATATCCCCAAAAGCCAACCTTGTGCTTAAGTGTCCTTAATCCTTAGTCATCTAGTACGAAAAATGAAAGACTTACACTCTTTGCAGGCATAATCACCGAGAAAAGGCATAACTTTGACTCCTCCACATCTCCAGCCGGCGCAGAGAATCTCCACTTCACGTTAAACGGAGAACCGAGGTGGGCACCCGGGGCCGCCAGTGGCCGGCGCCCATACGGCTTGGGAAGACGCAGACCAGGTGAGCTTCGCGGTACCGCGGTAGCCCCACAGACAAGCCTGGGCCAGAGCCGCATAGCCCCCTGGACAGACTGACCTCCACCCGGGAAAAAAAGAGAAACTGAGTACTAAGCAATAAGAACAGTTAAGACACGCTGGAAAGAGGGTGGGGCGCCCTGAGCGCTGAAGATTGGGGGAAGGGAATCCTTCCCGGGACTGTAAATAAACGAGCCGGGCGGGCCGGAGAGGCTCTGGCGGGAGCGGGGCGCGCCAGCAACCAGGAGCAGGGACGCTTGTGAGAGGAGGGAAGACCCACTTCCCACGTGAACTGTAAATAAACACGCAGGCCTGACAACGCGGGGCAGTGTCGCCTTTCCCAGTGCTTGGAAAGGGAAAAGCCTGTAGCAGAGGCCCCCCTCCCCCGCACAGGAGAACTCTGAGCAAACAAAGCCTGTGGGACCAGGTGAGTGCTAAGCTCACCCCAGAGATCTGCATAAATAACGCCGCCAGCTACAGGCTGAGAGCAGCAGGCAGGCAAGCCACAGTTGCAGGTACCACTCTCAGAACTGCCTCCAGACGCTTTTTTTTCTTTTTCTCCCTACCTTTGATGAGAGAACAACCGAATTACACCTGCAAGCCGAAAAACTTACTGAAACTGTATTGCATTTGAACTGGGGACACTTGGTGGGGTTTTTTTTTTCTTCTGTGTGTGTGTGTGAGTGTAGTTTTGTTCTACTTTATGCATCCCCTTTGATGAGACAACTACAGAACAACATCTGAGGCACCAACTCCAGGACTGGAGATTGAGACGGACATCCAAATTATTAAGACTGAAATTGCATTGCATATAAACTTGGAAGTTTTTTGGTTTTTTGGTTTTTTTTGTTTTTTTTTAATTTTCTATTTTCCATTTTATTTTAATTCATTTTTATAAATAGATATTACTTTCATATACTTATTTTTTACTTTTTTTTTTTATCTTTGATTTTCAATCCTCTCTCTGTCACTCTATTGTCTGTTCAGCTTACTGTCGATTAGTACACTAACACTCCCTGTTTATACCTTTGAAACTCTCTTGTCTGATACCTTGTTCTGCTTTCTCCCTCTTGTCTGTATATTTGTTTTCCCCTTTTCTTTAACTTCTTGCTTTCCATCTCAGCTCACTCTTCCATTCTCAATATTACCATTGTTATTATTACAAGCTAGAAAATACTTAATTACACACAGTACAGGGACAGTAACAACACCAAGGACAATGACAGGAAGACAGAAAAAACAAGGAAACCAGTTTCCCCACAGCAAAAAATTAGTACAGGAACCAGAGGGGAATGAAGAGAACAGAAACTCAGAGCCAGACTCCAACAAAATGAAGATAAACTATGCCAAAGGACCCAATGAACCCTACAAGAATAATTTAAAAGAAGACATACTACAAGTACTCAATGAGAATTTTATAGAGATGATACTGGATAGGGTCAACCAAAATGTACAGGAGACACTCAAGAAATTCCAAGACAATAAAAATAGAGAATTTGAAAAAGCAAAAGAAGAAATAAAGGAAACCATAGAAGCACTGTATAAACACCAAAGTGAAAGAGAGAACACAATGAATAAATGGATAAATGAACTCAGGATAAAAATAGACAACAATAAAGAAGAAAACAGCCAGGATATGGAAAACCTCAGAAAAAAGAACGAAACAGAACTGCAAAACAAAACGGAAGGCCAATCCAGCAGAATAGAACAAACAGAAGACAGAATCTCAGAACTTGAAGATGAAATGGTAATTAAAGGAAAAACTGAAGAACTACTAATTAAACAACTCAAGACCTGTGAAAAGAAAATGCAAGAACTCACTGACTCCATCAAAAGACCAAACTTGAGAATCATGGGCATCGAAGAAGGAGAAGAGGTGCAAGCGAAGGGAATGCGTAATATATTCAACAAAATAATAACGGAAAATTTCCCAAATCTAGAGAAAGATACTCCCATACAAATGCAAGAGGCCTCCAGGACACCAAACAGAGCAGATCAAAATAGAACTACTCCACGACATATCATCATTAAAACAACAAGTTCAGAAACTAAGGAAAGAATATTGAAGGCTGCAAGAGAGAAAAAACAAGTAACATACAAAGGTAAACCCATCAAAATCACAGCAGACTTCTCAACAGAAACATTAAAAGCAAGAAGAGCGTGGGGTGAGATCTTCCGGGCACTGAATGAAAATAACTTCAACCCCAGGATACTCTACCCAGCAAAGCTATCATTCAAAATAGATGGAGCAATAAAAGTCTTCCATGATAAGCAGAAACTAAAACAATATGTGACCACAAAGCCACCATTACAAAAGATTCTGCAAGTGATCCTGCACACAGAAAGTGACACCCAACTTAACCATGAAAAGGCAGGCAGCACCAAACCACAGGATAAGAAAAAGCAAGACAGTAGAGAGTAACATCAAGTTAGGTACACACAATCAAACCTTCAAACAACTAAGATAACTAAATGGCAGGAATCACCACATACATATCAGTACTAACGCTTAATGTTAATGGACTTAATTCACCCATCAAAAGACACCGTTTGACAAAATGGATTAAAAAAGAAGATCCAACAATTTGTTGCTTACAGGAGACTCATCTCACCAACAGAAATAAGCATATGCTTAGGATGAAAGGCTGGAAGAAGATTTACCAAGCCAATGGCCCCCGAAAACAAGCAGGAGTAGCAATACTTATCTCTGACAAAGTAGACTTCAAACCTACATTGATCAAACGAGATAAAGAAGGACATTCCATACTAATAAAAGGGGAAATAGACCAAAAGGAAATAATAATCATCAATCTGTACACACCCAATGTCAACGCACCCAATTTCATCAAACATACCCTGAAAGACCTAAAAGCATATATAAACGCCAACACAGTGGTTGTGGGAGACTTTAACACTCCATTATCATCAATAGATAGGTCATCCAAACAAAAACTCAATAAAGAAATCCAAGATCTAAAATATGCAATAGATCAAGTGGACCTAGTAGATGTCTACAGAACATTTCATCCAACCTCTACACAATATACATTCTTCTCAGCAGCCCATGGAACCTTCTCCAAAATAGATCATATCCTAGGGCACAAAGCAAGCCTCAGCAAATATAAGAAAATAGAAATAATACCATGCATACTATCTGACCACAATGCAGTAAAAGTAGAACTCAACAACAAAAGTAAAGACAAAAAACATGCAAACAGCTGGAAACTAAATAACTCATTACTTAATGAAGAATGGATCATCGATGCAATAAAAGAGGAAATTAAAAAGTTCCTAGAAGTCAATGAAAATGAAAACACAACCTACCAGAACCTATGGGACACAGCTAAGGCAGTCTTGAGAGGAAAGTTTATAGCCATGAGTGCATATATTAAAAAGATTGAAAGATCCCAAATCAATGACCTAATGATACATCTCAAACTCCTAGAAAAACAAGAACAAGCAAATCCCAAAACAAATAGAAGGAGAGAAATAATAAAAATAAGAGCTGAAATCAACGAAATAGAAACCAAAAAAACCATACAAAGAATTAATGAAACAAAAAGTTGGTTCTTTGAAAAAATAAACAAGATCGATAGACCCCTGGCAAACCTGACTAAAATGAGGAGAGAAAAAACCCAAATTAGTAGAATCAGGAATGCAAAAGGGGAGATAACAACAAACACCATGGAAGTCCAGGAAATCATCAGAGACTACTTTGAGAACCTATATTCAAATAAATTTGAAAATCTAAAAGAAATGGACAGATTTCTAGATACATATGATCATCCAAAACTGAACCAAGAGGAAATTAATCACCTGAATAGACCTATAACACAAAATGAAATTGAAGCAGCAATCAAGAGTCTCCCCAAAAAGAAAAGTCCAGGACCTGATGGATTCTCTGCTGAATTCTATCAGACCTTTAAAGAAGAACTGATACCAACCCTCCTTAAACTGTTCCATGAAATAGAAAGGGAAGGAAAACTGCCAAACACATTTTATGAAGCCACTATTACACTTATCCCAAAACCAGGCAAAGACACCTCCAAAAAGGAGAACTATAGGCCAATCTCCTTAATGAACATTGATGCAAAAATCCTCAACAAAATAATGGCAAATCGAATTCAGCAACACATCAAAAAGATTATTCACCACGACCAGGTAGGCTTCATCCCAGGGATGCAGGGGTGGTTCAACATACAAAAATCAATAAACGTAATAAACCACATTAACAGAAGCAAAGACAAAAACCACTTGATCATCTCAATAGATGCAGAAAAAGCCTTTGATAAGATCCAACATCATTTCATGATAAAAGCTCTAAGAAAACTAGGAATAGAAGGAAAGTTCCTCAACATTATAAAAGCTATATATGACAAACCTACAGCCAGCATTATACTTAATGGAGAAAAATTAAAACCATTCCCTCTAAAATCAGGAACCAGACAAGGATGCCCACTATCTCCACTCCTATTCAACATAGTACTGGAATTCCTAGCCAGAGCAATTAGGCAAGAAGAAGGAATAAAAGGAATACAAATAGGTAAAGAAACTGTCAAATATCCCTATTTGCAGACGACATGATCCTATACCTTAAAGACCCAAAAAACTCTACTCAGAAGCTTCTAGACATCATCAATAGCTATAGCAAGGTAGCAGGATATAAAATCAACATAGAAAAATCATTAGCATTTCTATACACTAACAATGAGCAAACGGAAAAAGAATGTATGAAAACAATTCCATTTACAATAGCCTCAAAAAAAATCAAATACCTAGGTGTAAACCTAACAAAAGATGTGAAAGACCTCTACAAGGAAAACTATACACTTCTGAAGAAAGAGATTGAGGAAGACTATAGAAAGTGGAGAGATCTCCCATGCTCATGGATTGGTAGAATCAACATAGTAAAAATGTCTATACTCCCAAAAGTAATCTACATGTTTAATGCAATTCCCATCAAAATTCCAATGACATTCATCAAAGAGATTGAAAAATCTACTGTTAAATTTATATGGAAACACAAGAGGCCACGAATAGCCAAGGCAATACTCAGTCAAAAGAACAATGCAGGAGGTATCACAATACCTGACTTCAAACTATATTACAAAGCAATAATAATAAAAACAGCATGGTACTGGCACAAAAACAGACATGAAGACCAGTGGAACAGAATAGAGGATCCAGATATGAAGCCACACAACTATAAGCAACTTATCTTTGACAAAGGAGCTAAAAATATACGATGGAGAAATAGCAGCCTCTTCAACAAAAACTGCTGGGAAAACTGGTTAGCAGTCTGCAAAAAACTGAAACTAGATCCATGTATATCACCCTATACCAAGATTAACTCAAAATGGATCAAGGATCTTAATATCAGACCCCAAACTCTTAAGCTGATACAAGAAAGAGTAGGAAATACTCTGGAGTTAGTAGGTATAGGTAAGAACTTTCTCAATGAAACCCCAGCAGCACAGCAACTAAGAGATAGCATAGATAAATGGGACCTCATAAAACTAAAAAGCTTCTGTTTATCAAAAGAAATGGTCTCTAAACTGAAGAGAACACCCACAGAGTGGGAGAAAATATTTGCCAACTATACATCAGACAAAGGACTGATAACCAGAATATACAGGGAACTTAAAAAACTAAACTCTCGCAAAACTAATGAACCAATAAAGAAATGGGCAGGTGAACTAAACAGAACTTTCTCAAAAGAAGAAATTCAAATGGCCAGAAAACACATGAAAAAATGCTCACCATCTCTAGCAATAAAGGAAATGCAAATTAAAACCACACTAAGATTCCACCTCACCCCTGTTAGAATAGCCATCATCAGCAACACCACCAACAACAGGTGTTGGCGAGGATGCGGGGAAAAAGGAACCCTCTTACACTGTTGGTGGGAATGTAGACTAGTACAACCACTCTGGAAAAAAATTTGGAGGCTACTTAAAAAGCTGGACATCGATCTACCATTTGATCCAGCAATACCACTCTTGGGGATATACCCAAAAGACTGTTACTCCAGAGGCACCTGCACATCCATGTTTATTGCGGCACTATTCACAATAGCCAAGTTATGGAAACAGCCAAGATGCCCCAGCACTGACGAATGGATTAAGAAAATGTGGTATCTATACACAATGGAATTTTATGCAGCCATGAAGAAGAACGAAATGTTATCATTCGCTGGTAAATGGATGGAATTGGAGAACATCATTCTGAGTGAGGTTAGCCTGGCTCAAAAGACCAAAAATCGTATGTTCTCCCTCATATGTGGACATTAGATCAAGGGCAAACACAACAAGGGGATTGGACTATGAGCACATGATAAAAGCGAGAGCACACAAGGGAGGGGTGAGGATAGGTAAGACACCTAAAAAACTAGCTAGCATTTGTTGCCCTTAATGCAGAGAAACTAAAGCAGATACCTTAAAGCAACTGAGGCCAATAGGAAAAGGGGACCAGGAACTAGAGAAAAGGTTAGATTAAAAAGAATTAACCTAGAAGGTAACACCCACGCACAGGAAATCAATGTGAGTCAATGCCCTGTATAGCTATCCTTATCTCAACCAGCAAAACCCCTTGTTCCTTCCTATTATTGCTTATACTCTCTCTACAACAAAATTAGAGATAAGGGCAAAATAGTTTCTGCTGGGTATTGGGGGGGGGAGCGGGAGGGGGTGGAGTGGGTGGTAAGGGAGGGGGTGGGGGCAGGGGGGAGAAATAAACCAAGCCTTGTATGCACATATGAATAATAAAAGAAAAATGAAAAAAAAAAAAAAGAAAAAAGAAAGACTTAGAACAAGGCTATCAGCAATATGGATCTTTTCCAGGTACAAAATTTTTAAGACCATAATACTGCCTTTAAAACACTGAAGATCATTTTTGTATGGTTATAATACCCTCCTCTGAAATGAGAACTATAGTCAGCTCCTTTAAGAAGCCCTGACACAAACTGAGAAAAAAAAAAAAAAGAGAGAGAGAAAGCATGCTTCTACTCCCCAATCCTCATGAGATATTTTCCCTGTGAAAGTTAATAGGGAGAAGAAAAAAAATGAATAGCTTTCTACATTACTTCGTAGTTTGAACCCTAACTTTTTACAGGTTGGTTTAAAAAATAATAATAAAAGAAGCATCCATATCAGAAATTCTTCACCCCTTAGCTCATTTTTCCACCTTCCCTCTCCTCTGTAGTCCTCCATAGTCAGGTAGGAGGTGATAAGTGGAAAAACACTATCCTGTGGGATGCCTGAGCCACCCAATTCTGAAAACAAAGCTGTTCCTAAAGAATGGCAAATGGCACTTAGGCTTCAAGAGTCTTATCTTATTTGGAAGTGCCTAAAGTTGCCCAGTAACTAATTCAGGGACAAAGAGGAGGAAAGGACAACAAAGATGTGAAAATCAAGAGGAAAGCCCCAGTCTCAATCAGGTAGTTCTAAAAAAGTGATGAGAATGTCTCAAAGATATCCCAGCACCACCACTACCAATCCCATCATTTTATCCAGTTACCAAGAAACCCAAGCTGGACATGGTTGCCTGGCAACTGCACCTTCTATATACCAAGTTATGTTATTCCAAAGTATGATCACAGTTCTTGGCTGTGAAAAGTAAAATCCTGAATCAACTCAGCAGGCTTTGACAGCCAACAATGTACAAGTCACTGAGTTACAGAAGATACAGAGATGAATGTATATCCTCTGCCTCCAGGAAACTCACTGTTCTATGGACATATGGCAAAGCGCCTCACTGATTCTTGACAATTCATATATATCAACAGATATAGGAAAATGCATGACAAAGTACAAATTCCATTGTTAATGCAAGCTCTTAGAAAACCATGACTAGAAAAGAACCTCTTTAACTTGTTAAAGAATAGCTACAAAAAAATCCACAGGTAATTCACTGGTGAGAAACTAGATGCTGTCCTCTAAGATGGATAACTAGGCAAGGATGCTCTCTCTCTTACCTCTCCTATTCAACATATTAGCAGTCCTACAATAAGACAAGAAAAGGAAAGGCATATATGGATTGGGAAGGAAGAAATAAAACTGTCACACTTCTCAGATGACATGTAAAATATCCCAAAGAAAAACAAAACTTTTGGAAGCTAGGGCTGTATCTCAGTGCTAAGAGTGCCTGCCTAGCATGCACAAGGTCCTGGGTTTGATCTACAGCACCACAAAAAAAAAAAAAAATCCTCCTGAACAACTAAACTCTGCAAGGCCACAAAATACGAAGTTAATATGCATGTCAATTTTTCCTACATAGCAGCAATTGACAATGTGAACTGAAAATTAAAAGTAAAATGTCATTTACAACAGCTTCACCAAAACTGAAATGTATAGGCATAAATCTAACAAAATATATATATAGTATCTATATGAGGATACTATATATGAGGAACTCTATGAAACTTTGATAAAAGAAAGCAAAGATCTAAATAAATGGACTGATATTTCCTCTTCATGAAAAGATAGACTCAGAATTGTTAAGATCTCAATTTTTCCCTATGTGTTTAAATAATCAATACAATCCCAACAAAAATTCCAGAAAGTTATTTTGTGTATATCAACGAACTCATTCTAAATTTCATATGAAAAGGCAAAAGATACAGAATAGCCAACAAAATACAAACAAAAAAGAATAATGTTGGAAGATTGATACTTTCACAATTTCAAGACTCATATTACCAAATCTCGTCTCCTAAATTATCAGGTCTGTGTGGTCTCTCGGAATAGTCTTGCCATCTGTGGTCCTTGAAGCCTACACAAGTTATTTCCTTCCAAAATACCAAGGTAGTATAGGTATAGGATAGACATTGCCTTTCCGAAAGGGAGAAATTAGAAGGAAAGGGGTCACAGGTCCCAAACTGTTGAGAATAATCCTATTGTAGGTTCAGTCTGCATGCCAGGCCCACTGAGGCCCTGCTGGCCTCTAACCTACCCTCAGTAAAAGTGATCCCAACCTGTCTACCTGAGGCAGATTCAATCTCTGGGCAGTTTATTACCTACTTATAAAATATTAAAAGTCTGACAACCTTCCTTCATTTTACTCTAACTCTTTCCTCTTCAGTCCAAGCTGTCTGGTAAGAGTTGACTGGATCCATGAATCACTCATAATCTCTTCAGTGAAAGTTTGTCTAGCCACACTCATGGACCTATTTCCACAGCACATTCCTAGATAGCTGGAGAATTTTCCAAACTATCAAGTGCTGGTTCCTTTTTGCTTAACAAGTACTTCCTCATTTTATTTATAACCAGAATTTTACTATAAGCAGGAAGGAAAATGGTGGCCCTATCTTTCACACTGCTTAAAAATCTCCTGGGACAAATATGTAAATTTATTGGTTACAAGTTCTACTTTCTATTCCAACTAGAATACAATTCAGCAAGTTTCTGACACTTTGTAACAAGGATCACCTTTCCTCCAAGTCAATTACTGTGTTCAGCTTCTCCTTCAGGTGAGAAACACCTTTGAACTTCAGCATTTCCAGCACAATCCTGCTCATGATGATGTGTGTACTCTCTAAGAAGTATCTTCCCACAACTCCCTTGTCTCCGAGCCTTCACTAGAATCATTTCTGAGGTCCACATTTCCATCCACAGTCTTTAATACAATCCAGGTTTTTAAATCATGCAAGGCCCTTCCTGTCTCTACTTACTGCACAATTCCAAAACCATTTCTTTCTTTTTTGGGGGTTTCTTATAGCAAAACCACAATTCTCGGTACCAAAATATGTACCAATATCCAAGGAATGCCATAATAAAGTATTGTGCCACAAACTGGATATATTCTCCAGAAGTCTGGGATTAGAGTGGCAGCAAAGCCATGTCCTCTCTTGAAAGCTCTAGAATGAGCCTTCCCTCTTCCTAACTTTTATGGTTTCCAGCAATCCTTGATGATCCTTGGCTTACAGACACATCACTCTAACTTCTGCCTCTATTGTTGCAGGAATTTCTCCCTCTGAGCCCGTGTCCATATTTCTTTTGTCTTGTGAGGACACCAATCATTGGTTCAGACTTTATTTTCACTTGTTCACCTCTGCAAAGACCCTATTTCCAAATAAGTTTACAGTCATAATAAGTACTCAGGGCTAGAACTTTAAAGCATCTTTTTGCACAAGTCACCCACATATCAATTACAAAAGAGAAAACCAAGGCAATGAGTGTTTAAATATAATACCAAAGGATGATCCATGAAAAGTAAGTTGGTAGTTGGACTTTATTAAAATTAAAAACTTCTGTTCTGCAAATGACATTGTTAAAAGAATAAAGACAAGCCAGAGAACTGAACAAAATATTGTAAAACAAGTATGTAATAGATTATTTGGAATCCACAATACACAGAGAACCCTTAAAGCTCAACAAAACAGCTCAATTTAAAACTGAATAAAACATCTAAACTGACACCTCACCAAAAAATATAGATGAGAAATGAGCATATGAAAAGACGCTCAATATTCTATGTCTCTAGAGAACTGCAAATTAAAACAACAATGAGCTACTATTTTTTTTTTTTCATTTTTCTTTTATTATTCATATGTGCATACAAGGCTTGGTTCATTTCTCCCCCCTGCCCCCACCCCCTCCCTTACCACCCACTCCGCCCCATTCTTCTCCCCCCCTCAATACCCAGCAGAAACTATTTTGCCCTTATTTCTAATTTTGTTGTAGAGAGAGTATAAGCAATAATAGGAAGGAACAAGGGTTTTTGCTGGTTGAGATAAGGATAGCTATACAGGGCATTGACTCACATTGATTTCCTGTGTGTGGGTGTTACCTTCTAGGTTAATTCTTTTTGATCTAACCTTTTCTCTAGTTCCTGGTCCCCTTTTCCTATTGGCCTCAGTTGCTTTAAGGTATCTGCTTTAGTTTCTCTGCGTTAAGGGCAACAAATGCTAGCTAGTTTTTTAGGTGTCTTACCTATCCTCACCCCTCCCTTGTGTGCTCTCGCTTTTATCATGTGCTCATAGTCCAATCCCCTTGTTGTGTTTGCCCTTGATCTAATGTCCACATATGAGGGAGAACATACGATTTTTGGTCTTTTGAGCCAGGCTAACCTCACTCAGAATGATGTTCTCCAATTCCATCCATTTACCAGCGAATGATAACATTTCGTTCTTCTTCATGGCTGCATAAAATTCCATTGTGTATAGATACCACATTTTCTTAATCCATTCGTCAGTGCTGGGACATCTTGGCTGTTTCCATAACTTGGCTATTGTGAATAGTGCCGCAATAAACATGGATGTGCAGGTGCCTCTGGAGTAACAGTCTTTTGGGTATATCCCCAAGAGTGGTATTGCTGGATCAAATGGTAGATCGATGTCCATCTTTTTAAGTAGCCTCCAAACTTTTTTCCAGAGTGGTTGTACTAGTCTACATTCCCACCAACAGTGTAAAAGGGTTCCTTTTTCCCCACATCCTCGCCAACACCTGTTGTTGGTGGTGTTGCTGATGATGGCTATTCTAACAGGGGTGAGGTGGAATCTTAGTGTGGTTTTAATTTGCATTTCCTTTATTGCTAGAGATGGTGAGCATTTTTTCATGTGTTTTCTGGCCATTTGAATTTCTTCTTTTGAGAAAGTTCTGTTTAGTTCACATGCCCATTTCTTTATTGGTTCATTAGTTTTGGGAGAATTTAGTTTTTTAAGTTCCCTGTATATTCTGGTTATCAGTCCTTTGTCTGATGTATAATTGGCAAATATTTTCTCCCACTCTGTGGGTGTTCTCTTCAGTTTAGAGACCATTTCTTTTGATGAACAGAAGCTTTTTAGTTTTATGAGGTCCCATTTATCTATGCTATCTCTTAGTTGCTGTGCTGCTGGGGTTTCATTGAGAAAGTTTTTACCTATACCTACTAACTCCAGAGTATTTCCTACTCTTTCTTGTATCAACTTAAGAGTTTGGGGTCTGATATTAAGATCCTTGATCCATTTTGAGTTAATCTTGGTATAGGGTGATATACATGGATCTAGTTTCAGTTTTTTGCAGACTGCTAACCAGTTTTCCCAGCAGTTTTTGTTGAAGAGGCTGCTATTTCTCCATCGTATATTTTTAGCTCCTTTGTCAAAGATAAGTTGTTCATAGTTGTGTGGCTTCATATCTGGATCCTCTATTCTGTTCCACTGGTCTTCATGTCTGTTTTTGTGCCAGTACCATGCTGTTTTTATTGTTATTGCTTTGTAATATAGTTTGAAGTCAGGTATTGTGATACCTCCTGCATTGTTCTTTTGACTGAGTATTGCCTTGGCTATTCGTGGCCTCTTGTGTTTCCATATAAATTTCACAGTAGATTTTTCAATCTCTTTAATGAATGTCATTGGAATTTTGATGGGAATTGCATTAAACATGTAGATTACTTTGGGGAGTATCGACATTTTTACTATGTTGATTCTACCAATCCATGAGCATGGGAGATCTCTCCACTTTCTATAGTCTTCCTCAATCTCTTTCTTCAGAAGTGTATAGTTTTCCTTGTAGAGGTCTTTCACATCTTTTGTTAGGTTTACACCTAGGTATTTGATTTTTTTTTTTTCATATGAAAAGACGCTCAATATTCTATGTCTCTAGAGAACTGCAAATTAAAACAACAATGAGCTACTATTAAGCCAAACTGACAATTCCAAATACTGGTAAGGCCATGAAATAACAGGCATGCCACTCATTATCAGTAGGAATGCAAAATGGTACAACCACTTAGGAAGACAGTTTAGCAGATTCTTAAGAAACTAAACATAATATCACCATATGATTCAGCAATTGCTCACTGAGGTATTCACCCATTTAATTTGAAAACTTATGTCCACACAAAAACCTGCATTAGAATGTTTATGGTTGTTTTATCACCAAAAACAAAGCAATGAAGATGTGCTTTCAGTCTGTGAATGGATAAACAAACTGTGATATGTTCAGATAAAGGAACATTACTCAGTGATTAACAAAAATGTGCTATTAAGCCACCATAAGATATGGAGCAACCTTAAATAAATGTTACTAAGGGAAACAAACCAATCTAAAAAGGCTATTATATATTATATAATTCCAAAAAGATGACATTGCAGAACAAGCAAAGCTATAGAGACAGAAAAAAAAAAAAAAGAAAATCACTGTTTGGCAGGACTACGAGGGACTAAGTGTAAGAATGAACATATGAAGCACAGGATTTTTAGAGCAATAAAACTATTCTGTATGTAATGGCAGACACTTGACATTATATATTTGTCAAAACCTAGAGAAATGTACAAGTCAAAGAGTTAAAAACTAAGGTAAACTATAGACTTTAGTTGGTAATAATATACAGAGAGTGGTACAACAAATATGCCCATCTAATGAAAGACATTAGTAATTGGGAAAACTGTGAGACTCTGTACTATCTGCTCGACTTTTCTGTAAATCTAAAACTTTTCTGAAAATAAAACTTTAAAAAAAAACAAGAGAACGAAATGTTTAAAGATAATTGTCTAAAGCAAAAGTAATTATATTGTAGGTTTTATAACATATGTAGAAATAAAATGTATGACAAGCATAGCACAACATATGGGTGGAAAGTAATGAAAGCCAACTATTGTCATTATTACACTATTTAAGGTGGCATAGTATTATTAACAGGGAGACTATGGAAAACTATTGTAAAGTCCAGAGAAACCCTATGAAAAAGAGGCAAAAAATGGTACAATATTATCAGAAGGTAGACTGGATAAACTATTGTCTTATAGCAACCTCTAAGAAAAATAGTGAAAAATAAAAGAAAGAAGCAGAAAGGAGGAAAAATGCAGCAGCAGCATAAGCCACCAGCAATGATAAAATGAAGTGGTAAGAAAATCCTGATTTAAGTCAAAAGAGGACAGGAAAAGAAAAGGATTAAAGAACAGATGAGACAAATAGAAAACTGGCAAGATAGCAGATTAAGATCTATCAATAATTACTTAAAACACAGATGGTCTTAATCATTAAAATTTAAATGGCAGAAATTATCTCATTGGATTGGAAAAGTAAGATCCAATTATTTACTATCTATAAAAAACACACTTTAAATATAATGGCATTGGTAAATTAAAAGAATGAGAAAAGATAACACATGAAAACACTAATCAAAAACCTAGGATGGCATATTAGCACCTGACAACATAAGACTTCAAAACAGAAAAACATTTCCACAAAAAAAGAGGGGCATTACATAATAAAAGTGTGCAACCATTCTAAACATAGCTTCAACAGTCATAAACAAAAACTGAAAGGAAAAACAGAAATGTCCACAGGACAAGTTATGGAAACAGCCAAGATGCCCCACTACTGACGAATGGATTAAGAAAATGTGGTATCTATACACAATGGAATTTTATGCAGCCATGAAGAAGAATGAAATGTTATCATTCGCTGGTAAATGGATGGAATTGGAGAACATCATTCTGAGTGAGGTTAGCCTGGCTCAAAAAACCAAAAATCGTATGTTCTCCCTCATATGTGGACATTAGATCAAGGGCAAACACAACAAGGGGATTGGACTGTGAGCACATGATAAAAGCGAGAGCACACAAGGGAGGGATGAGGATAGATAAGACACCTAAAAAACTAGCTAGCATTTGTTGCCCTTAACGCAGAGAAACTAAAGCAGATACCTTAAAGCAACTGAGGCCAATAGGGAAAGAGGAACAGGTACTAGAGAAAAGGTTAGATCAAAAAGAATTAACCTAGAAGGTAACACCCACACACAGGAAATCAATGTGAGTCAATGCCCTGTATAGCTATCCTTATCTCAACCAGCAAAAACCCTTGTTCCTTCCTATTATTGCTTATACTCTCTCTACAACAAAATTAGAGATAAGGGCAAAATAGTTTCTGCTGGGTATTGAGGGGGGGGAGCGGGAGGGGGCGGAGTGGGTGGTAAGGGAGGGGGTGGGGGCAGGGGGGAGAAATGAACCAAGCCTTGTATGCACATATGAATAATAAAAGAAAAATGAAAAAAAAAAAAGAAATCAACAGAAACAAATCTGTAAATCTGAGAATTCCCAAATTTACAGAAGTTGTGAAATATATTTCTAAATAATCCCCAACTCAAATCAATAACAAATTATAAAATATTTTAATTGAGTGAAGGTAAAAAAAAAGAATGTATCAAAATTTATGAATAGAGCTAAAACAATGCTTAAAGGGAAATTTACAGTATTAGATGTTTTTATATTGGGAAACAACAGTGATCTCAAAGCAAGCTTAAGTTCCCATCTGAAGAAATTAAATACAGAGCAAGCAAAAGGAGGGAAATGAAAGGAAAAAAATCAGTGAAATGGAAAAACAAAAGAGAAAAATTAATGAAAGCAGGTCTTTGAAAATATCAAAAAAAATGATTATCCTCTAGACCAGCAATGCCCAATAGAACTGTGTGACAGAAACACAATCTACAGCTACACTGTCCAATATATTACTTGTGACTACTGGGCACTTAAAAGGTAACCAGTATGACTGAGCAACTCAATTTTTAATTTAATTTCACATAAATTAACACTTAAATATACATTATGTGGATAGGGAAAAGTGTACTAGAGAGTGAAACTATAGGTCAACTATTAAAGGGGAAAAAAGGGGTGAGGAGGGAAGGGCAGAGGCCAAGAAGAGGAAAGGAAGGAAAGAGTGAAGACACAAATAACCCAAATCAGAAAAGAAGCAAAAATGGTACTACAGATCCCAATGTTAGAGCCATTAGAAGGACAATAATCAAGTATTATAAATATTTGTCAAATTTGATAATATATATGAAAAGGACTACTTCTTTTCAAGACACAAAGTATCAAAGCTCACTCAAAAACAACTGAGTAGCATGTATAACGAATAGTGATCTATTATTAAGAGATATTGAGTCGAAGCACATTGGTTCATGCCTGTAATCCTAGCGACTCAGGAGGCTAAGATTAGAAGGATCAAAGTTTGAGGCCAGCCCAGGGGAGAAGTGTTCACTAGATCCTCATCTCAACACAAAAAACTGGATAGGTGTGGTGGTATGCACTTCTCATCCCAGGTATGGTGAGAAGCATAAATAGAAGCATCAAAGACGAAGCCAGCCCAGGCAAAAACAAGACCCTATCTCAAAAATAACCAAAACAAAAAGAACTAGAGGCATGACTCAAGCAGTAGAGTGCCTTCCTAGCAAGTGTGAAGCCCTGAGTTGAAACACCAGTACCATCAAAGAAAAAAAAAAAAAAAAAAAAAACAAGATGAGTCAACTATATAAAATCAACACAAGTAAACTCCAGGCCAAGGTGGTTTCCTGCCAGACTCTACCAAACCTTTAGGGAAAAATGACAACTTACAAAAAGTGTTCAAGAAAATTAAATGGGGAATACTTCCCAACTAATTTTATGAGACCACCATTAACCCTGGTAACAAAATCAAAGCTATCCAGACCAGTACCTTTACACACCAATATTTATCACAAATATAGTTGCAAAAAATCCTCAACAAAATTTTATCAAGTGGAATCAATATATTTCTCTATTTACTTGGTTTTCTTCATTTCGCTCCTAAATATTTTAGCTTTGAGTGCTAAATATTGCAGAATTTCACTAGACATATCCTTAGGTTTTTCATGTCATTACAAATGATATTTTTTAAGTTTGGATTTTCAACTGTTCATTGCCCCTTACTGAGAAATGCAGCTGGTTTTTGTATATTGACCTCAAATCCTGTGTCTATGCTAAAGTTACTTATTATTTCTACTAGCTTTTGTTGTATATTCCTTAGGATTTTCTATATAAATAATCACATCTACAAATAGACTATTGCATGTCTTCCTTTTTAATCTATATACCTTTATCTTTTTTATCCTTTATTTCACTGACAAGCACCTCCTCATAAATAGAAATGGTGAAATAGAAGAGCCAGACAACATAATATTAGTCCAAGAACAGATTTCTTCAGATAGGAAAACAGAGATCAGAAATAATTCATACATAAGATCAATTGATTTGGAGGAAGGGTACCAAGATAAAATAAGTAGTACTGGGAAAACTGGACATCCATATGCAAAATTATAAATTTCACCCAGTACTCATATATATATAAACATTAACTCAAAATAGACTACAGACCTAAATGTAAAACCTAAACCTATAAAATGTAAAACCTAAACCTATGAAAACCTAGGGGAAATATTTAACATTGGATTAAGCAACAATTTCCTAAGACATTAAAAGCATAAACCACAAAAAAAATTGAAAACAAGACTTCATAAAAATTAAAAACTCTGCTCTTCAAATGATAACATAAAGAAAACTCAAAGTCAAGACACAGACTGGGAGAAATTATAAAACATACATATAAAAAAACACATAACACACACATATTTATCTCCTTAAAACTCAAAAAGAAGACAATCCATTTTTTTTAATGGGGAAGATTTGAAAAGGCACTTCACCAAAGAATTACAGGTGGCGAGTAAACACATGAAAATATACTTTACACAAGTGGTCAACAGAAAAATTAAAAAACGTAATGAGATACCACTACATACTCATTAGAATAACTAAAATCACATGCGCACAATTGTATATACAGATAGTACAAAGGAGTTCTGGAGAGGGTGTGGAGGACATGTAACTTTTCATGCATTGTTGGTGGGATCACTAGTCATTGCCCTGCCTCAATTTTTCTTAAAAGCACTTCTCATCACTAAAAACTTTACTTGTACGTGTAAACCCATATGTGTACAGTATGCTCATGTCTGTTGTCTATCTTCCTCAATATAAGTACGATGACATTGATGACTTGGACTGTATTGTCACTACTGTGTCAGTCTAGCGCCAAGAATAGTAGCACAAAGTGGTCAAGAAAGGACTGTCCATAAGTGAATATACAGACTGTCCATAAGTGAATATACAGACACTGGGAACCCCGTCAGGGCAGTCTACAGAATATCAATATGCTAGTATAAAAGAAAATTAATTTGGATCATGATAAAACAGAATAGTGAGTTACAGGATTCTCAGAATTAATTCTTAGAATTAACTGGAGAACTTTGCAAAACTCAATTCCACACCATTCCAAACCAACAAAATCAGCATCTCTGAGAATGGGACCCAGCCCTGGTCATTTTTTTCCCCTAGGTGATCCCAATGTAAAATACAAGTTGCAAGTCACTGAGGAAATGGAACCTAGGCTTTGAAACTGATATAACTGGGTATAAAATCTGTTCAAGTTACTCAATCTCCCTTAGCCTCAAAATCCTCATCTACAAATTGAAACACTACGTACCTTGCAGAGTTGCTCTAAGACTGAGATCATATATAAAGTTCTCAGTAAATTTTAATTCTCTTCCCCAGGGTAAGCTTGATTGAATCTTCATTGCTAAGTGTGAGATATGCTAATTCAATCAATTCACATCTTTCACTGGTATCTGATTATTAGATTGAATATTTGCACTGGGAATTCAAATTGCTAATTTTTTCACCTTCCTAATGGTAAGATGCTGTTATTCAGGAATAACTAAACTATGGAGGGAAAGCTGACTGATTATTTCTACCAATGATTCTTAAACCTAACTGCACATTAAAATTATCTGAGAACCTTTTAAAAATACCAATGTCCAGACCCCATCCAAGCCAATTAAATCTAAATCCCTTGGGTGACGCCAAAGCATTGGTATCTTTTAAAAAGCCAATTGAAAGGTGATTCTAAAACAGAGTCAGAGCTGAAAAGCCTTGGTTTACAATAACGAGATCCCATGCTAACTGCCTATCTGAGCCACTTGGGGAGCTCTTAAAAAGATTCCAAGACCCTATTATGATTTACTGACTCAAACTGATGGAAGTGGAGCCCATCATTCTGCAAAAGTTCATAAAGCTCCCCTATGGTGATTCTGATGCAAACTCACTAGGAACCAGTACCTTTATATCATGCATTTACTCTCCCTGCTGCTTATCAGCAAAGATCATTTCAAACTTTCACTGGTCTCATGTACCAAGCCTGCCCAGTTGCTTTTAATCAATAACTAACACAACCCATCACAGTAACTCTAAAGATATTAAAGATCTTTTCAAGTGTTTTATGTGCAGCCCAGTGACCCACATCATCTACAATACGCTATGCCCAGCATTGGCTATGTAGCCCAGGCAACTGATCTTTCTAACCAAATCCCTCCCATGGGCTGCCAATTTGGGAACAACAAAATGGAATCATATTACTCCTTAAGCTTTCTGTCCCTTTGTGACAGGCACTGCCATGATTAGTGAAATGAAGTATGAATAAGCCTAATTGTTTTCTGCTCCTATAAGCAAATGTTATCTGTTTACATCCCTCAGAGAGATAATACAATCAGTGGAAAGAAAAGTGATCCATGGCTAGGGAATGATTTGGATGGAATTAATCAATCAGTATACACAATGCCATGCACAACCATAGTGAATACATTATCTTGTGTGATCCCCACAGTAACTCTATCAGACAGGTTTTATTATTCTTCCCATTTTCTGGATAAAGAAACAGAGGCAGCAGAAGTTAAATGATTTGCTCAAAGGCACACAGCTAGTAAGTGACAGTTTTTGAACCCAGGCAATTTGGCTTTAGAGTACTCTTAAAGGAGTGATGGCTAAGCAGTTTGAAAAAAAAAGTAGTCTGCAGCAAAACTAGAAACTGGAACTCTGCTGTTATTATGATTTATATCTTAAAACAGCCCTAGTTATCAGGGAGAATTAACAAGCTATTAACCTGAAAGTTTCCCTGGTGACCTTAGATCTACAGATGTTGGAACTACCAGTACATCAGATCCAATACGAAATGCAGTAATAAAAAATTTTCACAAAAATTTAGTAACTACCACTGTGACAAACTCTCAACTCATCCAGTCCAAGATGATGGCTCTAAAAACAAACAACCTGAATTATGAAGCTGTACAAAGATAACCACACCAGGAGCCAGACTTCTGAACAGCTGCAAACTGCAGTTGACTCTGGTTTGATTGAAGAACGTGTCACAGGAGAAGATCCTGTCAAGTGGTAAATGTCAGTCCTCCTCAGTCACGTTTGTACACACATAAAACCATATAAGAACTTCAACAAAAAGAGGTGACATTCATCACATGCCTGGCACTGTATTAAATGCTTTTCATGCTTGACTTCATTTAATCTTCCCAACACCTTTCCAGGGTTGAACACTTGCACAGAAAATCCCAAGCCCCACTAGTTGGAGCCACAAATACATGGCTCTCAAACAGGTACTTAACACTGCCTGGCAATTCAACTCCATTTCCCTAGTTCACTTTCCCACTTTCCAGAAGTATGCCAGAGGTCTCCTCTTCTGTCCCATCTTGTCCCCTACTTGCAGCTTATGATTGCTGACAGACAGACCTCCTTCTACCACCTGATCTGCAACGGTTGTCTCAGTTTCCCCTCTAGTTAAAACAGAATGTGTCCTACTCATTTCAAAACTTGGGGTGTCTTGGGGTGTCCTCCCCTCTCGATGTTAAAGAGCTGCCTCATGTTCCTCATGTTCAAGAGCTCCCCTCTTTCATATGCATCATTTCTCCCTCCTTATGAGTTAATGCGTATTGGCATACAAACAATTCTAGTTAGGCTGCACTTATTAAAACGATTAAAATTCTCCTAATTGTCAAAAATATCTTACACAGTAGCATTCAACAGAGGTGACACCACAATTTCCCCATCCTTTCTTGGGTCCTCCTCCTCTTTTTTGTGGATATTCTCAACTTATGTGGCTCCAGCCAGTCCCTTAGTTTAAATATCATCTATATGGTGATGATCACAAAAGTTAACTCTAGCCCTGACATCCTCCACGAATTCGGATTCAAATTTCTAATGGCCTATTTGACACCGCAATTTAAAAATCTACTAGATGGTTTATGTTACGTGTATTTTACCACAACCAAAAAAATAACATCTATAAGGTGAATGACAGATGGAGAGAGGGACAGACAGACAAATAGATGACGAGAAAAAACAAGTGTAATTAAATGTCAACAGTAGGCTCTAGGTGGTGGACGTAAAGCTCACTGTTAAATTCTTTCCATCTGTGCTGTTTGTATGTTGAATATTAGAAAGAAAGACAAAGTATGAAGTATCTGGACCCCAACATTCAAAACATCCGAAATGAAACACCACCCGTTTTCCCTGAGTTAAGGGCTCGGCCTTGCCTGGCTATCCCCGCCGGGGGACATGGCTCCAGGAGGCAGGACCCTCCCCTTCCGCGTGCCCAGCTCCTACAACAGTGCCTGGCACACTGGCGACCTTCAAAGCAGTGGCTCAATGCCCTGAAGGGCCGGGGCTCCCTCGAGGCCCCTCGGCCCTTGGCCCTTGGGTCCGACGAGGCCTTGGCCTCCGAACCTCCCCACCCTGGGCGGCGAACGCCAAGCCCAAGTCACGCGCGAGCTTAGTGCTCCTCGCCCTGCCCCTGAGCCCTTCCGGTGCCCAAACGCACAGCCAACGCAATCCCGAGTGCGGCCTGGCGTCCCCTCTGCCTCCGCAGATCCCGCTCACTCGGAACGGGAGGCCAGGTCCCCGATGCTGGCCTCCCCTCAGGCCTCAAGGGCACCTTTCCCTCCTCGAGAAGCGGGCCCAAGTCCGCTGTTCAGCCTCGGCGCCGCGGCCTCTCCTGCCCGCCTCACCTGGGCCCCAACCGCCTAGCCAGTTGGGTTCTCGCCAGAGCCTCAACACCGTCCAATCCCTGCAGCGCCCGCAAGCCTGCGCACTGCATCCCACCACCCCAACCCCGCCCTCCACCAGAACCAATAGTGCTTCCCCCTGCTGGTCCTCCGCAGTACTGCAGCACCCCCTTCTTGCCCGCCCCCCTCCCCCCAGTAAATTCCCTGGGGGCACTGGATCACTGCCCACTGCAGCCCCTCTCCCAGGACAGGCTCATAGTGCCAACAGCCTTCTAAGACAGTCCCACCTCCTGAACCACTGAGGACTGTTCTCCAGGGGTAACCCCTACTGAGCCCCAAAGGGCTGGGGTGGGAACTCCTTTTGCAATATCAGAGAAGGCCAACAGACTAATGCAAAAGTTGTCGCTAGCCTGTACCAGAGTATGAAGTTCTTTGACTACTAGATCACTTGAGCTAGTTTCAGTAAGGAAGGTTAGAGTACGAGAAATTCAGGGTGTAGACGTTGCCTGAAAATATGAAGCCAGAATCCTTTTCAGCTTGACACTCACACCTCTATCCATTTGGTCCTAGGTACAGCTATGTTGGCGGGTGGGGATGGAGGGAGATGGAGGGATGTCCATGTCACTTTAAGGTATGACATGACTATGGCACTTAGCTTCAGCCTTCCTTGCTGGACCAAGCAGAGAACCACACACTTAAACTGAGCTGAACCAATGGCTATCCTGTGTTCAGGCACAGTCAGCTTCCTATTCCAAAAGCCACTGATAGTAGATGACTTCTTTACTTCAGAGACTTGTCTTCCTGCAGTAGCCAAGGAGCCCTGTAGGAGAGCCAATGCCAGGTTAGGATTCCCCCTCCAAGATGGCCCCAGGTGTGTAATGGTTCTTTGTCTCCTCCACGTACCTAACAGAGGATTCTGCACATGGTTACCATTCCACAAACATGAGCAGCTGTGAACAAATTGTAATGCTATAAACATGAGCAGCTGTGAACAAATTGTAATGTTATAGATTGTGGTGTCCACACAGATGGTTGCTCCAGGAACCCAAAAAAGGGAGGAAATTCCATTCATAGCATCAGGAAATCCCGAATGGAGACTAAATGAACATGGGGAAGACTTCTCCCAGACTATCTGATAAATTATAATATAATTCCTGAGGCCACAGACCCAGAAGACTCTTCTTGGATTTCTGGAGTTTTAATCAGTGAAAAATTCAAAGAACTATAGAGTTCAGGACTCCCTCAAAAATTACTACCATTCCTTGGAGGCCTTTTTAAGCCCAGGTATCTCGCCAACTATCAATAGTGCAAGCAATTTTAAAGGCCTGGCCATAAATCTCTTCTTTGCTACTAAACAGCTGCTGATCCTAAGTAAGTTACTTCCCTACTTCTGTCTCAGTTTCCCTTTTTTTGAAAAGGGGACATAAGGTTATGAGGGTTTAATGAAATGAAGGGCAGAAGCATCCAGCCCCTTTCTGGACAGGAAATACTACTTTCCCTTCCTGGGAGATCAGATCCATAGACTTCTCTCAGGTAGTGACCCTCTCAGGGTTTCTGTATTCACTGTCCTTATCCTCACTGTCTGCTTCTCTCTGAGCAAAGAACTCACTACTGTCCTCCCCTCTTGTACTGTTAGGATAGGACTGGATGTGCACCATACATCAGGCCAGGTGCATTCCTGGACCAGAGACTGGTAGGTCCCCACTCTTCATGGTACCAGGACTCAACCTCACAGGGATTCCCACCAAATTCCAGTGCCCTCTCTCCGAAGTGCAGGCCTGGTGTCACTCTCTATTCCATCAGGCAAGGCCTCAGCTCTGCTCTCATCTGTTGTATTCCTCCAGATGCTCTTTCCAGCATGGCTAAGGAGTGTCTCCCTTGCTCAATGCCTGCTTTCCCCTAGATACCACCTAGTGATTTCTAGATGTCTTGGCCCATTTTACAGTACTATAATAAAATAACCAGACTAGTGGGTACACTGTTACCCCTGAAACCACCAAACCCTATATGTACCTATGATAAAGTGTAATTTATCAATTACATATAGTAAAAGATTAACAATAACAAAATAGAATTATAATTATATACTGGAATAAAATTGTCATCATCACTACTCTTGCATATTGAGTAAAATAAGGGTTGCTTGAACACAAGCACTGAGATATCAATAATCTGATAACCCAGAAGGCTACTAAGTGACTACATGGGTGGGTAGCATATACTGGTTGGATACACCGGATGAAGGGATGATTCATGGAGCACGGAATGGGACAGCTCAAGATTTCATCACACTGATCATTTCCCGCCGTGCCTCGCGGCTGGCTCTCGGCAGCAGAGGAGCGGGCGGGGTGTGTTACCCAGCAGCCCCCGCGGCGTTGCTCGGGCCTCTTCACGCGTCGCTGCTGCATTGTGGCCGCCGCCCGTCTTAGGGGCTGAGATACTTAGGGGCTGAGTGAACTTGGACTGCCGTGAACATGGAAGGGCCTTTGTCCGTGTTCAGAGTCCGCAGCACTGGAGAGGCGATCCGCTCCCAGAACGTTATGGCTGCAGCTTCTGTTGCCAATATTGTAAAAAGTTCTCTTGGTCCAGTTGGCTTGGATAAAATGTTAGTGGATGACATTGGTGATGTAACCATAACTAATGATGGAGCAACCGTCCTGAAGTTACTAGAGGTAGAACATCCTGCAGCTAAAGTTCTTTGTGAACTGGCCGACCTGCAAGACAAAGAAGTTGGCGATGGAACTACCTCAGTGGTTATTATTGCAGCAGAACTTCTAAAAAATGCAGACGAATTAGTCAAACAGAAAATTCACCCCACATCAGTTATTAGTGGCTATCGACTTGCTTGCAAGGAAGCAGTACGCTTTATCAGTGAAAACCTAATTATTAATACGGATGAACTTGGAAGAGATTGCTTGATTAATGCTGCTAAGACATCCATGTCTTCCAAAATTATTGGAATAAATGGTGATTTCTTCTCTAATATGGTAGTAGATGCTGTACTTGCTATTAAATACACGATGCAAGAGGCCAGGCTCGCTATCCAGTCAATTCTGTTAACATTCTGAAAGCCCACGGAAGAAGTCAGACAGAAAGCATTCTAGTCAATGGCTATGCACTCAACTGTGTGGTGGGATCTCAGAGCATGCCCAAGAGAACAGTTAATGCAAAAATTGCTTGCCTTGACTTCAGCCTGCAGAAAACAAAAATGAAGCTTGGTGTACAGGTGGTTATTACAGACCCAGAGAAGTTGGACCAAATCAGACAGAGGGAATCAGGTATCACCAAGGAGAGAATTCAGAAGATTCTGGCAACTGGTGCTAACGTCATTCTAACCACTGGTGGAATTGATGATATGTGTCTGAAGTATTTTGTGGAGGCTGGCGCTATGGCAGTTAGAAGAGTTTTAAAAAGGGACCTTAAGCGCATTGCTAAAGCCTCTGGAGCAACTATTCTGTCAACCTTGGCCAATTTGGAAGGTGAAGAAACTTTTGAAGCTACAATGTTGGGACAAGCAGAAGAGGTGATCCAGGAGAGAATTTGTGATGATGAACTCATCTTAATTAAAAATACTAAGGCTCGTACATCTGCATCAATTGTCTTACGTGGGGCAAATGATTTCATGTGTGACGAGATGGAGCACTCTCTACATGATGCTCTTTGTGTAGTGAAGAGAGTTTTGGAGTTGAAATCAGTGGTCCCAGGCGGGAGCGCTGTAGAAGCAGCCCTTTCCATATACCTTGAAAACTATGCAACCAGCATGGGGTCTGGAGAACAGCTTGCTATTGCTGAGTTTGCAAGATCTGTTCTTGTCATTCCTAACACACTGGCAGTTAATGCTGCCCAGGACTCCACCGATCTGGTTGCAAAGTTAAGAGCTTTTCATAATGAAGCTCAGGTTAACCCAGAGCGTAAAAATTTTAAATGGATTGGTCTTGATTTGATCAATGGTAAACCACGAGACAAAAAGCAAGCAGGGGTGTTCGAACCAACCATAGTTAAAGTGAAGAGCTTGAAATTTGCAACAGAAGCCGCAATTACCATTCTTCGAATTGATGATCTTATAAAGTTACACCCAGAAAGTAAAGATGATAAACATGGAGGTTATGAAAATGTTGTTCACTCTGAGCCCTTGATGACTGATCTGATTTCCCTCTTTATTTATAACAATGTTACTAGATGCAGTATCTTACACCTTGGTACACATTAAAGTACAGCAAGCTGTCAACTTGGGTTTTTGTGACGTAGAAGATGGTTTCTGTCCTTAGCTTTGGTCCTCTGATTTCACATATTATAATTTAGTACTTCATTAGTTTCACAAATGAGGTGCAAGGGAAATGACTGTTGAGCAGTTCATTCTCTCTGAACACACATCGCTATTCCTATCCCACCCCCAACACACAGAGCTGCAACACCACGGGTTCCGCCTATTCTCTCCAGCGTGTATAGCGGAGTCACAAGAATATGACATCCAGATGCTCCAAGAGGATGGCCCAAAGCAATAGCCCCTCCCTGAATGTTGACCTAAGAGGAAAGAAAAGATTTAAAGTCATTTATTCTGTGGATGGAGCTTTAAAATCCCAGGTTTGTCTTTTTCTTTTTCCTCTTAAATGTTACGCCAACACACCACCCTTTCAAGCTCAGTTTTCACTGTAACTGCTTAGGAATAAACTCATGCCTGTGACATCTAAAAAAAAAAAAAGATTTCATCATACTCAGAACTGTGACAGATTTCAAACTTATTTATTTCTGAAATTTTTCATTAAATATTTTTGATCATTAAAATTGCAAAAAAATCAAAATCATGGATAAAAGGGAACTACTATAATTTATAAACTATGTAAATTTATTTTCTTATAGCTCTAGAGACTGGGAAGTCCAAAATGAAGGCACTAGCATCTAGCAAGGGCCTTTTTACTGAGCCCTACAAGGGAAGAACACCGTGTCCTCACATGGTGGGGGGCAAAAGGGCAAAGACAGAAATAACATTGACATTAATCCCCTAACAGTAACATTAATCCCACCTATAGCCTCTCACCTATAGCCTCCTGACACAGCCACAATGGCAATCAAGTTTCAACATGAGTTTGGAAGGGGGACAAACACTCAAACCTGAGCACTAGGAAAGCAACAGTGACCAGCCCAGGAAAGCAATGCCAATTCTGGAGTCTCACAGTCCCTGCCCCTGGTCTGGGTACCCAGAATGATGAGGTGGGGCCCATTCACCCTCACAAATGCAAGAAGTGGTTGCCAAGATGGCCTCTCTTCCTAAGCCTTGATTCCAAAAGAACCCCATTGAACAACTCAGATCCAGAATCTCAGGACATTTCTTCACAGTCCCCAAGGCTCATATTCAGGTTCAGAGTTTTCTCGTCCAGGTTTAGGGTCTAGTAAGATCAAATAATGAAGAACAAAACAATGACAGAAAAAAGAAACCACTTCAGCAGCATTACCCTTCTACCGAGCCCCCTAGTACAGGCCTCTGCTTCGCTGCCCAGTTTATTTAGGGATGGAATTCTTCACACCCAACACTAAGTGTGAGTTGATGAGGACCGTGAGTTTGGAAGAAGCTGTGTGGCCTCTCTATATGTTTCTTCTTTGCTACCCAGCTTTGAGACACTTCCCATAAAAGACTCTATAAAAGCAAATTATAAAAATAAATTCTGGCTGCCTAGTCCCCTGAACCTGGCACATAGCAGATGCCCCAAAAAATATAAAATGATTGATTTATTAGTTGGTTGCTCACTGTTTACAGCTTCAACCAGCCCATCACTCTGCATGCGTACACATCAAGGAGGGAATCCCTAGGCTTTGACTAGAGAGAGCTGCTAAGTTGACAGGAGAGCCTGCCATAAACTCTTGCACATAAATGCCCTGCCTTCCACTGCCAGCTCTACTTATTATCTGTAAAATAGTGATGTAGCAGAAAGCAAAGTGCAAAGACTGCCAAATTCTAAGACAGAAGTTGGATTCCTGCCTTTCAATTCTTATGTATTACTACTTGGTCAGTGCAAAGCCTTGTGTTTTATAGCAAGGATAGAGATGCTTCCAAATTATTGAACCTTATTAGCTAGTCCTAATAGGGTACACATAGGAGGCAAATTCTTTGTCTCTTTCCAATATCATTCAAACTCATTATCCACAAACTTTTTGTTCCTGGCCTCTTGCATATAAAATCCTGGGTTTGTCCATGCCATGGATCATTGAGAACAGTCCCATTTCAGTGTAGAACTCCCTCTGACTTATATAATTGCTGCGCTTCCCTTGCCTCCAGGCCTGAGATAAGTGTGCCATAGTCTCTTCCTTTCTCACTCAGCTTCACATCCCTGGCCCTACCCACCAGACTCAGGATCTAACACCACTGAGCTGGCATCCTCAGTAACGGACCCTCTGGGCAGGTATTTTGAGCTAGCTATTTCTTTTGAAAAACACCCTTGTGGTTTCTCAATAATTATACTATAGAAAATCTCCAAGTATTACTCCATTGTCTGGGTAGTGATGCCTCTGTCCAGCTGCTTACAACGCCCGTGTCAGCCCCTCTAGGCTCTAGGGTTACCAATGTGTTTGTGTAGTTTTGCCATGCATAAAGGTACTGATGGTTAAGTAGAGGCTGAACTGTAGGCATGGTTTTGAGCCCAATGAGGGGCTGTTTGGGAAGAGGTATAGCCACCTTTGTGAAGGAGACCTTACTGTGATTCTGACTAATGCATCCTCTGAATGAGCTGGGACTCTGGCTAGCTCTCCAACTTGGATCCATGTCACCCCTATGTGTTATACAGTGGCTCCAGGCTGTGACCTGCCTGTAGGTCCATTTGTCTACTGCTATGATCTAATGTATCCTCTCCAAAATTCATTTGTTGAAACTTAATAACCAATGTTATAGTATTTAAAGGTGGGGCCTTTAGGAGGTAATTGATGATAGCAGAGCCGTAATGAATGGGGTTAGTGCTCCTACAAAAGAGATGGAAGGGAGCTGTCCCCTCATTCCATGTGCGGTCACAGCATTCATTTCTTCCAACTTGTGAAGATACCTAGAAGGGGCCATCAATGAGAAATGGATTCTCAACAGACACCACATCTGATGGTACCTTGATCTTGGACTTCCCAGCCCCCAGAACTGTAAGAAGCAAATTCCTGAGTTTAAAATTACACAATCTAAGGTAATTTTGTAGTAGCAGCAGGAATAGATATACATAACTATATAGAAGGACTTCCATGTATTTGCCCAGACATGAAAATTGACAGTTCAGATCTGGGGCAATCCTCTTTATCTTTTCTCTCAAAGACATATGTCAAGCCTTTGCATTATTTTCCTTAAAGTCCTCATGCAACTGGGAGTGAAGGAGAAGAACCTTGTTCCCTCTCCCCCTCCCTGCCTCCTTAAGGAATGGAAACAGGTGTAAAAGGAGAGATGCCATAGCATTCCAACTACTCTTTTCAAAGGAATTATCCACTCCTGGGCTCCTTGCCCTCTAAACCCTCACGGACTATGGGTGGATGATGACCCACACATCTAACTCTCAGAGGGAATGACTCCTAGAGTTGATCAAGTGGAGAAAAGAGAGAGTGTGTGTGTTGTCTCCAGCACAGAGCGGCACAGAAAGGAGCATGAGAAAATGTTGGCCTACTTGTGAGTACTACCGGGAGCATCATATAACTGTGAGAGAGCAATAAGTTTGGGGGATTGTCAAAGAGATGGAACTGGAATTGGGGAACTGGTTTCAGCCAGGAGATACAATGTTTTGCATGCCATATCTAAAGATATGAGGCAGAGGCCTCTGTTCTTATTTGCCTCTTAGATGCTGTTTTTCAGTGCAGTGTGGAGAGGCCTGGCAAAAGCAGACACTTCTTTGGTGTGAACTAAGAATGTAAATCAGCAGTGTTCATGACACCTTACAATCACTGGAAAAGAATTGCTCATCTTTTACCTATTTCTCAAAGTGGATTCTAATACAGTCATGAAAGCATTTATTCTCCAAGTGTGTTTGTCAATTTTCCATCCCTGTAGTAAAATGCCTGAGATAAACAAGGAAGATTTATTTTGTCTTGCTATTTCATAGGTTTGAGTTCATGGTCAGATGTCTCCATTGCTTTTAGGACTGCAGCAAGGGAGAAACATAATAGTGGAAGGGTGTGCAGATCTGCTAACCTCATGGCAGCACAGGGACAAGACAGACCCCTCAAAAGCATACTCCCCATGATGTATGTCCTCCAAAAAACTCCACCTCCTAGTTTCTACCACCTCCCAATAATGCCACCAAATTATGACTCCATCAATGTATTAATTATGTCAAAGCTGTCATGATCTAATCACTTCCAAAATGTCCGCCTCTGAACATAGCATTGAGGACCAAGCTTTCAACACAAGTTTCTGGAAGACATGTCATTTCCAAACCATAGTGTCATGGTTCATATTTTGTGTTCCTTTACAAGATAGTCAGGTGAGGCCATAAGAGGAGACAGAAAGGCTCAGTACAACAAAGTCACAGGTCCTAGAGAAAGCCTGTCACATAGAGCCAAATGGGAAGATATCAAAGTGGTTTAGAAATTTTGATATGCAAGCTAACCAAGTCCTAGAGCCACACTTTCCAAGAGGCAAAATTCCTCTCCTAATCATCCCAGGACCAGAGGCCAGGTGATTAGGAACTATTTCCCTAGCCCAAAACCCACTGCAGTTATTCAAACTGGGCAGTTCTAAACTGCTCACAATGTCCTGCCTTGCTTTTCCCACAGAAACCTCAAGAAAGGCTCTGACTTTATGCACTCCTCTTGCTCCTGTCTTCTGCCTCCTGACTACCCTATGTCTGCCCTATATGGCCCCATGTGGTGGTCTCACACTCCCTTGATTCTCGGACCTGGGAGTACAAGAGACTTTCCCTGAGCCTTTTCTCTGCCTCTTTTTCTTGCTGCACCTTGACAAATCACATCATGAAAGATCACAAAACAGTTTGCAGGTTCTTGGGAAACAAAGGCAGCATGATTGAGTGGGAAGAACAGGAGATTTATCCCATAATGGTCTGGGTTTTGTTTGCAACCCCAAATTACTAAAACTCTCTGTGTCTCAGTTTCTCAAGGTTAAAAATGACTCTTACATTATATGAGTCAGAATAAACTAGATGACGCTGTTATTAAGAAACAAGCCCCAATTCTTAGCTGCATATAGCAGCTAAAGTTTACTTCTTTATTTAAATAGTTTTTAGATGCCTTTATTTTTTCATTGCTTTATATATTTTAATGGGATTCATCATGACTTTTTCATACATGTATTTAGTATACTTCAATCATATACAATCCTGCATAAAGTCTATTTCTTGATCTCAGTGTACATTGTGTGCATCAGCTGGCAGCTCTGCCCCAAGCTCCTTGACTTAACATGCATGCTGGAAGAACACATTTCTTCCTGGATCACATTATAATAACTGCAGAAGATGAAAGAACACTCCAGAGAGTTCCACATCTCTGGAATGGAACAATGTCAGCATGGAATAAATATGAATTGCCTCCATTCACAGCTCTTTGGCATGGCCTTACTCGACCACCAAAGGGGCCCTATGTGACTACTCCAGGTGAGGATCAAATGTGGTTTCAAAACAAAGTGCCTGGGGCAGACATAGCACCTGGAAGTTTCTGACAAAGGTCTTCTGGGAAGAACAACCTCCACCCATATGGCAGTGTTTAACCATTGCTGGTTCTCACTGACAAGTACTTCAGTGAAGGAATTGTATCTTCAGTGAAATTCCAGACACTGGTCTTCCATTTCAAAATTTTTTCAAAATGGCAAAAAGAAATTTGAAAGATCCAGTGAAGGAAAGCCTAGTTGGGAAATAGAAATTCCAAAAGATGAGAACTGACAAATGTCTCTGTCTCTGAGTGGTAGACAGAGAGGGCCCTCAAGGACAGGATTTGAGGTGAAGCAGTAGAGAATCTCTTGTATAAGTCAGAAGACTTTTGGTTTCAAGTGACAGAGAGTGCAACCCAACCCCACTTAAACTGAATAGAGTTGTCACCATGAGAGCTCTGAGACCCACAACAGGGAAGGGCTCCAAGTTGATTGTTGTGTCAGCAAGGACCCTGGTGTCTCCATCTTCCCGCTCTGGCATCCATACTGTTGGTTTCATTTGGCTTCCTTTTAAGATTAGCTCCTCTCTTTAGGTCCAGAAAGCTGTCAGAAATGTCCAGTGGGAGTAGATAAATAACTGCTTCTGCAATGCTCCCTGCAGATATGTGAGAGTACTTTTCTAAAAGTCCCTACAAAAATACATGTGTTCTACTGGCCTAAATGTAACCATTAGTTCTATCACTACCAAGTTGGGTTACCCTGAAACCAAGGAGCCTTGTCCCTGATAGGAAGAAGGAAAGGACAGTGAAGAGACATCTCATAATCTACTCTGTACTTGCTGAGGGTTAGTAGACCTGACTTTAGGAACTGGTCAGAGAGAGGTTTAAAACCTACTGATCTTGAACAGTCTCTTAATCAAAGTGACAGAAAATTTGATCAGTCAGTCAATGGGGAGTTTAATAAAGAACAAGAGGACACACAGCATCCCTTCCCCCTCCTCTCCTTCTCTGCCTGCAGCTGTAGGATATGTCCGTTTATACTTACCTCCAAACTCTACTGCTGCTTCTTCCTTTGTATGTCACTTCTGGAGCATGGCTGCCTTTCTATAGAATCTCTGATGTATAAAACCATGTATAAGCATTTCTTGAGGCTCAGTAACTACATCCCTTGCAATAATGCAATACCTTAGTGAAAATATCCTTCTGGAATATCCCATATCCAGAGAGATCTTATATTCATTATGTATAAAACTAAACTGATCCCCACTGTGGTAGTTAGTTTTCTGTATCTATAATAAAATACCTGAGATGATGAACTTAGAAAGAACAAAGATTCATTTGGCTCATAGGTTTGAGGTTTCAGTCCATGGCTAGTTGACCCTGTTGCTTTAGGGACTGTTTGAGGCAGCACATCAATAATGAAGAGGAATATGTGACATAGGAGCTGCTCACATCATGATGGATGGGAAGCAAAGAGAAAGAGGGGGGAAGAGACCAGAGTCCTGTTGCAGGCTGGTGTCGAGAGTTCTTGCCTTTACAGGCCAAAGAATTGACTCATGAGGCAGCGGATTGACTCATGGGACAGCAAGGTTGGCACACAAAGTGGGATTTATTAGAAAAAGAACAGGCTACAGCTAGAGCAGTGCAGCAGAGCCTGGAAACTGGTGACTCCCTGCTCAGGTAAAGGCTGGGACTTTTTATGGATGCTTTAACTCTGTGTCAGGGTAAGGGTTAGTTGGGTTTTTTCCATTGGCCATGGATTCACGTGCACAGGCTCTCTGATGAGCTGGCCTGTTTCACCCCATATCAGGGGAAACAACCTTGAGAGCATTCTGTTTATCAGCCCCATGGCAGATTTATGAGACCCTGTATCTCCTCCTCAGGGTGCAGGGTTCATAGTGCTGTCCATGGGGGATGGGATACTCACTCATTTGTCCTTTAGGTCCCCAGACCCAACAAGTCCCCCCTCTGAGACAAGTACCCAACTGCTGTTAGGGAGAGGGGTGATGACTTGTCTATCTGCTTCATGCTGGCAATGGGGCAATAGGGGGGTAGGGGTGGTGGTACTTGTCTCAGAGGTTGACCCATGTAATCTCCAGAAGCCCCTGATAGAACTGGACAGAGGGCTCATGCTTAGGCAGAGGTGAGTATTCCTTGACTAAGAGCTGGAATTTGACCAGTTGGACCTGTTGAGATATGAATCTGGGGAGAGCATTTATTATACAAAGCCCAAATAGGAATATTAGAAGGAGCATAAAAAGGGGGCCAGCCAGAGGCAGTGCCCAAGGAGCCCAGCTCTATATGTTGTCCCAGAAGGACCACAAATTGGCTAGCTTGCTGTTGTGAGGGGTTAGTGGGGTCTTTAAAGGCAAACAGAGGCTGACTGTCAGGATGCAGAGGAATGTAAAAGAAAGCATTCTATAAGTCTAGTACAGAGTAATATCAGGCTTTTGAGGGTATTTGAGCCAACAGAGCATATGGATTGGGAACAATTGGGTGGAGGGAGAGAGCTGTTTTATTAATGAGCCAGAGATCTTAAGCAAGTTTTTATTTATCTGGTCCTTTTTAGACAGCAAGAATAGGAGAATTGTAGGGGCTAGAGCAACTGATTAGTAGCCCTTGGGGTTTTTTTAAGGAATTTATGATAAGTAAGAGACCTCATCATATCTCAGGCTTTAGGGGATGCTGCTTTTGATGATACTGCCTTTGATGTGGAAACTGTGAGGGATCTTATTTGAATTGGGAGGGCCATTTTTGTTCACCCTACAATCATTTCATCAGTCCACACTATGGGATCTACTTGTTCCTGAAGAAGGGAGCAGCAGAGATAGTCCTCTGGGGGGAGTAGAATTTGAGTCTTCAGCTGAGATAATAAATCTCACCCCAGCAGGGACACTGGAGTCTTAGGAACTATGAGAAAAGAGTAACAGAAGTGGAGGTCTCCCCAAGAGCAGACCAGAGGCTGAGTAAAATAGCGCTCTAGGGGCTGGTCAGATATGCCCACAAACAATAACCTTGTCATTGGACTGAAGACCAATAGAGAATGGTAAGACCAAGAAATGGGCTCCACTGTCTAGGAGGAAGATGACCTTTCACTTCTCTATCATTGTGGTTACCTGAGGCTCCTCAACATTGATGTTAAGAAGTGGAGTCTGGACAGGAGGCCCTGGAGCCCATCAATCCATAGGAGATGGCACCCCACCTTCTACCTGGAGACAGGACACTTTGACCTCCAGTGGTTACCTTTGTAGAGGGGGCTGCCTCCTGGGCTGTCCCCCTTTTGGGTATTCCCTGTGGAAGTGCCCCTCCCACAGTGGTAGCAAACTCAGGATGTAGGGCCCCCATAGGGTGAGGCACTCCCTGAGAGCTGCAATGAGATCATGGTGTTTTTTTCTCTTTTTCTTTCTTTTTAGTGATGTCCCAGTTATAGTATACAGACATGGCTAGTTGCATTAGTTGGTCCAATGATTTTTCTCCTTCAGCCACAGACTTTGAGTTTTTTACAAATATCTGTGGCTGACTGTGTTAGAAATTTATCTTTGAGGAGAACCTCTCCCACCTGTGACTCAGTCCACTGTGGTATGGTTTTGGATAGCATCCTTAAGACACTGTAGAAAGGTAAGGGGGTTTTCTTTAGGCCTTGCTGTACTACAGTCACCTGGGAATAGTTTAGAGGTTTAACTTTGGCCCTTTTTAGCCCTTCCACTATAAGATGGACGAAGTGGCATCGATGCCATTCATCCCCCTCATCATTTTTATCCCAATGTGGATCTGCCAAGGGGACTGCCTGTGCCCCCGTGGGCATGGGCATATTTATTTCCTCATTTCCAGGTGCTGTGGGTATTGGTGCTCATTGTAAATGGTAATCATTTCCAACCTGAGTGGCCTTGCTCATTGCTTTTCTAATGAGGAAAGAGTCTAATGAGGAAAGAGAAGCATGATATCCTTCCATGCCAATTTAAAGGTTTGAATAACAGAAATAAAGACTTGGATATATTGGTCTGGGGTGTCAGTATACTTACCCAGATCCTTTTTAATCTCCCTTATATCTGATAACTGGAAGAAGACATAGACTCACCCGCTTCCTACCACTGCCTGTTGAAAAGAGATACATCTATTAGGAGGTCTTGAATATTGGGGTGGCTCAGAAGGCAGGGCAGAGGGTGGAGCAGTACAGGGAGCAGTAAGGACAGGGGCCTTGTTACTGATAAGGGGCTTTTCTGGTCCTCTTTCCCCATGTTTATTCTGTGGCTTATAAAGAACAGCCAGTGTTTGAGTATCTAGATAGCAATTAGGGAGCCATTCTGGGTGGTCCTGGAGATAAAAGAAAAACTGTATATAGGGGACCTCAGTCCACTTTTCCTCCCTTTTACAGAGTATGGTATTATACTCTGTAAATACCATTGGAGTATGGTATTATAATTTAAGGAGCCCACTGAAGGCCATTTCTCTTGGTCTCCCAAGGGATATTAGGGCCAAGCCCCAGTACAAAGAAAGATGAGGGGTATTTCTTGAGACTATTAGGGTCAAGGTCTTTTCAATGTTTCAGTAGACAGACCAGCAGAGACTGCTTGGATACTGAGACCAGAAGATTAGAGGGGGCATGTCCCATCTAGAAGAACAACAAAAAAGATTGGGTCAGTTCCCCTCTTGTTGGTGTCCTGACTGGGGATTGACCTGACGAGAGCAGGAATCCCTGTCTTGTGATTTCCTTCTGCTGTCCATGGTCAGGATCAAAGGAAATCTAGTGACTGGTCAGACTGTGGCCACCCTACCAACTCAGTAAAAATCTATAGGATCCTGCCTTTAGCCTTATATCACCAAAGCAGGCAACCAAATGGAAGGCTACCTCTTTAACAAAGAGATGAATCACCTGGAGAAGTGCCTGTAGAGTTAGAGAAAGGAACTCAGGGGGAGTCCCAGGGCAAGCACAGTGCCAAAAAGGGATGACTACGGTCAATATTTGGAGGAAACTTTTTTATGCTGAGGCTGAAAGTTTAGGAAGTTTTAAATGAGAGATCCAGAGACCATAGCAACGCCCATTTTTTGGCTGTTCCCAGAAGGTTACATTAGCATTTTGGGGGGACTGTAACTTTGGGATAATAATTGGCTCTAAGGGCTGGATCAGTTGGGCTTGGGTGCAAAGTGGGGCTGAGCGCGGGCTGGGCGAGGACTGCCACTCTCCCCACAACCAGGATGAGTGACCCCCTCCACCTAGGCCTGCCTCTGTGGCCCGCAGCTCCTCCTCCTGTGCGCAGGTGCACATGTTTATTTTCCCTCTCATCCTTTATGGGGGAGTGGCAGCATGTTGCAGTTGCTGCCGTGCATGGCCAGCAGTGGCAGTGGGTTTGGACATGCACCGGGCCCTTCTCATGGGCCTATGCTGAGGGGGCATCATGGTTGTGCCTGGAGAGTCTGGTGGGATGGGCTGGCTTCTCCGTGCCTGCATGCATTTGTTTGTTTTCCCTCCTCCCCTTGTGAGGGTGGGGGTTGGGCACATGTGTGGCATGGCAGGAGACCCATGTCTGTCCTCAACCCTGCCAGGTCTGCCTCCCAGGCCATGGTTTTATGTGATACCTTCACCTCCACTGGCACCCAGCAGCTGATTTAAAGGAGCATGACAAACTAGGTGCAGGAGTAACTCAAGAAAGTCATAAGGTATTGTGGTACGAGTTTCCCATGGGAGGCCTGGGTCCCACTAAGCATAAGGAAGGGAAGGCATACAGAGATGAAAGACAAGGTGTCAGGATCAGGGAGAGAGTGTGTGAGTAAAAGTATGTCTGCTGCTCTGAAAGGGGCAGAAGGGGCAACCTAACATCCTGAGTGGGGAGAGAGAACAGAGCCAAGAGACATAACACAAACTTGAGGGATTAACAATTAGGTGTGCTTTCAGGTAATTCCCACTAAGTGGTACTGGAACACTGTCAGCCACACAAACTCTCCACTCTTGGATCACTGCCTCCAGCAGAAGGGGGTAGAGACAGGTGGGGGAAGAAGAATGCCAGGTGCAGAAACCAAACAAGCCTCCCCCAACGTAGCATAAGGCATAACTGAATCAACCCCAGGCTTGGTCTCAACTCCCAGAGACCCCCAGAGAGCACCCCTAGAGCCGGAATTGCCATGAGGCCAAAGTTGGCTAGGAGCTGTTAGTCCAATATTGTGACAGGAAAGTTCCTCAGAAAGATAGGAACAAAGAGAGAGACAGGCAGAGCAAGCACAGTGAAGTCTGCTTTTGGCTAGTCCTCAGCATGGGGTTTCCTCCAGCAAGAGTATCCAGCAGGGCACCGGAGGCTCACAGTCACACCTTAGGCAAACTCCTGCTGGTTTGGCACTCAGTTGTACTGATCTTGGTCCAGGAGAGGTGTCCCTTCATGGTCGCCAGGAATGTTAAAGGCTGATGTTAAGAGTTCTTGCCTTCACAGGCCAAAGAATTGGCTCGTAAGGCAGCAGATTGACTCATGGGACAACAAGGTTGGTACACAAAGTAGGATTTATTAGAGAAAGAAAAGGCTACAGCTAGAGCAGTGCAGTGGAGCCCGGAAACCATGGCTTCCTGCTCAGGTGAAGGCTGGGGCTTTTTATGGACACTTCAACTTTGGGTTAAGGTAAGGACAGTGGGTTCTTTCCATAGGCCATGGATTCACACACACAGGCTCTCTTTGTGCCTGGTCTGTTTGCCCCTTATGGGGGGAAACAACCTTGAGAGCACTCTGTTTATCAGCCCCATGGCAGATTTATGAGACCCTGTATCTCCTCCTCAGAGTGCAGGGCTCATAGTGCTCCCCATGGGGGATGGGATACTCACTCATTGGTCCTTTAGGGTCCCAGACCCAGCCATCCCATAATCCCCTTCAAAGGGCAAACCCCAGTAAACTAAGACCTCACATTAGGCCCCATCTCTTAAAGTTTCTACCATCTCCTGATAGCACCAGGCTGGGAAATAAGCCTTTAATACATGGTCCTTTAGGGGACATTCAAGAGCCAAACTATAGCAGTCACCAACTCAGTTGATAACTGCACCATTCCTTCTTCTCAAGGATCAGCAATGGTCTCAATTCTTGCCTCTCCCACACTAATCATTCCTCTCCACCCCTTAATTTGGACTAATCTTTCTGATGTGAACTCTGGCCATAACAAATACCTGCTGAAAAGCCAAGCCTCTTCATACATGATCTGCACCCCATCCCTTGGCTCCTCCTCTGCCTCCAGCCCCCTTGCTTCCCAGTCTGTATGCCATGTTGGTTGCCTCATCCCCATGCCCTTAACACTTACACCATCCTCTCAGAGGAATGCTTTGTATCCAATCCAAGGCTCTCCCCCAGACAGGATTAATATTTCTTTTTGGGACAAAAATCTGTTGTTTATACATCATTCTCACACCAGTCCCATCGACTCTAGTAGTACTTCATGTGCATATTTTACATCCCACACAGGAAGCAAGGACAATCCCAGCTACATTCATCTCTATTCCCTGGGCCTAACCCACAGCCTGTTATACTACTATAAAGTAAAGGCTCAATAAGTGTGTGTCAAACTGAAATGTAGCAGAGATAGCTAGAGTTGTTCCGATATTCTTTCTTTCTGTTTCTTTTTCTCCACAATTATTTACATGTAGCTGAGGGCAAGAATTGGTTGAGACTATTTTAATCTATGAAAAATTATAAGTAGCACAGTGATGGTGTTACTGGGCTGAGTAGTCTAAGAAGACACTAGTCCAGATGATTTTGAGTCCTTGTGTCCCCTGAATAGAGAACTAGACAGAGACACAGATTGCAAAACAGTAGCTAACCTTTATTGGAAGAAAAGGAAAGAAAGAGTAAGAAAAAGAAAAATACTGCCAGGAAAAGCAGTGGGCCCCTGCCTGATGGCAAGAAGGCATTGATTAACAAAACTTCATTGAAAGAAAGAAGCACCACAAGGGAAGCAATGGGTCCTTGCCAGATGGCACAGAAGCATTGATTTCTTTGTTTAAGCCTAATTTGTAAGTCGTAAGGCAGCAAAAATCTGGGCAGCCCTTAGGGAGAGGCTAGGGTGGCTGGCAGGTATCCTTAACACAGCTTTATTACATGACAAGGGATGTTCTGCACATGTGCTTATGCTAATTTTGGGCCTTTAATTGTATATATGAGATATGACCAATATTCATGAGGTCCCAGGACAGTCTGGAAGGTCAAATTGGAGCAGGCCCTTTTTTTAACAAGTCAGGCAGACCCAAAGGTGCCTCTTCTGGATGTAGTCTTGCAATGATATTTATGACTACCAGAGTATTTATAATTTAGAGGGGATTTATTGCTCTAGAGATGGCTCAGAGCCATGCTGGTGTGCCTGTTAACTTTGTCTGCTTAAGAGAGAAGAACCCCTGGTAAATTATTTTCCCTGCCATCTAACCTATCTCAGTGGCACTGGCTATGTAGATGGGCTGTTGGAGGGTCATGGGCAACACAGATACAGTCAGTCCCTGAATCTGGGCACTCTCACTCTTGGTCAGTAGATCTGTAGCTTTCTGTAGAGACCACCCTGATAAGATATGGAACAACCCATGGCCTGATGGAGACAGTTGGGAAGCCCACTCCCTTTTTTAATTAAACTTTTTGCTTTGAAATAATTGTATATTCACATGCAGTTAGAACAAATAACAAAGTTGAACCCCTGTACCCTTTTCCCAGTTTGCCCACATGGTGGTATCTTGCAAAACTGTAGTACAATATTACAATTGTAATATTAGCACTGAAACAATTCATCCATCTTGATCAGATTTTCTCAGTCTTCCTTGTACTTCTGTGTATGCATGAGTATTAAATTCTATACAACTTGCTTTACAATTTTATCATGTGGTTGGATTCACATATCCACTACACTCCCACAGTCAAGGTGCAGAGCGTTTCCATCACCATACAGATCCTTCCACTTGCCCTTTCAAAACCACACTTCCCTCCCCCCCATTCTACCCAGTCTCCTCTTTGTCTTCTTTAACTTTTATCTTCCATTTTTATAATTTTGTCATTTTAAGAATGCTATATAAATGGAATCAGACTTATACCTCCTTTGGGATTGGTTTTCCCTCACTCAGCATCAGTCTCTGGAGCTCCATCCAAGTGGTCGCACATGTCAGTAATGCATTCTTTTGATACAGATTAACACACTTTGTATAACCATTCACTTGGTTGAAGGACATTTCGTTGTTTCTAGTTTGGGGCTATTACAAATAAAGTCACTATGAATACTTGTGTAAAGGTTTTTGAGTAAACATAAATTTTAATTTCTCCACAATAAATACACAATGTGCAATTGCTGGGTCTTACAGTAATTTCATGTTTAGTTTTATAAGACACCTCAAGCTTTCTTCCAGGTTGCATGCTGTACCTGCTACATATGAGCAATCCCCTTCCTCTACATCCTTACCAACTTTAGTGTTGTCCCTATTTTCTTAGTTTACCATTCTGATACATGTGTGAAGGTATCTTACTGTGGTTTCAGTGTGCATTTCCCCAGTGACTAATGAGGCTGGACATTTTTTCATGTTTTATTTGCCAATCTGCATATCATCTTCAGTGAAATGTCTGGTATGTCTTTTGTCCTTTTTCTAATTGGATTTTTCTTTTTCTCAACTGTCGAGTTTTGAGAGGTTTATATATATACTGGATACTGGGCTGGTGGAATAGCTCAAGTAGTAGAGCACTTGCTTAGCAAGCCTGAAGCCCTGAGTTCAAACCCCAGTACTATTTAAAAAAAAAAGAGTGCCTATATACTGGATGCTAATCCTTTGTTGGATATGTGGTTTATAGATACTGCATCCCAGATTGTAGCTTATCTTTAATCCTCTTAACGAGTCATTTATAGAGCAAAAGGCAAATTTGTCAATTTTTTTCCTTTTATGGATCATGTTTTCCTAATTTTTTTTGTCAGCATTGGGGTTTTGAACTTAGGGCCTCACACTTGCCAGGCAGGTGCTCTACCAGTTGAGCCACTCCACCAGCCCTAGAATCATATTTTCAGTATCAAGTCTAATAACACCTAGCCTAGCCTTAGATACCAAAGATTTTCTGTAAAAGTCATAGTTTTATATATAAGTGCATGGTTCATTTTGAGTTAATTTTGTAAAAGGTACAAGGTTTAGGTCAATGTTCTTTTATTGTTATTGTTGTTTTCTTCTTATCTAAAGATGTCCAATCATTCCAGTCCCACTTGTAAAAAGCTACTCTTTCTCCATTGAATTTGTCACCTTTGTTAAAAACCAGTCGGGAATGTTTCTGTGGGTCTATTTCTGGGTTCTCCATTCTGTTCCATTGATCTATTCTCTCTCCATCTGCCAATACCATATTATATTGATCATTGCACTGCTATAGTTAGCCTTAACTTTGGGTACAGTGACTCCTCCTACTTTGTTCTACTTTTTAAATATATTTTAGCTCTTCTGGGATTTGTGCCTTTTCATATAAATTTGAGAATATATATCTTCTTTTTTTTTTCTCTTTTCTTCTTTGGAGGTAATAGAGCTTGAATTCAGGGCCTTGCACTTGCCACTCTACCATGTTTTCAGTCCTTTTTGCTTTAGTTATTTTTCAGATAGTGTCTTGCATTTTTACCCAGGGCCAACCTCAGAAAGCGATCCTCCTACTTCTGCTTCCCACATCACTGGATTATAGGCATGAGCCAACCTATACTTTTTCTATATATAATTAAATTATGAATATCAAATGAAATTTACAAAATGAATTACGAAATAAAGTTGTCTATGATTACAAAATAACTTGCAGGAATTGTGATAGGAAATGCATTAGACTTATAAATTAAGGAGAATCCACATCTTTACTGCATTAGTCGATTAGCACACATTTGCACTCTGATTTAGTGCTGACTATGCATGTTTCAGCAACCTTATATCAATGTGTAATAGTACTTTAATAAATGTGGCAGGCAGGGAATATGGGAAGACTAAGGGAAGCCTTGGAGATTTTGGATCAGTGGACCCCAGATCTGGCCACATGAACAACCATCTGCTGAGCCTAGTAAAAGTACTAATGTCTGGCCCTACCGATTCAGAATCTGTAGGGATGAGGTCAGTGAATCTGCGTTTTTAACACCTTCTCTAGTTGATTCTCAAGCACAGTCAAGTTTGAGAATGTTTGGTGTGTAGGCCAAAAGTGGAAGCAGAGAGTGCCCTAGGATTGCACTGTTCTTTCTGACATTTGCCCTGAAACAAAGCAAGTCTGCCTAAGGGGAAATGAGTATACCCTTCATGAGAAATGGCTCAACAAAAACAGATCTGGGTTAAGAGGTTATTTCCCATAGAAGGAGGACTGGATTCATATGATCTGCTATTCATCCATTTCTTATTCAAAGAGCAAAGAAGCAGAGTGCATCAGGATGCAAACAGTTCCAAAAAGGTAAATAGTGTTCTCTTTATTCACCTCATTGCACACTTGATTTATTACTGAATCTTGAGGCCTATGAAGCTCTGTATCATCAAGCTATGAGAGAATCTGAAGCAAGACTATTCAGATCCCTGGAAAAGTTCTCTTTAATTAACAGCAGAGCAAGCCATACCATAACACTTCTATTCTGAAGAAAACAGGAAAATTAGAAACAAAAGTACACAAGGAAGAATTTATGAATTTGATCTTAGATCACAAGACTTTTTAAACCTTTGTCTTTGTCTGTCTGTCTCTCTTCACCCCGCCCACTTTCTTTCTCTCTCCCAATTATATCTATGAGGCTAGCCTCCTTCCTCCCACATGAGACCTCGACTCTGCCATGTATTTCCCCATTACACAGGGCCAACTATGTTCCATGTCTTGCACATTGGTCTGCCAAGTCTCTTTTTATTTTTGTGAATTTGCTTAATTTTTTGTAGTGGTGATAACTATGTCTTAATATCTATTAGTGCTGGATCTACTTTTTCACTTTTATTATAATCATTAGAAAGGGAGGAAAACCCCTTCTTTTAAAGGATGTATAACTATTTGGAAGTGTATAGGAAGGATATGGACTTTGAACTAAGCCTCAAAGCAGATCCCTCCAGCACACTGGGGGTGCACCAGCACACAGAACCTCCTTTGACCAATAGGGACTCAACAGTGTTACATCCATCCTGGAAAGTTTGCACCAATGAGCCACCCAACCTTGCCCTGCACTGTTTCATCCTGATGGAATAGGTAGTTCACAGCTTCTTTCATGAGGAGAAGTCACTCCCTAACACACACACACACACACACACACACACACAAAGTTTTGCTTCACATAAACTCCAAAACTGGAGAGGCTGAGATTACTGTGCACAATGAGTCTTGGATACTGGCATGGTCTCTTGGAAGTTAGTCCTTAACAACTGGGCCAGGGCTCCATCCTAGGTCATCCTGGTTGCAGAGCTGGTGAACCAGGGTCATCTGAGGGTCTCTTCTGCCAAAAGATGTCCACATAGAAACTTTTAGGTTCTACTTCTGGAGCTGCTTTGTTCTCTGTGTTCACCTAAAACAATAAGCAACTTTTAGTGGGTGGGCTTGTTATTTGGCCATCAGACTTCACTAAATTGAATAGTTTAACCCTTTCCTTGTAATTCCACCAAACAGTAGATTTGAGATTTTTTTGGTTGTTTTTGTTTGGCCTCACAAAAGAGAAATACTTTGTGAGGGAAAAGTAGCCCTCATGCCACGTGATGGAAAGATGCATTAGAGAGATACAACGGGAAGACACATTCTAATAGAGATGTAAAACTGCACCAAAAGTAGAATCCAAGAGATGTAGCATGAATCCGTCTCTCCTGACTATACAATCCTGGACGAACTAAATAAACTGAAGCTCATTTATAGAAAATATGAATACCATGCAAAACTGATATGAGGATTACATTAAATCACTTACCTTTCTACTAGAACTGTCTTAATGTTCAAGAAGATATAGGTTTAAAGGATGCTCTATTCCATCCATAAGCAAAGTGCTATATATATCGTCCCAGACTTCTCTCCACTTTCAAGACGAAGGAGAAAATATATATGGTAGAGGTCCTTTACCTTTTGGGGGTTATGGATGCTTTAGAAAATGTAAAGAATGTTCAGAGCTGCTTTTTCCCAAAGGAAACACACTAGTCTAGATGTGGAGGTCCCTAGGTGTCATGAAGCACACATATGGACACTCCATGGAGCCCGAGTGAAGAGCTCATGGCTCGAGTACTCAATGCCTGCACGCTTCCCTCTATCAACCGCAGAGAGTGAGACCTGTTCTTGTTTTTGTGCAGGATAACAGATGATGACAGGACTTATCCTTACTACATCCCAAGCCATTATCCATAGCTGAGGGCTGGTCATTCGACTCAGATACTGACACCTTACTTCAGGTTACAGCACAAGTCTGACTGTTTAATTCCTTTGTCTACCTTGAAAACCAAGAGGGTTGAATGTCTTCAAAAGGTGACCTTATCTCACTGACTTGATCTCCTCTTTTATGTTTATGATAAGAAAAATAGATAACACTTTCTGAGTGCATACTGCTAACACTTGCTATACCAGCATGGCCACCTAACCCTTATGACAGCAGCAAGAGGTGGACTCAGTTATCTCCATTGGCACTCATCTGCACTATAGTTTAAAAGTCATTTGCTTACTTTGCTTAACATGATGTTCTCCAGTTCCATACATTTACCTGCAAACAACATAATTTCGTTCTTCTTTATGGAAGAGTAAAATTCAATTGTGTATACCACATTTTCTTAATCCATTCATCAGTTGTGGGGCATCTGGGCTGTTTCCAAAGTTGCCTTTTGTAAATAGTGCTGCAATAACATGGGTATGCAAGTGTCCCTATTGTATCCTGGAGGACATTTCCTTTGGATATATGCCTAGGAGTGGTATCATTGGATCATATGGTAGTTCTACTTTTAGTTTTTTGAGGGTTCTCCATATGCTTTCCATAGTGGTTGTACTAATTTACATTCCCACTAACAATGTAGAAGTGTTCCTGTCCCCCACATCCTCACCAGCATTTGTTATTGTTTATGTTATTGATGATAGCCACTTCAACAGCTTAAAAAAGTCAAAGGTCACATGTTTGTCCATACAGGTGGAAGCTAGACCTATAAGTTAAATGTACACATAAATACATATATAGGTATAGATATATATATACATACATACACATGCACATATATGTACAGTGAGAGGAAAAACAAGACTGTATTAGTGGTTCTGTCTGAGAGGACTACAGGAGGTAGGAGAGAAAAGAAAATGTCAGAGTGAAAAATACTGAAACATTGCATCTATATATGAATATAATATAATGTAATTTACTGTAAGCTGTTGAATAGTAGAGGAGATGGTGATAGAGAAAGAGCAAGTACTGTGGGGGTTATTCTGATTGAAGCAAGATATATACATGTCTGAAATGCCAAGGCAAAACTCCCTTGGACCATCAACACATACTTCTAAAAACATGAAGGACAAGATGGTAAAATAGGTCTTTTCAGAGAGTGGGTATCAGTGGGAGGGGGGAGGGCATAAGGAAAGGGTGAAGGAGGGTGAATATGGTGGATATATTTTGTATTCATGTATGAAAACAGAAGAGTGAAATCTGTTAAAATTGTTCTACGAAGTGGGGGAGAGGGAGAAGGGAGAACAATGAAGGAGGTAAATCTGAGATATATTGTAAGCATATATGTAAATATCACAATGAATCTCACTGTACAACTACTATATGCTAATATAATTGTTTTTAAAAAGTCATTTGCTGCAGGTCACTCAGCTAGCAGGGTGACAGAGCGAGGCTTAAAACCAGCCCTCTCCCGTCACAATGCCCTGTCCTCACTATTCTCTCTGCTCTCTGGCACTGTGGATCTCAGTGGGATGTTTCATAAGCACTGACATAAGCCTGTGGTTCTTAATTCCTCCCTGTGGGTGCCCAGAGATTTCTAAGCCTCCTTCGTTCTGCTCCCCAGTCCTAAAAAGCCCCTGCAGGAAGAGTATCCTCCATATATAAGCCTTTCCCTGCTTATTCCTCCCTTTTGTGAAGCCATAGTGGGCCTTCCAACCTTGTCAGGGTGTCTGGCTTCCCCACCAACGCACATGCACTGCCTTCAAAGCCTCAGAATCATCCTCTCAATTAACGTGTTGCTTCTTATTTCAGATAAGAACCAGGGCTTTTATCAAAGAATTTGAATTTCTAATATCCACCCTTCTTATCAGCTTGCCTGCCACTGTCTTCTAGGAATCCAGTTCAATCACTTGCGCTGTCTGAACTTCTTTTTATACAGCCAGTGAAAAGTAGCTAGGACACAACGGGACAAAGGTGAATAAGGAGACTGTTTAATTCTACTGGAATCTTTATAAACTCAGTAACTCTCATAGAAAAGTTTCTTGAATATTCAGCATTTTTTAAAGCTGTAACTACACACTTGGTGGGTACTTTCCCAGGATGCTAAATTGTTTACATGGCTGTGGAGAATTTAACCTCCCCTTCTCCCAGGCTTACTTACTTATGTTATACTTACTCCTCCTTGTCTGCAGCAAGCTGTGCCCCAGCCTCGCAGCCCTGTCCCAACTGCTGGGGACTGCTTGCATTAGTAGTTGGAGTTTTCTTGATTGCAATGTTATATAGTCATAGTGGTTTAACATGAAGCATCTGATTATGACAAAAAGACTCTTCTCTGAAGCATGTGTAGTCCATGGAAGGTAAGAGCAACCAAAACAGAAATTGGCCCCTGATGTGCTGACTTCCAGAAGAGATGCCTAAGGAAAGCCCATGTGTCCATCCCATGCTAGAGACAGCACTCAAGATGTGGGACTAGGTATGGGGAGTAGGAATAGACATCTGCCTCTCTCATTTTCTCACTGTAATGATCAGTGATGCCCAGGATCATTGCTTCAGCCCAAGGACACTGAAAACATGGAGCCTCATGGAAAGAACTCAGCCTCATTCCACTCAAAGCGCATGATACCCACCCGAGAGCACCATCACTCACATCCACCGGATCCTCCAGGTCCTCCCATTCACTTTAACTCTCATGGGGTCCTTCTAGAAGCAAAGACTCTGGGAGAGCACCCCAAGAACAAAACTGTGGCAAGGGAATGGTCTCTGACTCTGCCTCCAAACATTTTCCACAGGGCAGCTGGTCTGCAGACGTAGAGTTGATAGTTAGGTACTCTTCATCCTCCGAGGTGGGGGACGGGGCTTCAAATAGATAGCATGTGTCACCTTCAGCATCGTACTTGTCCTCCAATCCAGGACTAGAAAACAGAAACCTGCATGTCTTCCTGCCTCGATCAGATATTCCTCATCCCACCTTACCCTTGTCTTTCACGAGACTTGCCATGACACTTAACGTGAGATCCAGCCTGGGTTCAAACAGCTCCTGTCAGAGACAGTTCTGGTCACAAGGAAGTAAACATTATTGAATAAGAGGTGGCCCCTATCCTGGAGAAGCCTCCAATTTAATGAGAAAAAGCAGCAGACAAATATTACAGTCTGAGAAGTAAGTAGAGGCAGCTCAGAGAATTATGGAGTGGGGCTTAGGGAGACAGTTCACCAAGCCCAGGAAACTGCAAGGGACCTGCCAGAGGATATGGGTGTTGCAAGCAGAACTATATACTATGACCTAATTCTAGGACCACTTTTTACATGGTGACAGAGTCATTCAGACCCTGAATGAGTTTATTAACTTATCTGGAATTTTAGTTTTCTCATCTGAAAAACTGGAAGGTCAAGAAATTCATAGGATTGGTGAATGGTTAAATTAAATAATCTTAATACATGCCTTACATGGCTCCTGGCACAGGGTGTGTTTTCAGTCAGCATAGATGCTATTATTATGACTGCAACAGTGATTATTATTTCAGCAGAGAGATTAGAGGAAAAGAGTCAAAGAAGGAGACCAGGAGCCACTCAAGCAGGTGACCTTCAAAGTCTTTGTGCAAATACCAGGTCCTTTTCTGAGTGCTTTAAAAAGTGCCCATTTAGAGAGGCAGCCAGATGAAATGACAATTACTCCCTATTTCATGGGAAGGACACAGGAGGCAGAGGAACAGAAAGGCTCATTATCTAGTGATGCAGATGCAATGGAGACAGAATCAGCCTTCCAGGGGCTGCCTCAAGATGGCCACACATGCCTTGAATTAGAAAGAGTAGTCCATGCAGACAGCAGGGCATTTTGTACAGCACTGCAGACATGCAGAGAAGGCACTCAGAAAATACCTGTGACAAGTCTGGTTAGAGAGAATGAGAAGGAAAATCTAAGAGAAAACAACAGAGATTTAGCTTTTTACCAAATGCATCCTCATTTCTCAGCCTCTTTCCCCACACCTGAATCAACAGGTGGACTTTGTTATGTGCCACCACCCCCTCTTTCCTTCCCCACAATGCCTCTTTTGCTTAAAATCAGCTCTGCTCCCTCCCCAAAGCTAGAAACACAAAAACACCCAGAGAGCAACCTGAGTTTTTCCTATGAAAGGGACATTATTTCTGCTCATGAGAGCTACAGGGTATGTGTAAAAGCACATTTCAGGTAAATATATGCACACTCACATGAATAGAAAGGACAACATATTCTATAAGGACTAAAGAGGGCACTTTGTGGGGGAAATATTTTAAAATTGCAGAGCACTTGGAGGAAAAATTAGCTTAAATACTTAAAATACTTGGCCAAATCATTCAGAAACTACATTTTCTTATAAACACAGGAAGGGGATATCCAGGAAGTTTTGTCAAAAAGCAGGAAACCCAGCAGGCTACCAAGCACACCCAGGCCCTGAGGTGCAGAGCACTGAGGCCCACCAGCCACTATAGGAGTTCACCCTCACCACAATAATCATTCCACAACTTCTAGCTTTGGTTTGGGGTACTAGCTCCCAGTCCTGCCTGGACAGAAACCTGAGAGGCAAGAGGAAAGGCAGGAAGCTTACTCAGAGGAGCCTTTGTGGTTCTGAGGGCTAAATACTAGCCTTCACTGAACCACAAGTCAGGGAGAATGACTGCCTTTCCTTCCACCCCTCCACACATGCCACCAGCCTTTCACTGCAGATCTGACCTTGAACTTGACCATGGGTATGGGAAAAGGAAGACAAGGAAAGAAGAGGCACAGGAAGGCCTATGTGTGCCCTAAGGCAAAGCCATGTTATGGAAAGAGCAAGATGTGGAGATTTGAGGAATTTGATAAGGACAGCAGGTGGATGTGCCAGGTAAAAAAGCAGAGTCCTTCACCAGGGCTCAGTGCAACCGAGTGCAGGGTGTTGGCAAATATGGCAGAGTCTGAAGGGGTGAAGGTGCTTAGGGTGCTCTGTTCATTTCCACAGACTTTAATGACCTCTACTGCTCCCTACCCACTAAGCTGCCCAAGAAGAGCCTTTGGTAGACAGATGGTATGTAGAAAACAATCTGGATACCCTGTGTGGGCTCCCTGCCCTGCCACCTCTCCTTCTCAAGCTGGCAGAGCCCCACCAAGCCCTGTAACTCTTCAGCAACAATTTACACAGAGAGGAACCCCAGTTTAGCTCCAAGGTCACTGATATCACTGAAGGATATACTTGCAGCAGGACATTGCCAGAGAAAAGACACCATGCCCAGTTTCCTTAGACAGCTATCCTTCAAAGACTTGGACCACCCAAATCATTCCCACCTTTCAGGAAGATAAGTCAAATTAGCAGACAGCATTTCCAACTTGAAATATTAAGATACTGAAATTATACTATTCATTTGTGGTTATACCCACAACAAAGTTAGGTTTCATGCTTCTTTATGTAAGACTCAGCCTTCTCTAGCTCTTCCTCCTCAGGACCTGCCCCGATATCCCTGCTGACCTGGGGTACAGCTGGAGGCTCTAGGCCTCTGCTCCTGCCTGTTGCACTTAGCATTTTGCAGGTCAGGTCTCTGTAACTAGTGTTTCTAAAACAGGAAGGTAGAGAAGTCAATGGACTGCTGGATTTGAGGCTCAAATGATAAATATTTAAAAGTTGTCAGGGAGGAATGTGTGATGGGGAAAGCGGGCTCTCCTAGGAGTCTGTAGGAGTGAAGAGATGGCCTGCTCAAGCAGTGCCCAGGGTCCTGGTGGCTGTAGTTGAATTATACCTTCGACCTTCTAACTATCCTTTGGTAGTCCAGTTACAGGGCCTCCCACAGGAGGCATAGTCAGTTTAGATCACTTTAGGTGTATTTCAAAGACTTCTCCCTTATTCTGCATTTTTAAGTGACCATGAAGACTTATATCATCACTTTTAAAAAATAATACTTGCTGAAATTGCCTGCGCTTTACTTATATGAGTTCAATTACAGGTGTGAGGCAAAAGAGACAGACAGAGAGAAAGACCAATATCACTCAGTGAGGGCAAGCCCTGAAGTGCACACAGTGGGGAGAATGATCTCGTCAGTCAGTGTCAGTTCCCAGGAGGCCAGCCTTTAAAGATCTACATTGTGCACACAGCATGGTCCATAAATGCAAGACCCAGACTTCTGTTGACCTGGATTCCACCAAGGAAAGGCTCCTGCACAAGGGAGTACATAACATCACACCTTCTAAGATGAAGTCCAAGGCTAATGGGACTTGATGTGGTCTTCACCTTATGCTTGAACTTAGGAACTACCTTTGTATAAGACACATCCCAGTCAAGCCCTCCCTCTGACCTGTGGGTTCTCATTTATAAACTGGGAAGCCTTTGACTCAGGAAGTCAACTCTCCAGGCACACTAGTTAGTGAGGATGCTAAACTAAGCTATTTGATCTAGAAGTCTGTGCTGTTTTTGTTCTAAACTGCAGAAAGTGAGTTTGGCTCAAAGATATCAGAAACAAAGAAGTTGGGCTGGGACAGCCACCTTTGAACTGCAGACCCTTCTAAGTAGGTCTGCAGAGTCATGATCACACTTTGGAATCCTAATTTCCACCTTACTCTGGAGTTAGGGGATCTGTATTCAGTGGTTGCTGGACATGCACCACTCTTTTTTTCCTTCAGGGAGTAGTCAATTTGCAGTGTTAACTGCAAGTGCAAGGAGAAAGCATGAGCCATGGAGAGAGCAGTGGTAGGAACAGTAAGGCTACTGCCCATAGCTGCATAGACCACGTGGGATTGAGAAATGAGCACAGAGTGGCAACCACAGCAATTGAGGATCAGAGGCTCTGCCAGAATGCTCTGGACAAGCAGGCAGAACTCTTGTGCCACACTCTAAAGGGCACTCCCCTCCAAGAATGACAGATTTAGGACATCTGATATACCCTTGCAAGTAGGGACACTAAGCCAAATTCAATGGGATTTGGCAAAACAGAATATTGTGTTGTTTCTCAAAAAAAAGTGACTGACAAAAAGATCAGAGAAGATGAGTACCAGGACTCGCAGGTAGAAGATATAAAGAGGTATATTTCACCTTGATAGAAGAAAGCTCTATCTGATCAACAGGTACATGGGGATAGAATATAGCGAGTTCTGCATCACTGGAGATATTCAAATAAAAGCCAGAATCCCCTCTCATGGGAAGTCATCGAGCAGTTTCCAGCACGGTTATCTCATACCCCATGTTGAAGCAACATGGAGTATAATGTTAGATTGTACTAATATTGTGTTGAATAAGCTGATATACTGTGACACCACAAATGAAGATGATGGCCTCTGCTAATAAATAGTTTTTCTAAATGCCATTTTTAGCAACTACTGACTCTATTGGATTGAAGGCACATGGTAAGTCTAGGTCTAAACTTATACTTAACTCCAGAAGCACTTTATAATCTGTGATCAGAGTGTTTGTTCATCACCCAAATTATCTGGCATAAAACCTTCAAAAATCCAAACAGGTGGCCCAGGCCTACAGGAAAATTAGAGTTCTTATGTGTCCTACAGGAGCATGCCAAGGCTGTCCTCAGATAAATCTGTCAGCTATTCCCTTTCTCATTTTATCTAGAATATCAGTTACTGCCTAGCACTCCATCAGGAGGAACTACAGATACATGTGTGTTCATATTTTCATTATCAAACAATGGAAATGGGTAACACTGATGCGTGTGCTTGTCTACCCTGTTCTACTTTGCAAATTGATTGGTTTTGTTTGGTTGGCACAGTGTTCTTTTAAAAATTGTGTCTGGGTGCTTTGGGAGATGTAAGCTGGGGCCCTGTTTGTCACAGCTCTCCCAGGGCCTACTTGTATTATGATCACTGCTGCTTCATAGAGTGGACACTCAGTATCTATAAGTGACTGTTCCAGGACCTCTTAGTTACCAAAATCCTCAGATATCATAGTCCTTACATAAAATGTAGTACAGATTTGCATATCACCTACACACATCCTTTCGTATTCTTTAAATCATTTCTAGGTTGCTTATAAAATTTAATACAGTGGAAATGCTATATGTAGATAGTTGTAAAACTGTATTGTTTGGGGAGTAATGACAAAAATCTGTATATTTGCAGAATGGGTGCAACTTTTTTTCTAATCTAGAGTTGGTTGAATCCACAAATGTGGAACCCAGATACAGAGGACTGACCACACTTCATGTAGCCTCCCAGTCCCTATGAATCTGTGTCTGCCGCCAGATAAGAGCCATTGAATTTCATCAGGTTGATCTAGTGCCAAACACAACCTACTGCTTCACAATTTTTTCCTATTTTGTACCGATGCATGCATCAAGCTAACAAATGCCTAGAAGTACTATCCTCACCTGTATTTTAACCCTTCTCTCTGTGCCTTGGGTGTGTGCAATGAATACTTGTCAAACTGAATTAAAGAGTATGTTTTTCATACTTAAGAATAGAACTTAAAAACTAAACATACTTAGGAGTCAGTGGGCACAAAAATGCAAAGCAAATGAAAAATGGTTATTAAAATTAAGGTTTCCCTGAGGGCCTGGCTCCAGTGGTAGGGAGCCTGCCTTGCAAGTGTGAGGCACTGAGTTCAAACCCTGATATTACCCACTCTCAAATTTAAAGGGCCAGAATGGTTGTTCATGCCTGTAATCTCAGCAACTCAGGATGCAGATATAGGAAAAATAGTTGTTTGAGGCCAGCTCGGGCAAAAAAAAGTTAGTAAAAGCCAGGTATGGTGGCACACATTTGTGATCCAAGCTATTCAGGAGGCATAGATAAGAGAATCTCAGTCCAATGCTGACTATAGGTAAAAACTGAGAGATCTTGTCTGAAAAGTAACTAAAGTAAACAAGACATCTGGGGGTACAGCTGAAGTGGTAGAGCACCTGCTTACCAAGTGCTCTACCTTTAAAACCCCAGTACCTCAAAAAAAAAAAAAAAAACTGGAGGTGTCAGCCTGGTTTTGAAAATGTAGATGTGTTTATTTAAAAGGTGATGTTGATTTAAAAAAGCATTAAGTAGCAATAGAAATGAGGATGCATACAAGATCTTCCCCCTTAACCCCAGACCTTTAAAAGGCCCTGAAGGGTGCAGGACACAGGTTTGTGTAGTGGGAGAGCACCAGAGGTCCACTACCTGTGGCCTCCAGGACATACGGGACAATCGTGATCTGGGTGGGCTTTGTTTCTGCAAAAGCTCACAGGTGGTGGCTGTGAGCTCCAAACCTTACACTTCTTACTTCCTCCAAATGCCTAAGACAGTGCTGGGCACATTATGCCTCCCAGCATAGTCACTGCTTGCTTGACTATAACCTTCTAGCAATACGCGTGATTGCTAAAAAGTCTGCAAATGTCATGTGTCCTACCTCCCAAGTCTCTTGATAGCACACATGGAATAGCAATTTTGCCTCATACCCTTTTCCAAAAAGGTGGCCGATGTTGGTGTCTCTGTTTCTTGGCGAAGTTTACATAAGTGAGGATGGGACTCCAGAGAATGCATTGAGGCCTTGGTCCAAGGCCTGTCTCTGTTTTGGTCTTCTTGCATCAATCTGACAGCCTTGTGGGAAGAGTCAGGCCTGAGACTCAGGTCTTGCCCCATGTCTAGGTAGGTGCTCTCCCTCCAGTTATCCTCTTGATCAAAGCTGGGGCTCTGCTCTGAATCAGTACACGTTGCCCTGGTGAATCCTTGGTCTGAGAGTCCAGGGGTCTGTTAAAAGAAGTACTCATGATTATTTGCTCCATGGTATACTCTGAGCAAACTCTAAAAATTTCTTCTTTAAAAAACAAAAACCTTTCTTTTTCATGTGACTTGTAGGCCCCAGCAGTTAAGAGATAGGCCTTGGGATCAGTCTCCCACCCTTAGAGTCCCAGGTTCCCCACCTGCTCCCCCTGGGCCCAGGCAACACACTCAGCCTTATCTCTAAGCACCTTAGCTTGGGGTAGTGAGAGCTCAGAATAAATGTGAGACTATTTTTTTTAGTGTATATTAATTGTACATTGTGATATTTCCATACATGCATATAATGTAGTACGATCAAACTCACCTCCTGAATTATTCTTTCTTATCTCCTCCTTTTTAAACAATTTTTAAAAGATTTCATTATTCTCATTCTATTTTCATACATGTGAAAGTACTTCGATTTTTTTCAATGAAAAATATCGTCATACCCCCTTGTCCATGGCTTGGCTTTACATAATTTCAGTTACCAGAATCTAAAAGTGTTAAATGGAAATTTCCAGAAGTAAATTGCGTTCTGTTCTGAATAGCATGATAAAATCTTGAACTGTCTTGTTCCATCCTGCCTGAAATGTAAATCATCCCTTTGTCTAGTGTATCCACTCTCTATACACTACCTGTCCACTAGTCACAGAATAGTACAGTAGTTATCTTGGTTTTCAGATCAATTATTATAGTAGCAGAGTGCTTTTGTTCAGGTCAGCCCTATTTTGCTACCCAAGGTGCAAGAACAGTGAAGCAAGGGCACCAGGGCACAGAGAGTGAAAGGACAGATTAAATCAGGTGCTGAATGGCAATATTGCAAGGCATTTAGGAAAAATAAAACAGTGTATTATTGGCCTCCATACCACCCATGGTTTCAGATACCTACGAAGAGTCTTAGAATGGATCCCCTGTAAGTAGGGGAGGAAGGAGGGACTACTATATTCGTAAATTTTAGACAAAATAAAAACAGGAAGAAAAAAGGAAAAGCAATGACTTTTTATTCCAGTTTCCAGTAAGAAAAAAACCTTTAAGTTTCTTCATCTTCATCTATCATCACAGACTTCTTTGCCCTCCCAGCCTGAGGCTCTCCCCCAGGTCTCCTTTACATTTCTCCAGACAACTTGATTCACCTCACCACTTACAGTCCTGTTGGCCTTTTAGGTTCCGATATTTTTTTGGCAGCACTGGGGTTTGAACTCATGGCACCACACTTGCCAGGCAGGTGCTCTTACCACTTGAGCCACTCTGCCAGTCCTAGGTTCTGATTTTGGTGACCTGCTATAGCAAGACAATGCATGTTTCAGCAGAAACCTATACACTGTCTGCCTATAACACACTCTTCTGGGCTAGCTGATTCATGGTCTTTGAGCTAGTCTACAACTCTGTAAGTAAACATGTTCTTGCAAATCTCTTTTGAACCAGTTTTAACATCTGCCTGCTTCCCTCTTTGAAGGAGTTAAATAGAATATTTGACATGTGTTTATGCTAACAACTATAGAAGAGTTGTGATTTTACTTTTTCCTGAAAACTAGGTCAGCACTTTCATCCCACAATTGACATCCCTGGTGAACAGAGAACATGGCTGAGCAACAAGCTCTGCCACATCTGCCTCCCAAGGAGCCCACCCCAAGGGGCCCCTTATAAACACATACACACACATGCACATGCATACACACAAACACACACCATTGGTTTTGGTTCTTCAGAGAAGCATTAAGGTAAAGATCCTGAATTCCCCTGGTCTTGATGACTTTTTCATTGCAGTAGCACACACAGGCCCATTTATGATTTAGGAGGAACACATCCAGTGCTCCACTTCATTCCTTAGCCTGGAAATTCCCTTGCCTGGGTTTTACATCTGCTCTCCTCGTTCCTAGTTTTCCCCTCTCTGATGCTCATGCTACAAAAGAGCTTGGCCCTACAAGTTTCTTGGCCAAAGTCGAGATGTATAAGCATCTACAGGAAGTCCCCAATGTCCAGAGAAGCAGGGAGAGGAAATAGACTTGCTTAACGTTTGGGCTCCACTATTTTCCTACCCCTGTGGAAGAAGGTGATGTTGAACCCTGCCTACAAGCAGCAGTGGACTTCTCAGGATTACCAGATAAGAGCCAGAGGTATTGCATCTTACCTGCCATCCTTGTTCCATCTCAGGTAGTGTACCAGGAGGGGGCCGGCAAAGGAGGAGCGTGACTTCCTGTGGGGCCCCTCGCAGTAAATGGAACACCTCCTATAAGAAACCCAGAACCATGGTCAGATCTGGGCTGGCATTACTGCCTTCTTCACCACCTTGATCTGTTTCTTGGCTCCAGAGAACTTTAGAGAACACTGCTGTGGACTTGAGCTCCCAAAAGGCCAGAAGACAAGGACAGCAGCCTGGGGCCCCACACAGGCAGTGCACAGAGGCTGGGCTGGGACTAGCCCTATCACTCAATTTCCACAGCCTGACAAGGCTTAACTGGGGCCTTGGGAATAATCCCCTGTGCTACTGTAGTCTGCTCCCTGCCTTCTGCCACCTTCCTCACTCCACACTGCCAAGGGTGGCCTTTCCACAGTACAAATACAGCTAACTCCTTCTCCTGCAACAGACTCCTCAGTTCAGCCCAGCTATGCAGCTCTCAGAACCTGTGCTCACCTGCTGCTGCTTCTCTCCCTAGTCAGATCTCTCCTGCCTACTCCCTCTGTGCCCCCATCCTAAGCTGTCACCACTTGAATCTCTGCTCCAAGCCACCCTCTCCCTGCTTAGGGCACAAGGTGCCTTCACAGCTCCTATTTCCTATCTGGATCAGGATTTTTCAACCTCCTAGCACTATTGACATTTTGGGCTAGATAATTCTTGGTTGGACGCATGTTCTGCATACTAAAGGATGTTTAACAACGTCTCTGATCTCTACCCACAAGATGACTGCAGCACCTATCAGCTGTGATAACTATAACTGTCTCTGGACTTGGCCAAATGTCCTCCAGGAGGCAACCATCATCCCTGACTAAGAACCACTGATCCAGATGCTCCATAGTCCCTTTCACTTCTTTCTCCATCACTTCCACAGGCAGTGTTTATTATCATTTGGATCTGGAATGTCCCAAAGTGGTCCCCAGCTGATGGTGCTATTGAGATGTGTTGGAAACTCTAGGAGGCCAGGCCTAGTTGGTGGAAGGTAGGTCACTGGAGGTGTGCCTTGAAAGGAGTATTGGAACCCTGGCCCTTCTCTCTCTCTCTCTGTCTCTCTCTCTGTTCTTCTCCCTCTCCCTTTCCCTTCTCCCTCTCTCTTTCCCTTCTCCCTCTCCTTCTTCCTCTCCCCTCTCCCTCCCTCTTCCTCTCTCTCCTTCCTGGCTACCATGAAGTGAGCAGCTTGGCTCTACCACATGCTTGCTGCCATGAAGTTTTTCTTCGCCACAGGCCCATAAACAATGGAGACAAATGACCATAGACTAAAATCCCTGAAACCATGAGCCAAAATAAGTCTTTTCTCCTTTAAGTTGATTTTCCCAGGTATTTTTTCATAAAGACAGAAAGCTAACTAACAGTGCCCTACTGTGTGCTCCCAGAGCCCACATGTGTAGGCTGTATGAGGCTTCCCCTTGGACTTGGCTGGAAGAGCACAGGCAGGGACTGAGGACAGTCAGGGAGGAGAGGGAGGAGGGTGTTGGTTCCACACTTCCTCCCATGTGGTTGCCACAGGATGACTGTGTCCCTCAGTTAAAACCACAGCTCATGCCAGCAAGTCTTCCCCCCAACTCTTAATGGCTTCTTCTCATCTGCTTTTGGGCTTAGAAGGGTGAGTAACCACAGCCCACTGTGACCAATCCTAGGCCACTACAGTCTCCCTTGGCTTCCCAAAAACCTGCCCACAGCTTCATTAAACTCTCCTTGAATGACTTCATTTTCTGTATGGACCCCAACAGACATGAAAATATTTCATTGAGATTTTGTACTATAAGCATTGACAAAACAAAGGTCCATTTTTTTACTCTCTCTCTCTCTCTCTCTCTCTCTCTCCCTCTCTCTCTCTCCCTCTATGTATATGTGTATGTGTGCATGTATATGTATGTATGTATATTTTTTTAATCACATTTATATTTTTGGTCACAGGCAGGACAATCAATGAGTCAAAAACTGTAAATTCAGCAGGGAAATTGGAAGGAGAGCAGAAGGGACTTTCTCCAGCCCTCCAGCCTCATGCACACCTCCCAGAATATGTGTGACGATAATTGTAGCCAACACAGAACCCAAAACTCATGTTCTAGTGAAACCTAATGAGATGCAAGGCTTACTCAAGGTCAGATATTTAAAACAGATAAAAAATTAAATGTGGGAACATTCTGCTTTCTTTGTGGGATTCATGCCCAGGCTCCAGGTGTGAATTTCAAGAGTCCTGGGTATTTCCTATGAGGGAAGCCTTAGAAAGAAACATGGCTAGCACCAGCCTGCACATAGCTCTGGTCCTTGTTAGCCCCAGCACCTGGAAGAGGAGGCCTTCTGTGGGCCTTCCATTCACCGCCAAGATAATGTCACCAACTGCGATGGCCCCATGTTCCTCAGCTGGCTGCCCAGGAAAGAGCCTCTTAATCCTCACAAGGTCACTCTTGAGGTGGCTGCAGCTCTCTCTCTACATGTGCACAAAACTGAATCCCAAGCCATTGGTATTCTTTTTCAGTTTGACTTCAAACTTAGGCCCTGTATTGTGGGATATTGATAAAAATGAACCCTTTAGTAAGATACAATTAACCAGCCTCAGAATGCAAATTGACACAGAGATCAATTATTTCTGTCTTGCATAGAAAGATTTCAAGTGCTGGCTTTTGTGGCAGAGTCCATTGCACATTTTATAGATCAGCACCATCCAACAGAGATGTAAAGTAAGCTTCAAATTCGAGCCAAAGGACATGTAAAGTTTTCAAATAGCTACGTTTCTAAAAAACAAAAAGGAAACAGGTACAATAAACTTTAATCATATATCTTATTTAACCCAATACAGATTCTTCTCAACATACTGTGGGCTTGATCCTGGGAAACCCATTGTAAATTAAAAACACTGTCAGTCAAAAGCGCATTGAATGTACCTGTCCTACCAAACAGGCTCGCAACCCAGCACATCGCAGAACATCGGTCACTTCCCTCGGTGATCAGGGTGCTGACTGGAGCTGTGCTCACTGTCACTGCCCAGCACCTCATGAGAAGGTCACAGCGTGTATCACTAGCCTGGCCAAGATCAAGATTAATTCAAAGTTTGGCGCTGGAGGTGTGATTCAAGTGATAAAGCACCTACCTAGTAAGTGTGAATTCCTGAGTTCAAACCCCAGTACCACCAAAAAAAAAAAAGATTCAAAGTTCAGAGCATGGTTTCTACTGAATGTATATGGTTTTACATCATTGTAAAGTTTAAAAACACAGTAGGGAAAACCATCTATATATCTAAAAATTACCATTTTAACATATAATCAATATGAAAAATATTAATGAGATACTTTTCATTCTTCCTATGAACTAGGTCTTCAAAGTTTGGTATCTATTTTATCCACTTGAATTGACAAATTTCAAATGTTCCATAGCCAAAAGTGCAGTGGCTACCATACCAGATAATGCAAGAACAAGTAACCAACTAAATTTATATGTAACATTTTTAGACATATACAGCATATTCTTAGTATTGAGTAAAACTTGTATCATGTATACATTGCATTTTTAGAACCCTAATCATGTTTTATTATGCTCAGCACTAAATTTTGCATAATTAGACTACAGATACAATGATGTCCAACTTGGACATCCTTCACCATCCTTGGTCTGCTTTCAACAACTCAGTTAACAGTTAATGACCATAGAGACACACCCTTGACTTAAAAACTTTCACTGGAGCAAGAATGGAAATGGCTGAAGCAGGTAGGTGGAGGTTTGTGGCTTGAACAATTCTATGATTGCCACTCTGTCCTCCGCAGCTTAGTTTGTAGTCAGTTTTACAAAGCCCCCATTGGAATGGGCAGAGGAATAAGGAAGGAAGAAATAGACTTGATTTAAGTCTTGCCCCTCTGTCCCCCATCACTCAACCCTGTGGCCATTTTGCATCCAGTCTTCCTCATTTAGTGGTCCTCTACCAGGACCACTAAATCTCTATGAAGGGACTGAACATGACTAAGCTCCAAACCATGATGTAGGAAGGATATAGACCTTTTCCTAGCAGGGATCAAAAATCACAAGGGATGTGCAAAGAGGAAATCCATCAGAAAGAAAATTATATCCTTCTAAACTGATCATGAGTTTGCTTTTGTAAATGATGCTGATACAAGGCTAGATTCCTAAACACCTTCACCCCTCCCAACCAGCTTAATCAGTCCTCACATGACTTTGTTACAGATGCCTTGGCTGGAATACAGAACCAAGTGTGTCTGAAAGTGCATGACCCTTTCATGTCAATTTCACCCCTAAATACATATGCACAAACACTAGCATTCAGGCAGCTGATCAGAAGGCTGAGGAATGCTTGGGGGTAGAACTTTGCCTCGTAATCATTTTGGGACAATGCCTTTGTTTTCCAGAAATATATTCCATCAGCTTTGACTAATAATAATGATCAACACTGCTGACTTTGTTTTTTTCTGAGAACTCAGAGGACGCCTTCCTGACTTTCCTTTTCAACTTGCCAACTCAAAGCAGCATGCAATGATATGACAATAGTAACACTCAATTCTCTTTCCTCTCACCATCTGTCACAGAGACACAGCTCATAGGCCTGCCAGGCAGGGCTGTTACCAGGGAAACAGCTGCATGCTTATCACCCATCCTGTCATTAGCAGAAGAACACTGTGGTGCAGTCCTGGGGCTTCTTCTCTCTAAGATCAGTCTTGCAACCTAGAAGGATGGGTGGACAAACTCAATTTACATTTTAAATGGCAACCACTCCCTTCACTCTGCAAATGCTTCTTAATTTTCTGATGCTCCTAAGAAGCTGCTTCACTTGAATCTCAAATCAAAGTCTCCAATCTAGCCTCTGTGGGATCCTGACCCCTATTTCCAGTACCCATGGAAGTAACATGTGCACCTCCGTGTCAGCATGTGCTTCGCCTCACTGCCCCTCCCTTCCCCTCCTCTTTTGTCTAAAACATTCCTCGCCTTGTTTGCTCCCTCAGTACATGGAACTATCTATCCATCAACCTCACAGGAGCCAACCTTGGAGTGATCCACCTCTCTCCCCTTCTACCTTCCAAATACCCATCTGCTTTTAAGGCTTGTAAGTTTCCCCATCAGAAACAACTCCCCCAGTGCCCCTCCTCCATTCCTTCCATTGACCCTGCCTAGCTGGACAGCAGCAAGCTCCTGCTCACTGGGCTTGCTGGACCTTGTGTTCATTTCCTTTGGTCCACCCCCATCATGGCTGCTGTTGGATCAGTCTAAGACACAAATTGAACACGGAACAGACTTGGCTAAAAGTCTCCAACATCTCCCATGACTTAAACTCCAAACCCATAGAATCATTCCAGACCTGTGCCTCCCCCTTTCTTTGTAGTTTGACTTTCCATCCTTCTTCCCCACAACATGACATCCCCTTGTTACCCAAAGTGAGTCAAGAACCAGTGGCTGGATATCACAAGGCAAATTGTTAGACATGCCAAGCTTCCATTCAGGGGACTTGTCCCTGCCTTCCTCCTTCAGCTGCAACTATCACTCAGCATTAGGCCCATGACCCCACAGTGACAATTCTTACTGTCATCATCCCAGTAATCTATAACTTGCTCTTTATCAAAGGTCCAAAGAATAGAGGGTGCTAATAAACTATGGCTGTTCTTAAGGTATATTGACCAAGTTCACCAAGACAAGTAAATGTGACCATGAATTAGAAGACTGCTTTGGGAAAGGATGCAAGAAGAGACCAGAACTCAACCAGGGAGTTTGCTGGAAAGACCTTCTGCCTCTGTTGACTCCTCATTTACAAAAGAGGGCAATTGCTGGCAGAATGACTCAAGTGGTAAAATGCCTACCTAAAGAGGGCAATGTCAGTTTTGTGGCCCAGGGTACAGGAACAATTAAAGGCTTCCACCCTGAAGCAGAAGACAGACCCAGCATGGTAACATCAAGACACTGCCTGAGCACTGCATGGAATAAAGAGCACATAACAGATGAGTATCTCCAGATCTTGGCATCCTGAATTTCTACCTCACTGGGGTGAAAAGAATTCTAGAACAGTCCATCTCAGGCCCTGGTTGTGTAAAAGCACAAGGTGATGAGAACAGCATGAACTGGGATACTTCCCAGGGGGTCATTGTGGGCAAGAACAGGGAGGAAAGGGGGCCTGAGAGCAGGCAGACATGCTGGTCAACAAGGTTGGAGCAGGCCTGGGGTGCACAGCCAGAGCCAGGATGGAGAAGCCACTGTACTCCATCATCTCTGTTCACTGTCTGACTCCTAAGTCTAGGCAAGCCGCCATAAGTTTTGAAAGGGTATTTATAGGGTGTGAGGTTTTCTGCTTAGAAGTATTTGTCTGCGACCTCCTGGGTTTCATATCCCCATAGAAAAGTAGTACTAAGAGGAAGAAGTGAAAGAGAAAAAAAGATGTATTTTGTTTCCTGGCCACCTCTCTCCCACCCAGAGGCAACTGTAGCTTCTGATGTTGTCCAGGCAAGTTCCAGAAGGAAGGAAAGGTCCCCAGTAAGGGTGCACTTACCTGCCCAGGACCCTGGAGGCACTGCACAGCCTGCTTGTGGGTAAGGCCACACAGGCTGACTCCATCTACCTGCAGGAGCCTGTCACCTGGAAGAAGGGTGGATGTTATGATCTCTGGGGCTCAAGGAAAGACTCTTCTGCAAAGCCCCAGCTCCAGCCCTCCATGCAGCCTCCCGACAGGGGGCAGGAAGCAGAGCTGCCAAGTGCCCCTGGACTCAGCAGGAATCCTGCCTGGGCTTGAGCACAAGTGCCTCTCTGATTGTCTGCATGCCTACTTCCAAGCACACGACAGATCAATAATATAAAAGCCTTTCTATTATTGGCTCACAGGCTGGCTAAGCCAGCTCTGTTCAACCTTATCCTTCCTCCTGTTTTACTGTGAAATCATTTTTGAAAGTATTTTCAAGCCACTCAGGGGTGATATTTATATCCCCAGGTTGTTTTTTTATTTCACAAAAGGTCAGGGAGACAATGGTTGGTGTTGGGAACACCAGAATACAAGGCTGAAATGGATATAAGTAAGATCCTAGGTGCCTTTTTGGGCTCAGTTCTGGAAGTTTTGGCAAATAATAAAAATCAGTCCCTTCCTTTAGAACAGTGAGACATTATATAGGGCAGAGAAAAAGCTCATATCTGTATCTAAAGACAGACCCTCATACTAGAATGGGGCCACCAATACTAGCTCTATCTTCTCAGGGTAACAGTACTGTCTCCCATGAAGACCAGCAAGAAACTTCAAATATCTCCAACATCACATAATGCTTTCCAGTTAGCTTCTATAAACTTTAGATCCCTGCTAACCTATCAGGTGGATAGTGTGGGCGTAATCCTCCCCTTCTTGGGTGGAGAAATCAGACCCCAGAGAGGCAATGGTTTGCAGGAGGCTCAAGAGAGGACTGGGTAAGGCCTGGGGCTACCCTTCAAAACCCAGGAAAGCAGAACTCCCAGAAGCCTCCACCCCTCACCTTGTAGGGTATGTCCTTCCTTAGCAGCTGGGCCTCCAGGAATGATGGATTTCACATAGATTCCTCCGTACAACACACTGGTGTTAATTCCACCCTGAAAAACACAAGGAAAAACTCACCACCAATCTGCCCCCTCCTCAACCTCCCTAACAAGGGGAGCCCCTCCTGCCTACCATCTATGCCATGGCCTCATCTCCATCTGACAGTGTCTTCTATATCCACCCATGGAGACTCTTTTCTCCACTGAGCTATGAAGATGGGGTTTGCTTGATATCTATGTGTACATGTGCATGGTACATTCAACCTTCCTCAACTGATTTCCAATCATTGTGTCCCCGGCGTGTTTGTCACTATATAAGCAACACTACATTAAGCATCCTCACATATACAGCCTGGCCTAATGGGATTCTTGTTTCTACCTCTATGGGCCCAAGGATATGTGCATTTTTTATAGTAATAGATGTTGCCAGATTACATCCCAATATGAATGTGCATATAATTATTCACATTTCCACCAGCTTTGTGCGACAGTACCCTTTTTCTGCATCTAACTACCTATATTTAGCCAAACTGATAGTTATAAAGTTTAAAGATTTTTTTTTTAATTTAATTTGTATTCCCATGACTTCTGGTGGGTTTGAGGGTCTTTCATTTGTTTAGAGGCCATTTGGATTTGAGTGAGACATTTCAATAATTATTTTTTAATTAAATTTCTCCAAAGGAAGTCAAAATTTTTTGCCAGCCAAAAGAAATCACCGATCTCTTCTTAGCATATGTGTATGCATATATCTGAATAATGTAAAATTTAGCAAGTTTTTCAGAGGAAGTAACTATGTTAGTATCTGATAGGATTGTTACTCAAGCCAAGAATAAATTGACCATACTTGTTACCAGCCTGTTCACTCTCTAGGGACTCATGAGCCTTATTTCTTAATGTCAAAAAATCATCTGCTGACACATTGATTGCAGGCTGATGGTTTAGCCATTCAGGATCCCTGCTCTAGGTGCATACCTTTATTATATACGAAAGCAAAGATTGCCCTCCATTACCTTATCTCTTGGGTTTCCTTTGGAAGTTTTCTTGGCCTTGACATTTCCTTGCCTATTGGGAAATTCCATTCTATTTCCAATCAACAATCAGATTCCATAACGCCATCCCTAAGATCCAGACACATTCCAAGCTCTCAAGGTGATGGGTTATTTTCAATGCCCAGTAAAACAAGCAAACCTCCCAACCTCTGACCTCTGAGTTTTCACTGCCTTCGTGTGTACCAATTTCCACACTCTTGGATGATCACAGTTACGTAGGGAATATACCTTCTCAGGGTCTGCCAGGCAGAGCTCAAAAGCCAAATACAAAGTGCCAGTCTGACAGAAGTCTTACAGACTTTGGCCTTTAAAGGCTGGAGTACAGAGTTCCTCTGTCATCCTATTTGGGATGACAGTGGATTACCCCCATTCACCTTTGGCTCATGACCCTGAAGCCCCACCTTGCTGTCCTTTTCTTCCTGTCCAGTTTTAGCTCAGAATCAGGACCCATCACACAATTCCACCTACACAACCTTCTCACACCGTTCTGCCTCCTCAGCACCTACCTCCCTCTCAAGCTCAGGTTGCCCTGTGTCTCCCAGTTTGTCTTTGAATTCTCATTCCCCACAGAGGCTCCCAGTGACTTTCTTGGTTCACTCACTTCCCATGTGCCACTTGTGCTCCAGATGGATATATTTTAAACTGTTTTCCAAGCCCCCCCTTCCCCAACAACTCTTACAGTCATGCTGAATCCAAGGGTCCCATCTTCCTTGACCAGCTCAACGAAGTAGATATCACCTACATTGGTTTCTGGAGGTGATGGAGGGCAAGGAGAACGAGCACTCTGCCGCAAATAAACAGAAAAGAGAAAGGCATGAAGCACCTGCCCTGCCTATATTGACAGCTCCTCTTAGCTCTCACCTGCTCACAGGAGCAGGTAGCATTGTACCCAAAGGAAGCAGGGGCTTCCAGCATGGTCAGCTCCTACATTATCAGTTCCTCCACATGTGACCTTGGGCAAGTCTCTCTGACTCTCCAGCTTCCATTTCCCAATCCATATGACTGGTGTGGAACATCCTTCCTAATTGTGTGACTGCAAAAGTGCCAACACATGGTAGGGGCTCCATAAATGTAGGTTACTCCTGTCTCCAATTATTTTGCAAGTATCCATATTAGAACCAAAGTTACCCAGGAACTGCCTGGAAACCTCACACAGGTTACCAGCAAAGTGACAGCATGCTGGATACCAAATACACAACAGCTTTCTGAGGCAGAATCAAACTTCAGCAGGACTTCTGACCATTCCTAGCAAGAGCGACCATAGTGGGTTTTACTATACAATAGTTGAATGCTTTGGGAAAAAGAAAAATGAGCATACCGTATATCAGGCAGTTGCTTGGTACTGTGACAATTAGCATGTAAGACTTGCTCATTCATTTATACAATCATGCAACAACATTAGTTAGCACCTACTATATGCAAAACTGCTATGGCTTGAGTGCCCCCCCCAAACTTATCTGAAATTTTATTGCCATCTCGACAGTAGGAAGAGGTGAAACTTAAGGGCCATAAGGACACTATCGTCCCATGCTCTGAGACCCCGCCCTGCCTCTGCCACTAGCCTCCCCCAGGGACCTTGGCATGATTCTTTCCTTTCTGTGCCTCAGGTATCCTACCTGTCAAGTGGGCTGACAGTAGTACCTCTCTCATAGGATCACCATGAATCTCTCATGAGCTCACATATATAAAGTGCTCAGGACTCTCAGACACATAGGTAAGCACTCAAGTGTCAGCCATTGTTATTCTTTGCTGGCCTTCTGCATTCAGTTCTTCATGGATATGTTGTCCAAGTGATCGTGGTGGCCAGTTAAGAAGGCACTAACATTCACAGAGTCCTGCAGATCTTGGCAACTGAGTTCAGAACATGCTACATCGAGATATGGAACCTCAACATACTGAATCTTTGAGACTGAAAGAATCTGAGAGCAGCAGGAACAGGAAGGTCTCTCTGACCTTCCCTGGCCCTTTTCCCCTGAAGTAGGTCCTGAAACCTAAGGATGTTCTGGCCTTTCCCTAAAGGACCTTTCTCATGAAGCCCTCACATAAGAGGTGCCCTTCCTATACCCAGAGGAAGCAGCACCCTTAGTTCTAAAGACTAAAGGACTAGATGAGAAATTAAGTTAATAAGTCTTCACTAAGTATCCCCAAGTGACTCACGCCCACTGCCCTGTCACACTTCTCCTCAGCTCTCCATTTATCATAAATCTACTATGACCCATACCCAGAATTTTCTGTTTCTTTGAGTCCTCATTTCCTTACAAAAGATCATGTAAAGCTAATATTCAATAAATGTGTATGCTTTTCTCTTGTTATACTCTTACAAGGGCCTAGCCAATGGATCTAAGGTAAATAGAAGGAAATGATATTTTCTGTACACTGGACACAGTGTGGTTCTGTAGACAAAAGTCATTACCTGAAAGTGATTTTGAGAGGGGTGGGACCACTTGCTTATTTTAACTAGCGTCCCAGAAAGAACGAGAAGGTGCCCACTTGACCAAGTAAGGAAGAGGGTTAATGCCAGGCCTGCTCTCAAAGGTGCTAGCACCTGTGGAGAAACAAGAAGAAGCAGCTAAGCACCTGAGACTGGAGGTGAGAGGAGCAGGTGGGCAGTGGAGCCTAGAGAGTTGTTTTGGGGTAAGGATAGAAAGACATCAGTGGAAAGACACAGAAAGCTCAGAGAGAGTGACAAGTCTGTCCCTACTCGTACCTCCAACTTCAGGCTCTTGCAAGGGCTTCTCCTAGGAAGAATTAACCAGAGACAGAGAACTGATACAGCCCATGAATGTCAGCTTTGAGGGACCCAGAGCAGAAGGAAGAAAGTGGTTCTGTGGAGTCCAAAAAGGACTCTCCTACCCAGTATCCAAGAAAACAGCAGGGCATGGAGAGCTGGGACTGTACCATCCTCTGTCCACCATAAGGCCAGGTTTTATTTTCTTCCTCCAGGAGCAAAAGCAAGTGAGCTGCCAACTCCAGGACCAATCATAAGCCAAGGTTATCCTGCCCTTGGTAGTAATCAATTTCCTCATGTTGTCATTACCAGTAGCAATTACAGTGACTAAGAACACTGAGCCCTATGACCCAGGTACTGTGCCCAGAGCTCTACCATTTCCTCGTGTGAGACAGTCACTTATTTCCATTTCACAGAAGAGAAGCTGAGGGCCAGTTGGTGTAAGTAAGCCCTAGCCACCAGACATGGCACATGGAGAGCACAGGAGCTGGGCAGGGCTCCACAGCTTGTTCTCTTTTCTAGAACATTCTAGAACGTGAACCAAGGAGCTGTCACCTTTGATGGCAGAGGGGAGAGCTCAGGCCCTTGCCTGGGGATTACACTTGGCACACGAGCCATTTCCAGTCCTCCAGGGTTTCTGTCCTGGTCTTGTGTGTGTGGTGACAAACTTCCCTGCTGACCGTTGTTCAGGATGTCTGTAGAGAAAATGCCAGAATTGTCTGTGCTATTCTTCTCTTCACTGGGGATATTTCCACAAACTCCTATGAAAACAGGCCAAGAAAAAGTTAGCTGTTTGGAAAGGCTGGCATCTCAGGGCACCCTATGGGAGGCACAAAGTTTTCCTTTAGAGACAGAGAGACCTTTTATAGTTGCAGGGGATGCGAATTTAGCACCTCATGTAGGATGTTGCACTTAGAATGTGACTCAGAAACCTAAATAGAAGTCACTTGTGTGACCTATTTATGAAAACAGGAGCGAGGAGAGTGAATACTGCCAGCTCCTTTTTATTAAACTCTTGTCATATGATGAGAGAGAGAAAGGAGCATGGCTAAGGCCCCCCGGCATTGCCACCTCCTCACTCCTACACAGCTGATGGCTTCTGGACCAGGCAGCTGCAATCCCTAGGAAAGCCATCGGGTGGCGGTGTGCATATGTGCAAAAGGGTGTGCATAGCTTTCAGAGGTACAGCAAATAGGGTGCCTGCATTCAGACATGAGCCTGACTTTGCAGGAAGTCTCCTGAAACTTAGGAGACCTCCCAGCGAAAAAGCATCAGGGATCTCAGGTAACTAGGGTATAAGGGTGTCCATCTAGCCCCATTGCCTCCATCTAGCCTCCCACACCTGCCCCAATAAAGATAATAATATGGGTCTTTGATCTAAGCAGCTGTTGCTCTTTCCTTCTTATGTAAAAGATGAGGAAAAATACCTTAAAGAAAAACCAAACTTTACGGGTTGATCTGTAACCCGCACAGGTGAGAATAGTGTACTTACTGCGCAAATTCAGGTTCAAGACCAGTGTCAGCTGCCCTCCCAGCAGCATAGGTGGTTACTCCACCTAAGCCCAAACTCTAGAACTCCTAGAGCAGCCCCTTTCAATGAGGGCTTGATTGACAATAAGAATCTCCTCCCTGTCATGCAAGGAGAATGGGCAGAAACATACACAGTGGTGTGTCCAGCCAAGCCTTATTAATTAATAAGGAATTAGAATAGGTTGCTGCCTTTCAAAGGACATACCAATCCTGTCCCCACAGCTGCAGAGCTATTGATTGGTGTCACTACATTGGCTCTTCACAAGCCACTATCAGGAAGAGATCTACACAAAAGACCTGCGTGAGCTTTGTATTCAGTGCTGGGTGATAATAATGCACTCCTGAAAACAGATGAGGCTCTTGAGTTTCTAAAAGCAGGTTGAGACGTACCTTTGGACTGAGAAATGATTAATTCTATGTTGTCGGGAGAATTCTGAATCATTCTAACAGCCATGTTGAACGTGAAGCCCTCTAGGCTGATGTGATTCAAGGCTAATATTCGCCCTCCTAGAAAAACAAAACATCTCAATAACCCCATTAAGGAAATAAGAAAGAGTGGTTCCTTAAGACAACATCTCTGATAACAAGATGTACCTGGTTTGATCTTTTTAGCTTTTTCTGCTGGTCCTCCAGGTATAAGAGACAATATAAAAATGCCAGGATTACCTTGGCCTCCATCTTCTCCCTCATTAATGACAAAACCTGCAATTTAAGATGGTATTTAATGGTAAGATGACGTGTTTGCAGCTCAGCGACGTTAGGTCATTTACCCGAGCTCACACAGCTACCCAGTGGCACAACTGATCATTTGTCTCGGGTGTAATATGTGGGGAAATATGGATTGCTCCCTTTAGCATCTACAGCTAAAGCTAGAAATACAGCCCACCAATGTGAGCTAGACTTTGCTCCAGGACATAATCAGAGATACAATTGACTTTTCTGATCTGTAACTTGGGATTGTTACAGATCAACCCCAAGTCAAAAATCATAACAGACATGATTTTTAATCAAGTACTCAGTGTCTTGTTTCTGAGTGGTTTTAAGGATTTTTAAATGTGATCAGTAATAAAAGGTGAGAAATATTGCCAATTCCACTCCATCACTAAGATCTATATATATATACAGAAATGTGTTACATGTATTAGGGGGAAATTTTTTTTTAACTTATGCTTAGATGCACCCCCAAAATGCATCAGGGTCTTCAAGGAAGCCTTTTAGTCTTGTTGTTCTTTAAGGATATCTCAAAGGAGGAAAAAGCAGAAGTGATGACTGAAAAGGGCAAATTGGGAAAGGCAGAGCAGAAGAGAGGAGTAGAAAATTCAAAAGGGAAAAGTGGCTCCCTCTGTCTCACTGCCAAGCAGGTGAGACAAGTTCTGACCTACGGGGAGCCCTCTTACCAAAACCACAGTGTGGATCACGTTTCAAAGTCACATGCACAATTTCTCCATCAGGTCCTGCTGTAAAGCTCTTTCCTCTGTTATTCTGTACCCCTAGAAGTAGAATCAAAATACCTTATTGTGCTTCCCCAAAAAATTCTTATTAAAGGGGGGAACGTGCATACATGGATGCTTGAAAGCAAAAGTAGCTAACAGTTTGAACCTCCCCACAGCACTGGGAACAGATCACTGAGCACATACTTCCCATGAGTCTCTCTGGGTCAGTGTTAATGATATTTGGGCTGCAGATCAGAGGCCAAGGTAGGGTGGGCTGTGATGCCTGTTTTCTCTATCATTTACTATACCCTCTTTTTTTTTCTGCATTCGTCTTGGGACAAAACAAAAGACGAGTAGGGATGTACTTGCTAGCAGTGACAACTAAAAGTAAAACCATCAAAGTCTTCCCCTCTTAGGAAGTACTGGACCCTTCAAGAGTTGGGGTCTTATGGGTAAAAGTTAGATCATTGGGGGAGAGCCCTTGTAGTAGCTATTGGGACTCCAGTCTGTCTGTCTGTCTGTCTGTCTCTCTCTCTCTCCCCCACCCTGCATGCCCCCCCGCACCACCTTGCTTCTTGGCTTCCATGAACTGAACAGGCCTCCTCCAGCATGTGCTCCTTCCATGATGCACTGAGCTACCATAGGCCCAAACCAACAGGGCCAAGTGGCCATGGACTGGAACCTCTGAAACCATGAGCCAAAATAAGCCTTTCCTCTTTTTAAGTTGATTTATCTCAGGGATTTGTTACCACAATGAAAAGCTGACTAACACAGGTCTCTACCAATCAGCAGTTGCTAGAGGTCAGCAGCCCAACCTGGGTGTTGCTAGAGTGCTTCTCCAGCTTGGGTCTTGAAGGACACCCAAAACAGAGCCCTGAGACTGTTCCTAGTGAGCTGGAGTCCTAGAGAGGGGCACTCCAATGCTTATCACAATGCCAGTAGAAAAATCCCCCACTAGTGACTCTGCCACAATCATTCCATGGTCTGCAGGGACCATGGAAGAGCCTGAAAGACTTAAAAGTAGACAGGTTCCTGGTGGTGTTCTAGATTGAGCCCCCAGGATTGAAAACGTTTGCAAAGCATAAATATTTTCCCTAGTTATGGAATCTGTCTTTACTTTCAACGGGGCCCTTGCCAGGGATGGTATGTGATTGCTACCATCCCTAAGCATATTTTCTGAGAAACACTGGGTGATATTCTGGGCCGTGAGAAGAAGCATAATTGAAATGGTGCCTTTTCTAAATACACCACCCTTTAGTGGTTATTCCTCATGCTGGACAGAACACTGGAAATTGCTTTGCCAAAGCTAACACCTCTCCGATCCATGTGCAAGCCAGAGCCAAATGTTGACTGGGAAAGCATTTCCCTAAATAGTTTTGAGAATCATTCTAAAAATAAAAAGATTGTGAACATTGCTTGGGAAGCAAACTGAAGTGGTGGCAAAAGGTTAAAAACAAGCATCACATGGAAGGTTTTCTTTACCCTAAACCTGGCCGTGGCCTGGTCTGTACCTGTGCACGCACTCTGAGCAGGGGGACCAGTGAGAGGGTCACAAGCCGTTGGCTTCTGATTCAATCAAATGCTGTGCTGCTGCTCCTGGCCAGTGAAGTTGCTGCGGGGAAAGGTGACAAGGTAAAAAAGATAAGATGCCCCTTGATGGCAACTTTCTGGACATATGTTAGAATGGGCAGTGGCTTGGGGAAGGCAACATGGTTTCTAGCCTTCCAGCAGAGCCACAGAAAGACCCCATCAAGGGCTGGTCTGGTTATGAGGAGTACAATGGGAGGAATAGATTTGGGGTCTTTCTGTCCTAGAAGGTTCACAACAATCACCCAGACCCCTTCTGAACCTCCCACTGTACACCTTAGGTTTGGATATAAAAGACAAAAAAATCGTCCTATTTCCCAAGCTTATGATACCACCAAAAGCAAGTGTGTGGGGGGGGGTTAGTGTTTGGTTGTTTGCTCTTGCTTTTAGCTGAAGGCCCTTGGCAGGGTCAGGCATGCTCCAGTACCCTGTATCTGCTGTGCCCCAGTGAGGGCTGCACACAGTCTCTTTGCAGCCCGATCCTGGTAGCATCTGAGTTGGATGCCCCCCTGATCACACACTGAGACCACGAAACTTTCATGTGTTCAGATGGCCTGGACCAAATGTGTGGTGTTATGCTTGGGATGTGCTTTGTTCCCAAGGGTTCATGTATTGAAAGCTTAGTCCTCAGTGGAGTGACATTGAGAGGTGGTAGAACTTTTAACAGATGCAGCCTGTGAGACCAGTTAGGTCACTGGGGATGCATGAATAAGTAGTTCCCAGGGAATCCCAGTTAGTCCCCCAACTTTTCTTTATAAGGTACTCCACCTTATTTTGTTATAGCAACAGAAAACGGACTAATACCTGCAACATTCTAGTAAGTGAAAAATGTTCCAGGTGCTAGGAAGAATGATGAATCAAGTAGGAACCCCTGTCCTACCCCTAAAGTCAGCTTGCATAGAGAAAGTTTGTATTCAGAGATGAATAAGGTAGAGAACAAGAGAAGGAAGAAAGAGCACAAAGCTGTGGGTGCTCAGAGCCCTTGACAAAGCTAGCACTGGGCCTCCATGATGCCAAGCAGACTTCTCCCCAATACCAGTGAGGCCTCCTCCACCCCACTGCTCAGGCAGTTGGACTATGACAGAGGGTACTTTTTGGGTAGCTTCCTGTGGATCCTCTCACTGTACACTGGGAGCAGTGACACCAGGGTCTCCTGGCATGAAGCCTGGCACTCCTCAGGGGAGTGATGGGAAGAGTGAAGGGGAGAGCTGGGTGATGGGAACGTGGTGGGGAGGCAAGGGTAACACAGAGCAGCTTTTTGCAGATAGGGAAGTGCCTCCTTCTTCTTTTTCTCCTGTTTGGTCCTGTGTCATAAGTCCAACCCAGATTGTTTGGGAACCCACTAGGGATCTGGCCTGGGCCAGCAAGGTGTTGACAGTGGAAGGGTGAGTCAGACCTGGTCTGTCCTCTGGGATCCCCATCCTACCGAGGATGGGCGTTATCTGCATTCCAACCCCACCAAAGTGCCCAGGGAGAGGCACCGGCAGTGTGCTTTTAGGTTCAAAGAAAGGAAAAATCCCAGCAGTCTGGGAGGAGCCCAGAAAGGCTACGAGAATAGGGGCTTTTGGGTGGCCTTTGAAGGGAAGCAAAGACTCACCTGCCCCCAGGTTTCTGTGACTCATTTGACCTGGTCCATACATACACACAACCAACCCTTGATTGTTTAAAGCCATTTAGTGCCAGTCACCCAAGGACAAATATATACGAGTCCACTGATTACATAGTATAGCCACATTCACAGACAAGAGTATTAAGTGCCAGGGCTGGGTGACTAAGGAATGGGGACTTCTGCTGAATGGGAAGGAGTTTCAGTTTAGGAAGATGCAGCATGATGGTACATTTTATGGTTTGTATATTTTACCACAATTTAAAAGTTGTTTTAATGCAAACCTTCAAAAGATCCATTTACTGGAAGCCTGCACATCTGGCCTCAGAACTGAGGATACAGCTGGCATATTGCTATTCTTGGGTACGTCAGTGCTTAGCAGAGTATGTTCATGTTGGGGGGGCGGGGGGCTGCCCTAAAGGCAGTCAGCAGAGTGAAGGAGGCTTCAAAAGTCCCTTGCTGGGACAGTCAAGAAAGACTTCAGAGAAGCAGTGGAAGGAAGAAGGTGACAGACATCTGGGGAGCAAACAGCAGCTGTATGTCAGGGTTGTCACCTACTGCTTCTCTCTTCTAAGGAGTTCTGAGTGAACAGTTGCCATAAATGGCACTGGCAATGGGGTTCCTGCTCCTCTGTGTATCCCGTCCTTCCCTCCCTGACTCTAGCCCTCCCTGGTCACATGTCCCAAATGCCAAGCCACCAGCATGACCTGCTCTATCCCACATGATCCTGACTTTTCACCTCTGCCTGCCTGTGAACACCAGAAAGCAGAGAACATGTCTGTCCTACTAATGCTGAATCTTTGGCATCTGACCAGGGCTGGCACACATTAGGTCCTTAACTAGTTTTTCTAGTAAGACCAGTGGGGTTTCCCCATGCATGGCATTCCTCCCTCCCTCTCACTGAGCCCAAATCCCACCTATGCATCAAGATCTGATGTGACCCTCCCCAACCCTCACCCTCAAGTGAGCCAGAACACTGTATCTACACTGTACCTAGATGTTTAACCCATCTTGTTCCCACAAAAGGAGGGCATGTTCCTACTGTATCCCCTTGAGGTCAGGGAAAAGGCACCAATCTCAATACCCTCACCACGGGCTCATCCCATGTTCAACATTCAACATTTATCACATGGTATAACTTCCCTCAGTCACCCAGTGGGGTGGGCATGACTGTTAACACCACTGGATGGATAAGGAAACTGAGGCACAGGCATGTTAGATTGCTTGCTTAAGATTACACAGACAGCTGAGCAGATAATGGTAATGACTTCCTGGGACACTGGGGTTGCTCTACGGCCCAGCTGAGTCATCTTCACTCCAGCCAAAGCAGAAATACTTAGAGTCTCATCCACACCACCAAGATCAACACAGCCCTGTGGACACATTGACAGGCTCTTGGCCAACCTCAGACTTCACCTTGGCCACAGTGGACAGCACATGGGAGCACAGGCTCAGTTCATGTTGACAATGCCCTGCCTCAGATGCAGTCCTCGCTCTACCTTGGAGCCTCTTGACATCTGAGTAGCTTCCTCACCTACTCCTGCCGCTCAAAACCATGGGAGAGCCAACCCCTCCCACAGGCAATCCTCAACCAGAGGGCACAGGACAGGCACACAGGCATCCACCCTCCTTAGACAGACAATTGTAATCTTCTCAGTGGAACTGAGCCCTGGTCACTTTCAACAACTACTTTGACAACTTCCACTCTAGATTGACTGATCCTTCCACAACTTACTCCCTCTTCACCTCCCCAAAAACTCATCAGGACCCAAGTCATTCTCTTGGCTCTGTTTCTGGGAACTCTTCCTGATGTCGAGGACTCAAAGGCAAGTCCTGGATTTCTCCATTCCCCAAGGGTTGCTAGTGACCTCCAAAGTGAGTTATTAGGGTGTGTTGTGGAAATTGGGTGTTAATAAACTAACACAGACATACACATCTGATACAGAAGAATCAGCATTTGCAGAGGACTCTAATCCAGCTTCCTCCTGAGAAGGTCAGTTGCCATGCAGTACTGCAAAGCTCCTCCCCATCAGTGAGGAGGTCACCTGAAGTCCCATCACCCTCAGGAAGGACACTTTACTTTCAGCAGATGGCTGCAGTGGTTTGGATAAGTGTCCCTGATGAGCCCTCATATTAAAAAGCCTTGGTCACCTGCCCATGGTGCTCTTAGGATCCAGTGGGAGGTTTTCTTAGTCAAATTTTGTGTCACTGTAACAGATATCTGACAAAAACAACTTAAGGGAGGAAAGATTTATTTAGGCTCATGTTTTTAGAAGTTTCAGTCCATAGTCCTTGGCTCCATTGATTCTAGGCCCATGGTGAGGCAGAATATGACAGTGACAAGAATGTGGGGCAGGGGCTACTTAACCTCATGGTGAACAGAAAAACAGAGAGGGGGTGTGGTGATAAGATACAGCCCCCAAGGGTACAGGTCAATGACCTACTTCATCCAGTTTGGTCCCACCTCCTAAAATTTCCAGAACCTCCCTAAATAGTGCCACCAGTAGGGAACTAAGCTTTCAGTGCATGAGACTCTTGGGTGGGCATTTCATATACAAACCATAACAGAGATCCTTAAGTCATTGTGCTTTTGAAAGGGGATATTGAGACCACATCCCCTTCCTCTTCCCACCCACAATGCAATGAATGGGCTTCCTCCACCCCATGCTCAGCAGCTGTGTGCTGCCTCACCACAGGCCTAAAAGAAATGGGGCCAATAGACCATAGACTGAACTGAAACCTACAAACTGGGAGCCAAAGTTAACTTTTCCTCCTTTTAAGTTGATTATCTTGGATATTTTGTTACAGTAACAGGAAGCTAACAGTGATTTTAAGTCAGTCATGGCTGCTTCTGCCTTTTTTTTTCCTACCTTTTCAACAATAAAATGCTATAAGGTGCCATTAGTTTGAGTGACAGATTAAAGATGGTCACAAATCCTTTGTCACCCCCACATTAAGAGGTGGCATCTATTTCTGCTTCCTTTGAATCTGTGCAGATGTGGGTCTAATTTAACCAAGGGTATCACAGAAGTGATGCTATGCTAGCTCCAGTGAGACTTCAAGAAAACTGGCTTCAGCTTACTGTTGATTAGTACACTAACACTCCCTGTTTATACCTTTGAAACTCTCTTGTCTGATACCTTGTTCTGCTTTCTCCCTCTTGTCTGTATATTTGTTTTCCCCTTTTCTTTAACTTCTTGCTTTCCATCTCAGCTCACTCTTCCATTCTCAATATTACCATTGTTATTATTACAAGCTAGAAAATACTTAATTACACACAGTACAGGGACAGTAACAACACCAAGGACAATGACAGGAAGACAGAAAAAACAAGGAAACCAGTTTCCCCACAGCAAAAAATTAGTACAGGAACCAGAGGGGAATGAAGAGAACAGAAACTCAGAGCCAGACTCCAACAAAATGAAGATAAACTATGCCAAAGGACCCAATGAAGCCTACAAGAATAATTTAAAAGAAGACATACTACAAGTACTCAATGAGAATTTTATAGAGATGATACTGGATAGGGTCAACCAAAATGTACAGGAGACACTCAAGAAATTCCAAGACAATAAAAATAGAGAATTTGAAAAAGCAAAAGAAGAAATAAAGGAAACCATAGAAGCACTGTATAAACACCAAAGTGAAAGAGAGAACACAATGAATAAATGGATAAATGAACTCAGGACAAAAATAGACAACAATAAAGAAGAAAACAGCCAGGATATGGAAAACCTCAGAAAAAAGAACGAAACAGAACTGCAAAACAAAACGGAAGGCCAATCCAGCAGAATAGAACAAACAGAAGACAGAATCTCAGAACTTGAAGATGAAATGGTAATTAAAGGAAAAACTGAAGAACTATTAATTAAACAACTCAAGACCTGTGAAAAGAAAATGCAAGAACTCACTGACTCCATCAAAAGACCAAACTTGAGAATCATGGGCATCGAAGAAGGAGAAGAGGTGCAAGCGAAGGGAATGCGTAATATATTCAACAAAATAATAACGGAAAATTTCCCAAATCTAGAGAAAGATATTCCCATACAAATGCAAGAGGCCTCCAGGACACCAAACAGACCAGATCAAAATAGAACTACTCCACGACATATCATCATTAAAACAACAAGTTCAGAAACTAAGGAAAGAATATTGAAGGCTGCAAGAGAGAAAAAACAAGTAACATACAAAGGTAAACCCATCAAAATCACAGCAGACTTCTCAACAGAAACATTAAAAGCAAGAAGAGCATGGGGTGAGATCTTCCGGGCACTGAATGAAAATAACTTCAACCCCAGGATACTCTACCCAGCAAAGCTATCATTCAAAATAGATGGAGCAATAAAAGTCTTCCATGATAAGCAGAAACTAAAACAATATGTGACCACAAAGCCACCACTACAAAGGATTCTTCAAGGGATTCTGCACACAGAAAGTGACACCCAACTTAACCATGAGAAGGCAGGCAGCACCAAACCACAGGATAAGAAAAAGCAAGACAGTAGAGAGTAACATCAAGTTAGGTACACACAATCAAACCTTCAAACAACTAAGATAACTAAATGGCAGGAATCACCACATACATATCAGTACTAACGCTTAATGTTAATGGACTTAATTCACCCATCAAAAGACACCGTTTGACAAAATGGATTAAAAAAGAAGATCCAACAATTTGTTGCTTACAGGAGACTCATCTCACCGACAGAAATAAGCATATGCTTAGGATGAAAGGCTGGAAGAAGATTTACCAAGCCAATGGCCCCCGAAAACAAGCAGGAGTAGCAATACTTATCTCTGACAAAGTAGACTTCAAACCTACATTGATCAAACGAGACAAAGAAGGACATTCCATACTAATAAAAGGGGAAATAGACCAAAAGGAAATAATAATCATCAATCTGTACGCACCCAATGTCAACGCACCCAATTTCATCAAACATACCCTGAAAGACCTAAAAGCATATATAAACGCCAACACAGTGGTTGTGGGAGACTTTAACACTCCATTATCATCAATAGATAGGTCATCCAAACAAAAACTCAATAAAGAAATCCAAGATCTAAAATATGCAATAGATCAAGTGGACCTAGTAGATGTCTACAGAACATTTCATCCAACCTCTACACAATATACATTCTTCTCAGCAGCCCATGGAACCTTCTCCAAAATAGATCATATCCTAGGGCACAAAGCAAGTTTCAGCAAATATAAGAAAATAGAAATAATACCATGCATACTATCTGACCACAATGCAGTAAAAGTAGAACCCAACAACAAAAGTAAAGACAAAAAACATGCAAACAGCTGGAAACTAAATAACTCATTACTTAATGAAGAATGGATCATCGATGCAATAAAAGAGGAAATTAAAATGTTCCTGGAAGTCAATGAAAATGAAAACACAACCTACCAGAACCTATGGGACACAGCTAAGGCAGTCTTGAGAGGAAAGTTTATAGCCATGAGTGCATATATTAAAAAGATTGAAAGATCCCAAATCAATGACCTAATGATACATCTCAAACTCCTAGAAAAACAAGAACAAGCAAATCCCAAAACAAATAGAAGGAGAGAAATAATAAAAATAAGAGCTGAAATCAACGAAATAGAAACCAAAAAAACCATACAAAGAATTAATGAAACAAAAAGTTGGTTCTTTGAAAAAATAAACAAGATCGATAGACCCCTGGCAAACCTGACTAAAATGAGGAGAGAAAAAACCCAAATTAGTAGAATCAGGAATGCAAAAGGGGAGATAACAACAAACACCATGGAAGTCCAGGAAATCATCAGAGACTACTTTGAGAACCTATATTCAAATAAATTTGAAAATCTAAAAGAAATGGACAGATTTCTAGATACATATGATCATCCAAAACTGAACCAAGAGGAAATTAATCACCTGAATAGACCTATAACACAAAATGAAATTGAAGCAGCAATCAAGAGTCTCCCCAAAAAGAAAAGTCCAGGACCTGATGGATTCTCTGCTGAATTCTATCAGACCTTTAAAGAAGAACTGATACCAACCCTCCTTAAACTGTTCCATGAAATAGAAAGGGAAGGAAAACTGCCAAACACATTTTATGAAGCCAGTATTACACTTATCCCAAAACCAGGCAAAGACACCTCCAAAAAGGAGAACTATAGGCCAATCTCCTTAATGAACATTGATGCAAAAATCCTCAACAAAATAATGGCAAATCGAATTCAGCAACACATCAAACAGATTATTCACCACGACCAGGTAGGCTTCATCCCAGGGATGCAGGGGTGGTTCAACATACGAAAATCAATAAACGTAATAAACCACATTAACAGAAGCAAAGACAAAAACCACTTGATCATCTCAATAGATGCAGAAAAAGCCTTTGATAAGATCCAACATCATTTCATGATAAAAGCTCTAAGAAAACTAGGAATAGAAGGAAAGTTCCTCAACATTATAAAAGCTATATATGACAAACCTACAGCCAGCATTATACTTAACGGAGAAAAATTAAAACCATTCCCTCTAAATTCAGGAACCAGACAAGGATGCCCACTATCTCCACTCCTATTCAACATAGTACTGGAATTCCTAGCCAGAGCAATTAGGCAAGAAGAAGGAATAAAAGGAATACAAATAGGTAAAGAAACTGTCAAAATATCCCTATTTGCAGACGACATGATCCTATACCTTAAAGACCCAAAAAACTCTACTCAGAAGCTTCTAGACATCATCAATAGCTATAGCAAAGTAGCAGGATATAAAATCAACATAGAAAAATCATTAGCATTTCTATACACTAACAATGAGCAAATGGAAAAAGAATGTATGAAAACAATTCCATTTACAATAGCCTCAAAAAAAAAATCAAATACCTAGGTGTAAACCTAACAAAAGATGTGAAAGACCTCTACAAGGAAAACTATACACTTCTGAAGAAAGAGATTGAGGAAGACTATAGAAAGTGGAGAGATCTCCCATGCTCATGGATTGGTAGAATCAACATAGTAAAAATGTCTATACTCCCAAAAGTAATCTACATGTTTAATGCAATTCCCATCAAAATTCCAATGACATTCATCAAAGAGATTGAAAAATCTACTGTTAAATTTATATGGAAAAACAAGAGGCCACGAATAGCCAAGGCAATACTCAGTCAAAAGAACAATGCAGGAGGTATTACAATACCTGACTTCAAACTACATTACAAAGCAATAACAATAAAAACAGCATGGTACTGGCACAAAAACAGACAGGAAGACCAGTGGAACAGAATAGAGGATCCAGATATGAAGCCACACAACTATGAGCAACTTATCTTTGACAAAGGAGCTAAAAATATACGATGGAGAAATAGCAGTCTCTTCAACAAAAACTGCTGGGAAAACTGGTTAGCAGTCTGCAAAAAACTGAAACTAGATCCATGTATATCACCCTATACCAAGATTAACTCAAAATGGATCAAGGATCTTAATATCAGACCCCAAACTCTTAAGTTGATACAAGAAAGAGTAGGAAATACTCTGGAGTTAGTAGGTATAGGGAAGAACTTTCTCAATGAAACCCCAGCAGCACAGCAACTAAGAGATAGCATAGATAAATGGGACCTCATAAAACTAAAAAGCTTCTGTTCATCAAAAGAAATGGTCTCTAAACTGAAGAGAACACCCACAGAGTGGGAGAAAATATTTGCCAATTATACATCAGACAAAGGACTGATAACCAGAATATACAGGGAACTTAAAAAACTAAATTCTCCCAAAACTAATGAACCAATAAAGAAATGGGCACGTGAACTAAACAGAACTTTCTCAAAAGAAGAAATTCAAATGGCCAGAAAACACATGAAAAAATGCTCACCATCTCTAGCAATAAAGGAAATGCAAATTAAAACCACACTAAGATTCCACCTCACCCCTGTTAGAACAGCCATCATCAGCAACACCACCAACAACAGGTGTTGGCGAGGATGCGGGGAAAAAGGAACCCTCTTACACTGTTGGTGGGAATGTAGACTAGTACAACCACTCTGGAAAAAAATTTGGAGGCTACTTAAAAAGCTGGACATCGATCTACCATTTGATCCAGCAATACCACTCTTGGGGATATACCCAAAAGACTGTTACTCCAGAGGCACCTGCACATCCATGTTTATTGCGGCACTATTCACAATAGCCAAGTTATGGAAACAGCCAAGATGCCCCAGCACTGACGAATGGATTAAGAAAATGTGGTATCTATACACAATGGAATTTTATGCAGCCATGAAGAAGAACGAAATGTTATCATTCGCCGGTAAATGGATGGAATTGGAGAACATCATTCTGAGTGAGGTTAGCCTGGCCCAAAAGACCAAAAATCGTATGTTCTCCCTCATATGTGGACATTAGATCTAGGGCAAACACAACAAGGGGATTGGACTATGAGCACATGATAAAAGCGAGAGCACACAAGGGAGGGGTGAGGATAGGTAAGACACCTAAAAAACTAGCTAGCATTTGTTGCCCTTAATGCAGAGAAACTAAAGCAGATACCTTAAAGCAACTGAGGCCAATAGGAAAAGGGGACCAGGTACTAGAGAAAAGGTTAGATCAAAAAGAATTAACCTAGAAGGTAACACCCATGCACAGGAAATCAATGTGAGTCAATGCCCTGTATAGCTATCTTTATCTCAACCAGCAAAACCCCTTGTTCCTTCCTATTATTGCTTATACTCTCTCTACAACAAAATTAGAGATAAGGGCAAAATAGTTTCTGCTGGGTATTGAGGGGGGGAGAGGGAGGGGGCGGAGTGGGTGGTAAGGGAGGGGGTGGGGGCAGGGGGGAGAAATGAACCAAGCCTTGTATGCACATATGAATAATAAAAGAAAAATGAAAAAAAATAAAATAAATAAAATAAATAAAAAAAAAATAAAAAAATAAAAAAAATAATAATAAAAAAAAGAAAACTGGCAACCTCTCCCAGGCTCTTAGAGTCCTAAGCTGCCATGTAGAAGCTTGCTGGAGAAAGCTTGAGACTCTACTGGGAGGGAGAAGGGACCCTGCCACTTATACCCAGGGACCAGGCATGAAAAGAAAGGTGTGTTGGACTCTAAACCTGTCCAGCACCTTCTGAGGACTGTCATGACCCTGGTGAATGCCATGTTAAGTGGAACAATCCCTCAGCTAAGTGCTGCCTGGCTTTCTAACCCAGAACTGTGAAATGCAATAACAAGACAATTGTTATTTTGTATCACTGCACTTTGGGATCATTTGTTAGACAGCTCCAGATGCTAGGAACAGTTTTGCTTCCCTGTTATTGATTGAGTTTGCAGTACATGGTAATACACATTTGCACCAACAGAATTTGGGCACTCATTTTCTATGAATGACTTTAAGGTATGTGCACATAGACTTGAATTTCAGTTCAAATGAATCATCCGCACAGTCTTGCTGCAGCAGATGTATAACTCATTCCCAAAACGGCTCTACATCAACCCTCCCGGATCAGTCGTCTGCTGCCTGGGAATCTGTTCTATTTATACAATTTGCAACATCAGTGTAATCCAAGTTCTAGGTTATTTTTAAATGTAAGGATCATTGTTTTATAATGAAAAGCTGCATTTATAAGCTCATTGTTTTCACATACAAATTCAAATGACCAGCAATCCATCGGGTAGTGTGGTGTCTAGGTCAGGAGTCTAGTCTCCATGGAAACTACTTGTGTTTGAGTCCTAGCCCCTCAGTTTCCTGTCCTGTAAAATGGAGAGAATGATGAAGACCTGTACAGGGTTGTGCAGGTTAAGTCAGTTCATGAGACAAGTGTCTAGACCATTACCTGGCTTATGAAAAGGCTAAAAAGGCTTATTATAATTTATCTTACCCCCAGTACCTACAAAAATAATTTGTGTATTTTTTCTTCTTCATTTTTCCATCATCACATAGCTCTTTTTCCACCAAAGAGTAAAAGCAGCAGGACAGGGGAGTGAGATTTTGCCCTGTAGTATTTAGCCTAGGCCTAGCCCAAGGTCAGCCTTGTAAGTTTCTGGACCTTGTTGGCAGTGACCCAGTGAAGGTATTCTTCCCTTCGGCATTGCACATCTTTTAAACAATTGCTTCAAGTATGGGTGGTTCCAGGACAGCAAGTGCCTGGTGGTCTGGGTTCAGAAGAAAGATGAAACCCACCTGCCTCTGATCTCCTCTGTCCTGGTCTCCTTGGTGGCTTCCATGTTGAAGTTCTGCAGTGACAGGCTCAGCAGGCCTCCCTCTGGCTCCTGCAACCTGGTTGCAAACAACGCATTCTCTGAGCACGACAGCCTCTGAATCCAAGTGACAGGCTTCACCTGGGCCTGGTGTACAGGACTCAAAGTTGCCAATTGCACAAACTTCTCCCTGTCTGAATTGTGGGGGTGGGAGAGAGAGAAACACATTCACTGCTCTTGTGGCAGCACTGTGCTCCCACTCCCAGCCCCAGCTCTCCTCTCTAAGCTTCTCTGCCCCAGTAGGCCTGCCATCTTGCCTCATGCCAACTTGGGGAGTTCTGTGATGAGCCCTGGGAATCAAGGTCCTCCTAATTAACACTTGCTAATGAAAGACACTTCAGAAACCCAAGAAGAGGCAAGGTACTCCCTCCCCCTGTAGCTGACAGCTGGGAGCTAGAACCCTGTTTTCACCCATGCAAACCAAAACATTCCTGGGGTCACCAGGCTCCAGCAGGTCCCAGATAAAATCAGCTGCAACACCCAAGTCTGCATCTGCCTTACAGATCTGTCCTTGAAAATGGTCTTATAACAAAGAGGTCATCAAACCACCCAGGCTCCCACAACAGTCTCTGCCCTGTGAAATATAATCTTTATCTCTACACAGCTTAGTTTGTGCTGATAATAATACCTTACCTAAGAGCCTCTTTCCTGAAATATAAATGTGTATCAGACACTCGGTCTCCCAGCTTTGACACTTGCAGGTTTAATAAATGACACTGGTGAGGTCCTGCACTGGAGACCAAGGATGTGAAGGACACCCACTTCATTATTTATATACTACCCACTGGGATTTGAACAACAGATCCCTTAAGTTACTGTGTTATTGTGTGTGAATGTGTTTCTCTCTCTTCCACCCCCACAATTCAGACAGGGAGAAGTTTGTGCAAATGGCAAATTTGAGTCCTGCACACCAGGCCCAGGTCAAGTCTGTCACTTGGTTTCAGAGGCTGTTGTGCTCAGAGAACGAGCCTTTGTATTTTGAGAGAGGATAATGGTGATTTATCTTCAAACCATCTGCTCCCTGCTAAAACCAGGAAGGGAAGAACAGCACATTTGGTGCTCATGGATGTCTCTGTGAATGTGCATGTGTTGTTTGAATGTGTGTGTGCATGCAGTATCTATGCATGTGTGCATATGGTTTGTAAATGTTTGTGATATCTATGTATGTATGATGTGTGGGAGTGTGGTGTGTGTATGTGTGTGGTGTGGTGTGGTGTGGTGGTATCTGTGTCTGTAGTGTGTGTGATGTGTGTATATGGATGTGTGTGTCTGTAGTGTGTTATAGGGGTGTCTGTGTATGTAGTATGTGTGTCTGTGGTGTTTGTGTATGATGTATTGTGGGTATATCTGTGCCTTGGTATATATGTGTGGTGTCTCCCTGGGGTGTCTGTCTGGTACCTGTGTGATGTGTGTGTGTGTGTGTTGTGTTGTGGGTGTGTTTGTGTCTGTGGTATGTGTGTGTCTAGGGTGTGTGTGTGTGATGTGCTGTGGAGGTGTCTGTGTTTGTGGTGTATATGTGTAGTGTCTCACTGGGGTGTCTGTGGAGTGTGTGTGTTTGGTGTGGTGTGAGTGTGTCTGTGGTGTGTGGGGATGGTGTGTTGTGGGTGTTTCTGTGTCTGTGGTGTGCTATGGGAAGCTGGGGAGTGTTGAGGCTGAGGAGGACGCTCGGTGTGCAGGACGGGTGCCACGTGGTGAATTCATGAAAAGAGATAAAAGGTGCAAAGCCCTTAGCATCAGATGCAGCCTGAGGCAGAGCACCTGTAGGGCTGGTGACAAGTGTGGATGTCATTATCAGATCTCAACTTCATGGCGCTCCACTAGTGGACCAACAGTGGAGGGAGGATTTGCTGTAGAGCCAAGAGTTGATCTTCTAAGAATGGAAGGAAGGGTTGCCAAGAATATCTAAAAGCCACCAGCACACCAAGGAGAACAGACATTGTCTATTCTCTGACCTGGGGTGACTCACAGCGTTAAGAATGGCACTGGGTAAGTAGCTGACAAATATCTGAATCCATTGAAGTGCCAAGGGCTGAAATCCAAGCTAGTTACAGTGATTCAAGCACATGGGAGACCCCCAGAGCCAGGACATAAGGGAAAGGCTACCAGCTGAGATGCTGGGCAGCTCAGGGCACACCTGCGTCCTGCAGTCACAGGCTTAAGAAGCTCCAAGGGCATCCACAGAGGCCTGTGGGGCCTGCTCAGCAATGCTAGCAGAGACTGACGGGTTAAGTCCTGAAATTGTGCACTTGTAAAAGCTCAGTGATTATGCTTTCTCCCCAGGGAATCAAAAATAACTATGCAGTAATATGCTTGTTGAGACAATTCACAGAAGAACAACTAAGAAACATCAACATCTTAACCATCAAAGAAACACAAAATAAAGCAAGAGTGTGAGATTGTTTTTACAAAAATAAATATGATGATGTCTATTCCAGTAAAGATGAATGAAACAAGCAGGATGTCGTGCAGCACAAGCATAGCACATCACAGTGAGGGCCGTCAGCATGCCCCAGCATGTGTGTCCAAACACCAAACTTCTGAGATCTAGCTTAAGGAAATGACACAAGGTCTAGAAAAATATTTGCTCTAATGATGGTTATCATAGTATTATTTTTAGTACTGAAAAACAAAAAGCAAAATAAATATCAAAAGATGGGAATGATTGTCTGTATTTCCATATAAATTTCCATCCATCTCACATCCTTCCATTCAGAAAACATGTACCCATCACTTCCCATTTGTCCCATATCTGGTCTATCTGGTCCATAATGGAGTTGTGAAGACTGGGATATTGTATCTGCTGTCAAAGAATTCCTCATCTACCACAGACTGGAGATAGACATATACACAAATAAAAGTGGCAGAATATTATAGGTGAGGAGAGAGATCTGCAAAAAAAGAGGGTGTGGTCCCCTCCACCTGGGAAGGAGTCACCTGGGGGCAGTCAATCAGGAAAGCCAGCAATGAAGAAGTTATCTTTAATTGTGTTCATGGAGAAGTGTGTTTATCTGTGGTCTACACCTTGAAGGTATTAGGATCAACATCATAGGTGAAGGTCACTAAGCACAAAGACTCTGGTGCCTGAGAATTCCTAGTGTGTTATCAGCCAGCAAGGTGTAATGCAGGAGAGCAGAGGCAAGGGATGGGACATGAAAGAAATCAAGGTTGGGGCCAGAGTGGGAATCTAACACGTCATCCTGATAACATGGATTTTGTCTCTGCAGACAGCAGAAAGCCAATGACAAGTTTCAGTGTAGAAGAACATGAGTGGATTGGTCCTTTTGAAAGGTTTTTCCAAAGGCTGAGAGAAGAACAGTTACCAGGGATGCGAGTACCTGCCGGAAGTTCACCTGAGAGTGTGTAGTGGTTGTGGAATGGGAAGAGAGGAGGCAGGTCCTGACTCCCATTTTCCTGCAGGGTGGGCAGCAGTCCTATCTGAACAAGACAATGATCATGGGGGAGAGAGTGTGGGGGAGGAAGAGACCAATTGTGGGTGCCACGAGGACAGGTTAGAGGTGGCCAGCTCTCTGCCTTGTCAATCATTGAAAATGGGTCTGCACAGTTTCTCACATGAAAATTCTTGAAAGGCAAGTGAGTTAGATTCCAGAAATCTAAGACGGGGGAATATGTAGTTTGAGAAAACAGTATTTTATGACCAAAATAGGCCTGGAAGGACTACTTTCACAAACAAGCTTATGGAGTCTTTATAAATATTTTATGGTCATTGGAGTCAGGCAATAAAAGTAATATTGGTGATGTTTCACACATACAGTATCTCAGCAATAGCAGGCAAGACAAATGTAATTAATTTGCATTTATCATCTCCAGCTCCCTGGAAATATTTCAGAACCAACAGCCATGGTTTCAGTGAAATGTTTATGCATTTCTTTTGCTGCTTTGTATTCCCTGTGTATGGTTCTGTGTCTGAAAACTCAGTGGTTTTGTTTCCCACTTGATCACAACTTGTGGACCAACCCCCACATAAATTAGCTGTCATGGAACCAAACCCCCATGGGCAGAAGCTGCTTTCACTATTCACATCATACACTGAATACCAGACATCAAGCTAGAAACATTCTACACACTGTCCCACTGGAGGAGCACAACCCGAACCTCTGAGATAGTGAGCTTAAATGAGGACGCTAAGGCTCAGAGAGGGGAAATGAACTGCTCAAAGTCACCCAGATGGTAAGTGGTCCTCCCCTGAGTTTATGGGTCTCCACAAGCCTCTTTCCTAGCTGGTGCTCCTCCAACTCTTAGGTGCATTCAAATTAGCTGAGTTCTTTTTCAAATGTGGAATCCCATTTGGGGGTGGGGGTGAGGGAGGTTTCTGAGATTCTACATCCTTAGTGAGCTCCAGGATGATATGCATCCTACAGAGCCCAGAGAATGTCCTCTGAATGTGTAGAGTGCAAGTTGTTGTATTTTATTGTTCCCTGTTGTAATAAGAGGAGAAATAGGGCTTAGAGATCTTCAGCAACTGTGATAAAGCTATCACTCAAAACCAAGTCTCTCTGGGTCCAAAGGCCATAGTCTGGCAAGTTATGAAGGCCAAGGGCAGGGGGTGAAAGAGGCAGGCTCTGGGCCCCAAGAGCCACAGAGTTCAAGTCTCAGCCCCACCACCCTGCAGCTGGCACATCACTTCATCTCTCCCGGCCCCAGTTTGCTCCTCCCAATAACGCTGGTTCCTGCCTCACAGTGTTGCCAGATAATTGTAGTTTGACAAAACAGTATATTTTGAGCATAAATGAGATAATTCACATAAGCATTTATCCTGGATCATTCCAGGGAAAAATAGTAGTAACAATAGTAAATAACAGCATTGCATTTCCAATGTGCTCAATAAACATTAACTAGTCTTATGAGATATGTGCCCACATTTTAACCATTAATCTCTTTTTAAATTATATCAGTGATACATGGTCATTGCTGAAAGTTTAATAACTGCTAAAAAATAAAAAAGAGAAAACAATCATGTCCACATGTGTAACAAGTCATAATAACTTATCATTTTTTGTTATTGTTCATTTCTGCATTCTTTCTTTCCTGTTTCATAACACGTTAATAGTAACCACACAAGTATCCAATGCAATTGGCACATATGACATTTAAATTTAAATTTAAAACTAAAAATTAAACAAAATGAAAGATTTAATCCCTTGGAGGTCCTTGCCACCTTTCAAGTGCTTCATAGGTACCTGTTGCTGGTGACTCCCATGCTGAGGGGTACAGATGTTTGGATAATCAAAGAAAGTTCCATCAACCGTGGATATGGTGTCAGGTCTTGCTTTTCCTCACTTAGCACCACACCATCTACTTTTTCACATGTCCTCGTTCTCTAAAAGCTGCATTTTACTGCCTATATTTTATAGATGGGCTGTGATTTGTTTAGGCAGTTTTCTATTTGGGGATACCTAGCTTGCTCCCAAATGGTCACTGCTATACACGACACTTCAATGAGCACCTGTGACCATCAAATTCTGTGTACTTCTATATTTATTACCTTCAGATAAATATCTATCTACCAGTAAAATAATGGGGCAATAGGACATGGGCTTTTTAAAAAATACATATATTCCCAACTACACTCTGGGAAAATAATGTCAATTTGCCTTTCTAGTGTTATTTATTTCAGTGCTTGCCAGTCTGAGAAAAAAGTTATACTTCATTTTTATTGTGTTTCTGGTGTTCTGGGCATATTTAAGACTTTTTAGAGACTTCTGGGTCAAATGCATCTGCCCACACAAATTGTTTTATGAAATAACATACTGTCTAGGTATACATAGAGAATATAAATCTACTTACCAGTTAAAAGGTGGCAAGCCTGCCCAGAGCCCATCTGTGCATTAAACCCATGCTGGGCAGAGCAGAGGCGCAGTAAATATTTACAGGTCTTGGCTGAATCAGTGACAACCGTGTGCTTTTTCCCAGTGATGCTGCTGGTGATGGTGAACTTTCTTCATTGAAGGAAGCAAATACAGACTTAAATATACTGACCAATCTTACCCATCCTTTGAAGTAGCTGTGTACAGGGAGTAATAAAATCTCCGTCCCTCAGTTCAGTAACAGCGTACCAGGCATCTAAGGATAGGGCAGTTACTATCTGACAATGACTGGATAGTTTTTCTTAGACTAGAGAAAATCCCTCTTATTTTTCCTTCATTTATAAATGAATGTTTGTTAATCAGACATTGCTTTTTATCAAGAAGTGTGCTGGGTGCAAAGAGTATGAAATGAGTCAGGTACATGCTTGGCCCTCAGCAAGGAGTGGACACAATCCTCAATGGTTTTTATTATATAAACTCCAAGAAGTCAAAGATAAAAATCTCAGCTAGTAGGTACAGAATAGACAACAGATACTTCTACATGTTCTAATACTTCTTGCTATCATGAAGCAGAAAAACAGCAGGAAAAAGGCAGGCTTCTGGACTCCCTACAGTAACAGGCAGGTGTTTCTTGCCTTCTTGCAATAAGTGATAATTGAGCAGAAAAATAGGGAGCTACAGATGGGTCAAGACGAGCAACCACCAAGATGGCCACAAATCTGATGGAGAACTGATCCTGAATCTCATGATACCTCATAATAATAAATAAGTGTAGCAATCAATGTATTATAACACAAGGATAGGCACATTTTGAATCATGTGCAAAGTGGTGTGTGTTGGATGAAAGCCTTTCCCTTTCTCTTTCTCAGAAAAAGCATGAATACTCAACAACCCTTCCCCATAAAATGAAATGCATATCTTCATTCATGGCTACTCTGGGGACAGCCTGCAATGCTTCTTTTCGACGTATTAATTCTTTCTGTCTTCAGAGCTGGAGAATGAGGGAGGTTCTATCAGATCTTTATCCTACCAAAGAAGATGCACACAGCAAGAGTGTTCTCATAGTGCAGCAGGAAATGAGGCCTCACCACCAAGAAATGCTTCTCTACATTATAGCTTCAAGGTCCACATGCAAAATGACAAAGTTTATATAGCTCACTGTCTAAAATGATATTACTGCAGTACTACAGGGGGCAATTTACATGGACCTTCGTGGACAGAGTCATGACTTTTTGAAATATATAATTGTAATGAGAACAAAGTCATAAGGGTGACACTGAACATGAACTTATATATAAATTCCAAATTAAATCTCTATTCTAGATATTCTGTATATTTCAACAAGAACCTTGAGCTTGCTTCTATAAAGATAACTTTATAAAAATAGGGTTCATGCTTGAGAGAACTCCCTCCAAAACTCCTGATCCTCCCGAAGGCTGTTCTGTTTTAACTCCTGATGTTCACCATTTCTAAGAAACTCCATTCACATGTCAGCTATTACCAAAAGGCAGATAACTATTCATTGCTTTTCCTCTGAGAAATTCTTTTTCAGCATTAGCCTAATTTTAGGTAGTTGAATTATTTACAAATACTCTGGGGGTAGGGTATGGCTCAAGCATTAAGAGTGCCTACCCAGCAAGCATGAGGCCCTGAGTTCAAACCTCAGCACTGCCAAAAAATGATAATAAAATACTCAATAATTTTATCAACAAACATAGCCCTGAGCTTCCTTGCCTCACTATAAACAGATTCTGAATCCAATTGAACCGTGCAGTATCTAGCATTTCTTCAAATAATGTAGTTGCTCAAGAATTCATACATATTGCTATACTGGTCTTAATAATTCTCCCTTAGTTTTTAATTGATCATTTTGTCCACAGTTTTCCAAAGTTGAATATTTGCTGAGAATTCATGCACCTTATCAGTACACATTGATACGCTTCCTTACACTCCTGATGATCTTATATTAAGCTCAAGTATTAAAAACTTTAGAAAACCAAATAACATCTTAAAATCTAATAACTGTTCTTGAACAAATCTAAAAAGGGGTAATCACACACACACACACACACCCCAGAGTTTCTCTCAGTTCGTAATGTGTCAACAGTACTCTCCCATGGGATGCCAGAGCTTTAAAGGATGGAACACAGAGATCAGTATAGCCGTTTAGCTTGGTGCAAAGCTAAAAACAGTCTTGACAATAGTGGTTTGGATTTTCTTTCTACTTATCACCACTTTGATGACATCATTTAATGGGAAATTCATATCTGCAGCAAACTTTCTCCTGAGCCAGCAGCTCTGTAAAGAAGATGCTGTGTAACTTTCAGCACAAACATGAAAACCTTTCTTTAGGCCCATGTGGGTGCACATTCTAGGAGCTTCTGTACCATCGTGCCTGTTTCAAAGCATCAGTTTACCACTTTCCCCAGCAGTTTTATTGTCATGGCTGTTTGTTCCCCTGTTTTCTTGTTTGTTTTGATATATCTTCTCAAGCAATGATAATCTTCCAGATTGAGGAAAATTTGCAGTGACGTTCATGGTGCTAAGGCTCCAGTGCCCTCCCTTGGGCAGACCCTTTCCTGGGGGTGGCCTTGACAGTGCATTCATGGTCTTGTGAAATGTGGAAGGGACTGGGGCAGAGCTCAAGTGGTAGAGCACCAAGCCCTGGGTTCTATCCCTAGTATCTACAAAACAAAAACAAAAACGTGTTCCCACCACAGTCAGTCCAGACCACTGATTCTACTTTGTCCCCTGACTTCCCCTCCTGTACAGTTTGGATCTTAAATGTCCACCAATGCAGACCAATGCAGTATTTGTTCCCATGATGGTGCTATTGGGAGGTAGTAACCTTTTGGAGGTAGGGCCTAGTGGAAGGAAGTTAGGTCAACAGGACTTGTGGTCAAAGGAGATAAAAAGTAAGGACCCACCTTTTCCCCTCTCCTTTGATCCCTGGCCATAATGTAAGTGGTTTTGCTTTGCCCTACCCTCCTACATGTGCTGCCTGATCACAGACCCAAAGCAACACAGCTAATAATTACAGACTGGAACCTGTGAGCCAAAATCTTTCCTATGTATAAGTTAATTATGTTAGGTATTTTGTTTTAGTGACAAAAAGCTAACATACCCTCCTTCCTACTTCACACCATCATACAGGGCAGGGAGGGCCTTTTGAGAGCAGATCCCTCTAAGGAGAAACTGACATGAGGCTACATTTAGTAGGATTTATTCATGTGACTTGCAGTCTCTTTTGCAATAGTTACATTGTTGCCAGGCCTCTTGAATTTCCCTTCCTTTGGGCTGACTCACCCAGGTCTCAGCACAAAAATACAGAGCCAGAGGCCATATGAAATTGACCTTACTGTACATTACCCAACACCTAAGGGGGTTGACATGTACAGAGCCAGGAGCTGGTCTGAGGGACATTTTTACAATCATCAGAAATTAAAAGCTTTAATTTAGTTCTGAAAACACCCAATTAAGTGAAGTTGTATACATACGACATTATTAATGCACCACGTCTATTTTTCTTTTGATAGGAATCACATAAAATAGAATTTGTTAGGTTTCCTGCATTTGGTGCTTGGAATGTGTTTCAGTGCAAGCATGTCTCTATGCAAAGTTGCATGTTTTCATCATCCTACCCATAATAAAAACAAATTTCAATCAGCTATGCTAGAAGAAAGACTAAACTGTGTTTCTATTCTCTCAAGAAAATAAAATGATGTTACAAAACTTCATCATATGAAAAAATAACCAAAGAATATGCCATCAAAAATTTGGAGAAAAAAAAACGAAACAACTTTTTCCTGACTTTCTCAGGAAGGAAATAAAAGTATTATTTTCTGACTTTTGTGATACTTGTAGTATTTGTTCAACTATTTGTTCAGCTATTAGTAAACAAAATTGAAATTAGCTTCCTGAACTAATTCTCACATTATTCACAGAGCTCCCTGTTTTGTACTTGCAAAAGCATAAAAAGTTCAAGTCATTTTCTGTGGAAAATGCTTGGCTGGTGGCAGGCAGCTGGTGACATTCCTTCATGTAACAACTTTTCCAGGAAAGTAAATCATTTGAGCCAAGAAAGAAGATGATCACTGGGGGATGGAAATTCTAATTAACTAATTTTTTCTTAAGCTTTGAGTTTGTCTTGAACCTGATGACTTCCCAGCTTTAATCAGAAATTGTCCCTGGTAGTAGGAAAAATAAATGTCTATACAAATCAAACCGATTCATAAAGTACTTACTTAAAGGGGCTGTGAACACTATGGCCTCAAAAGAATCCATTTTTCAAAACTGCTATTTAGAGTACCTGCATTTTTACAAATGTCTTGAGTTAAAGTAATTCATGTAATTAAAATTCTGAGGAATTCGTGAACGTAAATATTGTTTATATTTAAGTTTGGTCAAAAAGATCAAGGAAAATGTCAATTTCCAATTTCCTGTTAACATACAGACCATTCAAATTATGCTCAATTACTATGTATTTTTAGATGTAAGCTTCACTTTCCTAAAGACAAATGATAATTGATTATGGAATTCTATTACAGAGCATAGTGTTTTTTCTTTCTTTTTTTTTTTGGTAGAACTGGGATTTGAACTCAGGGTTTTGTGCTTATATAGCAGGCACTCTACCACTCAAGCCACACCACTAGTCCATTTTGCTCTGGTTATTTTGGAGTGGGGTCTCTCAAACTTATTTGCCTGGCTGCTCTCAAACTGCAGTCCCTCTGATCTCAGCCTCCCAAGTAGACAGGAGTACAGCACAAGCCATCAGTGCCCAGCTAGTTCAGACTTTAACAGTATGTTAACTTCAAAAGTCAGGATGGAAGGCACAAAAGAAACCTGATAAAAGCAATTATGTTCTACTAGAGAACACTAACAGCAGATAATGATACAACAGTGATCCAGTTAGTAGAAAATTTTAAATAAAGAGAAAATTAAATTTTTTCATGGGCCACAAGACAAAAAACTTTGTCTTAAAGTGAATGGGCAGGAAATGGTGTGAACATTGTCCTAGATGATCCACAAGACAGGCAGGACAATCAGCTACCAGGGTCCAGTGCCACATTGATAGGAACTAACTTCAGGAAGTATAAATATTCACACAAATAGCATTCAAGTGCCCCTTCAGATACTGTATGCTTAATAGGGATTTTCTGTTTTGCTTTTTTTAAGGCTTTTAAATTTCAATGGCCATCAAAAGCCTTCAATCCTCAGTGCCCTGTAGTATACCTGTGGTCCATGAGACACAGACCAGGTGCCTGGGCACACTGTGCAGAGGGAAAATGAACACACAAAGAAAATGTTTCAAAACTGTGCAGACTGTACTCAATCTTCCATTCTCTCCTCCTCCAACTCTCACCTCCGCCTTGCTCTCAACATAGATGCATTCCCCAGTGAAGGAAACTGTCCAGAGGGCAAGTGGAACCCTGAAGGCTGACAGCGATCCTTGGGGCTCCTGAGGGGACTAGGGAGGGATAGAAGGAAGAAATTGCCTCCTGTGCACCTCCCAAAATCCAGTGGTAGACTCCCCCCAAATACCCCCAATGCATCAGAATATGGGCTACAGATGACAGGCTGTGAGTGTATTTGTCAAGAGAAATTCACATAGCCATTGCTCCTTTAAAGGTGCTACTGAACAAAGGAAAACAAAGCAGGGTTCACTTATCAACAGAGCTGCACTCACACAAATTGAAATCTTCCCAGTTTCTCTCCACAGAAACCATGCAGTCGCAATTCTGCTGTTGTTTTTCACTTCATAGACTATGACACCTTTGGCACAGACCCCCAAGGCCATCTCCCCTTCCAGCCTCTTCTTCTCTGGGAAAACCTGGTGCACCAACACTCCATAGTCCGGGAGCTGCTGAGTGACCTGGGGCAAGAAAAGGCCAATTTAGGAGAGCGGAGTGCACTGGGCCTCAAACCACCTCACAAAGAATGCATTAGATGGCTTACTGTTGCCAAATAAAACTCAAGAAACACTCAGTCAAACCTATTTTCTTACTCTGGAATGCATCTGCACCTCTGATATGATAGCATTTTTCTTTTTTCTTTCTTTTAACCCAAGGAATTCATTATTTGTGGAGTACCTAAAACAACACTTGGAATGCAACCTTACAAATAAGATCCAGCAGAATAATATTCTGAACAAGTTTTCTAGAATTCAGACTGTCCTGGGACATCTTAAGGTAAGGAGTCTTTTTCCCAATTGTGTCAATCATAGTCTACTGGTTCAACCTCTTCATGTAACAGTCAGAAAAACTGAGGCCCAGACATAGAAAGGAAACATCCGGGTCACTAACTTCACTGTCAAAGCAAACTGAGCCATGAACACCTTGCAGAAAAAAATAGTCCATCCCGTAGGCATTTCTAACCTGGCAGCAATGCCTCCATAGGCTCTCCACAACCCCAGGGCTCTCCTCAGTGTACCAGGTTAGGAAACTGAATTTTGCCAGGGGCTGAGGGCCAATGAGAGCTGGACACTTCATCAAGCCAACTGAATTCTTAAAAGAATTTGGAGCATAAATGTAACAGAAACGTTTTAATGTCTGAATGGTAGTCACGTCTCCATCCTGGGCTCTGTCATCTTTATCTGCGCTGGGGAGACTCCATTCCTCATCAGAAGATTGATGCACATGGACCTGGGCAAGAGTGTCCTGATCTACATACTTGAAACCTATCAGAAGGGTTGCATCTGTGAGATCTGTACTCCATCTCTGCCCCCAAGCAGTGTGCGGGGTCCTGTCTATTTAATCTCTTTCACCCCCAGGCATGGTTACAAAAACAGGGAAAAATGATAGTTTTTGTCAATCTTTCCTAGGCTCATTGCTGACCCCTCTCCTGTGACAATCTCTGCAGACTGGTGGTGTTGTCTGCAAACCCCCTGGGGTCTGATTAAACACCTGGACACTGAGTACTGTTCTCATTGTCACTGTCATCCTCATTTTCACCCTCACCACAACACTTACACACAAAGCACTGGTGCTTAAACAGCCATGCTCAGGTTTGTCACGTAGTTACAGAATGACAACGCAGAGCTGCCCTAAAACAATTTGATGAATTCTTTCAAATATTTGATGAGGGGTTTTTTTGGTATTGTTTTTTGCACATATGCGGGTTTGAACTCAGGGCCTCACACTTGCTAGGCAGGTGCTCTACCACGTGAGCCACCCTGCATGGTTTTTGCTGTAGCTATTTTTTGGATAAGGTCTCATACTTTTTGCCTGGACTAGGATACTCCTATCTCCACCTTGTGCATAGCTGGGATTGCAGACATCAGCCACTGTGCCCAGCCCTGATGAGACATTTCTGAAAAACAATTTTAAAGTATTAAAGTAGTTTTCACAAGACTCAAGATGACATTGCTAAACTTGCTTATACTTTTAAAATTGTTTACTAGTAGCTTTTTATTTTCTTTAATATTCATTTGGTTTTTGGTGAAAATGGAGTTTGACCTCAGGGCCTCACACTTTGCTAGGAAGGCAGGCACTCTGCCACTCGAGCCACAGCCAAGGTTATTTTTCAGATAAGGCCTTGTGTTTTTTTTCTGGGTCAGCCTTGACAGAACTCCTCCTAACTATTGCATCCAACATAGCTGGGATTATGGCCACCATGCCCGGTTTATTTGTTAAGATGGGGTCTCATTAACTTTTTGCCTGGGCTGGCCTTAAACCATGATCCTCCTAATCTCTGCCTCCTGAGTAGCTGAGATTATAGATGTGAGTCACTGCACCCAGCTTCTTTTATTTTTTAATTATACTGAGAGGGATATGATACTTCAATACCAAGGATCCCAAAATTCTTCACCTGATTACGTTTCCTGCTAAGCATTTCCCATGCACTGCTACCTAGTCTTCACAGCAATCATAAGAGATAGGTGTGACTGTCTCTTTTCAAAGGAGAAAATGGAATCACAGTGGGTTAAGTTATCAAATCAATTGAACAATTTGTCTCTGCAGGTCAAATGCTTCAGATGAAAGGAAACTTTTTTCACAAACTCCAACATTTCCCTGAAAATGCAGCTTCAGCTTCTCTCTTATGGTCTACGCAAATCACAGAGAAAGTGGCTACTGCGGTTACAGGAACTCCATCCCTGCTGTGCTTAATATTGCAGAGTTGTCCAAAAGCATGGAAGAATTACTTTGCACCCATCTGATGCAGTTTGACGCTCCAGGCCATTACTTGCACATTGGCACGTCCTGTCTTAACCACAAATTCAAGTATCATTGCATCTGTGCGCAGGAGAGAGAAACAAGGATTTGGTACCATAGATAACACCCGGTAGCCAGCTGTTGGCTGTTTGGGAATTATTGGCGACTATTCTGCCCAAACTTTGCATATCTTACAACACACAGTTAAGCCTGTCTCTACTGTTCACTCAGAGTTGTGGGCTGTGGGTAATAGCTTTCAGGCTCCCCTTGGTGTCCAACATGCTCAGCTTTCCCAAAATGATACCAGATTCTGCTCTGTGTCACCTCTTGGACTGTGCTGTGCTTTGGATGGGAGATGTCCCCAAAAAACTCATGTGTTGAAAGGCTTGCTCCACAGCTGGCAGTACTATTGGAAAGTAGTGGAAATTTTAGGAGATGGGACCCAGTTGGAGAAAGTAGGTTACTAGGGGCATGCCTTTGAAAGGTATATTTTGTTCCTGTCCCCTTACCTGGCTCCTGTACACCATGAGGTGAGCATCACTCTTTTCACCGTGATGCTCTGCCTCACCAGAGGCCCAGAAACAACAGAGCCAAGTAAGCATGGACTGCAACCATGAGCCAAAACCCTCTTTTTAGGTTGTTCTTGGGTATTTGTCACAGCACTAGAAAGCTGACTAGCACAGAATCCATCCCAAACATCAAATCCTATTGGAGCAAATGTAAAGTCACATACAGGACAGGAGAACAATGCTGCTGTGTTGGGTCATATTTTGCTGAATTTATGTGGCACAATCAATTTGAAAATAGTGTTTTCAATCCCCTTTTACTACATATATTAAGAACAATTTCCTGTTAGTGAATATGCTGTTTTGACTTTTAGTTTCAGTATGCTTGATACAAATGTCCGGGGATAAATTCTCCAACTGGGTACATTTGAGAGACAAAGTGTTCAGCTGGGCCAAGTGACCTGTCCAAGTTCCCACTCACGAGGCAGGATGGGGACATGGACAGATGAGCCTGATAGCTCCCCAGTCTTCACTCACAACGACTAAACCTCTGGGTATCCATAAAGACTGGACACACAGGTGAATATGCCTCATGTCATCATCATGAGCATCTTCAATGTGTACAAAATACATAATGACATCAACTGTCCATGGTGCCTTTCCTCACCCATGCCACATGGGTACTCCTCTCAGAGGATCACCTCCTCCACATGTGCTCAGGACCATCCACTAGGGTCCCCTGTCCTCCTACAGTGCACAGCAAAGTGAGACTGGAACCAGAGCTCCTCACTGCACCCTTGCTTGCTGTTCTAAAAACTGTCAGAAGTAAGTGGATTGTTATTTCCAGATAGGAATTCACAGTGATTCATATGCATTGACCCTATAATTCCACTTCTGAGACTCTGTCCTGAGAAAACATGTTGAATCTTGAGACAAGTCCTTCTCGTAATGCTGTTCAGTGAAGACTTGCAGGATTAGGTTGAGGGCCCAGCTCCCAAGTGGCAAATGGTTTTCTAAAGACAGAACTGCCTCAAAGTAGATGGCAGCCCTTACAAAGGACTTTCACAAAGCATTTTCAATAATCTGGGGAATGTATTTATTGTAATGCTAAGTGGAGGAAATGTAGGCTATAACCAATATGATTCCAACAGAGAAAAAAATTTCCTTACACATCACAGCCCCTAGTTGTATGGGAAAATGGTTCCATGGTTGAGGAAGTCTGAAAAACAGTGAGTTGACCTTTAACAGGTTGTTCTGGGTTAACATGCTTATATAGCTGTGAATCTTCTAGACAGAGGGTGGCACTCAACAGCACCCACACTGGCCTGCTGCCAGGTCTGCTTCTAGTGTAAGGTGATGAACTAGCAGAGATCAGTGTCTATGAACTCTACCAGCCCCAGCAGGTATGGGAATTGTTTCCTCTTTTTGAAAAAAAAAAAAGATAAAGAAGAGCAAAGGGGAGCTGTGATTAAATAATCCAGTGACTATTTATGGGGCAACAGCTCTGCAATGGGCTCTGAAGATCCAGGGCCCTTCAGCCATTTACAGCCTTGTGGAGGAGAAGAAAGATGTGACTGGGATGCAGGGTGTCTCGGCACTGTGCGGCAACGAGATTGAAATTGCTCACTACCTCTGACCCATCACTCTGCTAGTGAGATTCTACCACTAACAAATTAAGCAGAAATATGGCTAAACATTGACATAGAAAAATGGCAAGCTCAGTATTGTTTACAATAGTTCAGGATGGAAACAATTTGTATGTCAAACAATAGAGCATTAGGGGGCAAAGTGTATATTGATTCAAAAATTTAGCGATGTGGGATTATATGAATACATAAATGTATGTCTATATTATAAACCCACTTTTTTTTCTTTATTCATGTATTCATATGTGCATACATTGTTTGGGCCATTTCTACCCCCCGTCCTCCGCCCCCTCCCACTCCCCCACTCACCTTGCTTCCAGGCAGAACCTTCTCTCCAATTTTGTTGAAGAGTAGACATAAGCAATAGTAAGAAAGACAAAGCATTTTTCCTACTTGAGATAAGGATAGCTATACAGAGAGATTCCTAGCATTGCTTCCATGCAAATGTGTATTACAACCCTAATTGGTTCATCTCCACCTGACCTCTTCACTACTTCCCTGTCACCTTCCCATATTGACCTCTGTCGCTTTAAGGTTACTGTATTAGCTCCTCTGCAGTGGGGACATCAAACACTTTAATGTTTTGGGTTTCCTACCTATCCCCATTCCTCCCGTATGCACCCTCCCCTTAGCGTGTGACCCAAGTCCAACAACATTGCTGCATTTGCCCTAGATCTAAAGTCCACATATGAGGGAAAACATAGGATTTTTGGTCTTCTGAGCCTGGTTAACCTCGCTCAAGATGATGTTCTCCAGTTTCATCCATTTACTTGCAAATAATAAAATTTCATTCTTCATGGCTGAGTAAAATTCCATTGTGTATAGATACCACATTTTCTTAATCCATTCGTCAGTAGTGGGGCATCTTGGCTGTTTCCATAACTTGCCTATTGTGAATAGTGCTGCAGTAAACATGGGTGTGCAGGTGTCTCTGGAGTAACCTGAGTCGCATTCCTTTGGGTATATCCCTAGGAGTGGGATTGCTGGATCATATGGCAGATCTATGTTTAGGTTTTTAAGAAGCCTTCCTATTTTTTTCCAGAGTGGTTGCACTAGCTTGCATTCCCACCAGCAGTGGATTAGGGTTCCTTTTTCCCCATATTCTCTCCAACACCTGTTTTGGTGGTGTTTTTGATGATGGCTATTCGAATGGGGTGAGGTGGAATCTCAGTGTGGTTTTGATTTGCATTTCCTTTATGGCCAAAGATGGTGAGCATTTTTTCATGTGTTTTTTTTGGCTATTTGAATTTCTTCTTTTGAAAAAGTTCTGTTTAGTTTGGTTGCCCATTTCTTTATTGGTTCATTGATTTTGGGAGTTTAGTGTTTTGAGCTCCCTGTATATTCTGGTTATCAGTCTTTTGTCTGATGTTTAGCTGGCAAATATTTTCTCCTACTCTGTGGGGGAATTTCTTCAGTCTAGAGACCATTTCTTTTGTTGTGAAGAAGCTTTCTAGTTTTATGAAGTCCCATTTGTCCATCCTTTCTCTTAGTTGTTGAGCTGCTGGGGTTCTATTGAGGAAGTCCTTGCCTATACCTATTCCTTTCAGAATATTCCCTGCTCTTTCCTCTACTAACTTCAGAGTTTTGGGTCTGATCTTAAGGTCCTTGATCCATTTTGAGTTGATACTAGTACAGAGTGATAGACATGAATCTAGTTTCACTTTTCTGCAGGCAGATAACCACTTTTCCCAGTAACATTTGTTGAAGAGGCTGTCTTTTTTTTCTCCATCATATGTCTTTGGCGCCTTTGTCAAAAATCAGGTGGGCACAGCTGTGTGGATTCATATCCAGGTCCTCAATTCTGTTCCACTGGTCTTCATATCTGTTTTTGTGCCAGTACCATGCTGTTTTTATTGCTGTTGCTTTGTAATATAATTTTAAGACGGGTATTGTGATACCTCCAGCATTGCTCTTTTTGCTGAGTATTGCCTTGGCTATTCATGGTCTCTTGTGTTTCCAAATGAAATTTAGGGTAGATTTTTCAGTATCTGTGATGAATATCATTAGGATTTTGATGAGAATTGCATTAAACATGTAGATTGCTTTCGGTAGTATAGCCATTTTTACTATGTTGATTCTACTAATCCATGAGCATGGGAGATCTTTCCACTTTCTGTAGTCTTCCTCAATCTCTTTCTTCAGGGGTTTGTAGTTCTCTTTGTAGAGGTCATTCACATCCTTTGTTAAGTTTACTCCTAGGTACTTGATTTTTTTTTGAGGCTATTGTAAATAGAATTTTTTCCATAGATTCTTTCTCAATTTGTTTGTTACTGGTATATAGAAAAGTTAATGATTTTTGTAAGTTGATTTTGTATCTTGCCACATTGCTGTAGCTGTTTATGGTGTCTAGGAGTGTTTGGGTGGAGTTTTTTTGGGTCTTTAAGGTATAGGATCATGTCATCTGCAAATGGGGAGATTTTGACAGTTTCTTTACTTATTTGTATTCTTTTTATTTCTTCTTCTTGCCTAATTGCTCTGGCTAGGAATTCCAATACTATGTTGAATAGGAATGGGGATAGTGGGCACACTTGTCTCATTCCTGATTTTAGAGGAAATGGTTTCAGTTCTTCATCATTAAGTATGATGCTGGCTGTAAGTTTGTCATATATAGCCTTTATAATGTTGAGGTACTTTCCTTCTATTCTTAGTTTTCTTAGAGCTTTTGTCATGAAGTGGTGTTGGATCTTGTCAAAGGCTTTTTCTACATCTATTGAGATAATCAAGTGGTTTTTATCTTTGCTTCTATTGATGTGCTGTATTACATTTACAGATTTGTGTATGTTGAACCACTGCTGCATCCCTGGGATGAAGCCAACTTGGTCATGGTGGATGACCTTTCTGATGTGTTGTTGGATTTGGTTTGCCATTATTTTATTGAAGATTTTTGCATTGATGTTCATTAAGGAGATTGGCCTACAGTTCTCATTTTTTGGAGATGTCTTATAAACCCACTTTTAAATATATATGTATATATGGTTAGATAGGAACACACAGAACAGAAAAGGGTGAATGTACCAGAAAGCAAGTGCACTAGCTCTGTGGGGCAGAATGATGAGGGTATTTACTTTTATAATTAGGAAGGGCAAAGGAATTTGTTTAACAAACTTGCATAGTAAGCGGAGGGCTCCAGTGTCTTCTGGGGGCAACCACACCCTCTGTGTCATCTCTCTGCACCAAGGACAGTTAAGCCTATAGCAATAGCATCTCCAGTCAGACCACCAAAGGGAAGTGTGAAAGCCAAGTATTTCTTGATACCATTGAAGACTGCATGCAAATGAAATCAAGTCTAGTCACTGCTGTCCATGAAAGACTGGAAAGAAACAGTGTTCTGCTTTGTGATTCTTAGATGGCAACTGCTTTTGAAGTCATTTTTTACCATCAAATCTGGGAAGGACTGGGCAGATCCTGGCACAGCAAGCTGGACGTGGGAGAGGTCATCAGGCAGCATCCCATGCTGTAGGAGTGTCCTATAGGGTGGAGTCCTTGGTCTCTTGGCTCAGTTCTTCAGTTCTGTGGCCACTCATCATCAGATGGCTTTGAAGACTCCACTTGTCCCTCATCATGGCCATGCTACATCCACTTGACAAAGAACATGCATGAGACTGGACTATGGAATGACCAAGCATATTTCTGTCAGGTCTTCTCCAGTGAAACACTTGCTGGCTGACCCCATTGCAGGAGTTGAGACAGTTCTGATAAATGCCTGGCCAAAAAGAAAAGGCCAGGCCTCCCTTACTAGCTCTGCTTTCAAGCACCTGTCTCTGTTAAAGGCAAGAAAACATGAACAGACTAGTTCTACCCAAAGTTGGAGACTTATTTACAGAAAAATGTGTAAAATCACCATGCTTCCTTTCAAAACTGGCCACCCGCAATCCAAAGGTCCAGCCACATACCCTGTCCTGGAAGATCTGGGGACCACCCTTTTATTCACCCTGCAGTGCCCTCCCTGGTCCCATCTTGTCTTTGGTGGTGTTTTCACTAATTGTTTATCAGAGTATTGCCTGTCTCTGGGGACATGTCTCTCATTCTGAGACCAGGGCCCCACTAGGGGCAGGGAGCATATGCTTCTTGACACATTCCCCACTGGAACTGACCCACAGCAAAGGGAGGTTGGGAATGAACAAAGGTATTAATCACTATGGGTACCCATGAACACTTGGGGAATGAGATGTGGCTGCTTTTGCTCCAGAGGTGAAGAGAGGGTGGCACAGAGCCACACCCATCTGCATGGACCACACCTGCTGTGCTAGGTGAGGTCAGTTGCCCAGAAGGTGCACACTAGGTCTTCCATGGCTTTGCTCTGGCTCACACCCCAGTTTCATACTTCAATTGTCCTATGGGCCACATATGAAAAATGTGGTCTCCTTTTTCACAAACAAGTGCTGCTCTAAAGCTGAAGAAAAGCCCCACAGCCCCCAGCCAAGCCCACTAAGTCCTACCTATCTTTGAGGTCATTTCCAATGCCACAAGCATCTTCCTCAGAGTGATGTGGGCTTCTTTCTGCATCCTGAGGCCCTTACCTGTACCTCCTTTCATGTCTGAGCCACTTCTGAGCCACAAAAGGCTTAGAGAGGATTGCTGCCTGCATTCCTTGCACGCCAACACGTCTTGAAATCCAGAAGGCCTCACCCTCAAGAACTCCATCTCAGCATCCGCTCTCCACAGCTCAGAACTGAGCCGGTGCATCTCTGAGACTTCAACTTGGACCTGAAGAGCTGTCATTCTCTCTATCAGACTTGCCGGGACGTAATCTTCAACTCGGAAATATGCCTTACTGTCCACCTGCAGGGAACAAGTTGCAGGGGAAAGGAGCTTACTCAAGCCTTTTGGGGGGATTCCAAGCAGAACAGAAACGTGTGTAGGCACAATCCCATCAGGCCACTGGGCAAGGAGGTGGCTTTGAGGTGCTCCACTGGAACATCATGCTCTACCTACTAGAAGCAGGGCCAAACCCCATGACATGAATTGAAGGAAGAGAAGCAGCCACACATTTTTGAGCCCCTTCACTACACTAGGTAGGACTCAGTAGGCTCTTTTGATCCTCAGGAAAATCCTATGAGAGAGGCAATATTTCTGCCATTGCCAAGATAAACAAGGAGAGAAGTCATTTCACAAAGCCAAGGTCTCACAGCTTGTAAGTGATAGAAACAAGATTTGTGTACCCAAAACTCCCACACATTCCTTGATGCCACAACACTTCCCAAAAGCCACAGAAAAACATTAGCCCTAAGACATTGCTTCTTTTAATACACATTTCTGCTGACATGTGCTCCTAGTACGTGGTACCTTCTTATGAGGGAGATCTCATCTGTGACACCAGAAGGTATTAGGGAAGAAAAGACCACATACCTCCATGCCACCCTAGGCCTCAATCTTCTTTGAGTCTGCTTTTTAGAGGCTGGAAGATCAGCATCACCTATGACCTGATGTGGGGTCCCTGAACCCAGACTAGAGCAGAGAGGAGTAGGATGAAGTTCATAGATGAGCAGTCTCAGACTCATTGTGAAGAATGAGGCAGGCAAGGCTGCGCAGAGTCAGAAGCTACCCTACTTTCATGTTCCTGAATCAACTCATCCTGGTCTTAAGGCAACCCTGCCAGCCTACCTTTGGGCAAGTCACTTCCCCCCAGTTCCGAGGGCAGTTACCTCTGACGAAGGCAGCTGGGAGAATCAGGCCTTCTCCTGGCAGGGTGTGGGACAGTCAGCCTGACACCACAGTGTCCAACACATCCCATGTTCCTGCCATGGCATAGGCTTGTCCCATGTGACCATGGGCTGAGAATCCTACAGCCCTCCAGTTTGGTGCTGGCCTAGCCTAGTTCTGGGCCGTCTAGTGCATAGAAAACATTTCCATTGCTATTGGATTGGCCAAAAGGCACAGCAGTGACAACACCATATGCGGGGGGCTGTGGAGAAACAGGAACTCTTGCTCACTGCTGGTGGAATGTAAAACGGCTCAGCTACTTTGGGAGACAGCCTGGCAGCTTCCTATAAAACTAAATATACTCTTACCATAGGATCCAGCAATCGTGCCCCTTGCTATTTACCCCAAAAGAGTCAAAGGCTTGTGTCCACAGAAAAACCTACATATAGGGCTGGTGGTAAAGCACTTGCCTAGCATGTATGAGACCATAGGCTCAATCCCCAGCAATGCACCAAAAAACTGCACATGAATGTTTATGGCAGCTTTACTCACAGCTGCCAAAACTTGGAAGCAAAAGCTGTCCTTCAGTGGGTGAGTAGATAAACAACCTGTGATACATTCAGAGAATGGAATATTACTGAGCACTAAAAAGAAGAAAGCTATCAAGCCATGAAAAGACATGAAGGAATCCTAAAAGTGTATTGCTATGAGAAAAGCCTTTCTGAACATGCTACAAGTTGTATGGTTCCACCCATGTGACATTCTGCTATGGAGACAGTAAAAAGATCAGTGGTTGCCAGTGATTAGTGGGGAAGGGAAATGAATAGGAGGAGCACAGAGGATTTTTAGGGCAATAAAAACTGTTCTGCATGCTGCTTTAATGGCACATAAATGCCTTTATGCATTTATCAAAGCCCATAAAATATGCAACACCAAGTATGAACCCCAGTCTCAACCATGAACTCCGGTTGACACCAATGATTCAACCTAGGTTTGTTGACTGTAACTAATGTGCTTTCTGGCACAAGATGTTTCTATTGTTCATAAGTGAAGCTATGCATGTATATGGGCCAGAGGTGGGGGAGGGTTTATGGGAACTCTCTATATCTTCCACTCAATTTTGCTGTGAACCTGAAACTGCTCTGTTATGGTTTGTATCTTAAATGTCCTCCCAAGGCCCAATTGTTAAAGGCGTGGTCCCCAGCCTGTGGTACTGTGGGGAGGTGATAGAACCTTTAGGAGGTGGAGCCTAGTGGAAGCAAGTTAGGTATTTTGCCACAGTGATGGAAAGCAGACTAACACGTGCTCTAAAAAATAGTCTAGTAAAACATTTGTGAGGAACAAAAAGCATTTAGGACCTTTGACTCAGCATCTCTTGCTAGGAGTAAATCTAAGAGAGTAAGTTGACATGCACCTTACATGCTACATTTCTGTGTCATTTATAAAAGAGAAAGATCAGAACAAGTCGAGCAATAATAATATTAATTACCCCTTAACATGGCTCGATCAGGTGAATCCCTGACAGTAAGGGAACAGGGAAGGGAGACCACCCTGGAGAGTGATAAATAACACGCAGCCGCTGCCCACGACCATCAGGAAGCCATGGGAGGACACAGACCACAGAGTGAGAAACCAGAAGGCAAATCAAACATGGCAATGTTTACAGCTGCACAACACCCTGCATGTGATCAAGGCTGGTGCCCAGAGGAATGTCGTTCTGCTGTGATGATGTGATTAAGGAGATTTATTTTTATACTAAATTGTCTTTGTCTCCCTTTTTAAAATGCAAATGTAATCATGCTACCTCCCTGCTTAAAATTCCGCAGGGGCCCCAATCTTTCACAACAGTGGTTTTCAAGTCAATTTTCCCTCAGCACCAGAACCACTTATCAAACAAAACATGAGCCCCTTAGCAGAGCACACTAAGTCCTCCCAGATATGATGGACAGCATCTAGACCGCCTCAGAGCCACAAGCTTGGCCACAGTGAAATCCCCAAAGCTCCCTGGATGGCTGGATGGGCAGCCTCTCTCCCCTTTGAGGCCTCCCTGGTATGCTTAGGTTCTTAAATGTCCCCACAGGCCATGTGTGCAAGGCTTGCTCACCAGTCCGCGGTGCTATTGGGAGGGGGCAGAACCTTTACAAGGTGGAGCCATGTGAGAGGAAGTTAGGACACTGAAGGCATGCCTTTGAAAAGGATATTGGACTCCTGTCTGTCTGTGTGTCTGTCTCTCTCTCATTTTTCTCTGTTCACCATGAGGTGAGCATCCTCTTCCACCATGATATACCGTTCCATCACAGACCCAAAGTGACAAGTCAAGTGACCATGAACTGAAACCTCTGAAACCATGAGCTCAATGAACCCTTCCTCCTTATAAGTTGATTATCACAGGTAATTTGTCACAGCAATGGAAAACTAACATACTCTCTTACTGCTGTTTGATGTGCCTGCTCTAGCACCTGGCACATAGAGAAGCGGGCAAGTAAACTGTGGATTCTGGGTGATACCGATGTATCAGTGTGCATTTGTTGATTGTCAAAATTTAGCAGGATATCCATAGTGATGGTTGGGGATGGTCTATAAACAGGGGTGTGCAGGAAATCTCTGTATCTTCCACTCAGTCTGCTGTGAAACTAAAACAGCTCTTAAAAAATAGAGTTTATTAAAACATTTTTTTGAAAAGCATTTAGGATCTTTGACCTAGCACCTCCTTGCTAGGAATATACCCAAGCAATCACTAGATGTGAATCCTGGTTGGCCTCTTATTAACTCACCCAACCTCAGAGTTACAGTTTTCTTAACTATGAATTTTTGGTGTTAATGTAAGGATTAGATGGTACCAAGCATAGAACAGGCCCTCTGTAAATTTGAACTAAGTGAATGGATGCCCAAATGGATGGGTTGGCATAACCTGTGGCATTCACACCCAAGAAAGGAAAATGATCTGCCTTTTTAGATCACACGGGGCAACTGAGAGCATATGGACACAAAGGGCATGGATCCAGAGGTGTGGAGCAGGAAGTGGAGGGAGGCAAAGGGAGGCAGAAGCAGGTGTGCTCAGCCAGGATATCTGACAGACATGAGGGGTGTCCCCCAGAATGGGACATTGTGATAGTTAATTTTATGTGTCAACTGGGCCACAGGGTGCCCACACATTTGGTCAAACATTCTGGGTATGTCTGTTAGGGTGCTTTTAGATGAGATTAGAGATTAGGTTGGTAGAATGAGAAAAGCAGATTTGCCTATCTGATCTTGGTGGGTGTTTTAGTCCATTGGGGCTGTCATAACAACATACCACAGACTGGTTAATTTTAAAATTAAATAAATAAATAAATGTCAAGATCAAGGCACCAGCATTGGTGTCTGGTGAGCACTCTACAGAGTACTCTGCTCCCAAGATGGCACCTTGCTGCTATGTCCTTACATAGCAGAACAGCAAAAGGCAAAGAACTAGTTCCCTCCAGCAGTTTTATAAGGGCCCAATCCATTGAACAGTCAATTACTCTTCCAAAGGCCTACCTCTTAATGCCACCACAATGAAGACTAAGCGTCAGTGTGAACTTCCAAGGGATGCATTCAAACCATAGCAGTGGGCTTTAAGAAATCTGTTAAAGACTTAAACAAAGCAAAAATCTTCCTTGTCAGTCCCTCGTAATCAAGGCAGCACTGATTGCCTCTGCTGGCCATGGTCTGGGGCAGATGCTCAAAGGAGCCCAGAGGATAGAGGGAAGGTTCCAGTACACTTGTGGGGCCAGAGAGCTGGGGTGGGTGGTGGCCTGGAACGTGTAGACACTAGTGGGAGAACACTCAAGACGCAAGCATGTGTCAGTTCTCAAGGATTAGAGGGTCCTCTTGAAGTTTTCTCAGGCAGAAGGGTGGGGTTCCTTTGGAACAGTGGCTTCCTTCTTTCACAGCCCTCATGTCCTCTCTAGAACATCTTTCTCCAAGCTAACATCTTTCTCATCCACACTCCTCTGTGGCACCAGCTCTTGTCACATGGCAGTGGTGCGTGTCCCCTGAGATAAATCCCAGCACGCTAGATGAGACGTTATAAGGTGTTATAGTGTGGATCTTAATTTTACCCCGAAGGCCATGTGCTAAAGGCCTGGTCACTAGCCTATGACACTATTGGGAGGAGGTAGAACCTTTAGGAAGTGGGGCCGGGTAGAAAGTAGTGTCACTGGGAACATGCCCTTGAAAGGGGCTTTGGGTTTCTCTCTTTCTCTGTCTCTTTCTCTGTCTCTCTCTCTCTCTCTCTCTGTCTCTCTCTCCCTCCGTCCCAGCTGCCATGAGGTGAGCTACCTCCTCTATCACACACCCCTGCCATTATGTACTGTGTAGAGCAACAGGGCCAAGTGACCATACACTCAGGTCTCTGTAATGATGAGCTAAAACAAACCTTTCCTGAAATAAGTTGAATATCTGAAGCATTTTGTCACATTTAAAGAAAGGTGGCTAACATAGCCAAGAAGAGATCAGTGGGAACTCCACCTCTCTTGTTCTCCATCTGCTCCTACGGATGTATGAGGTAGACTCCTCATTTGGACACCATGTCACACTGCCAGGTCTCTGCTGGGGCTTGTGGCCAAACCTCTTCCCCCTCATCCTGAACATGGGTGAGGGACATCATGAACCCCAAAGCAAATCTGCACTGTTCTCTGTAACAGCTCACCTTGTGGTCTCTCCTTCCTGGCAGGCTCCACATTTAGAATCTAACTCAGGTAAATACAATAAATTAGTATTGTCCCTCCCTAAGCTTCAGGCATCTGCAAATTAAATAACTAGCCTCCTTTATCAACTTGCTGAGAACAGGACCACCCCAGGCAAGATCAATCAAAGAAAGTTACACATGGGTCTGCTGTTGCACAGGGGCGTGCAACCAGGCAGAGCTAGCACCGACCTTGGACCCACACATACCTAACACCTACTAGCCACTGAGCCACAATTGTTCTTCTAGAAAATGGAAGTGACGATATCAGTTTTGCAATGTTGCTGTGAGAGTTCAGTGAGCTAACACCATATTATATGCCTGGGTCAGTGGAGGTACAGAATTGTTGCTCAATAAAAGTTGGCTGTTACTATTGATGATCATAACTCAATAAATAAGTAAACGAATATTTTTAGGAGTACTGTGATTTAGGTGTGGTTGAGTATTCCCAAGGGTCCATTATTACTTAAAAGCTTGGTCCCCAAAGTGATGCTGTTGGGAAGTCATGGATTCTTTGGAATATGGGACCTATTGAGAGGCCCTTAGGTCATTGGGGGCATGCCCTTGGAGTGATCATGGCATCTCAGTCTCATTCATATTCTCTCTCTCTCTCTCTCTCTCTCTGACTTCCTGTTTGGCATTATAAGCTATTCCACATACATGTTCCCTCATTGATGTGCTGCCACCATCACCTCTCTCCAGGAGCCAAATCAATGGAGAGGGTGGCAATCTTGGACTTTGAACTTCCAAAACTGTGAGCTAAATAAACCTTTTCTCTTTATAAGCCAACTATTTTGGATATTTCATTGTAGGGATACAAAGCTGATTAATACAGGAAGGACCTATGGTCTAGAACTATATCACAATGTATAAATTTGATTTGTTCACTCTTGTATCCTTCAGAGCCTAGAAAGGAGCATTCAATAAATGCAGATTGGATGGATGGATGGATGAATGAACAAGTATATGGGTGGCTGGATGGATACAGTTTATTCTGATCTCAGTGGTAGATCCCAACAACGCTTCTCCAAGGCAGAGTCTCCACATTACTAGCAGTCCCCACACCCCATAATAGCTTCTCCAGGGACTCCACCCAAAGGCCCCAGGAGTCTGCCCCTACCTCCTTAGGGTAATTGCCAAACTCTGCCTGCAAGGCAAGGGCCCCCAGCTGCAGCAGTGTCTCATCGTTGCAGTGCAGCCTCTCTTCCAGGATATCTTTCCGAAGCTGCAGGTAAAACTGATGTCTTGTCAGGCTGTGCCTGGCAAAGAAACAGAGGCATAAAGACAACTGGAATGCTGAAGCCAAGAAAACTCAACCCCAGAGGGCTTCTCAGCCTGGGAAGTGTGGGAAGGAGGGAAGACAGACTAACACCCAAAAGAACCTGGAGGACAAGCCAGGAAGACCACTGTGGTCTCCTTTATCCATGCCATGTCCCTGCCATGGACAAGGGTCTTCTCTGTGCTAGGCACTTCCCATGACACTCACAGAGAAACCTGCTACTCAGGTAGTATTTCTAGTAATCAAAGGAATAAAAGGATAGTGATTCAAGTCCAAATCTGTCACCCTCTCCTCTAACCCTTATTCCTGAGCTGCTGGGTTGCATGTGAAGGAAGGAGGGGTCATGTTGAGGTTAGGGAAGAGTGAATGATGACCTTGAATGGACTATATCTGAAACACAGGGAAAGTTCTCATTCTGATCATTCTGCCTCAAAAAACTGATTTTCCTCTTAGTTCCATCCATAAGAACCCCAACAGTAGCTGCTGTCATGTATTTATAATTCACCGTTCCCAAAGCACTTGCCTATCCACTCTCTGTAGTATCAGCCTGGACTGGCATAAATCCCTTAAGGAGCCCAAAGACAGAGTGCAGCACTCACTGGAGCATCCCACAGTGGCTGGCAAAGAACTTTATCCACAGAAAGAGTATGAAGGTCTCTGCAGAGGTCTTCATGGGCTGCTCCCTCCAGCCTACAGGGCAACTGTGCATAATCTGGTTTCATTGTCCAGGAAAAAGAACTCTTTGCCTGAGATGGAAGAAGAGGGAGTATGGAGGGAAAATTTGATAGGGAGTGCCCCACCTGTCAGATTCACAGCCCTAAGTCCTGACCAGAAGGGTCTGGCATGAGCCATGTTGATGAAGGAGAGAGCCCTTTTCAGGGCCGTGAGGAGCCAAGAGCAGGAGACAAAGGGTTAAGGATCAAGGATCAAGGAAGAAAATATGATTACAGTCAGCCCTCCAACGTTCACAGGCTCTGAATCTATGGATTCAACTAACCACAGATGAAAAATATTACTAAAACAATTTTCATGTATCCTGAACACGTACAGATCTTTTTTTGTCATTGTTCACTAAATGATATGAAACAACACCAATTTAGATAGCATTACATTGTACTAAGTACTCTAAGCAATCTAGAGATGATTTAAAGTATAAAGACAAATGTGCATAGGTTATATGCAAATCATGGGCATTTTCTAGAAAAGACTTGAGCATCTGTGAACTTTGGTATCTGCTAGGGTTGTGGAACCAATCCTCTGAGCATTCTGAGGGACAATTGTAATTTTGATAGAAAGATGTCACTCAACATTTGCTTTCCAGCTGTCATCTTATAGAGATAAAATGAAACTATCAAGTCCCTGCTACATGTCAGGCTCTTCTGCATCAACTGATCATCTTCTACTCCCCAGGCATGTTACTAAATGTTTGTGTCCTCCTAGAATTCATGCATTGAAGCCTAAAATTCCAAAGTGGTGGTATTGGGAGGTGAGACCTTAGGAAGGTAATTAAGTGTAGATGAGATCATGAGAGTGGGCCCAGGATGGAATTAGTGTCCTTATGAGAAGCAGGAGAGACATCAGAGCTCACTTTCTCCACCATGTAAAGACCCGGTGAGGAACTTCCCTCTACAAGCCAGGCAGCAGGTCCTTACTAGTAACCAAATCAGCCAGCGCACTGATCTCGGACTTCCTGGTTTCCAGAACTGTGAGAAATAAATGTTTCTCATTTAAACCAGCCAGTCTATGGTATTTTGTTATAATAGCCCAAGGCAACTAAGACAGTGTATAAGTGAAATCACGTTTGCTCCTTGACCTTAACAACTCTACCAACTTAAGCTAAGGACTTTAACTCCTGCTGAGTTTGTTCTCTAATATACCTCCAGGAAGACTGGATCAGTCTCAGCCACTAAGTCAGCATCCCCACCTTTCTGCTCTCTTCAGGGGTTCTCCCCAACCTATTAGGGTACCCTTGGCCACTCCCTAGGGACTCCTACAGGCCAGGCCCCACCCTACACTGCCCTTCTCTATGCACTCCCTCTGAGTTCAGGGTGCACATGTGCGGTTTGCCTAGGTGGCCATCTGGCACAGTGTTAGAAGGCAGCATACAAATGGGTAGCCAGTCTTTTGCCCAAGGACATGCATGTGGGGGGGGCAGGGCAGGTATCCAGGTAGGTCTAAAAGCTATCGTCACTTGATGCCCAGCACTCTGTTCTCCACCCTTGCCACTAAATCTGACTCCATACCAGACTCAGCCTCCCTTAGAGTGACTTCTCCCTGAGGGGTGGGCAGGTTCCTAATATGGTCTGCCTGGCAAATCCTCCCAAGATGGTCTATATCCCTGTCCTGGAGGTGGCCACTTTTGTGAACTTTTCCAGGAGGCCAGCTAGGGAAGGGCTCAAGGGCAGTTGCCTGATGGGAGGAGACAGATAGAGGTTAAACTCGCCTCGTTTTTATTTAGATTGCATGCTATGGATCACTAAAAATACAATGCTTCCTGAAAATGCTTTTATTCATACTACACAAAAGATCAAATAAACATCCATGATCAAGATCACAATCAAAATACATCTTTTTATTTTGAGAGAGGGACCTTGGTGGAAGGCTGATGAGAACTATGGAGAGACATGGATATCCTGCCTGCCCCACTGAAGCCCATTCTATAATCACAAACAAGCTCCTTTTAGAGACAGCAGAATAGAGGGACACTGGGAGCATGACACCTAGCAAATTGTGAAGACAGGACTTCACCTAAAGACTCAAAAAATCCCAACTCTATCTTCTACCCCTTAACCACAACAAACAGTGGTTAAATATTTTCAACAGCAGCAAAAGGATATTTGCAGTGGAGAAAAATAAAAAGCCCCTTAACAGAATGGCAATCTGCATGCATGTGACTTTTCACACAAGCATCTGAATCCGTCCCTCACTGTACTGACTGATGCTGAGTTGGGCAAAGGGACATACCCCAGTCTCAGGCAGTTTGCCTAGAAGGAACTGAGCTCATGTCTCCATGTACCTGGGTTCTCAGAGGCCTCAGGTCAGCAGTGTCCCCAGGAGATACCCACCTTTCACATAGGCCAAGCCAAAGTAAGTGGTCTCCGCAAGGTTAGCAAAAGACATGACGGCATTGAAGACAGCTCCTGCTGTGGACTCAATGTCACATTTCACCTCCAGACACTGTCCACTCAGCAGAAACACACAGAGGTCCCTTAGAGCCAAATATGATTTCCCTTTTTTGGTCTGAAAACAATAACAGTATCAATTATCGCAGTAATTATGAGACTTGGACTAGTTATTGTGCTGAGAACCTTATAGGCATCATCTCATTTAGTTGTCAAACAACCCTAAGAGATGAATATGCTTATGATCCCTACTTAGCAGATGAGAAACTAAGGCTCTAAGATGGGAAGACATTTGCCCAGGGTTGCAGAGTTGTCTACAAATGTAGACAAATGTGCTAGGCTCTGTGGGGGCCAGGGAGACTGAGAGGCGAGTCTGGCTCGTATCTTCCTCTGTAGACATTCTGAGCATCTTTGGCCTCTGCTTGCCATCATGACTCATCAATGAATCACACACTCCTGTATGTCCATCAACCTGATACTGTGACCCCCAGAACCCTGAAGATCACAGGTTGCTGAGTTCTAGACTACAGGGAGAATTTGGGCAAGTACCAATCCAATGAAGAGAGGGGACTGGAGCAAGGGGATTCAAGATAGTGTTCACCAGAGTCATAGATGCATACCAGAGCCTGCCTCTGTCTCATCAGCCTCCTTAGGTTATTACCGGGTTCACCTCCTACCACAGGGCAGTTCCGCCGCAGCTCTGCCCTCACCTTGGCCTCAGCACAGCCTCCCAGACAACTCAGTACTCTGCAGAGCTCCCATCTGTTGTGCTATCTGAGCGTTTGCACACAGCGCACATGACGTGATCTCCTCTTCATCCCCACACTGCAGCTTCCTATGGGTCCTCCAAGTTAGGCTCAGATTCCTTGTCTGTGTTCTTCTGTAAGAATGTTTGCTGAGTATCTGCCTCAAATCCTCTTATCCCAAAACCAACCCAGGTACTGCCAGACTTCCCTGGGAAGTCCTCCTTGGAGGGCAGTCATGGATGGAGGCTAACGTGTGGCTTTATTGCCAATAGGGACCATACCTGCAGCCAAATCCTGACCTCCCGGTACCTAGGGGCAGCCTGTACATTCCAGCAACCAGGACTGTGGGAGTGGGTTTTCCACACAGTCCTGGCAGGGTTGGTCACATAGGCACTGTGTGGTCTGAGCCACTGAGGTTCCTTCCCCCTCCCCCAAACCCACTGCACATTTGAGTCACTTGCTGGTGAAGTGGCCGCCCGAGACATTTCTATCAGTCTGAAGCAAGGCCCAGGGTCATTATTTTTAACACTGCCTAGGCAATTCTCATGTGAGATGGCTGCTGAGAGGCCCTGGACTCAGAGCACCAACAGGCTCTGCTGGGTCTGATGCCACCTTGCATCTTCGAATATGTGTTTTCTAGGTGAACTGATAGGAGAAAGGAGATGTAGGTGTCACTGCAGCTCCAGCAGTCCTGCCTCCCTACTTCCCTGCAATGGGATCTGACTACCAACTGCTCTTGTCCCAGCCTCCCCTCCTTCCATCCTCCTCCCATCCTCCTCACACATGGCAATCTCTGCCACCCAGGGCAACTATGGTTCATATGTCCCCCTAGTTATGCCCCTTTGCAGGTGGCCAGCACAGGAAGGGTTCCAGGCAAACATGTGTACTCCAAGACTTCTCAGAGCAGGTATGGCAGCAGCTGTACCCTGCCATGGGGGACTTAGCAGGGACAAGGCTCTCACCCACCCCCAATCCAGGTAACTCCAGTGCATTTCCATTTGGAGACTGGGACTCCCTTCAGAGTCACATCTGTTTGGGTTGGCACCACAGGGAAGGGAGTTTAACTGTTCCATCTTGCCAAGGACATGGCACAGGGATGCAGCAGCTGGTGGGAGGGGAACTTGAATCACAGAATAGAAACCCAGGTACCTGGGAGGATCTCTGCCCACCCTGTGCCCAAGGGAATATGACATTAAATAGCAAATTAAAAACACCATGCTTGGAGCTGCAGCTCAGTATGGAGCACTTGCCTAGCATGTGCGATACCATGGGGGTTCTGTCTCCAGAATTTATATAAATATGCCCTCTGAGGATTGCAAATAGGTTCTTAAACTTGGTGTTCTGGTTGAGATGTTTGCAAGGGACAGAGTGAGGCCAATACCCCCTCACATCTCCTCCAGAGTCTTGGTACCCTGAGCATTGCACAAGCATTCCTGCAGGGAGGGGTGGTTGACCCATCACAGAAGGTCTGGTCCATCTACTTGGTGGGGGAGGAGCTGCAGACTGAAGCCATGTGACCTCAAGGGTGTCAGAAAGGAATCTCTGGGAGAATTGCCCCTTCCTCTCTATAACACTGGGTGGGCACATACAAAGATGACTGGTGGAGGGCCGGACAGGCGACTCAAAGGGGACGGGCAGAGGAGGAACTGGCCCAGTGCCACAGATCAATGCACAGTGAAGTAAAGAAATGTCCAGAGTCAGTCCTACTTTGACTCTGCTATCTCTGTAGTTTGGCCTGAGTCTACGTGTGATGCATCTTCCAAAGATCATTGACCCCCAGAGTGAATCACCATGACATCCATACCATGCTCATACACGAACCTTCTTAAGTTCTGGAATTTTGTGCTTTAGGTGTCTTAATCCTTGCATTCTTGGGATGTGAAAATCATCACCCCATTTTATGTTTCATGTCCCAGCATGGGGCCAACCACACCAAGAGTGCCCTATTATGAACACAGAGTCAGAGCTCAAACATCTTGCTCACACTGGCCAGATACTAAGGAGATGGTGTTCTGGTACTATGGCAGAATATTCCTTGACAGGCGGTTTGTTAAACTGGGCTTCAAGGCAGTTCTATTAGAAGCATTGAACTAACCCAGACCCAACCAGAGAGGGCTCCAGGAGCTTTTCTGCATTTCTTGGAGTTACAGGAGAAGGACAAATGTGAACACAATGAAGGAACCCAGAAGAAGAGGAACACCAAGCCAGTGCTTCCCTGAGCCCTGCCTCCAGGTGGTGAGGTCTGAGTAGAAGCTTGAGAGCCAAGTGACAGTGAAGCCAGGCCAAAATGACCAGATGGGCTCTGATGGGAAGGACACACCCTCAAATGCTCACCATTGGGTGAGAATCTCCTGGACCCAGGCTGGGCACAGGACAACAGGGCTGTGAGCCTGAAAAGGAGCTCAGGATGAGTCCAGTTACATGTGATTGTGAGAAGGGGTTCTGCAAAGGTGTGCTACAGGTTCAGGCTCACCTGCTGGCCTGGGAAAGGCAGCCCACCTGCATTTGCCCTCCTGCTCCCTCTGCCTGGACTATTCTCACCTAAAATCTCATTTCTCACCCTCTCATCTTTCCCTTCCCTGCTCACTGCTGCTTCTTCAGATACTTCTTGTATAAAAGAGCAGTTCTCCTCCTCCTCCCTGACCCCTTGTCTTGCATCCTCTTCCATCCTTACAGGGCTTCTCATTTTGTTTTTAGCACAAATCACTACCTGCCATTCTTTTATGTGTATGCGTTTCACTATCTTTACCTCTGCCTGCTAGATTGTAAGCTCCACATGGAAAGGATTTTTTTCCTACAGCATAGATTGGGACCTAGAATAGTGCCCCAATTTATTTTTAGTTGAAAAGTAATAGATAGTGCAAGGGTTATTGAGATAATGATAAATAATGTGGACATATCTAGTTGTGGTGTTTCATGAGAAAGTCTATTCTCATCCTCTAACTTCAAAGGTCAATGCTGCGTTCACGTCATAGTGGTATCCATAGCATAGACACTGATCAATTTTGAAAGTGTCTAAGTGGTGCTAATTCTAAAGCAGTAGGTGTAAAACTATGGTTTGATCCACTGCTTTCAGAACACTGACCAGAAAATAACACTGGTCGTGCTGATGTAAGGGTAGCTTAATTTAGGCGTCCTGGGACAGCATCCATTTAAGCCTAGACATGATGCAACTCATCAGTGCAGCACACCTTCAGCTCAAGTTGGGATAAGAACAGGTATTGCTATGAGAAAAACCACTTGATTATCAACGTCAAGCAGTCATAAGTTCCCTGGTTTAAAGTTTGATGTTGGGATTACTTAGAGATCAAAAGTTAAGTCTTCAAAGTCTATATATCCATAGCTTCCATACCATTGGGTGCCCTATATATATGTTTATGGTTAATGAGAAGTTATTGATTTCATCTATTGTATATAGAGTGCAAAGGAATGGAATGGTGATTAGAATTAAAATAATAGCTGGTAAGACAGTCCATACTGTTTTCTCACTTCTTGAGCATCTATAGTGTGTTTTGTATTAGTGAGATATAGAGGACTAATGAGCTAATAATAAAGACAATTATTAAAGTATGGTCATGGAAGTAAAGTAATTCTATAATAGGGGATATGGCATCTTGAAATTCAAACTGGAATAGTAGTTAAATCTGTAAGTTAACTTTGGCAAAGATATATCATGACTTGCTAATATTTTGTTTATTGAGAAAGTCATAATGGTTATGAGGATGGCTTGAAACTAGTTTTGGAGAATTCGTTTCTTTGCCTTCTTAATGAGCTTTGACATATGTAGGTTCTTCAAATTGCTGATAAAGTGAAGGAGATAGGTGTTGTCATTCTAGATTTCTATTTGTTAGCTCAACTGAATCAACTTCTCATTTTGAGACCAAGGTTTCTCAAATTGTGAAAATTTGTTACAACGGCTGTTAGGGAAATAAATTATCCTATTGATGACCCTATATTTCATGTAGTGTAAGCATTTGTCATGGTATACCTAATAATCCAAGAAAGTGTTGAGGGAAGAAAGTAAGGTTGACTCCTACAAATATGATGGTAAAATGGACTTTTGCTCATTTTTATCTAAAATATAGTGGGAGAACAGTGGAAATCAATGTAAAAATCCTATAATTGTGAAACCTTATCCTATGGATAAAACACAGTAGAAGGAGAAATGACCCAAACAATGTATGCACATGTGAATAAATGAATAATTTTTTTAAGAAAAGACACAGTAGAAGTGAGCTATAGCATAGTATGTGTCATGAAGTACGATATCAAGGGAAGAGTTAGATAATACATTCCTGTTAGGCCTCCTACTGTAAATAGAAAGATAAGACCTAAAGCTTATAATATAACTGGGGATCATTTAATATTCCCTCCATGTAGGGATATAGTCAGCTGAAAACTTTTACTCCTGTTGCAATAGCGATCGTTATAGCTGCTGAGTTATCTACATCTACGCCTACTACAAACATGTGGTGAGATCATATAATAAAGCCTAAAAGCCCAGTTGATATAACTCATACTGCCCCAATGTAGCCACATGGTTCCTTTTTCCAGAACAGCATGCTACAATATGGAAAATCATACCAAAACTGAATAGAATTAAAAATACAGCTTTCTGGTGATGGAAGAATCAGAATAGGTGTTGGTATAGGATATGATCTGCTTCTCCAGCAGGGCCAAAGAAAATAGGGTGAAGATTACAGTCTGGGGCTAGTGTCATGACTCAAGAGGTAGAGTGCCTACCTAGCAAGCATAAGACCCTGAGTTCAAACCCTGCTGTGTGTGTGTATTAGTCTGTTAAAAGTATAGGAATACCTGCTGGACTAGAAGTGAAAGGAGAAGACAGCTGGAATGAGAACAGATCAAACCTAAAGATGTTTGATATTGACATATGGCTGAGGGTGCTACATGAATAGTAGTAATGAAATGAATAGCTCCTAGTATTGATGATACACCTGCTAGGTGCAGTGAGAAAATAGTTGTCAACAGATGCTCCACATGGGCTAGGTTTCCACCTAAATGTGGGTGAACAGTTCATCCCATTCCAGCTCCTGCTTCTACTACAGAAGAAGCTGAAGGTAGTAAGAATGAAGGAGGGAGAGGTCAAAAGCATATAACCAAAAGTGGATGAACATAGATAGATGGTAAGATGACTGAGTGAGCACTAGCACATGAGAGATGATTTACAAGTATCCAGGCAGAATGAAGAGACAAAGACTGAGTGGGAGGATCAACAGGATGGGGCCAGAAGCTGCAAGGGGTTCCTCTCAAAGGGGAAGTGGGGGTGCTGAGGGACACCAGACTGTCAGGGCTGTGTCAAGTCTGGAGGGCTACCAGGGCATCCTTACATAAGACACCAGTCAGGGGGTGGGGGAGTGGCTTAAGTGGTAGAGCACCTGCCTAGCAAGCATGAGGCCCTGAGTTCAAACTCCAGTACCATCCTCCCACCCAGAAAAAGACCACAGTCAGAGTGCTTGCCTGTCTGGGCATCTCCCTCCCATCCTGTCCAGTCTAACCCCATAATTACCACAATGGATCCAGGCAGATGTAGGGTCACCGGGGCCTCTCCAGGCAGCAGGACGAACTCCGGCCTGGAGAACTGGGGAAAACATTCAGAGCTTCTTACAGTGGACAAGGATTGGGATCTTGGCTTCCCCTATGACTGGTTTCCCCAAACCATCTGTCCCCAGAACAGATAGAACTGATGTGGGCTGAGGCTAAGCTGGCCATTTCAAAGCTCTCTACAAGTGTGCACAGAAGTGGACTTGTAATGCACACAGAATTACACAATCTTTTGTATGTATCAAAAGTGTAAAACACATTCCATAGTACAAATATATAGTATGGGCAATGAAAAAGTTTTTTTAAACAAAATATTTTCCGGCTCTGGTAAATGTGGGTGTATCAATAGAGTATACACGCAGTTCTCATTCTCCATTTCACAAAATTCCACATTTGTTTCACACTGGTGACCCAAGAAATGTCCCAGTCTTCATTGTTACTTAGAGCCAGCCATCATCCTGGGCAGAGTGCTCGCTATCCATTTTACAGGTGAGAAAAATCAAGGCCTCAAAAGGCTAATAAACTTGGTGCTCATATAACCAGCAAGTGATAGGGCAATGTGCCCCCCCAAGGATGCCCAGCAGGACTCCAGTCTCAAGAGGCCACAACTCCAGCTGGAGAGAGGTCTGAGTCCTGAGAGAGTCAAAGGAATATGTCTCTAGTGGTTGATCAGGAAGAAAAGCTAATAAAGCAGTGTATTAGCTTTTTTGCTCCCTGCACACCAATGACTCCAAGCCTCCTGAAGGTGGGACTGCTTCTTCGAGGACCCTAAGAGAGTCCCTCCTTGACCACTTCCCAAGCTCATGAAGGCAAGAAAGTGCCTTGGAGGTCAACAGAGGGCTGGGTGGGACATGTGGAACTAGGGCCACACAAGAGGAGGGATGTCCTGAAGTCATTCAAAGCTCATCTCTAATTTGTTGAGGGGCTTTAAGCAAATCTCCTTGTGACAGACAAAGGCCCTCTGCGAACATCTGGGTTGATGTTCCCAAAGGTTCCCAGATGGTGAGAATGAGTGGGAGCTCATTCCTCAGTGAAGAGCTGCCCTGCCCAGATGGGGTCCTTCCAAGCTCTAGGAAACACCGATCTGCTTAGCGTCTCTGTGGGCTTGCATGGTGTCCACCTGTCCTTCAAGGCTGCAGTGAGTTAGCCTGGTTACCCTCTAGCCTCAATTCCCCCATAGTCCCCCTGATCTTATTACTCCCTCTGCCAAACAGAGGGGAGACTCTCTCCTTCCTAAAGAAGACCCCCTGGCAGTCCCAGACCTGTGACTCTTGCATTTCATCTGTCCAGAAGGCCTCCGGGACAAGTGCCCTTGGCCTTGTCAGCTCTTTTATCACATACCACTCTGTGCTTCAGCCTTTCACACCAAACTTCCTGAGAGGTGGGCCTGTCATTGTCAATGTCATTCCTACAGTCTATGGCAGAACCTGGCCCAGAGAGGCCACTCAATAAATGCCTAAACCCTGAACCACCAATTTCAGGTTTATGTCAGTCCAGATCTATGATCTCATTCCAGGGATCCCATCCCCAAAGCCCTGCCCATGTTTAGCCCCCTTCAGCCTTTTTTCTCCTCACCTTTCCCTTTCTTTGCAGGAAACCCCTTGGAGAAGGAGTTGCTGACTGTGAGCTTTCTGCTTCTGCCAAGAGCACAGACCCAGAGCTGAGCCGCCGGCTCTCCTGACAGTCGTGGGGACTTGCACCTGCAAGACCACTGGCCAGGGATGGAAAAGCAGTGAAGCACTTGACGATGCTTCAGTCCTGCCACAGCCATTGGGTAGCTGGACAGGGTGCACCCCCCACTTCATGTCTTCATACCCCATCCTGTGGGGAGTTATCACAGCCACTCTTCAGATAGGGAAGCTGAGACCCCAGAATTCAAGGCTATACAGCTGCAGAACAAGGTGGGATAGGACAAGGGTCTGAGGCCATGGTCTGCTTTTCCCCCACCTCAGGATTCTGCCTCTGGTCAGGCTACCATGACCCCACATCCAAAAAAAAAAATTATACACACACACACACACACACACACAAGTAGCCTACTTGTGTAGCAGGCTATGCCTGGGTACAAACATACTATGCTGTTCATACAACAATGGTATCTCCAACAATCCATTTCTCAGGGTGTATCCCGCCATTAAATGATGAAGGACTATATATTATTTGTAGTATGGGGGGAGCTAGTTTCATTGCAAAAATAGTGTTTTAGGGCAGGAAAAATCATTGTAGTGTGAAAGCTATGATCTCTGGTCAAAGCTCCAGCTATGGATATGGCATCAAGTGTGGCCTAAGCCCTTGTCTGAACCATAGATGACAAGGCACCATCACAGCTCTCCACAAAGCAATATTTAAACCAATAAACCCTCTAAACACAAGGCACTCAGGGTTCCAGGTCCAGAGAGGTGTGGACCCACGTAGGATTTCATCCAATTTAGTCAATGTTACACTGATTCTAAAACAGTGGCAATTTTCCTCCCTGATCCCTGACCTCTGAAATTGACTTTACATCCTCCTCTGTCAATAGATGGAGTCCATTTTCCCACCCTTTGAGTTTGGGCTGGACTTGAGGTTTGATGTGGCCAATAGAGATAGAAGTGGTAGAGGCCACTTCGGTAAACTATATCTCTCTGTCTTCCACCCCGCCACCCACACACTCTCTTTCTCTCTCTCTCTCTCTCTCTCTCTCTCTCTCTCTCTCTCTCTCTCTCTCTCTCTCTCTCTCTCTCTCTCTTTCTCTCTGCCACTGTCATGAGAGCAATGAGTAACCCCCAGCCTGATCTGTTGAAGAGCCAGAGTCCCCCAGACAATAGACAGCCCCCTCCCCACCCCGGCAAGCTACAGCAGATCACAGTACAGAAGATGCCCAGAGGGTCTAGAATTGCTGGCAGCTGAGCACATCCTCAGTCCCCAACCCATGAGCAGCAAGTTAAATGAGTAGTTGTTGCTTCACCGCTGTGCTTTGTGGTTGCCAGTTGGGCAGCACGGTGTGGTGGGGCCTAACTGCAACATCCCTGAGCCTGAGTGTGGCTCCCAGAGGAGACAGGGCACTGGGCCCCTCAAAACCATGGCTTCTTCATTTGCTAATAGCATTTTTGGAGAAGCAACAGGCCTCACCTAGCAAGCAGGATATGGGCAGTGCCACTCCAAGTTCCCAGCACCTGTAAACCTTACCTGGTCACAAAGCAACTGCAGCAACTGTGTGTTGAGGCACTCCGGTGGGGCTCCAGGGAGTGCTGGGTCTCTGTGCTTCTCTCTGAAACTAATTAAAATAGCATGCTGGAGGGCACGGGTGGAGGCAAGGACCTGACTTTCTGGAATTGAGCAGCCCAGAGTGAGATAAAATCACTCATTAGCTGTGTGCCCTTGGTGAAATTACGGAGCCTCTCTGTCTGTATTCTCTTGTCAAAGACGGTAATGACAGTCATAGGCAGGGAGGTGAGAGCAGTGTTACAGGATAATCTGGCAAAGAGCAAAATAGTACCTTGTTTTAGGAACAAAAAAGCATTAACTTTAATTAATAAGGTAGGCACAGAGAGTCACACTTGTAATCCCAAGTGTGGGAGCTGGAAGCGGGAGGATTTCAAGTTCAAGGCCAGTTTGCACTACATTAAGAAGAGCCTATCTCTAAATAAATAAATAAAGCTCAGATTTAGTTTAAAAATGGAGAATAATAGGAAATTTGGAGGTTATTTTTAAAGGCACTTTTTTAACACACCTAGAATAATAAATAATGTTTTGCAAATTATTTTTCCTGCCATTCCACTTACAAAGTAGCTTTTCAAAAGGTTTTTTTTAATCATTCGCTGGTAAATGGATGGAATTGGAGAACATCATTCTGAGTGAGGTTAGCCTGGCTCAAAAGACCAAAAATCGTATGTTCTCCCTCATATGTGGACATTAGATCAAGGGCAAACACAACAAGGGGATTGGACTATGAGCACATGATAAAAGCGAGAGCACACAAGGGAGGGGTGAGGATAGGTAAGACACCTAAAAAACTAGCTAGCATTTGTTGCCCTTAACGCAGAGAAACTAAAGCAGATACCTTAAAGCAACTGAGGCCAATAGGAAAAGGGGACCAGGAACTAGAGAAAAGGTTAGATTAAAAAGAATTAACCTAGAAGGTAACACCCACACACAGGAAATCAATGTGAGTCAATGCCCTGTATAGCTATCCTTATCTCAACCAGCAAAACCCCTTGTTCCTTCCTATTATTGCTTATACTCTCTCTACAACAAAATTAGAGATAAGGGCAAAATAGTTTCTGCTGGGTATTGAGGGGGGGAGCGGGAGGGGGTGGAGTGGGTGGTAAGGGAGGGGGTGGGGGCAGGGGGGAGAAATAAACCAAGCCTTGTATGCACATATGAATAATAAAAGAAAAATGAAAAAAAAAATAAAATAAAATAAAATGGGAAAAAAAAAAAAAGGTTTTTTTTTTTTTCTTTTTGTGGCTTGTTCTGATTTGTTCTCATCAACTTGACCATTTAGACTCAAAAAAAAAAAAGTTAATGTTTGCTATAATTAACTCTGCTAAATTGTTAAAATGTTCCCGGGGATACCGAGGGGGCCTAGGCTCAGCCATTCTCCCCAGGGCTTCCTGGAAGAGTGGCACTTACACAGGGTTTCTTTGCCAACATGGCAGGGATGTCTGGAACCCTGCATCAGGAGAAAACAGAGTGGACACCATTGGCCTAAGCAGGTTCCCCCAAAACCTGCACCCACCTCTGAGAGGATGCAGACCGTCCAGGGTCTGGGCAGGACTCTTGCTGCTCCCCTGATGCAGCCTCTTCCTGAGCAGGTAGCTTCTGCTCTGTGGCCCACAGGCACTTTCTTCCACAACTTTCCGGTCCACCTGAAGGTCAAGGGCATCACACAGCCAAAGCCCAATGTCAGGAGAGGAAGTTTGTGCAGACTCATGCAAATTGTGTGTCAAATGAGGTCAGTGTAAATTGTCTGCCCTACCCAGTGTGAGCCTAAGGTTGCCTTCTCCAGCAACTAGAACATGCTCTGGACCCACAACAGCAACCTATGCCATCCTTTCTTGTGCACTCAAGCACATGGTGCAGTCTCTTCACTGACTGTGGTCCTGGAAGCAACACTGTGCCTTCATGACCTAGAGCTGTGCTCTCTCAGCCTCTGCCCTGTGATCACCTTCCCTGTCACTTTACTCACATCTGTTACACCAACTACCTTAAGCTTGCTTGGCCTGTCTGTCTCCCCAATCTCACTGTACGCTCTATGCAGCAGGCATTGCAGCTCTCCCCCAGAACCCAGGGAATGTTAAATAAGAATGAAAGTCTACTTTGTGGGTCCCTAATAGAAATGCCGTAGATCAACACAGAACCTCAGCAAGGACAGTGACACACTGTCCTTAGAAAGGACAGGGGGTATATTTCAGAAAAATATACCCCTCTTCCCACACTGAATCTTCTGGCTCAGTTATAGGAGCCACATGTCCATACACACAGGGAGAAGGGGTCCACAAAGGATGCTGGAAGGGAGAGGCATTTTTTTTGTTTTTACAATACTGAGGTTTGAACTCAGGGCTTCTGGCTTGCTAGGCAGGCGTTCTACCACTTGAGCCACACCCCACATCTTTTTTGCTTTAGTTATTTTTCATGTAGGTTCTCATGTTTTTGCCTGGAACTGGCCTCAGACTGTGATCCTTCTACCTACAACCTATCATGTGGCTGTGCTTCACCACACCTGGCTTACCGATTGAGATGGGATCTCGCTAATGTTTTGCCTGGGCTGACCTGGAACTGTGGTCTTCCCAGTCTCTGCCTCTCGAGTAGCTGGAATTACAAGTGTGAGTCACAGCACCCAGCCTTGGGAGTAGCATTTTCCCATGGACTGTTGGCAATACCTACCCAGCTGTCCCCTCATCTCCAGCCACATGACTCCTATAGTAATCTTGGACAATCTTGGATAAGAGTAACTGCCCAAGCTATATTTTCCTCCCTCCAGTTCATCACAAATGAAAACCTTACAATGTGTAACATGGGCCTCTTGCTTGCCACCCTGCCCCAGCCCTATCCTGGCATCATGGGAGACCAACTTCTAGGCACCATTCCTGCTCCAGAGTTCCTTAGGAGGTGGGGGGTCAAAAGGAGGCTGTTTCCAGGTTAGGACATCTCATTCTTTATCTTGTCCTCAATCCAACTCTCCTTCTCTCACTACCCTCCCTCTGGAGTACTTTCTCCAACTCGGTGTTAGGGTGGAGGGAATCTGACTTGTGCCAAATGCCTACCATGTGCCAGGCCCCTTGCTGGGCATTGGGCATGAACAGGGAAGAAGGCTGTGCAGTGAGACAAGGGCAGCAAGGGGCACCTCCACAGAAACAAGATGGCAGAGGGGAGGGCGTGGCCAGAGACCCTGTGGGAGGGGTTGAATGGGGTCCAGAGTTGAGGTTTGGTAGGAGAACTGAAAGATCCAAGGGTCAAAGCCATGTTAGTAATCATAGTCTGCCCATGGGCTTTGCAGTACTGCCCAATAGAACTGCAACACCAAAACTATTCTAGTCCAGTAGGGTAGCTGCCAGCTACCTGTGGCAACTGAGTACTTGAAGTGTAGCAGATACAACTGAGAAACTGAATTTGTTTGTGTGTTGCTGGGGATTAAACCCAGGGTCTCACACATGCTAGGCAAGCAGTCTACCACTAAACTACATACCCAGTCCCCTGAATTTTTATTTCATTTCAGTTAGTTATAATTTAGCTTATCTAAATTTCAATAGCCACCCATGGCAAGTGGTCACCAGTTTGCAAAACCTAATTCTGTACCTCAGAGATGGTACCCAGCACCAAACCCACCAGCCGTCTGACGTGGAGGCTGGCAGGGGCTGGGCAAACAGTCATTTCTTCCTCATGGACCCGACAGGCTTCCAGAACTGACTGCAGCGGCCGCCGCCTGCAAGGCTGGTCTTCACACATGGCCAGCAGGAGAGCATGCACTGGCTGGCTGAGCAGCAGGGGCTGTGGGGCACAGGTTGGTGAGAAATATAGGCACCACTGGGGCAGATGCTGCAGGACCAAACTAGCCCAAGTACCCTGGAATACCCTGGAAATGGTATCTCTAACACTCATTTATTCCCTCATCACCCAGACACAAGCCTGCTCCTTCTGAAGGGTTTGGGACAAATACACGCTCCATCATTGAGGCCATCAAAGGCAGAGCACTGGTCTCTGCCCCCACTGTGCACAGTGTGATGCTCTCTAAACCAGATGCCCTCAGCCCATATGTGCATTTGGAATGCTGACAGAAAGCAGGTGCCAGACAAGATGGATCACCACCTGAGCCAAGCACCCATCACCCCAGAGAACAGCCTTTCATGCATGTTCACCCAGCAGCCTGTCATGTCCCCCTGTGAGTTAGATGGGTCTCATGGGGCCTCTCCCCTCGAATGAGAGCTATAGGGACATTCAGACTATGGCCTTCCCCTGTGGAGTTGTCAACAGCAAGCAAGATGAGGGCTCAGTCACCCAGGTTCAAACTTTATGTTACATGCACACGTCAAGTGAAAGAAAAACTAGGTCTCTTACAAGAACTTCCTTCATACATTTACATGGACACCACTTACACAAATTCAGACTCAAAATCTGACTGTTAGAGGCTGGGGCTCAGTGGTAGACCACTTGCCCACCTGAACAGTGCAAAAACTAACGGTATCTCTACTACAAGTCATTCTGCAGCAAGGCTGTACTACCTGTCTCAAAGGGAGTACCAGCTGAGGTGCCTGTTGTCACAGCAGTCGGGCTACTGTGTTCTGTACTCACACAGCAAATGAGAGGCCACTGTGTACCTGGGACTGCATGTCTACTTGAGATGTTCCCTGCCTTAAAATCACAGGCCAATTGATTGATTAGAAACACTGTCACAGAGACAAGGACAGTCCAAGATGATAAGGGCTTGGCCTCAGGTAGCACAGAACATGGCAAGAACACAGGCAGGGGTTGACCCAGACTGATGCCAAAGAGTAAGCAGGGCCTCACCAGGGAGAGAAAGGGGGGGGTGAGCTGCGGTGCAAGAGGCAGTAGATACAACAGCACAGAGGTGCAAACAAGGAGCATGTGTCTGAAAAGAAGGAAGCTCTGGGCAGGGCCGGGCCTGGGGCAAAATGATAGTGTGGAGCCTCTTGATCCCAATTATTAGGAATTTTAAGATATTAATAGCAGAGCATTAAACCAAACACAAGACCACGGCTCACACACCCATGAGGTCGGTCCTAAAGATGGCAGAGACCAGAGAAGCAGCAGACAGGAGCAGGAGCACAGCAAGCTCACACAGAGAGGATGGTGAATAGATCTCTGCTTAAAAAGAAGCATTCAGAAAGGCCAGGGGTGTTGGACTGGACAAGGCAGGGAGGAAACGAGGAAGGGAAAAGGATGAGTTGGCTGGCCAGGGCTCTCTAGTGTGTGCTCTTTTGCACTAGTTTCTAAGAAACTCTAAGGTGTCAGATGAAATTTTATACACACACACACACACACACACACACACACACACACACAGAGCAGTCCAAAACTATAAAATGCTATGCTACCCAAAGTTAAAAAGTTTCTTGGCACTAAGCCTTCTTACAGCCTTTAACATACTCCTTTGAAATACCCCCAGGAGAGAGACATTGCAGGGAAAAAGCATGCAGGATTTGTAGAGTACAGGACCTTTTTCTCAGGGAGCATCTCACTTCAGGAAGGGCTGTTTTAAAAGCTTTTTAGTCCAGAAAAGAACTCTATCTTCCATGTCTATAATGTCCTCTACTTTGCTACTTCTCTGAGCAGAGACTGCAAGTGACCTTAACTGTGTTGGCGTGGAGTGCTGTGCTGAGTGGTGTGCTGGGGCTGTTTCTACAGGCTCAGGAAGGAGCCAAGATTGATTGGCAATGTCTAGCTAGGCCTTAGGAAGGAATCTTGGTATGCCCAGCTTCAATAGATGTGGTCCTACCTTGGCACAGCCACCAAATTAACCTAAAGGCATGATTTGACAGACTTGGAGCATTGTTTACAGACCTGGTTTGGTGGGACATGAAACCCTGCTGACCAGTACAGAGTCATTCCTAAAGAATAGACATGCACCTGCCAAGAGAAAAGTACATGATTGCTTTCTAGCAATAACTATGACACCCAATTTCAGCAAAAGAAATGAGGGAAGTTGCTTAAGGGACTTCTGAAAAAACTTTTGCTTTACTAACAAAAAGTAGACATGTGACTGGTCCCATCCTTTCCCCTCCTGTTTCTTGACTTGAACACAGGTATGTACACTCTGTAAAGGCCAAACTACAGTCAGAGGGTCAATGCCTGTTACCCATCAGTGAGTGCTGGGGTGGGAGGCAGAAAAAGACCCCAAAAGCACCCAAGACTCAGGTCCTCTGGAAAACAGAGCCTGAGGCAAGGATTACATGCCAATACTGCATCCAGAAGCTATAAACCCAGGGTAACTGGAGTGAGGAAAAAGGAGGAAGGGATCAAGGACAGAGCCCCGCAAGACATGCAGCAGAATCCTGAATCTCAGTACTTCTCTGGAAGGCTTTCAAGGTTTGCACATCTTGAAGTCATCCAGAAAGAAAGAGAGAAAGAATTTATCTTCTTAGTTCTCTCTCAACTCTCATTTGGCACTGGCTAGGGTTCCTCCCATGGGCAACTAGCTCCACTTTTGCAGATTGCATGGGCATGCCCTGTAGTGAGGGCTCAGAACGTCACAGCCCACACTTAGCATGTGGCATTTTAGCTGAGCCCAGGGCACAGGAAAGCAATTTCATGTAGGTGGAGCACCAGCCAAGACACCCAAACAGAGGCAGTCTAGAAGCATCCAAGGGTGGGTCTGACACAGGAGGCCAGTGACTCACCCTAAGGCTCCCCAGCAGATCAGGAGAGAGTATGCAGGTCTGGAGTGTGGCGCCCATTGAGGGGGATGGGGTCACAGAGCCAAGGCCACGCAACAGGGATTCCATGTTTTCACTGTTGGCACATGAATTGAGGTCATGTGGACCCTGACCAACCAAACCTGGAAGCCACCAAGACCCCATTCTCTCCTTCTCACAGCCCAAAGGAAAAGCAGCTGTTTGAGAACAGCTCCTGGGAGGAGCGGCATTCCTAGATCTGTGCTTTTCCCGAGGAAGGCCAAGAAGAAAGGAATAAGGCTCACTGATTAAACACCCACCGTGCCCTGCTCAGGACTGTGAGCCTGCCTTGCCTTCTTTTTAAAATTGAAAATACTGTCCACTGGATTTTTTTTCTCCTTAGAAAGGTCCACTGTAGAAATATCAGAAGTATTGCCATTCTGACACCTTGCCGGGTGTATTAGAATCTCTCTCTCTCTCTCTCTCTCTCTCCCCACCCCTACAAACTTTCATCACACTGTGCATGCATGTGCTGGCTTTTTTCTCAAGTCACTAAATAGCTATTTGCAGTCATCTCATCTGATTGCAGTCTTGTCTCATATCTCTGTGATCATCTATCTCTTTTCATGGATGACATCAACAGGGCAACCCTGAGCATGCTGCAGCTGCTCCACCTTTGTTCTGACTCAGGATAAACTAGTTGAGGACATCTTGGGTCATTTGGGAGCTTCTTGCTTCATGCTGTCAATGGTTCCAATGTGCAGATCATTTATCCATGATTTTCCTATACTTCCTTTTGGATGCTGATAATAGCCAGATCCACTAAGTCACATTAACCCAGCTTTACAGATGTAGAAACGTGCTCAGTGAAGTTGACTTGCCCTTGTCCAAGAGCTAGTAAGTTGTTGGCTAGAAATCTTGGGAACGACATTCTTTAACCCATTCTACCTCAGAGTTGAGAGCCAGACTCCTCAGAGCTGGGCTGGGAGCTGGGGTGCCACCCCCAGGACAGGCTTGTCCCAGGATGCAGGTGCTGCAGAAGTGCCACACAGCTTACCTGTGACATATCAGGCTTCTCACCCTCACTCAGTCCCTGTAGCAGTTCAGGAGCCTTGAATGGAGCAGCCTCTATATGACAAATGTGATCTTGGAAAGAAAGACTTCCAGCTGCAGAGAGCAGGACTGACCAGGGACAGACCACATAGTCCAAGGAATCTGAAACCAAGGAAGTGACAGGGATATAGAGACAGGGCTGCCATCAGGTAGGCCAATCCTGGGATTGTGCCTAACAGCTGCCTGGCAGTACCTGCCTCTGGTTCTGACTAAGAGCAAGACTAAGGAGAGACACAGAACAGAATAAATTCCACCCTGGTGCAGAGGAACGTGGATTACTAAAGATGGCACTAGACATGGCCAGGAATTTAGCACTTACATTCAAATTCATTAGTGGCCCGGGAGGCTCAAGGTAAAACATAAAGAGTGGTCAAGTCCAACTAGAAATTGGTGCAAACCTGAGTTCTTTACAGCCAGACCATGACCCAAGACATCTGGTCTTCTGGGAGCTCTGTAGCTGTTCATCAAAACCCCAGGACAGGGGAGAGGGTGTAAGGACTCTGAAAGCACAGATCCACAGCCTCTCTTCACCAGCCCATGCTGGGGCCCATCACCCTGAGGAAGCATATATGATCTTATGTGTCATGGGATTTAAGAGTCCACATCTGACTGTGGGCTCTCAGTGTTTGTTTCGGTTACCTATTTAATACCTCACAGCTCCACATTTACCCTTCCACATCTAATCTTTAAACATCTCTGTGTACAGAGAGCACAACATGCAGTCTTCTCAGGAGAGGTGCTAGAGAGACATCGTGGGAGGCAAGGGGTCTCCTGCTGTATTGGAGGGGAGCGGTGTCAGTGGTCTGAGTGTGACACCACCCAGTAGTGACGCTCTGCCCTGGACTCAGGCCCAGGAAGAGAGGTCCCTTGGCTACCTCAAGGTCTGGACTGGCCATGTGGTAACCTCCTGTGTACCGTGTCCACACGAATGTACAAACTCCAACCCTCCTGCCCACCTCATCTTCCTACTCACCTGAGCATGTCAACACCCACAAAGGGCTATCCCCAACTCCCCCATCCCTCTGCTACCTGGCCACTGGTAGCAATTGCCTGGCCTCACCTGGTCATGGCTGTGGACCATCTCTGTTCAGGCAAGTCATGTCACCATCATGAGCTGCACACATAGCTCCTCCAACAGATCTGAACCCCAACCTGAAGAGGGGGCTCCCCTCAACATTTACCCCTCTTAGGTACTGTCCTCCACCCTAGAGAACCACATTGAGGTTTTTTCCTATCTTTCAGTTAGTTCTGTATTACAGTTTAGTAATTCGTTATACTAACCTCCTGTTTAGAGCACTGTGTGGATTCTGTCTTCTTTTTTGTTGTTGTTGTTACTGGGTTTTGAACTCAGGGCCTCACATTTGCTAGGCAAGCCCTCTACCACTTGCACCACTCCTTCAGCTATTTTGCTTTTCGTTTGTTTTTCGGGTAGGATCTTACACTTCTTCCTGGGCTGGCCTCAGATGGTGATCCTCCTACCACTACCTCATTGGTAGCTGGGACTGCACACATGGTGGCTCAGGTTCTGTCTTCTGATATGGCGTAGACTAGTGCAGCATCTGGCAGAAGGAGTATGGGATGTCCCAGGGGACTGTCCCCCCCCTCTCATCTCTGGTGAAGCATCGGTGACCCCGGTGTTGGAAGAAGCCCCTATTGCTGCAGCCAGCCTCTCTTTAAATGCTATGCAAGACCAAGAAAAAACAAGGCCTTCCTACTCTACCATAGAGCATGGGGCTGAGAGACAGGCCAGACTCCTAATACAGCTGCACAGGGGGCTCCACTTGCCCACTCATTCTAGTACCTCAGATTGCACAACTCAATTGCACAAAACACTCTCTTACCGTTGTGAAGATCTTCCAGGAGCCGCTCAACAGCCAGTGACAAGAGGGACCAGATTTCTTCCTCAGAGAGAGCTTCGCCCCTAACCTGTAGGACACTGGCCAGTGTGACTGAGGCAGGGCTCATACCTGCAAAGACACACATGTGGTAGATCCCCTGTAGTGTCCAGAACTACATTAGGACCAGCCTGGCCCACTCTGCTGTGAGGACTCTGAGGTGCTCCTGTGCCATGTTTTCATCACCTGCAGGGCAGGCACATAGGAGACGTAAAAGGAAGCTGATCACTGGGGGAAGAGGAGGGCAGGGAAGGCTGGTTGGTGCTCAGTGAATGAGCAAACAAATAGATAAATCAACTCACAAATGAAAGGTTAACTAAGTGAATGAATGAACAAGAGAGCCATGGCAGGGGCACCTCCTGTGGGAGAACTCTCTATGCCAGGGACTGTGCACTGCATGCTCGCCTCCTCTACCTGGGAAAGTGGGTTAACAACCCATTTTTTGCCTCCAACACATGATTTGTGTCTTTCTTCTCTGGCTGCCACATGAAGAGGTGGAAGCAGTGCCAGTACCAGCCTGCAGAGCAAGCAAAAATCCCCAGAAGAACCAGCCCCACATTTCGGAGACAGGCAGACACATAAGAAGCAGGAGGTCTGCCTTCTTTCCTTGGTTCCTAGAAGCCAAACAAAAAGTGCTCCTTTAAACTAAAACTGACATTTCAATGTCTATCCCCAACAAAGCTGCCTTCCACTAATCTCCAGAGTCCCCAGGGCTGGTGGCAGCAGAAGAGGCCAGGTGGCAGGCTTTTCCTAATCTGTTTATATCTCCAGGCTTTTTTTCTACCACCTGCACTCAGGGAGGGTGTATGTGATAGGTGGGGGTGGGTTGGGTAACACACACGACACTCCTTTCTCTCTATGGGCATTAAACCAAGCTGACCACTCACCAGCTGTTCAGGCTCTTGGGAAGAGAGACAGGTTTTGAAGAAAGAACCTGGCTCTTCCATCTTTACCTGGGGTCAGGAAGGGAGCTCTGCTGGACCTCAAGGTGCCTGGCCTCCGAGCTGTGATTTACCACAAGGAGTCTGAAGGGCAGCTGCTATCTCCAAGTAACCAGGTAAGTGTTGAGGCAATGGATACACTAGAGATCCTAATTTGCTTATTACATAATGAATACATTCATCAAAATTACATTGTGCCCTGGCCAAGCATGGTGATGTGTGCTTGTAATCCCAGCTACTCAGGAGATGCAGATAGTAGAATCACGGTTTGAGGCAAGCCTCAAAAAAAAAAAAAAATTAGACCTTATCTCAAAAACAAGTCAAACCAGGCATGGTGGTTCATGCCTGTAATTCTAGCTACTTGGGAGATCAGGAGGATTACAGTTCAAGACAAGCCCAGACAAAAAGTTAGCAAGACCCCATCTCTATCAATAAAAAAAGCTGTGTGTGGTGGAACATGCCTTTCATCCCTGTTACTCAGGAAGTGTAAATAGAAGTATCAAGGTGAGACCGGTCTGGACATAAACTGGCCCACAACAACAAGGGCTAGTGGAGTGGCTCAAGCGGTACAGTGCCTACCTAACAAGTGCAAAGCCCTGAGTTTAAACTCTAGTGCCACCAAAAAAAATTCACTAGTAATCACAGCTACTTGGAGGCAGAGGTAGGAGGATCATGATCCAAGGCCTGCCCCCAGCATAAGCACAAGCCTGATCTGAAGAATAAACTAAAGCAAAAAAGCACTGGGGTAGTTGCTCAAGTGGTAGGCTTAGCAAATGTGAGCCCTGAATCCAAACCCTAGTACCAAAAACAAAAAAACACACTGTATCCCATATATGTACAATTATCATGTATCAATTTCAAATTTTAAGTGATTAATTAGAAGCTCAAGTGCAGGTCCTCTCTTTTCTTTTTCCTTTTCCTTTTTTTTTTTCTTTTCCTTCTTTTTTTATAACCTTAAAGATTTATGGACTAAGAATTTCCATTCAGCCACATTTTTCTAACTTAGAGTAGTGAAAGGATACTTATTAAAGATAAAAAGGAGCCAAGAGCTGGTGGCTCACACCAGCAATCTTAGCTACTCAGGAGGCAGAGATCAGGAGGATCAAGGTTCGAAGCCAGCTTGGGAAAATAGTTCTTGAGACCCTATTTCAAAAATACCCAACACAAAAAGGGCTGGTGGAGTGGTTCAAGTGGTAGAGTGCATATCTAGCAAGCACAAGGCCCAGAGTTCAGGCTCAGAGTTAATAAAAAGGAATTGCTCAGTACTGCAATCCTGGCTACTTGGGAGGCTGATATTGGAAGGATCATGGTTCAAGCCCAGCCCAGGCAAATTGTTCAAGAGATCCCATCTCCAAAATAACCAAAGCCCACTGGAGGCGTGGTTCAAGCAGTAGAGAGCCTGCTTTGCAAGCAAAAAGCCTTGAGTTCAAATTCTAGTCCCACCAAAAACAATAAAAAGAAGGACAGAAATAATAATCATCAATCTGTACGCACCCAATGTCAACGCACCCAATTTCATCAAACATACCCTGAAAGACCTAAAAGCATATATAAACGCCAACACAGTGGTTGTGGGAGACTTTAACACTCCATTATCATCAATAGATAGGTCATCCAAACAAAAACTCAATAAAGAAATCCTAGATCTAAAATATGCAATAGATCAAGTGGACCTAGTAGATGTCTACAGAACATTTCATCCAACCTCTACACAATATACATTCTTCTCAGCAGCCCATGGAACCTTCTCCAAAATAGATCATATCCTAGGGCACAAAGCAAGCCTCAGCAAATATAAGAAAATAGAAATAATACCATGCATACTATCTGACCACAATGCAGTAAAAGTAGAACTCAACAACAAAAGTAAAGACAAAAAACATGCAAACAGCTGGAAACTAAATAACTCATTACTTAATGAAGAATGGATCATCGATGCAATAAAAGAGGAAATTAAAAAGTTCCTAGAGGAATTCCAAGATGGCGGCTAGAGGTAGGAAGCAGAAAGCGACCCTCCTATAGTGAAATCTTGGAGAGACGCTGGAGACACACTTTGCAGGCATAATCACCGAGAAAAGGCATAACTTTGACTCCTCCACATCTCCAGCCGGCGCAGAGAATCTCCACTTCACGTTAAACGGAGAACCGAGGAGGCCCCCAGGCCGCCCCGCCCATACGGCTTGGGAAGACGCGGACCAGGTGAGCTTCGCGGTACCGCGGTTCCCCCACAGACAAGCCTGGGCCAGAGCAGCATAGCCCCCTGGACAGACTGACCTCCACCGGGAAAAAAAGAGAAACTGAGTACTAAGCAATAAGAAGAGTTAAGACACGCTGGAAAGAGGGTGGGGCGCCCTGAGCGCTGAAGATTGGGGGAAGGGAATCCTTCCCGGGACTGTAAATAAACGAGCCGGGCGGGCCGGAGAGGCTCTGGCGGGAGCGGGGCGCGCCCAGCAACCGGGAGCGGGGACGCTTGTGAGAGGAGGGAAGACCCACTTCCCACGTGAACTGTAAATAAACACGCAGGCCTGACAACGCGGGGCAATGTGGCCTTTCCCAGTGCTTGGAAAGGGAAAAGCCTGTAGCAGAGGCCCCCCTCCCCCGCACAGGAGAACTCTGAGCAAACAAAGCCTGTGGGACCAGGTGAGTGCTAAGCTCACCCCAGAGATCTGCATAAATAACGCCGCCAGCTACAGGCTGAGAGCAGCAGGCAGGCAAGCCACAGTTGCAGGTACCACTCTCAGAACTGCCTCCAGACGCTTTTTTTTTGTTTTCTCCCTACCTTTGATGAGAGAACAACCGAATTACACCTGCAAGCCGAAAAACTTACTGAAACTGTATTGCATTTGAACTGGGGACACTTGGTGGGGCTTTTTTTTTTTTTTCTTCTGTGTGTGTGTGAGTGTAGTTTTGTTCTACTTTATGCATCCCCCTTGATGAGACAACTACAGAACAACATCTGAGGCACCAACTCCAGGACTGGAGATTGAGACGGACATCCAAATTATTAAGACTGAAATTGCATTGCATATAAACTTGGAAGTTTTTTGGTTTTTTGGTTTTTTTTGTTTTTTTTAATTTTCTATTTTCCATTTTATTTTAATTCATTTTATAAATAGATATTACTTTCATATACTTATTTTTTATTTTTTTTATCTTTGATTTTCAATCCTCTCTCTGTCACTCTATTGTCTGTTCAGCTTACTGTCGATTAGTACACTAACACTCCCTGTTTATACCTTTGAAACTCTCTTGTCTGATACCTTGTTCTGCTTTCTCCCTCTTGTCTGTATATTTGTTTTCCCCTTTTCTTTAACTTCTTGCTTTCCATCTCAGCTCACTCTTCCATTCTCAATATTACCATTGTTATTATTACAAGCTAGAAAATACTTAATTACACACAGTACAGGGACAGTAACAACACCAAGGACAATGACAGGAAGACAGAAAAAACAAGGAAACCAGTTTCCCCACAGCAAAAAATTAGTACAGGAACCAGAGGGGAATGAAGAGAACAGAAACTCAGAGCCAGACTCCAACAAAATGAAGATAAACTATGCCAAAGGACCCAATGAAGCCTACAAGAATAATTTAAAAGAAGACATACTACAAGTACTCAATGAGAATTTTATAGAGATGATACTGGATAGGGTCAACCAAAATGTACAGGAGACACTCAAGAAATTCCAAGACAATAAAAATAGAGAATTTGAAAAAGCAAAAGAAGAAATAAAGGAAACCATAGAAGCACTGTATAAACACCAAAGTGAAAGAGAGAACACAATGAATAAATGGATAAATGAACTCAGGACAAAAATAGACAACAATAAAGAAGAAAACAGCCAGGATATGGAAAACCTCAGAAAAAAGAACGAAACAGAACTGCAAAACAAAACGGAAGGCCAATCCAGCAGAATAGAACAAACAGAAGACAGAATCTCAGAACTTGAAGATGAAATGGTAATTAAAGGAAAAACTGAAGAACTACTAATTAAACAACTCAAGACCTGTGAAAAGAAAATGCAAGAACTCACTGACTCCATCAAAAGACCAAACTTGAGAATCATGGGCATCAAAGAAGGAGAAGAGGTGCAAGCGAAGGGAATGCGTAATATATTCAACAAAATAATAACGGAAAATTTCCCAAATCTAGAGAAAGATATTCCCATACAAATGCAAGAGGCCTCCAGGACACCAAACAGACCAGATCAAAATAGAACTACTCCACGACATATCATCATTAAAACAACAAGTTCAGGAACTAAGGAAAGAATATTGAAGGCTGCAAGAGAGAAAAAACAAGTAACATACAAAGGTAAACCCATCAAAATCACAGCAGACTTCTCAACAGAAACATTAAAAGCAAGAAGAGCGTGGGGTGAGATCTTCCGGGCACTGAATGAAAATAACTTCAACCCCAGGATACTCTACCCAGCAAAGCTATCATTCAAAATAGATGGAGCAATAAAAGTCTTCCATGATAAGCAGAAACTAAAACAATATGTGACCACAAAGCCACCATTACAAAAGATTCTGCAAGGGATCCTGCACACAGAAAGTGACACCCAACTTAACCATGAAAAGGCAGGCAGCACCAAACCACAGGATAAGAAAAAGCAAGACAGTAGAGAGTAACATCAAGTTAGGTACACACAATCAAACCTTCAAACAACTAAGATAACTAAATGGCAGGAATCACCACATACCTATCAGTACTAACACTTAATGTTAATGGACTTAATTCACCCATCAAAAGACACCGTTTGACAAAATGGATTAAAAAAGAAGATCCAACAATTTGTTGCTTACAGGAGGCTCATCTCACCGACAGAAATAAGCATATGCTTAGGATGAAAGGCTGGAAGAAGATTTACCAAGCCAATGGCCCCCGAAAACAAGCAGGAGTAGCAATACTTATCTCTGACAAAGTAGACTTCAAACCTACATTGATCAAACGAGATAAAGAAGGACATTCCATACTAATAAAAGGGGAAATAGACCAAAAGGAAATAATAATCATCAATCTGTACGCACCCAATGTCAACGCACCCAATTTCATCAAACATACCCTGAAAGACCTAAAAGCATATATAAACGCCAACACAGTGGTTGTGGGAGACTTTAACACTCCATTATCATCAATAGATAGGTCATCCAAACAAAAACTCAATAAAGAAATCCTAGATCTAAAATATGCAATAGATCAAGTGGACCTAGTAGATGTCTACAGAACATTTCATCCAACCTCTACACAATATACATTCTTCTCAGCAGCCCATGGAACCTTCTCCAAAATAGATCATATCCTAGGGCACAAAGCAAGCCTCAGCAAATATAAGAAAATAGAAATAATACCATGCATACTATCTGACCACAATGCAGTAAAAGTAGAACTCAACAACAAAAGTAAAGACAAAAAACATGCAAACAGCTGGAAACTAAATAACTCATTACTTAATGAAGAATGGATCATCGATGCAATAAAAGAGGAAATTAAAAAGTTCCTAGAAGTCAATGAAAATGAAAACACAACCTACCGGAACCTATGGGACACAGCTAAGGCAGTCTTGAGAGGAAAGTTTATAGCCATGAGTGCATATATTAAAAAGATTGAAAGATCCCAAATCAATGACCTAATGATACATCTCAAACTCCTAGAAAAACAAGAACAAGCAAATCCCAAAACAAATAGAAGGAGAGAAATAATAAAAATAAGAGCTGAAATCAACGAAATAGAAACCAAAAAAACCATACAAAGAATTAATGAAACAAAAAGTTGGTTCTTTGAAAAAATAAACAAGATCGATAGACCCCTGGCAAACCTGACTAAAATGAGGAGAGAAAAAACCCAAATTAGTAGAATCAGGAATGCAAAAGGGGAGATAACAACAAACACCATGGAAGTCCAGGAAATCATCAGAGACTACTTTGAGAACCTATATTCAAATAAATTTGAAAATCTAAAAGAAATGGACAGATTTCTAGATACATATGATCATCCAAAACTGAACCAAGAGGAAATTAATCACCTGAATAGACCTATAACACAAAATGAAATTGAAGCAGCAATCAAGAGTCTCCCCAAAAAGAAAAGTCCAGGACCTGATGGATTCTCTGCTGAATTCTATCAGACCTTTAAAGAAGAACTGATACCAACCCTCCTTAAACTGTTCCATGAAATAGAAAGGGAAGGAAAACTGCCAAACACATTTTATGAAGCCACTATTACACTTATCCCAAAACCAGGCAAAGACACCTCCAAAAAGGAGAACTATAGGCCAATCTCCTTAATGAACATTGATGCAAAAATCCTCAACAAAATAATGGCAAATCGAATTCAGCAACACATCAAAAAGATTATTCACCACGACCAGGTAGGCTTCATCCCAGGGATGCAGGGGTGGTTCAACATACAAAAATCAATAAACGTAATAAACCACATTAACAGAAGCAAAGACAAAAACCACTTGATCATCTCAATAGATGCAGAAAAAGCCTTTGATAAGATCCAACATCATTTCATGATAAAAGCTCTAAGAAAACTAGGAATAGAAGGAAAGTTCCTCAACATTATAAAAGCTATATATGACAAACCTACAGCCAGCATTATACTTAACGGAGAAAAATTAAAACCATTCCCTCTAAAATCAGGAACCAGACAAGGATGCCCACTATCTCCACTCCTATTCAACATAGTACTGGAATTCCTAGCCAGAGCAATTAGGCAAGAAGAAGGAATAAAAGGAATACAAATAGGTAAAGAAACTGTCAAAATATCCCTATTTGCAGACGACATGATCCTATACCTTAAAGACCCAAAAAACTCTACTCAGAAGCTCCTAGACATCATCAATAGCTATAGCAAGGTAGCAGGATATAAAATCAACATAGAAAAATCATTAGCATTTCTATACACTAATAATGAACAAACTGAGATAGAATATATGAAAACAATTCCATTTACAATAGCCTCAAAAAAAATCAAATACCTAGGTGTAAACCTAACAAAGGATGTGAACGACCTCTACAAGGAAAACTATACACTTCTGAAGAAAGAGATTGAGGAAGACTATAGAAAGTGGAGAGATCTCCCATGCTCATGGATTGGTAGAATCAACATAGTAAAAATGTCTATACTCCCAAAAGTAATCTACATGTTTAATGCAATTCCCATCAAAATTCCAATGACATTCATCAAAGAGACTGAAAAATCTACTGTTAAATTTATATGGAAACACAAGAGGCCACGAATAGCCAAGGCAATACTCAGTCAAAAGAACAATGCAGGAGGTATCACAATACCTGACTTCAAACTATATTACAAAGCAATAATAATAAAAACAGCATGGTACTGGCACAAAAACAGACATGAAGACCAGTGGAACAGAATAGAGGATCCAGATATGAAGCCACACAACTATAAGCAACTTATCTTTGACAAAGGAGCTAAAAATATACGATGGAGAAATAGCAGCCTCTTCAACAAAAACTGCTGGGAAAACTGGTTAGCAGTCTGCAAAAAACTGAAACTAGATCCATGTATATCACCCTATACCAAGATTAACTCAAAATGGATCAAGGATCTTAATATCAGACCCCAAACTCTTAAGTTGATACAAGAAAGAGTAGGAAATACTCTGGAGTTAGTAGGTATAGGTAAGAACTTTCTCAATGAAACCCCAGCAGCACAGCAACTAAGAGATAGCATAGATAAATGGGACCTCATAAAACTAAAAAGCTTCTGTTCATCAAAAGAAATGGTCTCTAAACTGAAGAGAACACCCACAGAATGGGAGAAAATATTTGCCAATTATACATCAGACAAAGGACTGATAACCAGAATATACAGGGAACTTAAAAAACTAAATTCTCCCAAAACTAATGAACCAATAAAGAAATGGGCATGTGAACTAAACAGAACTTTCTCAAAAGAAGAAATTCAAATGGCCAGAAAACACATGAAAAAATGCTCACCATCTCTAGCAATAAAGGAAATGCAAATTAAAACCACACTAAGATTCCACCTCACCCCTGTTAGAATAGCCATCATCAGCAACACCACCAACAACAGGTGTTGGCGAGGATGCGGGGAAAAAGGAACCCTCTTACACTGTTGGTGGGAATGTAGACTAGTACAACCACTCTGGAAAAAAATTTGGAGGCTACTTAAAAAGCTGGACATCGATCTACCATTTGATCCAGCAATACCACTCTTGGGGATATACCCAAAAGACTGTTACTCCAGAGGCACCTGCACATCCATGTTTATTGCGGCACTATTCACAATAGCCAAGTTATGGAAACAGCCAAGATGCCCCAGCACTGACAAATGGATTAAGAAAATGTGGTATCTATACACAATGGAATTTTATGCAGCCATGAAGAAGAACGAAATGTTATCATTCGCTGGTAAATGGATGGAATTGGAGAACATCATTCTGAGTGAGGTTAGCCTGGCCCAAAAGACCAAAAATCATATGTTCTCCCTCATATGTGGACATTAGATCAAGGGCAAACACAACAAGGGGATTGGACTATGAGCACATGACAAAAGCGAGAGCACACAAGGGAGGGGTGAGGATAGGTAAGACACCTAAAAAACTAGCTAGCATTTGTTGCCCTTAATGCAGAGAAACTAAAGCAGATACCTTAAAGCAACTGAGGCCAATAGGAAAAGGGGACCAGGAACTAGAGAAAAGGTTAGATCAAAAAGAATTAACCTAGAAGGTAACACCCACGCACAGGAAATCAATGTGAGTCAATGCCCTGTATAGCTATCCTTATCTCAACCAGCAAAACCCCTTGTTCCTTCCTATTATTGCTTATACTCTCTCTACAACAAAATTAGAGATAAGGGCAAAATAGTTTCTGCTGGGTATTGAGGGGGAGCGGGAGGGGGTGGAGTGGGTGGTAAGGGAGGGGGTGGGGGCAGGGGGGAGAAATGAACCAAGCCTTGTATGCACATATGAATAATAAAAGAAAAATGAAAAAAAAGAAAAAAAAAAGAAGGACAGAAAGATCTCTAAATCTTGTGCTTGCTTCAGCAGCCCATATACTAAAATTGGAACAATGCAGAGAAGATTAGCATGGTGGGAAAAGGGTGTAGGAGGGTGAATATGGTGCAAAAACTGTGTACACATGTGTGTAGTGGAAAATGAGATGTATTGAAACTATTCCAGGAATGGAGGGAAGGGGGATAAAGGAGAATGATGGAGGGGTGAATTCAACTATGATATACCTGATATATTGTAAGAACTTTTGTGGATGTCATAATGTACCCCCAGCATAACAATAATTTTTAAAAAATCTCTAAACCTAAATCTAAAGTATGAAATATCAGGGGGGGGTGCTCCAATCACTTTAAGACAAGAAGAAAAAAATGCATTGAAAGCCTTCTAGACTGGTGTGGCTAGTTAAGAACATCATCTCAGCACAGCAATTCAATGGAGGAAGAACGGCCTTTTCCACGAAGTCCTGGGTCCATCGTGAAGAAAAACCCAACATTGGCCTAAGCCTCACACCTTATTGAAAAATTAGCTCAAAATGGACCATCAATTTAATGCAGAACATAAAACTATAAACTCTTAGGAAAAAAATGAGAGAAAATATTCAGGACCTAAGACAAGCATAAGTTTTTAAACTCAACACCAAAAGCATATCTGCAAAAAAGATATCCAATTGATAAACTGGACCTCATCAAAATTAAACATTTTTGTTCTGAGAAAGATCTTGTTACAGCAATGAAGAAAAATTGTAAGTTGCGACAATATATTTAAAAAGCACATATCTGAAAATGTACACATATTTAGAACGTATTTTTAAAAAGTCTCAAAGCTCTTCAAAAAGAAAATAACCAATTCAATTGAAAATTACACAGACATTTGATCAAAGATATTTATATAGGTGACAAATTAAGCCCATGTAACTATGTTAAATATCATTAGATGTTAGAGAAATATAAATTGAAACCATAATGAAATGGTCTATGTACCTATCACAACTGCAAAAATAAACATTTGTGACAACCTCAAAATCTGGTGAGCACAGACAGAAACCAGATCAGTCATACATTGCTGGTGAGAGTGTGAAATGGCCACAGCTACCCTAGAACAACACTTAGTATGAACTACTAAATCTGAACATGCATTGAACATGCATGGAAACACATATACACAGAGCAGGTACTACCCTAAGCGTAGAGCTCTATTCAAGGTCTCTCAGGCTAGGGAGTTACTCTGGCCTAGGTGGCCATGGTACATGAGGCTGTGTGTGCACATGCATGTACACGTCTGTGTGAAGTGCTCAGGTTGCCATGTCAGCTTCCTCAATAGATATACCCCATGGCAATACTCTTAACATTATCTCTCGAGCAAAAGAACATTATTTTGCTCATAACAGATTTTTGTGCAGGCTTTTAAAATAAAAAGATTGAAATTGAGGACTTAGGCATTATTGAACAGAATATGATCCACATTTTCCAACACATGTGAATAAGGGCACATAACATATATTATATATAGATATAGATATAGATATAGATATAGATATATGTACATTATATATGTTTACATTTGCAATTTGCTACAGGTCAACTAGAAGCAAAGGAAAAAGATATATAATGTGCAAAACAGTTTATAAAAGTATTTTCCATAAAACAAGCGCTATTTAAGTAGTAGCTTTAACAATTAGGATGGGTACTAACTCAGCATTCGCAGGTAATTAAATATACTATACTGGAATATTACTAAGGTTATTATAGTTACAGGTAATTTTGAATCCAAAAACCTTCAGTTTCAACAAAACAACATATTAGATTCTTCTTATAGTCAGCTATAATGTCTGAATGAGATTTCCATCTGTTTTTAATTTTAAAACATAAATATACATAACTATATTTAGCAGCTTGCTCAAAAAGAAATTTAACTGCATTTTAGATTTGGCCTCTGATACGGTTTAGATATGGTTTGTCCCCGCCAAAACTCAAGTTGAAATTTGGTTGCAAATGTAGTGGTGTTGGAAAGTGGAGTCTTTAAGAGGAATTAATATCTTTCTCAGGAGACTGGATCTGTTCTCCTGGGGATGGGTTAGTTCTCAAAAGAGTACATATAGTAAAGCAGGTCAGCTCCTCTGTCCCCTCCCTCTTGTCTATGTGTACCCATTTGCCTTTCTATGTTCTGCCATAAGGCTCTCTCCAGAAGCCACACAGATGCTATTCCCATGCTCTTGGACCTCCAGGAAGGTGCAGTAAAATAGACCTTTTTTTACATATAGGTTACCCAATTTCAGGTATTCTGTATAGCTACAGAAAATGGACTAAGACAGCCTCAAAGTTCAAACACTGTGCCTACTGCAGAATGATACACACCCATCAAAAAAACATATTGAATTGTATTAGAAATGCAATCACAAAATCTGAACCTGGGAAACTCTGCAGGTCAACCAACCTGGGCTCCTCAACAAACAAATTATTTTTTAAAAAGAAGAAATGAGAATGTTAGAGTGAGACCTTCCAAAATCCTCTCTTCCATAAAAGCAATGATGAAACAAGCAACCTCATAGACTCTGTGGGAGTTAGAACATAATTATCACTCCTTCAATGCCCACTCTCAGAGAATTCTCTTTATCTGACCTATAAGAAGTTCTCTGGAAATCTCTGCTCACAAGAATTGCTTTTATTGACCTGATTCAAAGCTCTCCCAGTGGGAACAGACTCTTCCCTGGGATAATCATGGCAGTCGTCTGTTTGCTTGGGCATTCACCAAGCTATTCAAAAACTCAAAAGAAGGGGGCTCCGATGGCTCATACCTGTAATTCTCACTACTCCAGAGGCAGAGATCAGGAGGATTGCTGTTCAAAGTCAGCCTGAACAAATAGTTCACAAGACCCTATTTCGAAAATACCCAACACAAAACAGGGCTGGCAGAGTGGCTCAAGTGATAGAGTACCTGCCTAGCAAGCATGACACCCTGAGTTTAAACCCCAGGACTGCAAAAAACAAAACAAAAAACTCAAAAGAAATCTGGGGAATGAGATGCCCATAAATACTTTTGAAATGCTCTAAAATATCCCCAAGAATCTAGAAAGTCATACGCCCATACTTGGAACACATGAGAAGGCCCAAACTCTTACCTCTCGCCAAGCACTAGGTGCTGAGTGAGTAGAAAATGAAGGCTGAGGCAGAATTGTCATTTACCTGGCTTAGTGATGTACGCATGTCCTCACATCACACAAAGTTCCCCAGCAAAGACTAAGCGACTTAACGGGTAGCTGCACTTAGAGAAAATCCTGACCAACTATTAGATGACCACTAAATTAACTGAGCAGAGACTTCAGCAGCCACATGTAAGAATACAGACCTTGGAAAATTAGGAAGAAGTGGAAGGGAATTATTTTCCAGAAGTGCCACATTATATTGCATAAAACTCTTGTTTTCAACCAAAATACTCTTTGAAATGTAAAAAGGAAAAGAAATGATGGCTCATAAGCAGATGAAAAAAAAAAAAAAGCAGTCAGTAGTCATTGTTCCTAAGGAGGCCTAGATAATAGACTTACCAAAGACTTTGATGAGTGATTTAAAATGCATTCAAATTGCTAAAGGACTAAATGAAAGTAAAGATGATTTCTCACTGAACATAACAGCAATAAAGAGAAATTTTTAAAAAATAGAAAAAATAAAGAAAAACTTCTCACTAGAGCAGTTCAAAAGCTCATTTCAGCTGTTAGGTTCAAACTATTTAATGAACAAAGGATAGATGAGAAAGAAAAACTGACCTCAACAGACTGGATGGGCCTTTATTAAAAGCCAGAGAGGGGCGCCAAATATGCCAGAACAAATCCAAAAGTAATGGCACACGGTTGTGGTAAAGCATGGTCCTTAAGAAGGGAGGGAGGAGGAAAAAAACAGGTCACCAGGTAGCTGGTTCCAGGAAGGGAGAACATGTGTTTGGGTGGGTGAAATATGTCATTTTGCAGGTCGTGCAATGGTTCAGGGGAGGAGAGGAATTTTGAGGTAGCCTCAAGGCGGGGTTATTTGTTCAAGATTTTGTAACCTTCCATTATCAGCAGAAAGAATTAGTGGACTTGAAAATAGTCCAGTTGAATCTCTGTCCATAAAGGAAATGCAAATCAAAACCACACTAAAATTCCACTTCATTCCTGTTAGAATGGCTACCATCAAGAACACCACCAAGAACAAATGTTGGCAAGAATATGGGGAGAAAAGAACCCTCATACACTGCTGGTGGGAATGTAAATTAGTATAACCACTATGGAAAACAGTATGGAGACTCTGCAAAAACACTAAAGATAGAATTGCCGTATGTTTCAGGAATTCCACAGCTAGGGATATACCTGAAGGAATGTAAGTCAGGTTGCAATAAGGGCACCTGCACACCCATGTTTATTGCAGCACTATTCACATTAGCTAAGTTATGGAAACAGCCAAGATGCCCCACCACTGATGAATGGATTAAGAAAATGTGGTATTTATATAAAATAGAATTTTATTCAGCCACAAAGAAGAATGAAATTTTGTTATTTACAGGTGAATAAATAGAACTGGAGAACATTAACTTAAGTGAAGTTAGCCAGGTCCAGAAGGCCTGCATGGTTTCTGTCATATGTGGAATATTAACCTAATACAAATACAAGCAATATTATGAAAAGCAGGTCACACTAAGGGAAGGTAATATATGAGAGAGGGAGGTTAAAAGAAGGAAGTTAAGGTGAATGGTTGATGTACTCTTTATACAAGAGTGAATTTAGAATTTAAACCTGTTGAAATCACCATAAGCAGGGGACTAAGGTAGAAAGAAGAAAAATAGAAGAGATGAATCAGTTTGTCTTATAATACATATATACATAGAAATAAAAGGAAACTCCCTGTGTAGCTATCTTAAACAAACAAAAATATCATTTTTTTTCTTTCTGGTGGGTTGTACCACTAGGAGGAGGAAGAAGGGGAAGAGGTAGGGAAAGGGTGTGCAAGGGTTAATATAGTGCAAATACTGTGTACTAACGCATGTAATGGAACAATGAGACCTGTTGAAACTATTCCACGAATAGGGAGAGGAGGGATAAAGGAGAATGACAGAGGGGGTGATTCAACTATGGTATATTTCATATATTGTAAGAATTTTGTAAATGCCACAATGTACTCCCAGCACAACAATTTAAAAAAGTAAATAGGTCAGTTGAGATCATCCCATCTGAGAAAAAGAAAATAAAAATAATGAAAAAAAAAATGAGCAGAGCCTCAAGAAACCTGAGGGACACCAACTTTACCGATATATTGTGAATCAGAATAGAAAGGAGGAGGAAGAAGAGAAAGAAAAAAAGAAGGAAGGATCCTTAAAGAACCAATACCAGGATAATCACAAATATAAAGAAAAATATTAATCTATACATCTGACACGCAATGTCCAAGAAAGATAAATCCAAAGAGATTCAGAGCTTAACTCATCTTTTTTTTCTTTTTTTTTTTGATTCATTTATTCACATGTGCATACATTGTTTGGGTCATTTCTCCCTCCTGCCCCTGCCCCCACCATCTCTCCCCCTCCCTTCCAGGCAGAACCTGTTCTAAGCTTTTCTCCAGTTCCATTGAAGAGTAGAAATAAGCAATAATAAGAAAGACAGCATTTTTGCTAGTTGAGGTAAAGACAGCTATACAGACAGATTCCTAGCATTGCTTTCATGTACAAATGTTAAACTCATCTTAATTAAGCTGTGAACAACAAAGAGACAATATTGAAAGCAGGAAAAAACAAAAAGTAACTCACCACAAACAAGAATCCTCAGTGAGATGTTAACAGTTGATTTATCATTAAAAACTATGGGGGCAAAAGGTAGCTGAGTGACATATTCAGGGAGGGGGCAGTCAAGAATTCTGTATCCAACAAAGCAGTCCTTCAAAACTGAAAGAGAAATGAATACTTATTCACATAAATAAATCGAATAATTTATTGCTAACCTATTGTTTGCAGGGCTGCCCTCCAAGAAATATTACAGGGATCCTTAGACTGAAATGAACAGATACTAGACAGTTACTCAGAGCCACTTAAAGAAATAAGAGCAGAAGGAAAGGTAATCACATAGGTAAATGTACAAGACAATAAAGATGCATTTTTATTAGAATTCATTTTTTCTCTTCTGTGATTTAAAAGAAGAAGGTGTATCCAACTTCTAGAAAACCACATGACTGCTAAGGTTGGCAAAACAAGCGCCTTTCTTGGTTGTTAAAGTGAAGAGGTCCTTGGGGCTTGAAGTTGCAACTCTTGTTATAGGAAGTGTCAAGATCATAACTTCCACATCAGATGCAACCCCAAACCCAGGAGTCAGTGAAAGAAAACTATTCATCATCCTTTCCCATTTAAAAATAAAACAAAACAAAAAAAAGCAAATACCACTCTTATTCCAATGAAAACCCGTGATTGCTCTGCAGACAGAAATGTATTCATACCACATTTTTGCACAGACTCCCTGTCTGACTGACCCGAGAGCTGCAGTGGAATATTCTGGCCTGCCCCAGGTATCCGTGGGTGTCCAGGGGAGAACACTGATGCCTGGAAACCATCCAGAGCTTTTTATTTCTCTGGCAGCCCTAAGCACTACCCTCCATACCAGCTGTCCTTGGCGAGGTCCCAATGGAGAGTGGCCTATTTGGCTACTTCACAATTAACAGTGTATTATGGCAGATTCAGAGTCAATTGACACTTTCTATCAGAGAAAGTTAACATTTCCATAACAATTACTATATGCCAGGCAGGGTTCAAACGACTTTATATGGTCGAATTGAAGCAGGCTAGAGTTAGGAAAGTTCGGGACTCATGGGAAATGTGACTTAATATTTTAATATTAATATTAATATTTTAATATTGCATTTCACATTGACCATGCCCTCGCCCAGGGACCGCCCTCACCTGGCTCTGGAACCACCATGCCCCTCCTCACTCATTGATTATTGGATGGGAGTCCCCTAGTTCTTCCCTTCCCATAAGTTAGAATAGGTTTTAAAAGCACCTGGAGAAGAGAGGCACTCTTTTTGCTTCTTGGCTTCTACCTGTATTTCCCTTCCCTAACTTTTAAATAAACTTCAATTATACCCACATGTCCTGCCATGGATTCTTCCACACAGGACACAAAGAATTTGGACGTCTTCTGATCACAGACTGCACCACTGCCGTTAACAGAATCATTTAAACCTCATGGCAGCCTTTGAACTAAGGCTATTATCATTCTCATTTACTGATGTGGAAACTGAGGAACAGAGAGCTCCAGTGCCTTGGCCAGCATCACCTGGCTTGACCCTGCCCTTATGCTCCTGATCTCCAAGGCAATGTACTTCACAGCCACATTCTAGCTGTGTAAGTGACGTGAAGTGCTTTACGGAGACTGCAGTCTGAGGTTGGGAAGCAAAACAGGCAGCAGCCTTTCATCACCCCATGATGCCTCTGGGCTTCTCTCCAAGTTTCTCTAAATGGTCTGGCAGGCAAGATGCTGCTGTGCTATGGACTAAAAAGGGGATCATTAACTATTAAAAGGATGCAGGGGTCCCACTGCACAAAACAAGCCAGTGAGGATGCTCTGGGAAACTGTCTGCCAACGGGCACTCTTTTGGGATCTCCACACTGCTCCCACCCTCATCTCTCATGCATCTTCCTGGATCTCACCTCCATGCACCAAACTTTCTGTACTGACTCCATTATCTGAAGAATGGTCAGCTAGTAGCCTGAAGTTCCCTTTCCCATCTGAAGCCCCCTGGCTCATCCAGGATCCTGCTTGGATGCCCTCTGATGAATTCCCAGGCTGTGGAGCATCCTGTCTGCCAGGGCACATTTTAGTTAGCATCCAGCCTTCAGCAGCCCTCTAACTGGTCTGATTCAGACTAAAGCTCACTTCTGACCTTGATATTTAGTGCATGTACTTGGACCTCCCTCTTATGTGGCCACTCTGACAGTGGCCTGAGCTTTATCTGCGAAGGTGAGGTGCTGTAAACATTCAACCTTAGCAAAACACCTCATCTGTGAGGCTGTCCTGGCACTCCTGTCTCATCATTCCTTTTATTTAACAAATACTGACAGGGACATAGTATATTTCAAGTTCAAGGCTACAAATAGAAGGTGACCAATGTACCACCCTACCTTGAGAGGCTTGGGAACAGGCAGAGGGAAACAGACAATGAACAGATAAGCAACTAAAATAATCACCTAGAATGAAAGGCAAGGCGATGTACAATAGCTGGAGCAGTGTCCCCACTGCTCAGGCAAGGTGCCTGGGGAGGTGGCATTTGAGTGAGACTTGAAGGTTGAGAAGGCACCAGCTTTGGGAAAGTTTCCCAGAGGAAAGAGCAGGCACAAAGATCCTAACTTTTTGGTGGATTTCAAGAACAGAGAGAAGCCCGGCATGGTGGAGCATGGTGAGGGAGGTGAGGGAGGTGACAGAAAGGGCACAGGTAGGAGCTAGAGTCATAGAACTGAGCAGAAGGCAATCTGCCTGGTTTCTCAGGCCAAGAAAAGGAATGTGCATTCTTGCCTGGGAGCAATAGGAAGCTCGGCCTAGCTGCTCCTCTGCAGAGCAAATGCAACCCACACTGTGGAAAGCCAGCCAGAGACCTTTTTGACTCAGTCCCGCTGCTGAGTACTGACTGAGGGAAGTAAGTGCCTGAGCGTCTAGGAGTCTGGCATCTCATCTCACCTAGCGCCTCACCAGTCCTGTGAATCAGATGGTTTTTATCACCACAGGAAGAACAATGTGCCAAGTGATTGGCTGAGTGCCAACACTGAGTGCCCACTGGTGGGTTTAGCTGTTTACCCATGGGCTCACCATGTGCATTTGTTGCCAGGATACTTTGCAGTGTTTGTCAATGGCTGGCTCCTGAAGAAGTAGGACTCTCTGCTGGTCCTAAGCATCTCTTGACTTACTGTATTATAGCCTTCAACGGTGAGACTTTGATCACCTTCATTTACCTTCCCTCTCCTAACCTCCTCCAAGAAACCATCCAGGAGCTTTGGACTGGACCCTCAGCTCTTGGCATAATTTATAACCCTCTGGAAAGCTCAGGGGAAGAACTTAGGCCTCTGGGGCCTCTTCAGCCTTTCTTAGCTCTGAAATTTGAGGTAAATGTGGAGCCAAGGGAAGCAGGGTGGGAACAGTGGACACAACTCCTAGTCTCTAGTCTCATGGGGACAGGTGATCAGGCAACTACTCTCTCCAGGCAATACTCTTTTCTAACTCCTGGTCCCCCTAACTTTCTCACTATCCTTTCTGTCACTGTCCCTGAAATGCTGTTCTTCAGGATTTGATTTCAGGCCCTGCATTAGGTTTTTGCAGCTTCTATAACAAATGACCACAAACTTGATGACTTAAAATAAGTTTATTATAGCACAGCTTCAGAGACAAGAATCAGTTTCATGGGGCTGAAATCAGGGTGTGGGCAGGACCACACTACCACCACAGACTCCGAGGGAGACTCCATTCCTCGACCGAGTTTCTGATTGTTGCCAGTATTCCTTGGCTGGTGGCTACATCTCTCTAATTTCTGCCTCTGAAGTCACAGTGCCTTCTCTTCTACCTGTTTTCAATCTCCTTCTAAGAATATTTGTGACTATATTTTAATGTTAACATAGATAATCCAGGATAATCTCAAAATCCTTTAACCCAGTCACATCTAAAGAATCTTTTTTTGCCATACATGGTAACATTCATGGGTTCCACAGATCAGGATGTGGGTATCTTTATTTTTGTTTTGATATTTTGGAAGGGGAATTATCCAGCCTGCCCTGGGCCCTTTTCAATTCTGCACTGTCTAGCAGTTGGCTGAAAAAGACAAGCGCTTTGGAGGTTGACTCCCCAGCTTCCTGACGTCCTGGCTGTATGACCCCACACACTGGGCGCTTTCTTAACCTCTCTGAGCCTCAATTTTGTTATCTCGGCAGTAGGGTTAACAGTAGCAGCTATGTCAAAGAACTGTTGAGAAGCTATGTTAAAGTGCCAGGGGTATAAAAGGAGAGAAGCACTTCTTATTTCCCTTCTCTCTCCATCTCTGCTGCAATCATTCAGACAGGGATTTTTAGCATCAGGACTGCTGATCAGCTTCCAACTACACGATTTTGAAGATATAGTGTTAATTGTTTCCATCTGTCTGCCAGGACTGAGATGCTATAAACATCCCATTTTCAACCTTAGCAAAATACCTTAAATATCTCAATGTCCACAAAATAGACATGCCAGGGAGGATGTGGGCTCCCAGGAACCAAAGCTCTCAGAATGAATTTGTCCTCTCTCCTCCCTTGCTCCTGTGTGCCTGTCCATTCTTTCTCCCTCTAGACATTCACTAAAAACCATCTGCCTATAGTCAGATCCAGATCTGAGGGCAACTTGCCACAAAGCAAGCTGCATCGTTTCCCCAAGGAAAGATGCTTCCTATTTAAGGGGCCAAAGGGTCAGGGCTCTTCCCTTCCAGAGCTCTGCACAGTGAGTACCTCAGAACCTGACCTCTAGTGGGTAATGCATGAGGTCATATTGCTACCGCCTCATTGAGGATATTCCCTGCGCCTAAGCTCTGCCTCCCTGACAATTTAAATACCAGAGACAGTACTGTCATGATATACTCTTGTTCAAGGGTACTCTCAAAATCTCCTTTGTCCACCTGTAAAGTGGACACAATATTCCCTGCCTTTTACGGTAGATATGAGAAACAGAACAAGCAAATGTAGGAAAGACAGCTAGAGCAGCCCATCTTCCCTTAGCACTCCAAGATGGGTGGAGCTCTCGTTTGTAGAAGAGAAAATGAGCAGCAGGACAGAGAAACAATTTTAGAGCACGTTAGGGTAGCATTTCTCTCATCTACAATCTTTTACACCCCATCTCCCCAATTTTTGCTACATTTCCATCTCACTTGTATTATGTAAGATTTTTTTTTGCATTTAAATGCATTTATTCCCAAGGAAACCATGCACCACTATAGGAAATAGGAAGTTGGTATCAATAGACATAAATAGAAGATAATCACAGTCGTTTTTTAAATTATTAAATTCTTACCAGATAATATTGCCTTCCAAAGGCTCTGAGCCTAGGGCCTGATCTTTTCTTCTGAAAAGAGCAGTTAGTTTGAGAAATGGGGAACGTCTACAGTTTAAAACAGTCTCTCTTCCTGACACTATCTGAAAAAACTTGAAGTAAAATATCGAAAACATAATTCAACGTTATAAATGCAGTTTCAGTACCACCTGTGTTCCATGGTCCTGCCTTGGCCTTTGGGAAGCACCATTTAAGCCTTTTTTTAAGGCCTTGGAGTTGCTTATAATGCAATCTGTTCACAGCATGGATTGCCTATGGTAATAAGTTGCAGGGAAATAGCCCTTTATAGCTCAGAGTTTTCATGAATTTCTGTGATTCCCACAAAATGGCAAAAATGATCCCCTCTTCCAGATGATGAAACTGAGAATTTAACTGATTGAAGATCACAAAAGACACCTGCCTAATAAGTGCCATTAAGAATTCTAAGAGGGGAGGGATGGAGCTATATGCTAACAAGACTAAAGCTATATAGGTTTAAATTAGCATTCAATTTATTAAAGTAGTGAATTTTAAAAATGGCTTTGTTTTGAGCCTCCAGATTCAGCTTTAAAATATGCTCTGGTAATCTGATTTATATATCAAAAGAACCATTTCACATGATTAATGTTCAACTAATTCTTAATATATCTGTCAAAGGGATAGAAGAGATGTCTCTGTGGGGGTGGGTGGGTGGGTGTGTGCATGTGCACACAGATATGAGATACTGTGCATGTGCACACAGATATGAGATACTGATTTATTACAAGGAATTGGTTTATGCATTTACAAAGGCTGCGAGGTCCTATAACAAGCTGGAGGTCCAGGAAATCTGATGGTGTCACTCAGTCCAAGTCCAAAGGCCCAAGAACCAGGGAACAAATAATGTAAATTCCAGTCTAAGGGCAGAAGATGACATAAGATGCTTCAGCTCAAGTACTTAGGGAGAAAAAGAACAGATTACTCCTTTCTCTGCTTTTTTGTTCTATCCAGGCCCTCAACTGATTGGATGATGCCCACCCACACTGGGAAGGGCCATCTGCGCTTTACTGAGTTCACTGATTTAAATGCTGATCTCACTTGGAAACACCACCACAAACACTCCTCCAAATGATGTTTAATCTGGGCATTCATGGCCCAGTCTAATTGACACATGAAATTAATTATCACACCTACAGCAAACAGTAAAAATAGCAGCTTGGAACTAGAGAAACATAAATGCCCACACTGAAGTCTTTTTATCTCAGTTCCTATTACCAAATACATCATGTCTAGCTGTCAATTTACAAGTCATGTATAAAAAGCAAGAAAAAAACCTAAAAAAATCTTTAAAGAGACAAAGCAAGTGACAGAACCAGACTTGGATATGGTTGAAATCTTGGAATTACCATTCTGGGCATTTTAAATAACTGATGAAAATGCTAAGGGCTCAAAAATTCAAAAAGTGGACAATGTGCAAGAGTAGGTGGGTAAATAAGCAGAGAGATGGAAATTTCAAAACAGAAAATCAAACAAATCAGTTAGAAATCAGCAACATCGTGAGAGAAATGAAGAATGCCCTCAGTGGGCTCGCCAGTGTTCTGGACAACTCTGAGAAAAGAATCAATGACTTCGAAGATGTGTCAATAGAAACTTCCCAAACTGAAATACCTGAGGATTTTCTAAAATTGATAATGACACCAAAAACAGATCCAGGAAGCTCAGAAAACATTAAGTAAGATAAATACCCCCAAAAAATTAAAACCCAGGCATAGCATATTAAAAGTACTGGAAACCAAACACAAAGAGAACAGCGTGGAAGAAGTGAGAGAAATATCACAAGTTACCTGCAGTCGAACAAGGATAAGAATTCCACTGGACCTCCCTTCTAAACCATTATTATTCAAGCAAGAAGATAGCAGAGAAATATCTAAAGTATTGAAATAAATAAAAGACTCCCCATCTACAATTCTGTATCTTTCAAAAGTGAAGAAAAATATGACTTTCTCAGATAAGCAAAGCAGAAAATTGGTCACCAGTAGACCTGCCTTCCAAGAAATGTTCTAAAAGTTCTTCACAGAGAAGGAAAATTATATATGCCAAGAGCTCATATCTAAACCTTTCATGTCCCTTATTCTTAATTGATCTGAAAGGTTCAAATGATAATAGCAACAATGATTGGGTGATTATAGCTTATGAATGGATGAAATGAATGCCGGTCTATTATAAAGGATAGAAGGGAAAAATTGAGATTGCAGAATACCTCCCTCACTACACATATTATTTGAAAGTGGATTTAGATTAGTTGTAAATGTATACTGCAAACTCTAGAGCAACCACTAGAAATATTTTTGGGAAGAAATAAAACTGATATTCTGAGATAGGAGAGAAAATGGAACAATATAAAATGCTCTATTATTATTAGAGAAGGCATAAAAATAGGAGATTTTAAAAAACAAGTGCAACAAATAGAAAATACTTAAAAATATGGTGGGTATTAATCCAACTACATCATATTATCACTTCAAATACACCTGGTATAGCTGGGTGCCAGTGGCTCATGCCTGTAATCCTAACTTCTTGAGAAGCTGAGATCTGGAAGATCATGGTTCAAGGCCAGCCCAGGCAAATAGCTCATGAGACCCCCCCCCCCACCAACTCCAAAATAGCCAGAGAAAAATGGACTAGGGACATGGCTCAAGTGGTAGAGTGCCTGCTTTGCAAATGTGAGGCCCTGAACTCAAACGCCAGTCCCACCAAATAAATACATACATAAATACATAAATTATATATATATATATACACATACATATATAGTCTAAATGTGCTATTTAAAAGTCAGAAACTAACAGAGTGGAGTAAATATAAAACTTAATAATGTTCAGTACAAGAAACTCACTTCAAATGTAAAGGCTCAAATAGGTAAAAATAATTAAAGGGATGGGAAAACAATATCACACTAACATAAATAAAAGAAGGCTGGAGCAGTTATCTTAATTTCAGACAAAGCAGACTTCAGAACAAGGAAAACTGTCAGGAATGAAGAGGAATATTGGGATGATAGAGTTCAATACGCCAATAAGGCATAGCAAGCCTTAGTGTGTGTGACTTAATGACAGTGTATCAAAATATAGGAGACAAAAACTGATAGAACTGCAGAGAACTAAACAATCCACTATTATCATTGAAGACCTCAACATTCCTCTCACCCTCTCACAGTAATTAACAGATCTAGCAGACATAAAATCAAGAAAGATGTAGTTAAACTGCACACCTCATCACTCAACTGGATCTGATTTCCATTTACAGACTACTTTATACAGCAAAATACACATTCTTCTCAGGCTCATGTGGAACATTCACTAACACATACATCATTCTGGGCAGTAAGACACACTAACACATTTAAAAGTACAGAAATCATATGAAGTGTGCTCTCAGTGGAATTAAATTATAACTATATCAGAAAAATAGCTGGAAATTGTGAAATGTTTAGAAAGTAAACATTTTTTAACAACACATGGATCAAAAGAGAAATCTCAAGAGAAAATAAAATAGAAGATAAAAATTTGTTTTTTTTTGCTTTTGTAGTGGGACTGGAGTTTGAACACAGGGCTTTGCCCTTGCAAAGCATGTGCTCTATTGCTTACGCCACACCTGCAGTCCATTTTGCTCTGGTTACTTTGGAGATCTTGCAAACTATTTTCCCTGGCTGATCTTGAACCATGATCTTCCCAATATCAGCCTCCCAAGTAGCTAGGATTACAGATGTGAGCCACCAGCACCCAGCTAAAATGTATTTTTAACTAAACAAAAATGTGTGAGATGCTGTGAAAGCAGTACTTAAGTAGAAACAGAACCTGAATACACATCAAGGGAAAGACAAAAGATCTAAATCAATAATGTAACTTTTACCTTAGGAAACTACAAAAAGTGCAATACAAACTTGAAGAAAAGAAAGCAATATTAAAAAGTTAGAGTAGTTCAATAAGGAAAGCAGGAAAAAAGAGAAAAAAAACAAAACTTGCTGCTTTTATACATCAATAAAGTTGATAAACATAGAGCCAAAACAACCAAGAAAAAAAAGACAGAAAAAACTGAAACACAAATTAGGAAGAGCCATAATTTCTGATCCTATGGATATTAAAGGAATAATGAAGGAGTATTATGAGTAATTTGATGACCACGGATTTAATAACTTGGACCACATGGACCAATTCCTTGATAGACACAATCTCTCAAAATTCATGCAGAGGTCATCTAAATAGGCCTATCCCTATAAAACAAGTCAAATCAGTAATCAATTGCCTTCTCAAACATAGAATACCAGGCCCTGGTGACATCTACAAAACATTTAAGGAATAGATGGCATCAATCCTCTGTACTCTTCTCCAGGAAATAGAAGCAATGTTATTCCTAACCCATTCTTTGAGGCCAGAATTGCCCTAATATCAAAACCAGATAAAGATATCACAACAAAAAAAAAGTATAGCTCAGTATCTTTTAGGAATGAGGATGCAAAAATCTTGTACAAAATATTTGCAATGAATCCAACAATATGTAAACAATCACACACCCACCCTGTAACCAACTGAAATTTAATCCAGATAAGCAAAATTGGTTGAACATTCAAAAAGCTATTAATGTAACCCATCACTTCCACAAACTAAAGAAAAATCATATAATCATAGCTTTTAATATAGATTTTTAAAAACTCTCAGCTAAACAGGAATAAAGGAACTTTCTCGATTTGATTTTTTAAAAAATCTGCAGCCAATATTTTACCTAATGGTAAAAAAAATAGATTCATTTCTGCTGAGATCAGGAAAAAGATAAGGTTGTTCCCTGTCACCACTCCTATTCAACATCCTATAGGAAGTTCCAGTTAATGTAACAAAACAATAAAAGGCAAATAGATTGGGAAAGAAGAAATCAAATTGTCTCTGTTCAGAGATGACAAAAATGTAAAAAAAAAAAAAACCTCTAGACATTAATAAGCAATTATAGAAACAGCATAGTTTTCTATTACATTAATACACAGTCAATTGCTTTGATTTTAATATCAGCAATGACAACTGGAATGTAAAATTATAAACACAATATTAATTATTATATTAACCTCCAAAATATGAAGTTCTTAGGAATAAATCTAGCAAAATATGTACAGAGAGGAAAAAAAAAGAAATTTTTTAATAATGTAAATAAAGGGAGCAGTATCCCCTGTTCATGGAAAGGAAAATTCAGTATTAAGATGACAGTTCTTTCCAGCATAATCTGGAGACTTAATACACTCTCAAAGTCTCAGACATTCATTTTGTGAATATCAACAACCAATTCTGAAGCTATAAGAAAAAGGAAAAAAGCAGAACAAACAACATAATACTGAAGAAAAAGCAAAGTTGGAGAACTAACACTAACCTCAAAAGTTATAAAGTACATTAAACAAGAGAGTGTGGTATGCTGAAAGAATAGAGTTAGAAATGAAAGAGAATAGAAAACCCCCAAAATAGGCCAACACAAATTTTGTTAAGTGACCTTTAACAAAGGAGCAAAGGTAATTAAATTGAGGTAGTCTTTTTGATTAATAGTCACCAAAGGTCAAGTGGGGAGCCAAAGGTCTTATTTCCCAACAAGTGGTAACAGTCTCCCAGTCTCATGTCAGTTAGAAACCACACTGGAGCCTGGACTTCCATCTCCATTTGGTGATAAGATGTTCCTTGGCTTCCTCCCTGCTGTGGTGTCAGGTGAGGCCTAGTAGAGTCAGGGTAGCAGGCACTCCCTCCTAGGTATGACATAAGGACCAGTAATGAGGTATCCCTAACCCTCCTAGCAAGAGTGGTACCAGATGAGTACTAATGGTGAGATACAACGCCAACCTGAGCAGCAGCATAACCACTGAGTGGTGAACCTGGATTTCTACCTTCACCTGAGAGTAACAAGGTAGACACTCCCTTCCCCTGTCAGTACAGTGTCAGGGACATCTGCTAAAAAGGAAGATCTGAAGAAGGTCCAGAGTTTCCTAACATGATGTCCAAGTATCTAGCATTTGGTAGATAGTACTCATCATGTCAAAAATCAGTAAAGTCTCAACTTGAATAAAAACAGATAACAGATGCCAACACCAAAATTGTGTGTGTGTGTCAGAATTATCTGACAAGGATTTTAATGAGCAATTACAAACACAATGAAAATGAATAAAACAAAAATAGAAAATCTCAGCAAAGAAACGTCAAGTCTCAGCAAGGAAATCTAAAAAATCAAATGGAAATATTAGAACTGAAAAATACAATGATCAAAATTTAAAACTCAATGGGTAAGCTCAAAAACAAATTGTAGAAGAAAAAAGAAAGAAACAATGGATTGACTATAGAACAATGGAAATTACTCAATATTACCAGATATCAAAAGGCAATTTGAGTATCAAAGGTCATTATGAAGGAAGTAAAAATGCAATATACAGAATGGCAAATATTTATAGATTATCAACCTAATAGGAGTCTACTATCTAGGATATACAAATAACTTTTGCAATTCAACAACAAAAACACAACTTAGTTTTTTTAATGGACAAAAGACTGAAGTAGACATTTTTCCAAAGAAAAGATGTGAAAGTTCATAGGAATATTATCATAACCAAAATGGGAAAAAAACCCAGATTCCCATCAGCTGATATATAAACAAAATATGGTATATCCATACAATGAAATACCATTCGCCTATCAAAAGGAATAAAGTATTGATACATGCTACAACATGGATGAATTTTGAAAATCTGTAGATGAACGTTCATGCTTATTTCATAATAGCAACTTTATTTATAACAGTCCCAAACCGATAATAACCAAAGATGTACAAATTGTGGTATAGCCATAATGAGATGTTACTTGACAATGAAAAGCAATCAGCGGTACATGTAACAGGTTGGATGATCTCAAGAGCGGTGAGAAAAGCTGATCACAAATGGTCATATAACATGTAAAACTTTAAATAATTGATGTTACCAAGGTGGGAACTGCAAATCAGGCCCCCCCACAACCCTCATTAGTATGGGAGTTAAACTAGTTTATGTTTGTCAGAGTAATCTATTGAAAGTGAGAATATACATCCCCCAATCCCAGAAACACCAATTCCATCCTCCCAGGGAACATTTCTAAGTGCTACAGGGAACGGCATGTACAGGAGGGACACTGTACATGGAAGACACAGGTGGTGCCCGGTCTAAGGGTGGCCAGCACCAGAACAAGTACATACTGAAGGCCAGGCTCCTGGAGGGACCAGAGGCCACACAGGTCTGAGGGGTCCCAACACCACGGAAAACATAATCTCTTCACCCTTTACATTAATAGCTGAAGGGACTCAGGCAGGGCAGAACCTCTAGTGGATTCTCACCCCGTCACAAACCCCATGGAAGGAATGCTTTGTTTAAAAATATTCTAGGGGTGAAGCAGTTTCATTCAGCCAACTTTATCCATCCAGGGTAGACCATTAAAAATAAAAGTTAGTAAAACGACAGCTTTACTATGCATATCCCACTTAACTGATCCAGGATACCTCACTTCAGCCCAGCCAGGAAAGGGGAGAACACTCGCTGGTGGTGAAAGAGGAAGCATTCCCCAGCATTCCATTCTGTGGGGCTTTAGGGAGAGTTTGCTATGCGCCTCCTGGGCTTCATCCACCAGAAAGCCCTCCTCAGTCCTGGAGTTGGGAAGGTGTTCCCCAATGCAGCATTTAAATGCTCAGTGCAGCTGAGATAGGCAATGAGTGTGCTGGGAGCCGCCTCTGCTCCGTGGGCAAGCTGCACACAGAATAATGCTGAGACAAGAAATAAATTAAATTCTAAGACGGTACTTTTTAAAAAATGCCCAACACATTCCCTACCTAGGAGATACTCTTTACACCTTGTTATCTATAGAAGAGTGAGTTCCAACAGCTTAGTCCTGAAATCTTGCCTCTCATCTGGAACTGGCCCACCAGAACTGGGCCTTTCTACCCATCCACACGCCTCCTTCCTGCTTGTCGCCACCACCTACTCACTTTCCTTCAGCACCTATGCTCTTTCCAACAATGCTGGGCAATGACAACCATTTTACTCCCAGGATTTACAAAAATAAAGCCGTCCATGGCCAAGACAAATAAAAAAAAAAAACAGGGCCAACAGTTTACAAAAGAACTGGCCACAACCAAGAGCAAAATGAAGGCCAAGTCTGGGGACAGGGGTTAGTCAGATGTTTCAGGAGAAGACCTATGGGAGGAAAGTAGCTAAAAACACTGACCAAGCCTCTCAGGGTCTCCAACACTCAGGGAATAGCAAACCATGATGGCTGGGAGGCCAAGCTCTGAGGTCAGAGTAGAACAGATACTGACTCACCTCAGTCAAGTTATTTCTCCTCTTTGGACCATGAGTCATTGTCTCAATACATGCTGGCTATTCATGTTATTAACATTGAGCATATGGTGAGGGCAGAAAGCAGAGCAGGCAAAGACCTGCACAACTAGGGCTTCTGGGCAGAAATGGCTTCACCAGAGAGGGCTACATGTCCCCATTCTTGCAACTCAAAGTGTTGTCCCTCAGAGCTGCTACAATAGCATCAATTGGCGTTTGCTAGAAATGCACTCAGGGCCTCCAAAATCAGAATCGGTATTTTAACCACCAGGTGATTCATTTGTATATTACAAGTTACAGGTAACTGCCCTGGTCCCTTTGGCTTGTTTGAAAGAATCAGTTCACACATTGGCTGCAGCCATTTGGAATTTGGAGATAGAATTCCTGTTAGGTAACTAAGGAGGCCACTAACCCGGGCTGGTCAGTGACCCAGAGAACCTCGGTAACTAGATCTTAGATCCAAGTGGAAGAATTAAGGTAGAAGATAAGTCAGAGGAAGAACTGAGATCAGAAATCAGGACAAACTGCCCAGTATCAAGTGGGCTTGTGTGGCACTGAACACCAGAAGCAATGACTGAAACGGATCTGCAGAGGGGAGCGTATGTGAGGAAGGTGTGACCACTAGAACCAGACACTAGAGAAATGGGAGGGCGAGATGTGTTCACAGGGCTATTTCATGTATGCTCCCTACCAAGCTAAGTACTGCTTTGGTTTGACAGGACACTCTGGGCAGGCCTGTCCCCGCCTCCATGGCTGTACTCCATGGCAAGTACAAGGAGCATGCCTGATGGAGAGGCAGCCTGAGTGAGGGAGTGTTCCAGACTCTCCAAGGAGGGAGGTCTACATCACTTTCCACATACAATGTAGGCTTAAAACACACCTTGTAGGAATGAAACAAATGGTGGGGAGCCACCTCTCCCTGCAACACTGGCACAGCATTAAATTACACTGTAATACTGTTACTGATAAGCCTTTGTTGTAAGCACTTTTCTGAAAGTTTGTATTTTTCCTTTAAATATGCTGAGATGTTGGGATCTGAGGAGACTTAACTCTCTAGTCAGCTATCAGATCCTTCTCTGGGGCCCCTGCTGCCTTGAGCAAAGGACTGTCAACCAGGCAGCTGGACTGTCCGCGTGCCAACAACCAAAACATGACTCCAGCTTGAGAGAGTACTATCCCATCAAGCAGCTTGCACCAGAATTTTACTTAACAGAAGACCAATTGTCACAACTGCCACATCCCCCAGGCCAGAGAAGATGATATACTTTGACTCAATGGAAGACCTGTGATTAGTGCAAACACAGTCCTTCATTTGTATAGTGGACTGTACCATAATTGGTTCAAACATGAAGGAACTGTTGTGATCGGTATAGATACCCTTGTCCCCGCCCTCTTCTGGCTATATAAGCAGGCTGCTAAACTCACTTTGTAAGCATCTGGGAGACACCTTCTTTGTTGCCTTCCTGATATTACAACATCAGGTCTAGATAAAGACTTTCTCTTGAGTGGTCTTGCCCACCTTTGCTGAGCTGGTAACATGAAAAGCAGCAGCAGCTGCTGGCAGTAGAGCATATCGGCAGGGAGCAAAGAGCTGTGACATTTAAGGCCTTGAGTCACCTGGGGCACAAAGAGCTATAATAACACTTAGGGTCTCTGCTGAACCCTATGCCAGCACCCTCACTGTCAAAGTCCCAGAGCTGATGGCTACTTCCCACTATCATTCATTCTGCTGCCTGCGAATATCCACAAAGGCCCAGAATAACTGGAAAAGCTTCTGCTCGCCTCTCCATGATTTCTATCTGGGCAGAGCAGGAGGGACCCCACCCAGCTAGTTTATAACAGAAAGTTGAATTACCTTCATTTTTATAGAAGGGCAAAGTAAATGTTAAAGATGAAAGAATTAACGCAGATGAAAGAATTAATGCCTCAGTCAAAAGAAATTCCATTGGACTACAAACTTCATTCAAGTACCATTTATTGAGCACCGATGTACCAGGCCTGGAGATCTAGATACTGACAATACAAAGGCATGGACTCACTCACAGGGGAGTGAGCACCTTGTCTGCAGCTCTCTGAGGAAGGCCGGTCACTGCTCTTCAAGCCGACAGATAGTCATCAGCGTCCTCTGTTCTGCATTTGATTTCTTAGTCATCTTTTCATGGTGTTCTTTTCAAAGAATTCAACATTTTCATTAGGGACTCTTTGTCCCTGGAGAGAGCAAGTATTCCATATTCCTCCCTTCCTGCTCCCTTCTCACTAGTTATTTTCCCATCACTGTGTGCTCTCCCTCTTTACAACTCCCTCAGATCCTATGAGGTGCTGAAGGAGGGCTCCTACTGACAGGTGGGAGCCAAAGGTTATATTGTGTGGGTTGCCTTTCCCCATACACTTCCCCCTTTCCCCACACACTCCCTGATCCCACTTAGCAACCAAGCTGTGCTCAACCGCCACCACTCCCAGGAGCTCCAGGGCTTCTCTCACTGCAACTTGTCAGGCTTCCCCCAACCTGGAAGATCCTAAGGGAAGAGAGAGGTGCCCCGGCATCTTGCACCTGACTTGGCACCCAGGAGCTATCTGTTAAGTGCTTGTAGAACTAATGACTGATTAATTGGCTTCAGCTATAGCTAATCTTAGGCTTTGGTCAGGAAAAAATATACACCATTCATCTCTGAATTCAATTGCTTCTTTTTAAAAAGTTGTTTAAATTGTTGAAAAACAATTTAACAATTTCAACTATTGTTAAAAACTCAACTGAGTTTTTTTTTTATTTCTTTTAAGCATACATATAAAACTAGATGAACTGGTCTTTGTTTTCTTTTTAAATTGTTTTCTGGAAGTCAGCTAGACATGGCCTGAAACTCTTTACCTCAAGCCACCAATATTCTTTAAGAATGAAAATACTTGTTTCTGAAAAATAGTAACAGCCTCATTTATTGGGCTACTCTTATGCTCCAAGTACATGCTAAGTGCCTTACATATTATATTGGCATATGGTGTGCTATGAGGTGACCCCCATGAATCTTCCACAATGCAGTAATGTGGCCACTAATGTCCTCATTTTACAGATGAGAAAACTGAGTCTCAGGAAAGTTAAAACATTATTTGAATTTGCACAGATGCTGAATAGCCAAGCAGTAATTAAAATGAGTTAGTTGAACTCTTTAATCTGTGTTTCCTTTTCTGAGTTCATCCTGTTCTTCTTTAAAAAAAACAAATACCATGTCTATCAGGCCCTCCCAGTGGCCTGGAATAAATAATGCCCCAAATAATACTGCAAAGAGTCCCTAAGACAGGGCCCAGCCAGCTGCTTTATCCTAATTCCCCACACCAGGCCCCAGTGACAGATTTGCCCTTTGCTTGACCCAGATTTATAGGAGAAAAAGAGAACCATGCCAAGGAGTACCTGTGTCCTTTGTCAAAGCCTGCATCCAAAAGTGTCTGTGGCCCGGCTGGGCATTCACCTGGAACAACTTCCCAACAACATCAAGGATCCCCTGCTGTCTGTCTGCTGAGCAGGCCCCTACACTGTTGCTGTGGCCTTTGTTTACTGTTTGTCACTAAGCACTCACAGCCCAGCAAGTGAGTCCACAAGGCTCCTTCCCTTTCCTGCTGCCCCCATGCTCTGGCCCTGTTCTTGAGCCTGTTAACAGGCAGAGGCACCCTGCAGCCTGTGTCCTCCAAACCAGTGACCAGTGAGAGCCTGGGATAGCTCAACCGGGTTAGGTGCCCCTGAAGGCCATGGGAGGGCGGTTCATCAGGGCTTCTATGTTGATGTCACTTTATCTTCTGGTCCATTAAAAGAAAAAGCTCTGCAAGTAACAGGAGGACAGGGTTTGGCTCCATCAACTCTCCATCCTCCCTGCCCTTTAACAATGCACCCAGGACAACTGAGAAGCATGCAAGATCCTGAGGCATAGGGACCTGGAGCTGCCCATGGGAAGGCAAGCCAAATGTGCTAGAGAAAGGGGAAAGGATTCCTCACACTCTCAGATGCTTGGGTTCAGGAAGGAACCTGCAGAGGTAGGAAACAGAAATAGATTGTAGTAGTAGAAGCAGTGGCAAGACAGCACATCTTTTGAGTTCTTTAAGTGCATAATATAAAAACTGAGTATTTTTTTTTTTGTGGTAGGGGGGTTTGAACTCAGGGCCTGCACAGGTACTCTACTGCTTGAGGTTTGTCTCTAGTCCCAAACTGAGAAGAACTAAAAGGAAAATGTGAGTTTTTGCTTGATCAAAAAATAAGATTAGGAGAGAGGGTGGGGGAGGGGGGCAGGGGAGAGAAATGACCCAAACAATGTATGCACATGTGAATAAAAGAATTTAAAAAATGAAAAGAAAAGAAGAAAGAAAAAAATAAAAGATTAGGCTGGTGGAGGGGCTCAAGTGGCAGAGCGCCTGCCTAGCAATCATGAGGCCCTGAGTTCAAACCCCAGTACCATCAAAAAGAAATAATAATAAGATTTAAAAAAAATTGATGAGACCCAGAGCTGAGGAAAGCACAGCAAATGAACATATTCTCATATACTAGTAGTGAGAATATAGATTAGTGCAACCTCCCTTCAAGGAATTTGTTAATATTCATCCAGTCTAAATACACACTGCCTGTGCAAACCCAATACTAGGAAATAACCTGTAGATAGTCTCACAAAAGTTTACCCAAGCAGCTGAAGAAGGGTGCACACTACAGAACATACATTTCAATTTTTTTAATTTCTTTGTTGATAAAAACCATCATAGCATATCTTTGTAATAGCAAAAAACTCAACACTACCAAAGTGCACTCTGTGACACACCAGCCACATATCTGTACAAAGAAGGGAGGCAGATGTGAGTACTGGTATTCAGCAGTTGCCAAGAAAATGTTTTAAAAAAACAAAAGGTAGAGCATAGCCCAGTATGATTCCTTGTATTGCAAATAGATGCATAAAAAAGCAAGCGTATGTATAGAGATTCTTTATCTGCAAGGAATCATAAGAAACAAGAGTGGTTGTTTGGGGGAGAGAGAGAAATTATTACCAATGTTGGGGTTTTTCTCCTTTGTACCTTTGTGTGTTTTATTGCCTTTAAAAAAACAAAAAATATATAATATTTTATAAAATTTATGTTTTTATTGCTTAAAGCTACCCCTATTGGCATTCTCTACTAGATAGCAAAGCATTTTATAATATTTGCCACCATCTCGCAAATTTCAGATTCAATCAGAAACTTGATAAAATGGGGCTGAGGGAGTGGCTCAAGTGGTAGAGCTCCTGCCTAGCAAGAGTGAGGTCCTGAGTTCAAATTCTAGTACTGACAAAAAGAAACGTGATAAAATGCAGATTCCTACCAGGCACTGCCCTAGAGGAGATGAACCTGCACCTCTGGGGCAGAACCAGAACTTCTGCATCTTTAGCAAGTGCCCATGTAACTTTTAGTCAGTAATTCATTCATGCCAACCATGTACATTTGAAGAAATTGAGTCTCATAGGGAGAAAATGAATTTCTCTAGTCATGTAGAACAAAGAGCAACACAGAAGTCACCTGCCACTTAGGCAACTACTGGTCTACCAAAAGTTACTACCACTTCAACCTTTTCTGGTAGAAAGATTAGCATACAGTAGTATCTCCTTCCGTGGTTGCTCTGTAGATCTAATTAAAGCAAGGAAAAATCCTACTGCCGTATTGAAATGTTTGAGTTTATATACTTTTTGAAATTCAGCTGTTTCACTTTAAAGAACTGTGTTTACTCATAGTTAGAGAGAGTTCTTCAAAGCAGGGTATCTAATCAGGTAGAATTCAACACTAAAATCATCACCAGTTATTAGGCAGGATTCTCTGGGGGAAAGAATAAATATATTGAGTTGATTCTCATGGCTATGGGGAGACTGAGAATTTCCACAATTTGCCTTCTACAAGGGAGAGGGAGAGAGACTCCCCCTTTCTCTGTCTTTTTGTTCTGTTCTGGACCTCAGTGGAATAGATGATGACCTTAGAGAAGACAATCTGATTTACTCAGTTCACCAATTCAAATGCTAATTCCATTGGGAAACATCTTCGCAGACAAACTCAGAATAATGTTTAACAAAATATTGGGCACTCCATGGTACGGTCAAGTTGACACAAATTGGCACACATGCCCATGTGTTTAAATTGTACTTGATCTTCAAATAAAGGCAATAATTAGACCATAATTCCACCAAATATGCTACTGCTATCCTGAGTATAACCAAAAATGTGTTGTTTTCCCAGAAGAGGAAGTAAAATCCTTGAGTGATGCTCCCCTTTCTCCACAAGTTATGTACCATAACTTAAATAGTTTGATGTAAAGTTAATGATACTCACATACTACTAGTACCTTTGTTACATGAGAAGGGATAAGAGAGGAAACAAAACAAAGACTGTCTCCCTCAGGATCCAAAGGAGTATGATCTCAGGAACACACCCCTACGCACACATATAAAATTAACCATCACAGCCCCTTATTTTATGCTTTGTACCAAGGATATGTCCAACGTGTAAATTCTCTTAAGTTGTATATTAATTAAATCTAAAGTAATAATGTTTTAGAATTCTGAATAATAGCTAGGACCTCTCACATTGGTGCAATACCACTGTGAAGGCACACCTTTAGCCCACCCCCATTTGTCTTCATAGCAGCGTTGTAAGATCAATGCCTTCCTTATTTTTCAGAGATTAGAGCTTAGAGAAGTTAACTGAATTGACCAAGGTCACCCAACTGAATTGGCAGGGTCAGTCCCAGTTGGGAAGTGACTAAGGTGATAAAATCCATAGTAAATTTCCCAAAGTGATAGATATTGCAGATTCAAGAGCAGAGGAAGCAGCAGCATAATTCTCTTATTTTGATGAGGGCCTACTATGGGCCAAGGCTTTTGCACATAGTATGTGATTCCATTCATACACACGCTGGGAAGCAAGAAGTATGATCGCCATCCTACATATTAGGAAACCAGCTCCAGGAAATCAACTAATTGACCCAAAAGATGGCAGGGTTAGGATTTGAACCCAAAGTAGCCAGATTTCAAGACATGTGCTCCTACTTTTAGCAAACCAGCACAAGTGAAAGCCCTTCAGAGATGGAGAAGTGGTTTTTTTCTTTGAGGTGGGAAAAAAGTACAGAGAAAAAGGCAAATATATGCTGTGGCTGGTGAGGAAATCCAGTCAAATGGCCTCAACTTCTCAAAGGTCATTGTACGTGAAGTCATCTGTTGATGAGTATGCTGAGGCTCAGACTTAAGAATGGAAATGACCCAGGCACCGGTGGCTCACACCATAATCCTAGCTACTTAGGAGGCAGAGATCAGGAGGATTGCAGTTTGAAGCCAGCCTCGGCAAATAGTTTGCAAGACCCTATCTTGAAAAAAACCATCACAAAAAAGGACTGGTGGAGTGGCTCAAGGTGTAGGCCCTGAGTTCAAATCCAGTACAGAGAAAAAAAAGAATGGAAACAATTTGTAGGGAGGACTGTGATGGTGAGTAATTTGAGAAGAATCACATTTATGGTGAGCAGAGATGGTGACCCCAAGGGAGTGGAGCTGTGCAGAAGGTCAGAAAATCAGGAAGGCCAGAGGGAAACCAATGAGGGGAGAAGGTGACGAGGACAAGGCAGGGACACAGATGCCAAAGGCTGGCTCAGTGCCTCGTGCTACATTTGGTATTGGTGAGGGTCAGGAAGGATTTTTAAAGGGTTGAGTCTTAGCAGACCAGATGTTTAGTTTCTGATCTGGAACAGAAAATGCCTGGACAGTTATTGAAAAAGACGGAACATACAGGAAACTTTGTATAAACAGGAAGGAGGATCCTGCAAAATATCAACAAAGGAGCTGGACCAGGTCCAGGTGGTGCTGGGCAGGCAGGTGTAGGCTGACCAGTAAGTGGCCAGAAAGGACAGTGAGGACAGGGAGCTGAGGAGGGAGGTGTAGCTGTCTGAGACTGGTAGGCCAAACCAGAAATGTTGGAGGCAGGGCCTGATGTCTGCTATTTACTTAGAAACTGCAGGGCTGCAGTTTCAACACTGCAGAGCTTACCTGCTGTGTTATGTTACTGCTCTGACAAAATACTTGACATAAACAACTTAAGGAGATAAAGATTTATTTTAGCTCATGGTTTCGGTTCATGGTCCTTGGTGAGGCAGAACATCATGACAGCCAGATCATGTGGCAGAAGCTACTCACCTCATGGTGGACAGGAAGCAGAGAGAGGAGGGGACTAAAGATTAGGTATAGCCTTCAAAGGCACTCTTCCATGGCCTACTTCCTCCAGCCAAGCTCCATCTCCGAAAGTTTCCACCACCTCCCAAAATAGTGCCACCAGCTGAGAACAAATTCTCAACACATAGGTTTGTAGGGGGCATTTCAGCTTCAAGTCATAACCAAGTACCTAGGAAGCTGACAAACGTGTGTGACTTGGGATGACTGACCTTTGCTAGTGTTGCTGCTGTCTCTTTAGATAAATTTGGGAGTTGCTTCTCTAGGAACCACAATTGAATGAAAGTATACGCTTTACTAAGAAAGATCCTCCTAGTGAGGTTCATTCCTGGGAGTCATGAGGAGGAGGCTGAAGTCTCAGCAGGACCACCACCTACAGACAGACAGACACTTTCCCTTGGCCACATTGGCCCTGGTTTCTCTCCTTTCAGTACAGTGAACTCACTGGAGGCTCCAGCCCGGGTAGCTGAAAAGTCAAGTCAGACCTCACAGAGGAAGCAGCAGTGAGTTGGAGCTGGAATCAAAGATTTACTGGGATCAGGTCTGCAGACAGGAAGGGCAATCAAGGGTCCATAGAAGGGCAGAGACCTATGTGGATCAAGGCTGCTGGTAGACGAGTTTGTGGACACTGAGTTCCCATGATCTTTCTTCTCATGATAGCACATTCTAGTTGCCAGCAAAGAGCTAGGAAGAGACAAATGAAAACTGAAATTCCCAGATGAAAAGGGAAGTGCAAAATTCAGAAAACAGGCCCATTCTTCCATGGTTTACCTGCTACTGAGAAGGGGAGTTTCCTAAGGCACATCCAATGTCATTGTCCTTCTACATCCCAGGGAGGAGATCCTCTGGATATGTTCAGTTATAAAAGGACCAAAGCATACAATCATCCCACAATTTCGCAATCAAGTGTTTTCCTTGACAATGAAATGGCTTTAATTCATAAATGGCTCTTGATGGCTTTGACTCATACTCACTCGGTGCTGATCCTACTGGGTCATTAGGTGAGAGTGTTGTGCCTTCCCCTCTTGCCTTGCTGCCACACTCCTGGCTACATGCACAGTTACACCCCCTACCCTGACACTCCTTCCCAGACCTCAATAGCCCACTCATGGGGAAGAACACTCAATAACCTGTTTCTTTTGGCTCTCACTATAGTCACCATGCTGCCTGACTTTCCCATTACACAAACTGAGACCTGACTCCAAACAGCATGACAATAATGAAACTTATCTCCATGTTTCATTCATTCATTCATTCACTACCCCACCACTCACTGGAACTTGGGAGACTTAACTTGCCCATTTAAATAGAATAATTATGAGAATTAAAATGAACGAATCTATGGCTATGGACTACATAGTTTATATATTCAAGATGCGTTAATCATTCTCATTATTGTTGTTTTCATTATTACCCTCTTATCATTTATCCAAATATTTACTGACGTCAACTCTGTGCCAGGTACACGTTACAGAGCATGCCAAAAAAAAATGCAAAAGAGACTGTGTTTGAGCAGCTTAGTGCTGGAATGGTCTGCAACACCACCCTCTGTCTCCCTCTATAGTTTGTTACCTGTTAAAAAAGAAAAAGCACAAATACACAGAAAAAACCCTTCACAAATAAAGCATTTCTTTTAGAAGTTTAGAAATTCTTCATATTCTCTTGGGTAATGACATCTCTGTCAAAATGATTTCTTCCCCTGTACTACAGTGCTCATCTCAATGTAGGACAGAAGCCATTGTGAAAAGATGAAGTTGTATGCATTGTCTGAGATGTTTATCTTTGCCCTTGTCAAATGTCAGAGAAGCAAGATGGTCCAAGACCAATGACAGGACAGTCCAAAGTCCAACCATGCAGACCCAGAATGGTGCAACCAACTAGTGATCACAACGCCTGGTGGCTGTAACTGGAACTACACCATGACTTCACAATTAATGAAACAGGGTAACCTTGAGGGTTACATGGGAATGGCCCAATTATGAGACTATTTAAGAAATTAAAGTTGAAGACAGCACACTCTTTGGGAGGCAGTATGTAACAATGATAGAGCCAGACAGATTTCAGACTGTCAAATCAGTGAGGTAGGGGGACCTTGGGCAAGTTACTTAACCTCTAAATCAATGTTCTCATCTGAACCAGAATCATAGTGATGCTTATCTCATAAAGTCAATATGAAGACAATGTGAAATTTTGAATGTGCTAGTGCAAACCATGGCCAGATCTTTCAAAATGTTAATACCTGTTGCCTCAAAGTCCTCAGACTCCCAGCCACTGGATTCAGTGTCATTAATCCACCATCTATTCAAGCACAAGCCCCTCTTGCTTTGGTCCTTGAAAAATGGTAATTCCCCCATGTTTCTGGAAGTACCATTTGGTCCCAAACATGACTTTCTGGTACCATCTTGACTGAAGACTATAGACAGTGCACACTTTACCTCTACTTGCTCTAGAAAGGGCCACAAAAAAGGAAACATAGTGACAGCTTTGTGACAGGAAATAGTAAAACTGGCTGCACAAATTCTCTGTCTCTGTACACATGCCTCTTTGCTGAGAGGTTCCAACCACTGATGCCTGATCCTCTCAGAGTTGCAGGTACTCCCATCAAGCTGGGAAGAGGTCTCTCACCCACTCTGCTGTGCCCACTCGAGGGGCTAACAAGTTTGTCTTGCCTCCAATGTGTCACAAAACTGTAGAAACTCCCATTTCCCACCCAATTGCTTTTATCTCCCTATGAAGTGCTAGCACATACTGTCCTTAGAACCAATATCCTATCAGATACTTGGCCCTGCTGCAGAACCTTACTAACTAGTTCTATCTCTTCATTTATGATAAAGCCCTGCTCAAAGTCTGTCAGGATTTCCTGAGACCTGGCCTCCATGGGCCCAAGTGACTCCCAGTTAAGAACTTTACTTTATTTCAGTTATCCATTGCTAGGTAACAAACCAAACCAAAATGCTGTTAGGTCAGCTGGGTGGTCCCTCGTGTACAACATGAGTCATCTGACTGATCACCAGCTGATGATCCAAGATGGCACATTTCTGATTGTTGATATCAGCCTGTCAGATGGGTTTCTGTCTCCTTGTGGTCTCTTATTCTTCAAATGGTGAGTTGACAGCTTTCCAAGAGGGCAGGAGTGGGAGTTGCACAACCTCTTAAAGCTTAGGATCAGAAATCACACAGTGCTACTTCTGCATTCTAATTGGTTAAAGTAAGTCACAGGAACATCCTAAATACCAAAGAAATAAATCTACCTGCTGATGGGCTGAGAACAAAGTTATATTTCAAAGGAGTGAACAAGCCAAAAGCAATATTGTCATCACTCCAAGAGCCTCCAAGGGCCAAAAATCACTTTGACAGGGCCAGAGACTGGAAGTGCCCTCAGCAATCGGGTGACTTTGGCACAGAGATAACAATTGTGGGAGATGATGAAAAGAGGAAGACTGTGAGAGGCCATCTTTCAGAGCTGTTTTAAGACTGCTTGTTTTGGGGCTGGTGGAGTGGCTCAAGTGGTAGAGTGCATGCATTGTAAGTGTGAGGCCCTGCATTCAAACTCCAGTACTGCCCGAAAAGAGTCTTTGTTTGGAAACAATGTTGGAGAGAAAGGTAAAAGAAGGATGGAAAGAACCTAAGGTCAAGACAGAATATGAGGTTCTCATCCTATTTGGGATTTTGATAGTGGCTGTATTAAATCTTTAGATAAATCTAGGGAGAATGGACATCTTTGCAATATTGAGTATTTCATGTCATAAAATGGTACATCATTTCACATATTTAGATCTTGCTTGTTGCCTTTCAATTACTATTTTTGTAATTTTTCCCTAGCGGCTTTTTGCATCATTTGTTAGATGTATACCTGGATGCTTCATATTTTCATACTATTTTAGACTATCTTTTAACTCACTTAGTATCTGTTTTTTCTGTTATTATCTGTTTCTTGCTAGTATATGTAGAAATATGTTTAACTTATAAATTAATTACTCTGCTAAACTTGTTAATTGCAACTTGTCGATGGAGTCTTTTGAATTACCTATATACATCGTGTTATAATTTCCGAACAGTGGCAGCTTGGATTATTCAATCCTATTTCTTATCTTAGTGTATCGGTAAGAACACCAGTGTGATATTGGTTAGAAACAGAGGTGGGATTTATCTGGCTTCTGTTCAGATGGAAAGTTTCCAGCACTTTGCCAATGAGAATGATCCCATCGTTTTGAGTAGGTGCATCACAGTGGTTAAGGGAATACTCTTCTATCAGAGTTTGCTTCAAGTTTGTACCATGCTTGGATGTTAAAAATTCAAGTACTTTTTTTCACAATTCATAGAAGTCATGTAAGTTTTCCCTTTACTCAGTTACTGCAGTTGATTATTTTCATTGATTTTTCTAATGATAAAGAAGCATTCCTGAGATAAACTCCCTTGGTAATGATGAATTGTCCTTTTTATGTATTCCTAGATTTCATTTGGTAAAATTGGCCTAGAAGTTTTACACTCATTTATTTTTATTGACCTTGTAGGTTATAAAATTATGCTAGCTTCATAACATGAAGTTAAAATTCTTTGTTTATTGAAGCTAAAAAGTTAATCTCGCAGAAGTAGAGAAGAGAGCCTGTGGAGTGGCTCAAGTGGTAGAGTGCCTGCCTAGCAGGCATGAGGCCCTGAGCTCAAATCCCAGTACTTCCAAAAAAGGGGGGAAAAAATAGAAAATAAAATAATGACTACCAGAGCCTGGGAAGGGTATAGGGGACAAGAGAGAGAAAGGACAGGGACAGGGGTACAGTTGGGCAGGAGGAGTAACTTCTAATTTTTTATGGCATAATGGGGTAACTCTAGTTGACAACCAATTAATTATATATTTCAGATATCTAGTAGAGAGTATTCTAAATGTTCATAACACAGAGAAATGTGTTTCCTTATCCTTCCTCAGATAAGTGTCTGAGGTGATAGATATATCAATTACACAGTGCATGCAAGTATTGAAATGTCGTTCATGTACAATTACCATATGACAGAAATAAAAGCACATTTTTATAGAACTATTTGCTCCTTAAATTAGTGATAGAACTTTCTGTTAAAGCTTTCTGGAAAGATTTTTTTTAATTAATTCAATTTCATTAAGGACAAAAACTATTCAGACTTTATCTTTCTTCTTCAATTGGTTTTGATAGGTTACTACTTTCAGAATGTGCCTTTTCCATTTAATTTGTTTTTACTAGCTACCATATATATGATCTTTTTTAATTTCCTGAACTTATCCCCCAGTCTGTATCAGTTTTTCCTCTATTAACTTGCTTTTATATGTGTGTGCTGTTTCTGTTCTTCTATTTTCCTTGCAATTATTTTGTTTGTGAAATGGGTATTTTTCTAGTTCATTGCAATAATGAATCTTCCAATTCATGAACATGATATATTTCCCTATGTAGGTTTTCTTTAACATTTCTCAATCAAGTTTTGTAATTTTCTCTTTTAAATTTGAAGAACTTAACACTGACATTTTTCTCGAAATACTGCTTTGATTGTATCTCCCAAGTATTCTATATTTTTATTCAGCTACAAAGTTTATAACATAGATTATGATTAATTATTTGATTCAATGAGTTATTTATAAATGAGTTTTTAATTTCAAAATATAAGAACATTTTCTTATTGTCTTTTTTGTTATTGATTTCTTGCCTAGTAGCAGTGTGTCATAAGATATGCTCTGTAATTTCTCAGTCATTTGAAAATATTAAGACTTGCTTTCTGGATCATTTTCACATATGTTTCCTATATGAAAAGAATGTGAACACTGCATTTATGGGGGACAGTGTTCTTAATATGATCATTTGCTCAAGTTATTTAATCCTTTATATCCTGACAGATTTGGGGTGTGCTTATTCTATGAATTACTGAGAATGATGTATTAAAATCTACTAAGAATATGTACATGGTTGTATCTCCTTATAGTTCTATTAGTGTGTATGTATATGTAGTACATACACATAAACATATATAAGTATCCTATTAAGTAAAGTCTAAAGATTTAAAACAGTAATACTTTCCTGGTAAACTGAACTTTTATCATAATTGATTCTCTTTATCCTTAGTCTCTTAATGACTTTTTTTTTGCAGTACTGCGACTTGAACTCAGGGCCTTCAGCTTGAACCACTCCACCAGCCCTATTTTTGTGATGGGTTTTTTTCAAGATAGGGTCTCATGAAACTGTTTGCCTGTGCTGGCTTTGAACCACAATCCTCCTGATCTCTGCCTCCTGAGTAGCTAGGCTTACAGGCATGAGCCACCAGCGCCCAGCTCCGATTATGATTTTTGACTTAATGTCTACTAGTTCTGACAGAAGTACAGCTATTTAGCTTTTTTGTTATTGGTTGCATAGTATTTCTTCTTAACCTTTTTAAGATGAAATAGTCTATTAGAAATAGCATGTGGTTGTTTTTCTGTTCCAGTTTTGTCTTAAACTGAAGATTTTGGCTCACTAACATTTAAATTAATACTGATATATTTGATAAAATGTTTCTGTAGGTTTGGTTTAAAAAACTTAGTTTGTGCTTTCTCTTTACTCAATCTATTTATCATTCTCCTTTCTACCTTTTCCGGCCTTAGGTGTTTTTTTTTTTTATATGCTTACATTTTATTGAATTTGTTAATGTTACAAACCCATGCCTGAGAATCCAGAGAAAGAAATGATACAATGGACAGTCTCATCCACCCATAATACAGTATATTAAAACTTGATTCATGTGCATTTTGTAATTTCACAATCTTTTAAAAAATTATACTAAGAGTTGGAATTTAAATTTGCTGCAGGTCTTCAGATTTCCAGTACAGTATGCCATTAAATAAACCCTTTCATATTTGTCTCAGTTCATTTCTTAATAACATAACTCCCAGCAAAATTTTGTGGGAAAAATGCATACTTAAGGAAAGTACGTAGCTCAATGTCCAAGAGATTACCTGTTAAACTTTTTGGTTCCTGAATGAAGTCTTCAGTTTAACCAAAATCTCTTATTTCTTGTCTCATCATTATACCTGCTTCTGGCTGACTCAGCTACTCACTCAAGTACATCACACCCAAGTAAACAAGAAGGCAGACATGGTAATGTAATTCTACCTTAAGGATGCTATTATTGCCCAGAAGTGTCTGTCAGTCTTCAGGAGACACTAGCCTCCAAGGAGCCCAATTCCTTCACTCATCACAACTGAACTCTCACACGTGCTCTCACACGAAGAGAGTTTTACTCATCCATTTGCTTCACTCTTGCCAGTATCAACTCATGCATTTGGCAAAGGGACTCCAAGAAATCCCAGACCTTACATCAAGTGATCACATCCCACTATGGACTATTTCTATTGAACCAAAGACACAAATCTAGGAAACTGCTAGACTATCTCATTAAATAGAAAAATACTTCGGTATCCTGGGATCTTTCCTCAATTCTTTTTCAAGGACTCAGTAGAAGTGGATAGTTTACACTGTAACTATTAAAACATAAGTGACACATCTCTGACTTTGTTACCCTGCCTTTCCAAATGATACTGAAGACACCAAAGGCTGACAACAAAACTAAGTTGGGGACAATCACTTCGTCCAATACCTTAAACATTTTGGCACAAATATATAAGAAATTTTCATTAAAGACCATGCAAGATCTATGAACTTCGGTGGGTGCTAAGGTGAAGATTTGCTCAGGTTGCTGTCAATCTTTAAGGACAGGTCAGCGTATCTCTTCACCTGAGCAGACACCACTCTTTCCACAGCAGTCCATAATTTAGACCTGATTAGAGGTCTGAAGTAGGGCTTCTGTCTTCTTCTAGCCTTTATATAAAAGGCTATTTGGTTCTACTCTAGGGACTGGCAAATTCACAAGACAGTTCACAATTCTAATGCATATTTCAGGTTTCTTACTTAATCAAGCAGAATGCACTTGATTAAAAGAGCATATTCCAAGTCAAAGCAAAAAAGCTGGCCCTAGATTTTATATCAATTCTTTTTTTCCCATTCTTCTGGTTTGGAAATTATATATCATTATATATTCTATTCTTTTATTTTTATGGTTGCCTTATAAATTGTGACATGCATGCTGAATTTATCAATGTCTAAAATTGTTTTACTTTCCTGCATTCAAAACCAGGACCTTAAAACATACAGTCATGAACAAAACAACTGAAAAGACTCAAAATGCTCTTTTTCATGGTGCCTCTTCGGCAATCAGCTCTTTAAGATGAAATGGAATATTTATGTCCTCCCAGCCACTGCCTGCAACAAATCTATCTAAGTGAACAATAAATGTAAACTACCATTCCTTTTTACAAAGTGTATGCCTACAGAAGTTGCTTCTGAGGCCCTGGGTGAAAAGTAGAAAGGCAATGTGATCCAAATCTAGTAGGTAAGATTATTCCTGTTATAGGCCAAAGAGAACTATGGAATGAAAGCACAAATCTGTTCAGGGTTGCTTTGTGGATGCCAATCTGAGCGTTCTCAAGTCAGTTATTATAAAAAACAAAAAAGGAGGGGGAGGAGAATACTGTGCTGATACTGCTGTGCCTCTTCACTGAGTTCCCAAAGAGCTAGAAGAATCCACAGGTGTTCCAATCCCTCTGAAGATGGGGTCTGCCAGTGTGTTGAGCTCCTGAACCAAAAAGGTAAAAAACCCAGGAACAAAGACCCACAATTCCATGCCTGGTTACTCCATGTGTCTGGGAACTCAGATCTCTGCATCTTGCTTGGAGGAAGCAGCACACTAGGAAAAGGCTGCAGAAGATGCTAAACTTTTGGCCAAGAGAATGAAGGATGTCAAAGAAAAATACCAGGAACAGATTGCAAAGAGATGGAGACTGTCTGCTGTAAGAACTGATACCTCTGAGTTCAGTCAAAAATGAGATTTTCTAAAAGTAACAAATAAATGAGATCCAACCTCTAAGAGGAAGAGAGGGGCAGAGAGGAGAGAGAGAGAAAATATCAGATATTAAGCACCAATTATGAAACACTCTTTGCATTTTATTTAAGTAAATAAAAGCCAAGCTTAAAAATACAGTTAGTCTTCCATATCCAAAGGTTCCACATCCACGGATTCAACCAGCTGAGAATTAATACTATTTGGTAAAACAAAATTGCATCTGTACTGGACTGGACTGTGCAGACTTTTTCTTGTCATTATTCCCTGAACAGTACAGTATAGTACATAGCATTTTTATTGCATTAGCTACCATAAGGAATCTAAATATTATTTAAAGTATATGGAAGGACGTGTGTAGGCTACATGCAAACACTACACCATTTTACACAAGAGACATGACCAACTACAGATTTTGGTATTATAAGAGGTACTTAAACTGCTAAAAAAGCATCAAGGGCCCACAAATTAACTAAAAGCAGGAGAAAAGCATCACATTTCTGTCTTCATTTTGTATTGTCTTTGCTCTAAGCCGTTTTCTCTGCAGTCACTTTGCAATCATCTTGGATTCCAGGAAAGACAGAACTGATAACATCTTCATGAAAAGTGTAGACCACCTGCCAGGCAACAATTACTAGATAATATCTTCTCAACAACCCTTGAAGAATAAGGTCATACCTATAACTGGAACTACATATATATACCTCTCTCCCAGCCCCCAGTTCTTTGTCTATTTAAACCTAAAGCTTGTGTCTATACCCCAAAGATGGCCTGTCTGAGTGCTTATTTTGTCTCTTCCCAAGGCGTGTCCTGGACTATGTAATAAGTCTCCTTTCTCTGTTCTTCACACTATCTTTTTTTTTTTTTTTTGGCGTATAGGGGTGAGTGGGCAGACCTAACATTTGGAAGACTAGGAGTTTGGGCCAAGGGTCCAAAACTCTGGCTCCAGTATCTTCATTGGTTCCTGGGACCAACCTCCCATGGATACAAAGGAACCATTATAGCTAAAGCTGACTTTTTTTTTTTTTTTTTGGTGGGACAGGGGTTTGAACTCAGGGCTTGGAGCTCACAAAGCAGATGCTCTTACCACTGAGCCATACCACCAGCCCTCCGTTATATCTATAGGGAGCTGTGAACTAAAAGAATTGACTTTCCAAATACAATGCCTAGAAACTTTACAGCTACAATAATTGAGCATGCATGCTGGAGTTGTGAATGTGAACAATGTCCCCAAGGGAGTTTTGTAATGTTACTCTAATGGAGTCTGGCATTCGGCTTATGACTTCAATCCAGCTCCCGGGGACACTTTTGCCAGATCATCTTCTCCAGTCATAGTATCAAGACCCAAGGGCACAATGTAAGTTATTCCAGGACAACTGGGATATCCAACATTGGTACCAACATCCTCAGCCCATGGGCAAAATCCTTATTCCTGGTGGGCAAACATTGTACACTGCTGCAGCAGATCTACGGATTTTATTCCAATGCTCTCAAAAAAAAGAAAAAAAAGAGTCAGGAAAATTGGAAAGCAGTATTTCCTAGGCAGCCTGGGCAGATATGAAAAAACCAACTATTTTACCTGTTAAAGACCAATTCAGTTCATTAGAAGGAAAATGGAAGTAACTGGCTGGGTCAGTCACTCAAATTATGTGACTGCTTCACTGGGATGGCTTTCTTACTCTTTGTCCACATCTGGACCCTATAAGAAAAGAGAGGTTACATAACTGGGATGCTGAATCCATAGCAGGTAAGTCCTGTACCTGGAGTCATGACATTAAAAGCATTTGGGGAGCCCTGAGCTGTCATGGGATGGGGAGAGAAGAAAAATACTGATGACATAACCCAAGGACTTAATTCCAAATGTTCCCTGAATCTTTGAGAAAAAACTATTTTGTTTTCATGAGAGTAAATGTGGGGTAATGACAAATGAATTCAAGTGGATATTGCTTTTAAGGATTTCTAAGTCCCTCTGCATAACTGTGCTCCCTTGCTTGGCTATCTGGAAGGCTGATGTGTATTATATCTCCTTCCTACCCACCAAAGGTCAGTGGGAAACTTGTGTTCTCCTTCCTGCCTGCGTCTGTCATTCTCTCATGCAATGGTTCATATATAGTGTGTGTCCCCCCAAAGATTCATGTTTCAGAAGCTTGGTCACCTGTATGGTGGTACTGAAATGATAGAAACTTTAAGAGGCAGGTCTAATTGGAAGGTAGAAGGTAGTTAGGTCATTAGGGCTCTGCCTTGGAAGGGATTAGGTAGTTCTCATAGGTCCTAGGTTAGTTTTTGCAAGAGTGAGTTGTCATAAGAAGAGTAAGCCTGGTCCTTGAATCTGTCTTGCTTCCTGTCTGACTATGTGATTTCTCCTTCCCTTACATCCTTCCAACATGATACCATCTTCCATGTCATATAGTCAGAAAGGTCTCATCAGAGGCCAAAGCAATAGGGTCACCCAATCTTGGACTTTCAACCTCCAAAACTCTTAGCTAAACAAACACCTTTTCTTTATACATTAACCAGTCCCAAGTATTTTGCTATAGCAACAGCAAAGTAAAATACCTCACCTCATTATTTGGGTGGCAGATAGTCATTCACCCACACATTACTGAGTACGGATGCCATCCCACAATAAAAACACGAATAACTGAATCAAGCAGAGAGGTCCATCTGCACAGGACTCCACTTCTATTTGGGGCTACAAGAGTTAGAAAACACTGATTTTGTGTTGTCTATTCCCCTGCTATAGTCAGTCTTAAACAATGCAGTACGTCTACCACCAAGAAATTGTTCTTAAGCCATGAGTTCCATAGCTTTACTAACTCTGGTTTAGGAAGCTCATCCATTTATTTTTTTTTCTCAACTACTTCTTCCATTCAGCATCTCACGTGGCCATATTTTTTAAGTTTTTGTGAGGATTTTAGTATAACAGGATAAAGTAGGGAGAAATGAAAAAAAAGAGGGGGAGAGAAAGCACCTGTTGCTAGAATTGTGTGTGTTTGGGGGTGGGGGATGAGCTGAAAAGTGGTTGTCTTTTTTGTGGGCTTTATATGCTCTGAGATGGGGAAATACACGTCACCAAATCTAGCAACCCATGCTCATTAGGGAAAATGGTTCTGGGTGGCTACAGTGGGTGTTGTTTATTATTCTAAAACATGGAGATGTGATCTAGGCCTACCCAAAACACAGGGAAGACATGCCCTTTGACTAGGAATGTCTTCCAACTTTGTCTCTTTACCCATTTAGGAAGAGTTTGTAGCTTTTTAACATCTCAAAGGAAAAGGCAGATGTAGATAGCCCCTTTATGTTTCCCTATTTTGAAAACTTAATATCTAAAAGGCTGTGAGAGGGTCTTGTAACCCTGGTTTTTCAGTATACCTCCTAGTTTTAAGTCTGAGTCCTTAAACTTTTCTGTCTCCTCATTTATCTATCTTATCTCTCAGGCCTAATTCCCCCCCTAAAAAATATTGGTCCTTTTAATCTTAAAAAGAGTACAGAGACTGATGGTCCATTTTGCATAGCTACTTCTGAGTTGAAATTGGGTGCTGGCCCTACCTAGCAAGAGAACCAAAAAGTCATTTTCCTATTTTAGTTAGGAGGTGACATGAGAAATTCAGTTGGCAGGAAATGAGAACCAGAAGACATTCTGGTAAAAGTTACTTTTTCACTAAAAGACAAGTCAAACAGAAATTAATGAAAACCATCCTTTAAAAGTAAAAAGTTTTTCCTTGTGAATAAAGTTAATAGGATTCTTAAAGAGAATCATAAAAACATTAAGTAAATGTAAAATCTAGATTTGTTGATAACACCTGCCATCCACAGAAACATTATAGCTGATTGATCACTACCACAAAAATGCAACGTAGGCCCATCTGTTGTCTATTTCAGATACTAATGGTTGGGATCACAGTCATCCTTTGTGGACAATGTTGAAGTTGAATACTGAGTGCCTTCTGGAGGGAGGAGGTTAACTTTAAATTCTTTAATGACTCACAGGAATAAAATTCATAAAATTCTTCAGTCGTTGATGAATCTGGCTGTCTGCTTTTGCTGTGTGGACTCAAGAGAAATAGTTTTTATTTTTGAAATGTAAATCCAAGAAGAATGTCCTTAGATGTGATAGCATCTAAGTTTTGAAAAATAAGCCATAGACTGTAATCTTCCCCACCTTTGAATGAGAACTTTTAATGTCATGCCCTGCTTTTTAGTTATATAGAGAGAGGCTTTTCTAAATTTGGAATTTTTAAGGATAGGGCAGATACCAGTAAATCTTTAAAATTTGAGACTTTTTGTTGCTTCCAACTTCATTCCAGGTGTTTACCGACAGGTCCTAGGTTGACTCATACAAGGACTTAGTTACCCTAAAGCTAGGGACCCAAATCCTATAAAACTCAGCCATTCTCAGATAAGTTTTGAGCTGTTTCTTAAAGGTGGCCCTACTTTTATTAAGGAGGTCTTTCTTTTCTCGGGGAGTTACAATGTGGCCTAGATATTTTACTTTTTGTGGGGAGACTGATGCCATTTGTGGAGAGACCCAGTATCCTGTACATACCAAGAAACTAAGATCATCTGCATATGGGGCCAAGGCTCCAGTTGAAAGTTAAGGACTTTAATTCCATTGCTAAGGCTTTTATGATTGTTAATCCCTTTTTAAGTTTAAAATCTGACACACTGAGTTGTCAGAGAACAAAAAGTTTCATTCGTCTCCTTGGTTATCTCTAGCATCAGATCTAATGTTGTTACCCCTTACAAAAATAAAACCAAGAGTATAATCAATGATTCATGCATCGTGATGGGATAGATTTAATTGCTAAGAATAAGATTTTCAGTTAAACTGCCACAAGGCCATTTTTTACTATCTGAAGTGGCCCATATTCTTGGCCAGGGTTGGGGAGATGCAGTAGCTCTTAATTGGGCCAAAGTGATGCATTAAGGCACTGTGGCCTGGAATCACAGGATTCTGGAGGAACCCGATAAGATTCTGAGGTCTTATTTAGGCCTCTTTATTTCCAACCTTTGTTTTCCTGACGTTAACTGATGTTAAGTAGTATGTAAGACTCATCACTTAGAATAGAAGTGTTTGGGTGAAGGACCCAAGAATGACAACATCTGCTTATCAATGACTTCAGGACCCCATTAAGGGATATCCTATTGGTTGGGAGGAGTGGAGATATGAAGTGAGAGATAGAAGATTTGTGAGGGTACAGAGAATGGAGAAGAAAGAGGAGATTCTTGGCATGCTAGATGTGGTGGGATAGAATCAAGTTGAGGAGGGGAACTAATGTTGGGATTAGGTTGAGTAGAGTTCCGTAGGAATCTAATGAAAGACACCAAATCCCCAAGACAATAGGAAAGCCCTATTTCAACCCACTTTAAGTTCTGTCCATGATTTCTTTACTGCCTTCTGCACTGCATCCATAGCGTACCCGTGGTGAAAGGTAGCCTAGTCCAAGGCCTTTTTGCCTGGATCTATGCCTGTACGGGTCATGTTCAAATATGGAGGCATTATATAGAGCAAGAGAGAAAACACACATCAGGTCCCTGGTGCCTGACTCAGATCAGATCAGTATTTCCACCCTACACAAACACATGTGCATACATGCACACACAGGCATACACACATACTCACACCCATGCACACATACGAATAACAGAACCAGCCTCTCATTGTCCTTTAAGAATTCAGTCCTCTGGTTGTTCTTGCCTACCCTGGGGGAAGAATCCAGGCAAACTAAAAAGTACTCTTTCTTCTACCTAATTTTATATAGAGAGAGTTTTAAAAGAATCGAGAATATGAGAGCAATTAGTAGCAGGTGTTTTTTTGTTGTGATGGTTAATCTTGACCCTTGAATGGATTGAGAAGCACCTATCAGAGTTGTTAAAACACACTTCTGAGGGCACCTGAGAGGGTGTTTCCAGAGAGTGTTATGTGAAGGGAAGACCACCCTCCCCCGAATGTTGGTGGCACCATCCCATAAATTACGGCCTATGTGAGAATAAAAGGGGAGAGAGGAGCAGCCAGCTAGTGCAGGCATTCCAACTCTCTGCTTTCTGGCCACCATGAAGTGAGCATGTGAGCAGCCTCCACCACCATGATTTTCAGCCCTGCCCCACACCTAAAGCAATGAGGTCAAAAAACCATGGACTAAGACCTCTGAAACCAAGAGCTAAATAAATCCTTCCTCCCTTAAGTTGTTTTTCTCAGGTATTTGTCACAGCCCTGAAAAGTCTTCAAAATCTAACACAGTTATTACCTTTCTCTACTTCCTAGAATGTAGTTTGTTTTTTTCTTCTATTATATATATACATATATTGTTTATATGCATATATACATTGTATATACGTACATATCATATATAGATATTGAATATGTGTGTATGTACACCATAAATACATAATATATGTATACATATGTACACTGTATATACAATAGTTATTCTAAGTCCTTCAACCTTGGCCAGGATTCTATCATAAGATATAGCATATATTAGCTGCCATAAATATTATAGATGGTACGTGTTTATATCTGTATATCTCACGTGCAAATACCAGGAGTTGCATATTCCTTGCTAATCCCTGCAGATCCACCTCCCACTTGTCTATGCTGATTCATCTATGGGCTCTTGTTCTCCTGCTTGTGGCAGTGCTCCACTACTGGGAGACAAGGGGCAATGGCAGGAGATAGACGAATGGGAGTTTGGGATTTGTATTACCTCTGCTCTCTCCCTGCCTGCTGCAGGGAACTGTCTGTTTCCTAACATAGACCAGAGATACTGCCAAGGCCTCTCTCTCTCTTACCTTAGTGGAGCTGAACCCCCTCTTCCCTTCCTCCTTCGGGCACCAGCTGGCAAAGATCTCTGGTGTTGCCAGCCCCAGTATGCTGCATTGCCACGTGCTGGTCTCCTTCAATTTTACTCACATCTTTGGAAATAGCTCCTTACTAAGCTCCCATTTGAGGGAGGCTATTTCTTTCCTATGAGGATATTGACTGGTACAAATGGATAATGCAAATACCCCATTAAAAACCCTAATAAAATTAAAAGTTGAGCTTCCTGAATGGTTGGGCCTGCTTCCCCATCCTTGAGGTAATTCCTTTCTTGAAGCTGAGCACATATGATTAATCACATTAATCCCATTGCCGCCCTTCTCCCCTTGACCCTTGCTGAGGGAAAACCAACCAGTCAACAGTGACTTGGAACTCTCTTCCTGGTCCCAAAGCCTCCACATACATACTTCTCTCCCCCTCCTTACCTTAACTTCCACTCTCCCCAAAGCTGCCCTTTCAATCCCCCTGGGCAGATATGGGCTCTCATTCCCCAGAGCCCAAGGCTTCTTCTTGAGAGGGGCCCTCTGCCCCCTGGGCTAGCATCTCTGCAGTGTTTCCTTAGGCTGTGATATTCACAATGTATCTAGGCACATGTTTCCATCCTGTCCTGTTCAGTCATCCTGTGTGAATTCAATGCTTATGGCAGAGACCACTTTATAATCTGTGAGAGCCAGCACAAAAAAAAATGGGGGGGGGGTCTTTTACTAAAAAAGTATCATTAAAGATATTAAGATGTAAAGCTCTTGCCTTTAAAATATTCTCTTGCATATCAAATATAATAGGAATAATAATGATTCATGAGCAACTTAAACCTACAGATTGCAAAAATAGTCTTTTTGTTGTCACAATTTTATACAGTACAATAAATACTACTACTTTATTAATGTGTTGGCTTGATCAATCATAATATTTTTTCTGGCTTTTCTTCAAATTCACTTTTCAGGTTATCAAAATTTGTAGTTTTCGTAACTTCTTTAAATAACATATCAATTTTTCAAGACCAACATGGTGACTTATGCCTATAGTTCTAGCACTAGGGAGATTGAAGTAGCAGGATTGTGAGTTCAAGGCCATCCTGGGTCATTAGATCAAGTTCAATGCTGGCCTACACCATACAGAAAGACATGCCTCAAAAAAAAAAAATCAATTTTCAACCAATTGATACAGACAAAAGTAATATCAGTTGTTCTTAGAAAGTGCAGGATAACAAATAACTTTTTTTTTTTTTTACGGTGCTAGGGTTTGAAATCAGGGCCTCACTGCTTACAAGGCAAGCACTCTACCTCTTTGAGTCACATTTCTAGCCCAACAAATAACATTTTTTAAATTGCTTATTCATTTATTCATATGTGTATACATTGTTTGGGCCATCTGTCCCCCCTCTCCCTCGCTTCCAGGCAGAACGTGTTCTGCCCTCTATCCAATTTTGTTGAAGAGAAAACATAAGAGATAAGACATAGCATTTTTTGCTAGCTTGAGATAAAGATAGTTATACAGAGAGATTCCTAGCATTGCTTCCATGTACATGTGTATTGCAGTCCACATTGGTTCATCTCTACCAGACCTCTTCACTACTTCCTGGTCACCTTCCAATAGTGGCCTCTGCCAGTTTAAGATTACTTTATTAGCTCCTCTACAGTGGGCACATCAAATACTTTCAAGTTTTAGATTTCCTTCCTTTTCCCTATTCCTTCTGTATGCATTCTCCCCTTAGTGTGTGACCCATGTCTAATAATATCACTGCATTTGTTTTATGTCTATAATCTGCATATGAGGGAGAACATGCAATTTTTGGTCTGCTGAGCCTAGCTAATTTTGCTTAAGATGATGTTTTCCAGTTCCATCCATTTTACTTGTGAATGAAAAACTTTCATTCTTCTTTGTGGCTGAGTAAAATTCCATTGTGTATAAATACCACATTCTCTTGATCCATTTGTCAGTAATGGGGCATCTTGGTTGTTTCCATAGCTTGGCTATTGTGAATAGCGCTGCAATAAACACGGATGTGCAGGTGCCTCTGGAGTAACCTGAGTCACATTCTTTTGGGTATATTCCTAGGAGTGGGATTGCTGGATCATATGGCAGATCTATGTTTAATTTTTTAAGAAGCCTCCATATTATTTTCCAAAGTGGTTGTACTAGCTTACATTCCCACCAGCAGTGTGTGAGGGTTCCTTTCTCCCTGCATCCTCACCAACATTTGTTGTTAGTGGTGTTTTTGATGATAACTATTCTAACAGGGGTGAGGTGGTATCTTAGAGTGGTTTTGATTTGCATTTCCTTTATGGTCGGGGATGGTGAGCATTTTTTCATGTGTTTTTTTGCCATTTGGATTTTTTCCTTTGAAAAAGTTCTGTTTAGTTCAGTTGCCTACTTCTTTCTTCGTTCATTGATTTTGGGGCAGTTTAGTTTTTTGAGCTCCCTGTGTATTCTGGTTATCAGTCTTTTTTCTGATGTATAGCCAGTGAATATTTTCTCCTACTCTGTGGGTGGTCTCTTCAGTTTAGAGACCATTTCTTTTGTTGTACAGAAGCTTTTTAACTTTATGTAGTCCTTGTTAGGACCCGGAATCCTATTTCCCCGAGAGACAGAGAGCCAGGCGTGAATGCAATCAACAAAGCAGAGTTTATTGGGCTGGCTAGCCAGGGTCGAGCTCCCACACGGACACGCAGGACCAGTTAGGAAAACACGACCCTGAGCCTCTTTAGGGGAAATCTTATATAGACTGCGGTGGCGTGCATATTTTCGTTATCAACATTAGGCAAGCAGGCAGAGCACATCTTGCACGTACCTCACATCTTGCACGTACCGCACATCTTGCTCGTACCTCACATCTTGCACGTACCTCTCATTCGCATTCCTCACATTCTATATGCCCTAACCGAGCCCTGCCGCATTGCTTATCTTATCTACACGGGGTGTTTGGTACTGGTTTCTCCAACAAGGGGGTTGGGGCCCGCTGAGACCTCCTATTCCTTTCATTCCCCCCTTTCTTACAGCCTAAATTGAGGAATCATTCTCAAGGGGATGAAGAGCCTGATATTGTTGGCGGAGGACCAGAAGTTGGATAGTATTAATTCGACTTTTGACAAAAGTCATAAGTCGGTTTAGAATCCAGGGTCCTATGGTAACAAGCAATAGGATGATTATTATTGGCCCTGCTAATGCAGATAAAAGGGTAGCCAACCATGGGGACTGGTTAAACCAAGACTCGAACCAGCTTTCCCCGGCCTCTCTTTCTCGTTTTCTTTGTTTTAGACTCTTTCGAAATTTAGACATGGAGTCACGAACAACTCCGGTATGGTCAGCGTAAAAACAACATTCTTCCCCTAGAGCAACACATAGTCCCCCCTTTTGGAGGAACAGCAAATCCAGACCTCGTCGGTTTTGAAGTACTACCTCGGACAGAGAAGTGAGGGATTTTTCCAGGTGGCTAATGGTGGTTTCTATTCTCTCTATATCTTCGTCTATGGTTGCGCGCAGCGAAGACATCCCTTTATGTTGAGTGGCCAGGGAGGCTATGCCGGTCCCTGCCCCAGCCACTCCTAAGCTAAGCAGGGTAGCAATGGTTAAAGTAGAAATAGGCTCTCATTTTTTTTTTTTCCTTCAACCATTTTTGTATTCCAGTATGAATATAGACTCTCCTCTGAATGATAGAGGATGCGGGGCAGCACAGCCACCATGACACAAAATTTTTTGGAGCTGTTAAACACCTTAGTTGATAGGCAAGGGGTGAGCCCGGACCGTGAGCATAGCCACCATCCCTCGCCCTTTGGAACTACCCATTTAATAGTGCTGCCCCAGTTGTTGTTTCCTTTTGTAACAACAGTACACAAACCTTGTCTATCCCTTGGCACCTTCCCTAAGCAGGTTCCTTGGCCACTTACCTGTCGTATGGTTAGACCTCTTTTACGGTTTCCCCAGGCACATTGGGTGGGGTTGTCACTAGTTGAGTTATCATAAGTGATATTTAGCCCTATTGCCTCATAGAATGGGGGCCTCACATTGTAGCACAGCCAGCAGGAGGTAGTCATGCTAGGGTTGGTGTGGTTTAACGTCAGGAATGCAGCGTCCACCATGTCCCAGAGGGGGTCTTTAGACCCGGTCCTGAGACTGGGTTTTGGGTTTCCCCTGGGAGGGCGGGTTTCTAATGGTCTTGGAGTTGTTACATTAACCAGAGCTGTGGTAAAGGAAAGGTGGTGAGTTGTGGAAGGTCGGGGAGGTGGCTTTACATAGGGTGGCCTAAGTACCCTATTAGGGCCTAATGCTGTGGATGGCGGCCCTGTGGGCTCAATTTTTAATCTGACTACTATGGTTGAGCCAGGATATCCAGTTGTATAAAACACAAGTCCCCATACCTTTCCTTGTATCCACCCAGGGGTGTCCTTTTTGCCAGCTTCAGTGAAAGTGACCTTGATTCTATCTAGATCTGTGGGCCAGCAACCCCGGTTGGAACTCGGAAGGCTTCGGCCCCCAAAACCTGTGCCCCCCATGAAAATCGGGCCCCCCCCCCCCCCGCTGCCTCTCCAGGGTGTTATCCTTGGTGCCTCATTTACAAATGCAAATGTGAGCAGGTCTGGCTTTGATACTGCCCATTTCGAGTCACCATCGTTAGATGTGACACATGCCCATGACTTACAGAAGGAGTATTGTATCCCCCCACAGTCTTTGTTCTTTTGGTGCCCTGGGCAGGCATAAAAACCCCAGCATTGAGCTATGTCCGGGGCGGCGGCCTTGTAGGCAGGATTGATGTCTTTGAAGCAGAATTGTAGTTCTGGCCACCAAGTTCCCAATGGGGAGATGTGAGCGGTCTCGTTGAGGGTGGTGTGTGTCTCCCCATCGGTAAGTATCCAGGTTTGTTTATAAGGCTGGTGAGGGTTGGTTTCCGCAAGGCTCCCGCTCTGGGCAGTGAGCAGGATCAGGGAGATCATCCAGTTTATTCGTGTTGGTTCCTGAAGACTCTGCATGTTTTTGGGGCCGCAAGAGCTTCAGCTTCAATGGGTTGTCTGGGTGCCGCCGTACAGTCCACTCTCTGGCCTCTTCGTGTTTCTGATGATTGGCTCGACGCACGTGGGAGTAATGGATCCAAGGTCCGATGCCGTCAACCTTGAGAGCGGTAGGGGTAGTAAACAGTACAACATAAGGTCCTTTCCATCTAGGCTCTAGGGTTTTGGACTGATGCCTTTTAACCCATACCATGTCACCTGGGACTATGCCATGTTCCGGAGCTGGGTCCCTCTTAACAGCGTGGTATGCTTGAATTAAGGGCCAAATCCGTTGTTGCACTTTAGCTAAAGCCTGCAACATGGTCAGGTAATTTGGGGCCAGATCACCTAGTTCTGGGCTTAAGGTCCTCTGAATGATGGGGGGTGGAGCCCCATACAGGATCTCAAAGGGAGTTAGCCCATGGACATAGGGGGAGTTCCGGACTCGGAAGATGGCCAAGGGAAGGAGCGTCACCCAATCACCGCCAGTCTCCAGGGCCAATTTGGCTAAAGTCTCCTTTAGTGTCCTATTCATCCTTTCTACTTGCCCTGAGCTCTGGGGGTTATATTCACAATGTAGCTTCCAATTGGCCCCCATAGTCTGGGCTAGTCCCTGCAGGACTTTACTAACAAAAGCCGGACCGTTATCTGACCCAATTGCCTCGGGCACCCCATATCTGGGTATGATTTCCTCTAGCAAAGCCTTTGCCACTACTTGACTCGTCTCCTTTTTTGTAGGAAAAGCCTCCACCCAGCCTGAAAAGGTATTTATAAATACCAGCAAATATTTGTACCCAAACTTTCCCGGTTTTACCTCAGTAAAATCCACTTCCCAACTTCTTCCCGGAGCCCTCCCCCGTTCCCGAGTACCTGTATGGTGCCCCTCCCTTCGTCCCGGTTTCATGACTGTGCAGCTGGCACAATCTTCCACAATTTGGCGGACTGCTATGGTCTGGTTCAGAAATCGGAGCTGCGCAGATGTCAACAAGTCTAGTAATTTTCTCTGCCCCAAATGGGTGGACTTATGTAAGTTAGCCAACAGGAATCGTCCGAGTTTTTCAGGCAGAATTAACTTGCTTTCCAAGTCGCTTTTCCATCCGTCTTCCCCTTCTCTAAAGGGGGAGTGGGCTCTCATCCAAGTGAAATCCTCTGTGGAGTATTCTGGTCGGGGGGGGGGGGGGTAGCGGAGGGAGCTCTGGGACCGGCATGTCTATCGCCGCAACCGTGGAAGGTTTCCCTGTCTCCATGGGAGGACTCACCATTGCTACTCTCTTTGCTTTTTGATCTGCTCTGTTGTTACCGACAGCTTCCGGCGTCTTGGCAGACTGGTGGCCTGGGACATACATCACTGCCACTGCCTTTGGTTTTTCCACTGCCATTAGTAGACGCTGGACTTCAGCTAGGTTCTTTAGATGTTTTCCTTTTGCTGTGCGGAATCCTCTTTCGCGATAGATGGCCCCGTGAACATGGATGGTACCGAAAGCATAGCGGCTATCAGTGTAGATATTGACTTGCTTTCCTTTTGCCCTCTCCAGGGCCTCTGTCAAGGCAATTAATTCCGCTTTTTGGGCTGATGTTTCGGGTGGGAGGGCGCTGCTCCATACCGTATTTCCTTTTTGGTCGACTACAGCTGTCCCTGCCCTTCGGGCTCCATCTTGGAAAAAACTGCTTCCATCCGTGTACCAGTTTAATTTGCAGCCGGACAGGGGGGTATCCTTTAGGTCAGCCCGTACCTGTGTAACTTCAGAGAGGAATTCTTTGCAGTTATGGACAGGTGTCTGCAGTTCCGGGTTAGGCAACAAGGTGGCAGGGTTCAGGATTATGGGATCTGTGAATGTGATCCGAGGGGAATCCAACAAGAGCCCCTGGTAGTGAGTGAGCCTGGCATTCGTCATCCATTTCCCAGGGGGTTGTTTAAGGATTCCCTCCACCGGGTGAGGGGCTGTTACCCAGAGGCCTGTCCAAAGGTTAGTTTATCGGCTTCTCTCACCAGCACGGCAATGGCCGCTATGATGCGGAGGCAGGGGGGCCATCCTGACGCTACTGCGTCTAATTTCTTGGAAAAGTATGCCACTGGTCTCTTCCAGGGACCTAGCTGTTGGGTCAAGACTCCTTTGGCTACCCCCTTTTTCTCATCTACAAACAGAGTGAATGGTCTTGTAGGATCTGGCAAGGCTAAGGCAGGGGCCTGCAAAAGAGCATCTTTTAGCTGAACAAAAGCCTGTTGTTCTCTCTCTTCCCAACTCCAATCTGGAGTTTCTTTGGTGGCCTCATATAGGGGTCTGGCTATTTCCGCAAATCCTGGAATCCAGAGTCTACAGAACCCCGCGGAGCCCAGGAATTCTCTCACCCCCCTAGTGGAGGTCGGGGATGGGATAGCTAGAATAGTCTGTTTCATGGCATCAGTCAGCCATCTTGCCCCATCTGCAATCCAATAACCCAAATATGTCACTGACCTTTTACAGATGTGAGTTTTCTTGGCACTTGCCCGATACCCCAGCTCACCTAATTCCGTTAGCAGGTGTTCAGTAGCCTTGATGCACTCCTCTCGGGTTTTTGCCGCTAACAGTAAGTCATCAACATACTGTAATAGAGTGACTCGTGGGTGACTCTGACGAAAAGGTTCCAGGTCCTGGCTCAGGGCCTCATTAAACAGGGTGGGAGAGTTTTTAAATCCTTGCGGCAGTCTGGTCCAAGTGAGCTGTCCGGATTGGCCCCCATCTTCTTGCCATTTGAAAGCAAATAGCGGCTGACTAATTTCTGACAATGGAATGCTGAAGAAAGCATCTTTCAAATCAAGGGTTGTATACCATACTTGCGAGGGGGGTAGGTGGCTGAGCAAGGTATAGGGATTCGGAACGGTGGGATGAATGTCCTTCGTCCGCTCGTTTACCTTTCGTAGGTCTTGCACAGGCCTATAGTCCCCGCTTCCCGGCTTTCGGACGGGGAGCAGAGGAGTATTCCAGGCAGACTGACAAGACCGCAGTACTCCTTTCTTTATTAGCCTGTGGATATGAGGGGCTATGCCTCTTTGGGCCTCCTCAGGCATAGGATACTGTTTCACCCGAATGGGGAGAGCAGAAGCCTTCAATTGTATAACTACGGGCGGGAGGTGTTTGGCGAGGCCGGTTCCCGCAGTCTCCGCCCAGGCCGTGGGAAATCTTTTTACCCAATGAGTCATGTCCCCTCCTGGTTCCTGTTGACTCTCAAACAGACGATGCTCGTCAGCCAATGATAGGGACAAGACATGAATCGGGCTCCCTTCTCGATCAGTCACAATTATTCCATCCGGTTCAAAAGGGATATGGGCCCCTATTTTGGTGAGTAGGTCCCATCCGAGCAGGGGAGCGGGGCTCTCAGGGACAACCAGGAAGGAGTGTGTGACCTGGTGTTTTTTCTAAGTTCACCTTTCTTTTGGTAGTCCATGTACATAACTGCGTACCGGTGGCCCCCTGAACAACACTTGTTTGTGCCTTATTCAAAGGTCCATGTGCCTTGTTTAAAACCGAATATTGGGCGCCAGTATCCACCATGAACCCCATTGGCTTCCCCTCCACATGTATTGTTACCCAGGACTCGGGGAGGGGGTCCGAGCCCCGTCTCTCCTTTAGTCCTCTTCTCCGGCTAGGAGGACTCTGGCCTGCTCTACTGCTCGTTCCCTTTCCCTGTTTTCCCCCGGTCTCCTTCCAAACCCTCTTTTTCCCTTTAACTTAGGACATTCTCTCTTCCAATGCCCCGTTTCCTTACAGTAAAAACAGTGTTCCTTATCCGGGGTCCTGGCGTGGCCCCCTCCCCTGGGTTGGTCCCGGACACCCGCTAGGAAAATACAAGCCATTTCTCTCTGTTGCTTTCGGTTTTCCTTAGCCTGGAACTCCTGGTCCTCCTTTCTCAATTTCTCCTGGGCCTCCCTGTCTTCCTTTCTCTGTCTTTCCTCCCTTTCTTCTGGAGTTTCCTAGCGGTAAAGACCTTTTCCACTACCTGTAGCATTTCCCTTATAGTCATCTCCCCTAAGTTTTCCTGTTTATTGAGTTTTCTCCTAATGTCTGGAGCTGCCTGATTAATGAATGAGAGTACCACAGCAGACCGGTGGAGGTCCGCCTCAGGGTCAATAGGGGTGTACTGACGGTATGCCTCATAGAGGCACTCTAAGAAACCGGCCGGGCTTTCGTTTTCCCTTTGAACAACTGCTTTCACTTTTGCAAAATTGGTGGGCCTTTTAGCGGCCGCTCGGAGACCGGCCATAAGAGTCTGGCGGTAGATCCGAAGACGCTCCCTACCTTCTGCGGTCCCGAAATCCCAATCAGGGCGGCATAGGGGAAAAGCCTCGTCTATGGCCGGTTGGAGAGTTGTGGGTCTCCCATTATCCCCCAAGACGTTCTTCCTCGCTTTGTTGAGGATGCGCTCTCGTTCCTCCGTCGTAAAAAGAGTATTGAGCAGCTGATGACAGTCATCCCAAGTGGGATGGTGTGTATGCATGATGGACTCCAAGAGATCTATGAGACACTTGGGGTCTTCAGAAAAGGGTGGGTTCTGCGTCCTCCAGTTATATAGATCACTGGAGGAGAAGGGCCAGTACTGAAACTGTTGCCCTCCTCCCGGTCCCCCTTGGCCCACCATCCGGACTGGAAGTGTAGGGACAGTTTCCTCCCCCTGTGTTGATGAGGGGGGCCGTCTTCCCCCTCCCTTTCCCGGATCCCTCGGGGGCGAAGTCTTCGACCCATTTCTCCTCCTGCTGCCAGTCCTGTTGAGGAGGATGAGGAAATTTCCTCCTCCGGGGCACTGGCTTGGCCAGGGGGAGTCACGTATGGAGGCGGCCGATCTTCCTCTGCCCCTGCGAGGGATGGGTAAAGGGGGGAACTCTCTGGTAAGACCGGAGATGGTGAAGGAGATGCCCTAATTTGAGGACCGGTCAAGGTGGGAAGAGGAAGTTTTTCCTCCTCCTTTATGACCAAGGCGGGCGTGACTGGGGTTTTAGCCCCGGGGGCCGAACTGGAGGGGTGGGTCAGAAAAACTGTTAACCAAGGGGGAGGGTTCCTCACCAGATCCTCCCAAACCAAAATGTAAGGAACTTGGTCTGGATGGCCTCGATTGTCTGGCTAAAAAATGACTGCTTTAACCTTAGTGATCAGGTCTAGGGAGAGGGAACCTTGAATGGGCCACCCGACTCCAAAAGTGGGCCACTCTGCAGAACAAAAGGTGTTGAACTTACCTTTCTTGATGACCAGACCCGCACTTAAGGCCCTTTCTTTAACTTCTGAAAAATGAGAAAGGATCAGAGACTTTGGGGTTGTTTGTCCCTGTCCCATTGTGGAAGGAGACTCAAACACCAAGAGAGATAGAACAAAAAGGGTAAAGGCAACAATAATTCCACACACACATAACACCCTCCAGCACTCGCTCGGACCGGTCCTTCTCTCACACTGGTGCGCACCCCATTCAACCTCCTCACCATCCAACTGGGATATCAGGCCGAAAGGCGTCCACTTGACGGTGGTCGGTCGACTAGCTCAATTAGTTCTTCACCTGGCACCAGGGTTCCTAAAATGCTCGAGCCCAAATGAGAGGAAAGCCTCTCCCAATAGGACCCTGTGGTCCTCCTTGCGAGATTCCTAGAATGAATCTCCCTGGAGATTGGCCGAATCCCCGCCGCGGCCCAAATGGAACACTCAAGTTCCTCCAAATGAGGGTCTGGGATCCCCTCCCAACGCCTAGGACTTGGGATCGCCCCTGCTTTCTCGCAGGCAGGTTCTGTCTCTCGAGAAAATGAAATCTCGGTGGGACCTCCAAATGTTAGGACCCGGAATCCTATTTCCCTGAGAGACAGAGAGCCAGGCATGAATGCAATCAACAAAGCAGAGTTTATTGGGCTGGCTAGCCAGGGTCGAGCTCCCACACAGACACGCAGGACCAGTTAGGAAAACACGACCCTGAGCCTCTTTAGGGGAAATCTTATATAGACTGCGGTGGCGTGCATATTTTCATTATCAACATTAGGCAAGCAGGCAGAGCACATCTTGCACGTACCTCACATCTTGCACGTACCGCACATCTTGCTCGTACCTCACATCTTGCACGTACCTCTCATTCGCACTCCTCACATTCTATATGCCCTAACCGAGCCCTGCCGCATTGCTTATCTTATCTACACGGGGTGTTTGGTACTGGTTTCTCCAACAAGGGGGTTGGGGCCCGCTGAGACCTCCTATTCCTTTCAGTCCTATTTGTCTATCCTTTCTCTTAGTTGCTGGGCTGCTGGAGTTCTTCTGAGGAAGTCCAACAAATAACATGATAATTTAAAATTTTGAGAAAGATTTGATAATGTAACCATTATTGGAACTGTTAAGAGTATTTTATAGTTCGTGACAATATCAGGATAAATTTCTGATAAATTATTTCAAAATATAAACAATGTATCTAGGACTGATGATTTTTAAGGAACAATTTTTCTAAAAAAGTAACTATTCATTAAACTTGGTTTCATGGAATTTGTATAATTTGAGATATAAATTTATACAATGGCATATTAATCTTTCCTCCATCATTCCCTATAACTTCTGGAAGTTGAACAAGAAACAAAGCAGCTTCATGGTTTGTGGATAATTCAAAAACATTTATGCATTATTGCTGTGTCGCTATATCTTTTATCACCAGGAAAAGTCAATTTAAGTTTTTTTCCTTATTAGTAATTGGTTTGTCTGAAGCTTTATATGAAAATAACACTCTTTTTAACTGAACGTGACAATAGCTCATCTTAATTTCTACTTTTAAGCCTATGGAAATTTACTTTGCAATGTGGGTCAGTTTTCAAAAATGGATATTTTAAACTCTGAAGAACTCTAATAATTCCTTGATATACTTTATTGCAATGTCTATGTTGCATCATTATTTCTTAGTGTGAGTACAATTTCATAGCTAACAAAGACCATTGCCTGCTAATAGTTTGGATGTTGAATGTCTCCGCAAAGGTCCATGTGTTTCTTGGTCCACAGTGGCACTTTTGGGAGTTGGAGTAATCTTTAGGAGCTGGGGCCTATTGGGAGGTCTTTAGGTCACTGTGTTGTACCTTTAAAGGGACCCTGGCCCTTTCCTTGCCCTCTTTTGCCCCCTGGCATGAAATGAACAGATTTGCTCAGCCACATGCTCCCACTATGATGTGCTGCTTTGCCACAGGCCAAACAGGCCAACGAATCATGGACTGGAACCTACAAAACCGAACCAAAATAAGACTTTCTTTTTTATAAGTTAATTGTCTCAGGTATTTATTATATTGACAGAAGGCTGACTAACTCTCTGCCTGAATAGAGACAATTTCAGGCCAAACAGTTAATATTTGCACACTTGGATGGACTCTGGAGACTCATAGGAAGAAATCTCCAACTGGGTCCCCCAGTGTCCCCTGAAGGGGGCGCTGTTTCTCGTGCTCCTTCCCTTGCTAGAGCGAGGTTTTCCTCTCTTGCTCCTTGGTTATTATCGTACCTAACGGGGGTTAACTGGGGGCAACTGGAGATTTGAGAGAAGATATAGGATAGACAGACAAATAAATTTGAGGTCAGGTGTGTTGTACACTCAGCTGGAGATGTACAACCTTCATTGCTTCTTTTTCTCTCTTGATTTTTTAAGGCCTTTCTCCTTGCAGTTCTTTAAAACCTTGCTTAAAACCTCTTTCCTTAGGCTCCCACTGCCCCATGTTTGCTCTCAGCTTATCTTTAGCTTAATTGGTCTTAAAGTCTTTTCCCCCAGGCTTGCACTGTCTCATTGCTTTTGCTCTCTTAAAGCCTGGGAGCTACAAACTTGCAAAGAGTCTCAACTACAACCTGCATATGCATAACTCTTAAGGTCTCAGTCCTTAGACTTGCCCTGCGCACTGTCCCGTGTTCTCTTTGGCTTTTCTTTAGCTTTAGTTTTCCTAAGGCCTGAGTGTGAAGTTCTTTCTCAGCTTTGCTTTCTGAAGCCTATGTTAAAGTTCTCAGTGCAGACTTTCTATCAATCCCTCTTTAACATTTTCCCTTCAGCAATTTTTGCCTTTTCCCTTTAGCTTTTTCACTTCAATAATTCTTTTCCCTTCCAAAAGCTTCCCACACCAAAAAACCCAAAATAAAGCCCCAAAAGGCAAAAGCCAAAAGCAAACACCAAAAGCCCCTCTTCCTCCTTCAGGGGTCTTTTATAGCAGCAAACAGGGTGGAGCCACAGGGAGGGGCGTGACATTGCAACAGGAGAAACCTGCATTCCTGCTTCTTTGAACACAGCTTAGGAGACACAACTGTTCTGCCTTTCCCTGTTTCAGGGCTTGGGCTGTGCCTATCTTGGCCTACAGGTAAAAACAATTAACTGCATCTGGCCTTGCTTGGGTCCAGTTCTCAGAGGCTTTAATCCGCTCCCCACAGTCCCCTCCTTTCTCTGACCACTATGTCCATTGCTTCCTTCTATTTTGCTGCTGCCATTGCTAACACCAATCTGAGTTTGTGTTCTAGCCCTGATTATCCCTTCAGTGTCCCACAGTATCCTAGATTACCCCAGATACACATGTGTCCTGGAGCAGCCAGGCCTCTGCTGGACATGCATGCGGGTCTAAGCCCATGGTGTGCCGGCTACCGTGTGACCGCTCTCCACAGTTCATGTGCATGCTCCAATGTCCCATCAGACTTCATTTACAGAACACAAACCCAAAGATGAAATTATAAGAATTTCAAGGTGACAACAGCAGAGCAAGAAAACATGCAAGGTATACCCTCTTAGAGACAGACTCTGTACAACTGCATAGGTCAAATGCTCATGAAGCCAGCCTGGTCTAATGAAATGCTGCATCCAAAAAGTGGCCATATAATTAGTCATTCAGACTAATTTTGATGCTTTTGAAAGTGTAGGATGTATTAATAATCACACTGGAGGATACCTATAAACTTGGCCCATCCTGGACAACCTGGGACACTTGGTCAAATGCCAAGAGACAGCCACAGTTTCTTCTCTCTCACTGTGATTTTCACTTCTGCTATCCAAAAACTATATACATTCAAGCACATACTCCTCCAATTCCTCTCTGTCCATCTCCTCCCTTGCATGCTGTTCTCTGCCTTCACAACCACTCTCAGTCTTAAAGAGCCCAAATCACTTTCTCCTTGTGTGAATTTTATCCCAATGTCTTTGTCCTCTACCAGCCTCATTAGACTTCCTGCCCAACCTGGGTCCAGTTTGTCTTTTCTCAGGGGTGCATTTCATTGCCTTAACCACTGGACATGCCCTGGAAACCCTCAACTCCTGGAAACATTCCTGAAAGTGCTATGTCTGTGTTTTCTATCTGAATTGACAAGGATTCTAGAGAAATGTCCACAATTCTGTGGATTCATAGCTTTCAGTTTCAGCTGAGTATACTCGAGAATCCTCGAAATCAGCATTTACTTTGGCATTCTTAAATGTCTTGCCTTGGATGTATAAGCTGTAGGTCTGTTTGAGTGGGAAAAATCTAGTGTCTTGACTAATTTCCTCTGGGGGATTTTATCTGTGTGGTTTTTAGTATTTTTCTCTCTCTTACTTAAAATCTAAACTCCAGAGACTAGTGCTCAATATTTGCTTTTCTCTTTGATCTGTCTCTTTCAGCCCTATCCAGTCTCTTGGGGATGAAGACCTCTAAATTCTTGGCAGAATAGTCTGTCTCCTAGGTCTTGATGCCTCACCCTTCTATAAGTGCAGAGTGACCCAAATGTTTAAATCCAATGTCAGTTTGTGTGGTACCACATTCTCACTAGGGCTTCAAACTGTTGGTCTCGATTTCACAATGGCACACTCTTGCTTGGTAGACCTCGCTCAGTTGAGATGTAGCCTCATGACAGGCCCTGCCTTTACGATGAAGGTAATTGTGACATCCTTTATTATTCTCGCCAATGACAAAGAGAAGTCCTGCTGTCTGCTCTGCGAAGACTGACACTGCCAGCAATACTTTGACTTTTCAAGGAAATAGAATACTGCAAGGAGCAGGAGGAGGGGTATATTGGGGTCTGGGTTTGAGACCTTAATGTGGTCTCCATGGCTTAGCACTGCCATGAATTAACTTCTCCCCAATTTGCCATATATTGTTTATTCCACAAGCATCCACTGCTGTACAGAATGCTTTGGGATTGGGAAGCACTCACTTATATTCCTGCATAGTTTCCCTTATTTTTAAGAGAATCACACCTTAAAGGATTGGGGTACTTCCCTCTGCCTTTTCCCAAGTCCTGAAACCTTATTCTCTTCCACCCACTTCACAGTTCCCCAACCAGCTGGGGCAGGCTGACCAGCTACATCAACCTTTGGCTTAGAATAAGTTCTGCATGTTTTTAGCAAGAGAGGCAATGAAATCTACCCTCATAAGAGAAGCTGTTATTGTCCAGGAATCTGCTTTGGAACAGAATAATTAAGGAGCTGCTGAAAATTCCTTTACCAAATTGTCTTTTTAAAAATGCTTTTAAAATTTTTAATGAACACATAATAATTGTACATATTTATGGGTTTCAGTGTGGTATTTCAATAGTGTATACAATGCATAATGATCAGATTGGGGTATTTGGTATAACACCTCAAACATTTATCACTTCTTCATGATGGGAACATTCAAAACCCTCTCTGCTAGCTCTTTTGAAATATACAATTAATTGTTGTCAGCTGTAGTTATCCTCCTGCACTATAGAACAAACTGTCTTTTAACCTCTGCCATCCAGAAGGCACAGTATCTTCTCATTAGCATCAGAGGGCTTCAGGGTTCATTTCTGAATCAGGGTGGTGAGACAAACCCTGTTCAGTTAGAGACTTTTGGCAAGGCAGCAACAGGGACATGCATCACTTGCTTTCTGAGGAGCTGAAAATCCTGTCAACCACAGACAATGACTCTTAACTCCAGGGAAGCCAAAATCTCCTTCTTGTTACCTAATGACACCATAATGAGTCTTTTCAAATTCAGTCTAGAATAGGGGCAATAGAACTTTGGGTAAAGGTTGGGAATTCTGTTACAGGTCAATGTGGAATGTCTGTCCATCTAATATGAGCTCCAGTTTGACATCTGAAGGGTAAGGAGTAGAGGAACAAAGGAATAGATGGGGATGCAGCTCCTCCCTAAAGCCAAGAAAAAGGAGCCAGACATGAAGTGCTGTTTTCCCTCCACCATGGGGCCCAGACAAATGTTCTGCAATAGCTTTAAGCTTATAAACAGCAAAATTCTACTGGATGAGAAGAAATACTTGGTGAAGAATTATAGATGGGACAAGAGGTCCATATTGAAAGGTCTGGCAAAAAGACCTCTTCTGAAATATGCATCATTTTTAAAAAATGGTGATTTTATTTATCATTTACAGGTCTTTAACAATGTATTCTTTCCTTCCCACTCAATTCTCTTTATCTTTTTCTCTAGAGGATAAATGTTGATTCTCTTCAGTAGCTGGGTATTGTGAACTGAGGAAGCTTATTTTGGCTGGAAAAATAAGCTTGTTTTGGAGGCTTGGAAGTCCAAGGTTGGGTGGCCATATTTGATGAGGGCCTCATTCTGCATTAACTCATGGAGGAGAACAGAAGGTGAAGTGGATACATGCAAAAGAAAAAGCACATGTACCTGAGAGATGCCAGACTCTTTATAACAACTATAACAACACACTCTCATGAACTAATATGGTTTCTTGAGAAAGATATTAATCCACTAATGACCCCAATCATCCTTATACTGGCAACCAAATTTCAACATTAGTTTTGGCAGGGACAAGTCATGTCCAAACCATATTAAGGAGTAAATCCTAATGATTTTTTCATGAACACATAGGTATGTACTCAGCCTGTTGGCTTGACTAACTTGTCTCTCTCTTGCATGTAACTGGAAGCAAAGAAGAGCTATCACTTATAACTTCAAGTAAAAGTATTGTTTTGTGACCATTCAGTGCTGAAGTTGCTTAGGCTTGGCTCCCAAGCCCTTTTTAATTCTTGCTTACTGTCTTCTTTTCCTCAGACCTGGGCTAACTCATCCATACTCAAGGATATGATTCATCTCTTCCTTAGCTGGGATCTAGCTCTGTCTATCCACACACCAATTTAGCATCTCTTTGGGGCATCTCAAAAACCTTGAAACAACCAACCAATCTACTCTCATGATCTTCCCACTCATCATGATTCTCTTCCAAGATGAGCATGTTGGTGAATCAGCACCAATATACAGCCTTGCCCACAAGCCAGAAACCTTTGAGCCCTCCTAGATGACTCTTCTTCACTGACCCCATACATCACTTACAGAATGTGCACCTTCACACAATCAGTGTCCTAAATAGTTCTCACATCCCTTCATTACTATTTCCATGACCATCACTCAGACCAAGTTCACTAGACTAATCTTATATCCACCTGGCCTTCTTCTACAAGATGTCATTCTAATCATGCTGGACATGCTGGGGTTTCCCATTGTACTTAGTATAAAAACATTTTCTAGCAGATTATGGTGGCTCATGTTTGTAATCCTAGCTACTTGGGAGGCAAAGATAGGAAGATTGAGGTTTAAGGCCAGATCAGGGAAAAAGCCCCTACCTGAAAAACATACTAAAAGAAAAAGGACTGAGAGCATGGCTCAAGTGGTAGAGCAAGTTGGGCCCTGAGTTCAAGCTCCAGTATGCAATAAACAAACAGCAACAAAAAAAACACCCATTTTCGACATGGCTGTTCTAGGCTTGTTTCCTTTACTATTCTTCTCACTTTCATCCCATAGTTCCTTCTTGTGTCTTCCAACAAAGCTGGCCTCTCCTCAATTTGCCCAACTTACCCTACTCTCTCATATCACAAGACCCTGGCACATCAAGTCACCTCTGTCTGAAATAATCTCTGCCTAGTCAAACCTGTCCTGAGGGAAACCTTTCCTGGCCTTATTAGTTATATCAAGTAGCTTCATAATATTGTGAATCTTTACTGGTTTGATTTATAACAGTGATAGTTTTGCATTTGTTTACATTTATTATTTTCATATGACAGTGGTTAGGTCTGAAAGCTCCACTGTATTGCCAGTGCTAGAGCACTGCTGGGCAGAGAACATGCATGTGACAAATATTTATTGGAGAAATAGAGGAAGAAAGAAATAAAGAAGGTGGAGAGGAAAGGAAGGAATGGGAAGAGAATGAATGAATGAATGAATGTTTACTTATGTTCTATTTCAGAATCACTAGAAATTGTGCAGCCTCACATGTAATGGGAAAAAAGTCTACTTGGATTTACTTTATTCAACAAGTATTTATGCATTTATTATTAAAGTAACTTAGTTCTTCTTTTAAAAACATTTTTTATTAACATATATTAGTTGTATGGGGGGGGAGTTCATTGTGACATTTCCATATATGCTTACAATGTACCTTGGTTAGATTTACCACCTCCATCATTCTCCCTTATCCCACTCCTCCCTTTTTAAAACAATTTCAACAGGCTTCATTGTTCTATTTTCATTTAAGTATATAAAGTTAAAGAAACTTATTTTTAATAAGCAACTTTTCTGATTGTGAACATAACTATTCCTTTTGGAAATCGTGGGAAAATACCCAAAGTAGAAGAGAACAAAATCATCCTTCATTCTACAGTCCAAGGATGAAACACTGTTAAAGTATTTTGAAATACCCAAAGTAGAAGAGAACAAACTCATCCTTCATTCTACAGTCCAAGGATGAAACACTGTTAAAGTATTTTGACATGTTTCTTACCAGGTTTTTTTCTATGTACATAGTTATATACATAAATATCATTCATAAGTGGAATAATTCTATATGTTTCTTGCTTCTTTCTCTTAGTGATATATTGTGAACATTTTCCCATGTCTGTAGGAATTTCTTTGAACACATGGCTTTGAAGTGCTAAAATGTCGTCTATGGATGAGAGTAATTCAAATGCCTTTCCACCTATTGCTGGATATTTATAATTTCCTTTTCTTCTTTTTAACTTTTTTTTTGAGGGGGGACGACGCTGTACTGGAGGTTTGAACTCAGGATCTGATGTTCGCTAGGCAGGCGCTCTACCACTTGAGCCACTCCACCGCCCAATTTATCATGTCCATAGCTAACGTCTGTGCAAGCGGGGGGGGGGGGGGGGGGGGGGCCTTAGTGGTAAATCAGGTAATGTCAGGAATCTGGAAGGAGGTGGATTTGGGAAAAACAGGAGGCAGCTTTTTCTAGGGAGCTGAAGAGACTATTAGCCTGTAGGTGGCTAAAGCCCCAAAGGGTATCCTCAGCATGCACATGTTGTCAAAGTAAAGAAAAATCTTCCTCTCTCTCAGGTGTGCGCCATGGCAGGTGTGCCTGCTGACCCAGCGGGTTTGACCTAAGCCACCTGACCTTTGAACCCTGGGGCAAGAAGCCCTGAAGGCTCAGGCTCTGAGGCGCTGACGGCCTCCAGCCAGAAGCTGTTTCCCGGGGCCACGCGCCGCCACGTGCCAGAGCAAGATCCGCCCCCTCCCGCTCCCGGCTACGCCCCTCACACACCGCTTTCCGAGGCTCTGCCCGCGGCTCCGCCTCCAGGCGACCTCGGCTAGTCCGCCCGGCCCGCTAGTGTGGCCCCGCCCCCGGGCTGCGGGCCCGCCTCCGCAATCCGGGCCCCGGGGCTGCCCCGCCCCGCGGGCCGCTCGGCAGGCGCGGGGGCGGAGCCCTGCGCGATGACGTGGGCGGGCGTGCGCGGTGACGGCCCGCGCCCCTGTTACTCAGCGGAGTGGCCGAGGCCGGACGACGCGGCCCGGAGCGCCGAGCCACGAGCAGTGCTGGGTAACGGCAGCGGAGACCATCCGGACGGCGCCGGTCCTTGCCTCGGGCTCCCCTGTCACTGTTCGCGCCGCTGCCGGGTGAGTGCGTCGGGCTCCGCAGGGCCAGGGCGGCCAGCGGCCCCGCCGTGTTTATGTTATTGTGCAGCCGCCGCCTTCTCCTCCGTGACCCCCTCCCGGGAGCGGGGGCGGGAGCGCGGCGGGCGGGGGCTACGCGGGAACAATAGCGGCTGGAGGCGGAGGCCGGCCGAGGGGGCGTGGGGCCGCGGACCCTGGCCTCCCGGCCGCGCCTGGCCCGGCCCGCCACCCGGAGCTCCGCCCGCCCGTCCGTCCTCGCGCGCCCTCCTCGCGCGGGGCCGTTTCCACGTAGAGAGGAGAAAATGGAGCCGGGGGTGGGTGGCAAGTTCTGAAACACTTCGGTGAAGGTCGGACGGAGGCTGCCTCCCCGGGCGGCGGGGAACCGGGGAGAACGTCCCGGTCGCCGGGTCCCCTCGCCCGCCCCGAGCCCACGGAGACCGGGTTTTGTTTCTCGGTGGTTTCTTTGTGCTAACGTTTTAGGCGAACGCAGGCAGCAGCGCCGAGAATGGCTGGGGTGGCTCCCAGCCCTGTGCTTGAAGGGAGAGCCAGGGCCCGTGGCTTGGGCGCGAGGTGTGTGTCTAGCCCGGGCGGAGCTTCAGTGGTCGGCGCGCGTTTTTCTTGAGGGTCGCTCGGTGGTGATGACCTTTTGACTTTTTCACCCCACCCTGCTGGCTCTTTGTCTTGCTCTTGTGTTCCCCATCCAGAGATGATAGAACCAAGTTCATTTTAAAGTACTGTAAGGAACACTTAAACATTCTCATTTCCTGAAGTTTTTCATCGGATCGTGAATTTAACAACATGTTGACTACGTTGTACTGAACAATGTCCAGTGGTGACTATTTTTACTTGTGAAATTCAGTGATCTTCCCAGTAGAATTGTGGTCTGTCAGCCCATTGTGTTTTGAGGTAACCATCTAACAAGTGCCCTCTTGGCAATTAGGACATCTGTTTACTTCATTCATTCATTTAGCAACTGCTCGGTACTGTATCCAGATTGAAGAGGTTTGAAGGAAAAGAGAAATAGCCTTAGATGGAAGATACTTTGAAATACAATAGATGTACCTTTAAATAGGATGATTACATAGGGATATATATTAAAGAAGGTGTTCTCCATGTCATTTAACCTTTTTTTTTTTTTAATGCTGGCAGTGGGGTTTGAACTGAGGGCCTCAAGCTTGCTAGGCAGGTGCTATTACCACTTGAGCCACTCCACCAGCCATTTAACCATGCTTTAGGAGTATATCTGGAACTTCACATGTAGTATTATATTGGGAAGGTAGAGTTAGAGTTGCTCTAAATATACAGCTGCTTTTATTGTTAATATTTTTTCCAGTCTTTCAGTCATTTATTGTAATGGTTATCCCAGATTCCCCTGCTGTGGTTAACTTTAAACCTAGGAGGTCAGATGCTTACAAGTGCCTTGTTTGACAAAATCAGGAAACCAAAATGAGACTTCCTTGAGGCAGTCGCATCTCAAGACAGGCAGGCCTGTCTTGCATCTGCTTCTCCTCCATCTACCTGGAATATAGTAAGTGTTCAATAAATGTTGCATTGCTTGACAGCTCTTTGTAATTGATAACATTTAAAACCAAACCTTAAAATGAAAACTTTGAAGGTTGTATATGACGTTTTGAAGGCTTCATGGTCACTTCCAGATGGCTAAATGATCAGTTCGTATCAGACCACAGGGGCATTTGAGTCACTTCAGTATCGGTTTTTGCCTTATCATTTATATTCACTGTCCTAAAATAAAACCTTGTCTAGATTTTTAAAAATATGATTAATAAATTAGGGTGTATTATGTATGTATACACATACAGATTGAGCATCTCTAATCTGCAAATTCAAAATACTCTGAAATCTGAATTACTTCTAGTCCCAAGCAAGTTATTTTTATTTTATTTGAGTTTTTTTTGGCAGCACTGGAGTTTCAACTCAGAGCCTCATGCTTGCTAGGGAGGTGCTCTTCCCTCTTAAGCCATTGCACCAGTCCTTTTTGTGATGGGTTTTTTTGAGATAGGGTCTTGAGAACTATTTGCCGGAGGCTGGCTTTGAACCGCTATCCTCCTGATCTCTGGCTCCTGAGTAGACTAGGATTACAGCAGTGAGCCACCGGCGCTCAGCTCTAGTCCTGAGCATTTTAGATAAGGGATTTTTCAGCTTGTTTGTACATACACACCCAGACACCGACAGTGGTATTTAAGTAGGAGTCTAAAATGATTGCATTTGTCTTTCTGGGAGTATTATTTGAAAAGTTTTTGGTGACTTTTTTTTTTTTAGGAAAATAGACAAAAGAAACAACTTGTTTATATATATTATTACAAATTTTTAAGTTCTAATACTTTAGAAATGCTTAATATCAGCTTTAACTTGTGCTCAATATTTTAGCTTGTGTTCATACTATTGACAAAGCATAATCTAAAACTCAGTTTATACAAGTTGTAGCTCATTTCCATTACTAAATACATTATTAGCATTTGTTTTGGGTATGAAGAAATTCCAGATAAGCTTATTTATAAAGTAGAAATGAAGAAATAATAAGGGAATGAAAATCTTGAGACACCAAACTTTTATTGCTTTTCCTAATTAAGGTGTGTTAGATTTCAGTAAGGGTTATTGATACAAGTCCTTTGGGAGTAGTTCAGTCAGTGTATGTACAGAACTACAGTTGTGTTGTTTTGTTTCTAAATTCTTGGTTTTTTTTTTTAAATGACAGCTTTTGAGGTTTAATTTTTGCATCATAAAATACACCCTTGTAGAGTGTATGTTTCAGTTGTCTTTAATATATTCACAGAGTTGTGCATTGATTACCACTGTATGATTCCAACATTGTCATCATCCTAAGAAGAAACTCCCATACCTGATAGCAGTCAGTCATTCCACCAAACTATATTTTTGTTTTTTAAATGAGTTTGAAAGGGACACTCTTTAGTTGTCCTGGCAAAATAGGAAACTATATCCTTCATACTTCTTTAGGTCCTGAGGGAAATGTGTCTTGGAAAAGAAATTAGTATAAGAATAAATTGTACAAAATTAATACAGTTAAACCTTAACTATCTGCTCCATGCTTGATATTATGGAAATAATCTTAAGAGGATACTAGTCAATGAAATAACTTAAAGTAATTTGTTATTAAATGACTAGTCACAAATTATCCTAGTGGTAATTATGAGGTTGTTGAATAGAAGCTTGCTTCTTGTTGCTTTGCTTTGCCAGTGGGTTGAGTTTTGACATAGTTGAGTCATTTACATGGTTGAGATGCTTTGTCGCGGATGCTTTGTCGCACGTGTAGAAGTATGATTAAGATGCCACCTTTTTAGAGGTCTCTGATCAAGTCAAAGGCTGCTGCCTTTCTGATTCATGTAGTGCAAGGAAGTCATAACCATGTAGCTTTAGATATGAATCATTTGCCTAACTCTGTGGGCTGTGGTGCTTATCGTCTTAGTCATGAACTCTTTACCTGAACTTTTAGAAGCTTTGTATTCTTATTCTAATGTAGGTTGCCTGAACTTTGATTTCAGAAATGCATCCTGATTCAAGAGAATTTACCACTTAAAAGGAGTATCCAAATAAGAGCTATCCTGCCATTGGGGCAGTAGGTTGAACTACAGCTGTTCAGTAATCATACCTGGGTTCATTCTGTACCTCCTTGTTAACAAGCTCTGGAGCTTTTGGCAAGTTGCTTATTTACTGTTTTTATTTTAGTATTGTAAGCTGAGGCTCTCAAAACTGTTTTTAATATATAGAATGGCAATCAAAATTAGACTTCTGCAGTTTCTAGAAGCAGACATAATTGTTTGTTTTTTCTTTAGTGTTCAGACTCTCAAAAACAAATAAGACTTTACCGTAAACTAAAGCTTGTTTGAATGGTAGATTTTATTCATTCCATAGCACTATGCCTTCTGATGAAATACTCTCAGAGACTTTGTGGAAGATGTGAAAATGAAGACTTCACTAGCCTAAAGCTTATGATAAAGGATGGGACTTATGATGTATCTGAGCAATGAATTTATGCTCTTTTAAAAGATATATGAGAGGGCTTCTCCCACCAAAAAAGCCCACTGAAAATCTCTGGATAGGCCATATTTCACTGATTTCTGGTTTTTAAAATTGTGCACACACATATGTGTGCTATTGGAAAACTTTATTAGTCACCATTGTTTTATATTTATGGCGAGTTATATCACAGATACAGTAGATTTCTGAGTGTCCTTTTACCCTTTTAGTTGTACATCAGATTTGGTTAAAATCTGCCAGCTCTTTAGGAACTGACTATCCTGGACTCTGTTGCCAACCCTGAGTTCCTGTTCATGCTCCAAATCTAATAAATTATGTGACATAAGCTAGTTCAGGTTATATAACTTATTTGTACCTGTTTTATTACCCATTGAGTGAAAATAATAATAAAGTAATGCATATATAGTGCCTGGGAGAGGTGTTTCTTGGATGATAGATATAGGCATTCAGGAAATCTTAACGATTGTCACATACTATATATAATTTTGAACAAGTGCAAAATGCCTAGTAAATTTAAAGTTATTTTGATGCATAGTGTACATTTAAATTCTCTGGGATATGCCATTTGTTTCCCTCTTCATCTCTGGTGGGTTTATTAAAATTTGATAGTCTCATTTAATCTGAATTGACTGGGATTATTTGTGTTAATATTTGGACCAGTAATCCTCTCTGTTTTAAAATTTGGAAATGTTCCCAAAACAAATATTGAAGGGAAAGTATTTGCCACATTCTCTGATACATTATTTCAGAGAATTGCGTAAGTTTTCCTAGGCTGTTTTGAGAGATAGCGAAAGGAATGGGAATCTAGGAGCTGGGACTAGCTTTATCAAGTAACACATTTGAAGAAAATGGAATGCTGTTGTATCTTAAACATTTTTATGTTATTGAGATCTTCGACTCTGAATATTGTAAAATTTTCAGAGACCTAATGAACCATAATAATTCATGAAGATTTTCTAGAGTTTCTCACTTTTCTGTTGCTGTTTCTGTGGGTATAATGGCACATTAAATCTCTTGTTCCTTTTTGAGGAGGGAAACTATGAGGTGACACTGACTTTATACTGACAGTATTCATTGAGAACCCACTCTGTGCCACTCCAGGGAGTAAGTTATGTGGGACCCTGACATCTGCACTGAAGTCAGCCTCTACCTTCACTGATCTGAGTGTAACTTGATAGGAAATGCAGACAAGCATAAATGCATTTATCCTCACACAGAGAAGCAAATATCATTAGCCATTTCATTAGGGATTTCTTTTGCCATTCGGACACTGGGAGCATCCAATCCTTAACATGTCTTGCACTGCCTTTAAAAATAATGCTCACTTGATAAACTGTAGAAAGTAAGATGTCTTTTCTAATTTCTGGTTATAGTTGAGAGTGTAATACTGATGAGTCAAAATAGAAATCACAAGAAGAGTGACCTCAAATTTCTTTTGGAATATGACAGAATATCAAAACAAGTACTATGAGGAGTAATTAACTTCCTTGTCTCTTATTTGATAATACAGATAGACTACTTTCTATGTGCGTAGCACTCAGAGACAGTTTCCAGAAATGTAGCTTAGTTTGCTGTCAGAGAACTTACAATCAAGTTAGAAGTTAAGATCTATAGAAGTGAGAAGTGAATGAGTATGGACAGGAAGGTGTTATGCTTAAAAAGGTGATCTTGACAAAAATCAGTAAGTCAGAAAAAACGGAGTGGGTGAGGGTTGGAAGGAGTGAGTTTGAGTTTGGGTTTGAGGTTGCTCACGCTTATGAAATTATAATTCAGTAGAGATCTCATTGTTTAATGAATATTGCATAGTTTATTTTCATCCTACCTACCTCTCTTGTACTCTAAAAAATCTGAAGCAGTTTACTACTCATGGGCCCACACTGTTAAGTTAGAAAACAAAAGATTAGAACCCAGGGAAAACAAGACTCGAAAATATACTAGTGATTGTAATAGCTAATACTTATTTAGTGCTTACCCATATTTCACATATGTAAGTTGTTTACACATCCCATGATGACCCTAGGCACTGTTATTCCCATTTTGTAGACAGGGAAACAGGCACAGAGCGATTATGTGGGAAGTTGTTGGGGAGTGAGAAAGAAGTCAAATTAAAGTTGGTTAAAAAGCAATGAGTGAAGTTTAAAAAAAGAAGTGAGAAAGAAGCAAGTGCAGACACAGTAGATATAGACAACTTTTAAAAGTTAGCTCTGAAGTGTGAAATAAAGAAATAGGTTGGTAGGTAAAGGAAACGGGAGAGTGAAAAATGAGAATGTGCAGGAAAGGGGATGCAGAGCACAGAAAGAGTTTTGACCCTTGTTAGAGGGGAGATACTTTCCATCAAACAGGAAGGAATCAGAGAAGTTGTGTGCCCTTCCAAGGAAACTTGATGTTTGGAAGATGAAGCTTATACTTCTAGCTTTCATGTCTTGTGGTTTCTGTTTTCTCAATGAAGCAGGAGATTCATGAGGGCAGAGTGGGATGGGAGTGGCGGGGGGGGGGGGGGGGGGGGGGCGGGGGGAGGGGGTTTGAAGCAGCTTGTGAGGAAGTATTGATTGTCCGTTATCATTCCGTCTAGTTTGTGATCCGCTGCCCTTTCCTCTCCCTCCGCCCTGCAGCATTATTTAACTGATCAGATAGTTGAGTGTATCCAGGGTGAGGTTTTGCCAGGCTTAGCAGTCAGTTCTTCAGAGGAGTAAAACCCATAGATAGATGGATGGCTACATAGACTGAGATTTCAAGGAATTTGCTCTTGTCGGGGTTGGTAACTCTGAAATGTGCAGAGCAGGCTGGGAACTCATGGACAGGAGCTAATGATGTATTATTGAGGCAGAATATCATGTTCCTCAGGAAATCTATTTTCCCTCTTAAAGCCTTTCATCTGATTGCGGGTCTGCCCACATTATCAAGGATAATCTATTCTTACGGTGAACCGATTGTAGGTATTAACCACATCTTCAAAATACATCCATAACAACACCTGGATTTATGTTTGATTAAATAGTTGAGCACTATAACTAAACCAGGTTGGCACACAAAACTACACCAGGTCATTACAAGAGAAGGAAAAGGGGAGAAAGGAAATAAGTCTTTTAAAGAATGTGCTTGGAAGAGTAACAATGAATGATGGACTCTGACATGAACAGGAAGAGAGATGAAGTAAGGATGTGCTGTACTAAAAGCACTAGAAATTTCAGAGTTATTGTTGGGGCTGGAGGATTGAGTAAGTGAACTTGAAGGATGGTCAAAGTGGGATGCCTGAGAGAGATTTCATAAGGGTAATTGTTACTGCATTGGTAAGGTCCAGGATGATCTTGGCTGATAAGATAGAATTGAGAGGTGAATCTGTAGAGTTGAGGAGCCCAGTGAATTAAAGAGAATGGGGAGTGTGGCTCAGTGATGTGAGGCCCTGGGTTCCATTCCCAGCATTGCCAAAAAACAAAAACAAAACAAACAAAAGTTTTAAAGGGGTCAGCCTGCATGAGTAGTGAAATCAGCAAATGGTGACAGGGTAAAGAAACATAATGTCATAATGTGAACCACTTGTTAAAGTTCTAGATGAATGTGGGAAGATAGATGAAGTATACTTGGCAAAGTTTGCTTGCTAGAAGTTATGGATCTTGAATCTCAGAAGGCCAAGTAAAGGAATAGGAGGGATAAGGAATTGGATAAAATGAAAGTTGTATTCAGCCTCATGGCAACGCCAATTCTGAGAATAATAGATGACGAGGGAAGTTGGACTTTTTCTGATAACTGAGGTAGCAGGGATATGTGGTATGATACACTCATCTTCATAATAGATGATGGTGAGTTTCAATTCTAGTGTTATAGGACTCTGTGGCAGTGTTTTTCAAGTTGCTTTTCATGACCCAATACCTTGGTGTAAAATGAATATAGGGGATTGTAACCTGTTACTTTGAAATGAAATGAAATACAAAGTATCATAATGTATTACAAGAAATAAGGGGCTAAGAATTTAACAGTAAAAACTGCATGTAATTCACATACCAGTCAAATTCACCCAATTGAAGTATAGTTTAAAGACTTTAATACTGTATATTTAATATAGCCATTACTACAACCTGAGTTTATAACATGTTAGCCCAGAAAGAAACTCCCAACTCATTTTCAGTCATTCTTCATCCTAACCACACATCCCCTCCCATCCCCATGCAACCACTTATCTCTTTTCTTCTCTATGGATTTTCTTCTTCTGGATATGTCATAGAAGTGGAATCATACAGTATACAGTCTTGTGACTGGCATCGTTTGCTCAGCATAATGTTTTCAAGGTTCAGTTACTTATGTAGCATAATGTTAGGTTTTGTATATTAGTGATGTATTTCTTTTTATGGTCTAAATAATAACTCATTATATAGGCATACCACATTTTATTTATCTTCTCTGCAGTTGATGGAAACTTGTAGTTTCCACTTTTTGACTTTATGCTCTTGTGACTAGTCAAGCACAAGTTTCTGTGTGTTTTGTATGTTTTCATTTTATTCTGATATTTACCCAGGAGTAGAATTGCTGGGTCATATTAATACCCCATGTTTAATATTTTGAGGAATTTCCAAGCTGTTTTTCAAAGTAGCTATGCTATTTTACATTTCTACCAGCAAGGTACAAAAGTTCTAATTTCTTCACATCTTAAGTAGGTATCGACTGGCATTTCTGTGATTGCTAATAATGTTGAACATCTTGTGCGCTTATTGCCCATTTGTATATCTTCTTGGAAGAAGACATTCAAATCTTTTGCCCATGTAAAGATTGAGTTATCTTTCCAGTAAGTTTTAAGAGTTCTTCATATAGTGTATATATAAATTTTTTCCAGATGTATGATTTGTAAGTATTTTCTCCTATTTTGAGAGTTGTCTTTTTTACTTTATTGATGGTCTTGTTTGTATCCCAAAAGGTTTTAATGAAATCAAATTTATCTATTTTTATCTATCTTCTGTCTTTGTTGATTGTGCTTTTGGTATCTTGTACAAGAAATCATTGCCTAACTCAAGGACGTGACAACTATGCCTGCTTTCTTTTAAGAGTGTAATAGTTTTAGTTCTTACAGTTAGGTCTAGGATCCATCCTGAGGGTTTCTTTTGTGTGTGTGTGTGTGTGTGTGTGTGTGTGTGTGTGTGAGAGAGAGAGAGAGAGAGAGAGAGAGAGATGAATGTAAGAATTATGGAATGTATGATTTGAAATTTTAAAGTGTTTTGTACTGGGCCAGTCTTTTGTGATTCTCAAAAAAAGAAGAAAAGAAAAAAAAAGAACTGTTTTTGAACACACTAAGTCTGTGTTAGATAACTTTATTATCTTAATACTCTGTAGGTCATTATTACAGACTTTTGTGTCACTTGTGTTATCCTGGTCTCATAACCTGGATGTATTTTCATGTAAAAAATTATAGGGATAATTTTAGGTTTGAGAATGATGTTATGTATATCTAGGAGAATTTTTACTTTTGACAGGAAGCTAGCTAGTGGCACTAGCCATCCTGGATCATCCCAATCTCTTCAGAGACCAAGATGTTTAGATTCTGGAAAATCTGTTTTATTTCATTTTCTTTTCTTTTAGGATATGGTCCATTTGGTTCCCAACATAAAGTCAGGTAGGTTATCAATCAGCCCATTTCCTCACCCCACCCCCCGCCTTACTTTATTGGCCTCTTCACTGCAGTATTTAATTCTCTCTAGCCTTGTAGATCTACTGAAAGTTCATCTTCACAGACAACTTTTAGGAATTTGCAGGTTCCCCCCCCCCCCACCGGCTGGAAGAAAATGGCTCCAACTGCCAGGCTTACCTCTGCCTCTACATAGACCTAGATCTTGGTCTCCTAGAGTAAAGACACTCCTGATGCTTTCCTTTTTTTCCCTCCTCTTTTCTTGGGAGCTTGGGAGTGTGTCCAGTTTCTCTTGTTGCTCTCAAAATTAAGAAGTTGGTCTGAATTACATAGTTTACCATTGTAAGGAATGTAATTTGTTAGCTTGATTAAGGTTTTAGTATATGTCATTTTAGTTTTTCCTTGAGGTGAGATTTGGGATATCAGTTTCTATATATTATAGCAAATATTAGACAAGAGGAAAATAGGATTAGGAGTAGAAAAAGGAGAGAAAAAAAGTGGACATTATTGCAAAGTTTGGAAGAGAAAAAGCTAGATTAACATTTTCATGTCTGTTAGTGAGAAAGGCAGTCATATATAAAAGAGCTGACATGCTTGTTGGTGTTCTGTTGTTAAAGTTAAAAGGCTGTGGGTATTGGGAAGGAGGCAGTGAGCAGTCATGTTGAGTAGAATTTTAGAAGTTGTTCCACAGAGAAACCTCAGAATAACCTCTGAGTTACTAACTGGGAGAGTCACTTTGGAGCTGGACTAATGGTTGTTCTTTGTAGCAGTATGTGTCTGCATCACAGCCACCAATATAATAAGGGCTTGCAGAGAGAATTAATTCTGTATAACATGTTAGATACATAAATGTTACCAGTTTATTGTGCTATTACTCTCTGAATATATGTATATGTGAATGTTTTTAAGGTTTGTTTATGTTCTTGGTCTTCCAACTTATTCTCGTACTTCTTAAATTTCAAAATTGTAAATTTACTCAACCATTGTTTCATAAATTGGTCACCTTTCTTTCTTGTCCCCATCTTACAAGGAGAATATTTAAGGAGGAAGCCCATTAGTGTAGTGTATATTGAAGTTCTAATTATTTCTCCAAAAGGGCAGTTTGTGCTACAACTGGGTACAATGATCCTTTACCTGGTTTCCTTGACTCTTGTGAAGGTATTTTTATGGTGTGGATAGCTCACAGTGTTGTTGGCAGGGTATGATGATAATTGGGGAGTCTGATTTTACCATCTTGTTTTATCCCTTTTCCCCACAAAAGGTCAATTCATGTCAGGTTTTCTCCAACCAGGATTCAATCACAGTTCATGCATTGCATTTGGTTGTTATTGCCTTAATCACTTTTAACCTATTACAGTCGTTCCCACCTCTACATTATTGGCTCATAATACTAGCTTCTTGAAGAGACCAGGCCAGTTGTCTTAACAGATTGCTCCCATATTTTGGATTTGTCTGATTGTTTCTTTGTGGTGATTAACTTGTATCTTTAGGCACTGTGTTTCCTAAATACAGACAGTTGGGTTTAAAGGCTGGATTATGTTTAGGTGTTGGCTTCGGTGCTACTATGTTTATTATATTGATATATAATACAAGGCATCATGTTGTCTCCCTAAAGTATCAGTTAGTTAAGGTGGTTTTAAGTATATCCATTATAAAAATTGGTCTGCCCCCATGCCATGCTATCAGCAATTGATCAGAGAGGTGACATTTTGGTTCCTTGTGAATATCCTGTTTCTCATCAGACATTTTTAGCATTCATTGATTAGCTTTGTCTGAATCAGTTATTTCATTTGGTCTTGCAAAGTAGTGCTCTTTCCTAATCCTGTCTTTCTGGATTTGTTAGCCAGCTTTTCCTCTTGTTAAAAAGACTTCTCTTGAGCCAGGCATGCTGGTACACACCTGTCATCAGGTCAATAGGAGGTTGACAGAATAAGTTTTGAGGCCAGCCTGAACTACATACTGAGTTCAAGGCCAGCCTGGGCTTCATAGCAAAACACCTTTCCCTTGTCAGATAGAACTGAATTATAGTTCTTCCTTTCAAGGTGAGGTAAATGCTGTTGTTCTTTAATATACCAGCTCTTTAGTCTGAAAATTGGTTAGCGGTCATCTCCAGTAATGGCAAGTAACTCTTAGTATCATAAAGATTTTTGTTTTTTGATTGTTTTATAATCATTTTAGTCACTTTTTTATACTGGTGTTATTTAAAAATTTTTTACATTTGCAGAAAAATTGAGACCATGTGACGGATTTCCCATAAACCACACATGCAGATACTCCTATTATCAACATCTTAGATTAGTGTAGTACATTAGGTACAATTAGTGAACATTAGTGATACATTATTGCTAACTAAAATCTGTGGTAGTTTTTAGCTTTCCTTAGGTTTTAGTCTAAAGTCTTTTTTTGTTGCAGTACCTACTCAGGATACCACATTCCACTTTGTTATCATGTCTTCTTGGGTTTTCTTAGCTGTTTCTTTTTGATGACCTTGACAATTTTGTTGAGTATTGTTTACATACATTGTAGAATGTTGTTTTATTGGAATTTATATGATATTTTTCTCACTTTCAGACTGGGATTATAAGTTTTCAGAAGGAAGATCACAGAGGTGAAGTAGCATTTTTGTCATCTGATATCAAGGGTATATACTATTAGCATAATTTATGACTAATGTTGACCATGAGGAAAGTTTGTCAGAGAATTTCAACTATAAAATTACTCTTTTTCCACCTCTCCATACTGTAGAAGTTGAAAGAGGTGACTATGTATAGCTTACACTTAAAGAGTGGGGAGTTATGCTGTTCTTGAGGGCAGAGTATCTATGTAGTACGGTTCTCTCCTCTTCTCCATTTTATAGATGGGGAAACTGATGTAGGATGAAGTTAAGAAAGTGGTCCAAGGTGTTACATATAAAGGAGGGGTGAGGCCAGAGTCTGAATCCAGTCCCTGAGGGCCCAACCATTGCTTTGTGCTGCCTGTCTGCTCTGCTGGTTAAGGAGGAGAGTTATTTGTGTCTGCACAATGTTTATCCCTTCTCTTCATGTTGATTACAGAGTAATGGTGTCACTCCTATTGCCATAATGCCTTGATATGGTATTGCTGAACCAGTTGCTTCAGCAACAGAGTTTTGAGATCCCTAAGTGGAAGAATTTAGAAACTTTTATTTCATTGCAATTGAGATAGTCTCACTTTGCTACAGTTGTTTGGCCAAGAAGTAGACATTTTCATGAATAATGACAATGTTTAAAAGGATTCAGTCCTTTTTTTTTTTAAGTGTATTAAATGTACTTAGAATGTGAATGTTAGAAGTGTTATGTTCTGTGGTATAAAATCAAATGGGAATGAAAATACTTCATATGGTAGAAGAATAATTATTTTATGGGAAGAGCATATTTGACTGGTAATCCTAGATTCTTGAATCAGAATTCTAAATTCCAGTTGTTTCATTTGTTAACATGGGGTGTAGTACATCCTATATCCTGGCTTAGTTTTGTTTTTATTCTCCGCCTTTTTGAAGTTGCTAAGGCCTCTGGTTTTCTGCTTTTAAAAAGAAGTTTAGCTAGTGCTAAAATGGGGAGCATTTTTTCCCATTTATTTTTTAAAAACTAAATATGTAAATATTGGGGGAAGGGGGAAAAAGTAAGAATAAAAAGATCAAAAGTACCCATAATCTAGCTAGTACTATTTTGGTATATTTATTTTCATATATTTTGTGAGCATGGAGAAGATAATATATTTATATGCATGAGTGAATACTTATATTTCTACATTTATAAGTATCCAAGAATCATACTAACATACAATAACTAGAAACTAGAGTAGTAATAATTGCTTTGATTTCATCAGGGTCAAAGTTTTAAAAAATAGATTTTGCTTAGAAGAAATATATCATTAACAGTAAAAAATTTTATAAGAGATTTGCAACTTTGATTTTTGTAGCTTAGTCTGCCAAGGCTTATTGCCATCTTTTAATTATAAGATGCCATGTTTTAATTATAACATTAGAAAATATAGGAAGGGGTTTCATAAAATACTGACTTTTTTTGCGGGGGGAGCTGGGGTTTGAACTCAAAGTCTCATGCTTAATATAGGCAGGCACTCTTACTACTTGAGCTACTAAGGCAGCCCTTTTTCTGTGATTTTTTTTTTTTTCTTTGAGATAGGGTCTCAAGAAGTATTTGCCTGGGCTGGCTTTGAATTTCGATCCTCCTGATCTCTGCCTCCTGAGTAGCTAGGATTACAGGAGTGAGCCACAGGCACCCGGGTTCGGTACAGTTTTTTATAGCAATACTAAGATGTTATTTGCCTTTTTTCATATCTTTTCTCAAGAATTTTTTAGAGGCCACATGACCTGATCTATGATGCGCCTATAGACAGAATGCAGAAGCACATAAGGGAATTTAGCTCTTAGTAATTAAACCATACAATAAAAAGATTTGCAAAAATATTTAACAGTGGTACTCTTCTCACTAAATTTCTTTAAGTTACTTTCCATCAAAATACTAGTTACAGTGCCAGGCACCAGTGGATCATGCCTGTAATCCTAGCTACTCAGGAGGCTGGGATCAGGAGGACTGTGGGTCATAAGTAGCTGGGGAAATAATTCATGAGACCCTGTCTCAAAAAAAATCCATAATGAAAAAGTGATGGTGACAGAGTGGCTCAAGTGATAGAGCGCCTGCCTAGCAGATGTGAGGCCCTTAAGTCAAATCCTCATACTGTCAAAAAAAAAAAAAAAATGACTCCAGTTTGTGTGTCAGTCATTCATTAAAAAACGATATTACATAAAATAGTGGATACCAAGAAGGGACTATTATTACCAACTAGGTACCAACTAAGCCACTTATGTGAAATGGACACATTCTTTTTAAAGGTAAGCATTACCTAGATTAACACAAGAAGAAAACTGTGTATTTATTAGAGAAATTGAATTTACAGTATAAAACCATCTCACAGGGCCTGTTTCATTACAAGGAAACACTAATTTTAACAGGGTTGCTCATAAAGCAGTGACTTTCCAACTTGTTGGTCTTGGAATGTCTTTATGTGTTCTTAAAAATTAGTGAGAATCTGATGGCGAGGCGTGCTGGTAGTCCACCACTCAGGAGGTAGAGATGGGTGGATTGTGGTTTGAGGCTAGCCCAGGAAAAACATCAGTGGTCCGAGGTTGGCCCTGGGCAAAAACTTGAGGCCCTACTTGAAAAATAACTAAAGCAAAAGGGCTGGGGTGTGACTCAGGTGGTAAAGCACCTGCCTAGCAAGTGTGAGGCCCTGAGTTCAAACGCGGCTACTATCAAAAACAAAAACAAAAAATAGAGAATCTCTAGAGTTTTCCTTTTTGTGGGTTATAGCTATCAAGATTTGCCTTATTCCATAGTAGGACTTTAAAAAATATTTATCTATTAGTTCATTTACAAGATAAGAATTAATATAAACAACATTCATATGTAAAATATTTTCAAAAGGAGAAAAATAATTCAAGCCAATGTGAAACACAGCAGCAAATGATAAACATTCTGAATCCACACATTTGTCTTTCAGTACTTTAAAGTTGTAGGTTCCACTTTTCTGTCTGTTCCTTACCTCCCCAAGCATAGCGCTCACTCTGTGCTCTGGTCACCTGCTAAGCTGACTCCCTCCAACTGCCACCCTGATAATCTACTGGGACCTCATCAGACAGTCAAGATGTTCTCTGACATTTACAATATCCAGGAGATGGTGGACAGGCTGTGCCTGGAGGTGCATAGGTGGTCAGTAGGACAGAGGGTAATATTGATGACTTGCTGCTTACTGGTGGAAATAAATGCCTCTGCTGCAGGCCTGCAGTGCTAACTGTAATGGAAAGTGTGGTAATCACTGGTATTGGTACTGTAATGAGCCATCAGTTTTAGGAAACCAGCTTCACAAAAGAGGCCTATAGGAAGTACGTTGAATATTACATGGAATCAGTAAAAGGCAAACATGAAGAACAGAAACCAAAGTAAAACCTTCTATGGTGGAGGCTGTGGGATGAAACAAGCACATCCTTACTTATTTGAAAACTTGTTATCTTTATTGGTGAAAATATGAATCCTGATGGCATGGTTGCTCTGCTGGACTACCGTGAGAATGGTGTGACTCTTTTATATGATTCGCTTTAAGAAATGGAAAATGTTGACAAGTTTGATAATTATTTTGGTTTTGGGTTTTTTTGTGATGCTGGGATTTGAACTCAGGGGTTTTGAGCTTGCTAGGCAGGTGCTCTTCCACTTGATCCATGCTCCTAGCCCAGTTACTTTGGATCTTTCACCTGTCATCATAACTGGCTGCTGCTTGTCATCCACACACCACCAGAGCCTAAAATAATGGAAATGTTGTCATTTTGACCTCTGCATTTATTTTGACTGTGATTTATTTGGAGTAAAGGTATCAGTTGTTAAGAAAAAAACATACCTTGTAGGTTATCTAAACATAAAATACTTTTAATTTAAAAAAAAAATTGCAGTTTCTTTATTTCTGACTTACCTAGTTTCGGACGAGAAGTCTGTACTGATTCTTTTGTCCCTGTTTCTGAATAAGGGACAATTCAGAATTGAATTGTCCTCATACTTGGGGAGGTTTTGTTTTATATATGTGCAGATTAGTATTCGGCTAGAACTATAGCAGGATGCCTGTGCTGATTTCTGGAGTGCTCTCTCCTCTGAGTAGCTTTCTTTACTTCGCTGTACAAATTCTAGTTGACTATGTTTTTTATAAGTAGGTTAGTTTCAGATGATGACTAGATCCAGGAAATGACTATGGGTATAGGTGACTTGGGGATACATGGATAGAATATTGTCAAGTCAAAGAACTTGAAAGTTCTTGGTTTTGGAGGGTTTGGTCTCAGGGATGGGTAAAGAGAAAGACTTAGGTGTGAAAGTTCTCAGTCCATGTAGAGTGTGACTAGGAGACTGGTAGGTCACGACAGTGAGAGGTTGGGTGGTATAGTTCAGCTTCATTAAAGGATCAAAGGATTACTGTATGTGCCTTATAAGAGTTAGGGAGTGATGGTAGCAGGGTGTAAGCAGGATACCTTCTAGCATTATTTGAGATGGCAGCATGGGACGTGGTCTTGAGAAGTGGTCCTGATAATACAAGGTTTCATTCAAAGCAAAGTGGCAAAGCAGATGCTTGGAAGAAAAGACTGAGGATATAGGGGAATTTGGAGCTCCATGCTAATGGCTTCATAAAGACTTGGAAGGGTTGGGTCGAATTCAAAGGGGTGGAACTACTTGGCAATGATGTGGGCATTTGGTTGAACATCACATATTTTCTTTGATGAAATGAAAAATAAGAGTCATGATCAATTTGCCTTTCCCCTTTTTTTGATGTGGTGGTCCAGTGCCCAGAATACTTGGCTAATTTGACACAAGTGAAATCTTCACTTGACTGCAGTTTTGATTTGCTTCACAGGGCTGCAGCTTTTGTTGTTTCTACTGTTTTCAAGAGAAGGCAGTAGAAGACAGAGAACCAGAAATATGAAAGGAGACAGAGAAAAAGTGGTGGTGCTGCCAAATATAAATGTACATGAGAAAACGTGCAATAGATTTATCAATTACAAACCTGGGTTATTTGGTATGTAGATTTGCAGTAGTTCACCTAGACCAATTATTCCTTGAACATTTCTGGCATACCTACCTGGTGCATTTACACCTACAAGTATACTAAGATGCATTTAAGGAATGTACTTAAGATGCCAAGATGCACTTAAGGAATGCAAATTAAGTAGTTGGTTATCCCTATTTAAGATACCTCATTTTAAGGGTTTTAAACCCTTGTTTAAGTCTTTTAAGATAAGCCTGTTTAAGAAGCCTGTTTAAGACTAAATAGGGCTCCCCTTGTTTAATATTGTTGCTAAATTGGTCATCTGCTATTGTTACCCAGTAGGTATTAGTTTTCTGGTATGTACTTAACCAAAACGTTTCTTCTGTTCATTTTTGCTTTGGAAATGTGGGGACCACTGTGCAGAAGTTGATTGAATGTCTTGGTGGTGGTGTGGGATTTTCAGCATGCATTTCTGAACTGGCAGACTGTTTGCTTAATCAAGGTCTTGTTGTTATACTTGCTTAGCCTCATGATGCTGAATGATTAATCATCCTCACTAAATTCAAAATACATTTTTTTCCAGTGCTAGGAATTGAACCTAGGGTCTTACATGTGCTAGGCGAGTGCTCTACTATCGATCTACATCCCCAGCCCTCAAAATACATTTTTAATACCTATAAGTACGGCAACATGTATGCTAAATACCTTGAGAAACCTTAGCAGGTTAATCAGAATTTTTCCAAATGTCTATAGCCCATGGAGACATAGCATATATGTAAATATACCTAAATCATGTAGTTATGATTACTGTGAGACACGGAAAGTAAAAATAATGTATAAGTTTGGGAATTTTAAGTAGGCTCATATTGTACATGTGTCTCATTCTGTCTGCCCACTGAAATCCAAATTGAGTCAGGAGAAGCAAATTTAGGTAGATGCTCTATTTATTTATTTGTATTTATTTTTGGTGGGACTGGGGTTTGAACTCAGGATTTTGCACTTACATAGGAGATGCTCTACCACTTGAGCCATGCCTCTTGCCTATTTTGTTCTGGTTATTTTGGAGATGGAGGGGCAGAGGGTGTCTTGCAGACTGTTTGCCTGGATTGGCCTTGAACTGTGAGCCTCTGGACCTCAGTTTCTCAAGTAATTAGGATTATAGGTATGAGCCTCTGGCACCCAGTTTAGGTAGATGCTTTCTAAAAGAAATCATCTAAAGTTGTTTATAGGTTTAAAGTTTTTGTTTTTTAAATTCATAAACACTTTAAAAAAAATAAAGGCTGTGAAATTAGCCACAAATTACAGTATTAATAAGATGTGGTCCAATTCAAGGCTTAAAATGTTAAGAATGGAAAGCATATCTTTTTTTCTTAATTGATTACTAGAGGACTTTTACATACTTATCTCTGAGAGCAAAGTATGCACAGAATTTACCTAAGCTATAGGAAATATGAGATCTAAATTAATTTATTTGTAACTCCCAGTTCATGGCCTAATCTAATAATTGTGTGAGCTACACACTTTATTTTCTGTATGATTTTTCTCTCTTTTTATAGTATTTATTTTTGAAACCAGGGCCTTGTACTTGCCAAGTAGGTACTCTACCACTTGAACCATGCCAGCCAGCCCTTATTTTTCAGTTATTTTTTCCAATAGGGTCTCGCTTTATGCCTGGGCTGGGTACCATGATCCTCTTATTTAAGCTTCCCGCATAGCTAGGGTGGCAGGTTCACACCATGATACCCAACTTTAGTGGTTGAGATGACTTCTCACTAACTGTTTGCCCTGACTGATTAAACCACCTCCTGGTCTGTGCCTCTTGAGTAGCTAAGATTAAAGATGTGAGCCACAGTGCCCAGTTTACCCTCTCTCTTAAGTGCTGGATGATTTCTTAACTTGGTTCATGAGTCAGTCAGTTTATAGTCCTTGGGTTCTTTGGGGGTTTTTTTGGTTTTTTTTTTTGCTAGAAAGCCAATACTGAATATTTTGTAAAATTTTCAAGTTGTTGTAGAGTCATAAGGAGGTAAATGAATGAAATGAATTAGGAACATTTCTTTGAGTCCAGATATGATTCTTTAACACACATACATGCTGTGTTCTCCCTGAGAAGCCTAACCACGAAGAAAATATAAATAGGCCTAAAAGTGAAACAGTGCAGACTACTGTTTCCTAAGTTGAGTAGATGTGTTTTTCCTCATTTCTGCTAATAAATACAGCTAAAATCTGTGGCTGTTACTTACAAAGCACAACATAAGAAGACTGAAAAATGGAGAGAATGTGGATTATCAAGACCTGAATAATATACTGTAAAAATCCTGGGTTTTCTTATTGCCTCAGATATTCCAGAATTGATATGGAGAAGTTAACAATCCAGAAATGTTGGGTGCAGACAAACAAACAAAAAGCAAGAAAAGCCCATTTTCTTAAGCCAAGGACCAAGGAGGGGGGTAATCCAGCAAGACAGAAAATTTTGGGAAAAAAAACCATTCCACTCTAGCCAAACAACCCAGAAAAAATTACCCTGGTTAGCAAAGGCCAAGTGGGGATCTAGACTCTCTCCATTTTCAACTGTAAGAAGGTAACCTCTCCTACCATAGTGTCAGTGGAGGCAGCATGGGGAGCAGAACCCATTGGCAGGCAGCCTGAACTCCATCTTCACACAACATGAGTTCCTCCCTCTTTCCATTCCCTCTCCCCAAATGCTGTGGATAACAAAAACCTAAGTGAGAAAATGGCATTTCTACCTGACTAGGTAGTTTTCTCCATCAGAGCAGTGTCAAAGGAAGCTTGCTATAACATAGTAGGATATTCAGATAAGCTCCAAAGTTTCCTAACATAATATCCCAAATAGCCAGGTTTCGATAAAAAAAAAATCTAAGAACCAGAAAAATCTCAACTTGAATTTAAAAAAACAATACATGTTGGCAGTGATATAACACAGATGTTAGAATTAATCAGGTAGGGATTTTTAAAGCAGCCATGAAGACAATGTTTCAACAAGCAATTATGAATATGCTTGAAACAAATGGAAACAATGGAAATTCTCAACAGAGTAAGTCTCAGCAAATAAGTAAAAGATATAAAGCAGAATCTTGGAAATATTAGAAGTGAAAAATACGGTAACCCACATTAAAAACTCTGGACAAAACTTTAACAAAACTGACAAAGATAATTTAGCAATATCAGGCATGATACAGACCCTGCAGATATCAAAAGGATAACAAAAGCAAATTAATATCTTTGTCACACTAACTTTTCAGAAAGCACAAGCTACTGCAGCTCAATCCGTGTAATTGGAATAGTGCTACAACTGTTAGGGAAATTTAACTTCTAATTTTAAAATAAAAATGGGCCATGAGCCCTGTGGGCATGGTGGTGCATGACTGTAATTACCAGTACTTGGGAGGCTGACCCAGGAGGGTTGTTAGTTAAGGCCAGTCTGGACTACTTAGCAATTTCAAGCCCAGTCTGGGCTTTGTAGCATGACAATGCCATTGCCCCCACTCCCCCCAGCCAAAAAAAAAAAAATTTACGGTATTTCTGTAGTTTGTGCCAGGATATATAAGGTGAAATAATTCCTAATTCATATTTTGATACCAAAACCAGACAAAGCCAATACAAAAAGAGAAAACCTCAAGCCTGTATTCTTGACAAGTGTACATGGGAAAAATTATTAATAAGTTTAATTCAAAAATACATACATAGAATTATATACTAGGAACAAGTGGGCTAAGTATGTAAGGTTGAATTAGGTAAATTTTTATCAATACAATCCATCAATGTAACAATATTAACATAATGAAAAATAATCATGATCATATCATTGTCACAGAAGCATTTGATACAGTTCCATACCAGTTTTTATTAACTTTTAGGAAAGTAGAAATGGGGAACTTACTTGATTAGATGATGAGTAGTTAATATACCTGATGAAAGACTGATTGCTTTTCCCCCATGATAGGAAACAAGGTAGCAAAAATGTCCACTTGTCCACTCAAGTGGAGTTCTAGCTAGCATAATGGGGAGGGAATGGCATGCATATTGGAAAGTGAGAACTGAAACTCTTCTTTTTTGACTATGACTTGATCACCTATGTACAAAATACCATGTAATCTACATGATAGTGAATTCAGCAGCATCACAGAATACATGACTAACATAAAAAAGTCAGCCATATTTCTCTATACTACCAATGAATTTTTGGAAACTGAAATTAAAAATAAAACAATACTTTAGATTGCTTTAAAAACTTAGCTAAAATCTAAACAAAACATATAGGTCTTGCATGCTGAGAACAGTAATCTTCTGATTAGTGAGAGACATAGTGTTATATTCATAGATTTTAGATATCTATATTCTTGAATAAGTTTTAACAAAATCCCTGTCAAAATACTAGCAAGATTTTTCTCTGCTCCCACAATTCCATCCCTAGTTCCTGGCAAGAACTATTTATTCTCCATTTCTATAATTTTGTCATTTTAAGAATGTTATGTAAATGGAATCATACTGTATGAGACTTGGAAATTGGGGTTTTTTTCTTTTTAACTGAGCATAATGTCTTTAAGATCTTTCCAAATGTTGCATATATCACATTCCTTTTTATTGCTAAGTAGGGTTCCATGACATGGATGCACCACAGATGTCCCAAAGACCTAACTATTAGGGAAACTTCTTTTACTTCCTTTGAATCTATACTTATTTCAAAACAAAGTCTTTTTTTTTTTAATGCCAGCTAAAGCATCAAGTAAAAAATTTTCAGATAAAAAAACTAAATTAAGGCACAGGATCTCTGGGAATTTTTCTAATATTTGACTAGCTTTTATCCAGAGGCTATTTGCTAAAACATGGAAAAATGTACTTTCCTTTGTCTCAGGGAGCATTGAGGAAGTAGAATAAGTAGAAGTAAGAGGGTCTTTCTGAGAGGAAGAGTTTGACTGGTCTTCCTCTTCCCTTTAAAGCTGACACTCAGAAGACTCAGAAACCCAAGCTGATTATATATTAAAGCCTTGTTATAATGAAATGGCTAGACAACCAAAGGCAAAGATCTTTGTCATGTCTAGAGAAGGAGGACAGATTTACCTTCAAAGATGTCAGAGGACATCAAAATGTTATCTTAAGTAAAAAGGAAACACAATCTGGAGTTATGTGCCAAAGAAAAAAAATCAGGAAATCTATATAAAAACTAAGTGTTTGCGATTAGGAAATCTTCACTAAAGGTCTGAAAAATGTACTCTGGGCAGGAGGAAATTGATTCTTAGGTGAAAGACCTAAGATTAAAAAAGTGTAAGCACAAAAAGTGAAGAATATATCTTAGTACATCTAAACGATGATTTTTATAAGATAGAAATCATGTTTCATAGGTTTTTTTAAAAATAGAATTAATGTGTATACCAGTGATAGCATATAAGACAGAAGACAAATGAACAGAGTTAGTATTCTAAGGTACTTGTTGGTGAAGAGAGTTGGGCTTTGCACTTGCAAAACAGGCACTCTACCACTTGAGCCATACCTCCTGTTTTAGTATCCTTTTATATGTTTCACATCTGCAACATCTGTGGTCATGCCCCTTTATTCATCATTCATTTTGATTTTTTTTTGTGCTATTTCACATGCACCAAATTTAACTATACTGTGCTAATGGTAATCTTTGTGGTTTGTTGAGACTATTCAGTTATTGAGCATAGTAGAAGTTCATCAGTCTTTTGATGATAAAACACACAACATTTGCCATTTGTGTACATTTGCAGTATTGTGCATCCATCACTAGTATTAATAATTCCAAAGCATTTTCTTGACCTCAAAAGGAAACCCTGTGCCTATTAAGTAGTCACTCTCCATTCCCCCCTATTTCAGACCACCAACCACTGGTCTTTTTGTCTCTATAGATTTGCCTGTCTGTGTATGTCATATAAACGGAATCATACAGTATGTGTCTGTTTGACTTAATACACTGTCCTTGAAGTTCATCTGTATTGTAGCATGTGTCAGTACTTCATTTCTGATTAATGTATCACAGGTGGTTTATCCATTCTTTAGTCAGTGGTCCTTTGGGTTGTTTCTACCGTTTGGCAGTGGTGAATAGTGCTGATTTTTATTTGAGAATCTGTTTTCAGTTTTAAGTATATATTCAAGACTGGAGTGTTTTCTACAGCAGTTACACCATCTTACATTCCTGCCAGTGATGTACAAGAACACTGATTTCTCCATATCCTAGCCAATTCGTATTTTTGTGTGTTTGTTTTTTTAAGCTATCCTAGCAGATACAAAGTTGTGCCTTGGGATTTTGATTGGCATTTATCCAGTAGTTAATGATTGAACATCTTTTCATATATTTACTGCCATTTTTATATCTTCTTTGGAGGATTTTTTTTTTGCCATTATAAATTAGGTTGTTTATCTTTTTGTTGTAAGGTTTCTTTCTTTATATATTCGAGATATATTTGTTAGATATATGAGTTGCAAAGATTTTTACCTATTCTATGGGTTATATTATCACTTCTTTTGATACACAAAAGTTTTAATTTTGGTAAAGTCCAGCTTGTCTCTGTTTTTTTCTTGTATTACACTTTTTAAAAATGAAAAAAACTAAAATTTATCTGGATTTGAACCATAAGTTATAAGCAGAAAACTATTGAAAGTGATACCTGAGATTAAATTAGTGAAAAATATTAAGATTTGTGGAATCTTAATATCTAAGAAAACATTGCCAAATTCAAGGTTAACAAAACTTACCCCTTCTAAGAGCTTTCTAGTTTTAGCTTTTATGTTTAGGTCTTTGATCCGTTTTTCAGTTCATTTTGAACATGGGTCAGCAGGGCCTAATTTATTCTTTTTCATGTGGACGTCTAGTTGTCCTAAGCCATTTGTTGAAGAGACAGTTCTTTTCCTGTTGAATTGTCTTGGTACCCTTGTCAAAAACCAACTGACCATTGATAATAATGGATTTATTTCTGGACTTGTCGGTTCAGTTCCATTGATCTAGGTTGGCAGCCTTATGCCAGAATCATACTGATTTTGATTCCTGTAATTGTATAATAAGCTTTAAAATCAGAAGGAGCCCTCCTTTGCTTTTCTTATACTCAACTTCTGGGCTTGCTTGTCCCTCTACTTTATTTGTCCCTTTACATTAATTTGTGTTCTCATTTCCATTATTTTTTTCTTTCATTATATTCCTTGGGTTTATTTCATTACTCTTTCTAACTTGTTTAGCTTGACATTAGCTGTTTGACATTTTGTTTCTTTTTTTAAGTATGCATTTTATGAGTATACTTTTTTTTTCAAAATACTGCATAACTGGATCCCACAAGTATTAATATTTTTCATTAATTTATTTCCAGATGTTACTTTTAGTAGTTTTCTGTTTATAATTTATGGTTCAAATTCAGATCTATTTTAGTGTTTAGTAATTTTTAAAAGCTTATTGCACAATTTTTAAAAAATTTATTTATATATTTTGGTGCCAGGGATCAAATGTTTCACATAGATTTGTAAATTTGATAACCCAGTGTTTCTTTCTCGTGTCTGTATAGTTTTCTTATAAAGTTAAGAGGCTTGCCCTTTTGCTGCAAAGACATAAAATGCAAAAAATGAAACATTGTGACATTAGAACAAGGACAGGAAATGGACAATGGAAAGAATAGATTGCCCAGACCACTCATTCTGTGTCTATGAATACTTGCTATATGACAGAATAGCATTGCAGACTCCTAAGAGAGATGTGTGCTAGTCCTCATTAATGGTGCCCACATAATTAGATGTACATATGAAAAAAATTAAATTAGATGCTTTCCTCACACTAAAGATATCAGTTCCAGATTGAATAAAGCTTTTTGTGTGAAAGTAACAACTATAAAGCTTTTAAATAATGAACTAAGAGCAAAGTTTCCATGATTTGGGGAAGAGAAGGATTTTTAATAAGACTCAAAGTACTGACCTTGAAGGAAGGGATTGATCATTTCAGCTATGTTGTTTGAGAACTTCTGTGTGTCAGAATGTTACAAGCTAGTAGTTGGCTTGAGTCCCAGATAGGCATTGTGGATAGGCAAAGATAAGCTCCTCCAGTTATTCTGGGCCCTTGGTAGGTTTTTGCAATCCTCTGCTAGCAACAGTAATGGATGACAGTGAGCAGCAGCAAGTAGTGTCCTTTAGTGTTGCAGCTTTTGTGTGGGTGCTGGAACCCTTATTCCTACAGCACTCTCACATTTTGGCTCTCATGCCACAGATGTTGGGTTCTGCTGCATTTGACACTTAGTGGTAAGTGATAACAGTTCCTATACCCCAGAGGTCTGACACTGGACTGCTTGACAATGTCAGCAGCAGCAAGGGCTCTCACTCCTGGATAATTAGGCCTGAAGAGCCTGACAGCATTGATGGCATCAAAAGCTCCTGTGCCTTGGGGATTAGGAACAGGGCACATCTTCATTGGTGGCAAGCGTTAACAGCTCTCTTGTACCACTATTCTGCTGCAACTGGCACCACTGGCTCCAGTTGACCCTTAAGGGTCAGTTTTGCTCCTGCTGCCATAGCCAGCCCAGTTGGCCACCATCAGCTTTGATGGCCCTCCTGCTGTTGCCAGCTCCCACTGGTTGTAGGCACCCATATTGGCTCTGTTACTGCTCTTGCTGGGATGAATCCAGCCACTCCCACCACTGTTTTTGTTTCCACCACCACTTTTTTTTTGTGTGTGTGGTGCTAGAGCAATTGCTCTATTAATAATGAAGTAGGCAAGAAAGATCACTCAAGAGAAACCTTTATTGGACCTACTGTTGCAACATGAAGGGCAGCACAGGACTATCCCCTGGCTGACTCACCAAGTGAGCAGAACATCCCTCTTTTATAGTCAGAAATGGGGCGTGGCAAGGATATTTGCACTAATCATGGCACAGTCCCTGTCAGCAGTCATAGCAGCCCCTTACATAAATGTAGAACTAGATTTGTACCAGACATAGGTCTTCTGTTGGACCACCAGGGGAAGTGCTCCCTCTATGGCCTGGGTACAAATGCTGGAGGGTTATCTAGAGTTTGCCAAGGCTTGTGATGGCAAAAAGTCTGGCAAGGCTGTTTGCTAGGACAGTACCTTCAGGAGTGGGAGTTGAGCTTTGGCAGCAAGCAGCTGTGGTTGTCATGTAGCTTCCTCAAAGTGTTCCTGGCATGTCCAAAGCATCTGGTGCTGACATGAGGGCAGTCTGGCTGCCTGCGACTGATGGTCTTTTGCTCAAGGCAGTTGTGGCACCAGAGAAGGGTTTAACAGCTGTTAATTAGGAAGTAAATCCTCCTAACCCCCAACATCATGGCTTATTTAAAGGAAAAATAAACATTAGAAGGGGTGCTCACAATAATGGTTTATTAGTACGTTAGTAGTATTTAACAGTACTCTTAAAAAGCTTAGATCTTGCTCCAAATCACCAGGGAGCTTCTATTTCAAGAAAAGTTGGTAAGGGAAGTGAGACAGAAAGCCTTCAACTGTTACAAATCAGCTGCTTGGGTTCCTTCTGTTCTACCCTGATAGATATTGTAGGTAGGCAAGGAGAAGCTCCTCCCCCTATTCCAGGCACTCCGTGGATATTTATAATCCTTACCAAGCACCAGCACAAGGTTCCCTCCAATATCACAATTCCCCTGTCTTGGGGGGCTAGGGTCTGGGGCAGTTAACAAAGGAAGTGGTGGCACAGGCTCCATTCTTTGGTGATTGGGGCTTAGGGCAATCTGGTATGGTGGCTTGGCTTCTGTGTCTTGGGTCTCAGGGTGATTGACAGGTAGAGTGGCTGTGGGCATTTGGGCCTTTGAGTGCTTTACTGCCCTCTTTTGGGGCAAGTGTTAACAGCTCTTATGCTCTGGGGTTTGGGTCTGAGAGTGTTTGACAGCCCCTGGTGGTGGCAAGTGTTACAGCCATTGCTTTCTGGGGTTTGGGTCCCAGAGCATTTGACAGCCTGTGATGGGGGCAAGTGTTAGAGCTCTTGACCAGGGTTCATAGTTTCTTCTGACTCTTCACAATCTTCTGACTTTCTTCAGCCTCAGCTCTCTACTTCTGTTGAGAGTTGTACTGTTGTCCCTCGTTGCCTCCATCACTTCTTTCTGTCACTTTTACCTTGGTCATTGTCACTTCCATTTCTGCCACAACTTCTCTGTCACTAACACCACCACTGCCAGCCTCTTGGTCTGTCTTCATTGACACAGGCAGGCCTGATGGCCATGATTAGCCCAATGCCACCCCTACTGTCATCAGAGCTGCTTGTCAGCTCCACTGCTGCTTTTGCCAGGATGGTTCTGCCTTCACCACAGCTTTCCTCATCTGCCACTGCTTTTTCTTCTTCGTGTTCCCAGCTCAGCTGCTTTACTAATGGTGAAAATAAAGTAGACAGGGGAGACCAATGGAGAGAGGTCTTCATTGGATGTACTGTTGCAACACTAGGGGGCAGCAGAGGAGGTGGGTCCTGGTTCACCAAGTGAGTAGAATGCTCTGCTTTTATATAGTCAGAAAGAGAATATGACCAAGGATATCTGAACCAATCATGCAAATGAAAGATTTTGTTGGCATCAGTCATGGTACAGTCCCTGTCACCACTCAAAGTATCACCTTATGCAAATGAAGGACTATGTTTGAACCAATCAGAGGTCTTTTGCTGGGCTAGGAGGTGAAGAAAGTGCTCCTCCTCTGGCCAGGGTAGAAATGGCTGCAGGATCTTCTAGAGTGCACTGATGCTTGTGGTGGCAAAAGTCCAGTGCAAGCTGCTTGCTGGGTTAGTGCCTTCTAGAGCTGGAATTGTACTTTGTGTTCAAAGCAGTCTGGCTATCTGACCAGCAGTCCTTCATTCAACACAGCCAGGGCCTCAGGGAAGAGTAACTGAGGAGTCAAACCTTCTCAGCCCCAATGTCTTAGCACATTTAAAGGAAAAAAAAAAAAAACAAAAAAACACAAGAGTTGCTTGCAGTAAAGGCTTTTCATTGACTCTTAACAGTGCTTTAACAGTTTTTAATAGTGTTCTAACAACTTAACTCCCTCCTGCCCACTGTCCTCCAAGAAGATGGTCCCTGCCATCTGTTTTACAACTAGTGGAAAGTATTTGCAACATGTAAATGAAAAAAGCCTGTTATCAAGAATATGTAGAGAACGTTAACAAAGCAACTAGAAACAGACTTTTAAAAGAGGAAAACTGAGAGGTAAGTTGACAGGAAAAATGTCAAATCTCATTAATATGTAGAGAAGTACAAATTAAAACTAAGTAGGATATTACTGTACTACTCTAAAGTCACAGTTGGTGTCCAAGAGTTGGTGTTACCACTTTGGAAACTCATTTTCTGTTAACAAAGTTGAACATGTGCTTTTCTGTGTTCTAGTAGTTCACCTCCTAGGCAGTCTGGAAAATCTGGTAAATAGTCTAGAAAGGCATAAGCAAGTTTTATTGGAGACATCTGTCAGTATGATCATAACAGCACTTCTCATAGCCCCAAATTAGAAACAACCTAAATATCCCTAAACAGTAGAATAGATAAATAAGTTGCATTATATTCATATAGTGAGATACTGTTGATGGCAAATGGTGTTTTGAGAAGACCTTGGTTCTTGTGTTCCAGCATGGAAGAATCCAAGCAGAACATGTGGGTGTAAATGGGGTTTATTAAAAGTGAGGAAAGGAAATACAAGGGGATCATGGTGGGCACAGGTGGAGTCTGCCGGCAGAGAGAACGTGCTTTTCTTTTTCAGATGCTTTAAAAAACTACACTAACCCATGGGGAGGGCAGACCCAGGAGATTCCCACCCAATAATGAATGAGTGGGGAGGGGCATGGGTAGTTCTCAGCCAGGTGCTAGTGGTCTGGGCCATCCCCAGGCAACCTACTTGAGCCTCAAACTTTTCCTACTTCTAGCCTGCCTCAGTACTATTCCGTAAGAATAATTAATGAGCTACAGTTACACATACAGGTCGTCAGAGTTATAAAATCAAGTGAAAGAAGCATACCACAGAAAGGATATGTACACTATGGTTTCTTTAATGTGAAGTTCAGTAAAGAGGCAAAGCTGGAAAATACCACGGGATCAGTACCTAGATCATAAAACTATAAGGAAAAGCAAAGCAATAATTTTCAGAAACCTCAAGAATGAATGTTTGGCTCAATAATATCACTACCCTTCCTGGAGCATACACTGGAATTTCTTCTATTTTAGCTTCTTCCTCATTGCCCTGAATAGCCAATTGTTTCACAAATCCTATCAATTCTCTTCAGTATTCCTGAAGTCTTTCATTATTTCCACTGACCTGTCCAAGCTTATTTGACTTGCTTACAGTTTTCCATGGTATGTAGTACAAAAATTAGTTCGTCCTACCCTTATAGCTGTTTTCCAGCAGGATCGGTCCTGAAACCTGGATGCCCAGCAAAGCAGACAGTTTATTCTCTCTCTCTCGCTCTCTCTCTGTCTCTTTTTTCTGCTGGGTTTGCTCTGTTACTTTTCCTCTCAAAATTCACTTCCTTAACCAAGTTCTACCCTCCTCCCTCTCCTACAGTGTATCTTAGAAAGAAAGATACATGAGCCAAAATTACCTGTTTTTCAAGCTGCAGAGATTTCTGTAGCATTGCATTTGTATCTTTTTCTGACACTTGTACTTCCTTGCCTTAAAATAGGCATAAGGATTTTATTTCTACCTAATTTCTCTGATGCTTGGGGTTTCTCTGTTGCTAAGTTTCATCTTTGTTGGTTCTTCTGCCTGCAACACACCATGAGAATTAATGGGAAAAATACGAACAACATATTTTATTTTCTTCTAGTTTTTTTTTTTTTTTGGTGTGGGTAGGATTAATAAAAATCATTAAATTTCGAGGTAGGAGCAATCTTACAGTGATTTTTTTCCAGGAACATGATTTTATTGGTGAGAAAAATATAGCTCCAAAATTTAAGTAAATGCCACAATGATCATAGTGCTCAAGTAATTTGTAGTTTCTGAAATTTTCAAGCTTCACTTTCTGACTTTCAGAAGCAGTGGCATTTGGGTACTTTGAAGAGTCTTGATTTGTTTACCAGATTTTTAAGTTTTCTGCATTTCTGTAAGACTCTGCTTCTTGGGTTTGTTTTCTGCCCTGTAGGGAGCAAGGCCAAGGTGAGCTGGGGGTTGCCATAGCCCTCACTGTGTGAAAGTCCCTAAGGAGAAAGGGTTAGGGCCTCTTTTTCTTTATTTAGACCCATAGAAACTCAGTCTGTGAGTCCCATTTCCCTGTTCTCACCAGCAGCTGACTGCTGTCTTGTTTTACTGCCTCCTGCTGTTCTTCAGACCTTCTTGGTTGGTAGGAAGTCTTAATTTCCTGAAATGTCTTTTACACAGTTACATATGGTCTACTGGTTATATGGTTTTAAGAAAAATACCATAAGGAGGGGTGTTTTATCTTCAGTTTAGCTTTCCATGGAATCTGAATTTCCCCTAATACCTTCTTAGTTCTCTGCTGTCTTTTATGGATAATAATTTATTGTCACCAATAACATATACCTTATTACTGTTTTTAAGGACATTTTTCTAATAGAATTAAATTCATTTTTTATCTTACCCACTAGATGGCTCACTCACACCAGTTTGCCTGTTTTGCCTGTGGTTTCTGTTCTCTGAGCGCTGCTTGCTTTTAAATGATCTGGATGATCAACTAGTTGAATAGTTGCATATCCTAAAGGTAGAAAACTCCAGAGTATTGATTGCTTTTGACAATTGATTTTTTTAAAGAGAGCTTGATAATAGAAAGATGTTCACTTACAAACTAGAGCAGTCAGTCATACTGTCTGACAGATAACCATAGGGTGATAGCAAATTGTACAACTGCTTCATCTAGAAAGACTATTTGCACCTAATAGTCTAGGCATAATGTTTATGTATATTTTAGTATTTGTGCCAATAACAATAAATTATTTCCATCAGTTTGAAAATAGAGCATGATTTAAAGGAAGATGGTAAGTTATTAATGTAAAAATATACAAATTATTAACAGTATTGCAACTGGATAACAATGTCTTCATAAAATTCACTTATTTCTCTTTATGTTTAAGGGTCTTTGAAACCTGAAAACAGGAAGTATGGCTGCCCAGTTTTCTTAAGAAAACAAAAGTGAAATAAAGTAAAATAATTTTTGAAATGTCATTTAAGAGGGTTACTTATGTCTGTGGTAACTTTTTTCTTGCTTTGTAGTCTTTGGCCTTTTTCACAGTATCAGAAAAGTTAACAAATATATTCAAAATTTTTGAGGTTGAGGTTGTACCATCACAGTGATTAAAACAAAATAATTAGAATTGTTGACTCAACCACTGATGTCATTTTGTGTCATCAGATTTAAGATAATGTCATCTTCCCATGACTGAGTAAATTTATACCCCTTATGCCACCTTATAAATTATTCTACACATTGATTAGATACACTGACATTTTTACATATTATCAGGTGTTAACAATTTATTGCCATGTTATATATTGTTGTCTTATATGAAAATCCCAAAACGTTGACAATTCTTGATAACCAAGATAATGGTAAACTAAAACAATTTTTTTGGTCTGGGTTGGAGGGGGTAAGAGGGACAATACTGGGAACCTAACCTAAGGCCTTGCCCATGCTAAGGCAAGCACACTACCACTTGAGCCATGGCCCCAGCCTTTTTGTTTTTATTTGATTTCTGAAAAAGTGTCCTGTGCTGCTACCTTTGTCCCAGCTAGTTTCAATTTTGAGATCTTCCTGTCTCTACCTCTTAAGTAGCTGGGATTGTAGGCCTGCACCAGCATACCTAGCTTAAATTTAGAGATTCTTACTCCATCTTTTGAGGGAAATGTAAGATTATTTATTTCTCTGTAAAGAATCTTTGACAATGGTGTGTTTTAAAATACATTGAATTCCTACCCATTTTATTATTGATAGCTATGTAACCTGAATGATATTTTAGATGTAAGGAAGGAACTTTCAGTTGTCAAGGAAATGAGCATGTTTAATAAGTTACGATAGTGATGTGACAATTAGATTACAATTATCTTTGTTGAATCAACTTCATTTAAACCTTAATTACACAATATCATTTAGTCACTTCTTGATTTAATAGTGAGCATGTGTAGTCATTTAATAGCTAGCATGTTGTACTTCACAGATTGCAGAAGGTCCTTGGTAAGTAAAATCTACAGAAAAAATTAAAGGCAAAAATTCTTTTAGAATTCAACCTGTATAGATTTTTTCTTTTTTGAGCTTGAAGTGACCATGAATGTCCTCATGTAATAAGAAAACCCTAGTTATATTTACAGACTAGCCTGCTGTAACTTTTTGTTGACAGTGAGGTAGGTTTTTAGAATGGGAATATTTTTCTATATATATTTTAAGACCCTGTGTTTTGTAAATACCACTGGTTTGCTGTTACTGTATTGCAGCACACATTCCTGTATGTGTACACATAAATTTCACAAATATTTATTCTTACCACATGAGCTACATCTTGATATTCCTTTTCTATTTTATTTTTAAAAAATAAAACGGGGCTGGGGTGTATGGCTCAGTATACTTGCCTAGTATGCACCAGGCCGTGGGTTCAATATCCAGCATTAAATAAATTAAATTAAATTAAAATCCACCAAATTGATTTCATGCTCTTATCAGTAGTTTGGAAAACAGTGCCATATAGGACTGAAAAGTAAATACTTTATCCTAAGCATTTGTAATGGACTATTCTGAAACTGGGTTTTGAATAGCTTTATTGCAGTTTATTAGCAGGCTTAAAAACCAAACGACAAAATTGTCTTTGCTTACTTATCCTCAGTGCTTCTGTAGTCACCAAATGTTATTTTACTTTTGTATTTTGGACTTGAATATTTAATTAAATGATTGGAAGGTGTTAGACCAAAAACCATTTGAAGTAAATTTAATACTGATAAAGGGAAATTTAATACTGATTAAGATACCATGGTTTTCTGTGTAACCTTAAAATGAAGACTATTTTAGTTAATAGACAATAAATTTCAGTTTAATTGTGTTTAAAGGATGTACCTAACTGGTACATGGCATTAGTCCTTGGAGATGAAAACATCCTAAATATGAAAAGTCTATGCAAATATAATTTTTATAAGTAACTGCAAATATTATAAAATGTATGTGTGAATGCTAATAGTTCAGGTGCTTCATTTTCATTAAATTCCTTCATGTGTTTTATCTTTGCCTAACCAAGAAACTTGACTTTACTTGGTTGACAAAAAAGTTTAGTTACATGTTTAGCTAACTTTTAATACAATATGAAAGATAGTGTCATGCGGACTATAGATAAAATTTAATGAAAAGTACCATTTCCTGGCCTTAAAAAATGGTTTATATTTGAACACTTGGAGATGGTGGAGAAAGCCATTTCACATTACGGTATGAGAGTCATAAAGGTAGAAATGTTGATGTCTTCAAGAAATTTAAAAAATAGTCAATTGGAGGGACTTTGCTTTAGAGGGAGGTGCTAACATCTGTTGAAATCAACACCTACTTGTTATAGGAGATAATAAGATGGATTTGAATAGGGCAAAAATTGACAGGGAGAATAGTTAAGAAATGGTTTTAGAGAAGAAATGAGCTTTGAAGTAGGGCAGTATCTATGGAAATAGAAAAGGCAGTTTACCAAGATCTTAGAGTAGAACCAACACTATTTGATTACTGATTAGATTAATTCACTCAAAAATATTTTAGTATCTGCTCTGCAATTCTGGGAACACAACTGTGAACAAATCATGCTCTTTGTCCTGGCATAGGTTTTAGTCCAATGGAGGAGCTCAAACATTTTCATTTCAGGGTACTTCATACGCTACACGGAGGAAAGCCAATTGTGCCCTGAGAGTGAGCCCACTGATTATTTACTGAACTTGAAGCCTCACAGAAAAGTAGGCTTGATCAGGGAAAGTGAGTGGGGAGAAGTGTGTTAAGACAAAACCAAGCCAAACCAACCTGTATTGTCTTGAAAGTGAGAGAGATTGTGGTATATTTAAAGGATTTCACTGTGGCTAGCTCCTGGAATTGAAGAGGGAGGAGAATCTGGTAAGAGAGAAGGCTGAGGCCAAATCATCTAGAGCCCTGGAATCCCTAATGAAGACTTGAACAGAATGAACCCAAGTATGATTTAAAGTAATGGAGAGTCAGGATCAAATTTGCATGTTATAAAGATTACTTTAATTAAGAGGGTGTTAGTTACAAGAAATTTAAACAAAATGCAAAAGTGATCTAGAAAAGCTCAGCATACTCAAGGGTAGGAAGTACAGCTGGACTTCAAAGGTTTGGAGCCAGACATGGTTATCAGTAAATATGAGGTGCTCTTCCACTGTCCTGCACCACATGGGTTTTGTCTTTATTTTTGTCTGTGTCTTTTTCATTGTTCTTCCGTTGTTTACTGGCTTCTTTGCTTTTCTGACAACAAAACTAACCCACACCCTTGGAGTTACTCTCCCATTTCCAGATTCCCTGGAGAGATTCTGGTTGACTTCTTAGGTCAGTTTTCTACCCTGTATCTATGGTTAGGAGAGTGGGACCACATAGAATAAATATAACTGCTTCCAACCCTCCTCCCCCCATAATTAAGAAGGTATAGGGAGTTGTGAACTGGGCAGATTTCTCAGAAAGGATGAACTTTTAGAAGATCATTCTGGCTTCAAAATGGATTGGGAGCAGAGGGAATAGAGGCAGGGCCCTTTCAGAAAATACAGTAATCCAGGCAGCAGGTAATGTTGGCCTGAGTTCCAGTGATGAATAAGAAAACAATGAATTTTTGATAGAGAAAGATTGATACTCCACATCTGTGTGACAGGTTGTGTGCAGGAGCATGAAAAGACAAGGATAATGTCTGTATTTCTGGCTTGAGTAACCGATGGAATGATGGTAGCAGTTCCTGAGATGGACGAATACAGGAAAAGCCAATTTGATGGGCATTGAGGGAAATGAAGGATTTATTTTTGTACATGCAGTTGGAGGTAGCTTTGAGACATCTAAGAGATGTCTGATAGACCCTTGAATTATGTGTACCTTGAGTAGGGAGAAAAGCTCAGTAGTAGAAAATGTTTGAAATTCTTCAGTTTTAGGTGATAACTGAAGCCATGTGGGTGGATGAAATTTCCTGGGGAATATATAACAAGAGAAGAGGGCCAAGAGAGCCCTGAAGAGAATCCTCTTTGAGGGCTGGTGAAGGGAAAGAAGCCAGCAATGGAGACTGGGAAGGAACAGGAAGAGATGATGGGGAAAAAAAAAAAAGTCAATGTAGTATACAGTGGTTTTAGTAATCCAAAGAAAGAGTGTTATAGGTAGCATCTGGTGCTGTTGAGCAGCAAGAGAAAGAGGAAAGTTTTGTTGGGTTTTGGAGCAAGGAGCTTGATGATGACGTTGGAGCATCAGTTCAATGGAAATGGTGGAAACAGGTCTTCGGATTCTGGGAGGAAAACAGATCCATGTAGCAAGTCTAAACAGTGTTTAAGCAGTTTTACTGTGAGAGGAGGAGAGTGGGGCCAAGGGCTAGAAATAGTGATGATAGGGATGTAAGATTTTTAAGTGTATGTGTTTTAAAAAATTAGCAGGAGAAAATGTGGTACAGCTGAGCAAGATCTGGAGAGTTATTCAGATCACTGTTGCATTGTAATGGTGAAGAATAAAGCAAAAACTGGTGGATAGAAAATGGCCTTGTGAATGGAAGTTGAGGTACTTTCTGACTTCTGTTTTTTGTAGAAAGAGGTTGGGGCTATCTTGTAAGCAAGGTAGGATTGAAGAGTTAAGGTGCAGTGGGACTATTTGAAATAGTAGCTATGAAAATTAGAGATGATAGTTTACTAGGAAATTTTTTTCCCACCAAACAAAAACCAAATTTATTCAGCAGAGATTTTAATTAAGAAATTCTATACATCAGGACCACCACGGTTTCACATACTGTGTTGTAAAGTGTATGATCAATAGCTACATCTGGAAGATGAACAGGCCATTGAATCTTCAAAAAATTGGTTTAGCTATCTTAAAGTTTGTGGGGGGAGGGCACCTTATTAAAGCACCGTCAGGTTTCACAAGGTTAAAGCCAGAGGTTTCTCTGGAGAGTCATATTTTTTAAAAGGTTTCAGTCACTCATAAAGAGCTGGCAAGTGAGGAGCCTCTGAGGCCACCACACAGGGCTTTCCACCCAACCTTGTATATACCAGAAATAAGGAAGGCAGGTTGGAGGACAGGAGATTGTTTATGACTTTCTGAGAAAGCTGGTGGCAAGGCCAAGAGTGATCCAGCAGAAGGAGGAGTTCTGGAAAGAGGAAAGCACAGAAAAGCAGATAACTGTCCCCACATTTACTAGGAAGTTTAAGATAATTTGCCTGGCTTAGACTGGAGGCCTTGAATTTAAAATGCAGCACCAATATGCTGTTTTAGTGTTTGTCCTCAAAAGGAGGAGTCATCTAATTTGGACCATGCTGTGCTAGATTTCAGGTTGGTGTGTTGGGAGAGCAGGGCAGGGATATTGATGTAATGGTGATCTAACTAATAGACCATGGAATTTCGACTGAGGAAGGATATCAGTTTAAAAAAAGAGAGGACTAAAGGGAAAGGACTAATAGGATCACTCACTGTGATCCTAAAATGAGTGACAATAAAGGAAAATAAACCAGAAGCTTCTTTGATTTCCAATCATTTCAGTGATTTCCAATCATTACTGGAAATTGATATTGCTGCTAAAGGAAATAAACATGGAAGAAAGAGCAGGTTAGTTCTAGGAGGAAGAAAACGTGGGTTTTCACTATTTCAAGTTTAAGTACCTATGAAGCATTTATACTGAGATGGCCAAGAGAACATACAGAAGAGAGGTCAGGGCAAGAAACAAAATTGGAAGATCATAATTGAAGCTGTGAATTTACCAAGCATATAAAACGATTAGGTCTTCTTTAGGTATATTGAAAAGGAGTGGGAAATAAAAGTCAGAGAAAAGGTGCTTGCAGGGTTTCAGCAATTTTGCAGAGAAACTGAAGAGAAGTTTTAAAAACTCACTGAGCAGGCTGCTGGTTGTGGGGGCTCTTGAGTCATTCCCCAGAGGGTTCAGGGTATTGAGTTGTGTGAAGAGTAATCATGACTTCTTGGCAGTATGCTTATTGTTTTTTATCTCTCCGGTATACTAACATTTTGATAACTCTTACTAGTTTCCTTATAAAAAATTAGTACCTATGTTATAATTTTCTGAATTCGAGTATACTGGCCATTTAATTTCTTAATGCCTCAGGAGCATTATAGTTATTATTATTATGGGCTAGAATACTGTTAGGATCAGTTATTCTTGTATGAGTGGTTCCAATATACTGTGTCTTTCAGGCCGCCTTCTTTCTTTGTCACTTGTATTAAGTCACTTGACATTGTTCAAGGGTCTTTTTCCCCAATAAAGCATTTCACTGTGTTGTAGTTTAAAATTGTTGCATGCTGCTTTAGGTATACCTGAGGAAGAAGCTGAGAAAAAACACAAAACCGTATCTCCTAGTGTACTCTCATAACACAGAAAAATTCTATGGTCTCGGGTTACCAAAATGTGTGAAGATATTTCCCCATTGGCAGTTTAAGCAGTAGATAAGGGGATACCACCTGGGTGTCCTCTAATTCAATTCAGCTCTGACACTACCTACCTGAAAATGGCTTCGAATCCCACAGGTTGAGGGCTCAGTCCCACACAGTGCCCACACTTTAGGTGCTAGTTGCAACTGCATGTTGTGGCCTGTGCTTCTGACTGACCAGTTATAAATCTGGATCCCCACAACACACTCATTGGGTTCAGTTAATTTGCTAGAGTGGGTCATAGAGCTCAAGGGAAAGCTTTACTTGCATTTACCTATACAATATAAAGAGTTTTACAAAGAATACAGAAATAATCAGATGAAGAGATGCATGGGACAGTGTATGGAAGAAGAAGTGCAGAGCCATCATGCCCTCTCTAGAGTGCTACCCTTCAAAAAGTTGTATGTGCTCAGCTATCACGAAGCTCCCAGAACTCAGCCCTTTTTAGTTTTTATGAATACTTGATTACCTAAGTATGATTGTTTAGCTTGTTGGTTATTAATTTATTAATGCAGTGTCCCTCTATCCTCTTTGAGATGGGGCAAGACTGCAAGTTCCAGCCATTGGAAATTTCTAATCATTTGTTGGTTCCTCTGGCAAAGTAATCCAGACGTTATCCAGGAGCCCCTAGCTGTCAGTCAACTCACTAGCATACAAAAAGAGCTTTACCATTTTGGAGATTTCAAGAATTTTAGGGGTTATGTGCCATATAGTGGGGACAAGACTAAATACATATTTCACAATCTCACAATACAAATAAATACAGTTATGCTTAGTTAGCACTATTGAGATTCCACAGAAAACCAAGCCACCAAAGTGATAACTTCGATTGGACACTCATGTTAAGTTTCAATTGCCTTTTATTGATTTTATGGACTTTCCCCATATTCAGTTACTGAGCCCCAGAAAGTTTTAAATAAATATCTTTAGGGGTTGTGGTGGGGAATTATAGGAGAAATACTTAACATCTAGTGCATATTTATGTAGAAAAAAATCTGTGTTTTTAGTTTCTGGACTTTGTTAATAATGAAGAAAGATGTTTATGGTGCAAGCTGTCCTTATCCTTATCCTATGAGGGGCAACTTGATGATGAGATACAGCATAAATTGAAGCTATTTTTGAGTAACTTTGTAGCTGGACAATTAAATTTTGTACTAATCTTGCAAGTTTTCAGGTTATCATATATGGTTATCACAATCAAAAAGCTCTTGCTGAGCTTTCAGATTCTGAAACATGGTATAGTTTACTCTAAAAATCAGTAATTTTTTTTCCCTTCTGGGAGCAGGCACATTTAATTATATAAAGCTATTTGTCATGGAATCATTTTTTTCTAACACCTACATAGCAGTTTTTAAAAATTCTGATCATAATTACAGTGCTGGCAAGATAAGCTAGTGGTAGTTGCATCTGTATTAATTCTCAGGTGCCCTACCCATGAGGGAGGAAGTTCCCATTCTTTCTAACTTACTTATTGTAATTAAAAGGAGAGTCAGGGAGGGGTCTCAGTTCTAAACTTTCCCTGATTCTAGCCTGTTTTTCTCTCTTGGTATTGTGGAACCAGTGATGAGATAGAGCTCTGATTCAGCAGACTTTTATTCTTGGCCAGAAATAGGAGAAGTAGGAGATAGATTAAAAACTCAATTTCTCAGTCCTTGGGAGTTTAAAGGTTATATATATACTGGGATATAGAAATGGGGTAAAGGCAGGGGAGTAGGCTAATACAGGAGAATAGTTATGTCTTCTGATTGAGCAGAGATTTTCTAGGAACTTGGGCACCACTGATTCCTTTTAATGCCTTTTATAACTCTGATCTTCATAGCAGTTGTCAACTATCATGTATCACTGCATTGGTGGATGTGTCATTCAGCATACAGGTGGGATTATAATGAAGTTAAAGGTTGTCTGGTGGTCAATCTGGCAGCCATTTTAGACCCAACCAATTCTGCTAGATCACCAGAAGAGAAACTTCTGGCCCACAGATAGCATCCTGTCCTCAAGATAAACAAGACTAGGTTACGGTAGAAATTCAGCTAGGTCAAATAGGCAATATAAGATTAGCACAGGTTAACATAGGATGTAGCTGTGGTAGAACACTCGACTAGCATGTATGAGTCCCTGCATTTGATCTGTAGCACCACAAAATAAAGAAAGTTAGCAAGAAAGCTAGGTGTTCTTTCCTGTGTAAAAGCTCATACAGTATGAATTATTCTTAGATTTATAATTTTTTTTTAGTACATTGGGAAATAGTATATTCTTACATATTAGGTTACCTGTTTTTTTCAGTTGAATGTCATTGAAAATTGTTTTTTTAACAATTGTTTTTTAACAATTAATGTTAGCAATCTAGATCCAGCTTCCTAATTTTTTGAGATTTTTGCATTTTGATCTCTTTTTTTTTTTAGTGGTACTGGGATTTGAACTCAGGGCCTCACACTTCCTAGGCAAGTGCTCTACCGCTTGAGTCACTCCACCAGCCCTGTTTCTGCATTTTGAGTACAAAGTAATTTTAGAATCTTGAATGCTAGCTAATTGAAGTGTTATGGTAATATCATAACCTATATTGGGTTCTATTACTTAAAATCTATTAAAATCTATTATTTTGTTTTAAAATGTAGCCAAAATCATGTCCTCAGAAAGCTCATGAGAAAAGTCTCACGTCCTAGAGCAGAGCTTAATGGCAAGCTCAAACCTCCAGGCTGGCCGGGGAAAGATGGCACAGCACAAACTCTAGAACAGGCGTGGCTTTTATAGAAGGGGGAGGTTAAGGAAGTTAGTGCATGCACGGTAGTCTCTGGTAGGGGTGGGGCTGTCTTACAATGTGGGAATTTCTGCTAAGGGGTCTGGTTCACAAAATGGCGACATTATTACTCTATTACTCACTTTCTCATTGAGGAATCTTCTACAAAGTTCTGAGATCTTTAATAAGTAACATGAACATCTGTATAAAGCCTTGGAAATGAGTTTGAGGCTTAGTGATTTCATGTGGCTGCAATTATTTAGTTAAAGGCATCCTTCTCAAAATACAGAATTTGTGAAGGGACACATGTTTAAGCATCATTTTGTGGTTGGAATGTAATAAACCTACTCAACTAAGCTCAATAAAGAATTAATCTATTTTTGATTGAATCTTACAAAAACCAAGTGTGGAAGTGGAAACCAGGCCCTCCCCCTGCACACATTTGTCTAAGAGGATCTGTGGGAGTAGAGTTGTAGTTAATAAATAGAAAATACAGATTCTTTGTGTCCCACATGGAACACAGGCAGAACACTGGAATGTAGTAAGGAAGATAATAGAGTTTATTAAAGGTTAGTGAGAGGCCATGATTGGGCACATATGGGGCAGAAGCAGAGAGTGAGGTCTGTGTCCAGGTGCTTTTTAAACCTGCACTAACCTATGTGAGGGGAAAAACCTGGGCATTTCTTGATCACCAACAATCAGTGAGTGGGGAGGGATTTGGGTGGTCCCTGGACTAGGGTGGTGGTTAAAGGTGTCCCCTGGCTAAGGTGTGAACAACCTGCACATAATTTGCAATTGAAATGACCCTCGGAGGCTAGGAAAATTTCTTGCATTGAAAGAGAGGTTCAGAGAATGAGAAAAATATTCACTCTAGAATATATTAAGTCATATGAGTCTGAGTTTCCCTGTCTTAGCCTACCTCAGTATGACCCTAATCCCTTCTTTGTTAGAGTGTAGTGCAAAAAAGGCAAAAGGAAGACTTATCTATCACATTTAGTGGGGCATTAATTCTAACCTCTTCCTGAAAACTTCATTTTAATGTTTATGTTTAACATTTGATCTTACATGAATTTAACTTTTGAATAACCAGCTGTACCTATCTATCTTGTAGACAAATAAGTTTACATAAATACAGAGAATTTTTCCCTTCCTAGGAAGTCAATGCTCTTACAGATGGGAATCTGCTGTTCTTAGTCCTGCATGTCTCTGATAGGATGAACATTGCATATTTAGTGTGGTCATAGTTTAAATAGAGTTTTATCCTTAAATGTTAAATTGCACTGAATGTTTTTGTATGTTACAATTTGAGGAACTTTTAGGAATAGCATGGCTGTCCCAGTCTTGTGGATTATTTGGAATGCCAGAATCTTGTGTACACTGGGATTAGTCTAAAGATAGTATGTAAAGCCACAGTTAGAATTACCCTTGAAAACTCCTTAGCCCAGAAAAGTTAATATGAAATCTTTTGTGTATACATGCATACTCCTGAACGTGATTTTTTTTTTTCAGTACTGAGGTTTGAACTCAGGGCTTTGCACTTGAAAGGCAGGCACTATATTGCTAGAGCCACACTTCCAGCCCCTGAACATGAATTCTCACTTGTATTTAACCAGAGAATCACTAAACTAAACTAAGAGGCAAAAGGAAAATACACAGGTATCTATATATTCATTCAGCTTTGAAGATGGTGGGTAAGTGATCCTAAAATGCCTTCTTGTCATCTGATGGTTCTGTTTCATTTTGTTTTAATAATATGACTCTAAACTCTTAATACTTATCAATGGTTTATTTGTTATGAGGATAATGAGTTCAGTAAGCCTCACAGGAGATGGCTCCTGTGTTAACAGTGCTGGTGCAGTCTGTGATCAGAAGACTTCCAAATTTTTTGTATCCCACTGGGAAGAAGCCATGGCAAGACACATGGGTGTAAAGGAAGTTTATTAAAAGTCAGGGAAGAGAAATAAAAAGGGGAGCTGCTGTCCAGGTACTTTTAAAGCCTACGATAACCTACGGGAAGGGGAGGAACAGGTGATTCCCATCCAATAATCATGGGCGGGGAGGGGCATGGGCAGTTCCCAGCCACGTAAGGGCAGTTCCTGAACCAAAGCATGGTTAATCTAAGATGTAATATTTTTCTTTGAGTCCTGAACTTTCCCTAATCTAGTCTGCCTCAAATTCCCCCTGAGACACTATTCCAAAAAATTATTTTTGGGGGTTGCTGAAAGAGGACATTCCATCTTCAGTATCTGGTTCAAGCTGACAAGGGGCAGCAGACCCTACCTACAATGGGAAATTGTCTCTTCTATTTCTTCCTCTTGGGGTTCATTTGGACACAAGATGTTGAATTTTTGTCTAGCACAGTTAAGGTTCCTCATGGAGATCTTATTCATCTGTAAAGATTGATAACCCTGTTGCCTTGTGTTAACCTCTCAGTACAATTGTAGTGCAAGCTTATAAAAGGAGTTAAGGCACTAATTGGTACAGTGTCTTTTTAGAAGGTTTATATACTTGAAGAACACAAACATACCTAACATATAAAGGAGTGTCTTTTTAGAAGGTTTATATACTTGAAGAACACAAAGACACCTAACATATAAAGGAGCCAGTAGCAGCATCACAGTTTATGTCTTGAACTTTGGTTATGCAAAGTAACAAGTTAGTGTTAACCCTAAATTTTCCAATAGTAGGGAAAGCAGTGTAATTTTAAATAGCCCCTGTGTTAATGCTAAATTGCATATCATATATATAAAACAATGTTTATCTGACAAACAGTTGTCAGGCCTAAGTGGCAGAACTTCCATCATTTGTCAGAAAGAGCAGAAATGTCAAAGACCTTATTAGATAGAATGTACTTTAGATTAAAGAACTATAGCTGTTTACATGCATACATTTTTAACTCCGTAAATGATTTTATAACATTTAGGTACAAGGCACTAGCAGTGTTAGAACCATTTAAATGAATTTTTACTTAGTTTAAACATAGTTTCCTCAGTGACATCAGAAAAATACCTTAGGGTTTTTGTGTCTGGCAAGAGATTAAGTTAGGCAGGATGCAAAGAATAGTAAATAATTTCAAATGGGCTGTGTAGAGAACTTGTCTTTTCTTTTGGTTGGCAGGATCAAAGCACTCCTAGTACTTAAGGATACAGTCAAGTGAATATGTTGGTTTCCCCTATGCTGGCTGTTGGAGGGAGGAAAATCCATTTACCTCTGCACAAGGGCTCCTGAGTGGAATTCTTCTGAGTGGAGAGAGAGAGAGAGGAAAGGGAAGGAGGAAGATTGCCCTTTGAGAGAGAGTGAGATTGGTTCCAAGATCTTCAAGGTGTCCCTCTTATATCTTGGAAGTCTCAGTTGCAGGTTCTCTAGACCTGTCTTGCCTAAAAAGGCTTCCTACAGATGTCCCTGTGCAAACAAGCTGTAGGTACCCTGTCTTCCTACCCTTTTGCAAAGGGCCAGTCTCTTACTCCCCTGCATGAGGGTTCCTAAATGGGATGTTGATCCTGAATGCCAGCTCAAAATATTTGAGCATCAGAATTATGAAACGCTGGATGAAGAGACTGATACCAAAAACATGTAAAATAAAAAGATAACAATATAAAGGAAGACAATCTGTGTTGAGTGTTAAAAGGGAGACATCTTAATATGAACTTTTGTGACCAGTGCAGAAATCCATATCACACCAAGGTAAGCTTGGCTGGTACAAATGAATCACTTGTGATCAGCTTTCACATCAGGCCATAGGGTTGTAGTCTGCTTGTAAACTTGAGAAGAATGAGGGAACAAGTATAAACCAACAAAATTAATGTCTCAAATGATTAGATACAGAAACAGAGATAAGGGAGTAAGCATAATAAATCACATCGTAGACTGCTGATTTTAGCTAAAAGAATGACTTGGGACCCACAGCAGGTAGTTGTTGACCTGCATGTAGCCTCCTGGAGCCCAAAAATAACAGACTCAGTCATTGAGAATTAATGACACACATAATTTAGTATTGTAGTATTAATCACCTTTTAGTAGACCTCAATAAAAGTGTAAGGTTTTATTATCCCACAGGAAGAGTGAACTTTTCTTTGGTTTTGGTAAAAATTTGTACCAGCCTATAGCACCAAAAGATCTTGCAGTTATTTTGATAATACAGAAACCTATTTTTTAAACATACATTAGTATCTTAAATTTTGACCTCAGAAAACTTTCTAGGCAAACTTTAAACTATAGCCAACCGTATCATACATTTATAAGCTTTAAGACCTTAATTTGTATCCTGAAACAATCTTTGTAAAAACTGGAGTTTAGATGACACTGTTAATAAAACTCTTAGCAACCTATATCTTAAAAGACTTAGGAAGAAAATTAAATTGAGCTATATTTTTTTATAATAATAGTCAATAAGAACACATGGATGAACAAACCTAACTATGAAAGAGTTAAGTGTAAATTACATTCACAATAGAATGAAACAGATTGTTGTCAGTAAATTTTCTTTTTGTCCTAAGGCAGAGGATACTTAGACCTGGTTGGAATTAGAACTTCAGATAAGTTTTGAGACAGCTGTGTATATTAACTTTATAAAAGTAGCTTAGGAACCATCCTAAAGAGACACACACACACACACACACACACACACACACACACACACACGTTTTGAACTAGGCATGCCAAAGAATAGCAAAGCATGCATATATGAGGTCAATAAAGTAAAAATTAAGTGGCCACAACTGGTAGGAGACAAAGATAGAAAACACACACAATGTCACACAAAATAATCTCATTAATTCAGAGTGCACTATTAAATACATCATTTCTTTGTCATTGTCTTCAGTAGATTATTAGATTCCTAAGTGGTTTATATTTGATCTTATTTTTTGTCTTATCCTAACATTAATGGTATTAAAAGCAACATGTATAAAAACTATAGTAATTTAGAAATTTTAACCACAAGTTAGCTGTAATTTTATAAAGGATGGCAATATGGCATCACCCATGTGTTTACTATCCCTAGGGAGTTGCAAGATGGTGCTGTACACATGACTTCATCGTGATGGCACCATTTTCTCTGATTCCTTGGTCTCTCCAAAGGGGCTTTCAGATGGAACACAAAGACATGTTACATACAACATACAGGCTCAAAATAGCAATCTGTTTTAGGAATAAAAGACACTTCTCCCTTAGAGACAGGTGGTATATAAGTTAGTCATGCTAATGAAAAGACCAAATAATTGAAGCAAATTAAGGTGGGATTTAAAAAGTTTTGTTAGTCTCCTTGAATGTGACATCATTTGATAGCTTTGGAGATTTAGTCATAGGCTGCAAAACTTTTCTCTCTTTGAATATAATGTCTCGGTTTTTACTTTTAAAGGCTTACCTAAATTTAGGATTGCTGGGGCTAGGGCAAATGCCAGTAAACCTTTAAGCTTTGAGGGACTTTTTGTTATCCAGATTACTCCAGGTACTTATAAACAGATCCTCGGTTGTCTCATAAAGGGTCTTTGTTATTACCTAGAAAGCCAGGAATCCAAATCCAGTACAACCCAGCCATTTACACATCTACAGTTTCGAAAGGACCTTAAACAAGTTTAGAATCTGATATACTACATTGAGCTATAGAGAACAAAGTTTCATTAATCTCCAGTGGTAGAGTTAATGCTGGCCCTTGCAAAAAAAATAAAATAATAATAATAATTGAAGTATCAAGATGGGATAGATTTAATTGCTAAGAATAAAACCTCTAATTAAATTGCCTATTCAAAATACCCACACATTATAACCCATTCTTTTAAATCTCTTGGCTGTAAGTAAGCCTAAGTTTTTTCTTTGTAAGTAATGGGGCATTTTTTAAAACATAATTATGATGGACAGCATTAGTTAGTACCATTAAGTTTTCCTTATTTCAGGTATATATTTAAAACTCTATTCTAGTGTGAAAAAAATGGCAGGCAAAATATATTCCCCCTTTTAATTTTGCCTTTAGAGTAAATGAATTTTAAATAAATTACAGTATTTTTGTTTATTACAGGTATACTTTATGGGTGACCAATATCCAATCCTTAATTACATAAAGAATTTAAGTACATTTAACATTAAAAGACAGTAACAACTAGCATCACAGCTACACAGATGTCATATATATGTTATTTAGACTTTACCTTTGAATGGAATTGAGAATCTTTGGTTAAAATAGGCAGACAAGTCCTTGTTAGTTTTCCCAAAGAAAGGCGATTTCTTTAGAATACTGGGGGAATGTGACCTTGGGGTGAGCGCTTCATGACTCCTGCAGGCTGTCTGAGAGTTGGGACCAGGTATTCAGGGCAAACACAGGCATGGTGGGCAGGCAGACAAGGGAGAGGGACAGTGGGGAGAAGATGTACTGCAGCACAGGAAACAGCAGTGTTGGCCTGAGGGGCACCTTTAGCTTACCGCTTACCAGTGTGTTTAGCTTGCAGTGGCAGAGGTGGCCACTGCTGCCACCAGTGTTGCCAGCGTTGCTGCCACCGCTGCCTGACAGGCAGACTCCACCTGGTAACTAGGCTGCATAGACTGGCTAGGTGGGGCTTCTGAGCCTGTGCTGAGGGGTGGGGCTGGAGAGGCGGGGCTTCTAGGCCCACACTGAGAGGGAGAACTGGGTTCTGGGCCTGCCTCAGCGCTGCTGTCAGGGCCCAGTCAGGTGCCTCAAGCCTCCCAGCCTGGACCTGATAGGCAGGGCCAGATACTCGAGGGTGTGGGTGTGTCCCCAGTTTCTCTGAAAGGTAGCAGGTAAACAGAGGCCACAGAAAGAAGTCACTTTAACTTTCCACCTCCACTAATCTCTATTTAAGATCAGGTAGCCATGCACACCCATGTTTATTGTGGCACTATTCACAATAGCCAAGTTATGGAAACAGCCAAGATGCCCCACCACTGACGAATGGATTAAGAAAATGTGGAATCTATACACAATGGAATTTTATGCAGCCATGAAGAAGAACGAAATGTTATCATTCGCTGGTAAATGGATGGAATTGGAGAACATCATTCTGAGTGAGGTTAGCCTGGCCCAAAAGACCAAAAATCGTATGTTCTCCCTCATATGTGGACATTAGATCAAGGGCAAATACAACAAGGGGATTGGACTTTGAGCACATGATAAAAGCGAGAGCACACAAGGGAGGGGTGAGGATAGGTAAGACACCTAAAAAACTAGCTAGCATTTGTTGCCCTTAACGCAGAGAAACTAAAGCAGATACCTTAAAGCAACTGAGGCCAATAGGAAAAGGGGAACAGGTACTAGAGAAAAGGTTAGATCAAAAAGAATTAACCTAGAAGGTAACACCCATGCACAGGAAATCAATGTGAGTCAATGCCCTGTATAGCTATCCTTATCTCAACCAGCAAAAACCCTTGTTCCTTCCTATTGTTGCTTTTACTCTGTCTACAACAAAATTAGAAATAAGGGCAAAATAGTTTCTGTTGGGTATTGAGGGGGTGGGGGGGAGAGGGAGGGGGCGGAGTGGGTGGTAAGGGAGGGGGTGGGGACAGGGGGGAGAAATGACCCAAGCCTTGTATGGTCATATGAATAATAAAAGAAAAATGAAAAAAAAACAAACAAACAGCCAGAGCCTAGGAAGTTCTAAAGTTAGCCACTACTTTAAAGCCTAATTCATTTTTTACAGTACAACAAACAAAGACCCAAAACTAGGAGTTAGAGTAAAGACTAGGAATCTGAAACAGAAATTCTTCATCAATTTGAGCAGGAACTAGTAGATCACTCAGTGTTTCTCTTGACAATGACTCAAACTCAGAAAATCACCCCAGGGGCCACAAGAATCCAGAGCTAAGAGTTTTTTAGTAAAGATTTTAATCTTGGAACCTGACCCCATTGTTCTCACTTTAGAGGCAGTGGCTGCTGCACACTTCCTTTCCAACAATTTTTATTGTCACTTTCACTTAATCTTCTGCTGGAGGCAAGAACCAAGGCAAACCTCCAAGGCCATTTTCCAGCAGCACTCCTGAAGGTAGTTTAAGGCCTGGGGCCTGTCCAGTGGGGCATGCCCTTTCACTAGCCCGCCAGGATCCCTCCTGGAGGCTCATAGCACGGGACAGGTTGGAGGAATCCAGCCTGAATGTCTGGGGAGACAGCCACCATGGCTAGCATGCCTCCCAGGCCACATGGCTGCCTGGGCCAGGGGATTAGAAATCCTGGCAAGTGTTCTACACACAGTGCATTTTAGCAGAGCAAGCCTATAGATTGCTAGGCACAGAGACCTGGAGTGTGGACATGCATGCCTCATGCTTGGTGCAGAGATGAGCAGGTGAGGAGGAAAGAATGGTGGAGAAGCATGGCTGCTGCAGGAAAGAGGCAGTGGCTACCATGGCTGATGCCTAAGGCCTCACAGGCAGTACTAACCATCCTCTCCACCTGGACCATATGGTACACTTGTGCCCTTGGGTACTGTAATTCCACCCTTCCTGCCTGCATGTCTACCAGGACACCACAAAGGCTAATAACGTAGGTTTTAGAAAGGAGGACAGGGAGGTTACCCATTGTACTTTGTACTTCAAATACATAGACTTGAAATGGATACATTTGTATAATGGCAGCTGATATCTGATCTGGAGGCCAATTGTGACGGCTTATTGGGAGAGATGTTAAGTGTGAACTTCTATGTAAGTTAAAGAGAAATAATGACTTGGTTTAGGTGTGAAGCCAAGAGATTCTTAGTATATTCTGAAAGTAGACTACATTAGTTAGGCCTAACATCATAGTTCCGACTATATGCAAAGCTGTCATTTTTAAGTGGAAGCAGCCCATAGCAGTTCATTAGCATAAATGGGTCCTGCAGCATGTGGTTCTGCCACCTTGGCCATAATTCGTTATATTGGCAGATCTCTGATTCAAGGCTATGGCATATGAGTGGACTGCATAAACAGCAGTAATGGAAATTGAACTAATTATATATTCTTTCTTGGCTTGTAAATTACTCCTGGGGAGGAGGAGAATGACAGACACAATTCATAATGGGAACCTAAAGTTGCATTTGTTCATTTGTTCTTCATTCATTCAACAACCATTTGAATGCCTACCATGCAGGTACCACTTGAGACTGGTGATTTTTTTTCCATGAACAAAACAAAGTTCATGCTTTTATGGCACTGACCTTTGAGTGGGGAAGATAATAAGCATGTAATAGAATGTCAGTAGTGGTAAGTGCTGTGAGGAAAAAGAAGCAGGGTGAAGGGAGAGAATGATTAAAGGGTACTGTTTTAGATAGGCTAATCACATAGGCATCTGTGAGGAGCCCTAGAGAGATTTATTGTAAAGAATTGGCTTACAGGAATTAACTGATCAATCTCCAGATCTGCAGTTGGCAAGCTAGAAACTCAGAAGAGCTGATGGTATAGTTCTAGTCTGAGTCAAAAGGCCTGAGAATCAGAAAACTTAATGGTGTAGTTTAATTCAAAGGCCAGTAGGCTTGAGACCCAGGAAAAGTTGATGTTTCAGTTTGTCTCTAAACGAAGGAAGACCAGATCCAAGTTCAAGGTAGTCAGGCTGGAGGAGTTCCCCATCTTACCCTCAGAAAAGTTAGGCTTTGAATTAATTGAATGATGCTTTATAGAAGTCATCCTACTAGGCTTAGTCTATAAATTTAAATATTACTCATCCAAAAAACTTATAGAAATATCCAGACTCATGTTTGACAACATATCTGTGTCTGAGGCAAGTTGTTACATAAACTTAACTGTTGTTGTTTGGGTTTGTTGGGAGCCACAGAAGCATGATAACTAAAAGTAGACAAACTCAGAGGAACCCCAGTAAATTATTGCCAGGATTGGCTGGTGATTAGAGCTATCTTGAATTCAGAAGCTTGTTGCATTGCTTGAATTATTATCTAGTGTTTGTAGGACCTACCTGTGTGTCTACATTGAACACATTATTTTCATTTTAAGTGTGTTTTCTGTAACTGTTCAGTTTAACTTCTTTTTGTCTGCATTCAGGCTTGCCAGATTGACCGTTTTATGGACTGGTCACACTGATAGCAATGGAGATGTGTTCCTTATCAAACATAAATCTTAGCCATAAAAACCTAATGCAGTCTCTTTTTGTTCTAGTTATGAAGGAAAATACTGGTGAACATAAACAATTAAGCAATTTGTTACTTTTTTTTTCTCCTTTTTCTTTTTATTTTTCATATGTGCATACAATGCTTGGTTCATTTCTCCCCCCTGCCCCCACCCCCTCCCTAATTTGTTACTTTTAAAAGATTCACATTCTTGCTTAACTTTTATTTTTTAGCAATTATTACATTCTCTTTGAAGAGCCTGAGTATTTTGGAAATCTTAAGATGTAGAAGACACAGACCTTGCCCTCAGAAAGACTATAGCCTAGTTTAAGATCTGAAAATCTGCAAGTAAATATACGGCAGGGTAATTTAGATTAGAATTTAAGATCAAGCTAGTTTGATTAGAATAGGTTTCATGAAAGTCATACTTAAGCTAGTCTTAGACTTTTGACTTATACAACATGAGGGGTGAAAATATTTCATGAGAGAGAAATGGAGAGTTTTGTCAATGGTAGTTTAGTCATACTGACATGAATGTAATGTTCTTGCCATAGAACTGTACTGAGAAGTGAAATTTGAAAGTTTAAGCTAAACAATTATAGCATTCTTTGAATGTTCTTTATAACCTCTTCGAATCTCAGTTTACTCGTCTGTTAAATGGTATAATGGTACCTGACGTTTTTTCTTTAATTACGACTAAATTCTAAAACTATACTCTTTTTTAAGGTTAGAAGCCTTTGAGTAGGGAAATGAGTCATCAGTCTATGCCATTTCCTCCTCACGCACTCTTGGTGGTCGACTTCATAATGGAGAGAACAGTGTGCCGTAGGCATCCTCCATAAATCTTACTAATATCCTTAATGCTCTTACCTTTGAAATTATTTTCAAAGATAGATAATAGAAAATATCTATTTTTGATGACTAACTGGAAAGTCTCCATTTTCTTTCTCTGTTCTCACGTTTCCCTTCTTTTTTTGGATCCTTTCCATTAACATGCAAATATGTGCAAGTTCTCTCACAATCATGTATGTCGCACTGTCCCATACCATGTTATGTATCAAGTATAATCTAATTATCCACCCGTAGCTGATTTCTAGCATTTTTCCTCTTTACTAAACTTATCTAAAGAAGTGACTATACCAACTTTCCCATTTCAGAGTGATTTCCTATTCATACTTTAGCTCATTACAATCTGGCTTCTGTTTCTATCACTCAGACAGCTTATGCTATATTTCTCTAGCATTCAGTGCTATTGACCTCTTTGTTCTTTAAAGCACTCTCTTCATTTGGCTTCTCCAATATATTCTTGTTTTCTATCTAAGTCTCTAGCTACTTCTCTGACTTCTTCAGTCAGCTTGTCTTTCTCTAATTGTTCATTAAATGTGAATGTTCACAAATAGAAGTTTTGGGTCTCCTTTTTCTTACTACACTTCTCTTGAGTAATTTAATTCTCTCTCATTTCTTCAAAAACAATGACAACTCCCAATTTTCTTTCTCCCAGACTCTCCTCTGAGGTCCAATTCTGTGTCTAGTTATCAACTCGATATTTCCATTTGGATAGCTCAGAGATAATCTTAAATAAAATATGCTTAAGACTTATAACTTCTCTTCTTTCTCCATATCCTGTTTGCCACTAAGAATTACTGTATTTTAGACTCAATATAGGCTATTTGTGAAGTACTCAAATCCTTACTTTATCCCTTACTAAATAATTTCGTAAACATAGGCAATTAACCTAAGATTCAATTTTGTCATCTATAAGGTGGAAAAAGTAACTCCTATCTTAGTATGAGGAAACATCAGACAAAATGTAAGCATGAGTCTTATTCTTCCAGCCAAGATAAACAACTAGAAAACCTTAATAGAGTTGTTATGATGATTAAGAGTATTTATAAAGCACTTGAAACATGTCCCCACATAAAGAAAGCTTTGTATAGATACTTGTGTTTATTGTTACTAAATATGGATATGATGTTTTTTTTTTAAAAGTGTGGGATGAAACTAAAGTGCTAAAAGGGCAAATTACAGTATTAACCGCTTATATTATAAAAAGCAGCTCTTAAATCGCCACTCTTAATCTTCCATTTTAAGAAACTAGAAGAAAAAAGCAGTCCCAAAACAAGCAAAAAAGAAGGAAACGAGAGTAGAAACCAGTGAAATTGAAAAGTGTAAAACCATAAAGAAAAATAAAAATATTTTTAAAAAAAATCAATGATAAAATTCTAACCAGACTAAGGAAAAAGAAGAAAAAATAATAAGTTTGAAAGAGTAGACATGACCATATTAGACATTAACTTGAACAACTTAGGTAAAAGTTTCCTTAAAAGACACAAGTTATCAAAGCCCATTTAAAAAGAAATAGATAATGTGACAGCCTTATGCCTATAAAATAATTTAAATGTGTAGTCAAAATCTTCCCTCAGAAAAACTCATCCTAATGCATTCATAACACAGCACAATTTGAGGCTAGCCTGAGCTACATAACAAGATTCTGTCTGAAAAAAATAAAACAAACGAAAAATCTAAGATGACCTCACTGAGGTATTCTATGAAACATTTAGGTTTTAAGTAAATTTAAGTAATGCAGTTCTATACATAGTTTTTCAGAAACTAAAAACAGGGAATATTTTCCACCTTGCTTTATAAGGTCAGTATTACCCTAATATGAATATCTCCCATAAAACAGATTGAAATACCACCTTCAGTGGAATCTTAGCCAGCTCAATCAGAATATAAAGAGAATAATACTTTATGATCAACTGAGATTCATTCAGGGTTGCATTTGAAAATCAATCAAGGTAATTCATCATATGACCAAACTAACAAAGAAAAACTATGTGATTATCTCAGCAGATTCAGAAAACAATTATTTGACAAAATTCAGGACCCATTAATAATAATAACTCTCAGTAAACTAGGACTTGACTGGAACTTTCTCACACTGTTAAAAGTATAGTTAATAAAATACTATAGTATACATAATTCTTAGCAGTGAAAGACTGAGTGCCTTCTTTCTAATATTACCAATCAGCTGGCTGATTCATCTGTTCTACCCAGATAGGTATAATAGATAGACAAGGAGAAGCTTTTCCAGTTATTCTGGGCCCTTCTCAGGTTTTTTTAATCCTTAGCAAGCCGTGATCTCAGATGACAGCAGGCAGCAACAGGTAGCACCCTCTGGTTACAACTCCCATAGGCCCCTGCATAGTAGGACACTTAGCCCTAACTTAAGTGTTACAGCTCCTGTGCCCAGGGACAATGGCAAGACCTCTTGCACTGCAGGGGTTTGGCCCAGGATGCTTGGTGGCCTCACCTGAGGCAAGAGCTCCCATACCTTGGGGGTTAGGACCAGGGGGGCCTGACTGTGTTGGTAGCAGCTATTGTTGCAGTTTCTTCCTACAACTAGACTAGAGTCGAGTTTCTTCTTTCTGGCCTTGAGGAAAGCCCTTACTTTCCTCAGTTTCTGCTCCCTCTTGCAGCTGCATCTGATCAGCCTGTGTTGGCTCTAATGTCCCTCCTACCACTGGCTCTTGCTATCATGGGCATTCCTGTTGGCTCTACTACTGGGCCTATTGCTAGTCCCCATTGGCCATCCACATCAGAGCTCTGCTGTTGGGAGAGCTCTGCTGTTGGGACAGCTCCTGGCGCCCCTGCTGCTGCTCTTGCCTTTGCTGCTGCTGCTTCTGCTTCTTTGTGTTACCAGCTAAGCCACACTACTAATGAGGAAAATCAAAAGTATGCAAGAAAGACCGCTTGAGTAGCCTTTCTTGGACCTAATGTTGGAACACCAGGGGGCAGCACAGAAGGGTGTCTTTGGCTGACTCACAAAGTGAGCCAGACTGTCTGCTTATATAGCCAGAAAGGGGGTTTGCAGTCTCTTCATGCAAATGAAGGACTGTGCTTGCACCAATTATGGCACATTCCCTGTCACGATAGTTCCTTATGCAAATGAAGAACTGTTTACACTAATCACAGATTTTCTGTTAGGCTACCAGGAGAAGTGCTCCCCCTCTGGCCTGGGTAGAAATAGCTGCAAGGTCTTCTAGAGTTTGCTGAGGCTTGTGTTGACTGACAAAAAGTCTGGTCCAAGCTGTCTGTTGGCTTCAGGAGCTGCTGGTGTCATGCTTCAGCAGCAAGCTGTGGTTATCATGTAGCTTCCTCAAGGTATCTGTGGAGGACAGTCCAGCTAGCTGTTTGGCTAAGTAGTCCTTTGCCCAAAGAAATCCCAGGGCACCAGGTAAGGGCCTAACAGCTGTCAATGAGGGAGTCAAATCGCCTTAGCTTATTTAAAGGAAAAGTGATCATTAAAAGGAGTGCTTAGAATAAAGGCTTTTATTATTAACATCAACAGCACCTTCACAGTATTCAACAGTGCTTTAACTCCTGCCCTGTTGCCCCAGGGAGAGATGGATTCCTACCATCTATTTCACTACATTTAAAGAAAAGCAGATGATGTTTTGCTTTCACCACTTCTTTTTGGTATTGTGTGGATATTACAGCTAGTGCAGCAGAGCAAGAAAAGGAATTTAAAGACATCCATGTTGGAAATGAATAAAAAATACCTTATATACACTAGCAGTGAACAATTGGAAATTTAAATAAATAAAAATGTTTCTACCAGCATCTAAAATAAAAATTACTTACAGAGAAGCTAAACAAAATTTTGTAGAAATGTATAATGGAAATTATAGAAGATTGCTGAAATTTTTAAAGGAGAACCAAATAAGTGGAAACAAGTACCCCATTATCAATCAGAAACTCAAAAATGTTACATAGGTTAAGCACCCCAATCCAAAAATCTGAAATGTCTCAAAATTCCTAACTTTGGGGTGTTTTGGATTTCAAATTTTTGGATTAGGCATGTTCAACCTGTTACGGTATTGCAAATGTTGCACTGGGTGAAAGGTTTCCAGGAATATTGTATTTTTTTTCAGCTTCTTTGTAAATCTCCAGTATTTCAGAATAAAACAAGACACCATGAGGAAAATGGAAGGCAAGCCATAGTTTGGAAAGGAATTATTTATAAAATATCTGATAATGAATGTTCAGAATATGTAATATTATAATTCAGTAACAAGAAAGCAGTATTAAGTTTTTATAATGGGCAAAAGAATTTAATAGCTACTTTAACCAAAAAATGTGTATACATGCAAATGTGAAAGTGTTATTTAAGCTCATGAAAAGACACTCAGCTTCATTACTTATTATGAAATGCTAGTGTAGTATATACCATAATGAAATTCTATATACCATACACTCACTAGGATAAAATTAAATGACAACCATAAGAATGTGGAACACCAGGAACTCTCACATACATTGCTGATGCAAATGAAAAATGTGTGGCTACTTTGGAAGATAGTTTGGCAATTTCCCACAAATGTGGGGTTCACCCATAAACTTATGTGTTTAAGGTGAATTTTAAAAAATCACCAAAAAAATCTGTGAATGTTTGTACTAACATCATTTATAATAATCCCAAACTGGAAATAATGTAGAATGCTCAAGTGGTACATCACACAATAGAATACTACTTAGTTGTAAAAAGGAGTGCATCATGGTCGAATCTCAAAAGCATAAGGGCATTGCTCAAAAGCAATGGTGGCTCATGCCGGTAATCCCACTTGGTAGGCTGAGGCTGGAGGATGGTGGGTTCAAGGCCAGCCTGAGCTACTTAGTGAAACTCCGTCTCAAAAAAAAAAGAAAAAAAAAGAGATATAAGAGGGAAGGGAGGAGATTAGGGCAAGTGGAAGAAGCCAAACAAAAATGTTGCATGGTATGTGATTTCACTTGTGTGATCTACAAAAGAGAGAACTAAGCAGTTCTGTGGTATGAGGAACAAGGGGATGAAGCAGAAATTGACCATACAGATAACATTTTGAGGTGATGGAAATATTCAATATTATATTGTGATTTTGGTGGTGGTTGGTTACAGGATTGTATATATTTACCACAACTCATTAAATTGTACAGTTAAAGTTGGTGCATCTCTCCCCCCTGCCCATTACTGGTTAATTGAACTCATGGCCTTGTACTTCTGGCCCTCTCTCTACCACTTGAGCCACACCTCCAGTCCTTTGGTTTTGTTTGTTCTTCAGATAGGGGCTTACACTTTTGGCCTGGGATGGCCTGGAACTGTGATTCTTCTTCGTCCACCTTCTGAGTAGATGGGATTAAAGGTCCAAACTACCACACCTGGTTAAAATTGGTGAATTTTTTTAGAGCCTTTGCATGTGCTGTTTCTTCTGCCTAGAAAACCCCCTTCTCTCTCTGCCTGGTTAATTCATTCAGTGTTTGGATCTTGCTTAAATATCATGTTGTCAAGGGAATCCATTGGTTCCTGAGCCCAGACTATCATAGGGTTCTGTGGCATCCTGCTCCTTCTCATTTCCCTTATCACAGCTTTAGTTTTGGTCAGGCCGGTAATACTCAGTTTACATTCCCTTTTCTGTCTTGAACACAAACTCTTCAACGAGCTAGGTGCTAGTTACCATTGTGTTCATAGTGCTTGAGTCAGAAATTCCAGTAAGTACTGCACTATTGAGTATAAGTGAGTAGAGGATTCTTAGTTTCCTGTTTTTAGGGATTGCAACTGTGGTTTCTGCTGATGGCACCCCTGATTAAGGCTTCCTGCTTAACCTTGAAAGCTGGTCTGCTGTTGTTGCATCGCTCCTAGGGAATCATGACCATTGATGTTCAACTGTCTGCATGATTTGCTAAGACTTAGTGTGGGTACTATAGATCCTCTGGTTGCTGGACCATCCTATTCTGAGAATAAAGAGAAGCTTTTCTTTTCTTTTTAACAGACAGGGAAACCTCCCTATGGCTGTCAGCCAAGAAACCCCTTACTTAAAGCCATCCATACTGCCCTTATGGCAACCTAGCTTTTCTGGACACATTACAATCACTCTGAGAGCACTTGAGCTGTAGAGTACCACTACAACCACAACTGAAGGCATGCTCCAGTCATGACCATTCCATACAGGCTGCACTGGCCTTGAGAAGCAGCACTTTAAGCAAGACAAAACTCTGTGAACGCTATATGACCCTACTTACCTGCAGAATGGGGAGCATTTCCCCTGGTGGCCCAGCAAAAGGCCTTTGAATAGTTCAGACACCCTTGCCATACTCTCCTGGCTATATAACTAGGCTGTTTAGCTCAGTAGATACCCTCCTGTGCTGTCCCTGCTGGTGTTACAGCATTAGCCTCAGTAATTCTTCTCCTCAATGGTCTTTTCTTTGCCTACTTTTGATTTTTATCACAAGTAGGGTAGGTTGAGCTGGTAATGCAAAAATGAGGCAGTGGAACATGAGTTGCACTGTAGCAGCAATAACAATGGCAGTAGTGGCAAAAGGGCAGCTGAAGAGTTTGGGGGGGTGACAATAGTGACAGTGGCTAGCAAAGACAGTAAGGATGACAAAGGATGGTAGAAGCATAGAGAAAGCTGCGAAGAGCCACAGTCACCAGAAGAGTTCCAGGAAGCTGCTGAGCCCTAAGAGCCTTAGCAGTAACACTAAGGTCAAGGGTTCTGACACCCAAGGCTCAAGAACTGTTGTTCGTCATGGGTCCCAGCATCCAGGGGTTCAGAGCTATTAACACTCGCTGTTGCTGATGAGTGCTGGGCCACTGGCAAACAAAGCCCAGAGCAAGAAGTCTCCAACCTGAGCATCTAGAGCCAGAAGTCTGGCCTGTAGAGTCTTGAGCTATAAGCCTCTAGTTCTCAGGACTTGAAGTTATGAGCTTCTGAGTATTGTCAGCCTAATCCTTAAGCCTTGGCACTTTGCCCAGGTCTGTGACCATTAGAGGAGCTGCTCCTTACATACTCATTATTTCTATCTGAGTAGAACAAAAGGACCCCCCACTCAGCTAAATGGTAACACTTTCATCTAGATTGTTACAGTAACCTCTCTAATTTTCCTATTCTGTTTCTTGCACCCTTTCCTCTTGCAGGATAATAACCACATACCAGGAGTCTGGTCAAGGCATTTTCTTGCTCTCCACTTTTCAGTGACTTCCACCCTTTTATACTGGAATTCAATTTCTTGCTAAAGTTTGTAACCAGGCCCCAGGATACAGCACAGTGCTTGGTTCATGATAGGCACTTAATATTTGTTGAATTAAATCTTTGCATTGTAAGTATCAGGATTTTTTTTGTTATTTCTAGCATTGTCTTGCAAACACAAACAGTAATTCTGTAGACCTAACTGGATTCATAATTGATTGGGTTAGTGGATGGTAGGTTAAAGCTGTCTTGTATGCATTTTGTTTTTTCTGTTTTGCTTGAAACTGGGACTTGTCATGTTACCTGGGTTGATCGCAAACTCCTGGATTCAAGTGATCCTCTCCTGCAGTAGCCTTCTGAATGCTAGGACTATAGTTGTACACCACCATTTTAGATTAGACTATTTTCATCTACTAAGAATAGGGAGATAATAGATTTGTCAATATCCTATACTCAATGAGTAGGAAAAGTCTGCCTTGACATTTGACTGGTGGTAAAAGAACTGTGGTCAGAACTTAAATGATTCTCTTGATGCTCCAAACATGTTAGAACAGCATTGTTTCTGGATTCTTTCTGTCTCTGTCTAACCCCTCCCCGCACCCCCCCCCCCAGTTTCTCCCTTTGATTTTATATTTTCTACCCTGTTTCTCAGCCTTTTGACCATTATAACCTCAGCATAGGCATTATACCAGTGTGTTGCTGTTGGAGGTCAGAGGATCTGTTACATTGGGAGTACCTCATTTGCTAGCCAGGTACTATGTATGCTAACTAGTTTACTAGCCTGGCATTCCACTTGACACTAAACAAGACTGTTAATTATTTTTTAATGAAGATTTATCAATTTCTCAAAAAAATTGAAGTCTCATTATGCTATAATAAACACATAAAAAGGGCTGGTTTTAAAACTGTGGAGGTGACTTTTAGAACATGTTTAGTTCCAATCATTTGCTTTCTTTCGGTGAGGTAAGTTTGCATTAATAACAGTGACTTTCTTTGGAGAAACTGTTCATTCTAATAAAAGTGTTTTTAAAATAATTTATCAGCCATTTACTGAAGTATGGCATATACTACTAAACGTGCTCTGTGTTTGTTCTTAATAATGCTTTTTAATGAAGTAGCTCTTTGAACATGATTAGCAGTCTGTCAGTGAAGAGAGTAAGGACCTGAATTTTAAACAAGTTCATTTTTAACTCTACATTCTGCTTCATTTTGCAGCCTCTTGGTGAATTTTTGGATGAAGCCATTAAATTAATTGCTTGCCACCATGAGCAGAAGCAAGCGAGACAACAATTTTTATAGTGTAGAGATTGGGGATTCTACATTCACAGTCCTGAAACGATATCAGAATTTGAAACCAATAGGCTCAGGAGCTCAAGGAATAGTGTGGTAAGTTTTTACTGCCAAAAATGAGGCAGAGTCATTAACTGCTACCTTTTTTCCTCTTGTAATGCAGACATTTTGGTAAATAATCAACTTGCCTCAAAAAAGTAAGACTATAAAAATTCTATAATATAGTAAGTTTTTTCTTCAGGGATTAGTGGTCTTTTTATTATTATTCATAAAACATAACTTTATTAACCAGCACTGCTATCTTTAAGTACAGATTTATAATTAAATGCTTGGTTACAAGCCATAAAGAGACACGTCTGTATCTGGAAAGAATAAGTGGTATACTTGTTAACTCCATGTATACATCTATTCCCATAGCTAATTAATAAGAAGCCTCACTTAATCATCACTTTCACACTATAATGAAACTCTGGAGTTTCAGATATCTTATTTCACACTGGGGAATGAAGTCAGCTAATATTTCACTATAAATGTTTCAAAACTCACGTATACATACATATATATATATCTTTAAAATTGATTTGCAAGCTAATTTCTACAAAAGACCCAGACTTTATAGATCAGCATAATCTGTTATAAACTTACATATTTAAATTTATAAAGGAGCAAAATGCTCCTTGGGATAGTTCTGTTAATAATTCAAAAGCACCAAGTTAGCATAATAAGCTAATGTTTTGGGAAATTCCACACTCAAGTATAATTATTTCTGTATTACATCTTTGTGAACCAAATTTATTTCAAAATCTATTTTAAAAATCTAACGTGTTTATGATCCAGCACTTCTGCCAGGTTCTAGAAAAACTCTTATACATGTGCACAAAGATACAAATAGATATAGGGCTGTTCTTTGCAGCATCATTTATATTAGCAAAAATTAGATTTAGCTTCAAGTCTATCAGTGGAATAAATTATGTAGTCATATAGTGAAATACTATGCAACATTTTAAATGAACTGGAGCTATATGTGTCATCAGAGATAATATAAAAAATGTAGAGTCGAATATAAAAGCAAGATACACATTGTGCCATTTATCAGCAGTTTAAAATATGCAAAGCAATACCATATGTTTATGGATGCCTACATATGCAGAAAATGTAAAAGCATGCCTAAACACCCAGTTTAGGATTTTGGTTACCTCTGAGAACAGTGAAGAAGACAGCTTTATCTACAGTACATTTCTTCAAAAAAAAAAAAAATTAGAGCAATTGTAAAATATTAAGATCTAACATTTATATAATGGAAACATTGATGTTTATTCTCTTTTCTGTATTCTTAAAGTAATTTATAATATCAAAAATTATAGAATCATTTTATAAGCTGTTTTGGCTGAATTCTGAAAGCCAGTTCCTGAGTCAGATTCTGTCCATGTCATTGATTTACTAGCTTTGTGACTTTGGACAATTAATACTTTTAAGACTTTTTTCATCTGAGTTACTGAGTTATGAGGATTGTGTTATTTAGAAAATACTTCATGGTACTGAAAAAATACATTAATGTTTCTGTTTTTTCACTTATTCTCGTAAGTACACTTTGAAATTTGTGTGCCAGAATTAAAAAATAAAAAATTGTATTGGAAAGGAACTTAAGTCCTGTTAAACAGCTCCTATGTTAAGGAATAACTGTGTTCAAATTTTTACTTAAAGTAATACTTTCCATAAAAGATTATTGTGAAATAAACAAGTATTAAGTACCAAAGTTTCAAAACTCGTTGTATTGCTGTCAGAATGAACTGAAGAATTTAATTTGGGAAAAAATAAAAAATGAAATCAGGCATTAGTGGCTCATGCCTGTAATGCTTGCTATTTGGGAGACTGACATTGGGAGGATCACAGTTCAAGGCCAGCCTAGGCAAAAAAGTTCACCAGAACCCATCTGGAAAAATGTTGAGGGAGTAGAGGGTTGCTGCACACAAGTCTCAACAGGTGTAGCAGGAAGTGTAAAATAGGAGAATCATGGTCCAGGCCAGCTTGGGCGAAAGGGAAGACCATATCTCAAAAATAACCAGGTAAAAAACAGGCTGGAGGCATGAATGAGAGTAATAGAGTACCTGTCTAGCAAGTGTGAAGCACTGAGTTCAATTCCCAGTACTACATACATACATTAAGGATTATTTTAGACCCCAACTATAGATAGTAAGATTCACTGGGTCTGAATTAGAGCCTCTGAATCCCTAGGTATTTCTGATCTGTGCAGATTTAAGAATCAACAATTAGAAATATAATTTTGTTTAGATACAAACTAGTGGAATCAACTCAGATACTTCGAACAGTTAAGAAATTAATAGGAATGAGTTTAATGATTAAAACCTGATTTATTTGAAGCCATCAGAATTCTAATAATTTTGCATGTGGTTTTGGTTTTGTTTTTTAAACATGGCATTTTTATACTAAGAATTATAATATGTGTACTTTGGTATATGTATATATCTACATGCAGTAGTTATATTTTATATATATACATAGAGAGAGAATGGATACATATATCCATTTATGTAGTACCAGTTTCTTACTCCATATACACACAGTTCTGTGCTATATTTGATATGATGAGATAGCTACAAAACAAATGCACATTTTCAGTCAGGTGAAGAAATAACAATCAGTAGTGAATTGGCTTCCCAAGTATTACATAAATAGAAATAGTCTTTTATAGAATGTTAGGTGGCCCAGTATGAAAAGCACAGCCTCCTGTCTTAGTCTTCTAGTCTTAGCTTTGCTTTTAACTTTCTGGCTAACCTTGGGCAGACCCTGTTTAGATACTGATGAGTCCAAATGGTCTTTATGGTCTTTCAGTCATAAAATTCAATAATTTTAAAGGCCTTATTTGTATTTCACTTTCCCTGACCTGTCATATTTGAAAGGTGACATGTGGTAAGTGATATGGAGTGGTGGAAGATGTAAAGAGTAACAAATGTGGTGGTGTACGTAACAGTTATGAAGCAGCTTCTGATATCCTCAAAGCTAGCATTCATATTTGTAAATACCTCAATTTTTTTTAGTTCCTCAACACTTTTTTAAAAATTACAAAATAAACTTTCATTATGTACCTTCCTATTTCTGTGCTCTTTTTTCTTGTGTCCAAAAGGATTGCATTAATGTATTTACATAAAATTCTTTAGCAAGTATTTTGGATAGCACTCATGACCATGAGTTATCCTGCCTCTCCTTATTGTAGGATTCACTTAGGCTTTAAGCTGTCTAGTGGGCCTTAATATTAAGCATTTGTACATTCAGTGCCCATCCGTGTAGGTGGATCTTTAATAACACAAGCAGGGTGTCTGTCTTCATAGTCAGTTATTTCTGAAGCCAGTAGCATTTTAAGAAATAGTTATAAGTATAGAAGACACATTTGGAACAACACAGACTGGAGAGTGAGTTGGATGCATTTATCTTTGGAGAAAGTGAGTAATCTGCATGACTGTTTCAAAATTCAGTTTTATGTATTTTTGCTCAAGTTTTTTTGTTTGTGAATTTCTTATTACAGTGCAGCTTATGATGCCATTCTTGAAAGAAATGTTGCAATCAAGAAGCTAAGCCGGCCATTTCAGAATCAAACTCATGCTAAGCGGGCCTACAGAGAGCTTGTTCTTATGAAATGTGTTAATCACAAAAATGTAAGTGAATATTTTAGATCTCTTAAGTATAGATGAAATCAAGATTTACCCATCAGTACATGAATATCAATGATTTGTTTTAAATATTAGAGGGTTTAAATTGTTTTTCTAGATTGAAACATTGTTTAAAAGGGATAAACCCACTGAAATTTTCCTCAACTTTATAAAATATTATCAAAAAAATGATTATTTTTGAAATCTGAAATTTAGATTGTGTAATATTCTGGCATCTAATTTATAAGAGGAGTTTTAAGTTAACTCCTCTAATTTATGAGGAGTTTTACTGAGGCTTGATCTCATCTTTTTGCTTTTTGTTCTCTATAAAGCTGGCATTTCAAAAACCTGTATCCTTAGCACAGAGATGAAATTGTTTTACTTTGACCCTGGAACTTTAAGTACTTAATCACCTGAAATACAAAATTCCTATCACTTTTCCCCACCCCACCCCTACCTCTTTAAAGTGATCACTTTATGTAGAGAATAACCAGTGATTATAAAGCAGTTCAGCAGAAACTTTTTGAAAATATTTAAAGAGAATTAGGAAAGCATTTCTAATTATATTCCCTAATGATTGTGAAGCCTTTTACTCATTTTGAGAACAAATAGTTATGCATTTTAAAGGTTATATTATGCATATTGATACTTTTATTATTTTAACAGAATGATCGGTCCAAGCTGAGAGGAAATAAACTAGGAGAAAATTGTGTTCAGGACAGTTTTATGAAGTACTAGACTGAAAACATCTGACTGGAGAGGCCTTTTTTGTTTCATGTGGCAGCCAGACATGTTGCTCACCAAGGTTTTGCTGGTGGCCTCTAACCATTGGTAGAGCTGCTCATGCACCTTCTATCCTGTTGACCCAGTTAGTTTTATGATGAGGGTTCTGGTATTGTTGCCTTACTTTTTCCTTTGTTAAGGACCAGTTCATCCTTCCTCCCAAGCATGGATGACTGCAAAGAAACATGGTCCCTTCTATTAAATGAAGTACATGGGAAGCATGTCTCACACGATTATTCCTCTGTCAGGAGTGGCGCAGCCTTGGTGCTCAAGACACACGCTCTTCTTTTCAAGGGTGATTTTGAGTTTCTCTTTTAACCTGGTTACTTATCTCTGAACACATTTTGATAAGTTACCTAGCACACTGTTGCTACATATCTGATCAAATCCTCTGATAAGACCTTATCATTAAGATTCTGTTTAGAAATCATGTCACCATTTGACTCACATTTTCAGAGGCCTGCTAGCAAGTTACAGTCGCATCTTCTCGCTACCCCTTTGCTTTCTTTCTTTCCTTTTCTTTCACCTTCCTTCCTCCCTCCCTCCCTCCCTCTTTCTTTTCTTTTCTCTTTTTCTTCCCTCCTTCCTTCCCCTCCTTCCCCCTTCCCCATCCCCCCTCTTTTGCCCTCCCCTTCCCCTCTCCCTTTTCCTTCCCCCTCCCCTCCCTTCTCTGTCTCCCTCCTTCCCTTCTCCCCTCCCTTCTCCTCCCCACTTCCTAGAACTAAGTACACTACTTTCTTTTGCTCCTTTTTAGATTTCAAATAGGAAATTTGGTTACTCTCCTTAGAGTATTAGAGATTTTTGTTGTTGTTTGTTTTGGCTTTTATTTTATTGGCTTCACTTCCCAGTTTTACTCAGGGTGTTTTCATAATAGATGAAACCTTTGGGCATATTGCAAAAAATGTATGTTTAACTGTCAAAATTACTCAGCCCCCTTTTCTGTACCTTTTTCACATGGTTGTTACTATTAGAGACATTTTCACAAAAAGCCCCTTTGAAACCTTCATATACTTTATCTAGCTGCATCTATTGCTATTCTTTGTTGTTTCTGTCCACAGAAGGAAACAGTGTTTCTCAATGAATTTTTACTTGATTCTGATCATTACTATTTCTTTCAAACTAGTTATATGCTACCAGCCAAATCCTTGACTTTTGCCTAACTAAATTGATACAATTTCCTTTATTTTCCCCCTTGAAAAATGGGATGTCTGTCTGCTTTAATCTTATTTGAAATATGATTCACATACCATACAGTGTACAGTTAATAGGTTTTTTTGTATATTTACTGATATGTGCAACCATCACACAGTCAACTCTAGAATATTTTTATCACCTTAGAAAGAAACCTTGTACTCTTTAGCTGTCATTCCTATACCTCTCACACTTACCAGAGTAACCACTCACCTCATTTCTGTGTCTGTATGTCTTTAGTCTTTAACACCTCTCTTCTGTTCTTGGATTTCCCAGATATTGATGAGAATAGCTTTACTACTTGTCCATGTCTCCACATGTGCAGTTCATCTGGTTGGGAGACTCAAATTTATTTAGAGCAATTAGACACTTTTAACACTTCCCTTATCTTAAGTTTATTTTACCCTTTCTGATCTGTTTTTTTTTCTGAATTTATTCACTGAACAATTTTTTTTGGTAATCAGGGCTTAATGTACAGATGAATAATATAGATTCTACCTGCATGAAGTTTATTTCTACAAAAACATTCTCATCCCTAAATTGTTAGCCAGCATTTTAAGATAGGTGTCAGATGTATTGCTGTGTGCTGGGTTATAAATAAGGGACTAAGCCACAGTTCTTTCTAAGAAGGATCTTGTGTGGTCAGGATGACCCTGTTGTGAAAATGAGATAACATTACTGGGTATCAAGTATCATAATAGCATAGACAATAACTGAGGACCATGTAGAGACAATAGTTAACTTTGACAAGAACTAGGGGTTGGCAGATTTAACAAAAGTGGTCCATCTTGGATAATTAAGCTCAGTAGGAAAATAAATTACATAGAGAGTGATATGTTTAAAGGCATCAAGAGGTTTTGAAAATAACATTCTTTGAAACAATTTTAGCATTGTTAAAGTATCTAGTGTAATACTTAAATGGAGATGGAACAAATTAACTCTACTATGGAGGACTTCAGTTGTATTGCTAGAGAAATTTGGAACATATTTGTTGGCTTTAAGTTTTTGAGGAGGTAAATAATATCAGGTCTTTTTTTTTAGCCAGATGACAGACTGTAAAGTAGTAGCTGGATTTTCAGAAAACCATTGCTAGGGACTCTACTTGTCATAGTCTGCTCAGACTTCCATAACAAAATATGATAGATTGGGTAGATTAAACAACAAAAGTTTACTTTTATAATTCTGGGAAGCTGGAAAATCAAAGATCAAAGTATTGCTATTTGGTTCCTATTGATGGTTCTCTTCTTGACTTGCAGATGGCCAGAGTCTTGCTTTACTTCACATGGCCTTTCCTCAGTGTGTGGATACAGGGAAAGAGACATCTTTCTCTCTGATCTTCTGAGGCCGCTAATCCCATTATGAGGGCTCCATTCTTCAGACCTAATTTAACCCTTATGTCCTAAAAGTCCTGTCTTCAAATATAATCACATTAGGGGCTTAGACTTCAACATACAAATTTCAGGGCACTGGAGGGGCACACAGACATTCAGTCTGTAACTCAGGTATTTAGAAGGAATTATTGTAGGAACAGTCCAGATGAAATTTTAGAATACTTGACCTGTATACACAGAGAATGGAAAAAAAGAGGCTGCAGAACAGACAGCATTCTTTCAATACTTATTATGGTGCAGATATTGAAAAGGGAGTAAAAAAAAATCACTCTGAGCCTTCTTTTGTAAAAGGGAGAAGCACACTGAGAAATTAAGGAGTTTAGATAGGAATGAAAATTAGTTTAATTTCATATTATTTGCTAAATGTCCATGTAAGTAGCAATGCATATCTGGAACTCATAAGCAAAAGCTTCTAATGCATATTTGGGAATTATCCACATACAGATGTTTGGAGATAAAGGCATAATGTCTTTATTTATGGGAATGGTTAAACATAGAAAAGAAAAGGCTTAATGACAATGGTAAGAAAGAGAGAGTATGCCTACAGATGAAATAGTGGATTTGACTGGGAATGAAAAGAACTGGGAAAATGCAATATTATTAGAAACCAAGGGAGGAAAGGACTGAGATTATATAGAAATACTGAGTTGAATAAAACTAGTAGAAGTACAAATTATGTAGATATTTGTGTAATATAAGAATAGAGTGTCCATAATATGAAGCCCTTCTGTTGATAAGAGCTTTTGTTTTTAAGGCTTTTTTTTTTTTTAGAGCAGTTTCAGGTTCATAGCAAAATTGGGAGGAAGATGCAGAGAGTTTTCATGTATCTCCTGCCACTACACATGTACAGCATCCCTCAAAATCAACATCTCCCACCATAGTGGTACATTTGTTATAATTAATGAATTCACATTAAAACATCATTACCACCCAAAGTCCATAATTTATGGTAGGGTTTGCTTTTATTTTTCTTTTTGCAGTGCTAGGACTCGAACCCAGCCAGGGTCTTGGTTTGCACACCAAGTGCTTTAACGCTGAGCGACATTCCTCAACCTCTGGCATTCACTTGGTATGGTATATTCTGTGGGTTTGAACAAATACATTCATTTATTCATTTTCACTGCCCTGAGATCTTCTGTGCCTCCTCTTAATCAGTGCTTCCCCTTTCCCAGTTCCTGGCCAAAAAACCTTAATATATATATATACCTGAGCTTAGAACATAAAATTTGAGAGATTTGCTGGTGATTTTTTAATCCATGTATTACCATGCTCAAATGAAGCATTAGGAAGCAAGTTTCTAATTTTTCTGTCACTTTGCTTTACCACAGATAATTGGCCTTTTGAATGTTTTCACACCACAGAAATCCCTAGAAGAATTTCAAGATGTGTACGTATGTTAATTAAAATTTTATTAGTACAAAATTTTGTTAGTATATTATTCTTAGATTGTTGCTGTATAATTTAGCTGTCATCTTTTTCTACCCATAAAGTTACATAGTCATGGAGCTCATGGATGCAAATCTTTGCCAAGTGATTCAGATGGAACTAGATCATGAAAGAATGTCCTACCTTCTCTATCAGATGCTGTGTGGAATCAAGCACCTTCACTCTGCTGGAATTATTCATCGGGTTAGTTGAAAAAACACATTACCATGTTCTTTTTATTTTAATCATTGAATTGAAATTCACATAATACAATTAGCCATTTTAAAATGTACAATTCAGTGATATTTACTCCATTCATGGTGTTGTAGAATCACCACCTGTACCAAATCCTAAAGTATTTTATCACCCCAAAGGAAAACACCATATTCTATTCTTCTCTCTCCTCACTTTACTAATGTACTTTCTGCATCTATGGATTTACCTGTTCTAGATATTTCATATAAGTAGAATGATATCATATGTGACTTTTTTATGTCAGGTTTCTTTCACTTAGTTTAATGTTTTCAAGATTTTTCCATGTCGTAACATGTATCAGTACTTCTTTCATTTTTGTGAGTGCTTATTCATTTATTCATTGATGGGCATTTGGGTTATTTCTGCCTTTCAGCTATTCTGAGTAGTGCTGCAATTTTGAATAATTCTATGGAAATTCATGCACAAATACTTGTTTGAATATCTGTTTTTCAGTTCTTATGGGTATATACCTTAGAAGTGGAATTGCTGGGTCATTAGGTAATTCTGTGATTAACTTGTTGAGGGATCGTCAAACTGTTTTCCAAAGTGGCTGTGCCATTTTACATTCTCAGCAGTGTACAGGGTTCCAGTTTCTTCACAACCTTGCCAGTACTTATTATCTGATTTTTTTTTTTATTCTAGCCATCATAGGGGATATGAAGTGATATTTCATTGTGGTTTTGATTTGCATAGCCTATTGATGACTGATGTCTAGCACCTTTTCATGTGCTTGTTTTAATTAGGTTGTTCTTTTTGTTACTCTTGTTGTAGAGGTTATTTATATATTCCATATAGTAGGTTTTCATCATATACATAATTTGTAAATATTTTCTCTTAATTCTATAGAACATCTTTTCACTATGTTGATGTCCGTTTAATATGTAAAAAGTTTTAGTTTTCATGAATTTTTTTTCTTTTGTTGTATGTGCTCTCGTGTCATATATAAGAATCCATTGTCAAATTCAAAACCATGGATTTGGTCTTCTGTTTTCTTGTAAAGGTTTTTAACATGTGTTTTTGATCCATTTTGAGTTCATTTTTAGATATGGTGTAAGGTAAGGAGCCAACTTCATTCTTCCATATGTAGACATTCAGTTGTACCAGCTCCATTTGTTAAAGAGAGTATTCTTTCACCAATGAATGGTCTTGGCACCCTTGTCATAGGTATATGGTTTTATTTCTGACCTCGATTCTGTTTCATTGCCCTTTATGTCTAGCCATATGCTGGCACCACATTATTTTGATTAGCTTTGTACTGAGTTTTGAAATAGGGAAGTATGAATCCTCCAGCTTTATTCTTTTTCAGTATTGTTGTGACTGTTTGGAACCCTTTGTGATTCCATATGAATCTGAGGACCAGTTTTTCTGTTTCTAAAGAAGAGGCCAGCTTATACTCTCTCTACAACAAAATTAGAAATAAGGGCAAAATAATTTCTGCTGGGTATTGAGGGGGTGGGGGGGAGAGGGAGGGGGCGGAGTGGGTGGTAAGGGAAGGGGGTGGGGACAGGGGGGAGAAATGACCCAAGCCTTGTATGCACATATGAATAATAAAAGAAAAAAAAAAAAGAAGAGGCCATTGGTCTTCAGTGATCTCATTGAATCTGTTGAGTGCTTCACTAGTTTTGCATCTTAAGAATATTTATTATTTCAATTTGTGAATATAAGCTATCTTTCCATTTTCTTGTGCCTGTGATCACAGATATCATGGTCTGCGCCCTGGGCAAAAATGTGAGACCCTATCTGTAAAATAACTAAGGCCAAAAAGAGATGGAGCATGGCTCAATTAGGATAGTACCTGCCTAGCAAGTGTAAGGCTCTGAGTTTAAATCTCAATACCACCCAAAAAAAAGGAGGGGAGTGGCTCATCCAAACCTTTGGGGTCCAGAGTTCATCTGTAATTGAGGGCAAAGGTCACAGCTGCCTTTACATAAGATTAATTCTTATTGAAATTCTGCCAGACAAGCATTGTGAGCATCCCTTGCTCTGGGGATGGGAACATTCCTTGATTAGGCCCTGGATTTGATTTCTGCAAGTAGCATCCTGTCTACTGCTCTCCATGACACCTGGCTACAGTCTATGAGAGTAGGTTCTTCTGTTATCCTCCTTCAACATATCTGAAGTGAGTATTGAAGGATATGTTCATGGGCTCATCAGCTTTCTTAGCCTACTTCCCATCTATAAAAGATTGAAACTCGTGTCATTTTAAACCAGTCTTTCCCAATCTCACCACTATTGATTCTTTTTGCTGTAAGATGTTTAGCAGCATTCTTGGGCTCAACCTACTGCATGCCAGAAACTCTCTCCAGTTGAGACAACCAAGTATGTGTCCTGACATTGCTAAATGTTCCTTGAGGGCAAAACTGCTGTGAATTGATAACCACTGTTTTAAGATATGTAGAATGGTCACGGACTTAATGGAATGTTATAGTATAGCTAGCTCTCTCAGAAACTTAAGAGGCTTTGTATTTCTTACAATTCTCTTTAATATATATTTGTCACCTCTCAGGCCCTATATTGGATTTACTTGAGGCTACCTTGAGTCTACCTTTAAGCTTTCAGACTTCTGTTGGCAGACTGAGGTAATTTCATCAGCCAAAAAATTTTATAAGGGCCAGAGATGTAGTTCAGTGCTAGAGCACTTGCATAGCATTCTCAAGGCCCCAAGTTTGGCCCCCAGCACTACAAGGAATTAAAAAAAAAATTACACGTGCATTTGTCCCTCAAAGACTTTCAGAACTGTTACATGAAAATGATGCATAGAAACAAACTTGAGATATCAAGTGGCTTAAAACAGTACATCATTTGGTCAGGGATCTGCAAGGTTGACTTGTGACAGTGCCCCAGACCTTGGGTCAGTTTGAGGTTTATTTTATGTTCAGGTTTTGGTTGTCAACCCCTGTTGTCAACCTCTGTTCTACAGCTTCAGGCTTACTGTGCACATGCTGGGTAGGTGACATCTTTATTAAAATGAATAATTTAGATCACCTAGAGTATAGAGGGAACAGCTTCATGAAATAGATAATTCGGATCACCTTTCCACCTTTGATACTAGTTTTCCTGCTCTCAACTGCTAAACCATGATCCTATGTTCTTGTACAGGTTGAGTATCTATTAGCTGAAACACTTGGGACCAGACATATTTCAGATTCTGGAGGTTTTTTGATTTAGAAGTACTTGCATAGAGTTTTACCAGTTGAGTATCCCTAGTTTGAAATTTGAAATCCAAAATCTAAACCTTTCAGTATTTCTGGTTTCAGTTTTCAGATTAGAGATGCTCAACATGTAGTAGTAACACCCCATTCCTGGCACCAGTTGTAGTGTTAGGCAGAATAGACTAGCTTTGCTGACATAACTAATAAATCTCAAATGAGTGGTCAAACACCACTAAGGTTTATTTCTTCCATTACTTGTCCACTGCAGGTGATGAGGGGTAGGAACTCTGCTTTACAGAGAACTCAGCAACTACTCAGGCCACCACATGTACAATCCTGGAATATTCCTACTCACCAAAGCCAGGGAAGGCACCACAGAAGATTGTACACTGGCACTTCTCTTTGTTCCCACCCAGATCCCATTCACTAGAACTACTCATGCTGACTAAGGAAGCTGGAAAAATGTAGGGGAGAAAATAGGATGTTGGGTGACTTCCATTGCCTCTGCCCCCCAATTCATGTAAATTCTAAGTTACTCTTCTCCATATGTAGCTAGCAATGTGACTAACATCTGAGGGGAAGATACATATATTGATATATATGGATGAACTTCAATTAAATTTTTTTTCTTTTGCAGTACTGGGGTTTGAACTGAGGGCCTCATGCTTGCTAGACATGCTCTCTACCACTTGAGCCACTCTGCCAGCTCTGAATTAAAATTCTTTGAGATACTTTTTAGCAATTTATTTTTCTTAAGCAAAAGAACTTATTTCTAAAAAAAAAAAATTGTATTTGCTCTTAATTTTCCATAATAAAGTATTTTAAGGTTGAAATCTTCTTTCTAGACTAGAATGCACTGGTATAAAAAGCCAGTAATCTTCTATCATAGCAAATAGACATCAAAGTTTATAATGCTTATTCTTGAACATATATTGTTACTTTGCTGAGATCCTATATTAGAAATACTAGCACATATTTACAGAATAGGGATAATGAAAATTTTTATCTTCAGTTTCACCAAACCTGCTATCTTTGTATATGTAATTTCATAAAGTCATCAGATTATACATATTCTAACCCCATCCATGATTACATAACAAAATATGCTTTCCTGGATATAGACATTATAAAAGTAATCTTTGTTTTTGAGGCCAACTTCTTTGTGTGCATTAATCACTGGTGTTTAATATGTCAGTACAGGTAATGCAGTATTTATGTTGTGAATATATGCTTTCCTCCTTCATTGGTTCATGATAAGATTCATCAAGGCTATCAGGCAAAGCATGTTGAATGTGAAGCCTTGAGTGTTTGTGACGTTGCCATCCTTTTAATGGGCATCACATACATTTCCTTCTTGTTGGGGTTAGGTGTATGGTCTTTACAAAGTCACTTTTTAGCAGTGTCAACAGCAAATAGTCTTATGAACCAGTACCACCAGAACAGTAGTGTCCTACTCTACAGGCAGACAAATTTTATGAACAAGTATTTGTGATTTCAGATGGGAAAATTAGATGGACAGACTGATAATGACTATTTTGGTTCTTTCAACCTGAATATCTGTGGGACTGGGGTGTGGCTCAGTCGTAGAACACTGAGTCCCTGGATTCGATCCCCAGCCCCGCATGAAAAAGAACTGAACATCTGCTAGTCTGGAAGATCAAATAACAAATGCCAGGACTGGCAGAGTGGCCCATTGTTTTATGATATGTATAAAGCCTGTGACTTTAAAATGAGCCAGGCATGATGGTGCGTATCATCTTTAATTCCAGCTACTCCAGATGTGGAAACACGAGGGAGGATCATGGTTTGAGGTCAGCCTGGTAGGGGGAGGAGAGCCAGGACATGGTGGTACATACCTGTGGTCCCAGCTATTCAGGAGGCAAGGGTAAGGAGGAGCCCAGTCCAGGCCAGACCAAGCAAAAGCATGAGACCCTATTCAAAAAATAACTAAAGCAAAAAAGGATGGAGGCATGGCTCAAGTGGTAGAGCACCTGCCTACCTTGCTCAGTGCCCTGGGTTCAAGCCTCTGTACTACCAAAAATTAAAAATAGTTTTTAAAAATTAAATTAAATTAAATTTTAAACATACTGGTAATATAGTATGTAAATGAATATAAATGCTGACTTAACTCTTTCTTTTGCCATAATAGTTCTTTTGATTTGGTCTTTTGAGACAGGGTCTCACTGTATAGGCATGTAGTTCAGGCTGCCCTTGAACTTCTGATCCTCTTGTCTGAGCCTCCAAGTGTTGAGATACAGGGATGGGCCATGTTCCTGGGCATAACAGCTGTTACTTGAGTTTTAAGATGTCTTTCCAAATCTTTTACTGTATTGAACCAAAAATTTCTAACTAATAATGATTTCTAAGAAATGAAGTATTACTAATTCTGTAATAACTGCTTATGTTCATATTCTTCTTTGGAGGTGCTGGATTTTGAACCCAGGCCTCATGCTTGCTAGGTAGGCACTCTACCACTTGAGGCATGCCCCTAGCCCTTTTTGCTTTTATTATTTTTTGAGTGGGGTCTTAAGTTTTTGTCTGGGCCAGCCTGGACTACAATTTATACCTCCTGCGCAGTGCCATCAGGCCCGGCTTTTTTGGTTGAGATAGGGTGTCTCACTGATTTTTTTTGCCCAGACTGACCTCAAACCACAATACTATCAGTATGATTTAGAATGCCTTAAAACTGACTTCTCAGTTTTGCTTATTTATGATGAATCTGTGCACTGATACTATAGTGAAAACAATGAACAATTAATTTGAATTGTTTTATAAATTGTAGGATAACTCAATTATGAAGTGCAAATCTCCGTGTGTGTGTGTGTGTGTGTGTGTGTGTATACATATATATCGATCTTTTTTTTTTTTTTTTTAAGGACTTAAAGCCCAGTAATATAGTAGTAAAATCAGACTGCACTTTGAAGATTCTTGATTTTGGACTGGCTAGGACTGCAGGAACGAGTTTTATGATGACTCCTTATGTAGTGACTCGTTACTACAGAGCACCTGAGGTCATCCTAGGCATGGGCTACAAGGAAAACGGTCAGCACACCCTTTTTGTTTGAAATACCCTTCTGACTTATTTCTTTTGTTCATTAGATTTCTTACATAATTAAAGTTGAAATGCATTGAGTTAAATATGTATCACTGTTTGAAATGTTTATCAAGAGTTTGAAAGTAAGCTTTATCATAAATGTTTGGGAAAACATAGGGACCTTGTTTATTTAAATGTTACTACTTACTATCAACGCTACCATTGGATAAAGAATTGTCATGGCCTCTGAAACAACAGAATATATGGCCTTTGCATACCTGCCACTATATACAAGGAAAGTATAAAGTATACTTAGTTTAATCTTAGTAGTAATCCTAGTGTGCTTTAGTGATATTTGCCCATATTTCCAACACCATGAAATTAGTGTTAATAGCAGTAGCACTTACTGTAACCTTGAAGACTACAGTGAGGCCATGCCTCTGGGAGGAAGCGGTCTTAAGGAAATGGCATATAGTATATTGAATTAAACTGTTAAGTTTTTAAGTGTGGTGGCTTCATCCCAGATATCCCCTAGACATTTTTCTAGGAAAAAAACTGAAAGAACAATTCAGGAAAGAGACCATTAAGCTAAAATTAGAATTTTAGCTTAATTTCCTTTTCTGAGCTCATCACACACACACAAAAAAACTTTAAAAATTTACTGTCAGTCTTTTATTCTTAAATAATTATGTTTCTTTCTGTTTTCTTACTGTCTACATAAACTTTGATGGTTTTGTTTGAAAATTGATACTTCAAGTGACCAGAAAGAAAATTGCTTTGCTGTGAAACTATCGATTATTTCAGATACTTATAATGTATCAGTGTCCTATAAATATGACCTTGGCATAACTTCCTATCAGAAATTAGCACCACAAGAAACTATCATAAAGAACTGATATACTCTCCTCTCTTCGATAAGAGGGACGTCGATCTCCTTGCCTCCCTGCCCCTTCTGCCAGGAAACAGAATAAAATGTAATGCTTACTCGAGTAACTACGTTAGCCAGCAAGGGTACTTCCTCCTTTTAGTGACTTCTCACACACACCTGTTTTAACAACTTTGTTTTATTTGTCTTTTGCTGAAAACTACTTCAGATAATCAAATGTATTTTAAACTGCCTATGAGTAAGTAATTCGATCCTTTACTGCAAGTTTTATATATAAATTGGACTTAATGATCTTAGAAAGTTTTCACTGACCCAGTTAATATTTTCTCTCAAACTTGAGCCTTCAAGGTCTTTTTCTTTAACAATATGCTTTTCTAAAGGTTCTCAATGTAATTTGTGTCCTGATTACTTAAAGTTATTTAAAGTTAAGTAACCATTTTCTATTAAAGTCTATAGAGGAAGGTTTAGTAGATTTTTGCCAAAGGTGAAAACCTTGGGAAAAAATTGTTCTCTGATGAACTGATTTTTGAACATTAACTTTTCCTCTAAATCTGTATCCTTAAAAGTTAAATCATACTGTAAATATTAAAAAGGTTATATGCATTTTAATATGAAATTTTAGAGAAAGTTTAATTCTAAAAGTTATACCCAGTTTAGCTCCTAAGACTCTTCAGTGAACTACAGACTCTCTAAGTACATTCTTATAAAAAGTACAGGCTTAAAATTTCCTAAATTCTCAAACATGTCCTGCCCTTTTCCTCTTCAGCTCTTAGAGAATTTAGGACTACATACTTCCAGACCCAAATCTAAGTTTCTAAGTTATTTTCTTTTGAATAGCTCATTCTCCCCCACCCCCAAATTAAACTGCAAGCACCTACTCTCTTTTTGTCTGATACTCTAACTCAAATGTTTAAAATGTCAGGGTGTGTGGTTAGTTTTAGTAAACAGTAATCCCCAAATTGCCTGTTTCTATGTCTAGCATATTCTTTTCAACATTGATTAGGGGCTCCAGACTTACTCCAGAAAGTCTGCTAAGAGATTCTTTGTAAATAATAAATCTGTAGGAATTTTCATACTGTGTAGCCAAAACTAACTTCTTAAAACCAAAGTACTTTGGTTTTGTAGTTTAAAAAATTAAGTAGGAAACAAATACACCTCTGGAGTTTTCTCAGTAGATTAATTGTTGGTTCTCTAATCAGTTGTTCCTGTGGGGGAAGTGTTGTAAATGTTGAATGTTGTTACCAAAAAATTGACTTTTAATTCAGAACAAATATAGGTCTGTTTAGTTAAATAAATTTAAGAAATCCAGCTTGAAAATTTCTGAAGAGTTTTGAATTAACATTTTATTATAATTATTCATAGAGACATTCTTTCTGCGAATTATTTTATTGTGCTAAATTATCTCTGCTCATGCTTTTTTCTTTTATTTAACTTAAAGAGAGAGTATAATGCACAGTTAAACTTCATAAGCACTTATGTTGAAAACAGAGTATAATGCACAGTTAAACCTCAAAATATTAGTATAGTTTATTTTTATAGTTTTAGTACCTTATATACATATTTAGCCTTATTTATACAGTTTTGATTCTATTTCATATTTTATAAATAAATTCTCAGTTATAAAATGGATAGGTTTTTAAAATTTATGCAAACTGTGCATAGCTCTCACTTTAAAATTAGGTATATAGTTAAATGCCACACTTTACATTTTCTTTTTTGAACCAAAGCTTTTTAAAAAGTAATTTTATTTTAAATTATTCCATTAGCTAAAATTAAAATCACATTTTTCTTTTTGTGATGTTTTGCAGTTTTTATATAATGCAGTCATATTATGCTTCTTTGATTTTAATGACCTTTTGCTTTGCTTTTCCTTCTTTTGTGCTGCAAACATATAGTGGATTTATGGTCTGTGGGGTGCATTATGGGAGAAATGGTTTGCCACAAAATCCTCTTTCCAGGAAGGGACTGTATCCTTGTGCTGTTGCAGCAGATTAATTAGTTAGGTGATGGAGCTTCCTTTTGTTCTCTAATGAAAATGAATGTGCTACATTCATATATACAGGTAAAGTTTGTGGCTGTTATAGTTCAAAAAATTGTAAAACTATAAAGCTGAATTATTTGTAGGCTGCATCTGGAAGCAGGACATACAGTCTCTGCTGGTAGTCAGAGCACATTCACTGTCACTCATTTTTATTTTGTACTGCTTTTTATAATTTTAAAGTGTACATGGTGTGTGTGATTTTTTTTTAATGTTTATATATTTTCTTTTATTTTAACCAAAATCTTTATGTTAATGTCATTGCATTTTGTTTTCAGTTGACATTTGGTCAGTTGGGTGCATCATGGGAGAAATGATCAAAGGTGGTGTTTTGTTCCCAGGTACAGATCGTATCCTTATCTTTGGCCTAAAATGTAGTTTCTAAAGGTCAAAATGTATGATAGCACTTTAGCCTGGTCAGGTGTAATGTATTGTCTCTCCCTAATACAAAGTATTGTTAAATTACTCTTTCAAAATACCACCTGCTATTTGACAAAGACTTTTGTTTCCTTCATTTGTTGTTTCATATGTTAATTCTGAAAAAGTGCTCAGTATAGTTATCCAGTTACTGACTGGCTTTGAATTGGTTTAGTTAACCTAAATAAGAAATCATGGCTTGCATTAAAATTTTCTAATAATTGTGCACTTGAGTAAATCTAGAAATATTTAGAACTTAATATGAATTTTGGAATTGTCTGTTGCTTCTGGCCATCCTTTTCTTTTTTTCCTCCACCTCCTTTTTGTTAATGTTCTGTGTGTTTTGTGTCTTGATTGTTGTCTCATTATTCAACATAACATACTGATTCTTCATGTGAGAATTTCAGCAGTAATAGTTTTATATGGTGATTACATTTGGATTCATGCTTTTTGTTTATCTGATTACTTTTAATATTTATGTTAACAGTGATTTGTTATCAAGGAGTAACACAGAATTATTTTAGGAGGAGGAGTGGGAATACTCAGTAAATTACAGTAAGATATCCAGACCGTAGTCTTTAAGTGGAAAGACTAGAAAGAACAAGACTAGGAAATACTAACCTTACAACTTACCAAATTTCTGAAATTTTTTTTATGTATTTCAGACCTTTTAAAAAAAGATTATAAGCTAAACAAAGAATGGCAAAAGAACTTGCTACTTTTATCAAAGTTATTTTAAATGGTATTAGTTATTTTTTGTTAGGTAGAAGACTCAAAAAAAACAAGACTGATTATATAAATATTTTCATATTCCCTAGGAAATACACTCATATTTTTTGATAAGCTGGGGAAAAGGTAAATTTTGTGTAGTTTCCATTTAGAGCCTCTGGATAGTAATGATCATTTCTCTTTGAGTTACTTATAACTTATATTTAGAATTTATGAATTTCAGCTTCTATTTTCATTGTAAAATTAGTGTTCACATACATGTACATACACATGCACACAGACATACAATAAATAAGATTAACAAAACTTATTTATTGATCATTTCTGCCCATCTGCAATCATTGCCTTTTGCAAAGTAGCTGTAAGATACAGAATTTATAACTGCCACATTCTTTCTTAGGATTTACAATTTTTCTACTTGTATGTTGATATTGCTATGAATAATGTGTTGAACATTAGATATGAAGTATTTTTCTTAGCGCTTGATATTAGATATTGATCAGTGGAATAAAGTTATTGAACAGCTTGGAACACCATGTCCTGAATTCATGAAGAAACTTCAACCAACAGTAAGGACTTATGTTGAAAATAGACCTAAATATGCTGGGTACAGCTTTGAGAAACTCTTCCCTGATGTACTTTTTCCAGCTGATTCAGAGCACAACAAACTTAAAGGTAAGTTTTACAAATATATATACATTAAATCCCCTTTTGGAAATTCGGGGGAGTATGCTTTTTTCCTTAGTCTTACAGGATATAACCCAAGATTATTTCTGGGTAGTGGAACAAAATGAAGGTTTTGTTATTTTAACCTTTCATTTTTATATTTTTAAAATCCTATGTACAAGTTGGCTTTGTAGTAAAAACTTTTTTAAAACATGATTTTTACATGAAAGATAATCTCAACTTTCTGAAAGTGTTGATCATTTTAGAACCTTACACACATGTGTATATTAATATCATTATTTTTGCAGCCAGTCAGGCAAGGGATTTGTTATCCAAAATGCTGGTAATAGATGCATCCAAAAGGATCTCTGTAGATGAAGCTCTCCAGCACCCGTATATCAATGTCTGGTATGATCCTTCTGAAGCAGAAGCTGTAAGTTCTTTTCTGAATGTTTGAAGAACATACTATATTCTTACAGTTAGAATTAATTAAGTTTGGAGCACACCTTTTAATTTTAAATAAAAATAAAGATACAGTGCTTTTCTGGTTTTGCATAAAGAATACCTTAAGCTAATGAACATATATCCAAGCCCTTCCTCACAAAGCCAAGTCACCTCCTAGTGTTTCTTACCTTGCCCTGATACCTGATCAGAGGAGCTATGTTGAATGCTGTAGGGAAGTATCATTACTTAGTTGGAAGCCAGTTTTCTTCAAAGCACAGTGGAATTACATGATACAAGTAAAATGTGACAGGTTCAAAAGCTAGAAGTAAAGAAAAAGATACATGTCTTATTTTCCACAGAACTAATCTCTCTACATAATAATGTTGATGGTTGATCAGTTTCAGTCTCATGATATATTTTTGCAGTCTTCTGTCCAGTCGATTTCAAATAATTATAAAGAGTTTTATGTACTTTTAGTAAAGTGACTCAGTTATTATCGCCTTTTACTTTTCAGCCACCACCAAAGATCCCTGACAAGCAGTTAGACGAAAGAGAGCACACAATAGAAGAGTGGAAAGGTAATGTCCATCAGACTCTTTGGAAACTGACTTGTGATGATTTATTCTCCATGTTAGGGAGATTAATGATGTTCTCTGTTTCCATCATGATATTTCTGATATTTGGTAATGTGATTATTTTCACAAAAGTGGAAGGTAAGATTTAACACTTGACTCCCTTTTTACTTCACCTAAAATAGAGACAGAAGGTCTGTTATCAAGAGCTGAGTATGTCAATATTAGGAAGGCAAAAGGGACTGGGAGGTATAAACTAGAATAGGTAACCCATCTATAAATACATTTTGGGAAAAATAAATTTGATTCTTAGGAATAACCAGACATTCTTTTTCTTTACATTGACTTTGGGATACTAATGTTAGAAGAGCCCTGCAGAATGTAGATTTGGGTTCAACCTGGTGGGTCTGTCATTCTAGATGATAGTACATATTAAAATATTCACCTGATATTTTTATACCCCATTAATTTATAATAGACCTGTATAGTATTGGTATTTTATAGAATTGTAAGAGGGAAATATTAAATTACATTGCATTTTTTTTGAAACAAGATCTCACGTTTCACTATGTATCCCAGGCTAGCCTTGAACTTGCAACTCTCTTGCCTCAGACTCCTGAGTGTTGGGATATCAGGCATGCATCATCACACTTCACATTGTACTGTACTGTTGATTGTAAGATGTAACCAATTTCAGAGATACTAAACTGGAACAGTACATCTTAATATTAGTGGAATATACTTGTTTTGTTCTGGTTTTTTTTTGTTTGTTTTTTTTTTGTGTGGTACTCGGGCTTGAAGTCAGGGCTTACACTTGCTAGGCAGATGCTGACCACTTGAACCACTGTCAGCCCTAGGAATACAGCATTTTTGTTTGCAGTTATATGGTATATTTAGGGATTTTGATTACTTTAAAAATGTTTACCTTTGTTCTAGATAATTTTTTCCTATCCCCAAGGGCACATCAATAATTAATCACACACAGAAAAACTGCCTTTTTAAACATTGGCTTAAGAATTTTGCTATCATAGAGAAAGAAAAATCACTTTCAAAGCCATTAACTATATATTGCTTTGACTGGTTAGCACTCCTGATTAGCTTTGGTTTTTCTGGAATAATTATCATTTTTGCTTCTTTGAAAGCATCATCTTTCCTTTATCAAGCCTATTTTTTTCCTTAAACTCAAGGTTACCATAGGAAACAAACTTAGGTATCTTTAGCTCCAGCATATCCACTTGCTTTTACCTTATTGTGAAACATAAATATTGCCACATACTCTGTAATTGAGGGATCTTTTTTTTTCTTTTTGAGACAGGGTCTCGTTGGATTGCCTGGATCTTGCAGTCCTCCTGCTTCAGCCTCCTAAGTAGCTAGGGTTACAGGTGCCCACCACCACAGCCAACTAAGGATTCTTTTTATCTTACACATTTTTTTAATTTTTTGAAACAGATATCACTGTGTAGCTCAGGCTGGTCTGGAACTTGCTATGTTGTCTAGGCTGCCCTATAACTCATGATCCTCTTGCATCATCTTCCCACATGCTTGTATTACAGGCATGCACCACCATGCCTGGCCTTCAGTTAGAGATTTCTTGCAAGAAGTTTGAACTTTAGGAATTACACAGACTTTCTGAAATTCTATGCAACATTTTTGGTTTGTACATTTTTCTCAGAAGAGTGTTCATTGCTTTTATGCAATTCTTAAAAGATTCCATGACCCAAAGATGAAGAATAACAGTGACGTAGCATTCACTGAAGACAGAGTCTCATGTGCTCAGGCTGGCCTTGAACTGATGGAGATGGAGTCTCATGAACTATTTGCTCTGGTTGGCCTTGAACCAAGATTCTCCCAATCTCAGCCTCCCAACTAGGATTGTAGGTGGGAGGTGCTGGTGTCTGGCTTGGTAATGATAGCATGTCATCCTGGACTATACATAAAGTGTAGCTACTTGCTTCTTTTCCTTTAATAAAAATTTGTATATATTTCATTCTGATTAAAGAAGCTTCCACACATTCTTTGATTCAAATATTTGTAACATTGTAATGTTGTAGGGCTGATAGGGAGTAAGTAGGTCAAGTTATGTAGCACCTGCCTAGCAAGTGTAAGGCCCTAAGCTCAAGCCCCAGTGCTGCCAAAAACAAAAATATGTATACTTATATATATATATTTGAGTATCTTAAATAAACCAGGCACCACTATGTGGTGCTGGTGAAATAAGAAAATAAAGCTTCTAACCCCAGCTGCCATTTTTACTTTCAGTATAATTGATGATTGAAGGTGAAGGAATTGTTATAACCCATGAATACAAGCTGACATTTATTGACCCTCTGTCATTTATAAGGACACTATTTGAAGCACTTAACATGCATAACATATTTTCAGTAAGGTTGGCTTTCAGACTTTGAAAAGTTTATTTTATTCTTCTCTTTTTCAGAATTGATATACAAGGAAGTGATGGATTTGGAGGAGAGAACCAAGAATGGAGTTATACGGGGGCAGCCCTCTCCTTTAGGTTGGTTCCAATATAAGCTTGGTTAAGATATCAGTTTAGTTCTTGTGTTGTAATCTTTAGTGGCCTTCACTTCTGTATTTGCACCATTATTTTTCCAATTTGGGTGATTAAATTTGAAAGCACTGATAACACTGATGTCCCATTGCAATGATATATCAGTAACTAACTTTGTAAAATGTTTATCTTCTTCTGTACTGACATTCTATTGAAAAAATTTAAAACTTGTTTTCATTGGCATTGTAATATCTTTATCCTTAAAGAAGAAAATTTCTCAAAATTCAATATATTTACCTTTCCATGAATTTTTTTGACAGTCTTTCTTTTGAATAATAAAATCTTCACAGCAAAATTTGGTAGCTGTGATAGCAAGCACTGTCATTCTCTTTTTATTATTTTTGATTCACCAAACTAGGGCAATAGCATTGAAACTACTACCAGAATGAATTCATTCTCTAAGAAAAAACTGGCTTGTGGGAGTTAAAACATTTTCCTTTATTATTAAGTGGATCTTAATTTTGGTACATGTGTAAAGTATAAAGAATTGAAGGGAAATGCTAAATGACAGGTAACATATACATATAAAGTACATACCACATGACACACTAGTGATTTATGTACCACCAGGTGGGCATTATTAAGCACATTCTACAGACAAGAAAACCAAAGTTCAGAAAAAAAATAGTGTAAGATTATAAACCAATTATACAGAATTAATACAGTGACCTCAGAGTATGTGGGTTTTTTAGTAACCCATGTCATCTCTGTCTGGTAGCAGAGACTTCTCTGGCTCCAGAGGAGAGGACAGTTTTATGGACAAGGCCAAATTTGGGCTGAGCTTCAAAGGCTGAGTAGTGTTTCAAAAGATAGCTCTTGGCTAGGCAGGTTGGGGACAGTGACATATACCTAAAATTGTAGTTTGGGCTGTATAGTGAGACTCTACCCCAAAAACAAACAAAAAAAGGTCTTGATTTTGAGTAAAACTATGCTATTTTGGTCCATCTAAAACTTCTGTGTTCTAAGAAAAAAATGAGTATCATACCTAGCACCTTACTTATTGGTAAGTTTTGTTTTGTGGTCCTGGGGCTTGAACTCAGGGCCTCACACTTATTAGGCAGCCACTCTACCACTTGAGTCACTCTACCAGCCCTTATTGGTAAGATTTTTAGCTATAGTTTCAGATGCTCATTTGTTCTACTAGAGACATAATTGTTTGAATAACTTTGGTAACCTCATTGACAAAGCTATATAATAAGTGCTTTAATAGTATAGTTAATTAGTTAGGTTTCTATTGCTACATAATAGTAATGTAAGTGAATTATTTGTGATGAAGGCCTGGGTGGGGTTTAGAAAGTCAATTATTTGGGATAACTTAATAACTTGGCATACCATCCTAGTGAGTGGCACAACCTAAGGTCATGTGTTTGAGTAAGTGTAATGATTTCATGGGATAGAGAGATTCTGTTTCTTTCTTAATTAGGAAGTGAATAATTTGAATCATAGGTATCATTTCCTTACGATTACAAAATAAGTCAGTGGAAAAGATGGGATTTGAGGTTTCTAGACTTTTTCTGGATTCTCAGTTACAGTTTGCAAAGAAGAGTATTAGTAATTTAAACTGTTATACAAATATTCAGTTCTTGAGTATGCACAAAACCAGAAAGAATAGTATTTAGGAAAGTAAAGTGTCAAATAATCAAAAGCCATTTTCACTTCACTTTAAAAAATGAGTTATCAGGGCTGACGGCCTGACTCAAATGGTAGAGCACCTGCCTTGCAAGTGTGAGGCCCTAAGTTCAAATTCCAGTACTGTCCCCCACAAAAAAAGAAAGAATGATACTATCTTCCCCAGTAGATTATCTGCCTATCTTTGGTTTGGTTTAGCTGATATTAAAATTGCCTGCATTGACTGTGTAAAGGCTCATTTGAGAAGAGAATGATCCCAGGTACCTTGATACTAAAGATGTTCCACAATATTGTCATTCAGATATTTGGGAATTTATTGTGTTGCTTTACTGTTCAGAGAAAGCAAGCAGTTTTCTTTTTCTTAGGTATTTGATTTTCTAAATCTAACTATTTTATAAAAGTTAGCTAATTATAATGCATTTAAATATTAATGTTTATCAAGTTAAGAAATTTGATAAAAATGAGAAGGATCTTAAACTAGAGACCTATGTAGGAGTATGCATAGTGGAATTCTTTCCTGTGGTTTACATATTTCAGTACAAATTTTAGAAATTAACCATAGTGCGCTGTATATGATTTAGAATATTTACTACACTGTAGTTCAAAGACGCACACTCCATGATAAAGTGATTGAACTACAAAGAATATACAGTCTCAGGTTTGCTCTGGCTAAGAACAACATGGTCCTTTCTTAAGTCCAGGAGGTTAGACCCTTCTCTTTCTTCTGTTGGAATTCATACACTCAGCCTGCTTTCCTTTCTCATCTCAGTTGTCAGCACCTACTCTGTTCCTTGTGGTTCTATTCCTTCCTGTCTCCTAGCTCTCTCCCCACTGCCCTAAAGATTTGTCTATCCCTACTACCTTGCCTATTCCCTTATTGCATTTGAAGACAGGCTCTCAGAGGACCTTTCACAATTTTTTTTGCTCCTAATTAGAATGAGGGATGATCTCAAACCTTAAAATTCTAGAATCAGGAGAGTGAATTTCCTTCTGCCTGTTTAGTTTCTGCATCATTGGGTGCCTAAACCTCACCTTTGGAAATTCTGCTCAGTGTTTGGTTTGATACCATTATTTTTCTTCTGTTAATGTGTTCTTCATAACTTTTTTATAACTTACATTATTCTAATTTGGAATGGCCCTTACTTAGTGATCATATGGTTCAAAAGTTCTAACCTAATATGTGTTAACTTTAACACATTCCAGCCAACCCCCTTAAGAGAATTTTTCTGTCTCAGTGAGTTATTTCTATTTTTAAAATCCAGAAAGTACTTGTTAGGTACTACTTTTGACAAAGAAAACAGTTTGCCTCTGTATCTGTTTAGTAGGTGCATATTTATAATCAAGTATTTATTAGAATTGAAATAAGACCTGAATTTAACTAACTAGGCCATGCAAATTACCGTGGCAAGTGTACTTGTGTCAACTTGGGCAGTTGAGCTAAGGTCCCTCTCAATAAAATGATTTTATTCTTCATGGCGGCTTTTGCTTTATAACAAGATATAACAGAAGTCTTATTTGAACTTCTCCTTTGTAATGGGAAGTTACCGTAAGTAATTTTCTAAATCTCACCCTTGGAAATTCTGCTTAGGGCACTAATTTTTAAACTTTTTTAGTCAGATGATTCCTTATGATCTACTCTCTAATAAAATGCAGTGTAGACAATTTTGCATGTATTAGCAACATTATTCACACATGTACTATGAAGTCCTTTCATGGGTCATGCTATAGGACCATTTCTAAGTGTGACTTGGACTTTTGAAGTTTCTTGTCATAAACTCAAAACCTGTTAGTGGAAAGAACAAGGACTATGGGTTTCTAGACATTTTCAAGGTTCTTGCCTTATAGTTGTCATAGAAGGATGTTTATAGGTCAGTGTTATGTTCAGTATCATTTGTGATTGCTGGGGAGCCCTGAAAACCCAAAAGAAAAATTACATCAACCACGGGGTGGGAGTCAGTACAGTGCAAATAGCTGGATTTACAACTCTGTCTGCAACTGATTTGCTGATTTGTTTCTCATAGCACAGGTGCAGCAGTGATCAATGGCTCTCAGCATCCATCATCATCGTCGTCTGTCAATGATGTGTCTTCAATGTCAACAGATCCGACCTTGGCCTCGGATACAGACAGCAGTCTGGAAGCATCAGCTGGACCTCTGGGCTGTTGTAGATGACTACTTGGGCCTTGGGGGGTGGTGGGAGGGATGGGGAGTTGGTTAGTCATTGATAGAACTACTTTGAAAACAATTCAGTGGTCTTATTTTTGAGTGATTTTTAAAAAATGTAGAATTCATTTTGTAGTAGTTTATTTTTTTTTAATTTCAAGTGATGTAATTTAAAACCTAAGTTGTGTTTTAAAACAGCAACAAAACTGTATTGTATTTTTTTTTGCTGTAATTAACTGTATAATGTAAACCTAATTATTTTATCATGGTTTAAATTTTTTGCATATTTGCTTTATCTTATGCTGCTGATTTTTTTTTTACTGAATTTGTAAGATTTTGTTTATCAAAGCAACTATTATGTGGTGACTTGCCTATATCATGAATTATTTAAGATTTTTATAGTTTTTTTATTAGAATTTATTTCAGATGTTTGTTCATGATGCTATCCTTCAGGGTTATGTGCTTATCAGTGAAATAACCCCAAAGGAGTGAGGGAAAATAACCTGTAGCCAGTTATATTCAGGAATAACTACTGTAAACGATGAACGTGTCAAGAGACCTCCAATAATTGCTACTTGCCAATCCTGGTTTAGTTAGAAAAATTGGTAGGCAGTCCTACCTGAATTTTGACAAAAGTCTAGCATCTAAATGGCAGAATAACTCAGAACATGTCTTTAAAAAAGCCAGGCGTGTACCACCACCTTAATCTTCCCATCCCACGAAACAAAAAGTCAAGGAATATATAGTGCATTCTGCACATTTGTGGCATGCCCAAAGCTTAAGATTGCATAAAATCAAGAGGATACTTCATGAATAATACATTTCAACACAAATAAACAAATGGTTCACTTCTCCTAGGTATGAGCCTGTTTTTGTACACACTAAGTTAATCTCCTCAGGCTGTAGATCCAAGCAATGGTTTAGAGTCTGGTCTTTCCCTTTAGTGCAGCCTCTGGCCCTTCAATCTTTCTGATTTCCTACTACTTGGAGGATCAGTCAGTTGAACACCAGTTCTCATGGTGTTTCTGTTGCTTCTACCTGTAGCATAATCATATTTATACTAGCCGTCAGGAGGTTCCAAAGCCTACTTAAATTTGTGTAGGTGGCGTATCAAATGAGCAATATACCGTTCATCTGAAAATAGTAGCACACAGCCATATGTAGGATATCATTTTCTAAGGACTGTTTCTTCACATTGAGCAGAGCAGGCATAAATGGTGGTTATTTGGTCAGAGTTTTTCATTTTTTATACATGATTTCCAATAGAACATGCAATGTGGATGTTGAGTAGTGTAAGAATGGTGCTGCTCCTGACAAGTGTGTGTTAACTGTTTACATTTTATATCTGCAGAATTATTTCTCTATAACTGAATTTTTCCTAAGTAAAGTGTCATTGAAGTCTCATTATTTCTAAAATAATGTCTGTAATGGCCCCAGGCACCTTTTGTTATGTCTGAAACAAGAGGGATTTCATGTAATGAACTGGGAAATGCATACTTACATGAGCAGCAGGGTTCTAGGCAGAAGCCCGTTGGAACTCATGACCAACAAGGAGCAAGAACAGATGAAGCTCAGCAAATGTATGAAAGTTTGCTTGGCATTTTATTCCTATATATAGTGCAAAATTCCTTCTGAATAAGATATTTTAGGTTGTTAATGTGCAATATTTAAGATTAAAATGCATTAGCCTTTTTATATACTTTGAAATAGCAAGTTTGGTTTTTGATGGTTTAAAGTTAGGATTCAAGCCTCCCAGCCTTTGAACACATACAACATGGTGCATTAATTTTATCAGGCAAATTTGAGTTTTGACACTACTACACCTCTTGAGTTGTAGAAACACAGGACTGGATTCATGGTGTTAGCAGAAATTTGAACATGAGTGTGTTCTTACTTTACATTAGGTTTACAGTTAACTGTGTTTTCTCTAGGATAGTTACGTCACTATTGCACTTTAACAGCTGACATACTTTCACATGTTTTCCATATTTTATGTTTGATTGCTGATAAGCCATTTCTCTTTAGGCAGATTTTGGTTAAGCAAGGAAAACCAATTGTTCAGAGTAAATGCCAGCTCCCACGCCAACCATCATGTTTCAGTTGAATTCAAGGGAAACAAACTCTCCTTACTTCATGTAAGCTGAAATACTTAACAAATTCTATCCTAGAAGCAACGTCTATTTGTCAAATGTTGCGTGCCCTTGGTTTTTAAAATATATTTAAATACAACTTCCCCTTTGCTAAAATTTGTTAAGCTAAGTATGTGTTGATACTTTTTATTATAAAGTCTTAAAGCGTCATAAACATTTGTTTTTAAAAAGAAATTACAAATAACATTTATGTTGAGTTTTTGTGTTTAGCCAACATTCTTATAATTTTGGTTTTCAACTTTATATTCTTACTGTCAGAAAATTATTTTAACTGCGAATTTACCACTCAGTTTTGTAGGTTAGGAATTTACTGATTCTTTCTACATGTCTTCCAGGTTACAATTCTCTTATCCTCTAATGTACACTGACCATTTGTAAAATGATCATGTTGTTGAGATTGCTTATATGTAATTTACATGAATAGAGCATCTCAGCTCTTTCTTACTATTTGCTGAACTGTGTTCACTGTGCCATGCACCTTCTGCTGCTGCTTTCTCCTGGCATACACTCTCCCGAGTCAGCAAAAGTACAGTGTGCCCACAGCAGACTTCCTAACCATTCAGAGAAGTTTGGTTGTGTGTGAAGCGGTGGCTCTCTGTGAGCCATTTTGTCCCTCTATTCTGGGCTGATCTTGCTGTGTGGTCCAAATAGTTGAAGATGAAGAGGACACCATTGTCTGATAGTATGCTCAGCAGCAGGCAAATGAAGCTGTTTACTGGGTTACAAATCTGACTTGGTTTATACTATTGACCATTGTCTGCTGTACATGTGAAGACTTTATTTAGTGTTGCCTAGGCACTAGCCTGCACAACATTTTGAGGCAAAAACATAGTATATTTTCAAAGATACTGTGGTTTGTGAGTGTTGTTCATTAGTCACACATTAGTTGTAGAGTGGATGCATGACGCCCCATGACCCCAGTAAACTTCTCTTTCCAGTGAGTAGAAAACCAAGCACCATCTGTCATTAGCAGTCCTTGTCAATGTTGCCTCTCCATGGCCTGTTGCATTTTCCTGTGCATTGTGTTTCTACTGAGCTCTCTTAGGTTTTTCCTGAATCACAGGAAGTTAATTTGTCCTTGATAAATAGCAAGAAAGTTGAAGAGGTTAAAGGGCATTGAAGCAGAAATGTATAGTTTGGGGTAAGATTGGAAAACTTGTAAGGAAAACAAAGTCCTAATTAATTTCAAAATAACTGCTCTTAGTTGAAGTGCTCTTAAGGAGAGTCTATAGTAAGAGTTACACTTTCTGGCCATTTCTGGTTTAGATTCTCTTTGTTACAGAAACTTCTAAGAAATATTACTGTGGATTAGTTTTGCACAATGTTCTATTCTCGAGATGGCTTAAAATTAAACTAGGTTTTTATTGAACTACCTCACACTAATTTTCTACGCTTTCCCAAGTAATCTGTTGCCCTTACTATTAGATCTTTACTGAGTGTGAATTATAAATGTGTGTTGAATACTAATAGCCACTGTTGACAGAGTTCCAGTAAGTATGTAAAATATACCTTGCATCAGTAAGAGACACTCACATGTAAAATCTTTCACTGTATATCTTGGAAAATTGTGTTAGATGTACTTGTTGACGTCATTACTATCTGTTTTTGTAAGTAGAAACCTGCTCGTGATATCAGTCCATTCTTTACATTTTACAAAAGGAGTAAATCTTAGTAAATTTTACGAAGAAATAAATTACTTTTGTAGGCCCAATATTTGGTATATTTTTGAGAAGCTGTTAATCTTTTAGCTGAATGATGAAGTTAAGCTGGAGTAGCTGTCTACCTGGACTGTGACATCTATTTTCTCAGTACAGTTTATTCTGTTTAACAGGTCTGTGAACCTGGAGACCTAAATACGATAATTAACATTTGCTCTTCTCCCTATCCATGTCATTCCTTCTTCGTCCTTACCCTTCCGTGTGTTCTGCTCCTTCTCCTCTCCTCTCCTCTCTGTAGACAAAACAGAATGGGGCACTTTGTAGGGAATGCTGAGATCATTATTGTGGTTTTTAATCATTCATGCCCTAGTCATTAAACATGCACCACTGGAATGTAAACAATGTTATCTAGTATGTCAATTGGTTATAATATTTTAAATAAAAAAGAAAAAAGTGGTATGAAAGTTACGAAATTAAGTTTTTTCATTGAAAACTAAATTTGTAGTAAAAGGGGTTTTTTTTGGTGATTTAGGATTTCCTGTGGATTGGGGAAAAGGGATATTACCAGGGCAGGTGTCTTAGATTTGGATTTTATTCATGTTGTGGAGTCTAAATTATCACCCTTATTTTTGGCTTGATCTAGACTTGCTCGTTTGAAATCATTGGAGAAACTTTAGGAAAGGTGCTTTGGTTCAGTGCCCTTCACAGAAATCATGGCCACTTGGCAGAGTAAGTATTTAAACTGAGGTTTGTTTCAGAACAAGCAGGGGATTTTAGCTTGTAGCATGTTTCATTTCTTCCATGCAGATTTCCTCGCTGCCACTGTTGGGCAACTATGTGGATATGCAGAATCCCTGGCTTTAGGCCACCCCAACCTGTGACCTGTGTGGTGACATTACTCCATCCAGCCCAGTCCCTGCTCCACACAGCCCTTGCCTCCAGGCTATCCTGCCCCCTCCTGTTCCTGGGCTTCTTCCCTTGAGGAGAGGAGAGGACGATTGCTCTCTTTCCTGGCCACTGCTGCTGCATCAGTGATTAGAGTGGCCTCCCATGACAAGCTTGAGTATCAAGCAGATACCAGAATGCTGAGTTTAGATTTGTTAAAGATTTTTAAATTTGTACTTGTTAAATTAGGTACTTCTATTTTGAAAGTATTGTTCCTAAAATGCTCCCCTAATTTTATGTAAATGAAGATTGATTTGTACTGATTTTGTGGTTTTAATTATTATTTTTTTAGTTATTGCAGGGTACATATATCAGCATCTTTTTGGACTTTATTTGAAACTAAGAGATGATACTTTGCACGTGTTTTGTAAATGTTAGGTTTTTAACATGTATTTCATCAGTCAGTGAAAGCATATATGATGAAGGACTTGTAAGCTGAGAGTGAGGAGACAAAACTGGATGACATACTACTCCGCCTGACTAAATAACATTATGTAGAGGAACAAGGGCTGTGCTGAAGACACAGGCGGGAGGGATTGATGAGGAAATGAGGGTTTTCCAAAGGAGGTGCATTTTGAGCCTTTATTGGAAGACTGGGAGAGAAAGAGTATTTCAGATGGAGAGGAGATCAAGAGGGTTTAAAATTAAGGGCAAGTGCAAGGAGTGAGAGATTACCTGGTGTAGGCATGGCCTATGAGGAGATAATGGGAGGGAAGGCTGAAAAGTTGAGATTCAGAATTGAAATGAGTTAAGGGTCAGAAGTAAAAATGTCAAGAATTGCTTTTGTCCTCTTGGCAACCCATTATAGAATAAGGAAGAAGAGTGGGGGAGCAGACCCTTGTCTTATACCTAGGTAGGTCACTGACAGTGGGAGCAACTCCAGTTAGACTGGAAGCCAGAGATGCCCTGCTGAGAGAGAGAACAGTGGGGCTGGAAAAGGGGCTCACTTAGATGCCTTGCTATTACATAGGCGACATTGCCAAGATTGGCATTTGGAGCTGGGAGAGGTTTTGAGCCCTAATGATTGGGCAGTGCACAAGGTATGCGCAGGGAAAATACACCCAATGTGCCGTGCAATTTGTACATCCCAGTTTGCAAGGCCTGAGACAGAACCGAAGCCAGGCATGATGTTGGCACACCACTGCTGGGTGAGGAAAGGGAGGGAAGGGACCGTTGGTTTGCTGCCCTGGCCAGCTGGACCTCTCCAGTCTCATCCTCCCTCGTGAGGGTGTGACTTCTGCCTGTGAGGCTTTACACCTCCTTACTTAGTATCATTTGGGGACAGAGGAAAGAGGGAAGCTGCTTCTTGGGTGTCACACATAATCCTGGCAGTGTTACCTGAGTAGGTGGGGCCTATTCTGATTGCTAAGGATGAGTGTGTCATGGATTGGGAGGGTAAAAGCATTTCTAAAAACTGGACAGGAAAGGTAAAGTCATGGTGGTGTCCAGGGAGAACTGAAGCATCATCAGAACAAACTAAAAGGGAGACAAAGGCACATGTACCCTCGTGAGATGAGCCTTAGAGAAGGGATCTCCTAGTTCTTGTGGTCCCAAGTGGGCCCAAAGAGGGGGAGAGGTCATCTCAAACTAAGTCTCAACTGCCTTCCCTGAGCCTCTTCTTCCATCTGTCAGGGGAGGGTGGGCTACTCTCTGGGTTTCTGTGCTGATTGGCTTTGTGAGCTTTTATGAAAATGAGCAGAATAAGGCCAATGTAACTGGTGATTTTAGCCTTGGAAAGGAACAGGAATGGTGTGATGGAGAAAGTGGAAGGGAAAGGGGTGCAGTTTGTATGGTCTTGTCTGGAAACTGTACACTCCCACCTGCATCATCATCTCCATCTTGGTAGTCCCAAACTTCATGTGGTTGGTAAGAGTAATTCCTCATGCCAGAGAAGTCCCTCCATATCAGCACTGAATTTTTACTGAGAATTGGGAGTGGCACGTTTGGTTTTGGTTCTGTGTCATGTCATTCCCACCAGGCCCTGTCTGGTCTACCTGAGCCACCTCCACTGCACTTCCCGTGCATGCTTTTGTGTACTCCCACCATTGCCCATTTTAAAGCCTCACTACTTACGGCCCAGATGGAGTCATTCCTCCTGTGATAAACCTCTGTGGTCATTTTTCCTTTTGCATACCAATTGCATACAAGCTGACTTTATTCACTTCTATGCACAGATGACAGGATGGTGACATGTAGCCTCTCAGTTATTTGGTGGCAGCCTGTGTGCTTATCTTCTACTAATGCTGCGCCCTGCAATGTCTTGGGTGTGGCACGGAGAGCCTGTCTACAGCATAAGCCAAGCCTGGGATGTGTCTTCACTGTTTCTGGCCTCAGGAAATGCAGTGGTCGTGGCCCTCAACAGTGGGTACAAGGGTGTTGCCTACAACACTAAGAGATGATCGCAGTAATGGGACCAGGGGCTATGATTCCACACACCCACAGTAGAATCCTAGCCTCACGCTAGTCACGAGTGACCTAAACCCTCCACAGCCATTTGTTCGTTGTAAAACAACTTGACTGACTGCTGTGAGGACTTCTGTGTCTGCAGGAGCTAGGAATCACTTGAAAATTGGTGACTGTTGTCATGACTTGCCATACAAATACCTTCTGGCCACAGAGGTATTTAAAATGTAATAGCTGTCCCTGTCTGGTCGGAGTGGTAGCCATGTTTTCAGTAAATCTTCCCAGAAGAGTTTGATATGAACCAAATGCTGTTTTCTCCCCTCAGTCTGATGTTCTGGAAAGAAGGATATTCTATGCCTGGAATCCATGCCACCCCCAAAGTGCAACAGAGCCAAAGAACTTATGTGTTTCCCAGCCCCATGTGGCCTGGACCCTGTCCCTTATTTCATTTTAAAACTGATACCAAAAGCCACCTGAGAGAAGAGAAGGGGAAGTCATTAGGGAAAACACATCTCTACCAGGTAGTCCTGAACAGTGGCCCTAACTGGGGCTGGTTCCCAGACCAGGCCACTCTCAAGTCGCCTGGGGGATGGGCAAGGTGCTTATGATTTACAACTTCAGGGGCTGACAGGGCTGGGCCACAATCTCAGACCTGGCTCCAAAATGGAACTCCTAGGTTGTCTCAAGATGTGATGCCCAGCCATTGCCACAGAGATTGACCTGTCCTAGACCAGTGGTGCTCAGCCATCATCTAGTTAAATGGTGGAGCCAGGAATGGGGCTGGCTGGCTCCAGTCCTCACTATAGCTGCTATCTCCACAACCTTAGAGGTTTTATGTGATGAAGTGTTTCACAAGATGCAAGCATGTCCCTCCTTTTTGGGGGCATGCATTTTTCTAAACTTACCTGTAGGAGTCCCTCTGTCTTCCTGTCTTCTCTAAGGCCAGCCCCTCTCTCTTGCCTTTTGCTGACTTCCTCTCCCTAGATATGGTCTCTCTTCTTCCTCATCCATTCTCATCCCTTCTACTAGGTCATTCTCAGCAGCATGAGGACATACTCTGATAATTCCCACCTTTATAAAGCACCCACGGCCCCTTCCATTCTGTCCCCTGCCTCTCTGCTCCATTTGCACCAAGACTTTGGAAAGATGGGCCTGTGTGCCTCTTCCCTTCATCTCTCACCCTGCCTTTTATTCCTTTTCAGCTTCTAGTGTCTCTCATTCTTGGTCTGACCAAGAATATCTTTCTGACGAGTATCCCACGACCACTTGTGCTCACTTTCCTCCCAGTGGCCAAAGGAGCATTGTCAAAGTGTGAGTCAATTCATGTCATTTGATTTAAAGCTCTCAAATGTTTCCCTACCTCCCTTAGCATGAAAGCAACCTCTCACCATGGACAGCAGGTCCTTGCGGTAGCTGACCTCTGCCCAGCTCTACCTGCGATTGTCTGCACCCTACCTTTTTCTATCGGTATTTGTGCCTGAGATAGAAAGAGAAAAGGCTTATTGGCTCATAGTTTTGGGGTTTACAGCCCATGATTGATTGGCCCTGGTGCTTTGGGCCTGTGGCAAAGCACCACATCCTGGTGGTGGGTGTGGTGGAACAAAACTACTCAGTCCATGGACAGGAAGCAAAAGGAAGAGGAAGGGACCAGGGTCTCACAATCCCCTTCAATGGTACACCCCCCCCCCCCCCCCCCGCCGTGTCCTAAGAACCTCCCACAAAGCCCCACCTCTTAAAGGCTTCTCCACCTCTCAATAACACCATCCTAGGGAGGGTCCAAGCCTTTTAACACATGGCCTTCAGGAGACATTCCAGATCCAAAGTCTTTTATTATCCCAAGCTCTTTTTGCTCAGGGGCACCAGCACTCCCACGTCTCCCTGGACTGATCTTGCATTCCTGGGCATCCTTCAGGTCTCAGTTCACATGTTGTCTCAGAGAAGGCTTCCTGGAACCATTTCTCAGAGCATGCACTACAGTCTGAGTGCATCTTGGCTGTGTTTTGCTTACTTCCTTATGATCTTGCTCCACTATAAGGTAAATTCTATAGAAGCCGTGACTATGGGCATGGTGACTCACGCCTGTAACCATAGCTACCTGGGAGGCAGAGATCAGGAGAGCTTGGTTTGAGGCCAACCCTGGCAAAAAGTTTGCAAGATCCCATCTCAAGCAATAAAAAACCGGGTGTAGAGGTTTGTACCCATCATCCCAACTATGTAGGAAGCATAAATATGAAACCATGGTCCCGGCCAGCCCAGGCATAAATGCAACCCTATTTGAAAAATACCTAGAGCAAAATAAAAGGCTGGGTGCATGGCTTTACATGGTTGGGCGCCCCCTGAATTCAAACCCCAGTACCTTGCAAAACAAGTATGACTCAATCTTTTTCTCTCCAACCCCGCATGGATGGACAGCCTTGTGAGTATATGGACTTAGGTGAGGGAATACTGACTGAGCTTAGTGTGTCCCACTCTCCATGACCAGACCCTCACTGCCCTCTGTAGCCCTTGGTCCCTCTCTCCCACCACACACATTCTATTTCCTACTTCTTTCTTTTGGTGAACCCCATTTTTATTACAATGCTGAGTTGAGGTGTCACATCCATCAGGACACCTTCCCTGACCCCCACCCTCCTTGTGATATACAGGTCTCTGTTGCAGCACTCTTGACTTCCCCATCAGAGCACAATTACTACTCTTTCAAGCCGGCCAGTGGGAAGAATGAAAGCTCTGAGGTTAGCTGCCTGGCTTTGAACTCCTCCACTGCTTTGTGCATGGTGTGAGCCAGGTCCTTAACTTCTCAATGCTTCCCTGTCCTCAGCAGTGAAGTGCTGAGAACATCACCAACACCCTAAGAAGTAAATGGAGACACAGATGAAAAGTACAACTGCTGGCGTGGCAAGCCTGTGAGAACTCTTCCTTCAGAGAGTTGTTTCCCCCGTCTCTCTTTAAGGTCAAACACAAATTTAAAACTTTTGAAGCAATCTGTGATCAGAGACCTATTTTTTAAACCAAGCTCCCACAACTATTAAATGGTTGACTCTTCCATACTTGAACAATATTTTTAGTGACTTGCCTCTACTCAGTCTTTCTAAAGCTCTCCATCAGGTTTTCAAAGAATTGATCCCCTATCTGTTCGTGTTCCTAATCCATTGACCCACTTAATATTAAGTGACGTCATTACAGTGACAGGCACAAGTGCCCGTTTGGGAAGTTGCAGAAACATAATCTAACTGGGGAGAACAGAAGAGGATTGGGGGCGGGGGGGTCCAGACCAGAATCCCCACCATGGGTGACCGGCGGGTGTGCAGTGCTTTGCATTCAGAAGTCAAGTGTCTGCAAAGGATGGAGTGTGGATTTTGAAGATTGGAGAACAGAACTAAACAGTACCTTCATTTTCTGATAAAAGCTGCACGTGCAGATCCTAGTTTGGCCAGCAGGTGGCAGATGTGGTTCATGAGCTGCCATTCCCTCAGGGACTTGGCATTATTAGTGACCCAAATAGGCAGCCCCCTTTCCTCCAGTGAACCCCTGTGACACTCTGAACTTCTGTGTTCTTTGGCAGCCTGGCAGCATTTTTTTCTGCCCAGGTCAAAATCAATAGAACTCTCTCATTGTGGTGAGAAGACCCTGCTCCTCCCTGCCTTCTCCAAGCCTCAGTTTTCCCTTTCCATGAAGAGAACTGGGCCAGTTCCTACCTTACTGGGCTGATGTGAGGAGTAAGTCACATAGGCTTTCCTCTGTCTCCTTGAGCGGAGGGAAGGTAGCATTTCACCCTCAGGGAAGCTCCATCTTCCCAAACGCAGGCTGGCAAGACTTCTCCACTGGCCCCTTGGAGATCCCAGCAACACCTGGCCCTGACCGCTGATGCTGTGGAGGGTCTTTGGCAGGCGCTGGCCTCCTGGTTGTTGAGGGGACAACAGGACAGTCAGCTGCCTGGGGACAATCAGAAGCTGGCCTGCCTCACCACTGTGAGAGTCACCAAGCCAGATGCAGCTGGAGGCTTGCACTTCCTGGTAGGTGACCAGCGCTCTCTGGGGATACTGCATTTACCCTGACAGGCATAACATGACATAGTCTACCCGGCCAGTGCTACCAGACATCATACGCCAGTCCAGGTCGATGGGTGTTTGGGGCTGAATGACTTCTCTAGAGACACTGGTCAGAAACTGGGCACTTGGGTAAACACTACTCCTCCTAAACCCACTGTACGTTATTGCTTATGTAAGTAAGAACTTACATGCGAGGACACTGAGCAGGAACAGGGCAAGGACAGCAGTGCCAATGCTACCGTACCGCGGGGAGGTGGGTTGCGGGAAGGTTTCTTGAAGGATGGAGGCTTGGGGAATGAGGACGAACTGGAGGTGAGTGTGCATGGGGTCACTCCTCACTTATGGGGCTTCTAGGAGACGGGGCCAGGCCCAGTGAGAGGTGAGGCTACCTGGAGGACTCACCAGCTCAGCTCTCCTACAGACCTCATCTGTCTGCCTGGTGCATGGCTCCCATGCGGCCTGCAGCTTGCTGGCTCTGACCCTGGAGCAGAGCCAGGCCAGCAGAGGAAAGCAGGTTACAGCAGGTAGCTCAGAGGGCTTCCCAAGGCAGAAACCTGCTGCAGAGGCCGAGAGGGAGGTATGGAGGAAAGGCACTGACCTTGAGTCCTGAATGATGGAGCCAAAATACAGATTTATATAAATCCAGCTTCCCTGAAGATGCTGGGTGCCCCTCTGGGAGTTTCATACCCTCTCCCCAGAGGCCTCTCACCTCTGTGAGAAACAGGAGACATCACAGCCACAAGGAAGGAAGCAGGTGGTGAGGCACCATGCCTTCAGAGCACATTTAATAAAGACAACCTTTCTGTTGGCTGCCCAGCTCTTGGGTGCCATCTTGTGGGTGGCCTTGGGGACTTTTCCTGGGTGACAGGTTAAATGCGGCTCTTGGCACTGTCCCCTTTGATACCCGCATAGTGGGAGCAGCATCTAGATCCCACCTGAGGCACATGGCCCTGACAGTCTCTACAGGGGTTCAGGATCTCTCTCCAGCTGGCTGCAGAACACCTGGCTCTGCCCAGCTGGTCCAAGCTCCAGGCTTCGAGCTCCTCCTGTAGCCTGAGGCCAGCTCTGCTGAAGCACAGTGAGCAGAGGCTTCTGCTCTTTTCACTTTGGGGCCCTGGTACCTTTGGTACCCACAGTCAAACTTCCCAGTGTGGAAAAGAACTCCTCCATCTCCTTCTGCAGCAGCTGGTTCCTCCTCTCAGCGTCCTCACGGGCCCGCTCCGAGTTCCGCAGTTTGATTTCCAGCATGGTGCACTTCTTCTTCTCCTGGTCCAGCTCCTCCTCTAACCGTGATGTCTGCTTTCTCAGGTCAGCACTGCTCTCTTCAATGCTTCAAAATCAAAAACCAAAGACAGTTTCAGACTCTGGCTTGCTGACTTTGCTCAGTAGCACCATCTCCAGCAGGTGCAGCCCTACGAGTCTCACCAGTGCAGGAAGGCCAGGCGGACAACAGACCTCACCCACCCCTGGTACTGCCCTGGGACACCTGTGAAAACTTTCTAATAGAAAGAAGCTCCCCAAGCCTGTGATCTAGAAATGCCACCTCAGTACAGGGGCTGAGGCTTCCCTCCAGTCCTGGCACGTGTACCACCTACTGATCACCTGCCACTGGCGAGAACAGCTCCAGATAGACATGGAGACTCAGGAAACTCCTGCTGGCCCTTCACATCCCAGTTCAAATGTCCCCCTAGGTGACACCTCCCACGATCCTTCCCACAGGTTGTGGCAGTGCTCCTTGGTACCACATCAGAGCCTACACCACACGCCTCCCAGGTTTACACTGTGCTGTGCAATGGCTGGCGCACCCATCTTTCTGACCAGATAACAAGTTCCTGCCCATCCCAAGGGATACCTGAGCCTGGCCCCTGCTTTACCCACCAGAGCTTAGGGCCCAGCCTGGCTATGTATGGGGTCCCCTGCTGTACTGTGCTGTACTGTGCTGGTGGCACAACTGACTAAATGGGGCTCCAGTATCCTTCTCTGAAATGCAGAGGCAACCCCTCCCCAGAGAACATCAGTGGCCACACACAAGGACAATGTGTGTACAGCACAGTGCTGGATACACTGCCTGCCACGATGGGCTGAGCCCAGGCCTCTTCTGAGTCACTGAGCACAAAGCTTGGAGAAGGCAGACCTCCCTTCACCAAAGCATGGATGGGCACACATCAGAAAGAGGGTGACACTGAGGCCCCATCTGCTTCTCCTTGGTCCCTAATCCCTCCTTCACTGGCCCCTCTATGCCCTCTGCTCCCCCAGGTCAGGGACTTGGGCTCCCCAGTTCCTGTCTGAGCCTCGCTGGAGCGGCCTGTCTGGTCTCTTGATCCTAAGCCTCTCTACGTGACTCCTGGTGTATTTCATGGGTCCAGCATTTAGCTCCTGACCCTCTTCCCCAAGCCACATCCCAGGGTGGTGCCCCTTTAGGCAGAGCCTTTCTCTGGGTGCTCTGACAAAACCCTAACTAGTGTCCGTCTTCCCACGACCCGGATCTTTCTCTCTCCCACATCCTGTCGTCAGCACCCATGGCTCCACCTCCAGCACACGCTCAGAATCTGGCTCCTTTCTCCACCTTCACTGCTGCCCTTGGGCCCATGCCATCACATTAGGGGCCTGAGCCCAGTGGCCTCCTGACTGGTCTCTGGTCTGCCTAGACTCCCCGGTTAGCAAGGCAGCTAGGCACACCTGTCAAAGGGACCAAAGTGCTCCATCCACTGCTCATCCCTTCCCACCTCCTTCTGAGTAAGACCAGAGCATCACTCAGGCTAGAAGGCCCCACTCTACCCCTCTGCTAGGCACTGAGTGGCTCTGAGTTTCCTCACACCCAGGTCTTCCAGCCTCTCCCCCACATGCCTCTACCCTCCACCCTATCTGATGGTTCTCCTCCACCCACCTGTAACACGCCACACTTACAAAGATGTATCTCGTGCATTGTCCCTGCCCCCCAAATGAGGGCAGGGATTTTGTTGAGCTCTGTTCATGGCTTTGTCCCTAGCATCTAGCACAATGATTCTCTTTGGGGAATGCTCAAAGCAAGATACCCCATCGGGCCATAGGGAGGGGAGACAGGGTGGAAGGCCAGTCCCAGTGCACCCTTCTCCACTGTACCAAAACTGATGATTTCACAGGGTTCCATGTGGACAGAGAACAAGGGTGCATCCCAAAGATTGCCAGCTGGGACAAGGCAGAGCACCCCTCCATGCTCAGACACCCTTCTCACTGCAGACCCTCCCTCGACAAACACAATATTCTGGCCACACTGCTAGTGAGGATACTACAAGGGCCTCCTTGCTCTCTGGGAACTTCCATCTTATTTGAGCCTATGAAGCCATAGTCCATGAGGGCATCAGAGGCTCCAGAGCACTTGGGACTTGCAGCACTGTGCTGAGCTTGCTCACCCAAGAGAGATAATTCATCCTCAGGACACATGCTCAGCTGAGTCTGGACATTTGGCCAACACCAGCAGGGCTGGAACTTGAACCCAGGCATTCTGAGTCCAAGCCCACCACCAAACATCACCACCTTCCACTGACGAGTGGAGCCTCTGTGCAGGCCAAAGAGGGAGGCTCTCAAGGTGGTGCCACAGGCAGCCACAAAGAAGAGGCTGGTCTGTTCAGTAGGCCATCATGGACAGCCCTCCTTTAGTCACGGCCTCCCAAACCTATGGCCATCAGCTGCCAGCAGTTCTTTTTGGCTGCTGTATCCGGGAAGGGCCACTGGCTTATTTAGAGCAGGGCCTACCAGTGTGGTTTTTCCCCAGTTTCATACCCTTTGATTTTACTTAAGTTTTCCTTTTCTCCTCTGCACATCTCAGTCCTATTGGCTCTTCAAGTCCTGGTTGGGCACTGCTTGCCATGACCAACCCTTGGCAAGGGCCTCTGCCCTCCAGTGCCCCTTCCTGTCTCTTCCCACTGTGGAATGGTACAGAGCCCAAGAGCAAAGGGGCTAGACACTGCTCTCCCAGCTCCCTATGGAGGTCCCAGGCTCAGTGAGAGAAACAAGAATGCCTTCCATGCGTGCCTCCAGTGGACAAATGCAGCCCTGAGTCCACTCAAGGCCTGCTGGAGTGTGGGACTTCAGCTCACAGGTCAGCCAGCTAATAGAGGCCCTGGGCGAGGGGCTCAGGGGCCTGAGATACTGGCAGAAGCCTGTGCCTGGCTGTCCATAGCAGTCTGCCATTGACCTCAGCTAAGAGACCTCAGCCTCTCAGAGCTTGAGGGTCTTCCCTACAAAGCAGAGAACACCCTCCTCACAGGGAGGCTGGGGGTACCAACTAGGGCCATATATGAGTGAGCATGCAAGTCACAGGGGGTGGCACATGTTCCCTGTGACCCAAGATAGATGGGGGCCCCAGCAATGGACATCTCTTCTGATCTTAGAAGGAGTTCTCACTCCCCACCAGGCTGGCTTGGGGTTGTGTGACACATGGGGCACAGGACAGAGCCAGGAGAGACCTAGGACCTGCTTCTGAGAGGCCTGCTTCACCCCCTGAGAACTACCTGCTGACTTTGCTCTGGCCAGCCAGGGCTGACATTCCCACTCAACCGTGCCTTCAGTGGGCATTTGTGAAGCACCAGTGGCATGGCAGGCCTGCCAGCTCTGGGTTTTCCCAGACATAGGCTCCATCCCACCCCTAACCAAGAGTCCTGGGAAGATTCTCCCAGAAATGCAGCTTTGGGGATACCACTCTCAGCCCTGCCTCTTGGCACTTTCTCTCACAGCCAGCAACCATGAGTTCTTAGAGGCTGTGGTCTGGCCTGGCCCAGAGGAAGCTCAGCCCTTTTACCTTTTCAGGCTCATCTGGTACTCAGTCCTCTGCCGGCACAACTCTGCCTTGAGTTCAGCCACCAGGACCTGGAGAGCCTGGCAGCGGTGGGCATGGTCCTGGGTGGGGCTGCCTAGGTCATTGGGTTCGCTGCTGCCACCACCTACACCTGCCTCATCCAGGTTGTGGCGCAGGTCCGGGGACCTGCAGTCCTCACTGCTGCTGGGGAGCGGGGAGGGCTCAAGGGCCCACTCAGTATGCAGGGAGCTGCAGGCAGACGAGTCACTGGCCCGACAGGCTGTGCAGCTGCTGACAGAGGCCTCACGGGAGGATGAAGCTGCAGACCATGCTGTGCTGGCCATGCTGGCGGTGCTGGGAAAGAGGCTGGGTTGGGGCACATTGTCATAAGTAGACAGTCTCTGCGCAGAGCCTGAGTCCTTGAGCCGGTCACCTGATAAGGCCCGGCGATGGCTGCGCAGAGAGGACAGCCCATTCATGAGCCAGTTCCCACCAGAGGAGACAATGGGCACCTCCAGGGATGAACCTCCCCGCTTTGGGCTCCCTGACCGGGACCCCGGGTGCCGGAAGGAAGACTTCCAACTGGGCAGAGTCTGCACCCCCTTCCCAGGGCTGGTGGTTATAGGGCCGCCCTGGCTACCCAGGCCTATTGTGGAGGTCCTAGAGAGCACCACTGCTGCTGGCCGGTCCAGAGAGGAGGTCCTATATGTGGGCAGGCCAGGGCTACTGGGCTCTTCCTGGCTGTCTCTGGTGACCTCCTCAGAGCCCCAACCCACTGTGCACTGTGGAACCCCACGAGGGGAGGCAGGCCCTTCCGAGACAGTTGAGGTAAACAGCTGGCTGTGTTTGCGGATGAGGACGGTCATCAAGTGCTGGACCAGCGAAGTGCCTGCCAGGAAGAGAGGAGAGAGACCTTGCTGTAAGTGACCCCGGCCTAGCGTCTCTACATGGTCAGGGGGAGGTGGAACCTGGAGATGGAGTGCCTGTCGCTCCAGGGGGCCTTTGTCTGTCTGTACAGGAAAGGACCACCACACAACCTCCAGATCCAGGCATGGGGGGAAGGACTGTGCCTACGAATTCCCTTCCTTAGACATGAAGCCTCAGCTGTGGAGGAAGCGCCAGGCGCCACGCAGAAATTGGGCCCATTAAGGCTGAGGGATTGGCAGGTGCAAGATAGACCAGAAACCAGAACCTGGGACATGAGCCTTTTCAGTCACCCCACATCTTCCCTCCTGAGCTGCTGACCATGGCTATGCCTGACTGCCCTCTAGGGCACATGGCTCTGGGAAGGAATAGCACTGTTGCACGTGTGTGTGGGCACACACAGAAAATCACACACATGATCCCCCTTCTTCAGACCAAGACCCCCTGAAACACAGACCCCAATTCTGGGGACTCGGCTCCTGTGGCAAGGGGGCAGGGGTCACCAGCAGAGGTGGGTGAGCTATCTGGCAGCTACTCACAACCAAATACCAGAGACTGGGGAGGTCTGCTGGATGATAAGGAAGACTGAGGTTAAGGTGGTCCTCAGATCCAGGAAAGATTCCTCAGAAAACCAGGTGAAGCAGGAATTCAGTGAAATAGGCAGGCAAGGGTTACCCTCCAGCGTTTGTACAGCCAGGAAGGCAGAACCCTGTGTCTGTCTGGCTTTATAGGCCCTGAGGCAGAAGAATCAGGCCAAAGTACAGGCCTGAGCAAAAGCACTGCCCCCAAGGGCTATACTCTTGGCTTAGGGACAACCAGAATAGCTCCACACCACCCCAACACCACATCTCCCCAAGGAGATGTCACGCTCAGCAAGGAGCTTGGCCCTCTCCCTGCCCTTCCTGCTAGTGTTCGTGACTGCGTGGGCCTTAGCCAGCCTCTTCACTCTTTAACCAGGAACTTGGGAGTCCCTGCCTGCTGGGAATTCCATGCCAGCTATACCTGTGCCCTTTGGCAAGTCTGGCTACTGGCCTCTGGTGAGTCACCTCACCTCTCTTGGCCTCGGTTTCCTCATCTGTGAAATCAGAACAATTATCACAACAAGGCTGGTTGTGAAGACTGAAATTAAGTGATGCAAATAAAGCGCTAAACAAAGGCATATTGCTGCTTTTTTTTTTTGTCTTTTTTTGTTTTTATTTTGAGGTTGGGGCTCATTATGTCACCCAGGCTGGCTTTGAACTCCTAGACTCAAGGGATCCTCCTGTTTCAGCCCCCCCAGTTTCCTTTTTGTGTCTTCAAATCATCTCATTATTACTTATAGAAGAGAAACTGCCTGGGTTTTGCAAAGCTCTGACATCTGCAACCTAGGACAATCAATCATGAAAGTAAAACAAAAAATGTCTGTGTATATTCAAGGACAAGGACTCTGACCTCTTTCACTACCCCAGCTCTCCCTCCAACGAACCACTGTCCATTCTAATTGCACCCACTGCCTGACTGCTACCAGCCACAGGGTAAAGTTCCTTTTCCTTTTATAGCTGACCTCATTTGGGGGAGGGTCTGGAAAGGCTCCTGTCAAGTCCCCAGGCCACCTGAGCTACCATCTCCCTGGCCTGGCTCTGGGCTGTGCCTGGGACCAAGATCTGCCCAGACCCTAGCAGCATCCAGCATTGCTATGCACACCTCCCATTACCTTCCATGATGGTCACTGGATCCTCTATCTGTGGCCGCAGGATGTTAGGTCCAAAGACAGTTGCCAAGTTCTGGACACTCATCTTGTTGATATTTGAGTGGGACTGAACTTCATCTAGAAACCTGCAAAGTAAGGAAGAAAAAGCAAATTCTGAAGTCCAATGTTATGAACTGCCTGGTCCCCTATGCCCTGCCCCAGCCACACCAACCACACCACACCCGATGGTGCCCAGCCCCACCCCCACACTCAGCTACAACCTCACACTCACCCCTCTACCCACCATACCACTATACTCCCACACCCAGCCATGGCCCCCACACCAGTCAGGCCACCCCTAACCAGGCTTTGCACAAGTTTCCAGGGTTGCTGAGCACAGCCAGCTGCCAGCTGCTAGGCTTGGATGAGGACAGAGCTTTCCCTGAGGTCCAAGAGGGCCATCAGAAACAAAAGATCTGTGGGACAAGGGCCCCATCCCACTTGGCATGGAAGGACACCCAGTTCTATAGCTTATAGTGGCAGCAGATTCCCAAGAAGGTCCATATACCCTGGCATGGGTTTGGGTGAGAGCCATCCCTTCCTTCCCCCTGCCAGTGTCTAGGATGAGGACACATGAAGAGTTATGCTCAAAGGGGAAGACACCAGAGTGGCTGGGATAGTAAGAAGTGCCCAGAAGGGCAGAGGGTATGTCCTTTCTGGAATGATCCACTGGGACTGATTAAACCACCTGCTCCCACAGCTCAGAATCTTGTCTTTTTTTTTCAAGATAGGGTCTCAAAAACTATTTGCCCAGGCTGGCTTTTGCCTCCTGAGTAGCTAGGATAACAGGTGTGAGCCACCAGCACCTAACCAGAGTCTTGTTCTTTTGTAGTCCCTGCTACAACAACCCTTGGTGAGTCTATGTTGGGTGAATGACCCAGGCCCACTCTGCAAGGGACAGGAACCTGAAGGCGTGGGAAGGGAATGTAGGGCTGTGCAGTCCCCCACACAGGACCACTTACTTGCAGATGTATCTGAGCAGGTTGTAATTGGCCTGAGGAAGGTTGCTCACTTGTTTAGCTAACTCCAAAGTCCCCTTGGGAAGAAAGGAGAAAATCACAGAACTTCAAACATTAGCAATGAGGCATTCTCTGACTTGGGGAAGGCTGGACAAGTGGAAGGGAGGTGGGGGCCTGGCCCCAGCTGACAAACTCCCTGGAGTGGCCAGGCCAGGCTGTGCCCTCCCATGGAGAATGACTTCCTTTCTGGGAGGGGTGAGCTTCTGCGGGGCCACAGAGGAATGTCTCATCTCCCTTATCAAGGCACAAATATTTACCAGTTAACAAACTTCATTTCTCACACAGCCACAGGGAGGCAAGCAGTCTTTCCCTGGCTACAACCACCTGGGGCTCGGGCCCACACCTGCAGGGCTGGGAGAGAGTGGGGCTGGACTCTCTGTCCTGGGAGCTGTCTCAGGTTCTTTCAAAGCATATAAATAGGTAAAAGGGAGTCCTTGTTTCTGAGTCCCATGACAAACCTGGGTGGTCTACACCAGGCATTGGAGAAGACAACCTGCTGTGAGATGGCCAGAGCTGGGCCGTTGGGACTTAAAGTGCCTGCCCTCCCAGATGCTCAGGCACACACATGAGGGGACCACAGGATGCTCCAGGCACCTCCCTCTTCTCCCCACAGAGTAGGGTGCTCCAGGTCCCTCCCCGCCCACGAACAGCTGGCTTGTGAGCATGATCCATGTGCCACTGAGAAGTCAAGACATTTGTGTCCTGACTCCATGTGCCTGCCACCCAGCCAGTCCAACCCCCAGGATAGGTCCCCCGGAGGCACTAACCTCCCCCTCGTCCTTGGTGAGCAGCTGGGCGCAGCTGAGGAAGTCCTCATACCTGGCGAAGGGGATCACAGGCTCGGGGAGCTCCCGCAGGTACAGCTTCAGTAGGGAGGCCACTGTGTGCACATCTGTTGTGCTGGGAGTGGAAGAGGGGCCATATGTGAGGCCTAGGATCCCAGGCAGCTGCGGGAATAACACAGACGCCACTCCCCACCCCCAAAGCTAGCCTCCAGTCTGTCAGGTCCATGGGTGTGTGCATGCAGGAGGCTCATCTGCAGCCAGCTGGCTCTGGTCAAGGACAGGCCCAGGCTGCCTGTGGACAGGGCTCCAGTGGGGGTGGGGATGGAGGTTGAGCACCAGGAGCCCCAGCTCAGCAACCACTCATTAGACCCAAACAGTAGCTTAGAACCCCTAGTCTCATGCAGCCAGGAGGTCACCTCCTGTGCAGACATTACAGAACTCAGGGGCTGATGGCCACTACATGCTGCTCCCCCCACAGCAGCTGCAGGGATCACCTGTGACTTGGGCTGGCTCACACTGAGCAGGAGCCTGTGGAAGCAGGCCAGGGAACAGGTGGGAGGAAAGGGATCTGTGGGGCCCCTGCAGGGTCAGGTGGGAGTGCCTGCTCCTCAGAGTGGGAACAGCTGTCCTACCAGTCCTTGCTAGGGACCACAGAGCCCTGACCTGAGCTCGCCCTTGTGAGTCACCCATACATTGCTACACAGCTCCCATTGGAGAGCAGGCTTCTTGGGTACCTGCTACCAGGAGCTTGGCAGGTCAGAAGTCAGGCTCCTCCCCTGGCCTCTTGGATCCTGTCCACACTTAAGATAGCTGGGTTTCTCTCATCACCCAATTTCTAGGGCCCTGTGTGTCCACCACAGGCCTCAGTCTCTTACTCCTGACTTGGAGCTGCCCATGATGAAATATGTCACTGGATACAGTGATGGTCACAGCCCAGGCATAATCTCTCCCTGGATCCTATTTGGGCTCTGTGGTGCAGTTCCTGGTCTACAGCTGGTCTCTCCTCCAAGCTAGCATTTCAGCCAGACCTGGACCCCAGGGAACTCATCAACTTTCCTAGCACCTGGCTTTAACCCCAGGCTGTGTGATTAAGGTGTCACCTGGCCCTGGCTAAGTCCTGTATTGGCCTCACTAAGCACTGATCCTGACATTTAGGATCCTAGGGTTCCATATGCCTACATATATCCCAAATCCACCCATGTGGAGCCCCCTCCTTGCCTGAGGCCCAGTGACTCTTGGTCTGGCAGGACCAGCAGGCTCCCTGTTCTGCCTGCCCAGTCTCATCTCTCCAGCCAGGCCTGCTGTTGCCCACCCTTCACTGCCTTTTCCTGGGTCACCTTCACCATCCCCAGCCCGGAGTGATTATGGTCACAGAGGGTGCCGGGCTGAGCCTAGGGCCCCTGCAGGCTTAGTGGCTGCAGCTTCCTGAGTGGGTGCCTGAGGAGAACTGGGAGAGGGATAGGAAGCAGGGGGGGCCATCAGCTGTGCCAGGTAGAATGATGTGTGTCCCTTCTGCAGGTGTCTGGATGAATGAAGGCTTTGCCCTGAGCCTTTCCCTCCCCAGCCCTCCTGCTGCACTCACTGCAGGCCTCTTACGTTGAACAGTTGAATCAAGGCTTTTTCTTCCTACTTTTCCAGGTCTTCCCCTCCCACATCCACTCTGCACTTAGCCTCATCCCCATAAGCACCCAAGGAGAGCATTCCACTCAGTGCACAGTAGGTGCCCACCAGCATGAGGGTCTCATAGCATGCAGCAATTGCTGCTGGTGGAAGGGGCCAGGTACAGGCACAGACCAGACACAGCCAGTTTGCAGGCCTGCCCTGGTCAACTCAGCTGCCCTCGCTGCCACCTGCAGGGAAGCAGGTCAGCCAGAACTTAGCACCAGCATCCATCCAAGACATGAACCTAGGCTCCTGCCTAACACACACACACACACACACACACACACACACACACACACACACGCACGCACGCACGCACGGCATCCTGATGGCTTCTGGTCCCCTTGCCCAGCCCTGTCCCCTAGCCAAGTGCAGTTCTGAGAACACTCACCCCAAAATCACCATCTGCTGGGCTTACAGAGGCCTAGTGGCTGCCCATGAACCTGTAGCACAGTGTCCTCGTAGGCTGCCTTCTGCCAGGGCCAGCCTGGTTCCCAAATGTGCTCACTTAGGATGGCAGCTGCAGGTAACACAGAACTCACATCTGGCTCATGGCCCCTTCTGGGCCCCAAGGTGCTCCTCAGTCACTGAGAGGACTAGCTCAGGTCATTGCAGCTTCCAGCTAGTGGGGCTGCTGACAGGGGAGAGGATGCTCTTACCAAGATGAGCAGGGTTTGAAGAGGGTGTGTCACACTGGAGGGGTGCCAAAGACAGAAGCAACACCCCAGCAGGCAGCCAGGCTACAGAATGTGCAGAACGAGGCCCTACCGCCTGGAAGCACCAGCCTGCACTCCCTGTGAGTGGGTGGGCAGGGAGGGAAGCCTGAGATCCTCTGTGATGGGTAGTTAGAGGAGCCCGGGGAGTCCCTGCGAGCAGGCTAGAGGAGAGGGGAGCCTCTGTGAGTGGGTGGGTAAGGAGGGGACTCTCAAGGACCCCCTGTGAGCAGGTAGGCAGGGAGGAGAGCCTAGGAAACCCGTGACAGGTTGGGCACAGCTACAGGGGAGCTATGAGAATGACAGAAAGGAGAGGAAAATGTTCTCAGATACTCCAGAAGGAGTTTTTAAAGGTGGGAAACCAGAGCTCAGGGCAGGGCAAGTCTGAGATGCACACCTGGGAGGGTGAGGCTCTGTTAAGATTCTAGGAAGAGGAGTGGAGGTAGCCAAGGTGGCAAGGCAGCCAGAAGAGGTGCATCGGCTCACACTACTAGGAAGCTGGGACACAGGTCTGTAGGCAGAGGCTGTAGGCGGAGGCTCAACAGGTGAGCCAGCTAGACGAGCCAGGCTGAGCCCAGCCAAAACCATGCCTTAGGCAAAGATGATAACCTCAGGAAGGTGAGGCCCAAGACTTCACCCAGGCCAGGAAGCCCCAGGGAAATCTGCATAGGAGAGTAGTAAGGGTGGATTTGTGTTTACAGAAATTCTTCCTCTGGTATTGAGCACTAGGGCAGGGCGTCCAATCTTGGGGAGCTTCTAAAAGCCTCAATTCCAGGCCCTACCTAGGGAGCATTTGCTTGAAGCAAACTCCAACTCTGACCTCAGACCATATAAGCACAGGAGAGAAGAGCCTGGCTGGCAGAGGTTCAGAGTGAGCCACAAGCTCACCAACAATCATCCTTGGGATGGAGTCTTACAAGGTTCCAGATGAAGGGACCCCTAGGTCCTCCCTGGGCCAGCTACCTCTGGGAAGCATATGTAGGGAAATATCTAGGTGCTGGGATCCATATCTAGGGAAAGGAACTGGCAACCCCCTGGCTATGGCTGTGGCTCTGGGCAGATGCTGGAGGGACGCAGACATTCTGCCCTGAGAGAAGACCTGGGAAGGCCTGGGCTGCCATGAGTACCAATGGGCCTGTCCTGCTGCAGAGGAAGGCTGAGTCTGTGAGGACAGATCTAAGAAGGGGCAGAAGCTCCACAGAGGACTGTGTTGGCATGATGCAAGAACTTTCTATGAAAAACTGTGCCATAATGGGTGGGATCCTGTCAGAGAGAAGAGAACTCCCAAACAGCACTGGGAGTGGGGGAGGGGGGAGCCACATCGCTCCCATTCTCAGCCCCTAGGCTGTAAATGTACTTGTCTCAACCTAGCAGTGGCACTTAGGGTGTGGCTAAGTCAATGATGGGTTAGAATGTGTACAGACCCGGGGCAGGTGGAAGAGGCCAGTTTCCCTGTCCCAAGACCTGAGAGGAGATGGGACAGAGCGGCCACTGATGGAGCCTGGGGTGAATGACCAAGAGGAGGCAGAGCCAGGAGACAGATCCTGCAGTGAGTCTAGAGTCTCAGACACAGCTGTGCCTGAACTACTCTATCCTGGCAGCCAGCACAGCCTCTTTCCTTCTTCCTAGGCCAGGCTGACAAGCCATGAAACAGCCAGAATGCACATGAGTGGTCTGTGTCATCTGTGGCAGGCATTCATCCTCAAGACGAGACCAGGCTTACAGGAGTGATTCCATGCCCTTTGCTCTGCCTGCTGGCATACATATGCCAATGTGGACAAGCAGCCACCTGCCATCCACCTGCCAGTCTCCCCAGGCAGCAGCTGGGAAGGAGCTCCAAAGGACACTGGGACCACAGGCTCTATCTGCACCACCAGGTCCCACAGAGCTCACCTGTCAAACAGTGGCTTCTCCCCGCAGTCGAAGGAATCCTGCAGGTCTCTCACCAGGTTGGCCTGGCCTGGCATGCGGAAGAGCCCCTCCTCAGTGAGACCCCGCTCCCGGATGAAGTCCACACACTGTTCCACCAGCAGGGGTGCCAAGCGGGGGCCATACTTCCGTTCATGATGCACGGTATCTTCCAGGCGCTGCCCAAAGATCCCTGGGCACAGAGGGGAGCTGGTCACACCCTCTGCCACCCAGCTTAGGAGAGGGGAGGGCACTTGGGACAATGGAGTGCAGGGGGTACTGTGAGGGCCAAAAGAGGCTCTACCTGAGGAATCAAGTAGACACTGGGAAGATGCACCCACTGGATAGAAAGCCAAGGAGTAGTGGGTATATGGCCTGCCTTGACCTATGAAGCCTGCCCAAGCCAGGAGCAAAATGGCCCTTGGGGAGCATGAATTATGCATTTTATTGATCGGTTTTGCTGCCACACTCCAAAGGGAAAGGCATCCAAGGCCCATCGACAGTGGAACGAGCAGATACCTCACGGATTTGCACATGGGATACAGCGTAGCCAACAGAGTACGTGAGGCACAGCTCACAGGACAAAGCAGATGACACATTAATGTGACCAACACAGCCACGATTTAGCATCATCAATTACTAGGGAAATGCAAATCAAAACCACAGTGAGCCACTACCCTCACACCCCTTCAGCTGGCTACTGTTAAAAGGACAGAAAATTAGTGTGGTCAAGGATGAAGAGAAGCTGGAGCACTGGGGTGTGAATGAGACCTGCTGTAGTTGCTGTGAGACACAGTCAGATAAAATACAATTACTGTACCATATATGCCAGTAACTCCACTTCTAGGTAGACACTTCCCCCAAAAAACTGAAAACAGGGTCTCAAAGAGATACCTGCACATCCATGTGTACAAGCAACATTCTGAACAGTTGCTAAAACGTGGGAGCAACTCAGGTGCCCATCAAAGGATGAATGATCAAAGTGTGATCCATCTGAACAATGGGACATTATTCAGGCTGAGAAAAAGAGAGAAGTTCTGACATCTGCCACAACACGGATAAACCTTGAAGACACTACAAAACAAGCCATTTGCAAAAGGACAGACCTTATGTGAGCCCACTCATGTGGGGTTCCTAGAATACTCAAATTATGCTGACAGAAAGTGGAAGGGGGAAGCCAAGGGCTTGGGGGGAGGGAAATGGGGAGTTACTATTTAGTGGGTGCAGGGTTTCAGTTTTCCAAGATAAAAACAAGTTCTAGAGATGGATGGTCGTGGTGGTTGCACAGCAGTATGGAGGTACTTAGTGTCACGGAACTGTACGCTGTAGAAAGGGTTAAGAAGATGGTAAATTATGCTAGGTATATTTTATAAAAAAAATTTAAAATAAAACCATAATTGTAAGCAAAAGGAGCCAGATCCAGAGTACACACTGCATGACTCCATCTCTGGGAAGTCAGAACCAGAGATGAAGTGACCCATGCTGCAAGCCAGGGCACTGCTCTTGGAGGGTCAATGACCAGAGACATCTGGAGACTGGACTGAGTATAGCATTTCTTAGAATGCTATACTTATATCACTTTTGAAAAAAACCCATCAGGACGAAAAGATCAAAAACATCTACTCCAGGACAAAATAGCAAATAAGGGATAGGAGAATAAGAGGGAGAGAGGAAGAAGGCAGAGAAACTTCTGGTTGGGAAAATCTATAACAACTATATACAGAACTGGGCTAAGAGGTTCCTGGCAGCCCAAGCAAAGAAGGGAAGGAGCTGAGATCAGTAAAGTTCTCTATCCCACCACTGAGTAGCAAGACAAACAACCTCTCCCAGCCCTAAGCCCTATGAGGACTTTGGAATGCCTGATATTATTAACGTAATAATGTATAGATGTTTCCTGTAGGGCACTGTAAAGGAGTGCCAGGGCATGATGCCAGAGACCCACTGAGTCCATGCACAGGACGTCCCAGAACCTGGATGGTGAGCCAGCTGAGGAGTTCAATCCAGCAGCCTGCTTCACTCTGCTATGAGGGCTGTTTTGAAATAAAATATATCAGTGTCCTGGCTGGGGGTGTGACTCAGTGATAGAGCATTTGCCCAATAGGCATGAAGCCCTGGGTTCCATCCCAGCACTGCAAAAAAAAAAAAAAAAAAAAAAAAAAGCCAGTTTCTTACACAGTGCCTGGCACACAGCACAACTCAGCAAATGCTGCTCCTTACCCTACTTGACCTAAAGACAAAGCAACCAGAACCAGGGCAGGAAGACTCCCTTCTAGGAAACATGCACATGGGGTGCGTCCGGTGGATGCCTTCAATGCTTTGGGGAAAAGTGTGTGTGCTGTGTACACATTCATGGCATTTGGCACTGGGAATTGGGCATTCATGTCAGCTTATGTGTGCACATGTGAGAACAGGATGTGGTCACCAGCACACAGTGCTGTGGTGACAAGTGTGGTTCTGAGCACTGCACACACACACCAACATCAATTTCAGAATTTAAGAATGTGTCCATGTTCTCCTTGCAATTGTCAGGGCCCAGGTTCAAGCCCTGGCAGTGTGGCTTCAGGGGCAGCACCCATTCTGGGTCACATGGTTGCTTGCTGCCCAAGCTGGGACAGACCCCTAGTGAGGTAGACACTGTGGCCTTACTGCCCTGTTTCTCCTCTCCTCACAGCGGGTCCCAAAGACATGGATGAGCTGCAATACTGGCAAAGAGGGAAGGCTGCCACCTCTGAACTACTACAGAGTGGGGCCCATGGTCAGCACACAGCCACAGCCTCAAGTGCAGGGGCTGTGTTTGCAGAGGCCTGTCAGAGGCCACTGCACAGGTTAAGTTGGAGACAGACCACCTGACAGTGGCTTGTCTTTTTCATCTGGCTAGTCCCGGGCCACAAGGGCCCTGTTGCCTCTCCCAACACTCAGGGCATAGTCACCCTATGGTGACTGGCTGCTTGGATCCTCAGATGTATTTGCTTGGGATAATTTTTAAATTATTTAAAATCAAGACATTTCAGAGTCTGAATTCCCAGTATGTGTGGCACTCTGTTACTGAAATACATCCCTAGCCCCCCAACTTCTCTTGAAATATCTACGGTGATGGTAGCACCAGGCCCAAAAGGCAACAATGGCAGAGCTTTGGGCAGACACCCACTTGCTTATTCTCTGCAGTCCCATTGCTCCTGTGCCTCCTATCCAACCACACTTTACTTGTAGAGCTTTGCAGGGTTTCACATCCCTCTTCTGCTTTGAGCTCCCAAGGAGCAATAGGGTCAGGAGAAATGGGAAGGAGTCCTGACCTGGGAGGGAAGAAATGCGAAGTCATGTGCAATGTGACCAGAGGTGCCTGCCTCAAATGAGCAAGCCGAGAATTAGATAAGGTGCCCACAGCAGAGAGTCCTCAAGAGGGGAGGGCGCTAGCCTGGCACTACACCTTGGCACCTGCCTCCCTCCCAGTGATGCATATGGACTTTTTGGTTCAGTTATACGCACTCCCGGAGCAGCATCTTCAGTATTGCTTTCCTGCTGCGAGCCTCCCACCTGGGCAGGGATTTCCACCTCCATCACAGCCCTGACCCCTATAATCACAGTGGTGTGAGGACACTTGCTTTTGCCTGGACCCTTACCTGGGGCCACCTCCTCTCCCTACTGCAGAAATTGAGTACAGCCAAGTACAGGAGGGATGGACATACCAGGCAATGCCAACTTCCATCCCAATTCACTGTGCTCAGCTCCCCACCTCAGTTCACAGTAACCGAAAGCCTCGGACAGGAAGAGACACAGAGAAAAACAATTACAAATTCTCTCTACAGATCTGCCAAGCTTGGGTAATTACATCTGACCTCCTCTTGCCAGTCCTTCTAGCTCTCCATGTCCTGTCCCCAGGACAACTGCTGTTCATCTGCCCTTCTGTCTTTCTGTCACTCAGCACTTGTGCCTGGCCCTGTTCTAGGTACACCTTCCCCTTATCCACAAACGACACAATCCAAGGCCCCCTGCGGATGCCTGAAATCACACAGAACACCCTATATACACTGATACTGCCTTTTTCTATATATACCTATGACCAAATTAATTCATAAATTAGATAAGGTAAAAGGTTAATTATAACTAATAAAATAGAGCAATTATAACAATGTACTGGAATAAAAGGATGTGAACATGACCACATTCGTCTCTCCCCCAAACTATTTTATTGTACTTTTCACTCACAGGACGTGAAAGCCTGAACTGCCGGCCTCACATTGAGGCCCTATTGAACAGAACAGGGGCTACTGAACACAAGCACTGTGATACCATGAGAGATGATCACCAAAATGGCTACGGAGTGACTGACGTATGAGTAGTGTACATAGCGGGGGCACACAATCCATGTCCCAGGGAGGACACAGTGGGATGGTGGGAGGTTCCATCACAATCCTCAGAATGGCACACAATGGAAAACTTATGAACTGTTTATACATCTGGAATGTCCCATTCAGTATTTCAGGCTGCAGGGGAACATAGGTAACAGGAACCATGGAAAGTGAAGTTGTGGAGAAGACAAGACTGAAGAGACTCAGAGCTGCCTGGAGGACTGAAACATAAATCCCACCATTGCCTCATCTGCTGAAAACGCTGTGCTGTCTGCCCTGTGCACAGGATAAAGGCTAAGTCCACCAGGTGCAGAACCTGGGCCAGCCCAACTGTTCACACAGCACCCAGGCCTGGCAGTTCTGCATCTGGGACAGGCCCTCTCAACCCCATCAGGACCATCGCCTCCCAGTCCTCCCATGCTAGAAACCTCCCTGACCTCTCCCTGCCCCCAAATAGAGCTGAGAGAGCCATTCTAAACAGTGACTTTTACTCAAAGTCTAAGAGTAAGGAAGAATGGGGGGCGGGGGAGGCACATGACAGAGGACCCCTGATTGGGGAGGTAGGGAATGAGGGAGGCTGGGAACATGCTGGTACCCTGACCTGGCAAACCCCAGGAGCTATGTTGAGCACTGACCCCATATGACTCTCAGGTACCCAGAAGCCCTCAAAGTGCTGAGCTTCTGCATGGCATGGGGATGTGCACACAGGCAGGCAGGTAGGTAATGTTCAAGGCCAAAGGCCCCAGACACAAAAGTCCTGAGTCCCCAAGAGCACTAGTTGGTTGCACATTGTTGCTGAGCCACTAAGGAATGCAGTGGTCCCCTCTCCTGGGCCTCAGTCTCTCCATATGCAGAATGAGCAATCACATCTGTCCTCAGAGGTTACTATGAAGACCAGACTGCCCTGAGGCCTAGGACTGAGCCACACTCCCAGGGTGCTGTGGGGCCCTGCATCAGAGCTGCTATGTGCATGGTCCTTCCCTTACCCTTGGACTGGAGCTGCCTTGGGAGCCCCACGGGGACTCCATTTCCTTGCCAGCTGTCCCCCTGCTGGCAGTGTCCTATGCTCAGGCTTCAGGTGGCCTCTCTTCCCAGGGGCCCTGCCCACCACTCCCCTTACTCCCATCCCTTTTACAGAGACTGGTTCCAATGCCCTAAACACCCTCAGCCCTCCTGGCACATCTTAGAGGAGAGCCTTGCCAAGAACCAATTCCAGTAGATTTGTCAGATATTGGAAGCCCAGCCAACACGGATTCCTCGAGGTTCCAGCCCACACTTTTCACGAGTGCTGGCTCTGCCATCATGAAGGGCGCTGGCAGAGCCTGCCTCTCCTCCTGAGGAGCCTGCCAGGCCAGCCTACTCCCTGACAGCTGCTCCCTGGCAGAGTCAGCCTCCTGTCCCTGAGCAGGTCCTCCTAGGAATCCCCATAGGAGCAGGACACCAGAGGCCTGGCTGTTAGCCAACTCCAGTCTCTGTCTCTCAACCTCAGTACACCTCGGTCACTGCTACTTCATGGAGCTGAGCCATCCACAGGTAAGCATAGCATTCCGGTCCAGGAGGGAACCTCTGCCAGGGCCTGAGTCCCATCCCTGGCCCAGCTGAATCCCTTCCTGGGCCCAGCCGAGGAGGAGCCCATTCTGGAGCTGAGTGGGCAGATGGGCTTGGTCTTTCTGGTTCTTTCCAGCATAGGGGAAAGCTGGCAGGGAAGAGACACAATGGGGAAGCAACTGAAAAGCTTCGGGTAAACCTACAGTCTCTCTCCTGGCTCCAGCCCTTCCTGGTCTGTAGTCACTATCCCTGCCATCCTTCTGGCATCTACCCACCCTTTGTCCATCTACTCGTGGACTGCCGGTCCCTCTGTGACTCCCACAGGCCCTGTCCAGTTACCAGAGTTTCGGGGGGCTGCGAATCCTTCCTGCTTCTCTCTCTCTCTCTCCATCAACCCCACCTCAGGGCAGAAGGGATTCCCTCCTCCCTCGGGTGGTGGCTTTCCCAAGGCTGGGGGGAAGACTGGGGCGTGCCTTAGGCTTGGGGTCAGAGCCTTGGACTGGCCTCCAGCTCCAGGGTGGTGGGGGATGGGAATGGATCTTTTGCAACTTCCCCCACCCCCTGTCTCAGTTTCCCCATCTTTTCACGTACACTCCCTCCCGGCAGATTAGAGGCGGCATCCTGGCCTCTGCCTCCCCGCCCCCACCCGCCCCACGAGAACGCGGCGACGAGGCAACACTCCCGGGGTCCCGGTAGAGCACAGCGAGACGCATGCGCGGCGCACCCAGGGGCCCCCAGACGCCGAGCCCGCGGGGGCCCCCGCACCCTGTCCCGCCCCTACCTGGGGCGGCGGGCGCGCAGCAGGCGGGCAGACGGCAGGGCGGCCGTGGACAGGCGCGGCACCGGGAGGAGGCCCGCGCGGCCGGCATCAGGCCCATGGCGCGCCCGGGCGCGGCGGCGGCGGCAGGAATGCCCGGAACGCGCGCAGGTAGCGTCTTGCCCGCCGCGCGCCCCGGCCAGCGCCGCCCGGAGCCGGACCCGGGGGCGAGGGAAGGCTGGATCTGCGAAGGCCTGGGATGTCGCCTGGCGTCGCCGGTCCAGAAGCTACGGCTCCTAACAGCGACCCTCTTCTTCCCTCGCCAAGTTATTAGGCACCCTGGAGATGCAGCTCCCAGCGCGGTCACTTCCTCTTTGCCCAGGACCTGCTTCGCGAGCACCCACTCTACCTCAGCCTGGGACGCAGGTTCCAGGTGGCGCCGGGAGACCCAGGGCGGTTAGGCAACTGGATCTGAGTCACCCAGCCAGCGGGGTGTTGAGCTGTGCTTCAGTGGGCGCAGTGCACTCCGGGGACTCCAGGCCTTCCCGGCCTCGGCCCTGGTTGGGGCCAGCACCCCAGTGCCAGGGACAGTGGTTTGGACTTAACCTACTTATCTCCTTGAGCAGCTGAGCGGTATTAACCCCCATTTTACAGAAAAGACAGCTGAGGCACAGAGAAGTTACATGATTTGCCCAAAGTCACACAGCTGGTAAGTGATAATCTTCATTCAAACTGTAATTGCCTTTCTGCAGAGCCTATGTTCTTCCCAGGGTGGGATTCTAAGAAGAGTCTACAATCTCATACTTCCTAAATGTCAGGAGCTGGCCTAGAGTAGAGAGGGTGGGGACGATGGGTACACAGAGTCAGTCCTAAATCATGAGGGCAGTTGGAGGGTCAAAAAAGCTGGGACTACATCACCAGCCAGGAGAGCAGGAAGTCCCAAAGGGTGTAGGCAGAATTCTGCAAGGGTGGGACAGGGGAGCCCCGGGCTCAGGGCCACTCCAGAAGGCTGGGGACCCCTCTTGAAGCTGGGTGTACGAGAGTATCCTGCTTCTAGCTCAGACTTAACAGGGCTTGGCCTAGGGTGAAGCAAGGGGAATTCTCACCAAGCAAACTTTAAGGGGTGCCCCAAACTCCAGTAACCTAGATAAAAAAAATGTACTGCAACATACATGTATGTATAAATTTTGGTGTACTGTGGAGTTTGAACTCAGGGCTTCACACTTGCTAGGCAGGCACTCTACCACTTGAGCCACATCTCCAGCCCTGTTTTGTGATGGTTTTTTTCTAGATAGGGTCTGGTGAACGCTTTGCCCAGGCTGGCTTTAAACCGCGATCCTCTTGCCCTCTGCCTCCCGATAGCTGGGATTACAGACATGAGCCACCTGTACCCAGGATGCGAGATTTTGAAGAGTAAAAATTAATTTGAAAAAATCCAAAATGTTAAATGAAGAGAGGTCTGGGCTCTTGCTTGCCCAGACCCAGGGGCTGGGGACTCACTCACCTGACCCTTATCCCACTCACATGTCCTACTTTCATTTCACATTTGGATATTTTGTCATCATGATGTAGTCCACTGAATTCGGCTCCCAAAAGACGTCCATGTCCTTACTCGAGGAACCTGTGTCCCTGACCTCACAGTTACTCAGCGCTGAGGGGCGGAGAGTTTACCCTGGATTATCTCGGAAGCCCAGTGGAATCTTAAGGGTCCTTTAGAGAAGAAGGTAGGGAGAAGTTAAAGTCCAAAATGAAGGGCAGGGGAGGACAGAGGCAGAGCCCGGAATCTGGGCCACATCCGGGGACACCAGCAGCCTGGGAGGTAGAAAGGCAAAGCGCAGTCCCCTTCCCTTGGAGCCTCAGAAGAGCCCAGGCCTGCCGACACCAGGATGTTGGCCTCAGAGGACATCGGGCTGGCTTCTGACCTCCACATCTTTAAAGAGAATAGCTGTTGTTTTAAACTAAATTAGTAGCACACCATTGGAATTGCAAAAGGAACCTAATACAATGGAATTGTTTTTTGCATTCATTCTCTTTTGTAAAAATAAGAATATCTGTCTTGATTACTGGGGTGGGAAGTCTGTTGTCCCCTTAAATTTTGGGCCCCAGGACGGTGAGGCTCCTGGTCCAGGCCCTCAGGCTAAGTGTGTGGTAGGGACTAAAGTCCTCCCATACCATGGGCACGGGAGCAGAGGTGCTGTAAATGAAAAGGTGGGAAGGCTAACGCATGGTCCAGGGGTCCACTGGGTTGGAACAGCCTTGTCCATGAGGAAGAGAAGGGCCTGAGGGCTCAGTAGAGGCACCACCCTCCTCTATGGGCAGGTGGGACCCTCTCAGGTGGGCAGGCAGGCTCTGGTGCTAACCTGCTTTCTCCTCTCTGAGCCTCAGTTTCCTTACCTGTGCTATGACTGAGTTAGACCTGCCAGTCCAGGGAGTTCCCATAGATGGAGGTCTGCAACTGCTACCTTATAACCGGCTCTGACTGGTCTCACTTCAATGAGCTCTAGGTGACACCTGGCCCTGCTAACACTTGCCACACCTTGCAGGAGAGAGGTGCAGTCAGCTGCGTGGCCTGTTGGGATGGGCACACAGAGGGAGTCCGGGAACTGCCCTCTTCTTGGGAGGTCAGAGTCTGAGGTCTGTGCTCCTACATAAGCAGCCTGGTGACAGATGAGCTGTTCAACCTGGATGGATGTCTCTGAGTTGTGTTTGCAACAGGTATTGGATCAAGTCTGGGGCCCAGGACCTCAAAAACTCTGCTCCCTCCCTGTCCATGCAGTTCCAATCTAGAGGCTGCAGAGCTCTGAGGTCTGCCTGGCAACCAAATCCTGGGCCCTGCTGTGTGCTGCCAGGCAAGTTGTTGAGCACTTCTGGCATCTTGCCCCTCCAGATTCTGTCAAACCCCAGGCAAGAGGAGCCCACGAAAACACAGGCTGCATTCCTCTTCCCTCAGCAATATGCGCTGAAGTCTTCAGAGCTTCCTGGGACATGCTGAGAGCCAGAGCCCCCAGTCACAGGATACCCAAACACCCTGCAGTCCACCTCGCTGGCAAGGAGAAGTCTTGAGCCACCATCTAGTGCTCCACCCTTCCCAGTCCTGGGACCTGAGCTCTCTGCAGCACACACCAGGCTGGTCAGAGGATGGGAGGAGAGGAGGATGGAAATCGAAGTCAACTAAGCTGAGCAGAATACAGGTTGCCCTGGCTCGTCCTCCCAGAGAGGCAGCTGCTCTGGCCTCTGCTCTCCTGACAAACAGCCCCCAGCCCCCCTGGCTGTGCTGTTCCCTGACTTGGGAATCTCAGCTGTGTGTTCTGGGCCTCTCATAGAGGAGAAACCTTGAGGGCTGCAGAAGGGAGGCCTAAGGGTGCTTACAAACCAGCCCCTACACTCAGAGAAAGCCATGTCACCCTCTGAGTCCATACGAGGCCTGACGCCTATAGGGATATCTCCTGTTCTACCTGGCATGTGGCCTGCAGGGCCCATTAGAATAGGCAGAGGGCACCAGAACCAGGCTCAAGCACCTTTTCTGCATACTGAGTAACCTGAAGCTCAGCCTCAGCCTAGTGGCCTGCCCTGGCAGGTTGACAATCACAGGAACTGGAAATAAGATTGTTCTCCTGAGTCTCCCAGCAGGGCTGGGATATGGAGCAAACACTGCTGGGGAGAAGTGATCCATAGGAACTTAGGTTCCACCACCGCCAGCCTGTCTGGGGCCAGTCGCCTTGTCTCTGAACCTGATTGTGCCTCCATGGTTCTGTTTGGAGATGCCAGCAAGTGATGGCCATTAACGTGGTTGCTTTGTGTCCCAAGTTGTCCAAGGCTTTTTCTCCAAGTCTTGCCCTATGGCCTCAGAGAGCTACCTGTGTCCCTTTCCCTCCCCCCATGATGCCTGAGGAAGCTGAGGGCAACAGAATTACTCCCATGATCAGAGGAAAGTATCCAGAGAACTGTGAGGACAATGCCCAACCAGGCTGGGGCAGGCTTGGGCAGTGTGGCTCTGATGACCACCACAGGCCTGCCTGGCCCCAACGTCCCTCCCCAGCAGTCACTCTAGGGAGGGCTGCCATTCTCCAGCTGGGCCCCTGGCTTTGCTTGGCAGTGCCTGCTGGTCCGTAGGTGGGGTACTTAGCACACTACTAGTTACAAGTGCTGACACAGCCACCTGGCCCCCAGACTCCTGCTGCCCACTCCGAATCGCCTCTGGCTTAATGACTCACAGACATCTCAAACTCAAACATGTCCAAACGGAGCCAGGCTCTCGCCGCAGTCCCCAACTTGCTCCAGGGAGTCCCTCTCTTGCTGTTACTGACCTGTGTCTTTTCAGCTGCTCGGCCACATCCCAAGTCAAGGTCCCTTTCTCATACCCACATCTAGAAGTCTTTTCTGGCAGACTTTCAAAACAGATTTAGAACCTGATTACTTTTACCACCCATGACCATGCCGAGAACCCTCCCTTCTCTCACATGGATCACTAAACTACATCTCTAGCTTCCCCTCACACCTGCCTGCTCAGCAGTATCAGATCCTCACCTCCCTAGGCTCCAAGCCCTCCAGTGCACCCACCCCCAGCTTCTCTGAAGAGCAGAAGTCAACATCCTGATGGAGGCTACCATCTACCTCTCACCCCGCTCCTCCCACTGCCCTTCAGCCCGTGGCCTCCACTTTGAGCCCACAGCACATATCTGCTCCGCCAGGGCTGTGGCCTTGGTCTGGCAGGCTTCCACCAGACATCCTCCTGGCTGGCTGCTTCACCCTGCAACACTTTGCTTGAACAATGAGACACCACTTCACACCAGTAGGGTAGTTACTATCGAAACTAAAGCAGAAAAGCATGGCGAGGATGTGGAGGACTCGGAGCCTTTGTGCACATTGGTTGGAATGTAACTGTGGAAAATGGTACGGTGCTTTCTCAAAAAATTAAACTTAGTAACCCCACTTCTGGGTATAATCCCAAAAAGAACAGAAAGCAGGGACTGGAGGAGGTATTTGTATACCTGTGTTCAAAGTAGCATCATGAACAAGTCAAAAGGTGGGAGCAATCCAAAACTCCATGGCCAGAGGACTGGATAAACAAACCAGGGCAGATACGATTAATGGAGTATTAGTCAACCTTAAAAAGGAAGAAAATTCTGACACATGCTATAGTATGGATGGACCTTGAGCGCATGATGCCAAGAGAAAAAAAGGACAAATGCTACATGATTTCACCTATATGTGGCACCTCGAGTGGTCATTCACAGAGAGAAAGCATGGTAGTGGTTGCCGAGGGTCGGCAGGAGGAGGAAGCAATGGGAGGTCTTTAATGGGGGCAGAGTTCAGTTTGGGAAGATGAGAAAGCTATGTAGGTGGATGGTGATGATGGCTGCATGACACTACAGATATGTTTAATGCCACTCAGCCATACCCTCGAAATGGTTAAAATGTACATTTTAGGGTTTGTGTATTTTACCAAAATTAAAATAAAATAGAAGTTATGTAAGTCTTAAAACCCCTGAATGTCTGAATATCACTGTCTCATGACACCACTATTTTTTTGTTTGTTTTTTGCAGTAACACTCACTACCTCACAACAGCAGTGGTTCTCCAAACATAGTCCCCAAACTGTCAGCACTGCCTGTTTAAAAGCCCAGATTCTAGGACTGTGCCCACCCATGTGAGTCAGCCTGTGGGGAATGCAGGCAGGTAAAATATTTTATGAGCCTTCTTCTGGGTGATTCCAATGCTCCCAGAACTACTCCTCTGACTTACAGTGTGATCTCATTTCCTTATTCTTGTCTCAGATTGCAGAATGCAGGTTCTCTCTGCTTCCTTCCCTGCACACCCCCTATGTACACGTGGCAGATGCTATGTGTTTGGGTGACGGGCTATCTCCTACTGAGGGAGGGCTGGGCGCTTTGCAACATTTTCTCTATTACTGCTATTCACAACCCAGCAAAGATTCTATTCCACTTTGCAAACAAGGACACAGAGGTACAGAGGGTCAGTGGCAAGTAGCAGTCACATCAATACATAGCAGAGGCCACTGCCAAAGCCTTTGTGTCCCCTCTGTCCAATCTCATGCCTTCCCCATGCACATAAAGATGACAGGCAATGGATATGTACATACAGTCAACCATCAGACGCTGAGCCAGCCCCGGGCACACCATGACTGTCATCTCCTGTGGGGAGCTGCAATGAGGTGTTGACAGTGCACCCTCCCAGGGCTGTGTCCCTTGAGCTGAGCCCAGAAGCCCAGAGATCTGGTCAGGGGATGTGGCCTTTTAACAATATCAAACTTCTCTCCATAAACAAGGGATACCTGTCCACTTACTTGGATCTTTAATTCCAACAATGCTTTGTCATTTTTAAAGCATAAGTTTTGCACTTCTTTTGTTAAATTTATCCCTAAGTATTTTATTCTTTTGGTTGCTATTGCAAATGAAATTTTCTTAATTTCATTTTACTCATTGCTCCTGTACACAGACACAATTGATTTTCATAGATATATATTTTTTTCCTTTGCTTTGTTTTGTTTTGCTTGAACTCAGGATCCTGCACTTGCTAGGCAGGTGTGTTTTGTTTGTTTGTTTGTTGTTTGAGGTAGGTAGCCTGGCCTTCCTGCCTCAGCCTCCTGAATGCTGGAATTACAGGAGTGCACCTCCACACCTGGCTATGTATACTGATCTTGTATCCTGCAATCTGAGTTTTTATTGGTTCTGATAGTTTTAGTGGCTATCTGAGGACTTTCTACATAGAAAAGATCATGTCATCTACCAATAGAGATATTGGGCTTTTTCTGTTCCAATCTGGGCACATTTTATTTCACTTTGCCTAATTGCCTGGCTGGAACCTTCGGTACAATGCTGAATGCTAGTGGTGACGGCACTTGTTCCTGATCTTGAAGGAGAAGCATCCAAACTTCTTCTACTTAGTATGAGGTTGTCTGTGGGGTGGTTTTTGTAGATGTCCTCTTTCAGGTTAAATTCCCTTCTATTCTGAGGGGAAGCACTTTTTCTGAGTCTACTGAGATGATCATGTGATATCTGTCCTTTAGCCTGGTGATGTAGTACATGAATTGATTTTTATATGTTTTAAGCCACCCTTGCATTGCTGAGATGAATCTCATTTGGGCTCAGTGCATGATCTTTTATATATTGTTGTATTCAGTGTGCTAGAGTTCTATTGAATTTTGCATCTAAATCTAAGACCTATTAGTACTCCAGCAATAATTCCCACTGTCCTGCACCATCAATCTGCTGTGATGCTGTTTTGTATCCCAACTTTAAAAAATATGCACCCACTTTTACTCATCTCCAACTCCAGCTACTGTCCCACTCCCCTTCCCCTTACAGCACACTTCCTGATGGAGCTACTATGTCCACAGTCCCATTCCTGTTCGACGTCATGTCTCCTGACCACTGTTACCAGGTTGTACTCCTAGCATGCCATCAAAGCCACCCTGTTCAAGTCACCATTGAACACGCTCATCTGGAGCCTCCTCAGGTTGATGGAGCAGCAGCACTTGCCACGGCTGATCACTGCTTTTCTGCCTTAGTGTACCTGCCCTCACTTGGCTCTGGGTCCTTACTCTTGGCCCTCTCATTCTGTGGCGTTCCTGATTTCTTACCTGGAGGCAGTCAGATCTCTGCTGTCCCTACACTTGCTCCTTGGTGTCTCATCCAGCCTTGTGGCTTCAAACCCCATTGATAAGCCAGTAGTAGTTCCTCAAATTCTCTCTCCAGCCTAAACTCGACTTAAATATCTAAGTGCCTGCTTGACATCCAAACTTAAGCTTCTAGGAGGCACTTCAAACTAAGTCTCAACCTTCCTTCCAAACAACTTTATTTCCTATGGTTTTCTATTTTAGTTCATGGCCAACCCATCCTTGGATCAAGCACCCTTGAATGAACTGTGACTTCTCTCATTCATTCTCTTATGTCCATCTGGGAAATAGAACTCGCTCTACCTTCAAAGTGAGTGCAGAATTCAATTATAGCCATCTTGCAGTACCCATGGGGCACTGGTTCTGGGTGCTCCTGTGGATACCAAAATCATTAGATAGATGCCCAAGTCCCCTATATAAAAAATAGTGTAGTATTTGCATATAATCCCTGCACACATCCTCCCATATACATTGGTTCTCTCCCCCCAACCCCGTCTTCTGCTAGGGCTCAAACTACCTAGACCTTCATGCATACTACACCGGCAGGGGCTGTACCACTTAACCACAGTCACAGTACCACTCCTTTCCCATACGCCTTAAATCATCTCTGCATTATTTATGACGTCCCGTGCAATGTAAATGCTATGTAGTTGTTACAATGTATTGTTTAGGGAGTAATGACAAGAAAAAGTCTGTGCATGCTCTGGACAGATGCACTTCTTTTTCTCTAACATTTCTGATTCATGGTTGAATCCACAGAAATGAAGGTCTGGTTGTGCTTCCCATCACCACCACAATCCTGGGCAAGCCACTTTCCTTCTCGCTTGCATTATTGGGTAAGGAATTCCTAACTGTTCTGTTTCTCTCCTGCCCTCCTTTTAGTCATTCTCAACACTGCAGCCAGAGGGATCCTCTCAGGCTCTACCACCTCTCTGTCTAAAACCCTGGGGCACCAACCGTGCCACCAAGACAGGCCCCTTTTCCTTCCTCCTGTTCTCCCCCTTTTGCCTGATCTGCTGCTCTCATCACCCTGGCCTCCTCGCTGCACTTCAGCATGGACACCATGCCGCCACCCATGCTATCCTTCACTGTTTCACCTCTTTCACTGAGGGGTCACCAAATTCCAAGCCCACTCTCCAACCCACCCTGCCCTGCACTCACACCACTTGGCCTGCAGTGGATTTTGTAGCTTGCTTGCCATCTGCCTCCTCTGCTAGAATGTGGACTCGTGAGGACAGGGCCCACATGTCCTGCTGAATGAATGAGTGATGAGGTCCACAAGAGCCCAGTGCCAGCCCTGTCTTCTCTGTGGGGACAGCTGGGCTCTCCCGCCCACAGCACACACGCTGCCCACTGGAGTCTGTGAGAAGCGCCCATGCACTTTCACAACGGGGTTATGAGAACAGGATGGCTCCTTTAAGCCTCTCAGTCCTCCTCCAGGGGACCCAGGCTACCAGGGGCTGCCAAGAATCCTTCAGGGACCCATTGAGCCCATCTGTGAGTGTCAAGCTTGCCCAGACCTGTCGACCTCACTCGCTTAGTGGTGCTGCATTTCCTCTGTGTTTCTGGTAGAAAGATAGGCACCTCTGATGGCAGTGCCTGTGTACCACACACAGATCCTTCCTGGACAGCACACAGCCCTGGGAGGGGCGACTGTGCCCCGGGTCCTCATTCTGAGCAAGCAGGGAGAGGGAATAAGAGGAATCTACATGAGCTGAGCAACCCCACACAGGTAGAACTGATAGGGTGTCCTGCCTGGGGCCGGTCTTGGGTACACTGCTGGAATGGGTACCAAGCATAGCCTCTGAGGTCAGTTCCTGCTTAATTGACTTTGTCACTTTGAGCAAATTACTCAGCCTCTTTGATGCTTAGTTTTTCTCTCTCTTTTAAATCTTTTATGTAGAGAAATATGTACACATCCTGAAAAGTACTTTAAGCATAAATGTGCACATTTACACATTATTGTAAAATGAACACCTGTGTAACTGCTAACCCAAAATCAAGCTAGAGAACATTCCAGAAACTATGCTGTCCCTTAACCTCTTCACTTCTTCTTACTATGCTGAGTTTTATCATTCATTTCTTTGCTTTTCTTTTTATTTCTTTATATTTCCACTGCCTACCTACCCATAAATGCTATATCTTGCTTCTGCCCCATAGTTTGGCATCTTCAGTTCCACATTGTATTAAAGGTTCATGCATGCAGAGAGGCAGTTCTTCCTTCACACAGTTGTAGTTTCCCCACTGCATTGATACTTATTCGTTGCATTGTTGCTGGCACTTGGGTTGCCATCATGAATAAACTTGTTGTGAACATCCACTGTGTCCAAGTCCCCTGATGTCTGTGCACATTTCTGCATGGGACCTGCCTCTCACTGGAACTGCTGGACCCCATGAACAGCAGCAGTGACTTTACCAGATAAACCAAGCAATTTCCCTACAATTTATGTTAGATTATTAGCTCTCTAACAGCATCACATTTCAAGGTGTCTGTCTTTGTCATTTAGTGTTCTGGTGGTGAGAAGTTGCATTTCCTGATGAGGCCACACACCGCCTGACCACGCTTAATCTTTTGCCAAGTGCCTGTTCAAATCCTGCCTATTCATGCTTCTTCTAGCTTCTCTTTGCCTTACTGATCTGTCACTTTGAGGAGGGAGGCACTGATGGCTTTATGTGTTACAAATATCCTCTCTCCCAGCCTACAGGTCCCCTTTCCAGTCTCTTCATTCCCCCTTTGAAAGAACATGTTCTTCATTTCATGTAGTAGAACTTATCAATCTGTTTCTAAAAGATGAGCGCATTTTGTAACACTTAAAAAATCTTTCCTGACTCCAAACCCTGACAATATTCTCCTTTCTCTGGCACCCCAAGGTGCCACCTTTTATGAACCACAGCCTGGCCACATGGGAGTCTTCTCTGGCTTTTCCTCTGTCCGTTGGGTCACTTTCAACAACCTAGCACCAAAGGAAGACCTAGGAGGCTTCAGGAGGCCCTGTGTGGCTCCAGCCTTCTGAAGCCATTAATCTGGGACTATGGGTCAAATTTGCTGTGATAACCAGGGGTCTGGGAGCTATGGCTTAACAGTGGTGTCATTTATGAAGCCCAGGAGAGCAACTCTAACTTTCATTGTTATATTGACTCTCCCACTGCGGGGGTTTATGGCTTAATGAAAGTGGTAAGGCAGGCCCAAGCGGGGCCAGGATAGGACAGCTGGAGAGGTGGGACATGAAGGGGCAATGAAGGGAGACCCAGCCTACAGAGCTCGTGAGAGCCAGAGGTGGGCTTTGGGCCCCCAAAGTGAGGGTATGTCCCTGCCTGACTGCACCAAACATCGGAGGGAGAAACAACAGGACACCCGTGGCTTTGTGGTCAGGCCCGGCCAGTGTGAAGGTTACAGGTCTCCACATGCAGCAGGGAGTTATGCCCTCCTCTCCTTAACTCCTGATGTGGTGACAGCCTCATAAAAGTTCCTTCATTAGGATGTCACATGGGCACTAATCTACTGAGGCAGCAGCCACATGGCTGTAGCCATCTGTTCTTTTTTCTTGCACCATGTCCAGACCTGGGCATAACCGGACAGTTCCCTTCAGAATTTATCGACACCATCTTCTCCACTCCCACCCCAAGTAGTGTCTCCATCACTACTTGTCCATGACTGTCTGGCCAGCTATGTCCATTCTTGTCTCTTTGGTTTACTTCTCACGTGCAGGCCAGAGGGCTTTTCATAAATGTAAGTCATGTCCTATCTCTCCCCTATCTGACCATGTCCTCTGTCTCCCATTACATCTGCAACAAAATCTGATTCCCCCCCACCCCACTGTCCCAAGGCCCCTCCTACTCGCCCCATTATCACCCCCTCAAACCCACAGCTCATTCCTACTTCAGGGCCCTTGCATCTGTCAGTTCCTCTGCCAGTGCATTTCTCCAGCATGCCCCTGACTCTCCTGGTCCCTTTATTGAGTCTGCTGGGTCCCCTCATTTAATGACAACACCTCTATCCTCTCACTGAGCTTTGACTTTGCTTTCCTGCATCTCTCACTCCTGGACATCAGAAGACCCATGTTGTTATCTACGTCTGTCTCCCATGGAGAGTGTCAAGGAAGGTAGGGTGAAGGAACAGAGTGCCTGGAACAGAACTGGGTACCTTTAGGCACCCACTGAACGCTTTTGAATAAAGGAAGAAGTGAGTAAATGCAAGAGAGTGGAATTGAGAGCAGGACAAGGTCCCCATGTGGTCACAGAGAGGCCTGGCAGAGGGGAAGGAAGGTGTACTGAGGCTCTGGGTATGAACCCAGGCCACACGCAGCCCCTCTGCCTGTGTGCAGACCACTTTCCTCCTGCCTGGCTCCATCAGGGAGTCTGCATGCAGGGAGGCCAGTACACCACGGGATACTGCTTTTTAAAAGTCAGGTCTGGTGTCCCCTTCCCCGGGTCCTGCTTGGTACATGGGTGGGAAGTGTGTGTAACTTCATAGCAGCAGCAGAAGGGCCAGGCTGCTGACAGACAAGCAGGACACAGCCAGCAAGTTCTGAGCCAGACGGAACTTGTGGGCTCGGGGTGGGGGAGGGGAAGATTACCTGTAGGCAAGGGTTTTACAGGGTGGGCATGCGAGCTACGGGCAGTACCTCCGCCAAGTGGGGCCCAGATGACCCGGCGGATGGCCTGCACCCAATCCTCCATGTCACGCTGGGAGCTGGCCATGAGCAGGAGTGCTTCGGGGTTGGCCGGCACCTTCTCCTGCTCCCCGGCACCACCTGCAAGACAGGGAGACGAGGTTTACTACAGGGTCCCCCTGCTTTGGGTTCTGTTTGTGTCCAGTCTTTCTCACACCTCACACATCTTTCTCTGAGGCCCTGTCCAGTTTCTCTTTTCTCCCTTAGTCTGTTATTTTTCATATCAAAATTAAAATCATTAAAAACATCCCAGGGCGCAATTAGAAGAAAAGCATGCAGATTTTAAGGCAGTTCAGTTCCCCGCAGGGGCCTCACTGCATGTTTTGTTTCAATCAACCTTACCCACCTGAAGGGCCCTTTAGTGAGTCACTATGTGCTTTTATTTTAACCTGAGCTCTGACCTGCTGGCCTCCCTCCCCATTCTGAAGATGAAGCTGGATTCCTGGAATGTGTCAAGGTTACAGAGGCTGGATGTTAAAACAGGACAGAGCACAGCACCCCAGAATTCCCACTGGACTCCCTCAAAGCCCACACCTGAAGACAGAAGGCCAGGGGCTCAGCAGCTTATGCATGGACTCCTCCCCTCCAGCACCTCTTCTGGGCCTCAGGTTTCCATGCTTGGGATGTTCAAAAAACCATCGATGCTGAACTTTGTGGACAGTTTAAGGGATTTTTAAGGATGAGTGTTCTCCAGGTATCACACTCTCCACATCCAGAAACATGTAATTCACCATTTCTCGCTAAGGCCCTAGCACCTCTTTGCTGTGAGATGGGAGTCCCAGAGACCTATGTCCCAGAGAGAGAGAGAGGGTGGGGGCAGGAAGTACTGGGAGCCCCAGTCTGTTCTTGCTGCCCAGGAATGGAGCCTAGGCAGGAATAAATGATCCCCAATCACTGGAACGGAACACTCTGGGTCTTTTCCAGTGAACAGAGCAGACACATGCCTGCTCCTTAATCCTCATCTGCTACCATCTGCATGTTTTTTTTTCTTTTTTGAGGTTCTGAGGACAGAACCCAGGACCTTGTATATGTTTTTTTTTTTTCATTTTTCTTTTATTATTCATATGTGCATTCAAGGCTTGGTTCATTTCTCCCCCCTGCCCCCACCCCCTCCCTTACCACCCACTCCGCCCCCTCCCGCTCCCCCCCCCTCAATACCCAGCAGAAACTATTTTGCCCTTATCTCTAATTTTGTTGTAGAGAGAGTATAAGCAATAATAGGAAGGAACAAGGGGTTTTGCTGGTTGAGATAAGGATAGCTATACAGGGCATTGACTCACGTTGATTTCCTGTGCGTGGGTGTTACCTTCTAGGTTAATTCTTTTTGATCTAACCTTTTCTCTAGTACCTGTTCCCCTTTTCCTATTGGCCTCAGTTGCTTTAAGGTATCTGCTTTAGTTTCTCTGCATTAAGGGCAACAAATGCTAGCTAGTTTTTTAGGTGTCTTACCTATCCTCACCCCTCCCTTGTGTGCTCTCACTTTTATCATGTGCTCATAGTCCAATCCCCTTGTTGTGTTTGCCCTTGATCTAATAGGACCTTGTATATGTTAGGCAAGTTTTCTACCACTGAGCTACACCCCCAACCGAACATTCACATTTTACAGATGAGGAAACTTGAGGCACAGAGTAATCAAGTAATTTGCCTGAACTCACACAACTCATAAGTGGTGGAGTCAAGGATTCTAGGTCCTGGCTCTGGGCTTTTAGACACCCCACACCCCTTACCACCACCCCTGAAGGGTGAGCAACCTGTTAGGGTCATGGCAAGGCTGCCTAGGACTGGGGAAACTGAGGATGCTGCTCTGAGGGCTGGAGCACAGAGAGGAGGTGCATCCTCACTGAGGGGTGCCATGAGCAGGCACTAAGACTGGGACAGCAGGCTGGAGAGGCCATAGCCAAAGCTTAAGAGGGTGGTGAGCAAGGAGACAATGCTGCTGGGGCCCTGAGATGTCAGGATGCAGATGAGCCCTGCTGTCTTGGGCTCACACCACTCCTGAGCAGCACAGCAGTGGAGGTGGGAGGAAGGAACTTGGGAGCCAGAGCCCAAAGCCCAGAGCAGTTCAGCAGCTATTGTGTATATTCACGGGGGCATGAGCACTGCCACTGAGGCTGCCACCACACTCGATGCATCAGGGCTGGAATGCCTGACTGTTCTGGATGGGAGAGGAAGCTGATGCCATCAGGAAGCTTTTCTGCATGGTCTTTTCTGGAAAAGTGTCTCAAGGCAACCCAGAAGAAAGGAATCTGGAGATCCATAGCTCCAAGAATCTGTCACCCTAAATACTCACTTTACATCTAATCTTGAATTCCATTTAAAATTCTTTTTCCTAAAGAGGGTTACCATACTGTGTCAATAAGTTTCAGAATCCAGAGAGGATTGCAGACACCCTTATGCCCACTGTGCCCTGGCCAGCATCCCGCCCCACCACCATCCCTGTGCACTGAGCCTCAGTGTTTCATTTTTGTGTGTTTCTTTATGTATGTATAGATTGTGTGTATGAAGAATGTTTTAGGAAACAGTCACAAACTCTTTTGCACAGTGATTGCACCATTTCACATTCTACCAGCACTATGATTTTTTTGTTTTGTTTTGTTTTTTTATGGGACTGGAGTGTGAACTCAGGGCTTGAGCTTGCAAAGCAGGCGCCGTACCACTTGAGCCACACCACCAGTCCCCCACGGCACCACGAGAGTTCCAGGTCTTCTGCATCCTTGCCAACCCATTTCACTTTTGGCCATTCTAACAGATGTGTAGAGGTACAACACTGGCTTTGCATTTGCATTTCCCAAAGGACTCAAGATGGTAGACATCTTTTTATTTACTTAATTGCCATCCATGAACTTTTTTAGTGAAACATCTGTTCAAATCTTTTGCCAGTTTTTTAAATAGGTTATTTTCCGTTATTGAGGCTTAAGAGTTCTTTATTAGACACGTTCTTTATTAGATATTTGCTTTGCAAATATTTCTCCCATCTATGTCTTTTTTTTCCTGCATTCTACTCACAGTGTATTTCTAAGAACAAAAGTTTTTAATTTTGAAAAATCCAATTTCTTATTTTTTTCCTTTGTTGACTGCGCTTGCATTGTATTGTAGCTAAGAAATCTTTGCTTCACTCAAGATCATAAAAGTCTTTTCCTAGGCTTTCTTTCAGAAGTTGCATAGATTTGAGATTTACATTTAAGCCTATGAGCTAATTTTTGTACAAGGTAAAAGGTCTGAATTGAAGCTCATTCTTTTGCATATGAATGTTCCAATTCTGTTTACTGAAAAGTCTATCCTTTCTCTGCTGACTTGCCAGGCACCTTGCATAGGTGATCAGGCTACCTGCAAATAGTTTTTCTTCTTCCTTTCCAGTCTGGGCACCTTTCATTTATTTTTTTCAGTCTAATCACACAGGCTAGAGCCTCAAACATGATGCTGAATAGACCAGGTGAGGACAAACATCTTTGCCTTATTCCTGATCTTGGGGCAAAAGCATTCAGATTTTCACCATTAAGTACTCCCACTGTAAGTTTTTTGGAGGTGCCCTTCATTACGTTGCGGGAATTTCTTCTAGTCCTAGTTTACTGAAAGCTTTTATCAAGAACGGGGTTGGATTTTGTCAAATGCCTTTTCTGCATCTGTTGAAATGATCACATATTTTTTATAATTGTTAATTTGATGCATTTTGTTGAGAGACTTTCAAATGTTAAACCAACTTTGTATTCCTGGTACAAATCCCACTCAGTATTCTTATATATGGTTGCATTCAATTTTGTTGAGAATTTTGCCTTTCTCTTCGTGAGGGACACAGGCCTACAGCTCTCTTTTCTGGTAATGTCTTTATCTGGTTTTGGTTTGGGGGTGATGCTGGCCTCAATGAATAAGATGTTAAGGATTCCCTCCTTTTCAGTTTTTGGGAGACTTTGTATAGAATTTCTATTATTTCCACATTAAGGAATTAGTAAAATTCATCAGGGTAGCCACTCAGGAGTTTTCATTGTGGGAAAGTTTTTAATAACTAATTAAATTTTTAAAGTATGTACTTATATTTCTTCTGGAGAGAACTCTGGTAATTTGTCTTTTAAGGAATTCATTTGTTTCATATAAATTACTGACTACGCTAGCATAAAGTTGTTCTCAATATTCTTGTATTATTCTTTTAAAATCTGGAGAATGTCTGGTGATGTCACCTCTCACTCCTGGTTTTGATAATTTGTGTCTTCTCTCTTTTTTTCCTGATCAGTCTGCTAGAGACTTACTAATTTTATTGATCTCAAAAGAACTAGCCTTTTGTTTTACAGACTTTGTCTTGTGAACTTGTTAAGAAAGATTGGATGGAAATATCTTAAGTTTTTAGGCCAAATGGTCTCTGTCACCACTCTGCCAAAAAAGCACAAAAGCAGTCACTGACCATATGTAAATGAAAGGGCCTAGATGCTTGTGTAAGACTTCCTTTACACATAGGTCGGCAACCCCCCCCCCCAGCTCTAGTTTGCCACCATTTTCTCCTTCATTGATTTCTCTCTGATGGATATTACTTTTTCCTCTTATTTTGGGCTTAATTGTCCTTTTTCTAGATTCTTGTGTGTTTAGTATCACAATTTTCTCTCTAAGTACTGCTTTAGAGGCATTCTCCCAAAGTTTGGTATGGTGCATTTTCGTTTTAACTCAGTCCAAAAAAACCCTAATTTCTCTTTGACTTTCTTCCTTGATCCATGGGTTATTTAGAAGTGTGTTACTTTCCAAATTTGGGTGAGATTTTTCCAGAAATCTTTATAATTATTAATAATTTAATTCCACCTTACATGGCTTGAATTTTTTTTATATTTATTAAAACTTGGTTTTGGTCCAGAATATATATAGTCTATCTCAGTCATTGTTCTGTGCACACTAAGAAAACCATTCTTCTGTGGTGGTGTATTTATAAATGTCAGTCTAGTTGGATGGTTTTGCTCAAATTTTCAATATCCTTAGTGTTTTTCTACTTGTTCCATCAAGTACTAAGAAAGTTATAAAAATCTCCAACTGTAATTGTAGATTTGTCCTTGCATTTCTATCAGTTTTGCTTCACGTAGTTTCAAGCTCTGCATTAGAAGTTAAGTATTTGTCCTCTTGGCGAATTCTCTTTATGGCTGTAAAATGCCCTTCTTTCTTCCCAGTACTTTTCTTTTTCAGAAATCTTGGTCTGATAAATAATATGTAGTCCCTTCAGCTTTCACTTGATTAGTGTCAGTGTGGAATATTTTTGTCCAGCCTTTTAACTTACTTGTGTCTTTACATTGTAAGAGCCTCTCTTATCAGGCATGTGACTGGGTCTTGCTTTTTCTTATCTAATCTGATAAGCTTTATCAGATGCTGCTTTCCATTGTCCCATCTGTCCTTTTCTTTTTTTCCTTATTTAATTTTTATGATTCCATTCCATCTCCTTTGTTGACTTATTAGTAGAAAATCTCTGTCCCTCCACCCACCCATGGGGGTTTATGGTATATATCTTTATTTATCACTGTCTGCTTTAGGGTTATATTATACCCCCAGGTACAGCAAGAGGACCTTGTAAGAGTACATTTCCATTTCTTTCCTGTCCTTCTTGCCACAGTGGCCAGTTTACTGTTATACACTATTATATTTTCCACAATACTTTTTATTAATTTTACTTAAACAGTAAATATCTTTTGGAAAGATTTCAATTATAAGGAAAAACGTATTTTCCCATGTAGTTACCATGGAGCTCTGCATTCCTTCATATAAATCCAGCTTCCCATGTGGCATTATTTCACTTCTGCCTGCCACTCTTCCTCTGATGAGGAATTCTCTGGCTTTTGAATGTGGGAAGGAGTCCTGACTCCATCTTCTCACTGAGTGAAGCCTTTGGGTTGAACTGCTCCCTCTTGTTCCTCTAAAGAGGCTTTGGACAGGCTCCTCACTTGCCTTGTTCCTTGTGAGGAACTGGGCAGCATTCTCACTTTTGTATTTTTCTGTTTTACTGGTTTCGAGTTGTTTGATTATGATGTGCTCAGTGTAGTTTCCCCGTGTCTCCTTTACATGGGACTCACTGGATTGCTTAGATTTGTAAGTTTATGGTTTTTATAGCATTGGGAATATTTTTGGTTATTAGTATTTTAAATACATCTGTCTGTTTCCCTGTGCCTCATAGGGATTCCAGTTACATGAATACAAGGCATCTAGGAAGTTAGCACACAGCTCAGTGATGATGCACTGTTTCCTTTGTTAAACTCCCTTTTCTCTGTATTTTATTTTTGGATAGTGTGGTAGCAGAATATCGTCCCCCAGCCCTACCCTGATCACGGATACCCACATCCTAGTCTCTGGGACCCATGAATAGGTTAGGTTAGGTTACACAACAAAGCATTAATAAGATCGCTGATGGAATCCGAGTTGCCAATCAGCTCACTTTAGAGCAAGAGGATTGGCCTGGATTATTCAGGCAGGCCCAATGTAACCAAAGAGAACTTTACAAATAGAAAAGGGGGGCAGAGGAGGAATCAGAGAGAACTGTGGCTACAGAAGAAGAGACAAAATTTGATCTTGAAGACAAGGAGGGTAGGCAGCCCCCAGAAGCTGGAGGATTTGAGAAAATGGGTCCTCTCCTAGAACCTCCAGAAAGGCACTGAGCCCTGACACCCAGTGGATCTGTAACAGACTTCTGACCTACAGAATTACAGATCAGGTTGTGTCATTTAAGCCACTAAGTTTGTCGTAATGTGTCAGTCAGAAGAAAATGAATACAGATAGAGCTGCAATTGCAAAATCTTTAACTTTACCAATCTTTTCAACTTTCTCTGTTGAATCTGGCATTAATCCCATCCAGTGGATTTTTTCATTGCAGGGTTGATGTCCAGAAGTTTGATGTGGGTATTTTATTTTATTTTTTGACACAGGACTGGCAGGAGGCTGTCCTACTGCCTCAGCCTCCTTAGGGTATCCACCATGCCCAGCTTCATTTGGGTCTTTAAAAGAGTTATCTTTCATGTCTACTTAATTTATGAACATAAGAAACACAGTTATTTAAAAAAAAATATGTTAATAACCTTATGAGCAAATTCTAAAATCTGTCATTTCCAGGGTGTTTTCAATTGATTTTCTCCTCGTTATGGGCTATTCTTCTCTGCTGCTTTGCATTCCCAGTATTTTTGGTTAAGTAACAGACATTGTGATTTTAAATGGCTGGGTGCTGATATGTTTGCAATCCTACAAATATTCTTGAGCATTTTTCTGGGATGAGGTTAGGTCCTTGAGAAGAGTTTGTTAGGTGGATCCAGAGTGCTAGGTAAAGAGCTAATTATTCCCCACTACTGAGAGAAGAGGGATTCTGCACCCAGTGCCCATGAGCAAGATAGTTTTGGAGTCTGGCAGGTGGGGACAGGCACTATTTCCTGCACCATGTAAGGGTGGGCTCTGGTGCCTCTGACCACTTCTAGTAGTTCTTCCCCCAGCCTCAGGTGGCTTCCTCACATGCCTGTGGTTCTCAAGGGAGTTTGCTCTGTGCAGCTCTTTCTTCTTTCGTATGTGATCCTGAAGACTCTACTTGTTCTGGCCCCTCAAATTCTCATTTCTATCTCCTCTATCATGGAGTCCAGTGAGCTCCACCTGGGTTTCCCCTTCCTGCATGACAGCCTGGAAACTTCAAGACAATAAGCCAGAGGATGTTTATGCCTCATCTTGTTTGCCCATCTCTGACGGTCTCAGTCCTTCGTTGTTTATTGTTTAATGTCTACTTCTTGTCCATTTTTTTGGCATTTTGTCCTTTTTTTCTTTTCTTTCTCTTCTCTCTTTTTTGGTCACTTCAGGTGAGAGTATAAATCAGTCCCTGTTGCTTCACCTTGTTCAGAAGTGAAAGTCATACTACCGTATCTAAGGACAGACACAGTATGCAACAAAGTGCTCAACACAGTTAGTCCTTGAAAACACCCTAGGAAGGAAAATTATGACCTTACTTCACAGGTGCAGAAACTGAGACTCAGAGAAGTTAAACATCATAAGAACAAATCAGTGAAGGGACCAGGATACAAACCCAAGTTCATTTGCACAAACTCACTCTATTTTCTCAATATAAAACCTCCTAGGCAGCGAGGTTCATTCTTATACTCCTAGCTCTTTCTGAGACGGAGATTGGGAGGATCCCTGTTCAAAACCAGCCCAGGCAAAAAGTTATCAAGACCCCATCTCAACCAATAAAAGCTGGGTGTGGTGGTGCATTGCCATGAAGGGAAGTGTAAATAGGAGGACCGTGGTCCAGCCCAGGCATAAACTTGAGAATCTATCTCAAAAATAACCAAAGCAAAAAAGGGTTGGGGGTGTGGCTCAAGAGGAAGAGCACCTGCCTAACCAGTGTGAGGCTCCAAGTTCAAACCCCAGTCCTAAAAAAAATACAAAAACAACACCTTCTAGCAATAGAGTACAAGAGAGATTAAATAGATTATTAAAATAAACTTTGGGATTATTTATAACACTCAACTGTTCATGCCTAATTTTTTCTCTACTAATTAAGAAAGATTGATACTGGCTTTAGAGATTGAGGAAGACTATAGAAAGTGGAGAGATCTCCCATGCTCATGGATTGGTAGACTCAACACAGTAAAAATGTCCACACTCCCAAAAGTAATCTACATGTTTAATGCAATTCCCATCAAAATTCCAATGACATTCATTAAAGAGATTGAAAAATCTATCATTAAATTTATATGGAAACACAAGAGGCCACGAATAGCCAAGGCAATACTCAGTCAAAAGAACAATGCTGGAGGTATCACAATACCTGACTTCAAACTATATTACAAAGCAATAACAATAAAAACAACATGGTACTGGCACAAAAACAGACATGAAGACCAGTGGAACAGAATAGAGGACCCAGATAGGAAGCCACACAACTATAACCAACTTGTCTTTGACAAAGGAGCTAAAAATATACGATGGAGAAATAGCAGCCTCTTCAACAAAAACTGCTGGGAAAACTGGTTAGCAGTCTGCAAAAAACTGAAACTAGATCCATGTATATCACCCTATACCAAGATTAACTCAAAATGGATCAAGGATCTTAATATCAGACCACAAACTCTAAAGTTGATACAGGAAAGAGTAGGAAATACTCTGGAGTTAGTAGGTATAGGTAAGAACTTTCTCAATGAAACCCCAGCAGCACAGCAACTAAGAGATAGCATAGGATAGATAGCATGGGACCTCATAAAACTAAAAAGCTTCTGTTCATCAAAAGAAATGGTCTCTAAACTGAAGAGAACACCCACAGAGTGGGAGAAGATATTTGCCAGCTACACATCAGACAAAGGACTGATAACCAGAATATACAGGGAACTTAAAAAACTAAATTCTCCCAAAACTAATGAACCAATAAAGAAATGGGCAAGTGAACTAAACAGAACTTTCTCAAAAGAAGAAATTCAAATGGCCAAAAAACACATGAAAAAATGCTCACCATCTCTAGCAATAAAGGAAATGCAAATTAAAACCACACTAAGATTCCACCTCACCCCTGTTAGAATAGCCATCATTAGCAACACCACCATCAACAGGTGTTGGCGAGGATGCGGGGAAAAAGAAACCCTCTTACACTGTTGGTGGGAATGTAAACTAGTACAACCACTCTGGAAAAAAATGTGGAGGCTACTTAAAAAGCTAGACATTGATCTACCATATGATCCAGCAATACCACTCTTGGGGATATACCCAAAAGACTGTGACACAGGTTACTCCAGAGGCACCTGCACACCCATGTTTATTGTGGCACTATTCACAATAGCCAAGTTATGGAAACAGCCAAGATGCCCCACCACTGATGAATGGATTAAGAAAATGTGGTACCTATACACAATGGAATTTTATGCAGCCATGAAGAAGAACGAAATGTTATCATTCACTGGTAAATGGATGGAATTGGAAAACATCATTCTGAGTGAGGTTAGCCTGGCCCAAAAGACCAAAAATCATATGTTCTCCCTCATATGTGGACATTAGATCAAGGGCAAACACAACAAGGGGATTGGACTATGAGCACACAAGGGAGGGTGAGGATAGGTAAGACACCTAAAAAATTAGCTAGCATTTGTTGCCCTAAACACAGAGAAACTAAAGCAGATACCTTAAAAGCAACTGAGGCCAATAGGAGAAGGGGACCAGGAACTAGAGAAAAGGTTAGATCAAGAAGAATTAACCTAGAAGGTAACACACATGCACAGGAAATTAATGTGAGTCAACTCCCTGTATAGCTATCCTTATCTCAACCAGCAAAAACCCTTAGTCCTTCCTATTATTGCTTATATTCTCTCTTCAACAAAATTAGAGATAAGGGCAAAATAGTTTCTACCGGGTATTGAGGGGGTGGGGGGGAGAGAGAGGGGGCGGAGTGGGTGGTAAGGGAGGGGGGGTACAGGGGGGAGAAATGACCCAAGCCTTGTATGCATATATGAGTAATAAAACAATAAAAAAAAAAAAGATTGATACTGGCTTTAAGAAAAACAGTAAATATTTCAGGAAGAAATTCATCATGAAAGATGGTGGTCTGTGGTTGCTGCCACCCCATCCCACTACCTACCCCAGGTATCATTGGCGCTCTTAACCAGTGCGCAGAGCCTCGGCTGAGAGGCTGAAATCATGAGGATCACAGTTTGAGGCCAAAGTAGGCAAATAGTTTGTGAGATCCCATCTCCAAAATAACCAGAGCAAAATGGGCTTGGAGGTGTGGCTCAAGCAGTAGAGCACCTGCTTTGCAAGCATGCAGCCTTGAGTTCAAACCCCAGTCCCATTTAAAAAAAAAAATTCAAAAGCCAATCATTTTTCACTGTGCCACCTGGTCCAGGTCACCATGCTCCCTCTCTGCCCCCATTATAGCAGCACCATGACCCAGTTAAGACCCAAACCAGCTCCTAGATCCCTGCTCAGTGTACCCCAGGAGCCCCCATTTGAGGCAAGTCCTTGTAGCCATCTTTAAGGCCTGCCTGCCCCCTACTCCAGAGCCTTCCTCTCTGGCTGCTCTGCCATTCCTCAAATGCATGCTGGTGGCACGCTCCTGCTTCATGGTCTCTGCATCTCCTCTGGCATGGTTTGCCATGAGCAAACCCTCACTCCTTCAGGTCTTTCCTCAAATGTCACCTTGGGAACTCTTTCCTGACCACCCTATTAAATCACCACACATGAATTCTCCTTTCCAGCGTTCACTGTCCCATAGCGTTCACTGCAATCAAATCCACGATGTGTGTTTACCGGCTACGCTCACTCACACTGTTTGTCAGCCCACCCTCACTCAGCCCAGTGAGCAGAGCCTGGCATAGAGAGGGCAGCCATAGAACCTGGGATGGATGGAAGATCAACAGCAGCAGGAGAGCTGAGGAGAACATACATAGCACCCACTGCAGTCAGGCATGATTATCAGCCAACTGATGGCTGTTAGGAGTTAGAACATGCACAGAATCTCCAGGGCAGTGTGTCATTAGCCCCATTTCACAGGGAAGGAAACTGAAGTCCAGTGATGTCAAAAAACATGTCCAGACTATAACTTGAACTGCAGATGACCCCAGGCAGGCTAGCTCCCAGGCACTAGCCCTGGGTGACTGAGTTAGGACCCCAGCCCATTCCTCCTGATCTCAGCCGAGCTCTCTCTCCCTTTGAGCTTCTGAACGTCATAGCTTCCTCTTTCAAGTCAAGCAAAGGACTTTGGGGAGAGAGGGTGGCTTGAGATGCAACAGATCAGGCAGGGTCCCAGGACAGAACTGGCTTTCATCTTTTCCATATGAAAAATTTCACAGTAAGAAAAAAGTAAGTGACACACATGAAAGTGTACTGTAAATCACTGTAATCCTTAAGAGCATTCCGTGACATTCAGATGAAAGAAATGTCATTCTGTGTAATTAAAGTACATAGCTGACTCAGCCCTCTTCTACCAGGGTTTCTGGGAAAAAATTATTAAGACCATTTAAAAGTGGCATTATTAACAGTGTGATTTGCTACAGTGCATGTCATTCTACTGGCTGTCCAAGGGAGCAGGAAGCCCAGCAGCAGGATTTCCCGAGTGAAGGCCAAGTGCCAGGGGTACAGCATTGTGGCCAAATGGAAATACAATATAAACTATGTGTGCAGTCTTAATTGTTTTAGTTGCTACATTTAAAAACTAAAAATAAACAGGTGCTATTAATATTTTGACTCTGGGGATTGAACCCAGGGCACTGCACACACTAAACATTCCCCAGGTTCAGATGTAATTATCTTTAATAATATTTTTTATTTATCCCAGTATTTTAAAATAATACATACAATCAAAAATTATTGCGTTTTGAACTCAAGTCTTGTTCTAAGTCTTCAAAATCTAGTATACACTTAGCAATAATAGCCCATCTCAATTCAGATTAGCCACCCTTCATGTGCTTCGTAGCCACATGTGGTGGCTGTAGTACAGGACAGCTTTCACAGTGTAGACTACGGTAGTAGGAAAGGTATGCTATCTTTGGGAAGCTATTACTCTACTTACTATCTTCCCAAGAAATGGTGGGTGTTTGTGCGGGCACCTGACACCCTTGGGTATCCTGAGACCTGTCTGTGTGTATGTGGCCAGCTCTGGGCAATGAACCAGCTGGGAGAACCACGAGGGGTACACACACAGGGCTCCCAGAGACAGCTTCACTTGCCCATCCCTGCCAGTCTACACCAGGCTGAACCTGACTGTGGGTCCTCCCTCCATCATTCATTTCTCTTTATTTACTCCTTTGGAGCCAATAAACACCATTCACCCTTCAAGGGCTCCTCATTGCCCTGCTTCCCCACCTGGTGTCCCCAAAGCTTGCCTGTGACTCTGGCTGCCCACTTACCCCTGGGTAGACGCCTGGTCCTCTTCAGATACTTGGTAAGGCAGAAGGGCATGCTGCAGGGAGCAGGTGAGAGGAGGGTGACCAGCGTAGCTGAGCCAGGTGCAGCTGAGTCAGGAACAGCACACAGGCACGCTATGTTCTAGGCAGTGCTGAAACTGCCAGTGCACTGAGCCTCCGGGTGCTGGGCTGGGGCCCTTTGACTCTCTTGGGGAACTTCTGCATTTCTCAGTGCCTGAAGGCTGGGAATGTCCAGGGGCAGGGCAAAAAGGACCAGCCAAGATCCGGGATCCCTGCGGGGCATTCCCCAGCTGTGGGGACTATTGAGGGGAGGTAGAGGAGACCACCTCTACTCTCCCTTGGTGCTCCAAAGTGATCCCCCTCACCTTCAGGCCTCCACTCAAGTGTCACTCAGAGGAATCTCCCTGCATGAGACCCTCTGCCTAGGAACCGCCCTCCTGTCCAAATACCCTTCCGCCACTTTTTCTCTATAGAACTGACCAGCTGGAAAGCAACTTGCTTGTTTGTACATGTGTTTATTGCGTGTCTCTGCTAAGGGAAAGCAGCCCTTGCCCAGTTCTTCCCAGCATTCCCAGGGACTAGTCCAGTGCCTAGAGCAGGGCAGGAGCTCAGTGAACAGCAGCAGGCATTGTGGGGCTCTGGAGGGCACTGTGGACTGACCCTCGATCTCTGTTAATTAAAATACCAGCTTTGACTAATTACCACCTGCTGGGCACTGTTCCAAGAGTTTGCATGTTTTAGCTTAATCTCCTCATGGCAGCCCTATATGGTGGAACAATCACAATACCCATTTTGGAGGTGAGAAAACAGAAGCTAAGGGAGGTGGAAGTTGAAGGTCACATAACTAGTAAGGTGGAGCTTCCCAACTAATCCTGGTCAGCCATGGGAAGTTACTTGCTAACTGGGCCCCTAAAGCATTGGGCACTCACACCCACTCTTGAGGGTTGAAGATTGGAACCCCCAGGTTGGTTGCTCCTGTCTGCATCCTGTGGTGGGCAACCTCTCAGATGCCTCCCCAGTCAGCGCTGCATTCACATCCTTATAGATCACCCCTCTTGATTGTGGGCTAGACCAAGTAACTTGCTTTTAGTGAATGGAATTTGGCAAAAAGTGACAGGATGTCAATTCTGAGATAAGGTTTCAAAGAGACCAGGACTTCTGTCTTGCTCTTTCACTTACTGGCTCTAGTGGCTGCCATGCTTTGGAGAGGCAAAGAACTCAGGGAAGTCACCCATCCACAGCCAGCAAGTGACAGAGGCGCTCCGTTCAATAGCCCACAAGGCACTGTCCTTACCGAGAGCCACGTGCTTGGGCTTGAAGCCCATCTGCCCTCAGCAGAATCTTAGATGGGGCCATAGCCAACGCTTGCATTGACCTGAAACTCACTCCCCAATTCCTGAGCCCACAGGATAAATGTGTGAGAAGCCCCTAAGTTATAGTGCACTCTCAGGTGCAGCAAGAGTTCATGAACCCAAAGCAGCCTTCCCCGACGTGGTCTGCAGCAGTAACAGAACAGGCCTGGGCAGGAGGACTGGTGCTGTGCACACTCACATCTCTCTCACTCATGACAGTCAGGAGGAAGAGGGGGATAAAGATGTTAAACAGCAGCCCCACCTACTGTGCACAGCTCTGGACCAGGTAATTAGATAGACTGGCATTTTATCTTCTCCATAACTTGTGAGACAGTGTTCCGATTCTGAAGGAAACTGAGGCTCAGAGGAATAAGCTGCCTTGCTCACAGTCACTGGTAAGAACTGGAAAGACCAGAATTCCCTGCCCAAAGCTGCTGCCCATTCTCGCCACTTTCTCAACCTGAGCTTCTGGGACCTGACCTTCTTCATGGTCTTACCTGACCCTTGGCTCCAGGTACCCTCTGAACTCTCACTGGTGCCTTCCAGAATCCACAGAAAGACTACTAGTGACAGCAGAGAAAGTGACCTGTATAAAGGGGCAGGGGCTACCACTTCATGCGTCTGTCTCCCAGTTCAGTGCAGTAACAAGGTGGGAGGGGTTTCCTACCTGTGTCCCATTCTAAGGAGTTACAAACCTGTCTGGAAGGTGCTGTGCAATGCACCTCTAAGGATGGGGGTGGGGTCAACGTGGCTCACAGACACCGAACTCTACTCACACTGAACTTCGAGTTGGTCTCCCCAGCTGGCCCTGGCTTGTCAGGAGAAACTACCTGCCAGCCCATCTCCAATGGCATGATTCCCCTCCAGTCATGTTGGGGTGTGACCATGAGACCTGGACAATAAGCATCTGCACATAGAGAGTGAGGCTTCCCATGTAGAAGTTATCTGAAAGACAAGGCATGCTCACTCAACAAATATAAGCAAGGTCCCAGTTCTGGAGGACAGCAGGATGCTGATCGGTCCCATTGTGCAGGCCTCAGGGATACCGACAGGTACAGGCTCCCAGGTCATGGTTCTGCCTCCTTCAGCTGGATCCATAGCAGGTGGTCATCTCTTAGGGGATAACTGGATTTTCTGCTTCTGCCTCCCTACTCAGGCTATGGTAAGTGGCTGCCTTCCTCCAGGGATGGAAGAAGGATGACAACCAAACTCTGTGTGTGGAGAAAGCCTTTCTCTGTGCTCTAAATGCACAGAGAAAATGAGACTAGGGAAGACCTAGGAGAGAGGACATGGGATAGCAGGCTGACACCAAGTAGGTGAAAGGTGGTCCTGTGGCTTCAGCATGTGCCACAAAATAAGTCTGACAAAAGGAAAGAAAAGCAGACTGGAAAGGAAGACAGAATTGCCAGGGATACAGGATGGGAGCAAAGAAAGCTGGTTCTCACTGTCCACCTCCCTAGCCATAGGAGCTCACACACAGTGCACTTTCTGCCACTCATGACAGCTCCCCCTGCCCACCAAGGTCTCAATAAACCTGGCCTTCCCACTCTGCTCCATTCCAGGGCTACGCTGTTATGGGTCCTGAGCTTGTTGGCTATCTCTCACGAGGTTGGTGCCACTGTTCCGTGGAGAGCCTCTTCCCTCCCAGAGGCCAGGAGAGGGAAGGTGCAGGATATCAGCAGGACAGGTGTCTGGTCCCCATGGCTCCTTAGGGTTCTGCCTGAATCTACCCCTTAGGGGCTCTATGAAGGTAACATCTGCCTTGGCCCAGAATCAAGAAAACACATACTCTGCATTTGAGAAGGTCAACAGGATCCAGTGAAGAATAGACAACACTGGTCCCAGCAGAATGGGGACCAGCAGAGTCCTCTGCCACCTGACCCCATCCCTGAAGTGACTACACCAGTCAGACCATGCTCAGCAGAGCAGTGTCTATGTCAGTGCTCATGGAAGCCCTATTGACTGCCCTTCCTCCTTGAGATGTACCCACTGAGATTTCTTTTAATTCTAGACCAAGGTCCCTGAACAGAAGAGTGTTGGGTGCTCATCTGGGGCTCCAGATGTCCCATATTAACATCTGACCAGATCCTCTTCTCTATAGTCAAGAGGCAGCAAAGTGGTTCACCTGGAAGAAGCAGGTCCCAAAGACATCCCTCCCCCAGTTCCAGGACAGAGATAGCCCCCATGCCCTGCCCCAGTGCAGCTGGCCCTGTGGCTTCCCATGGCTAGCCCTCCACCTTTTGGGGACTGCTCACACCCTGTCCTGGACACACCATGCAGTAGCTAGCACCTTTTGACCATCTGGAGCCTCATCAAATGTCACTCTAGTTGGACTAAGCAAGGTGGCAGCCATGGAGTGCTTGCTCAGTGTCTCAGAACTCAGTCAAGCCTGAGTGAGCCAGCACACAAACCCAGTGAGATGACGGGAGCAACAATGCAGGGGAACAGAATCAGCTGTGTCCATAAGTGAGGTGGAATCATATGGTCAGTAAAGGAAATGAGCACTGACCACACATTAAAGATTTTGAAAGAAGTGAAAACTAGCTGCCCTGAGACTAGTGACACAGCCACTGATACCTTGAGGGTCTTTGGCCATCTGGGAGGTGATACCTCATGTCTAAATGAGAGCATCTCCATTCCAGGGTTGTGTCCTGCCTGGGGACACTTAGTGGTCATCCTGCAATGTGGAACCACCAGGTCGAGGATAGCGGAGTGGGTGGAGGCAAGCCCCTGTCTTTGCCTACACTGCTTGCCCTAAACCACTTTGATGGCATCAGGACACCTCTGGCCAGCTGGCCTGGGGCAGGGCATGGGGACTCTTTCTCTATCCTGGATTATGGGACAGGGAGGGGGTTTGGGACCTGCTTCTTCCTCTGGTGGCAGCAGGGAGGTGGGCTATTTCCTGCAGCTGAAAGCATGTTGGCACAGGACCTCAGCAGTCACAGGCAGCTTTCCTGTCTGCCCAGGTTTCTCCTCAGCTACTGGGAGGAGCACCTTTAGGGGCTCACAGGTCACACAGGGGACCTGCAGCCTGAGTCACTGGAGAAACCGAGAAAGGTACTTGACAAAATTTAACATCCTCTTGGATAAAAAATTCTCCATTGAAGGGGAAGAGGTGGGTTCCTCTTCCACATAGATGTCCTCCAGACAACAGTGTGTTTGGTGGAGAGGCCCTTCCAGCAAGGCCACTACCACCCAACTCCACTACTTAACACTTCCCTAGAAGTCTTAGCCTGTGCAAATGGGCAAGAGAAGCAACACACACTATGAAAGCAGAAAAGAAGAATGTGGTGACATTATTACTGCTATTATTTTTTTCAGGCTGTCTGTTCATATATGTGGAAAATCTAAGTCAATGAACTAACAAACCATCACAAGCAATAAAAGAATCCAGTCCGTTAGCCAGACACAAAGTTAGTGTATGGAAATCATAATCTACTTGTAAATTTGAAGAAATAGAAATGGATACCATGTGTATATGGAGGAACACAACACAATAAGATGCCAATCCCTGCTAATTTAGTGTACAAACTTAACACAATTAAGATACTAATAGCAAAAATTAGCAGATCATTAAAAAAATGGAAGTCCAACCAGCCTTACTAAGTATGAAATAAGAGTACAGAGCTACAGTTAATTAAAACCACATGGTACTGATAACATGATCAAGATAGACTCAAATGGGAGGTGGGAATATATCGAGTTATTTCAAATAGATGAATACATGATGGATCATTTACAACAAAATAGAAATTCACAACAGATCAAAAATTAAAAGCAAAGCCATAAAAGCACCAGACTGAACCAGGAAAGAAATTGTGTATAATCTGAAAGTGGAGAAGACCTTTTGAAGTATGACTATAAAACTAGAGGCCAAAAGATGTGTCTGCATAAATCAAAAATATTTACATAGTGAAAAACTGAATGACAAAAGGAGAGGAAGTGGATATGACTTGGTAAGGGATGTTTTCCAGGTACTGAAAAGAAATAAATGACAGGTTGGAGGAGTAGCTCAGTGGTGGAATGCATGCTTAGCATGTGCAAGGCCCCAGGTTCAACCCCAGCACACACACACACACACACACACACACACACACACACACACAAACACACACACACACACACACACACACACACACGGGGCCAAGTGTGGAGGTGCACGTCTGTAATCCTAACAGGCTATAAGGCAAAACTATCTGAAAACAAAACAAACAAGCAAAAAACACAGGAAGACGTATTTTGTGTCTAGATTTGGAATGTTCTCACACTTAACAGAAATGATGTTAAGTGAAAAAAAGCAAAGGAAAACCAATCTGCTATCATATTTGCAATGGAAGAGGGAGGGAGGAAGAGGAGAAGGAAGAAGGATATGAGATGTACTTATTTGTTGGAATATGTACAAAATCCGAAAAGAGAAAGGAAGCATTTGAAACAGAGGTTCCTCTGGGGAAGGTGGGAGGCACGGAAGCAGGAAGCAGGGCTTTTTGCCTTTGATATTTGCACTACATTATTGCCCATTTAAAATGCTAAATGCAAACAGGCTTTCATACAAAGGAGAAACGGGCGAAGCAAACCTCAAACCAGGTACTCCAGATGGGCGAGGGCAGTGAGCAGGCCTGAGCTTCTGCATTTGCCTGTGCAGGGCCTCCAGCACCTGAAGTCCTCACAGCTGGTTTCCCAGCTCCCTGGGGCTGGGGGCAGCTGGAAGCACCGACCTAGGAAGGATGGTGACGAAAACAGACAAACCCTTACCCTGTTGGTAGACTTTGGCACACCCTGTTTAGGGAATAATTTACAGAATCTGTGGAAACTTTAAGTGCCCCATCAATTCATTCCTGGACAATTACTTTTCAGATAAATTTACACATATGCATAAAGAGGTAGTAAGAGGAGGTATGGCTCAAGCGATAGAGCTCCAAGCGTGAAGCCCAATTCAAACCCCAGTCTCCCCCTACCAAAAAAAAAGAAGTAGCAAAAATAAACTGGGAACAACTTAACCTTCCATCAAGTTAAATAAATAATAACACAGCCATCCCTCCGCATCAGCAACGGATTGCTTCCAGGACCTCCTATGGATACTCAGATGTGTGGTGGATGTGCAAGTCCCTTATATAGAATGGCCTGGTATTGAAACAGGACCCGTGCACATCCTCCACACCCTTACATGGCCTCTAGACAACTAGTCATACACTGTAAATGCTGTGGAACGCGTTATGTGGTATTGTTTAGGGAATAATGACAAGAAAATATGTCTATATGCTCTACATGGGTGCAATTTTTCATGAGAATATTTTAATCTACAGTTGGCTGAATCCAGGGATGGGAATCCCACAGATATGCAAGGCCAATTACACTACTTTAATAAATCATAGGCATACATCCAAACAACCGAAAGGTGGTGAAGCTGTGTGAAGATCCATTATTATGTGGGAGAGCAAACTCCAGGTGAAGAGAGGCTTCCACTTACATAACAGTGGCCTCCCCATGGATAGATAAGCCTATTTGTTAGGAACAAGTAGGAGGAACCCACTTGGCTTGCTTCAGGGAGGAGGAGGAAGGGCCCAGGAGCAGGGGAGAGACTGCCTTCTCACTTGAAGGCTCTGTGAAGGGCCCCTGTATGTTCTCAGGGGACACATGAGTCTCTTAAATAAGGATTGTGTTTTTCTTCCCATTAAGAGAGGCGGCAGCTGGTGTGACTGGCCCTGCAGACGTTGAGCCTGCACTTTGGCAGCTGTTAATTTAGGAAAATGCCCTAAATGTTCTCGCAATGGTCTTTGTTTCAAGTTCCCCTTTTGGCACCCATCATTGAGCACAGTTTCATTTCGTAAAGCGGCATCTCCCTGGGAATCTTCTCTCGTGGTTTTGGGGATGTTTGGGTTTTCAGGGAATCTGTGTATGGTCTTGCCACCATGGGAGAACTGGGGTTTAATCTTTCTCCCAGGGACAATTGCAGAAGTGATGCGGTGTGGGGCAGGCTGGGGAATGCCTGGCTTCAGGGAGGAGGGCTGCCTCTGAAGTGCAAGGCAGATAGACCTTTCCCTTCCCCAGCCAGAATCCCAGCTGTGGCCTCTCCAGGGTCTCAGGACCTGCCAGGACTTACTGCTTCACTGGGGTTCTCATGGAACTGAGAGCACCCCTGCAGCCCAGGCAGCTAGCTACTCCCCCTCTGCCTGCCTGCTGGCCCCTGGTGTACCATGTGCTTCCCCTCTTCTCCCCCGGCTTTGCAAATGCAGATAAATGTCTTTCTCACCTGACCACCTGGTTAGCTCCCGCTCATCCTTCAAGACCCCTTCAAACATCCCTACTTTAAAATTCCCTCCGTACCCAATCCCAGCTGCCTTATCCCTTTCTCCCTTCCACAGGGAATTATTGAAGGTCTACTACATGCCACACACTATGTGTCGGACAGAAACTTCAGAGAGATGAATACGGCGGCTCTCAGCTGCCACTGTCACCATGACAACCATGCCACTGCGCCACCACTCTGCTACCACTAAGCACTCTGCTCAGCAACTCTGTGAAGGACACACTATTATCATCTCCCAGTGCTCCGGAGAAACTAAGGCAGTGGGAGGAAGCTGCAACTTGCATCCAAGTCCCCTCCTCAGTCCATGTCCCGCTGCAACAGGCCCTCTCCCCTAACACCTCACAGAGGGCCTGGCTCCAGGTGGGTCCCTCAGCAAAGCCTGTTAACTGACCAAGACACTGCAGGCCAGTGGCCAGCTGCTGTGACATAGGGAACCAGGTGGCACCTGTCTAATATGGGTTGCTATTGAGAATTGGTTGCTATTTTGCCCACTAACACTGTGACTCTTACTCCAGGTTCCCCAAATCAAAGTATGAGCAAGGGCTCATGAACAGGAAACTATCCCCGGACAGCAGGGGGAAAGGCCCCACACAGATGGGTGCTGGGTCAAGCTGGCTGCTGCTCTGGAGGCCTGGAGATCTGTCCTTCCAACCCTGGGACCAAAGGAGAGCAGGTACCCCTGGCTTCAGTAATCTACTGGCCAAGGGTGGTCTGGGGGCGGGGATCTTTGACTCTCCCCGCCTCTGGAGGGCTGGTAGGGCAGGAGACACCAGATAGGCATCATAGCAGGTGGCTGGGGCTTACAGGGTAGACAGGCTGTAGTGCATGGATGAACAAGACAGGTTCAAGCCCCTTCTTGGAGCCTACTCCAGGGGTGAGCTCTGTAGGTGGGGAGGGAGCAATGAAGGAGATAAGCTCAGGTGGAGCAAGAGCTGCCTGGCGATGGGTGGGCTGCTCCTTAAGCAGTGTGTTGGGGTGGCGGGGGCGGGAGGGGGGGGGCGTGGATCCCAAGCTGAGAAAGAGACAGCTGCCTTTCTTGCACAGATCTAGCTGAGGCATGGTGAGATGGGGGTAGGAGGACAGCAAGTGCCCTGAGCTGGGAAGTGACAGGAGGTGAACAGAAAGAGCTCAGGACTCAACCTTGAACTCTCTGAGTGGTGATGGAAATGAAGTCCAAGAAAGGGGAGGAGGCTTCAAGTTCTGGGGTGAGTGGAACCCAGGCAGGTGGAAAAAAGGGGGTGTCCCAAGTCCCACCCCACCCTGCTTCCCTTGTCTCCAGAAACAGTACATTTTAGACTAAATAAACAAAAACCACCCTATAATTGTGGGCACCAAATTTTTTTAATGCTGGTGGTGTCCCCCCACCCTGTCACCCGCCTAATTGGTTCAGAAGCTTGATAAACCCTAATCCCACACCAGGCTCCTCCTGCCCGGGGCTCCAGCCTGGGTCTGGTCCCACAGGCTGGCTTCAGGCCAGGATGCTAGGCAGGAACTGCCCATCTCCCCCAAGAGCTCAAGCTGGATTCTCAGGGCCACCAGGAGGTGGCAGCCAGCCAGCTGCGTCTGCTTCTCCATTCCCTGACACTGTGACCTCACGATCCCTGAGTCCTGCACTGTGTTAGGAACTGGAGACGAAAGTGATGCAGACGTGGGCGGGGTCCTCAGTGAGCCACTGAGGGAAAACAGGTCTGCAGCAGACCTGGAAGGCAAGTTAGTGAAGGCAACACCTACACCATCTGTCCTGTACTCCAAGGTCGCACATCTTGGCCCCTCTGCCCTTTATTATGGAGGTGGCAGTGGAGTCTTAGCCCAAACCCAGGGCCTCAACCCCTCCCCCAACCCTGCATCATAAAAGCTCCAGGAAATCACATGGGAGGAAGGGAACATGGCTGGCCCTTCCTACTTACTTCCAAAAAACCTGGGAGTGAGTAGAGGAGGAATTTCAGGGTAAATGGGTTTTGCCTGACTTTGACCTCTTTCCTCAGCCTACCTGGACAGGTAGTGGACGAGGAGGGCTGCATAGAAGAGGCAGCCCCAGAGATATAATGAAAGGCCTGCAGTAGTTCTGCTGACTGGAGGGAAGGGCTGAGGAGAGAGAGGCCCAGGGGAAGTGATGTATCACACAGAAGAGATGTAGGTGGCCAGGGTTCAAGGTGCTCCCCCTTACCCTAGTTCGGCTCCTCCCTAGCTGGGCATATCCCCTTTATTTGAAGGGCCACCATGCATGTCACTGCAACTGGTTCTACTGAGGTCAAATCTCACAGGGGCACAGGACCTTAGTGCTTTACCACACAAATTGTTTAGTCCTTAAAATAAGAAAAGAAACAAGATGCTATATTTATAAGCTCCCTGGAGGCTGGGTATACAACCAGATGAGTAAGAAGTGGTCTTGCTAATGACAGGATGAAGTTTAGCATGTTCACTATTACCCAGCACCACTCCCTAGCACATCTAGGAGGCACCCATTCACGTTGTAGTCTAAATGAATGCTGTGCCCTCTGGAGGCCACCACTCATACTGCAGTTTACATGTATGGCGTCCCCTAGAGTTACACACTGGAAGGGCCTAGATGCTCTCACATTCGTGCAGAAAGACAACCTTGAGGCAGGTCTTATCCACAGAAGGAAACTGCCCAATCTCCCAGCAAGAGGGTCAAAGCTGAGATATTTCCTGTTGTCTACCTGACTCTAAGTCCAGTGTTGTCCCCTTCAACAGAGCTCACAGGGATAGGAACAAGGCTCCAACTCTCCAGCCTCAAGGGCCTCCTGTCCTCCTCAGTCCCAGCTGCAGGGGCAAGGTTCAGCCCTAACCTTGGGGAAATTCCTTGAAAAGTGACCTTGTTCCCAAGGTTCTTCATCACCTTGGACAGCCTCATTTGAAGAATCTTGACTTACAGAACCAAGATAGCTGCCACAATCAGGGTGACCACCTGTCTCTCCCAGGAGCAGAAATTACAGCAACCTTGTTTATTCACAACTTGCTTATGTGGTGGTCCAGGGACAGAGAAGCAATGAATGGAAGCCAAAGCAGGTAAAGAGCACATCAGCACAGACCTTACTCGGGGCATGCTTACTCTTATTTTACACACATTTCTAACATGCATGGCTCACTGGTTTCATGGTCCATAGTTTATAGATCAGATAGCAGGTAGGTAAAAAGAGGACTGGGAGAGCTAATACAGAGTGAAAATTTATCGCAACAGAAGTGAGGGCTGACAGCAACAGAAACAAGATTCCAGGATTCAAAAAGAGGAACTTTGAGGGCAAAGTGAGCAACACCCCAACAAAAACCAACCATTCAAACATGCACAGAGTGACAAGTCTCCCTCCTACCCGAGGCTTCAGTGTGCCAGACCCTGGCACAAAGAAGTGGCTGTGAGCAGCCTCCTACGGGTCCTTATATGACAGTCATCTTGCATTTGTAGATGTGCTGGAGACTCCAGGATGACAGGCAGTCCCCCAGGGAGTTCACAGTGTCAAGTGGGGCTGAGCACAAGAAGCCACAAAACCTCCGTTTATTTTGCAAGTCAAAGGTGAGGTGTGAAAAGTCAGGTTGACACGTGGTCCATTCTGAAGGCCCAGAGTGACTAGGATTAGTCACTCTGTTCAGCTGGCTATCCCAAAAGCCACAGTGTGAACTGCTAATGGTGACACTACTGACATCCCATGGGAAGAAAGCACTCCCAAGAATGCCCCTTGGGACTGCTGAGGCAGGGGAAGAGGCATCTGGGGGACACGGCTGTCCATCTAATGATGAAACTGGGCACCAACACACAGAGAGCTGGACAGGGTAGAGCTTTCATTCTCCAGGGCTTCTGATCACCATAAGCTCTGGGTGAGGCCTGATGCCCAGGCCTAGCATAGGAGGATGAAGACACTACACTTGTGCAGGCAGCCGGGAGAAGGCCCAAGCATCCTCACAGAGAAAGCTGCAGGCCATCCCGCGTTCCCTCAGCTGCCAGCTGAGCTGGGGGGGGGGGTCCTGCTCTAGGCCAGCGACTATGCTGGACCCCAGGGCCTCACCCAGGAGCACCCAATACAGGGGGCACAGGCACCCTGGTCAGCAAGCAGCCGGGGTGCCCTCCAGCAGAGGCCAGACAGGAGCGGGCACAGCGGAGCTTTGTTCTGGCCCCGCCACCCCGTGGCTGGGCAGACGCTCTGTGAATGGCACTGTTGTGGTATTTTAAGAAGATTCTACAAATAGCACTCGCGCAGAATGGACCTCAGAGCCAGGCTCATGAATGCTGCACGCGAGGGCGGCCGCCTGGGAGCTCTGGCCAGCACAATGGGGCCTCACGGTGGGGGGGGGGGCAGGGCAGGATGCTGGGTGACCCTGGCCCCTTTCTGCGGCTCAGGGCCTCACTTCCTCCAGGCCCCAGGGAACCCCCCCACCCCCACCCCCGCCCCGCATAGCCCAGTCTCCCAGTGGCTCCCAGTTTATTGGGGTGAGTGGCTTCCTGGGCTTTCTGAATAATGGGAGAGGGCTGTGGTATCCCTTCCACGCCTGCCACTCCGGATCTCCAGGCTCTAACGATGTCCTATGGGTCAAAGAGAAGGGGGGCACAGGAAGGAAGGATGGCCTTCATCAGAAATCACTTTATTAGGTAGCCAGAGGAATCTCAAAGACCCATTGTCCTAGCAGTCAAGGACCATGAACTGGAATCTTTCCAGAAGAGTCCATTCTGGAGACTTAGAGGACAGCTGAGAGAAGAGAAAGAACACAGATTTTGGAGTCAGTAAGAGCTAGGTGAAAAGACAGCTCTCCTGGGACATCTGGGTGGTCTAGTTAAGTTATTTACCTCTCACAGTCTCTAAGTCTTGTCCTTTACAGTCAACATGGCAAGGGTGAGGAAGGGCACATGGCACACGCTGTGTGAGACCAGAAAACACTTGGTAAATGTTTGTCTGGCTTCATCCCAAATGAGAGACCATTCATCTAATGCACACATGCGTTCCAGGTCTAACATACAGCAGAACCACGACTGAGAACATGGCAGGCATCCAGGAACCGCTCTTTTTTTTTAATTTATTTTTATTTTTATTTATTTTTTAGTGGAACTGGAGCTTGACCCAGGGTTTGCAAAGCAGGCACTCTACCGCTGGAACCACACCTCCAGTCCATTTTTTTCTGATTATTTTGGAGATGGGATCTCAAAAACTACACCTGTGCTGGCTGTGAACCTCAATCCTCCCGATCTCTGCCTCCCAAGTAGCCACGATTATAGGCGTGAGCCATCTCACCAGGCCAGGGGACCCATCTTGATCCCACAGTTTACACACATCAGGGCTGTGGAGTCAATAAGCGGGGTACAGGAAGCCTGGGTGGGGCGACAGAGAGCGTCAGGGCCTGTGGCAAAGTGGAGGAGCAAGGTCCAAGACTCGTTTGTCACTTAGGGTACTTGGAAAACATCTGAGGCAATAAAAAAAGAATCACTTAAGAAAGACGTGCTCCAATCTCCCAGCACATTTGTAAGCTGGTGGCCAAATCCATCAGCTATGTCAGAGGTATCATGGGAGGGCAGCACCCTCTCACCTCCTGGCATTGAATGACTGGTATTCACGGAGTAGGGACAGTGTGACACCTGTTCCATACGTAGCCCACACAGTTCTGAGCACAGAGCTCTTGCTCCAGCCATGAGGGCTAAATGGGGATGAAGCTAGGAGCCCTGTTCAGAGCCAAGAGCACAGAGGCCACAGACTCAAGGCCTCTGAAAGGGCCAGCGGCATGCTCCATGGCCTCACGTCACTTACATCCTCTTTTTCATGGTGCCAGAGATGGAACCCCATGTCTCACACATGCTAGGCACGCGCTGTACCACTGAGCTACACTCCCAGCCCCACTTTGGGTTTTTATAAAACCTCACATGAAAAATGCAAAGGCCAGGCCAGGTGATCTCCAAGAACCACTGGGCTTCACCTGAGCCTGCAAGTGACATCTAACAGTTGCCTCAAGTCCACCACCAGCACAAAGGACGGTGAGGGTGGGCACCCTCCTCCCCTCTCCTCCAGGCTTGTCCCTGGGAAAGACCCTGCTTGGGTCAAGGCAGGAAAGGACTAGCCTGTGGGTAGACAGGTGACTCAACACGGCAGCCAGGGTCTCACTAAGTCATAAGGTGCTGGTTTATCCAGCAGGAAACTGGTGTTTGGTAGTGGCAGACACTGACCCTACACCAGTCCCTTTCTCCGGCCCTCACTGCTTCACGAGAACCCTGTGAAGCTGTGCTCAACCTGCCAGGGGACCAAGGCCTAGCAAGCCCAGGCATGTGCCCACAGGCCCAGCATGCCAATGTGGCAGAGTCAGGATTTGAGCTTCGACTCCAAAGCCGTTCATGCTCCCCTGTCCTGCAACCTCTGAGGAGCTGGTGTCATCTCCAAACAAGCCATGCCCCCGACACAGCTCTCTGTCTGACTCTCATGGGTAAACTAAGGAAGAAGAGCTGCCTAATCTCAAAAGTTCTCTCCCCACACCCTGTGCAAGGCTCTCTGCCTCCAGAGGAAGTTGATGCAGACGTGGTCTGTATGAAGATCTCCACAGTGGCTGTGCAGACCCAGGACCTGTGGGATGGAACAGATCAAACTCCAGCATTCTAGATGGTCCTAGTGGGCCAGGCATGGATAATTCAGGTGCTGGATGGCAGGGATGTGGAGGATCCCAGGAATGTTGGGGTGGTAGAGGAGAACTTGTCAGCCTGTGACAAACTTCTTCACTGTTCTGCTGAGCACCATCTGAATCATGACCTACTGTGGAGCCCCCGGGTGGGAAGGGATCAGAGCACCTGCTGCGTGCAGGGCACCCCTTGGGAAATCTGAGGAGCTGGGCTAGGGTGACTGAAAGCAGGTAGAGGGCTCCACACAGTCCCTGGTGTGCACCTCATGTTCTGTACTTGCAGACAGTCCCACGTGGCAGAGGCCACTGTGAGATTGCTGATGACTGTCAGACCTGAAGTCGTAAAAGACTGGATGTGGCCCAGGATCACGATGCCTGCTCCTGCATGGCGCTGGTGCATCACTGAGTTCATGAACATCCTCTCGCTGTTCGTGCTGTGGCTGCCAGTGTCCACAGAGGGACTGCCTATCAGAGTACACCACTCACTCCCCAACCTGGCTTGGTCTGAGAAGACTTGGGAGACAGGGACAGGCTACACCCCAGGAGGAACTCAGATAAGGATAGGCCCTGTGCGTGACGGGTCCTCAGAGAGGAACCTAGCCTGGCTAAAGCCACAAAGGAAAGGAGAAGCTGCTCGTCTGCACCTGACCTCTGACTCCTTCCAAACTGGATGTGATAGGGGATGTGCCAGTCTTTCAGTTTCAGGTTTCACTAGAGAAGGGTGCATGTACTCTTCTGGATCTCTCTGCTGCTCCCCACTGCTGTCGCAACAGAGAGACTGGGCGGCACTAACATGGGGCAGTTTGGGGGACAGGCAGCCTGGGTAGGCATCCCAGTTCTGAGTGGCCTTGGATGGGGAGACTCAGGTTCCTGATCTCTAAGGAAGAGACTAGGGACAGAATGTACTCGAGGGTTGCTGTGAGGAGTAAATGAACTCTTGCATACCAATATAGAAAGTGCTCAGGCCAGGTCTCGACACATAGTGCTGTACATATTATAAATGCTGTTATGTCAGCAAAGCAACACTGGCCTCATCTACTTTTTAGAGTCTCACCCTAAGTCACAAGCCAAATAATATTTGCATTACTGGGCATTTCTGTGGGCCAGAGCCCTAGTATAGAGATGCCAGTTAATTCTTCCCTTAACACAACTGGGTGAGGTTGTTGGTGTCCCTATTTATAGACAAAGATACCTCTTTTTTCTCAAAGGGGTAACCTGTCCCCAACACTGCATGAACTATGGCAGAGTCAGAGTTCAGAACCAGGTCTGTCTAACTCCAAGTTTTATCACCTTCTAACATTTCACACCAACTCCTTGAGCCCAAGCCCCTGGGCACCTTAACTCACCTCTACGTCCCCCCTTAACACCCAGTTAAAGTTTAGGTAAGAAAGACAAGAGTTGAGTGCCGGCACACATATGTTGGTATGAATTGGCTTCTCAAAAAACCCATCCCCAGGGCATTGTCATAATTTGACCTGTTTTGCAACTCCCTGAAAAAGCCCCTTTTACAGACTACTGTCATTATTTCATTCCCAGCTCATTCTTTGGGGGGAAACCCTACTTTCAGAGCATTTGTTGGAAAGAATAAGCAGGAATTCTTTAACAGTATAGCTGTTAAAGTCAAGACAAACAGGAGTTGGCCAAAACGTAAAAGCAAGATCTTTTAAGATCTTTTAAGTTTCCAGAAAGAACTGGAAACTTTGAAAAGCTCTGATATAATCCTGGAGATCCAAAGGCCATGTGTGTGCACATATGCAAGAAAGACCTGAGAGGGAAGGGAAGGTAAAACTGATTGGCAGAGTTGCCTTTATATTATCTACAAAAAATTATAAGACATACAAAGAAGCAGGAAAGTGTGGCCTGTACACAGGAAAGGAAGTAGCCAGTAGAAACTGACCTTGACCCAGCTCTTAGACTTACTAGGCAAAGTCTTCAAACAGCTACCATAAATACACTCGAAGAACTAAAGAAGCCATGTGTAAAGAATTAGAGGTAAGGATGTCAATGATATCTCACCAATTACAGAATATTGATAAAGAAATATTAAAAATTCAGTTTAAAAGTATAGTAGCAACTAAACAATTCACTATAGGAGTTCAACAGTAAGGACAAAAAAAATCAGTAAACTTGAAAATAGGCTCATTGAGAATATCTACTCTGAGGGGAAAATCTAGAGAGAAATAAACAGAACCTGAGCAGCTGATGGGACACCACCAAGTATACCAACATACAGATAATGTGAATCCTAGGAGGGAAGAGGCAAAAAAATGGTGGAAGGATAAATGATGGCTGAAAACTTCCTGATGTTTAGAAAATCATCTTCTACTAAAGAGTCTCCATGAACTACTACGAGAACACACACTTAGACATCTAATAGGTAAGTTGACCAAGACAAAGAAGCTTGAAAGAAGCAAAAGAAAATGATCTGTCACACACAAGGGATTCTCAATTAAATTAATAGTTGGTATCTTTTTGAACACCATGGAAGCCTGAAAGCAGTGGGATTATTTCAAAATACTGAAAGGGAAAAAAAAAAAAAGTTTACCAGCCAAGAATTCTATGCCCAGCAAAACCATCCTTTAAAAGTGAAGACAAAAGCAGAAGCTAGTGGCTAATGACTGTGATCCTAGCTACTCAGTGGCAGAGATCAGGAGGCTCTTCGTTTGAAGCCAGCCTGGGCAAATAGCTACCAAGACCCTATCTCGAAAATATCCAACACAAAAAAGGGATGGTGGAGTGGCTCAAGGTGTAGGCCCAAAGTTCAAGCCCCAGTACCACAAAAAAAATGAACACCAGATAAATGAAAACTATAAATATTCAGTTCTCCATCCTAGCAGGTTTGTCCTACAAGAAACTATAAAAAAAGACCCTCAAGTGAAATAAAAGAACATTAGATGGTCACTCGAATCCACAGCAGGAAATAAAGAGCAGTTAGATATAAAAGATAATAAATATGTATGTAGTAACTTTTTCTTCTGTTTAAAAGGTAACTGCATAAAGCAATGCTTGCAAAATTGTGGTAGTGCATAAAGATGTATTATTATGACTGTGGCATAAAGGAGGGGACAGAGCAATACTGGAGCAAATTTTCTGTGTATTACTGAAGTTAAGATAGCATTAGTATGAATTATACTATTTTAAATTAAATAACACCCAGAACAACTATGGAAACAACTAACATAAAATACTGTAAAGAAACAATGAGAGAATTAAAACGATATGTTAGAAAATTTCTATTTACTATAAAAAAATGGTAGTAATAGAAGAATACAGAACACAGAAGACCTGACTACAGAAAACAAACAGCAAAACAGCTAACATAAGTCTACCTTATCAGTAGTTATATTAAATATAAATGGATTAAATACTCCCACAAAAAAGCAAAGATTGGTGAATGGATTTTTTTTCAAATGAGCAAACAATATGCTACTACAAGAGAAATTCAAATTCTGAAACACAAGTAGGTTGAAAGTGAAATGACTGGAAAAGATATACTATTCAAACAGTACTGAAAAGAGAGCTAGTGGGTATATGAATATCAGACAAAACAGACTTAAAAATGTTGCTAAAGGAACATTTTAAAGATACAAAGGTTGATGTTGCAGGAAGATGTAATAACTACAAGCATAAATGTCCCTAATAACATGGCCCCATGAATTTAAAGTGGACATAATTGAAGAAATATTCAATAATAATTATTGGAGGCTTTCATGCTTCTTTTTTCAACAATGGAACTAGGCAGAAAGTCAACAAAGAAACAGAAGATTTGGAGAGAAAGAGGAAACACTCAGACCTAACATACATGTAGAGAGTACTCCAACACCACCAGAACACACAGTCTCCAGTGAACATGGAAGATACTCCAGAATAGATAATATACAAAACCATAAGCAAACCTTTAAAAATTTGAAGACCTTACTGAAATAAATTATAAAAATATGCCCTCTGACTTCCAAGGAAAGGAATTAGAAATCAATAAAAAAAGGAAATTTGGGTAATTCACAAATATGGAAAGTAAACAACTCCCTCATAAATCCCCAAAGAAGAAATCACAACAGACATTTTAAAAACTATCTGATGAATGAAAATGAAAGTACAACATACCAAACCTTACAGGATGCAGTGAAAGCGTACTTAGAGGATATCGGTATAAACATCTATATAATAAAATACAGAAATATGTCTATTTTATACAATATAGAAGGATCTCAAGTCAATAATCTAATCTTACATCTTAAGAAACTAGGTAAGGAACAAACAAACCCAAATTACTATTATTATTAATTGGACTGGGTTTTGAACTCAGGGCCTCCTGCTTGCTAGGCAGGTGCTCTACCACTAGGGCCTCTCCACCAGCCCACCAAATCCAAATCAAACAGAGGGAATGAAATAAGATTAGAGTAGGGATGAACAAAGCAAAGACAGGGAAAATCAACAAACACAAAAGTTGATTCTTTGACGAGATCACCAAGTTTGACAAACTTTAGCTACACTGACCAAGAAAACGAAGATATCTCAAATTATTAACATCAGCCATACAGAATAAAAGGGATTAAAAGGGAATAATATGAACAACCAGTTGTCAAGAGATTATATGACTTAGATGAATTAGGCAAATTCCTAGAAAGACACAAACTACTGAAACCAACTCAAAAGAAACAGAAAAATCTAAATAAACCTTTAACAAGTACACAGATTGGATCGATAACTTACACATTCCCAAAAAGAAAAGCATGGGGCCAGGGGGCTGCACTGGTAAATTCTACCAAGCATTCAATACAACTACTCACAAACTCTTCCAAAAAATTCCTTCTATTCAGTCAGTACCTCTCTGATAATAAACATGAAAATATCACATGGAAACTACAAGCCTGAAATATCCTTCATGAATACAGTCATAAAAAAATCCTCAAAAAAATAAGCTAGCAAAATATAATCTGAATCAGCTGATTAATGGGAAAGTAAAATGTGGTACATTCATATTATGAAATACTATTCTGCCATGAAAAGGAATCAGGTCAGGTGTAGTGGTGCACATCTCTAATCCCAGTTACCTAGAAGGCAGAGATAGGAGGATTGAGGTTCAAGGCCAGACTGTGGAAAAGTTAGCAAGACCCTATCTCAAAAACAAGCTGGGAGTGGTGGCATACACCTATGATCCCAGTTACTCAGGATACAGAGGTAGGAGGATCTCGGTCCAAAGCTGACCCGAAAAAAGCTTGAGACTCTTATCTGAAAAACAAATGAAAAGTGAAAAGACTGAATGTGTGGCTCAAGTGGTAGAGTGCTTGCCTGACAAGTGCAAGCCTCTAAGTTTAATCTTCGATACGACCAAAAACAGAAAAAGAATGAAGTAGCAGTACACGAATAAACAATGAAAACATTTTGGTAAGTGAAAGAAGTCAACACAAAAAGCCATACATCATGGGAAAGTAGTTTTGAGGCTGCCTGGGGCTTCAGAACGGGATGGGAGAGGGGGATGGTAGAGCTGTCTGAGATGGGAAGTGCTGATGGGCGTGAGGTTTCTTTTTGGGGTAATGAAAATGTTTGAAGTTAAGACTGCGGTGCTGGTTGCACAATTCTAGGAATATATTAAAAGCCGAATACTCTAGATGGACGAAGTCTAAGGTATAATACATCTCAATAAAGACATTCGAGAGTCCAGTGATGGGTTTTAGGCAGAAGAGTCCTTCAAAAGATAGAAATCCAGGTAGGTATGCGTGAGCCACATAGCCAGGTGGAGTGAGGGGGAATAAGAGGAGCTGTTTTAAGGGGTTCCCTTCATTTGAATGCTCCCTATTTTAGTCCCAAGATTCCTGGAGGGGGTCCCTTACAGGTTCAAGGACCCACAGACTAACAAGATGAAAAAACATACCTCCAGGCATTTCTGTCCATGTCTCTTCTGGAGTTCAGGGCTCTGAAGGTGTACGGGAAGTTTTTTGTCCTAATGGCCAAGGTCAGGAATTTAGGCCTTTCTAGGACTGGTTCCCCTCTGGGACCCTTTTCCCAACCCTGAAGGCTGGCAGTGTTGACCTTGGCCATGTGCTAGTTAAACAGACCCACCCATAAGCGTGGTCAAAGGAGGGCTGCTAACCTATCCATGTATCTTACAGCCCTTCTCCCAGAGGGACAACTATTGAACTCATCATCCAAGCCATTGAGAGGTGGCACTGGGCCTGCTGATGCCCTGCTGCTAGGAGCCCAGAGCAGTTCTGAGTTTCCTCAAAGAATCGTCTGAGATTCAAGGGACCCTAGAGAGCACCCAGGCTTGCCTTTTTCAATCTTTCCAGATGAAGAAACAGGTTCCAAGTGGCCACACAGCTAGTAAAGGGCAGAACTAGGACTATCCCTGGGATTTCTGAAAATCCTTGAGGTTGGTACGCCCATCCCTATTTACAGGTGGGAATGCAGAGACTTGGGGAAATGGTTTTGGTTTTTTTGGCAGCACTGGGGTTTGAACTCAGGGCCTCACACTTGCTAGGCAGGCACTCTTACCACTTAAGTCACTCAGCCAGCCCAGGCTCCGGGAGGGAAATGACGAGTGATCTGGCTAGGAAATGGAACCAAATGCTCCGCCTGAGGCTGGATCCCATTTTGAAGAACCCACAGGACTGCTGCCCAGATACTTGAATGGGGTAACAAAGGACACTTCTCAAAGACAGAGTGGGACCTGTGAGAACCCCAAACCAGGAACAGGAGGCCTCAGGGCTCCACCCCAGAACACCAGTTGTAGAACCACAGGGCTCTATGTCCCCCATGTGGTCCCAGCCTCACCTCAGGCCCCATCAGCTGCTTCAAAGTCAAGTAGACACAAAAGCTTCCATGCCCCCAGCCTCCCCAGCAGCAAGCAAAACATATTACCTATCCCTGCCTTACCAGAGCTGCTGCTTAGTGAGAGAGGCGACAGATTCTGCAAACTAATGACACATGTATACTTATGCGTCACGCTACAGAATGGCAGCTGAGAAGTCAGGAAGCCTCTAAATCCCCTCAGATCAGTATGTTGACACGTAATCCCCAATGTCATGATAAGAGGTGGCCTTTGGGGAGTGTCTGAGTCAGGGCAACTGTACCCTCATGAACGGGAGCAATGCCCTTATAAAAGGGGCAAGGGGATCGTGTTTGCCTGTTCACCATGTGAGGACACATGGAAGGCACCATCTATGAGGAGCAGACCTTCACCAGATACCAAACCTGCCAGCTACTGGACCTTGGACAGTTCTCCGGAACTGTGGGAAATAAGTTCCAGGTATTCATCAATGATCATTAAGGTATTGTGCTGCAGCAGCCCAAGCAGACTAGGACAGCCAGCCTCTCAGTGAACAGAGACACTTAGACCCAAACACCGGGGTGCCCAGGTCAAGAGCAGGGGCAAGGTGACTGCAGACAGAGAGCCTGAGGGCAGAGAGAGAAGTAAAAGTGGGCCAGGTGTGAGTACAGGGCAGGGGTAGAGAGAAGCTGGAGACCACCCGGGCCCCCTGTGAATGGCGGTGGGAGCTGACTGGTGCCATTGGAGCCACTGAGCGTTTGTGAGCAGGGAGCCCCAGGACACAACCGGAACGAGTCACTCTGGCTGCTACTGAGGAACCAACCTTTAGAGTCCACAGGGGCAGACTTGTCTGGAGGGTACGACAGCAGTCAGACAGGGAGAGGACAGTGGTGGCCAAGACCAGGTGCTGGCATGGAATGGAGACTAGTAGAGGGATTCAAATGGATTTTGGAGACACAGCTGGTAAGACCTGGCAGTGGCAAGTCAGAGTAGAGGGGCAAAATTAAGAGTCCATGTTTAGCTGCCTGATTAACATTGGTCTAGCTCTGGCCTGGGAGACCATCAGCAGGGGTGCTGAGCAGCCAGTGGGCCAAGCTGAGAAGGGGACTAGACCCTGATAGTCTGCCGACCAAGGCCAACTCGGGGGGAGGGGCAGCCACTGCACTGGCCAGCCGGCTGCAGCTCCCCACATACCTCTGCAGGCCTGGAAGCCCTTCTCTACTTTCTCAGCTAGCTGGTCCTCATCCTATATGATCCCACATGGGCATCATCTGTCTGGGCCTTCTCTGAATCCCCAGGTGTGTGTGTGGGGGGGGTCCCCATTCTCCAGTCCCAGCTTACTGCTCACCTGCATTTCTCTCAGCATGGGGCTGTACTCAGTCAGGTTCTTAGCATGTTGGGTACAAACCCAAAACCCTCCCCAGATTTTTACCCTCAGTGCCTGGTACAGGCCCACTATGGACAGAACCCTAGATGGCAGCAGCTTGTTGGTAGTGTTGGAAGACTTCATGAGAGATGGAACCTTCTCGAGAGGGGGGTACAGAGACTATCCAGTTTATATAAACAGAGCCAGTCCCTGTTAGCCCCCGCAACAGCCATGCTTCCTTTGGCTGCCCATCTGGCTAACCGTCTTGTTTTAGCTCAGCACCAGTGTGTTGTGGCCACTGGCCATCCAATGAGCCCATGCCTGCTGGAGCTGATCCTCTGTCCATGAGCGCATGAGCACAGAGGTGCGGGGCCATAGGAGTCCATCCCCAGCATTCACACTGTTTTGGCAGCATGAGCTCGACTTCTCCAAACAAGCTGCCACCAGGATCTGCTGGATGTCCAGCAACATGAACAAGCTGGGCCCTGCCAGCTTGTGGTCACCCAACTTTGCTTATGCTCTGTTCATCGCCGGTGTTCACCAAAAACGGTTCCAGTGTGGTGCAGGTCACACAGGTGACAAAACCATCACCACTAGGAGCAGCCAACCCAGACCAACTACAGCACCGAAGAGAATGAGGTGAACTGGCCCTATGGCCAGGGGCTCAGGGACGGCAGCAGGTGCCAGTCACCTACCTGGGGCTTGATTGTTCGGGGCCTGGCTAAAGGCACAGTGAAAGGGTGAGGTATACACTGGGACCAGAGAGGTCCAGGTGGTGGTGTGAAACAACTGGGCAGGTGCTGGGGAACAGGATGCCAGTTAAGCTTAAGAAGTTGGGCCTTTTCTGTAGGCAGTGAGGGGGCAATGCTTGTTGGAGAAGAGATACAGTAAGACTGGAGCCATGAATGGGACACTGTGTGGGCAGCAGACTAGAGGAGCAAGGAGAACTTGGAATTAGCAGTCAGGCACTCGGTGCTGATAACAAGAAGAGGGCATGCATGTGAGGGGTCGGAGGCCTCCAGAGCGTGGTCAGAGGAGCAGTAAGTCTTCCTTTCTGTGGACCAGAAAACCTGGAGAGGGCCAGGTGAGTAGGCAGGACTCTGGCGTAGCTCTGATGGGCTCTGGATGTGCAGGGGAGGTGAGCACTGCAGAGGAGGGCTGGTGGGCATGTACCTGGAGGCAATCCCAATCATCAGGGCCCTGGGGAAACAGAGCCCAGAGGTAGAAGAATCCACAGCAAAAGAGTGAAACATGGGGAAGAAGATCAAGTCAAGGAGAGATAAAAAGGCTCGACCGGGGCAACTCCAGCAGTCCAGGAGGGAGCACAGGAGGGAACCAGGGGCTCTCAGATACACAGAGCACCAGGACTATTCAGCTGGTCCAGCCAGGATGACCTCCTGCAGGGCAGGCAGGGTCAGGTAGGCTGCCCCTGGTGCTGACAATGGAGGAAGGGCCAATGGGCAGGGCTTGTAGGAAATAGGAGTAACAGACTGATTTTGTTGTTGCTTTTTAATTTTCTGATGAGCTGACAGGAGCCATAGGCAGCAGAAGGAAAGAGGAGAGGGCCTAGGAGAGAAGGGGACATGACAGTAGTGGACAAGACTCTGGGGGACAGAGGAAAGTTTTTGATACTCATACCAGTAGGAAGGTGGCAGGGGAGGGGAGGGATGGAGCAGCATCAGAGGACAGGTGCGTCAAGGGTCTCTGGGACCCTCCAGTCTGCTCTCTTGCTCGCTCCCCAGACTTGATCCAAAGCTGACTTGGCTGAGCAATGGGACCACCATCTTCCTCCCTCGACCGTGGCAATAATACAAAGCTAAAGAAAATGAAATGTGCCTCCAGATAAACCCACCAGAGTCCTACATACAGAAGCATCTAGAAATCAGACAGGTGCCTCAGAGTTCAGAGCTAGTACTTGAGCACTCTCTGAAGGACTCGTAGCCTTCTGCCAATCAGTCCCTGCTCACTGACCATTCGGCCTCTCTGGGAGGCCCTGGCCCCCAGCCCTGCTCCACCTGCAGCAGTTGGTTGTACAGACAATAGTTAGTGACACAGCAGCGCAGCCACCCGAGAAAGGCCCATGGCAGTTACTATCCGGGCCTATTGTGCTAGCCTGTGCTGGCTGCACACTTGTCACACAGCAGCTTCTGGACAAATCTCCAGCACTGGGTTTGAAAGCTGTGACGAAGGCACTTCTAACGGGACTTTGGCACTTAAGGAATTTTTGCTGTGCTTTTCATAAGATCACAGATTGCGTTTTTTTTTTTTTTTACTTTATCAAGTATACTTTTACACTTGGACAATATGCTAAAACACTGTGCTATGAAAGTTCTGATTCAGGAACAGGCAGGAATGAAATCAATAAGGACGGCTGCCAAAGCTGTTGCCTTAAGTGAAATGATTAGTAACAACTAATGGACTCTTTTTTGAACTCTTCAAGAAAAAGAAGCAACACACTTTTCTAGCCTGCAAAGTCAGAATCTCCTTAGTGAGTTGGCTACACACACACACACATACACACACAGCCCTTGGGAACAGACATACTGTGTTACTGCTATGACAACTGACTTTAATGTCTAAAACAGCAATTCTTAAAGGGTATCCAAAGGTATGTGTGCCACAAGGCTGTGTGAAAAACTCTCCTTGGGCAAAGGCAGGAAATTATACCTATGCAGTTGTATCAACATTCCAAAGGCTCTGAGAACGCCTGCAAAAAAACCTTCCAAACTTTGATTAAATCATGATGTCTAAGATCATTTGACCAAATAACCCCTTTCCCTGTTTGTTGCAGAACTCACTGTGAACGATGGGCCAAACCATCCACCACTGAGCCCTACAGGCCACAGGCATTCAACTGTGCTAAGTGAGTCGACAGCATGTAAAAACATTTGGAGATTTTCACATTAAGAAATCAAACATCTGCTTTCCTTGAACCATGAACTCTCCACCCAGCCCACAGGTTCCTCCTCCCTGCTGGACATGCACACCAGCACCACAGTGCTTCTGTCTCACCCCAGACTTAGCCATCTCCGCAGAACCCTATGGGGTACTTCAGATTGGGTCCCTGCTGGCAGGTTGCTGTGGCTAGCTGTTGCTTGGTGATGGGTGGGGGGAGGGGTCATCTGGGAAACACTGGAATGGGTAGGTGTAGGCAAGGGTGGGCCCTGGGAGTTCACAGCTCTGGAAGATAAACTTAGCAGGAGAGGCCTCTGGCTCCTTTCTGGAGTGCTTACTGAGCACATGCCCTCCCTCAGCAAGGCTTTGCAATTCCACCCTTGCCCCTGAGACACAGGCTCACTCCTTGCCTTGTTTACTAAGGAAGGATCAGAGAAGACCAAAGCAACTTACCCAAGCCCTGCCCCCAGTGAAATCCTTCCAGCTCTGGACTCTGACCTGCCCTCAGAGAGCCTGTGAAAGCCCTTCAATCTTACTGTTGCCCTGGCTACTGGGCGCTCAGCCCCACCCTCCATGCATGAAGCCCCACAAGCAGAATTCTTTCTTTTTTTCCTTTGAAAATCAAATGCTAAGAAAACGATTTGGGACAGTGAGAACCATGCAACTGTTCACATTTGCCCATTTGCCTCTGGCTGCAAAGAGGCTGGACCACAAATACTCCACGTGTCCTGTTAGGTTTTTATGTTCAACCATTATGTATGAGGTAAGCTACCTCAAACCCTGTGGGGAACGAACCTGGACACCTGTGGCATTTTCACCTGGCCAAGTCCTTCAAGTTGCTTGACACATTCCTGCATCCAGAATATACTTTACAGAGGAGAAGGACCTGGTGCTCATGGGCGTGGGGCCTGCCCTGACCTTAGGATTCACAGGTCATGAGCCACCCCTGAAAGGCACAGCTTCCCAAGCCCTTCCCCAGAGCCTATCCAGAAGGTTTGATGCGTGAACAGGTGAGCATTAGGATCGGGTGAGTTTGGGGAACGGTGAAATAAAAGGGCACCACTATGAGAGAGTTGTTTTAGTAACGCAAGGGTTAAGTCGGACCGGCCACTACCGAGGTGGGCCGGACCTTAGCGGCAGCCAACGTCCTAAGCATGTTTTCGGCTTTGGGCCTTTTCCAAGCCTACTGCATTCCACAAGCAGCTCCGCTCGCAGGTTCCACTGCGACTTTGGAAAACTCTGAGTCAGGGTCCTTACATCCAAGCTGGTGACAGAGGCGGGCGAGAATGAATGGTGGCTCTCAGGGCGGTTAAGCCGCAGAGGCGGTGCCGGGCGCTGGCGGGGCTCGCTCCGCAGACCTGCAGGCGCGTGCAAGCAGTGGGCCGCGCGGGGTCCTCCGCCCCAGCCCAGCCCCAGCCCAGCCCCAGCCCCAGCCCCAGCCTTGGACTTGGCGGACCTGCAGCCCGCGCCCACAGTCCGCCCCGGGCCCTCGGGGAAGGCGCCGTCCCACTACCCTGCGCTCCCGCCCTGGAACGGATCCCCAGCCTCCAGCCAAGAGAAGTCACTGGATGCGGCCCTCGCGCCCAAGTTAAGGGGAGCCCCCCTCCCCTAGAGTTAGGAGACCCTAGGGAGCCGAAGTCCCTCGAGAACCCTTAAAACAGTTGAGACAGGTGTGGACGGCCTTGGGAAGCAGGGGCAAGTCCCCGAGGCGAAGGTGGCAGCCCCAGCGGCGGCTGGAGGGAGTGGGGCGCAGCGCTCTTGAGACGCCGTGCACGTGCGCGCCGAGAGTTACCTTTGGGCGCTCGCAGGTGTCCTCTCCAGTCCTTGCAGCAGCACAGCCCCATGGCAGCAGCCCGCGTCCCCGCCGCCCACCGGCACCCCCTGGGGCGGCACGGCCAAAGCCGGCGCACGGGCAGTGCCCAGTTCGGCGCGGGGTGCGCGCGGGGCCGCCGCTCCCGGGCCCTCGCGCTCCGCCGCGGTCCCGCGCCGCGGGCACCCCGACCTCGAGACAGACCCTGCTAATCAATAGGAGAACGCTCAGATCGCGCCGCCAGCGCGCTTTTATCTCCTCGCGCCGGGGCGGCCCCGCGTCGGCTCCCTGCCCTCGCGGCGCCCTCCCCACGGCCCGTTACTCTCCCGGGGCGCCGAGCCGCTCTCGCACGGCCGCCACCAGGGGGCGCTGCGCGTGCCGCCGCCGTCGCGGTCTCCCTCCTCCACCCAGGAACTGACCCAGGGCTGGGAGTCACGCTGGCAGGGCCTCTGCTCAGCCTGAGACCAAGAGGTGCCTCGCTGTGCAAGGGCGGCGCCTCCCCTTCCTCCAGCATCCTCTGAGAAACAGTCACCTAATGGGTGACTTGGGGGGGCGGGGATGGGACGTAGTCCAGGACTACCTGAGCTGTGTGCCAAAAGCAGGAAAAGAGTTTGCTCAGGTGACCCCTAAATCTAGATGGACCGTGTGACTTTAGATAAGTCAGTTCCCCAAGATTGTTTCCTTACCTGAAAAGTCACTTAACACAAATTAAAGACTTGATAGTAATGGTTAAACTCTGCATTTGATAGAAGTGGTTAGTTTCCCCATCTAGAAAACGGAGAGAGTAACAAAAACTGCTTCACTGGGTCATTGTGAGGATTAAATGTATATATATTACATTATTAAATGTATATACATATACACACACACACACACACACACACACACACACACACGTTGCTAAGTGCTTTGCAGCTGTGAACTACCAGCCCCAAGTGGCCTGAGGATCTGGGCAGAGGGTTACTTTTACCAGAGGGTGTGTTTGGTGTAATCACTTTGGAAGGTAACGCTGGTGCTAGTTATTAAAAGTAAAAATGCAACTAACTGCCGGGTGCTGGTGGCTCACGCCTGTAATCTTAGCTACTAAGGATGCAGAGATCAGGAAGATCGCAGTTTGAACCCAGCCCAGGCAAATAGTTTGTGGAAAAAAACTCATCACAAAAAAGGGCTGGTGGAATGGCTGGAGGTGTAGGTCTTGAGTTGAAGTCCCAGTACCACAAAACAAACAAACAAACAAACCTACCCTAGCACCCAGCAACTCCAGAAATGCATGCCCAAGGGCCCAGGAAAACTATATAGGGCTATTCATTGCAGCTTTGTTTTAGGTACAAAACACTGGAACCACCAAAGCCTTCTTGAGTAAAAGAATGGTCAAATATGGCTATTTTCAAAAAATGGAAGCAGATATAAAAGGAGGAGCTAGGGCTCAGCCTTTACATTTATGGACTAGGCTCTCACATAAAACACACCCCACAAGGGGCTGGAGTGTGGCTGAAGTGTTAGAGCAGCTGCCTAACAAGCTCAAGGTCCTGAGGGGTTTGAAAACCCCAGTACCACCAAAGGGAAAAAAATACCACACCCAAGATATTACCATCGCATCCATTTTCTAGGCACTTGGGCCTAGAAATATGGAGGGGGAGGACAGGAAATCAGGAGTGGCTTCTTCTGGAGGAGAGGGTAGAAGACAAGAGTGGGGCAACATGGCCTCATTGTCTTATAGTGGCCTCATTTCGTAAAAGCATATTCATGTATTATTGTGTAAGTAAACAAATGAGAGAAATTATGCTTTTTTTTTTTGGCGGCACCGAGGTTTGAACTCGGGACCTTGGTCTCACTAAGCTCTGCCACTTGAGCCTCGCCTCCAACACTTCTCCTCTTCTTTTGTTTGCATTTGTGCAGTGCTGGAGCTGGAACGCAGGGCCCGCGCATGCGCTCTGCCACGGGGCTACATTGGGGGCGCCCCACTCCCTACCCCCGGCCCGCGGGGTTCTTAAAGCGAGTGTCTCTCTTGCCCCTCCAGTCTGGACCTGCTCCTCGTCCCGGCGCGGGGCGCTGTCCTTGACTCCCCTGGGACTTTCTCCCTTCCCCCCGCCCCATCCCAGCCGGAGGAGCGAGGCGGTCCGGGAGGCCCGCGCGGCGGGGCCGGCTGTAAGGCCGAGGCTGCGGGCTGAAGAGCTCAGCGGAGGGGGGAGGACCCTACTGACTTCCAGCCGGGAGGAGGTTTTCCCAGGAGTTAGTCTTCATTCAAAGGGGAGATTAACAGCAGCGCGGCACATGGCTGCCTCCCTCTCCCTTAACTACTCCCCAGAAAGACGCGAGCGGGGCTTCGGGGAGACCCTGGGCTGTCCTGCCGCAGGTCCGGAAAGAAAGATGTTTTCCCTTCGTGACATGTAGGCGGGGCTACGGAGAGAGTAACTGAGAAAAACACCGGGAGACCTGACTTTGGTTGCTGCCCAGTCATTTTAAACAGTTTTAGCACCCGGCAAGATCACTTAGTCACAGCGGGCTTAATGAGGCCCCATGAATTCCAGGCTGGAGCTCCCAGTATTCAGGGAGCGCATCTGGGGCCGGGGGCGGGGGGGGGGGTTGTCTAACGGCCAAGTTCTACATTTGGGAAGCAAGATTTAAAAGAAAACATCACAACGGCCATTGTGGGCCGCTTGTTTATCTTTCTAGGAGGAAGTGGCAAAGCAAGATCTTTCAAATGAGCCTATTATAGAGGGTCAGCGTCCCTATTGAACCGTTCAAATATATTTTGGGATACTCGACTTTTCAATGTGGCTTTAAATATCAACTCCTAGGGCAGTTCGGCAGACAAATAGGAAGGCAAGAGCTCCCAGTATTTCTGCCTGTGGTTTCACACACTTTAATTCCTGATTACACATTGTCTTTTTTTGTAATGTATATAGTTTTCCTGTTGTGTCTCTTCCTCAAGGGGAAAGGAAAGTAAGATTCACTCTGTTGTTTCCCACCATGTGCCAAGCAATTCACAAATGCTATCATTCCAGCTAACCACAGGACAACACCATGAGGCATCTGCCCATTTAGATTCAGCTTACAGAGGAAGAAAGTCAAGTTCAGGAAGGTGAAGAGAACTTCCCCAGTCAATGAGGAGACAAGAGGCAAAGCCAAGACAGATGGTCAGATGGATGGAGGACGTATGGATGTGTGGCTAGGGAGGGATGGGTGAATGTGTGGATAGGTGAGTTGATGGATGGATGGTAGATAGGTGGATTGTTTATGGAGAGGTGAACTGATGAATAGGTGGTATCATGGGTGAATGATTGGATAGATGAACAGCTGGATGGCTGGATGAATAGATGGTATTTCCCAGATTTGGTTCAGTTTTGGAAAAGCACAAGCTGAGCATGGAATTTGCTCTAAAAATCAAATTCCCTGAACATAGCTCTGCCTCTCCAAATTGATCGTGACCCCAGACGATTTTGAAAGGAACCAAAACATGAGGATCATCCAGACTGCAAAGCTCAGCTGAGCTCAAACTGCCTGCCCTACTCCAGAAGCGGGAGGTGGAAGCTCCCAGGGTATCCAACCTCTTACACAGCACAGGGCAAAGGGCAGCTCAGCTAGAATGGCAGTGGCAGGGAAGGGAGGTGATCCAGTGAGCACAGCAAGCTCTGGAGGATGACAGCTGTGGGGCCTGAGCCCCTGGTTCTAGATATAACCCACGGCATTAAGAACCTCGAGCTGCTCATAGCCCTGTGGCAGGAGTCCAGATTGCCACTCCCTCCTCAGAACATCCAGGGCTGCCTCACGTGCACCATCTCAGGATGTGAGCTCAGACCTGGCCAGGTTGGAAGCAGGATAAAATGGGGACATACTGAGGCAGGCTAGAATTAGGGAAAATTCGGGCCTCAGAAAAAAATATATGACTTAATATTGTATGTATGTGTAGGTTGCCCACAGATGGCTAGGACCATCCTCACCTGGCCCCGGGAACCACCCATGCACTGCCCCACTTGTTAATTATTGGCTGGGAATCACCTGGTTTCTCCCTTCCCATAGGTTAGCATAAGTTTTAAAAGCACCTGGAGAAGAAAAACATGCTTTCTCTGCTTCCTGGCTTCCATCTGTATTTCCCTAACTTTTAATAAACTCCAATTATACCCACGTGTTCTGCTTGGATTCTTCTGCTTCAGAGCAAAGGACTGAGATCTTCTGGAGATACTTTTTTTTTTTTTTTTGTGGTACTGGGGCTTGAACTCAGGTCCTACACCTCCACCAGCCTTTTTATGTTGGGTATTTTCAAGAGTCTCGTGAACTATTTGTCTGGGCTGGTTTCGAACTGCGATCCTCCTGATCTCTGCCTCCTGAGTAGCTAGGAATACAGGCGTGAACCACCGCACCAGGCCTGGAGATACCTTTTGCTGTTAACAATACCACCTCAGCCACAGGTGTAGTTCTGGGGGGCTATTTATCTCTTTCCCTCCTTCCTTACTCCATGTGCAAAAGCTGACTGAACAAAGTGAAACACCTGAAGAAAGCAGCACAGACCGAGCTCTGGGGAGCACTCGGAAGTGCCCTGGGGGACACAGAGACCCAGTCTGCTGAGTGGGGGAAGGAAAGCTCTGTGAAGGAGGAGTCAGCCCTTTAGGAGCTGGTGTGGGATGGGTCCTGCAGTGGGCAGCAGGTCTTCTGGGAGGTGCCTCGGCATGGCCTCTAAGTGGGAATATAATGGATCTGTGATTCTCACTGACAGCCTGGTGGCCAAAGTACAGCCAGGACCAGAATGGGGAGACCAGAGCAGGGAGACGGCTAAGAAGCAAAGTCACAGTCAGGTGAGAGATGCAGGGCTCAAGACACAGCAGATCAGAGGACACAGTGGAGGTGGCCCCAGCCAACCACCCTTCCCAGTTCTCACACCTAACACTTTGGATCTGGGGTGGCTTATGACTTACTTTCACCCACAGAAGGTGGCAGAGGTGACTCTAGGCCAGTTCTGGGCCTGCGTCCTAAGAAGACTTGGCAGCATCTGCTTGCATCTTCAGGTAAAGTTACCCCTGTGAACAGTGTGACCATCCTAAATCCACTGTGTTGCAGGGTGCTTAATCAAGTGATCAGGACAGGCCATGTGTAGGACTGACTTCCGGCCCTGTGAGTGAGGCCACCTGGAACAGGATCCTCTGGGCCATGCCAAGTAGAGCAAATAAAAGCTGTCTCCATGCAGCCATGCCCACACTACAGAACATCAAGCAAATAAACTGCCGGGCTTTGGGCTAGTTTGTTATACACAGCATGACACTAAAACAGTCATACATGTGGTGCTCGTGGCCATAACTGCCCAGCCCTGACAACATGCCAGTGAAGAACTTGACAAGTGCATATTCACTTAGAATTCAGAGCAGCCCTAAGCATTCGCCTTGTCATTATTTCCAGTTTAATGTCCTCAGGAGGACACTGAGCAGAGAAGCAAAGTAATTTGTATGAGGCTAATTAGTGGGTGAGTTCAGGTTGGTACCCAGCCCATCCTGTGTTCTCAAAGACTATGACAAATATTTTGCAGGGCAAGAGGACAATGCCTGCTGATGAATTAGATGCTCAGAGGGTCTGAGGCACATATGTCTGTAGTGGAGACTTTTGACTAAAAATGACAACCTACCAGGCATGATGTGTACATCTGTAATCCCAGATCCTCAGGAAGTGGAGGTAGAAGGTCCTCAATCCAAAGCTAAGCCCCAGGCAAGAAACACAAGACCCTATCCGAAAAACAAACTAAAGCAAAAAGGGCTTGGGGGTGTGGTTCAAATGCAGGAGGCCTGGAATTCAAACCCCAGTATTGCAAAAACAAACAAACAAAAGACAATTCCCAAGGAGTACTGGAAGCATCTGGAAGGAAAGCTTGGTGTGGCTCATCGCTCAGCTTTTGAATTGTGCCAGCCCTGATGCCTAGCAGAGTGGCTTCTAGATGATGGGACTAATGGTGACGCCTAGAGACAACTTGTTGAGTAACAATCATACGTTCTGTGGATGCTAACGCCTCGCTAGCATTATTATGTTGTTTCATTTTCCAACAGCCCTGCAGTATGCTAGGTGCTCATGCCCATTCTATAGGTGAGAATACTGAGACCTGTCCAGGCAGCACAAGCTCTCAAGATAACCCCCAGGCTGGCGGGTGGCAGAGTCACAGGCCACCTCCTCAATCACCAGCCACTGTCGCCTGCCTCTTGGTGGGAGGGTCTCCCTAGGCCTGTTCCCATCATGGTCCTCACCTGTGTCAAGAGTTTGGCTATGGGCTGACAGAGTGGCTCAAGCAGTAAGAGCATCTTACTGAGTTCAAACCCCAGTGCTGCCAAGGAAAAAAAAAAAGTTTGGCTACCACTCAGTGTGAATACACCCCACTGACTCACATTCTGGAACTGGAAGGGCCTCTATGTATTGACACAACCTCCTCACTTTTCGTGAGATTGCTGATCCATCCCACATCAAGCATTTCTTGAGGCCCTAGTACTATGTGCTTGGCTCTGCAAGGTGGCATAGTGACAAGTTGGGAGCTAGCCTCAGTCAACTCCAGTTTTGCTCTGGAACAAATATATTCTCAATAACGATAAGCAGAAAGGAGACCTCTTATATCCTGTCTCAAATGTTTTGTGTACTCTTATCACAGTAAATGCCAGCTGATTTGCACTTAGATATCTAGCTAAATATTTGGTTAAACAGGTTAAATAGGTAGAACCCCTCCCACCGTATTACCCCTTATAACAGCATGCAGTTTTGCACATTAGTTGTTCTGGTTTCTTTTTTGTTTTTAATGAAGTATGACTCTGGGGAAAGTAGGCACACTTTTTTTGAAGCAAGCCCCATATAGCTGTGGGCTAGAAAAAGCTAGCACACAGAACTAGTATGCTTTTTCCTTTCTCCTAACAAGACTTAATTCTCATTTCTCTTATTTCTTTGGCTTCCAGGAAGCTCAAGGAAATTTTAAAGTTTGTGTTTGGCAACTATGAAGATACTAATAGTCTTCACATTTGTGTTTTGGTTCCTGATTTTGCTTTTCAACTTTTATTTGACAATTCTTAGGTTCTTAGGTTTTTGTTGTTGTTGTTACTATTGTGTTATCATTATTTTATTGAGTATTCTCATTAGAAGCAATTTTAAATCCTTTGGGGAATGACAGGAATATAAGTAAATAATAAAAAAATAGTCTTCTTTTTGGCAGTACTGGCCTTTGAACTTAGGGCCTCACGCTTGCTAGACGGGTGCTACACCACTTGATCCACTCCACCAGCCCTTTTTATACTGATTATTTTTAAGATAGGTTCTCACTTTATGCCTGTTTGGCCTGGACTACAGTCCCTCTATCTGTGCTTCCCAGCATAGCTAGGATGACAGACATGCACCATCATGCCCAGACTTTGGTTGGGAAGCAGGGGGTCTCACAAAATTTTTGCCCAGGCTGGCTTTGAACCATGATCCTCCCAATATCTCTGCCTCCCAAGTAGCTAGGATTACAGGCTGGCGCTACCCTGCCCAGCTAGTCTTTTTCTTTTCACTTTAAATTTTTTTATTTTTAATGGCTACATAAAAATTATACACGTTACTCAGTTCCCATATGTCTCAGTGAGCAATTTGTATAATGTTTAAGTCAAATTAAACTTTTCTTTGAGACAGGGTGTTGCCAATATTGTACAGGCTGGTCTCAAATTAAGCTTCCAAAGTGCTGCAATCACAGGCCTGTGCCACCATACCCAGCTCAAGTTAAACATTTATTTCTTCAAAACAATATCATCTCTCTTTTTTTTTTTTTGGCAGTACTGGGGCTCAAAGTCAGGGTCTACACCTCAAGCCACTCCACCAGCCCATTTTTGTGATGGGGTTTTTCAAGATAGAGTCTCACAAACCATTTGCCTGGGCTGGCTTTGAACCACGATCCCCCTGATCTCTGTCTCCTGAGTAGCTAGGATTACAGGATTGAGCCACTGGACCCAGCTAAAATGTGATCATTTCTTTATGGTGAAAACTTTCAAAACCTTTTATCTGTTTGAAGTTTACGCTACATGGTTGTTATCTATAGTTACCCTGCTAGGCAATAGCTCATGAGAACAACCCCACTTTCCAGCGCTGTGCTGGGGATTTAACCAGGGCCTTGCCTGTGCTAGGCAAGTCCTCTGCCACTGAGCTCCACCCCCAGCCCACATCAGAACTTCTCACTCCTATTTAACTACAATTTAGTGCCCAAATGTAGTACAACCAGGAGTTAATAAGCTTTTTCTAAGGGGCAGATACTAAATGTATTTCAGCTTTGCAGCTCCTACAGCCTCCATAGCAATTCACATCTGCCCAGGCAGCACGAAATCAGACATTGATGCTGCATAAATGAATGATGTGGCTGTGTTCCAATAAAACTTTATGTACAAAAACAGGTGGCAAACCAGATTTGGCCTGTGACTAGAATTTACAGTGTTTGAAAAGAATTTTGGGGCATTTGGGAAATTGTTTCCTCTTAAGTTGGGAAGTACTTGGCTTAGAAAAACAAGTAAATTCCCATCTCCAAGATGTTAGGAATTCTGTCCAAGATGTCCAGTCTCCACTGCTGGGTGACAGAGAGGACAAATGCAGCTGTGAAAACTGTCTGGGCTGTTTGGCTCTGCAGAGGGACGGGTGTGCTGGTGGGACCCCTGACAAGAGGCTGTGAGGTCTGCCCACTGGAGCTCATTCCCTGACACATTTGCAATGCCCACTCCTGGGGAGGGGGCATGTGGCGAGGTGCTGGAGGTGCCTGGCCAGCCAGGTTTCTCAGCTCAAGCCAGGGGGCCTTCAGCTGCAGTGGATGCTGGTTGGAGAAGGAATGTGTCTGCAGCTCCAAATTCCCACAGAGAAAGACAAGGGGAATCGTTGGAGAGAAATTCCTGAGCTACATTTTTCTTGCTGTTCATGTGGCCTGAAGCCATTGCACTTGGCCAGACTGCCCAGAGAGGGATTTTTACAAAGCCCATTGTCCTATTCCCAAGTCTCACCCTCACCCCTACCCCCACCTGCTCTTTCTTTCTTTCCTTCCTCCCCCACCCCCAGGACAAATGCAGCCTGGGAAAGAGCAGGCTGGTCATAGCTCAGAGGGCTTTTTCTCCCTGCTGTGGACAGATGCAGGCCGGCCACTTCCATGTGGATCTGGAGGCACTGGGCTTCTCTGCACACTAAACTGGTGGGAAGTGGTCTGAGATACCTGGGCATACATGAGTAACACTTATTGAGTACCTACTGTATGCCAAGCACCATTCTGAGCATTCTACATATGTGTGCTCATTAATTCCCACACGAACTCTCCAGTCTTCCCCATTTTACAGATGGGGAAACTGAGGCACTAAGGAATTAAGTGACTTGTGGGGATCCAACGGCTAGTAAGGAAGACAGAAGAGACAGAATTTGAACTGACGTGTCTGGCTCCCCGGGTGATCGTCATCTCTGTTAATGCATGTGACCCTCAGCTCAGCATTCTGTTTACAGACAACACCCTAATGGTGTTATAGCAATGATTCCTGGGGACCTTTCAAGTCACCCAGCACCCCCACGCCTCTGAAGATGGGACCCTTATGTGAACTGGGCAGTTTAGCTGGGGCCCAGAACTGTAGACAGGATTACTAAGTGCTCCTGTTGCTGCTGAGGCTGTCGGAGGGGCCTAGGTGACTGTAGGAGTCTCTGCCCTGTGCCAGCCCACTGGAAGGGTGCCTACCTACACTACGTATCACTGATGTGACAACTCTGAGACTGGTGTCCCTCATCCATTCAGAGAAGGACACTGAACACATTAAAAAGATGTCTGATGCTGCTGGAACAGGAGAGAGACCCCAGTAGCTCAGGTCACCACACCCATAGGTGATCATGAAAGGGGCGAGGGCGCCCATGGGCTCACGGAGGAACCCGGGATCCCTCCAGGATCTAGTGCCGTCCTCTGCTCTTGCTGTCAGAGAGACAAGAGGGCCCAGAGAGCCCGCAGCGGACACGGTGCGTGTGGGGGCGGGGGGCGGGGTGCAGTAGCTGGGAGGTAGAGGCCCCGGGTGCACGTGGAAAAGGAAAGGATTCAGCTGCCTCGGGTCATGGGCCGTCGGGCCATCTGGGGCTCAAACATGTGCTCTGAGACCACCCTACCATGACAGATCTGACATCAAAGCGGTCCCAATCGAATCTCACTTTTTGAAAGAGCAGCAGTTCCTCACCTGGACGATGCACAGTGCTGGAGGTCCCGAGGGTTGTGAGCATTGACCGTGACGCTGACAAAAGAGGTTGGCATATGGGCAGTGCCCAGTGCCCTCTCCTTTCTGAGCGGACCTGCACGGGGAGGGCTGGGGGGTGGGGGGGCGGGAGGGGGGTTCGGGGCTGCGGCTGGGGTAGCGCAAGGCGCTCGCTGCTGCCACCTAGCAGCGGGAGGAAAAAGGCTCAGGACAGCGGTCCAGCCTCTCCTGTCTAGGCCAAGTCCAGCTCCTTCTGATGCCCAGCTGGCTGGCTAGTAGAAGCTGTCCTTGGCTGTGTGTCCAAAGCATAGATGCAAGTGGGTAAAGTCCCCAATCCTAGGCTCTTGCCGTGGAAACTGCAACTCCTCAAGGTGTGTCCTGCCTTCTGAGAATGCCTTAGCATTCCCCTCAGTCTGGAAGATTCTCTACTAGATACTGGTGTCAGGAATGGGCATGGAGTGGGTCCCTCCCAAGAGGGCATTGGGTGGGCAGTGAGGTTGAGGCAAGGCTAGAATTAGGGAAAGTTTTCTTAGGAAATATGACTTATTATTGTATTTCAGATTGAACATTCTCTTTCTCTGAACCCTCTTTTCAATTGCAAAGGCATGTAGGTTATCCACACCCTACCTCAAGGACACCTCAAACCACCCTCATCTGGCCTAGGGTGCCCCTCCCCACTCATGGATTATTGGATGGGAATCACCTGGTTCCTCCCTTCTCCTAGGTTAGCATAAGTTTTAAAGGCACCTGAAGAAGAAGCCCATACTCCTGGCTTCCATCTGGTCCCACTATGTCCCTTTTTGTAATTCCCCTCCATAAATCTTAATAAACTCCCTTTACACCCTGGTCTCCTGCCATGGATTCTTCCACACGGACCACAAAGATTTTGGAAATCTTCTGATCAGAGACTGCACCATTTCCATTAATAGTGGAAGATGGTGCTATGGAGATGGACTGCTGGACACCACAGAGGCCCCCCTCTCATTGGAGGTGGGACAGGACTGCCAAATCTCTCCAGCCCTGACTTCCTAATGTCCCCCCACATGCTATTTCCAGAGGTGAATTGTGCCACATAGTCAGATTAGACCCAGTTCTAGTACTGGACTGCTGAGTTCACCATTTCTCACCCACCAGGTACTCAGCACACTGACCTCATTCCACTCTTAAGGCCTGTCTCCAGAGCCTCATCCTTCAGCCTCGGTCCACCTAACAGACCTCCTGAGCACCAAGCCCCAGGAATCACTTTTCAGGCTACAGAATCCAAGCCCTTATGGAATCATACAATCAGTTCTGCGGGTCTTGACCAGGATTTTAAAAAATGAGACAAGGACTCGGGGTGTAGTTCAGTGGTAGAGCGCTTATCTAGCATGCATTAAGGCCTCGGTTTGGTCCCCAGCACTGACAAAAAAAAAAAGAGAGACAGAATCACATAGATTAGAACAAAGCCAGAGGGCTTTGCCAGATCCTTTGTTCAATGTGTACCTGGATCCTGGGGTGCAGGCAGTATTCATTTCTTGTCCCCAAAAGCATGAAAACATGATGTATATCTCATAAATTCCAGAAAATGTGGGCTTTTTGTGCAAATCAGTCCACAAATTTCTCCTCAACTCTCAGCTGATGGTTTCTCTTCTCAGCACCGAAGAGGGGCACAATCCTCGCCAAAGCACTCAAAAATAAAAAAGCAAACTACCACCTATAGCTACGAAAGCTCCTCTTATACGCTAATCCTGGATCCTCGTTGTTGACTAGTCTTGCATTTGCATATCCAAGAGGGCCACTTAAGTGACCCTTCACAGGACAAAGATCAGCTTTTCTCAGTGCAAGAAAAGAAAGGCCCCCTGTGGTCTCCACATTCCTTCAGCACAGACCCCTGGTTCTTACAGGCTGACACATCCCAGGGGTGACAGTTGTTTGTTTCTCCACATTCTTCCTGCCACTGCCGTTTGTGGAGTGCCACTCTGTGCCAGACATGGGAAACCACAGACCAGAGCCTCCTGTCCTGGGGCTCTCTTCTGGGCCCTGGGCTGTGTCCATGTGATGAGAATGCATGGCTCTGCCTCCCCATCCAGGCTCACTCAATGCACATCATCCCCCTGGCCCCAGAGGTCCCAGCTCAGCCCCCAGCTCCTCACCAAAGGCCTGGTTCTGCAGGCCTTCCTGGGACAACAGGAGTGGCGGGGTTTGAATGCTTCCCTCAAACATTCATACACTGGAAACTTAATCTGTAAATTCATGTCAATGTAAGAGGTGCTTAAACTGCTTTTGCTGAAAGCACTGACTCCTTACTTGGGCCCATGAATTAACAAAAACAGGAGAAGCATGGCACCCCTGCATCCATTTTGTATCTGCCTTTGCTCTAAGCCATTCTCTTTGCAATGACTTTGCGATCACCTTGGATTCCAGAAAGGACAGATCTGATCACATCTGTATGACAAGGGACTAAAACTTCCCATAAGGAACAGTGGAGGCTTGCAGGACAGACCACCCCTCCAATGAAGACAATTACCTGTAATGATGAGGCTGCACCCTGGAGCAGGGGCAAGCAGCTCATGGGAACCAGATGGCTCCCCTCAAGTGATGACAGTGATATCATCTTCTCCAGAACCCCTCTGGGAACCCTTGGACTGGGATAATAGTCAACCAGAACACACCTGTGACTGGGACTATTTAACTATGCAGACCTTTGTCCCCTGCCCCCAGTTCTTTTGTGTACTTATGTCTGTACCCGGAAGATGGCTGAAGATGAGCTGAGTGCTTACTCTGCCCCTTCCCGTGTAATAAACCTCCTTTCTCTGTCTTCATCATGCCTCTTTGTTTGGTGTTTAGGGGCGAGGGGCTGGACCTGGCATATGGAATCTCAGGATTTTGGGCTTTGGGCGCAAAACTCTGATTTCATTAAGAGTGTTTGGAGGTGAGGCCATTGGGAAGTAGTTAAAATTAGACGGAGCCGTGAGTGCAGTGCCCCCAGCATGGCATGAGTGGTGTTATAAGGAGAGGAAGAGAGATGGAGCTTGCTCTGTCTTGCCACGTGATACCCCTGCCATGTTATGGTTGCAGCAAGAAGGGGCCAAGCAGATGCTGGTGCACTCATGGACTGCAGCCTCCAGAAGCATGAGCCAAATCAGCCTCTAGTCTTTATAAGTTACCAGGTCTCGGGCCCTTTGTGATAACAACGGAAAACAGACTAAGACAGGGAGTTCTCATGTTTACTGAGCACCTGCTATGTGCCAGGCACTGCTATATCTGAGGACTTTCAAAAGTTATTATTGTCACTATCTAATGAGGCTCCAGGAGATGAGGTCACCTTCCAAGGCAGTGCACACAGCCAGGAAGCAGAGGGTACTGCCCAGATCTCTTGGACTACATTTCTTCTTACTTGACCATGGGACACCTGGAACAACAGACGTCCCCAGAATGGTGCTGCAGGCTGAGAATGACACAGCATGACAGAGGTGTTGGGCAGGGGCCCACTAGGGGTGGAAAGCAGGAAGAGGAGCCAGGTCCTCTGGGTTTCAGCCCCTGATAGTGTGGTCCAGATTCCCAAGGTCAACCTAGGTGGGCCCTAGCACAAAGGGCAGTTGTCATGGGCAGGGCTGTTCTCAACTCCACCGCGGTATCTGGGGTTGCTACAACAAACTCCATAAAAAAGAAACTTTCTCAGAGCTCTGGAGGCTAGAAATCTGTAGTCACGCTGTCAGCAGGGCCATGCTTTCCTTGAAGTCTCTGGGGTCGGGGTCGGGGGAGGGGGGCATCTTTCCTTGCCTTTCCCAACTTCTGGTGGCTCCTGGCAGCCCTTAGCATTCCTTGGCTCAGAGACCCCACCTCTGTGCGTCTGTGTCCTCTGCCCTCTCATGAGGACTCCATTTTAGTGAGTTGTATCTGCAAACACTGCCTCCAAATAAGACCACATTGATAGGTGCTGGTGGACATGAATTCTGGGAGGACACTAGCTCAAATGACAACCTCCCTTCCAAATGGTCCCCTTGTTCCCAAGTCAGCAAGAAAGCATGGAGGAAGGCTGTTTTCACAGCCCAGAAAGTTCTCTGGCTGCAGAATATCCTGAGCTGAGCTGCTCTTTTTCTGGAACTATAGCCTCTGTTTCTGACATTCTGATATTCCAGAATAATGTGTGTGTGTGTGTGTGTGTGTGTGTGTTTTAAATGCTGGATCACTAGTATTTAAAATGCTGAATTAGTTATATATATATATATATATATATATATATATATATATATATATATATATATATATATTTAAAATCAGAAACGTTTATGCCAGGGGATACACTGGGCAGAAGTTTGGTTTAAGTAAAGGAAGGCTTCTTAGGACAGTGGTTTCCTGCTCCTCCATAATCCTGAGGGAGGGCAAAGGTTTGGGTCTGGTTGGAGTGTGTTCCCCAGGGTCCATGTGCTGGAAGGTCAGAATTCAGTGTGGGGTGGGGGTGGGACCTTTAAGAGGTGGGGTAATTGGATAGCTAGTCATGAGGGCCCTGTTCTTAGCAGGAATTAATGTAGTTTCCCTGGGCCCTAGTGAGCTCCTTTGGGAGTGAGTTAACATAAAAGAGGAAGTTGGTCCCTGAATCTTGCTGGTTTCTTACCTTGCCATGTGATTTTTCCCCTTCATATATGATCCTGACATGATGCCATCAGCTATGCTGTGACATCACCAAGGAGGACTTCAACAGACTCCAAACAAATGGTGCTGCCCAGTCTTGGATTTAAGCCTCCAAAACTGTGAGCTAAACAAAGCTCTTTTCTTTATAAAGTACTCAGCCCCAGATATTCGTTATAGCAACAGAAAACAGAGACTGATACTGGGAAAAAGAGAACCGAGGTGCCTCCATCTTAACACAGATCTTTATTCTGGTCTAAAGACTTTTCAAAGCAGTGGCCTAAGAACTGCCTCAGGTGTCCCATTGGGATCAAAACCCACTCACAATACTGAACAAGAGGAAGAGGCTGAAGAGGCATCAAAACTCTTTCTTTGAAATGAAAAATAAAGTCAATTTAAAAATGCAGCTCAGGGTCAATAAAAAGGAGAGTTCTGTCGTTGCTATTTTTTTAAGTAGCCTTCACAGTAACAAAGAAGCAATGGGATTTTATTTTAGTTGTTATCATTGTATTTTGGGGGTGATGTTGGGTTTGAACTTAGGGCCTTGCGCTTACTAGGCGAGTACTCTACCACTCGAGCTATGCCATAAAGATCCTTGCTGCTGTAGCTATTTCTCAGATCAGCTCTCTAATTTTTTGACTGGGTCTGGCCTAGGACCTCGATTCTACCTATGCTTCCTGCATAGCTGGGATTACAGTCTTGTACCACCTTGCCCAGCTTGTTTAGATGGGGGTCTAGCTAACTTTTTGCCTCAGCTAGCTTTGAACAGTACCTTCCCAGTCTCTGCCTTCTGATTACCTCATTTCATCTGCTAGTTATTTTTATTAGAAGGGTAATATTTTCCTGTTTTTTCTTTTGTTTTTAGAACGGTAATATTTTTAATGTTTATATTTCATAGGTTTATGTATTCACTTAATGTTCTAATATTTATACATTTAAAAAAAATTGAAATGAGTAACATTTCAAATTTCAGCCTTTGCTCTAGCAACTGCAATTACCCAAGCTGCACTATTTAGCCATTCATAAGTGGTTACCGATTAGTAATTAGTAATTTATAGTGATTTAGCGACAGCTAACTGTGCACCAGGCACGTGTGCTTAACGCTCCACACAGAATTGCTTTTCTTGTGGCCATTTTACAGATGAGGAGCCTGAAATTTAGGAGGTTGTGTGTCTCACTTGGACAACAGACTTGGGCAGAGACTGAGCGAGGGCTGACACTCAGACAGTGACTGGGCTTCTTGCCGTTAACCATGACCCAACATGACAAATAACTGGAGAGGTCAAATGAGTCAGCCGTGCACCAACCACCATTTGTGTCCATCTTCACTTCCAAACTTTTGAGGGACTTATTTTGGGATTCAGAGACTCAACCCAAACCCCTATAGAGATCAGGCAGGTAAAGGGAATTGATAAGAGCAGGATGGAAAGGGGAGGGGGCAATAGGGAGTGATGGGGATTCTGGCCAACTAGGGAGATTGCAGGTTCTAGCTAAAGGACGCATGTTATTTTGTTCCTGCCAGTTGTTTATATGGAGAAAGCAGACCCTATAGAAATCTATTTTTTTAGTGGGCAAAATTCCTTGTTTTAAAAAATAAGGCAAACAAAACGTGCCTGCAGTCCTGAGTCAGCCATGGCCATGAGCCCTGAGAACAAGGCTCAGTTTCTTGCCACTGTTTCTCTCCCTGCCAGTGATTTCAGCACTCTCCCTCTTTAGAGGAAGGCTCCTCCACTGGTTCTATTCATCAGGCATTGTTTAAAGGTGTCAGGCACTAGGCTCAGGTTGCATGAACACGAGCCTTTCCCACTGGAGCTCAGCGGCCAGGGCTGGAGAGCCGAGAGGGTGTTTTGCTCAGAGCATTGCTCCTGAAACTTTCTGTGTAAAACATCGCCTGGCACATATCACCATAACACTGGTTCTGTGTAGCTGGTCCAGGCGGGTCCAGCTCCTGGAGAGGCTGATGCTGCCACTCCCTGGACCTCGTGGGAGGAGGAAGGACCTGGACCAAACAGCAGCCTGTCCTTAGGTTCCTGAGCCCACCTCTCCTGGGCTCCTCAGTACTTGGACTTGGTTCCCCAGGGGTGACCTGGGTCATTCAACCCCCACCTACTAAATCCCTGGCAGCATTCCTTCCCACATCCTAATTTATCTAGGGATTTAGTCAAACTGATATCATTCATAAAGAATTTTATCTCCATCTTTGTTCTGTGCTGGCACCGACCATGCCTCTTCCCCCATACCATCCCTCCCTGTCCAGCACGCAAGCTCCACCTGAGGGGCTTCGCCACGCCCCTCCTATTTCAGAGCTGTGATGCCCAGCACTGGCTGGCAGGGGCTTCCGTGGGCTACTGCTGAGAGTGAGAACCTGGAGAGGGGCTCACCTGGGAAGGAACTTGAACTCTGTCCATGCTGGTCAAGTGACACTGGATGAAGCACCTCTCTGAGCCTCAGTTTACACATGAATAGAACCCAGATGCAATGCCCACTCACTGCAGTGCCATCCACACAGGGCACATGAGCCTACGCTGGTCACTACTTCCACTTTCTTCTCTAAGTTGATGCTCACCTGATCACTTGTGTCCTGATGAAAATGTGAATTAAGGAACTCACCTCCATGGCTGCCAGGGTAAGACAGAGGACCAGAAGGAATTAGCAAGGGGTCTCTCATTCCGTCAGTCAGCAAACAAGTACCCAGACCTGGTCTGGGTGGGGGAGGGTGCAGGGCCAAGCATGAGAAGGGGCCAGCCAGGAGAAGACTCACCCAGATGTCTGCAAAGTGGAGAAACGCAGTATGTTTGCCAAATATTCAAAGAACTTGCTCAATGAGTTTTCAGGTGAGATCCTCTCAAAAACAACGAACAGGTGCCACAGAGTGTCAAAAAGTGACAAAATTCAGAAGTACCGAGATGAGCGACTGGACCCATGGCTTTAAACATGCAGGCATTTTATCTGGAAAGGCTTCTGAAGGCGGTAGAAAACACATTGGCATATTATTTGAAAAGGCTATTGTAATAGCCTCTTTAAAAAAGCCAGGTGGCTCTTTCTCAATTACAAGAAACCTTGCTGTAATCATTGCTAAGCTTTATTGAGCACTTAACACAGGTGGGGTGTTATCCTGAGCTATAGGTCACAACTCCAGCCCTTTTTGTTCTGGTTATTTTGGAGCTAGGGTCTTGCTTTTTGCTTAGGCTGGCCTTGACCACAGTCATCCTATTTTAGGCTTCCTGCCACAGCTTGGACAACAGGCACATGCCACCATACCAGCTTTTTTCTGTTGAGATGGAGGTCTCACAAACTTTTGCCTGGGCTGGCCTGGAACTATAATCTTTCTTATCTCAGTCTCTTACAGCTTGAGATGACAGGCATATACCACTGCTCCCAGCTATTGGTTAAGATGGGGTCTCACTAACTTTTTGCCTGGGGAAAAGAATTAACACTATCCTGCCAATCTCAGCCTCCCTCATAGCTAGGATTACAGGTGTGAGTCACTGGTGACTAGCACAGAATGGTCACAGTTAGAAGTATGATTTATTTTGAAATAGTTCTAGATTCACAGGCAGCTGCAAAGCAGACTCCAGCAATCTCTGTGTACCATTCTCTTGGCCTCCCAGAAGGGTAATGGAATGTCCTATGTAGCCACAGTGCAATAGTGAAACCAGGAAACTGACCTTGGTATATCCTCAGTGCTGATGCAGACTCACTGACTTTGTGTGTGCATGCGTGTTCATGTGTGTGTGTGTGTAAATTGTGTGTAGCTCTATGCAACTTCATCATGTGTGTGGCTTCGTGTAACCACCACACAGTTTGACACTTAACTGCACCATCACCCTACGGTTCCCTCTGTGGTCTTTAAATAGTTGCATCCAGCCCCTCACACCCACCCCTAGCCTGAAGTGTAGATATTTTCATTATCTTCTTCATACTTGTGAAGAAACTGAAGCACAGACAGGTCAACAACTTATTCAAGCAGACAGCCAGGAGGTGCTGGGCCTGGCTTTGTGCCCTTTATCACTACAAGGCTTATGGGGGACTTACTGGAGGAGATGGACATGGAGTCTGGAAAAGCTCCCTGGAGTAATGGATCATTGAACTTGACTTGAAGGTCAAGCACATCACTTATATGTGGGAAGGGTTAGAACACAGACCCCACTGGGTCATAGCAGAGGGCTGGAACCAGTTGATCTCAGCTGCCCTGCACTAGACTAGTCTGGCTATCTGGGCCTCGTGGTGGTTCTGTCATCTTATCTACCATCAGCCTCTCTCCTGAATGTCCTTGCTTAGTTGCCCGGCAAGCTGGCAGACACCTATTCTCCACTAGCTATGTTCAGCCTTGGGTCCCTCACTGGATCTGGCCATCGGACCACCTCTCTACCCTCCTGGCCCTGTTGGCATGCCTCGTTTGCTGCTCCTTAGGGCTGGTCCCTGTCACCCTACACCCAATCCCACCTTTTCATCATTGTGACATTAGGACCACACCTTTCTCTGATGTAGGACACGCAGTGACTCCTCATTGCCCTTGATTGTCCAAATGCCTGACCCTGACATAAGAGGCTTTTGGTGATCTGACTCCAGCTGACCCTTGCAGCTAATCCAGCTACAGTCCCCTTCCATCTGACACTCCAGCACCGAAGGACTCAGCATAAGCTAGGCTGTGTGTGCCTCTCTTCTGAGCTCCTCATCCAGGCCAGGCACCAGGTTGAAGTTGCAGATACACAAGCGTAGAGTTCAGATCCATGCACCTAGCCTACCACAAGGCAGGACTTGTTCTGGAGTCCCCAAAGGCCATGGAAGCGCCCTCTTATGCAGATTAGGCTGTAGGGTCAGGGAGTCAGGCAGAGGTCACAATGCTGATGAGAGGCTAGAGTACCTCACTGGAGTGAAGTCTGCATTGTACCATCGGAAGCCAGGTTGGCTCATGGTGGAACATTAAAGGTTTATTCTCTTTTCTTTTTCTAACTATCATATTTTTTAGGTATTATTTTAAAATACACTTTAAATGGACACTTAGCAATTGTATATATCTGTGGGTGAGGACAGGGTGACTTTTCAGGGTCACATGAAGGTAACTGGCATATCCATCACCTCAGACTTGTATCTCTTGTTTGGGTTCGGAACATTCAAAACCTCTCCATTAGCTGTTTGAAATATCCAATTAATTGGGTCCAATCATATTTACCCTAGAAGTAATTCCAGGCCAACTACACCCCTGTGCCACTAACCATCCTCTCTCTGCTCCCTCCTCCACATCCTTCCCAGCCTCTGATAATCATGATTCTATTCTCTGGTTCTTTGACATCTACTTTTTAGCTTCCACAGAGGTGAGAACATGTGATACTTGTCTTCTGTGCCTGAGTTATTTCACTTAACATCCTGATCTCCACTTCCATCCATGTTGTTACAAATGACAGGATTCCACTCTTTCATAGAAGATGCTTTCTAATTAGCCTCAGACAGGAGAAATGGCTGCAGTTTAATCACCTGATGTGGACCATGACTTTGATCTGCAAAGGTGAAGGTGAAAGTTCTAAAGTACCACCCTCCCCACTCTGTAGGGGGTACTCCAGGTAAAGACTCTTCTGCGGTATTGGACTAGGATTTGATGGGAGTGGAAACTCTGGGAGCCATCTCTGTAACTCCTGCAGATAAGTGAGTCATTGGTCCAAGATTTTGCTTGAAGAGAGCACAGAGGGGCAATGTGAATCTAGGTCTGTCTGATTCCACAACCTGGTCTTCAGGCCTCCAGTTGTTCTTTCTTCTTTTATCCCTCTCTCCCTCTGCTTCCTTCCTTCCCTCTAGAGTTGAGGGCTCTCTTTGAGCTCTGGTCTATGCCAGGTGGAGCCCTGTGCTCCTCCTTATTGGGTCCCAAGTCATCCAACATGGCACCTCCAGACAAGTGACTGCTCACCACTTGACTATGGCTACTGAGAGGGAGCAACTGAATTGTTCCTTTACATTCATTTATAGTTATATTCAAAACCCAACATTCAATCCAGTTGTTGAAACCCTCTAGGGACTCTGGGAATAACTTGGATATGTGAGTTTAGTTTCTTAACCACATATTTTATGAAATCTAAATATAGAGCAAGTACTCCCAATGGAAGTTTAGTGTCTGAAATGAGAAGTGCTGTTAAGTGTAAAATGCTCACTGATTTTAGAATAATATTTTTAAAAAGAATTAAAATGTCCTGCTGTGGGCTGGTATTTTGTCAGTCAGTACTCAAGGCCTACACACTCGCTAGGCAGGCAGTCTTCCACTTGAGCCCCTCTACCAACCCTGGGGTGGGGAGTAGAACTCAGTGGTAGAGGGTCTGCTTAGCATGTTGAAGACTCTGGGTTCAATCTTCCCAAATTTCACCAATGTTTTGCGAACTATTACACTATTGAAATATTTTGATTACATATTGAACTGTTAAGCTTTGGGATCTAGTGGGTTACATAAAATGTGTTATTAAAATTTCACCTGTTTTAATTTCTTCTTTTGTTAACTCAGACTACTAGCTAGAAAATTAGAGTGTTTGCATTCTGATTCTGTTGAAGAATGTAGCTCTAGACTTCGACTTTGGCCAAAGGAATCAGCCGTAGACTTGTCTAAAAGGCATCTCTTTTCAGGGACACCAGGGGGACTTTCTAATCCTTGATCCTGTGTTCAGTTGAGAGAAGTGAGTTTAAGAAAGAAAGAGGAGGCAGGAGGATCTCAAATTCCTATAGTGAGACCCTATCTCAAAAAAAAAAAAAAAGAAAAAAAGTGGAGGCAGCCAGACTGCAAGGCGGGAAATGTAAGCAGTCACTCTTGAACTTGCTGATTTTCCCATTCTGGATGGTGGGAGTTGCTAGAGAAGTCAACTAATTTCACTTCTAGTCATTACCCATCGTCTGGTGCTCTGCAGGCAAACTCCGCGGGGCCACCCAGGGTCAGGCTGATGCAGACTGGCTGGTACCAGGTGCCAAGATAGGCCTGTATCAGCCTCCCTTCTGCTCAGGGGGTTGCTAATGTGATCAAGGATGCTGTGGGCATGTTGGGAGCTTGGTATCAGTCTCCTTTTACAGAGAAATCCGTGCGCTGGCTCCCTTTCAAGGTCAGGCCTCAGCGATAACAGGCAGCAGCCCTCCTGTCTGCTCTAAACTGCCGGCAGGGTAAGGACAGGCAACTGCAAGTTCAATGCCGGGGGTGGGGGGGTGGCGACTGTCAGGGGGATTTAGTCTCCCCAGCTCAGGGCACAGCCCCCAGCTCTGCTCCTGGGCCCCTGAGCAGCCCCACTGCCTAGTCCTTCCAACCTGAGCTCCCTAGTTTCCTATTGATACCCTGTGGCCATGTCGACTTGTGGGTAACTTCCCCTTGGCTGGAGTTAGCCAGAGCTAACTTCTGTTACTATCCTTGGGAGACAACTTCTCAGCAATGGAGAAGACACGAGAGTTCAGCCCAAAAGATTTAGGGGTCAGGTCTGAATCCCTTCCGCACCACAAGAGGGATATTACAAAGAATCATGATGCTTTATTGGTTACAATCTGAAACTATCTCCAGGGACTGGCATGCCTCATGGTCTTAGCAACTCTTTTTGCCCAAAGCAGCCATCTTTACTCGTTGGTGGCTCTTTGCAGGTTTAGAGAAAGGTTTAAACTTGACTTGGGACCAGCTGCCCATATTGCCAAGGAAGCTTGAGTCTGGGAGGTCTGCAGGATCAAGTCTGCAACGGGCTGGGAGGAGTAAGAACCGCCGGGATGAGAGAAGGGTCCCAGGTGGGCAGAACACACAGCCACTTTGTGGGGCCTGCCTCCTTCAGACCTGACCCAGGGAGCCAGTCTCAGAGCTCTGCTGAGGTGCTGGGCCCTGGGGTTAGAACTGGTTCAAGCTGTGGTGCCACCAGTCACAGAAAACTTGGCTGGTCAGGTGGCAGGTGCTTCATCTATTACATGGGTCAATAAAGCTTAGTCCTAAGAGTGCAGTGGGGGAAAACATGCCTGTGCTCATCCTCCATCCCTAGAAAGAACTCCATAAATGTTCAGACCTCTGTCACCTCAGGAACTCAGCAGCTGTCACATTCACTAGGAAGAAATCATGTTAATTCCATCTCTGCCCTATTCTCCCAGGCCACTATTAGAAAGGAGTGAGGGCTTCACTGGTGGCTGGGCTTACGAGGGGCCAGGAAAAGGATGACGGTATGTTCGTGGTCCTTGGTGTCACCATTACCTTCACCTGCAGCTCCCCTGTCTTGCTTGACCACTGAGGGTCAGGACTTTGGTGCCTGGGGCCAGCTTTCTTTGTGGTACCATATGGCTTCTGCCCTGGTACGTGTTACCTTTCTGGGGCATTGCCAGGGGTCAGTGTGGTCAGTGTGAGTGAATGACTCTGTCCCTTTCCCCTCCCCATCACAGATATCTGGAAGAAAGGGAGGGGATGGACTTGGGACAAGAAGAGGAGCCGCTGGACTTAGGGTCTTGTAACGCTGCCCTTCCATGCGTTGCCCGGGGGCTGGGTGTGCTGTTCTCAGACACTTTGGAGTCAGAGATGCAGCCTGGCAGAGCTGGAGGTGGCAGGAGGCCCCACCTGTCAGTCCTTCCATTAGATGGCACTCTCAGTATAATCTTTCATCGTTTTTATTTTTATCTGGAAAAACTGTCACTTTTTACAGGGTTGAAGAACACAAATAGAGCTATGACTTAACATTTATGCAGACGATTTGATGCACGGTCATGTTGAGTTCTACCACATTTCCAAGAGTTGCCCAGTTTGCCTCCTCTTGGGGGATGGAGTTCTAAGTAGGGACCTGTTGACCTCTGCCTGCCTGAGTGCCACATCAATGAGAGCCATCACATCTTTCCCTCTTCTTCCTGCCCTGCCATGAATTCCCAGGCCCTGGGCCAGGACCCTAGGCTTTGCTGCTAGGTTTCTTCCCACTCCTTTTGTTGACAGCAAAACGGTGTTTCAAGAAGATCTTGGTCCTTGCATTCCTGCATCCAAGAACCCAAGCAGAATGCATGGGTGTAAATGGGGCTTATTAAAAGGTAGGAAATACAAAGGGATCATGATGGGTGCAGGTGGAATCTGCCAGCAAATAGAGCTTGCTTTTCTTTTTCAGGTGCTTTTAAAATGTACACTAACCTGTGGGGAGGGCAGACCCAGAAAATTCCCACCCAATAATGAACAAGTTTGTAGGGGTATGGGCCATCGCCAGGCAACCTTCATGAACCCCAAACTTTTCCTACTTCTAGCTCCCTCGCTTTTAGTTCTCTATGCCCAGTGCCCACCATTCAGGCACCCTCAGAACTGTGGAAGAAGTACTGCAGGTTCCCAGGCTGTACTGACTACCCCCACCCAGCCTGTAGTTCTTGTTCAGTGCAGGGAGACACAAGCATGGTCCCTTGCCACACTTTCTACTCCTGCACCCAGGTAATCAGCCTCAACCTAGCAACTAAGCTGTTTTCCTTGTCTTGAGCTCAGGAAGAAAATGTTTCCTGACTCCTTAAGGGCAGGCCCTGTACCTTGTTCCCCTCAGGGCCCCTTGAGCTGGCTCCAGGGACACTGGGGCTTACCAGGTTGGATGTGAGCTTCCTGCAACTTTTGTATGGTTTACTCTAGGTTTTTTTTTTTTTTTTCCTTTTCTTTTTTTTTTTTGACAGGTCTCTCATTATGTACCCAGATTGGCCTCAAACTCTACATCCTCCCATCTTAGCCCCAACAAGGCTCCTCCTGACAGAGGTTAGGAACCTTGGTCACAGACAGCCCCTGAGCCTGAGGTCAGGCTGACCTGAGGGTCCTGGCTCTCCGACTTGCCTGATGTTTAACCTCAGGAGGTTCACCTAACCTCTCTGGGATGCTATCCTTCATGGGTTGTGAAATTTGAGGAGCTTTGCCACCTACAGACAGAACCAGGCCTTAGCCATGGGCTCAGCCTCCAGGGTTCCATAGGACCAGGCTGATAAGAAGCCTCCAGAATCCAGAAGCCCTGGGAGGGGGAGAAAAGGAGTCACTCTAGGCCCCTACGGCACTGGCATTGTGTCTTCTCTGCAGATGGATGTATAGCACTCTGTGGAGGCTGCTGGGTCCCTCACCACTCATCACCAGTTCTGCTTCCCAGAGCAGCCTCAGCAGCTCTGCCCCAAGGCCTCAGGAGTGATGGTGGTACACAGGCAGGAGCGTAGAGATGAGAGGCTCTGGGAACTGCATAAATATGGCACTTGACTAGGCCACTGATGCTTGAGAGAAGGGGTTCCAGGAGCTTTCCTTCCTGTGACCAGGTCCCTCGACCTCCAAGCTGAGGTAGGAAAGATGCAAGAGTCAGTCTGTACATGGCCCCACAGGCCCAGGTGCCTGAGTTCCAGGGCAGCCTGAGTGTGTGGCGTGGGAAGCCAGATGGCCTGGTTGGAACCTATTGTGATTTGAATGTCTCCACCAAATCTCAGGTAGAAATTTAATCCGCACTGTGAGGTATTACAAGGGGGAGGCTCCATGTGTGATGGGCCATGGAAGGCCGTGCCCTCACAAGAGGGTCACTCATGGGTTATCTTGAGAGTGGGTCTGTTACAAAACCAGTTTGGCTGTGTCTCTTATATACATCCCTTAGGCCATGTGAGGTCTTGCATTGCTTTGGGACTCTGGGGAGTCCCCACCAGCAAGAAGGTCCTCATCAGATACAATACCCTCCTCCCTGCCCCCAACCTCAGACCTTCTGGCCTCTAGAATTGTGAGCTGAATAACCTTTATTCTTTATAAATCACCCAGTCTGTGGAATTCATTTATAGCAGTAGAAAGGGACGAAGACAAAGCCCCACTACTGTCCAGCTGTGTCGTGGGATAGTTGTTTATTCTTGCTATTCCCCAGTGTCTGTAAAACAGGGATAAAAACCATCTCCTACCTTAGAGGGGCCTTGTGAGTATTGTGATAGGCAGAATAATGCCCCACAAAGATGTCTACATCCTACTCCCTGGAACCTTATGAATTTGTTACCTTAAATGACAAAAGTGTCACCCTGCCCCTAAAGAAATCCTTGTAAACAGCTCTGACCAGATAATGAACTTGCACACAGGTGATGTCCCCGGACCTGTCTTTGGGGCACAAGCTCAGTGCCTTTCTGCCTTTATGGCGAGAGTGGGTTGAGCCCCACGTTCCAGCTTTAACCTTGCTTCACGACTCCTAGGGCAGGGACTGCATTCCAGGCCTTGCTTCCACATGCCCAGCTCCCCACTCCCCAAATAGCAACAGGGTAGCCCACCTTGCTGGCCTTCATTTCTTCTTCTTCATTGCAGAAACCTGTCTCACGGTCCACCAAGCCTCTGTTTTCTAATTTCTACCCCAAAACTCTGTTTGCTCTTGCAACGTGCAGTTTCAGTACCAGGGTTCTTGTAGTGGGTGAAAGGAACGTCTAGGAAAATCACAGGTGGGTGCATTTTGCACACAGGCATGCAGTTGGGAAGTGTGCTTTTGTACTTCAACTTAGTCTGTGTCCCAGAATTCCCAGTATAGCTAGGGGAAGGGTAGACTCACCCTTGCCCCAGGCTTAAATTTGCTCACTCTTGTTCCCAGTGGGCTGCAGCTTTGCTGGCCTGAGCCTAAAGCTGACCCACCCATTGGGGGACAGCCAATAGCCAGGTCATTTCATCAGCATGATTGTGGTAGTCAAGCCTCTCTGTGACTGTTACTGACTGGCAACCCCCCAGTGAGGCCCTCACACATTCATGCTTCCCGGAGGAAGTGCCCTGCTCAGATAACCCCACAATCACTCTTCCTATCATGCTGTGCCTCTTCCCTCAGGCATCTGTGACTGTCACTGAAGGCCTCTTCTGTCTGCAGGCAGTGTGGCCCATGCTCTGGGCAGGCAAGAAATGACAGGGTTCACAACACAGGGCATAGTGCTCAATGGCGGGCTGGTGGGAGTTGGTAGGTGTGCCCCAGTCTTGCAGTCCTTGAGTGAGACACCTCGGAGGCCTGCTCTGCCCCACCTCAGATGCCCCATTGAAACTGAGTGGGTGCTCACCACAGCAACCAGCTCGCCAGCACACCCTGATGACCCCTTCCCTTCTCTAGCTCCTTCTCTGCGTCCCCAGGCTGTCAGAGGTTCAGATCCTTGCCTCAGGCTCTGCCTCTGGAAAAGGCTACCCTGCCTCATCCAGAACAGGCCCAGTTGTAAACAGACAGCCTCATCTGCCAGATGCTTTTACTTAGTTCAATAACTACCTCATTGCGAAACTTGGAACTTAAAAAAAATGTTTTGTAACTGCCAACAGGATAGCAGATATTTGGGCTAAATTATTTCCCTTCTATCACATCCTAATTCTGTTCTGAGATTCAGGATGAGCCTTCTATTTTAGCCTTCTGAGTCTGTGTTAGCCTTCAATTTTGGACTTATTTCTAGGCACTATGTGACCTTGGCCCTAAAATGCCCCACTGACTGTTTTATTTGCTTGTGTTTATCATGGATTTATAAATTCATAATACTTCTTGTACCCAAGAGCTAATTATCCAGATAACGGATTAGATTTTCTAATTCCTTCCCCAAATCTTTCTAGATTTGGCCATTTCCCAGTTGTGCTTGGGGACAGTGCTGGCTCTTTTGCAAGGAGGAGTCCTGTGGACGGAGAGGGTAAGACGACATCCCCATTAGGGTGACCAGGGGCCCCTCAACGGAGCTGAACAATGCTCAGGCCTACCTGGACTGATCTCAAAGAGGTGCTTCCCTAGGTCCTCAGGGCCAGGAAGAAGTTCAGTCACCTGGGTCCCTTGTAGAGAAATAAATCCCTAAAATGGAGACAAACACAAACAGGAAACATGAGATGGCTAGGAAAAGGCTCCTGTTGTCAGGGTCCCTGGAGAGAGGAGGGTAGGGACAGGGGTAAGGGTGTGTGTGGGTAGGGATCTGTGGGTGGAGGGTGGGTTGGCTAGCCATCCAGGCCCTGGCAGGGCAGGCTAGGTGCTAGAGACGAGCATGTGCCTCCTGTCCACAACAGGAGACCAGCACAGGGGAAGCCTCCCCACAGGGCCCCCAGGTGTGGGGGGGGCACCATCACCCACACATATGATTGGAGTGGCCTTGCCCACAGGTGGGGCTAGGACAGCCCAGCATAAAGCAAGAAAAAGCAAGTCTGGGGTGGGGAGGAAGGCCACCCACCCCCACTACTTCCCACTGCAGGGTGCCTGTTGCAGTCTTTCTGGGCCAGTAGAGTTCTAGGTGCGGAGTTCAGGAAGAGGAAGGCCTGCATCCTGGGGCAAGGCCCCTGAGGTGACAGAGGGAGACACATCACAGATCAGTGTGGGTCCAGTTCTGTATGTTCTGGCAGGGCAAGGTTTCCCTTCTTGTCTTGGTTTTTATTTATGTAGCTAATTAAGAAAAATCTTTTCAGTGCTCATGATGTGATGATTGTGCATGCTAGGGAAGCGGTGTGCCACTGAGTTACACACCAGCCTCAGGTTTTACCTCTTTACCAATAAAATGGGTGTGATTACAATGCACCAGTCCAGATGAGAGACCACAGCCCTCTCTCAGTATCCATGGAGGCCTGGCTCCAGGATCCCTGAAGGTACCTGGATCCAATGATGCTCAAGTCCCTACATTCTCCTGCATGCCTTAAACCATCTATGACTTATAGTACCTAATGAATGGAGATGCTAGGTAAGTCATTGTTACAACAAAAGAACACAATCCAGTTAATAAATGGGCAAATGAATTGAACAGACAGTTCTCAAAAGAAGTACACGTGGCCCACAAATACATGAAAAAGGTTCAATAGCCTTAGCCATAAAGGAAATACAAATCAAAACGACACTGAGGGTCCATCTTACCCCAGCCAGAATGGCTATCATCAGGAAAATAAATAACAATAAATGCTGGCAAGGTGTGTGTGTGGGGGCGGGGGAGGAGGCCCTTACATACCGTTAGTGGGAATGTAAACGAGTGCAACCACCATGGAAATTAGTATGAAAGTTTCATCAAAAAACTAAAATGGAACTACTGCAAGATCCTGCTATACCACTCATATATCTAAAGGAACATTAGTCAACATACAGTCAAGATACATGTACACCTATGTTTATGGCAGCACTATAACCAAAATATAGAGTCAGCCTGGGTGCCCATCAACTGATGAGGGGGTAAAGAAAATGTGGTATATATACACAATGGAGTGTTAATCAGTCATAAAGAAGAATGAAATTATGTCATTTGCAGGAAAAGGCATGGAACTGGAGGTTATCAGGTTAAGTGAGATAAGCCAAGCTCAGAAAGACAAATATTGCAAGTTTTCTCAAATATATAGAATCTAGAATTAAAAAATAATAATACGGCAGGAGACTGTTTGGGGGAACAAAACAGGGGGGAAGAAGAGGGTGATGGAGGCTGACTATGATCAAACACATTATATATATGTAAAAAACCAGCATAATGCAGTGCCCTAAAAAGGTTGAAAGGGGGGGAGAAAGAGCAATAGAGGGGTGACTTTGATCAAAGCACATTACATGCATATATGTAAATATCACAATGAAACCTCTTTGTACACTTAATTTACACTTTAAAAAATCTAGCATAAGAAAAGTGGGGCGTAGAGCCAGCTAGGCTGGAAGTGAGTCCCTGCCCTATGCATCTGGGTTGTGTGACTTAGGTAAGCCACCTAACTTCTCTGAACATCAGTTTCTGCGTCTGTGCAGTGTGACAATGAGTCTCAATTCTTAGCTGGGTCCACATGCCAGATTCCTGCTTTGTCCTGCCCAAAGGCTTACGTTGACTTATCCTTCCCTTAGCCTGGGCTAGGCAGAGCCCCTTTGATCCTCCTCTGTGTTAATGACTTTGATCTCTGCTGAGAACTTCCTTACTTTTGTTCATACTCAGTTTCTCAGTTTCTTTCAACTCAGGCTCCTCTCTGTGCAAAACCCATTTTAAACCCTACCATCCCTGCAGTCAACTGCCTGGGTTCAAATCCTGGTTCAGCTACAGGTAAATCTCTTAATCTCTCTATGCTCCAGTTTCCTTATCTGTGAAACAGGAATAATAATAGTACGTTGTGGGGTTATTGTGAGCAGTAAGTGAATTCATCCCTGGAAAGTCCTTAGAACAGTGCCTGGCACATGAGAACTGTGTGTGTTTGCTAAATAATTCTCTGCTATCATCGTGTACTGGGTGGAGGAAGAACATTCGTCATCTGCACTTGCCCAGGTGAGGGGTGCCATTGTCTGTTTGCCAGGTTGCCTCCAGTGCCCACCCCCATGCCTGGGCAATTACTAATTTATTTAATGCTACAACAGCCCCTTGAAGGACTGTTATCATTCTTTCTGCACAGATACGAAAACTGCAGCACAGAGAGGCTAAGAATTCACCTGCATCTGGGCCAGGACTTTCCTGGAAAAATCGTGGCTGTAAGTGGATGACAGGAGCCTCCCACAGGCTGCTGGAATCTTGCACTGCAAGGACACATGGCAATGCCTCTTCTCATTTAAGCATCGTCAAGGCAGAGCAATATCTCTATGCACAGATGCTTGCTCTTGAGAAATTACAGCAATAAACCAGACAACCAGCTGGTAATCACTGTAACTGAATTAATGGTTACTTTTTTGCTAGGGAACCTGGGAATGCACAGCCCCAGGATGCGGGATGTGCTCATTACAGGGTGTGGGTGAGATCCATCACTGGCTAATGGGATGGGTCTCGGGCATGGGCATTTGTTGTTTCAATAACTAAGTGTGTAATTCTGGGTACTTTGCTTTTTAAATTTTCTGTGCCTCAGTACCTGTCACCCATAAAATGGGAGTAACAATATTGGCATTGACATTGCTTTCTACTTCAGCTAAATGGAAAAGCAGAAATAGCTTCTGTTTATGGAGCCAGTACCATGCTCCTAGCTATTAGCCTAAATGATTAGATTTAATCTAGAAGCTTCCTAGGCTAGGTACTACTGTAGCCATCTTACTGGACTAGTGGAAGGAGGTGGGAGACATAAAGTGACTAGCCCTGTCTCCATGTCTGGCAGGGTGACCTGGGGTTCAAACCCAGGGATCTGCTGCTGGAGCCTAGTTCTCCCCACTCTGCTTCCACTTCCAAGAAGTGCTGTGGAGAACAAGACTATGACTTGCACTCAGATGGATCCCAGTGTGGCCCCCACCACAACAAGGAGCCCAGGGCACTGGTCCTTATCTGCCCAGATTCCCCATTCTCCCAGGTCAAGAGCGAGACTTTGATCCCAGGGACTCTGGCATTGGGTGGGGTCAGAGGGCAAGCAGTCAGTATAAAGCATCCATTTGAAACATTGGGGTTGACTCTTAACCTTGAGCCTGCCTCACAAACCATCCTCGGGCTTGTTCATACACAGAGAGCTGGCCTGAGGTTGTGGTGTTTGACAATGAAGAAAACAAATGATCCTGAGAGAATATTGCAGGGGATGAACCAAACTGGGGTTTGGTATGTATAGAAATGTCACAATGAACCCCCTGTAAAACTATCATATACTAATAACTTTTTTTTAAATAAAAATAAAGGACCCTGATTTGTTGTGTTTGCCAGTCTCTGTGATCTACACATCCCCATCTCCTGTGGCTGATTCATGATGTCTTTGAATAAGGAGCTTGGGAGATATACCACAGTGTCTGCATCGTACAACAACAGAGGGCAGTAGCCTCAAGAGCAGGCCATAGTAAATGAAGGCAGCTGATTAGGAAGGGGAGCATTTGGAGGGTTTCTTACCTTTGTTTTTAACTACAATTAATTTATCTAATTGTAGGTTTGTGTGATTTAATTGTTCATTATGGAAGGGTCTGACGAGATTAACCCTGGGTCCTACCCTGGAGTTTCTGATTCAATAGGTCTGAGAAAGTTGGTAAATTTGCTTTTCTAGCCAGCTTTCTGGTCTCAGGGAATACACTTTGAGAGCCACTGGTTGAGTGGCACAAAGAGAAGCTAGCCAGGCTGACTACTCTGCATCTCACTTTCCTCACCTGTAAACTGTGGGCAATAATTGTAACCACTTCGTAAGGCTGTGTGAGGATGAAATGATTTGTTATCTGTCCCCAGTGACCTATAGAGCAAGGTCTTGGACACATGCAGGTCACAAGGACAATGCTTGCAACACATCAGACAATGCCCTGGTATCATATAGGTCCTGGTATTTCCCTGAGGAACCCAAAGGGAGCATTAGCACTTTGGAGGGGACCAGTGGGCCGTTTTACTTCAGTGCCAGGTTAGGGCCTGAGTGTTTGTGTCCTTGGAAGGGACCAAGCCTATGGCTTACACTAGAGCCACACAGTTTACAGATAGATAAACCTCTGGATATTGAATGAGTGTGCTAACTCCAGGCACAGGATAGGTTCCTGCAGACATTGGGCCCTTTCCCCTTCCCGTGTCTGAGTCTATGTGCATTTGCTGTGTTTGGGGGATTTGCTCATATTTAAGTTCATCCCCAGAAGCTTCACTGACTTAATTTATCTCTGGCTCCATACTGATGCAGTCCATTGGTATCAAAAACTAATGGACAAAGAACATGCCACTCTGTCTGCATCCAGCAGGGCTCTACTCCCAGGCCTCTGCTGTCTTCACCACAGCTCCCTTCCTGACTTTTGTGAACATTCCCACCTAGACTTTCTAAAGAGACTGGTGGACAGTAGGTAGACCCCTGACCACACATTCCAGAAACTTCATTCAGAGAGCCAATCGCTGGGAAATGGATAGGGTACACCAGGCAGATGGGCTTTTGGGGGAGAGAACATTTTAGACATAGCAGCAAATCAAAATTCATGTATAGCAGCACTCAAAAATCCATCATTTATATGGCATGTTAAATGCAAACTTTAGAAATGCTACAGACTAAGAGAAAGGAGCCTAGAGACTAGCTTCGCTCTCTCTCATCTGCCTCAACCTTACAATGGGGAACCAGGGTGCAGTGCATCCGTTGGGGCAGGGGAGAGGGCTGAGAATTCAGAAAGCCTATCATGCTATGTTCTGTATGTACTGGTTATGTATTGCTACACAACACACCCAAAGTTTAGTAGTTTAAAATGATAATCACTTATTCTCTCACAGGGTTTCTGTAGGTTAGGAATTTGGGGATGGCTTATATGAGAAACCCTAGCTTGGGATCTTTTATGAGGGGACAGTTAAGATTTTGGATGAAAGTACAGACACTTTCTTGAAGAAGAGCAGAAGACATTTCCAGTTGACTTGCCAAACACAATACATAAAACAGACTCAAACTTCTAGTGGTGAAAGGTACAATGATGAATGCCAAATACAGTGGATAGGATTAACAGTAGATCTGACATTGCAAATGAAAAGATTGGTGGACTTGAAAACACAGCAATAGAAACTATCCAAAATGCAATGCAAAGGGAAGAGATAATTTAAAAAGAGGAACAGAGTATCACTGAAATGCAGAACAACTTCAAGCAGTATAACACATGTGTAATTGGAGTCCCTGAAAGGGGAGTGAACTGAGGAAGGTACTTTAAGTAATGGTCAAAATGGTCCAAATTTCTGAACATTATAAACCTACAGCTCAGAGAAGTTCAAAAAGCCCCAAGCACAAGAAACATAAAGAAATGTGCATGAAGCCATATCGTAATCAACCTACTGAAACCCAAATACAAAAAGAACAAATATAAGGATAACAGCAAGTTTCTTTCAAGAAACATGCAAGTGAAAAGTAGGTGGAAAAACATCTTTCAGATATCAAAACTGAACAGCAACAATAAAAACAAAGCAGCCAAATTATTATTCTGAATTTAGTGAAAATATCCTTCAAAATGAAGACTAAAGACCTTTTAAGATGTACAAAAGCTGAAAGAATTCATTACCAGCTGAACTACAGTAAAAGAATTGTTGGAGACAATCAGGCAGAAGAAGATATTAGATAAAAATAAGAATGTAACCAAAAGGAATGAAGGTGCTGAAAATGGTACCTATATGGTCTTAAGACTCAAAAATAATTGAGTAAATGAAAAGAATGGGAGGCTTACATTATATTAGAAAAAAAGCTATGTAACAATAACACAAAGGATGGAGGGGAGAAAAGGATTCACACTGCTATGAGTTTCTTATATATTATACAAGGTGGTAGAATATCATGTGGAAGTAGACCAGGAAGAGCTAAGTTGATTACTATCAACCCTAAAGTGAACACTACAATAACAACACAAGATGTTAAAGCTGATAAACTAGCAAATAAATTAAGATGGGACAAAAAATCTTCAATTAATCCAAAGGGAAGTAGAAAATGAAGGTAAAAGAGATAAAGGGGACAAAGAGGAAACAAATAGCAAGATGATTGATATATTTAAGCTTAAGCAAATCAACAATCGCATTAAATGAAAATGGCTTAAACATCCATAATTAAAAGGCAGAGATTGTCATATTGGATTAAAAAAAGCAGGAACTAACTATGTGCTGAATCTAAGAAATTCACTTAAGATGGAAAGATAAATTAGGTTACAGTAAAAAAATGGAATAAGATGTATTGTGCTAAATCTAATCAGCTCAAACCAGGGTGGCTAAAAGCAGCAGACAAAGGAGATTTCAGGTCAAGGAATAGTATCAATGATACACAAAGATAATCTGATAACAATAAAAGAGCTTCTTCATCCATAGAACATAACAATTCCTAAAAGTTTATGTAGCTAATAACAGACTTTAAAATACATAAAGCAAAAACTGATAGAACTTCAAGGAGAAATAGAAAACATACAATGATAGTAAATTTTAATTCCTTTTCTAATAATCAATAGAACAAATAGAGAAAAAAATCAGTAAAGATATAGATGTCCTGAGAAAATGTTATCAACCAACATGACCTCATGACTGCCTCCAAAGTAGTAGACTACACATTCTTTTCAAAGGCACGTGGAACTTTCACTGAGATGGTCATAAACCTCCATAAATAAAGTCACACAATAGAATTAAATTAGAAATCAAGAGCAGAACGATTTCTGGGAAATCACCAAATATTCAGAAACTAAATGATGTACTTCTAAATAATCCAAGGGTCAAAGAAGAACTCAAAAAGAAGGAAAGTACTTTGAATTGAATAAACGCAAGAGCACATAACCACGTGGGATGCCTCTAAAGGGGCCTTGGGATAAACAACAGTGTGAAATGCTCCCAGCAGAAAAGGAGACAAGTCTCAAAGACCTCAGTGTCCTCAGTGTCCTCACCGAAACAAATCAAAGCAAAGAGAACAATGATCAGAGTGTCTATGAATACAAAATAGAAAAACAATAGAGAAAATCAGTGAAACCAAAACTGTTTCCTCGATAAGTTATCCATATCGGGAGCGAGAAGCAGCATCGTTACAGATCCTCCAGCCGTTGAGAGATTAGCAAGGCAAGGTTAGACCAGCACGTGGGCCAGGGTTCGGGTCAGTAGTAGAGAGAGCGCCGAGTGTGAGCGAGGCTCTGGGTTCAACCCCAGCCCCGCACATAAACACAAAGGAAGAGTATCCCAGTAAACCTGGCAACTTAGATGAAATGGGCATACTCCTTAAAAAAAAAAAAAAAACTACTAAGCTCATTCAAGAAGAAACACCTAACCCAAATAGCCCAATATCTAGTAAGGAATTTAAGTTTGTACATAAAAAAACTTTCCACAAAAAAGTTCCAGACTCAGATGGCTTCACAGTAAATCCTACCAAATACTTAAGGAAGAAATAATACAAGTTCTACAAAACTCTTCTAGAAAACTGAAAAGAAGTCAGACTTCAATGCACTTTATGAGGCCAGCATTACTGTGTTACAAAACCAGCCTAAGACATTACAAGAAAAAGACACACAGGCCAATGTCCCTAGGGACATAGATGCAAAAACTCTCAACAGAATTAAAAAAAAAATCTAATCTAACAGTGTGTAAAAAGGAAAACACACATGATCAACTGGGCTTTATCCTGGGAATTCATTTAACATTCAAAATCAATGTAACTCACCATTTTAATAAACTCAAAACAAGAAAATATGTAATCATCTCACAAGTGCAGAAAATTTAATGATAAAATTTAGTGTTTATTCCTGATGATAATTCTCAACAAATAAAGGATAGACAGCAACTTCTTCACTCTGATAAAGGACATCTATGGAAAACTAAAAAACTAGTGTCATATTTGATGGTGAAAAACTAAATGCTTTTCTCCTAAGACCAGAATCAAGATGATGACATTTGTTCTCACTACTTCATTAACTTCGTGCTGGAGTCTTAGGTAGTATAGTCATGCAAGAATAAAGAAGCACGAGTTTCTGGGCATGGTGGTACATGCCTGTAAGCCCAGCACGCAGTAGACTGAGCAGGAGGATCAAAAGTTCAAAGACAGCCTGGGCAACAATAGTGAGACCCCCTCTGAAAAAACAAAAGAAAGAGTGAACTAGTAACGCATGCTCCATTCAACATGGATGAGCCTCTAACTCGTTATAGGGAGTGAAAGACGTCAGGCAACAAAGCCAGAGCTCATACCACATGACTTCATACGTATAACACTTTAAAAAATGCAAACTAAACTGACAAGTGGTTATTGGAGTTAGAGGTCAGGAAAGCAAAGCCAATGGGAGAAGGAGGGGATTATGAAAAGATAGAAGGAAACTTTGAGGGTAATGAATAAGTTAGTGTTCTCGATTGTGGTGATAGTTTCCCAGGTATATACAGATGGCGAAACTTGTCACACTACACATGACAAATATCTGTAGTTTATGTACATTAATTTTACCTCAATAGAGCTGTTAAGAAAAATTGATACTTGGTTCAGTTACCAGAATCAAATTTATGTGTTAGTTTCCTTGTAGATAATTACAAACCTCATGGCTTAAAAGAACATGGATTCATTTTCTCACAGTTCTGGAGGTCAGAGTCTAAAACAGGCCTCAGTGGGCCACAGTCAAGAGTTGTCAGGATTAGGTCCCTCCAGGAGGCTCTAGGGGAGGCTCTGTACCTCCGCCTTTCCCAGCATCGAGAGGTCTTTGGTATTTGGATGTTTCTCCACCTTCAAAGCCAGCATTAGTCTTCTGAGCTCTCTGCCTCCCTTTTCCACTAGAAGAATCCTCTGACTACGTTGGCCTGCCTGAATAATCCAGGATAATTCTTCATGTTTGGTCAGAAGGTTAGCAGCCGTAATTCCACCTGCAGCCTTAACTCCCGTTAAGGAGCACAGCATCTTTGTCCCAGTGATTAGGCAGGGACATCTTTTTACGGCAGCGTTATTCTGCCCACCAAAACATATTGGGAACAACAGGAGTATGGAATCGACTTCAAATGCAAATTTCATGAAATCTAAATACAGACCAAGTAGGTTTTTTTTTCTTTTTCTTTTTCTTATTTTGTGGTGCTGGGGAATTGAACTCAGGGGGTTGAGCATGCAAGGCATGTACTCTACCACTGAGACACCCCAACCTTCAGACCAAGCAGTTTCGATAAAAACTTATGTGCAAATGGAGATACACTGTAAACAGATTCCAAGGGTTTGCTATAAATAAAGAAATGTAAAACACCTCAATTTTATATTGACTACAATATAAAGTACTTCGAATGAAAATACTTTGATAGGTTAGGATAAAGAAAATGTATTAGCAAAATAAAAGAGAATCCAGTAGAAACACAGATAGAGGGTAACAAGAAATAATAGCACACTAAATACTGTGCTATTATCTGTGGTCTGAATGTTGCTCCCCCATAACTCACATGTGGGAACCTAATACCCAGTGTAAGCATATTGAGAAAGGGGGCCTTTGGGAAGTGACTGAGTCATGAGGGAGCCCTCTAAATGGGGTTGGTGCCCTTATACAAGGGCCTCGAGGGGAGAACCTCGCTCTCTCTGCCGTATGAGGCCACAGCACCAAATGTCATCTATGAAGCAGAGAAACTACACTAGACATCAAGTCTGCTAGCACCTTCCCAGCCTCTAGAGCTGCTATCAATAAATATCTGTTATTTGTACATTACCCAGGCATGGCTATTTTTGTTAGCAGCTCAAATGGATTGAGATAACTTGTTATAAGATTCTCAATTTTTGTCCAGTGTTAAAGAAAGCACAGAGGTTAGCATTCTCATACCCATTTAATGGTATAGTAATTTTATAAAGCAAGCTTGCAATTTTAAAGTGAAATATCCTTTAATTTTGTGCTGAGTTTTAAGAACTTGTTCCAAGGCAAGACAAATAGACAAATACACAAAAAGATGCATGTACAAGCTCCAGTCCCACAAAGAAAAGCATGTTAAATGAAGCTCATTGTAGAATTTTTTTTCTAGTAGAAAAAAACCAGAAAACAACTTGTTTGTCAATCAATGGAGCAGTGGTTAAGTAATTTCTGGTACAGCCATACCAGAATGAGGCAAACAAAAATGTTTCTGAGGTGAATTATTATATAAAAAGTATGAGTGGTAACAAATAACTTTAGTACATTCCTATTCTGATTTCTGATACTACCTTCCCTTAAGAGCACATAAGTTCTGTGTAAATATAGCTGTCCCTCCATATCCTCCAGGACCTCCCTCTCCCACCCCCTGGATACCAAAATTCCTGATGGTTAAGTTCCTTATATAAAATAGTGTAGAATTTACATATAGTCAGTCCTCCCAGACACGTTAAACCATCTCTAGATTACTTAGAATATCTAATACAATGTAAATGTTATAGAAATAGTTGCCATAAACTATTATTTACGGAGTAACAACAACAAAAGGCTGTACATGTTCAGTACAGACACTGATTACACATAGTTTTTTCTCAAGTGTTTCTGATCTGCATTTGCTTGAATCTGTGGGTGCAGGGCACTTGGATACAGAGGGTTAACTCTGCTCAGAAATGGAACAGAATTCTTCCACCTGAGGAGGGAGGGAGTGGCAAGGCAGCTTTTATGTTCTGCCCTCTAATGTCTGTACCCAGATAAGAACATTTAAATAAGATTAAAGTTAAAAAAAAAGGCAGTCATTTGATTTGTGGAGTGCTGCTCACGCCTGAGCAATGGCTGTTGGCGTCTGTCTACCACCACCCTCTCACTGGACACTCTTTCTGCTGCCGGGAATGTCCATCATCACTTCTAAACAAAGGAGAGTGATTTTCCCCTCCTCATTCTACAAAAATTTAGGGTGGCGGGCCTCTCAAAGTTCTTCAGACTAAAATCAAGTGGCAATCACTCTCCATGTTCTCTGACCAGAGTCATCATCACAGGCCCCGGCCTGCAGGGAGCCCCTGCCCCCATGGAAGGCTCCATGCCTGTTTTTCAAAGAAGCATGGGTCTTGGGGACAGCTCCTAGGGTCACACATGGTCCAGAAGCCTCAACCCTGTCCAGGGGAGGCAGGAGTGGGATTAAGAATAGCAACAGCAACAAAGAATTTTCTCACCTGTGTCTTGTTAGATGTTGCACTCAAACTAGAACTTACTCAAATCATGAAAAGACAAGCAAGGGTTGCACATAAAATCGAGATGACATAGGACTGGCTTGAAACCTCAGAGGTTTCCACTCAGGCAGGTCTGCTTTCAATCTGGAATGTACTGCTTGTTGATAGTAAGCATTGGGACAAGTTTCCCTGACCCAGCCTCAGTTTCCCTCTCTGTTAAATGGAATAGTATGGCATCTTCCTCACAGGTGTCTGAGAATCATCTGGAATCAAGTGAACAGAGGGCTGGCATGGAGCTGAGCTATGGCAGGTACCAAGGGTACCTCAAGAAAGGCCAGGGTTGCATTGACCTCTACAGACAGTACCTGTACAACCCTGAGAGCCTCAGTTTCCGCCTCTGTAATGTGGGGTTCGTTTGAGGATTTCATGAACTAATGCTTTGATAGCCCCAGGTTCAGCATCTAGCAAGCTATTATGAATATTACTGTGATTTGTGAGTTGCATGGTCAAGTGTTAATGATCACTTTACAGGATGGTACACACACACACACACACACACACCACACAAACACAGACACACACACACAGACACAACACACACACACACCACACAAACACAGACACACACACACACAGACACACATACACACCACACACACACACCACACACAGACACACACACAGAGACACAGACACACACACAACACACACACACCACACACACAGACACACACACACACACACCACACACACACACCACACAGACACACACACAACACACACACCACACACACAGACACAGACACACACACACCACACACACACCACACACAGACACACACACACCACACAGACACACACACACACCACACACACAGACACACACACCACACACACAGACACACACCACACACATACAGACACAGACACACACCACACACACAGACACACACACACACACCACACAGACACAGACACACACCACACACATACAGACAGAGACACAGACACACACACACACACACACACCCCACACACACACACCACACACACACACACACACAGATACACATACAAACATTTAGAAACTATGACAGAGGTTTGTAATGCTGTCACATTGCCACTTAGGGACTTAGGCAGGTCACTTCACATGCCGAGGCTTGGTTTCCTCACCTGTGGACATGATATTAACCTCTGTCCTTCGTTCCTCACTGGCTGGCTGTGCCTTGTAGGCAAGAAGAGCCTATTGAACTGAGTCCTTACTATGACTATTTCAAAACCTATTTAGACCACTATATCTTTAATTTAGTCTGTTTCTGCAGCCCTCCTGCTCATCGAGAATCTCCTTGCATGTGCCATGAAATAAAGTATTTTCAGGAGCCCAGCATGGTGACAGACAGGGCTCTCTTTCAGAGTATGTGACAACAGTCTGTGGGGATCACCTGCAGGCCATGGATGGCTGTGATTCTCTGACTGCTCTGAGCTTTGGCGTTTGCAATAGTTTTGAGGTCTTTGTGATCTGAGTTCAGCTCTGTGTACAGCTCCATCACAGGATAGCTCCCTGGGAAGCCTTCATTTTTAATCCTGTCTAGAAGAAACAACTTCTGAAATGCTTCTTACGAAGCCTCATGATAAGATCCTTGAAAAGCAGCATCTTGGGAACTTGCAGACTCATTTTAAAAAGCAATTGCTCAGGTTCCTTATCTGCAGTGATTCCGATGGAGGCGTCAGATCCATCTTTAAAAGCTTTAGCCATCTGACATCAGGAACTGAAACTCTCCAAATTTTATATAAACAATACAGGTCAGAACCAAGTTCGGTGCCAAGAAGGGAAGAATCCTCCCCTGTTCCTTATCACACAGGCTCGTAACCATGAGCCATTACTCTCCAAACTCTAGATACCAAGGAAGGCGAGGTGAAGGTGGGAGACAAATGAGTTGTTGGGTGAGGCAGGTCCCTTCCTGTGTAGTGGAGACAAATCACATCTCCAGCCTCTTTCTTTGCTGATGACTTGGTCCTCAGCAAAGATTCTATGGTGATACTGTAGACTTCAAAATATCTGGTGTGCTCCATAATTCACACTCAGATAAATGGGCCAGAGAACAACCTGCTTCACCAATGTATCTTTGGGCTACAGCTGGTTTTCCTGGAAAATCTGAGGCTGTGCCCATGAGCAGGGTGCTGAGAACAGCACAGTGCTCTGTAGAAAGCATGGTTGCAGGGTCAGAGCATCAGATCTCTGTACCTTTCTGCTCCCCAGCTGGCACACACCTAAAGATACCATCGATGGGCTGCTTAGCCCAGCACTGAGCCCAAGGAAGACCAACATGGGTGAGTGGGACTCTGGAGCCTGCAGCCTTAGCCCAGGGTCCTGGGGGAGCCCTCAAGAAGGCTCAGGTCTCAGAGTTAGTAGCCTCTCCTGACCCCCAGGCAGTACCCTCCCCAGAGTGGGCAGGTCCTCGTTTACTCTGTATTCAGGAGGACATGATGCAATGCCATATTGGGAAGAGAACACATGGAGCCAGCATTCATGAGTTCTAATGTCCTAGCTTCAGTGGTGCCCAGGATGTGGCACTGAGCTATGTTCCAGGATGCAGGGAACCAGTGCTGAGCGACCAGCGGAAAAGAATGCTAATTCTGGGACTTCCTGAATCCCTCAGTGTTCATCTTGCCCCAGGAGAAGGGGGACAGGCAAAGTGCATGTTATTTTGTAATAGACTTGGAACAGGTTCCGGTGTCACCAAATCTCCAGGGGTTGGGACCAAGTGATGAACCTCCAGCTAGTGGGACTGGGTGGGAGTGAGGGCATCACTGACAGGCCTGGTCCTTTAAAACCTGCCCATGACCTTCAGCTTCCCTCCCCGTCTGGGGGTCAACCTGGGAGGCCTCAGAGACAGCTGAAGCTCACAGCTGATGTTGCTCCAGTGAGAGGTAAACTTTGGGTATGTGTAGCAGTAGGAGTTTAGAGAACATTTAGCATGGTTTAGTTTAACTAATCAGATGTTTTCTTGAGAAAATAAATATTAATGTTGTCTTACTGATCACAGGACCATACACACACAAATTTTAAAACTGTAGGATTGTTACACATTGTATTTCTATGCTGGTAAAGTTATTTAATAGTGTAATATTCTCTTCTCATCTTCTATTTCACTTTCTGCAGTTTTGGTTACCTTTGGCCAACTGTTGTCTGAAAATATTAAATGGAAAATTCTAGAAATACACTATAAATTTTAAGTTATGTGTCATTCTGGGTAGCTTGATGAAACTCAAGCCATCCTGCTAAGTCCCACATGGACTAGGAATCATCTCTTTGTCCTGCTAGTGTACCCATGCTGTATACCCTACTCTCCTGTTAGTCATTTTGGTTAACAGGTTGGCTGTTATAATATCACAGTGCTTGTGTGCAAGTAACCATTATTTTACATAATAATGGCTCCAAAGTACAAACCTTTATTTTACTATACTGTTTTAATTCTTTTATTTTATTACCTATTACTGTTAATCTCTTACTGTGCCTAATTTATAAGTTAAACTTTATCATAAGTATATATGTATAAGAAAATATGTGGCACATACAGGGTTCAGTACCATCAGTGGTTTCAGGCATCCACTGGAGGTTCTGGAATGTATTCCTTGTGGATAGCAGAGTTATTGTAATTATTCCTTTGCTCCTCTGATTGGAGGTTGAGAAATAAAAAGCAATGAGAGGTTGACTCATCTCCTTGTGATATGACATTGGGGATACAAGTGGATGGGGAGCAGTCTGGCTTTGATGGTCAGAAGTGTTGAGTGGGGCGTGACTGAAGGTCTGAGTTTTTTATTTTATTTTATTTTCATGTGTGGGACTGGTGTTTGAGCTCAGGGCTTAATGCTTGCAAGGCAGGTGCTCTACTGCTTGAGCCAGCCCTTTCTTCCTCTGGTTATTTTGAAGGTAAGGTCTTGCTTTTTTTTTGTTCCCAGACCAGCCTGGACTGCAATTCTCCTATTTTAGGCTTCCTGTCATAGCTGGGATAACAGGGCTCTACCACCATGCCCAATTTTTTTTCCATTGAGATAGGCTCTCACAAACCTTTTTGCCTGAACTGTCCTGAAACTTGGAACCTCCTAATTTCTGCCTTCCAAGATGAGCCACCAGTGCCTAGCTGGACCCCAAGTTTTGATGGCTTATAGTACCCCTGCCTGCCTGACCTTTTGGACTGGAGCATTGGAAGTAGTCCAGGAAGGACTGACTTAGGTCATTGTGCAAGGTATGTCGTGGCCACCATCCTGTCTCTGGCCAAATGTCCAGCCTGTAAAGGACCTGCTTTGGACAGTGTGAGGTCCTAGGGATATGAAAATGACCCAATTTCCAACTTGGTTCACAGGGCCAGATGGTAGGCCTGTCACCCCGAAATGCCTGGTATTCCATATGCAGGTTTTGGGGGGAAACTGAGATAAGCATAATCTTTCTGGCTACCCATGGTATTCAGTGGCTGAGTTTGACACCAGTCAAGTCAGCTGTATTCAGAAGCAAGCCAGCCATCTGTGGGCATGTGGAAGGGAGTGTCTCTTTATTAGCTACTAATGTGTTTCCAGTATTTTCCCTGATGCAGGACTCGGGTGGACATTAGTGTTGATTTCTGCCTCACGTTGATACTCACCCTAACTTCAGCTTGTTGAGTTTGGAACAGTCTCTGCTGTTTCTTGGTGGCCCTGCCTGGTGACCCTTGTTCCCCACCATGGGGTGCCCATGGGGACACAAGACCTCTCCACTACTTGGCTCTGCAGTGCTATACCAAGATCCTGCACCTTCACTGAATTGTCCTTGTCACATTTCCTGCGCTATGTCATGTTCCCACACTTCTATCCCTCTAATGAACAGACTGTCCTAGGGACTAATTGACTAGCTCAGACTGGAAGCCCCATCGCCACCCAGAGTCCATCCCCATGAGCACAGGTTCACCTCAGAAACATGGCCTAGATTCTTTTGCACTAACAGCCCTGGCTGTGCCAGGCCCGATCTGCTGAGCTGACTTCTGCCAAGGGCACCTGTGAGGAAGGCACAGCTGAGGAAGGCTCTCCTCACCTCCATCTTTTGCAAAGGCTGCAGGCCATCTTCGTCTGCAGCCTGGGCCACTCAACTCACCTCCATTATGCTGATTAAGTATAGCTCAGAATTCTACCTTAAAAAACTAGAAAGCCCAAATGGTAATGAAAAATAAGTAACACTCCTCTAAACAAAGAGCAAAATGTGCTTCCCATGCTGCCTTAATGTCATTCAATTCAATTTTCTGCCTAGTAATCGACAAAACTTGTAATTTAGCAATGGGTCTTTCAGCTATTACTGCAATTAACTGGGTTCAATTGAAAGCCCAAGGATTGATCTGTGACAAGTGGGAGACACTTAAGGACTGTAAGCTAGTATCCATATCCATACTGACTTAAATTAGCAGACTCTGAGAAGAGTTCATTCCACTTACGTGGACAGCCAGGGACACTGGAGGAAACCAGAAGCCAGTGTTTAGAAGGTGAAGCTCCATTTTGGATCAGGCCTCTTAGTGACTTGGTTTCCTTTCCTAGAACAGTGGCCAAATATTGCTGTACAATCAATTATTAGTCATAGCTGTTCCTAGGTATTGCTGATATTGTGTCCCAAGCCACTGGAGGCTGGTGTAAGATAAACTTTAAAGCATATTTTTGGATAATTACTGAAATCTTACACTTTTCCTTAATATTCAGCAGGTAGAATGATAGGCTGGGCCTTGAGCTTGCTAGGCAGATGCTCTACCATGTGAACCACACCCCCCAGCCCTTTTTGCTTTACAGATTTTTCCAATAGGATCTTTTATTTATGCTGAGCGAGTCTAGACCATTGATTTATGCTTCCCATGTAACTGGGATGACAAGTGCACCCCACCACACCTGGCTTATTGATTGAGATGGGGGTCTCATGAACTTTTTGCCCAGGATGGCTTTGAACTGCAATCCTCCCAATCTCTGCCTGGTGAGTAGCTGGGATTACAGTTGGGAGTGACTTTGCCTAGCTCCTAAGGACATTTTAAACAAGGAAGTATCTATTGTTTAATTTTCTTCTGCTGTGCTAAGGGAAGTGTGACTATGGGCCCCCAGTTGACTCCAGGTCCTGTGGAGGGCATTTTCCCAGCGGCTGTTGAGGTAGCCAGAGGCAGGAGGGCTGTGATGGATGCTTCTAAACCTGTCCTTTATGCTCAAATGGTAGGGCACTTGCTTAGTGCAGACACTTGAATTCAATCCCCAGAGCCACTACCACCAAAACGAAACCCCCAACAACAATGAAAACAAAACAAAAACAACAACAAAAAACAAGGCATTGAGAGATCTTGGCTCCTCTGTGGTCCTTGCCTCCTAGATCTGCCACCTGCTTTTCGATTTCAGTTTAGAAACTTTTTCATGCTGTTGGGTGTTCTTTTATTCCAGAGCCCATCCTAAAAATCATACAAATCTTGTCTCTGAAAGCAGCAACATTGGCTTTGCCAAGCAACACCACAAACTACAACTTCTGTTTGTCCAATGCTTAGTTTGGGTGGAGTTTCAGGACTCTACAGCAAAGGTAGGAACAAGAGGGGCTTTTACCTGCCAGGTCTACAGCCAGGAGATGTTAAATGAGACCTGAACCCAGCACTCTGATTCCCAAGTTCATGTTCTTCCCATTACAGTTTGTAAGCGTCCGTACCCTTTTCTGGGTATCATTTTCTCTGCCTGCATAGTGAGAATTAACTGTGCTTCCCCTTGGAGGGTTGCTGTGAGGCTCAGAGGAAATCATGAATATTTATTCAGCAAGTATTTGGAGAGCTTCTACTATGTATCAGGCATGATTCTGGACACCAGTCACAGATGTAAACAAAATGGACAGAATCCTGACCGTGGCAGGTTGATATTAGGGAAATGCAGTCAATAAGCTCTTTGACATCCTCAGGCATTTTATAAAGGCAACAAACCAACACAAGGGTGGTATTCACTCATCCATTCAATGTAACTACTTTATTCATCCATACTGTAATCATCAAATATTACTGGATTCAATCATGGGTCAGGGGCTGTGTGGGTGATGGGAAGAGGAGCAGACTATGGCCTACTGAAATGAAGTTTATAGTCTAGAATGGAGAACTGACATTAAGCTAAATAATAATGGCAATATCAAAACACCCTCTTGGTTGGGCTGAGTAACAACTAATGACTTAGGATGGATGCTCAATTGAGGTTTGCTCAATTGACTTGAGCTGAGTGGAGCTTATGGGGTCTAGAAGTGAAGGGTGTCTGATAGGTAGCCTGCTCTGTGAACTGTGAGCATAAGATTGGCTCAGACACCTGAGAGTGTCTTAATGGCACACCCAGACAGTGATGAGATAATGACCATGGTGGGTTGAGTGTAATGTAGCCGGTTTTGTGGATAGACATTGAGTGGCACAGCAGACAGCCACTTCCTAGGGATCTCACTGAAACATGTTAGCCTTTAGGCACTATCAGAGTGTACTCATTAGCCTGGACCTAATGCCAGTACTCCACTTCCCTCATCCAAAAAATGACAAAACACAGTCACCTTATCCAAGGCAAGCACCCAAAGAGTAAGTTCATGATGGTGCCATTTTTATTTTGTTTTTGATGTTTTGTGTTTTATTTTGTTTTTGAGTTTGATAATAACACAAGGAAGGGGAGGAGGAGTTGGCTGCATGCTGGAACATTCCCTGTGTGTGACCTTCACGCCATCAGATGCAATCACCCCTCCTTCTTTCCCTAAGGTTTTCTTTTCTTTTTTTTTTTTATTATCATATTATTGTTGTACTGGGGGTACATTGTGACATTTACAAAAGTTCTTACAATATATCATAGTTGAAATCACCCCCTCCATCATTTTTTTATCCCCCTCTTTTTTCTTAAAGATTTTTGATTTCTGACTGTCTAGTTAGTACTAATCCCAGTAGTGCATCTGTTTTCCCATCCATCTTGTTTTCCTCCTCCCACCAAGCTTTTACTCTAAATTAAATCAGACTTTAAATCAATCTTCTACTGCTTCTTACTGCTGAGCCTCCTCTCACTGATTCTATAAAAAAGAAAGAAAGCAACAACAAAACCCAGCCTGCTCTCAAAAGTGATTTTGAAGTTGTGTCTCCTGGAACCTACAGCTGCATCAGCCACGCCCAGCCACATAGATTCAAGACTTCAAAACCTACCTCGAATACTCTCTCCATTATTTTTCCATTGCTGTGATACTTTCAGTAATTGCTCTTAAATTCCATCCAACACACTGCCCTTCACTATGTCTTACCATCCCAGCTGTCAAGAATATTTAGATCAAATCAATTGCTCCTAATAAAATGATGATAATGAAAAGAAGACTCACCCCTTGCTTGAGTACAGTAGGGGTTTTCTTGGCCTCACAGATGATAGATGGGACAACAGCCCCATCTAAATGGCCTTTTAAACTCCTGCCTGGCCATGTTCCTGCACCATGACTTCCTTCTTCCAGTTCTGCTGTCGGGGTCTTAGTCTGCAGATTCCCCAACACTATTGGCAGAATGAAGACCCAGTTCTTGTGTTTGGCACCCAAATTCCTATCTGTCTTTCCACTTCTGGCTTGCAGCTTCTAGTATACAACTGTAGTTTGTGTTCCAATCTATATGCTATGATGAGTCTCACCCACTACACTTCAGGGACTCTGGGCTCCTCCCTGGGGGGTGGGACGGTCAGACACACACCATCCATGGCCTCTCACTGTATCCCTAGGTTCATTTTAAACCTATCTTCTGAGCCACAGCAATACACACACCAAGGCCTGCTGTGAGAGGTCATAGAAGGGCTCATTGGCCCTCTGTGGCCCAGTTTAAGGATCACTGGTTGTCTGTAGAAGAGCCTTCTAGGGCTGTGGCTCTGTTGTACTTCTCCTTTGATTTTAGTTTCCCTTCTTGTTTAAATTTTTAAAAATATGGACTTAAGTGAGGCACAGGTGGCTCACGCTTGTAATCCTAGCTACTCAGGAGGCAGAGATCAGAAGGATCACAGTTGGAAGCCAGCTCTGGGGAAATAGTTCATGAGACTGTATCTGGGAAATACTCAACAAACACACACCAAAAGGACTGGCTCAAGTGTGAGAGCATGTGCCTTAGCAAGCATGAGGCCCTGAGTTCAAACTCCAGTACCACCAAATCCATATGTATTTGTATATAGTCTCACTATGGATATAGTCTTACTATACATCACACTATACCATAATGTCACTGTGACAAATTGAAATAATATAGATAAAACTCAAGTTGACTTTCTCACACCTTACTCTCCCTGCCCTGCCCATGGCTTTCATGTGTGTTATTTGTACTCTCAAAATCCCTAAAATAAATTATTTCATTTATTTCTAAAATAAAAGATATACATGCACGCAGTTTAAGGAATTAAATAGCTTTCCACAACTTGTCAAGAGACAGTAGTTTCTTTCTCCTCTGCCATTGCCTGAATCTGCCACCACTGTCAACTCTCTTGATGAGATTTTTTTTCCTTTTTTTGCTGATATTTATTTCCAAATAACATACTCATTTACTTTTGATTTAAAATTTGGAGTGTTATCTATGGAATTCCCCAAATGGAAGGTGATAGTTTGCATCCCTCGAAAGCCTACACCCCACCCACCTGCCTTCCTGAACTTCACTGGTAATTTTATTTTTATCAGCTGGCATTCAGTGTTTATACTCCCATTCTGGGAACTATATTTGCAGTGTTTCTCTAAGGACTCCTTTCTCTTCATTTTTCTCTTCTCCCTTTATAGAACTCTTCTATTCTGACATTGAGTCTCCCTTGTTTCCTCTCTGTTATTTTTCTCTTCTTCTCAGGAGAGTCAAGTTTTTTGTTCAACTTGTCTTTTGAGTTTTTCATTTCCAGAATCTCATTTCTTACTTCTTGGGGGTAGTTTGTTCTCTGACTGCTCCATTTGTATAGTGTCTCTGACGATGTTAAAGATAGTTTGAAGTAAAGGTTTTCTTCTTCCTTGCCATTTGTTACCACCTCCTTCACCTACTCCACCACCTCCTCCCTTCCTGTTTCTTCTACTTCCTGTTTTGTCTTTCATATGAGATTCTGTTCTTTATTTCCTAAGGAGCTAACTGAAAGGTGTGTTAGGAAGGGGAGAGGGACATACAGAATGAGACCTACCTATATCTAGGCATTTTAACGGGCAGCCCCTGAAAATTGTTCTATTTCCTTTCTGGAGGTTACTCCTGACTGCCAGGGCCTGGGAACCAAATGTGGGATGACCACTGTGTATGTGGGGCACATCAACTTTTACTAACCCTCTTGCTTTCAGTATGAGACTCTCACCTAGGGCTATGCCTATGTCCTCTGTCTGCAATGCTTCTTTCTGATTCTTTCCAGGTGCTAAAACTGTACTCTTTTTCTTGAGTGTGGAGGGCAGGCATCTCTTGGCACCAGGTTGTCCAAAATCTCTTTGCTCCAATTGCTTTTGAAACTTTCAACTGGTACTCTTGTTCTTCACTCCTCTTTGGCCCTTACTTCTAGAACTATGGAGTCCTGCCAGTTTCTGGGTCTTTGGGCAGTTCTGCTTTGCAAGCCAGGCAGCTTCTGTGCACTCCCCAGTGCTGGCTTGGAATCCAGCCAAGTGGATCAGCTGCTTGCCACCCATCTGTTCCTCTGCATCCAGAAGGCTGCCTCGCTCCTCTTCCCATCTAGGTGTGTTTACAGCTTCAAAAACACCTCTTTAGTGCTTTTCCGTGGAGTTTGAGGATGTGAAGAGCCAAACATGACTGTTAAAATCTGTCATTCTAAACTGGAGGTCTGAATTTGAGTTTTGCTTTTCTCATTAACCAGGAAGGCATTATGACGTTTGTGTGTTTGATTCCCATGTGTATTGATCTTGTTCTATCTTCCACACACGCCCTCTCTGGATATTGTTTTGTTAGTAACTTATGTCTTATTTTTCCTTTGCAATACTGTCAGTGAATGTGTCTCTCTGATTTCAGTTTTTGAAAAAAAGGTGCTTGCTTTGGGAGAGAAAAGAAAAAGGAGAGGGCTGGGCTGAGGTAGCTCAGTGGTAGACTGCTTGCCTAGAATGTCTGAGGCCCTGGGCTCAATCCTTAGCACAAAACAAAACAAAGAAGCAAACAACCTCCCACCCTGGAGAGAGAGAGAGAGAGAGTGAGAGAGAAGAGGGAGAGATTAGAAATAATAGGTACTTTTTGTTGCTTTGTCCATTCGTCAAAGCTATTAGGAGCATAGAAGCTCTCAGGAGGACCGTTGCCTCTATTATGAGTTGTACCTCTTTCTTCTCTTTGGTTGTCATCACCTGGACCTATTTTACTTGCTGTTGATCAATGTTTTTGTTTGCTCACATTTACTGGTTTCATTCTTTTACTTTTCCACTTTTTTTCTTATTCCTGTTTTAGATCCAGTCTCCCACTTTCCATATTTTAAGAAGTAGATTAATGTACTGACATTTATTATGACAGCTGAAATGTTTGAACCTACTCTTGCCATCTTATTGCTTCTTTTTTATTTACCTTTCTTGCTTATTCCTTCTCCCTGTTTTTCTTCACTTTGGGGGTAAATCCCATTTAATTTGTCACATTTTTTCTGTCGTATGTTTTGGAAGTTAGAATTACTATTTCTATTCTGTTTCATTTCTATTCAAAGTCAAGACACCCACAAGAAAAGGGTACAATTAAAGCAAGTCCCCAAACAGTGGAAATGAACCAGGCTGATTAACAAAGCACATGGCAGGAGAGTATTCATGACTTGAGAAAACATGTGGAGCAGAAGCTAAAACCACTGAGGTGAGAAACCCTGGAATCCTTCATTCACCAAACTGGGTGTGTCTGTTGGAGACCCCCGGGGATACACGTGTGAAAGGCTGGAGGGAGGAGAGCACTTTTCAGGCTAGGTCTCTGGCTGATCTTTCCAACTGAGCAAGCCACTTTTCTCTGACTGCTACTGACCCCCTGCCCCTGAGAAGGGGAGAGGGGAAGAGATAAAGGCTTAGAGAGAGAGAGAGAAAGAGAGAGAGCAAGCGAGCTCAAGAGATGTGGCAGAGAGTGATGCTTATCATGAGTTCAGAGCTCTGGGAAGCATCAAAGGTGGCTGGACATTCCTCTTCCTGACAATTACATTAGCTAGTATGGGCCATCTGATGGGAGGGAGCTGGCCACAGGGCACGCTGTCACTGGGAACAGTGAGCAGGGCATATTTTTCCAGGAACCAGATATTGCAAATTAGGCTACTAGATGTAGTTCATACAATGAAACTGAAATTTGTGACAGCAGTTTCAGATCATATTGTGGAAGCTAAGTGAGTCACACTGAACTAATAGTGAACTTGGTATTAGGAACCTGTGTAACAGGGCTGCTGTAGAAACCAGGCTTTGTTGGGGAGGAACAATTAGGGAGTCAGAACATCCTATGAGGTTTTGGGAGTGTCAGCAGGCCCGAGTGGCCATAAGAGGAAAATCAGACAGATGCTGGATCTGTTGTGAGATGGTGCTGGCTTCTCTCACAGATCCACAGTGCTCTCTTGAGCTGTATGCACTGCTCTGGCCTGCATGGTTGTGAGGGCTGCTTTTGCATCAGCACCTGGCCTCACCCAACATCAGAATGTTGTGCTCCCTGGAGGTAGTTCTGGAGGCTGGGCCAGGAAGGGGGTGACCACAGGAGCCCTAAGCATGGCTCTGAAAGGTTGGTGATCCTGGCATTTTTGGTTAGCGTCATCAGAGTGACTGGTCACTAACAGGTCAGCCAGGAAAAGCTAAGACACTGTTGAAGAGCCAAGGAAGTCAGAGGAAAAGTAGTGGTGAGCAACCAGAGACCTGGTGCTGGGCCTGGGGAGTGGACTCAAGGGCAGGACCAGGTGCGAGGAAGGGTAGGGCAGGCTGGGAGGCATGTGAGCTGGGATTTAAGTATCTGCGGTGCTAGAATTTGCCTTGGTTATATAAACGTTACACTAGCTAATTCTTAGTGTCACCCGGTGTCTCATTTTCCAAATGAAAACTAAAATTAAAAAAAAAATTGAAGGCTCAAAGTCATATGGCTTGCATGCTAGATTAAATTTGACCGATCTGACTCTAGAGTTCCTGCCTGTTCTATTGGGCATCTCTGGGAGTTGTTTTTTTTCTTTAAAACTGAGAAAGATCAGAAGGTTTCTTATCTGGCCTAGATCCCCCTTAATCTTGTTCTGCATTTTAGTTCAGGTCCCCCTTCGTGATTTACATCCTACCCATCTTTCCTTTATATTATTATTTATGTGAGAGTTTTCCTTACGCAGCTTCATTTTTATTTATTTATTTTTATTGCAAAATCGATAGAGCATTAAGTTTGCCATACTAACCGTTTTTAAGTGTAGTTTAGTGACGTTAAACTCTTTCACTTCTTGTTTTTAATGCAAGGCAGGCTTGCTATTGCTACCATGAGTAGAAACCAGAATTATTTTCCAGTAACAGAGGTAATGACTGGAGAAAGTTAAAAAAGTGAAGGCAGAAAGTTATTAACTGCAGGCTGACCCTTGTTGCCACTATTGCCCATGAGATGAGGATAGCAAGAATTGGGAAGGCAGTAAAGATCCACTCACACCGAGCCACACTTCATCCTTGACATACTCAGAAGAGCCAAAAGAGGAGTAACTGAGTCATTTTCTGGTTGTGAATTTGACATTACCCTGTGCTGCTCCCAGGTACCCCCTCGCTTACACTTTGCCCGCCATTAAACACTTCTCTGCCCCATGCTGTGGGAACTGCTGAGATGTGTACAACGCTCCTGCCCATCAAGGCTCTGTGACTCCTGGCCCAGAACAAGGGAGTCTGATGGCTCTTTCTGACTTGGAGCTCTGACGTTTGGGACATGCCCTTAAATGTGCCCTCCCCACTTTTCCCCAAGAGATATAGCTGTTACCCTTCACTATCTGCAGGTTCCAGGTCCCTCTGTGAAGACCAACATCCATGGATGCTCAAGCCCCTTATGTAAAATGATGTAGTTTTTACATATAACCTACACACATCTTTCTGTGTATTTTAAATTATACAGGAGATTGCTTAAATTACACGTGAGATGGTACAGATTGCTTATAGTACATGGTACAATGTAAATGCTATGTAAATAATTGTTATATTGTATTGTCTAGGAAATAATGACAAAAAATCTGTCCATGTTCAATTTAGACATGATTTTAAAAAATATTTTTGTTCCATGGTGATTGAAAGCATGGGTGCAGAACCTATGCCTAGGGATGCTGATTGTACTCATTGCAAGGATTAGATTGACCACGTCCTGCAAGTCCAGCTGTCTTAGATGGCAGCATACAGAGCCCTTTGTCCCAGTTTGCATAGTGCAGGCACAGCAAGGTCACACATCGTGGATGAAAGGACTAGCTGCTCTATGTGAGTGAACTGAGTGCAGTTTGGGTGAAAAGGCAGACATTTTGAGCACCAGAGGAGTGGGGCTCATACTGCTGGTGGGAAACAGATGTTCTATGTGAGGCAGACACATCAGACCTGGGGCTTCACAGAGAGCCACATTTCAATATGAGATAAGATTTGCACAGAGCCCATTTTCCTAGATGATGGAGGTGAGGAAATATGTGTACATGTGTCCTTGTTGGAAGCACCAAGGGACTGAAAAGAACATGGGAAATGTGTTTTTGTATATTGCACAGACTTGCCCTCTATGAGTGTTATAAAGAAACACTTCATTATGAAAGATGAGAGTGTGTCCCAGCTGTGACGCTGGGAACAGGGAGGGTAAGAATGAAACTTGGGTGTTGAGGGGACTGAAGATAAGGTCTCTGTGTCTCTCCCCCTTCCTTTCCTGGGCATGGCTTACCCTCCCTTGGAGCCTGGGTGTCACACCCACAGGACACAGGATATGATCATCTCACCTGGGGCTTGGTCTCATCTTTGTCCTTGTAGTAGAACAGTTGATCCCCACGCAGCACGAACCAGCGCTGCTGCCAGTTCTTCATGATGCTCCTTTGCTTCCTCAGCCAGCCTGCCTTCAGCACAGGGCCTGGCCTGCGGGGCCCCGGTGGCCGCCCAGGACTCTGGTTCTGCTCCCCCATCACCAGGCTCTTGGAGCGGGCTGGAAGCCAAAAGCATGCAGAGTGAGCTTGGAGACTGGCCTGCTTGGGACCAGTCCTATCCCCACCCTGGCATCCCAACCACTCAGGGACGGAGGCATAGGGGACCAGGCCAAGGCATCAACTGGATCACTCAATAGCAGGTCAACCTTAGACACCTGAGGCAGGTGGACAATATGTCTGCCAAATTAGTTTCTGTTCTATCTCGCAGAGTCTCGAGTCTCAGTTTCTTCAGGTTTTATTTGTCATGCATGCATCTGTCCAGGCAGCCATGTGTCCACTCATCCATCCATCATCCATCCATCCACCCATCCATCCACCCATCCATCCACCCATCCAACCACACATCCATCTGTCTGCCCATCCATCCATTTGTGTATTCCTCCACCTAACCATGCGTTCATTGAATGGTGCACTCATTTTTTCATTTGGTCACTATACATTAACTGCCTGCGATGTGCCAGGATCTGTTCCAGTTACCGGACATAAAGTAGTGAAATGAAAAAATGGGTAAACTCTGGCTATCTCTGGAGCTCACATTCTAACTCAGGTCCAGAGGGAGCTGAGCTGGACCCATCCAGACCTCCTCCCTGGTTCTGCTTAAAGCCCCCTCTTTAGGAGATGTTTCCTAAGGAGACTTAGGAACTGAGTCACATGATGACTCAGTTCTTGCCCCTCTGTCACCACCATCCCCTGTTTGATCACCCTCCTATCTTATCAGTCTCTGGGGAAGCTACTTTCTTCTCCTTGGCCAGCATCAAGGACGTTGCTTCGTCAGTACAAGAGGCCATCCCAGACTTTTGAAGAACAATTCTGAGATCAAGTGTAATCACAATTCTTAGAGCACAGAGCTCAGCTTCTGACTGGAATGCAAGTCCCTAAGATCCTCAATTCTGTGTCGTGTGTATATGTGCATGTGTGTGTGTGTGTGTGTGTGTGTGTGTGTGTGCATAAACTTCTCCCATTACCTGTGACTGCAGTTTCCTAAGCCCAGCTTGTCTTCTGCCCACCTGTCTCACTAGCCTGAACCTTTCTTCCATCCCTCTCTCACTCAATTCTTGGCTTTGGTTGCATGGTGAGCTTCTACTCAACCTCCAAAATCTAACTCAGGACACCCTCACTTTGAAAACTTCCTCCAGAATCGTCCCCAGATAGTTACTCCAGCCCCTATCAGGACACAGGACTTGTTGCTGGTAATCATCTATATGGTTGCCTTTCTGCCCTGCTAGACTGAGGGGTGGGATGGAAGGAAATAGGGTCTTTTTTTTTTTTTTTTTTTTGCTATGGGTTTGAACTCAGGCCTAGAGCTTGCTAGGCAGGCGCTGTACCTCTGGGCCCATACCCCCAGCCTTTTCTTCTTTGTTTATTTTTCAGGTAAGGTCTCATGTTTTTGTACAAGGCTGGCCTCAGACCAAGAACCTTCAGCCTCCTGCATAACTGGGATGACAGGTGTGTGCCACCATGCCAGCATGCCTTTTTGCCTGGGCTGGCCTCAAACTGTGATCCTCCTGATCTCTGCCTTCTGAGGTGCTGGGATTGTAGGCAGAAATGGGATCTTAACCAGTTCTATATGTAGTACAGCCTACACCACTGTGCAGGGCAGGGAACAGATATAAATTGTGGCAGTGAAGCATCACAGGAGTTTAGGGTTGCACTTAATGTAACATGACATTCGCCTGTCATTTGAGGACACCATATATAGTCTGGGGTTTCCCAGTCTAGCCTGGAGTGTTAAAGCCTGGGATATGATCACGAATCTACCACATTTATGTGAGCAAAACTAAATGGGGCCATTCTGTGGGCCCTGCTTTGATCTAGAAGGGTTGTCACCCTGATAGCAGCAGGATTAATAAGGGCTGACCATGCCAACTCCATGGGTCCCATTAGCCACACATGTCATGCTGTCTAGGACCTTGCCTGCTCCACTTTGATGGCCTGTTGCCACCTCTTGGTTGTTGATACTGATTGTGCCAGCCTTGGCTCTGTTTAGGACTAAAGAGTGGGCCCTCACCCAGTGAGGGTGGTCGTCTCCACCCTCACCCTGCACACTGAAGGTGCTTGCTGACCCCTGAGGGCAGCTGGGGTTTTCCAGAGACCAGGGGAAGGGTACTCCGAGGAGTTCAATGGGGGGACCAGCTCCTTCCAGGACTACTGCCATCTCTGAAGCCCAGCATCATGCCATGCAGAGTTGAGCTTTGGGTGCTCCTACATTTCACACTGAGCTCCTTTCCCCTCCTTGGCCAGCATCAAGGACAGTGCTGCAGTGGTCCCTATGAGAGGCCATCCCATGTGCAATGACAATACCTCACCCTGCAGGGCGAGGGGAGGAGGGGAGACAGTCACACCGGGCAGTGACTGGTTACTATGATGATGATAATGGAAACAGTGGGGTGGACACCTCCATGCAGAATTTGTTTCCTGAAGCTGGAATGCCAGCAGTGAGGTCATGGGGCAGAAGGGATGGATCTTTCTATGGCTACTGGCTCTTAGATGTCCTTATACACTGCCTTCTAAAAAATGGTGCATGAGGGCTGGAGATGGGGTGCAAGTGATAGAGCACTTGCCTAGCTAGTGCAAAGCCCTGAGTTCAAACCCCAGTACTGCCAAAAAAATTAAAGAAAATGGTGTGTCCCTGCATTGTACCTCACAATTATACTTGTGTGCCACTTTTCCACCAATATGGAAAGTTATACACTAAATACTCCATGATTTAGTAGGAATGTGACAGTAAATGTCTTAGCTTATGCTGTTTCTGTGTTGTGAATCAGGTTGGATACCTTTGTTGGGTTCTACTGTCATATGTATGAGACACCTGCTCACTCCTTTCACCCACCGACCTGATCCTCCCCCGGTGGGTGGAGCAGTTTGAGTCCTGAAGGTTCACAGGTCACTCAGCCCTCTCCTCCACTCCACAGGAGCCTCACCCTTCCCTCGACAACTGCCCTTTCATTTCCAGGCACCTGGAGCACCTTGTCAGCGTCTCTATCCTGCTGCTCAGTGGCCCTGCTGGGGAAGATGCAGATGTGGAAGAAACACCCTGCCTGATTAGGGTTGGGCTGCTGATGAGGCAGATAGGGGCTGTGGCTGAAGGGATCCAATGGCATCAGGCATCAGGAGGGGTCCTTTTACTGTCAGGGCTGCCTTCTCACTTACCCCTGTGTCTCTGCTCCCATCTCAAACTTATCAGGGGCAGAAGCAGGGCTGAATTCCCCAGACACTAACTGTGTCAGGCCTCTGTCAGGCTCTGGGGACATGGAGATGATGTCATTCTTCATAGAGGAATGAGGGGGAGAGGGGACAGGGTTGTCCCTTTGGTTATTGAGTTTTCATCTCTGGGTCTCAATTGGTCATCTCTAATGGGTTAAGAATTAATGATAAAATTAAGTCACCAGGGCCTGGGATTTTATTTTATAAATTGCTTGAGATTTCTAAATTGAGACCTGGCAGTCAGGGGAGGGCAGGTGTGAGTGGGTCAGCTCAGGCCTCCACTGTCTATTCTTGAGCTCTTTTTCCTCTTCTCAGGGAATGTGTAGGGGCACTTAGAACCTTCTGTGCCTGTGAGGATTTTTGCACGTCCCTCTGTGGGGCCTTCTGTGGGGACTCAAGTGATGGAATATTTTAGGGTCACATGGTTCTGCCTCTTGTCTTCTGTTACAATAGAAGTTGTTCCTCCTGCCTTCCAATGGCACCTTATGAAGGGCATCCCATAATGGGAATTCAACAAAATCGTGGGACTCATTGGTAGAGCTGGACTATCCTGAGTACTAGTAAATGAGGTCTGTGGAGATGCTCTCTGTCCAGTAGGGGCACCCATAGAAAGTTGAACCCTCTGGGCACAGGCACAGGATGCTGAAGCTAGAAACTTAGGCAATAAGTGACTGTCTGGCTGACCATGTGAATGGCCCATAAGTCCCTCAACATGGTGAGACAAAGAAGAGGGCGTGGTATTCTGTGCCTTGATTCCCAAGCCCTGGACAGCAGCCCTCTGACAGCAGCAGGTAAGGAGACAGCAGGCAGCAGGGAGCCATGTCCCTACAGCCCACGGGAAGGCTCTTCCTGCTTAGCTCACTTAGGCTGCCAAACAAGAGCAGGCTTCTCCCCAGATGATTGATCACCTGGATATTACTTATCAGTATTATTGAGCTTCTCAAAAGGAAAATAATCATTGCTATGATTTATTAATAACCACTGTTTCTGACTTTGGCACTTCCTTTAACCAGTTTATTTGTTACTGTAAATATTTAAACCAGGCCTCAAGTCAAGCAGCTCTGGCATGCTATGATTCCAGAACTGATTAGACTTATGGAGAGGGCCCAGAAACAGGCCTGGGGCAAGCTAGTGACTTGAGAGGAGGGCGGAGACCTTCACCCTCCTCAAAGTCAAGGCTCTTCTGTTCACAAGCATGACATCCGTCCATCTCTCCATCCATTTATTCATTCTAAACCAATAGAACCCTACTAGGAACATTGCAGACTTCTGAGCTGATGGTCCTTTGAGAAGCTCCTGGTCTGGCAAGAGAAGTAAACCGTAAGCAACAAGTGTGCAGGGATGAAGGAGCCACAAGTTCCTGCAAGACAGGCAAAGTGTGGGGGTGGGGTGGGGCGGGGGGATGCTGAAATGAAGGTTCAGACTCTGCAGAGCCACCAGGAGGAGGGAAACTCAGACCAGGCCTTGAAAGATGACTGGAATATGGGTCCATCTCGGGCAGGTGGAGCTCAGTTGATTAGAAACAAGCATGGCATTTGCTACCCCTTGGTTCACATTAGCACGTAACATGATGTCACCTCTTGCTGGCAAGCAGGTATTGATGATAGGGCATCCTTTGCTCCTGCCTTCCCTTCTTTGCCTTCCTGCCCTAGTTCCCGTCAACCTCCTGCATTTAGAGATTTGGCCTTTCCTGAGATTGCGCTCATCAAATCTAACAGCCCAGTTCTAGTTCCAACCTCTGAGACCCCTTGATCACTCAGACACTGTTAATCATCCTCTCCTTCTGGAAACGCTTCCTTTTTCCACTTTGCAGAGCCCAACTGCTGACATCTATACCTAAATCTCCCACCTGCTTCTGGCCTTGACTTCTTCTGTCCTCCTGCTATTTCTAGGTTGTCCCAACTGCCCTCTCTCCCATCGTGAGTCCCAGACAGAGTCCTTTATTTCTGCCCAGATTTTACTCAGGAGCCTCAGACTTGTGTGTCAAGCCACCTGTGGGACATTCCATTGGGATGGCTTGTGGCCACTTGAGTGCAAAATTCAATGGACACAGGTCCTTCCCAAACCCCCTCTGCCTCCTCTCTCATCCAGGACCCCACCACCAACCAGTCACACCTTGGCGTTGCTGAAGCAAATCCCTCCTGTTCAGGCCCTATACTCAATGAAAGAGATGTTGGGGAGAGACACTTGGCTAGATAGAGGTAGCTACAGAATAGGGCTGGCAAGCAGGAGGTGTTCAATAGGTATTTAATGACAATCATTATCATTAAAATGATCACAGTTCACTGTGTGTTTAGACGCTATATTCTATGAATGGGCCTAAACACTCTGCCTGAATTATGTCATTAACTCCTGATACAAGTGACATTACTTCCATTTACAGATGTGTAAGCTGAGGTCTGCAGAGGATAAGACACAGGCTAGCAAGTGACAAACCCTATTCACAAATCTGCATTTGCTTGACTTCAGGGCCTGTGCACTAACCTCTTCATGACATTACGTGGGCCTCAGTGACATCTTTCAGGAAGCTCGTGTAGTGAGAAAAAGGGACTGAGGCAGAACTCTGAGACTGTGTATGGAGGATTGGAAGGGAAGACGTAAAGTAGTTTGAGAGAGACATGGGCAGGAGCAGCCAGACAGGAGAAGCACCAGGCAGAGTGGTATAGAAGAATTGAGACTCGGAGGAGAGAAACAGGTTGCTCAGGATCACATTATTCTGATGTGGTGGAACCAGAATTGGTCCTGATCACGAGGGTTGCTACCATCCAGGTAGAAGTGAGCCTGGGTGGCCCCTCAGTGTTTCTGAGTAGATTCCCCTCTGCAGAGGAGGAGGATACCTCAGAAGGAGGGTGTAGATGACAACTCCCTTGACCACGCCTGCTTAGGATGAAAACACAAGTCAGCTCAAACTCAAGAGGTCAGAACCTCAATCCCAAAGGTTCATTCCTTATTAGAGAAGGGAGCGGGGCTGTGTGCATCCAGGCATTGCTAAGGCTGCACGAGGTGTGGGGCCAGAAGATGAGGCACAGATGCATGCCCTGTTCCTAGCAAGGAAGTAGGGGGTCTCGGTTTCTCAGAGTGAAGAAATTAAAAAGTGAATAGGCAATCCCTAGAACTAAATGAGCAACAGAGACTTGAAGAAATTCTGAACTCCCACTGTCCTCAGGGAAATGCAAGTTCCAGCACTGTGTACCCTTATATAATGTTTTGAAAGTTTGGTGATGTCATTTGTGGGGGAGGTTGTGAGTAATTGAGTGACTAGAGGGGAATTGGGCTGTATGTATTATGATTACAATTGCACAACCATTACAACTCAGCAATTCTGCTTCTCCCACAGAAAGAGCCCCAAGGGTTGGGCTAATGACACACAAGGGTGCTGTGATAGCTATAAACACAACGAAGCCAAATGCCTCCGAAGGACAGGCACATATTGGTAGTGTGGCATCTACGAGATGGGATACCACACAGACATTGAAAAGAATGTGAAGGCATATGAGATAATGTGGTCATCTCCCCTTTTCCACTGGATTCCTGTCTATGATTCCCACCCTATTCTCTTTTGAGCACCCTCCAGCCAACCCTCTCTTACCTCTTCCCACCCAAATTGCTCTAATCAAGGTCCCCGCTGACCCTCCCATTGCTCAACCTAAGGGTCTAGTCGGTTCCCACATTCCTTGGCCACTTTGTAGCATTTACCCTTTGATCACTCCTCTCAGGGACCACTTTCTACTCTGGGGTTCCAACAGTTTCCTCCTGTCTTTCCCTATGTCACCAGCTGCTGTGCTCTGTCTCTGGATCTTTCTGATCATGCAGCTTGAGTGCCCTGGACTAGTTCTTGGACCCACTTCTACTTACACTGTTGCAAAATTTAGACATCATCGGTATGAACTTGAGATCAGTTCTGAACTTGAGATCATGTGTCACACTGTCTCCCTGACACCTCCAGGGTCACAAGCCCAAAGCTGAACTCTTCATCTTTTCTTGCCCAGGAACCTGTTCCTCCCATGGCCTTGCCACCTTTGTCAGTAGAACTGCATGTACCCAGCTGCTATAATTTCTCAGCTGAATAGCTGCTGTTCCTCTTCTCTTGCCTCCCCATCACCTGTTGCCATCTCTTTTCAACAGTGCAGCCAGCTAGTTTTAAAAAGGGGATTGGATCAATTTACTCCCTAGGAAAACCCTGCAAGGTTCCCCTTTGAGCTGGCTCATAGCAAAAGTTGAGCCATCACTGTGGCCCACAAGGATCCTGGAGATCTTTTAGCCCTGTTCTGCCCTCTTCTGCCCACCACACTGGCCTCTGATGCTCCTGGGAAAACACTTGTCCAGCCTTGACTCTGTATCTGCTGTGTCCTCCCCTGACACTTGTAGGGCTTCCTCTCTCAGCCCCTTCACTGTTCACTCAAATACCATCTCCCTAATGAATCCTCTTCTCAGTGGGCAACCCTTTAAAAAATGATTGACTCCAGGACCCCCTGTATACTTCAAAATCCTCAGATGCTCAAGTCCTGTACATAAAATGGTGTAGCATCTCCATATAACCTATGCACACCACTTATACATAGAGGTGTACTTTAAACCATCTCTAGATTACTTATAAAACCTAATATACTGTAAGTACTATTAATAGTTATTATACTGCATTGTTGATAAGAAAGTCGGTACCTGTTCAGTATGGATGCCATTATTTTTGAATATTTTCAGTCTGCAGTTGGTTGAATATGGAGGGATGGCCATAATTAAATTCTATTACAAAACTAAAAGAAAGCAAGTTGCAGAACAATATATGATATACAAAACTATATAAAAGGGGTAGAAAAATACCTTCCCCAAACATCATAGGATATGAAGGAGGAGGAATTCAATAAAGATACAGAAATCCTGAAAAAAAAAGATTGAAAATCTTGAAGTGAAAATCTCAATAACTCAAATAAAAAACTCGGTTAAAGGCTTTGCTAATAGAGTGAAACAAGCTGAAAATAGAATATCAGGAATTGAAGGTGAAGTAGAGGAATTAGAACACTCAGATAAAGACAAAGAAAAAATACTGAGAAAGTACGAACAAAGCATGCAAGATCTCTAGGATGTCAAACCTGTAGATGACAGGCATAGAATAAGGAGAAGAGGTACCAGCTAAAGGCATAGACAATACATTCAATAACTAAATGTAGAAAATTGAAACCATTTCCTCTAAAGTCAGGAAAGATAAGTGTGTCTACTCTCTCCAATCATATTCAATGTAGTGATTGAATTCCTAGCCAGAGCAGTAAGACAAGAGAAATTCAATGAAATTCTTATCAAAATTCCAATGTTGTTCTCCACAGAAATAGAAAAATAAACCCTAAAATTCATATGGAAAAAATAAAAGACCCCAAGTAGCAAAAGTAATCCTGGGCAAAAAGAGCAATGCTGGAGATATCATAGTATCTGACTGCAAATTTGTTATCATAGTCATAGTAACAAAAACAGACATATAATGGAAAAGAAAACCCAGAAATGAATCCATATAGCTATCACCTTCTGATTTTTTACAAAGGAGCCAAAAGCATATATTGGAGAAAAGACAGCCTTTTCAACAAATAGCACTGGGAAAATTGCATATTCACATGTAGAAGACAGCAACTAGATACTTATCTGTCACCCTGTACAAAAATCAATTCAAAATGGATCAAGATTTTAATGTCAGACCTAAAATTTGGAAACTACTACAGAAAAACACTAGAAGATATAGGCATAGGCAATTATTTTCTGAACAGGACTCCAATTGCCAAGAAAATAAGAGCTAGAACTGACAAATGGGATTGCATCACATTAAAATGCTTCCACACAACAGAGGAAACAATTACCATAATGAAGAGATCACCCACAGAATGGGAGAAAATCTTTGCAAGCTATTCATTGGATAAAGGATTGACCCAGAATATAAAAAGAGCTGAACAAATTAAACATTGAAGAACAATCTAATTAGTAAGTAGGCTAGTGAATCAAATGGATAGTTCTCAAAACAAGCAGTACAAATGCCCAACAAGTACATGAAGAAATGTTCAACACCCTTAGTCAAAAAGCAAATGAAAATCCAAATGACACTGAGATTCTATCTCAGCCCAGTCAGAATAGCTATCTTCAAGAAAACAACAAATTCTGGCAAGGGTTGGGGAGGAGAAAAGGAACCCATATGCACTGTTGGTGGGAATGTAAATTAGTGCAGTCACTGTGGAAATCAGTATGGAGGTTCATAAAAATAGACCTGCCTTATGACCCTGCTATATCATTCTTGGGCTCATATCTGAAATCAACGTACAAGAGTGACACTGCACACTATTTGTATTGCAGCACTGTTCACAATAGTCAAACTATGGAATCTCCCTTGGTTCCCAACCACCAACGACTGGATAAAGAAAATGTGGTATATATACATAGTGGAGTATTATTCAGCCACAAAGAAGAAAGAAATTATGTCATTTGCAGGAAAATGGACGGAAGTGATGATCAATGTGTTGAATGAGATAAGCTGAGTTAAAAATGCCAAATACGCATGTTTTGCTCACATGCAGGATCTGTACTTAAAATGGTAGTAGTAATAATAATAATAATAATAATAATAATGGAATATGAGTGTGAAATGGGGACTCCCTGGGCAGTTGGTGGGGGAAGAGGAGAGGAGAGTTACTGGGGTTGAACATGATGGCAGTACATGTATATATGTATAGTGAAGCCCATTAAAAACTGTTTGAGAAAGTGGGGGAGGAGAGAGGCGGCTAAGGGAGTATAACGGAGGGGTGAATTTGATTAAAGTACATGGTACACATTTATGGAAATATCACAATGAAACCCCTTTCTATATCAATCTAAAATAAGATATGGCAGTGTGGCTTTGGCAGGTACAGGTATTTGTATGGAGTAAGGTATTTCAAATGAACCCATAACAGAGGCTGTTTATGAGAGGTAGATAGCACCATAAGGTTGTGTTTCATGAAGGGAACAAATTCATATGTTGCTTATGTAAGTTACAATGAAATATTTTAAGTGAAAGAGCGTTTTGGATTGAAGCTGGATCCCCTTACGAGATATAAAATAGCAAATGAAAGTTCACTAATTTGAAGCTAGGTGTGGTGGTGTATATCTAAAATCCTAGCACTCAGGAGGTTGTGGCAGGAGGATCTTAAGTCTCTGGCCAGCCTGTCTCAAAAAACAAAACTAAACTAAAACCCCAAACAAATAAACAAATAAAGTATCACCAATTTGATAAATGTTTGAGTCTTTACCTGTGAGAAGCACCACCTAGGCTCTGGAGCACAAGAAACAGGAAAGACACAGCCTCGCCAGCAGGGAGTCCCAGGCAGGAGCTTAACAGCTCATTCTGATGGAAGCCTGGCCCTGGCCCATTGTGGCCCTTCCAGGGACCACATTCAGGTCACTCTCAGTGAGCATGTGTCCCTCTCTATAGGTAAGCCTCTCCAGATTCCCTCCAGCTGGTCCAGGGGCTCTGTGTGGTGTGTGGATCACTTACCCGGTGCCTGGACAAGTTCAACTGCTTTGATGATGCAGGAAAGACACCTTCTACAGTGGGTGTGAAGCAGCTCTGCCCAACTTCTCTTGGCTCCCTTTTCCACTCTGCCTGCCCCACCCTCTCACTTTGCCTTACTTTACTTGTAGACCACCCTCAGGGGCCTCTCAGGATGTAGGCCTATTTGCAAGCCTGCCCTTGGGCTGCTGGAACTGGTTTTGCCCATGCACTAGGAGAACCGGAAATGCCTGGGAATTTTAGTCATCTCTGCTGGGAGCCCTTGGCTAAATCAAGAGACCTCCCTTTGCGGGCTTTGCACCCAGTTTGGACTCCTCTCTGGCCTCTGTTCTGCAGACCCTCACTGGTGTCCCCTGCAGGCACTTCTTTAATATTACTGCATGTGAGTCCTTATCTCAGGGTCTACTTTGGAGACCCCCACCCAACATGTTCAACTGTCTCCAGGATCTTTTGAACAGGTTTGAGGCACTCTTGGCCTTTACTAGGGCATCTCTACTCTGCACCTTGTGTTCAGGGCTTGGCACCCTGCAGTGGGCCTGCAGGATGCTTGTCCACCTGCAGCTCTATCAGTGCAGCGGGAGCTTGCAGAAGTGACTGCAGAACTGAAGCACCATTGATTTATGAAAGTCAATGACGTTTTAAAGCAGGCCAGGGAAATGGCAAGATGGATCTTAGAGCTGAATTGATTTAAAGGGTAAGTATTGAGGCTGAAAGATTGATTGTGAAGAGAGGGGTGAGGTAATGGAAGGCCACTCAGGAGGGGCCTGGATGGGATGGCTTCATAAAGTTAATGCGATTTGCAGCCAGTGTCCAGGAGGCTCTGAAGGGTCCTGTGCTGACCTGGGAATACTGCTGGAGTGGTAGATGATTTATTAAACAGTAGTTCCCAAGTGCCCTACTCTTTTTCTTTCTTTATTTATTTTTGACTTGTTAGCATTCTTCCTGGATTCTATGTGACCATATCTTCTTCCCTAGGTCTACCATCTGAGGAGTCTAGAAAATCAGCCAGGGCCTCCGAATGGGTCACCCTTCAGTGCCTGGAGAACTTCAGATATACACAATCTACCTTCCACCCCCATCAATGAAAATATTAATTTTTAATGGCAGTAAGGTAGCCTAGAAAGTTTGGAAATTTTTCATAACGATTATTTTAATGATTTAAAGAATCAATATAAAAAGATCACATTCTTAAAAGTTATTCTTACTGGCTTTCCCAGGTCTGCCTCCTGGCTGAGCCAGGCTGCTCTTAGGCAAGGAGCTGGCAGAGGCCAGGTGACACCCATACTGCTTTTCCTTACTTCTGTGCAAGGATGCAGGGTGCTCCCCCAGATTCAACTGCATCTAGTGGTTATTTAACCAATCTTTCAATTTATGGGGCCACCAAAAATTGTGTGTCCACCTGTGGGAGTGCCCCAGGAGACAGTGCCTGTCCTGGCAGGGCAAAAGGGAGAACAGACACCCAGACACCAGTCTCACTGTCATCTTCACATGTACAAAGGAAGAGGGAAGCATAAAGGCAGCGAGGTCAGGCTGACAGAATAAGGCAGCTGAGGAGGAGGGAGGCCAGAGCTGAGGCTGAGGCTATATGAATGAAAGGACTGAGCTATGCCTACCTGATGACTGGGGGTGAAAGGATGTGCCTAGCAGGGGAGCAGGAAGGCATGGAGGGTGAGAGAGTGAAGGCACCCCTCAGGAAGTCTGGCTCAGCTAGGCTCCCAGGCTCTTATCCCTGACCTTGGAGAGTCTATTTCCTGAGCTCTCATCAGACTCATGTCACCCCTTCCTCTAGGGAGGAGTAGCTTGGTAGAGGTCCTTTGGCTTTTGCCGAGGGCTGGCTGGATCTCCAACTGCCATCTGTGCTGGGTCCCTCTTACTGGGGCTGCTTGGAAGAGACAGTGTGCTTTTTCTCAGGACAGACACAACTTTCACCACGTTGTTGGCCATCATGGATGTGGGTGTGACACTGATGGAAGGAGTCTATGAGCTGGTGCTCAGCTTCACCTCCTTCTTACCACACTTACAGTCTCTCCAAACCAATCACCGGCCCCATATTGACCACTCATGCCATGCCTCCACACCTGTGTCTGTCTTTCTCTTTCCCTGGACCACTTTGCCTGCTTGCCAGCCCCACTTGCTCTTGAAGTATCAGTGTACTTGCTTCCCAGGGGGTGAAGACCCTTCTGGAAGGTTCTCAGAGCAGAGTGACTGACTTCCATTCCTTATGCAGCCCCCAGGGAACTTGCACACACCTCTGCCATACTGATTTGTGAGCTACCTAGGGTGATTTCCTTGTGTTCAAATCCTTAGAACATAGTACACAGCCTGTCTATTAATGCTTGGGAATGAATGAATGGATGTGAGACAGGAATCCAAGTTCAAAGAAGATGGATGGAGAGATCAAATCCAAGAGACCCAGGGCCTCTGTGTAGATGGTCTCCTTAGTTTGGAAGAAACAGCCTGTTTCCACATGATGCTAAAGTAGAGGGCCTGAGATCACTGATTCTGTGCCTGTAAACAGAGAAGCAGCAAGCAGGACTGTGACAACGTGGAACTGCACCTTCTCCTAGTTTGGCAGTTAGTGTGGTGAGGCCATGTCAGCTCAGGGAAGGAACGCAGGACCTGGAGTCCTCAGGCACACGAGCCTCTTATAACCCTACATTTTCCACCCATAAAGGGGAAAAATACTCATCCCACTCACTTTCTAGGCTATGGGGAAGATGGAAAGACTAGACAACCAGCCTGGGTTGTCTATAAGTGCAGAAGCACCTGGTGATGGCGCTTAGCATCGTCTTTACCTCTGCAGGCTGAGCCCCTCCGAAACCCACCCCCATCTCTGCTGGCCCAGCACCCCTCAGTGATCGCCACTTCCCCTCCTGTTCTGACTAGCAGCCCATTCACCAAACGCCTGCAACCAGTGAGTTGATGTAATTCAATATCAATTATAGATTTCATTTTCAGCCTGCCTACATGCTATTAGCTGAGATCGATACAGTCTCACCATGGTTGAGGCTATTGATGATTTCAGCAGTCAGGCAGGATCCCAAGCTGCCTGGGGCAGGGAGCCCATGACAGCCTCCTGGCCAGGCCCAACCCAGCACAGGCCTGTCCCACGAATAAATCATCTAGGGCCACCTTCAAACAATAAAGCCATGGCCAGTCTGGAGCTCTTGTAGCCATATCTGGAGGCCCGTGCCCTAATTGTCTAATGAAGTTATGGCCATTGAGCATCTTCCATGAGGAAGGAGCTCATTTGCTTGCCAGTTGGTTGGAGGAAGCTGGGAAGAGCAGGGTGGGAGGCTTGATGGTGCCCCTCTCCTAGACACAACAACAGCCTTTTCTCTGGGGCAGCTGGGAGTGTTATTTTCTCGGCCAGTGTTCTTTTTTCCTTTATTAAAACAGAACTGAGGACTTGTGCATACTGGGATAACACTCTACGACTTGATGCACTTGTTTCACTTTGGTTTTGAGGTAGGGTCTTGCCACGTTTTTCCTAGGTTGGCCTTGATCTCATAATCACACCTCCTGAAGAGCTGTGATTATAGTCGTGTGCCTCTGCACCCTGCCCAGTCTGTTCTCAAAATACCCTGGTACTTAAGACTATGCAAGGGTGGAGGGAAGGTGGTCAGCTGCTGCCCAGCTCTGCAGCTGGCACTCAGAGTGGACTGAGCAGACATAGAGGGACCTGGTTGGCCACAGCCCAGTGCTCTCATCATCGCTCCAACAGTGGCCACTTTGCCTCCCTTGCACTCAGCTGAGCTGGGAAACATTGCTCTATATGCATTTCCCTAAGGACTGCTCTCTCCCTGCCCTCAGAGCCCTGCGGCCTGTGCCATTGCCTAAAGCTCTGGCCACCTCTCCCACTTCCATGCTCAAACCCTGCTTGGTTGTGGGACCAGCGTGTTTCCACAGCCACATTGCCTCTCTGCATTGCCGCCCACCAGGGCCCTCTGCCCAGCTGATTCTCCTTGTCTGCTGCCCGGATCTGGGCTGGGTGTGTCAAGGCTTTTGGGGTTCATATCCCAGTACTTCTACTTCCTGGCTGGGTAACCCTCCTAGCTGGCAAGTTCTGCAAAGTTGGTTAATACCTGTATGCAGTAAGAACACAGGTGGAGATCACAGACTTCCAGCCACCCCCCACTACCCAGGCCCCTGAAGTCTGCATGCCAGGACAGAAGGCACCACAAACTCAAGCCTCCCGCCCTTGCCTTCTTCCCAGATTCCTCTGACCAGTTGAAGGGCAAAAGAGATCCTTTCTGCAGGGACTCAGTTTTCGTATCTGAAAAATGGGGCCACAGTTGTCTCCTTCTTAACAGGGGTCTTGGGAGGACGAAAGGAGATCCCACGGGTGATGGCACAAGTGTGACAGGACTTCTGAAAGCACCTACACACAGGAGACATGACACTCTAAAGTGGAGCCAGACCAAGAAGCACCCTTTCAAAGCAGTAGCCCCATGCTAGCTATGCAGCCCTCGAGTGGGTATGGAAGAGAGTGCCCTAGTCTTGCTTTTTGCAAGGTAACATGTCCCTAGGACATTGCCTTACCCACAAGTGCTGAGAATTGACACAGGACAAGGGCCAGGAAGGCCTGGCTTCCCAGGACACGGAGGGCACAAGTGACTTCCTGGGATGCGCCTGAGCCGTTCACCAAACGTTAGCAATGGGTATCACTATCATTAAGTGTTTGGGAAGTTAATTACATGTGTCTCATTCTGGGAAGGTGAATGCATCCGAGTCTGCAGCATTTGAGCTAATTTTTTTTCCCCATAAATACAGAGAGTTAGTATAAAATAGCAGCCATATTTGGGATTCTCAACATCACCAGGTAGAGGGAGACAGGCCCACCTGAGCTGGCCATATACCTTTCAGCAAGGCCAACACTGTTGGCATTTCCCAGGAGGGCCACCTTCACGTGAAGGGATCTTCATGTCCTGTCTATATCTAATCCTGACCCCCACCCCTTCCCACTCACCTGCTGCTGGGCTGGGCTGCCTATCAGCCGAGCACATTACAGATGGCCAGGACAGATTCTGGTGGCCCCCAAACCTGGTGTACCATTGTGAACACCTGCTTGCAGGAACAGGTGCATGTGAAAGTTAGACAGAACCAGACAGCACGACATGGTGAAACATTAGCTGCTCGGTGACAGGGTTGGCTGTACTTAGGAAGGAGGTTTCTCAGATCTGTAAGTGCTGAGTTTAAGCTGTCTGTGATCTTATTAGTCGTTATGGTTTGAGCATGAAATGTCTCCCACAGACTCATGTGTTGAATGCTTGGTCCCTAGGTAGTGGCACTAGTTTGGGAGGCACCAAAAACTTGAAGGGGTAGGGCCTAGCTGGAGGCAGTGGGCCACTGAGGGTAGCATATCTTGACCTGGGTCCCTTCCTCTCCTCTCTGCTTCCGTGTTAGCCGTGAAGTGAGCAGCTGTCCTCTATGTCGCAGTCACAAAGCCGTGATGTTCTGCCCAAGTCCATGGGGCTAAACAACCATGCCCAGAACCTCGTGAAACCATGAGCGAAATAAATCTTTCTTTCCTAAAGACGTTTCTGTCAGGTATTTGGTCACAGTGACTCAAAGTCTGACTCATACGTTAGTGCTGTGATTTTGAGCATTTAACTTCAAATATTTTGCCCCATTTTCTCTTGTCTTACAGGCTTGTTGACAGGATTGAAATGAGATGTTTTCATGTGAACAGAAAGTCCAGCACACATTCAGCACATTCTAAACACTCAACAGATGTTCTTACTTTCCTTCCTTCCTTAGGACTGTGGACTCCATGTGTTCACAGGGGAAAACTATACCTGTGATTCCATTTATATGAAATTTTTGCCTTTTGGCACTGCGGTTTGACTCAGGGCCTCACGCTTGCTAAGCAGATACTCTTAATGCTTAGCTACTCCACCAGCCCTTTTTTTTGGTGAACTATTTGCCCAGGCTGGCTTCAAATCACGATCCTCCTGATCTCTGCCTCCTGAGTAGCTAAGGTTGCAGGCATGAGCCACCAGCACCCAGTCATTTAAGGATAAAGGATAAGCACCTAGAAATTTAAGGATAGACAAAACCACTCTTAAGTGATAGAAATAAGAAGAGCATCACCCTGGGAAGACACAGGAGGGACTTCTCTGGGGTTATGGGAAATCTCCTATGTGTTGCTCTGAATGGTGCTCATTGAGTGGACACTTACAGTTTGTGCATTGTACAGTACAGCTGTCCCTCCTTTGTGGAGGGGATGTGTTCTAGGACTTCAGCAGATGCCTCAAATTACCAGTAGTGCTGAGCTCTATATTAACAGAGTTTCTCATTATCTATCTATCTGTCTATCTATCTATCATCTATCTATTTATCATCTATCTATCAATCATCTATCTTTCATCTATGTATCTATCTCTAGTATGAAGTCTAGAACTTTCACCTTTTCACTTAAAGGAAACACATTATGGCTTCTCTTTGTCATATCTGAATTGCTAGCATCACTACTCTTGTGCTTTGGAGCCATTATTAAGTAAAATAAGGATTAAATAAACACAGACACTGGACTATGATAACCATTACTCTGATAACCGAGATGGCTACTAAATGACTAATGGTGAGTAGCATACAGTATGGCTACACTGGACAAAGGGAGGATTCATATGTCAGGTAGGTCAGAATGAGATGTCACAAGATTGTGTCATGCTACTTAGAATGGCACACAATTTAAGACTTATGAACTTGAATTTCTTGTTTTATATTTTTTAACCATAGTTGACCATGGCAGTAAACCACAGAGAAAGGTGACCTATGTTTGTAAGTTATACCTCAACGGAAACAAGTAAGAAAAAATTTAGAAATAAAGAATAAGAACCCAGAGTAAGCGGTACATAACAACTCATTTGCAGTGTGGTCTGAAGCCACTGTCATTGAAAGATCCCCAAATTGGGCATTTTTACATCTCCAGTTAGGTTCTCTGGGGCTTGTCCCTAACTCTTTGCTGGTCTGAGGTCCCTGCAAGTTCTGAGCAAACTCGGAAGGGAAGTCAGGAGGCAGTGTGTTCAGTGTGGGATAGAGACTGGCCAGCAGAGGATGTCCAGGCTGGGATACCTCTGCCACCAGGTAGACATCAACTATGAACAACAGTGACAGGCCTGGCCTGGACATAAGGAGACAGCTGGATCAGACTCTGGTCCGTGAGGCCTCCTGCCTCTACCTGAGCTCTGGTTCTATCCCTCCAGGAATAGTTCTCTTGGGCCCCTCTTGACAGAGCTTACTGAGCCCTTGGCCAGCCTTCATCCCCTCTCTGGGTTGCAGGCAAAGACAGTTGTTGCATCACTAATTAGGTAATGCTCTTCTCAGCTCCACTCTCAGAGTAAATGTGATCTTTCGTCTGGAGCCCCCGGGGCACCTGTCCTGCCCAGGCAGAGGCGGCATGAGGTCACTTTGGGCATATCCTGGGAAGCCATACCACTTAGAACTAAGCAATCAGAGGGGGCTTGTGAACCCCACTGTTGCACTTAGCAGAGACCTCCAGGGCACTGAGCAACCGCAGTCAGCTGGTTCAAGGCAGATGGCCTCTGGGCTATTGTTCCCCAGGCATATCTCAAGTAGTCTCACGGCCTTGGACAAGACCCAGCAGTTTCCAGCCTTCACTTCTATCCCCACCCCCAGAGGCTGATACATGACCTCTGTACAGTCATGTGCCACATAGCAAGGTTTTGACCATGCATATGACAATGGTCCCATAAACTTATAATGGGGCTGAAAAATTCCTATCAGCTGGTGACATCCTTCCTGTCATGAGTGTGGCACAACACATTGCTCTTGTGTTTGTGGCAATGGCTGGTGTTAACTAGCCCTAATTTGCTCCCAGCTGTATAAAATTGCACATCATACAATTGTGTATAGTACTACATAAGACTTGATAATGATAATAAACTACTGTATTTAATAGCTATAATTCTTATTATTTTATTTACAATAATTTTTTTTTTTGTGGTACTGGGGTTTGAACTGAAAGCCTACACCTTGAGCCACTCCACCAGTCCTTTTTGTGTTAGGTATTTTTGAGATAGGGTCTCGTGACTTATTTGCCCAGGCTGGCTTCGAACCGCGATTCTCCTGATCTCTGCTTCCTGAGTAGTTAGGATTACAGGCACCCGGCCTCTACTTTTTTTTTTAATGTGGGTCCTTCAGAAGGGATTTCAAAAGAATGCTGGGACTGGGTGTGGTGGTGCCTTTCTGTAATTCCAGCATTTGGGACGCTGGAGCAGGAGGATCAAGAGTTTGAGGTCAGCCTGGGATATCTAGTAAGATTCTGTCTCAAAAAAAGAAAAATCACCAAAAAACTAAAAGCAAAAGAAAGAAAAGGCAATGGCTCCATTTGTGTTGTTACCCCTACGGACTTTTTAGTGGGACAGATGTGGAGGTAGGAGTGGTATTGATGATGCTGTCCTGTGTAGGCCTCAGGTAATATGTGTATTTGTGCCTTAGTTTTTAACAAAAATGTCCAAGGAGGAAAATAAACTTTTCAAAGTTTATAGAATAATCATATAAAGAATATTTTTGTACAGCTATACAGTGTGTTTATGTTTCAAGCTAAGTGTTTTTATAAAGGAGTCAAAAAGTTAAAAAGATTATAAAGTTTATAAAGTAAAAACCATTATAGTAAGCTAAGAAAGAAAGTGAAGAAAGAAAAATATTTTTCATGAATCTAATGCCCAGTGTTCCTAGCCTACAGTGGCACACAGAGACATCCGGGTCTTCCCACTCAGTTCCCGCTCACTCCGACTCAGCCGGAGTGACATCCATCCCTGCACAGTCCGTTCACGCTAACTGCTCGTCCTGTGTGCACCATTTTTAATCTTTTATGATGTATTTGTATTATACCTTTCCAGATTTAGACGCACAGGAACTTACAACTGCCTACAGCGCTCAGCACAGTGACAGGCTAGTTTGAAGCCCAGAAGCAATAGGTTGTACTATGTGTAAGTACATTCTGCGGTGGTGGCATAATGACAAAATCTCTTAATGATGCGTTTCCCAGAATGTGTCCCTGCCACTAGGCAACAGGTGACGACAGCTGTTTCTTACATTTACTTTCACATTTATTTCCTTCTTTTTTTTTTTTTTTTTTTTTTTAGGTATGGGGGTTTGAATTCAGGGCCTCGTGCTTGCTAGGCAGGAGCTCTGCCACTTGAGCCACTCCGCCAGTCCTTTTTTGTGTTGAGTATTTTCGAGACAGGGTATTGCAAAGTATTTGCACAGGCTGGCCTTGAACTTCGATTCTTCTGATCTCCGCCTCCTGAGAGGCAGGTGCCCCACTCACCTCTACATTTCTAAAAAGTATTCATTTATTGCCACATGTTGATTTTTCCTGCTTAAGTGTTATCTAGTGACTTCTTACAATGGAAGAAGGCATTGTTTCTTTCCCTCCCCTATTCCTACCACATAGCACATTCACCCTCCCAACAAAGTTGCATTGTAAAATTGGTTCGATCAACATACTAGTCCCATTTGAGCTATGGATTCTAGTATAACAAGTTTTTCACTCTCTGTTTTTCCTGTTGTTCTCCTTGCTTACATAATTGCTTAGTTTTCTACCAGGCATCAATTATTCAACCTACACAGTCCATCAGTTGTCTATCTAATCTCCATGTATTCAGAGGGTAAGGGCAACTTGTACAAACACCATTGCCTTTTATCAGTCCAAGAGTGTATAGCTCCCCTGAAGACTGGAAGGGCTGCTTGCAGAGCCTGTAGAGATAGTGTTGAGTGAGGCAGAAGGCAGAGGCTTTAGCAATGGCAAACCAGAACATTGTTTCCTCCACTGATTGCCAGGACACCAGTGATTCTCTCTCCACACCTGTCAACGTGGTAGCCATGACGTCTCATTTCTGTTTGTCATGAGAATTAAATAAGCACAAGAAAACTGCCTGGAATGAAAGGCATACCACAAACGTTGGCTTACATTCTTGTGGGAAAAGCACAGGAAAATGCCATAAATGGACTTCATCCACTCCTGAGCTCTGCCTCCACCCTGTAGGACTAACCAGCTCTGCGCACTCAAGGTTCTCACATGTGGACACTCCTGCTACAGAGGGTGGCCAAGGCTGCTGTGGCTGTGATCATCACTCTGGGATTTCCACTGAAAGGAGCATTCTAGGTAGAGGTAGCAAGTTTATCCCAAATGTTCCATACAAAGGTGGAAACTCTAAAAGGAAATAGATCCAACATAAAAACTGGTGGATAGCCAGGAATGATGGAGCACACCTGTAATCCATGCTACTCAGAAGGTGGATCAGGAGGATTGCAGTTTGAGGCCAGCCTGGGCAAAAGTTTGTGAGACTCCATCTCAACTAAAAAAGTTGGGTATGGTGGCATGTACCTGTCATCCCAGTTAGGTGGGAAGCATAAATAGGAGGATGGTGGTTTGAGGCCAGCCCAGGAAAATAGTTTGTGAGACTGTCTCAAAAATATCCAACACAAAGAAGGGCTTGAGTGGCAGAGTGCCTGCCTAGCAAGTGTGAGGCCTTGAGTTTGAACCCCAGTACTGTCAAAAAAAAAAAAAAAAGAAAAGAAAAAAAGAAGTGAGAGTGAGTAATTCCAGAGGTAAAAAGGATGGGCAAAGGTCCTGTGGCAGGAGGCTTATGGAACATTGAGGAACAGATGGAAGGGCTCAGTACAAGTTTTGGACTTTAACCCAGAGAGAAGTGGGGATACCACTGAAGGATTCCAAGGTGGAGCTGGGGGAAGAACTGGAAGGGTGCAGAACTGAGTTTACTTTTGGAAGAATGGCTCTGGTTTTACAGTGGGGGATGGTTGGGTAAGCAGGCAGTGCTATTGCTACAGCCCAGAGAGAGGCGATGATAGCAGGAAAAGGTGACTGAGGAGGAGTGGGAAGCTCTGTGGGAGGGGTCCCTCATGCCCATAGAGTGGGGGGCGGGGGGGTGCACAGTGCTCATGGGCACTGAGGAAGCCTCAGTCAAGAATGAAGAGTCAGCAAATCTCCAGGAAACAAGTGTGGGGCAGTGGAACTTAGAGAGCAAGCCACGGGCCAGGGTAGCTAGTATCAGAGTCCTAGAGAGGTGGAACTGAACCAGACCCATTCTTGCCTTTAGAAGGGCCCAGTCTGAGTGCTGCAGGCTGGGTGGGCAGAGGAGGGATTGCACAGGTTGTGATCTGGGTGCCTGGGTCCCTGCCACCCTGGAAAACTACCCACCCCTTCCAGGAGGGAGGCCCCTAACTTAGGTTTTTCTTTTCTATCTTGAAAAAGAAATAATGACTTGCCTGTCACAAAGCACACAGGCTTGTGATTTGCTCCACCCTCTGCATCATTATTTTGTGGAAGTTTAGTTCTGCAGGAACAGGGTGAACTGTCTTTTTCATTTCCACCTAGGGAGTATGGCTGTGGGTGGGAGTATGGCTGTGGGTGGGAGTATGGGTCAGTGGAGGCTGTTGGGGACATCAGGAATGACTCCCCAGGAACGTCGTTGCTGGTGGGAGCTGAGCAGGGCTCAGCCAGCCTGACGCCTGGCTTCACTACACCACATCTAGCTAGATCTCAGGCAACAGCAGGCTGGAGCCACATTTGGTGTAAATCAGCAGTTTGAATGATTGAAACAAACATGGCCTGACCACTTTCCTGAAATCAGTTGGAATTGTGGGATGTGCATGAAACAAAGCTGCCTGAAAGCTGGCCTCTTTTGAGCCATTCAAACTGGGTCAGGTACTTGTCTATTTTTCATTATTATTATTATTTGTGTGTGTGTGTGTGTGTGTGTGTGTGTGTGTGTGTGTGTGTGTTGAGATCTGCCTCTAAGTTTTTGGAAGTTGAAATCAGCTAGGGCAGGACAATCGACCAAACTTAATTCATGCTATGGTTTGAACATGGTTTGTTCCCACCAAAACTCTGTTGTGACCTTTGAGAGGTAATTAGGTCATTCCTTTATAGAGTGATGTAGTTCCCATCGGAATGCATTAGTTATAGAAAGAGTGGGTTATGCAGTGGGGAGCCTCCTCTTGGTTTTTCTTACGCATGCTCCATCCACACACGCACATCCATCTCTTCTGCTTTCTGTCATGAGGCCCTTACATGCTCTTGGACTTCCAGAACTGTGAGACAAACAAGCCTCTTTTCTTTATAAATTACACCAGTCTCAGGTGCTCTGTTATAACAACAGAAAACAGACTAAGAGAGCTCTATGCTATGCAGGTAACTGACAGTAAGGTTTCCCATGAGTGGTTCTCAGTCCTGACACCTCTCCCTTCCCTGGAAGGAGACAAGGCTACCCTTCAGGGTGATGGGTGCCTTTGCCCACTCACTCAGGGCTGGCTGAGAAGGTGATGGTGAATGTGACTGGGAAGGGGACCTGGGAAGTCCTGGTACCAACAACTCATGAGAGCAGCCTTTCGGCCAGCTCCCAAACCCTCTGAGCCTGCCAGTTGGGTCTGGTTTTAGTAACTCTCATGGAAAGGAATGTTGGTCTTTTCCATGCAACCAAGCACATCTGTGTAATGATGAGGCCTGGAGTGTGACCGCACCTGGAGCAGTCTACAGCAGACAGTGGCTGGGGACCAGGGGCTGTAATTTGCACAGCTATGATTTGCTGCATTGATAACACATACCCTGCCCTGTTCCTGAAAGGTTTGGGGATGAATTTTGATGAAAATTCTTTCCACCACAGCCTTATTTCAATGAGTATTTAATTTTTGGTCCCTATTTTTCAAGAAATGTCCTCAGGGAGTGTTCTTTAAAAAGCCACAAGTCTTAATCTGGTTTCTGGCCTGGCTCCAGCCAGCACGCTGTGCAGGCTGCTTTAGCTCCAGCCTTGCTGATTCTGCACACACACACACACACACACACACACACACATGCACCCTCCCCAGGCACCTGCACGTGCTGCTCCCCACCCCCCAGCAGCATGATCCTTCTCCCTCCGCCTCTGCCACCCTTGGCTTAGTCAGCCCTCTGTCATTCCTCAGCCCACAGCTCAAGAACCACAGGTCCTTTCTCCTCCCTCCCAAAGCTTCCCACTGCTTTGTGCACAGCAACTTTATTTGAAATACATGCTCCTAGAATACCTCTGATCAGGGTCTACAATCAGACATTTTGTGGGCAAGTAATTCCTTTATTAATGTCTGAAGAACAGTACTGTGATCATGTCACATATCTGTCCAGATAATATCATTCAGAAAAGGAAGTCTCAGTGTTGGCGCTAGGCAGCATTGATATTCAGAGCAATCACTCTTTGTGCAGGACTCGCCCTGCACATTGAGGGAAGTTTAGCAGCCTGCGTCCTGGGCCCTATACTCAGTGGATGCCAGTAGCAGCCCCAGGTTGGAACAGTCAAATACATCTCTAGACATTGCCAAATGTGTTTTGGGGGTCAGGGGATACTGCTCCTGGTTGAAAGCCACTGACTTGAAATAAATATAAAACAAATGTTAATAAAGAGCTTGAGATTTGACAAGCAGATCTTTGTGCTGAAGCACTGGTCCCTTTCTGGACGAGCACTGTACAACAGAAATATAAAACATATGACTATGAGCAGTTTCTAATGCAGTTAGAACTTTCATAATATATTTTAATTAACTCACTATAAGCCACAATATCATCATTTTAGCATTTAATCGATAGAAGATAATTATTAATGAGATATTTTACATTCTACTTTTTGTATGAAATCAAGAAAATCTGGTGTGCATTTTTCTCAATGGGCACTTGTGGAGTGCTCAGTAGACACATGACTCAAAGGGATCTAGCTTGCCCACTTCTTGTGTCATTGCCAGACTGTGCCTCCAGCCCTCAGCAGAGCCAGGCAAGGTTGTCCTTTGCCCACTGGGCTCACAGGTTATAGCCCATCCCAATGGACATTGATCATGCTCGAAGGTGGGTCCCACCCAAGAAAGTCACACATGTGCCTTTTTGTACTAATGAGAACAGGTGATCCTAGTGAGTCCACAGGAGGTGGAAGAGTCACTGCTCCACACATAGTGTGGTGCAGTTTTCAAGCCTCTCACCCCCCAGGTGCCTCACCATCTCCAAAGATCATTTTTGTCCTCAGTGGAGGAGGGAGGCCTTCTCCAAACATCGTCCCTCTGAAAAAAACACACTCCTTCAAAGACAGAAGTTCTCATCTAAAGTGACACTTGGCCTAGCCAAGAAGTTGCTGTCTGGAGAGATGCTATCTCTAACTCCTAACCAGGCCACTCTGCAGGAACACTCTAGATTCCCATCTCTTGCTTGTCTAGAAATCTGCTCCCCCCATGCATTTGCTATCCTAGCTCCAGACCCCGCAGTTTCCTGGGTGGTATTCTGACAAAGGCCAGCCTGTACCCGATGATGGGAGGAACGGTCCCTGAAGGCTCCAGACCAACCTCCTGGGCTGCTGGAAGAGAATCCTTGCTCAGAGCCCACTCTGCAGAAGCCAGGGAACCACCCTCCCTAAGAGAGCCATTTCTGTCTTTGTTTGAGCGAGTCTTGGGCAGTTCCCTTTTAGCACAGAAGCAAAGTTTCCCCCAAAGTTGTCACCTGCTCACCTGGAGCAACAGAGGGACTCTGTAAAACATGAAATGTGGGGTGAAGTCTGCTCGCCCACTTGGGCACAAAGTAGCACTGCCCCTTTGCAGTCTCAGGTCTGAGCCTCCACAGCCCAGGAGTCTCTCCGGGAAGGATACATTAGTCACAAGGATGCTCACCATTCAGCAAGAGCTGCCCGGGACGCCTGCCTCCCTGCCCCTCCACTCAACTCGCTGTCGGCGCACGTTTGCCAAGAGGCACTCAGAGTGCGTGGAGAAACCCCGGGAACTGGACTTACCCCTCCTGGCCTGCCTGATCTTTGGGCTCAGCATGGTCCTGCAGCCGCCGGGCCAGCCCAGCTGGGCCGATCATACTGCCATCCACTTTTTTCTTCCTCTGGTCCAATCGCCCTTCACTCCCTGCTCGCTCCGTGGCCCACAAGGCTTCCTCTCTTGGCTCCGGACGGACGCCTTGCCTTGGACTACATAAACCTTGATGCATTATTTATCCATCCCAGAATTAATTCCCATCCAAGCGGACCATTAAAGCCACGGTAATCTTTGGTGATCAATCACTGGGCCAGGGCGGGGCCGGTAGGGCAGTCCCTCCGCTGGGCGGGGGCGCACGCGGAGCTGTCCACTCCCAGCCATGCAGGGAGCGGAGGGGCGGGGCCTGGGAGGGGCGGGCCCTGAGTGGGCGGGGCTAGCTGGAGCCGTGTGAAGCTGTCCCGGCCCGCCCACCGGTTCCCTGGCTCCTGCGGTCCTCCGCTCTGGGAATGCGGGATGGGGTGCTCGCCAGTCGGCCTGAGGCCACCAACAGGCCAGAGGAAATGCACAGGACTGTGGCTGCCCCAGCGCGCACGCTAAGCCAAAGCCTCTTGACTCAGTCCTGTGGGACCAGCCTATGAGCTCGCTTTTTTAAATTCTGAAAGGTGTGTCTTAGAAGGAGCTGGCAGTCTCGCAATGTTTAGAACCTCCCCGAGACCCGAGCAGTAGGAAAATGCCTGTTAGGAATGTTAATTATTTCTGCCTCCTTAGTAAGGTGACAGGAATGAGTGCTTGTGAAGTGCATAGTTCAGGATCCCACCCATAGTAGCATCACAAACCCTATTCATTGCGTTGAGTAGTGAAGCTCTGTTACTCGCCCTATTTCTGTTTAATGGTAACATAATTTTAAAAAAGGTATGTATTGTGGCCTTTGGGGAGTCCATCCTCACGATCCTAAAAACTGCCCTGCAAATGCAATCACAATGATAGTTATCATGTATAGGCATCTCCTATGTGTCAGGCACTGAGGTGACGCTTTTATGTTCAGCATCTCACTTGAGTCTCAAACTCTGAGTCAGGTGCTATTACTAGGCTTTTCAGACGAGGAAAATAAGGTGCAGCAATGTTACCCAATGACTTGCCCAAAGTCACATGTTACCTAGTGACAGGGCTGGCATTGGGACTCCAGCCTGTGTCTCTCTATAACTCATGCTTTTCCATGAAGCCAGTCTCTCTAACCACTCCAGTTCAAACCACTGCATGGTCACAGTTCCTGGCTTGTGAGTACACAGTGAACTGGTTGGACTGTGACCCCCTCGGGGTTCTGATAATCATCCCATGTGTCCTCATAGGCATCTGAGCTTGGGGCTGGATTATTTGGAGCTGAGTTATAACCTCCTTGCTTTGAATGGCACCCCCTATGGTCCTCCAAACCCTCCATGTCCCCAAATGTTCATGGGTGCATAATTATCTCTAGCAGCTGGAGCAGAAGAGGGACCCCCTGGGAGATTCCTGTAGCAGTCCAAGCTAAGGGTGAGAAGGCCTGGTCTGTGGGGAGCAAGGGAAGATTGGAGAACAAGGGGAAGACTCTGGAATGTGCTAGCTGTGTGGTGAGGTAGATGGGAGAAAGTACAGTCCACCAAGACACTGTCTTACTCAGCACTAAGTTACTTCCTCTGGCCTCCTCAGAGGGAGTCTACTCCTCAGAGGAAGGACTAGCACAACATCCAAAACCTTTCATGGCACCATCCACGCTTTCCTTTATGACCCATCTCTTGTCACTGTTGCACTTGACCACAGGCTGAGCAGATCTTGCTCCTGCGTGTCCCTGTGCTTTTGCATGTGCAGCCCCTGCTCCGTGTGTCACCATGCCTTTGTGTGCTTGGTACCCTGTCTCTGGGATGCTCTTCCCCACACTGATTCAGCCATACAAGCCCTGTCATGCTTTGAACACTGTGAAGTTGTTCTGATTCTACTAACATAAGGAGCCACTCAGTACTGTCCCTGGGTCTTTATCTGTGTCCCTTAGATGGACCCTCTTGTTCTCCCAGCCCTGAGCCATGGGCCAGGAGCCCTCTAAAAGATTCTGGCTCTGAGTGCAGATCAGGATACACTACTGCATGCCCACTTTTCCTTTAGGGCCAGGTATAAATCAGCTCAGGCCAGGACAGAGGCCACCCAGGAGGGGTGAGAGGACGTTGAGCTGGAAGAATCGCATGTTGATACCAGGGTTACAGGGTGAGTCCTGTGGCCTGGGAAAACAACTTGAGCAATCAGGAAGCCATCTGTGAGTAATGCAGCCTGGCCTACATTCTCATATGCCCGAGACTCAGCCTGTTCCACTCACATTTGTTTAGGTTAAGAAGCCACCTTCCGGGCGCCTTTCCTGTGCAGCTGTTTCTCCCTATGGCCTTAAGTCACTGTGATCGCTTGCCTGCTTTTCTGGGGATTGGAGATGGAATAGGACAAAACCACAGGTTCTGGGCTCAGGCCCAGAAGTCAAACTGGAAAAGGGCAGGAGTCAATCTGGATTCCGCACTGGAGAAAGGTGGGAAGTAGAGGGGTACAAAGTGGTTCTTCCCTCCTCACCATGCCCAAGCCATGCTCCCCTCATCTGGATGAGGGATCCGTAGGGTGGAGCTGGAAGGGGCATTAGAGTCCTCCACATGTTGAAATTTACCAAACCTGCTCTGTAGGGCCCCGAGCCTCTAGATCCCCCCAAGACTGCTGGGGCAAGGGTGACATGTCAGTGGGGATTAGAGCAGGGCAGAGGATCTGTTAAATGGATGACTTCCTCAAGAACTTTTATTTGAAGAAAGAGTTCCATGTCCCTTGCTTATAAGTGGGGATCCAAAATCAAGGAGGAGAAACACTGGTTTAGTTAGCAGTTGAGAGGGGAGATGTCTTCTTCCCTACTGCCCGGCATCTCCCACTCAGTGCCTCTCCTCCCAGACAGTGATCCCAATCTGTCTTCACCCAGGTGCCTGCCTACATCATTCGGAATTTTCTAAAGCCTTCTCTGGGGCAGGCACTGTATGGTGTGTGGAAGGGATGGAGAAGGTGGAACTCACCAAAAGAAATCTGCTACAATGCACACCTGTTGGTGGAATGGTTGCCTAGCAACACTGGTTGGCCCATAGCCAGAATGTCTTCAAAACAGTGGTTCTCAACCTGTGCGTGCTGGGGAGTGTTGACAACCAGTGTCTATGCTCCCATCGCAGAGCTTCAATTTCACTAGCTTGGGATGTACTGCAGTCACTGGTGTGTGTCAAAGCTCCTCCATCAATCCACGTGCAGCCAGCGCTGAGAACCACTGTCTTAGAAAACAGCTGCATGTCCCTGGGCCCAGTACCACCAGAAGTGTCCTTTGCCTGCTGTCATCCTGAGGAAGACTTCTTCTCATGGAGAGGCACATGTGCCAGTCAGTTTCCCAATCAGAGAGAAGACAAGGACATCAGCCTGCTCTCACCGGAAGCAAGCAACTCCATTCCTGAAACCACAGGTACTGTTGTAGCCTGTGCACTGCACAAAGGTGTCCACTAGAGGGGGGTAAGTGGGCCAAGTTTTGGCTGTACAAGCAAAGCCATGCATTCTAGCATGGGGTGGGAGTAGGGAAGAGCCAGGAGTGGAGTCTTTTTTCTCTAGTTGCACAAAGGTGCCACATAGATAGCAGAGCTCTGCTTCCCTGATCCAGAAGCTGCAGTACTACCCGGGCTCTGCAGTGCCTGCCCATCAGTCACTGGCTCCACTGTCCCCTGTCTGCCTGCTTAGAGTACTCTTGGTTCCACTGCCAGGAGGCTGCCGCTCCCGTTCCCTGTCATTCGAGTTCTTCATGGCGGCTCTCCGCTCATGCTCCAGTCCTCCTGCTGCCCATCTCAGTAGCGTGCTGGGCCAGCCAGCTGGCGTCAGTGGGCAGGAGAGCCATGGTTAAGTTTCTAGGAACGTCGTGTCAGTGGTTTAACCACAGCATCATTTGGACTAAATGATGCAAATTACAATGAAGTACATTGCATTTTAAACCAAGGTAATAAGTACTCAAGGCTCGTCATCTCATAGTCATTTAACTACCTTAAGTAGTACTGGAGTTTGAGCTCAGGGCAGTGGGAAAGGGGGCATCTCCCCTTTCAACTTGCTAGGCAAGTGCTCTACCACTTGAGTTATGCCCCAGTCCTTTTTGCTTTAATTATTTTTCGGACTGGTCTCACTAACTTTTTACCTGGTCTGGCCTAGAACCATGATTCTCTTATGCCTCCCAAGTATCTGGGATTGCAGGTGTGTGCCACCACACACAGCTGTTCTTTTTTTTGTGGGGGAGGGATGGTACTGGGGTTTGAACTCAGGGCTTTGCTCTTGCAAAACAGACACTCTACTGCTTGAGCCACACCTCCAGTCCATGCCCTGCTATTAAGGCAGTTTACTCCCATCATGTCTGCAAATGTCAGAGAGAGTCCTACGTACTGGGCTTCTATTGTGCATCTCTCCCAGATACATGTTCAGGGGCATGGTAGTTTGAAATCAACTATGGTAGAATTTATACCAAGGAAACAAGCCAGTGCTATAGATCAGGACATTAGGATTTTTTTTTCTTCTAGAGAGACCTGGTTCATATGCATTTGCCAGCGGGCCTCTGGCCCCTCCCTACCACACTCACTCTGTGTGCCCCAGCCAGTGTGGAGCCCACTCTGGGGAAAGAGTGCTGGCTCTCCACTGAATCTGCTCTCCCCTCCTTCCTGGGAACACACAGATGCTGCCATTTCTGGCCCCTTTGCAGTCAGGTGGGACTGTGTTCTGGCCACAGCATAAGATCAGATATAATGGGGCCTCTTCTGGGCCACACATTCTGTCCCCTGACACCCCTTCAAGTTTGTTTCCCTCTCTGGTCAACTGAGATGGGACCACCTTGGAAGTCCTATGTAGAAGATGGTAGAGGCTATATGGTCTGGGCCTCTGAAAGGCTGCGTGGAGGCAAGCATCTTAGACAGTTTTGAGAGGCACAAATGATGGCTCATTTTACTGAGCCATCTGTTACAGCACTGCTCTTTTTCATTACCTCAGCTGCCTTTCCACCAGACAGCAACTCCACCTTCCCTTCCTTTCCTCTGAGCCCTCCACACATCTCTCTAGACCCTGTTCTGGCATCATCTCCCCACTCAGTGTTCCAAAGTTGGAGTGTGTCATGATTCCATCTCCCCCATCTTTCATGCCCCAGGCCCCAGGGTCCTTCTACGAGGCCTGGGAGTGCCAGGCTTTTAGGGGAATGTGAGGTCCTCCCTCTCCCCTCAAATTTAGATATTAACACCACACAAAGCTTTCATTATGTTGGATTTGAAATATTCTGTCCAGATTTTTAAACTGCAAAATTATGTGGAATTCACCAAAGGCAAACTTTTGTAACACTTTGGTGGCCTTGCCTTGCTTGTACTATGAGTATATCCTTGTTCCGTTGTGTCACCATTGGGCAGGTGGACCTGCAGGCTGCCCTGCCCCAGATGGTGGCCTTGCCCTCTTCAGTCTGTGTCCCACTGCCTTGGGCCTAAAGTCCATCAGGCTTAATTCAGACACTCAGCTTGGCTTTTAATTGCAGGGTTTTTTTTGTACTGAATCCCCTGGCACACACTGTCTTTCATAGCCCAGGCCCCAGAAGGGGTCTAGAGCATCCTGGGCAGAAGGATTAAGATGCAAAATCCAGAATTAAGCATTGGAAAACCCAGATTACCAGGTCACAGTAGGAGGGGTCAGCCCAGGGCACAGAGGCTCCGCTCGGAAAGCCCCCAGGACATGGATCTGTGTGCTTGGAATACTTGCTAGAGCCCTGCAGCCCTGGTCTTGGGGAGAGGTGGCTTTTGGTCACTAACTTGGCTCAGACACCATAATCTTAAGCCTTTGTTCCAACCTCCATTGTGGCACTTGTCCAGCATCAGCTACTGTGTGACAACCAAGGGTGACAGTGATGGTGGGTTGACACTTAACATGTATTGATGGACAGTGACTGGGGACCAGTCTTGCTCTGGCAGAAGACGCTAAAGTGAGAGCTCTGCTAGGGATTAACACCTGCTAGGAAAGCAGGGGGATTGACAGGGAGGGGAGTGTTAAGGCCCCCTGCAAACCCCACAGCATCTCCACCTGCTGGGAGCTCTGGGCAGATGACCCATCAGGGAGGTGTGACTTTGAATGGAGATTATCAGGCCTGTATACCATGGCCCTGTGCAGTCACTGGTTGGGACCTCTTTGAGAAGGGCATGACCTTGGCCACCATCTTGTGTGGTCATTGGCTGGGGGATACCCAAGAAGAGCATGAACTTGGCTGGAAATCTGAGGCTCACCCCAAAAGAACGAACATCTGGCAGTGGTCACTGACTCCACTCCCACACCTGGGCAATGAATTTTTCCCTGAAGTGAGCTTGGAGCACTTCAGCTCCATGTCTACATACTTGGGCTTTCTTTCTTAAGCTTCTGTAAATGTGGGATCAGAACAAATACTGCTCACTTAAGAATCTTTGCTCCACTTGGACAAGTGTCTGTGACCCCACTGCACTGAGTGACTTTCAGATTTAGAATTTGTTCAAAAGAAAGTTTTACTGTGGGTTTCTCAGAGGGAGAAGTTTCTCTTAGAGGGTGTGCAGGTGACAGCAGTGGGGGCGGGGTGGAAGGGAGGTGAACTGTAGGGCACCTATGAGCTCTACCATGGGCCAAGCAGGGTCCCTTGCTTCTGGCTGCCTGAGGCTGAGATAAAAGAGGAGACTGTGACCTTCTCAGCACAGCTGTGAGTTTCTGAGACCTAAAAATGCTAGGCCTGAGATTCTAAGGTGATGTCACTGACCCTGAAGCAGGTAGGGCAGGTGAAGGGAGGGCTACTGGCAGCCTTGCTGCCCAGGTGCCAAGGGCAACTCCTGTCCTCCCAGGGGTCCAGTGAGGAAGTGGGCTGGAATGATTGCCTGTCCTGAACTGAGGTCAGGAGTCAGGTTTTAGAAAGTGATGAATCACTGTTTGGGACAGTTTTGCACTGTTGAAAAACAAGCCTTGTCCCTGGTGAGAACACCTGCTTGCTGAAGAAGAGAGGGGGAGCAAGGGAAAGTGGAAGTTCTCCAGCACCTCCCTCTCTGCTCATGTCTCTCCCGCAGTCCAGTTCCTCCTTGCTCTTCTCCTGAGCAGATGCCCCTGCTCCCCACACCTCTCTCTGCATTTCTACTCATGTCTTTGCCTTTTGCATCTTAAATCTTCCCTCCCTGACTGCTTCCTTTCTCCAGGGCCACAAGCTCAGTGCAGTCTCCAGATTCTTGGGACCACACTCAGTCCTGAGCAAACTCAGGACTCTCCATCACATTTCTTGTGGTGGGGTGGAGCCTGGTTGTTCTGTACATTTTCATCCACCCTCTCTTGATTTGCTGGGGTTCCCAGTTCCCTCTTTGGAAGCCATAAGGAACAGATTTGCCCTGTCCCCAGCTGTCAAGATGTGGTTGTGTGACTGAGATCCAGCTGACCAGATGCTCCTGCAGGCGTTCTGAATCTCCTGGGCAGAGCCCTGCAGGGACAATGGTGTGTTCCAGCACAGGCTCTGTGTGTGTGTGTGTGTGTGTGTGTGTGTGTGTGAGAGAGAGAGAGAGAGAGAGAGAGAGAGAGAGAGAGAGAGAGATAGCAGGAAGATGGTAAGTTCATAACCTTAGCTCTAAGCTCTTCAAACCTAGCAGAATTCTGTGTGTACTGTACCCCTTACTGCCTTGGTTCTCTTCTTATTTTCTTGAGTCATTAGTGAAATCAAAGGAAAGTAACTTAAAGCAAACCTAATTGGCCATTCTTGTTAGTCCTAGACCAGAGTCCTCCTGGTCTGGTCTTGCCCATTGATGGACATTAAGTGGAGATGCTGAGAAGAGAGTTGGATGTTAGACTATGTTAATCAGAGGAGTCTTGGCTGGGGATATAATTGTAATAGACAACTAAGAAGAATGAGAAAAAGAAAATGAGAAGCTAAAACCAAATTCTGAGCAGCTCCAACATCTAGGAATTACTGGGAGGAATGAGAGGGTTTACTTAAGACAGCAAGCACAACATGGGCAGAGGGGAAGGAGGACCTCCCTTCCACCGAGAGTGAGGGTCACGGAAGCCAAGCAAAGCCAAGGGAGTGCTTCCACCAGGTCCAGGTGGGGGTTCACTGTCAGTGCCAATGAAAGGGTTTGACAATGGAGAAGAGGACGGTGTGCCATGGATCTGGCAAGCGAGAGTAGCATGTGATCTAAGAGAGCAGATTCACTGTGAAAGTGAAGTAAGACGGCAAGCTGGAGTGGACTGAATTATTGGTGAATTCTAATTCCAGCAATATCAAGGACAGGAACACACTTTCCCAAATCCCTCACAAATGAAACAGAACAGCCAAAACCAAAATCAAAAAACAAAAAGCTCACCAAACTAAAAATGCTGAATAGAACATACAAAACCTATATTTAATAATAAATAGCTTAGTAATGAAAATGGCAGAACGAGGAATTTCAAGTCTGTCCCTATACCAGCAATGCAAAAACTGGCAAGTCAACATTTTGGAACTTTGGAAATTAACCAAAGCCTGCATCAGCCAGGGGAATCCTTCATCAGGAAACCCCACTGAGCACCTGTCAGAGCAGCTTTGTGGCATTCCAACTTGTCAACCCATCAAGAGCCTGACAAAACCCAGCCTTGGTGCCAGCATCCTTACTGTAGGAAAGGAAAGACCTACTCATAGATTCACCTTGATCTCACCTAACCCAGAACTCTCCAGACGCTGAGCAGGGAGCAAGAAATGCTCATCAAAAACATCCAGTCACTGCTGCTTTACATAGTGGGTAACAATAGTGGATAAAATGAGACCAACCTAGTGCTTTGGAGAAACGGCTGGGGAAGGAGATGCTTGCGGTAGTGAGAATTCAGAACACATGCCTGTACAGGCCAGAGTTGTGTGCTTGCTGAGGAGGCCCTGAGCCATCAGCAATCGCTGGTCTTTAGGCTCTTCTCAGGCAGAAAGGAAAGGGTAAGGCCGAGCTGTAAGCTGGGGGCTGAGTCCTGAAGGCGTCCATGCCTTTAAACTAATGGAACAGAGACTTCAATGGTGACACACGACAAAGAATACATACTTTACCAAGATATTTCCCCAAAGCCAGTAAACAAATAAATAACAGAAATTACAACAAGCAGCAGCCACAATTCCAAGAGAGGATAAAGTCTGATTTCCAGAGTTACTATAGTGTGGTGGTGATTTTGGCTATAATGCAGGGTGACATGTTGGTATAGATGTTGACTTCAACATGAAAGTTCATCAGAAATTCCTGTCTATGGGCAAAGGGTGGCTCTGTGCTCTATTCTTCACAGACTTTGTTCACTGCCTCTGTGAGAGAACCATCATCCTTTCCTCCACCTACAGCCACTGGGCTCCTTCAATCTTCCCACTCCAGAGTCTAGCTCCCTCTCCACATGGGGCAAGATGTCTCTGTTGAGGGTGTAAGGAGGCTGGGAATTGAGTAGGAGGGCGGGGACAGTTTAGGCAAGAGGTAATCAAAACCCCATCTAAAGCAAGATGTGACTGGGGATGTAGCTCGGTGGGAGAGAACTTGCCTTCAATGAACAAGGCCTAGGGTTCCATTCCCAGCACCACACATACACACAGCAAAATAAGGATGAAGACGCAGAACTGAGTGCAGCTCAGGGTTCAAGGCTCCACTATTCGTGATCCCAGTAAGATCACAAGCCACTTAACATCTGTTTCTGAACCTGCTTCTCCATCCAGATGGAGCTGATAATTTCCACCCTACTTATCCCAGATGGGTGATGCTAAGTTAGGAGGCCTGTGTATGAGAAAGTGCTTTACAAACTGCCATGCACTATATAAGGACAGATAAGAACAAGCACATGTACCAACGAACACCTTCAAAGGTCATGATGGTTAACAACCAACAGCTCTCTGTAACCATTGACAACCCAAGAAGTGCTGAGAGGAGCCATGCTGGTTTGTTCTTACCTAATACGTTGGCTCAGAAAGCTGTATTTTCATAGCTAGAATGAAATTTATCTTTTTATTGACCAACGATGATATACATAGTCCCCAGTTTAATGATGATTCTCCTTATGGTTTTTTGACTTTATGGCGATGTGAAGGTGGTCCGTATTCAATAGAAACCATACTTTTTAAAATGTTGATCTTCTTGTGGCCTCGCAATTGCTGTATGATGCTCTGGCAATGCTGGGTGATGGCAGTGAGTCACAGCTCCCAGTCAGCCATGCTTTCACAAGAGGCAACAGGGGCAACAACCAGCACTTGACAGCGTGCTGTGCTAAGCTGGGATGCCGGGTAGGTTCTGCGTGCTCAATGCACATTTGACATAGGATGTTTGCAACTTACGATGAATTTATTGGAATGTAACCCCCTTGTAAGTTGAGGAATGTCAGTCTACTTAATTATCCCACGTGTTAGAATAGTACATTCGCTTTTTAGTTTGCTTGGACCTCTTCAGCATGTGTGTCTTGTGTTGTGGTCAGTAATTTCATGCCTTTCAAACATGGCTTCCCTGTTTACAGTTTCACATAGCTCAACCAGGCAGTGTCTGAATGTAAAGAGGCACAGAAAGAAGAAGGTGACTTCCCAAGAAGTGAGACCAGGAACACAGTCCTGGGTCCCCTGCTCAGACCAGACAGCATAGTTTCAAGAGCACTGAGTACCAGTGCCAAGGGCTCTCTCCTGTTATCAACTTGAGGCAGGCTAGAAGTAGGGAAAGTTCGGGACTCATATGCAGGTTTCCCAGAGACGGCCCAGACCACCCTCACCTGGCCAGGAACCGCCCATGCATTCCCCACTCATTGATTATTGGATGGGAATCTCCTGGGTCTGCCTTTCCCATGGGTTAGTGTAGGTTTTGAAAGAACCTGAAAAAGAAAGTCATGGTCTCTCTGCTGGCAGACTCTACCTGCACCCCACCATGTATTTCCCTTTCTCTAACATTTAATAAACCCCATTTACACCCACATGTCCTTCCATGGATTCTTCCCGGTTGGACAAAAAAATTGGAAGCCTTCTGGTCAGACTGTACCGGTGCCGTTAACAAACTCTTTGCAAACCCAAATGTTCTTCTTAGCTTCTAACATCTGACTGGGATTTTCTTGGTTTCTATTCATTCTATCATGGGAGGCAGTTTAGTATCATGGACGGAGCCTGGGCTTTGGAATCAGTCTTGGGATCAAAATCTGCCATCTCTCTCTCTCTCTCTCTCTCTCTCTCTCTCTCTCTATATATATATATATATATATATTTAATACTGGTTGAATGAATTGAATACACTATTTCATCTCTTGGTGCCTCAACTAACTCGCTGTAAAATGGAGTAATAAGGTCCCCTCCAGGAGTGTCCTGAGATTAAATGAGATCAATAATTTAAAGTAATCTGGTACATATTTGGCCCTCTATAAAATATAGGCATGTGGTTTCCTGAACTGGCTAGTGAACAGGTAACAGAAGGAGCAGATCTTGTGCTCTTCAGCTCCTGTAATGTAGTGAAAGGAGGAGGCATACAGGGAGCCGGACCTGTGCCCTTCCCCCCCACCCCCCATGTCCCTTCCAGGCAGATGCAGCTCCTTGCCTCTCCCCATATCTAATGTTAATTCTTAAAATAGGTTACTTTGGTCAACAGTAAAGTCTAATGAACATATCAACCTCCTCTCTAAAAGAACAAAAGCCTTAAGGCCTGGGGTGACTACTTGCAAAATGTGCCTCAGTGGTTCGTGCCAGACACCTCAAGGTGGTTGACTTTTCCTGGTCTCCTCTGGGGACTGGCTGGTCCTGTCTGGTTCTCTGGCCATGAGCTTGACATTCTCCACCTCCTTCAACCAGCTTTCCGTGGACAGCCCTGATGGCTTCTGGAGTAGGGCTGCCTTATAAGTGCTTGCTGCTCTCTGGTCAGCCAGAACTGGACAGAGCAGCCTGAAGTCCAGAGTGACAATGAGAGGTATGTTGCATGGCAGCAGCTTTGATTTTGGCTCTGTGTGTCTAACTCTCCTACTGGGTTCCTTGGGAAAAGATGTCATCCTGTGTACAGCTTTGTGTCTCCAGAGACCTTAGTAACTATGGGCTAAGTGAATGATTGAGTCATCTCAGAGCAACTTGCAAGGGAGCCATGGTTGGAGGTCGGGATTGGGGGCGATTGTGGAGCAGTATTAACTCTTCTCAAACACAACACATGAACTGAAAGACAGAGCCCACTAGGCTCCTGGTGGTGCAGGCTAGGGGATCTCTCTCTCCCTTTATAGTCCTTGGAAGTAAAGAGGGGACCTGAGGCTAAAGATACCTGGACTTTGGGTTAAGAATCCATGTCCAATCTCCAGAGCAGGCATGGGGCTGACACAGAAACTGCTACAGTGAGAGTGTCTGTGGAGCACATCCCGAAAGAGGAACCCGTGACTCATTTGCTCTCACATTTCTCAGGGGGAAGTCAGATCCATCACAAAACACAAAATACCACTTCCTGAAATCATCAGGGGTTAGGGTTGTTTTTCTTCCTCCATGTGAAACAGTTCCCAAATATAGGTGTGTAAGTATTTCTCAGTTACTCAATTTGAATCAGCCCTTGAGGTCACACTTGACTTCCAACATGAGCTATACTCTCTTCTTTAAAATGGGGCCACGAATACCACCTGTCAAGGAATTTGAGAGGATCAAGTGAGAGGATTTATGTCCATTATTTTCTGGGAGCACCTGCTCTTCCAACGTGAGGCCTCATCCTAACACTTAAGCCCCATCCTGGCCAAGTCATCTCCCCTCAATGCATCTGTGTTCTCTTTTAGGAAATGCAGGAATTGGACTGGCTAATCTCCATGGCATCTTTCAGATCTGAGAGGACGTAAAAGATTGAACAGAAAGACAGTTATTTTGAGCCAAGTCTTAAGAAGTTCTCATGTCTCTGAGAAAGAAACATGGGTCAGTGGGCAAGTTGGTTAGGGTGAAGGGATGTCCCAGCATCTAACCCCAATGGGGACTCTGTTCCTTACAAGGGTTGGAGCCTCCCTGGAAATAATGGTGTCTAGATGGTGGCATCTAACCTGCAGAGCTGAGAGAAGAGTAGATGGCACAGGTATGTGAGACCCACATGACCTTTTGACCAGTACACTGCTCTGGTGCTGAGAGAAAGTCACTCTGGGGAGGCCTTTGGGAGTTATGGAGGAGATTTGGATGTTGGAATCCAGGAGACCTAACTTCAGATCCTTCACCTGGCTAGGGTAGCTCTGGGAACTTGGCCAGTCTGGTCTTCTCTGAGCCTCCACATCCTCATATGGAAAATAGGGACAATACCCACCTCACGGGACAATGTGGTCATGGGGGAAGTCTTGGATACTAAGCTGCTTGCCTCAACATCCCTTAACAACAATTATTTATGTCATTATTAAGTCCTATTTATGGAACAGGCCTGCGTGCCAAGAACTCTTATAGGGAACTTGCTTAAACAACTCTCTGAGTTCATTGTGACCATGACCCTCAGTGGAGCTGAGGGGCTTGGTGCAGCTAAAGGAGGCAGGGTGAGCCAGGACTAAATCCAGGTTTGTCTGTCTAAGATGTACACCCTAGTCACAATACATCACTACGATTCATGAACTGGCTTCAAACATGCACATTTGGGTGTGGAGTGTGCCTGCAATCCCAGCACTCAGGAGGCTAAGGCAGGAGGAGCAAGGGTTCCAGGCCAACCTGGGCTACATAGTGAGACCTTGTCTCAAAAACAAAACAGAACAAAACAAAAAAAGAAAAGAAAAAGCATACTCGATATTTGCAATATGCTCAAATGCAGGGTCATGCCTTCCACTGCCACTATCCTGCATTGCCAATCTGAAGTGCTTTTCTAATTTTCCTCCAGTGTAAGGACAGCTGTCTCTCCTAGGAGCCAGAGCAGGTGGTGCTCAGTTGCCCCTATGCAAAGAAGAGGCCTCCACCCAGCTTTGACATTCATACCTGCTTTGCTGAGCTTTCCTTCTGGCCTGGACCCAACTCCAGGGTGGCTCCAAGGGGATGGAGCCACTCTACTCTACTCCCCAGCATAGTCAACCACCCTGGAACCCTAGCAAAGGAGCATGTTTGTGTGACAGCATGCTACCATATAGAATAGCACATGCTTAGCTCACACTAGGAAAGCTAGCCCAACAGACCTGGCTAATGAGCTTCCAATTCTTTGTTTTGTTTTTGTGGTGCTAGGGACCAAACTCAGGGCTTCAAGCATATTAGACAAGTACTCTACCACTAAGTTTCACCACTTGCCCCTGGGCCTCTAATTCTTAAAAGCAGCTGGGTCTCTTTTTGGGTAGAGTAGAAAAATCTTCCAAATTGTTGACCTCTCCATCTCTGAGAGACACATGGCCCCAAAAACCTCATTTTTATGCCTTTGTTGAAAGCCAGCAATCATTGTCATGTGAGCAGGGCTGCTCTCCCTGTAAGCCCTGAAAAAACATACACAGTGACCTCTGGGGAGCTTGACTCACAGGTCCAGAAGTTAAGAAGAATTGCTTACTATTTGAAGTCCTGAGTTTTATGCTGATTTGTGATCCCGCAATTGCTAACTCTATCCCACTTCTAAACTGAATCTGGTCATAACACAGACTCATCCAGCAAGCCTTCTTGGTTCTGTCTTTGTGGTTTCCTGACTTCAGCCTGGGAATCCAGCATGGAGGCTGGATAAGGCTGGACAAGAAACAAGCTGGGTTTCTTGAGCCTTATCAGGACACATTATATCTATCACTATGAAGTCTTGCAAAATACATGTGGGGCTTGTGCATGGTCCTAAAATCTAGTTGTGTTCCACCAATGGTGGCTGCCTGGAGGTGCTGCATTGACATTTGTGAAGTGTTTGCCTTCGGAGTCAAAGACCAGGTTGCTGTTCCAAACCCATGGCAACATTGCCAGAACTGCCTGGAAGGTGGAAAATACTCAATCCTCTCCTCTATATGAGTATATATGAGTATATGTTAATAACCAACACTACAAAGTTCAGTATGAAGCAGTATAGAAGATGTCAACAAAGGAGGGACACAGTCCCTGTTTCTAGGACACACACCTGGAGGGTGTGGTATAATGCGGGAGGGGGGGGGCGGTTTATTTGGCCTTCTATCCAGTACCTGGCACAGATCTGAAATCCTTGGAATTTCCTGAGTGGTAGAGGTGAGGGGAGTATCTTTTGTTATTTAAAGGCACCTGAGTCTTTGTTAAGATGGTAACATTGTGGGGAGGGGGGCAGGGCTGTCACCAGAGGAACCAACCAGGTGACTAGAGGGTCTGAAGTTTCACATACATCCTTCTCCAGGGAGTGACAGGGGCTAGTTTAATCATCAGTGACCAATGATGTGATCTGATCAACCTTGCATATGAAATGACGCCTCCATAAAATGCCTCAGGGAGCTTCCAGGATGGTGAGCTATGGAGGTGCTAGGAGGGAGGTGAACCTCAAGCAAACATAGAACTCCCTACCCCTTCCTCCATGTCTTGTCCATGTTTCTCTTACATCTAGTTGTTCCTGAGTTGTGTCCTTTATAATTAAACAGTAAATGTTGAGTTCTCTTGAGGTTTGTTTTAGTGAATTATCAAAACTGAGGAGGGGTGGTGGGAGCTCCTGAATGTGTAGCCAGGAGGACAGAAGAGTGGGTAACATGGACACCCATTGGTAACAGGCATCAGAAGTGGGTGCAGTTTCATGGGACTGAACCCTGAGCCAGTGGGTTCTGTTCTGTGCTCAATCTGAGTAGCTCAAGTCAGAAATGAATTGAGCTGAATTGTTGGGCATCCAGTTAGTGTCAGAGAATCCTAGAGAGCAAGACAGATGTCCAAGAATGGTTGTCTTCCCACCAGGTTGAGCCCTTGAGGACAGGGCCTGCCTCATCCCCTTTAGGCTGGTGACTATAATAGGGTTTGGAGAGAGCAGGTGCTTTGTGGAGAGCAGGACATAGGGTCCAGCAGTGCAGGGCAGGGCAGGAGGGAGCAGTTTCACCATGACACAGCCAACTTGCTCCTCTTACCACATTTTCAACTTTGATTTTCAGTCCCTCTGATGTTCCAAAGGGTTCATGAGCGATCTTGTCCTGATAATTTGGGATACACATTGTCAGGACCCCTGGGTGGGGCTGGGCACTTTGGGCCCTGCCTACAGTGTATCTGGCTGAGGAAAAATGCCACAAGGTGCTCTGATTAACAAGTTACAGGGGCTGGGCAGGAGGCTGGCTCAGCCTGCAAGGGGCACCTTTGCCCTTTGCAAAAGGCTCTGTCTAAACTCAGAGCATGACTGGCCAACCCTCTGCTTAGGCCTTGCCTTTCCAGGAGCAAGGTGTGCCTGGAGGCGATAGGTGGCTAACCTTAGCGAATTTGACAGTCATTAGCAGTTAGCATTTGCTGAGCACCCATGACACACCAGGCATCACCAGCCTGGGCCACACATGTGACTGCTCCAGACGCTTTGTTAATTTCTGTTTGTAGAAGAAAGTGGGGTCACGGGGAGATTCATAAAGCACACCTCTGAGTGGGTCGGAGGGTGTTTCCAGAGAAGATAAACTAAGGGAAGAAAACTGCCCTTGAATGTGGGCAGTACCACCTCATAGGCTGGGGACCTAGGAGGAATTAAGGGGAGAAAGGAGAAAGCTGGAAGGTACAGGCAATCTATCTCTCTGCTTCCTGCCCTGTGATCTAAACTATTTCACCACACCCTCCCCACCCTGAAGGATGGAAACCTCTGTGAGCTAAAATAAGACCTTCCTCCTTTGAGTCAGTTTTCTCTGGTATATAACTAACATAGAGGGAGTACATATGTGTGCAAGGTCACTGGCTAGGAGACAACAAAACTGACATCTTAACCCTAGCCTGCCAGGTTGAGTAACACCAGGTGACTCTTGAGGCACAGGTATCCATCCACCATATGCATCTGAGTGATGGAGTGTGTGGACTGTGTCTTCTGTGGCTGTCCCCTGCACCCCTGAGATCCTGAACCAATCCACAGGCCCAGAAATCTGCTTTCAGTGCATTTAACTCTTCCTGGTGACCCATTAGCAAATGTAAAGGAAAGAAAATTTTGAAAGTGTTTGAGTCATGGGCTCAGTAAAATATGTTAAAGCACTTTATAACCAGCAGAATTTTATCACAAAATGAACCTAAACCCCTTCTTACTCTCCACGTGACTTCTTGGAGTCATCTTTGGTGAAAGTGGGGCAACAGTGACACATCTAGCAGTAAAAGGACAACTTTTCCAACCATTACTTTTGGGAGTCTGACCCGAGAGAGGCTCCCTGCCTTTGAGAGGCAGTTGTGGCCTGGTGGCTGGACGACTGCTGCTGAGACAAAGAGAGGAACACAGTGCACATCCTGACCCAGGTATCCACTCCCAGGAGCTCATCTTGCAGGGAAAGGTGTATCCACAGCATTTCTTATAACAGTAACAATGTGGAGATGACCTGAAGTGGCTCTGATGACATGAGGCCCTCAGCCTCCACCTCCACTAAGAATTTCCTTACTTAAGGGCACCCCCCACACAGGGGAGCTGCTAACGATGGCTGGTTGCTTGGGGGTACAGAGGCCTGGCCTTTATCTCCAATTTAGGACAAGTCTGAAAGCCCATGTCCGTCTGAGAACTGAGTTCAGAGTCAACTGAGGCAGCTGTTTGCCTGTATCCTTTGTTGAAGCCCAGCTCTTGGCTCTCCCTGGGCACCATGGAGGAACTTACTCCCTGCTGATCTCCATTACAGTCTGCTACACTGCATGCCAGTCCCCTGCACACTGATGACTTGGGGGACAGTAACGAAGAGGACTCACACAGCTTGAGGAGCTGGTTGTTCAATGGTCTTTGTTTCTAGCCACAGGAATGATGCATGCCTGTCAAGTTCTTGGAGCTGACCTGACAGCAGTTATTTCTGCAGATTGGAGCGTGAATTTGGAGTCACCTGCTTTCTGCTTTACTCTTTCCTATACTGCTGCAATTCCTTCCATGAGCATGCAACAGTAAGACTGTGTGCCAGACCCCAAGTGTGAGCTCTCTGTGCCCAGTGTCTGCATCATTCCATTCTGTTTTTTAAAAAAATTCCCAAGGGCTGCGGTTCATAGTCAGAGATTAACAGTAGGATCCTACTGTTTGTCTGGAAGGGAATTCCTTCCTATGCAGGATTTATCCTGTATCCTTATGTGAACTCTGCTTTCTTTATTTAACCCTCATTGCAGTCCTGTGAGGTATTGCCTACTATAGCCTCCTTTTTATACCTAAGTGGACAGTTCATATCTGAAGAATAAGACCACAGAGTAAGTAAAGTAGTGGAATCTGGGACCATCCCCTGACCTGGTTTTCTTTTAACAGTGTTTTTATCTTTCCACAAGTGGCAAAATGAAGTTAGCAGTAGGGTGTGAGGCTAGAGGCGGGAGACTGGCCTTTCCTGTGAGCTGTGGACAAGGCAATCCCTGTCAACCTCCATCTGCAGAAGCCACACATGTTGACAGGGACCTTGTCATGCCAGGGTATAAGAGGAGAAGGTAGCAGAGGTCTGGATAGAGTAGGGACCTTGACACCATGGGTATCCATGTCCCGACACTCATCCTCACCTCTTTCCAGTCCACAAGGATGCTGTCTTTGATTGCCCTTGTTTGTATGGTAACTGGTTGGTAGTATTGCCTGCCAGCCAGCACACTTGAGAGAAGCCAGTTTGTACCACTAGCCCAGCCATACTTGGGGCAGCCTATGGGTACATTCACACTCTGGGGTGGAATTGGATGTCTGTGGCCAAGGGTGTCAGTTGATGTCCCTACAGGCAGAGTTAGAGATGGGGCAGCTCAGATCTGGACTGATTCCCACCTCTTTCACTCACTAGCCCTGTGCACTGGGAATGTCAGTAACTGTCCTGACCCTCTGCTTTCTCATCTGGCCACCAGGGGGAACCTCTCCGTCCCCACTGAGCTGGGCCAGTGTTCAGTGAGCCTGCAGGAAGGGCAAGTTGCCCTGTGGGTTCCCATTTTATATCCATTTCAGGAGTGTGTTTCTCCCAGATGGGCAGGAACAGAAGTCACCACAGGAAGCGGGTTCTCTAAGGAAAGCTGCTGACTCAGCCCTTACTGGGTTCAGCTGCTGGCAGTGTGGAAGTGTAGGCTTCCGCTTGGCTCCCCAGAGGACAGAGTGCCTGGCAGAGTGTCTGTCTAGACACTTGCTCCGGGTTCTGCCCAGCCTCTTCCTGGCATGGAGTCTTCACTACCCCTCAGGGCCGGCAGCTCAGAGCCCAGGAAACTATGAGAGTTGAACTGTGTCCCCCAAAACTTTTAGGATGAGGCCCTATGCCCCGATACTTCGGAAGGTGCCTGCATTTGGAGGTGAAGTCTTTGCAGAGGTGACTAAATAGGGCCATCAGAGTGGCCCTATTCCGATTTGACTGGGGTCCTTATAAGAACAGTTGTTCAGAACACAGACACACATAGAGGGATGACCATGTGAGACACAGGGAGAAGATGCCATCTGCCATCCAGGAAGAAAGGCGTCAGGAGAAACCAACCCTGCTGAGACCTTGGCCTTGGACTACTAGCTTCCGAACTTATGAGGAAGCAAATATCTATTTCAGTTATCCAGGCTATGGTACTCTGTTATGGCAGAGTACCCATGTCCTGTCCACTTGGCCAGCTCTGGCTTTAGTTCAAGATTTCCCTGTGGGCAAGCACACTGCTGGCTTCCTGTTCCAGGCTCCCAGCCTTGGGGCTGTCCCTGAGCCCATGGAAAGAAATGCTGTTGGAAGTGTGGCCATCTATGCCCCTGGGTTAGTCTTCCTCTCAGGGTGACTTCAGGAGGAATTCCACCCCTTCTCAGACAACCTGTAGAGGGAGCCTATGGTACTGCAGCAGTCTCATTGTCCCTTGACCTTGGTCTTCTCTCCTTCCCGTCACTCTCCAGCTCCTCAGTCCTGCTTCCTGCCACCACCTCTCAAATATACTTCCACCCAAGCCCTTGACTTAGGTCTGCTTTGGAGGAGCCCAACTTATACATAGCTTCACCACCTACTAGCTGGGGGAGTAGGACAGCAGGTTCAACAGAGCCTCAGATTCCTAACCTGTGAGATGAGAGCACTGCTATCTTAAGACTGAGATCACCTGTTGAAGTGCATTGTAAATGGGACCAGGTGACCTCAATGCCATTATTTATTATTATTTTTAGCCTGGTGGTAGCACCAGATCCTTTCTTCATCCCTGTTTTTATTAAAGAAAAAGAAAGGAAAGAAAGAAGGAAGGAAGAAAGAAAGGAAAAAATTAACCTCCAGACTCATTTCCTGGGGATCTGCGTTGCCAGGTGCAGGTGTGCACTGTGGGGAAGAATGGGGGCTATAGGATTAATGATAACTGCTGCTCCCCTCTCTCCTCCATACAGCCTTGGCATTTGCCCCTGGCTTTCTATAAAGACATGTTAGCCAGAGGATGGAGGAGACACCTAGGGCAGGGTGACTGGGTCTTCCCAGGCTATCCTTGTATTCATGCTGTCTGTGTGCATGGGTGCCCAAGGCTTGGTGCTTGTGCAGGGAGACTGTGCTGAGCAGGAGAGGATCCTCAGAGCCCCAGGCAAGGCCATGGCCCTTTTTCAGAAATATCCATTTAGTCTGCCTGCCTTTGAGTTGTTCTTGCTTGTGCTCTAAGAGCCAAGTAGGATGTTCTCTGCCTTGGGATCCAGCCCTGACTCCCAGGCTGCATTGGGGTGTCCCTGGTCCTTGTACTCCTGCACCAGAATCCTGCCCTTCTGTAGACCAAGGTATTTAGAAGAGGGGTCTGACACTACACATATATCTAAGCATTTGGGACAGTGCTGACTGGCAAATTGACTGGCTCAATAAATGTTTGTAGACTTATGGCCACAGTCACCTGGGTGGAACAGTGGTAGCAAGCAGAGTCCTCACTTGTGGTAACACTAAGAGGTCATGGATGGGCCTACCAAGTCAGAACCTTGGTTAGATTGCAAACCCAGTATATGGGAAGGGAAGTCAGTAGGGGGAGGACAAAGGGACCAGAAGCAGAGCTACTCCTTGAGTTGGCACATGAAATGGTTAATAAGCCAGGATAGAACATCAGATTTGGTGGGGACACATCAGGGAGGCAGAGATCTCAGGGGCTTCTTCATAATGGCTGAGACATCAGCTTAATTCTGAGAACCCTTCTAGTATCAAGGTCAGAGGGGATAGGTGGAACAGGGAGAAAAGCTGCCCCTACATACATGTTGCTGCCACCCCTGCCAGATCAATCTGCAAGAAGCTGATCCTCCAGGCCTTTGGTTGAACATTGATGAGAGTCTCCTGCCCCAGGAAGCCACAGTTCTGAGGATGCAGATGGAGAAAGAGTAGACACTATGTTGGGTTGAGAGATAAGGGGTAGGAAGGAGCCCTGGATCATTGCTTATGTGAGATCAGGTAGTGGGTGTCTCTCTTTACTCATAGAGCTGTTGCTAACAGAAGATTGACAGGGGACACCATCTAACAGGGGACAGGATTGTATGGATATATATATATATATATATGGATGAATGGATGGTGAATGGGTAAGTTGATTGGTGGATGAGTGGAAAGAGACTAGATGGATGGTAGATGGATGGATGGGTAGGTGGGTGGATAGATGGTGTAAGGGTCAGTGTGATGGGATTATGAGTTGATAGTACTTACTAAAAAGGTTGATGAGGAAGGGCACTGAAAATCCCTCTCCATACATATGCCTCTCCCTGCACCTTCTCCTAACAAAGATATCTCTACTCCTCTGGCTGCCAAAGCCTGTAAGATATACTTTGACTTGCCTCCTTCCTTCATACTGGTCTACGCACAGCCAACCACACAGTCCTATGCGTTTCATCTTCTTAGGCTCTTGCCCTACTATTTGAACTCAGTTTCTCATCAGCTCTGCTCTGTACTATTTACATGACCACCTTCCCCATAGGGATCCCTGCTCTGACCTCTTACCCCTACCTACAAATTCCCTCCCAACCCCCAAAGCCCTTCCCTTTGGATCTTAGAATGACATCCAACCTTCCATTGACTTTGCTAATGAAAACTAGAAAACAGGGTCTTCTGATGACTTTATAATTCAACTTGACTGCCAATAGTATTTCCTAGGAATCCTTTTCTTGTGTGTTTGTTGTGTGACTGGGTCACAGAACGGAAGCAGCACGCACACTCCACACCCTTTGTTGCCTATCAGCAGATTCATCTCATCAGCAGGCAGCAGCAACTGGGCTGCCCTTGCTCCACCTTGTGGGGATCCTTGTTCAGCTTCTCTGACTCCTGTACCAGGTTGTGTGTGTGTGTGTTTAGATTCATGATGAAGGGGTCTGGCTTCTGCAGGATGACTTTGCATCCCCAAAATCAAATACTCCATTATGTAGCAAGAGCTCCTTGCCCTCCTCAGTGCCTCCCTGTCCAGCACCACCAAGTGTGCATTTTTATGCCCCGCATCTGGAAACTGTTGTCCCCTCTATATTCTTATTGACTCAGGCTCTTAGCAATGCCATGTGATCTTCATTAGTCCTCCTTCCATGCTATTCATTCATTTAGATATTCATATATTCATTTCAGTGATGGCTATTCAACAGATACTATGTGTTGGGCATTCCTCTGATTTGCAAACTGCTCTAACTGTAACTTTCCCCTTCCCTTCCTCATTCTTAGTGGTGCTTGCATAAGGACCAGTAGTGTGGTAATAAAGCCTGAGGATGCAGCCTGTATTCTAGATGGAGAGAGGATACGGAAAACCTGAAATACAAGGAGGCGGGACTCCCAGCGGTGGCAAATGCAGAGGCTGGCAAATTCTCTTCCCAATAAGAATGGACAAAACTGACAAGTGTAGCCGTTTTGTACTCTGGCAGCTGACAAATGCATGAAACAACCAGGAAAGGCTCATGCTTGAAAAGCCACTCCCCTGTGGGTAAGACCAGTGTAAGGCCCCAGTTCTTGCTGGGCATTGCTCCTACCCACTGCCCCCAACTCAGTTCTTACAGAGGTTCTGCCAGGGTGGGGCCATCATGGGGAGCAGCCCCCACATGAAAATGGCTCATTCAGTTGAGTGGTGGGAATGTGAGGACCAGTGCTCCATTAGTCAGAGCGAGCAGTCACACCTGGCACACACATTCCTGCCTGAGCAGCATGCATGTGAGTGGAGACCCGAGGGGGCTGGGTACCCACGCACTCTAGCCAACCACAAGACTGTGAGCATCGGCAGAGGTGAGAGGCAGGACCCTGTAGAAAGAAGCCAAGGCAAACTTAACCTCTGCTCCCCACAATGTTGAGCGCATCTCCCCACCCACACACAGACCTCCTGGAAGAGGATGCAGCCTTAGTGGCCCAATCATTGGTTGATTACTAAATTACACAGAAACAGGGGTGACTCTTAGGAAGCCAGGTTTAAGAATAAAAGCAAGAATAAAAAGCGAATGTAACAGAGACATTACTGGCTGCATGCTTTGAGAGAGAAAGATTTCACATATTTAGCACAGGTGAATTACCAAACAGTTCAACATTATTCATATGGGAAAATCAGAATCCTGAGTTCCTACAATATGATATCTAAAATGCCCAGTTTTAGCAGGGTGTGGTGGTTCATGCCTGTAATCCCAGCACTCATGAAAGCTGAGGCAGGAGAATTGAAAGTTTGAGGCTACCCTGGGCTTCATAGTGAGACCCTGTTGCAAACAAAACAAAACAAAACAAAACAAAACAAAACTAATAAAATGCCCAGTTTTTTTTAAACAACAATGAGATGTACAAAGCAAAAGAAAAATATCATTGATATAAAGGCCAGTCAACAGAAAATCTGAGGGTCTCCAGATTTTGGATGAAAGAGACAAAGACCTTGATAAAGTACTATTGAAAGAATTAAAAGAAACATGCTTAAAGAATTAGGGGACAAATAACAATAATGAATCAACAGAGAATTTCAATGAGATAGAAAATACTAAACAATCAAATGGAAATTCTTGAGTTGAAAGTTCAATGACTAAAATGAAATTCACTAAAGGAGCCCAGCAGCAGATGTGAGGCAAGAGAAGAAAGAATAAGTGCACTTAAAGGGAGAGCTATAGAAACTATCCACTATTAGCCAGGTGTGGTGGCACATACCTGTAATCCCAGCATTTGGGAAACTGGAGCAAGAGGATCACAAGTGTGAGGCCAGCTAGCCTGGGCCACATATGGAGACCCTGTCTCAAACAAACTACCCCCCACAAAAAAAAAGAAATTATCAAATACAAACAACACAGATAAATTTAAAAATGAAGAAAAAAGAACATTCCTACAGAGACCTGTAAAGAAACATAAATTATGCCAATATATGTGTAATGCAATTCCCATACAGCTAGAGACAACAGAGACAAAGGCACAGAAAAGTTATTTGCAAAAAATAATGAATGAAACTTCCTAAATTTGATGAAAAATATTGGTTTGCACATATTACAAGCTCAAAGGACTCCAAGGAGGATAAATAGAGCTGTATACTCCAACACACGGGTGGATACTGGATGGATGGATGGATGGGTGGATGGTAGGTAGATGCAAGGTTGGTGGATGCATGGATGATGCTGAGTCAGAGTCCAACTGTTGCGAGACAGAGAAAAGCTTGAAAGCAGCAAAAGAAAAATGCCTCCTCACAGGGTGGAGCTCCAAGATGATTAACAGGTGACGTGTCCTAGGAACAAAAGAGGCTAGAAGTGAAAGATCAGTTCGAAGTGCTGAAAGAAAAATAAAACCTGTCAACCAAGAATCCTGTCCAAAAAGCTGCTCTTATAAAATGAAGGCAAAATGACAAAATTGCCAGAAAAACAAAGACTGAGAGAACGCCACACTAGCATATCTGCATTGTAAGAAACACTGAAGGAAATTTCTATCTGCAGGAATTCATATTCACAGGAAAAACTAAAGAATGACTTATTTTTCTCTTAACATCTTTTAAAAACATAGTGTGTATAAAGCAATAATGATAACAGCAGATTTTCAATCTTATATAGATGTATTTTTGCATGGTCTATGCAGATGTATTGTGTGCATGGAGCAAAGTTTCTGTTTTACAGAATTAATTATGAATCTGAAGTAGATTGAGGAAAATGGATATTAAATTCCTATAGCAAACACTAAGATGGTAACACAAAGAGTATAAAAATAAAAAATTAAAGTAAAATACTAAAATATCTAACACAAAAAAAGACAGCAAAGGAGAAACAGAGAGACAAAAAGAGAGGAGACATACAGAAAACAAACTACAAAATTATTGATAAGTTTATCAATAATTACACTAAATGTGAATGATCTAAATACACTAAACAAAAGACAAAGATGGTATATTAGTCTGCTTACTATAATGAAGTACCAGAAGTAGGTTACTTTATAAAGAAAAGTGGTTTATTTTGGCTCACAGTTCTGGAAGTATGAAGTCTAGGGTTGCATCTTGCTGTAAGAGTCTGGAGGCAGCATTGCATGTCACATGACAGGAGACAGGGAGCACAAGTGCATGTCTCTTTGCTTCTGCTCTAATCATATCATAATGGGTTCACTAATATATGTCATAATGATCATATTTGGTCCTAATCACTTCCCAAGGTCCCATCTCTGAACACCAGTCAGGTTCACTTCTACCCTTTTAATACCTTTATTGTATGACTTTAGAGATCCAACTCCTACATGAGTTTAGAGGAATTAGCCATATTTTAACTATGGCACACAATCTGCTTACAACAGCAAGATTCTATCATCTGCTGTCTATAAGAGACACATCACAGAATCAAAGACACAAACTTATTGAGAGGAAAAGGATAGGAAAAGATATGCCACAACAGTAATAATAAGACAGCTAGAATTGGTCATGTTAATATATGATATAACAGATGTTAAGAAAACAAACATTATGACAAAGAGGGATGTTTCACAATGATAAAAGGGTGAATACATTAGGAAGCTACTCTGGTTTGAATCTTAAATATCCCTCAAAGGCCTCTGTGTTAATGGGCTACGCAGCTGCTATTGGGAGGTGGTGGAACATTTAGGAGGTGGGGCCTCATGAAGGAAGTTAGATCATTAGGGGTGTGCCCTTGAAAGGGATAATGGGACCCAGCCTCTTCTCTCTTCCTTTGCTTCTTGGTTGTCAGGAAGTGAAAAGACGTCTCTCTGCCCATGCTCCTGCCATGATGTGCTGTGCTGCCATAGGCCCAAAGCAACAGAGTCAGTGGCCATGGACTGGAAACTAAGAAACCAGGAGCCAAAATAACCCTTTTTCTTTAGTAAGCTGATTTTGTCAGATATTTTGTCACAGTGATGGAAAGCTATAACAATTATCAATTTATACAGAGTTAACAAGAATGCTTCAAAATACATGAAGCAAAACTTGACCATAATCAAAAGAGACAAGATAGCTAAATCATAAGAGTTAGGGATTTCCATACCCAATCTCAATAATGGATAGAATCAGTAGACAGAATATCAGTCATGATATATAGTCAATTTTACCCAATTAATATACATAGGCATTCCTCACAATGACCTCAGAATGCACATTATTTTTAAGTACATCTGACACATTTTTAGGGTAGATAATATGCTAGGCCATGAAAAAGTTTAAAAATTTGAATCATACAAAGTACATTCTCTGATTATACTGGAATTAAATTAGAAACAATAGCAGAAATAGATTTTGGAAATCCTCAAATATTTGAAATTTAACACAATTCTAAATCAGTCAGGAGTCACAAAGAAACTCAAAAGGGAAATTTAAAAGTATTTTGAGTGGAACAAAAATGAAAAAAAACCCAGTACACTAACATAGGATACAAACAACTCAATGCTTCAATTTATAGCTTCCAATACTTCTATTAAACTAAAGGGCTCTGGTTAGTAACTCAAGCTTTCACCTAAAGAAACTAGAACAACCAGAAGCTAATTCAAAACAACAGAAAAGGAAGTGATAAAGATTAGAGAAGAAAGAAATTCAGAAATAAATGAACTAGAAAACAGCAAAGCATTAAATTGATGAAACCAAAAGATAGTTCTTTGAAAAGATTAACAAAGTTAACATGCCTTTAGCCAAATTAACCAAGAATTAAAAAAATCAGGACTGAAAAAAGGAGACACCATATCAACTCTACAGAAATTAGAAAGTCTTAAAAAGAAATACCGTGAACAACCTTATACCAACACACCAGGCAATGCAGAGAGTGGGTAGGCTCCTCGAGAGGCAAATGATCAAATCCATGACACCAAGGCTTCACGTCTTTCAGAAAAGGAGGGAGAGGGTTGGCTTCCTAACCTGTTCTCTGAAGCCAAAGCCAGACAAAGATTTTATTAAAAGAAAACTACAGGTCACCATCCCTTACGAATATACGCACAAAAGTGCTTAGTAAAAATGCTAGCAAAGTGAATTCCAGCAGCATATAAAATAATTACAATGCCATGACCAAATATGGTTTATCTCAGGAACGCAACATAAGATGGACCCCTGAAAAAAATTAATGCTATACATCTATTTTATGTCCATACATTCTATTAATTTCAATAGACTCAAGGACAAGAGCCATATGCTCATTTGATGGATGCAGAAAAACAGCTGACAAGCTTCAATAGCTATTCGTGATTTTAAAGCAGAAACTGTCAAAAACTAGGAATGGAAGGAAAAGTAGTCAATCTGCTAACAGGTATCTATGAAAAATCCAGAGCATCATATGCACTTGTGAAGAACTGAATGGTTTTCCTTTAAAATAAAGACAAAGAGTATCTACTCATCCCCTCTAATAAACACTGTACGGCAGGATCCAGCCGGTGCAATAAGGAAGAGACAGAAAAAGGGGAGGGTGACAGGGAGAGAAAGACAGAAATCAAAACCATCCAGACTGGAAAGGAAAAAGTAAGTCTGTCTTTATTTGCAGATGAGATGATACTTAGAAAATATTCATTTGGGAAATAATCATAAGAACTAATAGAAAACACCTCGCTAGAATTAGTAAGTTGCTTAAGGTCTCAGGATAAAGACCAACATACAAAAATCCGTCATATTTCTATATATCAGCAATAAAAATTAAGAAAATGAAATAACAACTCATTCAAAATACTACCAAACAGAATAAGCAACATGGAAATAAGTTTAACAATGAAGTGAGGACTCGAAAAACACTGCTAAGAGAAATTAAAGAAGCTATAGATAAATCGAGGCACATCCTTGTTCATGGAGCTGAAGACTCAGTCATGGAGAGCATGAGAAATGTCTTCAAATTGACCTGCCGACTCAGTGTGATCCTGTCAAAACCCCAGCAGCCTTTATTTTGGGTAGAAATTGACACACTGATCTGAAATTACATATGAAGACATGGAAGCCTAGAATAGGCAAAAGAATTTGTAAAAATACAGAGTTGGAGGCTACTTGATTTGGAAAGATACCCTAAAGTGATCTTAATCAAGACAGTATAGTGCCAGCACAGGATACATGCATACATCAACATAACAGAGAGTGCAGAATTAAATTCTAAGATTTGTAGTCAATCATTTACAAAGGTGCTTGGACAGAGCAAAGGAAAATCTTCTAACAAAAGGTACTGGGGAAGTTGGCTATCCAGATGGGAAACAAAACAAAACAAGCCAAACAAAATCTTTTGACTTTATCTCACACTATAGGTGAAAATTAACTCAAATGAGATGCACATAGATTTAAATGTAAGTGCCAAAACTATACATTTTCTAGAAACAAATATAGAAGAAAATATTTGTGATGTTTAGTTAGGCAAAAGTCTTAAGTCCCACACCAAAATCATGATTTATTAAAGAAAACAACAGATAAACTGAACTTCATCAATATTAAAATCTTTTGCACTTCAAAAATTGAGTGCACCATTTAAGAAAAGGAAAAGTCAAGCCATAGACTCAGAAAATGTTGGCCAACCATATGGGTGGTAAAAGATTTCTTTCTGGAATATATAAAGAACTCTTACAAACTTTAATAATAAGACAGATAGTCCATTTTACAAGTGGATAAAAAAACAACCAAACAGGTATGTTATCAAAAGAGACTCAGCATCATTAATTGTTAGACAAGATGCTAATCAAATTCCCGACAGCATATCACTTTACATCCACCAGGATGGCTATGACAATAATAATAAAAAGATAATTGCAAGAGTTGGCAAGAATGTGGAGAAACTGGGATTTTCATGTATTGCTGGTGGGAGTGAAAGATGGTACAGAGGTGGAACATATTTTAAGTTTCTTAAAAATTAAACAAATTTACTATATGACTCAGCAAGAGAAATGAAAGCACATTTTCCCAGAAACGCATTAGGTGATGTTCATAACAGCATTATTCATGATAACTCCAAACTGAAAACAACTCCAAAGTCCATTAACTGGCGAGTGGATAACAGAGTGTGCATCCGTCTGTACATATCTGTACATCATCCAGCTGACTGGGAACACTGTGGTACACACGGGAGTGTGAATGAACCAAAGAAGACCACGGCAAAAGACTCCACTCCTAAAAAATATCCAGAAAAGGCAAACTTATAGGTTAACTGCAGATCCGTGGCTGGGCTGGGACTGGAGGTCACAGCAAATGGGCACAGGGGAACTTTCAGGATGACAATTGTACGAGTGTATACATGCACTTAGAATGGGTGGATTTTACCACATGTAACTTACACGTCAATAAAGCTGCTGAAATAAATGTAGAAAATGATAAGGACTCCTGTGCCTTGGGTTGAATGTCCTCCTGGTCCCTGAATTAAAGCTTGGTCCCCAGGGTGGCCAATATGTAACCTATTCCATTCTGACTCAGGCTAGAGAAAGCTTCAGCAGGAAAGGAGGCTTGGGGAAAGTCTCAGGAGGCGAGTTTGTGAGTCAGGAGGCTATGGGGGTGGGGGTGTGGAGCATAGTCCTCAGGGTGGGCAGAGTGCACGGCACTGGCACATCTGAGCAAGTAAGGAGGAGGTTGCTTATAACCTTCAATAACTCCCTACTACCTATGCGAAAGAGTCCATGTTTCAACATGATAATCGATTGCCTACTTTTCCTCTCTTACTACCCTTCCCCCCACTTTAGTCCCCTTCTCCTGGGTCTTCTATTTTCCCAGGACAGTTTTGCCTCCCCACCTACTTGCATCCCTCCACCTACAAGCAGGGAGGAGAGGATACGTTGGTCAGGACAGAGAGAAGGGCCAGGTGAGAAAGCCTCACAGGTAGGGAGGCTGGGGAAGGGTGTGAGGGGGCATAGCCATTCCAAGCTACCTCCTGGCCTTGGTCCTCAAGTAAGTCATGGTCCCAGGAGTCCTGGACTCTGAGGGATGGCTGGAGTCAGGGGGGTTGGCTCCTCTGGACTCTGACTGGGAATAGGCAGAGCCTACTGTCTTTCTTATGTGATGACTGAGATGCTGTGGCTCCTTGGGCAGGGGAAGGGCCCAACAGGGTCAAGTACAGGGAGAAGCCACCAGTCCTTGGGAGACAATCAGGCAAGACCAGTGGCCAGAAGTTTGGAGTGCTGTTGAGCCGAGGCCGCAAGGGTCTGAACTGGCAGGAAAGTTCTGTTGCAAAGCTGAAAGCCAGCCAGGGATGGGGCCAGGGTAGCCCAGTGCTGGGCAAGAGTTTAGCATAGGCCTCACCAGAGGGGAGATCAAGACCCAGACTGATTGGCTGGCCTCTGGCTGTCTGATAGAAGGAAAGTTCTGAAGTTCTGGCAGGTTCTTGATTTGGCAAAGTTGTGGGCAAAGTGAAGAAGCAAGGTGCAATGGCACAATTTAACACCTACAAGACTACCATTTGCCCCAAATCCCTGGAAATGTCTATTAAAACAAAGTCAAGTTCCTCTCTCTCAGGGATGCCAGAGAAAGAGAGAGAGAGAAAGAGAGAGAGAGAAAGAGAGAGAGAGAGAGAAAGCGACAGAGAGACAGAGAGAAAGACAGACAGAAAAAGGGACTAACCATGAGATGAAGGTGGGGAGGAAAAGCCACATCTCCCTGTCCTGGGTGAGTCCTTTCCTTTCTGAAGCCTTCCATGAAATGGCACTGCCACTTTTACAAAGCTACTAAAGTGTTTGCGATCAGATAATCTGCACACATTAATCCAGTCAAAAGGAATGAAGAGCCTGACACATGGCACAGCATGGATGAACCTAAAAAATGTTCTAAGTTGAAAAAGCCAGACACAAAACGACCAGAGACATCCAGAATAGGTAAATTCGAGCAGACTGGTGGCAGATTGTTGGCAGCTGGGGACAGACCTGGGGAGACAGCTGCTTACGGGGAGGGGAGCGTGGGTGAGGAAATGTTTCCAGCTAGCTAGAGGCAGTAGTTGCATGGCATTGCGAATGGATGAACTGTTCTTGGTTTATTCTTCCAAATGGTTAATTTTAAGTTATGTAAATTTGTCTTAATATAGAAATTGATTTAATCTAACTCATTAAATCTGTGTGCAACATCTTTGTCCCTTTCTCAAAAGATTAGCTCCTGTACTCTGAAGCAGGGCAGGGGCAGGTAAGACAATTTATTACATCTGAGAAATCTGGCAGCTGACCCCTCCAACAAGTGACTTTTCCTTTCAAGTTGGATGATGCTGTGAGGCCAGCTCAGAGGACAACACCTGGAGGTGGCCAGGCATAGTTTCCAGGGCCTGAACAGGGCTGTTCCCTCAGCCCTATTTCCACTCTCAGAAAGTGAGATCCAAGGACATGAGACATGTTTGCAGCTGGAGTCAAGCCCAGAGTGAGAGCCAGGTTTCTGGCTTCCAGCCCATCTAGTTCTCATCTCTGTGAACACAGAGCCTTACTCCTCATCCTGCAAACATCTGCTTAGACCCCTGCAAAGGCAGCTGTGTGGAGTCTGAGCCCTGAGCCCTTCTGTGGCTCTATCTGAGGCTTCCTGACCCTGGATGCACAGTACATCATCTGGGATTTAAGAAATGTGCTGGTGCCTGGGATCTGCCCAAGACCAGTTAAACCTGGATCTCCAGAAGACACTGGGGATTTTGCAAAGCTCCTCCAGTGATTCTGACACGGAGCGAGCCTGTGGGGGACTAAGGTCAGCCTCTCCCCAGCCAGCATCTGGAATTTCAATCACTACCTGCCAGAGGACACTCAGATCCAGGCAACCAGGCACCTTATCGTATGACCAACCCAACCAGCTCCTTCCTGCCTGGGATCTGGCCAGTGCCTCCAAATCTGACTTGAGCAGCACCTGCAGGGCATGCCCAGCCAGCAACTGCCTGTTACCCAAATAGACAGTGTTCCACTTTGTCTACAGTCACCTCCTGGGCACATAGCTGGAGCTACTGAACATCCTTGTTGATTCTCAATTGCTTGGCTAGATGGTTTCCAAGCAGGGATTCAGAACAGCTGCAGGATACACAGCCTTTTTGCAAAGGCCTTGCCTTACACCCCAGCAGCCCTCAGACACTGTGATCCTTACAGACTCTAAATGTCCTCAGAGCCTAGAGCCACTGGAGTGTGGGCTCCCTGACAATCCCAGACGAGTTGAGCCTGTTTCCAGGCAAAGCATTACCCCAGTTCAGGACTGAGCACTGGGCCACTGGCCAGTGCCTGGGAGCTGAAGGAGGGCAGGTCCCTGTCTATGGATGCCACTTGTTGCCCTTAGCCCACAAGACCAAGGCAGCTCCTTGGTGGCTCTGGGTGACCCCATCCCAAACAAAAAGTCAAAAGCAAAGGCAATCATTCCTTACACAGAACAGAATAAAATTCTTACTGAAATATCTGGCTGCGAAGGTTCTTCTTTTGCTGGAAGCTGTTGGCAGCATAACGAAGCCGGAGCTCTGTGCAGATTTCTCCTGTATCCTTTTTATAAAGAGCCAACCACATCCTCAGGCAGACAAGCTAATTCCTGTTTTCCAGTAACAGGAGATCAGCATCTATAGAAAAGAAATATATTTAGAATGCCCTTTATCTGGCGTTTGCTTAGATTTCAAACACAAAGCCTGCTGTGAGTTCTCCCTTAGGAGAACAAACCAGGGATCTTGGAGTACCCTTGGGGGAAGTCACGGGGGCCTCTGGGTATCGGTTCCTCAAATCTGTAAAATGGGAACAACAGTGATGACAAGTGCCTCTGAGAGGGAACAGATGACCGGGAGTCAGCGGAAGTCAGGGACTTTGTAAATGGCAAAGCTTTCAGCCCTCATCAGCTGCTCGATCTGATTTTTCCAATTAGCTGACCTGGACTTCAGGGAGCTATGTTTTCAGACGGCCTGGAGAGGCAGGACAGACAGCAACATGCAAATTTGCAGTGTGACTCCAGTTTGCATGAATGAGTCTCGTCTGGGGTGGGCAGCTCACCTGTCCCGAGGAATGAACAAGGACTTGGCCTCTATGCAGGTGCAGGGAGGAAGCCCAGGAAAGCTAGTGTCAGGCCTCATCCAGCAGTCAGCTGTGGATGGTAAAGCGTCCCCATTCTGTGTCTGGACATTTAGCAATATGACAGCATAATTTACACTTGTGGAGAATTGGGAAAAAAGAGGTTTGACTATGAAATAGGCAAGTGACATTTATGCAGTCACGAGCATCACTAACACAGTGTCCCGCAACCTCAGGCAAAGGTGGGCTCTAAAATGGCAAGTACAATGTCACCCAATTAAACACATCTGGGTTTCTAGAATAAAAGGGAATTCATTGCCTCCTTTAGCAGGAAAGTTCTCATAATATGGGCATCAAGAATGGCTAGATCTAGCAGTTTTTAACAATGTCATAAAAGCCTGAGTTTCTTTCCAGTTCTCCTGGTTGCTTCTGGGGTGTCTGCTTCTTAAAAAAAAACCAAACCAAAACAAAAAACTCTTTTAATTCTGGAAGCATCCCCAGGAGCAAGTATTTCTTCTCTTCTCTCCTGTCCAGCAGAGTAGTATTGGAGTATTGTCTTCCCCTGTCTCTCACAGATGTGCCTGGAAGCTGCCCCTCCCCAATCTCCCAAACATCTCCTCTTTCCTTTCATTTTTTTTAAAATTCGGAAATACAAAGTTTAATTAAACATTTAAAAGATGATTGCATATATCAATGAAACATTAGCAAATTGAATTCAATAATAAATGAACACATCTCTTTCCTCCGGACCTTGATTTGAACTACTCATCAACCCATCCCTGAACCAATCCAAATCAATGCGATGTGCCGATTGGCTAAAACCAACCTCTTCTGTCTGTCTCAGGAGCTGGTGGGGTTGGCTTTCCACAATGCACTTGGAATGGCATAGGAAAGAGATGGGTGATAGGTTAGATGCTGGGGTGCTGTGACCAAGGGGAGGGGAGAAGGGCTCCAAGAATATTGCGCCCACTGTGGGGCTGCTGGGTGACAGGAATGACTTCAGGAGTAGAAGGGACAAGAAAACTGCTCTTGGATCTCTTCTCCCAGCCTTTCCATACCCACCTTTCTCTGCGCAGGTTAAGGGTGGGTTGCCCCCAGCTAAGCCCAGTACAGCCCAGCACACAGCCTGCAGCCTCACCTTGCTGGAAGTCAGGGAGGGAGAGCCCGAGGACCTGGAGCTCTCTGGGGATGACTCAGCCCTAGCAGCCGCTGGCACTGGCCACCCAGCAAACCAGCTCACCAGCGGGCTGGAGCCACCAAGACTTCTTGGACTCAGGCCCATACCCCACGCCCTACACCCAGCCCACAGACATTAATGACAGCTCACACTTAGTAGTCACGACTGGGTACCAAACATAGTTACCTGGCACCTGCAGGCACCTGAAAGAGGGTCTCACAGTGCAATTGTGCGGCACCCAAGTCACAGGTTTAGCGTGGCTGAGGTGGGGGATGACTCTCCCGTTCCAAGGGTGGACACTGGTGTCCTGGAGTGGCCCAGTCACGTGAGTGCTCACCTTCTGGCCCGTTCTTCGTCTCCCGCAGGGCTCCATGTGGCACTCCGTAGTCCAGCCCCTAGTGGGTATCCGAGCCACGGCAAAGGGACAAACAACTAGGCACCCACGGGACAAACTGAGTGCTGCTCGGCCAGGGTCTTCTCACCTGGAGCTGGGGAGCCGGGCTTCTCTGCCTCTGCCCGGAAACTGTCCGGGCTCCTTCCTCGGCGCTTGTCACCCGAGGGCGCCCTGGCCTTGGCCCTGCCCCGGGCCCCATGTGACAAGCCAGCCGGTAGGACCAAGGGATGCAGCTTGGACTGAACATCGCCAGGCAGGATGCAGGCTCCCCGGCTCCTCGGTGCCTCTAGGGATGATGAGCTGACGGCAGTCCTTGGCTGGCTTAGAGGCTGCGGCAGCCTGGGCGGCTCGCGTACGGTCCCTGGCTATGCGGACCCCGGCCGGGCAGCGCGGCGCGGGGCGCCCCCTGGTGGTCGTCTGCAGGCGATGCCGCCAGAGCTCCCCGCCGCCGTCTGGTTGCCTGGTTACCAGCGCCGCCACTCATCGCGTCCTGCTCTCAGGAGCCTCTGCTCTCCACCCGCCGCACAGTGGCTTTGGACACAGGGTCTTCCTCCCGGCAGCTGGATTGTCCCAGGTGGCCCAGCCCTGTGTCTCCACGTGGGGAGGAAGTTGGGACCAGAGAAGTCCTCAGCAGGAAGAGCCCACAGATTGCACAGGAGAGATCTGAGTCATTCCCCAAGGCTCCTGCTTCTCTCACCTCATAGATTAGGAAACTGAGGCCAGAAAGTCTCAGTTCATTCTCCCAAGGTCCCAGAGCTACAAACTACACCGCAGACATTTGACAGCCAAGGCCTGGGAAGGAAACAGACAGAAGGCCTTCACTGTCCTGGCCTCCCATGGGGCTCTGGTGGGTAGAGAGGAGCCTCTCCGATAGTGGGCCAGCCTCTCACTCACCTGACTCAGCGAGGCCCAGTGCTTTTGTGCCCTCTGACCCAGGCAGGGGTGGCTAGCTTGCCTCCTGAAGTGGACACTTCTTTGCTGCTTCACAGGGTAAATTCCACAGCCTCTCAGACCTCATTCCCGTTTGCAGAGTGTGGATAGGACTGCCACGGATAGGTCTACCGGGTAGGTCCGTTAGAGGGCCAAGTGCAGGGCGGTGAGTCTGTGAGTCATGCAGGGTACTGAGCTACGGACGGGGCTGAGGTGAGTGCTCCCGTGCAACCTGGGCCTCTAACAGGCACAGGAAAGGCAGGATCCCGCTGGCTTCTGGCTTCTCTCATTTTTACAGGCGGCAGCAGCTAGGATGGCCTTGACTTCTCAGACTGGGTTTCCTGCACCTTGAACTAACTTCTGCGTTTTAACCAACAGGACAAATGCCAAAGTAAGCCACTGGGGTGACCACCTTATGGCCCAAAGCTCCCGGGTGACCTCAGGGCCTGAGTTTGCATGTGCTTAAAATCAAGTTGGTGGCAAGAGGGAGAGAACATGACCACCCTCCAGTGTTGGACCCTGGTGAAGGGGGGCTCCAGGGAGCCACTGGCTAGACTGCGGCTGCCCCTTGGGCGTCTCCTGGGGCCTCCCAGGTGACCCTAGTCAGGAGTCCGGAACCTGTTGCCTGCAGCAGGCTGACTGACTTCCATGAAACTGGCAACATATGTAAGGGCTCAGGGGTTTTGGCAGCCCCTCACCTCCCCAGTGACCATGAGATACCTCTGGAGGCCTCTGCTCAATGAACCATTCAACTCCAGCAGTCACAGTTCTGCCAGAACCACAGAGCAGACCATAGATCATTTTAATTATGAATTCTCTGGGAACACTGCCACCCAACTCGAAATGGAAGGTTTCCTCTGAACACTTTCATAGTTATGGGAGGTCAACCAGATGCCACGATTAGGATCTTCATGTGTGATGAGTGTTTCCCAGATGCTGTTTGTTTCCAGGGTCTGAGATGTGTATGGGAGTGAGCTCCCTGTGAGCAGCGGGATCCTACTGAATTCCAGCATCAGAGATTTGGCTTTTTGTTCATGGGGGAAGCAGATCACTTAGCTCATGAAGAACATAGATCTGGGCAAACAGCCATTACACCAAGGGTTGGCACCAAGAAGCACAGAAAGATTAGCTATGGATTACAAGGCCTGTACGTGGTAAAACAGCTGAAATTATGGCCACACCAGAATGCACTATGCAGTATCATCTCTGGCAGAAGATTGAGAATCAAGAGTTTTTGTTTTGGCATCCTGGGGTTTGAACTCAGGGTCTCATGCTTGCGTGTTAGGCACGTTCTCTAACTCCTGAGTTATTTTTTGGCTGGAGTTGGTTTGTGAGAGTTATGGCCCTCCTATTTAAGGATCCTCAGTAGCTGGGATGACAGGTGTGCACCAACACATCTAGCATACTTGTTGAGATAGGAACTTGCTAACTTTTTGCCAGGGCTGGCCTTGGAGTTTGGTCCTCCTGATGTCTGCCCCCTGAGCAGCTGGGGTTCTAGGTGTGAGCTATCAGGACTGGTCCTCAAGATTTATTGACTATTCAGCAGAGGGGCTGAGCAAAGCAGAAAGAACCACACTGTCTCCTGATGAGGAACTTTGCCCTCATCTCGAGGCTGCAGAGACTGGAAACTGCTTTCTAAGCTAGGGTTAGAGGGGTTGGAGGTCTGCTGACCTGTGACTCAGGTGCATGGAGCCATTCCCTGCACATAACCAGGCAGTCACTTAGTTTTTGAGGCTTAAGTCATTTATAATTTCTAAATTCTGCATGAGGGCTGCAGGTGACCTGCTTTGGCTCAGAAAGAGTGACAAAAGTCAATCAACTTGTCTGAACAGTGTGACTCAATCCTCATTTGAGGACCTACCTCAGAGGAGGCTATTTACATGCTCTAGGGACATAGATGTATAAAGACATATGCATTTGCTCACAATTAAGAAAATCGGTTCTTGTTTCAATGAAATTCATTCTGCTTATTGCATTGATATTTTGAACTAATGTTGAAATGGGGAAAGAGGAATCCACGGGTTATGTTAGGCTTGACAGTAGCCATCACCACCCTGTCCCATCTGGAGTCTGCCCTGAGCTGGGTGTTCACTGAAGCCTTTGTCTCACATTTATGATTGTTTGGACTTTCCATGACCTCGAGGATTGCAGAGTAGGGTGGCAGCCACAGGTGGTGGTGGCCTGTTGATGGACAGGAACAGGTGGAGTCCAGCATGTTTGGCTGGAGACTGTGTGACTCTATGTCAGGACTCATCATCCACAGAAGCTATTCCCTGCATGTTAATTATTTAATTGGGTGTTGGGTGTTGGTTTGTGTTAAGTGGAGACAGGTAAGAGTCCAACTCTATGTGAAGTGTGCAAAACAGATCCATATCTAAAAACAGGAATAAGACTGGTATTTTAGGCCTTGTAGACAAGTCTTAACTTATCTACTTAAGCTCATCTACTAAGGAGGCCAGGCCTACAGCGGGTCACTCCCAAGGTTTGCTTAATGGAAGGGATTTCTTTGAAATGTCTGAAAATTTATTTATTTTTTCCTTTTTCTTTTATTATTCATAGTGCATACAAGGCTTGGTTCATTTCTCCCCCCTGCCCCCACCCCCTCCCTTACCACCCACTCCGCCCCCTCCCTCTCCCCCCACTCAATACCCAGCAGAAACTATTTTGCCCTTATCTCTAATTTTGTTGTAGAGAGAGTATAAGCAATAATAGGAAGGAACAAGGGTTTTTGCTGGTTGAGATAAGGATAGCTATACAGGGCATTGACTCACATTGATTTCCTGTGCGTGGGTGTTACCTTCTAGGTTAATTCTTTTTGATCTAACCTTTTCTCTAGTACCTGTTCCTCTTTTCCTATTGGCCTCAGTTGCTTTAAGGTATCTGCTTTAGTTTCTCTGCATTAAGGGCAACAAATGCTAGCTAGTTTTTGAGGTGTCTTACCTATCCTTACCCCTTCCTTGTGTGCTCTCGCTTTTATCATGTGCTCATAGTCCAATCCCCTTGTTGTGTTTGCCCTTGATCTAATGTCCACATATGAGGGAGAACATATGATTTTTGGTCTTTTGGGCCAGGCTAACCTCACTCAGAATGATGTTCTCCAATTCCATCCATTTACCAGCGAATGATAACATTTCATTCTTCTTCATGGCTGCATAGAATTCCATTGTGTATAGATACCACATTTTCTTAATCCATTCGTCAGTGGTGGGGCATCTTGGCTGTTTCCATAACTTGGCTATTGTGAATAGTGCCGCAATAGACATGGGTGTGCAGGTGCCTCTGGAGTAACCTGTGTCACAGTCTTTTGGGTATATCCCCAAGAGTGGTATTGCTGGATCAAATGGTAGATCCATGTCTAGCTTTTTAAGTAGCCTCCAAATTTTTTTCCAGAGTGGTTGTACTAGTCTACATTCCCACCAACAGTGTAAGAGGGTTCCTTTTTCCCCACATCCTCGCCAATACCCATTGTTGGTGGTGTTGCTGGTGATGGCTATTCTAGCAGGGGTGAGGTGGAATCTTAGCATGGTTTTAATTTGCATTTCCTTTATTGCTAGAGATGGTGAGCATTTTTTCATGTGTTTTCTGGCCATTTGAATTTCTTCTTTTGAGAAAGTTCTGTTTAGGTGAAATGTCTGAAAATTTAAAAAAATGTTTTTAACATACAAAAAAGTTCTCGGTGGACTTTTTGTTTGCTTGCTTTTACCTAGGAAAAGTTGTTTGTTTTTCTAGTTGTTCAAAGTGTTGGAAGGCTATATATATTTTATGTGTTTAAATATTTAGCCAATGTTGGAGTTCAGGGATTGTATCTACTTGGAAACATGGGAAAAAGGCTTTGCAGAACTGGCAGAAGAAACACCCAGCTAGAAGTACTGGGCAATCCATGTTGTAATTAGCAATTGTAGCCACAAGAGGGCAAGCTCAGCACGCTGTTTGGGGTGTGGAGGGTTTCCAGCTGCTCTTACATAGGGTCTGAGGAGGCCCTTCCCATCAGGAGGAACTCTGTGCACTCTAGAAGAATCACCTGGAAAGCACCCCTGTGAAATACATACCTCCGTGGTGCTGAGTCTGGGAAAAGGGTGTGGCACCTGGGGTGCACATTTTAGGGAAACTGGGCAGGTTTCTCTGGGGTCTATGGTACTGAGCTCTGGTTAGTCACACCCTGAGGGATAGGGCATAGGCTTCCCAACAGGGACACTTCTGGGCTTGCTTCTCTGCGGCCTGCAACCTCCCTTAGCCGGGGGCTCAGAGTCCCTCTGAAAAACAATGGCAAAAACTTCAACAAATGCCACTTAAGCAAGTGCTTAATAAACTAGTGTTTCTTTTGGAAATGTGCTCTTTTTTTTTCTTGTTCATCAAGATGAGCAAGATGAGATGCTCCAGAGATGACCCTCCAAATTTTTCCCCTCTTGCTATGAACGTGCCCCTGGTCTAGACTGCTTTCTTTGCCCTAACAAAATTGCCCATTTACAAAGAATGGAAGTTTATTTAGCTCATGCTTCTGAAAGCCGAGAAGTCCGAGAGCCTGGCTCCACAGCTGCCCAGCTCCTAGTAAGAGTCTTCTTGCCGCATGGTGGGAAATCACACAGTGAGGCAGCAAGTGTGTTAGCTCGGTCTTTCTTCTTACAGAGAAATTAATGCCATCATGGGGACCCTACCTTCACGACCTCCTCTAATTGCCTCCCAAAGGCCCAACCTCCAAATATCCTTAGACTGTGACTTTGGGAGTTGTTTCCATCACTGGAACTTTTGAGAGACACATTCAAAACATAGCACCCCAGGAGGTGGGGATGATGCTGTGACAGTTCTGCACATGGACCACAAGAAACCTGGAAGTCAAGCTGCCATGCTCAAAGCAATCTGCACTGTCCATTGAGTGATGAGAGGCCACGAGGGGAAGAGAGGGTACAAGGAAGAGCACCAAGGTGCCAGTCATGTGAATAAAGCCCCCTCCCCACTTTTCTGCACCCCCCTGCCACCAGCATCCATAAGAATGTAGCCCAGTGGCTTCAGCCCAAGCTGCATAGAATGGAGCTGCCTAGCCCAACCCTGCCTGCTCCCACCTCATAGAACCAGGAGCAATAATATAGCTGTTAACTGAAACTACTTAATTTTGTTATGTAGAAGTAGATATCGGAAACACTCTGTAATCAAACTCAGACAAATTTGACCATCAAATTTGACTGAGTACCTTCTGCTTGCGAGGTCTGTGCTGGGATGGGGGCAACAATGATGAACTAGGAAGAGTCCCTGACTTGGGAGGGGGCAGAGAGGGTCACCAGCCAGGAAAACAAAGAGGCAGCTGAACAGGGCTACATGCAGAATAGAGGAGCAGGCAAGTGGGGAAGTGGGGAAGTTGGGTTATTGTAGAGGATGGCAGGAGGGACAAGTCCATCCCAGAAAGGGCAGGAGTGAGGACAAGGCAGCTCTCATTCTACCTCCCAGTGATAGCATTGGGGAAATTTGTGCCAGTTCCATCCAGTATTTCATCTGCGCATTGATTTTTGCCATGGACGCATTAACAATACTGCTTGTAGATAATGCTGAAGACACACTATGTGCTAGGTGCTAAGATCACTCCTGTCTTCCCTCACAGCCACCTACTAAGAAGGACGTTGTTATGGTTCCCATTGGACCATAAGAAAGCTGAAGATAAACAGTGAAATGACACGTCCACTGTCAGGCTAGTGAGAGACATAGCAGGGCTCCAAGCCAGGCACTCAGAACCCAGAGTTGGTGCTCACACTCATGACTCCAGATTACTCACCAGAAGGGCATAAACAAAGCATTTCCTTATGGTATAAAATACCACACCTCAGAAGACATGTGGATGACTGCATAATATGTATATTTTTGAAGTATCCTAAAATGTTTTGCTTCAGATATTTCCACATAAACGTTTGCTTTTGTAGCCAGGCGTGGTGGCTGAAGCCACCTATAATCTTAGCTGCTCAGGAGGTAGAGATCAGAAGGATTGGGGTTTGAGGCCAGTCCAGGCAAGAAATTCTTGAGGCCCCATCTCAACCAACAGCGGGATGTGCCTGTTATCCCATCTACGAGGAAAGCATAACAGGAGGATTGTGGTCCAGCTGGTCTGGGCAAAAATGTAAGACCCCAGCTAAAAAATAACTGAAGCAAAAAGGGCTGGGGAATTGGCTCAAGTGGTAATGCATGCCTAGCAAACTTAAAGCCCTGAGGTCAAACTCCAGTACTGCCAAAAAAAAAAAATATATATATATATAGTTTGCTTTTGTATTTTTTTGTATCCCTGCATTGCTCTATCCCTTAGGATTTGAGACAGATCTATCAAAAACCCTGTCAATATTGGGTCATTTACTGAATGTTGAGTCACAGAGGGTAAATAGAATGCGTTAAGTTTGGGCTTTTTCTGCAGACATGTCTGGAAGCAAAAGACAGTCTGTGGTTGCACACCCATATTAGGTGTCATATGCAGTGACACCATCCATATTTGGAGTGACGATTCCCACATTTCATATTTCTGTGGAAGCACTGAAAGGTACTTCTGCTGAGGGCAAAGACAGTTATAATGAAACTGCCCAGAAGTTTCCTTCAGAACTAGAAGTGAACCTGAGCTGAGGTTTCAGAATTCAAATGTGCTCCCTGGGCTGGTAGCTCGGTGACGAGGGCAGAAAGCAGAAGTGGCTTTGCCTCCCTGTCTTTCCCCAGACTTCAGAATTGGGCTCTCTGCTGGCAGCTCCCCATGGTCTTGGTGACCCTGCTGTGGGTGGGTGGCCTGCCACAGTCTGTTGGTGGTGGGAGGGTGACCCCTATCTGAAGGAGCAAATGTCACCACAGTCCTTGCTTTTCCAGGACCTGTGCCTCCTCATGGCCCTGTCACCCCATTGTCTCTCAACTGCCCCAGGAGGCGGGCAGCCTCAGTCTGAGAAGCAAAGCCCTGCCCATGCTGTCTTCCAACATATACTTTTCCAGTCCTCGATGACTGCCCTATTTATCCTTCCTGATGAGTGCTACACCTCCATGCTGGCCTTGGAGGAGGCATTTGTCTTCCTTCCTACTTACTTGGGTGACGTGGTATAAGACCAGACAATACTTGGAAATGGTGTGCTGGTAAATGCTTGACACCCGGCCCCCAATAAGCAAAAAGAAATGAATAATACATGGTATAGTCTGCCCTTGCATTACACATCAGTGAATTCAACCATCTGCAGACTGAAAATATTTGGCAACAATTCCATCAGCACCAAACATTTTTTGTGGTAATGGGGATTTGAACTCAGGCCTTCACACTTGTAAGGCAGGCACTATTCCACTTGAACCATACTTCCAACCCTTTTTGCTTTAGTTAGTTTTCCAATAGGGTCACATGTTTTTGCCATAGCTGGTCTGGACCTCTGTCTTCCTGTTTGTGCCTCCCATAGTTGGAGTCACAGGCACACCTCAGCACACCCAGCTACATTTCCCCATGCTGGCTTTGAACCAAGATCCTTCTAATCTTGCCTTTGGAGTAGATGGGATTACAGGTGTGAGTCATCACACCAGGCAGACTCTTGTCATTATTCTAAGCAGTAAAGCATAACAACTCTTTACATGGCATTTATATTGCAATAGATGTTATAAGTCACCTCGAGAGAATTTATAGAATCCCAAGAGGATGTGCAAGTAAATACCAGGCCATTTTATATAAGGGACTTGAGTAGCTGAAGGTGTGGGTGTTTGTGGGGGCTCCTGGAACAATCCCCTATAATACCAAGGGATGACTGTATATACATTATATATAAGTATACACATATATGTGTATGTATCTATAATAACTAAGTTTATTACAGATTTACTGATTATCTGGGAATGTAGCCAAGAGGTGGAGCACTTCCTTACCAAGCACAAGGCCTTGGGTTCAGTCCTAGCACTACAAAAACATAAATAAATTTACTGATATAAGGGGTGTAAAACACATCCTTTACAAATAATAATAAAACATACAATACTCTTTGTTGTAAATTTCATACAGTCCATTGATTCTTACAGAATGCTTTTATTGACTTTTGCCAAACTCTTGTGTCTAGCCAACCTATGGTCTCCATTTAACCAGGATTTGACAAATGGAGTTTCATTCCAGTCCACAGTGCTTTACTCAGTGTATTTATAGTCATGAAATCTGATTTGTGACCTACTGATAAATGGCTTATCATTCTCAGACAGATTACATCGATTGAATGGAAGCTACTTTCATCTTGAGCACTGTGCAGTCTGAATGTCGTCATTTGTCTATGGCATGCATGACTTTGTTGACTTGGATAACAGTTTTCGAATGCTGAAAGATTATTTTTTGTTCCTTTCCAGTGTAAAGGTTATAGACATAGCACAATTTAAGTTTAATCTTCTTTATTAGCATTTCTCCTAGTGCTTAAGTCTAAGCCCTTGTTCATACACTTTCCAGCTCTCATCATGCAAGTTCTCCTTCAATGGCCAATTCTAAGCTACCAACATGGTATAACCACATGCAGAATCAGAAAAGACGTGTGGCAGCCACTACTGTGAAGTGTTTCCACCACACGTATACAATGGGTCACCTAGCCAATTCACATAATAGTAAAATGTAATAAAATAATTAATAGGTTTTTAATATTCATCACCTCTGTTTTTAATGTAAATTAATTGTAAGTTGATATAATTTAATTTTAAAGTTTTAATGACAGGAATTTTTTTTCCCTTCTGGGTAAATCATGCAAAATTGAAATTTTGCAGAGAATATTATTGCTGAATTTGCTGTTTTTAGAGTTCACCTATAAGCAGAGAAAATAAGAGTCTTTTAGTTGTTAACACAAATATGCCAAACCATTGTGACATAAAATAATAAAAGAAACAGAAATGGGGGGAAGGGGGGAGGAAGACTATGCTGGCATCTTTTATTTTTCATAGAAGCCAATATTTTCTTAATTTGATACATACAAGACTGATTATAATCACTTAAAGTTACGGAGAAAATTATTGGAAGGATAGATAAACATATATTGAATGCCAGGGGCTGGTGGCTTTCAACTATAATCCTAGCTATGCAGGAGGCAGACATCAGGAGGATTATAGTTTGAAGCCAATCCAGGCATAATAATTCACGAGACCCTATCTTGAAAAAAAAAAATCACAAAAAAGGGCTGGTGGAGTGACTGAAGGTGTAGGCCCTGAGTTCAAGCTCCAGTACCAAATATATACATACATATATATATATATGTATATTATATATATGTATATATATATATACATACCATTATATATGTATATTGGAAAGTCAACTTTTGCAGAGTAAAATAAAAATGTGATTACAAATCAGGAAGGAATAGGAGAAAGGCAAAAGATAGTGTAAACATGATCATTTTCTTATTTTTTTATGCCCAAGCTTCTGAAGGTACTGGTCTGAAACTATTAGTTTAACAACCTTACAGAGTTGTTAAAGTTGTAATCACGACCATGACAAGATCTAAAGCCAGTCACCTCTTAGTGACTATTTGGGAACAGGGAAATGGTTGTCAGCAAAGGAGAGATGACTTTTTAGGTTCTTATGAACTGAATTTTCCTTGCATGTGCAGGAGTAACTTTATAAGTGAAAAAATCCACCAACTGTGTCTAATATTAAAAAACTACTCTGCTTCATGTAGCCTGGCCCATTCACTTTGCAGTGATCTCACTTGCAGTATAGTTTGCTTTCAAGCACATGTGCTGACATCCTGAATGGCCTGAAGTCACATTTATCCTCTCTTCAGTTCCCATGGCCTTCCTCCTCCTCTGCCAGCCCACACATCTTGTGCTTGTTGACACCACAAACATCCAATATGTGGTCAACTTTGACATATGGTACATTCTTAAGTTTTAGTCTTCATTACCCCACAATTATACATATGAGAAGGGAGTCTCAGTGAGATTAGATACTTGACTCAGAGTCTTAGAGTTTAGTGGCTTTAGTTGTCAGGCTCCTGTTCTCTGCAGTAATGGATTGAAAGAGTTAAACCAGTATCACTCTTTGTTTCCCCCAGGAAATGTGACATTCCCTCTACGTAAGAAGTCAAAGAACCAAGGACATCATGTCAGTGAAATGAGCCAGACTCAGAAAGACAGGTACAAGCATTACACAGGGAATCTGGAATTAAAAAACAAAAAAGACCTGAAAGTTGTAGAGGGATTACTAGGGAAGAGTGAAAGGACTGGGGGAAAAGGGAAGTCAGGGGAGGGAAAGAGAGGATAGTAGGGAGGGTGGATACCATCAAAAGCATCATATATGCCTGTATGGAAATGCCTCAGAGAAACTCATTAATATGCCATTAATAAGCATGAAAGCAAAGAAGTCAATGCTGCAGCTTCCAGAAAGTTCTGTCTTGTCTCACAGTCCCTTTCAAAAGGGTCCTGGAGCCAGAAATCCAGGGACAGGGCAGGGGACAGAAAGGCATTTTCCTCTCATTGGCATTGAGGCTCTGGAAATGGCCTCTTCAGAGTTACTGCTGTGCCCACAGCAAGTCCCTGGTGAGGAGGGGTCGGTGAACACTTACTGTGTTAATTTTCATGGGACAAAGTCTGTATGAAACAGCTATGGCTGTCTTCATTCTAGATGAGGCAACCAAGCCACTGTGTGTTTAGGCGTGTGCTGCATCGTTGATCTGACATTACAGCTTCTCCTTTCCCTGCTGTACCCACCCCAGCAAGGTGTGGTTTGTCCACAAACTGTACTTCCTCGCAGGCCTACGGCCTCCTCTCCAGGCCAGAGTGTAGTGGGAACTGGGGTGGCTGGGCTCCTCTGGCAAGCTCTTTGTGGGGAGGGTGTGTCCTGGGAGCCAGGCCTGAGTGGAGGCTAGCAGGGGCCCCGGGCCAGTTGGCAAGGTAGCTACTGGGGCATGGAGCCGGCCCCACCTGCAGCGCCCCCAGCTTTCCTCCTGACCAACCACCACTGTCCAGAGGGTTGTGCCAAGCAAAGAGGCCCCAGGCATGAGCTTTGTGCCTCATCACAGAGGGTGGCCAGGGACAGGGAGAAAGGCACATCTGTTTCTTTGCTACATGTTACCTATCTTTGCAGGAGCCCTGAAGGAAGTTCCTCCAGAGAGGTGTCCAACCGTGACCAAGCCACACATCCAAGAACGGAAGTTGGGCCATGCTGCCCTTCCTGCTCCACCACCCTCCCTGTGCTGCTCCCAGGGGACCTGCTAACCTCACTTCTGTCCTCACCAACCCCAGCTTCCTAAACTTAGAAAACAGTGCACTGGTCTCTTCAACCTCCTCCAGAGCTAGACATGGTGACGTTCTTAGTCAGTTCCTTTCTTATCTCCCTCAGTTGTCTGTCAGTGATCCACTGCCAGGGGTCTTTGGGGGCACCAGTGCCTAGCCAGGGTTCAAGGCTGTACGGAGCACCAGTGAGTCTGGCTGTCCCACACCCCTGTTCTCCCCCAGGTCCTTGCAAGTTTGCAGCCAGACAGCTGTCTGTCCCTGGCCTCAGGAATTATTCTGACAGTGGGCTGACCTGTACTGACCTACAGTGACCAAATCCCACCATTACTAGCCAGATTCCATCAGGGGCACATGGTTAGTCTAGGTGTTCTCAGATCCAAACAAAGATGGGAGAGTAGAGTGTGTCTTTGTGAGGCTGAACCTCAGATGAGAGAGAACACCCTGGAACCATTCTTGGCTATGTTCTGCTACAAATGCTGTGAAGCAGGAAAGGGGTCCTGGGGAGAGTGCAGGGCATAGAGGGCATAAGTGACATAGGAAGTGCACCTCCTGCTGGCTTCTACCAGCAAGGCCCATGATAAGGTTTCCAAGACCCTAGCCAACGGAGCCAGACACTTCCTTAGATGTTACAGTAGAGACAAGTCTTGCTCATTTCCAGAACATTGTCTCTGTTCTCAGCACTCCAAGACACAGCAGCCACTGAACCAGGATACCACTGCCAGCAGATCCCATGTGGCCATCCTCCTGTGCTGCTTATCCTGGCTCCAGTCAGGCTGGTCAGGGTGCACCAGGTCCTTAGGGCTCCATCTTCCCAGTTACCACCTGGGAGACTTGAGCACAGCTCCATCCACGACTTCCACACCCTGAGTCAGAATGCTGGCCTCTGGCACCCTTCCATGTTGGTTCTCTCCACCTTCCTGCCCATCCACTTCCTGGCTCCCTCCAGTGCCACCTCTCAGAACTTTGCATCTTCTCTGGGGAAGGTGGAAGGAGTTGGCTGACTGTCCTGGAGATGTTTAATGACACTGGTATTTCCTTTGTTCAACTCAAAGTTAAATTACAGGCCCTCAATGGGAAGGAGCTACAAATATCTGATACAGGTTGTATATTGTCTCTGGGACTGAAGAAGCAGCCCTCCAGGATTAGGAAGAATTTGGGAAAGACCATCACCCAAAAGTTCTGTCACCCCCCTTGCTATGGCCTTGCCTTGCCAGGCATCATTCTGCCGCCTTTGTGGTGCAAGACTCAGTCAGGGCAGTCACAGGTCTCTGTGTACTGCACAAATGCAGTGTGTGCTCTGCTCTTCCCTTTGCCCCTCATCTTCCTTCTCCCTCACCCTCTGTGGGCAGCTGCTGCAGCTGACCTATTATGTTGATCAAAAGCAGCCTACTGGTTCCATGCAGTTCAGAAATGGACTGGGTTTACTCTGGTCTCCTCTGGTTCTTCCATGCCCAGCTGCTCAGCTGTGTTTCTATTACCTGGACCAGGCTCTCCACACTCCTTGTGATGTCACTCAGTCTTGTGTAAGTAAGCCCGATATCCCAGGTTCCCCGCCTTGAAACTGGCCTCTCCTTGGCATTGACCTGTGGGGTGGCCGCAACTCCGGAGCTACATTCCCACTGCAGGTATTTTTTTCTTTAGTGCTTGTATGATGACTTTGTTTTTTACATGTAAACAGTGGATGCATTTGACTTTTATTAAGTCATGAGAAAGAGATCTATTTTTACTTTTCATACATCTACCTGATTTTCCCACCACCACTTATTAACAATCCCTCTCTCCCCATTGATTGAAGATGTCACTTTTGTGTATGTCAATAGCTGTACAATTAAGGCTATTTCTGAATTTTCTATTCTGTTCCATTGTTCTCTTTCCGTATGACACACTGTTTCTATGATAGAAGATTAAGAGTATATTTTAAGTTCTGATAAACATAATCGTTCCTCCTTATTCTATTTTTAAAAAAAAGAACTTTTTTATTGTAAAGCCCCTGAACATTATACAGTAAATATAATAATAAATGAGCACCTTGTGCCCCTAATTTCACTTTAGTCTTAATCAACATTTTGCCATTTCTGCTTTATTTGTACCTTCACCCATTCCCCATTTAATAATCTCATAGTTTTTGTGCATATCAAAATGCACAAATCTTAACTGCATGATTTTGACCAAATTTTTCATGTGTAATCCAAACTTCTATGAAGATAGGAGAGAGGAATATTTTTGTCACTTCAGAAAGTCCCATTAAGCTTCTTTCTAGTCAATACTGCTTTGCCAGGGCAATCACCATTCAAATTTTCTCCACCATAATTTTGCCTGTTGCAAATTTCATATGAATGATCATAGCATATGCTTTTGCATGTAATTTCTTTCATTTAAACATAATGTATATGAAATTCATTCATGTCGCAGAGCATATTGATAATGGCATCTTTTTTACTACTGAGTAGACTTCCTGAGTGAATTTACCCTTATCTGTTGATAGACATCTGGTTTTTAATTATCACGAATAGAATTTAGGAATATTCATGCATTATCTTTGTGTGGACATGTGTTTTCATTTCTCTTGCATAAGTATCTGGGAATGGAATGCTGGGTCACATGAAAAATATATGTTTAACTTTATAAGAATCAGCTGAATGGTTTACAAATATGGTTGTATCATTATACATCCCTACCAGGAAATGTAGAGCATTCCAGTTGCTCCACAGACTCGCCAAGATTTACCACCCATAGCCTTTTTAATTGTAGCCTTTCTAGTGAATGTGCAGAGACATCTCAATGTGGCTTTAATTTGTACCTCTATGGTAATTAACAAAGTCGAACACTTTTTCATATAACTTCTAGTCATTTATATATTTTTAAGGGGGCAAGTATCCATTCAAGTCTTTTTTTTTTCTTTTGAGTTGTTTATCTTTTTATTATTGATTTGCTGGAGTTTTTCTTCCTTTTGCTCTTCTTCTGTGCTGGAGATGGAACACAGAGCCTCTCATATGCTTGGCAGTCCCCGGACCACTAAGCTACATCCTCTGCCCTTGTTGGAGGTCAGAAAGATACTTTGTGAATATTTTCTCTTAGTCTATGACTTGCATTTTCATTTCTTAACAGTGTCTTCTTTTAATTACAAGAAGTTTTAAATTTAGAAGAAGTCAAATTGATCAGTTTTTTCATGTATGATTATTGCTTTCTGTATCCTGCCCAGGAAAACTTTGTCTGCTCTCAGATGCATAGATATTCTCCTGTTTTCTCCTAGGAGCTTTATAGTTTTAGCTTTTACAGTTATGTCTAAGAAACAATATAATCTCTACCAAAATTCCAATGCTGTAATAAATTGATTTCCCACAATGGTGCCTTGATTTATTTTTAGTCATGTTCTGGTCTTACTTGTTGAAAGGCTTTTGTCACTCATGGCTCTCTTTTAAAACATTCCCTCACATTTCCTATCACCAGTAGCTGTACCTCATTCCCCTTCTAAGCCAGTTCCTCTTTAATACCCTCACTCTGGTCATATCAGAGCTCCCTCCAAGTTGAGGGAGCTCCACTTCTGGCCATGTCACACCAATGGTGAGAAGTTATGAAGGACTCAACGTTAAACTCAAGTTTCAGCTGGCTACCCCCAGTTCCCCAGAAGAAAACAGTTTTGGCAGGACAGGCATGTGACTGTGCACAGTGGCTCAGATCTGTATGGTGTGAGTGGTGTCCATGAACTTAGCAAAGACAGATTGGAAATTACCAGTCCGGGCATCTTGCATGTGTCAAACACATGGTGATGCTGAAGAGGTGACAGTGGACTCCATGGAGGAATAAATCATGAGTGACCTTATCCAGTCCCTTCCTGATGCTCACCCTGCAGGGAGCTGGCGCTCTTCCACAGTCGGGGGTAAATGCATGTAGCCTAATGGACTTATCTCGGGGTGGACAATCTTGGGGACACATTCTTAAGCTTGGCCCTGACCCATCATTATGCTGGTGGAGGTGGGCTGAGTCAATAAATACCAATGTATTTATTGGTGGTAGCTTATGGTTCCTTCTCTTTTCAACCTGTTCCTTTTGGGTTTTATGTCAATATTTGCAAATGGAGTTGTACCTTCCAACCACTTTGGAAAATTAAGAAAGTATTTTTTCCAGTGCTATCTCCATTCTTTTCCGCGTCCTCTGAGATGTCACCAGCAGCTCTCACCATCTTCCCTCAGGCTCCAGAGGTTCTGTTGGGGTTATCTCCATGCGAAGAGGTAACCTCATCTCTATCTTTGAGGAAGTGAGGTGAGCTGGTTAAATTCCCTCTGTTCCTAGAATTCCTCATGATCCTCAAGGGGTGTGTGGAAATTCAGCCAGCTCCAAGGAAGCTGCTTTCTCTCCAGGTTTGCTAAATAGTCCTGTTGCTATGTGAACAGTCTTTCTTCTGGCTCCTAACATGGTGTACAAAACACAATGTAAGAACGGAATGGGGAAATCTTTGTGAGAATTGAGTGAAACAATAATAACAAATACAATAGCTCATGAAGCATGGCATGATTCATATTTGCTAAGAAAAATACTAGGACCAAAGAAATACACAGGCTGAAATGCTGTTCTCACAGGGCTATGGCTCAGCTGTTAGGAACTAGTGATTTTTAAATCTTATTTCCTATTCTTTACACTTGCATAATTTGTAAAATTAATGTTTTATTTTTACAATAAAAATATTTATTTAAAAATTACTAACTTCTTATGTACTGTTCCCCCTTATCTGCAGTTTTGGTTTCCCTGTTTTCAGTTAACTGTGGTCAGCCACAGTCTGAACATATTAAATGGAAAAACTCCAGAGACAAAAAATTCATAGGTTTTAAACTGAATGCTGATCTGAGTAGCCTGATGAACTCTCACACCATCATGCTTTGTCCTGCCGGGGATGAGAATCACTCCCTGATCCAGTGTATCCATGCTGTATGTACTACCTGCCCCTTAGTCACCTGGTAGCCCTCTTGGTTATCAGATGGACTGTTGAGAGATCACAGTGCTTGTGTTCAGTCACCCTTATTTTACTTAACAGCAGCCCCAAAGCACAAGAGTAGTGAAGCCAGGGCCGCGAGGGCAGAAAGCATGGAAGGACAGATGAACTTTTGTGCTGTGAGGCAATGCTGTAGGGCACTAGGGAACACATAATAGGTACAGGTTTGGCATTATTCAAGCATTCAGATGTCCACGGGGGGTATGGGGGATAAGGAAGCGGGAGTACTCTACATCATTGGCTCTCTGCAGAGCGTGTGGCAGACACTGATAGCCTTCTGAAACGCATTCTCTCCAGTAACAGGACTCAGGCTGGCGCATGGTGGGACTGCCCTTCCCAGCTTCCTCGCACTTAGCTGAGGCCATGTATTGTCGTAATGGAATGTGAACCAAAGCGATGTAGACCACTTATAGGCTGGGTTTTTGTGAGGGGAGGTGTGCCTTGTGCACTCTCTTTTGCTGACAGGAAGCAGGTGACCACAGGCCCTCAGAGACAAAGGAGATGTGTTCTTGAATTGTGTGGGGGAGAGCGATGTAGACTGTTATGCAGCCAGGAAACAACCTCCATGGAAGCTTTGCCTTCTTCATCTCTGCTCTTCACAGAGACCTGCCCCAGAGTAGATGCACAGTGTGGGTATTTTGATTGGCATTGAACTTTGACTTTCCTGACATCTGAATCACAAAGCTATAGTAGATAAAATTATGTATCCTTACTTTTTCACAATTTACTTGAAGTTAACAAAATGCTATTTAATGTAAAACATGAGAAGCCTGCATCCACTTCCTCCTCCATCTTTTGTTTTATTGTCTTATCACAAGCCTCTCACCTATGATGGGATTATATCCTGATAAACCTAAAAATATAAGTTGAAATGTATTTAATACACCTAACCTACTAAACATTGTAGTTTAGCCTAGCCTACCCTTAATATGGGCAAAATCATCAAACATAAAGTCTATTTTACAATGAAGTATTGAACGGCTCAAGAAACTTACTGACTATCTTTATCCCAAAAATGTGCACAGTATGGTGTTTGTAGAACATCAGTTGTTCCCCTCATGGATTATGTGACTGGCAGGGAACTGTAGCTTGCTGCTGACACCCAGCATTGTGAGAGAGGATTGAGCCACCTCTCTCTAGCATGGGAAAAGATCAAAATCCACAATGTTTGTGTGGGGTTTTGTGACTGCATATTGCTTTTGTCACACCATAAAGTTGAAAAGTTATAAACCAAAGCATGGTAAGTCGAGGACTATCTGTACATTATAATTACAAAAGGTATAAACTCCAAAGTACAGTGCTGCAATTTTGCTTTAAATAGTCTTCAGAAGAAATTCAGATAAAAAGTACATAATTCATTTATATTTACACATATGTCTGTTATTAATAGTGCTCTCTGTCCTTCCTGTAGATCCAAGTTTCCAGCTGTGAGCATTTCCCTTCAGCTTTAGAAACTTGCTTTAGAATTTCTTGTAGTAAAGGCCTACTGCAGATGAATGATCCTGGGTTCCATTTATTTGAGATAACTATTTCATCCTCTGTTTTTTTCCAAGGATGTTCAATGACCATAGGATTAGGGGTTCACAAGTTTTTGTTATTTTTTTTTTAGTGTGTTAAAGATGTCTTTCCATTGTCTCATGACTTCCATTGTTTCTGATAAAACGTCAGTCTTCAATTGTATTTTTGTTTCACTGCACGTAATATGGCTTTGTTCATTGATTGCTTTAAAGGTAGTATCTTTAGTTTTGATTTTCAGGACTTTGACCATAATGTGCCTGTGTTTTCTTTCCATTTGGTAATTCTGGTAATTCTTGTATTTTACCAAGCTTATTGTACCCGAAAATTTCTGTTTTTCAACAAACTTGGGAAACTTTGGGACACTACTGCTTCAAATATGTTTTTAATGCTCTGTTGTCTCTTAAATTTCTTTAAGACTCCAGTTACACAAATGTCATATTATTTGATCTTGTTTCAAAGGTAGCTGACTTTGTATTTATTTTCTCCAATATTTTTTCCCTCATATTCACACTGTATAATTTCAATTGATCTTCTTTCAATCAAGCTCATAAGTCCCTTTATTCTATTGTGACCATCAAAAAAATTCATATCAGACATAATTTTCAGTTCTAGGACTTACATCTGAATCTTATTTTTTCCACTTCTTTACTGAAATTTCCATCTTTTCAATTTATTATGGTCATTTTTTAAAGTCCTGGAATATAATTCTGATAGCTGCTTTAAAATCCTCTTTTGATAATTCTGATATCTGGTTTATCTTGGAGTCTTGTTTTTTCTTATTATGGGTCATTTTTTGTTTCTTCAGATTTCTACTAATTTTGATTGTGTGAACATTATGGATACTAGACTGCAAGAAGCTATGTTAGGTCCTCTTCCCTCAAAGGATGCGGAGTTTTTTTCCACTTGGTAGTTAGATTACTGGACTATGTTTTGATATGGTTAGTTTTGCTTTTATTCTTTACTAGGGTACCTTAATTAGGGCTATCCAGAGAAACAAAACCAATGGAATATATGTATATAATATGTATGTATAAATGTACACATATGTATATATGTACACATATATAACATATACATACTCATATACCTACATGTATGTATACAGTGTTAGTGAGCTTTTCATCACTATAAAAAATACCTGAGACTATACATTTATAACTAGCAAAGGTTTATTTTGGCTCATGACTTTAGAGGTTTCAGCTTACCTGTCAGTTTGCCCTGTTGCTTTTGGAACGATGGCAAGGCAACCCAGCATGGTGGAGAGTGCCTGGGGGAGAAAAGATGCTCACCTCATGGCTGAGATGCAAAAGAGAGAAAGAATGAGGAATTGGTATCCCACTGTTGCCTTCAAGGATATGTCCCTAGTGACCTGAAGACTAAACCCCACTTCTTAAAAGTTTCATCACCTGTCAATAGCACCAAAGTGGAGACCAAGCTTTTAATACATGAGCCTTTGGGGGACATTCTAGATCCAAACAGTAGCATACACACACACTTGTTTTTAAACTTATTATAAAGAATTGATTTATGTGACTATACAGGCTGAGAAGTCCCAAGATTGGCAGTTGGCAAGCCAGAAACTCAGGAGAGCCAATGGTGTAGGGTCCAGTGTGAGTCCAAAGGCCTAACAACTAGAAGATCCAGCAGTAGAACTTATAGTCAAAGGTCAAGTGAAGACTGCTGTCCCAGCTCATGCATTCAGGCAGACAAAGTTCTATCTTAACCTTTTGTTCTCTTCAGTTCTTCCTCCCACCCCCATTAGGGGAACAATCTGCTCTACTGAGTGTACTAATTCAAATGTTAATCTCATACAAAATTACCCCTACAAACACACCCAGAATAATGTTTAACCAAATGTCTGGACACCCGCAGTCCAATCAAGTTGACACACAAAATTAACACAGGGCTATTCCATTTGAGTAGAAATAAATGAATAAAATAAATAGAAATGTGAAATAAATTTGAATTTATTCCGAGTTCAAAGCTCCTATTCTAGGATGTGATTCTTATTTCTGAGGTGTAAGATGAAATCTCAAGATGCTCAGAGAGGTCTTTCCATGCTGGGCGGGATGGAACCTTGCCATTCCTACACAATCTCTGGAACTCCCTGAGCCCTCAGTCTTAGAGCAGGTGTTCTTCACTATCTTGGAGTCTCAGCCTGAACCTGTGCAGGAGCACCTGGTCAAAGTCACACAGTGAATTCCTACAGAGCACCTTGAACTTTGACTTTCACCTTTGAAGTTCAGGAGGCCACTGGGCTGCATCTCTCAGCACCATGACAGGAAAAGAATGCCTAGGAAAAAGCTAGGTGAGGGTGAGCTTGGCTTGTGTCTTGTCTTTATCTTAAGGTCAGGTGGTACACAAAGCCCAGAAGCAGTTGTCTCTTGTATTTCTCCTAGTTTATATTTGCCTTTGTGGGAGGGTATTTCCTGTACTCACACTGTCATAACTGGAGCTCAAGTATACTTGCTGTTCTTGAACTATTTTTTAAACAATCAGCAAATCATATATTTTCTCTAAAAGAAAATATTTATATGGGCAGTTCTTAGCTGACCTGGATGCTTCAGGATCTGAGCCTGAGCATCTCTCTCAATAATGACTCACCTCTGTGTGGCACACCTGGAACACGTCCCATCCTGCCTTTTGGTGACAGAGTCTTGCTACATAGCCCAGGCTGGCAATTATCCAGCCTCAGCCTCTAGAGTGCTGGGATTATAGGTGCACACCACCACACCTGGCATGTACAGCCCATTTTAGTGTTTAAAAACTCTCTTGCAAGTATTATTTGATTTGTTCCTTACAACATCACATTAGTCCCAATCTATAAATAAGAAATGGATTTGAAGATGTCAATTGTCTCAGTATAAGAGTGAGAGTTTCAACCTTGAATTTTTAAGTCTGAATTTAATGCTCTGTTTGCCTGGTGTTGGCTGACCAACGTGGTGTTGCAATGGGCAGATGATCAGGAGTCCTGGTGCGTGGCTGTCCTTCAATTGGTCTCTGTGGTCTCCCTCCCAGACAGACACGCCATGTTGCCTTTGTGCATCCACACACAGGATCCCTCCATCCCATGACAGCACATTTCCTGCTTCTGTGCAATTTCCTGGTGTCTAATCTGTTCTCAGTATGGCCTCTGATTGTCAGTCAATATGTCTCTGTAGACTTTACTGGTGGTTTCACAAGGGAAGGTTTTCATCACACACTACAGACACTTCACTCCAAATGTCTTCAAAGTTTTCTCTGTCGCTTGGCCTGTCCTTGACAGAGTGGATGAACAACTCCACTCCCTCATCCTGCCATATTGGTTTGCACTCATATTGGTTTGCCATATTGCCCAATTGCTCTTGGAAATAGTCTAACAAGGAATTCTAATGAGTTGATTTAAAAGGAGTAAGAGACCATTCTGGTGTGGCAAGGTGATAATGCTGTTGCATGCTCCTGTTCTCTTTTCAGGCCAATACAGAGAACCCTGTCATGATAGACCCTGCCAGTGTTTGACCATTCTCTGCCCACAGAGAGATGGAAGAACGTTGGTACCACTAAGTCTTCTGGGAAGAGAGAATGGGGCACATGGCTTATGGCCCAGCTCTTAAGCAGCACAGATGTCTTACTGTGGCTGCTATCTACTGACACATGTGTGTAGGTGAATAACTTTCATTACAAGTGATGTTCTCATCTTTGCACCAATCCTGGAGACTGATTGCTCTCATAACAGATGACATCACTGTTGCCGCCTCACCTCCAGTCACTCATAAGAGCTAGAAACAGGCAGGATCTGGCTTAGCATTGAGGACCAGGCATTTGTGCTAACAACCACTCTCTCTCAGGAGCAACAACTTTTTGCAGAGAGTACAGGGAGTCACTGTGTGTGGATGGACATGCGTGTGGGCCCCACTCAGATGACGCTGTGGACAGATGACATGGGATGATTCAACCTAAGATACTCAACAGAATGAAAATTTAGATAACTGCATTTCAGAGAATTTCATTTTATTATTAAAATTCCCTTTCATCATTGCTGTCTCATAGTTGGGTGTCTGACATTGGAGGACTCCTTTCATTGGTGGTTTGCGTTTGATCCGAGGATAACAGAAGAAAGAATCCAAGTGAGAATCTCTGAGCCTGGTGGAGAGGTCTGAGGAGCATCTGGGGCACACTTGAGACCTATCTCTAATTGTGACTCATTTTACTAGAGGTTCAGAAAGGGTAGGCAGGGTGCTGATGGTCACACAGCTAGTGAACAGTGAACACAGGATTCAGGATGACAGTACAGGCTGTACTTTCCATTTTTGTCCTTGGCTTCCCCTAGCACTGCTTGACCACGGAGTGCACGGCCGCAAGGGCCTTTTTGCCAAATCCAAGTCAGGCCACCAGTCATCCGTCAAGCAGTTCCGTCATCGGCTGGGGCGGGCAGAGTCAGGCATCTGCCGACTCCCCACTTCTGCTTTCTCCAGGAAATGGAGCAGAAACCCAGCATGAGTGATTCATACTGAAACATTGTTGATGGCTGACATGCTGGGCTGGGTCCTCTTCCCCCACGCCTGAGGGGCTGCTGCCAAGGGATGGAAGCGCCCACACCATCTGATATCTGTGGGTCCTGACTCCCGCCCCTTCAGGCAGGTCATCTTGCTCTTGGCTAAGCCAGGCCAGCCCGAGGTGAGCATGGGGGGAGGCATGTCTGTCAGGGTGGGGCCTGCTGGTCGCCTCCTAGAAGGCCAAGTGTGGGACACATGTGACTACCAGCGCCTGGTTGAGTCTGTGGATGCGGAGATGAGGTAGGTGTGAAGCAGGTCCCTGTGGTCAGGGCCACTCCGTGATCATGTGTTCTGGAGGGTTGTCACTGTTGGGATTGGCTGAACCCACTGGGCTCCAGCCCCACTCCTCACCCTCCCACAGAGGGTCAAGCCCTTTCTCACGCCTCTGCTGAGGAGTGTGACCCTGACATGATGGGGAACGCCGGCCCTGGCCTTTGCTAACTGTCGAGGTATGGAAAGAGGTGCTGACTGTGATTGTGACACTCCCCCTGCCAGCCCCTGTGTAGCCTCTGGACAACACAGGGAAATAGGGCCACTCCAGACTGACCATCAGGAGAGTTGGTCAGCCCTGGTCCTGTCCTTGCTCACCTGGGGACCTGGTGAGTTGATGTCTTTTCTGGCCTCAGTTCCTTTATCTGAATTACCACATCCAAACTTTGAAATGCCAACATTTTCTGAATACATAGGACCACTTGCCTGGTTGAGGATTCTCCTTTCCCTTCAAATGGAAACTTCTAGAACACTGAACTAATCCTTTGTCCTGTCCTGTCCTCTCTGAACCAAAAAGGTTTTAGGTGTTACCCTTTCCCTGGAACATCTAGATTTTAGCATGATTTTCTGTATTGTCATCCATTTAATTATTCAACAAACATTTACTGAGAGGCCACTCCCTGCAAAGAGTTGGTAAAGGGACTGTCACTTCATAGGGGTCTGTGGTGTTCAGTGCTGTGGGCTGAAGTGGGTGTGAGGACCGTGGGTGGGGAGGCCAGAGAAGGCTTGAGTCCCCAGATAGGAGACCTGAAGGAATGGAGGCCTGTCTTGGGGGTTTCTGAAAGTGTTTGTGGCTTCGTCTGGGGAAGGAGGCCTGAAAGCCAGTGTGGCAGAGTGGGTGAGGGATGCGCTAATGACCAGCCAAAGAGCTAGGGAGCGGGTCAGGTCAGGGAGGGCTTTCTGTTGTCCATCCAGAGGCCCTGGGCTAAACTCTCACAGACCAGGGTCATTTCCAGTGTTGAGTAGCTAAGAAAGCACATAGGGTAGGAGGGATAAAAATAAGAGAGCCCTTGTGTGTCCTTAGTTTTGTTATGCAAGATCCTCATCGTTTTTGAGGATTTCTGTGCACCTGTCCTTCTCCTTCTGAAGCTGCTGCCCCAAATTTGAGTTTATTGTTTCCTTGCTTTTATTTCTAGTAGTACCTCATATATTCAAGTTGTTTTGTAAGTATGATTCAGTTTTGAACATTTTTAAACTTCATAAACATAGAATTAAATACTTTTATGACTTATTTAATTGGCTCAAAATTATGTTTGTGAAATTCCTTTGCCTTGCTGCCTGGGCCTGTCATTCATTTATGTTTACTTCTACATAGCATTCTATTTCATGAATATACCAGAACATATATGTTCTGAGATACTGCCGATGGGCACTTGAAATATTCTAGGTTGTTTTCCTTATAAGCAGTGCTGCTAAGACTTCTTGTACCACTATCCTGGGGTGTGTGCAAGACTTTCTCTAGTTATACGCTTTGAAATAGAACTAGAGAGTCATAACATTTAGCTTTACTGGATGATACTAAACTGCTTTCCAAGCCATCACACCGTCTTCTGGGGCTCGTTCCAGGACGCCCCACAGATACCCAGATCTGCAGAGGTTCAAGTCCCTTCCACAAAACAGTGCAGCATTTGCATATAACTTGTGGATACCTTCTGATGTACTTTAAATCATCTCTAGATTACTCATAAAAACCTGCGGTTGAATCCAAACACGTGGGGCCTGCAGGTGGGGAAGATCAACTGTGCGCCATTTTACCGACCTGTCAGCTGTGCATCAAAGTTCCACTCTCCACATCTTCACCATGATTTGAATTTGCATTCTGCAAATCACTAAAGCTGATCGCCCTTTTTAAAAATACATATGCTTATTAGCCATTCTAGATCTCTTTCTTGTTCATATCGTTTGCCCTTTTCTGTATGGGATTCTAGGACATTTTATTTTATTGATTTGTCACAGTTCAAATTCTGCATGTTAATTTTTTGTTGCAATATTTTTTTCTCATTTGTGTCTTGTTTCCTTATATTCTTTGTGGTTTCTATTGATGATTGGATTGATTAATTTCACACATGTTTAATTTCTCCAGTTTTTCCTTTATGATACATACTTGTTAGGTGTTACCTAAGAAATTCTCCTCCACGGTAAGGTCATAAAATTATTCTCATATTATTTTTTAAAATTTATAATTTTGCTTTTTGCTTTGCAATTCCTTGTCTACTTGAAAATGATTTTTCTGTATACTGTAAGGTAGAGGGTAAGATATATCTATATCTATATCTATATCTATATAAATTTGGGTTTTCCATATGGCTAGCCAAGAGTCTTAGTTCTGTTTATTAAAAATGTCATTTTTAAGCCTCTGATCCACAATAGTTCTGTTGTAAGTCATCATATAAGTCTGTTTCTAAGCTATTTTGTCCATCTGTCTGTGCTTTTACTGACACTAAATAATATTATCATAGCTTTATAATAAATTTTGATATGTAGAAATTTTTTCCCACATTTTTTTCTTCTTCCATTCTGTCTTGACTATTTTTAGTACTTTACTTCTCCGTATAAATTTTAGAATCAGGTTATCAGTTTCATCAGAAAAAACATGTTCATCTTGATTGGAAATATAATTTGGGGAGAAGTGATATCTTTATGAAAAGGACTGTTCCAATTCATAATCATGGTTTCTCTCCCCAATTGTGTAAGTTTTCTTTAAAGTACTCAAATAAAATTTTATACTTTTCCTCACAAACATTGTATATATTTTGCCTATGTTGGTCCCAAAATGGTTTATCTTTTTATATCACCTCAATGCTGTTAGAAACATGTTTCTTTGACTGTCGCTTATGTACCCTTGCACTTTAAGGAAGAATCATTTTGGCTGTCATAGGAGAATAGGTTGGAGAGATGTGAAAGGAAAAGACTTGGGTAGTAATTCAGGCGAGGATGATGGTGGCTGCCCTCAAGCGATAACAGTCGAGATAATGAGAAGTGGTCAGGGTAGTCAGATTCTAGATACTGTTTCAAGGTGTAGGGGTGGGAGAAAGGGAGAAGTGAAAGGAGAACTTCAGAACAGTGGGAGGAATGGAATTGTCGTTTGCTGAGCTGTGACAAGGGCAGGAGATGTAGATTTCGAAGTTGGTGGTTGTTCTGGACTATGACTTTGGACACATGAAGGTGAAGGAGATCCTTTTAGACACCAAGTAGAGAAATGAAGTGTGGGCACCACCCTCCCCCAACCCCAGCAACCTTCAAGTTAGGAAAGCAAGGCCGCTTGGCTGACAGTGGACGGAGGGAAGGAAGGTACCTGTGTATGAGTGAAGGCGGAGCACGCTGACAGTTCCTTGGACACACCAGAGAGCTGCCACTTATTTTACTTACAACTGGGGCTTTGCATTTGTTTTCTCCCTCCAAGTTTTGCGAAACGTGAAAATCCAGAACCATGTCACCATGCAGTGTTCCCAGGCAGGTGGCTCTTAGTCCCATGTCAGGGATTTGCCCCCATTAAAAACTTACACCTCAATGTCTAGACCTGTGCTTTCCAGTACCGAACTCAAGTGCCATATTTGAAATGTGGCCAGTCTAAATTAAGATATTCTGTAAACTTAAAATATATACCAGATTTCAATGATTTTACAAATTAACATCAGAAATATAAAATATGCTGGGCACTATAGGTCATACCTGTACTTTCAGCCACATGGGAGGTGGAGATTGGGAAGATTGTATTTTGAGACCATCCCTGGCAAAAAGTTAGTGAGACCCAATCTCAACCAACAATGTAAGCATGGTGGTGTGTGCCTGTCATCCCACCTATGTGGGAGGCATAGTAGGTGCATCCCAGTCTGAGGTTGGCCTCAAGCAAAAATATGAGAACCTATCTGAAAAATAACTAAAGCAAAAGGGATGGGGGAGTGGCTCAAGTGGTAGAGTGCCTGCCTAGCAAACAGAAGGCCCTGAGTTCAAACCCCAGTAGCACCAAACAAAAAAAAAAAAAGAAAAAGTAAAATATTTAATTAATTTTTTAAATTCTTTCAACAATTTCATTTTTTTCTTAAAATATCAATCATATATTGAATGAAAATTCTGGGTATTGCGTTGTCCCTCAGTACCTGGGATTGGCTCTAGGAACCCGTTGTGATACCAAATCCAAGGATGCCCCAATCCTTTACATATTTGCGTCTTAACATCTGCACATCCTTCCCTGTGCTTTAAATATTCTCAGATATCCACTCATAAAAATGAATATGATGGGAGTGCTGTGCAAATTGCTTGCATAGGGAGTAACAAGAGAAAGTCTACTCTTGCTCAGTGCAGACGCAATTTTCCCAAATATTCTCTGTTCGAAGTAGGTTCTATCTCCTTATGTGGAACTTGCTTGTATGGAGGCCTACTGGGGTTAAAGAAAATATGTTTTAAAAGTTAATTTAGTCTATATATTTCTACTTTTTAATATGGCTACCAGGAAGTGTAAAGTAACAGGCACAGTTTGAAGTCATGGCCAGCTTTCTGTTTCTGGTGGGCAGCACCACCAAGGAATGCTAATTCTTGTTCCGTGGTGTCTGTGGGGAACATGGGTCCAGAGATGGAAATTGGGGAAGCTAAAGGCTGCTTCCCTCTCATAATTCCAAGAAGAAAGAAAGTGTGGAGGAAGCTGGGAACAATGAATTTGCGCCTGCAGTGAAGCCAGTACCTGGCAGGGCACTTGCATTGCAATTGTATTTAATCCTTACAGTGATGTCAGTTTTGTTGTTTCCATTCTATGGAGGAGAAAACTGAGGCAAGAGGTAAGGTCCTTTGCTCTCAGGCAGTAAGTGCCCCAAAACAGTACTCTGATGCTAGTTTTAAAAATATATCCACAAAAGATTGAGATATATAGTTGGAGATGTATAAGGGCATGTACATTTGAACAAACTGCGATTCACAAAACAGGTGGGGAGCCAGTAATGATGAAGGAACACACTTGCAGTGCTGCCCTTGCTCCCTGTGAACTGAAGCCCAGCAAACAGGGCGACCCCACGCAGATGGCGGCAAGAGGGGAGGCAGGGGGAAAGCCCTGCAGTACTCGAACAGGGCACAAAGATGGGAACATGGCACAGTAGATCGAGTGCTGGGCCCCTTCAGAGTGATTCATGGCTGCTTCTGGTGAGAGGGGTTCCCCAGCCCCTTCATTAAAACACCACCCTCATTCCAAGAAATACTTCTTTGCTCACACAATTTAAACTGAATTGTTTCATTTTTGATGCATTTAATGTGAGAATCCCCCTCAACAACTCTTTAATTAAACCATTGTGACATCTCAGAATTGATAGAAACTTACTTGAGGAAGAGAACGTGTATTCATGAGTAAAGATGACATAAAGAAAGCAATGAGAACTGCAGGTATTACAGGTGGCAGGACTGGGGGAGGTAAGTTTGGGAATTATGCCAGGTGGACTTTTATTCTGCCCAGGTCCTCCGTGCACAAGTGAATTTACCCCCATCTTTGTGTGACCTGCACTGGGGATGACCAGAGCCCTTCCCCCACTCACGGGGTTGAGTTTGGAATTGGAGAGGGAGGGCTTATTTCCAGTGTCCCGGGAGCAACCACGACGGTGTCCGGGAAACAGCATGATTTGGATGTTCATATCTGAAGGAAGGGTTTCCTAGGCAGAGAAGATGGCTGAGTAGAGAGTCAGGATGTGAATGAACAGTTCATTTGGCCAAGCCCTATTGGGGGTGCAGAGGGAAATTAGGCAAGGAAGTGGGTTTGTCATATCATCTATGACTTGGAGCTTGGAAATGTTCCTTGAGGACATAGGAGCCATTGAAGATATCTGAGTGAGGGAGAAGCATGAAGGATCTACATGGATGGTGTGAGGTAAAGTGGGAGGCATTGGAAAGGCTGGAGGCATTGGTAAGGCTAGAAAAGGGAATAGAAGCAATGGAGGATGTCACTGGGTCCACCCTGGACTGCCAGGAGAGACCCCAGAGAGGGAAGTCACCTGGAGAGCCTGTCTCACCCACTCACGTAGCAGTCTGTGTCCCTTGGCTCCCTCCTTTCTCTTCAGGCACCATCCTCCCGTATCCTGGGCACACAGAAGAATTAGGTCTTGGGTAAGAATATCCCTGGCCCAGTAAGAAGCTCGCTAGCTTGTGGGAGACTCATTGTAGTTAAAACAAATACCCAGCTTTCAGAAGAGAAATCTGAAGTTTGTTAACAGGATGCTGACTTGAAAAGCACATCTTCAATGGCAGATGGCCGCTTAAGGACATCTATTCCAAAACTCAGGCTGCAGATAGGGAAACTGAGATACAGAGAAGCTCAGACTAATCCAGGGCTGAATTCCCCACCTCCCGGGTGCCTGCTCTGTTTCCTTGCTCTTCATGGTCGTGGGAAGAGCTGCACCTGGAAGTGACTCTATTCTCAATAACCTAAAATCAGAGCTTTGAGGTCTAGGTCTGTCTGGCTCAGAAGAACACTGGAGGCCCAAGAAAACTGGGATCTCTCTTACCTGGTCAGAGGGGGTTTGGCCCTGGCTTTGTGGCTCTGTGAGAATTAAGAGGTGCTTAATTATTTTAAATGTTTTATTATATTTTTTATTATAGCATGTATCAGTTGTCAAAGGGGTTTCATTGTGATAGTTCCATACAGGCATACAATGTACTTTGATCCATTCACCAGTTGATGGACACCTAGGCTCATTCTGTAGTTTGGCTGTCATGAGTGCTGTGCTAAACATGGGTGTGCAGGTATCACTATTGCACGTGACTTATACTCTGGCTATATGCCCAAGAGTAGTACAGCAGGATCGTAGGGTAATCCTATTTTTAGTTTTTCAGGAGCCTCCATACTGATTTCTGTAGTGGCTGCTCTAATTTACATACCCACTAACAGCGTATGAGGGTCCCCTCCACTTTCAAACACATCCTTGTCAGCATTTGATGTCATTTGTTTTCTTGATGATTGCCACTCTGACCGGGTAAGATGGAATCTCAGTGTAGCCTTGATTTGTATTTCCTTTATGGCTGAGGATGTTGAACATTTTCTTGTGTATTTATTTGTCATTTGTTCTTCTTTTGAGGACTATCTGCTTGAGTCATTTACCCATTTATTAATTGGGTTGTTCTTTGCTGTTTAAATTTTTGAACTCTTTGTATAAGCTGGATATTAATCCTTTATTCAATGAATAGCTGGCAAAGATTTTCTCCCATTCTGTAGTTTGTCTTGTCATTCTGGTAATAGTTTCGTTGATGTGCAGAAGATTAAAAAAATTTTTTTTTGTAGTACCGGGGGGGGTTTGAACTCAAGGCCTCAAGCTTGCTAGGCAGGCACTCTGCCACTTGAGCCACTCCCCCAGCCCAAGAAGCTTTTAAATTTGATACAATCCCATTTTTTCATTCTTGTTCTAATTATCTGAGCAATTTGGGTTCTATTCAGAAAAGCCTTACCTATGCCTGGATCTCCAAGGATTTTTCCTATGTTTTTAAGAGGTGCTTAATTCTTAGCATGTAGGAGTACAAGCTTCCAGATATGTTGCAAAGTGTAACTAGTGATGCTTTCATATTCTGACCAAATTGTATGTGTCATTTAATAAGCTAACCAGGATGACTGTGTGAGGGAGCCATGCCATCTGAGGTGCAGGTGACCTCAGAGGTATAGGGATGCTGCTGAATTCCAGGCAATTTCACTTCTCCCCAAGGGTGAGGAATAAGCTGGGTTAGTTCAGAGTCTGACCCACAGGTCAGCCCAGCAGCTCCTGTGCCCTTCAGCTTCCACTAACCTGCCCATGTGGCTTACTTCTCCCTCAGGCTCCTCTTGAAAGCCCCTGCTTCTGGGACATGTCTCCCACCCTCTCCCTGACCTATGTCACCCCCAACAGCCAACTCTTTCCCTAGACCCTTGGGGCCGGAGTCCTACTCCCCCTGCTCCCAGGGCTGTTTCAGGTGTGTTAGTTGCTGTGAGCACCTGGGAGCAGGGGCTAGGCTCAGCGTCCAGCAGAAGGCTGCCGTACGCTGTCCATCTCTCAGCTGAGAGCCCCAGAGGGACTTTGGGACAGCTTTGTGGAGAAAGGGCACATCAGTTAGCCTGGCATTTGCAGCTCTCTCACTAAGCACACCCTCCTTCACCCCTGCCCCTTCTGCTCTGGCTTCTCTGTGGAACTGGCACATGTCCCCAAGTGCTCAATATCCTACATGGAGTGCCTGCCATTTGCCTCACGTGCTCATCCTAATCCTGAGGTGCCCATCACAGGCACTTTTGCTCAGAGCAGCCCTCCCAGGTCTCCACGCCCCTCCCCAGGCTGTGGCACGTCTCTTTGTGCCGCACAGTGAGGCATCTCCCCCTGCTGAACATCAGTCCTGCTTCAGTAGAGGGGGTGACTGGCCAGCAGGTGTACCCCTGGTTCCTGGACTTATGAATCCTTGTCCTTGAGACTCTCAGGGATCAGCTGTTCCCTGAGTTAATAGGGGGTCCACTAAGTTCTACCTGCTTGTGTTGTGAACAGGGGACAGACAGCAGGTGTGACTCAGACCTCCTACAGCCAGTGGTCGGCAACAATTTTGCAGGCCAGCCAGGGAATTCCTGCAGTGCAGTGGGCAGTCGCCCATTCTAGGAGTGTCCCTGGTCAGGATTTATTCTTATCACTGCTGCCCACTGTGCTGAGCCAGCCTCGTGTGGTGCAAGGTAAAGGGGGCTTCAGTGTCCAGAGATATCAGGTTTGATCTTGATTCTGATACTTCTTAGCAGTCGGATTTCACTAGAGGTGTGACTCAAGTGATAGGGCACCTGCCAAGCAAGTGTGAAGGCCTGAGTTCAAACCCCAGAACCACCACAAGCAAAGAAAAGAAAAAATGCTAAGAAGTTTGATTTCAGACAAATTACTTTCTTTCTCTGAGTCTGGATTTCTGGGAGTTTTGCTGTTTTGCCCATCCACAGAGCAGGAATAAATATCACCTGCTCACAGGTTTTCGAGTCAGAGAAGTTGGGTGTCTCTGTTTGGAGATGTTCTTTTATCTACGGCCCTGCTTCTAAGGCAGTGTTTCCTTACATCTCAGGGAGGCTGAGCCACCTTGGAGAGCCTCGTGATTAGGCTCTAAGTTTCTTCTGACTGTGCTGTCTCCAGCTTGTGTCTCTGTGTCCTTAGTAAGAGCACAGAGGGCCTGTCCACAGGAACTGATCCTTGGCCATTTCACCAATGTGGAAGTTGGTGCACTACTGAGATATAAAACCAGCCCCTTCTGCAGGACGCTGGGAGTTCCTGAGTTCTGTTGCTGTTGTAAAAACCACAGAGGTGTGTGCTGGCCAGGAGTGCGGCACAGCCTGGAAGCAGAAAAGGGAAGTGTTGCGCTTCGATAAAAGTTTCTGCTGATCTGCCCAGTTCCTGCCAGTGCAGTCCCCACCTTAGTGTTCGGGGGAATTCCTGAACAAGCCGAGCTGCCTTCTGTTCTTGAGTCCTGTGCAGCAGCTGTAGGACCTGCGCTCTGCTGGTCTTTGCCTACAGGTACGATTGGCCCTTGGTTTGTGTAGGAGGTGGGGACGCTTGCTCCCTGGAGGGGCCTAGGCAACATGACGAGGATAGACGGGGTCCTCTGCAATGCCAAATGCACTGACAGTGCTCCAGTCCTTGCCCTGCTCCATCTGAGAAGCTGGACATGCAGGACCTCTTGCAGGGTCTGCAGAGCACCTCTCACCCTGCCCTCTCCTCTGTTCCTCCAGCTCTGTCTGAAGGGCCTCCTTTAGCTCTGTGCGCCCCAATGTGTCTTCAGACGCAGACTGTCAGTCCTGGAGACAGCAATTGCATTCTTGGAATCTGCTCTTTCTCCTCAAGATGGCCAGAGCCCCTCCTACAGTCCTGTCTGGGTATACTGTCAAGTTCATATGTCTGTCCAAGGCCTTGACCTGACAGTCACCCAAACCAGCTCCTTATTGTCAGAAAACCCAAGATTGGACATATTCAGTGACCAGGCCAGGGGCAGGTGATGCAGGAGAGAAGTAGGGTTTTGGGTGGGATTGAGACAGTTTACCTGGCCTTGGGTCTGGACCCCCAAAAGTGACTATGGCCTCCAGGCACAGAATGAGGCAGGGGCTGTGTGGTGGTTACTGGTGCTGTTGGGAGGACTAGGGACAAGGAGAATGGGCATTTTTTGAACACACTAGATATGCTCAAATGTCCAGTGTCTTGCTTCATTCTTTCCACTATCTTGCAAGGAAGATGTTTTCCCAATTTATAGCTGTAGACACTGAGGCTCAGAGAGCTTGTCATCAAGGCTAGGTTAGGAAGAGGCAGAGCTAGGATTTGAACTGATGCCATGCAATGCTGCTCAGGGGCAGCCTGCCCTTGCAGGTAGGAAGACCCAGGCCAGCTAGAAAGGCTGGGTTCAGGCTCAGGGTTTTGTCTTCCTGGGGAGTCAAGGCCAGAGGCCACCAAGCAGCCAAGGATCACAGGGGCCCCTTGGAGATGCACTGAGCCGGCCTGCTGCTAGGTGAAAAGAGAAGTGGGAGAGGACTAGAGGTGGTCTATAGTTCTCTCTCACCAGCTGTGTGATGTTGGATGGGCTGCTTGCCTCTCTGGGCCTCTGGGCATCGCTGAATGACGAGATCCTATGGTGTGCACCTGGGTTCTAAGCATCTTGGTTTTCTCCAAGGTCCCTTTGCCTCTCTGTTTCCAAGGCAGTCCTGCTCACCAGAATCTTCATCTACGTGGGGCCTGGGTCAGGCCCTGGACTATTTTTCTCCCTGGTTGGGACAGGATAGCTCTTCTGGAATGGGTTTGATTGTGCTACTCACCTGTTCGGAACCGCCAGGACCTCCTCATTAACTAGAGCTCAGCCTTACTTTCTGACTCTTCATGATCGGGCTGCAGCACCATTCTGGGTGTCTCTGGGCCACCATGTCTGTCCATTGCTCTTCTGCTCATAATAAGACTGAGCTGGCTTTCTGATGGCCTTCTCTGAGAAGCCTTTCCACCCCAGGGCGCTTGTGTCCTCCCCTGCTTCTATACCTTCAATCTTCTGCAGTCCTGGGTTGTGACCTGAGACGGCTTCCCAGAGGGGTCACCTTTCCCCTTTTCCCAGCCCATGCTGTGGGCCTGTTCTCCATAGGCCACCTTGTGGCCTATCTAGCAGCACATTTTTCCAGGCAAGAATCTGCATTTTGGACAATCACTTCTGAAATTTTGCAGCTCCCAGTCTTAGGGCTGGCCTGGGGCCGGAACCCAGGACTGTCTAATACCAAATACCACAGTTGTCTGTACTCGATGCTCTGTCCTCTGTTCTGGGAGATAGAGTACATCTCCCGCAGTGGGAACACTCTGATTGCACTCTCCTGTCCGAGAGTGCTTCTGGGTTGTGGTATCTCCCTGTGACACAGTCCTGCCCCAGCTCTTGAGTGGGTGTTCCTTGTATGTGCAGATTGGACTGGGATTTTAGAGAAGAGTCCTTTCTGAGCTGCAGTAGCCTCAAGAGACAGCAAGGGGAGGGCGGTCAGACCTTTTCTCACTTCTTGTGTGTCACTGGATGTCTCTCTCTCATGCACACCTGAAGTCTACTGTCTCCTGTCCAGTCTTGTTCCGATTTGTTGTCAGCTTCAGGCAAGGTTGGGGACCACATTCCTTTAACCACAACCCTAGTTATGGCTCGTCTTCTGCTGCACGCCTCTAAGAAGGTGCAGTGTGCTGCTGCCCTGCCACACAGTATTGGTTCCATAAACGCCGAGGGAACACAAGGAAAGGTCTAGATGGTGAGGAACTCTGCTAGATTTGTATCAGGACTGTCATGGAACAGAAGAATGTGTGTGTACACGTGGGCATGCGTTTGTGTGTGTGTGTGTGGGGGGGTGTGTGGGTGTGGGTGTGCGTGTACGTAGAGGTTCCTTTTAAGGAACTGGCTCACGGGATTGAAAGGGCTGGCAGGTGTGAAATCTGCAGAGCAGGTGGGCAGGGGGAGCCTCAGGGTAGAGTTGTTAATGTTGAAGTTGGTGTGTAGGCAGCGCTGAAGAGAGATTGGAGATCTGCAAGAAGCTCTGTGCATACCAGCAGGCATGCACTGCAGAGGTGACAAGACCCACTGCTCCTTCAGACCCCTGACATTCACCAGGTGAGATCTGAGAGGTGGCAATGCGAGAGCATGGCTGTGGGAGCGGGAGGGGTAGAGAGCTCGTGGACAAGGTTCTCTGGGTGACTAAGGAGGCTGGAGTAGGGCATGGTAAAGAAGGAGGTCATGAGCTCAGTGTCCAGAGATTGCTGACTTGGGGATCCTCAGTGTGGGGAACTTGGAGCCAGGAGGGACAGGAGCAAAGTGTCCTGTGATTACATCTCAGTGTTTCTCCTGCTGTTCACCCTACACATCTGTGCAAGCCTGAGCACAGGTCCCGGGTTCGATACATGACTGGTGTGAACATGGACTTTTCTTAAAGGGTGGGGAGAGAGAGACAGCTTGGGAGAGACAAGACAGCCCAGGGGAGGTAGACAGACAGACAGACCTAGGCTTCAGTGAGCTGAGAGCCCCTCCTCCCATCTCAGCTGCCACAAGTGAAAACAGTCCTCCATGTCAGCCTTATGCAATCACTGTGTAGCCCAAGTGGCCCGGGCTGGTGACTTCTCCAGAGCAGGCCTTAGTAAGGTTGAGCTCAGCTCCCTGCTGCCACAGAGCTCCACACAGCTCTGTGTTTTGGTCCGCGTGTGGGATGGGAGTGGTCAGGCTTGCAATACCACTAGATAGAATGGGAATGAGAGGATACTTCTTTACCCAAAGTCTCTCTCCGAGCACCTCGTCTGTGCTGGTCCTCCAGGTGTGGTCCCTGGACCAGCTGCCTCAGTACCACCTGAGCACTTGTTAGATATACCAATTCTTGGACCCCTCCCAGACCTATTGAAAACTTGATCCAGGATGCAAAATCTGGACTTCTAACAGTTTCTTCAGGTGATGCTGATGTGTCCTGAAGTTTTGGGACTGATCTCTTTAGGAGCAGGTTTTTCTGGGGGAACATGTTTGGGGCTGAATGTCTCAACAGTTCACCTGCAGGCACCGCCTGAAGGCTGGCCACCAGCCAAGCTAGGCATGCCCAGGGAAAATCCTGAGCATGCTGGCTTGCTGCTAGTTATTTTTGGGGTGCTCACACAGGAATCTTGAGGCCGTCATTCCATCACCCTTAATCTCCACATCCCCCCCTTTCCCCTCTCATTTCTTCAGCTGTGCTCTGGGACCCTTTACATATCCTGTAGGAATCCGACTGCTCTCACCCACTTCCTGCAACTTTTCAGGACCTTCTGTCCTCCAAACCACCCTCTCTCCTATTTTCTCTGACTTTCTCACTGAGTCTCATTTATGTCCCCTGTGTACTCGAGCTGTCCTCTCTGGCTGGAGCACGGCCTTGGTAATTGATTTTCCATTTTCCTGTCAACACAACGGCATGTGTGTGGCAAACATTCACTGAAGGCCAGGAGGGAATTCCTGACTCTCCCTGAAGACACTGCTGTGAACGCGCCCAGGGAGGCTGCTCCAAGCCATGGTGACTGTGCCCTCTTCTCTACAGCAGAGATTGGGGAGGGCACCACAGTCCCTGTGCTATGGCCTTTGGGGAGAGTGAAATAAATCAGGCTACACATGCAAAGCCCTCTGCACAGACCCAGTGTGGAACAAGAACTCAGGAGATGTTCTTATTTCATTATAGTCATTAAACTGAACAAATTATACCCTTTTCCTTTAACATCTATCAATCCTTTAATATCTGTGAATATAATTTATTTACAAATTTTGCAAATATGCAAACCATGGAAACTGTTTTTAAGTGTGCCCTTCAGGGGCACTGAGCACAACTGTAGTGTAGTTCATCCGTTGTCACTGTTCATTTCTGGCACTCTTTTACCCTCCCACACCAAAATGCTGTGCCCATTAAACACCACCTCTTCATTCTCTTGTCTCTCCCTCTACCTCTGGGAGTCACCCTTTAACTTTCTGTCCCCAGGAACCTCATCTGAATGGAAACAAACAATATTTGCCCTTTTATGTGTGGTTTATTTCACTAAGCATCAGGTCCTCAAGCTTCATCCATGTTGTAGCATGGCTGCATTTCTTTCCTTTTTTAAGGCTGCATAATATTTCACCAAATTATATCTGTCTATCTATCTAATATGCATAATTTTGCTTGTTATCTATTTATCTATGGATATTTACCTGGGTTATTTCCATGTTTTGACTATCGTGAATGATGTTTGTGTGAACATGAGTGTACAAGTATCTGTGTTCTTACTTCTAATTCCTGTAGATATCTTTTGTTTTTATAACTAATCCACCTTGTTTATTAGTTCACTCAATTTGACAAAATGATCAATTACAAATACAGCCTTTTTCACTGGGCATAAAGGAAGTAGGAACAGTCTTCCCCCTGGACTGACCTGAGGACCCGGTCCCAGGAAGATTCCTGCATGGACTCTGATCTGAGTGTGCCTGTGTTGTTGGGAGTTTGGTCCTGATCTTGGTCTGTGGTGGCTGAGAAGGAGGCAGTGTGGTAAGGGAGGAGCGTGTGGGCTTTGACGTCAGATGGACAGCACTTGCCTGTGGCCCTGTGGGAAACTGACACATCTCTGAGCCCTGGTCCAGCACTATAAGACACTGCTGCCATCTGCAGTTGTGAAGGCAGAGATGATGCAGAGATAAACATGCCAAGCCTCCATCAAGGGAGCTCTCAGGCCATGAGGTACTTCCATGATTAAACACACGGTTTACCAGGCAAAGGACAGGGGACTAAAATCCCTACCTCCACCTGCTTTTTATATTTGTTTTTGAGACAGGGTCTCACTGTGTAGCCCAGGCTGGCTACGTATCGGCTGTCTTTCAACCTCATGACATTAGTTTTGTTACAGTTAGGTTCGTTGAGGTATGATTTACATATAAAGCAATTCAACTTTCTTTTAATTCACTTTTGACAAGCACAGCCACCACCACAGGCAGGTAAGATAGCCCATAAAATTCCCATCTGCCATTGGTAGTCACCCAGATCCTACTGACCTATTTCATGCTGTTTCCATAATGTCACAAGAATAGACTAAGACAGCAGAGGGTCTTCTGGAATTGGCTGCCATCATTGGCATAGAGTCTTTGGATCCATCTGGCTTGGGGTGTGGGGTGTTTGTCAGTAGTGTTTTCCTTTTTATTGTTGAGTAGGAGTCTGCTGTATGATGTACACAAGTTTGTTTCTGCATTCACCCCCAGAGGGATACGTGTGGGAGATTTTTTAGGTTTTGGAAGCTATAAATGAAGCTTCTGTAAATATCCATGTGTAGGTATTTGTGTGAAACAAACTTCCATGACTCTAGGGTAACTAACCAGGAATGGAATTTGCTGAGCACCTGATCAACTGCTCTCAGAAGCTGCCCAGATGTTTTTCACAGCGGCCTGTTTTGCATTCACCAGCAGGGATGAGAGTCATAGCTGCTAGGCCTCCCTGACAATCCTTGGCTTTTTTAGCTTTGGTTTGTTTCTTGAAGACATACTAACAGGTGTGCTGATATCTTGTGTTCACCATCATTGTCCTCACGGTAATGCTACTGTGCCAGCTGTACTTCCCACTACATCACTGGGGAGTGAGATGTGAACAGAGTCCTTACCACTCTAGCCTCCATCTCCCATCCCATTTTGATTTGGTTCTAACTGGTGAGGTTTTTTGAATGTGAAAGGTGGGGGGGGGAAAGGAAGTGCTCTTAGTTCCTGCACATGTTTTTGGAGAGATAATGGCTTGTCATTTTTTTTTTTTGAAAGCTCCAGGTGGAGGCCAGGTCTTGACTAATGGGAGGCAAGTGTGTCAGAATCTGCTGGTTTAGAATGGACAGGAAAACAGGTCACTGTGGGCACACATGGAAGTTGACCTGCTCTAGGGACTTCCCCAGTTCCAGGGCCTGGGGGTCATTGTCAGTGATGGAGGTGGCAAACCGGCACGGGTACCTGAAGCTTACAGTCTGGAAATGGATGGAATCACAGATGCTGGCCAGGAAGCGGGAGGGGATTTTAATGGCCCATTTTATCTCAACCACTCTGCATCTCCAGGCTCCTCTTGGCTGTGGAGTGAGGCCCAGGCTCCCCTCCAATCTCCGCCTTGGGTAGATTGTCATTTCACTATCTCTTTGCTCTGAATAGCTTTCCTCCAGAGTAGTGCTGAGAGGTGCCAAATCACAGCTCACAACCCGAAATTCCTACCTGTCTGCATGTCACTCAACAAAAAGTCCAGGATGAAAACAGTCCATCAGACTGTTTGTTTAGCAGCCAAACATCAGCAACTTGGCAGATTCCTTGGGTTCCAGATGTTGCCCTTCAATGTTGCAGCTGTATACAGGATGCCCTGGGTGAGCAGTTAAGGAGCAGAATTCCTCTGATGCTATATCTCTGTAGAGTGGGTGCAGTGGCGGGGAGGATGGGCTATGACACCCAGAGACCTGGGGACCCTTGGTTACTCCACCCTGATAGAGACCGCTTCCTTCCTTCCTTCCTTCCTTCCTTCCTTCCTTCCTTCCTTCCTTCCTTCCTTCCTTCCTTCCTTCCTTCCTTTCTCTTTCTCCCTTCCTCCTTCTCTATCCCCCTCCCTCCTTTCTTGCCCTCTCTCTCTCTTTCAGCCCTCTTTCTCTTTCTCTCTCTCTTACCCTCTTTCTCTCTTTCACTATAGACTTGTCATTTAACTCTCACCACACACAACCCATAGACCCTCTTCCTACTTGGGCCCACTCTCCTGCTCTTCTGTTGTCAGTGCATAAAGATGGCAGGTGGACCTGAGATCACCAGGACCATGTAGATGAGGAGAAACTGAGTCAGCTGAGACATCACAGTGGCCAGGCTGGTCCTGCCTATAACAGCTTCCCTGGTCTCTGTCCTCTGCCTCCACAGCTGCAGGAGAGCAGGGATGTTAGTCTGGCTGGCTCTGGATACGGTCTTGCCATGTGGACCCAGGCTGGAGAATCACATAGCCTGAGCCTCACCGGACTGGAAACAGCATGGCTGGCAGAGTCACATCTTTTCCTGGAGGCCCAGAACTCCTTAGCTGCCATCTGCAATTTTCCAAGCCTCTCTCTCTGCTCTGGTCCCAAGCAGGTCCTAGCTTATGCTCAGCCATCCCTGTTCAGGGAGCAATGGCTAGGTTGTCCACAGACCTGGGGTGGCTTCTGCTCCTGCCACCCATTGGGTATAGAACCCTGGACAAGTCACTCCTCTCGTCTTGTCTCAGTGCTGCCTGAAGATGAAGGCCAATAGTTTTCCTGCAGCTGAATAGTGGGATATGTGAAGAGGTATGGGTAAATGCTAAATCAAGCAGACGCTGAGCAAAGCTCATCCCCCAATACCATCGGGGACCTGTGCTGAGCGTCAACAGATCCCAGTAACATGTGTGGAGGAGGTTCTCTTACACCCCCATTGTATAGCTGAGGATACTGAGGCAGAGGTGGGCTTTGTCACTTGGTCAAAACCCATTATATTCAATGCTGAGTTGTCTGGATCCAGAGTCTGTTCTGTGATCCACACAGATTCCCTCCTATTGGAGTGGAAGCGGAGGAAGCAGAGGCCCAGAGTGCTATTTGTCTAAAGTTGCTGATTTGTGTGAAAATACACCCTGCACTTATATTCCTTTGGGGCGGACCAGCAGCAGGGAGAGGAGGTTGGCCTCGTGCAGGTTGGATGCTAACGTTTCTGAAAATTTGATCTTGTTCCTCATGGATTTTGCACCGTAATTTTGATTTAAAACTGTTGTACTATTATTTTTGGCATCATCACCTCATCTTGTGACCGAGGTGAGTGCCTTATTCTTGTCCTGGCCCCACTGAGACTTCCCCACGTCTCTTTTCGCTCTTGGTAAGAAGTAGCTTGGGGACACTTGGTCTAGACGCTTCTTGGTAATGATACTGGTTAAGAGTGGTTTCTTCTTGCTGGTCCCCACCCTGCCCTGGGAGGCTACTCCCTAGTTTTCCTTCCTTTTATAAGCAAAACTAAAGCAGGCACAGGTAAGGGACATCAGGGAGGAGGTAGTGGCCACAGCGTGATTTTTGAGTCAGATGACAGTTCCATGCAATTTCATGGATCCTCATTTGTGAGAAATTCTTGTTTTTAAAAATCTCTGTGTGTTCCAGAGAAGGCGAGCCTAGCGTTTCACTTCAACAAACTTGGCTTCTGCCACTTGAGGGGATGGGTCAACTTCTGATTTTTCACCTGCTTGTCCAACCACACGCACACTCACGGTGCATCTATGTTCAGACCTGATGCCTTAACACCTGTTTGTCTTGAACACAGGACACCTGAGCAAGTCCTGTCGTGGTGAGTACTGCCTGTAGGTGTGGCCACAAATGACTTTTATAGGAGAATGACAACATTTGGTTTGGCTGCAATAGCTACTGTGAATCAGTGGTTCCCGGCTGGACATGGCGTGGGCTCTGTTGGTGACAGGGATGACAGTTAGATTGGGACAGAGTGGCTTTCAGCATTTGAGGAAAAACCAAACTTGGAGTGGGCATTTTGGAGTGAGGTAAATGACTTGTTCTCCAGAGGGGCCTGGAGGGGGATGTGTGTACGTCTGGGGTTCTATCAGCACAGTTAATTCATTCATGGATTCATCTATTCTTTGATGCATTTAGTCAAGAGCAGTTTATTGAGCACCAACTTTGTGCTAGCCTCGGTGACAGGCACAATGCTCTGCCCTCACATTTAGAGCTAGTATTTGGTGGCTGTGTAGCTCTTGGGGGCAATGAAAGCCATAGGGGAGCGGCTGTGATCTCCTGCAAGGAACACAGGAAGCAAGAGCACACTGCAGTCTGACTCCAGAATAGCAGCTGTGGGGAGCGCTGAGGAGGAGATAGATCGAGTGCAACTCACATTGTAGCAAATCCACAGCCAAGACTGACAGGGGTGTGTCTGCTGTGCTTTTGTTGTCAAATCATCAGGGCTTAAAATAAATGGTATTAACTAAGGGGGTCCGACCTTTGTGATGGAGGGAGGACCATCACTGATATGCTGATTTAAGAGAGACTGCCTGGAAACATGGACCAAGAGCCTGAAAATCTGTTGAAATTTTGAGCTGTTATTTCCTTTTAAGAATTTAGGAAAGCGTTTTGGTCTGTTATTTAATCCTGAGTAGATGATAAGACTTAGGCAGGAGGACTGTCATTACAGTATTGCTAATGACAGTGAATGTCGGAAACCTTTTACACGCCTAAGTGCATGGGGTTATTAAATAAATGACCAATGTTATTCCATGGTCACCATGGAGTCATTAACAAAGGCTCTGAAGATCTTAAAAGTGGAAAGCATTCATCATGCGTTACTGTGACAACAGGGAAAGTTATGAAGCAGTTCATAAGAGAAATGGGGCAAGAGAAGATATTTACAATAGTTAACACCATCGAGACCAGCTTCTGGAAAATACTCTTGTAAAGCCCCAAGAACAGGAAAGCAAGGAAGAACGAGGAAAGGTCTAAGTAGTCAGCTCACAGGGGAGGAGCCTGAAGGCCACAGCCACACAAGAGGTGCTTATGCTCAGTAATTTAGGGACATGTACAATGAGCGGTCACTGAACTTCAATTGGATTGGCACACTTTAAAGAGTGGGTGATACCAATCCAAGGTGGCAGTGAAGTGACAGAGTGGTCTTTGGATGCCTGTTGGAGGGAATGTGGTCAGTGTCAGCTTTCTGAGACATGCTGGTTAGTGGTCCCTGGTTGGATGGAGTTGGCCCAGGTTGTTGCCTTAGGTCTGCTGCTCTTGGGAACACACCCAGAGCCAGCCACATGCAGCCCCACGAGGGGCCTCATGGGAATGTCCCTCCTGAAGTTGTGGGTAATCAAGCTGTTTGTCCCTGGGAGAGCAAACAAGTAAGTGGGCACATGTCACCCATGTTGGAGCACAGGCAGCAGTTAGAGGATAGGGACTTGACAAGACACAGCCATGTGGTCAGGTCTGAAGACATCACGCTGAGTGGATGTCTGACGCCAAAACCATGCAGAGGTCATCGGTAGCTTGAAATGCAGGTGTACAGCAATCAGGTGCCATGGGTCACACATCAGAAGGGCTCACATGGATGGGACAACACCCACTGGGCAGGTAGGGAGGGCTGGTGGAGGGGAAGGGAAATAGAAGGAACAAACTAGCCAATGAGCAAGGCCAGAGGAGCCCGCCCAGATTGGGAAGATCCTAAGGAGTGTGGGCCACTCCACTGGCTGCTCCAGTGGTCGGCCCCAAAGGGAAAGGAGTAAAACCCCAGGAGCCTCCAGCCAACAAAAGCAAAGCATAAATAAAACGTTTGCTTCAGCGACACCAGGAGCATGTTCTGACCAGACTGCATAGTCGTAGGTGCTGCAGGAATGCCTGCAAGTATTTTTCTGGGTACGGGCAAGTTTTATATTCTTTCTGCTCTTTGGTGCCTTTCTGATTTTTGACAGTGAATGGACAAGGTTTTTTATAATAAGAAAGTGATTTCTGATCACATTTTATACTGTTTCGTAATATGCTTTTCTATGTGCAGTGGAATCATTGTTATCCATATAATTTTTAATCAGCTTTGAAATGGAATTTGTGTACATAAAACACATCTGGGTCAGTCAGCTCTGATACCTGAGATAAGTGAACTTAGAGGAGAGGGTGGCTTTGGCTCTCACTTTTGGAGACCTTAGTCCATGATCAGCAAGCCCTGTCACGTCAGACCTGTGGCAGTATGTGTGGCATAGGAGGCCTGCTCACTTCCTGGTCCAAAAAATTGCAAAAGGCCACAACCCCACATTCCCCTTCTAGGGCACGCCTCCAATGACCTAAGACCTCCCACTAGGCCCCACTTCCTCAAGACGCCATGCTGAGGATAAGCCTTTAACACATGGGGGACACCCCAGATCCAAATCACAGCAGCGCCCATCTTAAGGCACATTTCATGAATTTTACCAAACATATACACGCAGGTAATATCACCACCATCAACAGCACACATTTTCATAGCCACAAAAATTCCATTATGATGGCTCCTGGTAAACTCCTCCTCCCTTCTCAGTCTTGAGTGGCCACTGATCTGTTTTCTTTCAGTAGCGATTATGTGTACTTGTTTTTGAGTGTTGCATGAATGCACTCATTCAGTTGTCCTGTTCTGTATCATGATTTTTCTTTTTTGGCAGTACTAGGGTTTGAACCCAAGGCCTCACACTTGCTAAACAGGAGCTCTACCACTTGAGCCACTTGGCAAGCTGTACAATGATTCTTTAATTTAACATAATGTTTTGAGAGTTGTGTGTTTGTCAGTAGTTCATTCCTTTTTATGGCTGTGTAGTATTCCATTGCATGGATATACCACAATTTGTTTATTCATTCAAAAAAATGAGGAGAAGAAAATGGTTTCTGGAAATGTCATCTGAAAGTAAGTAGCATTTGTGATCAAAGAGAGTTTAGGCACAGAGGTATATGCACATAGAAATTGAGAAAGTTAGTAGGGAATGGTTAGCCTTATTACGTGACATAGGGCTAAGTCCCAGCCTCACTTGCAAAAAGCCTGATGTACCTCATCGCTGCTGTAGCCAAGAGCAAAGGACCTGTCTCTGTGGGTCCCTCTGTCTGGTCCCCACCCTGTGATTGCTGGATGTTGGCCAGACTCGAGGATGGATTCCTACAGGACAATAGTGAGTTTGGGAGGGCTTCTTGCAGGGAGACTGGACATTGTGGTCTCTGTGTAGAGTTATTGTACTCCAGGCAAACAACCACAAACCTTTGATATGCTGTGCCAGTCACTATGCACTTAAAACAATTGACAGTAAAGAGTCACGGACACAGCAAAAGTACCTTCTGGAGATTCCTCTCAGGTGAACTGGCCTTTGGTTGTGTTCACCTCATAGTTTCTTATTCTTTTTTCCCCTCCTTTTATTGTATCGTTTTTACATTTACTTACACGCGTACACATTGTTTGTACCACTTCCCCCTAGTTTCTTGTTCTTGTGGCAGCTGACTTGAGGGTCCCAGCGGTGTAACTTGTTCCTGCATGCACTTACAGAGGGCGCTGTGAACTCCCTATTTAAAGGATTGTTTTGAGGACAAAGTCCTCTAAAAATACTGAGTGTGAACCAAATAATGCCGAGGATGAAGACTGTGTCTTTTCAGACCACAGTAGGAGGAAGTTATGATTCAGCTATCGATAACATGCCTTTAGGAAAAGTTCTGAAAATTCAGTGATGGTGGTGCACAGTACTGCGAAAATTCTTAATGCTGCTTAATTCCGTACTGAAAAATGGTAACCGTGACATCTCTATAAAATCACTACTTAAAAAATTTATAATGTGACATACCCCAAACCATTGAGTTATATAGTTGAGTTATAGAGCCTTAAACAAGTGCATTGTGTGTCCTATGAATCATATCTTAGATATTAAAAAAATTTTTTAGAAGAATCACATGCCTTTAAAACTACTCAGCCTCTTAAAAGGGGGCAGCCTGAGCTCATAAAGAAACCAGGCTTCAATGTTCTCCCTCATATGTGGACATTAGATCAAGGGCAAACACAACAAGGGGATTGGACTATGAGCACATGATAAAAGCGAGAGCACATAAGGGAGGGGTGAGGATAGGTAAGACACCTAAAAAACTAGGTAGCATTTGTTGCCCTTAATGCAGAGAAACTAAAGCAGATACCTTAAAGCAACTGAGGCCAATAGGAAAAGGGGACCAGGAACTAGAGAAAAGGTTAGATCAAAAAGAATTAACCTAGAAGGTAACACCCACGCACAGGAAATCAATGCGAGTCAATGCCCTGTATAGCTATCCTTATCTCAACCAGCAAAACCCCTTGTTCCTTCCTATTATTGCTTATACTCTCTCTACAACAAAATTAGAGATAAGGGCAAAATAGTTTCTGCTGGGTATCGAGGGGGGGGAGCGGGAGGGGGTGGAGTGGGTGGTAAGGGAGGGGGTGGGGGCAGGGGGGAGAAATGAACCAAGCCTTGTATGCACATATGAATAATAAAAAAAAAAAGAAAGAAAAAAAAATAAAATCTGCATTAACCTAAAAAAAAAATAAAAGCAATCAGAAGATCTGAAAAAAAAAAAAAAGAAACCAGGCTTCAGTATTAAAGGTTTGCATGTCAAGTTAATGTCTAGTTACCTGTTTATACCTTGGCCCTGTTGCTTCTTACCTACAGGGAATCCAGAAGCTGTCTCTGTGTTGCCATAAGAGAGACTGCGTAACGAGCCCAGCACAGCGCCTGGTACTTGCTAGATTGTCAATTCCTGTTAATCACGTCTAAATCTGAGTGTCTTTTTCAAAAGCCTTCCTTCTTTTAGTCAGTTTCAGATCTCAGGAGACCCATCTTCCACAGGAACTGAACTGAATCTGGAAGTGACGGCAGGAGTTTCATTTTCACTTGTCTGTTCTGAATTCAGATCTGCCTTGCCAAGCATGGAGGCTGAAGACAGACCCGGGGAGCCAGGTTCCAAAAATGAAGACCAGCCCACTGCTGGGCAGCCAGGTATCCCACTAGGAGGGCTGTCCCCCGGTCCCACTGCCCTCTGGGACATGCTGGAAACGAAGTTTCTGGAATATCAGCAGTTGACCCACCAGAACCCAGATGAACATCGAAAGAGTCTGTTGAGTCTTCTCCCCCTGTTTTTAAAGGTCAGAATCTTTTTTGAAAGCTTTAATTGTTTTAATAACTACATATTTAAGGTGTGCAGTCTATGCCATATACGCATAGAATGGGTGATGATCAAATCAGGGTTCAGCAGATCATCACTTCAACCGTTTATCATTTCTTCTATGTATTTGGATATACACTTTGCAATGCTGTTAACCATTGTCACCCCACTGCTCTTATTTCTTGTTTACTGTTCTTATTTTTGGAACTGTACGAGCCCGAGATGCTTTGGGACACTCCAGGATGACTGGAAACTGCAGTGGTAGTTTTAGTATCAACACAAGTGACCTCTGATTGGCTCCAAAAGAAATGTTCTAGTCCATTCATGCTTCTGCAGTAAAATCCCATACACAGTATGGTTTATAAATAACATGAAAATCGGATTTCCAATTTCTCCAGAAGTTTGGTAGGTGTGAGAATAGCAACAACTGGGTGGGAAGAGGGGACTGCTAGGTACCCCTTCTAGATAGAAGAGGCTCTCAGTCTCTCTCAGATTATGGAGCCCCCCACTCTAACATTTCCCCCAAACTGTACGTTCCTTTTACATCACCTCACCCTACAGGCACCTGCACTTGCAAGCCCATGTATAGCACCTGTTATCACTGAGCCTTGATATTCACCCACGATGATTCCCAAACCCTGTCCGAGTGATTGGAGGCATCAATTGTCCTGTTTTTGAGCATACAGGCCTTCCAGTTAAACAGAGCAGGGCTCAAACCCTGGTTCTGTTCCTGACTAGCTGAGTATCCTTGAGCAAGTTACTCAGTATTGCTGAACCTCCTTTTCCTTCTCTGTAAACTGAAATCGGTACCATTCTGCTGGGAGACTGAGGGTGAGATGTGATGATGACTGTCGTGTCCTCAGCACATGGAAAAACAGCACAGTCTGTCCTACCTCCCCATCAGCCCCCAGGATACACTTGTGCCTAAAGGGTCAGCGTTCTGCGTCCACCATGCCCAAACTGCTGATGTAACTGTTTCTCTGTGGATCCTTGGAGCCTCCTCTGAGGGACCCCGAAGAGTCAGAGTGTTGCAGACTTCTCATCATTTTTGATATTCTTTTTGTTTTAAGTCTTACAATGACCATAAATATGTTCTTTCTATTAAGCTCTGACAAATAAAACCCTGCCAGAGCCAGAGTCAGAGCCTGCAGCCTTCTTAAGTAAGAGTTGGTGGCAGAAAGGAATATGGGGGAGCATGGAGGCTTTTCTCAGATAAAATTTGAGCTGTGCCTAAGGCCTGAGAACATGTGTGGGGATGTCGGCCTTTGTACCAGCAGTCAAGCTTGTGACCATTGTGTCCTGAATTTTATAACTGTAAAACACTGTTCTTAAGGGTGTCTATAAAGGGCCCCCTTGGAAATATCAGATTTAAAAAATTATGCCATTTCCTATGATATGAAGCTGTTGAAGTCAAAGCCTTATGCGTGCATTGGTCACCATGGAAACTACACCCCATTTGGGATTTGAAACTCCTGAGTGCATATGAAAGGGTCCTGAATTTCTTTGCTCAATGGACTCGACTGTCTGTACTTGATTCTTTTCACTTTGGGCCCAAGGGGAAATGAAATGATCTGGAATGTTCTTTGAACTAAGGCAATGCACACAAGAGATTTTGAATGGTTAGCTCTGCTTGCAAAGGAGTGGGTTCCTGAGGTGTGGGGTTCTGCTGAACCAGACCAGCCTCTTCACCACTCAGACCCAACACAGAAGGGGTGGCCCAGGTGTAGCCAGGGCTTGGATGACAGCCATGCATGCCCCACCTCAGTGATCATCATCTGCTTCAACCCAGACAGTCTTGACATTTGATCCTGGTCTTGGCTTCTGTAATAGACTCTCTGAGGGCTGCTGTTTTTGGCGTCTTCTTTTCTGCCTGGTTTTCTCTCATATCTGATTGCCCCAAACACAGTGGGAGAGAGCTTTCCCCTATCCCTATCACTGTGCACACATAACTGCAGTAGCTGGTAGGCCGGTGAGGAGGGAAGCTGGGCTTGTTCCATGTAAAGTTTCAGCCCATTGCTGCTGAGCTGAAGAATGACACTGGTGTTGCTAACCCACTCAAGAGTTTAGCTACTGTCTTGGCAACATGAAAGCCCAGTGGAATCTCAGGGACTTGGAACCCCAACAGGGAGCTTCCTGGAGGGCTAAGTCAGAAATCCAGTTCTCACCTAGGACCACAGGCTCTCCTCTGCATCCAGAGCTCAGCCCTTCTCTTGTAGGTCAAAGGGGTTCTTAACCAGGACAAGTTGAGCAGTGTCTCAATACAGATCTAGGGCCAGGTGCCCCTAATTTTACCTGCCCACCTTCTTTCTTTCTTTTTGGTGGTACTAGTGTACCAGGGCCTCATGCTTGCTAGGCAGGTGCTACCACTTGAGTCATGCCTCTAACCCTTTTTTGCTTCAGTTATTTTTTAGGTAGGTCTTGAGTTTTTACCCAGAGCTGGCCTCAGAGTGTGATCTTTCTACCTACACTTCCTGCATATCTGGGATTATAGGGATGAGCCACTGTGCCTGCCTTTTCTTTTCTTTTCTTTCTTTCTTTTTTAATGCTACCTTATTCTGTCTTTGACCAGTTCTACCCAAAGTGTATATGATGGTCACTGACTTATGATGGTTTCACTTAAGATTTTTCAATTTTATGATGGTGTAAAAGTAATACACATTTAGTAGAAACTGGGCTTTGAATTAAAAATTTGATCTCTTCCTGGACTACTGGTATGTGGTACAATCCTCTCTCACAATGCTGGTAGGATCAGTGAGCCACAGTTGCCAGTCACACATGCGATCATCAGCTCAACAGCTGAGGCTCCATGGTGTGTGGTGTTGCTAAGAAAGGGTGCTTGGTAGGTGAGGTGTATTTAATGCATTTCCCACTCACAGTGTTTCCACCTGAGGATGGGTTTATTGGGCTGAAAGCATCGAGGAGCACATGTAACAGAAAGGAAATGAACTAGGGCAAGCCTATGCCCTGGGCTCAAATGGTAAGCAAGGGGCAGAGCTAAGACTTAAATGTAGGCTCTCTCATGCCCAGATGGGCAGTTGCTGTCACTAATGATCACAGGTAATATTGAACAACCTCTCAGGCATTTTAAAATTTAATTTAATTTACATTTTGGTGGTATTGGGGTTTGAACTCAGGGCCTCATGCTTGCTAGGCAGGCGCTCTTACTGCTTGAGCTACTCTACCAGCCTTCTAACCAGGCATTTTGTTGAATGTTTACAAGCCCTTACAATAACCCCAGTGAAGTAGATGCTATTTGTATCTCAGCTTTAGAAATGAGGAAAGAGAGGCTGGCAGATGTTGAGTAACTTGGCTAATGTCACCCAGTTTTTAGCTGGGAGTGGAACCTAACTTGAGAATTCTGCCTGGCTCTGTGTTATTAACCACTGGGCTTCTCTTCTCAGTGCGGGGTGTGTAGGATGGGGTATAATCTGCTTTCTCGTTCCTTGTCCCATGACTCACTGGACAATGACTTTGCCAGGCTAGGGCTTTACTAGTCCCTTGGGCACAAAAATATTGTCACCCCCTGCACACATGATGTCTGCACAGCTGACTCTAGGGAAGCGGGGTTATTGCATCACACAGGAAACAACACAGGCCAATGACTTCTTAGGGAAGAAGATAGACTCTTGTTCTTTGCCCGCCAAGGTTCTTAGCTTGGCCTTTGGTCTTTTTAGAGCTTTTCCCATTATAGGAGCTCATTCTGAGAGAAGCAGGCAAGGCCTCTGGCAGGCACTGGCAGGTTCTGGGTGTTGGGTGAGTTTGCTTTGGTGGACAGGAATCAGGTCAAGGCCTCACGTTGCAGAGAGCTAGAGCTACAGAATTCCTTGTTGAAGATTGTTCTTAGAATCTGTGCTTTGAGTGAAAGCAGGAAGCAAGATAGAGAACGTCCAGAAATTGGTGTAAAATTCTTCATTGTATGGGACAGGCCACCCAGGCAGCAGGACCACATTGGAGAAAAGAGAAATCTGTGGATGTGAAGATTAGTGATGTGGCCAGTGGGTCCACACTCCTCCAAGAGAGATGAGGTCTGTGTTCCTTTTCCTCGGATGTAGATGGATTTTGATGTCTTGGCTAACGGAATGGCAGAAGTGTCATTTCTAAACACAGGACTTAGCAGCCTTATGCTGCTTCTTCTTGTCACTTGGAATGTTCAGTCTTAGAACCTTTCTGGTCTGCAGTAAGGAACTTCTGATAGCTCTTAGTAAAGGCCCATGTGTTGACAGCCAGCACTGATTTGACACTCATGTCAGTGCACCATCTTGAAAGTGAATTTGTTAGCCCCGATTATCTGCCCAAGCTGAGAGGAGCAGAGAAAAAAACTCTCTCTCTGGTGTGCCCACTCTTAGGCTAACTACCTAGCCAATGGTGCAGAGTTTATGTCATTGAATGTGGTTAACCAGAGGTGGATATAACTGACAATTGAAGAAAGCTCAGCCCCATTAAACATAATAGCAAAGATGACCATAAATTATTTTCAAGTGTGATGTCCAGAGGTGGTACTAAGGGTAAATACCCTTCCTTGTTCCCTCCTGACTCTCCTCCACCTTGCACAGGGGCCAGGAATGTGGTTTATTTCCATCTCCAGGAATAACATTATTGTTGTTTAAGCAAAGCTTTGATGTAGTGCTTTTTTTTGGGTTAATTTATAAAGAATATATCCACCATGTCACACTAACAAGGAAACGTCATGTAAAGTCTCAGAAATGGCTGGAGCTCACTTAAAGACAAAATCCCCCAAACTGTGCAGAAAGGGAGTAACAGTAGAATTGTGGTTAGGCTGGAAAACCAAGCAGGTGCTTTACCATTTGGAAGCTGGGGTTTTCCTTCATCTTCTCAAGATTCCTTGTTTCCCTTGGAGACCAAAGCACCATTTTCTTTTTCCTTCTTCCACAAGAGCAGACAGCCACAAAGGCATGATGGTGCAGCTTCGATAATGTTAGTAAATATAAGTTTTTAAAAATATTGAGCAATATTCTCCCAGCATGCAAGTCCCAGTTTGGGGAAAAGTGAGGCCCTTTTGGAAGCTGCTTTAACTCTTTGAGGTCTCCACGGCACCATTCAGTGGGTGATTGGCTCTGAGCACCAAATAGCACCCGGGTGGCTGGAAAGAGTTAAAGCAGCTCCAGAAAGAAGGAGCCTGAGCCTGGGGAGAGGTGCTCCAGTACAATTACTGCTCAACTCACAGCGGCCCAGTTTGCTTTATTGTGGCAGGCCTCTGAGTCCCAGGGCCCCCGAGATGGTACAGATGCTTCTGAGTCAACTGCCTGCAAATTGGTCTTTGAAGGGTTTGCCTGGACAGGAGGAGGTGTGGGGACTTGTTATGAAGACTTCCTAGCAGAGCAGTGGTCCTGGGGAGGAAACGCATTTTACCCCAGAAATTCAAGCCCATGAAATCGACTTTCCCTTTCCAGCATTACCATGTCAGCATGGCTGCTGGTTCCCAGGTGTCTACATTTCATAGACATACAAATGATGTTCCATTTATGTGAACTAATTTAACTATTTATTTATTTTTGGGAGGAACTTGTAGTTTTTTTGGTTTTTGGTGGCACTGGGGTTTGAACTCAGGGCTTCATGGTTGCTAGGAAGGTGCTCTACCACTGGAGTCACACCACCAGGCTTTTTTTTTTTTTGCCCTTGTTAATTTTGAGATAAGGTCTCACTTTATGCCCAGGCTAACTTGGACTGTCATCTTCCTATTTATGCTTTCCCACACAGCTGGGATGACAGGCAGGTACCACCATGCCCACTGGTTGAGATGGGGTCTCAAAGGCTTTTTGCCCCATCTAGCATTGAAATGCAATTCTCCTGATCTCAGACTCTGGAGGAGCTAGGATTACAGGTGTGAGTCACTGTGCCCGACTAATCATTCAACTCTTGACACTGCCACTTAACAAATTCTTTGTTTTGTTTTTGTTTTTCAAATTTAAATGCATATTTTAATTAATACATTTGTTAATATTTCCCTTTGGGCATAACTGTAAAAAGATTGATCTTGCTGTGGGGTGACAAAGAAAAGAAGATTCTCCTGAGCAAATTAGACATGCCACCAATGGTGACAATTGGGATGGTGGCCAAAATGTAGCTCAGCCAGGACATGTTCTCATTTGTGTTTAGCCTCCTACTCAGCCTCAGTTTGTGCAAAATGGGCATTGCAATAGAGCCAACCTCAAAGACGATGTGAGGAGGTAATGTGGGTGAGTGGAACCCAGCACCTGGCACAGACCAGCCTGCCCCACCCACAGTCGGCCATTGCTCCTGTGTGTTGGGGTTCATGAGCGCTTTCCTCACTTGCTAAATATTTGTCAAAGGTTTACCGTCTACCTAGTAACAGTCATCAGCATTTTTTTTTAGCAAAGTTCCAATGTGTTTTTTTTTCATTTACAAAAGGAAGTGTCAAATATGTCCACTTATAGGATAGAAAACAACAAAAATTCAGACCCATCCAAACCTTTGCACAAAACGTAACACATGAATATCTACTACCTAGAATATAAGAATTTAAACATTTCAGATAAATCAAAACCCCCATAGGCAAAGTCTAGAACCCATTCTTGCAGGGTAACCCATATACCAAATTTAGGGTATACCATTCTTCTGTGTGAATGCATACTTTAATTATATACATATGCACACATCCATTAGTAATATACACTGTAAGATATTTTGTAGACTCACACTGTAGCATGTTTTTACAATTTGTCTTTTTAAACTCAAGATTCCGTTTCTGGGCTTTATCCATGTTGATACTTTTGGGTCTATATTTTTTCGTGTTATATAATATTCCATCATATAAATATGCTACAAACCATTTATTGTCCAATTGATACATATTATGTTTCCCCCAGTTTTATCACAATCACACCTAAATATTTCTTGTCCACCTTGTGCACCAGCATTCTCTAGGAGTGGGATTGGGGTTGTAGGTGAGCCCTGTCAGCTGTACTAGATTTGGTTTTGCATACACCCCGAGAGGGGCTTTTGTAGGTTACACTCCATCAGTGGAGTGGGGGGGTCCTGTTGGTATTATCATTTTGCCTGTGGCTTAATTTTCATTTTCCTAATCATTAGTTATTTGCTATTTATTTTACCTTTTATAATTATGCATTGTTTCATTTTGAAAATCAGGTTGTTTTTCTTATTGATTTGCAGAAGTCTGAATACTAATCCTTTGTCAGTTAGATGCATCCCAAATATTTTTTCCCAGTCTATGTCTTGCTTATTCACAATTTGTGGTCTTTTTTAGGAAAGATTTTTAGATGCTAAATCAAAAAAAAACATTAAAATGGGTTACCCTTGAGATTTTCATACTTTCCTAACCTTTTCTGGATGGATGGGTTCAGCTCAAAGAAAAGTCCAGCGAGGCTTTGGTGCAGGAATTTAACTGACTACTGTGGTCGCTGAGGCCACTGGGTGCTGGGAATTAGCCCTCTCCCCTGCTGTGGGATCTGGAGATTCACCTGGAAGTCAGGTCAGGGTGTGTGTGGCCGAGGGCAGTCACCTCACCCTGAGCACTGACCTGGGACAAGCCCTCCTCATGCCAGGGCTGGTCCTCCCAGCTGAGGACAGCACGTGGAACACAGAGAAGACATCTGCCTGATGAACAGCAGGCCTGCAGGCAGGATTACTGGGAGCAGGTGCTGAAAAGGGTCTGGTGCTCCAACAAGCATTTGAAAAGTCATGACTTCCCCTAAATAGTACCCTAAATAAAAACGGGGAAAAGTCCACCAAAGAAGATCAAAATAGGACTAGGATAGATAGAAAACAACAACAGGGTGAATTCAGCTATGATAGATTTGCTATATTGTAAGAACTTTTGTAAATTCAACATTGTACAATAAAAAAATAAAAAGAAAACAATGCCACCAACCTGGCCTAGGGAAAGAATTTCCTAAGCCTAGGACTAAAGCCAAAAAAAATAGATTGAGAAATTTGATTTTGTATGAATTTCAGATTTCTCTATAGTCACACCAAATTTAAACTTGCAAACTTGAAATAATTGCAGCTGTATTATAGACCAAAGGTTTTTGCATTTTAATGTATAAATAGCTCTTTTAAATAAACAAGAAAGTAACGAAGACCCTTTCAGAGTAATAGGTTAAGAATAAAAACAGGCAATTCAAGAAGCTGGAAAAGCATTTATTCACTGTAGTCATCAAAAGACTGCAACTGAGATGAGATGTTTTTCTTTCACTAACTGAACAAGCAGTGCAGCTGCTCTATGTGGACCTGGATGTAAAAAAGCCATGGAGCCCATGGCATGTACTGTAGTAAAGTCTGTGCAGACAGCAGACTCGTGATGTGTACCAAAGCATCAATGAAAGGACATTCTTTAACCTGCAAACCAACTTTTTAGAATTTATTTGAAGGAAATACTTGAACAACCAACACTAAGATACATGTGTAAGATTTGAAAATTGTGCCCTGTGGTTTGGATGTGGTTTAAGTGTGACCCCAATGGGCCCCCGGTGTGGTGATGTTGAGGTGGTGAGACCTGTAAGAGGTGGAGCCTACTGGAAAGTCATTAGCTCATGGGAACATCACCCTGGGAAGTGATTAGGGCTGCTGTCTTAGGGTGAGTTCTCACAAAAACAAATTGTCATAAAGCAATTCACCCCATGTGCCTGGCCCCTTCTGCACATGGTTGTATCTGTTTCTACTTCTCTGCCATGTTGTATCACAGCCGAGAGGCCCTCACCAGAGGTCAAACAAATGAGGCCACCTGATCTTGGATTTTCAGCCTCCAAAACTATAGGTGGAATAAACTTCTTTTCTATATAAAGTACCAGCTTCAGGCATTTTTGTTGTAGCAACAGAACAGAACTAAGATACTGTATGAGAAGAAGTAGTGAGACAGCTGATTGGGGTTAGGAAGATGAGAGAGCAACCTAGAGAATCACTCAGGATTTGTAGCGGGCAACTGGGCACTTGGCAGGGCTGTTTCCTGACATGTGCAGTAGGTCTTGGAGCAGGTGATAGATTAGGTCCCGTGTGTTTAACATTTCAGGATCGTGGATCCAGTGGGAGATGTCCAGGCCAATGGCCTGTGTGGGTCTGGAGCTCAGTGGGAAGCTGAAGGATTTTAGGCACTGGTGTGAATGTCAATGTCATGGTTGGAGACTGCAGCAGGGGGTGATGGGGGCTTTGGACACACCTGGCTTGGGCTGCCAGGAGGGAGGCCAGGTTCTCATGCTGACCCCTCTGATGGAATCCTGTTTGTCACACGCCAGGCCTGGGAGCACTCTGTGGGCATCATCTGCTTTCCCAGTCTGCAAAGGCTGGCAGAAGATGTTTCAGACCAGCTTGCCCAGGAAATACAGAAGGCGCTTGCCGGGAAGCCTGCAGGTAAGAGGGAGGAGCTGGAGCACCTGCAGAGCAGAGCTGCAGAGGCCATCCCTGCTGCTCCCTCCCCTGCCTGGAGCAGCAGTGTTGGCCTCTGAGTGGCTGGACACAGGGACAGGCACAGACAGGGGCTGGAAGTCTGCTGCTTCTGGGACCTGGACACTCACAGACACACACACAGTCACACTACACACTGCCCACACAGACACATGCGGCCACAATACACACTGCACACACAGACACATGCAGCCATATTGTGCACTGTACACACACCAGACACACATGGTCATAATGCACAGCACACACACAAACACATGCAGTTATGCTACTCACCTCACACAGACACATACAGTCACGATAGACATTGGTCACACTACGCACTACATACATAGATGTAAACAATGACATTACACATGGCCTACACACTGTCATGCTCCATTGTACACATAGACACACAGAGTCACACTACACACACTGAAATGCTACATACCCCCCTGATTATCCCAAATGCACTGCACACAGACACAGAAAGTCATGCTATACACATTCATTCATGAAGTGACACTGCACACAGCTCGCACACACATATGGAGTCACAGTATGCATACTGCCCATGCAGACATATGTAATCATGCTACACACTGCACATGTGGACACGCAGCCACATGCAATCATGTTACACACTGCACATGGATGTAGAGTCATACTACACACTCAGCACACACAAAAACACTCTACGCTGCACACACAGATACATACGGTCATCTACACACACTGCATACACAGACATACACGTGACACACACACATAGACACTACTCATGGATATTACACACCAACACACACTGCACACAAATGCAGAGACATATTCCTCACAAAGACACACAGATATGCACACACGTCACAAATACAGAGATGCACGAACACACACACACAGTGAGGACAGGGTCTTGGAGAGGATGTGCTAGGGCTGGGGGTGCACCTGTGGGTCAGTGGGTGCTGGTCCAGAGAAGCCAAAGGCCAGAGCCTGTATTGTTTTGGGGTCTCCTGCCTCGCTTTTTCCAGCCATGTGAGCTGGACCTTGGAGGGCAACTGCACCATCGCTGCAGCTGGTGGCTGAGGGGCAGGAGGGAATTCCAGGTGACAGGAAGAGTCTGAGCAGGGTGTGCTTTGCAGTGATTCCTGCCGTGTAAGTGGCTGTATGGTGCAGGACATGGGGTGAAGAATCTGGATTGTGGGGAGTCCATTAGCTGAGGAGCCCTGCCACTCACTTGGCAGCAGGGCGTCATTGATGGTTACTAAATGGGGATGGTGGCGAGATCAAGGCTGTTGTCCAAAGGGATTAATCTGGCAGAGTTTAAATGTTTGCCATAGACTCAAATGGCCTTGGGGTTCATGGGCAGGAGGCCAGAGCCTGCACAGGTGCTCAGTCATATCTCATGGGGACTGGAGACTCTGGATGGGAGGAAGCTGGCAAGCCAGATGCTCCACCGACCTGCTGCTGACATTTTCTTGCAGAACAAGCTCGGGCAGCAGCAGGGCAGTTGCTGCAGTGGAAGGGGGACTTGGATCAGGATGGCTACCTGCTCCTGAAGTCGGTGTATGTGCTCACAGGGACAGACTTGGTGAGTTTCAGGCCCATGGCCTGTGCCTGGAGCTGCCCTTCAACCATGGGCAGGGAGAAGTCCTCAGAGGGGCAGCATGGCCCCTTTTCAGGAAACTGATTGACTCTTTTTCCCCTATGATGGTACACTTTGACCTCAGGATCTGAAATTCAGTTTTGAACCTCACTCTTTTCAGTTGACAAGCTGTGTGTAACTGTAGGCAAATGATATCACTCAGTTATGCTTCTGATTTTAGAATTGGGGCTAATCACATCTCTCCTCCAGGGATTAATATGAGGATATCAGCAGCTGATGGTTACTGACCATTGCCTACACTGGGGCAAGGCTGGGTGTATCCCATGCCTGGTGCCAGCAAATCCTTCCAAGGACCCTGAGTTAAATGGGGATACCATGGGAGTGATGAGAAAACAGGGTCACCTGGGCATAACTCCAGCCATCTAACTTCAGAGCCCCTGCTCTGAGTCACGGTACATACCCCATACTGTGAACTTGGCAGGAGGCCGCAGGGTGGCCATTGCCCCCAGTGCATGGGACATGCAGGTAGTGGGCGGGAGTTTGGATTCAAGCATGGAGCTGGGATAGCAAGGCAGGCAGTGTTGTGTAGGGTGGGCAGCAGCTGATCTCAGATGTTAACTGTAGGAGGGACTCCTGACTTTTCCTCAGAATAATTGATCTGGACCACCACAGGCATGGTGCCTGGAAGCCCAGAGCAAAGGCTTGTCTGCCCCTGAAGAGGACCTCTCTGCAGTCTGAGTGGGGACAAGTCCACCTAAGGGCTGGTTATCCACAGGAGCAGTGGGCCCCACTGTGAGGAAAGCAAGAGCAGCTGGCAGTGAAACCTGTGCAGCCCAGAGAGGCCAGGGACAGCCTCCCCAAATGGGTCAAATAAAGGGGGAAGGAGGACATTATCTTGCCTTGAAACAGCCATCCTAAGTGGTCCCATGATTGCCTGCATTTTATATTTGAAAATTTAGGGAGACTTCTCTGCAGCGCCCACGGCTGTGGGAGCCCGGCGTGGACTGGGGCTCTGGGGCTGAGCTGCCTCTGACATGGGTCACATGTGCTCTTCCTTTGCAGGAAACGCTGGGCAGAGTGGCAGAGTCCGGGCTTCCAGCCCTGCTTCTCCAGTGCCTTTACCTCTTCTTTGCCTTTCCTCTGGAGAAGGATGAACTTTTAGAGAGTGATGTTCAAGGTCAGAGGATGTTTGTGCAGGTGAGTGGGAGCAGAAGCCTGACTTCCCTACACCACGACCTTCCCCACACCACAACCTTCCAGGACCAGACTCTCTGATTCTTTTGGGAGAAGCTTTTGCCTTTGTCAACCCTAATTCCCAAGCTCCTCTGTCCTCCTGAGGGCCCGACTCACCCTCTGCCCCAAGCTCTGCAGTGTCTGGGTGGCTGGAAAATGATTTTTCTCTTTTGCTCTTCACCTCCCGGCTTCTGCATTGCTATGTAGATACCTGGTTCTCTATGCTCTCCTAGAAGATGGGCTCCTCCTCTCTGCCTCCCTGGCTCCTCCTCCAGTCTGCATTCATGGATCCTACCATCCTCCCTGGCATGGGAACCTCTTTCTCTGGCCCCTTCCCTGCTTACAGCAAGTGTGCTCTGCTGGACTCACAAAACAGTAGCCAACATTTTCAAAGTACAGTCACATACCACTTGATAGGAACATTCTGAGAAAAGCATCCTTATGGGATTTTGTTGTGTGAATATCATAGACTGCACTGATACAAACCTAGATGGTACAAGTCAGCCACTCAACATGGCCTCTTGAACATACTATTTCATAGTAAACTGCTTTTTTATGTAGAAAGAGTGTGCTCTGAAATAATGACAAATACATAGTGTATCAAGTACATAAGCCAGCAACACAGTTGTTTATCATTATCTAATATTACGTACTGCACAAAATTACTTTTCATTTGCGGTTCCAGGGATTTGAACTCAGGGCTTTGTGCTTACTACGAAAGTGCTCTACCACTTGAGTTACACCTCTAGTCCTTTTGCTTTTAGTTTAGTTCTGTTTTTTGGAGAGGGTCTGGTAGTACCTTTGCCCAGGATGGCCTTGGGTGGTGATCCTCCTATCTCTATCTTCTCTGTAGATGAGATTATAGGTGTGCACCTCATGCCAGGCTTGGGATATAATTTTTATGCAACTTGCAGAAGATGTATTTGTTTACACAGGCATCACCACAAATGAGTAAGACGTTGTGGTATGACATTATTATGGTGGTCAGGACATCACTACACAACAGGAAGTTTTCAGTTCCATAATAATCCATCCTTGACTAGAATGTCATTGTGCCATACGTAGCTGTACTGTCCACAGGCCTCACATGGGCCATCTCCAGGAGCCTTCTTGCGTCCCTGGGATGTGTGTAGTGTTGTCTCCCTGTCTGTATAAACAAGGTACAGAGAGTGTTTGTGGAGTTGGGGTCACAGAAGTCATGGGTGGAGCTGGGATTGGGGCTGGGATCTGGCATGAATTTACTCAAAGTCACTCTGTTTAGTATTCTGTGATGTCACCTCCTTCCTTTCCTTCAGAAGACCTCTCAGGATGCAGAGCACCAAACAATTTCCTCTTGTTGTTTCCTTCTTTCCCTTCTTCCCTGACTAACTTCTCACCTCCTTCCCATGCCCCTTTCTTGAGAGTTTCTATGTTCTCAGCTTCTGAGATGCCATGTTCTCCAGAGGGATCTTTCTGCTTCTCTGCTTGTGCAGAGGATGGTCAGGAGGACCATGTGCCTTTCTTGTCTCTGAGTGTCCAGTGACTCGGGCAGCAGCTCACACATGACAGGTGCTTACTGGCATTTGAATTTCCCAATGCAACTGGCCACGGTACCTGCCTGGTCACATGAACATCTGTTTTATACTAACTCTCAAACAGAATCGTCATTACTAGAGGGTATGACATGAGTTCTGTTTGTTGAAGCTAGGCATCATTTTGCCCATGTGCAGTTCTGAGTGGTGGCCAGGACACTGCACCAGACCTTTTAATGAGTCTTTACTGTGTGGTTTTTATGTGCCCTGCTGGGAACTAGTGCAGTGCTTGTCTTCCTTTGGATTTCTGGCAAGATGCAAGCCCCAGGTGACAGACTATGTGAATGTTCCTTAAGAGCTTTCATTACTTCATTCCACTAAAACATTTGGAGCTTCTTCTGTGCACAGCACTGCCAGACCTGTGATTACTGCAGCAGACACAGAGTCCTCACTGCTATGGGCGACAAAAGTGGGAGAAGCCAAATGGGGAGTGGGGACAACCCATGAATAAATATATAGTTACCAATTTAGTAAGAGCTACAAAGGAAAGTTGGAGATGTGTTGAGAAGACTGATTTATATGACAGAGTGGCTTTTGACCAGACAGCTGAAGGGTGACTGGGACCAGAAGGCAGCCTGGCCTGGTTAGGGTGGAGAGAAGCAGGGAGTAGATGGAAAAGGAGCAAAGAAATGGTCACCCAAGCCCAAGGTGAAAATCTGGTCACGTGGCCAAGCTACCCCAAGGGAGGCCTGGCCATGGGCTCTGCAACCCAGCCCCGAGGTCACCCACCTTTGGTCCCAGCACCATGCTAGCAGAAGCTAATGCATTCATTCTGATGGACGGAGCTTGTGGTATTTGCTGAGTTGGAAGGAGGTTCCAATGGACCACCAAGCGCCCAAGGGAGAGCTACATTTGATAAAGATAGAGCAGAGACAGGGCTGGTCCATGCACGACACTATGAGCCATGCTGGGGCTTTTGAATTTTAGCCTCAGTAGACAGGACTGTATCAGAAATCCCTCTGTCAACCATCCCGAGATGGATTGGTGGGGTGTGTGTGGGGGGGAGGAGCTTAATTAAGTTAGAGGAGGAGCTGTCATGATTTTATAGAGAAGTAGTTTGAGTGCTGATCAGGAATTTTAGAACACCTTTCTTTTTAAATGGCACAGCATTCTGTTAAGGTTATACCTTAACCATTGTTGCCATTTTTATATTTCCACATGAAAAGACACAGATGTCAGCCACTTCTTTGTTACAGTCATCCCCGCTTATCTGTGGCTTCAGTCTCCCTTGCTTCAGTTAACTGTGGTCCTCAGTCTGAAAATAGAAAATGAAATATTCCAGAAATAATTGCTGTTTTAAATAACTTTTATTATATTTTTATAATTGTTCTAGTTGTTATTAGTTATTATTGTTAATTTCTTAGTATGCCTAATTTATAAATTAAACTTTATCATAGGCATGTATGCATATGAAAAAACAGTACATTGGTCCCTAGGTATCCATGGGAGATTGGTTTCAGGACTCCTGCGGATACCTGAATCTGTGCATACTCAAGTCCTCTATAGAAAATAGCATGGAATTTGCATATAACCTATGCCCACCTTCTCTATACCTCAACTCATCTCTAGGTTACTTAGAATACCTAACACAATGCAAATGCTAAGTAAATACTTGTTCTGTTGTATGACAGGAAAAAAGTTTGTACATCTTCAGCAGACATGCAATATTCTTTCCTGAATATTTTTTCAGCTTTGGGTGGTTGAATCCCTGGACAGGGAACCCATGGATATGGGGGCTGACTGTTTCTCTAGGGCTCAGTAGCACATGGGGTTGAGGCATTTAGGCAATATCTTGCATGTATTGCCCGTAGATAAGGGGACTGCTATATTCTGATTTGGAAAGCATGACAACTGCTTTTTATAGACACTATGGTCTCAGACTTGAGCCACAGCCCTATCTCCCCTTTCGTGGCTGGCTCCACTGATCATGCTGGTGGGAGATAGAAGGTGACCATGCACACAAGCCAGTCCTTCCCACTGAGGCATGCCCATCAATAAAGCAGAGAAGTGGGGATCAAATCAACACAGGAGGGTGGCTTCCTAACCAGAGCCTCCTTGGTTTCTCCTCCTTTCCTTCCTCCTCCTTCTCCTTCTTTTTTCTCAGATGTTGCTCAACATTTGCAGTGAGCCTCAGAGTCTGGAGGGACTTCTCTCAGGAAGCGAGCTCCAGTCTCTCTTGATTGCCACCACCTGTCTTCGAGAGCACAGCTGCTACTTCTGGAAAGAGCCCACCTTCTGCGTGCTGAGGGCGATCTCCAAGGCTCAGAGTCCCAGCATCATCCAATACCTGCAGGGTAGGACTTAGGAGACCAGGTGTGGGCTGTGGGTTCCCTTGAACTCATGGAGGGAAGGCTGAGGTGCACTTTCTACGATGAGACCCTGGAATGTTCTTGTAGCATCAGTGAAGAGGTGAACAGTTAGTTATACCCTGGAAACAATCCTACAGTATGTGGTTCTCTTTGTGAAAGTACTTGCATTATTCACTTTGATGCTCTGTTGATGGAGAGTGAGAAAAGGGGAAAGTCTTTGCACATACTACCAGACAGACAACATGCTGGGTGAATTTGCATATCATCTCATTTATTTCTTTGAGATAGATTTTGGTATGGGGAAAGTGGGAATCAGAGGGGTAGAAGCTCTTGTCAAGATCTGTTTTCTAACTTGGAGATGTCTGATTCCAGCACCTTAGTTTCTGCTCTGGGCCGTATGTCCAGGAGCAAAGGCCAGAGTGTGGACTCTGCTAAGTGACCGCAGGTCCTTAATCACATGGGTGCCTCAGTTCTCTCATCTTTAAAATGGGTGTGACAATACTGCCCTTGGATCTTTGTGATTTTCAATGAGTTGACACATGTGAAGTTGACAGTGCTTGGCACACACTGGTATGAGTGTCACACCATTGTGATTTGGGTTTTATGAGAGGCAAGGTGCCATGGGAGTCAATTCTCTTACCAGTCTCAAAGCTTCCCTTAGCATCAGCTGCCTCCTGTGGACCTAGATAACACCGGAAAGCATAATGTTCACCATGGCTGCTCATGGAATCTCAGGAGAGGGAAGCATGTGAGGCTGGCTCCATGGAGGATGTTTTTGAGGGAGGTTCCCCTCAGTCTTGCCCACTGAGCACCCTTTTCTTAGCTTCCTCAGCTGAGCACAGCAGGTAACCCCCCCCCCACCCAAGGACACTACAATCCTTCCTTTGGGTTGGCTGGGACCAGGCTGGGCGTCTGAGCTGTCAATCTGGCCTGTGTGTCCACAAACATTGCCTTATGGTCTGTCTTTACTGGGATGTCCTGTAACAGGGGCATTAGATGAGGAGAGGCCAGAAAGCCCCATGGTCCTCCAAGTCCCAGTTTAGAGACTCAAAGCTCCCTACAGTGCCAGGGCCAGTGTTCAGTCAAGGGCTGAACTGTGCCTCAACACCTCAGTCTCCCTTGGTCCTCCCCTAGCTAGATTCTGAGTAGATAAGGAAAGGAAGTAGGGGTAGATTGCAGGAGTTTCTGACTATCCTGTCCTCTGCTGCTCAAGACAACAGATCAAAAGGGTTTCACCTAAGTGGGAAACCTGCCACCTGAAGCACTAGGCCCAGAACCTTCTTGACTGAGTGGATGGTTTCTGTGGGCTCATGGAAGGAGTAGGGAAGGCTGGCCTGGCAGTTACCTGCCACATCAGCTACTCTTAGGGCTTCCCTGCCCAAGGTACACACTCCAGGCTCTCCTCAGTCCTTAGTGTTGTCTCCACTTCCACTGGTGTAGCCTTCTTGGCACTCAGAAGAGGCTCCACTCAATTGGAGAACCCTAAAAACAGGAGCTACAGAGGACCAGTCAGATGGCATTCCTCTTCTGACTCACCCCTTCCTGTCTTCCTGTGCTCTGAGTAACCAGCAAGTTCAATGCCAGGCTCACGAGTGGATACCACCTTCTTCTTCCTCTGTGGTTCACTCTTATCCAGCCCCTGGTTTCTTTAGCACCTGAAACACACCATCTTTTCCCCTGCACCTCCTCAGGTTCTCATCTACTCTTCCCTGTACTTCCCTGTACTGAGCTAATTTCTGCTCAGCTGTCAATACTTGGCCCTGCTGTTGCTGTCAAGGTCTTCGGTGATGTTCGGGTCTTGCATCTTATTACCTAGTGACCTGGTCTCCCCTGTGTGCTGGGTAAAAGGAGCAAGGGGCTAAGAGACTGCTTCTCCTGCTTCTCAGGATGGCATTTCCCATGCCTTCTCTTGGATCCAAGAGCCAGCAGGAAATGTTTTAGATTCATTCTCACTCATGCTTGGAACTGCATGGAAGTGGAGGAGGGTGGTAGGGAGGGGGAATGACCATGGCAGAAAGGTTCTTGCTTCCAGGTTCAGCGGGACTGTGTATGTCTCCCACAGCCACCGACTGTGTCCGGCTCTCAGTTCAGAGCCTTTCCAGGCTGGCAGACGCTCTCCCTGCGCCCGAGGTGAGCGAGGCTGTAGTCCTCGTCTTGAGCTTCGTGAAGGATTCCTACCCCATCTCCTCAGCACTGCTCCTGGAGTTTGAGAATGGGGAGGGCTACCCTCTGCTGCTGAAGGTGCTTTTGAAGTAAGTGGCTGTACCTGGTAGAGGGAGAAACGGGACCACCCATGCTGTGCTCTTCGGAATCATTTGGTGGAAGACAGATATTGAAGAGACTCCACATGTCCTCTGAAATACAAAGCTTCCTAGATCAGGGCCAGGGATGCTGCTCACTGAAAAGTAATCCGACATTCAGACTGCAGAAGGGATCAGCTTCCCTGGAGAGCCAGTGGGTGACAATCACAATTGCTTTACCAATTCCACTTGGTGGCACATACCACCTGCATACTGCCAGCCTGACGTTCACAGTCCCTGTGTCTGTAGAGGGCTTTCTGGGGCTGGTGTGTGCCATCCTGACAGTGTGCTTAGGATGCTGGAAGTGTATGGGAACCGTTGCCCTCCAGGAGCAGCTCTTAGCTAATGACTGACAACAGCTGCTGGGCAACTACCCAGGAAAGTTGTTCCTTGGGTGGGCCAGCTCCATACTGTCTCAACTTTCCCAGAGGGACTAACTTAGTTGTCCAAGGAGACACCTCTTCATTATGCTCACCAACTGGCTTCCTGCCCTTCCCAGCCTCCCACTACCTCTCCTCTGCTGGTCGTTTCTGGGATTAACTCAAATGAACTGCTTCTGTCCTAGACCAGGAGGGTCTAGACTAACTTCTTTCACTCTGACTTGCCATATGGTTTTCAGATTGAGCCCAGGATTAGAGAGAGAGCAAGAGATGGAAATTAAAGAAATTCCTTAATAGTTCAAACTCTTCTGAACTTGAGGAGGCTGCTTCAGGGTACAGCTGCATGTGCCCTTTTGGGCTTTGCTTTGCTTCTCTATGGAGTGCAGTTAACCACTCTCTACACAGACTTACAACAGAGTCAAGCTTCAAATGTAGAGCCAGGGACTTGGATGAGGGTGACTGAAGTCCCTTTGTCTATATAATCTCTATAGGGATGTAACAAGGTGACAATACCCTGACGGTCTTTCTCCAAAGGGATGCTAAGAATAAATGTTCCTCTGGACATATCACATTTTATATTAGTCTGATTATGGCTACTGTGGTGCTGTGGATGGCATTTGTATATATTTCTTTGGCTTAGTGGATGGCCAACTTTCCCAGGTTTCTCGTAGAAGGCAGAAAGGAAATAAGCCTGTTCCAGGAAATGTAGGGAAGCAGCCACTCAGCTGGTTGTCTTTCCTTCCTGCCTTAACTGCAGCTATACTGCATCCACTTTCCCTCCTGAAAAGGCAGAGCTGGAATGAGGCTCCAGAGGCCCCACCCCATGGCAGAGCAAGGTAACCCACCTGCCATAAGTAGCTAAACACAAAAGCCACCTCAGGCTAGGCCAGCATAAGGAAATCCATGAAGTCCATTTAGTTCCCATTCTGTTTCCTGCTCTTTGGAAATACTAAGCCTCCCATTTGGGAGGCTCCCCTGCTCTGCTGGTGCCCTAGCTCATACCTTTTGGGAATTCCAGCTGTGGAGAGCAGCTTTCCTCTGAGCAGTGCTATGGTCTGTCATAGGTTCCTCTGTACAGTAGCCTCCCTGCCCCCCAACACACCTGTTACTGGCAGGGAATATGTTCCAAGACCTACAGTGGATGCTTGAAACTCTGGATACCAAGCGTTATACATACCATGATTTTTTCCTATACATACATACATACCTGTGATAAAGTTTAATTTATAAATTGAGCATGGCAAGAGGTTAGCAACAACAATAATAAAATAGAACAATTGTATAACAGTACACGATAACAATAGTTATTTTAAACTTATGAATTGTTTATTTCTGGAACTTTCCAGTTAATATTTTACTGCAGTTGGCTGAGGGCAATTGAACCCTTGGAGTGCAGAACACAGATAAATGAAGACTGCTGCATCCCAGTTGCACTTTTTTTTTGGTGGGACTGAGATTTGAACTCGGCCTTGTGCTTGCTAAGCAAGTGCTGTAGCACTTGAGTCACTCCGATAGCCCCCAGTTACACTTCTTTAGATCTAAGATAAAGTGACATTTCCCTGGCACTGTCCTTGCCTTTGATGCTGAATTGCTTCTGGCTGGAGACCTCTGGAGTCCTCTCCAGCATGGCAGATCTGTGAGGAGCTCCATGCACAATGCAGCTGCTTCATCCAAGAAGTGCAGGTTGCTGACTTCATCTGTCCCCACAGGTATGACGGGCTGACCCAGGATGAAGTGGATCCCCACCTGGAGGAGCTCATTGGGCTGGTGGTGTGGCTGACAACGTGTGGGAGGTCAGAACTGAAGGTGTTTGACAGCGTCACTTACCCTCAGCTGGAAGGCTTCAAGTTCCATCAGGAGGCTTCTGGTGGGTCCTTCTCATGTCCCTCGGGGACTGATAGAGATAGTGTTGTGTCCTCATAAGGATATGCAGGTCTCCCTCGATTCTGTGTGCACCTGTCAGTGATGTGGGAGCATCTGATTCTCCCATAAGCTTTGGGAAGGTGACCTGTGGGTCTTAAATCTTCTTTCCACACTTTCCAGCTGTGAAACTGCCTTTTTGCACATGAGGAAGTTGGTTTTGTGTGGAGCTTAGAAGAAGCATTGCTTAGTAAAGGCAAAGAAAGACTCTCTCAATGGTAGTAGCCTCTGATTCCACCTCCACCTTGGGTGTCCCTTATGCTATGCCACTTGCTTCAATATGGGGACTAATGACCCTGAGTCAACCTTCCAGCCTCAGAGTCAGTGATTTCTCACTACTTTGAGATATTGATTGGCTGATGATTGCAGTGAGCATGTTGATACTGTTTGAGAGGCAGGTACTCTGCCCCATGCTGGGTGCCAGCATGAACAGGCACCCAGCATGGAAAGACTGTCAAGCATACACTGAACCATGATCTGCTGGATCACCAGGTGATAATGGCATCAGACACAGTGGTGACTTCTGGTGGGTCAGTCAGGAAACCCTGCACAGAGGTGCCTGGTGGAGGGAGTTTTGAAGGCTAGTGTGGGCTGTCTAGATTGAAGGGAAAGGAAGGAAATTAACAGGAGACAGTACAGCCTAGGGAAGAAACAGTGGCCTGAAACAGCTGGGCCAGTTGGGTGAGAGCTGCCACAGACCTGGGGCCAGAGGTGGCAACTGTAGGGAGAGACAGTAGCTCTGAAGTTGGTAGGCACCAGGTGAAGAAGGGCCGTCAGAGGGAATTCCAGAAGATGCAGAGGGACCGGAATAAGGGTGAGAGGATTCCTAGATCAGGGACTGTCAGAGTTACAGAATTCTCTCTGGTATCAGAGACAGAGAGATTCTGACATAGTCTCTGGGTGAGAGAGAACAAACCTTCACCTTCAAGTGAGAAAGGGTGGGAGGATTAGGAGGATGTATTCCTTAATAGCTTATCTAGAAATGAAACTGACTTTGCTCAGTCACCTTCAACATCATTCAATTTTAATCTGTTGAAACCGATCTATTCATTGGAAAAGCCCTATCGTACAATTTTAAATCAGAAGAAACAAGTCAAGTTATTTTTGATCATATAGTTTATTTACTTGATATATCCCCAATATTACATCTCGACACGTAGTCAATCTGAATGATCATTAATAAGATAGTTTCTTCCATTTTCTTTGTGTTATCCCTTGGAAATCTGGTGTGTGTTTGGCCCTCAGGGCACATCTTGGTTCAAGTGGCCACAGCTGGGGTGCACAATTAGCCAACATGTCTTTGATAACTACAGCCATTTTCACATCCGGGGTGGCTGGATTTTTCTGGATTTGAAAAGCATGTATTCAAAGAAGCTGAAAACAGAAACTTCTGATATATGTGTACTAATGATAATGTGAGCACATATTGCTAGACAAAAGCAGAAGAGATAACTTGCAGGATTATTTTTGTTTTTACCTTCAGGAATCACCGTTAAGAATCTTCAGGCCTTCCAGGTTCTGCAGAATGTTTTCCACAAAGTCAGCGACTCTGTCCTCTGCACACAAGTCCTGTTGGCTATCAGGACCATGTGGGCCTGGAACCCTAGAAACTTCTTCCTGCTGGAGTGGACGCTACAGCCCATCTCGCAATTTGTGGAGATTGTGTCTCTGAAGCCAACTCCGGTGCAGGTGCACTTTTTCCAACTGCTGGAGACCCTTGTGTTCAAGCTGCACTATGTGCCCCATGAGATCCTGGGGAAGGTGCAGCGTTTGATCAAGGAGAGTCCCGAGCTGTCCTGCACCCTTGTGGCTCTGCAGAGCATCCTTAGGATCACGGGCAGTGACCCGCTCTTCACTGACATCTTCCGGGACTCCGGGCTGCTGGGCCTGCTGCTTGCCCAGCTGCGGAAGCAAGCCAAGATCATGAGGAAGTCAGGTGCCTCCCCAGAGCATCAGCAGGGGTGGGCAAGTGGGCGGGGGTCAGCATTAGGCCAGGCCTGGTTTGCATGCCAATCTGGCTGTACCTCAATGTAGCAGAGAAAGGAGTGTGCCCATGTCCCTGGACTGCATGAGGGTCAGAGAAGGTGCCCCAGGGACACATGGCTTTAGGAAGAACGGGTAGCCACTCAGACTTTCCCATGAAGAAGTGAGAGGGATGGATACAACTTTAAATGGACTCTTGGAGACTCAGGCCCTGGAGATTCTCAGTTTTCAGATATCTCCTGTGCTAGACATTGTCTGGGTATCCAGATGGGAGATGGTAGTGGCCATAGGTTCTCAGTAATGGAAAGAGAACAGGAGCCTGGAGAGGCCTGGGGTTCTAGGGCCCTTCTTAGGGTCTGCTGGATGTGGCTATGCTGTAAAGGGGTCGCCAGGGCCTTGCTGGCCTAGAATGTTCCTCCAAGTTTATTCCCACTTACTATGCCCTGCTGGGCTGTACACCTGTGCTGCTTGTGTGCATCCCTGACCACTACCTCCATACCTGAGGTTTAGACCACCCAAAATTCTGATGTGTAAGCCTCAGCAGCCTCTGCTGCCCCTGTGGGACTCTGGGGTTCCTTCTGCCCTCATGGGAGTGCATAGTGGTCAGGGGTTGTGTTGTGTTATTGCCTCACTATGCCCCCCTCCAAATACTCTGCTGTCTATGTGGGAGTCTGCAGTCCTCACCTCCAGTGATTTCCAAATAGGAAGCAGGGCACAAAAACTTCATTCTGTATTCCTTCTGGCTGTCCCTTGATCTGTCTACTTCTGCTGCTCTAGGATACCAACCTGGTGGACAGATGCCAGGACACAAGAATCTGGCCACTTAAACCTCTCCCCCACCCTTTCCTCCTCTCCTTTTCTTTCTTCACTGCACTGCCTGGGAAGGTCTGGGAGCTCTCTAGACTTAGAAGCTTTTGAAATTCTGCTTCAGACATAAGGCAAGGTACTCAGTCTGTTTCCTGGGACTCTCTGAGGTGAAGAAGCTGAGGGAGAGAGCCAGTCTGGGTTGGAATCCTGGCCATGGTACTACAGGATGTTCTTCACCTGTGTGAGACGGTTTCCTCCTCTGTAAAATGAGGACAATATATATATATTAATATATATATTTAATATATATATTTATATCCTCTCTCTCTCCTTCCTTCCTTCCTCCCTTCCTCCCTTCCTTCCTTCTTTCCCCTTTATCTCTCTACCTACCTACCTATCTATCTATCTATCTATTGAGAGAAAATGCTAGATTAGTTCTCCCTTCCTCTTTGTATCAAGCCATTCATCCCACTGGGCCACCCTCATGACCTCATCTAATGCTAACTACCCACCAAAGGCCTCACCTCCAAATACCACCGACATATGAACTTAGAGAGTAAGTTTTCAGCACATGAACTTTTGGAGGACACAGTCAAAGCATAGCAAACTTCTTGCCTTAAATCCCATCATGAATGAGGTTAACATATTGCCTCCCTTGCTTTCTTTGGTGTTTAGCAAGAAGTCTTTGCACAGTCTTTGTTTAGTGTTTCTATGTTATCCTAGCTAAGTGTTGCTTTTCAGCAGCCTAAGAGCAAATTTTCTTTTAAATCCAATTCCAGACCTATGGCCATTCCTAGGAGAGTTGTGCTTTGTTTTTAAATGTGTCTTAATGATTCTTAGATATTTTGTTTCCTGGTTAATAAACTCTTCTTGTACTCATTCATTTACTCATTCTTCATCCTCCAAATATGTACTGGGCTTCCAATTTGTTCAAGCCAGTTCCTTTCTAGTGCTGGAATACAATGGTGAATGAAGAAATCTGGTTTTGCTTTCACGGATCGGCTATTCATGCCGGAAGCTCTTGAGCTGCTCCATAGCTTACTCCATGAGCTGATAGCCCTCCCTATCCCAGGCATGAATGGCAGACCACAAAAGGAAGATCAGGGAGTCTAGGGCAATGCTTGTCAAAGAGTGGTCATTTGGCCAGTTCTACCAGCATCTCTTGGGAACATGTTAGAAATGCATATTGTAGGATCTTATCTGAGACCTACTAAGTTAGAAATTTTGGGGATGGGATCTAGCATGGAGCTCTGGATTTTAACAACAAACCCACCAAGGGGATTCCGATGTGCTCAAGTTGGAGAACTATTGTTGTTGGTGGTGTTAGGGTTATATCTTATGAATTGGGGGGCTCATTCCCTTATAATGGAAGCATTGCTTTCACATCACCTTAAAAGAATAGAAAAACAATGGAGTCAGAGATTGTGGGTCACACCATGTCTTCTTAAAATTGTTTTGTGGTTGTGTTGATTCTTCAAAATGGCAGGAAACAAAGAGTCCAGTTCTGGCATTCAGGATTCAGAAAGAGAACTTACCTGTGTAATGCTGAGAACTGTGGTCACACTTCTGAAAGGCTCTGTTCGGAACACAGGTAAGGATATTACCAGTTTTGCCTTTTCACTGTTGAGAAAAATATTTACTATTTCCTGGTTACTACTCAAAGCTTATATTCAAGGAATTACCAATGCTAATGCTGTGGGCAATATCCATTTGCTGTTTTGTAATCATTTGTACATTAGTAGATGCCTTGATTAATGGTTATATATATATATATTTCTTTTTTGGGTGGTGATACTGGGGTTTGAACTCAGGGCCTTCATGTTTGCAAGGCAGGCACTCTTACCACTTGAGCCACTCTGCCATCCCAGTTGATAGTTTTTACTTAAAAATTTTATTATTAGTACTATCATCATCATCACTGTTACTGCAGAGCTGCGGATGGAACTTACCTTGCATAACGCTAGGCATGGGCTCTATCATTGAGCTACATCCCCAGCTGACATTTTCTCTTTCTAAGGTTGTAAAATGAGGGTGGCGAGCAAAAAGACTGTGCTTAATCTAGTATTTTCTAAATTAATGAGACCATAGAGCCCCCCTCCTCCTTTTTTCAAGTAAAATCTGTTAACACCCCTCTGCAGGGATTATAGATGCTTTTTTAGAATCAAAAACTAAACTCTTTTTTTGAGGAATATAATATGATGTCCTCTCAGTCAGGAATGAATCTAGCAACTCCAGCCATCCTGATTTTTTTAGCTTCCTAATATTATGTGGTTTCCCAGTTTTTTAAAATATATTTTTTGATACAATATGAAACAGTTGTACCAATGGTCATATCAGTGGGCAATGGGTTTTGGTGATTTAAGCATCTTTAGTTGAGATCTTCCTAGATTACCTATACTAAGTGTAAAAGACTATTATTTCATCACAGCAGCGTGGAGTCAAATATCCCCTGGAGGTGCCAGGAACATTCATATTCCTAGGTTCCCCCCCCCCCCCCCCCCGCCCCGGGCATGCAATTAGTAGTAGGTCAAGGTAGAGTTCAGGCGTCAACTTTTAAGCAGGTCTCCAAGGTGATTTCCATGCAGTGGGGACATGGCCCCTAACTGGAGCAGTCCTGCCCAAATCCACAAGTCCTTTGGTCAAGTTAATTCCAGTTTTTTATTCCATGAGCATTGCTGTAAATATCAATTCTGGGGAGGAAATATTTAGGAGTACTTTTAAACAAAAACATGTCACCAACTAGATTCTTTAATTTTCTCCCTAAGAAACTACCTATGAATTAAATGTATTTTTAACTTAAATTCTGGTTTGATTTCTATAAGAATTTTGGCAAAGAGAGAATTGTCCTTGGCCCTGGATTAGAGAATTATAAAGGAAATAAAGAGAGGGCTAGATCTAGTTAAAGTTTGTTTTACTTAGGTTTCTAAAAGCAAAGGAATCCCCCCTGCCTTCTTTTTCTTCAAGACTACAATACATTGTTATAACTGTAGTCATAATCTTGTACAATAGAACTCTTGGATTTATTCCCCCTATCTTGAACTTATCCCCCATGGGGGGGGAATAATTGTCAAAGGAGGTTTTTTTTTTCTCAAAAAAAAAAAAAGAATGTTTACTGGTGAATAAAGCAATTTTCCTTTTTGATTCTCAGCTTCACAGTTTCTCTTTTCCTCTCCCCATTTCAATCCATAATAGGTATGCCTTACAAAAGTAGCAAGCAAAGGTATATGGTGGATGGACTTCATACATTTACATGAAATAGAAGAAAGGAACCTCTTAAAATTGCTTTAACTGGGCAGGGAGGGGGTAAAGGGGGAGAGTCTGTGGGGGTGATCTAACCAATGTACAATATAAACATATTTAGAATTGTCACAATGAATCCTCCCTGTACAATTAATATATTCTAATAAAAATAATATTAAAAAACAACACAAAACAATTTACCAATGGGGAAAAGAAAAAATGGAACAAAATTAACTTGGAAAGTTGTAAGAAAGAGCTTTCCTTGTCATTGAAACTAAGTTGCCAAGGTGCCCTAGCTCTAGCCCCATCCTGTCTGTCTGGCTCACAGTTGTCCTGAAAGACCATGGCATGGTACCCTTCATCAAGATCTTCCTGGATGATGAATGCTACCGGGGGCCTTCGCTCAGCATCTTGGAGCAGCTGTCAGTCATCAACGCAGAGGAGTACATGAGCATCATCGTGGGTGCATTGTGCTCCTCCACTCAGGGGGAGCTGCAGCTGAAGCTGGATCTCCTGAAGGTGATTTTCAGTCCTCTTTTGTGATTGGCTTTCCCATGGATAAACACAAGTGAGCTACATTTGTTCCTGAATTGGTTCGCTCAGTTGGTCACTGTGTTAGATAAGTAGTACACCAATCTAGGTAGTGTTCGCTGCTGCAACAAATGAATCCCATATCCTCAGTTGCCTGACACATTAGAAATTTCTTTCTTATGCAGCATGTAAGCAATGATTGGAGTTGTGGTAGCTATTTCCCAGCAATGCTGTAAACTATGAATCAGCAGTGACCAAATGGCTGCCTTGCTGACTCGATTTATTGAGCATCTACCAATGACTAGACCTGGAGCTGGAGTGCCTGGGACATACAGCAGAATGAGATACAGTCCTTGCCTTCTGGGAGCTCTGCAGCGTGGCAAGTGATGTGGTTACATGCCAGTGCTGTCTTCTTACCTGGAGGAAGGGTTGCAGAGGACAGTGTGTGGCTGGAAAGGCAGTAAAAGGCAGTCAAAAGTAAGAGGGCAGTGGGTACAAAGGGACAAGCAATATTCGGTTGTCATGGCTAGATAGCAGAGAGGAGTATATGTTTTTGTAATATTGCTAATAATTATCAAATTATATAATATAAAGAAATATAAAAATATCAACCCTGCTATACTTTCATAATTTTGTTGCATTTTCTTTTCATTTCTTTTGTCTTTGTGCTTATGCCTTCTAAAAATTCTCTCTCCCTCTGTTTTTGTTTTATGCCATTCGAAGGAAGTAAATGTGACAACCTCCTAGGGTATGACCAGAACTTCTCACATCTGTGTGTAACATGACCCCAAATGAAACACATGCTCACATTTCCTTAACATGCCACACCCTATTTCCCTATTTTTGATGAATTAAAAAAGTACAAAGTTGTTCTGACTTCCCAAATTTGGTAAAAAAAAAAACAAAAACAACCTGACTGACTTAGTTAGGGGTATTTTTGTACAAAACCTTTTCAATCTGTAGGAAGTGGTGTTTGGGTCATTGTACCTACTTTATTTCTTCACAAAGGCAATGGCAGACATTGGTGTGAATGGTGCCTGTTACCACATGGCGGAAGCCTGCAGTTCTTGATGTGGCCAAGGTATCGTGAGTGATTTATCCAACAGTGACATCGTGACCTATAATTAGAATGTGTTTTACAGACAGGAACTCAAACAGGGCCAAAAAATTCAGTGAAAGTGATTTGTATGAAACCAAAAAGGTAAATGCCTTTTGAAAGGCACTGGAGTCCCATGAGTATGTAAGGCAAGGAATCTCTAAATCAGGCTATAAAGAAGGGTGAGAGGCATCAAGAATTAATGAGGGCTGGGTGGGTGTCTCCGTGATAGAGCCCTTGCCTAGCATGCACAAGACCCCTGCTTCCACCCATAGCAGGGTGGTGGGGACCTAATGAAAACTTAGTACTGGGAAAGAGCTTAGATTCATGTGGCCTAGTTTTCTTGTATTGCAGGTAGAGATACCAGGAGCTCTTCACTGACTAAACTAATATCACCCAACTGCTAAATGGTGAAGTTAGTTTGTATCCAAGACTAGCAACTGAAAAATCAAGTGATCTTTCCTCTCTGTCAAGCTGTTTATTGCATTTCTCCTCATGTATCTATGTTCAGCCTGATTTGTGTGTGCGGTTAGGAGCAGGGAAGGCGGGACCATACAGGTCAGGACTTTGGTTTTCGATTGAGTGAATAATTATTTCTGACACTTTAATATTGAAATCTGAACAAACCCACAGAGAACAAAGTTTTGCTTTGACTTAGTTTGAAATAAGTATTTTTGCGTCCAATGTAGAAAAGAGGACTCTGCTCACAGAGAGTTCATCTTGTTTACTCTGCAGCCCAGAGGCGGCTTTATTGGAGTGTTAGCCCCTTGGGCAATAGCACTGAATTTCTAGAATTAGCAATGTAAAGCCATTATGGTGTTTTACAGATTCAATATCATTTCAAAATCATACCATCAAGAGAGCTAGTAAGGAATACGTACTCAATGAGTTTATTTAACAAAGTCAGAGCCTGTGTTCAGTGTGCTATCTTCTCTCCATGGGCCAAGGCACTTATGGGCAGTTAGAGGTCCCAGGAGCTGCCATTGCCCTCCAAGGACCAGGGATGCTAACATACTGCTGCTCCAGTGGGCAGTAGAGAGGGACTGGCCCCCCGAGCCTCATCCAGATTCGCCCACTGCCAAGTCACAAGAGTAACTAATGAACAGTCATTGGAATCTGATGAAGGATCTGCAATTTTTTCCTAAATTATCTGAGAACTCCTTGAAACTTTCAAACAAAGATGTAAAATAAACTTTCTGGCTGGATTTCTCTTTTCAGAAGCTGAGAGCTGGCTGTGCCCACTGGCATTGCACCTACTCAGTGGTTTAGGTAGAGGATGACAGGGAAGTGCTGTAGTGTGGGGACTTGAAAGGCAAGGGGGCAGACAGTGTCCCTTCCCCATAAGGGGTTGCCACACTCTGGCATCACTCCTGTGTTCCCTGCCTGTGGCAGAATCCATCAGCCACTCTGGAGAAGATGAATTGAGGGCAGATGTTTCCAAAATCCAGTGGCGCTTCCATACCAACAGTGAAGCCACGTGACTGCACCACCAATTCTGGCAACTGGTAACTGAGTTAAAGGATAATATAAGCAAATGAATTTCCTCCCCATGGCCAGTGGGACTGTGATTGGGTTATGCACAAATTCAGATTGATTTGCTAATATACATTTAGCTGTTCAACTCTGAGCTTAATTACATTACCTCACCAGTCTTCCAGCATGACACATGGAAAATTATGAGGAATAACAAAAAATAGAATGTGAAATAAATCCTGTTAGTCCTAACGCAGTTAGCGCTTTGCAGCAGACATCCATTTTATAGATTCAAGCTGGAGGAATACTAACTCCGAGACGATGACATGGTAACTGAGTTAAGGAAGAGAAAATGTGTTTAACGCTGACCTTTCTTGAAATGTGTCAACCCCAGCCTGATTACTTTGACTTCAGCTGATTAAATTTACTCCTTTCTGCAGATTTGAAACCCTATGTGATGCATTATCATGCAAAGTTGAGTGACAGTAATGGGGACCCTCCTCCTAGGCCCCCAGTTCCTGACAAATCGTTTCCCGAAGTAGCGAAGTATTTATTTTCCTTTATGATAGAAATGTTTCTCTTTAGTTGCTATGAAATTAAGCCTTTGTAATTGGATTTTGGACTCTTTACTTTATGACTCTGCAAATATGAAATTAACCCCATCCCAAGAAATAATAGAGCAGTCTACGTTCTAATGAGATTACCTCCATTTGAGATAATGACTCTGAATTTAATAAATCAAACAAAGCAACAATTAAGGACAGCCATTCTTTCCTCCTCCCCCTCCCAACTGCAGGGGAAGAAAGCAGCCCTCTAAGCATTACAGGTGACAGTTGTCTGAGAGACACAGATCATAATGGGAACTGTTTCTGAGTTGCTTTTCTTTTAAAATATCAACTCTCAACACTCTGAAGGATGGCACTCTTCTAAAAAGTTTCTGGTATCAATTTGGACAACTGAAGAGTGGTTCCTGCAGGGAAGAGGGGGTTCTGTGGTTGTCCAGTGTGAAGACAATTGCCTATAAACTGATTTGTTTTGTTTTCAAATCATCCTCCCTCTTTGTATTTGTTTTGTTGTGTGCCATGAGATAAACAGAAGAATTTCATTCATCCCAGTTGCTTGAAAAGCCCTCACATAAACTTAGACTGTTTAACATCATAGAGATTAAGATTTCTCAATGTCTTTGATTTATTTTTCACGGCACATGTCATGTGACCAGGCACAAGGTCAGGTTCCGATAGTGAGACTGACGCATCCTGTATATACACCAATGTGCATCCTGCCACATGGATTATCATCTAGAAGGAAGGGGCCAAAACCATTGCACACTTCAGTGCTAGAGTGGGTTTCTTACTCAGCTGAAGAAATAATTCTTGGTTGGGAGTGAGTTGCTCACCCAGGGCAGGCGTAGGTGCCTTTCTGCTATTGCCTGTCCTGCTGCAGGCTTCCCAAGGTGGAGCCAAGCAGCTGCAGTGACTCTGACTACACAAAGAAAGGCCTAGCTTGGTCTTCTCCATGAGCATCACTTTTCTGGAACAAACTCCTTCTGGCAACATGCATGCTTATCTTAAAGGACATGTCTACAAATGCACATCTCTCCGGTTTTGAGCCAAATTCACCCTTGTTAGGCCACATTCTGTCCCACAAGGAAAAAACAGTACCATCCCCAAGTCCTTAACCTTTCACTTTGCCTCCATTTTACTGGCAGTCTGGAAGATCTATTTCCCTAAAGTCTACCTGAGGACTCTGATTTGAGTCAGAATGGATGGCTCTGGTGTTGAGTTTTTTCAAAGAGCCAGAAAGCAATCCATTACTCCATACTTTGAGCTGTGCAGGAAGGGTTATCACTGCTTATCACAGTCAGGCATTTTCTCCAGCTGGGAAAGGAGCCGTTGACCCGTATGGGTAAGGATGAATTTTAATCTTCACTTTATACTGCTGATCCATTTTGAACATAACAATGGACTTAATGCCTTTCTAGGACCTCGCTGCTATAACCTTCATCTTGTTTTTCGGTTTCTTAAAATGTCCTAGACCAGGTGGTAGGAGCTCATTAAGGGGTTCTTGGCCACCATTTCTCTGACTTTTTTGGATTTTGACAGAATTCTCATCTGTGTGTGTCAAAATAGTCCAGGATTAACTAGTGTCCTCTTAGCTGATGCATGGGATTGACTGTCAACCAACTCGGGTTTCTTGTATTGGGGTATATTAGAAAACAAAATGTGAGTGTTGGGAGCCACACATTATGTTGTTGCAGATAGACTTGTGTTAGGAGTTAGGTTAGGGTACTAGCATTTTAGACAGAGCTGGAAAATGACCTTCCCCTCCAAGAGTGCATTTCTTCATACTTAATTGTTATCCATAAGTTCATTATAAAAGTTTCCATTTGACTTTCTAAAAAGAGAGTTTTTAAATCTAGTCTGTTCCCTCTTTTCCCCTGAGCTGCCAGTTTTCCTCCTGTCTGCTAACTTCCACCTGTCAAGCTCTGCTTAAGTCAGAGCTTACATTATAATAGCATTATGTTTAAGTGCAATTTCTCTCCAAACTGGAAGTTTCTCTTTTATCTTTTTCTCTTTGAACCCTTTCTCAAGCATCCTTGAATTGACTCTGAACTGTGTCCCTTTCCGTGTCTTACTACAACATCAAATATCTGAAAAGATAAAACAACTCAAACCTCTCTCCAGAGTCTACTCACAAAACTACAAAGACATGCCTGGAATGCCTGGTCCTTACATGAGCGGTCCAATGCAATTGATGTAATCAATAAGTAAATGCCAAAACTATAGGCTTTTAATATTTATCTAGAACTGTTCATACATTCATCACTTTTAGACATGAAGTTAGCACAGAAGGAGAACTGCCCTCCCACCCTCCCTCCTTCCTTCCAAAAACATACATGGAATGTCATGAACTGGGAATGATGCAGTGTAAGTGCTCTGTAAAAGTTTGGTTTTTACAAGGCAATGAAAGTTTGCCTGACCAGTAGAAGTCTCAGCCATCTGGAGGGTGGTGGAGTCTGAGTACTTTAAATGCTTTTGTCACACTTGGTCTATGCCATGGGCACAACTGGGCATTTTGTTCCATTGATGGTTTCTCTTCTTTTCCTGAAACCTTCATCTTTTCCCATCAGTTGAGAAGTCAATTTTTCTTACTATTGCTCCTCATCTAACAGTCACACCCCTGCTTGCACAGAGGAGATAAAGAATAATAGGCTGCTCCTGGGGCCTCAGCCCTGGGAACAGGACAGCCATTCCTGAGCCTGTGACAGAGTCTCCTGCACACAGAAGAGATGTCTATTCAACTCAGATAGGGAGTTAAGTGCTGTTCCACAGCAGAGAGTAAGTCAGCTGTGGTTCCTGCTCTCCTGCAGCCCCAGTCTGGTGGACAGGTGAGAACAATTTTCAAGCAACTGCAGTAGTGTGATGAGAATTTTGATCAGGTAATGAGAGGGGACTGTGTGAATACTGGCCCCAGAGTGAGTGTTGAGCCGGGGGTATGAGAGTGCATTCCACTCAAGAAGCACTCAGTTAGATCAACCCTACCAGGCAGTGTGGGATTTACAGCAGACATTTGAATAAACGTATGTGTGGGAAAATCTAAAACTAAAGCTCAAGGGAACAAGACTTGATTTCGCGATGTTTCAGAAAATCCTTTAACCTGCAGGTCTAACTTGGGGTGTAGTCCAGTAGCACGGAGTCCATGGACGCTGGACGCACGCACACGGTATGGACCTGCCTCCCGGAGTTCACTCACTCATTTTATCTGCTTGGTGTTTCAGTCCCTGCTCCGGATCCTGGAGACCCCCAAGGGCCGTGCTGCGTTCAGAGTTTCCAGTGGGTTCAACGGGTTGCTGTCCTTGCTCTCCGACCTGGAGGGGTCTCTTCATGAGCCTCCACTGCAGATGTGGGGGGCCGTGACCCCCAGCCAGACCCTGGAGCTGGTGCTGCACACACTCTGTGCGGTGTCTGCGGCGCTGCACCTGGACCCTGTCAACGGGGACTTCTTCAGAAGGAACGGGCTCTTTGAGAAGCTGGCCGAGGACCTCTGCCTGCTGGGCTGTTTTGGGGCTCCAGAGGAAGAGGGCGCGCCTCCACGCTCCTGGTCTGACACAAAGGTCAGGCCGTTTGCAGATTTGCTGAGCTCTGCCTTTTCCACCAGCTGCCCCTTCCCATCCAGGATACAAAGTTCCCTCCAGATCCTCAGCTTTCTGGACAGCATGGTTAGCGGCACCCTCCACCTGCGCAGGGACCTGAAGGAGTCCCTAAGGGCCGGACAGGAGCTGGTTGTGAATGCGCAGAAGGAAGACGCTGGCCGTGACCTCCATGGCAACGTCAGACAGTGGCCAGACCGCGAGGAGAGGTAGAGCTCTGCTGCTTTCTTCTGCTGTGGGGCCACCAGTGCATCTCTGGGCCGGGTTCATTTCTTACCCAAACATTCTGCGCAGGTGTAGTAGGCGGGAAGACTAAGATACAGCTTGGGTGCGAAGAAGTCCTCTGTGACTTGTCTTTAAGTCAGGTTAGCTCTGACTCCAAGTTCCTCTATCTTGGGAGCTGGCAGATGATTCAGTCTAAGTCAAAGGGGTGGAGGCCGTTGATTTTCTAAAAGAGTCTGCAAGGCCTGTAGGATGCCAGAAGCCAAGGGCAGGACCCTGCCTGCTCCTAAGAGGGTGCTGCTTGGGTCAGGCCTCCCCCGGTGTGCCTTACAGACTTGTCCTTTGGCGGCCTTGTCTCCTCCCCAGGGCAGTGCGAGAGGGATTGTGGGGAATGGGCTCCTTTCATTCCATTTGCAGGACACAAACCACAGTATCCATCCCAATCAGGGGACTCTTCCTGTTCTTTCTTCCTGCTTCCACTTGCTCCATCAAAGACAATCACTCCTCTCACTTCTGCAGGCCAGACTCCTCAACAGGCTCAGACTTTTGAAAAAAACTTTTCACTTTTATATCTGTAAAATAAATGCCACTGAAACTAGGGAGCACAAAGCGCCATCCCTGCCCCACACTGAAACTAGGGAGCACAAAGCGCCATCCCTGCCCCATCCATGTCCAGGTGGGAGGGAAAAGGAAAGATCGCAGCCATAGTTCATCTTTTTCCCCTTCATCCCACTAAGGCAACAAGGACCATTAATATTGCAATAAATTAGCCTTCTGAAAGATACCGTGCAGGTTTATCTAGAGAGTCTCATTTGCCAGACTTCAATGCTGGCTGCTGATGGTGAGGGATGGGTGTGAAATCCACGCTTATCAAGATGATCAGAAGTTGTTTTTTTGTAAATTAGTTGGTTGTCTGCTCTTGCATTCCTGCACAAACCAAGTTGCTCAGGATATATTCATTTGAAAAGGATTTTTGCCTCCTTTTTAAACTTTTAGAAGACTTTGGCCTTTCATATTCTTTCTTGACTGCTCTTACTGTCAAATTTATGCGAGCCTATTAGCACCAGTTTCACAGTGCTCCTTTTCTGTTCTCTGGAAGAGACTCTATGTAAAGACTATTTCTAGGCCGTTCAAGCCAGTAAAACACTGTAAGCCTGGTATTTTCTTGTGAGATTTATTCTTGTGAGAATAAATTTCTATTTATTCTTGATCATTCTTGGTGAGTTATCTTCTAAACCTTTTCCTCTCATTTCATCCATGCTTCAATTTATGGGCAAGAAGGCCTCTCATGTCTTCTTTTTTTCCACATCTTATATATATATATATATATATATATATATATTTCTTTTTATTTTATTTATTTATTTATTTTTATTGTTTTATTATTCATATGTACATACAAGGCTTGGGTCATTTCTCCCCCCTGCCCCCACCCCCTGGCTTACAACCCACTCCGCCCCCTCCCTCTCCCCTCCACCCCCTCAATACCCAGCAGAAACTATTTTGCCCTTATCTCTAATTTTGTTGAAGAGCGAGTATAAGCAATAATAGGAAGGAACAAGTGTTTTTGCTGGTTGAGATAAGGATAGCTATACAGGGAGTTGACTCACATTAATTTCCTGTGCGTGGGTGTTACCTTCTAGGTTAATTCTTTTTTATCTAACCTTTTCTCTAGTTCCTGGTCCCCTTTTCCTATTGGCCTCAGTTGCTTTTAAGGTATCTGCTTTAGTTTCTCTGCGTTAAGGGCAACAAATGCTAGCTAATTTTTTAGGTGTCTTACCTATCCTCACCCCTCCCTTGTGTGCTCTCGCTTTTATCATGTGCTCAAAGTCCAATCCCCTTGTTGTGTTTGCCCTTGATCTAATGTCCACATATGAGGGAGAACACACAATTTTTGGTCTTTTGGGCCAGGCTAACCTCACTCAGAATGATGTTCTCCAATTCCATCCATTTACCAGCGAATGATAACATTTCGTTCTTCTTCATGGCTGCATAAAATTCCATTGTGTATAGATACCACATTTTCTTAATCCATTCGTCAGTGGTGGGGCATCTTGGCTGTTTCCATAACTTGGCTATTGTGAATAGTGCCACAATAAACATGGGTGTGCAGGTGCCTCTGGAGTAACCTGTGTCACAGTCTTTTGGGTATATCCCCAAGAGTGGTATTGCTGGATCAAATGGTAGATCAATGTTTAGCTTTTTAAGTAGCCTCCAAATTTTTTTCCAGAGTGGTTGTACTAGTTTACATTCCCACCAACAGTGTAAGAGGGTTCCTTTTTCCCCACATCCTTGTCAACACCTGTTGTTTGTGGTGTTGCTAATGATGGCTATTCTAACAGGGGTGAGGTGGAATCTTAGTGTGGTTTTAATTTGCATTTCCTTTATTGTTAGAGATGGTGAGCATTTTTTCATGTGTTTTTTGGCCATTTGAGTTTCTTCTTTTGAGAAAGTTCTGTTTAGTTCACTTGCCCATTTCTTTATTGGTTCATTAGTTTTGGGAGAATTTAGTTTTTTAAGTTCCCTATATATTCTGGTTATCAGTCCTTTGTCTGATGTGTAGCTGGCAAATATTTTCTCCCACTCTGTGGGTGTTCTCTTCAGTTTAGAGACCATTTCTTTTGATGAACAGAAGCTTTTTAGTTTTATGAGGTGCCATTTATCTATGCTATCTCTTAGTTGCTGTGCTGCTGGGGTTTCGTTGAGAAAGTTCTTACCTATACCTACTAACTCCAGAGTATTTCCTACCCTTTCCTGTATCAACTTTAGAGTTTGTGGTCTGATATTAAGATCCTTGATCCATTTTGAGTTAATATTGGATCTAGTTTCAGTTTTTTGCAGACTGCTAACCAGTTTTCCCAGCAGTTTTTGTTGAAGAGGCTGCTATTTCTCCATTGTATATTTTTAGCTCCTTTGTCAAAGACAAATTGGTTATAGTTGTGCGGCTTCATATCTGGGTCCTCTATTCTGTTCCACTGGTCTTCATGTCTGTTTTTGTGTCAGTACCATGCTGTTTTTATCGTTATTGCTTTGTAATATAGTTTGAAGTCAGGTATCGTGATACCTCCAGCATTGTTCTTTTGACTGAGTATTGCCTTGGCTATTCGTGGCCTCTTGTGTTTCCATATAAATTTAATGATTTTTCAATCTCTTTAATGAATGTCATTGGAATTTTGATGGGAATTGCATTAAACATGTAGATACTTTTGGGAGTATCGACATTTTTACTATGTTGATTCTACCAATCCATGAGCATGGGAGATCTCTCCACTTTCTATAGTCTTCCTCAATCTCTTTCTTCAGAAGTGTATAATTTTCCTTGTAGAGGTCTTTCACATCTTTTGTTAGGTTTACACCTAGGTATTTGATTTTTTTTGAGGCTATTGTAAATGGAATTGTTTTCATACATTCTTTTTCAGTTTGCTCATTGTTAGTGTATAGAAATGCTAATGATTTTTCTATGTTGATTTTATATCGTACTAGCTTGCTGTAACTATTGATGATGTCTAGAAGCTTCTGAGTAGAGTTTTTGGGTCTTTAAGGTATAGGATCATGTCGTCTGCAAATAGGGATATTTTGACAGTTTCTTTACCTATTTGTATTCCTTTTATTCCTTCTTCTTGCCTAATTGCTCTGGCTAGGAATTCCAGTACTATGTTGAATAGGAGTGGAGATAGTGGGCATCCTTGTCTGGTTCCTGATTTTAGAGGGAATGGTTTCAGTTTTTCTCCGTTAAGTATAATGCTGGCTGTAGGTTTGTCATATATAGCTTTTATAATGTTGAGGAACTTTCCTTCTATTCCTAGTTTTCTTAGAGCTTTTATCATGAAATGATGTTGGATCTTATCAAAGGCTTTTTCTGCATCTATTGAGATGATCAAGTGGTTTTTTTCTTTGCTTTTGTTAATGTGGTTTATTATGTTTATTGATTTTCGTATGTTGAACCACCCTTTTATTCCTGGGATGAAGCCTACTTGGTCGTGGTGAATAATCTTTTTGATGTGTTGTTGAATTTGGTTTGCTGTTATTTTGTTGAGGATTTTTGCATCAATGTTCATTAAGGATATTGGCCTATAGTTCTCCTTTTTGGAGGTGTCTTTGCCTGGTTTTGGGATAAGTGTAATACTGGCTTCATAAAAATATGTTTGGCAGTTTTCCTTCCCTTTCTATTTCGTGGAACAGTTTAAAGAGGGTTGGCATCAGTTTTTCTTTAAAGGTCTGATAGAATTCAGCAGAGAATCCATCAGACCCTGAACTCTTCTTTTTGGGGAGACTCTTGATTGCTGCTTCAATTTCATTTTGTGTTATAGATCTATTCAGGTGATTAATATCCTCTTGGTTCAGTTTTGGATGATCATATGTATCTAGAAATCTGTCCATTTCTTTAAGATTTTCAAATTTATTTGAATATAGGTTCTCAAAGTAGTCTCTGATGATTTCCTGGACTTCCATGGTGTTTGTTGTTATCTCCCCTTTTGCATTCCTAATTCTACTAATTTGGGTTTTTTCTCTCCTCATTTTAGTCAGGTTTGCCAGGGGTCTATCGCTCTTGTTTATTTTTTTAAAGAACCAACTTTTTGTTTCATTAATTCTTTGAATTGTTTTTTTGGTTTCTATTTCATTGATTTCAGCTCTTATTTTTATGATTTCTCTCCTTCTATTTGTTTTGGGATTTGCTTGTTCTTGTTTTCCTAAGAGTTTGAGATGTATCATTAGGTCATTGATTTGGGATCTTTCAATCTTTTTAATATATGCACTCATGGCTATAAACTTTCTTCTCAGGACTGCCTTTGCTGTGTCCCATAGGTTCTGGTAGGTTGTGTTTTCATTTTCATTGACTTCCAGGAACTTTTTAATTTCCTCTTTTATTTCATCAATGACCCATTGTTCATTAAGTAATGAGTTATTTAGTTTCCAGCTGTTTGCATGTTTTTTGTCTTTACTTTTGTTGTTGAGTACTACTTTTACTGTGTTGTGATCAGATAGTATGCACGGTATAATTTCTATTTTCTTATATTTGCTGAGGCTTGCTTTGTGCCCTAGGATATGATCTATTTTGGAGAAGGTTCCATGGGCTGCTGAGAAGAATGTATATTGTGTAGAAGTTGGATGAAATGTTCTGTAGACATCAAGTAGGTCCATTTGATCTATTGTATATTTTAGATCTTGGATTTCTTTATTGATTTTTTTGTTTGGATGACCTATGTATTGATGATAATGGGGTGTTAAAGTCTCCCACAACCACTGTGTTGGAGTTAATATATGCTTTTAGGTCTTTCAGGGTATGTTTGATGAAATTGGGTGCGTTGACATTGGGTGCATACAGGTTGATGATTATTATTTCCTTTCGGTCCATTTCCCCTTTTATTAGTATGGAATGTCCTTCTTTATCTCGTTTGATCAATGTAGGTTTGAAGTCTACTTTGTCAGAGATAAGTATTGCTATTCCTGCCTGTTTTCGGGGGCCATTGGCTTGGTAAATCTTCTTCCAGTCTTTCATCCTAAGCCTATGCTTATTTCTGTCAGTGAGATGGGTCTCCTATAAGCAACAAATTGTTGGATCTTCCTTTTTAATCCATTTTGTCAAACGGTGTCTTTTGATGGGTGAATTAAGTCCATTAACATTAAGTGTTAGTACTGATAGGTATGTGCTGATTCCTGTCATTTAGTTGTCTTAGTTGTTTGAAGGTTTGATTGTGTGTACCTAAGTTGAGGTTACTCTCTACTTTCTTGCTCTTTCTTTTCCTGTGGTTTGGTGCTGCCTGTCTTTTCATGGTTAAGTTGGGTTTCACTTTCTGTGTGCAGAATCACTTGAAGAATCTTTTGTAGTGGTGGCTTTGTGGTCACATATTGTTTTAGTTTCTGCTTATCATGGAAGACTTTTATTGTTCCATCTATTTTGAATGATAGTTTTGCTGGGTAGAGTATCCTGGGGTTGAAGTTATTTTCATTCAGTGCCCAGAAGATCTCACCCCATGCTCTTCTTGCTTTAATGTTTTTGTTGAGAAGTCTGCTGTGATTTTGATAGGTTTACCTTTGTATGTTATTTGTTTTTTCTCTCTTACAGCCTTCAATATTCTTTCCCTAGTTTCTGAACTTGTTGTTTTAATGATGATATGTCATGGGGTAGTTCTATTTTGATCTGGTCTGTTTGGTGTCCTGGAGGCCTCTTGCATCTGTATGGGAATATCTTTCTCTAGATTTGGGAATTTTTCTGTTATTATTTTGTTGACTATATTATGCATTCCCTTCGCTTGCACCTCTTCTCCTTCTTTGATGCCCATGATTCTCAAGTTTGGTCTTTTGATGGAGTCGGTGAGTTCTTGCATTTTCTTTTCACAGGTCTTGAGTTGTTTAATTAATAGTTCTTCAGTTTTTCCTTTAATTACCATTTCATCTTCGAGTTCTGAGATTCTGTCTTCTGTTTGTTCTATTCTGCTGGATTGGCCTTCTGTTTTGCAGTTCTGTTTCGTTCTTTTTTCTGAGGTTTTCCATATCCTGGCTGGTTTCCTCTTTAATGTTGTCCATTTTTGTCCTGAGTTCATTTATCTGTTTATTCATCATGTTCTCTGTTTCATTTTGGTGTTTATATAGTGCTTCTACGGTTTTCTTTATTTCTTCTTTTGCTTTTTCAAATTCTCTATTTTTGTTGTCCTGGAATTTCTTGAGTGTCTCCTGTACATTTTGGTTGACCATATCCAGTATCATCTCTATAAAATTCTCATAGAATACCTGTAGTATGTCTTCTTTTCAATTATTCTTGTGGGCTTCATTGGGTTCTTTGGCATAGTTTATCTTCATTTTGTTGGAGTCTGGATCTGAGTATCTGTTTTCTTCATTTCCCTCTGGTTCCTGTACTAATTTTTTGCTGTGGGGAAACTGGTTTCCCTGTTTTTTCTGTCTTCCCGTCATTGTCCTTGGTGTTGTTACTGTCCCTGTACTATGTGCAATTAAGTATTTTCTAGCTTGTAATAATAATAATAATAACAATGGTAATATTTAGAATGGAAGCAAGAAGTTAAAGAAAAAGGGAAAAACAAATAAACAGACAAGTAGGAAAAAACAAAACAAGGAATCAAACAAAAAAATTTCAAAGGTATAAACAGGGAGCTTTGGTGTACTAATCGACAGTAAACTGAACAGGCATTAGAGAGACAGAGAGAAGATTGAAAATAAAAAATAAAAAGAATAAAGATAAGAATAAAAATAAGAAATAAGTAAATGAAATAAATATATATATATAAAAATAAAATAAAACAAAATGAAAAATAGAGAATAAAAAAAATAAAGAAAAACCCTCCAAGTTCAAATGCAATGAAGTTTCAGTCTTAATAATTTTGGTGTCCATCTCAGTCTCCAATCCTGGAGATGGTGCCTCAGATGTTGTTCTGTAGTTGTCTCATCAAAGGGGACACATAAAGTAGAGCAAAACTGTACAAAAAAAAAAAAACCCCACAAAGTGTCCCAAGTTCAAATACAATACACTTTCAGTAAGTTTTTCAGCATGCAGGTGTAGTTCGGTTGTTTTTTCATCAAAGGTAGGGAGAGAGAAAAAAAAAAGAGTCTGGAGACAGGTCTGTGAATGGTGTCTGAAGTTGTGTCTTGCCTGCCGGCTGCTGTCAGCCTGCTGTTGCTGGAGGCGTTATTTATGCAGATCTCTGGGGTGAGCTTAACACTCACCTGGCCCCGCAGGCTTTGTTTACTCAGAGTTCTCCTGTGCACAAGCTGCTGCTACAAGCTTTCCCCTTTCCAAGCACACTGGGGGAGACGACACTGCACCCGCTTTCTCAGGCCTGCGTGTTTGTTTACAGCTCCTGTGGGAAGTGGGTCTTCCACCCTCTCCTGTGGAGTTTTCCTCCCACTGCCACTTTTACAAGTTTTTCCGCTCCTGATTACTGGGCGGTGCTGCTTCTCCTGCCAGCCACTGTGTTTGTTTACAGCTCATGTGGGAAGTGGGTCTTCCCTCCTCTCCTGTGGAGTTTTCCTCCCTCTGCCACTCTCACAAGCTTTCCCGCTCCTGGTTGCTGGGCGCGTGCCCCTGCTCCCTCTGGAGCCTCTCCAGCCTGGCCCAGCTTGTTTATATACAGTTTCAGGAAGGATTCCCTTCCCCCACTCTTTGGCACTCAGTGCGCCCCACCCTCTTTCCCACCTGTCTTTATTGTTCTTATTGCTTATTACTCAGTTTCTCTTTTTTCCCTGGGTGGAGGTCAGTCTGTCCAGGGGGCTGTGCTGATCTGGCCCAGGGTTGTCTGTGGGAGTACCGTAGTACTGGTAAGCTCACCTGGTCCACATCTTCCTATGCCGTCTGGGTGCAGGCGACTGGCGGCCTGGGGGCCCTCCTGGTTTCTCCGTTTGACATGAAGTGGAGATTCTCTGTGCGGGCTGGAGGTGTGGAGGGGTCAAAGTTTTGCCTCTTCAAGTGGTTTTGCCTGCAGGGTGTGTCTCCAGCATCTCTCCAATATTTCACTATAGGAGGCACGCTTTCTGCTTCCTCCCTCTAGCCGCCATCTTGGAATCTGTCTTCTATATTTTTTGAGATGGGCATCTTGCCATGTAGCTGACACTGATCTTGAACTCTGGAACTCAAGTGATCCTCTTCAGCCTCCACAGTAACTGGGACTATAGGTGTGAACCACCATACCTTGCTATCTTCTTAACATTTGTCTTCTGTTAGGTTAGCCCCATTTCTCATTTTGAACATTATTTCTAGGTACTTTCTTTTGCCTTTCCTCCTTCAGCATTTTTTGTCAGAGCTTGCTTTATTATTTATTTGTTTATTTATCTATTTTATCTTTTGGCAGTACTAGGATTTGAACTTAGAGCTTGCTCTTGCTAGGCAGGTGCTCTATTATTTGAACCATGATTCCAGCATGAGAGGATTATTTTTGAATGTTTCCTTTGGATGAACTTTTGGCGTTTCTTGTTTTTCATACTTAAATTTTCCATTTTTTTGGTTCTGATTATTTTATCCTACCTTTGGGCTTATTCTGGTATTCTTTTTCTTTTTTATAAATTTCTATGTTTTTAAAAATTATATTGTTGTACTGGAGGTACATTGTGACATTTACAAAAGTTCTTACAATATATCATAATTGAATTCACCCCCTCCATCAGTCTTCTTTATCTTCTCTCCCCCCATTTCCAGAATGGTTTCAAAAGGTCTCATTTTTCTATTTTCATACATGAGTACATAATATTTCTACTACATTCAGCTTCCTTCACCCTTTCCTCAAATCCTCCCTCATCGCAGGGCTGTTTTACCTTCCTGTTGTCTGTTTTTTAAAAAAGGCATTTTTGTTTGTCTCAGATAGCTATACAGGGAGTTTCCTTGTGACATATCCATGTATCTATGTATTATAACCTGAATTGGTTCATCCCTTCTATTTTTCTCCTTTCTACCTTAGTCCCCTTCTTATGGTGATTTTGACGGGTTTAAAAATTCTATATTTATTCTCTATAGAAAGTACATCAACCATATTCACCTTCTTAACTTCCTTCTTTTATCTCCCTCCCTCATATGTGACTGCCCCTTAGCATGACCTGTTTTTCATAATATTGCTGTATTGGATTGGGCCTATATTCCACATATGAGAGAAAACATGCAGCCTTTGGCCTTCTAGCCTGACTTACTTCACTTAACATGAAGTCCTCCAATTGTATCTATTTCTGGTATTCTTTTTCTTAACTTGAATGATTAGAAGACTAATTTTCAGTCTTCTTTTTAAAATATTTCTTTCTCTGTATCCTTCAAGTTTCATTTTCTTTCTTTTTTTTTTTGCAATGCTGTGGTATGAACTCAGGGCCCACCCCTTGATGCGCCACCAGCCCTTTTTTTCTGATGGTGTTTTTCGAGATAAGCTCTCATGAACTAGTTGCCTGGATTGGCTTCAAACTGTGATCCTCCTGATCTCTGCCTCCTGAGTAACCAGGATTACAGACACGAGCCACCTGTGCTCGGCAAGTTTCATTTTTGATATTATTCAGCACACATTATTTTCCTCCTTTCCTTTAAGATTTCTAGTTGATGCTTGAATACTGTTTCTATTTTGAATTTCCAGTGTTACAGGATGGTTCTGGTCATCCTTTTCTTGCTGACCTTTGCTTAACCATGGGGAAAAAAGTGGACCCTGGATTCTGTCCTTTGCAATTAGTTGAGGTTAACATCACGGCGTCATTGAGGTAAATTTTTGTTAATATTCCACTTGTGCACAGAAAGGATGTACACTCTCCAAATGTTAGAGCCAGCATTCTGTTCATATCCATTGGATTAAATTTATCGACCATTTTGTTCAACTTTCCTGAATTACTAAATTTTAAATCTGCTTGGTATATCAATTATTGAGAAAGTTATATTGAAATCACTCTGATACACATAGATCAATGTGTATTAATTTTTGCCATACCTATATTTTAAGCTGTAGGAATCATATAGATTTAGAATTATTAGATCATCTTATGGAGACACAATTTTTTGTCATTATGTGGAGATCTGTTTATTTCTACTAGTACATTTTGCCTTATTGCCAATTTTGTCTAATAATATCAATACATCAGCTTTTTTGATTAGTGTTATTTGGAAAATTTTTCATCCTTTTGTTAACTTTTGTGTGTCCTTATGTTTAAAGTGTTTCTCTTTTAAACAGTTGAGAGCTAGTTTTTGTTTTGTTTTACTTTGAGTCTTTTTTTTTTTTTGTAGTTTTGGGGATTTGAACTCAGGGCCTAGGCAAGTGTTCTACCACTTGAGCCATGCCTCCAACCCCTTTTAGTTTGTTTAAAAAACCTAGTGGTTTGTTTGGCTATTTAACTGGAGAGTGTTATGCTTTTACATTTTTGTAACTATTGGTAGATTTGGAATGATTGCCGCTTTGCTATTGTATATTTTCTATTTGTCCTGCTTTTCTTTATGCCTTCTTTTCTTGTCTTATTTTGAATTAGTTAATTTTTTTCATTTACTAGTATAGAACTTATATTTTCTATGATTACAGTCTTTTAGTGTTTACCCTAAAGTAATTTAATAGGCATCCTCACAATGTTTAAAGTTAAACCTGACCTTCAACCTCCTTCTGGTTAAGATGTAAAGGATCTTAGAAGTCTTTAATTTCTTCACCCTTTGATTCTTGTATATTATTGTTGTTCAGTATTTTAGTTTAACTTGTTTTAGTCCCTTAAGTGAGATATTTATTATTTTATACAAAGTTTACTTATATTTGCCAACATACTTTCAATATATATGCAGCTGTTCCCCATTCTTCTTGCATCTACTCTCTTCTATCTATCTGGGACTATTGTCTATTTTCCGGTAGGACTTCATTAGACTTTTCTTTAGTGATGGTGTATTTGTGGCAAACTCTTCTAGGTTTTTTCTTAGTCTGAAAAATATCTGTTTTCTCCCTAATTGCTGAAAGATGGCTTTGTTTGGGTAGCATTTCTTGATCAACAAGCTGTTTTCTTACAAAGGTCCCCCCTCACCCAATGGTTTCAATTGTTGAATTTGGTTTTCTTTTGAAGGAAATTGGCCATTTTTCTCTGGGTTCTTTTAAGATCTTCATCATTCCTGTTTTGTTGTTTTATTACCATGTTTTTTGTGGATTCTTTTAAAAAATTATTCTCCTTAATATCCAGTGGGATTTCTGAATCTGATAATTGGTGTCTTTCATCAATTATGGGTGTTCTCTTCATTATATCTTGCTCACTTTTTTCTATTATGACTTCTTAGATCCAAGACAATAATTAGAATTGTGCTTTACTTTTTCATCTTATCATCTGTGCCTCAACCTTTCTTTACCTTTTCTCTCTGTCTGCCTGTACAATTTCTTTTGATCGCTCTTCCAGCTCATTGAATCTCTTATTAGCTGTCTAATCGGATGTTTCAGCACCCATTTAGGTTTGTTCCTTCAAGTTTTAATAGATACATTTTATATATCTGAATGCACTAGTTGGTGCTTTTTCAAATCAACTCAATGATTGTGTAGCCCTTTTCCTTGTTCATATTTGCCTGTTTCTTTTAGTTCTTCTACCATATGAATAATTCGGATTTTTCTCCTGTATCTTTTGAAAAATTTGTTTCTATAATCTGTAGTGTCTGTGGATATCACTAAAGGTTCCTTATGTGGGGCGAGGCTTTTAATTGTAAGTCTTGCTCTAAGCCTTTCCTTCATGATTATAGCCTGGCCACTCAGCCTTTCCGCAGATGTAAGAATGCCTCCTAGAGGCCATGGTTTCCCTTTGCAAACCAGGCCTGGCCACACTTCCAGGTCTGGGTAGAATTCTTTCTCTGGGGTTCCCTGATCTCTACATTCCAGTGGAACCCCCAGAGCGGGGGGTCTCTGCACTGCCAACCTGACACCATGAAGGTTAGCTTGAAATCCTAGGATGGAAGATTGTCCAGCTTATTCCACCTGCTCTCAGAAGGCAGGGATTGTTTGTCAGCACCAGAAAACATTTAGTAAGTGGTATCAGGCAATGAAAAGAGTCCTTTGTCTCTGGAATGTATATTTTTATTTAATTTCCTATGGAATCTTGGAATTTTACTAATAAAGAAATCAAGGGTAACACAGTGAGAGGTCACATATGTAGTATGTGACAGAACAAGAATTTGAAGCAAGGTCTACTTCCAGAGTGTGTGTGTGTGTGTTCTCCCTGCTTCTTCCTGTTATTGCCACAGTAATCGTAAAGATCTGCCGCATGTTCTGACATGAGAGCCTGACTTTAACGTGTGGGCATCAGTCCCAGTTCTTCATAGCTAACCCATGTATTAATGTCATGCTGGTTCACAGTGAATAATTTTTAAAATTATGAGTCATATTTAATAGATAGATTTTTCTTCATTTGAAGAGATGGATAGACCTTGACCTTTCCTAATATTAGAGAACAGGGAGTGAAAGTCCAGCCTCCCCAGAGAGCCTGTGGGATAGAGGGCAGTGGGTTTGGAATTGCAGGCTTGGTGTTCATTGTGGTCCACCACTGACACTGCATCTCCTGGGACAGGTGGCTTTGCTCAGCTTTGTCTTCTACAGTAGACAGTAGTGCTCTCCAGGGATTAGAGGAAGAGGCTGTGGGCCCTAGAGTCAGGTTGGTTCACCCTGTACATTAATGGTGGGTTCCTTGGGACCACTACTTTATCAACCTGAGTTTCATTTTCCTGACCTGAAGGCAGGTGCAATATTAGTGTTGACTTGAGGACTGTGGTGAGGTGAGTGACCTAGAGTGGTGAGTAATTAGAGTGACCAGAGATGACATTTACTGAGCATGTGTGCAGCAGGCGCCTCACTCAGCTTCTCACAAGGATAACTTCATTTAATATGTGTAACACCTACAATTTAAGTAACATTTGTCACAAAATGCAAGATCAATATTATGTAATTCCCAAAATATATGTGTGGTTTTCAAAATATATATCATCTCTATGAAACATCCACATGTACCACACAAACCACACTCACACCACACTACATGTGTAAATACACATACACACACAGCAAGCACCTGCTATACAGATACCACAGACATCACAGTACTGTACCACACATGCACACACATGCATAGGCACACACACAGTACAATACACACTCCACCCCACACACCACAGACACATATGTACATACATACCTGCATAAACACACCACACATACAGACGTCCTATGAGATGTGGTTCAGTGAGTGGAGCAGCCTTTGTGATCAATCACATGTTGATCTTCCTAACCTTCCTGGGTCTTCCCCAGATGCTGTTAGCTGGGATGATGATACCCTCCTCAGCTGTCCATGCTCAGTGTAGAGCTGGACTTGGTGGAGTGGAGAGTGCAGTCTGGACCTGAGGGTTACACTTCCCATACAAGCCCTTCCAGTTCCATCCACAGGCAGTGCAGTGCCATGGAGGTCTCCGGGTAGGGCTGTGTATGACAGGGGTCACGGGTTCCAAGCACTGCTCCTGTGGCTGGGCCTCATAGAGCCCAGAAAAGTGTCCATTGCAATTATGGGTATCCCTCTCCATCTTGGTTTATGCCTTAGTCTTTGACCTGTTAAGCTTTGGCCAGCCCTTGTGGGCTGAGTCTTATTCTTCATGTCAGCAAAAGGAGCAATCCCAGTGACTTATGACTGAACTTCAGCTGTGGCCTTGGCTCGTGACATAAAGGGATGTTGTTTCAATAGGAACTTGGTATGCACCAAGCAATGGCAGGGTTTCACTGGGTGCTATGCAGAGCGGACAGTCCCTTGGTTTGTCTTCCTTTGCTGTCATCTTGCCGTAGCATCCTAATCATTCCTATGGTAACAATGTTCCCTGTGGATATGGTTATATCTGAACCACAGATGTGGCTGCTCCTGCCTGCAGCTCTTTTCGGCTTCTTCCTAGAAGGGTCATGTGAGTCCCAAAGCCTTGAGCCCACAGTTTCAAGTCAGCACTCAGGGAGTGCCAGCTTGGGGCAAGGCACTGATTAGTACTTGGGAAAAAGGGATGAATGACTCCTTCCCCAGCCATATGGAGAATCAGATGTGCAAACAGATCCTTATTCCCATGTGGCTATGACAGAGAAAGCCCCCAAAATTCAGGAGGATTAGAGTGGTGCACCTGACACAGTGTGGGGAGGGGTATCAGTGAAACCTTCCTGGGCAAGGAGACCATAGGCCAAACTATGAAAGATGAGGAAGGGCTACCTGGGCTTAAGTTTAGCTATAGGTAATTGTAAGTTTAGTTTGATGACTGATCCAGACCAATGGGGGATGGGCAGTGTGGACCCGAGCAGTCTAATTGAAGGGCACATTGTCATTTCCAATAACCCTGGGGCAGTGTGGACCTGTATAGTCCACATAAATGCTGAATTGTCCTTCCCCATGACCCTGTCATTCCCTCCTGGAAGCCTCTAGGAGCTCTGCCAGCTCTCATAGCGGAATCAAACATTGGAATTGTGACTTCACACATCATCATTGCTCCTAGCCTCACCTGGAGCCTTGCAGTCATGATACCAACTCAAAAGTCAAACACACTCTTTCCTCTGCCTGCGACACCCTTCCCCATGTAGTGTTGTCTGAACAATTGCTTTTTTATGTTCTGCTCCTCTGTTTAGATGTCACATCCTCCAAGAAGCCTCCCCTGGCTGTCAGGTCCCACATCCCACATTGCTTCAGCACTTTCAGCACTGATCATAAGGACAGACAATGGTTAACCTTGTAACCACCAGAGTTTCCTCCCTCTGTCACCCTGAGTTCTCAAAGGTACAGACGATTGCACACCTTTGGATTATAGCTTTCAGTTACATCTGCAGATCTGTCATGAGATACAAGTCATTCTAGAACACTTGGTCACTGGGGTAGCCGTATTTGTCTTCCTTGGGGTCCAGAATCTCTGTCCCTATTCCTGGTTTTGTGATCTGTGCTTCTCAAAGAGTGACCAATAGAGCACTGCATAATCAGTTGTAGACTTGCCCAAGAATACAGTTGCGTATCCCACATTTCCCCCATCAGTCTTTGGGGTTGTAGTTTAGAGATCTGTTTTTTTTTTTAAAAGCTCCTTGTGTTATTGGTTAGAAAATTAACCTTTAGAACTTCTGCTTCAGCTGCTAAGCACCTTTTCCTCAAAAAAAAATTTTAAAATATCCTATTTTTATTAAGTAGCATTCATATAAGATAAAATTGACAATTATAAAGGGAACAGTCCAGTGGCCTTCACAATGCTGGGCAATGATCACCTCTATCTTGGTCTCAAACATGTTCATCACCCCAAAAAAGGAAAACCCATACTTACTCCTCTTCCTTTCCCCAATCCTGGGGCAGTCAACAGTCTGCTGTCTCTGTGGTTTTACCTACTCTGGATACATCACAGAACCATACAGTTAGTGACCTTCTGTATCTGGCTTTCACATAGGATAATGCTTTTAAAGTTCATTCCCACTGTAGAATGTATCAGCACTTCTTTTTGTTTTATGGACAAATGACGTGCCACTGCAGATACACACCATGCTTTGTGTATCTGTTTGGGTGTTAATGGGCATCTGAGTTGTTTCCATCTTTTGGATGTTGTAAATAGTGCCACTTTGAACATTTATATACATATATTTGTTTGAGTCTCTATTTTCAATTCTTTTGGTTCTATATCTCAGTGTAGAATTTGCTGGGTCAAATGGTGATTCTACATTTAATTTTCTGAGGAGCTGCCAAACTGTTTTCCCCCCCGGGACTTAACCAATTTTACATCCACATCAGCAATCCATGAGCACTCAAATATGTTTGCTGACATTCCTTTAAAAAAAACATAGCCATTCTAGTGTGTGGACAGTGGCATCTCTTTGTGATTTTGCTTCTCATTTCCCTAATGGCTAATGCTGTTGAATATCTTTTCACGTGCTTATTGGCATCTGTGTATTTTCTTTTGAAAAACATCTTCTAAAGTCCTTGACCTATTTTTAATTGGTAACAACCAAGGACTCGTTTTTGAGTTGTATGAGTTTTTTTTTCTTTTATATATACTGTGACTATTAGACCCTTATCAGATATATGATTTTCAAATATTTTGTCCTATTCTGTAGGTTGTCCTTTCAGGTTCTCAATAATGTCCTTTGATGTCCCCAATATTTTAATTTTGGTGAAGTCTCATTTTTTTTAGTTTTGCTTGTGATTTTGGCATCATGTGTAAAGATCCATTGCCAAATCCAAGGTCATGAATATTTACCTCTTCATTGTTTTATTGTTTCAGCTGTTATTGAGGTCATTGATGCATTGTGAGTTAATTTTTATATATGATGTGTAGTAGGGTTCATTCCATTCTTTTGTGTGTGGCTGTCTGGTTGTCCCAGTACCATTTGTTGAAGAGTGCATTCTTTTTTTTGTGCACTGGACTTGATCTCAGGGCCTTGGACTTGCTCAGCAATTGCTCACACCTCCAACCCTTTTTGCTTTAGGTTATTTTCAGATAAGGTCTCATTTTTTGTCTAGGGCTGGGCTCAGACTGTGATCCTCCTACTTATGCCTCTTGAGTAGCTGGGATGCCTGGTTTATATGTTGAGATGGGGGTCTTGCTAACTATTTCCCCTGGACTGGCCTTGAACTGTGGTCCTCCTGATCTCTGGCCTCCCAAGCAGTTGGGATTTAAGACATGAGCCACCATTCCTGGCCAAAGAGTTCATTCTTTTGGCATTACTGATGTTTCAAACTCATGGCCTTATGCTTGCTAAGCAAGCACTCTACCATTTAAGCCATGTTCCATCCCTTTTTGCTTTATTATTTTTGGAATAGGGTCTTGTGCTTTTGCCTGGGCCTGCCTGGGCTGCAATCCTATTAAAGCCTCCTGTGGCATGTGCCACAACACCCAGCTTGTTCGTTGAAATGGGGGTCTTGCTAATTTTTTGCTCAGGTGGCCTTGAACCACAACCTTCCCAATCTTTGCCTCCCCAGTAGCTGGGAATACAGGTGTGAGCCACTGTGCCTGGCTGAAAGTCAATTCTTGAATTGTGTTAGATCCCTTGTTGAAAAGCAAGTGACCATAGATGTATGAGTTTATATCCAGATTCTTAATTCTATTCCTTTGGTCTCTATGTCTGTCCTCATGCCAATTCCACACTGTTTTGATTACTATAGCTTCGTAGTAGGTTTTAAATTGGTGAAGTGTGAGTTGTTCAACTTTATTCTTTTTCAATATTGTTTTGCATACTAAGATTACTTAGTTCTATGTGGATTTGAGAGTCAGTGTTCACCAGTTAGTATGAAGTTAGCTGTGGGCTTTTCATAAATGCCTTTCATCATGCTGAGGAAGTTCTCTTCTATTTCTAGTGTTTCTATCATGAATTTTGTCAAATACTCTTTATGCGACAATTGAGGAGGTCATGTGGTTTTGCCATCTATCTATTAATGTGGTATATTTTTTTGATTGACCTCAACATAAAAGAATTATATTAAATCACTCTTGCATTTCTGGGACAAATCCTATTTGATCATGGTGTATAATCCTTTTCATATGCTCTTGGATTTAGTCTGCTAACACTATATCTAGGATTTGTATGTATATATTCATAAGAGGTTGGTCTGTAGTTTTGTTTTGTGTTGTCTTTGCATGGTTTTGGTATTGGGGTAAAGGTACAGATTTCCTTGCTGTTCCCTGAATATGCCAGACCCCTTCTACTATGGGCCCTTTGCACTTGCTATTCCCTTTGTTTGAAATGCTTTCTCCCTGGACAGCTGCACCCCTTTTAAAATTCTGCCCAAATGCTACCGTCCCAAAGCAGCAACCCTAAGACTCAAATTGAAATAGCAAACAGCTCCTCTTCTCTACCTAACCACTCTTGATCCTTCTGCCACTGGTCTAATTTTTAAAAAATAGATGTCATTTTCTTCATATGATATAATTTAATTATTCACTATTATATTGTAGTATATCATATATTAATACACTGTGTTAGATAATTATTTATAATTTATTATATTTATCTTAAATTTATCCCCCCACCCTGGTCATGAGTTTTAGCTTATTTAGTTTACAGATGTATCCAAAGTGCCAGATTAGTGCCTGGAAATAGTAAAAGGCCAACCAGTATTTGCTCAGTTGAACTGAATAAATGAACTTCAAGTGGTGGATGCACTTATGATGCCAATAACCACGTCACTGTGAGCTCAGCCATAGCTCAGCTATGGGCTGGGTGTTTGAAAGTCAAGGGCTTAGAGCTTGAGATTAGCAGAGGAGTTCATCATCACTATTGTTACTTCAATTTACGTAAGTAAATTTTTTGTTGGAAAGTTATATAGGGTTTAATTCATGGGGAGTCATGTAGTTGCTACTACAATTAAATAGTCACCTCAAATAGTTCCCAATGTCATTACACAGAGTCAAATGTTTTCTCCACCCCAGCCTGGGGCAATCTCTGACCTCTTCTTTCCTATTGTTTTGTCTTTTCCCCCAAACCACAGACATAGACACATACATATACATGTGCCATCTTGTGAGGCTGGCTTCATTCCATGAGCACAAGTCCTTTATGGTTCAGCTGTGTCATGAGTAGCTCAACTCTTGCTACTCAGTGGTATCCTACTGAAGGCAAAATATCTTCCCTGCTAAGGATGTCGAACATTTCTTTATGTATTTATTAGCCAGCTGTGCTATTTCTTCTGAGAACTGTCTATTCAATTCATTTGCTCATTCATTAGTTGAGTTGTTCTTTGGTGTTTAATTTTTTTGAGTTATTTATATATTCTGGACATTAATCCTTTATCTGTTGAGTAAAGATTTTCTCCCATTCTTTGGGTTGCCTCTTGATTCTGGCAATTGTTTCCTTTGATGTGCAGAAATTTTTTAATTTGATGCAGTTCCATTTTGTTAATTCTTGCTCTTATTTTCTGGGAAGTTGGAGTCCTGATCACAAAATAATTCCACTGTTTTCTCGTAGTGTTTTCAAAGTTTAAGATCTTGCATTACTATCTTTGAGGCCGACTTTTGTACAGAGTGAAGAATAGGGGTCTAGTTTTAGTTTTCTGCATGTAGATAACCAGTTTCTCCAGCACCATTTGAGGAAGAGGTTGTCTTTTCTCAAATGTATGTTTTTGGCTCTTTTGTCAAAAATCAGGTGGTTGTAATTGTGTGGGTTTATTTCTAGCCCTTCTGTTCTGTTCCGTCGGTGTTTATGTCTGTTTTTGTGCTGTAGCATGCTGTTTTTGTTACTATGGCTCTGTCGTGTAATGAAGTCTGGTATTGTGATACTTCCAGCATTGTTCTTTTTGTTCAGAATCACTTTTGCTATTCAGGGTCTTTGTTTTCATATCAATTTTACAATTGGGTTTTCTGTTTCTGCAAAGTGTGAAACTGGAACTTTGATGGGCATTACATTGAATCCATAGATTAACTTCTGTAGTATAGACATTTTCACAGTATTAACATGGAGGCATTTAGATCTTCTGATGTCTTCTACAATTTCTTTATGCAAGAAAGAAATTATAGTTTTCATTATAAAGGACTTCACTTCTTTGGTTAGGTTCATTCCTAAGTATTTTATTCTTGAGGATATTGTGAATGGGATTATTTTCCTGATTTTTTTCTCAGTGAGTTTATTATTGGAATATAAAAAGCTACTTTTTTTTTCATGTTCTTGTATCCTGCTGAATTTGTCAGGTCTTAAACTCTTCTGGCAGAGTTTTTAGGGTCTCCTCAAGTATTGGAGTTATATGTCTTCCAACAGGCATAACTTGACTACTTTCTTCCCCATGTCTATGCCTTTTATTTCTTTTTCTTTCCTCGTTGCCTTGGCTAAAATATGAAGTACTATATTGAATAGTACTTGATACTATTCAGTATCATTCAATATATTATTCAATATTCTTATGTTGAATAAGAGCAGTGAGAGTGGACATCATTCTCTCTTTCCTGAATTTGAATGGGAAATGCTTTAAAGGATTTTTTTCCCGTTCAGTGTCATGTTGGCTATCAACTTGTTATAGTTTGTTGAGGTACGATCCTTTTACACTTAGTTTCTTTAGGGCTTTTTTCTTTTGACTTTTGTAGAATGCTCTTCCTGCATCTATTTAGATGATCATGTTACTTTTTTTCCCTTGATTCTATTTACATGTGGGATTGTTTATTTGTTTGTGTATGTTTAACTATTCTTGCATTTCTGGAAGAAAACCAACTTGTTCATGGTATATGATCTTTTGAATATATGCTGAATTTGGTTTACAAGTATTTAGTTGAGGATATTTGCATCTATATTTATTAAGGACATTAGTCTATAGTTTTCTTTTATGGTTGTTTCTTTATTCAGTTTTGGCATAAGGGAATTACTGGCATCATAGAATGAGTTTGGAAGCATTCCTTCCCTTTCTATTTTGTGGAATAGTTTGAGGAGCATTGGTATTAGTTCTTCTTTAACGTCTGATAACATTCAGCAGTGAATCCATCTGGACCTAGGCTTTTCTTTGTTGGGAAGCTTTTTATCATTGTATTACTCATCTTTACTTATTATTTATTTGTTTAGGTTTTTTATATCCTTCAATTTTGGCAGGTCATATGTGTATGGAAATTTATCCATTTCTTCTAGATTTTCCAATTTATAGGAGTAGAATTTTTCAAAAATAATCCTTAATGATCCTCTGGATTTCAGTGCTATCATTGTAATATCTCCCTTTTCATCTCTAAGTCTGTTAATCTGAGTCTTCTCTTTCTTTTGGTTAGTTGACTAAGTGTTTGTCAATATGTTTGTTTTTATTAAAGAACAAGCTCTTTATTTCATTGATCATTTTTTATTATTCTTTTAGATTCTATTTCATTAATTTCAGATATAATTTTTATTATTTCTTTCCTGCTAGTGTTTTGAAGTTTGGTTTGTTCTAATATTTCTAAGACCTGGAAGTGAATCATTAGGTTATTTATTTGAAATGTCTCTGATTTTTTATGTAGGCACTACAGTTATAAACTTCCTTCTTAAAATTGCCTTTGCTGTATCCTACAGTTTCTGATGTTGTGCTTCCATTTTCATTTGCATCTAGGAATTAAAAAATTTCCCCCTGATTTCTTCATTGATCCACTGATCATTCAAAAGTGTGTTGTTCGACCTCAATGTGTTTATACAATTTCCATTTCTCTTGCCATTGATTTGTAGTTTCAGTCCATTATCATTCTGAAGATGGAAGAAATTATTTATTTACTTTTTTGTATTTGTTAAGACTTATGTTTTGGCCTAAAATTTGGTCAGTTTTGGAAAAAGCACCATGGACCTCTAAAGAGAATGTGTATGGGGCAGTTGTTGGATGGAATATTCTGTAGCTATCTGTTAAATCCATTTGACTTAGTGTCATTTAATTCTGATGTTTCTTTTATCTTTTCTTTTCTTTTTTTTGGTTTGGATGATCTATCAATTGGTGAGAATGGGGTATTAAAATCACCTACTGTTATTGTATTAGGTTCTACCTATCCCTTTATGTCTAGTAATATTTGTTTCATGAAACTGGGTGCACCAACATTTTGTGCATATATATTTACATTTGTTATATCTTCTTGATGTATTGTTCCCTTTATTAATATGTAGTGACATTTGTTTTTTCTGACTAATTTTGACTTTAAGTCTACCTTAAGATATGAGTATACCTGCTTGCTGCCAGATTCCATTTGCTTGGAACATCATTTTTCATTCTTTCATTTTCAGTATATGTATGCTGTCGTGAGTGTTTTTCTTGCAGGCAGCAAATGATTGGATCTTGTTTTCTAATCCAATCAGCTAGACTATCATTTTTCATAGTGTTTGGTGGGATTCATTCTGAGATATACATACATATATATATCTATATATCTCATATACACACATGTATATGTATACACACATATACACATATACAGATAAATATATTTGGCTCTATTAATTTTTTAACTTTCATTCTTTTTTTGGTGGTACTGGGGTTTAAATACTCCTCAGGATATTGAGCTTGCTAAGCAGGTACTCTACCACTTAAGCCATGCTCTCAATCCAGATCTATTAATTTTTTTAGTGCAATTATTTTTGTGTTTAAATTTAGGCCTTCTATTTTTTTGTTTCCCCTTCCCAACCTCTGTTTTATTCTTGTTTCTCTTTTCTCCTGTTTTTTTGGGATAGCTTGAGTATATTTTAATTTATCTATTTTTTTTGAAAATATGGAACACTTCAAGAATTTGTGTGTCATCCTTATGCAGGGGCCAGGCTAATCTCTGTATGGTTCTAATTTTAGTATATGTGTTGCCAAAGTAAGCATTATCTATTGAATTTTTGACTAGTTTTTATTGGTTAGTGCTTGCAACAGGCATTATAAAATACATAACTTTTAACAGTATAAGTACAATAACATCTTACCACTTTAAATGGATTATAGAAAGCTTGCTTCCACACAGGCCCCTTCTATTTCCCTGTCTTTGTTATGACTGTCTCACATATTACATCTAATATAATTTTGCTTTCAACCACCATATATATATGAACTTAAGGGGAGAAAAAATAGTGTATTACATTTATCCAAATAGTTACCATTTCTTTTGTTCTTTCTTCATTTCTAAAGCCTGTTTCCCTTTATTGTTTTTCCCTATCTTTTGAGAATCTTTTAAAAGCAGTGTTTTAAAATGAGTCTGATGGTAAGAAATTCCTTTGTTTTCTTTCATCTGGGAATGTATTTATTTTGTGGTCATTCCTAAAGGATAGTTTTTCTGGGTATGGAATTAATTCTGTTGGTTTCTTTGTAACACATTTAAAATGTTGTTCCCCTGCCTTGTACTCTCTGATGTGAAAATTTACAGTTATTGAAATTGTTCCTATATGTACTTTTTTTTTCTGATTATTATAAGAATTTCTCAGTTTCTGAGCTCATCAGTTTGACTATGGTGTGGCCAACCATAAATTTCTTTGTTTATTTTGTTTGATTCTTGCAAAACTTCTTGAATCTTTAAGATTACATATATGTTCCACCAGATTTGAAGAAAGAATTCAAAAAACTTCTCAAAAAATTTTCTTTTTACATCAAACTCTTCTCTCCTGTGAAACTCCAATAACAGGAATGTTAGATACTTTGTCATTGTGACACATGAGCTTGAGAATCTCATTTTTAAAAATCTTTTCCCCCTTTGTCATACAGTTTAAGGACTATCTATTGGTCCATCTTCAAGTTCATGGAATTTCCTTTCTCATTTCATTCTTTAATTGGTCTCATTCAATGAGTTTTTAAAAATAAATTTTTATTAGGATATATTCATGATACGGGGGGTTCATAGTGACAATTCTGATTAGACTTATATTGTACATTGGTTACATTGCCCCCATCGTCTCTCCCCCTCAATCCCCTCCTCACCTCACTTAAAGCAATTGCAAGAGGTTTTCTAGTTCTGTTTCATGTAGGTTTATGAAGTCCATTTACCACATACCATCACTTTAATTTTCTTAGTTCACTAGTGGGAGGGCACTAATCCCCCCCACAAACACTGTGCCTATTTTACAATCCTGGTTTCCATAATTAATATTTGGAATGATGTTCAGAGGGCTGTCAATGAGTTTTTAAAAAACAGCTGTTTATTGCCATCTTCAGTTTTAAAATTTACATTTGATTGCTTTTATTGCTTCTGTTTCTTCTTCATTTTCTTTTATTTCAAAGGTGTTCATTCTTACATTATAGACTTTGGTTAATAATAACTGTTTTAAATGTTTTATCTGAAAATTCCTTTGGTGTCATTTCAATACTGGCATCTGTTGTTTTTTTTTTTTCCCATTTGTGATCCTGAGACTTTCCTGGTTTATTCTATCTTGAGCAATTTTAGGTTGTCGCCTAGACATTTTGAATATTATCTGATAAAATCTGGCTCTCGTTAGCATCTATGGAGAAGATTGATTATTTTGTTTTAGCAGACAATCAATGTAGTTTAGTTCAGGCCACAAGTTCAGTTTTCAAGGACTTTTCAGGGCAATGTGATGCACTCCCCACACTGTCTTGTGCATTAGACAGTCTTGAAGGGTGGGTTAGGGTGAGACCCACACGCATATAGTCCCAACAGAACACAAAAGTGAGTACACAACTCCATGGTCACACTTTCTTCAGACTTCTCCTCTTCATCCTCCCCCTAACAGTTTCTGGCACCCTGTGGTCCCCTTTCGTCTTTGCTATTTAAAAAGCTGGGGATTTAGCTTCTCTAATCTTATATCCAACTGCATCTGTCTCTAGTGCAAAGCAAAGAGAGAAAAAAGGGTTAGGGGGAACAGTGGAGATTTCATCTACATTCCTAGGACCACAGATCCTTTGGTCAGAGAGGTTTCTCCTCCCTGAAAGCTGTAGAATCTGCCTGGCTGTCGTTACCCCTTCTGCAACTACTGAGAGAATTACCAGAGGCTGGGGTAGGAAAGAATGGAGAAACTAAATAAAGAAAATTCTAGGGATTTCCTCCATGTTCTATGATCTGTAGTACCTCCCTTCTCACACCTCAGACTAGAAATAGAGGTCTTCTCTTGACTGTCTTTCCATTCCATCTACACCTGGTGCATAGTTCCATGGTGTAGCTACATATGCTTCCCAACCAGGGGATACTGGAAGGGGAAAACCCCAGAAATCTTTGCCACTCCCATGGTGTATCAAGTTTGGTTCCATTGTCTGCCATCGTTTATTTTTTAGAGTCCTCAGAAAGCTGAACTTTGAGCTCCATTAGGATTTTACTTCATTCAATTAATGGGACACCTCACAGTGTGTTTACACCATTGTGAATGGATCCAGAAGCCTGTGTGTGTGTGTGTGTGTGTGTGTGTGTGTGTGTGTGTGTGTGTGCTTGTGTTTATTAGGCTTTTCTTCACTGTGACAAAATACCTGACAGAACAACTTAAAATAAGGGAAAATTTATTGGGCACACTGTTACAGAGGTTTCAGTCCATAGTCCTTGGTTCCATTGTTTCTGGGACTGTGGTGAGTCAAAACACCATGGAGTGGGAGTCTGTGGCAGAGGCTATTAACTTATGGCAGACAGGAAGCAGAGAGTGAGGGGGAAGAGGTCAGGGACCAAGTCTAACCTTTGAAGTCACATCCCCTGGGTCGTACTTTCATATTCAATCTGTAACGTTGTTCAATATAAAATGAAAGCTTCTTGGTCTCCTACACATCTGGAGAGAAGGAAAAAGAACCAGGGAACTAACTTCGGCACAAAGACACGTCTCTATGTCTCTAGGAAGAAAGGGCAATATTGTCAACTCCTTTGTACAACTGAGAAAAATTAAGCTCAGGTGGAAGGGTTCAAGGTCATCTAGGTACTAAGTGATAAACTGGGAATATAGATCATGTTCTCTCTCACAAAGAAAGATCCAGAAAATTCCATGAAGTGGGGAAGAGACTAGAAGAGCTCATATCTGATGTCCTGCTTTCCATCTCTCTACAGGATGGATGATGGTGATGCTGTTATCATGCACCCCGGAATTGTGTGCATCATGGTGAGGCTGCTGCCTTGCTTGTACCATGAAGATCATCCACAGGTACCTGTTGATGAATACACATATTTTTGTCTTTGTCATAGGATTGGTCTTTTATGCTCCCTCTGGCAGGAGGCTCCTTTTGTTCTTTGGCCTTTGCCCTCTGCACCTTGGATTAGCAGAGCCACCCTTGGGCAGCACCTCTTGAAGAGAAGTGTCAGTGTGTTGTGGTCAGCTTTCCAAGGCCATTCAAAATAGGTCACTTATGTTGGTAAAAGGATCTTCTAAAAACAACAGATTAACAAAATACAACTGAAAGTAATTGATGAGGCAAGTTCCAGGTGCTAAGGAATAGCACTGGGCATTAGTGGAACCTTCTGGTTGCCATTTAATGGATTAACCATTCTGGCTGAGATCTCAGCCCTGTGGTATATGTAGGGCTGAGCAAATGGGCACAGACACTGTCCACAAAGGCTGCATCCATGTGGAGATAGGGCAGTGGTCACAGTACAGATGGACTAAATGAATGCACTCACAAATGAACACATGATTATAAATGGTGGCAAGTATTGTTAAGAGGGGAAATAGGGTACCAAGAGAGAATGGTGGGTATGGAGGTGGGGACAGATCTAATGAAACCTAACTTAGGTGAAGTAGTAGAAGTCAGGGGAGCCATTTCTTAGATGGCAGTGAGTAAGCAGAGCCCTAAAAGATAAGTAGCTGTTTACCATGTAAGGAACTTGCTGCAGCTGGCAGGGGCATTTGCAAGGGGAGAGAGCTGGAAGTGGGGAGATGGGTGAGCAAAGGTCAGCTGCAGCCTTGCCAGCAAGTGCAACAGTTTTATCTACAGGGTAACAAGAAGCCTCTCTCAAGTGAGTGGTGGGTTGAGTGGTTTTGGTAGTCAAACTGATGAATTCATTCTGCAAAAATCTGCAATGATTACTGATAAAGTGACAGTAGCCTGTCCTGCTGTGTCTTATGTGCTTGGAAACTGTGGATGAGCTAGGTTTCAAAGAAACTCCTTAAATTGTATGACATCACTGAGTGGGAAAGACACTCTTGGCTTATTCTCTGATGGCAATTAGGCAAACTAAATATGCAAATATAGATTGTATTTGGTATGGTTCTTTTTCTCTATTCAGGTCACAATAAGTAATTTAGGAAAAGTCTGATTTTTTTCCTCACTGTCTCTCAAATATGCAAATCAAACGTAGTGGTGCATTTTCTCAGATATTTTCAACAGATGCCAAACCAGCAGCTATTAAAAGTTGGATAATTACAGTAATTAATTTCTGGAAGGAGTGGGGAAAAACCTCATAATAATAAATAGGACAGTAAATCAAATGAGAAATGAGACCACACCTGAAAATGCTGAAACACAAGTGACTTCAAGCCTCTGCAGTGCTTGGTACATGAAGAGGGGCGGAGGCTCAGTAGATGGCAGTGTTAGTGAAAGGATAGAAAGTCAGTTCCCGCTCAGCTTCCTTTGCCTTTTATCCTCTCCGCATTACTCACATTCTCTTTCTCCCTTTTGGGTGAGAAATGGATGGCTTCACATAGTACAAATATCATCTTAGAGGCCACTACTTAAATACCCTTGTGGGTGTCATTTTCTCATTTATTTCCAATAGTGACTACATTAAATTAGTTCTGCACACAACCCTCCAAAATGCCAGCACCACAAGCTGTTTTGGAAACACATAATCCAGCTGTTTTTCTGCCTCTGGCATCATCACCCATATTAAAAATTGGGAGGCAGGAATTTTACTGTGTATAAGGCAAAAATGAAGTCCAGCTTAGTTCTCTTGGAGCTGAGTTGGCCCCAGAAAGAGATAACTAACTGGGAAGAAAGAAGCGTCCCTTTTCCAATGTGCTCAGCAACTACAAGACTAGGTGGTAAGGATGTAGTCGTGGGCTGGAGCTCTGGCCAGTCCTGAGCATCTGCCCACTTCTTTTAGGTCCTTCAATCAGTAGTCAGCAGAGGGATATTTGCTTGTGTACAAGACAACTATAATTCAGGGGGTGGGAAGTCAGATCCAGCTTAGCAGAGGTGGAATTCAGCCTCTGTTGGAGAAACAATGGGATGGTTTTGCTTCTGTAAATAATATGGAACCCATACTCTGGGCCTCTGGGGATTCAGAGGTGAATGTCACAGAAGCTCATAATCTGGGTTTGAGGATGAGTTGTCAGAGAAGAGTAGAAAATAGTAAGCCAGTATTCTGATGGGTGTAGCAGAGTTTACTCACAGGTGTTGGGATACCAGGGAGGGAAAGCCATAGAGAAGTGGGGGCAGTAGAGGGAGACTTTGCAAAAAAAAGCATGTCCATCCAGATCAGAAGAGGAGAAAAGAAAGAGAAGCTCAGATACAGAGAGAATAACAAGTGAAGAGGCCTGTTTGGGGACTTTGTTCATCTGGGCTAGACCACATGGGTAGAAAGGCAGGGAATGGAGCTGGAAAGGTCAGTCAAAGCCACGTTGTGAAACGCCTTGCATGGTGAGCTAAGAGTTGAACTGTATTAGGTTGCCATCCATCATCATTGTCCATACCCCTATGTTTAATGAACACCTACTTTATGAGGGCAGAATTCAGACTGTGAAGATAGTAGACCATGGTCAGATCCCTGCCATGCTACTCAAGTCAGAGAGCCAGGAAAAAGTTATGTAACCTCTCTAATCTATCACTTCCTTATTATAGTATTGGGGGGAGCAGCAGTGTCATTGTAATCAGGACATTATTATAAGCAATGCTTAGGATGGTGAGTAGAGCATACACACTGGCTTGGGAAGCACGAGCTACATGGTGTAGTTATTGTCTGTAGTTGCTAAAAATGTTATGAGCACTTTATTATGTAATCTTTATTAAAAAAACCCTGTAAAGTGGATATCAATATTCCCACTTTGCAGATGAAAACTTGAAACTCACAGCAATTCACAGAATTGACATCTTTGCTAAGTGGTGGATGTCTGTTCCTGATGTGAGGTATGGACTTCCAAATGCCACCTGCCAGGTTGTCTTTCCTGTAGGAGGCGTGGTCATTGGAGGTTATGGGAAAACAATGATCCAGTCAGAGCCAGGCATCTTCAAGACCATTGTCTACCCCCAGTATGCACCCTGACTCATTGTTGGGTGTATTTCAGATCTGAAACCTGCTATAAAGATGGCTGCCATGGAGACTTTTTGCGCAGTCTAGTGGGACAGAGAGGAGATGAAGTGGGCTATATGTATCTGTCAACTGATTTGTGCTTAAATTTAGAAAAGGGTGCCATTTTCTGGAATTAGCCTATATTTCAAACACTTTGAACTAATCATATAGGTTTCAAATAACTAAAATATTGACAGTGTTAATAGCCCTACAGGCTATTTGAAAAGAGCCATTTCCCCCAGCAAGGAAATTGGTAGAGAAGGATTCTTGCTTTGTTAAGCTGTAATACAATAGTTATTCCAAATACATTGATTTCCTGTGTTTTCTATGCTCTTTCTCACTGAGACTCACCCTCAAACTATTTCTATTATTTTTGAGTGATAATTTTCAGGTTCTAGTCAAAATCCAGATGAATTCTTAGGGTTGCCTCTTAAACAGAGCAAATAGACAAAATCTCATGTGATGATGAAAAGAATCAAAAGCAAGTTACAGTGGACCTGGGAGGATGAGGGGGAAATTAAAATTGGATAGAATGGGCTCTGGCCCAATGATTAGGTGACCTTGCTTCTTTTCCTTACTTAAATGACTTATGTAAGCCACTTTCTTTGTCTGCACTCAACTTTACTGAGATTTGGTCTTGATCACAGGGATTCAGGCTCAGTATCTTGGTGTCAAAGAGATATGGAGATGCACAAATGCAGCTAGGTATAACAACAGGGACGGGTGAGGCCTGTGGCAAGAGAGGAATTTTACCCTGCCTAAAGGTGCTCACATTTAATGAGAGGGGAAAAACAGAAGTAAAGCCAAACTTCACCAATAATTTAAACACTTCTATAGACCACCAGTTTAGGACCCTCATGAGGTGCTAAACCTGCTTCTTTATAACGTATGCAGGATGCAATGTTAAAATCATGGGCTTCAGAGGAAGACCTGAGGTGGGTGCCAGTTCTGCCACTCATTGACTACATGACCTTAGGAGACTGATGTAAGATCTCAAGTCTCAGTGTCCTTATCTGAAAAATGGGCATGAGGATATCTTCCTGAAGAAAAGAGTAGTGCAGTTTGAAGTTCTTTCACTGTCTGTACTTAGCATGTGCCCATCAGATGAAGGCTGGCTACTCCTCACCCTGCTCTCTGACTCTGACAGTCTGTGTGCTTAGGAGGCTGGGTCACATGTATGTATAAAATTTTGGAAATATTAAATGCTAATGCATTTAGTATGCCCAATTGACATGTTATTGATGAATTAATAATGGAAAATTGATATTGAGCTATATGCTACTATCTACTTATGAGTCAGACTCGGGGTCTTTGTTCTGCTGGTTTGGCACTTTATCAGTGACCTGAGCAAAGTTCAGGTGGCCACCTGTATAAGACTGGAGGAGAAGTTACTCTCAGATTACAGGGAGGGGAGGGATCCCTACTGGTTCAAGTGGTGGATAAAAATTCAGCAGAGGTAATCAGGCCTATACCTGGTCAAAAGGCCCACTCATCCAGGGTGGGAAGAAGGAGCATGAGTGTAAGAGTCTCAGTGGTTTTAGGGTAAGGTTAGTAATAGTTCTAGGTGGGGTGAAATCGCACATGGTGAATTCTCATTTTGGATGTGATGAGCCCTGCTGACATCTGCAGTCCAGCTGGATGGCCAGGCTCTGAGCTTGGGCACAGCCACATCCACTTGAAGGACTCTCAGGAAGTCAGGGATAGCTGTGAGGGGCCCTGGTAGGTAGAATGTTTGTAGAGGGAACCCCCCTGGGGCAACAGGATCCTCAACTCACAACTGGGGTCCAGGCCCTGGCGTGCATGTTGGGATACTGATTTGGGTCTAGGGCTTGGAGTGGATACAGCAGTCAGAGGGTAGCCCTGTATATCACAGGCTTAACAGATCTGTCCCCACAGATATGGGATATCTGCTAGAGGCTGGGTCAGAAACTCACTGGGCTTCGTCAATTAACTGCAGCAGAAGAGGGTTGTGTCTCCGAGCAGTTCTCAACAGCAAGAATGGTACTGCTCCACCAGGCTTCCTAGTCCTCTGGGACAGGTAATCTGAGGCATTCAAAGCTCTGATCTACAGTTTTGGATTCTCCCAGGAACTGGGGTTGAGCAGGATTCAGCAGGTGGGAGAGTTAGTCCCTTTGCATGGCACCCAAGGGCCCCCATGTTGTGATTCTACCCTGTGACCCCCAGACTTTCCTTGAAATGTTGTGCGTACTCTTATCCACCCTGATCTCCCAGAAAGACCATCTCTCCTGCTGGCCTAGCTCTCTCTTCACTATTATTCAATATTTAATTGACATTTTAGTTTCTCTGAGTTAAGGGCACCTATGTTCTCGACTATCCTGTGATTGCAAACTACTAGGTAGCCATTGTGTTTAAAGTGGATATTGACACCAGGGAAATAAGTTCAAGACTCATTGCCTTGGACTTGGGTACATGGTTCAAGTGGTAGAACATCTACCTACTAGGTGTGAGGTCCTAAGTTCAATTCCCAGTACTGAAAAAAAAAATCATTGCCTTGGATTTGTAGTGTTGTGGGGCTGGAGATGAAAGAGAAGTAGGAGAAGGAGGAGAAGGAATCAGGGGGAGAGAGAGAGAGGCAGAAGAAGAGAGAAAATTGGTGATAGTGTTCCATTACCAAGATTGAAGTGTGGACACAGTGCTTGTTGGGAAGGTCAAAGATCTCTTGGTTGAGAGGACATGAGAATTCTTTCTTGAGTAATAAGTAGGAGCTCAGCATCTTTAGCTGAGTAGGATATGGCATAAATAGGATATGGCATCTTTAGCAAAGGATGAGAATGTCACTGTGGCTGGAGTACACCCACAAAAGGGGTGGGGTGGAAAGCAAATTGGGAAGAGAGAAATAGTTTGTAAATATGAGGTCCTAGGCTTCTAGTACCAATGAGCATTGCCTTCATATATACATGATCTATGAAAGAAGCAAATTATTTGGAGTAGGTGCTCACCCCCCTCCATGTGTAGTGTGTCTTGGTCTTAGTTATTGGTCTGTACAGGTGCATCATGGGAGTCAGACCCTTTAGGCATGGGTTCTGCTGATTCAGTGGGAATTGGATTCACTCTTACACTTAAACTAAGATCACAAACTCCCAAACTTACAAGGTCATGTGGGTAGCACAAATGAATATATCAGGCTGGTGGGACTATAGCAAAATGGAACATTCGTGATCATATAAGGAGAGAACCAATTCTAAGTAAGTGATGGTAAAACCCACAACAAATTGTCAAATACCACACATTTGTATCCTACGTATCCCTGGCATCCAGTTTACAGTCTTTGATAACCAAAAGAGCTAAGGTCATGTAAAGTCTATCACCTCTCTTCCAAAATCATGAAATAAAGAATGTTTCAATCAAATTGGAACAAGCAATTGCTATGTCAGGGCAGTGTGGTTAGGGTTCATAAAATACACTGTAGAATGGTGTATTCAACACTCTGACATCCTTGAATGCACTCGTCTATTTTAGCCTATTTTCTGTAACAAATACTGGAGCTGGGTACTTTATAAGGAAAAGAAGTTTATTTAGCTCACTGTTCTAAAGGTTCAAGGGAGTGCTACCAGAATTGGCTCAGCTCTGGTAAGGACCTCATGGCAGATGGTAAGTGTAAGAGGGAGTAAATGTAAAAGGGAGACATCACATGGTGAGAGACTGGGATCCCACAAGAACTATGTTAAACTCTTCTGAGGGCATCAGCCCCAATGATCTAAGATATCTGGTCCCACTTTTAAAGGCCCCACCACCTCTCTTATCACTACTCTGGGGACCAAGCTTCTAACACACGAATCCTTGGGGAACAAACCATATCTAAACCATATTACCACCTCACTGGAACCCAGCTCTTGGTGGACTCTGGGACCATGTTAATCTGGACCAAGAAAGTTGGGGGCAGAGATAAAGAAGAATAAACATCCATAGCTGGGTAGTCTTGACTGTTAGTGGAGAAAGGAGAAAACTCCTTAAGGCTGCCCTGCAGTCACTCTGTGATAATTTGCCTTGTGGGTCCAGCCTGCCAGCCAGCCTGGTGACCCCACATTCTTACCATGAAGCCCTAATTGAACCACCTTCCCCTTTCCTGCATTGGAAGTAATAAGCGCTAGGAAAATCAATCCATTTGTAGGGGGAGAAACCAGACTGGTTTCCTGCTACTGCTCATATTTTCACTAAAACCCCATTTTACTGGAACCAACATTGAAAAAAGCAGCGCATTTTATTCAAAACAAGGCAATATTGGTATTGACAGAGCTACAGTGATAATGAGGACGATCAATTTTCCCTCTTCCATTATGGGGTATTGAGCAATTTTGGAGTAAACTTGTGGCATCATTAGACAAGATCAGCATTTCTCCCTTTTGAAAACTTTTTCTCTTTCTCTTTTTTTCCATATATTTAGATTTTAAGTATTCTTATTCTGGTGGGAAAAAAAGCAAAAACATAGAAAACAAAACCAAAAGTCCCCAAAGCAATAAGTAAAGTGCTGGTAATATAATTGGGGATGGTAGACATTTCTTTCTAATTCTTATTAATAATACATTGTGATGTTATTTTTGCATCTTGCTTCATACAGACTGTCTCCCCAGCTCTTACCCCAAATTAAAAGAGTGCAGTTACTAAATGAAATAATCCAAGTTCTGGTAGAGAGGAAATGCTCAAAGTGGGAGGGAGGACATTTCTCTCAGTTGTGTGAGAAAAAGAGTGAAGAAGGAAGGCAGAGATGAGGTTTGGGGGTCAGGTCAATAGATCAGAAGAAATATCTGGAAAAATGAGTGAAGGAAATTGGTGAATTTCCATGTGGAAGGCACCCTGAAAGTGAAAGTGATGGAATTGGAACTGCTTAATGCAAATTAGCTTGGGCATTTCTGCTTTGGTTTCTGGTCCCTGTTGGGTGTGCACCTGCCAGCTCAGACTGAGTGTACAGAGCTCACAGCTAAAGGAAAAGGGACTACTATGGTTTGGAAACAGTTTGAGTATATTCCCCAAGGTTCATGCCCTGGAAGCTTGGTCCCCAGTGTGGAGGTGGCAAAATGGTGCAAACTGTAAGAAATGGTACCTAGTTGGGAGGCCATTGGGATGTTGCCTGTGGAAGGAATTAATGTAGCTTTAATGGAACCCCAGTAGGTCTTCAACAGAGGATTGCTATAAAAGAGCACGTCTGACCCCTCCCTGATCTCTGGCTTTCACCATGTGATCTCTCCTTCTCACATATGATCTCTCCTTCTCACATATGATCTCACTGTGATGATAACTGCCTGTGACATGCCAATGGGGCCCTCCTCACCAGAACCAAGTCAATGCTGGTGCTATACTTTTGAACCTCCAGAACAATAACCTAAATAAACTTATTTCCTTATACAGTACCCAGTTTGGTTCTCTCATTATTTCATTATAGTAACATAGAAAAGGAAAGGTGATGAAGCCTGTCCTTTACATCAGGCTAAGGGCAATCAATGTTGGCAAATGGTGACATTTCAGGATGGTGAAATTCTGCCCAGGAGTTTTATCTACCCAAACTTTAAGTCAGAAATGCTACTAAAGATATCTTAGATATGGGGACACCAATGAATGCCATCAGTTTGAGGCAGGAGGTACAGGGCTGAGAGTCAGGAAGACAGGTGGGAGGATGATAGGTGGACTGTGTAAATCATCCAATTTTAAAAAACAAATCTAGGAACTGATGATAAACGTGTAAATATGTTTATTTCCTCAAACACTTGATTCCTTGACCCACATATGTCACAAAATTAGCTGTTAACAAACAGCCTGTGGAAGAACCTGATTTTATTTATTTCTGTACTTTGGTGTAGAAACATATTTTGTCTCTCTCTTGGCATGGAACTCCTCAAGTGACTGCATGTGAAGAAGAGATGGTGGGATGAGGCAAATCTAAATGTGAGGTCTAAGCCAGGTACAGGCCAGGCCCTGCTTCTACCGTGTAGTACTGGGTAGTTAACCTCTGAGCTCCGTTCCTCATCTGTAAAATGGGGATTGCTACAGCACCTGCCTCACAGACTTCCTTACAGTGATTTCATAATCTATATCAAAATGCTTAGACCAGAGCTTGGCACATCCTCAATACCCAAGAAATACTCTCATCACACCATAAAATTTGGCACTTAAAGTAAATATCAAGCCTTGCCTCCTTTCTACCTCTAAGAGCTCCATAAAATGTGTTCAGGACTAGGAAAACCCACTTCTCTTCCCAGACACTGTGAATTCCTGCTAGAGTGTGCCTCACTGTGTGCCAAGGCTGTTTGTCTGCTCACCTGTCTCACCTTTAGTCCATGAACCCCTTGGGAGGTGGCCAATGCCTTCTTCATTTTTGAGTACACAGAAGCTGATGTTGTAGAGCCACTTCTTAATATGTGCTGGAGGGAGAGAGGAAGCAAGGCAGTGGGGAGAACTCCCATAATGCTTTCTGAGGGGATGTGAGTAGCAGGTGGCCTGTGACTTGATGAGAGCAGAACCTGGTACTCATGAGAGAGAGAGAGAATGGTCACAGCTGGCCTTCTGTACTCAGTCTCACATCAGAAAGTTCAGCCAGCCATGGGTTGAAGGTGGTTAAAAAAACCCCTGTGTGTACTGAACACGTTGATTTTTCTTCTTGACATTATTCCCAATACGATCTAATACCCATTGCAAAGCATTTGCATAGTATTAGATATTACAGGTAATGTAAAGATGATTTAAAGTGTGTGCGAGGATGTGTAAGGACGATGTGAAAATATTACAGCATTTATCTAAGGGACTTGAGCATCAGAGGATTTTGGTGTCTGTGGGGGTGGGAGTTCCTAGAGCCACTTCGCATGGATACTGACCCATGGCTGTATTCAAATTAGTGCGTTTCTGGCTCCTCCTGGCTACATTGGTAGCCCGTCCTAGCCATTGTCTACATTGCCATAGATCTCTTCTTCTGAAACCACAAACTAGGGCAAAGGCTTATATATGAAAAGGATGCTGGTGCTCCAGGACTTGTTCCCAGGAAGCGGAGCCTGAGTAGGGACTACGGAAGCATTGCCAAGGGAGGGATTTGGGGGAAATGGAGAAGGGGATCAGTGGAGCCCAGGGGGAGGAGTTGAGTGTCCACTGATACCTAGTTTCAGCCTGAGCCATGGGGCAGGAACTCTGAAGCACTTCAGGGTCTGGAGTCTAGAGGATGCTGGCCTCATAAGCTCCAGGATGGTGTGTGCGTGTGCATGATCAGGTACGTATGCATTGCATCATGGTATGTATGCATGCATGTGTGCACATGGGTAAGTATGTATACCTCTGCATGACGTGTGCGCATGTAGCTGTATCCATGTGTAGGTGGCCTCAAGGGCTCACATGGCCTCTGGGCAGCTCCTACCTAATAGAGGGCAGCCCTTTGGACCTGGAGAAAGAAATCTGGGCACAGCGCCAATAGCATCCCTTACAGCAAAGAAAATCCCTTTAGGTCTAACCACATTCCTCTTACTTCAGATAACATTTTATTCAGTAATAAGACAGAATGAGGATGGGCTGACTAATTTTGTAAAGGAAATGCGCCCCTCCCCATGCTGGCCTGTTATATATCTGTGAAGGGCTGGGAATTCCGGGTCTTTATTTATTTTTGTTTTATAAAGAAAGGAAAATCATAAAAGGAACATCCTGTGCTTGCTTGATTTTTTCCAAGCCTACCCTGTGTTCTCTGTTCTGTGAGCTTCAGCAGGCACAAAGAGAGCAAAGAAGCTTGAACATAGTGGAGGTTAAGACAAAGCACAGTGTCCAGGGGGAGCAGTGTGCTGGGACAGAGGGGGATGCCTAGGTGGGGAGAGGGGGACCACATCTGCGACGCCTGGTTGGCTTGGCAACCCTGAGTGCGGCTGGAGGGTGGCACAGTGATGAATGCGTCTGCCATAGCCAGTGCCCATGCTGTGTGTCCCTTCTTTTAGGCTCACACACCCAGGTTTATCCAACCCTTTACACCCAGGGGTGCACACCTAAGTGCAGGAGCCCAACGAGTGAAGCCGGGAGATGTGGGACCACGTGGAGGCAGAGCCACTGCCCAGTCCCAATGACATCTTGACCCAGAACCAGCAACTTGCACAACCAGATCTTCCCATCTTTGAGAGGGAGCCCAAGTCTGGATTTTTATGTAGAATCTTCAGACTTTTCACTTGTTAACATTTAATTTAGAAACGTCTCCAACATCATTGGGTGCAGCATCACTCATCTAAGGGTGAACCCAGCCTCCTACCTGTCAGTGTGCGGTCTCTGTTCTAGGCCTCTGCCATGGACAGCAGCTGCAGCTGACTCGAGCAGGTCGGGTCTATCCCTGGGCTGGTCTCCCTGGGGCCTGCTCTTGCAGGTGAGTGTAGCTTGCAGAAGAGTACCTGAGACAGACAGACGGGTTCAGTGGGCATGGGTTGTGGTGGGTTCAGTCAGCTTATCCCACAAGCAATCCCAGGGATAGTGGGGAGCCTGCTGAAGTCAGCCACAGGATATTCTGCCCTCAAGGCTCATGGCTCGCTTTGGTCACCTCTTAGCTTTCTGAGGAAATCCAGTGCTCCGTGGCCAGTCATCTCCAGTCTCTGGTGAAATCGGAGAAGAACCGCCAGGTCATGTGTGAGGCAGGGATGCTCAGGACCCTCCTGACCTCCTGCTGCAGGGACCTCGGCATGGGCAGCAGCCCCCTGCACTCACGGCTCATCAGAATTTTTGAAAAGCTTGCTTCTCAAGCCATCGAACCAGATGTGCTGAGGTACTGTGTACACTAAGCATAAATGTCACAGAGCCAATGGCAGGGTAATAGACACACCATGGGCAATAGAGTCTGCAGGGACAGGTGTCCTCATGTCCCTTCTTGGCCTCTCTAGCATTCAAGACTAGAAACACAGATGGACCTTGGGTTTGTGTTTAGTGTGTCGATGCCCCCAAGGCAGACAGAGCCCCTTCCTGTGGCAATAGTGGCCTGGGGAAAGGGGGCTTCAGGAAGTGAAGCTGGAGCTGAACCTTGCAGCCTGAGTAGTTTATGATCAAGGAAAGAAGGGAACTGGGCAAGGAGGGGTGGGGCTGGGAGTGCCTGACTAGACCTAGAGGCCAGACTTCAGAGAGCTGGGCTTGCAGGGGAGGCAGTGGGGCAGGACTTCCCGTATTTGCAGGGGACCTCCTCTGCTCAAGCAGAGGTGGAGGAAGGAAGGCAGAGGAGAGAAGAGCTGCATGCAGGAGGGAGGTCAAATCTTCTAAGACCCCCTTTACTACCCTGGAGTGGGATACACACTCACTAGTGCAGAGGGGATAGAAGACAACTTTTCCAGCCAGCAGACCTGGGAGCCAGAAGCTGGGCCAGCATCTTTCAGCCTCTCTCAACCCTGCTGTCAGACCAGGACCATGCTCACAGTGCTGGGTAGCAAATTCTGTTAGAAACTGATAAGCAGTGCATATCACTGCTTGAGGCTCCTTACCGTCCCAGCTCTGTGAGCTTGGTGGCAGAATGAGGACTGCATGGCTTTTGGAAAGAGCATTTCAAGGCAGAGGGAGAAAGGATCAGGGAACAGTGAGCATTTAGGGAGTAGTCTGGACAACTTTTGCCTGTAAAATAGCCTCACTTGGTTCTCTTGCATGTTATGATATTCAGACAATTTCTTGGCCTTGGAATTCACCCATCTCTGTCGACTGCAACGAAAACCCTCAATTCTAAAGGACACGAAGGTGACTGTGGGTGCTCAGGTGAGCAGATTAATGGGACTGAAAGGGAGTGTTTGCTCCTAGTGAAGAATCTTTCACAGCAGGGGAAAAGATTTAAAACATAGTGTACGTGCTGCTTAAAGGATCAAACAAGGTAAGCACAGGAGTCACGGGCTCCTGGAGGAAGACCAGATCCAGAAGGAAAAACTTGGCCTTCCCCATATGAGACAGATGGTTTTGGTCACCTGCTTGACCTTTAGGCCCAAGATCATGAAACAGTGACTGAGTTTCCTTTATGGCCCAGCGGTACCTGGTGTTGCATTGGGCAGAAGTATGCTGTAGCTTCCTGCATAGCTCCCAGCTCAGGGGCGTTAGGGTGTCAGGAGAGAAAGGCATTGAGTGATGCCTAGGATCAGGCCTGCTGCCTGGGATGATGAGGCTCCAGGGAACTAGGCTGGAGAAAAGAGTCATGAATGTAAGATCACATGGGGCACAGAGAAAAGGAAAAGGCTGAGTTGAGAAGCAAGAATGGAGATTCAATCAGGGCGCTGGTGGCTCATGCCTGTAAACCTAGCTACTCAAGCAAAGATCAGGAGGATCACAGTTCTAAGCCAGCCTGGGCAAATAGTTCGTGAGACCTTATCTAGAAAAAACCCATCACAAAGAAGGGCTGGGGGAGTGGCTCAAGGGGTAGATCATGAGTTCAAGCCCCAGCATGTACGTAAGGGACTGAGAATGTTCAGGGTAACAGGCTGCTGTGGAAGACAAAGCAGGGGACGGTGAGTCAGTACAGAGCCCAACAAGTAAGTCCAGTGTGGGAAACAAGTCACTGACAGTGGTAGAAAGTGCTCTTTTGGCCCAGGGGGAGTGTGCTAGAAAAAAAAGAAGTTTCTAGGAAGAGCAGGTTATTACCACCATTCAGCGTTATCAAAATCAACAGAGCCAAGGAGGCTGTGTTCAGGAAATTCCTGGGGAGTTTGGAGAAGGCTCCATCGGGGCTGTGGCAGGTACATCGTCGACAGTGCCCAAACAAGGGTGGAAGTGCACTGAGAAAGGACACATCTTCTGTTGCTTTCTGCCTCAGGGTCACAGGCAGCAGACTCAGGCACAACTGAGGGACCTGCAAATGCCAGATCACGCTCTGGAGTAGCTCAGGATGTCAAGTCCTCAGGGGCCAGCCAGGATTCGACCATGGCCCTTCAGACAGCACTGAGCCTTATCTCCATGACCTCCCCGCGCAACCTGCAACCTCAGAGGGCAGCCCTGGCTCCATCCTTCGTGGAATTTGACATGTCTATGGAAGGTTATGGGTATGGGTGACTTTCCTATATTTGGAAAATGATTTATTAATTTCCTAGTGCCTCTGATGAATTGCAACATTGATTACACAATTGTAGCTCCCATCAGTCTTATTACTCAAGCAGAGGAAAGTGTGTAGGTAGTAGATACCCCTCCACCCAGTGGCTTCCTAGGAGCAGTATCCGTACCCTTGGAGGACCAGGGCCCTCTCCTTCCCTGTTGCCCTCCTATCCTTCCTGGCCTCCACTGTGGATTCCTTCTCTTGGGATGTCCTACCTGCTTTCTGTCCTTGGGCCCTTGGAGTCTCAGAGGGTATGTGACCCCTGCAGTAAGAAAGAGCAGGGAATGTCACCGCCCAGACTAGCTATGTTGATGCAAGAGGTTGGCTTGCAGACTGGTGACCTGAGACATTTTCCCCTTTCCAGCTGTTTGTTTATTCCGACACTGTCTACGATTATGGGGACCAGCACTGAGTACTCTGTCTCCGGAGGAATTGGGACAGGTAGGTATCTCCCAGGTGGTGTAGGTGGCTTAGCTCCCCACCTGGTCCCAGGAGTAAGTTCTCAGGTAGCCTCGGTTACAGGTTTCAACTTGGTGTCTACAGAAATTATGAGTTTTCCTTGGGTCCTGAGTATCTATAGATGAGTCGTCCTTCAGGCACCAAGTTTGTTCACAACTTTTAGAGCGAATGTCTTGTTCATCGTGCATCGCAAGGGCTCAGCCCATGGCCAGAGGCTCAGTTAGCATTGATTGTCTGAGTGAGCCACTCTCATTCAACCTGGGTATGATTCATTGTCCTGGTGCCCAGTACTGGTAAATTGGAGACAAATGTGATTTTTGTGCCGATGGCCATGAAGATGGACCAGACCTTGGCAAATGGCTCCTTGGTTGGAGCTTTGGGATGCTTTGCACAGCACTGTACCTACCTGAAAACCTGCTGGGCAGGACAGTGCAAGCACCCAGTGCTGCGTGAGCTCACTACCTTCTGTTTAAGAGAACCGGATTTTGGGTTTCTGTGGGAGCATACTTGCTAACTTCATGGCCATTAGTGTGGGGCAAGTCTCTTTCCATGTGAGTGTGGCACCAGGTGTGCCAACATGGCTGCTACAGCTGAGTGCTCAGTGAGGACAGTGGCCCCAGATCTGTATTGCCAACTCTGCCATGAGATGAGAGGCCATTTCCCCACCTATGGTTGGGCTGAGATAGGCCAGTGTCCTTTACCCCCAAACTGCAGGACTTGAGAAGGAGATAGGCCTCAAGGACAGTGGAGGCTTTTCTGCTCCCTTGGCAAGGTTGTGTGGAGTAACAGGGAGAGCAGGATTGGAGGAGCTTTGGGATCTACGATCAAGTCCTGGCAGCAATCCTTCTTATTTCCTGTGAGTCTCCTCTGCCTAATAAGAATGGTGAGACAAAGGCACCTCTGCCTCTGGAGCTGAGTGGGTGTGAGTTAGGCAGATACCATGCTGCACCTAGTAGGTGCACAGTGGGGCTGAGTAGAGCTGCAGGACAAAGCATGATGCTGTGTTTGTGTTCTGCCCCAGGTGCTTCCAGATCATTCCCTCCACCTGGAGGCCTGACCTTCTCTTGCTGGTTCCTGATTAGCCGGCAGGCCACTGTCACTGAGGGCCACCCACTACGCTTCCTAACCCTGGTGCGCCACCTGGCCAGGACAGAGCAGCCCTTTGTCTGTTTCTCCATCAGCCTCTGCCCAGATGACCTCTCCTTGGTTGTGTCCACAGAAGAGAAAGAGTTTCAGCCCCTGGGTAAGGCATTGGTTCCACCTCTGGTGAAAGGTCTAAATAAATATTTGTTGGTGTCACTGTGACCTGGGCCTTGGGGTGGCTTCAGCGGTCATACTCAGTGGCTTTCCAATAAATATTTGTTGGTGTCACTGTGACCTGGGCCTTGGGGTGGCTTCAGCGGTCATACTCAGTGGCTTTCCAGAAACACAGCTCAGTCCTTACAGAATGGCCACAGATGGGACTGAAGGCTTCGTGTCCTGGGACACAGGCTGCAACCTCTCCTGAGCAATATCTACAACTGACCCAGAGCAGAAGCAGCTTTCAACACGTCCATAAATACTCACCCCTGAATCAGTGGGCACCAGTGATCACATGGCAGGGTGGTACCCTGGACACCCGGGAGCCTGGTTTTCCCCCAGTGAGGCTGCTCACTGCTCTGTCCTTTGGACCTGGGTCTTGTTCTCCAACTCACCTGCCTAAAATGGCCAAGTCCAGCGTTCCCCAGTCACCTTTCCTCTGTGGTGTGTTCTGAGAAGCATGGTCTCATAGCAAAGCAAAGTGGAAGTTCTAGAGCATGGCTGATACCTTTGGCCCACAGCAAGACTGCCTTGCTCCCTCTCTCTTAGGACCTGAACTACATGTGGATGTCACCAGGGAGGCATCCAAGTTGCCACCCACTAGGGTGGCTCCTAGTTGGAGCCTGTCTCCTTGGTTTGAATCCTAGCTTCATGACCCAGGCAAGTTACCTAAGCTCTATGTGCCTCAGGATGTAAAGTGGGAGGAATGATAGCATCTGCCTCGTGGGTTGTTGTGAAAATTAATGAGTTCAGGCTTAGAACCAGTGTCTGGCACAGAGTGTGAGCTCCAGGAATGAGGGCTGTTGCCTTTGCTGCTGCTGCTGTTGATACTTTTTTAAAGAGGAGAACTAGACCACAGTTTCATAGGTACAAAGGTGACATGGGTTGACCAGGACTGTCACCCTTCCCCAGCACTCTTGGGTTGCTGCAGTCTGATGCATTCTCTTCCAGATGTCATGGAACCTGAGGATGAGGCTGAGCCTTCTGCAGGATGCCAGCTTCAGGTCAGGTGTGGCCAGCTGCTGGCCTGTGGTCAGTGGCACCACCTGGCTGTGGTCGTCACCAAGGAAATGAAAAGGAATTGCACTGTTTCCACCTACCTGGATGGACAGGTTATTGGCTCAGCCAAGGTGAGATGGTTCCCTAAGTGGCACTGGGCCCATGTCTATGCCTCCCAGCCCTGCCATCTCTAGTGGTCTCCGTTCAGTCTGTGTTCTCTTTTGGCAGAGGTTCAAGATCTAATAAAACTCTTTGTTGTCCAGGGTGTTGTCTGAGCTCAGGCATGAAACAGACATCTTTAGAAAGTATGCAGAAGGTCACACAAGCAGGATAAAAGACAAGGCACAGGGCCAGACCCATAAGAATGGCGATAAAATGATGGATAGCAATCTCTAGACTGCACAAAGAATTTTGAGGTGCAAATTCCCAGGGGGCTCTGGGCAGGGCCTAAGGTCTGACTTTTCTAGAAGTTTTCTGTGGAGGCCACACAGGTGTCTGTCTGCACACTACCCTAAGGAACAAGACACCAAACCCAGCTCACCTGGTTTATAGCAAGAAAGATAAGGGAGGTAACAGAACAGCACATAGCTGGAGGGAGTGTCTCATTACCCTCATTTAGAGAGCCAGGGAGTGAGGGAGATCAAGGAGCTGGCAGGCTCTGTACATGTAGTGGCCTGTGTCAGAGGACCCTAGGAAGCCACAGAGGGGAAGTTCAGAGCACCAGGAAGGGCAGCTGGGCTTCCATCCAGGTTCCAGAGAAAGTCTGCCCAGTCTGCGTTCTAGAAGTCCCCGTATGACTTCTTTAGAGCTTTGGAACACAGGCTGTATCTGGTCGCTGCCATCAGAACCTCTGGGGGCTGGGTGATCTGACAAGTCAGCAGAGTTTCAAATTCTCCTTGGTCTAGTGTGCAGCCAGGGTTTCTTGATTTGGGTGATAGCGACTTTTGGAACTGATCATTCTTTGTCGTGGGGCCTGTTCTATGCATTTTAGGACAGAGGGGTGTCCTGTTGATGCTTATACCTTTCTTGAACTATCATAGAGCTGACGCACAGTGAGCATGCAATAAGCCTTTGATGAACTGAGTTGAGTTTACAGGCACTGAGAGGAGCATGAAGTGCTGGCAGCATGGCCAGGTAAATTGTTACACAGATGGAATCCAGCCCTTGAGACTAGCTACACCGGGCAGTCATCAGGGAGGCTGGGGAAAGTGTGGTGCCAGAATATGTCATGGGAGTGGCCAACACCAAGTCTAACAGCTCACTCTCCAAGGTGACCTTAAGAAGCTGGGTCAGGACCAGCTAGTGAAATCTACCTGGGATAAACAGAAGAACTTGTGTTTTGATGCAAACACGCATTGGGCAAGAATGAGATGGGAGAACTTCAGAACAGGTTGGAGGCAACCTGGTGTAACAACTGCTCCCAAAGAGTCAGAGCCTTTGTTTCTGTTTTCAAGGGAAGATAGAGTAAGTGGGGAGAATTAGGGAGTATTTTATCAGCCTGAATTGATCAAAATGATTTGGAAACAACTTGAGACAAGCACACGTTAGGAATTTAGGGAGGAAAGGGCAGGGAGGGCTAGAGGAATGGGGCAGAGCTTTCATTAGGAAGAAGTGAGGAAGAGTCTACCTGGGAGAATGGGAGAGGGGAGACAGCACAGTGGACCATACTTTGCAGAGCCTGGTAACTTGTTTTTATTTGAAAATCTCATTTAATTGGTGGACTGAAAAGGATTATTTCAGAAATTATATAAACTGTCACTTAAAAAAAAAGAATGCTGGATATGATGGCTCATGTCTGCAATCTCAGCTACGCAGAAGGAGGATTGTGGTTTGAGGCCAGCTGGGGGAAAAAGTTAGCAAGACCCCCTCTCAGTCAGTGAGCAGGTATGGTGGTACATGCTTGTGATTCCACTAGCCACATGGGAGGTATAAGTAGGAAGACTGCAGTACAGATCATCCAGGCTTAAAACACAAGACCCTACCTGAAAAGTTACAAAGCAAAAAGGGCCAGGTGCCTAACTCAAGTGGTAGAGTGTTTGTTTAGCAAGGCCAAGACATATTTCAAACCCCAGTACCACTACTTAAAAAACAACAAAACTTTACATATTCATATATAGTGGTTTTATAGTCATTATAGAATAATATAAATACATCATGAAATACTGGAAAACAGAGAAAAGAAGAGAGATTACTTATATCCCATTGCTTTATCATAGTGTATAGTTTCTTTCAGTTTTTTTCCTTTTTAAAAAACAATAGTATGGTTTTACTGTAGAGAAAATGTGTATCACTTAGCTCACTTAAAATTCCATTATTTAAAAAATATACATATAGGATTTGAAGTTATCATTACTTTAAAATTTATGATGATCCATTGACTGTTTCTCTTTCATTGTAATTTCTTTTGCTTTTTTGAGACTGGGTCTCACTGTGTATCTCAGGCTGGCTTTGAACCTGCAATCTTCCACCTCTGCCTCCACTTCCTGAATGCTGGGATTATAGGCATGTACCACCACGCCTGGCTGTTTTATTAAAATTTTTATTGAGAAAATGCTAGGTTAACATTTGGCTGTAAGAGCTAATAGAAACCTTGGGACACTTTAACCTCGTTTTCCCCAATGTCAATGTCTTGTAAAACTCTAGAACAATATCACAACCAAGACATTGGCATTGATGCAATCTGCTGATTTAGTCAGATCTCCCCAGTTTACTCATGCTTGTGTGTATGTTGAATTCTATCCGTATTATCACTTGTGTAGGCTCATTCACCCACCATCACAGCAACACACACAATTCCATCACACTGAGGGTCTTTGTGTTGCTTTGTTATAAACACACCCAACTCCTGCCCTTGTCCCCTCTCCCACATCCCTGTCCCTACCCCTGGCAATAACTAACATAAAACTTTGTCATTTCAAGGGTGTTATATATGGAATCACACAGTACTTGACCTTTTATGATTGGATTTTTTACTCAGTACAGTTCCCTGGAGATTCATCCAAGTTTTTGCATGCATCAATACTTCATTCCTGTTTTAAATGCTGGGTACTGTTTCATGGTGCTGTTGCTTATTTAATCATTCATCCTTTGAAGGACACCTGGGTTGTTTTCAGGTTTCTTTTTTTTATGGTTCTGGGAATTGAATCCAGGGCCTCAAACTTGCTAGCAAGTACTCATCCATTTGAACCACACCCTCAGTCCTATTTCCAGTTTTTGGCTGTTATGAATAATATTGTTATGAATATTTATTTATAGAGTTTTGTGTGAACTTAAACCTTCATTTCTCTGGAGTAAATGCCTGAGAGTATAATGCTGGGTCCTGTGGTAATTAACTACTCAGTTTTATAACACTGTCAAACTACTTTGTAGAATGGCTGGACCATTCCACATCCCAGCAGGAATGGATGAGTGATCCAGTGTCTCTGCATTTGGTTCCATTACTACTGTATTAGCTCTTCTGATATTTGCATAGTGACAGCTGTCTCAGCCTCTAATTTGTATTTCCTTAATGACTCACAACATTGAACATTTTGTGTGTTTGTTGGTCATCTGCTTATTTTCTTCAAGGATGTCTATCTATGTCTTTTCTAATTGAATATGATTTTTTTTAACTGTTGGCATTAGAGTTTTTTTAGTCTTTTATTCAAGGTACTATTTCTTCATTGGATATGTGATTTGCAAATAATTTCCTATAGTTCGTGGCTAGTCTTTTCATCTTCTTTCACCCTGCAAAGTTTTTCATAGCAAAAGTTTTTATTTCCCTTTTATGGCTCATGCCTTTGGTGTTAAGTCTAAGAATTCTTTGCTTGGCCCTAGAATCTGAAAGTTTTCTCTTAATGTTTTCTAAAGCTTCATATTTTACCTGTGAGGTTGTGATTGATTGGTTGTGAACCGAGTTTCGCATAAGGTGAGAACTCAGGTTGAAGTCTATTTTTTGCCTATTGGACAGGCACTTGCACTCGCTTCAGCACCATTTGTTGAAAGGCTGTCCTTCCTGCATCAACTTGCTTTTGTACCTTTGTCATGTTTGTATGGGCTTGAGACATACTTGTATGGGCTATTTCTGGGTCCTCTGTTCTATTCCATTGATCTATGACTATTTTTCTATGATACCACACTATTTTGTTTATTATCATAATAGTAATACCATAAGACTTATTATTGAGTTGTGTGGTTCCTCCAACAGAATTCTTCTTTTTCAAAATTCCTTAAGCTATTCCATAACCTGTGCTTTGCCAATTTTAGAATTAGCTCATAGATGTATAAAAAAAAATCTTGGTGAGATTTTGACAGGAATTACATCAATTAGAGACAAAAATGACACCTTTACTATAGCAAGTCTCCCTATCCATAAACATGGTATATCTCTTCATTATATAGGTCTTCTCTGACTTTTTTCCTTATCATTTTGGAGTTTTCTATATAGATCCTCTACATGTTTTATTAATTATGTTATTTTTTGTTACAATTGTAAATGGTATTTTTAAATTTTAATTTAAAATTTAAATTTCATTTTTGACTTATAGCTATGCAAATGATTTTATATGTTGAATGTGTATCCTGTGACCCTCATGAACTCACTTATTAGTTCTAGGATATTAAAACATTTCTTGTAATTTTCTATATGGACATGTCACCTCAAAGAGAGACACTTTTATTTCTTCTTTTTCTAAGCAGTCTAGCTGTAATAACTGTTAGTATAAAACTTTATTAATGGACATTTAAGTTCTTAGTGGAATGTGTATGACAAGAAAGGTAGACATTTTTGTCTCTATGTAATTCTTATCAAATTTGTTTCCAAAGGCAGCACCTGTGTTTGCCCTTCTCCATGTGTTATAGGCTGTTTTGCTTCATGCAGCTCAAATTTGAGAGTTACCTTTTAAACGCTGCAGATGAAAAAAAACATTTTGACATGGGCGTGAGATTGCCATGTTATATCACTATGTAGTTACTGGATTAATTCTGAAGTTAAGCAGTACTTACTCCCTCCGTCTTTCATCTTTTAAAGATGTTGTATATCCAGGCCTTGCCAGGACCTTTCCTGTCCATGGATCCATCTTCGTTTGTGGATGTTTATGGCTATATTTCAACCCCTCGAGTTTGGAGACAGAAGTCATCATTGATCTGGCGTCTTGGCCCCGCGTATCTCTTTGATGAAGCCATATCAATGGATACTCTAGCAGTTATTATCAAACTGGGCCCAAGATACTGTGGTAACTTTCAGGCTGTGCACGCTCAAGGTAGGGAGTGTTTTGATTTATAATGTTTTGATATATAAAGTTCTTAAATGGACATTCAGTTATTTATAGCATATTTATAAAGAATGAACTCAGCACAGGTCAATCATTAGGGAAAACCTTTGTAATTGGATCATTATATATTTACAACCCAAAAGAAAATGTCGCAGAAAAGGAAATGACAATATCCTTTAAATTTCGACTCCAAAGCACCTAATGGAAGAGGGTGGGTAGGCAATACCATCAGCAAAGACAGAGAGAGGAGAATGAGATAAATAAGTCACATTCCTTTTAATGAAGAAGCTTTTTAACTAAAGTATACTGCTGTCTTCAATTATTAAACAGGCAGACAAAACATCCACATTTCCATTATTGATTGCTGGCTGTTCAAGCAGGGAGCATTGCTCTTTGAGCTCCATCAAGTCAAGGGGGTCGGTTCCCATCTGGGAGGAATGAGAAATGCATCTAGCACGAAGGCCTTGTGCACGGAGAAGGGCGACTGAGGGCTGTGGAGTGGTTCTGTCTCAAGCCCACATGTTGTTGAACTTCGGGTCCTGTGGCAGATGGTATTGCCCAGAGCGATGGGACTAGGCCAGGTCTGGAGTTGGAGTTTCACTGAGCGTATGTTCACATGGGGCTTCTCACAGCGCCCTGGCTCTTGTTGACTTGAGAACCAGCATGCGCGTTCCTAGTGGGAGGCCACACAGCCATGCAGCTCCTAAAAATCTTAGGCCTTTTGACCTAGCCTGTTTTGTTTTTGTATCACTTTGTGGATTGGTATTGGGGATCAAGGTTACAGATTTGATAGATGTTTTAAACTCTGTTTAAACATTTCACAAATGAACACCTTTATTTTATAGAAAAGTCAATTCTTGGGGGGAATTTCTCTAGTTTTTTTGTTTTTTCTATGTCTAAGAGAATAGGTAAAGGGCAAAATATGACATATGAACATACAACATGAAAAAACACCCCATGTAAAAACATACAGAAAACCTCTCAATGATTACCTTGCTGTGTAGCAGTAGGTATTTAATTATTTGAGGATGGATTTCCTTTTCTGTAAAGGAGACAAGCACTGATATAAGATCTGTTGCTATAGGGGAGGACCAAGACAGCGAAGCCACGCCCCTCATTGCAGAGGAAAGGGTTTCCTTTGGTCTTCATGTGTCCAGCTCCTCCCTCACAAGTGTTGCAAACATCAGAAATGACTACAATGAGGTAGACAGCCGCCTGATCGCCAAAGAGGTACACCTTCTACCTTCACCTGCTGTTCCCTATAGATTGCACAATTAAAGCTGGTTCACTTACACTTAAGTCACAACCTGGGAGGGGAGCAGGACAGGTGAGCCCAAATGTTACCTTCAGTACCCAACCTTGGTTTAAGTATTATCTACTAATCACTGCTTGTGGAGGCCTTGGGGTGCCTGTCCTTAGGGAGCTCATGAACAATGCCCCTGTTTAGGAGGTACTGGGGTTTGAACTTAGGACTTCACACTTGCTAGGTAGGTGCTCTGCTGCTCGAGACACACCTTCAGCCTGCAACATACCTTCTTTTCCAGGAGTTTCATAGTACTAATTGTTATCACTTTCTCTAGATGAATATTTCATCCCGTGACAATGCCATGCCTGTGTTCTTGCTGAGAAATTGTGCTGGGCACCTCTCAGGATCTCTTCGGACTCTTGGAGCTGTTGCTGTGGGCCAGTTAGGTGGGTCAGGCAGTGAACCTTGCTCTTTCGAAAGCAGGGCTTGTGCATGCTAGAATTTGGAGGGCAGGCAGAATAGAGTGGCTAGGGAGCCAGGCTGGGGATTGGTAATAAGCCTAGCTGGAGAGTGGCTGCTCAGAGAACACAGAGGTCAATTCACCTTGCTATGTCTAATAATTGTAGTGAACTCAGTGACTAACCAGACTGACACCTATGCACATCTGGAACCTATTTAGGAAGCATGGTGGGCCCTGTGAGCGGAGGCAATGGTTGTGGTTGTTTCAATGCAAACAATAGGCAGTGACTACCAGTCACAGTGTGATGGAGTAAGAGCACGGTGGAAATCTGGCACAAGGGTCCAGCCCAGCATGATCCAGAGGGTAGGGAAGAGCCAGAGGTTCTCAGAGCAACCAGAAAATTGAGGTACAAAGGGCATCTGGCTTATCTAGCACTCTGGATTCTAGACAGAGGGGGCCAGACTGAGAGCCTATGGACTCTTTTGGCCTTTTGATGACACCGAAAGACACTCATGCAGGATCTTTCAGCTGCTTAAGAGTTTCAGAGCTCCTACCTCTTCTCCTTGTCTGTCCCAGGGCACAGGCCCTTCTAGCATGAGTTAACAGAGGCAAGGACAACTCCCTCACCCCTATATGCTGCTGAGGGACATTACACAGCTGGGACACACTGATGCAATGCCCCCCTTGTTCTGCACAGGAGTGAGAGTATTTCACTCCAGCCCTGCTGCTAGCAGTCTGGACTTTATTGGTGGACCTGCCATCCTCCTGGGCCTCATCTCCTTAGCAACGGATGACAACACCATGTACGCTGCTGTGAAAGTACTGCACTCTGTCCTGACCAGCAATGCCATGTGTGACCGCCTGATGCAGCACATCAGTGGGTACAAGGTAATCCTGTGCTCCTGGCTGAGCCTGGGTTTCCCCAAAAACTGTTATCCTCAAAGCATCAAGGGTGACCTTCACTTGCCTCAGTGACATTTCCTCCAGGTGACTTCTGGAAAAGAACAGCACGAACCCCCAGAGTCCAGCATTGGCTCAGCAGTGAAGGGCCCAGTGATAGCCAGCTCTGTTTGAGCCAGGGATGTCCTGTTGCGTGTGGCTGCTGGCATTTTCCTCGATGATTCTAAAATCATTCATGGGCTCTTCATTTTGCCTCTTGCACAGTGGCTGAGAGCTCAGGCTTCAGAGCCTTCATCTAACTTGTTACTTAACCTTGGTAGAGTTATTTGCTCCCTCTCTCTTGGTTTTCCTGACTAAGATCTGGACTGTTGTACCTCTTGTATCATCAGGCTGCAGGGAGGATTACATGATTTCATGTAACTGAAGGGCTCAAAATTTTGCCTGACCTAACTTTTACTTTAATTTTACTTTAATTTATAGTCCCTTTGTGCATCCATTCTCTCATGTGTGAAAACAGGAGTGTCAGGACCTGTGTGCACAGCTGTGATGGTCACATGCAGAATGCTTAAAAGGATGCCTGAATAGAAAAACTGCTGCCTTTCTGTGTACTGTGATCGTTACTGCGATTTGCAATTAATATGGTCAAATGAGACACGGACACTGCCCTCGAGAAACTTCCTGCTTCCTGGGAGGCGACCACAAGGGGAGCCATAGGAGCAGGACTGGGAGCACACAGACAGCAGAGTTTTTTCAAGCAATTTGAATCTTACTTAAGTCTTGGTGGGGAGGAAGAAATGGTCAGATTACAGATAAGATCAAAACAGAGTGAGAAGATATTATGTATCTGCTGATCACGAGGAAGGCTTCCCAAGAGCATATTGAAAGAGGACAGGTATGTCTGGGAGGACAGGGCCAGAGTGGACTGTGTCAGAATAAGGAGGAACTGAGTTGTGCATGAGACGAGCTGAGAATCCAGGTGAACTGGATGAGGACACGGATGTCAGTGGACGGCTGGGCAGCCTAAGTTCTGTGTGGCCGAGGCCAACAGGAACGTGAGGTTTGATGTAGCTTCATCATCTCTGAGATGGCTTGGGCTACACATGCCTTGCTGAGTTCCCAGTGCCTTCACCCTGGAATGGATGCTGGTGACTTGCTGGCTTTCTGGGACAACAAATGACAGCCTGAAGCAAAGCTAGGTGGGCTCACATGCAAATTCCTGTGACACTGTGACATGCATGTGAAAGACCCAGTAATGGAATCTCAGGAAAAGCACCATGAGGCAAAGGAGGAGGCCAGCAGAGAGGCATTTGGGAAACACCAGGGGAGCGATTTAAGAGGAAGGAGGGGGTCTCAATGTGAGATCAGGTCACAAGAACACGGGAAGGTGGGCACTGGCAGGGAGGTAGGCACAGAAGGCGGTGAGGGTTTTTCTTCTGCGACTGTGGGGATGAAGGATGGTAGCTCCAGAGAGCAGGAGTTTGCAATGTGGACTCACCCCGGTGCTGCAGGAATGAGTGGCTGCAGGAGAGAGTGCCAGTGAGGCTCATACTAGGACACAACTTTTTGTTCCACCTTTCCAGATAATGGCGTTTCTCCTGAGGAAGAAGACCTCTCTCCTAAACCATCGCATCTTCCAGCTCATCCTCTCCATTGCTGGCACTGCGGAGCTGGGCTTTAGGCCATCTGCTGTCACCAACATGGGTGTCTTCCAGCATATTCTCTGCAATTTTGAGGTAAATCAGAGACTGGTTCTTAGGCCTTTAGGAATGTGTGTGTGCATGTGTGTGTTGTGTATGTGTGATGGTAAAATATAAGAAAGCCCAGTGGGTCAACTTCCTCCACAGTCATGGTGGCAGTAAGAAGGGAAATCACAAAAGCTTTGGAGCTCTGAAGCCTAAGTTTATAGTTAAACCCTGCTACCTCTGGGCTGTGTAGTCTTGGACGTGTTCCTTGACCTCTCTGAACCATTCTTCTTATGTGTGAAATGGAGACCACCATCTCTTCCTCACAGTCTGTCATGATGGTTAAACTAGGTGGTATCTAGGAAAGATTTTAAAACTGTAAAGTTCCATGTATGTATGAGGGTTTCAAAAATTACCCCAATTCCCTGGGAGCAGAGACACGAGGATCACAGTTCAAGGCTATCCAGGGCAAAAGTTAGTGAGATTCTCTCAAAAACAACTATAATCTCAGTTATTTAGGAGGCAGAAGTAGAATTGCAGTCTGAGGTCAACCTAGGCAAAAGTGTGAGACTCTATCTAAAAAATAATCTAAAAGCAAAATGGCTAGGGGCATGGCTCAAGTGGTGGAGCGCCTGCCTAAAAAGTGAAGTCCCAAGTTCAAATCCCAGTACTGCAAAAGAACCTTAATTCCTTGGGATGGTGCTTTGCTGTTTTCCAATGATCCATTAAAAGAATGACTTGAAAAGTCCTGATGGGGGTACCTGAGGATGGGCAAGGAGCATCACACAAAGCTTCCTTAGGTGGATCAACCCACTCAGGAAGCAAAATCATTTACTGAGTACCCACTGGGCAGGTGCAGGGCCTCTGGAGAATAGGAGTGAGGACAGAGTCGGTGCACCTGTAGAGATCAGAGGCTCTGGGGCTGGGGCTGGTGGAATCCATCAGTCAGAGCACACGCTGTTTGCAAACGCATGGGCAGGAGAGCAGCTGAGGCGGGGTTGAGAGCAAGCACCTTGGTGGGCACTGTGGGTGTGTGTCAGGGCAGGTGGGGAGGAGGCCAGACAGGGAGGGAACAAGAGGGTTGAAAGGTGCTCAGTGGCAGGGTATCAGCTTATTCTGAGCATGCTGAGAGCCATTGGAGGGTCTTAAAAGGTCTTTCTTTGTTGAGCTCCAATAAATGCTTGCTGTAGAATATTATTAAATTACAGAAAGTGAGGGGAGTCCTCCTGTTTCCAAGGCCTCATCAGCTGCTGGTGGCCCTGGCTCCCTTCTCTGTGTCTTTTCCACGAAGTTTCTGTATGTATAGCCATAGTCATGATCACACTGTAGATATTTTTTTTTCTGCCTTTTCTCACCCAGCAAGCTCATTTAGGAATTTTCATTACAAATACATACACGTTATTTTGAGGTCAGAGTAGTATTCTGTCATGCAGAGAGTTACTGGCTTCTCCAGTATTCCTCTGTTGTCAAATCCTTAGATCATTCCTGACTGTTGTTATTATAATGCTATTTACAGACAGAGCTCTTGTGTCTACATCCCCCCACTATTTTTAAAAACAGTTTCCTTAGAATCAATTATCAAAGTTGAATGTTGAGGAGATTGGTCAATCAAAAAAGACAGAAAGCACAAATAAATGACATTAGGAAGCAAAAGGGTTGAATACTGCAGAGGACTGAGCAGTCGCTACAGTAACAAGAAGACAAGGTCAATAACTTTATGCCATAAGTTAGAAAGCTTAGCTCATTTGAACAGTCTCATGGAAAGCTTAAGTTTCCAAACTTACTCAAAGAGAAATAGAAAACTCCAATAAAAAAAAACCCATCAAGTAAGTAGAAGCACTGGCTTAAAGTAAGTACAAACAGACCAAATCCATAAGGAAACTCCAGGCCCAGGGGCTGGTAGGGAAATTCTACCAGTCAGGAAATAAACCATCCCAGATTTATGAACCTGCCCTGTAAACAGGAGAGGGACACACTCCCAGGTCATTCGTGAGCTAATCTTAATACCAGAACCCAAAACAGACAGTACAGGAAATGAGAAAGTGCAGGCTAATCTTAATCATAAATATAGCTATAAAAATCCTCAATATGGTATTAGAAAATAAAGGTGAAGGAGTCAGGACTTCAGGTGTTGTGTTTAATATTGGGGAGACTTAAGTCTGATTGTAGACTGATGGTGAAGAGGCAGCATAAATGGAGCAGTCAGAACACTACTGGGAGAAAAAACTGTTAGTAGAACAGGCCATTAAAGGAGAGGGAGACAAGGCAGTGGTCACAGAAGGTATGAGATCCATGATGGCCGTTGTGTAGCAAGGAGGAACAAAAAATTAAGAAGCAGGGTGAAAGGTGCTTCCTCACAGGAAATTGTGAGGTAGGGAGGGAGCCCAAGCATTCGAGTCTTAGGCTTCTGGTTTTTTGAAGAAGTGACAGGCCAACTCATTTCTGAGAGTGAGGTGGTCTCAGGTGTGGGGGAGAGCAATGTCTGACCCATTATCCATTGAAAGAACTCTAACCCAGACATCTTGAGGTAGTCCTTAGGACAGTGTTATATGACACAGGACAGCAACCAAAAGACTCAATTATCCATGTTTCCCAAAATTCAGGTATTTAGTATGGTGTAAAGTAATTTTTAGAAAAGCTAGGCAACCTTGGACATGTTGTGGTAAGTTATTATTGCTCCATTGTGCTGGAAAGTAAGTGTGAAGTCTGGAAATTTCTACAGGAAGGGTGGAGGGAGTCAGCCTTGTTGGACTGGTAGGCTTATGTCTTACCGTTTCTGCTCCTCACCTCACAGCACTGAGCCTGCATGTTGTTTGAGTAACCGATTTCATGAATTAATACTACCAAGTGTGCAGGGCTCTTGGAGTTTTAGAGATGGGTGTGTTGCCTACCCCTCGTCCCCACAGGGGCCACATCTGCCCACACAAGCTGTCACAAAAGACAACTGGCCTACCTCTACGGCTGATCTTGGGCAGTGGCTGGAAATCTGTCAGCCTGTTTCTGGCTTCAGAACAATGCACTTATTTTACATTGCTTTCCTTTGTTTCCATTGTTTTACAAAAATATAGCCACTATGTGGCATATGGTCTGCTAGGCTCTGGCGTGAAGAGGAACAGTCCTGCAGTCACAGGCCTCCCTATGAGCTGTGTCCACTGACACACTTTTGCTTTTCTCTTCTGTAAGAGAATGGAGCCACGGACATCTGCCTTGTTCCGAGGGAGGTTGATTCTTGACCCTGTGGGCCATTGTCTGCCCACAGAGTCTTTGGAGACTGGCTTTGAAACAAGTCTCTGCTGAGCAGAAGCCACTGGTGACTCAGGCTCTCTGATCCTCACTCCCCTCTACTAAATGAAGCTGCACTGCCTTCCTTATTTGCAGTTTCACTTTAGGCAGTTTTAGTTGTCCATCATCAACTGGGGTCCAAAAATGGAAAATTCCAGAAATAAGCAATGTTTAAGTTTTAAATAACTTGTTATAGTATATTGTTATAGTTATTCTATTGTATTATTAGTTGTTGTTATTATTATTATTAAGCTCCTTTTGTGCCTACAGGAAAGCCTGCCTTACTCACAGATTTGTTACACATGGTTTTGACCAAGCCCAGTCAAAATAAAACAAAGTTCTTGCATGTGCCTTACGCAGCTTAGTTGGTCCGGAGAGGCTCTGTGGGTCCTGCATTGTTATCAGTTGTGTTTACACTCCGCATCCTCAGCATTTGTGGCTTTTCCTCAGTGGCTGTGTCCTTGGAACCTACGCCCACTGACACCAAGGAATGCTGCAATAGAAACTAAATCTTATGATAGGTATATTGCCTACAGATCTGTACTACTGATGCTTTCAGACATTATGGAATTCCTTGAAGTGTGTCTCCCTATGGGCAAAAGGCAGTTACAGTAATGGTGTTTTAGGATTTTCATGGCACCTCCTGCCTGAGCAGGGCTATCGTGTAAGTGCAAGCTCTTTGTGCGCTGAGTTCCTCTGAACTACCTTGTGTCTGAACCTGCCATATTCTAGGCCTTAGGAATTGTCGGTGTTTTGAGATGAAAAATAGCAGAGCACTGTAAAGGGAGTAGAAATGGAACATGAAAACCAGCCATCAGTACTGCACAGAGGGATGGTTCCTGCTGTGTTTTGCTTGCTATGAAGACAGCAATAAATGTCGCCCTAGAAAGCTCAATGCATTTTACATCTGTGTGTCACTCACAGTTCTGTGCAGAAGTTGGGCTGCAAATTTAAAGAAGAGAGAACTAAAGACAGTGTCACATACATACTTTGGGTGCAGAGTATTCACATAGCAAAAAATTTGGCTTCTAATACCATTCCTGCACTTGCTAGTGGTGATTGGAACCTATCACTCAACTGGTGTGTCTCGGCCTCTATGTTCTCATCTGTAAAGTGGGAACTCCATCATTTGCCTTGAAAATCCAGTGTAAATGACATACATCTGGCGTATGGTATAGGCTGTGGGCCCTGTACAGTCATAGATGGTGTCCTGGGTTAGAATCTAGACCCAGGGTGAAGCAACAGACAGTGGCAGAGATGAGGAGATGACCGCCCCCCTCCCCCAGGGAGGTGCCCATTATCTGCTAGCGGGTAATCCTGTTGCAGTTTGTGTCAGCACCCTATGCTAGTAGACAACATGTTCAGCACCCTACATTGCCTCCTGCAAACCCTACACCACACACGCTTTAGTTTCAGGGTGCGTCTCTTCTGTCTTCCAGCTCTGGATGAACACTGCAGATAACCTGGAGCTTGCACTCTTTTCCCATCTTGTGGAAATCCTTCAGTCACCAAGGTAGGTGGGGTTTTGACAGCCCAGGGTTAGAACTCATGTCTTCATGTAAAGAAATAGGCCAAGAGGGCAAGAGAGCCAACGGCTTAGCAACCATGGCCTCCTCCCTGCTCCCAGAACACTGTGTCCCAAGGTGGGAGCACATTCCTCCCAGTGGACATGTGGGATAGATCTCTCTCCTCAGATCTCTCTCCTCTTGGGTCTCAGGAAGGTAGGTGGGTGCTGGGAACTTAGAAGCCTGTGTAGGCCAGGGACTAGCACTGACTTGGGGCTCAGCAAGGACATACTGCTGCACCCTCCTTGGCCCAGTCTTCCTCTAACTAGCTTCTCCAAGTGACTTTTGGAATCAGAGGTATTTTGGTTGCAAGTGGGGGAAATGCAACCTAAACTAGCTTTAGGAAGGAGAGAAGGAAGAAGGGAGAAGGGAGGCAGGAAGGAAAAGGGGGCAGGAAAGCAATTAAAGATGGGCTTCCACCAGTGAAAGGGACAGATCTGCACTGAGGCAGGGTGGGGCCCACGTGACTTTTTCTGAGCTCTGGTCCTACTCTGCCTTGCTTCCTTTTGTGCTGCTTCACCTCAGCAGCCTTCTGTGGCAGTCGGGTGGTTGCTGGGCAGCTCCTCGGAGCACATCCGCAGCTCAGCACATGCAACAAAAGCAGACTTTTTCCTTTATTCCATAATTATAGAATAGCATTGAGTCTCCCCGAGCTAAAGTGTGTCCCATGGCCAGTACAGGTGCAAGGCTTTGTATCTAGGAGATGGAAGGAGTTAGTGAGAGGTCTTTCCAAGGCAAACCAGGGACTGTGAGGGGAGAAAAGGAGGCAGCAAAGCCATGAACCATCCTCCTCATAGTCAGGTATGAATGTATTTGTAAACATCTTTTCATTCAGGTTCTTACTATTGAGTAGCTGTTATAAACCACTACATTTCACACCCCGTTCTTAGTCCTGCAAATTCAGAGGAGAATAAGACACACTCCTGTGCCGATTGGGCAGAAGTAGGAAAGAAGGGCAGAAGTAGCCTGAGTTTGTGCGTGGAGGGACACACGGCTTCCCTGCTGTGCAGACTGCACTGTGCCTGCCTTGTTTGTGTGTCAGGCCATGGAGCTTGGCAGAATTTAATGTGCTAATAATGTCAACACAAGGAGCAGTCCCCCCAACTCTGTCCTCCTCCACCCACCCCCACCCACCATTTTCCACTTTCTGTACCTGTACCTGTTGTTTTCTAAGAAACAGACATTACCCCGGGGGCTGTTTTCTTGGGGGGTGGGTAGAATTTACTGGAAATTGAATTTGTGTGATTATCCTAAGGAGGTGGATATTTGAGTTCTGTCTCTCTGCCCTCTGATTCTCAGTGGCATGTTTATCCATTTTGTGGTCTGGGGTGGGCAGGAAGATCGTGCACCCAGACAGGCCCACAAAGTGGTACGCTCCTGTTTGTTGGGAAGTGCAGCTCACTCACACGTCTGTCTGCTGTCTTTGTTCTGCATTTTCTGGGGCCAGCATTAGTTTTCCCTGGGCTCGGAATTTAAGTCAATAACTGGGGTTTGTCTTTGAAGGCGGTTTCCGGGGAGGTGGAAGGGATGGGAAGCGTATGCCCCAGTGACTCTGGCACTTGGCAGACATATTCAATGTATGTCTGACGACACCTTGACAAGTTGCCATGAGAGTGTTGGAGTCAGAGGGCCATAGAACAAGCCTAGCTTGGAAAGCCTTTTTAGTAGAAACACAGCAAATTTGGTTCATTCCAGTAAAAGCTTTTACTGTCTCTCTCCTGGACTCACCAGGGAAGGACCCAGGAATGCTGAAGTAGGTCACCAGGCACAGCTTATACCCAAGCTTGTCTTCCTCTTCAATGAGCCGAGTCTTGCCCCCTCCAAGGTCCCCACCATCATTGCCATCCTGGGCTGTCAGCTGAGGGGCCATTTCAACATCCAGGACTTGCTCAGGTACCTTGCCAATTCCCACGGGGAGGACAGAGCCCCACTACTATTTCAGAAGAGATAATAGGCCCAGTTCTCTCTGACCATTTTCAAGCAAACATAAGTTGGAAACTTCTAGAGGTCTCTTCAGGGCTGAAAGTTGGGAGAAGAGTGAGTTTGCTTAATTCAGAATGGGAGAGCCTTATTTTCCCATCAGAGCTTTGGTCTACAGCATCCTGGTGCTCAAACACTCCTAATGTGCCTGGGAACTCAAGAGTGTCCATGAGCCCAGCGATGATTAGTGGCTCCTCCTGCAGGCTTCCCACGGGACGGTCCTAGCTTGTACCAGATTTTAGAAGTCTCTGGAAATATTGTGTTCATCACAGAATAACCAGATTTCCTTCAAATCCTCACTGGAAGTCCCACTCGGGTGGATCGTATAGAAACACTAGTACTTACCCAGCAGACATAGTGGAGCCCACCAAGTGTGTCTTTCTCTCCCTGTTGCATGCAGAGTTGGGCTGTTTGTCGTGTACACCCTCAAGCCTGCATCGGTGAGTGAGAGGCATATCTGCGTGGATGGAGCTGGAGACCCCCCTGTGCCTGGTGAGAGGACCTTTCCCAGATGTCAGTCTGAAAGTGACAGGACAACCCTCAGTCGTACCTCTTAAGCACACTTTTGGGGGCCATTTGCAGAGGGAGGGGCTGTGGGAAGGGAATGGGAATGTGCCCATGGCTGAGCAGTGGTGGCCAAGCAGTGACACAAATCATATGTTACTGCTTTAAAACCTGGAATGGCTTCCACATCCTCCAGGATAGGTGGCTCCCTGCACATGGGATCCTGTGCACTTTGACCCCTGGTTGAACTCCATCACCCTCCAATACCCCCTCCAATACCTGATAAGCCCCAATTCCAGCACTCTGAAGCACTTTAGGTCCCAATGTGTGAGGTGTGGCCTCTGCCCATGCTTGGGACATGCCGTCCTCTCCAGCAATGCCACCCTTGCCCACCCCCAGCCCCTAGCTCCTCTACCAAACTGGCCATTTCCACCAAGCCCTGCTTCTGAAGACCTGTGGGCTTCTTATAATGTACATAATTGAGATTTCTTTCTTTGGGTCACTCTAGCCCTGTTCCAGATCGTTTCTCCCACTGCTCGGGTGACTGGCACACAGGGGATAATCTCAGCTCCTTTGTCTGGCCTTTCACATCTGCACTGTCCAAGATGGGAGCCTCTAGCCACATGTGACATTTAAATTTGAATATGAATTAATTAAAATTATATGAACTTTAAAATTCAATTTCTCACACTAGCCACATTCCATGTGAGGCTAGGGGCCACTGTATTGGACAGGGATGATCTGAAACAGTCTCATCATTTGAAATGATTCTCTGAGACAGCATTACTCAGCTTAGATAAATTACGTTATTTCTTATCCTTAGATCAGGCCTCAAAAGTAGGAATTGCCATTCCCATTCTACAGATGAAACAACTGAGGATCAATGAGATTAGGATCTTAAGCAGAGACAGAGCCAAAATCCAAATAGAGGGAAATCTGACTGTGCTTCTTTTAGCTGTCTCAAAAGTCCTTTTCTGTGGTGTGGTCTGTGCACCTGAGTTGGCTACAAAGGATGGCAATGAATGAATGAATGGGTAATGAGTAGGAGTGAGCTTAGTTGGTCAGCCTTTCTTCTCTGGACTTCATTCTGAAACTTGGCTCTAAACAAGCATTAAAACATTGCTACCATGTCTTCTAGGCTTTTCTGGGGGGTAGGGCTCACAGGGGTTCAAACACTTGCACTCAACCGCTTGAGCCTCACCCCAGCCCTTTTTGCTGTGGTTAGTTTGAGATAGGGTTTTGCCTTTTGCCCAGTCATCCTGGACCTGTCCTCCTATTTTAAGCTCCCCACCATTGCTGGGATGACATGCACCACCATACCCAGCTTTTTCCCACTAAGGTTGAGTCTCACAGACTTTTTTGTGATCCTCCTCATCTCAATCTTCCAAGTTGCTAGGATTACAAGCTTGCGCCACCAGTGCCCAGCTGTCTTTTGGGCTTTAATGATACTTGAGGAGTCAGGTTTCTACTCCCACTAGGTCTGTGTGTCTCCCATGTTGCGTGTGTTCTATTTTCAGTGTGACACGGGCACGCAGGGGCCTCACCTGGAAGTGAAATGAATGAAAATCAGAAAAAAGAGAACAAAGACCATTGACTTCACCACTCCCAACAACTCCCATTATACGAGCACATAGTCAGTCCGTGCTCAAGAAATACTGCAATTTTAATAATCTAAAAAAATTCTATGGAAATATATATTTGACCTCATTTTTTAGGATTATTTTTGAGGATAAGCAGCATTGAAAAGGTTCTAAAGAGAACTTTAGATACATTTTCAGAAATTCTTGTTAAGTATCACATCGAAGTGTAGATTGAATGCCAAAATTTGAGTCCCATCCATGCCCCAATTCCTGAGTAAACTAAGCAATTGATGACTATGATTGCTCACTGCAGCAAATATTATGTCTCTTTACATCCGTTTTCTCTCAAATCTGAATTTTCATATTTGTAGCTGGAAGCCAAACATCTGGAAAGACAATCTGGCTCAGAAACCAGTTGCTGGAGATGCTGCTCAGTGTAATATCTTCCCCCCAACTTCATCTGTCCTCTGAGTAAGTAGCTCCAGGAAGAGTGATTTGGCAGGAGGTTGCCTCACACAGGGTACGGTATTAAACCCTTTTCTTAATGAAAAGTTTAGCATCTCCTATTCTGTTTGCTGCAATGTGTTTCCTGCACCAGTCAAAAAGAAAATTATATTCTCTCCACCCAATAAACCAGACCTTGCCCTAAGATATCCTGATGCAAATGTTCAGTGGGCATGGGTAACTAGAAACGGATTTGGTATAATTTCAATAAACTCCTTTTGTCATCATTGCTATCGTGTCATTGTTATTGTTTTGGCAGTTGTGACAATTGCTGACTTTGATGTCCTATGCTTGGCAGACAGTAGAGTGGAGAAATGGTTAGCCTAAATAATAGCTATCAAGGAGGAGGCTTGCCAGATCCTTCTGCTACTTACTGTTAGTGCCTTAGTTATTTTTCTGACATGGAAAAAAGGAGTATCTCCCTTCAATTAACTTCTGGAAAATGTGTAATCACAAAGTGGATTGCATTTACTATCCCCCCACACCAGCCTGCAACCTGGAGTCATTCATTCAGCACCTATTTGTTAGACACCTACTTTATGCCAGACACGGTTCCTGTCCTAGGTTGCGGTGCTGAGCAGGCCAGCCCTGTTCCTTGCTCTCTTTGAGTTTACAGATTAGTGTGTGTGTGCAGTTTTGTGGGAGCAGTTGGAGAGGTACTCCTCTGTAAAGCAACGCTGCAAGTAGTGGTTAAAGATTCACCAGCCTAGAGCTCCTTATCTTCCTAGCATCAAAATGTGACAAGACTGGAAGATACCTTGGAGGTGAATGAGTTCGGCTCTTTCCTTTTCCATCTGTTTGGAAGAGAATGTAGTGCAGTGCTTAAGCTCCTGGACTCTGGAACCTGGACCTTCTGGGTTGGAGTCCCAGCTCTGTCCCCAGGTTATATAAGCACTGTATACCTTTCACAGATGGCTATGGTGAGAATAAATGAATGAATATGCTGATAGCCTTGAGAATGCTGCCTGGGATACTATGAAAACTATAACTAACTCCTTACATCACCATCATCATAATTCCTGACACCACCCTCACCATGCTATCACCACCGTCATCACCATTCTCACCATTCTTACTGCCATAATCACACCATCACCATCACCCCCATTGTCATGGAGTAAAATGATCAGAGCACATCAAGAGCTCTGCCAAAGCCATCCAGTTAGTAAACATCAGAGGCAGAACTAGAAAACAGGACAATTTCTTCACTCTTAGTCCAGTGCTCATTTCAGTGACACCAGTCACCTTATCACCATGCCTGGTGTGGCAGCTGATGCTGAGAACACTGCCCAGTACAAATGGATCCCTCCCTGACTCCTGGTTCATTGTCCTTGCTGAGTTGTCCATTCACCTTCCTACCATTCAGTTCCCTCCAACAGGTCTGTATTCTCCACACTCATATTTTAAAATTAATTTTTCAAAGTGACAGCTCATCATGTTTTTTTTTAACCTAAACTGATAAAGACGCATAAATTGGGCAATTTCAATTAGATTAGTTTGACCAGTGTCTTTCAAACAGAGGTAAATAAACATTATATGTTTGTTTATGACTTTATAGATAGTAACTACATTAGATGGGTGCCCATCTTACACTGGGCGAGTGTGAACAGTAGTGAAGCAGGGCTTGTGACAGGGCATCACATTTTCATGACTATTGATGCACAGTTCCCAACTGTTCTCAAATGCTTTGCCAACTTGCACTGCAGCCGTTAATAGACAAATCCATCCGTTACGCAGCAATCTGGCCAGCATTTTATTTTACATTCTTTCAAAATATAGTATGTACCTCACTGGGTGATAGCCAAATGCTACCTTGAACTTGCTGTTTCTAGGTTATTCTTGAAGCTGGACATTAATCCTCTTTTGAGAGATGGTAATTATTGTATTTTTTAATCCCTTCAGGGCAAAGGAAGAGGTGTTCCTGAATCTGGGGCCTGACTGGTTCCTGCTGCTCTTGCAGGGCCACCTGCATCCCAGCACCACTGTGCTGGCCCTGAAGCTGCTGCTGCACTTTTTGTCAGACCCCTCCCTTCGTGGGAGATTTAAAGATGGCCTGTCTGCTGGATCCTGGGTGGAGTGCAGCAGAGAGGGCACGGACATTGTGATGGGTGAGCATGTAGTTCAGGAAGCATGACTCCGTTCACCCCTCCCCACAGGAACCTGTGGAGCCTGTGCAGCAGGGTCACCTTGACATCTGTCTTTAAAGTCTGCCCCCGGATCAGTCCCATCCCCTTGAACTTCACAACCTCATGACTCTTCAGCCCCTGGAGGCTGCTTTCCACCTCTCAAAGGCTCCTTATTCATCATGCACTGGCCCGGCACACACTGCTTCCTCTTCCTAACGTGCCTCTTCTGGCAGTCATGGATTCATTTTTCAGATCTCAGTTCAAATGCCACTTCCCCCAGGTCCAGAGAGGACTTGCCTGAATTAGGGCACTGTGTTAATTCTCTTTGCTCCTATTATTTTTTTATAGTGCTTATCATAATTCATAAGCATATATTATTTAGGTACTTAATTGCTTAATGTCTTTTCTTCCCACTGCTCTGTAAGTTTCATGAGGGCCTGGAATCTTGTCTGACGTTTTGAAGCAGGACATCTCTGTTGCCTAATGCAAAGTTGCCTAGTTGCTTCCTACACCGTTAGCTTTCAGTATGTGCTTTTGATGGATGAATGAATAAATGAATGAAGGAGCATGTCAGGGGCAGGAAGGGAATTATTGTCGAGCAGGTTTTTACTTTCTTGTTCTCTCCTCTGTGTAACATCTGGTTCTACCCAGTGTTTCTATCCTATGGGTGGGTGGCAGGGGATTTGCTCATGTGTCCACTACCAACTCGATCAGATGTGTTCATTCTCACCTCAATTTTGTGCCTTTTCCTCCTGATCAATAGACAACCTGAAGAGCCACCCTACTGTGCCTGACCAGAGCCCCTGCCTGCTTCCTGGGTTCCGTGTCTTGAATGACTTTCTGGCCCACCATGTTCACATTCCAGAAGTCTACCTCATCGTGTCTGCCTTCTTCCTACAGATGCCACTTACAGAACTGAAGCACGGACCCAAAGTAGGTTCTTGGAGCACCCCTAGGATTGAGAATACACTTGGTTTTCTGATTCCAAAAGATTCGGCAGTTCCCTAAGACTTGCTGCTTGCCTCCCTCCACTTCTTCCATCTGGGACTGTCTGACTTCCTTCCTTCCTTCCTGGTCCTGCACCCCTTGGCTAACTTTCACATTTCCTCCTCTCAGCATCATGACTTCCTTGCCTCAGCTGTCTGCCATACATCCCAGCCAGTCTGATTTAGATCAGTCTCATTTTAAAATTACAGGATAATGGAGTGACCTTGCTTCAGCACACCACCTACTCAGGCTATGATTCTCCTTGTCACCTTGGAAAGGTGACTTACCTGTATGCATCCTTTCTTTTGTCTTTTCACTTTCTCCTTTTCTACTAACGCTTTACTTTTGGACCATAAGTATGTTGAATTATGTCCCAGTTAAAACCAGGGGATGCCCCTTGACAACTGCTGCCCCATTTTGCCTTGTCCAAAATTCTGCAAAGATGAGACCATGCTCACTGTATGTGCCACCTACCATCCACAATCTCTCACTTACACCAAGTCATTGGTTTTTATTCCTTCAAGACAAGGTTCAGAGCCATAGCCACCATCGAGATTCCTCATGTTTAGGTACCTGACTTGTCTTTCCAACTTGGCTCCAGTCATCTGCCCCTCATGCTGTCACCCCAAAGATTCACCTCCCTGAGAAGACCAGATGCTTTGTGCTCTATGCCCTGACAGATTCCTTTCCCTGCTGACACCTGCCTCGTGGCAGTACTCAGCCTTAGTGCTGCTTCTTGTGTAGAATTCTAGACACGTCCTCCTTGGTGTACCTTTATCCTGTGACACCGGTACTTGTACCTATGCGCCTGGGGAACCTGACAAATAACAGACTTGGAATTCATTTCTTGGTCTCCATTGAGTTAGGTTACACTAAGCTGAATTGAAATGGAGAAAGGATGTGGTTTTGTAGAGAAAGCAAAGACATTCACCTCTCTTGCATATCCTTATATTTCACAGATCTGAATCTTACTATATACCAATAGCATTGTAGATCATCCCTCAAAATAATGTTCTGAATATACTATGCTAAGTTCATTGGGACCTGAATTTTTTATTTCTCTCTGTCTTGCAGGGAGCAAACATCTGCTAAATATCAAGACCTGTAGTAGATGCTTTCCTATTTTGTTTTGCTTGAGACTTAAATAATCCCGTGGGGTAGATAATGTGATTTTTTTCATTTCATAGAGAAGGAACTGAACTGCCAAAGGCTGAATAGCTTGCTTGAGTTATTAAAAGGGCAAAGTCAGGCCTCCTGATTCCATACTCAGTGCTCTTTCCTCTAGCCTGCACTTCCCCTCAAGCTTGGAATTCTTCCTATGTCTTAACTAATCTCACTTATCAACTTCATTAAACTTGATTAAGACATTGAGTACCTGTGAGGTCAGATCAAAAGAAGTAAATTTTTACCAAAATTATATTCATTTAACATTTTTTTTTTGGGTGCTGAGGCTGGAACCCAGGGCCCCATACCCAGCTCAGACTTGCTGTAAGTTGCTAGGGTTCTCCAGCATGCTCTCAGAGGTGTGTTTCCCTTATACACCACTGGTGGACTGGAGTTTTCCACGTAGGCTGCAACTGTGCTGCTTTGCTTTTCTCACTGGGGTCTTCTGGGAAACACAGTACACTTTTGGCAAAGCAGGTACCTTTAGTGGGCAGCCTCAGGTCTCCTGACAACCTCTGCCTCCTCCTTCAGGATAGTCTGGATGCCATGCTTCAGTGGCTCCTGCAGATGCACCACCAGCAAGAAGTCCTCCGGGCTGGGTTGTGCACAGAAGGTGTCCTGCTGCTCCTCGAAATGTTGAAGTCCACCATGAGCCAGGTGAGACTCGTTCTCTATGTGTCCCATCAGAAGGTTCTGATGGGAAGGAGAGTTTAGAAGGTCACCTTGACTTTTCCCAGCAGCAGCTCAGTATTAGCCCATTTTCCATTGCTATAATAAAGTGCCTAAATCATGCAATTTATGAAGAATAGAGGTTTATTTAGCTCACATTTGTAGAGGCTGGAAAGTTTGAGAGCATGGCTCCTACACTCTGTACGTGGTGAGGCCTTTGTGCTCCATCGTAGCATGGAGAAGGCCTCACATGATGAGACAAAGCAAGTGTGCCAACATAGGTCTCTTTTCCTTTTCTTATAAAGATCCTAATGAGTTGAAACTGTTGTAGGAATGGGGGAAAGGGAGATAAAGGAGAACGATGGAGGGAGTGAATTCAACTATGATATATTGGAAGAATTCTAGTAAATGTCACAATGTACCCCCAGTACAACAATAATGTTTTTTATAAAAAAGTCACTAGTGACATCATGGGGACCCCACCTTCATGACCCTAACCTAACCCTAACTACCTGCCAAAGGCCCTACCTTCAAATATCATTAATGCATGAATTTGGGGATTAAGCTTCCAGCACATGAACTTTTAGGCGTCACGTTCAAACCCTAGCAGATCCAAAAGAAGCAGGTGAAGTAGGTCCTAGGGGTGACCTAGGTTTTCAATGAAAATGCATCCTAAAGTTTCCCCAGGACCTTTATGCATTCTCACCAGGAGATCCTTATTTTTGTTTTTATTCACTGGGTGATTTACTGCCTTTAGTAAAGGGGACATTTCTGAGGATGAAGAGAGGCATTTCCTTCCAGGGATCTTACTTCATCCAGGACAGGTGACCTTGCCTAAGAGTTGCCTGTGAGGGAGAGACCTGTTTTAGAGAAGCTGTGTGGCCACCAGCTATGGACATGACACAGAAAGACTTCTGGAGTGGGAAATCTTTGGTTTTGACCTTCAGGGTCCACTAGAGGTGGGTGACAGGTTTATTTTAGACATGAAAGCAAGTGTGGGTGAAGGCCGTGTGGCCTGTGGACAGGAGTAACTAATGCTGAGTAAGGTCAAGGTGAACTTGCTCGAGAGGCTGGAAAATTAAACTATTCTGTAGAAACCAAGGGCAATTGGAGGACTGATTGTCACTTCTGTAGAATAATGCATGATTATCTTCTTTAGCATTTAAATAAAAAATAAGGTAAAATCACCTGGCATACACCCACCAGGTATGACCCATGGGACTTGAGTGGCATCTCCTCCAGATGCCTCTTGACAATCACACCATTCACTTATAGATGATGAGACCAAAAAACTCCCTTTGATTTCTCTTCTTCAGCATTTTGTGGACATATTTCCATGTTAATAAAGTGGAAAAACATAAGAACCATTTACATTTGTAGTAGAAATTTATATTGTTTTTCAAGGTGTTCATAATTATAAAAAAATCTGAGTTTTCTTGAACAAATATCTCTGCTTTTTTAGTTTGATGACTTCCTTAGTGTAAATTCTGCGGTGTGGGATAGTGTGTCAAAGACCATTTCATGTATTTTCTTTTGGATGTACTTCTCAGAAAGATTGCAGGTGACATCACCTAATACCCATCCCACCATCTAATATACACCCCAATATCTTATACAGAAGTTCTCAGCCCTGTTCTCACAGCCTCAGCAACATGGGCTGGGTTTCATAGTTGAGTTCTTTTGCATTTACTATTACTGAGGTTGAAATCATTTTTATATGTTTAGTAACACTATTTTCCTGTATATTTAGTGTTTTTTATATCTGTTACCAATTTCTTCCCCTCACACACACACACTATGTGTGTATTGTGGTTATGTTGAAAGTGTTTGGGTCATACTTTTTGTCTTTTTTGAAATCAGGAATTTTTTTCATTTGTATTAAGTAGATTTATAGCATGCAATTAGCTGATAATATGCTTTTTCTTTTGATCAGTTACCTAGGATGAAGCTTATCAATAGATTTCTTTGCATTCCTGTGAAGATCCCATTCAGTCACTCTGTCCTTGTTTTTTGGTGTTTCCTTTTTCTGCTTGTAAATATTTATTTGTGATTTTGGGTGCATGTTTATAAATGATATTAAGCTTCAAATTTCTTTTTCTTGTATTCTCCTGAGGTTTAATATTGGTATTATGCTAATTTTATATAAAAGACTGGTCTCTTTATATTCAAGTAGATGTTAAATCCGTAATTCTTGTATTATTTAAACGGTTTCTGTGAAACTCCCTGGGCTCAAGTTTATTCCATGAGTTTTGACTTGTTTTTTGGGTCTCCTCTTGACCCAGTTTAGTTAATTGATATTTAAAAATAATTTCCCATTTATTCAATTTGCACAAATAATATTGTGCTAGTCAGCTATCCGTTACCTGAGATAATCAACCTGTAAAGACTGAAAGTTGATGCTGGCTCTCAGTTTTAGGGATTCCAGTCTGTGATTGGTTAGCTGGTTGCTTTGGGCCTGTGCTAGCAGATCATGGAAGCACAGCAGAGAGCAAAAGTCCCGGCTTCACAGCCGGGATGCAGAAGCGAGGAAGAGGCAGAAGTCCTATTGTTCCCTTCAGGGGCAGGCCCTCATGATCTGAGACCTCGCACTAGGCCACACCTCTTAAAATTTCTATCACTTTCCAATAGCATCACAGTGACACCAAGTCTTTGACACATGGGCCCTTGGTGGGAACACTCCAGAACCAAACTCTAGTAGGTCTCCTCTAATTCAATTTTCTGTGAGATTATTTCCCCCTTAATTTGGGGGGGGGGGGTTCATGCTCTCTCTTTACCTCTCCTATTATTTAGGAGCTGAAGGCTGTGGATTGATTTAAGGAACCAGATTGTGAGTATATTAATCAGTATCCTGATCATGTTTGTCAGTTTCTAAAATTTTTATATTTGCCCTCTTCCCTTGTAACGGGTGAGGGTTGTCAGGCGATTTTTTTCACTTTCTACTTTTCTCTTTAAAGAAGATAATCATGCATCATTTTATAAGAAATCTTCACTTTTTGTTGTTTTCTAGAACTTCCGTGATTGCAGTTTTAAAGATCTCTTTGATTCTTATTTTACACACACACACACACACACACAACAAAGCCAGTCAGTGATAGATTTAGTACAATGAAGATACCTATTGTGAAAGCATTGTTTCCAAATAAAAGTAGGCAAATACCTAACTATAAAAGGCAAACACTAGAAGGATAAGAGAAATAGGCCAGAAATTGAATTGTAGGAATAACTCCATTTTTCTCAAAGAGGTTTATTTTTATGATTGTTTTTGTTGGAAAAGCTTTGTTTGATATTGCACTCTTACCCAGTGGTAACCATTGATTAGGCTTTTTGTTCTTGAACTTAATACGAATGGAATCACACAGTATGTATATTTTTGTGTCTGGCTTTTTTCACTCATTTGTGATCTGAGATTTACTCATGTAGTTGTGTTTATCAGTCGTTCATCTTTTCTCTGTTGAGTAGTACTTTCTTGTGATTAATTAATCACAGTGTGTTTATGCAATCTGTGTCATTTCAATTTGGAAACACCAGGAGTAAAGTTGTTATGGATCTACTTTTTGGCAGGCATATGTACTTCTTTCTACCTAGGAGTGAAATTACGGCTCAGAAGCTCTCATGTGACTTACTTTAGTGGATAATGGTTCTCCACAGTGAAGAACCAGTTTTCCCTTTCACTAGCTGTTATTCTAGGAGGGCTCTGCATGCGTCACATTCTTGCTATGTTCTGCATTGTCAGGTTTTCTTTTTTTTTATCTTAGCTATTCTGCTGCATGTGACCATCCTTCAGAAGAGACAATATTGTCTCTACCTTGGAGAGGTGGACACGGAAGCTGTGAAGGTTAATTCAAAGAGCCTCCAGGCACAATGGAGGCACAAGTGCCAGTGCTCCTGTCACATTCTAGGTCATGGCCATGCCTTGACCTTCACGGATCTTTGTTGATTGGCAGATCAAATCCAATTCCTCTTCCAAAAGTCCGAGCCATCTCTACGTGGCCTCATCTTCTAGCTGCTTCTGCATTTACCCCGTGCTTGTCACTAAAAGAAAGCCACTTCACTAAAATGTCTCATTTAATCCTTACAGCAACCTTCTAAAATAGGTCAAGCATGATCCTTGTTGGATAATCCAAGGTATAGGGGGATTAAGGAGCTGGTCCAAAGCCATTCTGTTAGTAAGCAGTACAGGCGGGATTCCATGCAGGAGGACTAATGTCAGAGAAACTCTTTTTTTTTTTTTTCATTTTTCTTTTATTATTCATATGTGCATACAAGGATTGGTTCATTTCTCCCCACTGCCCCCACCCCCTCCCTTACCACCCACTCCGCCCCCTCCCTCTCCCCCCCCTCAATACCCAGCAGAAACTATTTTGCCTTTATTTCTAATTTTGTTGTAGAGAGAGTATAAGCAATAATAGGAAGGAACAAGGGTTTTTGCTGGTTGAGATAAGGATAGCTATACAGGGCATTGACTCACATTGATTTCCTGTGTGTGGGTGTTACCTTCTAGGTTAATTCTTTTTGATCTAACCTTTTCCAGAGAAACTCTTGAGTTCTCTCTCATACTCACCTGCAAATCTAATGTTGGACCAGAAGAGCCTGGAGGAAGACCCAGGTGCAGGTGTCTCTAGCACCAGTTTCTCTTAGCCTGCCTACTCCAGCTCATCCCAAACCCTCACTGAATCCTGGTGATGTGATTCCTGTTCCCCATGTGTCCTATCTTGCTCTCTACAATTACATTCGAGTTCCCAGTGTGAGGCACAGGGCAGGCCCTCAGGAGCTACTTGGCAAACAATACATTCTAACAGGAGCACACCAGGCCAGGACTGAGGGGCAGGCCGGTGGGGAAACTGTGCATGGGAGTCCCAGGGCTGAGCAATCAGCCTCTCAAAGGAAGGGACTGATGTCCACCTATGTGTCTGTAGGAGTGGACTGTGTGTCACTTTGCATGTTGGTGTGGCTATGTGGGGAATGACCCTGAGGTTAAGGCTTGTTAGTTTCAAGTTCCAGGTGTCCATTCAGGATAACAGGACCTCAGACAGCAGCTGGGTGCCCTGGTTCAGGTTTGAAGTTGGTCTCTGGACAGAGTGGTTGCTTAAAGGAGCTGGGCTCCAGAAGGACAGTATGGTGAAGTTGGGATGTTGGGTGGAGGCTCAGCTATGTGGTCTAGACCAGGGGGAAAGAGGTAACAGTGCAGGATAAACCAATGCCCAGACAGGGTACTGGGGACCAGCTTAGTATGCCATGATTCATTCTAGACCCCTGGCTGGCAGGGAAGGGGTTCATTGAACCCCACCAACCTCAGACAAGATGTGCCCAAGTATGGGCCAGGGTGGAGTCTATAGCTGGAAACATCTACTCTGCAATGGGAGGGCTATATTTATTTACCTCTGATGACAGGACTGTGTAGGGGAGACAGTAGACTTTAAAGTCAGATCTCTGAGGCTCCATTCTGGCTCTCACCCTTACCCACTAAGTGGCCTTTGGCAAGCAACAGATCCTCTCTGGGTCTCTGAGTCCCATCTGCAAAATAGGGGTAAACATGAACCTACTGAGGAGAGTTGTGAGATGAGGAGAGGAATGTGTGCAAAACCCTTAGAACAGTGTCCACACATGCTAAACCTTCCCTTTTGATAACCAATACCAGTGCTTACCTGCAGTCTAAGTGACTCACAATAACATCTTGTTCTGAGTCTCTGGAAGGAGGTCTTCCCCATAGATTTCAGTTCCTCTGGCTCTCTCAGGCAGCCTCAGCCCTGTTGCCATCATGGTGTCTCATGAAATGTGTCCTCAGCCCTTGGCAGGTTCAGAAGATGGCACCTGGGAGCAGATGTTCCCCAGCAGCGTGATGCAGTTCCTTGGCCTGGTGTACCGCTCCTATCCTCAGGATCCAGTGTGGCGGGCTCCTGACCTTCTCCAGACTTTGGCCATTGTCACTTTCCCCCTAGGAACACAAAAGGTAGGACAGGCTGCCTTCCTGCTCCAGGAAGAGCAGGCATTAGTGTCATTATCCTTCACAGGTGAAGGGCCAAATTCATTCTCATTTCCCAAAGTTAAGACACACTTTAAGCAACTTGGCTGGAACACTGAATAAACAGCTTGGAGAATTTTCTTTTTCTTGGATGAGATGCACCTCAAGGTCATTTTCAGCTCTGAGACTTGATAATTCTGTTGAGTTTTTAGGCATCTCAGTAATGAGAAATCTGATGGTATATCAAGTCAGAATTTATATGGAAACCCATGTACTGGTAACTTGAAGCAATAGATATCTGTCCAGGAAGCCTATTGTCTCTGCACCAGACAGGGAGGGGCCGTACTGTTGTGTCCTGCTTGGCTTTTTGTTCTCAGCACCCTGACTCTCTGCAGGCTCCTCAGGGCATGACTTGGGCCTCCTTCCCATTGAGGTTGTCAGCTCAGAGCCAGACGAGCCAAGAGAGGGAGGACGGGAAGACCCACTTGAACCTTGAGAACAGGGTCTTGGGTCTTGCATGGTGGGGGGAGGGTGGAGAAAGGGCTTTGGAAAAATGTGTGAGTTTGAGACTGAGAGGTCATCCCAGCAGGTTAAGGGGTGGTTTTGTCAGAACTGTGGGGGACTCGGGTAGGTTAAAAGTGACAGGGAGCTGAGTGATGAGAAAAGGCACAGAAGGTCAGGTGCTAGACCCAGAAAGGGAGCGGGAACTGGTGATGTCTGTTTGCAAGTCTATTAGTAGTAGCTAGAGGAATGTATTAGAACAGCCAGCCATGGTAATGTAGGGCTGGGTGTCCAGTGGCTACTTCATACTCATTTGCTAAATGACCAAAAGCTGTCATAGCTAACCTTTTCCAGAGGTACACCTATGGTGACAACATCCATCTCTTGGTGCACCAACTCCCAAGCCCAGTGCTTAATTTAACCCTAACAGCACCCAAGGAAGGTGGTGTTGGCAAGAGGAAACTGAGACTCTGAGTGTCAGAGGTGCTTAGTATCCTTGGGGCTTAGTAGAGGTCATAAGACCCATCTTACAGAATGCTTGTGAGAATGAGCTATGCCATTAACAGATGACAGAATTAACAGATGACAGAACCAAGATTTCAGCTTCAGTCTTTCACCCCAAAGCCTGTGTCCTTTCCTTTATGGCCAGTTTAAGATAAAATTAAATAGCCAAATAAAATTTAAGCATACAGTCAGCCCTCTGTATTCCTGGGTTCCACTTCTGGGAATTCAATTAACCTTGAAAGAAAATATTTAAAAATATTTTTGTCTGTACTGAACATGTACAGACTTGTTTCTCATTATTTTTCCCTAAACCATTCAGCGTAACAAACATTTACATAGCATTTGCATTGTATTAGTTGTAATAAGTAAAGTAAAGATTATTTAAAGTATAGGGATGAGTCTATCCAAATGCTATGCCCTTTTCCATAAGGGATTTGGGCATCTGAGGAATTTGGCATCTGAGGGGGGTCCTGGAACCAATTCCCCATTTATATGAAGGAATGACTGTAATCAGTGTTAATAAAAAGACTAAGTGTTAATAAAAAGACTTGGAGATTTACAAAAAATATAATGTGATTACAAAATATTCTGATGGATTAAAACAAGTAAGTCAATAGAAAAGCCAGTGAAGAACAAAGGAAGGCTGGCTACTGCAGGTGGCACCAGCCAGGTAAGGAGAAGGGCCCTCCTCTAGGTCATCCCTTGCCCTCTGCTCAGCAGCCCTCCTCTAGGTCATCCCTTGCCCTCTGCTCAGCAGTCCCCCTGTAGGAGTCAGAGCCTTAGAGTCCATGGCCTGACTTTGCAACCCCAGCGCTCAGGGACTGCACCCCAGGGCCAGAATTGACATCTGCTGAATTGCGGTTCCAGCTGAAAACACTGACCCAGGGCTCTTCCTCCCACAGTCACCAGTCACTGTCTGGGGGAGCACCTGGCCCAAAGTTACCTCTTCAGCCAGTGAGTGCTCTAGTGGGCCAGCCAGGCCCCATCTTCGGGGTTCTGGTTCTAGTCCGAGTTGCTCCTCACATACCTCCTTTCCTCATCTCGGCTCCAAGTCAGCTGCCAGGCCTTTGTTGCACAGAAAATGTGACAGACCCGCCTCACACAGGAGGCTGGCGGCCAAAAGTCTTCGATTTGCTTTGAATTTATATGGCATCTTTCCAGTTGAGGCCGCACGGAGCTAATTAATGCAGTCACCACCTCCCTAGGTGCCATTAAATTCATTTTATGGCTTAATTAAGAATGGCTGCATTAATTTTATGAATGAGCAAAGGGAGGTGCCAACAGATGAATGCCCATGAACAGTTCATGGACCAGGAGCCAGGAGGCCTGGCCGTGTGTCCTTGGGTGTGTCATTCGGCCTCCTATCATCACCTTGTCCTCATGGACTGTCCTGGGCAATGACCCCTGTCTCCTTTGTCTCCCAGCATTTCCCATATCTCAAATGAGCAAGTGAGTGCCAAAGCACTTAGAGATATGTTGAAAGGACTCTGTAGCTCTATTTCTCCATCTTTCTCACCCTGGGTACTGTCTTTTAGCATCAGCAGAGCCTGGGCCAGAGAAAAGGCAAGAATGACACCACAAGGTGGGAGCCAGCTTCCTCTGATCATCCATCCATGTGCCAGGCATTGCCACATCCATTATTCTCTCATTCCATGCCCACTAATCCTGTGTGAAATTGTTTCTAGTTGCATTGACTGATGGGCAGCTGGCTTGGAGTGAAGTGACTTATTCTTGACACATTCTGGACTTCAATGCTGGCCTCTGTGATTTGGTGGCTCAGCCTCTTTGCCTAACACTGTCCTATCTCAGGTTCTCAGACCCTTGTAGTCCGCTTTCAAGCAGTTGGGCCCCTGGCCAATCTCAGACCTCTTTAGAGCCACAATTTCCACTCATGCTGATGGGTACAATGGTACTGCTGCCTGTGCCTGTGCAGAAGCAGATGGGGGAAGGGCTTCCAGGCAAGGCTAACCGCACATGGTGTCTCTTGTCTTTGAGGAGGTCGTGGCCGAGCCTGCCTGGAACACCAGCAGTTCTGACGCTGCTGCTGAAGGTGACAGCCCCTCAGAGGGTCTCCAGGCTCCTGCCAAGTCACATTCCACCAGGAAACAGCTGAAAGAGTTCACACAAATCCTCTTGAGGGAGCTCCTGCTTGGAGCCCCCAGCCCCAAGCAGTGGCTACCCATGGAGGTGCTCTTAGAGGTGGGTAGGATGGGGTGTTAGTGGTAGTGTGCAGTGGGAGTGACCAGGGAAAGGATGGGTTCATAAGGGCAGGGTGCACCCATATCTAAGGACAGTAGAAGGCTGGTGATAGAGACTGCCTCCTAATGCCATAGTGATGTGGATGGGGTCTGTAAACCACAAGCCCTGGCAGAGTGGCAGATGAGCAAGGACAGTGATCTAGAAGCCCAGCCAGAGGCAAGGGCTTTGCAGAAGTGATTGATTGGAGGGAGTGCTCTTAGGACAAGGAGGAAGGAAGCAGAGTACAAGGGGAGAAGCCCAGGGGTGATTTTAGCTGGAGACTGGTTTGAAAGGGGCACTGATGTGCTATCACATTCCACCGTTGGTCTCATCTGGAGGCATCTGCTAAGTAACCATTGCCTATGGGCTGCTCCCATTTGCCTCTCCATCGTGGGAAGTGGGTGTCACCATCTGAGTGAAGCAGTTTGGTCATCAGAGAAGGGCAGTCATGGGTGGTCAGTAGTCCATACTCTTAGTACCCACCAGGCAAAGGGTGTTGAGCACTGAGGGGACAGATTGCTGTGTGGTCGTTGTCTCACTCCAGTGCTGTGCTTCCAGGCTTTTCCAGATAATGCCACCAACCAGCAGAGGCGAGACTTCCAGTCTGAGGTCTTGCTTTCCATCATGGAAATATTCCACACAATGAATGGAGGCAGTGTGCCGATCCTCAGAGGTGAGTGGATGCCTTGGTCCGTCCCATTCCTGACATCAGGCTGCTGAGCTGAGTAGGAAAGGCACTGTGGCCACCAGCTGCTGACCCCACCCATAAGGCACAATCCTTCTATGGGGTCAGTCCCTTTGCAGATCAGCAGAAGGAGCTCATTGACCTGGGCTTGGATGCCCAGGGAGAGGATGTGATACTTTCTACTTTCCATGACACCCCTGTACCTTTGTGTCACTCTGAGACAGGACATCCTTGTATCCTCTGGGTTGAAATTGGCTCTCACATAACTTCGGTAGAAACATGGGGAGTCAGAATAGCTGAAATTTAACATTTCTTGCTCAGCGTCTGAAGCTCTGCACCTATGCTGGGTGCAGACTGTGTGCTCAGCAAATGTTTCTTGAACAAGTGAGCCTGGATGAAGATGCTGCCATTCCCCCCAAGAATTTGAGATTGAGGCTTCATTGAAAAAGCATAGCTCCAGGGCAGCTGTACTTTCCCCCACAAGATTGACCAAAAGCCCTTCCTGTGGATTCTGAGCCACAGGAGTCCCTGATGACATGACTTATTTTGGGGGCTTTTCTTTGCCACAAGATGTGTAGCCCTGACATTTGGTTTTTCTCATGGAATACCTGATAGTAGAATAAGAAGCAGTGAAGAGTGAAGGCAGAACAATCCCAGTTCTCATCCTGGCTCTGTCACTGGACAGCAGTGTGATCTGAGGCAATGGCCTGGCCTTTGGGTGAGGATGACAGTCATGGTTAATGGGGGTATGTGTGTTTCAGGGATTAGCTGAGATCACTGCATGCTGGTCCAAGCACCATGGCTGTCATGTTGGTTCAGCATGGATGGACACTTGACATTCCAGCTGTATACTTTGCCCATAATGACAGCAGGGTCTTGGATCACCACAATGTGTTTTCATTTGCCTCAGGCATTGAAGGCTCCCCATGCTTGTTTCAAAAAACCACTGGAAGAAAAGTTTCTCTTGCTTGGTTTCTTATCACTTGGTTTATATTACTGACCAGATTATTCAAGATCAATTTGCTTTGAAAAAAAATGTGTGTTCATTGGGCACCTACCAAAGACTCTATTTTTGGAGCAATGGGATACACAGGTGAACAAGACATGGTTACAAGGGACTGGAAGAGAAACTCATTTAAACTCTCATGTTATTCTGTCTCCTCATTCCACCCAGGTAGTAAAGAGCCTCAGCCAAATGCAGAAGGTGCTGCTGTTCCTTCCCTTGCAAACATCTCCGGCTTCACCCAGAAGCTGGTGGAGAAGCTGTACAACGGGATGTTCTCAGCAGATCCCAGACACATCCTTCTCTTCATCACAGAGCACATCATGGTGGTAAGAATCTTGTTGATGGGCGGGGAAGCTTCTTGACATGTTCCTGGACGCTGCCCTTGTTCCAGCTGAATCTGCCACTCTTTGCTTAAAACAGAATCTGAGATAGGAGAGAAAGGGAGAGGTCCTTCAAGGCCCAGGTAATGCCTGGTGACCACTGGCCTCCTGGTAGGGCTGTTCCTCCATCCCCCTGAGATTTTTCTCATGACTGGGAACCTTAGCTCCTGCACGTGCATCCTCTCCCTGTGCCCTCCACAGTTTTTTGGGGATTGCTGGTTTAATCTTAATTATTGTTATTCCTTATCAGCAAAGAAAAACCAAAGAAGTCTTTTTCTCCAATAGACTCGTTTAATTTTCTTCCTCAACATCTACTTCTATCTGTTATCTTTGTGCTTTTCTGAAATTGAGGCAGGCAGGACTCTATTTTTACCTAATTCTTGCCTGTGTTCTTTTTTCCAGGTAAGTAGATCTACACAATTCCTGCCTATAGATCCATCCTTAGATGTAGAGTGTGTACATGTGCACATGTGTTCACACTCACACAGAATTACACAACCCAAAATTCGAGAGTTATGGAGACTTTTTGAGATCCTTGCTTCCCATTGCATTCTGGAGCTCTTTGCTGATGAGAAGTTGGGCACTTTTTGCTTGAACCCTCCCTATAAAGAGGAGCTCATTGTGTTGTAAGCTGTCCCACCCATGGGTGTCCTTGATTTTTGGGAATGACTTTCTCTTGCCATGAGATGAATCACTACCTGCATATTCAGAGCTGAGCCTGGGTATCATTCCTGGGGTAACCACCGGTCTAGGTGATACCCAAGTCCAGACATTGCCTTCCAAAAGGGAGGTTTCTTCAGGAGTGACTCTAAGACAAAGAACTATTTATTGTCAGCTCTGAGAGGATTGAAATCAGATTCTTGGGAAACAGTATTGAGAATGAGAAGAGCTCCTAGTGGTCAAAGAAATACTCAGAGCTGACAGCAAAGAAGGGTGCCTCCTGGGGCTGTCAGGCCTTCAGGACTTCAGGGGTACCAGGCCCAGACTCTCAGTTGTCCTCACACTCATTGTCCTATTCTCCCATCCACTGCCTGGGACACCTGCAGGCCTCAACTTCAGCTTGAGAGGTGCAGACTGTCAGAGCAGCTAGAAAGGATGACAAAGACATGAACCCCAAATCTCAACAGGCTGAAATCAAAATGAACTATGTGAAGGAAAAACACCTGCACCATGGATATCATTCTAAGGAAGCAATCTGTAACAATAACCTTTCTGACACAGTGAAAAATTCTATCAGACTGTGTGTGCTCTGGATTATGTTCACTGAATCCAGATGTGTGGAGTGATCAGTGTTAAGGCTACAAATCAAGACCATCTGCTTTGCCCTCTAATTTGCTCATGAACTAAAATCCACTGGGCCCCCATATCCTCTGGGTGACATGGTAAGAATAGGTATGACTAGTGGTTTTTCCCCTGGCTGACCACCTAGCCTCTGATCCCTAGCTTCTTACCCCCAAGTGGAGTGACCTTAGCGTCTACTCATGATGTCATGACATTGAAATGAAGGAATATATTTAAATTTATGCAGATCAATGCAAACACTATTTAGCATAATACTGGGAATGTTGTAACCACTTTATACATGGTAATGATTAATTATGATGCACTTAATTTTTAGATTAGATATTACATATTTTCATACACCGAATGTCACCCATGTTACCAGTGTTTCAGAATTCTCTGGTCACCAAATCTATTTTCCATAATATGACCATAGTATGCTTTTGGCTTTTTATTTTTTACACAAATTTTCACCCAAATTCTGAATTCTTATCATTCTCAATGATCAATAGACGTTCAAAGGTAAAGGAAACTAGTCCTATTTGAATTTCAGACCATGTCACTCGATTGTATCATTTTTGTGGCATACTTAGTAAGTCGTAACATTACAAAGTCTTCACAAGTGTGTATGTCTTATTGTTATGATGCAGGTCATCGAGAACACCTCTTCTCAAAGAGATGCTGTCATCAGCGCTTTATACAGCAGCTTAAATAAAGTCATTCTTTATTGCCTCTCCAAGCCCCAGCAGTCCCTGTCTGAATGCTTTGGCCTTTTCAGCATCCTGGGCTTTCTACAGGAGCACTGGGACATTGTCTTTGCCACATACAATTCCAACATCAGCTTCCTCCTGTGTATCATGCATTGTCTTTTGCTGCTCAATTCGAGAAGGTAAGAGCTGCTGGCATGCTTCTTTCCTGCCAGTGGTCAGTGCAGAAAAACAAGATGTAGAAAGACACTTGACTGAGGTCACTATTAATGGGGGAAACTTGAGATTATCTGGTCAATGTTGGATAATATACTAAGTCATCCCCATCCTATCCACATGACTGAGCAACTAGAATCATCACGAAATAACAATTTACCCTATTTCCACAATTTTAAGTTATATTTCATCGATTTAATTTTTGAGGCAAAAACACCAACATTCTGTGTGCACATTGATTTTTTTTTTTAATACAGCCAGGTTTCAAAAACTGACATTTGATAAATGTAGTCTTAGTATGGAAAAAATTAGATAATATATTGTATCCTACAAGCCAGGAGTAATTTTCATTGTAGGAACACACTTACACACTCTGTAATATGATATCCATAAACACCAAGACATACTAATAGAAAAACCATTTCTCAAAGTCCGAAGTTTGAAAAATGTGTTAGATATCTCTGTCGCCCTCTACATGGCAGGTAGTGTGCATACACAGGTTGAGTATCCCCTATCCAAAATGCTTGGTTGCAGAAGTGTTTCAGATTTAGAGTCTGTTCATATATATAGTGAAATATATTGGGGATAAGACTTGGAACTAAATGCAAAAATTCATTTGTCTCATATATACCTTGTACACGCAGCCTAAAGGTAATTCTGTACAGACCTTTTGATGCAGCTGTGTTTGACTGGGACCATCACAAGAGATTGGGGTAGAACTTTCCATGTGTGGCATCATGTCAGTGCTCAAAAGTATGACATTCTGGAGCATCTTGAATTCAGACTTTTAGTTCAGGGATGCTCAGCCTGCTTCATGTGGCACTAACCTTGCAGCATCCTGCTCTCTGCGAAGCAGGCATTATCTCTTATCAAGAGAGCCATGGGTGTGCACTTTGCTCTTGTCCTTTTTCTTGATCATCCTTTCCCCAATATGAAGTGTAGGTTTGGTCATTTGAAAATCCCCCAATCCCTGTGGATGTGACGATTGAACATTGCAAAGCATGAAACGGAGCTCCTCTAACACTCTCTTGAAAATAGCACTGGGGTGGTGAGGGCACCTGTCTTTTAATTTGTCCAAATGAACCAATTTTTCAGTGTGTGGCTAAATTTGGGGATCGTTACTTTTCTGAATTTCAAGAATTCATTAGGCCCTATCTGTATTGAAAGTACAAGTAAGAAGAACAAAATGCTATTTGGATTTATATGCTTGAAATGGCAGCCCCCTCAGTTTTCTGTGCAGCAAAATGGCTTCCAACATCAAAAAGTGACTATTCTGGAAATTTCAAAAATGGGTTGGCACTCTTTTGTGTTGGCATTTTTTTCATTTTTATGATTGTCATTTTAAGTTCAATTTATAAACATTTCCTGAGTATTTATTCTGCTCAGGAGGCCAAGAGGGGCCCCTGAAAGAGGTCACATGGACACTAACATGATTGGGATGCAGCAGAGCATGTAGTTTCACTTCCTAGGGATCCTAATATATAAACTACTGTGTTCCCACTTAGAACTGGCTACATCATGTGTGAGAACCCTGCCAAAATTAAAATGTGTGGCTCATATTAAAAAATTATTAAGAATTTCAAGATGGCAGCAGCAGAGTCCAAGCATGGGGCCCTTTGAAGTATAGGACCCTATGCAGTTGCACAGGTCACACACCCATGAGACCCACTCTGGCCTCATGAGATGAAGTAAGTGCCAAACAAAAGCAGAGTTCAATGCTTTATGAATGCCTCAAAGAAATTACCAGTTTTGATGACAAGGAACCAGGAGAGAGTAGGCTCAGGGGGCCTGATGGAGTATGAACAGGATTTCACAAGATAGGACTTCACATAAAGAGAAGTTGTTTTTAGAATACTCAGAAAAACCATTATGCTGTATCTGCTGTGGAAGTTGTTTTAGTGTGTTTGCTTTAACTTGATTACACGTTTTTCCTTATTGATATGTGTTGCGTTTGAGGGATGGCTATTTGTAATAAAGAACCATGGAATGGAGCCAAGGGAATTTGAGTTTATAATGAAAATTCTCTTGTCTTCTAGTTATCCAGAGGGATTTGGATTAGAACCCAAGCCTAGAATGACTCCTTATCATCAAGTCTTTCTTGCCTCAAATGAAGAAGTGAAAGAAAAAAAAGAGGAAGACCTCCCAAGTTTGAGTGATGGTACAGTTTATTTTATTTTACTTTTTGCTGTGCTTTTTTGTTTTTCTTGCATTGGTGGATGTGGATGGGTAGTCATACCAGTAGGTTTGCTGCATTCTTTAGTTTATTTTTCTTTCTCAAGTTAAGAAAGCAAATACTATTTTGAAATTTTCTAGGAAATCCCAGAGTGGAATAGTAAGTAGTACAGCAAGTTAACCTGGAAGAAAAGAATACTGGAATGATCTCTGTATATTAGAAATGAAATGGAAAGGGATGGATGGATGGAGAAGAGGGTCTGTGGGATTTGGTTAATCTAGAAGCTTGGCCCACTTACTGAAATCCTTGGGCACTTCACACTTCACTGTAGATTAAGTGCCATCTCACCTGGTTCATGCCATCACTTGGTTACCTCTCAGTTTTGTTCTCTAGAAGATGGGAAGGGAGTAAATAAACTCATTACTTCCTATAAGACTTTTATAAAGGGATTGTGTTTGAGAGCCTGCATTCTCCTTCTTGATCCAAGAAGCTGAAGTAGACCTTCTTAGCCACTTAAGTTAGCAGACTGCCACTTACCTCAGGATACTTTGTGATATGAGATGTCAGACTCAAGTGAATCTGTGTTCTGGTCAGATAGGGGCCCAAAGCCATTGCTTAAAATTGTTGGAACTTTGAAGTTTATACTGACATGGTGTCTGTTACAGCATGAACATACACAATGTGGGACATGGCTGGTAGAGCTGGACTGGGAATTGTCCACCCCTCTAGGGTAACAAAACAGACTCTAGAGGGCTAGCATCAGAGAGGGACCTAGTGGTTCAAGATCAGAGGAAATTAAGGTACAGTTTAGGGGACTATAGATTTGGGTTCAGTGAGCAGAGCTGGCTTGGTGGATCTGCCCAGATCTGAGAAAATCCCAGGCATGGAGGTAGGGGTGGGAAAGCACGATCCAGTGCTAGAAGAGAAGACTGGACCAAGTCCTGAGCCCCTGCGCACAGTCTTGTATTTGGGGTCCATTTCCCAGAGATGCAAAAATGTAAGAGAAGGTTAGAAGGAGCTGTTTAGGGTGTTTAGGAGCTGGTAGGGAATGTTTGACTTATAAGGGCTCATTTAAGTTATCTCTCTGGTATCCAACAGAATTGGGTGTGGTGGGTGGGAAAATGAGGCTCCCTGATCTCTTCAATCACATTTTCCAGCCCTAGGCATGTGAGGCAGAATAACTTGGTGGTGGGTAGTTGGAGGTGGGGAAAGTTCAGCTTGCATGGGTGTTGATAGGATTGTCAGTCTGTGGCTCTAAGTATTGATTACTTCTGACTGGAGCTTGCAGAGCTGGGTCATGTTCAAGACATTAAGTGAACCATGTAGGTAAAAGCAGTCATGATATGCCATCTGCTAGCCCTCTCTGGGACAAGTGAGGTGATCCTGATTATGCTGCGCTCTCTCTGTCTGCTAGTTCAGCACAACATTCAGAAAACGGTGCGGACTCTCTGGCAGCAGCTGGTGGCACAGAGGCGGCAGACACTGGAGGATACCTTCAAGATCGATCTCTCTGTGAAACCTGGAGAGAAAGAAGTGAAGATTGAAGAGGTCACCCCACTCTGGGAAGAGACGATGCTCAAAGCCTGGCAGCATTACTTAGGTCTCTGTCCACTCAGCTCCAGCAAATGGGAGCTCCTGGGTGTCATCAAGTCAGAGTCCCCCAAGGTTCCACTAGGGGCCTAGAGCCTTTTCTACACAGACCCTCTGTCTCATCCCTTTTGTGGGTGTGATTTACATCATTGAAACATCATGGGTCTTTCCTCACAAAGACTCATGCATGTTAGGTAAAGGGAAGGCCAAAAGTGCCAACCAAGCAGCAGATTCTAGGAGCCTGTTGGAGGGATGGGCCATTGGGTCAGGGCTCTGGCATGGACTTGGAAACTTGAGCTTTAGGTTCTACTGTGATGTTCACCTACTGGCCTTGAAACTTTGCACCTAATTATGCAGTGGCCTCCAATTCCTTATGTCCTGTCACTTCATAAGATGAACATCTTCATCCCCAAACTATTCATGTGATCAGGTCTCAACATTTTTACCTTCATGTTAGTCAAGGCAGCTATAGCAATGAGGTTTTAATTTTGTTTTTGAGAAGGTCACTGCTCTCAAATTTTAGCTAATATCCTGTTTTAAGTCTGTAAGCAAAACAAAATCCACAGTGATTTAAGAGTTATTTCTTTCCATGTATGTTGTTCTAGACTGTCCAGAGGTATAAAACCTAATGGGCTTTCCTACTTGGTCCTGACAAATATGTATGCACATATCTTTCTTAGTCCATTTGTGCTGCTTGAGGAGAATACCGCAGACTAGATCACTTATTAATAATAGAAATTTATTTGCTGACAATTCAGGAGACTGGGAAGTCCAAGATCAAGGTACTGACAAATTCACTGTCTGGTGAGGGCTCTGTCTGCTTTCAATGTGGGCCTTGTTGCTGAATCCTTTACAGGCTTGGAACTCTGTGTCTTTACCTGGTCGAAGGGATGGAAGAGAAAAAGGGGCCTGATTCAGTTTCCTTCAGCCCTTTTATAATTCATTCACAAGGGTTCTGCCCTCATGACTTAACCACTTCCCAAAAGATCCTGCCTCTTAGTACTACCACAGTGGGGATTAGGTTCCAATATTTTGGAGAAAACACATTCAAGGCATAGAAATACCTATGTGCATGTACCTACACCTTGAAGTCTAGATATCAGATTCTATTTCAGGGAAGAGTAGGATAAAAGAGAACATACGTGCTCATGCCATGCAAATATAGTTAAGTAAGTGCTCTTTGGCCAATGGCTATCTATTAAACTGTTTCTACATTCTAGGTCCCTTAAACACATAATCATATGTAATTTTCATCACATTCCGGTGAGTTGAGATGCTATTATTGTTATTTTACAAGATAAGAACCTTGAGCCTCAGCAACTTTAGCTAACTTCTCCAGTAGCTCACTACAAATCAATAAGCCATGAAGTGAAGAGTTCAAGCCAGGTCTGGTGACCCCAAAGCCCATCCTATGTTTGTTAATGAAGGGGTGATAAGATGGCAGTATGAGCCTATAGCCCAGGCACTTTCCCTTTTTGGAAAAAGGGAAAAGTGCAGGCATGCTGAACTTGTGCCCCAGCTGGTCCTTTGACAGCCAAGTCAGCCATGGAAACAGTGTGTTCTTGCCTTTCAACTTTACCTCTGACATACTTTGCTTCCCTATCCCTAGCATCTGAGAAGAAATCACTGGCCAGTCGCTCAAGTGTCACACACCACAGCAAAGTTGCTTCATGGAGTGGGAGCCTGTCCTCAGCCATGAGACTGATGCCTGGGCGGCAGGCCAAGGATCCTGAGTGCAAGGCAGAGGTGAGTCCAGATTCCTTGTCTTTACAGGTGTCTCAGGCACCTGCTTCAAAACCCATGAGTCACTGTCCGCTATCACTGCACTTGATCTAATTCTGTGTTCTTCTGAGTGTCCAAAAATATGTGTGGCTTCCCAGTTGAGTCTATGCATAGGGGAGCCAGATCTTAGACAAGCTTTAACTTGAGAAGTCAATCTGGGCTTCCCTTTTGTACCAGGAGCAGGTGTTCTTTATGGAATTAAAAACCAAGCTGATCATTGCTTCCATCTCTTCTGCAGTTATGTGTATTCAGAGGCCACTAGCCCACTGCTTGGGGGGTCTTGAGTCTGTGAGCCCAGCACAGGAGAACAGAAGCCTGACTGTCCATGTTGGCTCCATTTCGGATACCCATGGTGGTGGGTCCTTTTGACTGTGTGGGTTAGAGTACTTGGGGTTTTTCTAAGTTGCATAACAAACCAATCCTAAAACTCAGTGGCACCAGGCAATGACTTTTTGTGATCATGAACACCATTGTTAGGAATTTGTAGCACCATAAGAGGGTGTGTGTGGGGTCTTTGCTCCACTATGCCTGGGGCCTTAGATGGGATCATCAAAATTTCAGTTACTCACATATCTGGTGGTTGCCGGCTTTTGTTTGAGACTTTATCTGGAACTATTAAATATCTCACCAAGCAGAAGTTACTAGGTCTTTTGACCTAGGTTCATATGTCATGTGGTAGAGACAGGGATGAAGTTCTGCCCGAGTCCAAGGCAAAAGAACTGAACTCCACTCTTGATGGGGAAGGGCAAAGTTCCACAAGAACCTGTGGGCCTGGAAATATTGCTGAAGCTGTTTTGGTAAACACTGTCTCATAGTCTAATGCTGGACTCACGGACTTACCTTCAGAGGTGACTGTGGTTGCTAAAGGCCATAGACTTGGGGTCAGGAGACCTTGGGCAAATTCCTTAACTCTCCTAAGTCTATAGCTCCTTATCCTCACAATGGGATAAATCACTTTGGGAAGGGGAAACGGGCTCCCCAGGGAAGCAGAGCAGACAGCTGGCAGGCACATCAACTTTGAAACATGAAATGGCCCCAGATCCATCTGCTTAGAATCTCGTCTGTGGTGGCCAGTGGCTGATGGGGAGAAGAGAGGAGTAACTGCCTGAGCAGCTGGGGGAGGAACTTTATTCTTGCGAAGCTTTGAGAATCAGAGTGTGTGGAAAAAGAGCCCAGCTTGGAAGGGAGATCAGAACCGAGCTTGACTGGGTCAGCAGCCACCCGGTGCTTCAAACTGAGGAGACACCCAACTTTTATTCAGGTTGTACCCTAAAGGATACTGCTTTTTTTTTTTTTTCCTTTTTCCTATCTGTTGAGACTCAGTCTCACTATGTGACCTGGGCTGACTTTGAACTTGCCAGGTAGCCCAGGCTGGCCTAGAACTTGTAATCCCCCTGCCTCAGCCTCCCGAATGCTAAAATTACAGGCATGCACCACCACACCCAGTAACACTGGTTTTTTGAATACAGTATTCTCACCAACCTTCAGACCCTACATCTATCACTCATCTCTGAGAGCTGCCTTTGTCACTACCAGAAGCCATTCAACAGATATTTGTTAAGTGCCTGCTTCATGCCTTGGTCTAAGCTTGAAGGTTACAGCAGAGAACAAAACTGACCTATCATCTGCTTTTCTGGAGCTGTTTTCTAGGGAATGGAGATGGACAATAAGCCAACTCAATGTTGGGGTGCTGCTTGAAGTGAGGAAAGCTCCAGCAGGGAAAGGGTGGGAAGGTGGTAAAAAAGGAGCTAGAAGTTTAGGTGGAGGAAATTGCCAAGGGGTCGTGGGGCTAGAGAGAGGATTTAAGATGAACATGAGCCTCATGGGACCCATGAGGAGGTCATGAATAGGCCAGTAGGTCAGGCAAAGAGGGCTGTTGTACCATGGCACTCAGGCTGGTGCATGCTCAAGTGTCCCAGGGGAGCAAATGCTGGCGTGGCCAAACTGAGGTGCTCAGAGGCTGCTAAGCTTCCATGAAGCCTTGGGGACATCACTCTCAACTTTTAGTGCCAGGGAGAACTGTGCTTTTAGCAAATCAGTGTAGCAGTTTTGCAAGTGGTTATGCCTGGACATTCAGAAGCTCAGAGAGGCACGCATGGTCTAGCTTTGTGCACATACCTCATGAGATTTCTTTAAAGCACACACCTTCTCCCTGGCTTCTTCCTTCTGCTGGACTCCTTCTTTCCCTTCAACCTGATTTATTTGTCCTTTCTACAGTTTAAACTATCTTAAGCATTTTAAAAAATAAATTAAATGTGGTATATATATATATATATATATATATATATATATACACACACACACACACTCACATATCCATATATACGTATATATACAAATAATGGAGTTTTATTCAGGCATAAGGAATGATGACAATATGTAGCTTGAAGGTAAATAGATGCAACTGGAGGACCTCATGTTATGTGAAGTAGGTTCAGAAACACAAAAACTGCATGTTTTCCCTCAAATGTGGAAGATGGATCCAAAAGACAAACATATACACAAAAACAAGCAGTATCATATGCAGACTCTTATACAGAGCGTGTTTGTAATAGTGGAACTACTCTATGGAACTGAGGGAAGAAGGGAAAGGAAAGGAGAAAGATAGGGCATCAGTGATATTGTAAAACAACATCTGTGAAGGTGGAGGATATGATGATGTGTATCAAAAGCTTTTGAAAATGTAGGGTGGGAGGTAAAGAGGTAAGGAAGAGTAATGGAAGGGGTTGAATGGACCAAAATAAAGTAGACTCACAGTGGGGATACATCTAGAAACTTAGAAATTAATAATGAAAGATAGGACTGTAAAATTGGTACAGTGGGGAGGTACTTCTGGGAGGGGGGAGGGTGAATGAAGGAGATTAAGGTGAGGGTGTATGGTTGATCGACTTCATATACTTATATGAAATAGAACAAAGAAACCTTTGCAGTTGCTTAAAGTGGGGCGGGGAGGGGGTTGAGGTGGAGAGATGGTGGGGGTGATCAAACCAATGGACAATATAAGTCTATTTGGAATTATCACAATGAATCTCTCTCCCCCCATACAATGCGTATATTCTAATAAAAATTTAAAAAGAACAAATTAGTTTTGAAACAAAGGGGACTGTGTTGCTATTTTAAAAATGAACTGCACTTTTACTTAGCAGTGTTCTACATAGGTAACTCGGTCTGGGGCTGGGCACAGTACCTGCCACAGAGCAGGCGCTTAGAGAATAGGCATGGAAGGGTCCAGAAGGAGGGAGTAGGAGGCTCCCTCTTCTTCTGCTCAGATGAAACTCACCAGCCTTCAGACCCGACATCCATCACTCATCTCTGAGAGCTGCCTTTGTCACTACCAGAAGGCACAAGTTCTCAGGTCCATGTGTACACTGTGATGTCACAGGATAAGAGCATCAACTATTTGCCCTGGGGTCTGTTTAATTATTTTTAAAAATTAATTTTGATTATTACAGCTGATTACACCTCAGTGAGCAATGTAATTGATATTTTCTAATGTATCCCAAGGAACATTTTGTACAACACGCTTTTTGTTGTTGAAGGTTAAAGACTCCGTTATTGGTTTTCCCCTAAATATGCCCACATCATTAGTCCCTCCAGTGAGGAGGTCGCCATCTGGAAAAAGCAGCATGGAGACATTATTCAGGCACAAGTGCATGAAATTGGTGTTTTCGAATCTTCTGTCTCTCTTCTGGAAAGAAGAGGCTTGTAATTAAAGGAGTTGGTATTGGAGGAAGGCATTATTCATTTGGTGCTATTCCTTATCATGTCAGTGCTGACAGCTCTGTAGCACTGATAAATTGTTCCTGGGAGTGAGATATCTGATGTAGGAGTCATAATTCCTCTCACCTAGCTTCATTTTGAATAGAAAATGCTTTCTTCGTGGCAGGCGAGCTGAACTTTGAGGCAAGCCTGATTTGATAGATCCTATTTCTTTTGATAGATGTTATTTCTCCTCCTTTCCCACCCCCCCCATCCCCTGGCTCCATTATGATCCCTTCTGAGATCCAAGTGTGAAGTCACCATCTTCTAACATGATGAAGGCCATGAGTATCAGCCTGTTGGAGCAAGATTGGGAATTTGGGTTCCCATAAGGTCACCAAAAGCCAGCTCAGGGTGTTCTGGAAGCCACTTCACCATGTCCACGCTCTGTTTGGAGAAATCCAAGGTACACACTCTGGCCAGCCATTCCTCTTCACAACAGGCAGCATGGTTTTGCCTACCTGCTAAATTTCAGACATCCTTGTTTAAGTTGAAGTTGAAAAGACACAAGGACCACTGTTGGTTTCCTATTTATGGCAGATATACTAATGACAACATATGATGTTGATTTACATTACAGGAAGCCAGGGAGGGCTAGGTAGACTGGAATGCTCTGTACTATAGAGCTCTTCTGCACATCTAAAATTATTCTGCAACTAAAGTATGCCATCACCTGCTGGCATGAAAAGAAAAGCATTAGCAAACAGAAAGTGGATGCTGGGATGCTGGGGGCCATGTGGGAAGGGGCTGTGGAGGAGGTAGCTCCTATGTCTGAATGTGGGAAGATGAGGGATTGGAAGCCCTCAGGCAGGAGATGACCAGGGCATTGTAGGGACATGATAAGCCAGCAGACAAAGGACACATGGGCCATGTCTCATGCCATGTGGACCAATAAGTGGGGAGGAGTTAAAAAGGTGTGGCCCATTTCTGTTTTACAAGTTAGGTTAAAGGTGAGAGGCCCTGAGGCAGGAGGCTGGCCAGTGCTTTAACATGGTTTAGGTGGGGGATAGTAGAGGCTACAGGAGCAGTGGCTGCAGTATCAAACATCAAAGAGCGCATAAGAAAAGCCTGCTACCTAAGGTTGGGAAGAGAGAAGCTTACCAAGGCCCAAGGCACTGGTTCTGAGAAGAGAAGGTGCCTCAGTGGGGAGGTGTGTGGTTTAGAAGTTTCTGTGGAACTCTGCAGGGAATGAGGAAAAGTAAGAGTAGAGAAGTGGGGACCAGCAGGCAGGGCCACTTCTAGCCCTTACAGGGGAGAGAGCCCTCCGGGTGGACGCAGTCCCCTGACTTGTGTCTTGCTGAGCAGAACATGAGCTGGATTTCTTCCCACTTTCCTCCTGGTATCCACTGTATACTGTATACCTGTGCACAGTTTCCTATGCAAGGGGCCAAGTGGACCTCACCCGAGAAGGGGTGCCCTTGCACAAGCTTCTCATCAGAGTTTGGGGGGTGGATTAAGGAGGAACAGGATGCCTCATAGATGAGAGCTGGCTCAGTGTCCACCACATTTCCATGGTTTTGGGAGTTAGCTGGGCAGGCTTCCAGTTGCGTTTTCAACACCATATTGGAAAGCTCAAATGACCCATAGAGGGAAGGAAGTCAGGCTAGGTGAGGCTTAATAGGAGGAGACTGGGAGACATCAGATGCTCGAGGCTAATGTACTGGAGTTACTAAATATGAAACATAGGCTTTTTGTAGCATTTCTACCTGTGCCCTCCAAAGAGAAGAGAGTACTAGACATCTGCTCCACGGTGTCGCAGTGTCCTCTAATGATTGCCACGTGTCCAGACACACTAGATGTCCCAGCCTTTCCATAGGACTAGCAGTGCCCACACTTGGAGGTCTTGGAGATCTTAGGGCAGGGCACTTGTGTGGGCGGGAGACTGTGGATCCGCCATCCGTAGGCCATCTGCCTTCAGCTCCCTCCCCGATCACATACCAGGTCTGCTATCTCCCACACTTAGCTGCTAGCATCCTGATGCTGGCAGAAGACAAGACACTGACTAAAACCAGCAAATCAGTGATGGCTCTGCTAAGGACTGCCCTTGCTAAGATCCTCGTTAAGAGAAGTGACAGTTGTGACCATCCACACTAAGCACTTTACCCATTATTTCTTGAAAACAAATCCTTTTGGAAAATTTCAAACATATACAAGTAGAAAAAATAATAAGGAATTCCTATGTATCTATCCATCACTTCAACAATTTCCAACTCCTGGCCAGCCTTCTGTCTTCTCTATCACTACACACTTCCCCATCCCCTTGTACTAAATAATTATGAAGCAACCTCCCAGACAGCCTGTAATTTCATGCGTAAATATTTCTGTGTACTTATTTTCTCTCTGAAGAAATCACAAAATCCAAGTAAAAACTGCAGAAAAGGAAGCACATGTGTAAAATGGGAATTAGCAGTCATGGTGGGGGTGATGGAGCTGTTTCTGGGCTTCCTTGCTGGTGTGTCTGCTCACAACTTGCTAGAGAGAGGCCCATGGTCTTGCTGAGGCAGAAGCAAACTGAGCTGTGGAGACCCATGTGATACAACATGGGAGAAGAATGAGGTCTGCTGTGACACTGCTCTCTGGGCTCAGGAATGAACAGCACTTGAGGTACAAGCCTCAGATTTCACTGCCCTGGTATAAAAAGCTTATGATCAGAAGAGCCCAGGGGTGAGAATGAATTTTCAAAAATAGCCAGAATGGTCTTTGAAACAGAGGAAGTGAGTAGCAGCATAGAGGGTAAGCTGAGGAAGTAAAAATTCAGTTGTGAAAACAGAAGTCAGAATTCTCACAGATGTTCTGTTGTAAAAGAGAGAAAGTCATACAAGTTTAAGAGCTTATGAGAAATTTTTTAAAAATCTGAAATTCAGGAGGTCACCACTCTTAATATTTTTACTTACACATAGCAAGCGCAATCTAATGTTTGTGGACAAGAGAGAAAGGGCTTCCCCAGGAGAAGTGTTACTTTAAGAGAGCTGTTTGGAGCAGGTGGCCTAAACTGGGGAGAAAAGACACATGAGGATTTCCAAAACTGAGAGAACACAGAGCCTAGAGATCGGGGTGAACTTGGTGATGTGCTGTCACTGCATGATAGAAGAGCAGAAAAACCAGAAATCAAGAAAAGGAGTCAGCTGGAGGTACAAAACCATTGAAACCAGGGAACAGTGACTCAGAAACCCTAAACACATAGATTTTATGAGAAGCTGCAATTCTGTATTATTGGACAACTCAGTCATGTTTGGTGGTAGAAAAAGTCACGTGAGCAAATAATTGACCAGGACTCTCTGTTAAGGAATAAAACCACTCTGAAACAAATGATTGAAAAATACAAATTGTTCTGCTGGTGTAACAGGCCTGCTGAATGGGCTCTTGATTTTCTTAATTGTGGAGGGCGAGACTGCCGAGGACTCACTCTGATACCAGACAGCAGGATCTCATGGCATGGAGACAGTAGAAATGAGACCAAGCCACATCTTGTGAACCAGGGTTCTTTTTTGGGATATCAAATTGAGCTGGCTGACTCAAGCCAAAGGGAGCCGGCACTGACCAGAGGTGACCAGGCTGCTCACTTACCAGAGGGAGCAGCAGGCTTTTATTGACTTTCTGGGGTAAAATAAAGTCGGGTAATTGTCCATTGGTCATGGGCATGGTTTCCAAAGATGTTTTTCTTTTTGTGAATAGATGGTATGACCTTGAGGTTTGTAGGCTAACAGGCAGTGGCTTACCCAGGAGCTGCTGAGTTACCCCTGTTACTGGAGTCATGGTCTTGCATAAATATCCTAACTTTATGGTTTTGGCCCCATTATAGGGATGCAAGACCTTCAGTGCTTGAGTCAGGAACTGCTGAGCCCCTCCTGTTCCTGATATCTTCTTGCACGAATGTCCTGGCCTGATTGTTTAGTCTGGGCCTCATAAGAAGGCCAAGGAACTGTAGGTGCTGGAGCTGCCAAGAAAGGACAAGGGTGGGACAGAAGAAACCCACACCAGCTCCAGTGGGCAACAGGCCAAGTCAACCCTGTATAGTCTTGGACAAAACATTTCTCAATGATCAAAATGTCTGCATGCAGAGCTGGGTAAACCCAGCATAAGGTTAAAACAGCACAGGAGATGATCTGAAGACAGAGATGCCAAGCCTCTGATCCCACTTCAGTCATCCATCAGATATCTGTAGACTCTAGTAAAGAGTCAATGCTTTCAGTAAAAGCAGCTTCAAGTGTTTGCAAAGTAGCCTAGACAACTGCTATTCTAACCCACACATCAGAGTTGTTATGTCCAGCAGGCTAGTGGGAAGCTCATGTTGTTCAGCTGTGTCACAACCCAAAATTAGTGATTTTCACGTTAAATAGAAATCATGTTGCTGTGATTTTGCTCGGACTGGTTTTCTGACATCTGAGTTGATTCAGGATGCTTACCAAGGGCATTTTATGGGATGAGGTTTGTCCTTGATAACAGTCCTCCCTTGTTATTGTCTTGGACATTTGTGTGGCCATCTTGAATCCCACTAATTTCAGCTTGGTTTAGTCACTACGAGGCTCTAGTCTGTAAATATTCTGGCCATGTGGCCTAATTGGATGTTTTATGAGAAAAGTGTAGAAAGCATGCTTTTAATAGGCAGCATATTCAGATCCCAGAGTTTGTCTTTTGTTCCCTTGCAGTGGTCCCTACTTGTTACAGTTTTATCTTGATGCTTTTCCAGAGATAACTGACCACCCAGTCCTGCCACTCTTCCTGGCCTGGACTTAGAGCTCTCTTCTGTGCTGTCTAGGCCAGGGCTGTTTCCTGAAAGGACTCCATTATACTGTAGTTGTGGTGATAGTCTGGTGAAAGGAAAAATGAGGTCCAACTTTTCATTTTTTAAACTTCTGAAGTTTCTTGTCTCACTTAAACTAAAAGCAAAGTCTATACAGCCTATGTCAAGCCCTCAGTCCTACAGGCAGCTGTGCTTTCACCATCACATCCAGGATGCATGGACATGCCCTCCTCAGAGAAGCAGTGTTCTGGTGCTGGAGGTGGAGGTGCAGGACCATGGAAATGCAGCCAGGCTATGGAGAGAGGCAAGAGAGACAGAATTAGCTTTTTAAATAATCCTATAGCGGTCTGGGCACTCAACCAGGACCCTTCTCTCATTTCCTTTCTTCCCTTGCTTAGTATACACACATCTCACTCTATAAACTCACCCATTGCATCAGTGAGTGAGTATGAAGGAGGTCATTTGAACAAGAAACTCCATACCATAACTGTTCAGACAACACAGTCACACATAGCTTAGTCAGGATGCATTCTGAGACAGGTGCGGTATATCAGGTGATTTTGTCGTCTGCGTGAGTGTCATAGAATGTGCTGACACAAAACTAAATAGCCTAGCCTACTGCACACTAGGGTATATGACATATAGATGACATACCCTATTGCTCCTAGGGCCATGATAAGCCAAACAACTTGAGGTTGAATCAAATACAGGAGAAAATTTTGCAATCAAGAGAGTAGGTGTGAGATGTGTGTATGAAGTTGCTGCTGTTGTAACACGGCATACTTTTTATAAGAAGTACACTCTAAATAACTATAAACAGCATAGCATATGTAGACATCTTTCATAGATGCTCATCGTCATTATCAGGATTATGTACTGTATGTAAATTGCACATGCTGTTCTTTTATAGGACTGGCAACTGAGTTGGTTTGTTTGTACCGGCATCACCACAAACCTGAGGGATGCTATGATGTTAGGATGGCTACAATGTCACGAGGTGATAGGAATTTTCCAGTTCCATTAGAATCTTATGGAACCAATGTCATGTATGTGGTCCACTGTTGATGGAAATAGCACTGTCACGTGGTGCATGGTTGTAAGTTTCTTAACAGCAGTGGTTTTGTAAAACCAGCAACAGCTGCTTCTCAGTGTTAACATCCAGAATCTGGGGGAAGGACAGCAGCAGGCTGAGGGAAGACTGAACATTCTTTTTCCATTTTAAGCAAGTCTTAAATGTCACAAGTCTATCAGAAGCCCCTGTTATAGCAGTTTGAAAAATAGATGTAAATGAACAAAGCAAACACGGATCCCTTTAATATGTTTCTTTACCAAGTGCATCATTTGTGAGACATCTTTATCTTCATAATAGAAGGATAATTAACATCACTAATTATCTAATTAAGTTCATTAAACATCCACCAACAGTGCACTGTGAAGTTGACATTATGTTCCACTGTCAACAAATGCTTTTGATTTCTTAGGAAGTAATTAAAATGTAAATTAGCATGTGATTATATGCACAGGGGAAGTTTTGAATCAGATATTCATTTCAAAACTGCTTAGGGCAACATAGTTTTTGTTTTTTTCTTCTTCAGTAAAAGCAGTCATTTTGCTATTAGCAGTGAGTATTAAAGTTGCCATTCTGCTGTCCAGTGTTTTTGAATTATAGTGAGGCTTTTTTGTGCTACGTGACATGGAACACTTAGTTGATATATTGTTGCTGCACGTTGTGCCTTTTTTTTCTCATATGATGAACTTATTTAATGTGTTTGTTTATGGCTATGTCCTTTGTGTTAAAAATATCACAACTGATTGTTTTTTCCTGAAAAATTTCCAAAACCTGTGTCTTAAGTTATCTCACCTATGTTACTCTTTAAAGATGTTTTGGGGAAAATTTGTCAATATAGCCTTTCTGCCAGTTAAGGTTTGGAAATACAATAAATGATTTGCTGAAAGAAAGTTGCATGTGTTCCCCTACCTAGCCAGGAAAGAGAACCTGCGCTGACCAAGCTTGTGGCCCACAAGCTCCCATTTTTTTTCTGCTATCCTTGGGCAACCTTTTGATTTCTGGTGCAGAATTGTAGCTGGAAGGAGGTCATGGTGGTATTAAATCCAGTAACCTCCTTAGATTAATGCCCTTCTGGACACAACACACAGGCCCCCAACACCTGGTATAAAAGTGGCTTCCCAAGATAGAAGCCACAGTGACATAGCTAAAGCCTCAAAGCTTTCATTCCCAGCAGAATCTAAGAATGCCAGTGTCTTACCAGACCAGACAGTTCAGGGCATGCGATGTCCTCTTTGTCATCTTTGCATATGGAGACACTGGACCATTTGAGCATTGAGCTTATGTCATCCAACCCATGTGAGCAGGAGAAGGTCAGGGTCTGGCTATGAAGAGAGCCTGCTGAATGACCACCTTTCAATCACTGGGGATACAAGTGGATATCCTGATGGTCCAAGCAGAGAGTGGCTGGTCTCCAGCATGGCTGGTGTCATTATTGCAACACTGAGTCAGAGTGGTCCTGACCTGGATGAGGACTGCATCACTGTTTAAGTTGCTGACCTGCACCAAGACCAGGACTCCACAGAGATACAATGGGAATCATGGAAGCTCTACAGCAAGCTGCAAGCTATGCTATGATCTGTGTCCACTGAAAGAGAATACCTTGTTCTCATTTATCCATCCAGCGGGGCTTCTTTGGCTCATTTATGCATAAGACAGTGGCCAGCTAGCAAGATCCCAAAGTTGTCAAGGGCTACTGCTGCTGCAATCCAATGAGGCAGATCTGAACTGCAGCAAGCATCTACCTTACCTAGCAATAGAAGTTTCTCTAGCAGAATGTTCCTCTTGAATGCTTGTTTTAAAGCTTATCTTAAAATATGGCCTGTCGTGTCTTGACTTAAACACACACAAAGTCCATTCATTAAATGAATGTGTGTGGATTCTTCATGGCTGCTGGCAGTACTTTTTCCTGCTACTCACACTTGTCCTTGTCAGTAACTTCACTAAGAATGATTTTCACAGTGTTCCATCATGGGCTCCATCACCTATAAGTGGCAAGAAGTTTCTCTGCTATTTTGGTCATTCAGTCTCATAAGAAATGGGGTTATGGTTGGTTTGCTTTGGGCAACAGGGCCATAGAATGAGCCTGTCCAAGAGAGCAGACATTGAAGTTATGCAGGTTCCCCAAATCAATGGAATGTTCTCCACCTGAGGTCATTACTGCCCATTGAAAGATGTGTTGTCTCTAAATCATGCTTAGGAAAGTCCCCAGGGAAAGAGGCTCAGCTCCTTCTCCAAAAACATAACCAAACAGGGGCATCTAGTCTGAAAAGTTTACCTACCCCTTCTTCCTCCTTCTGTGAGTTATTTACTGATTCGTTTCTTTTTTTCCTGCAGCAACTTATTTTCTCACTCACATGGCAGGATAATCATGTTTATTTCTGTATACAATGGCGGTCATAGAGGAATATCTCAAGGAACTTAAGACCCAAGTCTGCGGCTCACAAAAATTTAATGTACATAAACACTTTACAATTTCAGAAAGTTATTGAGTGGCCTAGCATTGCTTGCTAAGAATATAAAAATGAATCACGTACAGTCTGTATGTAATGGAGTCCTTGTAGTGTGGTTATTTATTTCCCTAGTTAGGTGACACGCAAGAAGAGTCACAGTCGATGGGTTTCAGACAGAAAAGGTCTACGTATCAAGATTGTATAAATTAAATCAGATTTGAGATTAAGTTAGGAATAAGGCAATTTAAAGGAATCCTGGTTGAATCCTTTTGGAAATTGAATACAGTCCTTTACTTTAAAGGATAATTAAACCCAGGGATCGACTTGAGGTTCAGATGTATGTATAGTAGATTTCCTAATGTGAGCTATACCTGAAATCAGAAAACTGCTGTTGTGGTGGGGCAAGATAGACTCAACCAGGAAATGCTTCTGATTTATAAACATGACTTATGGAGAAAAACACACTTTTGTTGATTTCTCTAAATCTAAATATTTAAGACTTAAATGTATTCATCAATGCAAAAAAAAAATGCTTTAGCTTCCCAATGACAGAAGTGTCCCCCAACTATAAAAATGATGGAACGGCAGATGGTGGAGGAGTGGAGAATCAGGCTGGGGCCCTCCTGAGGCGCTGCTGCCATTCACAACCCGCTAGGCGCCCTGCTCAAAGCCGGGCCGCTGAGGCGCCTGTCGCGTGAGTTACAGCCGCGTTCTCGCCCTGGGACCCATCTATTATGAGAAACCATTTTGGTTAATTAAAAAAGTCTTTCAAAGTCTCAGAACAGGAAGTTCAGAACATTTTCTTTTCTTTGCCATCTTTGATGAAAACTTAGCTTGCCGGCCTGACAAAGAAGGGAAGAGAGGGTGTAAATAAAGGGGACAGTGGGAAGCAAAAGAAAGCCTTCCAATACTGGGTGGCCTGGGAGTGAAGCTCAGGGGGCCTTGGGTGCTAATGTACCAATCATTGTAACAGGGAGTGATGAAGGTAACAGCTGAGATCCTTGAATAAAATGAAAAGTGCAGTTGAACAAGTCTGGGTCAGACTGGTTCTTGATTCACAGCCTTCTCCATGTAGGACTGGCTGTACAGGCTCTGATAACAACTGAGTAAAACAGACGAGGCACCTTCTCTCTGTTTTGGGGATGCGGAGAAGTAGGGAAACAGAAGCCAGGAAAATTAAGCAGATGAAAAAAATATTAGGTAATGTGAAATAACCTCAAGGGAACATATGATCTGCCAGGCATTCCCTGGTGCTTGCATGGTTGGAGGTGCAAGACAGCTTCTCCAGGAAAGTAATAATGAGCTGAGAGCAAAGAACAGCCATCCAATATCTAGGGGTGAGAGCTCAGGAAGGGATTAGCTAGTGCCATGGCTTCAGGGTGGGAAAATGACCTTGTATGTTGAGAAGAGCGAGAAGTCCATTGGCTGATCTCTGTACTCACAGAGCTCAAATGGAGGGATGAGCCATGAGGAGGGTGACAATGCGAGGTGCCAAGGGCCAGCCCAAGTTCTCCAGGGCATTAGAGAGGATGCCCGTCCTTGACTCCATCTGCTTCTATGTGTTTGTCTTCATTGTTCCCTAACTCTATGTTGCTCATGTACTAAAAACACACTCCTGCTCTGAGCAGCCCCTTCTTTAATATTTCACACATTCACTGATATCCTACACTATCCCAGGTCCTTGTGGGTAAGGCTGGGGCATTACTGAGAAGAAAAAGCATAGTCCCTGACCTGTGAGACCCTCCCTGCAGACAGGTGAAAAAATTATGATGTAACAGGAGGTTCCCAGGAGACAGAGGGCCTATATGGGGTTTGGAGGAGCTTGACCTGAGACTCAAAGGAGGAGGAAGAAAAATGGAGTGATGGGAGATTGGTGGTTAGGGCGTGGCCCCTCCACACGCAAATGGATAGTCATGACCATCTGCCTTGTGGGCCAGCTGCTGGTTTGGAATTACTAGAGTGCCATATCTACTTTGTCTTAATTTTATGTGTTTATTTATATTCTGACTCACTCTCCAGAGGATTTACAGTACATTTAGATAAGAATGCATGCAATGAAATAAAAAAAAATGAGATCAGGAAAAAAATAGTAATAGAAGAAAGTCAGTTCCTAGAAAATTAAGACCATAAATATGCAATCTATAAAACCTTTCTCAAGCATCAATCTGGGCCCAGCTTTCTTAGAGCTGTTGTGGACAGGGGGGCAGGAGATTCACACACTGATTCATCATCCATCAGCTATATTTCTGCTGAGAGGCAGGCCCTGGGCCTTTGAATAGGGACACAGGGTGAGCAAAGCAGATGTTCCCTTTCTAGTAGCTACCCACTGTGAGATTTTAAAGATCAGATCTGAAGGTGTCCTGATCCTGATTAAAACAATCACTGGGTCAGCTAATGTCCAGGGTAGACTCAGACCCATTACGCTGGAGAGACAGACACTGTGCAGCAGAACTTGAGTGCATTTTCAAGTTCATTTCCTGCCACTGGCCTACAGTTGTTGCTCCTGTCAGGCTCACTTCCTGGTTTTGCATCCTGTTTTCTCCCATCTCTGTCCTTGTGCAAACGGGGACCTCTCCACTTGGAGTTTCTCTCCTCCTATTGATCAAACCCTTCTCCTCTGCTTCTAGAGCACCATCCCTCCAGATGGCGCATCAAGCCCTCCCCAGCCTGGCTACAACCCTGGATTATCTCTCTCTGGGTGAAGGATTTTTTTAAATTTAATCACCTTAGAAGAGTTCCTGGTGGGCAAGCCCTGGGCTCTGCTCATCTCTAAGGACCTGGGTCCAGCAAAGGCCCAGACCGGCCCAGTTGCTTGGAATCACTGGCTGAAAAGAGGCTTCTAGGAAGAAACCAGGCCTATGTATTCTTCACCCATAGTGGTGCACCTTTGTTCTCCCAGGCCAAGAGAGAACAAAGGTGGCTGCTGACCTTGTTACTTGTGACATCATGCAACCTAATTGTGGGCACTTACTGGTAAGTCCTGGTGTGAACCCCAAGAATGCTAGGGTGTTCAGGTGTGGCAGCCTCCTGGGGGGGCAGGCATGCATGTGTGTCCCTCAGGAAGCTCCTACCTTGGGCCCTAGGTGGCAGTCAGTGCTGTCCAGAAAGGTCAGGCCAAAGGTTCTACTCTAGACACTGGCTATGACAGGCAGTCCTGGCCAAGAGGACCTTGATCTCCTTAAAGCCTACAGAAGGCATCCTCCACACAAATTCTGGTCCCTGTTTATGCACTTTCTGCGCAATGCCAGTCATGATGTGTTCATGCCTCAGCGAGTACCAGGCATTATTTGGAGAGAAAACAGCTATACAATTTGAGCAGTCCTACTTAAAAAAATTCCAAATCCAAAAGTGCTCTCAAATCTGAATTTTTTTGAATCCCAATACCTCACTAGTGGAAGATTCCATACCTGACCTATGTTAACAGGTCATAATCAAAACATAGTTTCCCTGGAAATACTATGTGGAATCATCTTCAGGCTATGTGGATAAGATGTGTATGAAAATAAACAAGTTTCATGTTTATATACATGAGACATTTCTAAAGTATCCATTATGTGTATGTAGATAATCCCAAATCCAAAAACCTGAAATCTAAAACATTCTTTTCCCAACCATTTTGAATAAAGGATGCTCAATCTGTAAATAGTCCCCTTGGGCTACCATCACAAAGCACCAGACACTGGATGGCTGAACAGTACATAGTTAGTTTCTCACAGTTCTGGAAGTCTAAGGACAGAGCATCAGATGGGTCGGTTGGTTTATTTTTGCTTCTAGAAAACTCTTGTGGTTATGTCCCATGATGTCACTTCCTTTTCTCATAAGGTGCCCTCAGGTTAGGACTGCAGCATGAGTTTGGGGTAGGACACATTTCAACCTGTAACAGTACAAGTCTCAATACAAGCTTGGGGAAACTTGTCCCCATAAGATGCAAATCTGAGGGTAGGCCTTCACATTCATCCCTTATCTAGACTCCTTCCTATGATTCCTACATTTCTTTCCTTGCCTGAAGAAGTGTGAATCTTCATTCTGTCTCTTCTGAGGGAGAGGCTGACAGAGACACGGAGAGAACAGGCCAAGTGCAGAAATGGCCAGCCTGGTGACACCTTCCATTCCATTTGAGCCACAGGGCCCCTGATACCCAGCAAGGAAGACAAAGAGGAGGGTGGCTTCCTGTGAAGGTTTCCTCCCTGTAATGTTAAAGCTTTCCTCCTTGGCTACACCAGAGTGATTTTTTTTTTCCAAGTACTCATGACGATTGAATTTAATAAAAACATCACAGTTCAAAAAAGACAAATTAGAAACCACTGTTCATCTTAGAAATTAATATGTGAGTGAATTTAACAAGAGATGAATTGCGCTGTGGTGATCCAGTCCCTCTTCACCCACTCTGAGACCCAGTTGTTTGTCATTATTGCTGGAAATATGATTATTACTCTGCTATTGCTTGACATTTATTAAGGATCCAGGGGCTGCGCCTCCACAGCAGAGAAAAGTGTAATTATCTGGGCACTCAGAGAAAGCATCTCCTGGCCTGACTCATCCAAATAGATGTCCCCCAAAGACCCCTGGACCATGGCTGCTGCTGGATGCGGAGTCCAGGCGCTCTGTCACTCAGCACACATTGCATCTTCTTCATAATGGACTGCTAACATCGTATGAGCCCAGACCCAGATATAACAAACAGGAAAATCATTTGATATTTTTCTTTTCTATTAATTGCTTCTATTATTTTTACTTCATCCAGGTCTCCACTAAAAACTTGTCATTTAAACATATGTCAGAGGTAGATGGAAGATGCTTAATGCATAAACTGATTGGGAACAATAGGCCTACCTTGTCCACAGTTTTGTTTCTGCAGTTTCAGTTACCCATGGTGTGGAAACATTTAATGGAAAATCCCAGGAACCAATAATTCATAAGGTTGAAATTGCACACTACTGCACTCAGTAGTGTATGTGGGATGAAATCTGAATCTTGTAGCATTGCACTCTGTCTGGCCCAGGATGGGAGCCATCCCTCTGCCTTAAGTATCCATGCTCATCACAGTTGTGTGCTGTTTCGATTACATTCAACCATATGGACTGTTGATTTATCATGGAGTTTGTATTCAAGTGACCCTTATTTTGCTTCCAAAGCACAAGGGTAGTGAGGGAAGCAATTTAGAGATACCAAAGAGAAGCCCAAAGTGTTTCCTTCAAGTGAAAAGGTGCAAATTCTCAACAAGGAAAGAAAAAATTCATATGCTGAAGTTGCTGAGATTTACGGGAAGAACGAATCCTCTGTCTGTGACATGGTGTACCATATTTCAAAGCTGAGAAGCAGATGTTGGTACATTGCTACTAACTCAATGCTAGACTTGGTTTTGGTTTTGTCATTTTTACCATTCACCTGGGGTTCAACATGGCACGTAGCTATTCTGTCTCCTTAGTCTGCTCTTGTGTGTGACCACTCCTTCAACTTTCTTGATATTTTATGAACCTAATAGTTTTGACGTGTATCGCTCAGGTATTTTGTAGACATCTGACCAGTGGAGTTTGTTTAATGTTTTTTTCATGACTCACCTGGGATTATGGGTTTGGGAAGAAAGACCACAGAGGTGAGGAATCCGTCTTGTTGCATCATGCCAGAGCTATGTGAAATCTGGGTGACATTACTGCCATAGCCTCGTCACGAGGTTCTGGTTGTATCTGCTAGACTTCTCTCTTGAAAATTATTACTTTTTTCTCTTTCTTTACCTGATTCTTCTATGCAAGTCACTAGGGTCCATCCCACCCTTAAAGGGGGTCAGCAATTAAGCTCTGTCTCCTACAGGGGGCAGTGTCTGCATGAAGCAGGTCATTGGTTTGACTTTTCTCCCCTGTTTATTTATTTATTCAGTTGTTTCATTTATATCAATAGGGACTCGGCCAGATTTATTTCAGAATTGGGGCTCTAATTTATTAATCCCATTAAGTTACTTTTCTTGTTGCTCAAACTGCTCCAGCTTTCTGCTCATAGTAGTTAACTGGTTTCAATCTTGTTCTAACTTCGGCTCTCTTCACCTCTGGATGTTTTAACAAAATTCTGTTCTAACCCTTCCTGTCTTTTTTGGGGCACATATTACTCAGGAAGAGTTCAGTTACATTGCAGTAGAAAGCACTCCCAAACAAAGTGGCCCAGAATAACACGCTTATTTCTCTGTTGTGCTGCAAGTGCACTGTGAACTGACCAGAGACTGTGTGTGCCTTATCCTTGTTCAGCCACACTGGCTCATGGAGCAGCGATGATCTTAGAATGCTGGTTCCATGGCAGAGTTAAAAAAGAGCTTAGCAGCTGGGCACTGGTGGGTGACTCATATCTGTAATCCTAGCTACTCAGGAGAGATCAGGGGGAACAAGGTTTGAAACCAGCCCAGGCAAATAGTTTGTGAGACCCTATCTTGAAAAAACCTGTCATAAAAAAGGGGCTGGTGAAGTGTCTCAAGGTATAGGCCTGAGTTCAAATCCCAGTACTATAAAAAAAAAGAGCTCAGCAAATTATTCATGAGCCTTGATGCCTCTGTACTTGTCTCTCTGGTCTCACCCGGCTCAAAGGTAGCTGAAAGTCTAGTAAAGCCACATACCTACAGGAAGAGAGAGCTGGAAATATTTGGCAAACAGCACAGTGTCTGTTTTCTTCTCTTGCAAATATATGCAGATTTAATTATTGTTACTATTAGCCAATGTTTTCTTGCCTTCTTTAACTCTCAACTATATAATTAATTCTCAATATGTCATTAGCTCTTTTTTTGACACCGAGGCTACAGTGAAACGGTTGAACAGCTTGTGTGTGAAGGCATCTGGTCAGGTTGGTAAAAGGAAGCTGCAATCCAAGCTTTGCTTCACTGTCCAGGATGGTGCCCATGCAAAGGAGATGCCCCATAACCTTTTGCAAAAGTGCCATTTGCAGTGGCTGCATGGTGCTTTACCAGTGGGATGAGCCATCCCTGCATGTGTGGATTTTTAAATTGTCTCGATGTGTGCTGCTAAAGTAGGATGGTAAAAAATGTTTCTCATTGAATATTTGTTCATCTATCTTGTGATTTTCTTGGGATAAATTACTAACAGTGAGAAATCTGACCAAAAGACTAAATGTTATAAAAGTTGCATAGATACAGGGCAGCTGAAGACTTGCCATCCCTAGGACTGAGCTTAGTCCCAGACCTGACACACACCTCAGCTGGAGAAGCCAGGTCTCACGTCTGCAATCTTAGCACCAGGTTTCTGAGTAGGATCTGATTAGATGACCTCAGATACTGCCTTTCTCATATTTGTGAGGCTGCACAATAGTGATTATAGGGCTAATGATGCTTTAAACCAACAAGCATAATGACTGTCATCAATAGACAGTGGGCATTTCCTATGGGACAGTGAGAATGTGAGTGTCACTGGCAGCCCTGGGGTGCCCCTGGCAGAGGTGGGCACCATCCAGCTGTCATCAACTCACTTAAAAGTGACCTACTTGGTGGCATGTGCCCCATTCCCCATTCAAAGATCAGACCCATATTTGAAGCTGAACCCTTCTGAGGACACACCAGGAGAGCAGGACTCCAAACACCTGCTCTGTTTCCCTCTCAAGTTTCCAAACAGCCTCTGGAGACCCTTTGTTCTATTTCAAAGGTTCTCAACCTCTCTAAAGTACTGGCAGTTGCTAAGCAAAGGCTATTTAGTTCCAATAAGTGATGCAGAACTCTGCTCTGAATTTGTCCCTCATCGATGTGCCACATTCACTGCTGTTCAGGCAGATGGGCCTCTGCCCTCAAACTGACCCACATCTCCTTCCTCCTGTCTCTACATCCTGAGTATGACAACTTCCCAGGGCACAAAAGGACTCAGAGATTATAGACCATAATCTTTGCTTGGAGATACACAGGGTAGAAACGCACGTGGGGGAGAGACCCATGGTGACAGCCAATGTCACCACTTCCTGTATTGACAGTCATGTATCCTCACTTGGCTTCAGTGTCTTCTCTAGCAAAATGTGGTATGATCATAAAGCAGATTTGTCAGAAGTGAAATTTCAGGTTGTGACATGCACAGGGAAACCCTCTTGTCAGTCATACAGTGTTGTGTGCATGGAAGCTAATTGAAAGTAATGGTGAGAGAATGGACCAAGGGATAAGAATCATTTGGGTTCTCCATATTCATAGATAACCCACACATGTGCTCTTGGCCAGTTACCCCTTCTTTCTCACAAACCCTCCCCATTCTGCTCAAGACTCCTGCTCAGCTCTCTGGGAAAGCAGAGCCGCCCTGCTTCCTACCCATCCTGGAAACAGAAGGCATCAGGCGTGACCCGCTTCACTCTGCAGGAGACAACAGCTGACTCCTCACAGCTACAGCTGGTCCTCTTCCCTGCAGCTCCCCAGCACGAGTGACCTCTCTTCCCCATCACTTGGGTCAGTGTGCATGTGGGTTGTGGTCCCATCCTTTCTTCTTTTATCCTGGCTATCCTGTGCCACCCATGAGCTTTCTCAGTATCTGTGTTGAACAGATTCCAGGACCTTCCACTGATACCACAACCCACAGATGTTCAAGTGTCTTACAGAAAAAAGCATAGCATTTGCACATAACCTAATCACACATTTCTGAATAACTAGACCATCTCTAGATTAATTTTAATACCTTTTATTTGGTGTGACTGGGATTCGAACCCAGGGCTTCATGCTTACAAAGCAGGCACTCTACTGCTTGAGCCACATCTCCAGTCCATTTGTTCTGGTTATTTTGGAGATGGCGTCTCGCAAACTCTTTGCCTGGGCTGGCCTCAAACTGTGATCTTCCTGATCTCAGCATCTCAAGTGACTAGGATTATAGCACGAGACACCAGTGCCCAGCTTACTTTTAATCTAGTACATTGTCAGTGCTATATAAATAGTTATTATACTGTATCACTTAGGAAATAATGACAAAAAATACCTATGTATGTTTAGGACAGACAGAACCATCATAGACCTAACTACGTGGTATGTAAGCTATAATCTAACTTTGAAAAAATATAATTTTGATCCAGGCTAGGTTGAATCCTAGCATGCCGAACTTGAGGGTGCAAAGGATGACCATACTTGAATCTGTCTCTTGCTGCCAATTTCTTTTTCCTTTTTTTAGATGGTACTGGGGATTAAACTCAAGGTCTCAACTTACTAGGCAGGTGCTCTACCACTCGTGCCACTCTGACGGCCCTTTATGTTTTGGTTATTTTTGAGATAGGGTCTCATTTTCTGCATTTTATGCATGGAGCAGCTTGGACCATGATCCTCTTACTGTGCCTCACTCAGTGCTGGAATGACAGGAGCACTCACCATACCCAGTCTCACAAACTTTCTGTTTAGGCTGGCCTCAAACTCAGCCTCCTGAGTAGCTAGGATTACAGGCATGAGGCACCACACTCAGTTTATCCTGATGATTTTAACTTATGGTCTTGCCCCATCTTTTTTCTTGAATGAGTTGTATGCACTTACTGTCTCCATTTCTTTGTCTTCAGATCTCTAGTTGGACCTATTGCTGTCTAATCATTCTTTTGAACTGATTGTTGCAGAAATCAAAAACGATCAATTTCTGTGGACAAACCCAGAGGACATTTTCTGACCTCATCTTATTGGATTCTCTAATGTAGTTACTATGCTTAAGCCACCTTTGGCTTTCATGCCATTTTTCTTTTCATTTCCCTTACATCTGTCCAGTCCTTCTCCTGGCCTAAGCTTTGCCAGGGTTCTCCAGGTTTCTGACCTTGCCTGATCAGCCTCCTTTCTGTAGTTAACCCCTGAGACGGATCTTGTCTCTCGGGGTTTCTCCATCCCCTGATTTATGAGATATAACTTATAGATTTGTGTTGACTTCAGACCTTTCTCTGGAGCTTTTTTCTAGGGATACTCAGCTGCCTTCTTACACAGTCTGGCACTTTTTCTTGACTTTCTGATCTTCCTTAATTTTTCTTAGCTTATCTAATTTCATTTACTCAGTTAAGCAAAACAGAAACCTTGGAGTAGTTCCTTCCCCCTAATACAACCATCAGTTCCTACCAGCCTTACTTCCCATGTGGCCCTTGACTTTGACTTTTCCCATTACTCAGGTCTTCATGTGAATTTTCACCTTTATTGCCATGACAATGTTCTAAGGGGTTCTAAGGGTTCTTCCAGTCTTGCGTTCATGAAATCCATCATCCAGATTGCTGCCAGACTGACTTATCAAAAGTACTAAATCAAAAAATGCAAAAAACTCCAAACAAACAAATACCAACAGAACTATACCATACTCCTGTTTAAAACCTCTCTTGCACGATTGACGAAAAGCTACATCTCATCCAGGGAAGCTTTTCTGGACACTAGCTCATGCCAAGTTCCCCTCTTCTTTGTTCATATGCCACTGTTTCACCTGTGTCTCACCATTGGCTTTGTTAGCTCACAGATCTAGGACTCTCCCATTAGGATCTATGAGACAGGCATGGGGTTCATCTTTGTGCTCCAGGGCCTGGAAATAGTATGTGCTCAATGAATGCTGCTGAACTTGAACAGAAGAGAGTAAATTTGAAGACCTAAACAAGACTTGCTACTGCTGTTGCACACAGGGTATTTCTTATCCACTAGATAAGACTGGAGACCCCTCTGCACTTTACATTGTGTTTGCCTCATCCTGGCTTCATAGCATCTTTGCAGCAAGACAAAGGAGGTTCTGGTAACTTCATGTTAGAGATGAGATATTAAGTTTCATAAAGATGAAGTGATTTACCCATGTAATGAGGTTGCTGAGAGCTAACAACCAAGGTGTCTGACTTCTCTGCTTTTTACCCTCACTCTCATTCTGCAACCCAGGAACAGCAGAAAAGTCTTTCATATTCTCACGCTGGAGTCAGCCTGCCCCAGCTCCCTGCTCTGGGCCCACTTACCCCGCTGGGGGCCATCAGACAAGGCCCATTCTTCTTTGGCAAGACAGCATGTTTGCTATTCTAAGGCAGCTGCTTTGTGGCCAAGTGCCCCCCATGAGGTCCTTCTCCTGATTCTTGTCTCCAAAGCATCATTTTCAAGAGATGGCTGGGCTTTCGCCTTAGATGTAGAATTAGTCAAATTTTTCAGCATTTTATGTTGCTTGTGATGCTCAGAATGATTGCTTTACTAATAAATGTGTATGAGCAATGTAAAAGCAATATCGAAGAAAATTTTACGAACAAAAAAAGGAAAGAAAAAAGGAAGAAATCACCCTATTCTCATGATTCCATAATAGTAACTAGATATTGCTTTTCATATTTTTTAGCCTTTGTCAATAAACGCTTTCAGATTTTTTTGAAGTATCATATACAGAGGGAAAATATTCAACTCACAAATATGCAGAATAAAAATTTTAATAGACATGTAACTTCCACTTAAACACACACACACACACACACACACACACACACACACACACACACACACACACAGTGTTAGTGGCATCCCAGGAATATTCCTAACTCCATGTCCCTTTCTATCTTTTAAAAAAAAATTTCTGGTGGCACTAAGGTTTGAACTCAGGGCTTGGAGCTTCCTAGGCAGGAGCTCTACTGCTGAGCCATGTCTCCAGCCCTTCATATCCCTTTTTAGTCACTAGTTCTTTCCCCAAAAGAAACCACTCTGCTGACATCTAATACTGTATGGCAGTTTTCCACATTTTTAATTTTATATGAATAAAATAACATCATAACTTTACTCCAAATTATATTTGTAATATTTACTGAAGTCATTGCATACAGTACTAATTTATTCACTTTTTGGTCTCAGGACTTCTTTTTGCCCTCTTAAAACTCACTGAGAACACCAAGAGCTTCTATTTATGTAGATCATATTTACTGATATTTATCATTACAGAAACTAAAGCAGAATTTTAAAAAAATGCATATATTAATTCATTGAAAGCATTTTAAAATGAATAACTATATTTTTCAAAACAAAAAGATTTTGAGAAGAGTGGTGTCATTTTATATTTTTTCAAATCTCTTTAATATCTGTAGGGGACAATGGGAGAGGCTGGATTCTCATATCTGCTTCGTTATTCAATCTGCATGTTTGTTTTCTTTGCTGTTGTTGAAATATGTGAAGAAAATCTGGCCTCCCACAGATAGTAGTTAGGAAAGAAAGGAGTATTTTAATGAAGTTTTCAGAAAATTATACATATTTTTCTTTGATACTCTACCAAAACTCAACAGTAGTAATTTATTAAAGGACAGTTAATATCTTCATCAGTGGAATTTTTCTCCAAAATCTTTTATCAGTGGAATTTTTCTACTCTCTGATTTAAAAAATTTTTGTTCTGCCTTGCACTTGGAATGGATACTTTAACCCACACAGTATTTTGTAACACGCATTAGAAATATGTTTCCCTGAGTTACATAGAGCTTCAGTTGTTAACATGTTACATTACACACTGTGGGAATATCACCATCATGTCACCAATAATTTTACAAAAAAATTTAGTTATCAGTACATTGCCAAGCCCACAGAAGCAGACACAAATCTTCCACAATTCTAATATTTGCTTGAAAGCTCATTTTTTAAAATCACATTTCGGCAGCCAAGACTGTCACTTGTTTTATTTGAGATTGGCTCATTTTCAAGGAAGTATCTATCAAACAGCCCTCTGTTAATGACTGTAATTTTGTCATCACTCATTTCCTGGGCTACACTCTGAGATGCATTGCTACCAGTTAGTCTGCAAATATATCACAATTTATTTCTCCAGGCTTTAAGATTCATATTAAAGGTGAGTAAGGACTGCATATCCTCTTTACTGAAATGTCTATTTATGTTTTCCGCACATTTTTGAATGAGACGTTTTCTTTTTTGCTTATTGAGTTTTAAGAGTTCTTTTATATATTTTAGATGTTAGTCCTTTGATGGCTATGTGGTTTACAAATATTTTCTCCAGGAAGCAGCTTGTCACTAATCCTCTTCTCAAGCGCTTTTGCAGAGCAAAAGTTTTAATGCTGATGAGGTTCGATTCCTCAATTTTTCTTTTATGGACAGTGTCTTAGTGTAAAAATCTAAGAACACTTTGCCTAGCTCCAGAGTCTAAGATTTTCTCTCAAAACATTTATAACTTTATGAGTCACATTTAAGCCTACTGTTTTGAATTAAATTGTGGCTCAGATGTGAGACTTAGGTTCATTTGGGGGCTATTGAAATCCAGTAACTTTAATATCACGTATTGAAGAGCTGTCCATCGAATGGTTTTTGCAACTTTGTCAATACCATCTGGGTATGCGCGTGTGGATCTACACCTGGACTTGCTGCTCTGTGGCTCTGATTCTTCCCCAAACCATGCGTGCTTCTTTACTACAAATGAGTACTGAAAAACTACAGAATGAGTATTGAAATCAAGTAGAATGATTCCTCTAGTTACTTATAATTTCCAAAATTGCTTTATCTCTTGTGGTTCCTTTGTTAATTTTATATAAATTTAAAAAATAATATCTTTTTAAAAATTCTCGCGGTACTGGGCTTTGAATCCTGGGTCTCATGCGCGCTAGGCAGGTGCTCTACCACTGAGTCACATTCCCAGCCCTTTTTGCTTTAATTATTTTTTGGATAAGGTCTCACGTTTTTTGACCAGGGCCTGTATCAGACTATGATCCTCCTACCTATGCCTCCTGCATAGCTGGAATTACAAGCATTCACCACCATGCCTGGTCCCAAAACAATCTTGTTTATATCTACACAAAGTCTTGCTAGGATTTTGATGCGAATTGTGTTAAACCTGCGTATCAAGTGGGGGAGAACTGACATCAGCCTATGCTGAATCTTTCACTTCATGAACATGGTACATCTCTTCCCTTATTTAGCTATTCTTTGACTGCTTTCATCTGCATCTTGTAGTTTAGAACATGAGTCCTGTATGTGTTTTGTTAGATTTACATCCAAGTGTTTAATTATTTAAAAAAAAATTAAAAATGGTATTGTGCTTTTTATTTCAGTATACACTGCTAATATACTGAAATACAATTGATACGTGTGATTTGATCCTGTAGCCTGTGACCTTGAGTTTTTTTGTAAATATATTGAGTATTTACCTTACTGAGGTTTTTGTTTTTGTAAATATCTTCAGAAATTCAGCAGTTAAGACAGCTTCAAATAGAGACTGTTTAATTCCTTAATTTTCAATCTGTAGAACTTTTATTTCTTTTTCTTGCCTTGATTAACTGGTGAGAACTTGTAGCATATGTATAATGAAAGCAGTGAAAGCTGACATCTTTGCTTCATTCCCAGTCTTAGAGGGAAAGCATTCATCATTGCACATTAAGCATAATGCTGGCTGTAGGGTTTTTTTTTTAGATGCTCTTTATCAAGTTGAAAAAATTCCCACCTGTTCCTATTTTCTGAGCATTTTGTGGGAATGTGTGTGAGGTATTGAGGCTTAAACTCAGGGACTTGGAGTTTAGGCTGGTACTCTACCACTTAATCCATGCCCCCAGCCCCTTTTACTTTATTTTTCAGGTAGGATCTTTGTGCTTTTTGCCTCAGACTGTGCTCCTCCTACCTCTGTCTCCTATGTAGCTGGGATTCTAGATATGACCTACCTTGCTTGGCTTATTATTTGAGATAGGGTCTTGCTAATTTTTTGCCGAGGCTGATCTCCAACTGTGATCCTCCTATTTGTTTCTCCCAAGTAGCTTGGATTACAACCAAGATCCACCACACCTGACCAGTGAGAGTTTTATTTTTTTTAAATCATGAATGCATGTTGAATTTGTCATGTATAATTCTGCATCAATTGATATGATTATGTGCTTTTCTTCTTTAACATGGTAAAATGATAGATTGCATTGGTTGCTTTTTTTGGATTTTTACCAAGCTTGCAACCCTGGGAGAAATACCGTTTGTACCATCATTATCACTCTAAGGCTATCCCAATGGCCTCTTTCATATTGAGTGATTTGGGGTAGATTGTATTTGGCAAAGAATTTTTCCATTTCATCTTAGTTGTCACACTTATGTCTGTGCGGTTGTTCATAGTATTCCCTTGTTATCCTTCTGGTGTCTGTAAGGTCTGTGGTGATAGTCCCTGTTTCATTCTTGATATTAGTGGTTCATTCCCTCTTTATATGTTTGCAATGTTCCTTCAAATTTGAAAATTTTCTTCTCTTTACAAGGTTTTTTTTTTCAATATTTTTCTCTATGAGTTTCTTTTTAAAAATTTCATTGGCTTCTGTTCTTTTTTATTCCCTTCCTTCTGCTATCTTTGGGCTAATTTTTCTCCTCATTTCCCTAGTCTTTTGAGCAGGAGCTTAGATTACTGATTTGAGAATTTGTCTTAGTCAGGTCAGGCTGCCATAACAAAATATCACAGACAGGATAGTTTGAGCAACAGGTATTTATATATTTCTCACAGTTCTGAGGCTGAGAAGTCCAGGATAAAGGTGTTACTAGCTTGCTGCCTATCTACTAATTGCATTCCTCTTGTCTTGCTGATGATGGTTACCTTTTGCTGTGTCCTCAGATGATGGAGAAAGAATGCTCTGTTGTTTTTCCTCTTCTTAAAAGGACACTCGTCCCATTTGAAGGCTCCACATTCATCACCTCATTTAAACCTTATCCCTTCCAAAAACCCTGTCTCTTAATGCCACACATTGGGGGTTGAGGCTTCAGTAGATGAGTTTGGAATGACACATTCAGTCCATAACAGTACTTTACTTTTTCGAATAAATGCATTTTTGCCACAAATACCACCTTTGGCAGTGCTTTGGCTGTGTAACAAATTCTGATAGGCTCTGTTTTCAATTCCATCAAGTTGAATGCATTTTTGAAAATTCTCTTGGGGTGGGCATTGGTGGCTCACGCCTATAATCATAGCTACTTAGGAGGTGGAGGTTGGGAGGATCATGGTTCAAGGCCAGCCCAGAAAAATAGTTCACAAGACTCCAAAATAACCAGAGCCAAATGGACTGGAGGTGCGGCTCAAGCAGTAGAGTGCCTGCTTAGCAAATATGATGCCCTGAGTTAAAACCCCAGTACCACACAAAAAATTATTTTGAAACTTCATTTTCTGCACATGGATTATCTAAATGTGTGTTGGTACTTTCCAAGTGTGTGGAGATTTCATGGTATCATTCTGTCATTGATTTCTTCTTTGATTCTACTGTGGTCAGAGGAGACATTCTGTGTTTTCATTCTATTTAAATTTGTTGAAGTTAGGACATAGTTTGTCTTGGCATGCTTTGTGAGCAGTTTAAAAGAACATGTATTCTACTCTTAGGCAGAGTCTTCTACAAACCGGTTGCTGGAATGTTGCTTTAGATTTTGATTTTCCGACTGTGTTTGAGGGTATCACTTTATGTGGTTTGATTTTTGCTGTAGGCATAGCTTTGTATGTATACACACACCTTATCAGAGCCTAGTGGGGGTGTTGTGAGGTATAACTTAGTACCACCTCCATTTACAATGTAATTGTTCAAAATATTTTTCTCTACCTACCTTTGTGGAGAATCACATCCAAGAGACTTATAATTTTTGCTTCAACACTACCAACAATTTAGAAATCTCAAGAAAAAGAAACTGTATCTTATCTGCTTTACTTTTGTTTCCTGTATTCTTCATTCCCTCCTGCTATTTCAAGATTCCTTCCTTCACCATTTATTTTCTGTTTCCTTTAGCCATTCCAAAGGGTAGCTCTGGTGGTGACAAATTCTCTTATTTTTCCTTTATCTGAGAATGTTGATTTCAACTCAAAAGGATTTTTTTTTGTGAATATAGGACACTAGATTGGCAGTTCTTTATTCTCAGTCCTTGAAAAATGTGTCACTTCCATCTGGCCACTTGGTTTCTGATGAGGAAACTCAGTGTGCCATTCAAATTGCTTCCTCTCCACAGGGTAAGATACTATTTTTCTCTTGGTGATTTCAAGACTTTTTCCTCTTTCTTAGGTTTTCAGAAGTCTGAGTGTAGCCTATCTTGACATGGATTTCTATGGGTGTATCTGGTCTGGGCTTTGTTTAGGTTTTTGAGCCTGTAGGTTTATGTCTTTTGTCAGTTTGGGGAATTGTTTAGCTGTTATTTATTAGAGTAATTTTCAAGTGCCATCCTCTTCATCCTTCCTTTTTGAGATTCTGATGGCACATATATCGCTCTTTGCTTAGAGCTCTAGAGGTCTCCGAGACTATGTCCCGGTTTTTCTGTTCTGTTTTTTCTCTGTTGCACAGAATGGTTTTTCCTCTCATGCAATATCCCCTCTGTCCCTTGCACTCTGCTCTTGAGCCATCCATAGAGCCTTTTTTTCCCTTTAGGTATTACACATTTTAAGTCTATAATTTCTGTCTGGTTCTTCTTTATGTGGTTGATGTCTCTGATGAGACAGAGAAGTATTTATTGACAGATACTGCCTAGTTTTTTCATCTATTTCAATCATGTCAGTTGATAGCTGTTGAGCATTTTAATCATAGCTGCTTTAAAATCTTCATCAAACACTTTGAATATTTCTGCCATCTCACCACTGGCTTTTATTTAGTTTGAGATGTTTCTGATTCTTGATCTGTTATAAGACTGTAGTTTTCTTTCCAGTTCTGTAAATATTTGTTTGTTAAGTAGCTTTATTTAGATATAATTTACTGAAGACAATCAAATGCTTATAGTAATACACAGATGTAATCATTGTCAATTTTATGACATGTTCATAACCTCAAAATGAAATACCTTACATGTTAGCTATCACTTCATCATCCCTTATCCCTCTGGGCTTATGTAACCACTAATCTACTTTCTCTCTCTCTGGACATTTCATGTTCATGGATTCACAATATGTAGTATTTAGAGACTGGCTACTTTATTTTAGGATTATGTTTTTAAGCTTTATCCATCTTGTAGTATGTGTTAATACTTTATTCTTTCTTAGGGCCAAATAATATTCCACTGGAAACATAAACCACAGTTTATTAATTCATCTGTTGATGGATATTTGGGTATTTTCAACATTACAACAGCTATAAACATTTGTGTACAAGTGTTTGTTTGGTCGTGTATTTTATCTTGGTTATATACTTAGGAGTGGAATTACTGGGCCAATGGTAGCTGTCTCTTTCTTTAATTATTAGAAAAAAATGCCAAGCCATCTTCCAAAGTTCTGCATGATTTTGCTTCCCCACCTGAAATATATAAAGTTCTAATTTATCTCTCTCCTCATTAATTTTTGTTATTATCTAAAGATTTACTTCTAGCCATCCTACTTGGTTGGCTATCTCATCAACCTCGTTGTGGGTATTATTTGCATTTCTCTGGTGACAAGTAATGGTAGACATCTTTCCATGTGCTGAAGTCTTCCTTGGAGAAGAGTATTCAGATCATTTATCCTTTTAAAATTGGGTTATCCTTCAATATATTATTGATTTTAAGAGTTCTTCATATGTTCCAGATTCAAGTTCCATATCAAATAGACAATTTCTAAATACAGTTGTACATTGCATAACAACAGGGGCACATGCTGAGAATTGCATTACTAGAGAGATCTGTGCTTGTATGAGCATCATGGAGTATACTTACACAAATGGCATACTTCTAGCTCTCTGTGCAGCCTCTAGATGCAATCAGCAGACACTGTACACAGATGCATGAGGCTGCTGTGGAAATAACGGATATGCTGCTTTACAGAAAATTTGTCTTCATAGGTAGAAGGAATAAAATATAGTGAGATAAATACACAAACCTGTAATGAAGTTATTATTGCCATTATTGAGTATAATATCCTGTAAAAAACTATATCTACCATACATTATATTACTGTCTTCCCAGGAGGTGTGTTTGCACCAGCATCACACAAACACATAAATAATGCATCACACAATGGCATTATGGTGGCTATGATGTCACTAAATGGCAGGAATTCTCAGCTCTTTTGTAATTTTATGGGGCCATCACCATATATGTATAATGCCAAAAAAGCATTATAAACCACATGACCATATTTTCTTCCATTCTTTAGGTTTTCTCTTTCACTTGGGAGATTGTGTCTTTTGAAACAAAAAGTTTTTACTTTTGCTGAAGTCTGGTCTATGGCTTATATTTTTAGTTGTTGGCTTTTGCTTTTGGTGTGAAATCTAAGTCTGATAAATGCCAAATCTGAGATCATGAAGATTTCTTCCTAAGTTTCTTTTCTGAGTTTTCTTCTAAGAGTTGACATAGTTTTAGCTCTTTCATTCAAGTCTTTTTTTTTTATTCTGAGTAAATTTTGCATATGTTATAGGAGAAAGGCCTAATCTCATTCTTTTGCATGTGCCAATCTAGTCTTCCAGTACCATCTGTTTAAAAAAAAAATGTTCCTTCCTCACTGAATTGTTTTGGTTCCCTTGTTAAAAAAAAACCCCACTGACACATGGTTTATTTTTTGTACTTTGAATTATATTCCACTGATCTATCTCATCTCTATGTCTGTGCTGATGCCAGTGTTACACTGCCTTGATTACAATTGTGTTGTAGTAATTTTGAAACCAGGCAGTATGGATACTCCTATTTTGTTTTTCCTTCTTGAGATTGTTTGGCTATTTGGAGTCCTGTGCAATTCCTTATGAAGGTGAGGATTGGCTTTTTGATTTCTGGAAAAAAATAAGAAAAAAACAAGAAAGTACAATAAAGAGAAAAAAGGTCATTGGACTTTGAAGGGATTTAATTCTATAGATCACTTCAAGCAGTACTGACATTTTTACAATATTGTCTTCTTACTGTGAACATGAGATGTCTTTCTATTCACTTACATTTGTTGTATTAGTCTTTCTCCTTGGCTAAATTTATTCTTTGGGTGTGATTATAAATAAACTTCCCTAATTCCCTTTCTGGATTATTCACTAATGCTGTTAGGAACATGACTGATTTGTGTAGTTGGATCTTGAACCCTGCAACTTTAATTCATTTATTAGTTCCAGAAAGTTCTGTCATGGATTATTTAGGATTTTCTCTATATAGGGTCATGTCATCTCTGGACACATTTTTACTTCTGCCTTTCCAGTTAGGATGCTTTTTATTTCTTTTTCTTGCTTAGTTGTTTGGTCTAGAACCTCCAGGTCTGTGCTGACTAGAAGCCGTGGGAGTACATATTCTTCTCTTATTCCTGATATTAGGGGAAAAGCATCCATTTTTTTAACCACTAAGTACAATGCTACTTGTAGGTTTTTGTAGATGTTCATTATGAGTTTCAGAAAGTTTTTATTTTTCTTAGTTGGTTGACTTTTTTCTTGTAAGAGTTTTAGATTTCATCAAACACTTTCTGTATCTATTGAAATGATTGTGTGATTCTTGTTCTTTTATTCTAATGAAGTAGTGCATTATGTTAATTATTTTCAAGTGTTAAGCCATCCATTCCCGGGATTAATCACATTCTTTGTGGTATGTATTTGTCTTCTTACGTGTTGCTGGAATCAGTTTGCGAGTGTTTTGCTGAGCATTTTGGCATTCGTGTTTATAAGAGATACTGGTCTGGAATTTTCATTCTTGTGATAGCTTTCTCTCATTTTTGTATCAGGGTTATAACTGGTCTCATAAAGTATGTTGGGATGCTCCTTTCCATTTTTTAGTTACTTTTTTGTTGTCTTAAAGTCTTATATGTTACTGTTATACCCACTTCAGCTTTCTTGTGGTTCCTGATTTCATGATACATCTTTTCCCATTCTTTTAATCTCAACTTGTTTGCATCTAAAGACACCTGAAGTATCTCCCATAGACAGATGGTTCATGGCTGGGTCTTGCTTACTTTTTGATCCAATCTGACAGCTTCTACTTTTAGATAGGATTGTGTAGTCCATACACATGCTATGTTATTGATATTCCTTGGTTTATGTCTGTCCTACTTTGTGGTTTTTATGTATCTTGTGTCTTTTGTTTTTCTATCCTCTTTCACTGCTTTCTTTTATATTGAATGAATACGTTATAGCACAGCACTTAAACTTCTTAATGTTTCCTCAGTGTATTGCTTTTATAGCATTTCCTCTGTGCTGCTATAGGTTGACCACACACATCCTATCTGTCAGTATCAGCCTCAAATTTATAATAGTTCCAGTGAGATAGAAATGTTACTCCTGTATAGAAATAATTACCTCCCTTCTTTTGTGGCACTGTTATTTTACATATGTTTATAAATGCTTCAAGCCCCAAAATGCATTCATATAAATTTTACTTTATATAATTTTACATATTTCAAATAAGCTGAGAGATGAGAAGAGAGCAAGAGTAAGCATATGCTGTTATTGTCTTACTTGTTATTTCCGGTTCTTTTTATTTGTTCTTATGGGTTTGAGTTACCGTTGGCAGTTATGTTTCTAACCTAATGCAGCCTTCTTACCACCCATGAATTGTATTTTGGGCACAGCGTAGGTAGTGGTAAGGCTTTTATTTCATTGTGATATGAATATTCAATTGATTTAATACTCCACTGAACATACTACTTCTCCACTGCAATGTCACCCTTGTCATTAATCAAGTGATTGTATTCTTTTTTTAAATTTTTATTCATATGTGCATACAATGTTTGGGTCATATCTCCTGCCTTCCCCCACCCCTTCCTTACCTACCACCTGCCCCCTCCCTCTCCCCCCCACCCCCTCAATACCCAGCAGAAACTATTTTGCCCTTATCTCTAATTTTGTTGAAGAGAGAGTATGAGCAATAATAGGAAGGACCAAGGGTTTTTGCTAGTTGAGATAAGGATAGCTATACAGGGAGTTAACCCACATTGCTTTCCTGTACATATGTGTTACATTCAAACTAACCTTTTCTCTAGTACCTGTTCCCCTTTTCCTATTGGCCTCAGTTGCTTTTAAGGCATCTGCTTTAGTTTCTCTGTGTTAAGGGCAACAAATGCTATCTAGTTTTTGAGGTGTCTTACCTATCCTCATACCTCCCTTGTGTGCTCTTGCTTTATCATGTGATCAAAGTCCAGTCCCCTTGTTGTGTTTGCCCTTGATCTAATGTCCACATATGAGGGAGAACATACGATTTTTGGTCTTTTGGGCCAGGCTAACCTCACTCAGAATGATGTTCTCCAATTCCGTCCATTTACCAGCAAATGATAACATTTCGTTCTTCTTCATGGCTGCATAAAATTCCATTGTGTATAAATACCACATTTTCTTAATCCATTCGTCAGTGATGGGGCATCTTGGCTGTTTCTATAACTTGGCTATTGTGAATGGTGCCTCAATAAACGTGGGTGTGCAGGTGCCTCTGGAGTAACCTGATCACAGTCTTTTGGGTATATCCCCAAGAGTGGTATTGCTGGGTCAAATGGTAGATCAATGTTTAGCTTTTTAAGTAGCCTCCAAATTTTTTTCCAGAGTGGTGGTACTAGTTTACATTCCCACCAGCAGTGTAAGAGGGTTCCTTTTTCCCCACATCCTCACTAACACCTGTTGGTGGTGGTGTTGCTAATGATGGCTATTCTAACAGGGGTGAGGTGGAATCTTAGTGTGGTTTTAATTTGCATTTCCTTTATTGCTAGAGATGGTGAGCATTTTTTCATGTGTTTTTTGGCCATTTGGATTTCTTCTTTTGAGAAAGTTCTGTTTAGTTCACTTGCCCATTTCTTTATTGGTTCATTAATTTTGGGAGAATTTAGTTTTTTAAGTTCCCTATATATTCTGGTTATCAGTCCTTTGTCTGATGTGTAGCTGGTAAATATTTTCTCCCACTATAGGAGATTGGCCTATAGTTCTCCTTTTTGGAGGTGTCTTTGCCTGGTTTTGGGATAAGTGTAATACTGGTTTCATAAAATGTGTTTGGCAGTTTTCCTTCCCTTTCTATTTCGTGAAACAGTTTAAGGAGGGTTGGCATCAGTTTTTCTTTAAAGCTTTGATAGAATTCAGCAGAGAATCCATCAGGCCCTAGACTTTTTGGGGAGACTCTTGATTGTGCTTCAATTTCATTTTGTGTTATAGGTCTATTCAGGAGATTAATTTCCTCTTGGTTCAGTTTTGGATGATCATATGTATCTAGAAATCTGTCCATTTCTTTAAGATTTTCAAATTTATTTGAATATAGGTTCTCAAAGTAGTCTCTGATGATTTCCTGGACTTCCATGGTGTTTGTTGTTATCTTCCCTTTTGCTTTCCTGATTCTACTAATTTGGGTTTTTTCTCTCCTCATTTTAGTCAGGTTTGCCAGGGGTCTATCAATCTTGTTTATTTTTTCAAAGAACCAACTTTTTGTTTCATTAATTCTTTGTATGGTTTTTTTGGTTTCTATTTCGTTGATTTCAGCTCTTATTTTTATGATTTCTCTCCTTCTATTTGTTTTGAGATTTGCTTGTTCTTATTTTTCTAGGAGTTTGAGATGTATCATTAGGTCATTGATTTGGGATCTTTCAGTCTTTTTAATATATGCACTCATGGCTATAAACTTTCTTCTCAGGACTGCCTTTGCTGTGTCCCATAGGTTCTGGTAGGTTGTGTTTTCATTTTCATTGACTTCCAGGAACTTTTTAATTTCCTCTTTTATTTCATCAATGACTCATTGTTCATTAAGCAATGTTTTTCAGTTTCCAGCTGTTTGCATGTTTTTTGTCTTTACTTTTGTTGTTGAGTACTACTTTCACTGCATTGTGATCAGATAGTATTTTCTTATATTTGCTGAGGCTTGCTTTGTGCCCTAGGATATGATCTATTTTGGAGAAGGTTCCATGGGCTGCTGAGAAGAATGTATATTGTGTAGAGGTTGGATGAAATGTTCTGTAGACATCAAGTAGGTCCATTTGATCTATTGTATATTTTAGATCTTGGATTTCTTTATTGATTTTTTGTTTGGATGACCTATCTATTGATGATAATGGGATGTTAAAGTCTCCCACAACCACTGTGTTGGAGTTAATATATGCTTTTAGGTCTTTCAGGGTATGTTTGATGAAATTGGGTGCATACAGGTTGATGATTATTATTTACTTTTGGTCTATTTCCCCTTTTATTAGTATGGAATGTCCTTCTTTATCTCATTTTATCAATGTAGGTTTGAAGTCTACTTTGTCAGAGATGAGTATTGCGACTCCTGCCTGTTTTCAGGGGCCATTGGCTTGGTAAATCTTCTTCCAGTCTTTCATCCTAAGCCTATGCTTATTTCTGTCGGTGTGATGGGTCTCCTGTAAGCAACAAATTGTTGGATGTTCCTTTTTTATCCATTTTGTCAAACGGTGTCTTTTGATGGGTGAATTAAGTCCATTAACATTAAGTGTTAGTACTGATAGGTATGTGGTGATTCCTGTCATTTAGTTGTCTTAGTTGTTTGAAGGTTTGATTGTGTGTACCTAAGTTGAGGTTACTCTCTACTTTCTTGCTTTTTCTTTTCCTGTGATTTGTGCTGCCTGTCTTTTCATGGTTAAGTTGGGTTTCATTTTCTGTGTGCAGAATCCCTTGAAGAATCTTCTGTAGTGGTGGCTTTGTGGTCACATATTGTTTTAATTTCTGCTTATCATGGAAGACTTTTATTGCTCCATCTATTTTGAATGATAGTTTTGCCAGGTAGAGTATCCTGGGGTTGAAGTTATTTTCATTCAGTGCCGGGAAGATCTCACCCCATGCTCTTCTTGCTTTAATATTTCTGTTGAGAAGTCTGCTGTGATTTTGATGGGTTTACCTTTGTATGTTATTTGTTTTTTCTCTCTTACAGCCTTCAATATTCTTTCCCTAGTGTCTGAACTTGTTGTTTTAATGATGATATGTCATGGGGTAATTCTATTTTGATCTGGTCTGTTTGGTGTCCTGGAGGCCTCTTGCATCTGTATGGGAATATCTTTCTCTAGATTTGGGAATTTTTCTGTTATTATTTTGTTGACTATATTATGCATTCCCTTTGCTTGCATCTCTTCTCCTTCTTCGATGCCCATGATTCTCAAGTTTGGTCTTTTGATGGAGTCGGTGAGTTCTTGCATTTTCTTTTCACAGGTCTTGAGTTTTTAAATTAATAGTTCTTTGGTTTTTCCTTTAATTACCATTTCATCTTTGAGTTCTGAGATTCTGTCTTCTGTTTGTTCTGTTCTGCTGGATTGGCCTTCCGTTTTGTTTTGCAGTTCTGTTTCGTTCTTTTTTTCTGAGGTTTTCCATATCCTGGGTGGTTTCCTCTTTAATGTTGTCTATTTTTGTCCTGAGTTCATTTATCTGTTTATTAATTGTGTTCTCTATTTCACTTTGGTGTTTATACAGTGCTTCTATGGTTTCCTTTATTTCTTCTTTTGCTTTTTCAAATTCTCTATTTTTGTTGTCTTGGAATTTCTTGAGTTCTCCTGTACATTTGGTTGAGCATATCCAGTATCATCTCTATAAAATTCTCATTGATTACCTGTAGTATTTCTTCTTTTAGATTATTCTTGTGGGCTTCATTGGGTTCTTTGGCATAGTTTATTTGGAGTCTGGATCTGAGTATCTGTTTTCTTCATTCCCCTCTGGTTCCTGTACTAATTTTTTGCTGTGGGGAAACTGGTTTCTCTGTCTTCCAGTCATTGCCTTTGGTGTTGTTATTGTCCCTGTACTGTGTGCAATTAAGTATTTTCTAGCTTGTAATAATAGCACTGGTGATATTTAGAATGGAAGGGTGAGAGGAGGTGGAAAGCAAAGAAGTTAAAGAAAAAGGGAAAAATAAACAAACAACTAAAAAGTTTCAAAGATATAAACAGGGAGAGAGAGTATACTAATCAACAGTAAGCTGAATAGGCATTAGAGAGACAGAGAGAGGATTGAAAAAAAAAAGAAAAATCTTCAAGTTCAAATGCAATAAAGTCTCAGTCTTAATAATTTTGGTGTTAGTCCCTCAGCCTCCAATCCTGGAGATGGTGCCTCAGAAGTAGTTCTGTCATTGTCTCATCAAAGGGGACAAAAAGCAAAACAAAACAAAAAAACACCACAAAGTGTCCCAAGTTCAAATGCAATACAGTTTCAGTAAGTTTTTCATCATGCAGGTGTAGCTCGGTTGTTGTCTCATCAAAGGAAGAGAGGAAAAAAATGTCTGGAGACAGTTCTGTGAATGGCTGTCTGAGGCTGCGGCTCCCCTGCCTGCTGCTGTCAGCCTGCTGTTGCTGGAGGCTTTATTTATGCAGATCTCAGGAGTGAGCTTAACACTCACCTGGCCCTTCAGGCTTTGTTTACTTAGAGTTCTGGGCTCAACCGCCACTGCTACAAGCTTTCCCTTTTCCAAGCTCATTGGGGGAGGTGACACTGCACCTGCTTTCTCAGGCCTGCATGTTTACTTAGAGTTCATGTGGGAAGTGGGCCTTCCCCCCTCTCCTGTGGGGTTTTCCTCCCACAGCCACTTTTACAAGTTTTCCTGCTCCTGGTTGTTGGGCGTGTGCTGCTGCTCCTGCCTTCTCCAGCCATCTTGTTTATTTACAGTTCCATGAGGGATTTCCCATTCCCCCCTCTTCAGTGCTCAGTGCACCCCACCCTCTTTGCTATGTGTCTTTTTTGTTGTTATTGCTTATTATTCAGTGGTTTTTTTTCCTTTTTCCCTGGGTGGGGGTCGGTCTGTCCAGGGGGCTATGCTGATCTGGCCCAGGATTGTCTGTGGGAATACTGCATATCTCTTAGCTCATCTTGTGGTCTGTGTCTTCCCAAGCCGTCTGGGTGCTGATGTCTGGCGGTGGCACGGGAACCCTCCTGGTTTCTCCATTTAACATGAAATGGAGATGCTGTGCATGGGCTGGGGATGTGGAGGAGTCAAAGTTTTGCCTCTTCTCAGTGGTTTTTCCTGTAAGGTGTATCTCCAGCATCTCTCCAAGATTTTACTTTAGGAAGCTCACTTTCTGCTTCCTCCTTCTAGCCGCCATCTTGGAATCCTCCGATTGTATTCTTTGTGATATTTCTTGATCTTTCCTTCTTTTCCATTGTTTTCATTTTTGCTTTTAATGTATTAATGGCATTCCTTTCTTTAGCATGGTGCATTGGGTGTCAGAAACACATTTACTGGTATCTATGTATACTGTCTCTTGATCTTGCATCCTTCATTCTATTTTCCTTTAATGTGCACACATTGTTTCTGTATCCCAAGGAACTGTGCATCTTTCATATGAAAATGAAAAGTCTGCAGATTAAGGGATTTTACTTTTTTCCATGAAATACTATTAACATTCTATCAGTGAAAATTCTTTCTAGAGCATCTTGAAGAAGCTAGAAAATTGAGCGATCAAAAATCTTAAAGGATGTTGTTTGTTTGTTAATGTTTTATATGCCTGATGAATCTGAACCTTATTTGGTACTCAGTTTGAAATCTGTTTATGGTATATAACTTCATTAGGTCATATGTAACTTTGGAACCTCATCAAATAATTGATTATTTTACATTAACACCATTATATTTTACTAACATCATTCTTAATAATTGGAGCTTGATGATAACTTTTGATATGTGATAGTGTATGACTTTCAATTCTGCTTTGAAATTGTCCTGGGTGTTCTTAACCACTAGATTTTTATGTAGATCTTAGTCTGTTTCAAAATAAAGACCTGGTAGGATTTTGATTGGTGTTGCATTGAATCTATAAATCAGTGTGGGGAGAAGTCACATTTTCTTTTTGGGATGAGTCTTTTAATCCTTAAACATGCATGGTATTTACTAGGTTTTTAAAATTTTTCTCAAAACATTTTATAGTTTTCCTTGTAAGAAATGATATGTAATTTTCAACTTAAGAAAATTATTTATTGTTAACATATAAAATATAATTAGGTTTTGCTGAAGTTTCTGTACAGTAGTTTATTAATGAATGATTTTCAATATAGAATACAGTTTCCTATAAGTGATTTTAGTTTTATTTATTATTTTTAAACTTTATACCATTTAATTATTTTCCTCACACTGTTGCACTGGCTAACACCCTCACTAAAATGGTGATAGACATTCTTGACCTACTTCTAATTTCATGACAAAATAAATGTGATGTTTGTTTCATATTTGCTGCAGATGGCCTTTATCAGATTAAGGAAGTTCTCTTCTATTCCTGATATGCTAAGAGCTTTTATTCTTGCTGATGAAATGTTTTATGAAATGTTTTTCTTACATTTTTTGAGAAGTTCCTGTGATATTTTACCCTTCATTCATAAGTGTGATAAAACACATTCAAAGGTTTTCAGTGTTAAAACAAACTTGCATTCTTAGAATGAAAACAATTTTGTGCTGTTAGAATATGCTATTTACATATTGCTGAATTCAATTTACCTTTCTCCCTAGTCCTTGCCCCTCAGTTATATGGTCATTAATTTTCTTTGTTAAAAGACTTTGTGTATGCACTAACTTTCTGTGATAGACAGTGGACAACTCTATTTTTCTAATTTTTCTTACATCAGTTTTGGTAAGTTGTGTTTTCTTGGAAATATGCCTAACTCAATCAGATTTTCAAGTTTATTAGTTTAAAATCCACAATGATATTGTACATTCTTACAGGATTTGTGATATTATCTTCTAATCTTGTTCCTGGTCTTGGTAACTTATGTCTCTTTTATTTCTTTCTTTCTAGACAGTTTTTTGGTGATTTGAAATGTAATTAGCCTTTCAAGAAACCAATTTTTGTCTTTAATTTTTATATTCTATTTCATTAATTTCTTTTACTACTTTTATTATTTCTCTTATTCTACTTACTTGGATTTAATTTGATTTTCTAGCGTTTGACATATGCTATTAATTGACATCCTTAATTTTTCTTTTAAGCAGCATTCATATTTACTTATATTATCACCAAAAACCATTTGTGATTATATCATATAATGCTTCATTATATCACATTTTCATTTCTTAGATCAAAATCTTCTCTAATTTTCATTTTGATTTTCTATTTTACCCATGTTTACTTAGAAGTTATTGCTTCATTTTTAAACATTTGGGAATGTTCTTTTTTGATATTTGTTTTTAACTTAATCCTACTATGTTCAGAAAATACCTCCTTTATAATGTCAACCACTGGACATTATTTTAAATTTCATTTATGTCCATCATATGTTCAATGTTGACTCCGTTTGAATATCATGCATTAAGAATACTCTTTGTATATTTGACTAGTTCATGTTTGTTTATTGTGTTCTTCAAATATTCTGTATTGCTACCTTTCTGGTCAGTTTGTTTTATTATTTCCTGAAAGAGAAGTGAACATCTCCCTTTATGAGTATAGATTTCTTAATTTCTCCTTTTAAGTGTTTACACATTTTGAAAATACCAAGTGCTTCCCACCTAGAATTTGTCCTGATCCCCTCATCAGTATAAACAATTAAAAAATCCTTTTTTGTATGTCTAGTAACAGCTCTTGCCTTAAAGTCTTCTATTTCATGTGACATTGGTACATTGTGATCAGATTTCTTTTGGTTACATTTTGCAGTTTATCTTTCTCCTTTTTAAATTTGTTTTATGTATCCTTATTTTTAAGGAGTGTCTTTTTTCTTTTTATTCATATGTGCATACAATGTTTGGGTTGTTTCTCCCCCCTCCCCCCATCCCCTCCCTTATCACCCACCCCGCCCCTTCCCTCTCCCTCCCACCCCCTCAATACCTGGCAGAAACTATTTTACCCTTATCTCTAATTTTGTTGAAGAGAGAGTAGAAGCAATAATAGGAAGGAACAAGGGTTTTTGCTAGTTGAGATAAGGATAGCTATACAGGGAGTTGACTCACATTAATTTCCTGTGTGTGTGTGTTACCTTCTAAGTTAATTCTTCTTGATCTAACCTTTTCTCTAGTTCCCGGACCCCTTCTACTTTTGGCCTCAGTTGCTTTTATGATATCTGCTTTAGTTTCTCTGCATTGAGGGCAACAAATGCTATCTAGTTTTTTAGGTGTCTTACCTATCCTCATATTTCCCTTGTGTGCTCTCATTTTTATCTTGTGACCAAAGTCCAATCCCCTTGTTGTGTTTGCCCTTGATCTAATGTCTGCATATGAGGGAGAAGATACAATTTTTGGTCTTTTGGGCCAGGCTAACCTCACTCAGAATGATGTTCTCCATTTCCATCCATTTACCAGCAAATGATAACATTTCATTTTTCTTCATGGCTACATAAAATTCCATTGTGTATGGATACCACATTTTCTTGATCCATTCATCAGTAGTGGGGCACCTTAGCTGTTTCCATAACTTGGCTATTGTGAATAGTGCTGCAATAAATGTGGGTGTGCAGGTGCCTCTGGAGTAACCTGTGTCACAGTCTTTTGGGTATATCCCCAAGAGTGATATTGCTAGATGAAATGGTAGATCAATGTTTAGCTTTTTAAGTAGCCTCCAAATTTTTCACCAACAGTGTAAGAGGGTTCCTTTTGTAGGTAGCATTTACATGGATTTTGCTCTTTAGTACAATCCAACTTTGCTTATCTTTTCTTTGGAGCATTTAGTCCATTTCTGTTTAATGTAAGTAATGCTATTTTTAGTTTAAGTATGTTATTTTATGTTTGTAATATCATTCCTTTGTTCTTTTTTATCCTCTTTCTACATATTGTCAACTATTCTTTGTTATTTCACCTTAGTTTCTATTATCTGGAAATTACATATTCTTTTTAAAATTTTTATTAGGGTAAATTAATTGTACAAAGGGGTTTCTCGAGATATTTATATTCATGCATGTAATGTGCTTTGATCAAACCCACCACTTCTGTTTCTCTTTCTTAACCTTTCTCCCTCCTCCCCCTGCCCTTTGAACAGTTTTTTTGTGGGTTTCATACATACATGCAATCACTTCCATCACATTCACCCCCAATCACCCTCTGCTTTCTTCTCCCTCCTCCTGGTCCTGTTACAATCATGTAATATTATTATTATTATTATTATTATTATTATTTTAGGTCTAGATTCTGCATGTGAACAAAAAATGCAATATTTGTCTTTCTGAACTTGACCTATCTCACTCAACATAATGACTTCTAGTTCCATCCATTTTCCTGCAAATGACATCATCATTGACATTATTATTATTATATTTTGTGTGTGCAGAGCTGGGAATCAAACTCAGGGCCTTACTGAGAAAGTGCTCCATAACTGAGCTATATCCCCTGCCTTCAATTTTTTGATATAGGGTCTCATTATGTAGTCCAGGCTGGCTTAAATGCCTCCATCCTCCTGCCTCTGTCTCCCAAGTGCTGGGATTACAGGTGTGTACCTCCATGACCAGAGCTTTTTAAATTATATTTTAGTGGCTATTCCAGTGATTGCAATATGCACAGTTACTTTATTAGAGTCTAATGTAAATTATCCTCCTTCCCTCAAATTTTTAATTAAAGAAACTTAGAGCACTTTATTTCATTTATCCCATCCATCTTTCATTTTTAAGATATATTTTAATTCTTCATATATTTCAAATCCCATAAGATATTCTATTATTATTATTTCCCCAAGATCAGTATTCACTTAGACTTACACTAACATATTTGCCTTTTCCACTGCTCTTCATTCACTCCAGTGTTCTGTGTTTGATGTGGAGCAATCTTCACTCCATCTGAAAAGCTGCACTGGTGTTCTCTGTGGTGAAGCTGTGTGATTGTCCTCTCAGTGCTATTCTCCTGGGCATGCTTTATGTTGTCTTCAATTTTGAGGGCCATTTTCACTGGACAGAGAACTTGAAGTTGACAATACTCTTTTTTAAGTCTAGATTTTTGTTGTTATTCCTGGGAGGTGGGCTGAGCCCATCATATCTGGAAGAGGAAGTAACCCAGGCTTATGTGTGTGAAGGAGTTTGTGTGGGAGGCTATTGGTATAGGTCAAATCCTTGTCTGTGAGGTTGTGACTGACTGGGCCAGCGGATCCTGTGGCCTCTGTTTCTCCTGAGTAAGTGGAGAAGTCTTATCTGATCTCACATGTCTCATTGAGCCGTGGTTTGTGTTCTCTCTCCAGGATTTTGTGTCTTGTGTAGAGAACTACAGAAGAAAGGGACAGGAGCTCTATGCGTCCTTATACAAAGACCATATGCAGGTAAGAAACAAAACATGTTTTCTCTGAAGAATAGACTTGAATCCACCTTGAATCTAAAAATAGCCAGAAGGGTCTTGGTTTAAATTTCAGATCACATAAGCCAATCATTATTAATCTGATCTGTCCTGCCTGCATGACCTAGACCTGCACAGTGGGCTTAGGGTCTACACCTCAGCAGCTGAGGAGGCAGGCCTGTGTCCATGCACTCCTCACCTCATCCAGCACTCAGTGAGTAGATATGAGAGCCCGGGGTGCCTTGGAATCTGCTGTGAGCTAAGGGTACGATTATAAACATGCATGCCTGGGCTTCAGACTCAGCTTCACTATAAAAGGGAGATACATCTTAAAAACTTCACAACTCAATAGATAACTTGTGGTGGACACTAAGCAGGGAAAGTGCAGGTACAAAGAGAGATTATAATGGGTAAGGAGTCTCTTTGGATTGGGCAGTGGTCTGTCTGAGCAAGTGACTTTTTAGACTGAAATCTGCAAAAGGAAGGGTATGAACTGAAGTTTTTTAGGGAGCAGTGTTTGGCCTAGGGTACCTGTATGTTGTCATACAATGGCTAAGAAGTTAATTTTTGATGTTATTAATAAAAGTTAAATAGAAATGAGTACTCATTATAGAACATAACTGTTTTTAAACCTTATTATTTGTATTAATTACTGATCAGTTTATCTGTTCCAAAACCTGTGCAAGGAGTAGAAAATGCTGATGCTTCTGCTTTGCCTTAAAGGTGTTAGTAGATGGACTGCATCCACAGAAGTGGATGATGAAGCCAACGTGGGATTTTCTACTGTGGGAGGATGAAAGTGGGGAAGATAGGGGAAGGAGTCATAGTGAGCCTGTGGGGACCAGAGTTCAGAAGGGCAAGGCCTGATGCCCAGTTACTGGGAACCATGGGAACCCCTGGAGCCATCACCTTTTCTAATTCCCTCCATTCGTGCTTGCTTGGGAGCCCAAGGCATTTCCCTGGTAATAGGGGTTCCCGGGATGTGCAAGTTGCCCCCCAACAACACATCCTCAGGGATTACCCTTAGTTACAGAGGGGACACTATCAGACACGCAGGCATGAGGGCAGAGGTTTGGGGTATACACTGTGCTCTGACCACTGTCAAAGGGGCCAGCTAGCAGGTCTGTTTCTCCGGCTTCTTAGTCTGGTCTTTGAGACTCAGTTTGGACCAGGGTTTTGCTATGGGTGCCTGTCTACCCAGACATTGCTGACTGCACTGCACAGCCAGTATGGTACCTTGCTGGCCTATTTGGTGCTGTCAGTGCCAACTGGACAGAACTCATACACTGATGCCTCCCACATGGGCTCTCTGACTTTGTCCAATGTGGCTAATAAACTCAGTTGCCATTGAGGGGAAAACAGATGAATTTAGGACATCCCTTCACTTAGGGACATCCCCATCACACTTGTGTCATTTCAAATCATAAGAAGTTGTTTATCTAAGCTTTCTACTCAGCATCTGGTCAAGAGCATGACATTTCTGTGGGAAGAGCCTTCAAGACTTGGTGATGACTATGAAAGAGGTGCTCAGTGGTGTGCCGTGCTCTTCTGCTAAGTCTGAGAGAGTGGGTTTCTGTGGGAAAGACTGGGCCTCAGTAGAGGCTCCAAGCCCAGAAGGGAGGAATCAGCCTCTCTGAAGTCAGTCTGGCTCATCTTTACCAGTGGGGCCTGACTGGGGTTCAAAGAGTTTGAAAAATTTGTGCAGTTTTACTGATGATTAGGTATTTTTGAGAAAAAAAAATCAGCATTTTAAAAGCTAATCCATGAGGATACTTTCAAGTGTTTAAATATTTAAACCATTGTGTTGATGTTTAAAAGAATGTGGATGTAATTTACTGTCTGCTGTAGATAATGGGGTCTGGAGTATTCACCCCGCTTTTTTAAGGGGCAGCACACTTTCCCAACACAGGCCCCACTTCACTTCCAGAAAAGTCCAGTTCAAATTTTCTGGCAGAAATCAGGTTTGTGAAATCCACCCTGTTATTCAGGGCAGCTTCTCCCAGGTACACCCAAGGAAGCCCTCTCACAAGGGGTCCAGTGCCCTCCACACAAGCACACAATCACAGGGCTGTCAGGATTTCTGCAGCCTGGCAGTCTAGGGATGGCAGGAGCCCACATCACAACAGGACAACTTACCCAGTGCCTTGGAAGTTAGCTCCAGCATCATGGCTGCACATCGCTGTGTCTGCAGCAAAATATTCTCCTCACTCCAGAGTCTTGGCAGAATCAGTTCCTGTGGCTCTGGCTCCATTCACGTTCCCCTTTATCCAAATTCTGTTCATTTTCTTCTCCATGGTCCAGCTGCTGTTGTTCTGTCACACACCTAGTCCTCTACTTATTGTGTCAGGCTTCATCATAATTTACAGACATGCCTCATCCCACCTCTGCCATCTGAAAATAAAGTGCAGTATTTTCTGGCTGAAGCTCTATGTGAGAAGTGAGCCACCCCAGAAGAGGCCTTCCTTTGAGCACATGAGGGACCCTGTTCTGTTCACTCTCCTTGGGGCTCTCTGGGGGCCGATGGGCAGTTTCATTTCTCACTCGGTCTCTGTCTCCTCATAGAGTATTTGTCACAGCCCTTTCAGATGCAGGGATCAGAAACTCTCATAGGCTTAGGCAACAAATAAAATGCTTTGGATTAGTGAAGAATGCAGGGGAAGAGCAGGCTTCAAGCAGAGCTAGATCCAAGCAATAAGTGTTCTCTCTTCCTCTCTCTCTCCCTTGATCTCTCCTTACATCCTCAACTTCTCTCCTCTTTCTGGCACACACGCATTCACATAAGCACACACATGAGATTACGGATGAGTCTGGGCTCAAGGGCACAGGGATAAAAAAGAAAGTACATCTGATGTGAGCTTGCTCTGCTCACCAAGCTGTGTCTCCTGGAACAAAACTTTTCTAATTTGCACACAAGTGCCTTCTTGGTGTTAAGCTGTGAGCCTGCAGGGCTGTACCTGTCCAGCACTTGCTTCTCCTGATCCACATAGAGCTGCCCTGTGTGGGGAGGGGAAGTTGGGGGGAGCTGGAATGCACTGTCTGCCCCTCTGCTCTGTTTCTGAAGCCTAAGCTCCTTAAGGCACCATGGCAACCTGCAAATGATGCTTTTAGACTATCCTGTCACCCTTCACAATGACTGAGATTAACCAGACTTGGGCTCAGTGTTCGGCCCTGAAGGCAGGGCTGGGGTCAGCCTTACTGAAGAAAATCTCAGCGTTACTACCCAAGGGCTGCTGTTCAGTGAAAGATCGTAGCTGCCTCCCACAAAACGGAATCCCTACCCATGAGTCTCATGGTGTAGCCTTTGGCAGGATGAGGTATGACCTTACACTGTGCAGAAAATGTGGCCTTTTCAGCCCCCTTGGCAGGTGCAGGAACTTGAGGCTTTTGTAACTTAGCTATTCGACATCCTTTGTCCCAGATTTAAAAAGTCACTCTCAGTATTCTCCCATTGACACACATCTGTCTGGGTGCCAACATACAAGGCATGTATGTGAACACTCTGCTCCTATGGGACCTCAGGTTACAAAAGTAGGATCTTTGGGTAAAAAGAATACTCTAAAAAGACTAACTTGAAGACCATGCTGGACAACCCAATAGCTTGGGACTGATCATTCTTTATGAAGCTCAACCTGTCACCACAAGCACAGCCACAACCACCAGGGAACCGAAATGTTTCTCCCAATCAATGTTCATTTTATATGACCACATGTTCGAATAGTCCTTATTTTTTCTGGGATTCCTTATCAAGCAATTGGAGGACTCAATAAAATGCTATCACTGTTTTGTACGTGAATTTAAGAACTGTTGAAAAAATAATCTTGTTTGGAATGGGCTTAGCTTTATTCACAATAATAACATTGTATAAGCTGGGTAAGGAACAATATTAAATTCATAAAAGTGTCTTATTTGATGCTTCCATACACCCATGGTTTTATGGTGATATGGTTAACTAAATTTGACAGATGATAGGGAGACTGAAGCCCCTTCAGATTCAGCTGCTGGCCAACAGCAGAAACCCCACATATGCTGGGCTCTATCCCCCCAAGCTGTGTCTTCATGGAAATGCTTCCAGCAAATTCTGGGAGTTATTTACCAGTTCAGAATGGCCCACATTTGCACAGCTTAGATCCCAAAGTCTGCTGATCACGGAAGTGATGCCAGCAGAAATCATGTCACAATTGGCCCCAGCGAAGGACTCTAGCTCATGGGCTCAACAGGAGTCTTTGGAACCCCACAGACTGGGTTTAAGTCTCAGTGTGGCTGCCATTGGACTAGGAAGAAGTCATTTCTGTCCAGGCTCGGTTTTCCTTAGGTATAACAGAAAACTTTTGTTCATGATGTCCAGTGGGTAGAGGAAATGAGATCAAGAGGGTAAGGAGCATGGCCTAACACATGATCACAAGTTTCCTTTCATGTTAAGTTTCTGAGACCTCCACTTGTCATTAGCACTTTCACCTTTCCATTTCCTGAAAAATTAAAATTTAGGGCCAATACCATCAAATATTCCAATCATTGCAAAGTTCACCCTGGAAAGTTGATTCTACTGACCAAACTGACTGAAGTGTTTCTTTGGCAGGTGGTATATGAGACCTCAGTGTGTTTTATAAAAGCAGTGTTGGGTGTCAATACATTTTTTATAAAGTTGAAACTGCACTTGAGTAGAAGTGTGACAGTCAAAGACCACAAAACCAAATAGGATTTCAGATGGGATTATTTTCATTAACATAAAAAGTTTTTCTTTCTGTGAACATTCTAGAATCCTTGAACATTCAAGAATCACATATTAGGATTCTGAAAGACACTGAGACACCTTTAGGCCAAGTCTCTCATTTAATAGCTTGAGGTTCTGAGGTCCAGAGATGGGAGTGACTTGCTCAAATCATCCAGTTGTCACCAATTCCCATTCTACCTCCAGTCCGGGCCACCAAAAGTATGTCAGCATCTTTTAGAAGGGTGGGGACTGTAGTGAAATTCCATGTCCACTTGTCAAACTGCTGTCCAGTCTATTTAGCTGATCAGCTTTATGACCTTTAGGACCCACACCATCTGTCTAGTGGTTTTGAAGGCCAAATTATGGCCAGCTTTCTCCTTCCCCACCTAGGACTGAATGATCTCAAAGCTGAGGAACTGTTTGTTTCTCCTGGTCTGGTCTTGCATCCAGAGAGAACACTATATACATCCTGAGGGTGCCCAGGGATGCCTAGAGAGATATCTTTCTCAAATAATTATGGGGAAATTGATTTGTCCATCCTAGGAGATTTGGGGCCAGGCCTATAAGGAAAAAGGGTGAATGCTGTATTTCTGTTTCCCAGAGGCGGAGATGTGAAAACATCAAGGCAGCCAACGCCTGGGCCAGGATTCAGGAGCAGCTTTTTGGGAAGCTGGGCTTGTGGGGCAAGATGGCAGAAACCATGCCCTGCTCCCACTGGGAACTGGACTGGAGAGAAGGACCTGCTCGCATGAGGAAACGTATCAGATGCTTGTCTCCATGGGAGGCCCTGACCCCAGGAAGGTACAAGGTAGGCATAGGTGCAGCAGGGCAGGAGATGGGTAGGGAAGTGTCTCTGTACCCATTCTGTCTCATGTTTTCATCAGGTAGGTAGCAGGTAAATGTAGAAGCGTCCCATAACCTATTCCCAATGTCATTTAACAGAAGAAAGTAGTACATAGGAGGGATGTTGTAACTACAGCCTGAATGAATGGATGGCAAGTGAGTGGATGGATGAGTGAGTGGTTCATATCTATGTTTGATCCAGGTAGTCCTCTGGATGGCAGGGTGTGGAAAGAGTGGGTGATATGCATTGTCTGCTAGTACAAATCCTTTGTTGTTGAGCACTTGGATCCTCTGCTCTGTGGTCATTATTTTCTGCATGAGCAAATCGTACAACAAGTTTTACAATGAAAATATCTTGAAGTCAGCAATTTCTGCAAGCTCAAGTCAGTGACCCACATAGTCCACATGATATCAAGGTTGCATTGCTTCCCAGGGAGGGAAATCTGGGCAGTCCCTGGGAGTTTGCACTAATGAAGCTTACAGTATGTCATCAAACTCACATTTTGCCTTTTAAGGGACAGGAAGTCAGTTGGATTGATTTGGTAGTGGATATAGTGAAATCATAATAGTTTTCCATGTCCTCCTCAGCAATCATAACTTAAAATATTCAGAAAGGCAGCCTTCCAAACATTGGGACACTGCACATGTCCTTCTGCATCCACCCCAAGGGGTGACATTGACTTTGTTCCCTAGGCTGTGACTCTGGCATCTTTTATCCATGCTAAAAAATCCGTCATAAAACCTAAAGAAAAAATTATATTCAACTCATTCGGTAGACAGTTGTACTTTTAACTATTGTCAACAACTGTCTAGTGGTATGAAGTATTTTTTCCCTCAATATATTTCTTAGGAATTAAAGCAGGAAAAGTAAGTAACCTGCTCACTGTGCTGGTGACAATGCCAAAGACAGGCTCTGAAACCCCAGCTCTGGTCCCTCTGGCAGACTCCTCTCCAGGGCGGCCCATGTGCATACTCTCTAAGCCCATCTTGGCATCATCTTTGGTAATTACTGTAAATCCTACTTAATGGGAGACTGTGGGTTTTCCTTTTGACTTAGCAGCATTAATACTTGCATTTTACTGTGGTCCTCTAGGATTTAGCATTTTTCCCACCTTCCATCTGAGTCTTGAGTAATATGAAAGGGTTGCATGTATGCATGTGTGTTTGTGAATCTGCAAAAAGGAAGAGCAGGTGTGCACATAGTATTCAGGATTTAATTTCTCTTTTCTTTGGTCCTTTTCAGGCAAGCCAAGACATAAAGGGTCATAGTTCTCAACCCAGTGCTGAAAATCAAGGTAACGGGTTTATCATTTTAAATTATTTTCTTCAATAATTAAACCAATTATTAGTTTTATTTAATACTTACTAATAATATTAAATTAACATTTTGGGTGCAAAATGTGCTGCAAAGCTAGAGGAGCCAGCATGAAGGCTCTTTGCATTTCTGTGCTTCCAGAATTCCACATCGAGACACTCTGATGGGAGGGCGGGGATTTGTGTCAAGTTTGGAATAGTAGCAATTTTTGGGGGGGACTATCTTCTCAATTTATTATATTAGGGAGGCCTTAAAAATGTCTTCAAGTGACTCAAATACGTGTTCAGTTGGGGACCAAAAATACCTAGGAAGAAAATAAGAAAGGTGTTAGAATACTTGGGTGCCAGTGGTTCACACCTATAATCCTAGCTACTTAGGAGACTGAGACTGGGAGAAAAGGGGTTCCAGGCTGCCTGGGACACCAAGCTTCTGAGACCCTCATCTAAACCAATAGTTGGGTGGCATGTGCCTGTCATTCCAAGCTACAAGGGAGCCTGAGATCAGGCGTATTGTGCCTCCAGGTCAGCCTGGGAAAAATGGTGAAGACCTTATCTCAATAGAAAAAAAAAAAAAAACTGGGTGTGGTGGTGCATTCCTGTCATCCCAGCTACAGAGAGAAGCTTAAAATAGGAGCATTGCAGTCCAGGTCACCCTGGGCAAAACGTGAAACCTTATCTCCAAAACAACAAGAGCACTTGGGCCATGGCGCAAGTGGTAGAAAACCTGCCTGCAAGCACGAAGCACTCAGTTCAAACCTTAGTACTGCCAAAGCAAAAGTGTCTTAGAATAAAAATGGATGGAGTAGATATTTAATACTTTTTACACTGACCTTTTTACACTGACCTGATTATAAAAATGATAGTTGCACTAGTCGTCATTATTTCTCAGATGTAAACATTTTTTGAATCATTTTTTTATGTTAATGCTTCATCATTGTGTGATTCTCATGGACAAATTTGGTTAGGTTGGTTTGCTGGAAATTCATGATTTACTTTTAGAGGTCATTTTGACATGAACACATCCAAAGCTCCCACCCTCCAATATATCTCAAATTTGTGTTCTCATCCTGCTGCTTTTAGTTGGAGCACTGTGGTTTGTGAGTTTTGTTCTAACTTAGGCTGTGGCCAGTGCCTCCTTGGCCCAATGACAGCTTCTTTGCACAGATCAGCTTGGCTTGGTTCTGAGTTTGCTACCCTGCAGGTCTGCAGTAACACAAACCCAGAAGTGAGAATCTTGGGTCTGATGCAGGTTGGCTTGGGGGTCCTACTGTGATTACAGGGCTTGGGATGACATTGGACTACATGTTTGCTTCATTGTACTTCCACGTTGGCAGAAAGGAAATGGCCCATGCTTTACAGTTATGAACCACATGCCTGCTTTAGGTGAGGGGACACTCAGGACATGGGGGTGGAGCAGGAGAAAAGATTCAGAAACACACATAGTTGTGTACTTATCTTAAACCCAAAGGTCCCTGCCCTAGAAAGTTAATCTAGAAAAGAAATGACCTGGGTGCTGACCATTCCTGGCAGTGCACAGACAGAAACCATCTGTATCTCTCAAAGACAGGAGATGGATTAGTTGATTATGAAATAGTCACATAATAGAGTATTTCACCACAACTTAAGTTGTTCAAAAAACTAAATGGAATGAGAAAGTGCCCATGATGTGATCTTGAATAAAAAAATATTAGCCAATAGAAACTGCAAATGCAATATTATTATCATGTTAAGAATTATGTGTACATGCGCATGCACAAGTGTACGGAAGACATTGCAAGCAGATCAATCATATTGAGATAAACCTAGTGATCAAGAGACTTGAGATCCTTGGTTTAGACCCTGCCTCTAGTTCTTAGCACCTGTGTGACCTCAGGTAAAGTAAATGGCCTCTGTCAATGTTCCCATTGACATGTCAGCAGCAAGCTGGTTGGGACTGGAGAGATGAATGGCATTCCAAGAGGAAGCACCAAGAAGAGCTCACTGAATGGGCTGTTGTTCTTAGCATTCTGGGAGCACAGGTGACATTTATTATGGCTTTTCTAAGTTTTTTTACATAAGAAGATATTGTTCCTATATTTAGAAAGTATCAGCAACACCCTTAAAAGAGTGAGCAAAGTGGGAGAGAACCTCTTTCCTGACTATGAGTGAATTTTGAAGTGGTGTCTTGCAGTCGCTTGAGCACTTCAGGGGGTCCAGGTGAACAGCTTGGAGGAGGTGTGTTGAGCACATCACCGGGACTGGCAGGGATGCCCTTTTCAGAGGCAGTGGAAGGGCACACTGAGTGAGCCATACTGCGCACTTCTGTCCCAGAACCTCATAGTTCCTTCCTCTCAGTGACACGAGCCCATGCTGCATGCCTTCCCTTGTGATGTGATGTCAGGTTGCTCATGCCAAGACTGAATTCCTTTCTGCCACTGCAGATGAGCCGATGGCAAAGGAAGCTGACAGCCAGCTAGACGAGGTGGCCGTGGACTGCACGCAACTGACGTTCTTCCCAGCCTTGCATGAAAGTCTGCATTCAGAAGATTTCTTGGAGCTATGTCAGGAAAGACAAGTTATTTTACAAGAGCTTCTTGATCAGGAAAAGGTAATACATGCTGCCCCAGCTACTTGCTAAAGAACCAAGCTGTCTTCACTCACAAGGGAAGGAAGATCTCCTTTGCCTATTATCAACTAGACATTCAATGAGCAAAAGGAATAGCCTCTTAAATTTGTGGACCCAGGCTAAGGGTGCAAACAGAATCCTACATACCCCATGTCAAAATATTTAAAAGATGCAACCCAGATAAGAAATTGTTAGGTGAAATCTGCTCTCACTTCCTACCTTCACCTTTATAACAACATGAGGGGCAAGTTTCAAAGTAAGTATTCTTGGACTTTCTTATAGTTCAGCACCTTGGCTGCCTGCCTGCAACCTGATCATCCTGAGGGTCCACCTCACACCTTTATGGGCCGTGTAATTGGACACCCCAATCCATGTGTCCAAGTTGTCATCACACTTTGGCCTTCCCTTGGCTACTACTCAGGCCTAGGATAAGTTTGGCACTGTCCACCCTCCAAAGGATCATATGATGCTAAAGTCTGCACATGCTAGGGAAGCAGGCTGGGACTGGTGGCAGGAAAACCAGCACCCTGGGGCTGAGTTGGAGGAGTCCAGGCTCTTAGTGTGTATGTCCTTGGCATGGCTGGAAGAGAGTGTATTAATCAGCTTCACATTACCACAAAGAAATACTTGAGACAAGCTACTTATGAAGACAAGAGGCTATTTAGAGGTTCAAGTCCAAGGCCTTTAGCGAGGGTTGCACATCATGGTGGGAGTGCATGATGATATCTCAAGCCAGGAAGTGGAGAGTGATGGAGGGAAGAAAGGAGGAAAGGAGGAGGGAGGGAAAGAGAGAGAAAGAGAGAGAGAGAGAGAGAGAGAGAGAGAGAGAGAGAGAGAGAGAGAGAGAGAGAGAAAGAGAGAGAGAGATTATAGGCTGACATCCCACAAGCCCCTTCTATAGAATACTCTCAATGATATAAGGACCTCCCACTAGGCCCCACCCCTTAAAAGCCCACAACAGCTCCTAATACTGCCAGCCTTGGTCCTAACATATGGACCTTTGGGGGATGCTCATGCAAACCATATCAGAGATCTGTGGGGGCCTCCATGAAGAACAGGGCCTGTTACCAAGTCTACAAATGGAATGGAAGATGAAGCACTTACCCTATGGTAAAATAGATTGAGCTCATGTGTCTTCTTGCCCACATGCTGAGCAGCAGTCACATAACCTTTGTGAGTCTCTGTTTGTGACATTTCCTTCCACTTTGGTCCCATTTAAATGGGATAGGGGAAGAAAATGGCTAAGTCAGAATGAGGTATACATGAGGTGCTAACTTTCTTCCCTTTCCAAAGGTCAAGAGATCTAAGGGATAGTGGACCTAAGTTCTCATGGGTGGACCAAGTTCTTCTCCAGGGATGTGAGTGAAGGGGATGCCCCAGCACAATGAAGGAGGGGAGGGCATTGTGGGGGAGGAGGGAGGAGGGTGGTAGAATACAGCAAGCCATGGGAGGTCTACAAGAAGATGAATGCATGAGGCTGAGGGGTGGTCTGGTCTGGCCCCAGGGTGGTGAGTGTGGATCTGAAGCTGGCTGGCTGAGTGAGTAGTCTGGACTTCCAGAAAGGTGACAGGCTCAGAGAGCCTGAGATGAACATGAACAAGTCTCAGAGGCTGCAGCACATCCTCTCAGGGACAGGCTCCTTGCAGAGTCTCCTAAGGATGTAAAGTTGGGGCCGCTCTTCCTGGGGTTGGCTAAGAGGACTGGCTCGAAGTGCCTCCTTCTGCTGCTGTGGGTTTAGGGGCTCATTGTAGGCTCAGCAGAAAATACAGGATGATCTCCTTTATTTTAAGGTCAGCTGAGTTGAAACCCTGATTCCATTTGTGAAGCCCCTTTAGAGCAGTATCTTCCTCAGTATGTGGTGGGATAATCAGGGCCAAGGTTTTTAGGGGACACCTCTGGAATATTGCCTGCCACATTGGATATCCCCAGGCCCTCTGCCCACCCAATACCCGTCACCTTCCAGGTGAACCTCTGTAGACAGCCAGGTGCTTGTGTGCCCCCAAGGTCACCCTGGGAGTTTCAGTCCTGAGGTCAAGGGCAGGGCTGAGGGCAGATTTGGGATTTATAGGCATGGCTCTGAGCCCCATTCTCAATCTCTTGCAGCCTGCAGGTGTCCTTGACACCTGTGATTATCTGAGAATCATTGTTGCAGATTGTCTGGCCTTGTTCTATTTCCCTCATGGACGTTGTTGGGGGGATAAGGTCTGGAATCCTTCCCTACCACTGAGGCAGGCAGGACCAGGAAGAAACTGTTCTCCAGCCTCCCTGTCTTTTACTTAAGCTTCAGTCTCTCAGCCTCCCTCCGTGGAGGGAGCGCAGTGGAAAGCTGTCAGGAATGCCACACACAGTTTGCTGTGGCAGCAGGGGTTCCCACAACTTGAAGATGGGAACATGCAAATCCAGCAGGGGGATGGAGGGTGGAGGGAGCTGTCCAGCTTCCACTTAGCGCCTGGTTTCCTGGTACTTGCTTGGGGATGCTGACTGGGGAGCATATTGACACAGGGAACTGAAACTAGATACTGGACCACTGCAGGGGCAAGGAGATTCTTGCCACCGTCTGAACATTTGTTCTTTGCAAAGGCTGTGCATATTGCCTCTGGTTTAATGTAAGTCATGAGTAAGTTGTGGGCGGAGTTTTCCAGGGTCAGTGGAGCCAGACCACCAGGCAGGCCTCCTGGAGAAATAGGTCAGGGTGTCTGCAATCAGGCTCTTGGGTGGAGTTGTGTACAGACCCCACCTACTCCCAGCCCCACCTCCTCCACTCACAGACCCAGTGGCTCCCCTCACATGTAGACCCAGGAGCTCCCCTACGAGGGAGCTCATATTTGCTTTTATAATAGCATCCTAGGGGTTGTTCTTACACTCCCAAGAGTAAGAACCCTGGGACCTGTGGCATGGCTCTGAGGAAGGAGGAAGACCCTGTCAGTGAATCCATGAAGCACTTCTACTCGGACTGATGCTTCTGGGGCAAGAAATGGCATGTGTTTCAGACATGCTATGGAGAGTGTTTGCACAGAAGGGAAGACTATGAGGGTCCAACACATGGTATTCTTGTCTCACTAAGATGGTGGAAGACAAAACAGAGAGTCAGAATAGAGCCCATGAGACTTTTGACTGCTGGAATGGGGACAGTCTCAAAATTCCAACACTGAACACAAAATGTAGTGTTTTGTGAGAAAAAGGGAGGTTGCTGAGGTTGGGGCCTGGATTGAAGGCCCCCCAAAACCATGGAGGCCCTGTATTTAAAACGTGAGGCTGAGAGCACAAGAAGATAAAATCCTTCGGCCAGAGGATGGAAACTTTGCTCTAAACTAAAGAGTGATGGGTAGAATGTTGCTGGCTGGTGGAGCCTCTGGGGCCTGTCCCCTGCTTCCCACACCTCTTGTCAGCCAGATGCATGCAACCCTATTACCACCTGCTTATCATCCTACCTGCTCCCCCTGCAACCCAAGGCCTCCTTCTGGGTGCATCCATCCCCAGTGCATCAAACCCTGGCAGAGCCCAGGGCTCAACCCTCTGGACCTCTCCTGGGACTCTGTACCTTCCCCTGCCAGCATCCCCTGAGTCACACAACTGTGTGTTGATTTCATCCTTGTCTCTCCGTCCCGTCACATGTGGAGTGTATGCTCTGGAAAGACTGGCTGGGCTAGAGAGTTCAGCCTGAAGGATGGTGGTCAGGTCGTCCCTGGGAGTTAGCTGGGGGTATGCAAGTGACAGTGTGGAGTTGGCCACCTCAACCTGATCTGTGTCTATCCTCAGTGTCTCAGGACCCAGCCTGAGGGGTGACACACTTGGGGAACCTGGCTTCTGGGAAGAAGCCCTCCAGGAGCGGGAGGGGCCTCACAGGTGGCTACAACAAATCTAGCACCCTATTATGGAGAAAGATGCCAGTCAGTCGTGCGTAGGAGGGCAGTTGGGCATAGGGGAGACTGTGTAGCTGGACTCAGAGCCTCCTTCTGCTATTTGTCTATTGCTGTTAGTAGCAAAAATGTTAAAAGGTAAATGTCCCAAACCTTGCCTCTGTGTCCTTTCACCATGGCACCTGGAGGGAGGCTCATCCTTTCCATCATAAAGTTGCTGTATCTTGTCTCCTTCCTTTCTTCTCAGTTCATAGGGTTCCCCCTCTCTCTACTGTCTCCCAAGTCACTGTGCTGGGCAGGTGACATAAATTCTACCAGACTTGATCCTTCAGCAACCCTCCCGTGTCAGGCCTGAAGCAGCATCTCCAGGCCTCTTATGCTTCCTTTGTAAGCTTCTGGGTATTGAGGGTATAGGCAGGCCTTCAGGTCCTGGCCAACACAGCTCCTCTGCCCAACACAGCACACCATGCATGTGACCTGCCTTTCTGCACATGCCTTATCCCTGGTCCACCATGGAGGATCTCTAGTCCAATCTGGCTTTAGGCCCTGGTCACCCATGGCCTTATCCCTGGTGTGCTATGTCCTTATTCATAGCCCACCATGTTCTTGTTCTTGTTCCACCATGACCTCATTCCTGGTCTGCTGTGGCCTTAGTCCCTGGTCTTGTCCCTGGTCTATTGTGGCCTTACCCCTCATATACAAAGACCTTAGATCTGGTCTACAGTGATTCACTATGGCCTTATTCCTGATCCACTATGGCCTTATTCCTGGTCCACCATGATTTTTTGAAAGAAACTATGGGCCGAGGAAGGAAGAACAGGTACACTGACCTTTTAACCGTGAACATGTCCAAGCTAATATACAGAAAGTGTACCCAAGGCAGTGTATGCGTGTGTGTGGTTCCACTGGCCTGCATTGAGACATTTTGTAGCAAGCACTGATGGTAACTGGGAACTGTGTTAATTTAGATGTCTCCATGAGATCTCGTGGGCCTTGTGTTATTTCTAAATTTCTAAGAGAAGGGAGCCCAGGACAGGGATGTAGCAGCGTGTCCATGCTCCCACTACAGAGTTCTGGCTCCTCCTCCCCCTACTGTCTTAGAAGCACTTGTTCTTATGCCCAGGAGGCCAGGCAACCTGGTGGCTTGTCCCTCCTGGAGCGCTGTGGAGCTGAAGTCTCTGGCCCGGCTCCAGGGAAGCTGGCAGTCCTGCTGTTACTACAGGGTGGCTACAGCTGAATTCATTTCTTTGTGTGAACAACCGAGTTCCAGTTGCCTCCAGCAGTACCTGGGATGGTAATTATTCAATTATTCGGTGCTGCCTTTGCATCACTGATTAATGATTCCCCAAACCACAAATGCATTTCTCTGCAAAGAGCTCCATTTGACATCAGGGTGGTGGATTTACAGCATGTTAATTGTGGGCCCCTGTCAGTCATTGCATGGTCAGGGATGCTTGTACCCCTCCACGAAGCTTCCACATCCATCCAGCGTCAACTCCAGTGAGTTTGTTTTTGCTGTTGTTCTCTTTGATCACATGAAAAACTAAATGCCTGACTTTTTTTTTTTCATATAAACTCAGTGTAAAAATATGAGTTTGACCTTGGTAGCAGCGAGCAGCTCAAAGGGAGAGATTTTTGCTCGGGGCAGCAGTGAATGTTCTCTCCGCCAAGCTCTTCCCAGGTATTTTCAGCTGAGGCTGCTTGTAGAAGGTGAAGAAGGATGTTAACCTTGCTTTGTTGAAGCTTCTGGCTGGGTGAATCACCAGGACTTTCTAAACTGCACAGCTGCCCGGGTCATCTACATAATACCTTGTAGAAATCTCTGTGGCACACTTTGTACACAAGGATGTTCCTGAGCTGGCTTACCTCCCGCACATACATGTGCACATGCATGTTGGCACATACACAGCTGAGTTTTTGCTCTAATTATGCAGAACTCTCTAAAATCTCCAAACATATCCAGCAGGTTAAAGACTTTGTACCTCAGAATGCTCTTCTCCTATTTTTTTTTTTTTAATCTAACCCCAGCCTTAGGTTACCTCCTTGGGAATCACTTCTCTGTCACCCTCTCCCCCTCAGTGTGTATAAGACCCCCTCCTCTGCAATCCCAGAGCCATGCAGGTGCTCTGGAGGAGCAGAGTGCAGAGGAGGGGGTCTCCTGCACAGTGTGGGAGGCCTCTGTTAGACATAAGCAACCTCGAGGCATGCTTTAGTTCCTGTTGTGCCTACCAGTGGGTACACATTCATTTAACTGGGGAAAGAATGAAGGCACAAATGGATGGGTACGTTTTGAGCAATATCCTTTATATCAGATGAAACCCCATCATTCTCAGCCTAGCGGCGACCATGCCTCAGTTTCTCCATATGTGGTTTTTGTATCATCTGTATTGAAAGCTTCTTGGCAGCATATGAAAAGGCAGCTTCTAAGGTTCCACCATACACCTGGTAAACGGAAACTTCTAAGGATGTAACCTGGGAATATGAATTTTATCAAGTTGCCTCAGTGATTCTCATGCGCACAAAGGTTTTGAATAAATTCCTATTAGTCAGTTTTTATTGCTCTGACAGGATACCTGAGAAAAACACTTTAAAGGGGGAAATTCATATCACAGTTTTAGAGGTTTCAGTCCAAGATCATCTGGCTCCTTGCTTTGGGCCTGAGGCGAGGCAGAATGTCATGGTTGCAGGAGCATGTGACAGAGGAGGCTGCTCACCTCATAGCAGCCAGGAAGCAAAGAAAGAGGTTCTAGGGACCAGTGACAAGTTATACTTTTCCGGGGTACACCCCAGTGACCTACTTCCTCCAACTAAGTTCCACATCCCAGTAAGGCCATGAAATTAGGAGTCTAAGTGGATTAACCCATTGGTGAGGTCAGAGCCCCATGATCCAATCACTTCCCCAAAGCCCACCAGCTGGCAACTAAGCCCTTGACACCCGAGCTTTCAAGGGACACTTCAGATTGAGGCTGTTACAATTCCCAAGCCCAGGTTCTATTGCATTCAGAACGATCCTCACTAGAGATGCTCCAATATCAATCAGAATATCAACCATTTGCCAGGGGACAGATCATCAGTGAACTCAGGCCAGGCTAGACTTTGAACTGTCTTCGGGGCTGTGATATATTTCAACCAAACAATATCAAAGGCTTTGCCATTTCCACCTGGTCTCCTCCAAGCCTGCAAGACAGGTAGGAAGCTTGGCTGTTTTTAATCTCATTGTGGAAGTGGCACAAACAGGCAGGCAGGGGGCATCCCTGCTCCTTGTCTCAAGCTGAGATGACATACCTACATAAAGCAATCCATACACTGTATTTCTTTCCCTTTTTGCTAAATTCATATACATATATATGAACAGGACCTCCATATTGCTTTAACATCCATTTGATTGCTAGTGTGACTGAATACTTAATCATGGTCAAGGTAGAAAAAATGGATGCCAGAATTCATGCACAGCCAGCGAAAGTATAATTGACACAGACTATGCCCTTCTTGATACGGAACATTTTCTCAGAAATCTCTAAAAAAAATACGCCAGCCTACAATATCTTCAGCTTCCACATTCACAGATTGAAACAACTGGGGATCAAAAATATTTTTTTTAAACTCATGTCAGTATTGAACATGTACAGACTTTCTTCTTGTCATTATTCTCTATTCAATACTACGTGTCAACTATTTACAAAGCATTGGCATTGTATTAGGTATGTATTAGTCATCTAGAAAGGATTTTAAGTATAGCTTCCATGCAAATACACCATCATTTTCTGGAAGGAACTCAAACATCTGTGGATTTGGGTAACAGTGGGTTGGGGTTCTGGAACCAATTCCCAAGGATACCAAGGGACAGCTGTAGTTATTCCATATGTCAATCCTACTAGTATCTTCGAGAGCAGAAGATGTAGAATGAGTGATAGACCATAAATATGATCAGGGATAAGGCTTTCTTTCAGCAGGCTCATCCACCCTGTACACAAATCTAAGAGAATCTAAGAGAATAGACGTGTGACCATAGCCATTACTGGGTATCTCCAATGGACTCTCTCAGTTTCTCCACCTATAAATTCAGGGCCTGCACCACAGTTTATACTGAGTATGCTAGAGAAGACTCCAGAGAACATGCATGTGATTTGTCCCACAGAGTTGCACCCTCTCCCCCCAAGGCCTTCTTGGGGAGAATGTGCTGGTGAGAGCTACCACTGAACGACCCAGAGGGCTGTTGCCCCTGCAACTTCAGCTCTAGCATTTTTCAATTTCCAAACAATCTGCATCATACACAGAGCAAAGTATAACTACTTTCTTTGTTATCCCCATCAGAAATGATAACAGACCTTTAAAAGTTCTACTTATGTAGCAAAAGTTCTACTCTTCTCAGATCAATAGCGTCATGGTGTGAGGGATTTCTTCATAGTGAGTAACACAGGGAGGAGCCCTCCCAGGACTAATTTAAATGGAAGAGCAGGTAATAGTTCACTGGGGCTCATTTTCCAGTTTTTAAAATGCCATTTCTTTTCTTGCAGAATCAATTTCTAAGCTATTAACCCAGCTCTCACCAGACATTTTTCTTGTGGTTTGGTTTATTCTGGTTGTTACTTAAGTCTCCCCAGAGGGAAGCACCCATTCATGGCATGTGCTCTGAGGCCCCACTGCAGGCACCATGGAGGCTGTAACAGGACTGGGATCATGGGGAGGGGAGAGTTTTTGGAACTGCTTAGGCCAGGGCTAGTGTTATGTCTTCACATCTCAATGTGTGCACTGGAGGATAGATTTTTCTTTGTGTCATCCCTTAAAGATACAAGAGAAAAAGTTGAAGCAGCCTGGCATAATCCTCTCTATTAGTTTGTTTTGTGTTACTATAATGAAATATTGAGACTTGGTAACTTTATAAAGAAAAGAAATTCATTTTGACTCCTGGGTCTGTAGGTGATGGCATTCTTGCTGGCAGAGGCCAGATGTGGCACAAAGAAACAGGGAGTGTGTGACTGTGTGTGTGTGTGTTCTGATATCCCTTCCTCTTATAAAGGCAGCAGAATTCAATATTAGGGCCTTCACTCTGATGACTTTATATAATCCTAATCACCTCCTACCTCTTAAAGGGCCCACCTCTAAACACCACAGTTGGATTGTTCCTCCTTCATATCTCACGACGGTAATGACAGGAGTCCTTGGGGACACACTCAAACCATATTCAAGCTGTAATGCCCTCCTGCAGGGCTGGTGGGAGTAAAAATTGGTGCCACTTTGCAGGAGGGCAGTTGGCAATTGCTACCAGACTATTGCCCCTGACCTGCAATCCTGCTTCTAGGAATTTCCCGCAAACTTACCTCTGTGTTTGAAGGGCACCTGCAGTATACGGATGGTCAATGCAGCATTGAAAATTTAAAAGCAGCTCGAGTCATTGGAAGATTGGTCAAATAAGTTGCACAGAAATAGCCTGCAACTGTTAATAAAAGTGAGACAACTCTATGAGCAATGATTAGGAAGGCTCTGCAAGATGGGTTGTTAGGGGAAAAGACTAGATGCAGAGCCATATGCACACAGATAGGTTATTTGTATTTAAAATGAACGTGTATGAAGCACGATTGTACATCTTTGGAAGAGGGCTGGGTGTGGTGGCACATGCCTGTAATCCAAGCTATGTATGAGGCAGAGGTGGAGATGGGAGGATTGTGACCCTAGGCCAACCTGGGCAAAAAAGTTAGCAAGAACCTATTTCACAAGCTAGGTGTGGTAGTTCATCCCTATAATCCCAGCTACACTGGAGGATCACAGGCTGAACCTGGCCCCAGGCAAAATTACAAGGCCCTATTGAAAAAATAACTACAGAAAAAGAGAGCTGGGAGGTGTGGCTCATGTAGAGCACCTGCCAAAGCTTAAGGCCCTGAGTTTAAAGCCCAGTACTGCCAAAATAAAGACAGTTTTGGAAGAATATACAGATGCTCCTTGATTTAGGCTGTGGTTGCACACTAGCCCTGATAAACCTAGTGTAAGGAGAAAATATCCCAAGTTAGAGCACTGAATTTATAGCTTAGCATCTCGGCTTAGCCGCACGGCACCCTGGGAGCCGTGGTTGTTTTCTTTTGGGATCATGAGGCTGATGGGAGCTGTGGCTCACCACTGCCACTGCCTGCATTTCACGGAAGAGCCACAGGGCATGTCTCTCACCTGCAAAAAGATCACAATTCAAAATCCAGCCTGTGCTTTCTACTGAACTCTTATTGCTTTTACACTACTGTAAAGCTGAAAAATTGTAAGTCAAGCCATCATAAATTGGGGACCGTCTGTGCAATAAAGTGATAATGGTGGAAGCCTCTGGGGATGACCATAGGGAAGCTGGGGACCCCACTCAATTGTCCAAATCCCAAAGCAGACATTACTTTCCTCCCTTACTCCCACCCAGCCTCCCTGCCTCCCTTCCTTCCTTCCTCCATCCCTTTCCCCTTTCCTCCATCCCATCCTTCTTCCCTTCCTTCCTTTCTTTTCACTTGTATGGCAAATCTAGTAGCAGATTCTTCATCTTCTTGTCTGGTTCCACATGCCTCTTTCTCTTCCAACTGTGCTATCCCATCCCAGGCCAATCCCCCTCCCACAGGCCACTCAAGCGGCCACAAAACTGTGTGCCCTCCCTGCACTCTTGAGCCTTTCCAATCCATACTCCATCTGACAATAAGTACCTTATTGTCAGATAAGGACAATGGAAGGAGCTCTCCAATGGTTTTCTATCACAACCAGACCAAAATGCAATGCGTTCTGAGGTATCTCAGGCCCCAGTGATCCTTGCCACCTTCATCTCAGCCACACTGACCTCTTATGCTCCCCTAGTCTGTGCTTCCTGTGTCTAGGCTCTTAGCTGAATCCTCCCTTTCCCTGAAATCTTCTTGGAGCTTTTCCATGGCTACCCCACCATTCAGGTCTCAGTTTGCATAAAACAGCGTCCTCTTCAAGTCTCTCTCTGCCTCATTATCATTGCTGTATTTTTTCTCTCTCAGACATATCATAAAAATTTGCAGTAGCTGTTGGTTGATGTGTATGTCCATCATCTATCTCCCCCAATAAATTTTAAGTGCCAGGAGGGTAGAGGCTTTGTTTGTCTTGCCCACTCTGTATTCCCAAACCCCAGCTCAGGGTCCAGCATGGAGGAGTCACCACATCCACAGCTGTGGACTAGATGACTGTCTGGAAGAATGAATGAAATTGGAAATGAGTCCACACTGGACTCTAGCTTGGAAGATGGCTTGAGGGCCAGCCTCTCTGACACAGTGGACTTAGAAGAGACTGAGATATCCTGCTGCCTGTAGTGGGCTTGGTTACAGAAATCTTGGGTGGTCTTTACTAAGGAAAAATAGCTCAGCCTTGACTAACCTTGGATCGTAGTTGCCAATGCTTGTCTTGGAACAAAACCGTCAGTCTCTGCTTTGTTGCCTTGGCCCTAACTTTGACTAAGCTCATTTAAATGCATGAGTTGGAGAACAAGGATTCAGGGTCACCTTTCTAGGTCTCACCACCATGGCTTCATCATTGCTCCCAAAGGTGAGCACTCAGGTTGAGTACCAGGCTGTACCATTTAGTAGATATCTTTGTCCATTTTGTGTTGCTATAACAAAACACCTGATGCTGGGTAATGTCTGCCAAAATAGAGGTTTATTTGGTTCCCAATTCTGGTGACTAGAAAGTCCAAGCAGCATGGTGTCTTCGTCTGGTTTCTGGTGAGGGCCTTGTGCTGCTGGATAGAATTGCATGATGATGGGGAGAGAGAGAGAGAGAGAGAGAGAGAGAGAGAGAGAGATCATGTGGTAAGACAGGAAGCAAGAGAGATGGAGTCATGATCCAAGGAGCCAAATTGGATTTATAACAACCTTCTTTAATTCATCTTAAAGGCCTAGCTACCTCAATACTGTTACTTTGGGAAATTAATCCATAACAAATTTGGTTGATGAAAACCAAATTTATGTCATAATACTGATCTGTGCTGGGATTCCTTTTTTTTTTTTTTTTTTGAGGGAGAGATGGGGTCTTACTTTGTGACCCAGGCTGGATTGAACAGATTGCAGCAGTCCTCCTGCCTCAGTTTCCTAAGTAGCTGGGACTATGGGTTGGGACACTCCGCCTTTGTTGATATTCTTATTTCCTGAGACCACTTTCCTTTTTTCCTCCAAAAAAATCAATTATAAGCATAAATTACCCTGACAAAATGTTGGCCTTGGTTTCACTCTCAGTCTCTTTAGACACTCGCTGCTCCCTTCTGGCATTTATTCCATGGAAGGACCAACTTGCTACACATAGGAGTCATTGTTGCAGTTCAGATTCCCTGGGAAGCTGACTATGATCCTGAGGAGCGCATGCATGAAGAATGTCAGAGTTCAGTCACAGAGCTGGCCCAGTGAGAAGTGTAATTAATGCAGTTTCAGTAATGGCCTTGGCGATCCTATCTTGGGAGTGATAGGTCTGGAATGGTTCTTCAGAGTGGACCTGAAAGGGCTGAGCTTCCCTACTCCACATTGACCAGTGGAGGGGACAGGATCTTGGCCCAGGTGTTCTCTGTAGCTGAGGCAATTCTGAAAAGCTGCCATCATTTCCCCAGCCAAACGATGCTGTAGTCCAAGAAGAAGAATCTGGATGGACCCTAAGCATCCCTGTCCCTTGCCTTGGCCTTGCAGAGTCAGCAGTAGCAGGCTTACACTTGTTTTGGGCATACCTGAGTTCTAGTCCTGACTCAGCCACTCACTTGCTGGTCCCTGGACAAACTTTTTCTTTGTAACTGAGGGATACCTTGTGCCTGGTAAATCTGCCTCATTGTTCACGCAGGATGCCTTGCATGGGTGTGGAGGGACTTGAAGTGAGAAAAATGATTTTGACATGCTTAGAACAAGCAACAAACATCATCCACGTGCCTTGCGAGGGTGATAGTGTCCTTGTGTAGTTTAAAACTGCACAGGGCTCTGCATGTAGAACAGCCATTCAGGCTATGAATAGTAGTACAGTCTATCATTCATATAAGGCACACCCCCCTTTCACCTCTGGGTTACCTCTGGGGAGCTGGTCACTGTCTTCTTGTTTCAGAAGAATCACGGGCATGTTTCACATGCTCACAGCCTGACTCTGACACTCTCTTCCTCCAGGTGACACAGAAGTTCCCCCTGGTGATTGTGCAGGGCCACCTGGTCTCTGAAGGAGTCTTGCTCTTTGGCCATCAGCACTTCTATATCTGCGAGAATTTCACTCTGTCTCCCACTGGCGATGTCTACTGCACCCGCCATTGCTTATCCAAGTGAGTTCCTCACTTTTTTCAGCTGATTCACCCCTGAACCTGACCTCCTTTTCACTTTCCCTTCCCTCCCCAGTTGGCTCTTACTGTGGGCTTAGGACCCAAAACCAAGCCATGAGTTAAAACAGAATCTGCAAGCATAAGCCATGGCCATGGTTTCCTAAGCTGTCTGGAATGCGTGACAACATAGCAGATCCTCATGTCCATCTTGGTATGGAATGTACTCCAGTACACAGGACTCTTGCCTCAGGTTATTCAGGTAATTTAATCCAGTGACATCCACTTACACAGTCCACAATTTGTTGGTTGCTCATTCTATGTGAGCCAACAGGTACTGTCCTTCATGCAGAGGCATGAGTACAATCGACAGTGTACACAGGTGCTTTGGGGGAGAGTTGGAGCATACTGTCATAAAGGAACAATGGGGCACATGGCAATCCACTCTTTGGAGAAACGACAGTGACCTAAGGAAGTGGCTAAAATCTGGGACTTCAAGGATGGGTAAGGTTTGTACAGAAACCTCCAGTCATTTGACACCATCTAATATCAGACATCCTTGGCAGGAAATTCTGAAATTCTTCTTTAGCAGAAAGTGTGTTTGGTCTATTTAGGTTCAACTAGCTCTTATTAGTCAATTCTCTTGTGTTCACAAAGTACAGCCATTCAAAATGGAATTGACCGTGTTTTCAGTTTTTCTAAAAGTCAAATTGTTGAGTTGTATTTTTCCACTTGATCTTTGCTTTTGAAGATGTTTGGATGAAGACTTCTTCATGCAGAGATGGCTGCCTTTTATGGTTACCTGTGATGACAAGGTAACTTCTCAGCCTGGTGACTTCAAACCTAGCTCACATCGGAATCACCCAGGGGGGTTGATTAGAACACAGACTTCTAGGCCCTGCTTCCTCTCTAGTTTCTAATCCAGTAGGTAGGACCTGAGGTTTTACCAAGTTCCTAGCTCAGAGAGATTCCACCATACTTTGAGAACCACTGTTTTAAGCTACTGACAGAGGAATCGAAGTCTTGACCTGCCAATGAGTAAGAATTTTAACTTCTGGTTGTTTTAGGATTTCCAGCCTGTGTCAGGAAGCAAGAGTTGAGGAGTGAGGGAGAGTGGATGTCAGCCCACCCTCTTTCCGTTTAGATTTAGACTTGCTTTATAATGCTTGGCATCTTTCTCTCTGCTAATTCCCATCTTTTATTCATACCAAATGCTCACTGATTGCTGCAAGTCTTCTGTGTTTTCCAAGGTAGGAGAGGCATAATTAATACTTGGCACACTCATCCCATCTTATTGTTCATGTTTTATTGATACTGATCGATACGGACAATGGGTTTGCAGACTTGCCTTTCTGAGGGCTGATGAAAGCTTTTTACTCTACCTATCTGCATGCCGTGCCCATGTGATGACATACTCCATTGCTTCACGCTTCACCCCAGTTTAGACTGAGCTAGTGTGAGTTAAGATCATATTGATTAGGTACATTGTGTTTATGAGGTGCATCTAATCATGATCAAATTGACTATCTCTGCACTTTTAATAGAAACCTAGTGGTCACATTGTGTATATTCACTTGATTTGCAATGACAAGAGAGACTTCTCTTGTCTGGAAATGTACTTTTCTAGATGCAAGGAGGAGTAGAGTGAGAACAAATTACTACCCTGGAGTAGTGCATTGGGGAATTGCACAGGTAATTTTAGTTACCATACCTCAAAGAAGCGTTTGTTAATCAGACAGCACTTTTCCTCCGGGGTCTTGTCTACTGCCTGAAGAAACTACTGGCACTCCTGGAGAGGCCATTCTCAGAGACAGGCTCGTAGATCATGTCAGATCAATGGGGATTAGATTTGATTTTGACCATGGAGACTAAGGAAGATACATAAATAAGCCTGTTAAAAATAAAGCTAATTCAACCCTGAAGTGCTTCTCTAAAAGACTGCCATCAAGTTGAGTACTGTTGAGCAGTAGACCTTGAAAGATGCTCTCTGATGCACCATAAAAATATCCCAAAGAAAGCTCAAGAACACTGCAAATTCTCCATCCATGATTGGACTTGTGTACTTGGGAACTTTCTGCAGAAACTAAGAACCTTCTGAGGAGGTTAATTTTTATTTATATTGCCTTCCTTTCTTAGCTGAAAATTGGGTGTTATATTATTTTTCTAGGGTTGTCAAAAACTTTAAAAAACCAGAAGTCTATTGTCTTTTAGGACTAGACCCTAGAAGTATGAAATCCAAGTATCAGCAGGACCATGCTGTCCTGACTGATGAGGAGTTAGGGGGATCCTTCTTTGCCTCTTGCAGCTTCTGGTGTCAGTGGACAGTCCTTGCATTCCTTGGCATAGCTGTATCATTCCAGTTACATGGCTGTCTTCTCCTTCATGTGTCTTCACATCATCTTCCTTCTGCGTCTATCTCTGCCCAAATTTCCCTTTTATTTATGAAGAACTGGTTTATTAGATTAGGGCTTACCCCCGTGAACTCATTTTGACTTAATGACTTCTGTAAATGTCCAATTTCTAAATAAAGTCACATTCTGATTTAAACATGTCTCTTAGGGTGGAAGGAGGACACAATTTTACTCAAAACAATGGTAGTCAAGATCACAATACATAGCATTTTATTGATTTGGTGAAAACCCAAATCATCCAGCTGGACCCTAGTGATGGCATATTAAAACAAGATGCTCCCCCCCATTGGTGAGCAGATTTAAGCCATCATTTCTGTGTTTAATTCAATTCTTCAAATATTTATTGCAAAACTATCTTGAGTTAGACACTACAGTAGACTCCACAGATACAAAGATATTAGATGTGGCTGGGTCCACTGAAGAGTTTATGATCTAGTGAACGTTTCCAAAGACAAATTTCAGGCATAATTCTGACAATAATTGAATTGAATAAATTTAAATGGAAGGAAAACCAAAGTGTAGTTTATTCTGAAATCTACTGCTGCTGACAAAGACCAGGTCAATCAATATTATGATTATCATTCAGCTGACTGTGATTTCCCTAGTAAGAATATTAAAGTTACACTGTGATCACCCAGGGCCATTTTCATGTCATGATTGCTGTCAGGCAGTAGCACTGTGAACAGCATTCAATTTGCCATGGCAACAGCTCTACCTAAACAAGAGCATAGATCTGCTTCCCCTTCCTACCCATTAACCTTGGATGCCTGAGCTCTGATTTATTCCATATAACATGCAGGATGTATTGTTGTTGAAGACACCCAGTCACAGTTGTGTGACTAATACTGCATAAGATAGACTTCAGTTTGGACTTCCACCAGTGCACTCAATAATATGTATAATTTAGGTTTTCTGAGGATTTGGGTCCACCTAAAGATTCATGTCTGTTTATTCAGTCCCTATAAGCAACAGAAAAATGACTCTTTCCTCCTAGAAGCCCATCACCATTTTCAGTGCATTCTTCCTCATACTGTGCGTGTTTCAGAGTCTTAGATTGCAGAATCCAGAAACACAGAATAAAGTAAAATGAGAGAGCTGATGGGAAGAGCTCCTAAAAACTCAGGGAACCTTTCTGCCTCAGGGAGAGAAGATATTATTGAAAAAGCTTTGGTTTTAGTAATAGTACCTGGGTTTGAATCCAGGGTCCATCTCTTAATCACCATGTGGCCTTGGAAAAGTCTTGGCTTTCTGGAATGCAGTTTCCTGATTTATAATATGGAAATAATAATAATTCATGCTCGCTAGATGTTCATTTTGAGGATCAAATTAAACAGTGGACAGGGAAGTGCTTGACGGTCGGGAACACAGCACTCACTGAGGAAACATGCACAGAACTCAAGAGAGATGAAGGGACAGAACACCTGCAGAGGAGAGAAGCTGACCAAGGTGCAGCTAAGGCCTGAAGGATATTTGCTGTGGTTCCCATAAACAGGAGCCTGTGGGAACACAGAGGATTTGCGGTTACTATTCCCACCAGCCCTTGACCTGAGATGCTGTTTGGCCTAAGTCAAGGGTAGGAAGTAGAATTAGCACCGTGGCCCACTAGGATTCAGAGAAGTTTAGGGGAAGCTCAGCTTAGACCAGGCAGAAGCATTAATAATGTACAAAAGGCCTTGGCCAGAAGCAGGTTTGAATTAAAGCATCCTGGCAGAAGAGACTAGAACCAAAGCCACATTTTATATTTGATCAATCCTGCGGAGACATGGCTCAGGGCAGAGGATGTAGGAGGGCAGGGCACAGGATGTAGGAGGGCTGTTCTGAGAGGCAGCAGGAGGGGCCACAGAGAGCCTGAGTTTGCACCTTTGAAGTCTAGCTGTACAGGAGCTGCACAAAGGACCCAGGCTTCCCCGCTGACCTTCAGTGACCGTCAACTTGGTACTTGGCATGCAAGTCCATTCTGGACCACCACCAGTTACTGACTGGAGAATTTCTGCAGCCTAAGACAGCCTGACCTCTATCTAGGCTCCAGAATGATAACATGGAGGCCTCATGGTTTCCACTGTGGGTCAGACAGAGGTTGCAACCCTGGGAGCTGGTCCTCTGGCATGAGGAAGAGATGAAAAGGTCTCCTCGCCTGTTCCCACCACCTTGGGTTGGCCAAGCAGAACCACTTTGGGCTGGGGTTCTTCAACTCTTTGACTCCCCGGGCCTATAATCAGCACACAGGCTTCTCAAGGGCTGACATGCTGGGCCCCTTTATTTCTCTATCATAAAAGGACATTTTGTCAGAATGTATATGGTTATATACACAATCTAAAATGTGTACATGGTCCACCTGTTCAGAAATGAAACTGTCCATAACTGAAATCAACTTTGTTTCTTCAGTCCCCATAGGTAGGGATGCTTTAAAACTTCACTGGTCTACTCACTGTGCCCAGTTACTTCAGTGTACAATGTTCTGTTCAGAAACAAATATTCAGAGAAATTCATGGTTCTCCCTTCCTCCTCCATCCTCTTCTTCTCAAGGAGGCAGGCTTCTGCCACCTTCCAGGAAAAGCTTCCTGAGGTCCCCATGTAACCATCCAAGTGGTCTCATCTTTAGACCACCTCCTACCTCCCTCAAGTAGCCCTCCCTGCTGCAGTGGTCAGGAGGTGAGGCTGGGTTCTCACTTGTGTCCCTACGCTGCCTCTTCCATAGGTTCCTGCCAGTCCTCCAGGCTTGCTGCTGAGTATGGAAAGCCTGGCTTTGGGGAACTTTAAGAATGTGCCTCCTATCCTTTCTCTGACCCAAGCCTTGAGCTTGCAAATCAAATTAGTGCTGGCTTCCAGTCAGTTGTTTTTGCTGTGTGATTAAGCAATGTCTTCAGAGCTCAATGGACCTCTCCTTCCTAGGCTGGATTTACCCTGAAACTCAAGGCAGTCCATCTAAAGAGCTCTCGGTGCTTCTGGGGCTAGAAGCTGGGGGAGGTGGGCCCAGAGGACTGGAGGACCACGTCGTTTTGCACCTTCTCATGGAACCCTGCACCCAGGGAGCCTTTTCATAGCCCCATCTTGATCTTGTCCCTCACCTGTTGAGCTGCCACCCTGCCCTGCTCCTCCAGGGCATGGCAGCTACATGTGTTAGAGATCCCAGTTCCAGAGAGGACATGAACCAGCACTCAGAAAGGGCTTGCCAAGTTGATGGGGGCTGGCACACCGGGTGGCATGGCCACAGCCTCCTTCAGTGTGTCCCTAGAAATTTGGGTGGGGCCAGGAGAAGGCAGGATATGGGAGAAGCCTATCCAAGGCCCTTTCCCCTGAATGTCCCAAAGTGTGTATTGCATGTCTAATTTCCTCTCCAGCATCAGCGATCCCTTCATTTTCAACATGTGCAGCAAAGACAGGTCCTCCGACCATTACTCCTGCCAGCGCCATGGCTACAGGGATCTCAAGGAGCTCCGGCAGGCCCGCTTCCTCCTGCAGGTATGCCTAGAGGGGACAGATGGGAGGGCCATCTCATCATTGGGACAGGTGATTCAGGCACCGTTGAGGACAACCTCTTGGTACCTCTGTGCAGCCCAGGGCCCTTAGAGAAACCCCTTAGGAGAGAGGGGGTATGCTGGTCCCCAGCAGGCTTGGAGTTCTGGCTTCCACTACACTCTCTCCATTCGCTCACTCACTATGTCATTTAGGATCCATCCTGTTTTTCCCCTCAACATACTCCAGAGCTGCTTGGAGATTTAGGAATTCAGGGTATTACTACAGAGCTGATGACTCAGAGTCCAGTGCTGCCTGCCCTGCTCTGAAGGGTCTGGGATGGTTCCCAAGGCCAGTAAGAGGACAGTATTTGTCCCTGACACACTTTTCATTTGTGAACTTTGAACTACAATGTGAGCTTCCTTGTGGAGTCTCATTATTATACTATGAAACTGAAGCTCAGGAGATGAATGCTAGAAAGCTTTCCTGCTTGTTTAGACCGGCCTCTGATGAGTCCTCTTTCTCCCTCACTGCTGCTTTTGCCTGCAAAGCAGTTGGCTCTTATTTACCTGATTTTCCTGAGTTTGCTTGTGAGTTAGGAGGTGGCACATGGAAGAGACAGCTCCCGCTAGACACGCCCTGGGTAGGGCAGCCGAAGCTGGGCTTCACCCTGACTGTGGCTCACTTGGGAACCTCTCTGGACTTCCTCACCCTCCAGGGCACGGGAGGTCACATCTTGTCTTATCTACTATTATACATATAACACTGAGCACATTTGGGGGCATAAGGTAGGTACTCAAATTTGTATTTTATGATTCGACATCTGCCTTAAACAGGTTATTGGTAGTAGCAAATAGGTTCAGTGAGTTTCTTTTTCCCCAGTAAACAGTGATTGTTTCCATATGGTTGGTTCCCCTGATGGTGGAGGAAAACAGAAGTGGGTGGCATGTGAGCACTGCCAAGTGGGACAGAGGTGGCTGAGGAGGGAGTTTTGAGATCCAGGCCACCAGTTGTCCATCCTAGGTCTCCCAGGGGAAAATCAGATCCTGGCACTCACCGTAGCTGGTGTAAACGGTTGCCTCCATGAATTCCACTTTACTTTGCTTTTTATGTTACTTACATTTCTCTTTGTACAAAAAACTACCCGCAGCTCTTACATGCACTGGCAGAGGAGAGGGATTTTGCAGTACCATTGTAAATACCTCCTCTCTGCTCAGGCACCTTGATGTCTGGACTTGGAGAACTCACTTCCAGCAGGTGGACATGGGACATGACTGTGAGGGGATGCAGGATCCAACCTCTGAAGTTGGCCCTTTTCCTCCTCAATCCCTGCGGGTCCAGGCCTCACTCCCCGCTGGTCCTCCCTCCAGCCCTGGGAATTCTGTCGCCCTGACTCCAACTTATCCTTGAGGTGTATCCACAGTGGATTCACTGTATTCCTTATTCCAAGTCTGTTACTTTTATATCTTGGAATAGAAGGGAGGAAGAGAGTGAAGGAGGAGGAAAAGAAAAGTATATCAATTTTATTTTGGCATTAACAACATCCCCTTAATAACAGCACTGTTGTGTCAGTGTGGCGTGTCTGGATGGCTCGGCAGGTGAACTGGTCAAAGCACCTTTTGCCCTTTGTGTCTGTAGAGAAACATGCAGTGGTGCTCAGGTTGAGAGGCACCCTCCACTCTGCTACTTTCTGGTGTTTCTGGTGAGATGGATGGTGACCCCATCCATCTGCAGATCCCCCTCTCATCCGTCACCAAGAGATCCACATGACCCATAGCCAGAAGTGGGTTCCCCAGTGGTGTCACTATTCCAGGAAACATCAGAAGCAGTAAGAGAGATTTCTCTTTTTAGGACATTGCCCTGGAGATCTTTTTCCAAAATGGATATTCCAAGCTCCTTGTCTTCTACAACAGTGACCGGAGTAAAGCCTTCAAAAGGTAATGGATTGAAAATCCTCCTTCTAATGAAATTGATCCTGAGCCTAGAGCAGGGGAACAGAGATTGCTCAGCAATGTTCTCAGGAAAAGTGTTCCCAAGTGATATCAAATAGGATTTAGGTTAGATACCAGAAAGAACATCCTGACCCACAATACTGTTGAATCCTGGAAAAAAATTACAGATAAAAGATAGAGGAGGTCCTTCCCTACATTCTGGGAAGCAAGCTCTAATTTCATGGGGGAAAGCAGTTTCAGACAGTAGTGACTGAAGGGAGAAAAAAGTCATACAGATACAATCTGTTTAGAAAGTGGCTGGGTGGGTGCCAGTGGCTACTTGGGAGGCTAAGATTGGGAGGATTGTGGTTCAAGGCCAGCCTGGACAAGTATTCACAAGACTCCATCTCCAAAACCACCAGAGCAAAAATAGACTGCAATTGTGGCTGAAACATCAAGACCTGAGTTCAAACCCCAATTCCAAAACCAGGCTGTTTAACTGGTGTTCCAGAATGTTCTGGCTGTATTTTCTAACTTTCCAAGTAATTTGTTTTACTTTAATCTTTCTTTTTCATCCCAATTACAATTTTAGTGGCTCCAATTTCCATTTTCACTGAGAAGAATTCCAAACAACCGATTTCTCATTTGTGCATTGTACATCTTTTTCTAAAAGTGAGAAGCCTGCTGTTTTAGTTCAGCTCTTTCTCCAGCTAGATGAATCAATCTAAGAACTGTAAGCCAGTATCTAAATTCTTAACATTCAAAGCCATTTATTTTTATTGTTATTAAAGTTATAGACAAATAGATTTGTAGAGTGTCTCAGCAGGGCAGAGGGGACAGGAGGACTGGGTCACATGTAGAAGGTGGAGAGGTAGGAGGGTGTTTATGCTGCACTCCCTGTTGGACTGGAAGTTTGAAGGTGAAATCATCGTGGCCTGGGAGCCTCCTTTGTGCTCAGAGGTTCATCTTTGCATTTTTGGTGGGCCTGGCCACCAGGGTCAACTGTTGCCTCCAGAGGATAGAGCCAGAGTAAGAAAAACAATACCTGCAGAGGGGCTGATGGTACCAGCTCTGGGCATGCCCACTCTGACTAAGGTGAAGCTTCTGATGCATTTCCTCTGAGGGCTGTTGTTAGATTGCCTCCTAAAAGTGTCGTGCAGGTCCATGTTAGACCAAACTGAATAAGGAGACACATAGTAATAAACTTGATTTGTTTTCCCCTAAGGTTTCTGGTTATAAAACAAAGTTTTTTGCAGTGAATCTAGTCTTCTATCTTCATAGTATGTTGGTCAGCTTTGTGTCCTTACAATAAAATACTTGGGATAATCAACTTATAAAAAGAAAACCTTTATTTGGGCTCATGATTTTGGAGGTCCCAGCTCACCATCAGTTGATCTTGTTGCTTTGGGCCTATGGCAAGGCAGTTACTTCATGGCATCAATGTGCGGGAAAACTGTTCACCACATGGTGGGGAAACAAAAGAGAAGAGGGAGTGAAGGTCCTACAAGTCCCTTTAAGGACATAGTCCAAATGACCTAAAGACCTCCTATTAGGCCCCATCTCTCAAAGATTTCATTACCACCCCAGGACCATGTTTTTAACACGTGGGCCTTTGGGGACAATTAAGATCCAAACAATAGCATGTAGGTCATGCAGTGAATGTAGCCTAATACAAACTCTCTAACCAATGTGACTCTGCTCAGGGGCCTTAAATTAAGATGTCATTTATCCCCATAGTGACAGTAGAATGTACAGCAGTAGTTGTCAAAATTGGCCACAGAAACATCAAGTGCCTGGCCCAGAGGCATCTCAAACATATTCTTTTATTCACTATTGCTTTATTCTCTTTGTTATTGTTGAAGCTAGAATGTGAGATGCTAGAAGATGCTGAGAGGTGCCTCATAGACACCCTGTGCCTGGTACTCACCTCTTCAGAACAGAATGAGGCATGGGGAATAGAGGAACAAGAATGGGATCTCTACTGGTCATGGGAGGGACTTGACTCTGCTGACAAAATTATTCCTTTCTTCTTGTTTAGCTTCTGCTCATTCCAACCCAGCTTGAAGGGGAAAGGTGTCTCAGAGGACCCCCTCAATCTAAGGTAACATCAGGGCTAGCAGGCTGTCTGGGTCTGGTGCTGGCCTTGCTTCAATTGTATCGTTTGCCTGGTCTTACTCTACAGTCATGTAAAGACCATGTCCATCTGTGTTTCCCCATTATTTTGCTCTCTCCTATCTCCACACATCCTTCATCCTATTCCTCAAATCCCTTCTTCCAATTCAACCTCTATGAGCAGACTTGGAAGTACCACATGCCCTTTTCAATCCCAAATGACAGCAAGTGACTCCTTACTTGTGCTGTGTGGGCAGGTTGCCCATAGAAGTATTCACCCTGGCACAGCCTAGAGGCAGTCAAAAAGAAGATACACTAAAAATACTTACAGTATTATCTCCACACTTTGTGTATAATGTGTATATGAACTTGGCAAGTCAATGGGAGTCATTGATGACCAATAGACAAACTGAATTTCTTGGTTAGGCTTGGGTCCTGTCCCCTATGTATGTGCAAATATCCCCCAATCTAAAACTGCCTGAAATCCAAATCAATGCTCCAAGCATTTTGGTAAGGGGGATACTCACCAGAAACATGGTGTGTGGGAATCAGATGGTGACTTACAAATTAATGCTATCAGGCTTCTTCCTAAGGAAAGACATGTGTACTCCCTCTAGCCAGGTCTACTTTATAGGCACCCAGTTCTCTGGAAGGCCAATCGAGGACACATAGATGCTTTTATTTCAGTTAGGAATGAAAATAAGAAACAAGTACTTACTGGTTTTCTCCAGGAGTGTGGAGGTGGGAGTGCAGAGTGGTGCCTCAGGAGTGATACTTAGAATTTTTTATGGTGAGTATGGAATAGGTCCTATCAATTAACTTAAAATTATTTGCTGATAGCTTGTGATGTATGATATCCAGTGTTTAACAAAGCAACAAGCAAAATAGACAAAAAAGAACTCTGTCATAATTGAGCTTATATTCTCATGAGGAAGATAGATACAAATCAATTTACATGTGCAAACTATAAAGTATGTTATATCCTAAGTGTAAGAAACAAAGAAGAAGACAGAGGTGGACATTGAAATCTTAGACAAGATGAGGAAAGCCCTTATTAAGAAAACTGTTCTTGAATTAAGACTTGAACAAAAAGGGAAACAGTTATGCAGGTTACCAGGAAAGAGCATTCAGGCAGAGGGAAGAACAAGGGCAACCCCCTGAAGGGGAGCTTGGCTGTCTTGGGTGAGGCTGGAGCAGTTGGAGTGCAGGAATTAGTGTGAATAGATGGGAGAAGGGTTTGGGTGATTTTGTGCAATCCTTGGGGGCTCATGGTAATGGTTTTGGCTTTTGCTCTGAATTAATGGAGGCATTGGAGGGTTTTGAGCAGAGGAATGATACGACCTGACATATTTGAAAAGAACCAGCTTGGCTGCTGTGCCAAGAATAAACCATAATAGGTCAAGGGCAAAAGTGGAGACTGGTAGACCGCCATTACAGTAACTCAGGTGAGAGACAGTGGTGACTGACCAGGGGCATAGCAGGGAAGAGTTGTGAATGGTCAGTTATGAGCACATTTTGAAGGTATATCTGACAGAATTTGATGACAAGTCAAGGTGAGGTATGTGTATGTTGTGTGTTGAGAAAGAGGACTTAAGGATAAGACCAAGGATTTAGACTTGAGAAGTTGGAAAAATGAAATGGGGACAAGCAGAAAAAACTGTATTGGATACCAGGAGCTCGGTTTTGGTCATGTGAATTTTGAGACTCCTAGCACACATCCAGGAGTGGAGGCATATGTAGGCCATTGCATATATGAATGTGGACTTCAAAGGAGAGGTCCAAGTAAGACATAGATATAGAATAGTGTTAAAAGCCATGGGAGTGAACGAGATCACCAAGAAAATGTGTTGCACGTGGAAAAGAGGCTGAGGACTGGGCCCTGGGCACACCAGCCTGTAAAGGGGAAACATATGGGGATGAGAAGGAGTAGTCAGAAGCCAGCCAAGTCTGCAGGTGTGGCAGATGTCAGGAAGCTTCCAGGCAGGAGTGGCCAAATGTTCTTGATAGACCAAGTAGTATAAGAACTGAGAAATGACTGTTCAACTTGGAAACACAGGGACATTGGTGACTTTCAATGACCAATTACAGTGACTGCCAGCAAGGCTCCCTGTTGTGCTAGACATTAGCCCTTTCATTGCTAGAGTTTGAGGAAGTCCAGGAAATGCCAAGGGTGTGGTGCAGAGGCCTGGGCAGTCATGGATCACTGACTGGGGAGAATATTTACTAACTGATGGACACAGTTCATCAGTTGAGCAAGGCTACAGCCCAACATGTGCACATTAGCTGATGTCACACCTGGTGATCTTGTAGCATTTTCACATAAACCTATGTGCACAGTTGGAGTTCTCAGTGCTGTTTCAATGTAAGTGGAAGCCAGCCATTGTAAACTAACTGAAGCAAAAAAGAGAATTCATCACCTCACATATCTGAAAGCCAAAGATGGTCGGGCTACAGATATGGCTGGTTCTCCAGGCTAAGGTGAGTCTGCAGGAAACTGTTGTTCTCTTCTGAGCAAGGGCTTCCCTTGGACTGGTTCCATTCTGGGCATGTTTTCCCAGCACAATGGCAGCTCAGGTTGACAGTCACAGAGAAATTATACCACACACACACATTCTGTAATGTTAGCAAAAAAATCCCGAACTGATTGTCATTTTCTCAAATTAGGCTACATGCCTAATCTGAGAACCAATCAAATTATTTCGTTAAAAATAGCATGGTGATATGCCCACCATGGTCCTGGGGATGAGGTCAGCTCCATTAACAAGGTAGACCAAACTGATGAGAGTGTGGCTCCCCAAAAAAATCAAGATTCTGCCATCACAGAGGGGTGAGAACCAAGGTGTCAATAAAGGCAGCCGGCCATCCACTGGTCCATGCAAAGGGAGCTTGCCAGGACCGCAGCACTCATTGCCCGCACATCTGTTTTCTCTAACCCTGAAACAATGCTGCAGCAACTGTGGTGAAGATCACTGTGCTGAGCCCCACTGTCTCAGCAGCTCAGCCTCTATGTGACATCACCTCGTGATCCTGTAGCTGCCTCTGTGGCAGTGTTCTGTCCATTGCTAGGCTATTATCCACAGACTCTTAAAAGTGCTTTGCTCTGACAACACACATCTTCATCCACATTGGTAAGTTTCAGTTTCTGTTCCAGGTAGAGGGGATGCAGAGAATGGCAGAAGGAAGAATGCGGGAACTAGACTCTGGCTATGGGCACTAATTCCCTACTATTTTGTAGGAAACCCATAGAAAGAGGGGCGACCCTACAGAAATGGTTACCAAGTGGTAGGACGAAGAGTCTCTGTGGATTGGTCAGATGTTTGGAAATTATTCCTCACTCATCCATAAGTTGATTATGACCCTGTATGTCACTCTGCATGTACGAGACAGCTGATTTTATTTCCATTGTGATTACTTTTGCTATCCAGGCCATCTGAGCCCAAAGAGCAGGATCTGCCAGGGTCATTCTGTGTTATTACGGGCACAGTCCCAAGTATGGAGACCCTTGGAGAAAGTTTCCGGGGGCAACTAGGAACAGTGCATGGTGCTCCAGAGTTTTCAGTGAAACTCATTTTTGAACACAAAGTTCTATAGTTGAGGGGTTTCAGTACATTATTTCCTTTATAAATTATCTTTGAAAAGTAATAAAAGACAAGGAATTTAGAAAATCGACCATAAGCACTATGAAATTCCTATAAAAAGATGGTCTTCCAGGATAATTACACCCCAAGGACTGGCACCACTCTTAACAGCCTGGACACTTAGAATCAAGTTCTCCTTTCCTCCACTTCTCCCCTTTAATTCTAGAGCCCAGAAGTCAGTGTCACTAATTCCGATGCCAAAATTCTGTAGCATACATAATTACTTTGATAAAGGTATCTTCAGCTCCTCCGTGAATGGAGAAATATGAGTCCTTAGATTTCTTGGTAATGCAGCCCAAGGAGGGCAGTGCTGAATGACTAAAGAATTCATGTCTCTGGGTCAAGAGTAGAACTGTGGAATCAGAGGTGGATTAAACCTGGCTACTAACTCACAGGGAGTGTGGCACCAATGCCCAACATTTAACTGCTTTTCATACAGTTGGCTCCATGAGTCATGGTGTCAGGGCCATGGCAATTTTACCTGGGTCATGCTGGGATCTTGATATGGCCATTCCACATTGTTCTTTGTCTTCCTTGCTGCACTAAGTCCATGCCTTGTTCCATCTGTGTTCTTAACCATGACCTTGGACCCCTTTTCCCCAGGCAAAAGTGTGATTCAAGACCTGCTCTCTGTAGCAAGCCTCTATCTCTATCCAGCCATGTGTCTCCCATGCTCTCCACATTCCCACCATGGCATGTGGGGGGCAGGTGCATGAAAACCCGGGAAGAATTTTAGGTCCCACCCACTGCAGTTGCTATCTAGCACCTCAGAAAGCCTGGAAAATGGACACAGAGGCCATGCTTTCTCTTTATTTTAGCGACTTTCTCAAGAATATGCAAGGATAAGAACAACACTGGTAATTTTAGAATGGTGCCGTGAGCTGAGGGTAAGGTACTCTTTCTCCTGAAATGCCTTAGTTCTGTGAGATGGTTGAGGAATTGCAGCACTGGGTCACTTGGGTGTGTTAGAGTCTCACTTTAAACTTGCTATAGTGATTCATAAATTTGCATTAGAGAGATGTACAAATATCTGTTTATTATTACATCTAGGCTGTATGATTGGTTTTTAGAATTGCATTTTAAAAACAACTAGATTCACAGAAAGTTGTGAAATGGTACACAGAGGCTCCATGCTCTCTTACTTAGTCCTTTCCACGGGCACATGTTGTTTAACTATTGTACAGTTTCAAAACCAGGACAAGTGCCTTGGTACATGTCTGTGCATAGTTCCCTGTCATTTATCACCTGTGTAGATTCATGTAACCACCACCAACATTGACAATATACAATTATATTATCCCCAGAAAGGTATCTCTTGTGCGGCCACTTAATAATCACGGTCCCCTACCTTGCCATTTCTAGCCGTTCTTAATGCCTGGCAGCCACTCATTAACTTTTCATCTCTACCATTTTGTTATCTTGAGAATGTTCTGTAAATAATCAGAGAGTGTATAGTCTTTGGAGATTGGCCTTTAAAACTCAGAATAATGCCACTGAGGCCAATCCAAGTTGTGGCATATATAAGTAGTGTGTTCTTTTTTATTGCTGAGTAGTATTCCATGGTGTGAATATACCAGTTTTTTTCAATAATTTTTGTGTTAAAGTACATTTGGTTGTTTCCAGTTTGGAGCCATTGTGAATAAAGTTGACCATTTACATTTAATGTAATTATTGAAATGTTAAAACATAAGCCTACTTTTTTGCTTTTTGTTTTCCCCTGTTGTTCATTTGTTTTCTTTTTCTGCCTTCTTGTGCATAACTAAAAGATGTGTTAAAATTCTACCTTTATTTTGTGGTAGTAAGTTTCTCTGTATACATATTTTTGTATAAATCTCAGCGTTGAGATATCTCATCAGACATAGGTAACTTACTGTGGGTTACAGATGGTGAGAGTGTACCAGTTTGAGTGAAATGTAGACTGTTAGGCTTTTAAGTCTTAACATGTTCCCTTGAAGTCTTTCATAATCTATGATACATGCCTATAATTCTCTTAAATGTTTCTTCTATATACATTTTAAAAACCACATCAAATTATTTTCCAATGCAATCATCACACACAGGTAGGCTACAGAAAATGGAGTCAAAGTAAATTTATGAGGCAAGTCAGTGGTTTAGGCAGCCCTGTAGAGCCTGATTCCAGAATGTTCCCCATGCCACTCTGTCTTCTCCTAACTTGGGGCTTTTCCTCTTCAGAGTTGTTTATTCCTGGTAGCAGATTAGTCTTCATGTTTTTGCCATAAACTACTCTAGGAAGATGTTGCGTTCAACCTGAGGAATGGAGACACAAGAGACTGAGGCAGCTGCTCCAGGCCACAGGGGCAAAACACAGGTTACACTGAGGTCACACAGAGTCACCCAGGTCATTCCTGGAACTCAGAATCAGTGAAGAGTAGGGTCAATGTGGATAGCTTTTGTTCTACTTGGGGAAAAAGAAACCCCATGGCTTTGCATCAAGTATTTTTAGACTTAATACAACTTTCTAGAAGCACAGGTGGCAGTGGTATTTTACATTATGAAGGAATGTCAACATCAAACCTTCTCCTTGACAGAAAAAGAGAGAAAATGCAGAAGATGACTCCTAAATGGTCTGTTTCTCCAGACTTTGCTTCATTCTACTCCCAGCATTTCTTAGCTAACAAGGGGTTTAACTGAAATGCATGAAATGACAAACCAAAGTCTGCCACCTGTTCACTTCTCAATCCTGGTGAAGTTCAGCGCACTTCAACCCCTTCCTAAGACACAGCCATAAGAGCAACAGCCTAGGGAGGTGCCTAGAATGAGGATGGACAGGAAGTGCATCTTGCTTGGTGGCCAGTGAGCTGCAGCATTTCAGCAAGTGAGGCTGAGGCCCAGTGAGGAATGAGCTGTGAGAGGCTGGGAGGGGAAAGAGGGAGGAATCCAGGGGCGAGACACAATCCCTCCTGGAGCCCAGGCAGAATCTTTGGCTGCAATGCTTTTCTTAGCTTCTTTTCTTTGTTGATGTCTTTGAATGCCTAAGAAGGGAACACCAACCCTCCAAAACATGTGTCCCAAGGGAGAACAACTGAAGTGGGCTATAGCCAAACAACCAGCTGCCTCTTTGTATAGATTCTGCATGGATTCTGGACCTCTTGGGTCAGAGATGAAATGACTGGAACCATAGCCTACCTCCCTGTGCACACATCTAGGCCCCAGCATGCCAAAGTCATGACACCTTGTTATGTACTGGGAACCCTAGGAATTAGGATCAACATGGAAAATACCATGCTGGGAATGAGTTGTCTGCCTCGAGAGCAGACTAAAAAGTGAATTTGCTAGAAAAAAACATGAGCTCAAAAAGGTAAAAAGTGGTCACAGATATTCCCACCAGTTACTTCTAGAAAAACAGCTGCATCAAATTGGTTGCATTTTCAGTTACATATGCCATGCAGAAACATGAGAAGAAAATCATCAGAATTTCTCTAGGGAGTCCCAAACAGAATTAGTGCTTCCCATTCTTATGCAAGCCACAACGGAGATTTCCATATACACCTGGTTTGCTAAGCCTCTTAATGTCTGAGCAAACTGGTGCCAAAAGCACAAAACCCAAATAAAAAAATCCGAACTTCCTTGTCAAACAAATGGTTCCCAGAGGAACCCCAACCTTTGGTTCAAAAAGAATCCCACAAACTGTCTTGCTCTGTTGGGCAAGAGTTTGCCAGGGAAACAAACTGTGTCAGTCATGTTTCCAGTTTACCACAAGTGGCAAAGGGTCTCCAAAGCTGGCTGAAAGGGAAAAAAGAAAGAGTCCTGGAACAAAATAGTTTTGACCAATGCAGGGTCCAGCTCCTCCCCTTACACCAAGCATGGCAAGCCATGCACAAAAGATGCCCCCAGATACTATCTCTGAGTGGTCCACTAAGTCCTGTTACCAGAGCTCCTGGCCATAAGGCCTGGTTCTGGGTCCAGATGTTCACCTGCCTTAAGAGAAAATAGCATGATAGATTGAAAGATAGATAGATAGGTAGACAGTCAGATAGAGATAGATAGATACATACATTATATATACATATGTATACATAAAGTGAATTTTATATAATTTTGGCCAAAATTGTGGAGAAATTCTTACTCTGTCTCCGCCTTACCCATAGCAGTGTTACAACTTCTAGAAAAGACGAAACAAAAACCAGGCAAGATACATATGTAGATTTAGCTGAGGGCCCAGTTACTGGAACTGGGAGACCAATCTTTCCTCTGGTACCAGGGCTCGTGGGGCAGCCATTTTCACTCCTAATGTAGGGTTTCCTGCATTGATCCTAATTCATAGTGCCCCCCATTATAATCACGCTCATCTCAGGTGTGACTGTCTCCTCATCTTTAGTAGAGCCTCTAATAAATCATTTTGGACACTCAATGAAGAGAAAAATGTAAAGGACAGTAATTGGTGCTGGTAAGGATGCAGTGAAACAGGTTCTCTGATACATTACTGATAGACAGAAATGTGTGTAAATAACCTGATGGCATGTACCAAAAATTATTCTAAAATAATTGTTGTAATGCACAATATTTCTAGTTATGTGGCTATGCCAAAGAAATAATCCAAACTATTTCTAAATGTTTTAGTCATCAGGCTCTCTCATCATAAAACTGTTTCCATTATTAAAAAACTGGAAACAATTCACACGCTCAACAATAACTTAGAGTTATATATATCCATAAGAATAACTAGCTTACAGTGGTCTTAAATTATGGTTATAAAGACCATGTGACAACATGGGTTGCAAAGCTGGAGAGAAATGACACGAACGCTATCATTTTAGCTATGTGTGTATGTGTAAAAACATACGTACTGAAAAATAGCTAGTAAGGAAAGCTGCCATTACTATAATTGGCTTACACTGTGGAATGGTGGACAACTTAAGCTACTGTATTTAAAACCAAGTTGTGGTTTTGATACTTTTATAATGGAAAACATTTAATATGAGGAAAAAACTAAAATGGGAATTTTGAGTTTAGATCTTCTGAAATTTTAAAAGTACAATAGGATTGTCACAGCTAAGCATTATGGAAATAAGCAGTGAGGTATAAAGGAATGAAACATACTGTCTGCTGGGGTTTATGGTGTGAAAAAAAAAAAGCTCATCTTCCTGAATCGATGGGGCCTCCTGTGCCCCACACTGAGCACTTACAAAACTTGCCACCAGTTTTGTAAGAAATCCTGTTGTGGGGAGAAAAACCTTCCTGAAGTCACCTTCCTTGATCCTTTGCTTTTGGCAGTATGAAGGTATGAGTGAGAGTGGTGCACAATGAGACCAGGGAAGGCTCACACCTATTGTAGGATGGCCCCTATCACTGTGAATTCTGCCCAGAGATCTGGTGTGATTTGTGATACTGCCCAAGGTGTTATCTCAGCTTTGAGATGCACCGAGTTCTCTTTGTTAGAGAGAACCAAAATCTGTTGTGTACATGGTCTATGTCCTGTCTTCAGCTGTTGGGCGTGGCATTATTCCCACTTGACAGATGAGATCAAAGCTAAGTCAGGTGCACCCCCCCCAAGGAGATGGCAAGAGAGACAGAGCTATCACAGACCTACATCTGTGCAGTTCCAGAATCTTTGGCTTTTCTCTATGCTTGGCAGCCCTGTATAATGGAATACTCAATAATAACTTACAACTATATTTATCTATTAGAACACCTGTCTGTGGGTGTATCAAGTTGTGGTTATGAGATCCCGATCTCCTGAATCCCTCAGAGTATGCTGTTCTGCCCCATCTCCCCAGAATTCACAATGCCAGCTAATCTTTCCCCACTGGACATGGTCCCTGCACCTAGCAGGTTGCCTACGAAGGTACTTACTTATGGAGTGTACCAACCCATACCTATCCCCACTCTTTCCTTTCTCTGTACAAGGGTCTGGAAAAGCACTGGATAAAATGTGCTTATTCATTCACAGTCCATGAAGGGCCTGCAGGTTTAGTCTTAGAAAACTCCTAGGGCAAACTATGAGTGTGCAGATAAAAGAAAGAGTACTGCTGTAGTTCCAAGATGCTACTTGCCAATACTTAATAATACCTGTCCATCTCTGTGGCCTGACTCTGTCTTCTGCCCAAAACCAGTGCCTGCTCTCCTACCAACCCAAGCTCCAGGATTGCTGGCCTATGAAACCCTGATCCAAAACATTCCTGTGGAACAAGCTCCACATTTTTGGAGCTGGCAGTGGGTCCTGAAATACTAGTGATAATAAGTGTGCTGGCAGCAATGGCACCTGGGCCATGGGCTGCAGGGAGAGTTCTGGTGCAGAAGTGAGATGGACTGATGAATGCCCTTTCCTGACTCTTTGTGCCTATACGTGTGTGTGTGTGTGTGCATGAAGAGGAAAGAGTAATGTGCAGAATTACAAGGAACCAAAAGCCTTTCAGTCAACAACACCACAGGCCAAGGACATAGGGAAAGGTTTTATGGGCTTGAGTGGAAGGGCTACTGCAGAAACAAAAGAGCCCTCCCTTTCCTGTGGGTACAGCCTACTTCTCCCTTCCCTCCCACCTTTACCCCTCCTGCCTTGGGGGGGGGGTTCCCAGTTCACCTCCAGTCTTCTTGGGATTCCTTAGCCATGGAATTGGGTGAGACCAAATTGGAAAAGATGGCCTTTCTTGGTACTGATGAGGCCATGCTCTTGATCCTGTTCAGTTTTTCCCTGGCCAGTTGGCATTTTCGAAGGCAAGGGCCACAAAGATCCTTTTCCTCCACCAGATATAGGTTATCTAGCCTCTTGATGGTGTCTGCGAACATTTCTAATTCATCTGCCTTTGGAAAGGGGTTTCTTTTTGTGTTGAGCTTCTTCAGTTTGGGGAGCTTGGAGATGCTGGGAGGGACGGAGTTCAGCAGGTTGTCGTGGAGTCCCACCTCATGCAGCTCCTTCAATGCCCCCAGTGTGGTGGGCACACTGTCCAGATGGTTCAAACCCAGATTCACAGTGCGGATGTTCTTGAGCTGATTTAGTTCCACGGGCAGTCCGTTGGTGGTCAGTCTGTTGTTGCTGACGTTGAGGTAAAGCAGGGTGGTCATCTGGCCAATGGACTCTGGAAGCCGGTCAATGTAGTTGCTGTGTAGGTCCAGCCACCGCAGGTTCTGGAACCTGGAGATGGACTCAGGTATCTTCCTGATCAGATTCCGGCTAAGGTCAAGCTCGTCCACATCATTGAGTCGCAGAATACACTTGGGAAAGGTGGTGATTCCCATCTTGCTCAAGTCAAGGCGTTTTCTCCCATCAAATGTGATTCTGATGCAATTCTTGGCCACATTGAGGGTAATCTTCTTGCCCTTGAGGCTTTTTCCAACACCCTTGGCCATGTTCTCTTAATGAGGGAGCGTTTTTGAAGAATTTTTTTTTGGGCTAGATGGTGACCAGTTTGAGGAAGAAGTCACATGAAACTGGTAGAGACAGACACTAATGAGAACAAAAAAATACCATCTGGTTACAAGAGAACATAGAGTAGTGGACTCCCACAAAACCATGTGCTGTGCTCCCAATAATTTGGAGAGAGAGAGAAACAGGCTAGTAGAGAGGAATTACCTACAGAAGCAACCCCCCCAAAGCATCTTCATCAAATTGTATGTCCTCTTCAGAGGACTTTCCCAGGTGCTACATGAGAAACACAGGGTTGCCCTGCTTCTCTCTCTGGCTTATGAAGACCTCCACTGCCTGGGCTTTGACATGATTAGGTGCGTGTGTTGTGTATTCTTAGGTATCTGCCATTTCCCAGTCCCCCACATACATCTAGAGACTCTTTAGAGTTGTTACATGGCTGTCCTGGAGAGGGCTACTGTCAGATGCAACATAAGCCAGAATATGAGGGAATGAGGTGGTGGTAATGACCTGTCATGTCCCTTTTCACCTGTTGGACCCAGAGGAACTATCCAGGCCTTGGTTACCATAACTGCAGCACTGACTTCAGGGTGCAGGGTTTGCCTACATAGCAACCAGGGTGGGGAGAGTCTGGCAGATTCCATGGGAATGCTGCCTTTTCCCCCCTCCTTACTCCTCTATCGCCTGTTCACACTGAGCTCAACTGGGGACTCCTCTGCCCAGGTGCGGTGATAGTTATGAGGGCCACAATAAAGAAGAGGGCGCTTTGGCTTAAAAGTCCAGTTCTGCTGCTAATGATTTTCTTAACTCCTTAGTGTCTGTGTCTCCTCGCTTGTAAAAACAGCCCCCTGACAGAGTTCTTAGAGAGTATAAATTTTCTAATACTACAAAGCACTCAAAACAGTTCTGGCACATAATAAAAGCTTGATTGATGTTACTTATTAAATATTGTTACAAGAACATTACACACAGTGTTTCTAGTCCTCAACAATCCAACAAAAGGCATAGTGTTATCCCTATCATAATGGGAGGGAGACAGAGGCCCATAAGCAAGGAAGGTCTAATGGCCAGGAAGAAGATGCAAGCTCCAAATAGACAACACTTAAATAACATATTTATAAATAATCCATAAATCAAGGAAGTCTTAAGAATAATTAGAAAATATTTTAGACTGAACAAAAGTGAAAATATGTCAAAACTTGTAGCAATGATTAGAGGAAAATATGTAGCTTTAAAGTCTCATATTAGAAAGGAAAAGAGACGCAAATCAATAGTATAAACTTGCAGCTTACTTAAGAATCTGGTAAGAGAAAGCAAAATAAATTAAATTTAAAGCACACACAGAGGGACATAATAAGAGCAAAAATCAATAAAATTAAAAGGAGAAAAGTAATACAGAAAAATAAATGAACTTGAAAACTAGGTCTTTGGAAAGATGAATGAAACAGCAAGATTGATAATGAAAATATAAAGAGAGAAGACACAATTTATCAATGTTAAAAGTCAAACAGCAGATTCACTAACACTCCAAACACTAACAGGATGACAGGGAAAAGTACAATCAACCCTGGAAAAAAAATCAGAGGAAATCAACCACAAACTACCAAATCATACCGACAGTGGAATGGGCCTAAATTTATTAAAGAGACTGAATTTTTAGTTGAAAACCTTTCACCTCCAAGAAAACCCCCCTAAAACCTCCAAGCCCAATGGACTTAGTCTATTTGGGCTGCTCTAACAAAGTACTGCAGACAGGGTGGTTCATAAATGACATTTGTTTCTCGCAGTTCTGAGAAGTCCAATACCAAAGGGCTGGCATATTTGGTTTCTGGTGAGGGCATGATAACTTGTCCATAGATGACCATCTTCTTGCTGAATCCTTACATGGTAGAAAGAGGCTAAAAGAGTTTTCTGGAGTCCCCTTTTATAACAGCATTAATCCCACTCATGGAGGCTCTTCCCTCATGATGTAATTCCCCAGATGTCCCCAACTCCTAATATCATACATTGGAGTTTAGGGTTTCAGCATATAAATTTGGGGTGGGAAAGAAGCATTTAGTTCATTGCAAACACCAATTTCACATAATATCTTCCAGGAAACAGTAGAAGAAGCAATCCCCAGCTTATTTTCTAAGGCCAGCATTACCCTGATATTAAAATTACACAAAGACAACATAAGGAGATAAAACTGCAGGTCAGTATCCTGATGAACATAGACACAAAAATCCTCCACCCAATATTACCCTATTGAATCCAGCACTATATAAAAAGAATAATAAGTGACAAACGAGAGGGAATGCAAGGATGAATTGATATTTGGACATTAGTCAAGGTAATACTACATATTAACAGACTAAAAAGAAAATAGTATCTGATTATATTAACTCACGCCAAAAAAAAAAAAACACTTGACAAATTTATCATTCACTCATGATTTTAAAAGCAAAAAAGAAAAAGAAAAAAAGAACTCTCAATAAGCCAGTAACAGAAAGGCTCTTCCCTAATCTGATAAAGCAACATCACAAAACACCTATAGCTAATGTTCTTGGTGAGGAACTGAATGCCCTCCCCCGAAAGTATTTCAGTATTATATTTGAAATTCCAGCCAGTGCAATAATGCAGGAAAAATAAATAAACAGCATTCAGTTAGAAAAGAATTGAAATAAAACTGTCTCTATATGTATAGGTTGACCTGATTGTTCCCATAAAGAATCTCATAGAATTTTAAAAACACTCTTGGCAACTAATAGGTCAGAGTAATAAGATTATAGAAAATGAGATTAGCACACAAAACCCCCATTTCTATATACTAGAAATTAACAACCAGAAACTAAAATTTGAAAAATAATAATTTCCAAAAAGTAAAATATTTAAATATTTCACATAAGTAACAACAATGTGTAGGATTTCTGTGATGAAAATTATGAAACACTGAGGTAGGAAATCAAAGATTGAACAAAGGGAGAAATATGCCATGCTTATGAATTAGAAGAATCAGTACACTCAAGTTGCCAGTTCTCTCCAAATTGGTCAAAACACCATGTGATTCCAATAGAAATTACAACAGGATTGCATATATATATATAAAATATTTGAACATTTATGTTGAAAGGAAAAGGAATTAGAAAACAAAATCAATTTTGAAAAAGAATTATAAAACTAGAGGATTCATGCTTTCCAATTTTAAAACTTTCCATGTAATTACAACATGCGTTACCAGTGGAGTGACAGATACCAAGATTAATGGAGCAGAAAATAGAATCCAGAAATAGAACCACACAAATAGAGCCAACATAGTCAATTGGTTTTTGGCAAAAGTTCAATAGGGAAACAAGAAACTTTTCAACAAATGACATTGGATGATTGGTAATCCATATGCAAATAAAATAAAATAATAGTCTGTAATCACAGCTATTCAGAAGGCAGAGATTGGGAGGATAATGATTTGAGCAAAAAAATATTAGCAAGCTGGGTGTGGTGACCTGAAACTTTAGTTACACTGGAGGTTGTAGGTAAGAGCATCATAGTCCAAGGCTGCCTGGGCAAAAACTCCGACTGTTTCTAAAACATAACTAAAGCAAAAGGCCCTGGGGGTTTGATTCAAGTGGTAGAGCATCTGCCTAGCAAGTGTGAAGCCCTGAGTTCAGTACCACCAAAAAATAATAATAAATAAACTTCAGCCTAATGAGAATAATCCACATGCACTCAAAGTAGATTACAGACTTGAAGATAAAAGGTAAAACTACAAAACTTTTAAAATGAAAGAGAAAATCTTTTAACCTGAGTTAGGCAAAAGCATAATTCACAAAATTGGACTTGAACAAATTTTAAAACTTACCTCAGAAAAGAATATTGAGAATGAAAAGATAAGTTGCAAACTGGAAGAAAATATTTGCAAATCACTTGTGCAAAAAGGGACTTTCTATAAAGAGCTCTTAAATACAGCAGTAAGAAACCAAAAAATACAACTTTTAAAAAAATGTATAAATGATTTAAAGATATATTTTACCATAGAAGTTAAGCTGACAAATAAGCCCACCAAACCTTGCTCATCATCATGAGCCATTAGAGAAATGCAAACTAATCTCACAAGGAGATACCACTGCAATCTATTTGAATGGCTAAAAGAAAAGCAAACCAATGGTAAAAATAATAAAAAACTGGTAAAAACCAGTTTTACAATTGGTAAAAACCAATAGTACAAAGATTTAGCAAGGCATTGCAACAACTAGAAGGCCCAGACATTGCTGATGGGCATGTAAACTGGTATAGTCCTCTGGAAAAACGTTTGGCCATTTCTTATACAATTCGTCAGATACTTACATGACCTTTCATTTCCTCCATTAGCCTAGAAAATAAAAATTTACATTCACACAAAACCCTGCTCACATGTGTTCATAGCTGCTCGATTCATAACTACCAAGAGCAGAAAACAAATGTCCTTTCACAGGTGAATTTTGTATATGCCGTTACACTTCTGAGCATAGAGAAGGTGGCTTTGCCATGACCTTTACCTGATCATTACACATTATATACATGTATTGAAATGTTATTCTGCACAGCACATTATGACAAGTACAATAAAAATATATTTAAATCTTTTAAAGAATTGGTTATAAAAAAAGATAAGAAAAGACAAGAAATTTATCCATACCTGCAATTCCTGGTGAATTGTAAGAGCAGGTTGCTGTGTAGAAGAAGCTAATCCCAAAAATCAACATCGTGAGTGATTACATCTACATGACATTGTGGAAAAGCTGTCACTGTAGGTGCAGAAAACAGTTTGGGGTTTCAGGGATTAGGGCTGGGGCAGGTTGATGACAAGGCAGCATGAGTGAGTCTCTGGGGACACAGACCTACCTGGACCTTGACTGCAGGGATTGTTCCTGAGTCTATACACACTTAAAGTTCAGAGAGCTGTATGTAAAATAGTGTGATTTGATTGTATCTAAATTTTAAAATCATTTTTTAAAGTCTTAAAATAATTGGGACTCCATAGTCTATTTTTGCCACTTCTGTGCCTGCTTACTCAATCTAGTTTGGCCATCTGTGACTTTTAGGTCCCCAACAGCCCTGTTTTGTCACTTAAAGGGCATCCAGATTTGCACCATCTGGGCACTGCTGTGTATACAAGGAGGCAGCTGTGCATACCATGGGGAACAGCTGTTCACAAAGTGGCATGTCAGAAAAACTATTCTGTGCTTGAGTTAAAATCTTCATTCAAAAATGGTGAGTTGAGGGCTGGGCAGTGATACATACTTGTAATCCCAGCTACTCAGGAGGCAGAGATTGGGAGGATGGAGGTTTGAGATCAGCCCAGGCAAAAAGTTAGCAAGACTCCATCTCAACAATGAATTGCATCTGTAACCCAAGCTAGCCAGGAAACATAGGTAGGTGGACAGAAGTCTGAGGCCCACTCTGGGCAAAAATGCATGACCCTACGCAAAACATAACTAAAAACAAAACAAAAAAGGTGGGTGTATGATTCCAGTAGTACAATGCCTGCCTAGCAAGCTGGAGGCTCTGAATTCAAACCCCAGTACTTACAAAAAGGATGAGATCAGGGAAGCCTATGTTCTGGTCAATGATTTCTCCCATGTTAAGATTGCCAGATTTAGCACATAAAATATAACATGGTCCCCAGTTAGATTGAGCTTCACATAAACAACAGATAGTTTTTGGTACATATGTCCCAAATCCTGTATAGTATTATATTTTATTTGGCAACCCTATCCTATGGGTTTGGACAAGTACTAAATAAAATTTCCTTTGTCTATGATTCTTATTAGTCCTTTGGGACCAATTTAAGCCAAGCCCAATTGCTTATTTTTGCCTTCACTTGTTCACTCATTGAGTAAGTGTATTGAGTAGTTGGTACCCTGCTGGGTACCAAGAGTCTGAACTATACAACAGGTAATCAATAAACAGGCTGTCCCTAAGCTCAAATAACTAAAATCTCAATTGTCACTGATTCTGGCTACCAGGCCTCTATGCACTCAAAACTTGGGCTACCATTTGGTTTTCTTCCATTTAAGATAAAATTCAGGCATGGGTTAGAAGGCTCCTGGGCAGGAAGAAATGCTTCCACTGGACTGGAGATCCAGCCAGTTGGGCCCAGCTGAGCCCCAGCCCACCCACACCGTGAGAAGAAGCCCTCTCAAGTCTGATTAATGATGGCGAGGAGTCAGCAAGGAGCTGGCTACAGAGTACTGCTCCATTAAGGAGCCTCTCTCCAATGGACCCTTTGGCTCTGAGCCTGCCCATTAATCACCTCAGCAAAGTAGGGGGTGAGCTGGGCTAATGCACTTCACCTCCTTCCTGACAAGTCTGGGTCCCCAGACAGCCCCAGGTTAGATGGGACCATGATGGGCCCTCACCTCTTCATGCATCCACTAGGGGCCACCCTACCCTGCCTGGGATATTTAGTTATGGAGGCAGGGTGTGTGGTGTAGCTCACAGAACATCCTGTCTCCCAAAGCTACTGAAAACCTCTAGAAGCAGACCAGTACAGGGAGCCCCAGTTCAGAGCCCCAAAGATCAGAGACCTTTCCTCTGTCATTCACCTCTTTAAGGCCAGCATGCTGCCCAGGCCTGTCCACTCACCAAGTAGGAGAGTAAGTATTGGCAACAGAAGTGTGAAACATAATCTCTTGATACAACCAGAACTGGTTGGATGGCCTGTTCTTAACAATTCATAGAAGTCTTTAAATATCTCAGTGGGATTAACCCACACAAGTTATCTGGCTATCATAGGGCAAAAGAAACATAAATAGATAAACAGATGGATGGATGGACAATTGATGGATGGACTGATTGATGGAGGGATGGATCACATATTTCAGTTCACATGAACAGGATTCTAAATGTACTGTATTTTTTCTTCTACAATTGGTTTTTATGCTTGGGAAAAAGTAGACCAGTTGGTTTGGCTTTAATTTCTAATTAATTTTTCTATCTAGCCATTGTGAATCAAACAGCATGAACAGACACCCCGTGGATATCTAAATTAAAAATGTAATGGCAACCTATATCTTAATGCTACCAAAACATTTGCAAGCATTTTCAGCTGTAAGATCCTGATGTTTGCTATGATCCTAGAATTTATCTGGTGCTTCATGCTTAATGTATGTTTGATTACCTTCTTACGTAAAACTGATTTTGTTTCTATAGGTCTGTTATTTCTAAACTTTCTGGCATTATTGCACAATAATTATTTCACTCTGAGGTATTACATACAGGATAGATACATAGTAATAATGAATTCCCCAAAGTCACCACTGTTTCACAGCCAGAATTTGGGACTAACTTTGTAGGAAACTTCATGCCACATGAATGAGAAATATCCCTTACTTTTGAGCCATCTCTCAAGAGGAAATGATACCAACTTCCCTCAACAATTCATTCATTCTTAGGAGAAAGCCATTGTCAGTCATGCACCATCTGCAACTTCATTCATCCTCTATCCTGACTGTTATATTTACTGTGCCAGGAAATATACAGCCCAGCTCACCTCACTGTGACTTCCCATGTGGCTTCAAGTCTTTCCCTGTGCCCTCTGCCTCTCCTCAGAACAGGTTTTCTCACTGCAAAGAGAGATGGGGCTGTAGCTTCGTATAGTAAGTCATGTGGAAGGTAGACACCGAGGTCACTGTGAGTCCCTTCTATGGAGAAGATGTGTCTGGAACTTCTGGTCAGCCTAAAACCAGCACTAATTTTGACATGGGTACTGTCTGCACTAGGATAAAGAAATGTCATGCTGAGCAGGAACTATGTACTACCTCCTTTCTGGTGTTAACTGGATTTAGTGTGCACTCATTGCAGTACAACTGTGAAGTACTTTACTTTTTCTACAAGCTGCCCTCAACTGTGGTAGGTTGAGCCCTCCTTTCATGTGGACAGGATAGATTGCTAGGGAAGGGACAGACTAGTCACAAAGATTACTATGGAGCTCAATATAATTGTGCTCTCCAAGTCTCTGCAGTTGGTGGAGAGGTGTAGACAGCAGGGGTGGAGTCTTACAAGAACTCCATGGCTTGGGGGTTTTCTGGGGTCTACTTTGGAAATGCTATTAGGTGCCAAGAGTACTATGTGAGATGTGCCAAGGTCATCGCTGCAAGCAAGCTGCCAGGCCCATCTTGTATCTCTAATCTCCACAGCAAATTAGGGTTGCCAAGCATCAACCCTAATGGTTAAAAGAAGGAAATCAAAACTCAGGGAAGGCAAGTGACTTCCCCAGGTCATGCAGACTACAAAGAGCACAGCCAAAGTCAAACCTAGATGAGTCAGACCTACACTTCTTTTGGACTTTCACTACATTCTACCACCTTCTCGTCTCCTCCCTCTTTGCCTGTTCTATAGCAAAAGCACATGGCTGATCCTGGGGCTACATTGCTGGTCTCCACTGACTCCAAAGAGAGGAAGCCATTCTGGAATCCTAGTACTCCCACACCTGATCTTCCGTAGCAGAATGTTAAGCTCATCATATTCCCATGAAGGTGCATTCTTGCTAATGTACTCTGGTACCTTGGAACCCAAGAGGGTTCTGGACTCTGAGTGACCACAGTCTGGCTCAGATCTATTCTAATGTGGCCTGGCTTGGCCTGGGAACTAGTTGGGTGTTCACAGGCTGGTTGCTTGAATGGAAATGTGTACACTCTAGCTGACGCAGCAGGCCCGCTCAACAAAGAGAGGCAAAGGAGATGCAGTCTTCAGTTACAGTTGGCGCATAAGCAGCAATGCAAGATACTCCACTGGCTTTTTGGAGGGACCACATGCAAATAGGAATCCTTGAAGAACCTATTCAGTTTGGCCCCTTGCCTGCTCACTGCACTGCCCAGAGGCCAGTATGCAGGGTGCTCATTTTCATAGATATGTATATGTGTGTATGTATCTAAATATACACGAAAATATGAATGTTAATGATATTTTTAGAGCATTGATGGAGTCATTTAACTGTAAGAGCTTGGTAATTGACTCTGTGTGTGTGTGTGTGTGTGTGTGTGTGTGTTAGAGAGAGAGAGAGAGAATTTTAAAGGGCACTCATAAAGCCACAAGCTAGCTCACTTTAATAGAATAGACACATGTGCCCAGGTGGGTCGTGATGGAAGCAGAAATTTGCTGCTCCTCAACCCCTCCCATGTTCGCGGGGCCAACGCAGTGTGAAGATCTTTCCACAGTGAGCGAGTCAAGAGTGCAAAGGCAAGTTTTTCACCCAGCATGGCCTGGGCGCATCAGCCAGCTTCATTCCCTGGCACACACCAAAGCAGCAATCCTTTGGCTCCAGAGGAGCTTCTGCTCTTCACCAGGTGAGCTCACTGTAAGAGCCAACCACTCTTAAAGGCAGCTCCACTCTGCCCAGGAATCAGGCTGTGTGCTCGTCTCTGTCAGCACCATACAACTGTACGGGCCTCAGTGGTAAACAATGCCCTTCTTCTCAGAGCTGCCTGCCCTTGGTCATCATTCCATCCTCTCAGCTCTCTTTCCAGACTGGGCTACGCCTCCCATTCTACAGATGAAGGTGGTAGAGGGTGGGAGTGGGTAAGTGCTCCATCTTATGCCAGAACTGGGGCATACCTTCTTCCCGTAAAATCAAAGCTCCTGCCCCCATGCCTGGAAGCAGCAAACAGTGTTGACATGCAAATCATCAGGTTCACTTCATTTGGCAATTATCTGGTTAATTTGATCAACACAGCTCTGTCTTGCTGGGACATTATACATTTACAGCTTTGCCCACCCCTAATATTATTTACTTCTCTCTCTGTGGCACCAGTGTGGCTCTGCACATGTGCTGCCTGGAAGCCGTTATCTGTCAAACTGCCCCCTTCCCCCTTGTGGATAATAAGAATTCAACTTTTATTTGGAGCAAAAGTTCCCAAGGGGTCACATGGCCCCATAACAAAAGATTATGATTTCTTATTGGTTTAATAGCATCTATTTTGTAATTCTGAATGTACTCTGTTTTAATTGGATTTGTTAAAGGAACAAAAGGGAATAGGTGCCTTACAATTAAAATAAAATATTAAGATTATTAGTTTAACAGACTAGAAATGCCTTGTTCATCAACCACATGTTCAGAACATACAAACCAACTTCGACATGCACAAAGGCCAAAGGACCCATTGTGGACCCATGGCGGACCCATGGAGGACCCAGGACCTTTAAATCCTAATAGGCAAGCATTGGCTCTATTTCAGCCACTGTATTTCAACGTTTGCTCTCTTGCAGACAGACAGACAGACAGACATTGTTTCATTTACTTCCTTCCACTTACAGCCTCCCCTCCCCTTGTAGACAAGGAAACCAGGGCCCAGAAAAGCAGTGTGGCAGGGTGGATGCATGAGGCTTTTAGATGAGGTGGGCTAGCCCACAGCTTCCCCTCACTGTCCAGGGGAGCCTGGCTGTTCTCTTGAGCCTCCTATTAGTCTCCACTACAATCAGTAAGGATAAGAAAAGTGGGTGAAGAGAGTGTAAGGAACTTAGAGGCCTTGTAAGGAGCAAGGAACAAGGCAGGGACAGGATAGCATCACTGCCAACAGGGAGCCAGACCCCTGAATAGGCAAAAACTATAGTGCTGCATCCTCAGGTACCATGACACCTCTGCCTCCCTGGGTGCAAGCTTTACTTCATCTTGGAGGACAGAAGGACATGTGGCTCTCTTAAGGAGTCCAGTTTTTCCTACATCATGTTGGGGCCTGTGTATGTGTATTCTTTCTGCACTTTGACACCACCTGGCCCTAGTGAGTAATCAATATAGTTCCTTATTTTCAAATTTACTTTTAAAGGATTTCAATAACATAAAAAATATTTCCTAAGGGTGGAGTTTCCTGGGGGACACTCGGGTTGTCATTTGTGCACCAAAAATTTGTTGGTCACTGAGTGTGTAGCTAGCCCTAGGTGATGCACACTTGGGGACAGAAAGGCTTCCAAACAGATGCTTGTGACAGCATGCGTGGTGCTGAGAGTGAGTGTATTGGAAAGGTCTTCGTCGCATCCAAACTGGAGCCATTTTAATTGAGTTAAGTATAGGAGAAAGGAAAAGCCTTAGGAGGTAGAGGCAATGCAGGTTATAAGGCATGGGGCATGAGAGGTGCCTAGTACATGGGAGCCTTGGTGATGAGATAGTGGTGGCGACAATTGGAACCCAGATTTGCCTGAGTTGAACTGTGCCATCCTGAGCCATCTGGGGAACCCATTATGATCCGAGCTGTGCTGTTACTGAGTGGCACATAGTGGCTAAGAGATGAGGGAGGGGATGGAAGTCTTGGGCACCATTCTCTTTTTCCTCCAGAGATGTTCTCAGAGCCAGCAAGTGCTCACTGCACTGAAACAAGTAGTCATCCATACGTGACTATCTATCAAAAACGTATGGCCTGTGTTGTGTGGCTGCCCCATGATAGGGTGTGATGTGGGAGGAAGATACTCATAAGAGGGTCTGACCATCTCCCTGGAACCTCCAAGCAGAGGTGAAGGACATTGGAAAGACTGTGGTCTATTTTAGACAGAGTTGCTTTAGGGTAAAAAAGGTGCAAAAAGGTAATTTGGGTTTGGCAGAATGGTTCAAGTGATAGAGCACCTGCCAAGAGAGTGTGAGGCCCTGAGTTCAAACCCCAGTACCACCAAAAAACAAAAACAAATAACAACAAGGTAATTTTGGGCTCACTGCTCACATGGAAGACACTGGCCTTTCAGAAAATGCTATAACATCTAATCTTTAATTTCTCCTGTGGAAACATTTTCTATTCAGACTCCCCTTTCCTCCTTGACTATTTATCAGTCTTATTTGAAATTATTATTGAGCATTTAACAATATAAAAGTCTCCTTTCCTCGTGAGTTGGGCAAATAGCCGTAACTCTTGTTAGGAATAATGTGAATAACTACAACTTTGTTAGGACAGGACAGTTCTTTAAATTTTTCCAAATAGGGATAGTTGCCCTGGCTAAGCCATTCCATCTGTCCCTTCCCTGTACAAAAGCACTCAGAAGAAGATGGGCCTGGGCAGCAGGAAAAGCAGAAGCTTGGAGACAGATGGAAGTAGAACCCCTCCCACCTTCAGCCTGGTTTTGGCCACATGACATATCTGCACTCAGTTTATTGATCTGCAAAGTGGATCAGTGAATTGCAGGTTGTTTTCAAGTGAGGTGATAAATGAAGGATAGTAGGTGGAGAGTACTTAGTGCATGGTAGTCTGGCTCCTACTGCCAGTGCCTATGTGATGGTCTGGACTGCTGAGATTCACCAACCAGCTCCCATATCCACTGCCTCCTTCATATTAGAAGCCCTGGACCCACCCCACTGGTCAGTCATCCCAGATATAGGACTTGGAAAACACGCTTTGCTGACTGCAAGCATAAAGTCTTTACAACCTTTTAAGCACCTGCAAACTATTAATATTATTGCCAACAAGAAAAGAAATCTAATACTAGGAATTTATAGATACAATTATAGCTTTATCTACTTTTAATCTCTAGGGTTGCTATACTCCAACCTACTCATTCATTCACTTTTATCTTAGTTGCACTGTAAGTCATTATATCAGGAGATAACACTGTGAACAAGGCTGACATCAGTGTGCTTTTTTGGTGACATCCCCATTTGAGGAAAAAGCAAACAAAGAAAAGCCAAAATAAAACAGAACAGAAAAACAAAGAGCATTTCTGTTGGTGTAAATGTCTTGCAGATAACAAAAGAGGTGATACAACAGAGAATGCTGCTGTTGGGAAGAGAACATTGGTGTGTGGGTGGTTGGGAAAGTCCTCTCTGAGAAAGGGGTATCTGGGCTGTTACTTGAATGCTAAAGAGAAGCCACATGGGAGGATTTGGGAAAGAACAGCCCAGGAAGGGCATGTCCCTAGGACAGAAGTCCTGAGAATGGGAAGGAGGCTGGTACACTGGAGGAAAAGGAGCTATCTGGGGAACTGGAGTATGAAGAACAAAGAGGAGATGAGGGCAGAACACAGGCAGGGGCTGCTTGAGGTGGTGCTCAGGGGGTGGACTGGAAGGTGTCTGTCTAGGATTAGCTGGCTGTTGGGAGGACAGTGGAGGTGGGGAAGGGAGAGAAGATAAAGGCAGGTCAGATGTGGCAGGAAAGGAAGGTGATATGTGCTGAGGGTGGTGGAGAAAGAGATGGACCGTATAGATTCAGGATAGGTAATGGGAGCAGTTGAATTTTCTAGAACCTTCTAGATTGTATGTCAGGCAAAGAGAAAAACTCAAGAGCAGGTAGAAACTTCTAGTGGACTCTGGCATTTTCTATCCATTTTCCCTACTTTTTGTCAAGTGCAAACTCTAGGCTTAAGTACTTTCTGCACGTTATCTCATTTAATCCACCCACCCACTTCGCAGATACAACATGGAGGCCACAACAGCCTATCCTTTGTCAAAGTCACAAGGTAATACCCACACAGAGTCAACATTGGTTTGGTCCCCTTTTCTATGGACCTAGCTTCCATGGATTTTCTGTGGATGTTTGGCTTTACAGTGTCTCGGGTTAAATTTGACCGTGTGGACTGGCAGGGAAGCTCCTGGCACTGGTGGAGCTGGGCAAGAACCTGTGTGAACTTTCATTCTGTCTTGGTCAAGCTCCCATCCTCATGGCTCATCCTGAGCCTACTGAAGGTGCTGTGTATCTTCAGACTCAGCTCTAGGGATTAGGATAAGTTCCATTATTGGAGACTGGTAGAGAGCTGGGAAACCAAAGTTGGCAGTCCAGTTGGTACTATTCTAAAAGTTGGCAGTGGTTCTTACTGCAGGTCTATCTGTCTGGAGGAAGGGAGGATTTCAGTTCACGCTTTGTGTTCTATAGGTACAAGGGACCTGGAAACATCACTTGGCTTTCACTCTCCCATCTTCCAGTTGGTGGTGGGAAAGAAAGTGCATGAAGTCCCCCTTAGCACTGCACAGCAGGGGGGGCCCTACAAGGAAGCCAGAGCTATCAAACACCAGCACTGACACTAGAGGACCCTGAGTGGTGGGGGGTCCAGTGTTCTGCAGGGGACCGTGGCTATCTCAACACCTTTCTCCCCTGGAGGCTGAGGCTCAAACTCAGAGGGCATTTGCATCACTCCAGCTTGGAGGCCAGTCACAGCTCTGTCCCTCCCTACATGTGTGACTTTCTTTGCACAAATCTCTTAACCTTTCTAGGTATGCATTTTATGGTACAGGAGCTGTTATTCTGTATTTGGTTCAAATAACATCCATACAGCTCATAAGTGTATTGAGAACCTACTGTGTGCCAGACCCTTTGCAAAGCAATGATCCTACGTAGTTTCAAAGACCTTGACCTTAGGTACCTGCCTCTAAACTGTGTATATGAATTACAGTGACCACCCACTCAGGCATTTGAAGATATTATAAGTACCTGATGTGCTGATTTTCCTGTGCACAGCAACTGAGACTCAGAGAGGCCAAGTAACTTATCTGAAAGTCAAAAAGACTCTAAGTAAGGGGGCTGCCTTTTCCCACATTGCCTGTCATGGAAATAGGGACTTGAAGAGCGTGTTCTAGTGTGTTCCACGAAGAATGCTTCTTTGCAAGGCTTAGTCAGTCTAGGACTAAAACACTTGTCAGTGGGTTTCGATGTTTGGGATAACTTGTAGAAGGACTTATTACCAGACTTCTCAAGAAACAAACTGTTCTCCAAAGCCCTCGACAGTTAACAGCAATCTGCTGAAGTTACATTAAGGGTTCAGCCTTCCTGAATGAAGAAAAGTAGGGCACACACTAGCTTCTACCTGCCAGTAAAAATGCTTAAGGACATTTGGATTTTGAAAGAAAACCAAGCATATCCTCCAAGTCTCTGCTGATTAGGACACCTACCTCCCCAAATTTGCCCTTGGGCTGCAGATACCTGAGAACAGTGGGCCATGTCCCCAGCTAGCTGCCTTTCTTGGCCAGGATACATGGCCTCCCCAACTAAATAATGCATTAGCTGATGTCTAGGCTTTGTAAATAAAGCATCCAGAACAGGCATTTCCAGAGTTGCTTACTCAAAGGAGAAGGAAAAAGCAGAGTTTGAAGCAGCTGTTGTTTGGCAAAGTTAAAGCAAATCAATAAATACAGGGCCACCACCAGAGCAAAAACTTACCTTTTGTCCTAGTTCCTCCTCCTCTACTGTGAAACTTTGTCACCAGGCAACAAGAGACTTGGATCCTGGAGCTAATTAGCATAATCCCAACGCCAGCCTACAAAGTGAAAGGACACTGGCTAAAAGGTTCTCCAAGACACTCAAATTTCCTGTGAGGTCAGTTTGTCCCCCAGACAGAGGGAGGGTTTTCTCCAGGCTCAGCCAGCAGGCAGTGGGGCAAGATAGAGTTTCTAATCCAACAAAGAGGCTTCTCAGAGCAACCACCTGTATGGACATTGTTCAGAGGGAAAAAGATACCTTTTTTTCCTTTGAAGGGATATGTGTCTTCAGAAGCATTCAGTCCCATGAAATATCATTTGACTTCCTTCTAATTTGTCAATGTATTTTTTTCTGTTCTTTGGTTTGGGAGAGGGCTGTCTTCTGTTTTTTTACTTGAATTTTAAAGATATTATCTTACAGTTTTCTTTCTCTTTATGCCAATTGATTTGATGTCGTTAAAGGCTGATCTGTTGTTTCTGAAATCTACATCTGAATGGATGTGCAGCACTGAGTCTGGGGATTTGGGTTTTCTTGCTTGCAATGCCACCCTATCATGAATCAGGCTACAGTGAATATTTTGGAGCATTCATGGGCCTTTTTTGTCTCTTACTATTTTGCAGATAATAAGATAACAGGAAAATTAGAAACTGAATATGTAACTATAAAACTAGAACGCTCTAAATTTCTCCATTTGGACATGGATTAGAAAGCAAATAATTAGCAAGTAAATCAAACCATTTCAAATCCAAAATTAACCCAAGCAATTAAAATTTTGGAAAGTACAAAAGAAAAGAAATAATATTAGTTCAGAAATATGACTAAAATGTATCATTAAATGAAAGAACTATAAAAATTTTGAATTCATGAACTTACTACTATTTTATGTTTTTAGTCCAAAAATAAGATGCATTACTTAGTGTAAGCAGTAAATGAATTTAAATGAATTAACAAATACAGATAACTAGAAAAATTAAAAATTACTCAAAATTCTATGTCCAAAGTATTTTTTTTTGTTTGGTGGTTGTACTGGGATTTGAACTCAGGGCCTAATACTTGTTAAACAGGTGCTGTGCCACTTGAGTCACTCCATCAGCCCCAAATATACTTCTTGGCATATACACAAACTATGCAACTTAAGTTAGAAAATAAATAGTGTAAAAATCATAAAATGCAGGCAAGCAAAAACAAAATCAACATTTTAAAGAAGAAAATATATAAGAAGATAACTAGATTTAAAGTACAGCACTATAGAACCTTATAAAATTAAAACCCTCTGTAACTTTGGCATCTGAAGGAAACTTCACATTTAGTGCATCCACAACTTCGCCTTATGGCATGGCATGGTGACCCAATAACAATTTGGTAAATTTGCTAGTGCTCCTTTTTTTAACTGGATGTCTCCAAATATATGCCAGTTTTCCTGGTAGCTGGCTGTTAATGTATTCTGCACTGGTTTTTTTATATCGTTTTTGTTTGATTTTGGTTCTTTTTCCCCTTCTGAGGAAAGAGCATACTCACCAGAGGCAGGGCCCTCGTGCCTCTCAGCGTGTGCCAGTCCTTAGTGTGGGTACCAACAGTGACTTCCTGCTCTTGCCAGGCCTTAGAGTGGGTACCAACAGTGATTTCCACACTTCTCTGGTCTGTATATCACTTCTTCTCCATGAGATGACATATATATTATTTCAAACCAGAGATTTCCCCCTTTGATTAGCAGAGTTTTGACCCTTTCACGAAGCCCAGTGAGGTAGCCATCATCCTCATCTACAGATGAGGAAATGGGTCTTTGTGAAAATCAGATACTTGGAGAAAAGTCTGTGTAATCTGTGACGAGTTAGACAATTACCAAGTGTTATTAGGTCTATAACTGAATACAACATTTCTACATGTTAGGGAAATGATGAAAGAAAGAAAGTTGTAACAGAAAGGGTCAATATCCAATTAACCAAAGGGGAACTCTCTGGTTTGAAAGTATTTGTCCATCTCCTAATGGATTTCTGTTGACCTATTACCTAAATCTGAAAATCATTCCGAGGTTTTTTTTTGCTTCTGAGGATCAAAAAAAGGCTGGGGGTGGGGTGGAGGTAGGAATGTGATTATAATGCCAGTCTCTTTTGCTTCTCAGAGGAATGCTCATGTCACACACTGCCCCCTACCCCCAGTATTGATTTAAAGGACAGATAGCAGCCAGTAGTTGTCTTTTCTGTTCAGAAAACTGGCCCAGGCAAAGAATGTTTGAGAGTGAAGGTTGCCCTGTCCTTCAAAGCAGCTTAAACTCACTGGCAGTCATGGATTTACAGTTTGTCAAGATGAGTGAATTTTTTCTCATCGTGGTTTTGTTTTTCTGATACTTCTTAGTTTAGGAATCAGACCGCAAGTCACTCATTAACCCATTCCATCATGTTCTTCAGTTATTTTTTCAGATAGGGTCTCTCACTTCTGCCTAGGTCCAGTCTTGGACTGTGTTCTATTACCTACACCTTCCATCTATTTGGGATTACAGGTGTGTACAAATAGGCAGCACAACTTGGGAGAACTTGGAGAGGCAGGAGGACAGGGAAATGTGTCTGCTTTAGCTCAGAAGCCCAGATGAAACTTCAGGGCCTCTTCCAGGTCTACCAGGTTGGCCTAGACTAGTTGACTAATCCCAGAGATGAAGGGAAAGAGATCCCCAGATTCCTGCCTGTACTGAGAGAGCACAGCCTTCAGCCAGATGACTCCCTTGGCAGAGACCTTTTGGTCTGGGGACTAACCTCTGAAGGCCCAGCTGTAAGCTACTGTGCTAGCCCCTCTTAAGAAACATGAAAGTTCTTAGGATATAGCTTTGGTTTGCTCTTCACTGTCACCCATTTGAGGCCTGGCTTTCAGATGGATTGGAGTGTTGGTCATGCAGAACTGTCCCAAGGGGGTAGAATTGAAGCAAGTCCATCAGACTAACCAAGGGCACTGATCCTGTGATGCTTGGGGCCTGGAAGCTCCAAGGCCATATGGCAGCAGTAATGAATTTCTAAAGCACTTCTAAGGAGCAAAGGACATAGATTTGACTAAAAAATGAAGCATCATGGGTAAAAATCATCCCTCAGAATAAGGAAGGAAACATTTGAATTGGGTCTAGCTACTGAGCTAGAAATCCTGATTTGGAGATGGTCTTGGAAGTAATCTGTCAGAGTGGTGGATGGTGGTATGTCTAAGAATGGGGAGAGGATGGATGGGTTGATAGTGCCAGTAGTACATCCTCTGTGGGATCCATGCTAGGCAGGGTAACCTCCCTAGTCCTCCTTTGCTTTGGGCTCTTCTGTTAATCTAAACTCAACTCCCAGTTCCCCAAGGCCCAGACTCTTGTCCTGAAACTCAATGCAGACACCCCAACAAACCCTGGGAGCTCCTCCCTCAGATGCCCACGGGGCTGATCTAATTCATGTATTGGGTAAACTAATTCACACATTGTGTGATTATTCCAAGATCTCCCAGAAGGCCATTGGCAGAGCTAGCAGGTCTTAATCAGAGTGGGACCCCATTCTTGCTACCATACTCTTCTTTATTCCAGAGTAGAAAACAATCTCCCCTGCTTCTGAACAATGTCACCTTCTGCCAGAATCACACCTATTGAGGGAATCTGTGCCTACTCCTGCACTGGCCTTTCCCAGAAATATGACCACACTTGCTTTCCCCATGTTCCTATGTAAGTTTGGTCAGCAGATGGAAGGATGAGGAACTCTTCAGAGTCCTGGTGTTTTTATCCAAGATCCCTCAATCAAATGACAGAGATTGAATTTGGATTCAGATTTTCCTCTTCCAAATTCCTCTTTCCAGCATAGCCTCACCTAGAACCCAGGAGAGCTTTAGAAAGCCCAAAGCCATGCTTGACATCCTGTCTAATCTAAGACATACCTGATAACGATAGACAATGCAGTTTATCAACTGTTCTCATTAATCATCAGGTACTTACTCCTTTCATACAGACTATTTCAAGAGGTCTGTGATTGGTTTCAAGTGAATACAATCGAGGAGCAGTATTTTAGAAGTAGAGCTCACTTTAGGCCAGATGTCTGTCACTGGTGATGGTGTCTTTCTCAGATGGGTCTTCCTTGGATCTCATAGCCGGTGGTATGAGGATTGAGCATGAAATGCCTTCTTCTTCTGCATGTCATTCTACATGATGAAAACATCACAAATGACCATAGGCAAAATTCTAGAACCTTTTCTGAAAGGGAGGACATCAGAGGCTGCCTCTCATTTCCCAAACCCTGACAGGCCACATTTTGTCCCCTGATCTTACTTTTCTTTCACATTCTAAAATAGACTAGTAAGACTAGAAGGCTTTAGCGTGCCAAGACCATATGCTCCTGGCTCTGGAAGGCTGAAGACAGCCTTCAGAATCTTTTAGGGTTCAAGGTAGTGACCTTGCTGCCTCCAGCCCAGGCTCTACCCTCATTTACAGTCATTGGAGAAGCGTGAGGTTACTTGTAGAACTAACTAGGAAGCTGGCAAGGTCACAGACTGAGCCTGAGAACTGAATCTTCACTTGAACCTTTGCATCTCATGCAATAAATTTGACCATGTTTTGCCTCTGTTTGGTATTCTTGTAATTGTTGAAATGGATCAAATAGTTGATTTCTCTATTGAAGAGGAAGCGTTGAATCCCAGCCTTGGATTTGCTTTATGCCTATGAAAAGTCTATCAAGAAAAGAATCGATGCAGAGGAATGGGCAACCCAGGACAGTGATTGATGGTGGGGCTGTGAAGGGGTGATGGCCCCACTGGGGTATTTGAGCAGCCAGGCTTGTCCTGATTGAGGCTTGGGGCATTTTGGCAGGCCTGGCATAGCAGGGAGAGCAGGTGAGAGAAGAGGCTGTGGGTGTCTGAACAGGGCTGTGGCAGAGATAGGTAGAATGAGGAGATATGGTTTGATTTGGAGGAATGTCTTGAGCAGAGACCCAGTCTTGAGAGTATGAGACACAGGAGGAAGAAAACAGCTGGAAAAGGAAAGGAAGGACACATGGAGGTTGAAGAACAGGGCTCTGGAAATCTTTACTGAACAGGAAGGACACTTCAGGTGGACAGGATCCCTCCCCATGCTCTTCCTAACATTACATTTTGCTAACACTTTTAAAGTCTTTCCTCCAGATTGGCCAACAATGCTTATTTCCTTGGTTCAATTTGTATGTGTTAAGTGTACAGTCTTTTAGGAGAATGGTTTGGCAATATGTAGCAAAATTGAAAATGCTCATACTTCTTAACCTAGTAGTTCTATAGCTAGAAATCTGTCTCATATCACTCACAGAAGTCTCCAGAGATCTATGTCCTAAGGTAGACATGGAAACACCATTTGTGAGGACAAAGCCCACCCCAGGTGTCCTGAGGCTATAAAAATAAACTCCAGCTGGTCTCAAGGAGTGTTGTTGAGCAAGTGAGGCAAAGGGCAAAATGTGCATAAAATATGACCCCATGTATGATGAATTAAAATTAAAATAATGCAAACATATAAGCAGGCAAATGGGTAAAATTTTTGTGGAATGACATACTAGCAACTGGTGACTGTGAATGTTTCTTGAGTAGAAGCAGTAGTTTGGAGACTCATATTTCATGGCCTTCCATGATCTTTGCATTATCAATTATACACTTGTTATACTCAATGTCGAAAGAGGAGGTGGGGGCAAAGGAGGCTGAGATGTGGCCATGGGAAATTGTTGTGGGTGGTGAATGAGACCCTCAAGTCCTCCTTTGAATGTCTGAGTACTTTCCACTCCATGAGCTGTGCTTAAGGCAGTAGCATGTTCTGGAGTGGAACAGTGATGTGGGCAGGGTGGGGCAAGAAAAACCCGAACAATGGGCTCACTGTAACTGGCCCTGAGAGCCACCATGGGCTTTGGAAAGTCTGGGGCTCTCAAGAAGGCCCTGTCACTGTCTCTCCCTCAAAGCCCCACCTCTTCCATTCATGTTCATGCTTTGGGATATTTGATCACCACTGTGGTTTTCTGTCCCACAGGAGACAACCCGGCTTCGACAGGACTATGCTGCAGAGGTGGCAGGTACAATGACTCCTCCAGAAGGAAACCCTTTGAGGATAAAAGCCAGAGAGGAGCTCAGGCCCAGCGAGAGGAAGTGTGCAGTTTTAATTAAGAAGGGAACCTGTGTTTTTAATTTACCAAATGTCCCAAATCTTCCCCTGACAAGATCTCAGAAAAGGGGGGTAATTTTTGAGAATTGGAGTCAGAGTTGGGGAATAAATATTTTTGTATGCACACACACTCCCTAGTCCTGAAGGTAGCACCTACACATACATTTGGCGTATTCACACGTGTTACTTCTTGTTCTTGGGAAGACACTCATGACTTCCAGCCTAGATGAGCTGGCATCAGCTGGGCTCTCAGTGAAGAAGGGAAACAAGGTGTCAGCCCTAGAGATCATGTGGCTATGGGAAAGTAATTACTGGTCACAGATGTCCCAAATCTCTTTCAAGGAGCAAACTGAGAAGAGGGAAGACCCTGAGCATACAGGTCCCCTATTACAGGTAGCCCTACTGAACTGCTTATTCACCAGGTGATTTTGGTGACTTTTTTCCAAATGCAGTCCCTGCCTCCATTTGTGACCATTCATCTTAAGATAGGCAGCTTCTAAGAGACATTGTTATCCTGACAGAGAGGGACAGGGAAAAAGGCCATTCTCAATGTCCCAGAAAGAGACAATCATCCAGGGTGAGGTCCCTTTCTCTGTGTCCACTACTCCCATCAGCTGATTTTTCTAAACATAAAAGGGTCAGCAACAAGTTCACTAGAGAACTTTTACCAGAGTTTTAACCAGCTTTCAAGTGCCACATCTGAGTTAACACAGAAGAATGCTTTATTCTTGGCTTTTGATGGCTGAACTGTATTTTCTTTTTTCTGGCTTACATAGATCCCTGAATATACTTGATTCAGTTCACATTGAAGTCAGGGTGTGTCACCCTGAATTGGAGCTGGCTCCCATTCAAGATGTAGGGAAAGAGCATAGATGCCACTTGCCTGTCCTCACCATGGAGCCAGGGTCTGCTGCTGAGGCTGAGGGTTAGGCCTCTGGAGGCTATCAAACACATTTGTTTTATCCCCTCTTTGTGTCTCTGATAGAAAAGGGACATCAGCAATTTTGAGTACCTCATGTACCTCAACACCCTGGCTGGGAGGACCTACAATGACTACATGCAATACCCAGTATTCCCCTGGGTCCTTGCTGACTACACCTCTGAGGTAAGACATTATCGTGGACATGCCACAGGTGTCCTGAGGCTTTTATACGTGGATTACAGAGTGCTCTAATCAGTAGGCATGGTCTCTGCTGGGAGGTTCATGTTCTGGACCTGGGTACTTGGGCCTCAAGGCTGCTGGGTGCTCTTGACCCCATGGCAGCCTTTGGAGTTTGGCTATCTGGATTCCTGTCCCAGCTCTGCCCATGGGGTGATCAGCATGACTAGCACATGCCTGATGGGAATGTGTTCTTGGCTCACTCACTGATAAAGACAACTGCAACCCATCTTCTGAGATGCTGTCATGGGCCACTGGAGTTGCACTGCAGCCACAGTGAGATGGGCTGTAGAATCTGTTCCCAGAATTAACAGGTATAGAGAGAAGAGGAGAGAGAGAAAGAAAGAGTCAGAGACAGAGACAAAGATGAAAACCCATTTTCCTTGTAGCTTGGTCCCAGTAACTGGGCTCCACCTAACATATGGGCTGAGACACATAGCAACAGGGGAGGCTGATGGCAAGACAGCTCACTCATCTCTTTTGACCTCCATCCTTAGACCTCAGCAGACAGGGGGACGGGGATGAAGAAATATTACACATAAGTGATGTGTGTGTCTGCATAGTGACAACTAGGCCATAAGGCAGGGTCCTGATCTCCTGGGATCTGGTCAGTGGAGAATGTGTTGAGCCATTTATGAGGGACAGAAGTTCATTGGTTCAGACCAGCCTGGCCAGTCTTGCCTAGAGATGCTTAGATGGCAAAGCCCAGGATTTAGGATAGGGAGACTCACTATTTTGTGACTACCCATTTCCACTTAAGACACAGAACACAGCAAACTTTTCTCACCCAGCACATGGTCCATCTGAGGTCAATGCCTTTCAAATGTGAAACTTACAAATCCCACTGTTAACTCACACTTTGCAATGCGGTAGCTATTTTGTAAGTCCTTTCTGCTTAGCCCATACCTTGTATTTAAATTTTGGATTGCTTACTGCTGTTTAAACATTGGGAGATTTCTCTTAAACATTGGGAGATTTCTCCTAAAAATCTGGAATTCCAATATCTTTTGGAAAATCAGAAGATCTGGCAACTATGGAAGCATTCTGAACTGGCAAGATGAGCAGAAGCTGCAAGTATGTCTCTGTGAGTCCCTTCTATCACTTACTAGGACCTCTTTCCCTGGCCTGGCTTCTGCAGGCAATTGAGGTGGTAAACCCCTCTACCCCAGAAGAACTGTGGGAATTCCCTGCTAGTGAAAAGAAAGGTTTATAAAGAAACATCTCCTCCTGTAAAGAAATGCAAACCCCCAGAATACTTGCCCTCCACCAACACACAGAACATCTCTGCTAAAAGAAACCATCTCTGAGGACACCTGGCTCTGAAGCTCTTCCTGTCCCCACTGTGGTGTATTCCCAAGGTCAGAGGCAGGACCAGTATTACATTCCTTCACTGCCCAGAAGGGAGTGGGCCTCCAGAAAAATTAAGCTGTTCCTCTCATGTCTTCCCCCAAACAATTGACTTCCAGCTTCCTGTAAAATCAGTTTGATTCTAAGCAGGGACCCTGAACTGTTGGAGTAAATTACTTCATAAGGGCAAGAGCCAAATGCCTCATAGGCAACAGGGATTCTTTTAAAAGCCTCTTTTTGATAACCGGTGGTCATGTTCTGATTTGGGTCAACTTGGAACAGGTTCAGCATGAACTCAATCTTCCCCTCCTCTTATTTCCCATCTCTCCCCTATTAAGTCTTTGTGGATCACTGACTCTGGGGCCATAAAACTCTGGCTAGCCAGCTAATCACCAGAGGTGGGTCAGACCAAATGATAATAAACCAATAAAGGGAACCATAAAACTAAAGACCATGGCTCTTGGGGCACCAGAGGGCTGTGGGGAGTTAACACCAGATGCATATCTGCTTTCTAGACGTTGAACTTTACAAATCCCAAGACTTTCCGGGATCTTTCAAAGCCCATGGGGGCTCAGACCAAGGAAAGGAAGCTGAAATTTATCCAGAGGTTTAAAGAAGTTGAAAAAATTGAAGGTGGGTAGATTCCAGCTTGATTATTTTGTGTGCAATGCTGTTCATTTGAATGCTTTGAAATGGTAAACAATGATTTAGGTGGTCACCCAGTCTACAAATGATTGTACTTGAATAGTGGTTAGCATCCTGGCTACATGGAAAAATCACCTGGAAGAACTTTTTAAAAATACCAAAGTCCAGATCTCACCTCTAGAAATTCTAATTTAAATCAGCCTGTGGCATGGCCCAACCTGGGTGATTCTAATGTCCATCTATGATGGAAAAGAATTATGCTAAGAGTTACTGACTCCATATTTAAAAGTAGGCAAAGGCCAAGGGAACTCAGTACTAGCTATATACCAGGTGCAGGCCAGTCTACATTCACATAGACAATGGTCCATTCCAAAGGGAAGGAAATTGAAATTCAGACAGTTTAAAGAACTTGTTCAAGATCATAGCCTCTAAATGGCACAGCTTAGACTTGACTGGCTCAAGAACCCAGTTTCAAAACTCTGTCCATCTGTACCTCACCTTCACAATACTCACCACATTCATGTGTTATCTGTTCTCTTATTGCCTGAATATTTTTCTTAGATCTACTCACTTCCTAAACTTTAATGAGTGTATTTTTAAGGTACTGTTCTCAATCACAGAGTAGCCTGCATGTCTGCTGTCTCCAGGTGGGGCCGAAGCCCTCAGGCATGTACTTTCATTGCAGGAGACATGACTGTCCAGTGCCACTACTACACTCACTACTCCTCAGCCATCATTGTTGCCTCCTACCTGGTCCGGATGCCACCCTTCACCCAGGCCTTCTGCTCTTTGCAGGTGAGCTGTCACACACTTTTCCTGTACACATATGTGTGCATGCACACATACAGCTGTACACAGACTATGACTTGGGCTTCTATAAAGATAGACCCCTCTGCTAAAAACTTTGTCCTTAACTGGTGATTCTCACTTGATGTTGGCTCCTAGATTCTGGTTTAACCACCCTTTTCTTCACCACTTCTGCCCAGCAGAATCTTGCATAAAGACTCTAAATAACAAAGAATAAGAGATGTGAAAAAAAATGCTAGGCATAAATAAGATGTAGTGGAAAAGGAGATCAGGAATTGTGTAGACGAGAAAAGCAAGCAGTGAAAGATTAGAAAAACAAACACAGGAACAATGCATGTGACTCCAAACACCAGAATGCATAAATCTGTGCTAAGTACAAGCTGAAAGTCTCCAAAGGACAAACAAAATGGTTGGCAACAGAAACAAACAGCCAACCCAGGGAATGAAACTACTCAGCTTACCAACTGGTAAACTAACAAACCATTGTGCCAGCTTAGGGTTGCCTGGTTTCACAAATAAAAATACAGGCTGCCTAGTTAAATTTGAATTCCAGATGAACAGGTATTTTCAGATAAACGACGACTGATGCTAAATGATTATCTGTTGTTTATCTGAAATTTACATTTATCTGGGCCTCTTGTATTTTACCTGGCAATCTTAAAGGAGCTAGAAGTCTGAATACCAAATGGGTGGTGCCCAAGGTATGTGGAGTTCTGAAGGCCGAGTTCCTCATGGGCATCATTGAAAGGGTGCTGAAAAGCTCCTTGTTTCTCTTTCCCCTGTACCCTATCAATGGGATCCTGCATCCCAGAGGCACAGTTTAGAATGTGAAAAGCCATCAGGTAACCTAGCTGCAGCCAGCTGACTCAGCTGATTACAAAGTAGGTACACACAGGACTGAGTTTGTGGCTGACCTGATTCAGATCTTGCAGTGGTCCTGTGGAGAATAAGACCTGAGCCACATGGACAGAGGTCCTCTGAACACATGGACTATCTGCAATACCTGAGTCTCATCCTGGAGAAGTACATGTGTCCAAGAAACTGTGTGTTTTGGTGTGACCTCACCAGCAAGATCACTCCTATTGTCCCTCAGGACATTGCCCCTGAGAGAACAAGGGCCACTCTGGGTCAGCACTGAAGCTAACTCCTGAGCCTTCTGGGTCAGGAGTGGGAAGGCAAAGTCAAGGCACCTTTCCCAGTAAGGAGCAAACCCTCTTCTGTCTTCTGTTTCTTGGCACAGGCTCCTCTCTCCTTCACGGTGTGGTTTGTCTAGACATTGTATAACCCCCTCTCCCTGGAAATTCACTCAGAAATAATAAATGTGTGTCCCCTGAGCCTTTCTCAGGCAACAAGCATTTTAAGTAAGTTTGGTTTGGAGAATGAATGGCCCCAGAGCTGCCTCCCGTGCCAGGAATCCTATCCAGATGTTGCTCATTAATCCACAAGAAATGATGATCACTGTTGCTGATGATGGTGATGGATTCCGTTACTGCTTTTCATCCAGGGAGTTTAAATGTTTACATGTTCAGGGTGCTCTCAAGGCTTTCCCATGTTCCCTTGGCTGAGTGCATTAAAGCCAGAAGCCCAGCTCTACCTGTTGCCGAGGGTCTTTTCACACTGGGAGGAGATGGAGTGAAACAGAGACAGCTTCCACCATGAGATTTACATCCCACCTCTGCCACTTAATATATACAAAATATTCTGCAAGTTACATTACTCCTGGAAATGAGGGTTAACTATGCTCATCTCACCAGGCTGTTAAGAAGATTAAATGAGAAAATGTAGGGAAAGCCCCTGCCTGGAGTGATCAATCACTGTTTGTTCCATTCTTCTCTTTGCAATGGGGCAGATCTAATCCAAGCAGCTCTGAACTTGTTCAAGCTGGTCTCTGGTTTAAGCTAATTTAAGGCAGTCTGGACTACATTAAAGTATTCCAGCACAGCACGAGCCAGACTAAACAGGTGTACTATGAACCCATGCAGATATTTGGATAATGGCCACTCTGAAACTAATCACTAGTTTGAGCTTATTTTAGCCAGTTTGGTCCAATCAGGCCAAACTAGTTTGAGATGGTCTCACTGAGTGTGAGATGGTCAGAGCCAACTTTACCTGCTTTACCTGCTTTACCTGCTTTTAGATGGTACTTGGGAGTACCTTGGACCCCCATGTTGAAGTCTCTGATGTGACTCCTTGTGTTTTTGGCTCAGGTCTGGTTTGGCAGATTGGCCCATTCAAGTTGGAATCATCTGGGCTCTCCAGGTGTGCCCCTGGTTCTGTCTTACGTTCTGACCTTTAAACAACTCCTCTAGCGGGTCACAGCAGGTCCAAGCCCTCTGAAACCAGTTGAAGAATCAGCCATCTTCTGCTTTTTCCATAGAACAAAAGATGAGTTTTAGATCTTCTCACAGGAGTGGGTACAAAGGCCACATCTATAGAGGGAATGTGCCAGACTCCCCTTTGGGAGTCCTATGCCTCACCAAACCTCTTTAGGAATATTCTGGGGTCTTCTGTCCATCTCACCTACTTCCTAAGGAGCAGGACTGTTTCTTCTCACAAAACCTTTGTTTTGCCCCCTGTGGTTCCAAGAAAGGAGCCTCCCTAGTCTCAGCAGCTTGAGGCACTAACTAACTTCCAACTTCCATTTGGACCATGGACAGGTTTTTTATTCTTATAAAAAGAATGGGGAAGCTGCAGAACACATGCAGTGAGGCTTTCCACATTTGCTAGACACCAGAGCCAGTGCATATGAGTTATCAGCACCAGCAAGTGCACATTTTTTAAATTCTGCACTGAGCAAACTGTGCCTCTTACCCACTAGTGTGAATGAGCCAGAGTGTAGGGGGTGACCATTTGTACTCCAGGCTGAAACTCAGGTCAGGGCATTACAGCTTCAGCTCTGCTTTCTGACATTGAGCAGAAATGTCTTTCTTTGGGACTCAATTTCCTTATTGGTGAAATAAAGGCAGTGGGTTAAACGCTGCCTCCAAAGATCTTTACATAACAGCACCAGCCTGGAACACTCACTAAGCACTTACTGTATCCCTAGATGTTATCAAGTTCCTTGCATGTATTATTATTTTTTTTAACTTTGGTATTATGGTAGACTATATATAGTTACCCTTTAACCATTTCGAGTATAGAGTTCACTGATATTAAGTACATCACAGTGTTATGCAACCATTGTCACCATCCATCTCCAAAACTATTTTAGTCTTTTTGAACTCAAGCTGTACCAACTAAACACTAACTCTCCTATCATCCATGTCCCCAGCCCCCGGCAAACACTACCTACCTTCTGTCTCTATGAATTTGGTTACTGTAAGTCTCATGTAAATGGGATCATAGAGCATGTGTCCTTTTGTGACTTGTCATACTTAGCACAATGTCCTCAAGGTTCATCCATGTTGTAACCTATGTCAGAATTTCCTGAGACAGAAGAATATTCCATTGTGAGTGTCCACCTCATTCCATTACCTGCTCACCTGCCCACAGTCAGGTTGCACCTACCTGTTGACTGTTGTGAAGAATGCTACAGTGGACTTCTGTGCCTTCCATGTGCCATCATCTCAGGGGGCCCATTTGCTGCAAGAGTGTTCTGTAATTAATCTTGGTCTCCCAAGTACAAAAGGTTATGTGACTGACCAGAGGTCCCTCAGGGAATGACGAAGGGTTCTGGCCCTGGGGACACTGAACCTAAAGCAGTCATTATGAATAAAGTAAGGAGGTTGCCCAGAGGAGACAGTGGGGGGAGGGACATACACCATTTTCAAGATCATATTTTAAAATGGAGTCCCTCCTTTGTGTGATGTGACACACAGGCACACATGAATGCAGCGTGACGTGGGCAGTCAGATAGTGCTGCGGCAGGCATGCACTGTGCTAGCTGGTGACATGTAGCATGGTGGTTCTACATGGAGTGCCTTTTCTGTCATGAGCTATGTGCTCGTGTGACATGCCTACTGTGGCTTGTTGGGCTGCTGACAGGCAGGCACAGAACTCTTTGGGCACTGGTTGGCTCATTGTGTGCTGTGCAGATTGCTGTGGACAGCCCTGGGACACACAGGGTCAGAATTGCAATGTGAGACATTTTGAATTTGGTGGAGGGGTGCTCCATTCCTCTCATGTTTAAATGTCATTAAGTTTGGGATGTTCTCAGAAGTGGGGCATAACCTCTATTATTGCTATTTGTTTTTCTGCCCCTGACCTGTTATTATAATGGCAGAGTCTTACAGTCCAGAAAATATGGTACAATCTTCCCTCAGTATCCATGAGGGACTGGATTTAGGACTCCCCACAGACCCCCACACACACAGAGACCCCAAAGCCATGGATACTCAAGTGCCTTATATAAAATGGCATGGTGTTTGCATAGAACCTGCACTTTAAACCATATTTATGCTATTTTAATACCTAATACAAAGTAATACTGCATAAATAAGTATTGTACGTATGTTCAGAGAATAATGACAAGAAAAAAGTCTGCATTTGTTCAGGCAGGACAAATGTAATTTTCTTCTCAAATATTTTCGATCTGCAGTTGGTTGAGTTTACAAATGTGGATCTTTTGAATATGGAGGGCCAACTTATATGTGTGTGCTGTGTGATCTGAGCAGATGGCACTTGGAGGCAGAGACCAGACACGTGTCAGCCATGAGTTCCATTATCCCTCCTCCCCAGGAAGTATGAGCTGCTCCTGTCTGCTGGAGTTGGGGACTGGTCCCCCTTACAACAGTCCCAGTGGGCTGTAAGTTCTCATGCTTCTGGCCTGCTTAAAGCCAGTCTGTAAGCCTCAACAAAGTTGAGTCTTGGTGAGGCCACCCCCTTCTCCATCCCAGCCATTTCTGCCCCAGCAAAAGTGCCACTTGCCCTCAGGCCTGAGATGAGACCCAGCATGGGTGGGGCCAGTAAGGCAGCCTGCGAAGCTGCTGGCGGCTGCTGCATTTAATAAGAAACAAAAATAAAGTGCTGTGCTAATTAAGCCACAGCCTGTGTGCAGTCAGCTGTTACCAGCAGTGGGGAAGGGTTTTCAGAGCCACCCAAGGAGAGATGGCTGGGTTTTGTGTTCAGCAGATGCTAACTGCAGAGAGAACCAGGAACCCTGGGATAGACTTGGCTCATCCTGGCTGCTTTACCTATATGGACCCTTCCTGGCATCTTCATGTGCTTCCTGCAGCCCAGCTCCTGCCTTGGAGGCTAGTGGCTGTCCCCTGGTATCAAGTGCTTTGCACAGGGCTGGGATGGTGCTGAGCCCAGAAGCCTGTAGTCACATTCTAAAGACAGCACCAAGATATGAGGTCCATAAGGGCCTAAAACTGTGACTAGACAAAAATCCTTCAGGTGTTCCAACATGGTATGATGAAGATCATAATAAAGACTATTAGAAAAGGTACATGTGATTGAGTCTGATGGTCCTGGGACAAACTCCTGGCTCTAGAACTTTCTCATTGGTAGTGTGTGTAACTAAGCTGCAGTTTCCTAATCCTGATGGAGGAGGTTGTGAGGATGAGTTAGGATTCTTCCATGCATGTCTGCTCTCCTCCTCATAGCAGGTCACCTCAGCATCCCACCAGCCACATCCTATAGCAAGGAGAACAGGTGGTTAGTCTGGCATCAGCCCACCCTCATTTGAGAGCAGGAATGACTGGTGCCTGGACTTCCTAAATGCCTGGTGGGACGCATGGTGGTTAGCTTTTCAGTGCATGTTAGGCCTGGCGTGTTTCTGTAGAAGCCCTTGGAGTGTTGCATCCAGCTGTGTCTCACCTTCCCACATTCAACCCTTTTCCTGGTGCCGTTCTTGCCTTGGAACTGCTCTGATAATGCTCTTTCTGCTTCCCACTCTATCCTAATGCTGGTTAGCCTTCCTTCCCCAGCCTCCTGCCCATGTCCTAAGCATGGAGGGTCCTGCCCTTCCTCCCTGCCCCCATATCCCACCTCCCACTTTCAATAATTTATATCCCTTGCTCTTTTTCTTTTTTGTGAGCCCCCAGTTGTCTTCCCCAGGGGCCCTGAGATTGGGGTCCAAGCTCTGTTTCCCAGTCCCTAGTCTGTGCAGGAAAAGGGATACAAGACTTGATTCATTTGGCACCACTTTCTGTGTGCCTAGGGTACCACATGAGGCACCATCACACACACGGACACACACACTCACACACGCACATACACATTGTTGTTTTCGCAGACACAACAATCACCCAAGGTTTGCAGAGGAGGGAGGAAGTGGTTAAAGAGTTTAAGGAACTCACTCATGTTCATTCTACAAGTAAGTGGATCCTGAAATTCCCACCAAGTCAGCCTAATTCCAGAGCCAAAGTGTTCTCATCCATGACACACTGCCTTTTTGGTAGACAGACTGTAGACAGGATCTTGTAAGTGAATTGTTTTCACAGGATACTTTTAAACTATTAGAAGAATATCTACAGTGCAAATAGGTTGTCAGTCTGCTTGTAGAATCAGTCTATTATCTAATTATGAGAGTGTCAATTTGGTTCAGTCCTGCCTGGAAGGACTATTTGACTTTCTAACCAATATTCTAAAAATATCTGTGTACTTGGGTGCCCTTGAGCACACTCAGTGTCTGAATTTCCTAGGAATGTGGGTCAAGAATTGGATGTGTTTTCCTGAGTCCTTCCCTACTCACGCTGGAGAGGGGTTTAAGAATGCAGTGATGGAGGTGCTTTTCCAAGGGCATGGTGCACAAAGACTGTGTATGCACACACAAAAGGAGCAGTCCTTCCCAGGGTGTATGCAGATATAATAAATGTAGCATAATTATCACCTTTCCCTGATTTCAGCTTATGTCAATGTCCAGCAGTTGACCTTGTCAGCCTCTTCTCTCCCCACTACACTGCTCTGAATGTTGTTTCATTTCTTAGCAAGACTAAGCACTCTTAACATATTTTAGCTGAGGAAAGATGCCTCAGATTATATTATTTCTGAGCCCTATAATATTGAAAATATGCTTCTGGTGTCTTTACATATGAGTGATGTCCTAAATGGGCAAAAAGCCACAGACCATAACTTTTTGCCTCAGAGCTCGCTGGCCCTGGCTTGGTCCTGGCTTGGCTCCATTGTCTTCTGGCTTGAATGTCACAAGGGAGAATCTTCTGCCAATAAGAAGTTGTTCCATTTTGACAACCATGACCTTGCTATTATTTTTAACCATCCATTTGAATACATGTAGTATTCATTATTCTTTTTTTATTATTGTTGTGCTGGGAGTATGTTGTGACATTTGCAAAATTTCTTACAATATACCAAATATGTCAGTTGAATTCACCCATATTCATTAGTCTTGATACTGAAGAATATCTGCATCATCAAAATAGGAGTAGATCTTGATTCAGGAATTCTCTGATCACTTTGTTTCCTTCTAATCTCCAGGCTTAATTGTGTTGCTGTTTTATTTCATTTGGATTTGGGCTTTCTTATGTAGACATGCTGTCATCCTGAATTGTGAACCTCTGTGTGTCTCTCCTCCTTGCCCTTTCTTCCTTTTTTTCTTCCCTACCTTTCCTCCGTCAAGTCCTCACTGCTAGCAGTCACCAGTTTATGTCAACCCACAGACTTACAATACAAGTAACAAAGCGACTCCGCTTTTTCTTCTAGGGAATTTGGTGTTTTCTTTTGTATTGCAGATGTGAGAAAACCCATTAATTTTGAAACAAATATATGCAAATACATTTATTAATATAGGAAATAGGAAAATCAGTTATTGCTTCCTTTATAAATAATACAGGCTTAAGTTTTAAAGATATTACTTTTGCTAAAATACATTAGACAGCTGTGAAAAAAATAACATTTTTCTTTGTGGTAATATCTTTAACCAGATTTGTAGCACTAACAATATTTCATATGTATATATTATTTTTATTTAATACAGGTAATCTTTTTATTACCAAATCATATTGTTTCTCAGGAGATTACCATCAGTGCTCATAAAAGCTGCAAAAGGAAAAATGGGATGGGGAGAAGCCATCAATTTCCTATGGATGGAAGGCTCAGGCTGCAGATCAAATACACAAATCTCTTAATACATTTCAATGAGTGACTCATTAGGTGCAGATTTATTTAGATTCCTCCCATTTTATTTTCATTTCCATTCAAATTTGATGGTGGACATCATCCCCTAATGTGGAAGAGCCACATCTCTAAGCTATCCATGTACTGCCCCATGAGCAGCTGGCTATCTTGGTATCCCTATCCCTGAGCACAGAATGGCCCATAGATCACACTGGACCTACTAGACTGGCACAGGAAATCGACCAACCTGTCCATACTCACCAAGATACCCAGATATAGCCCTCCCCAGGTGTGTGGCAAGTTCTCCCATCTTGGAAAGAGCTAAGACCCCCCTGCTGACCTTGGTCCATACATAGTGGAATGAGTTTGTCCGAAGGCCCAGGGATTTCTCTAGGCAACTGGAGCAGGCAAAGCATGCCCTTGAAGTTGCATCTGTGAGTTTGGCTGCAACTGTTCCATTTCCCAAGGCTGTCATTTTGTCATTTTATCAGCCTTGGGAAATTCAGTACACTCAAAGAAGATTCAGTTTTCTGCCTGCAAAATGGAAATAGAAATTCCTTCCTAGTGCTGTGAGAGCTATAAGAAATCAGCTATGTGTGTATTAAGATAGCCCATGAGAAGGTTCTTCCTGCTCTTAGTTTTTGTCCGTAGCTGAAGCTGCCCAATGCTGCCTTAAGTAAATGCTAATGGGAATCCTCACCCTCTGAAAAGTGAAGGCTGAAGAGTGTGTTCTACCTTTTGTTCTCATAGCAGATGTGTGCTCTGCAGAAGTTGGCAGAAGGAAGACAAGTTCTTGTTAAACAAAGACCCTGCCTTGGTGGATACAAGTGAATGACAGAATTCCAGGGAGGTGAATGGTCCTTGGATATCTTTAAACTTGAGTAGACCCAAGGCCCAGTTTCAGAAACTCTTTTCTGAAGGCCCTCTCCTCTAACATCTTCATTCCTCCTATCAGGGACTGGTCTAAGGGCCTCTCTGCCTCCCCTTAACCCCCCAAGACCCTCAGATGAATAATGGTAGTCAATTTAACAATTGAAATGAAGCACTCTGACAACTGAAATGAAAGAACCAGGGCATCCAAGGAAAGAACATGCCTTAAGTCTTATGAGGTCCAACCCTAAATGCCCAGCTTGGGCTGTGGCAGGTCACCTGCATCCATGTGCCTTGGAACCCAGGCTGAACTTAGCAGGTGCCATAGACAGCCTGTCCTTCTTGTGCTGTCTCCTGCCCCTCAAATGGTCGTGTTCTTTCAACTCTGTTCTCTCTTGTCAAGACTGAGGTCGTTTGGCCAGACACCCTTCCTGCCTACCTCTTTCCCACACCAAATGCCTTATAGGAGGTAGTGGATGTCACCAGGGCCCTCACCTATCGAGCTCTTCTCCCACTTCTGCTCCTGCAAGAGGCCTCATACTCTGCTCAGAACATGCTCTGGCTTCCTCATTGCTGCTAGACTGGACTCTCCTGGAAACTTCAATAATGACTGACCCATCTCTTTAGCCTCTAGTTGGCTCTTTATTTCCCACCTTGTACACTTGACTGAGCCTCTCAAGAGTCAGGTCTTAGTCATTCTTGTCCTTGCTGCCTTGTGTTAGTGCCTGATTCAGAGTGGCCCTCAACAACCATGGGGAACGATCAGATCAATGACCAAGTCACCTAGTCTTTGATCTGCACTCCATTTTCACGATGGGGAAAAGGGACCCTTGAATGACATAGACTGTGCATCCTCCCTCAAAGGTGTAAGATTCCAGAGAGCAATTGAGAGAACGCATGTGTGAAGAAACCATGGCACACATGCCTGGGCTGGGTAGGGAGAGTGGATGAAAGTCTCAATGGCAGAGCCCATGTTTCCAAGGCTGAATGGATAGAGGGAGAGAGGTCTACCTACTGCTTGACCAGCTATGGACCAAGTGTCTGCAGTTGATCATGTTGGCTTCTCTTCTCACAGGGCGGAAGCTTCGATGTGGCAGACAGAATGTTCCACAGTGTGAAGAACACGTGGGAGTCTGCATCCAAAGAGAACATGAGTGACGTCAGAGAGTTAACCCCAGAGTTCTTCTACCTGCCTGAGTTCCTAACCAACTGCAATGCTGTGGAGTTTGGTGAGTGAAGACTTGGGAAAGGCCAGGTGGGCTGGAGTGGGGAGACAGGGAGCCCAGGCTCTCACCTATACCTCTGCAGCAAGAACTGACTTATCAGTATCTCTGCTGGGCAAATCAAGGAGCAGGCCCCTCACCAGGACCAGTGTAGTAGGTGTGAGACCTCTGCTGGGTGACAGTATCTGAGTGTAATGACAGTCATTGAGGACAGGAGAGCACTGAGTCCCCACCCTAGCTATGACCTTTCCTCCCAGAGTCCCAGGCCTCAGTTTGCAGTGATGTGGCAGTCAGGGAACAGAACACCTTGGTAGTAGCCCAGGTCTAGCAGTGTCCTGCTTCATCATCACCTTGAGCAAGTGCAGGCTCTTCACCAGCCCCATTTGCACCATGTCCTACCACAGCCAGACTAACGGGTGGTGATCCCTTTGTTCCTGCAGCCTTGGATGAACCAGGCCATCTTCCTGCTTTAGAGCAGGGGCAAAAAAGTCAGGCAGTCCTGGGGATGGGCCCTCGGGTGACCACATGTAGCTCAGCAGCCTCCACTGCAAACGTGTACCATGGTAAGTTGGGACAATTTGCTGAGAGGATGTGTAGTCAGAGCTGGGGCAGGGCAGGGGCAAGGGGAGGGAAGCTTCGGGTGCTGCAGAGAGCACTCCAGCGCTGGTCCCATTGCCCCCTTCAGACTTAGACCTCCCTTTCCCTGGGGCTCCCCTTCTTCTGCAGGGCTCCCCTTCTCACTGCAAACAGCACATACAGGCATGCACCTTGAGCCAGGCCAGGGGTGGCCACTGGGGGCACAGGTGAGAAAACCTCGTACAGTGGTTTTTCAGCCCTGGACATGCAGCTGAGATACCCATGGAGTTTTTATGACCTACCTCTACCCAGCCATGGCCAGCAAGTCTGACCCATGGGATGTGGTGGGCTTGGCAGTGTTTGGATCCTCAAGTGCCCATTGTCAGGCAGCAGGGGACAGAAGTGGACAAATCCAAACAGCAGTTCCCAGAGCATGTGGTAAAGCTCAGGGATGGTGGAAGTTGAGAGGAGGGCTGCTAGGCAGCCAGAGGGGTAGAGCACCGTGCAGCTGGGCTCTTTGAGGAAGGCATGCAGGCTTAACTACAGAAATGACAGAAGCTTCTTTATTGGACAGAGGCCAAGAAAGCAGGTGTTCTCAGAGGAAGTGGGGTGATGGGAAGATGGGGTATACAGGCACCTTTTTTAGGCCCTGGGGATTTAGTTGGGTCTCTGGGATGGGTTTTCCTGATAATCTTTACATTCTGAGAGGGGAGAAGAGAAGGGGATACCAAATATAGACAAAGAAGTGAACTCTGGCAGGTGCTGAGAAATCCTGTGAGGAAAGCAAGTAGGAGGATGGCTTGAGAGTGACTCAGAGGGATCTGTGTTATTCTGGTGCTCAGGAAGGACCTGTCTGGGGAGGGGTCAGGTGAGCTAAGACTGAGTGCTCAGATGACCAAGCCAGTCACAGCTCTGCAGGCCCAAGAGAGCAGGGGAAGTTTATGTTCAACTTGTACCATCAAGGCTCTGGAGGGTTCGAGCAAGACCATCTATTGGGCATCAGTCACAGGCCTGGAACTACTGAAAGCATGTTGTGTGTATTTTCTCTTGTCATCCTATATTAATCCTGTGAGGTGCCTCCTGCCATTATCCCTAGTTTTACAGGTGTGAAAATTGAATCCCAAAGGGGTCAAGCAACTTGTTCAAGAATTTGCAGCTAATGGGGAGGAGAGAGACTTGGCTGGAAGCCAAGTTCCTCTTCTTACCATCTGGGGAATCTCCATGTAAAAACCCTGCTGTCCTCTCTTTAAAAACACGGAGAAGCCTGGTCCCGGTAGTTCATACCTGTAATCCTAGCTCAAGAGGCAGAGATCAGGAGGATTGCAATTCAAAGCCAGCCCAGTTCAGGTTCATGAGACCCTGTCTTGAAAAATACCATCACAAAAAAAGGGCTGGTGGAGTGGCTCAAGGTGTAGGTCCTGAGTTCAAACCCCAGTACCACCAAAAAAAAAAAAAAAAAGGAAAAGAAAAAATGGAGAGGAAGTGCATAAGTGATAGAGTTGGAGTGAAGCAGTAAGATGATGTGTGCCAAGAACCTCCTGTGGAGCTGGCATAGGTTGGGTGCTCAGTGTGTGCCAGCATGCATTGTTAATAGCACCAGGCTGAAAAGGTATAGTATAGTGAGGAGGAAGATGTACCAACATTGGTGACACTAAGATTGTTTTTATGACTTGGAAGTCGAACTCTAGTGCTGCATGAAATAAGAAGGACCTTGTGGAGGCAGCAAAGGAACTTTCAGATTTAGGGAGCAGTATGGCCTGTGTAGGATGCAGCTGGAACTCGATCTACACAGAACTGGCACTCCCAACAGCACAGTTCTTATGTGCTCAGTGCCTAGCCCAGTGTGGTCCCCATTTACCACAATCCCTACTGTTTGACTTCCCACTCAGGCTGCATGCAGGACGGGACAGCTCTGGGAGATGTGCAACTCCCTCCCTGGGCAGATGGGGACCCTCGGAAATTCATCAGCCTGCATAGACAGGTGAGTCACTCCAGAGTCTGTATTCCAATGTGCACTTCTGTGTCCCCTTGGTCTCCATGGAGGCTTTCTGTCCCAGTGGAGGGGACAATCCCTGAGGCTTTGATGTCTGAAGAGATGAGAGAAGGGGCAGGTCTCGCCCTGGGTTGGCAGGAGAAGGCTTGGGTTCTGGGGTGTTTCAAGAGGTTTGTCAGGCTTTGCCCTTGTGCCTTGGGCACCATGGCAGGAAGGAGTCTGAGTCTGCTTGGATTCCCTGGAGGGCTCAGTGTCCTTAGCCTGCTCTATGGCAGGGCAACTCTCTGGGTCATGTTCCTAGTACAGCTCAGAGAGAGAGGGTTTCTGGGCAAAGGAGTTTCCAGGACTGGGGAGGCCTGGGCCTGTCATCCAGGAGCCAGAGGTCATCTGGGGACATTTCTTCTGGATCAAACACCTGGGTAAGAATAGGAAGATGAAGCATGCTTAGCATCATTAGCCCGTGGGACAACATAAACTAAGACCACATGCGGTGTAGCCACACACCCACAGAATGCCTTGAATTTAAAGCGCTGATGAAATCAAGAGTTGGCGAGGAAGCAGAGCCATGGGGATGCAGCATACCCCGCTGGAGAGGATAGCCGAATGACACACCACTCTGATGAAGTGGAAGGTGCATTTGCCATATCACCTGGCAATGCCACCTGCAGTTGTTTACCCAAGAGAAGTGAAAAATGGCCACACAAAAACTTGTGTATCAACATTCACTAGTTTCCTTCAAACTAGTCAAACCTGAAAATAGCCCAACTGGCGAGTGGATAAACATCTAATGCAGCCACACAATGGAATCCTACTCAGCAATGAAAAGGTCACTGGCAAATGCTTGAGGACAGGCATGCACACAGGGTACTCTAGGCCTGGCTGACTTTCTGCAATCACAACTCATGTGCCATGGCTCAGATAGAAGACTGAGTCTTCAGAGCCACATTGGCCACAGACCTCAGAGAAGCTATCCTGGAACAGGCACTCGGACTTCTCCAGGCCCATGCCGAGGGTTGCATGTCTTCCCAGAGGACCAGAGGAAGCCCCCTCAGCCCTCTTGCTCACATCTCCTCTTGCTTGGGTGGCAACTGATAAGAAATATGGCCAACTGGGGTGTCCTGACCTGAGCCAGCGCCATCATCTGGGCTGCAGTAGGAAGTATCTACCTGCTCCATGCTGAGCTCCTTCTGCTTCCTGTTAGATGTCACCTTTAGAGAGAGGCAAATGTTAATGGTTTCCAGTGGGAACTGTGTTCCCAGCAGAGTGAGATTTAGTTCCCACTCATGGGCTGCAAGCTCAGAGGCAGGCTCTGAGTCTGAAACATCTATCCTCCCACCTGGGGACAGTGAGACTACACTGGGACAGAATGTTCCTCCGGGCATCACACACTTGCCCCTTGAGTGCATGGATAAGATGCTTTCAGCCATCTGTTTGCCCTGGGCTGGACACAGGTGCCCCAGTAAAGGAAGCTCCCATTCCTGGATGCTGAGCTGCACCACAAAGCAGACTCTATCATTTCCCTGCCAGCAATGGTTTAGGGAGATCCCCACACCCAGATGTCAGAAATTCTTAGTGCTTGTGTGCAGTGAGATCGGCTCAGTGAGGCTGCATGTCCCTTAGAGGAGGCAGGGTTGAAGCATGAAAGTTACAAGTTGGGATAGTAGGTTCAAAAACCATGAACAAGCCTGTTCAAGAAGTGAGGAATTCATCCTTCTAGCCCAAGAGACAACACAGGAAACCCAAGTCACTGTTTGGCAGCTAGAAAGTGCTTGTTGTAGTTACTTGACCAGATGAAGCTCACTATGCACTGGATACAGACACATTAATCCTCACATTAACCTTGAAGAAAGTATAATTACTTGCCCATTTTACAGATGAAGAAATTGAGGACCAGAGATGTTAACTGTGTAAATGGAAATGCTTGGCTCCAATCCACTGCAGAGCATGCTCTCTGAGTCACTACACTTGGTCTCAACCTCCTGACATGTCCTGATCAGAATTAGCTCTCTCTGTTTACCCTATTTCATATGACAGCTCTCAGCAGGACCCCAAGACATAGTCTGTCTGGTCACTTCATGTAAATGTCACTCCCAGAGCTGCACCATATAGATGTTCTGAATGGCATGGTTATTTTATGAAGTGAATGAGTACGGTCAGATTGGGTTTTCCATTAGTGGGAGGTGAGAATCAGGTGACCCTTGGGTGGCTGGCTCATTTACCTGCTTCCTACTCATCAAACCTGGGGAACCATTGGCCCTCTCTCCTGTACAGCCAGCTACTGAAGCAATAGCATCTTCTGATCTATGCAGAGGGTGCACAAATCCATCAGAGTCCTGGGTTTTCACACTCTTTGGGTTTTGATTCCAGGCTCTGGAAAGTGACTTTGTCAGTGCCAACCTCCACCATTGGATAGACCTCATTTTTGGGTACAAGCAGCATGGGCCAGCCGCGGTGGAGGCAGTTAATACCTTCCACCCCTACTTTTATGGTGACAGAATGGACTTCAGCAGCATAAGTGACCCCCTGATCAAGAGCACCATCCTGGGGTTTGTCAGCAACTTTGGACAGGTACCCAAACAGGTATGAAAGACCACATCATCATCTTTCTTTCTCAAAAGAGTGCAGATTGTGAGTTTGGGAGCAAGGGTGAGGATGACCATTCCTGGTGGATGTGGAGATCTGGAAGGGCAAAACAGTCCCCAGTCATCTTCCTGTGCCTTCAATGCAGGGCTCAACCTTCAGTTATTTCCTGATGTTAATGAAGATGATGAGATCATTAGTGATAATGGTAAAGACTGTGTTCTTCTGTGACATCTGAGAGACACTGTGATAAATTTACCATTTTCAATTCTTCATATAAGTATCTATTCTTTAGGGTTATTATTTCCAATGTTGAAAGCACCTGACCTATGACTAGCATTCAACAAATGTTAGTTATTTGTGTGGTTATGTCCTGGATCCTCTCCTAAGCTCTGGGTATAGGGTAATGTTCTTTTGGGCTGAGTGCAGTGGTACATGCTTTGCGAAGGCAGCTACTTGAATACAGCTACTTGGTAGGCAGAAGTAAGAGGATCAAAGTATGAGGCCAGTCTGGGAAAAAAGCATGAGACCCTATTTGAGAAAAAAAAAAAAAAGTAAAAAGCAAACAAGAGCTGGGGAATGGTTCGGGTGACAGAGTGATTCCCAGCAAGTGCATGACCCTGAGTTCAAACCCCAATATTGACAAAAAAAGAGTATTCTTTTATGGATTTGGAGACTGAGGCCCAGAAAGGCTAAATAAATCACTTGTGTAGAATCGCAACAATAGCAAGCCATGGGGGTGGAACAGGTCAGGTCAACTGGGTAAGTAGGTAGATCAGTTGGGTAGGGAAAGCCAAAGCATGTGCCATATTGCCATTGGTGTGAGAGAATCTACCATCTGCTTGCCAGGCTGCCAGTGAAACTGCACGGGTTCCACCTGGCTTTGTATTTAGAAATATGAGTCGTGTACTCTTCATGTTGGTATTCTTACATAAGACTGTTCACAGCTTATCCAACTGATCCCAGCCCCATCAATCCCAAACTGGTTGAGTTATTCTCCTGAACACAGGTTTCTGTGTCAGAATCCCAGCCCTATAGACAGTCAGCAGCCATCCTGGGAGATGAAAGCTCAAATCCAGCCGATTAGGACTGTCCTAGACAATAGCAGTGTCCCGTGCCCCCAGCAGTGGGTGCAGAATTGATCACACCATTCTGGCTGGCCTGTGGAACATTAGGGGTTTGCTCAGCTCCAGGGTAAAGGGGAGTGAGGCAGCCATGAGGATGACTTGGAGATTTGATGGTGCGTCCGAAGTGGGTTTGCAGGAGGCCTTGCGGAATGGATTGGATTTCAGGACAGAAGCTTGGTAGCCTAATGGCTTTACTTCTTAAATTTAAAAAAATATGATAATATAAATAAAGCAATAAAATAGTTCAAAGTAGTTATTACCACTGTCCAACTGGGTCCAGTGTTATGTAATCACAACTCTTGTCTATCAGCATAAGTCTTTTCATATCCACGTGATCATGGGGCACACACAGCTGTAGATTCTGATTTTCCTTAATGGTGCTGGCTGAGTGTCCCTTAATGTTTGGGAACAGAAGTGTTTTCAATTTCAGAATGTTTGGAATTTGGAATATTTATATAGACTTTAGCATCACTAATCCAAAAACCTGAAATATGGGGGAAAGGAGAGGTTGGCTGGGGGTAACAATGATCAAAGTACATTATACACATAAAAATAGCATAATGAAGTCCACTAAAAACTATCAAAAAGGAGGGAGAGGAGGAAGGAGTGTTAAGAAAGAGTTATATAGGTAGAATGAATTTGACCAAACTATATCATATGCATGTATGGAAATACCACATACATGATACAATCTATGCTAATAAAAAGTTTTCTAAAACCTGAAACCTGATATTTGAAATGGTCCAAAATCCAAGACTTTTTGAGCATCATGTCAGACTTCAGAGTGTTTCAGATTCCAGTCTTCAAGAATAGGAATGCTCAACTTTTATATCAACCTGAGCTCTTAAAAATATTTCTAAGTACTTACCATAACGAGAATTTCTAAGCTGTTCCAGTCTACAGTCAAGATTAAAGTGCTTCTGGACTGCACCTATTCCAGCTTCTGGAGTATGCCTGCTGATGCTCTTGTGGGGAGCAGGCCCCAGAATGTGGATGAAGGAATCATTCTATGTGAGGAAGAACAAGCTCACTGAAAAATCATCATCCTGATTTCTATTTGATCACCAACACAGCTTCTGATCAAAGCATTTGATCAAAGGCTATAACTGAGCCAAGGCTGCTTTGAGACCTCCAGCCTGCCCAATGCACTTGACCTCTGTCCCTGCTCATGTGCCTAGCTGGGCCAAGCTCCAAGCATGGTACCTTCAGCATGGTGCCCAACAGATGTTTCCATCTGAGAGCTCAGGAGTATATGGATGGCTGGAGAAATCAGCCCCATAGGGGCCCAGCGGAGAGCCCAACCTGGCTGCAGCTACACCCTATGGTCCACCCTTAGAGACTGGGCTAGATGGCACAGCCTCACACTTAACGTGTCACTCAGCTATGCAAAATGTTTGGCACTGGGGACAGTTGATGACAGAGACTTGAGGAAAGTGAGAAGAAATGATTCTTGCTAACAGAATTTGCCTGTGATCTTCAGAATATTTAAAAAGATGTTAGTAAAGAATTCTGTGTTGGTGCTTGGAAGGATGGTCTGCCCTCTCTGAGTCCATTATCCTCATCTGCAACGTCTGAGACTTGGACCAGAGGATTTCGATTCAGCTCTGTTAAGAGGAAGCCCAGGCCTGTCAGTTCCCAGAGCAGGGGTGTGCATAAGATGGTTCTTCCCTGAGTGTCTGTCCCTTAACAACCTATGTGGTGTGTGTGTGCCTTTCCAGCTCTTTACCAAACCCCACCCAGCCAGGACCACGGCAGGGAAGCCTCTACCGGGAAAGGATGCCTCTACACCTGCGATCCTGCCCAGCCACCCACAGTCTTTCCTCCACAGCCTGCAGGCATTGAAACCCTCCCAGGTCACTGTCAAAGGTGATTACCTGGCCCTGCATTGTCCCATTTTTCTGGGGGTTTGTGTCCCTTCAGAGACTGGGTTCTTCTGGAGGTTCAGGGACAGAGACCTGGGCATAGAACTAAGGTATGGCTTGGAATGACTGTCTCTAAATATAGCAGGAATCTGCAGAGGCCTCTGCTCTAGAGGCATCCAGGACCACTAGGTCAGATCCTGACTTCTGAGAAGCCACATGTCTGCTTGCCCCACACATACACCTCTCTCCTGCCTTGCATATACATACACTTACACATTCTATGTACACACATAGACTTCTCTCTCTCTCTCTCTCTCTCTCTCTCACACACACACACACACACACACACACACACACAATCTATTCCACTCCAAAGGCTAGTAGAGAAACCCCAAGGTCCTGAGGCAGTTTGTAACCACTTTAGTCACTGTTGTCCCTAAGTATCCAGATGTTCATGAAGCCAGTAGCTAGGAGCATTTGCCCTGGGGCAGGGGACTGGGTATGAGTCCCAGCCCTACTACTTTCTAGCTGTGTGGGTTGTAGGGTTCAGGAAGAGGGTGGATCTCCCATTTCACCCTGAGGCAGCCACTACTAGGAGGAAGGAAAGGCTCCCCATGGCAGTGAGAGTGGCCTCCATGTCTTACACAAGCTGAGAAGGGATCATTGTCTCCACTCCATGGGAGAGAGCCCTGGGGCAGGATGGCTGGATTTGCCCAGAATGATCAGGCTTGGAATACAGGCTAGTGAGCAGCAAACCCTGAGTGCTGAGCTGTATTCCAGCTGCAGTCAGGTGTGGCTTCCAGACTGCAGCTGGTAAAGAGCAAGAGCCATGCTTCTTTCCCAGGGAAGCCTTCCACACAGCACAGGAAGGGAAGGTGCACAGCGTCCCCTGGAGGCCCTTGTGGCTTTGTGCTGTTTGCCAAAAGAGCCGAAGCTCCTTCCCCTGGTATCATTACTTCAGAGACACTGAGCCCCGAGTGACCACACTCGTAAGGTGTGTGTCAAGTTAAAGAAGGAAAAGAGGAGAGGAGACCTGGGCCATTGGCAGGGTTTAACAGGGCGTTGTCAAGCTCCTCCTAGCCTGGGCGTGAGCCTGGTAAAGTCCAGTTAGCCTACAGTGGCTTCTCTCTGGGTCCAATGAAAGTGGGTGGTCTTCTTCACTGTACATCACCATACTAACTGGGGGGTAGATATGTACCTTTTCTCTCTAGGATCAGAGTCCCCCAAAGGGGCCATCGGCCACATTGTCCCTACTGAGAAGACTATCCTGGCCGTGGAGAAGAACAAAGTTCTGCTGCCCCCTCTCTGGAACAAAACCTTCAGCTGGGGCTTTGATGACCTCAGCTGCTGCCTGGGGAGCTATGGCTCTGACAAGGTGAGGAGGACAGGGTTACCTCATGGTCTCAGATTTCCATGGTCCAGAGATCAGAGAACCCATACTCACTGCCCACAGCCATTTCCCCTGCAAGCCTGTGCCCCAGTCTAGGAGAAAGGGTCAAGGGACTCCCACAAAGGTCCTTTATGAGCCAGATTTGAAATCAATTTTCCAAGAAGAAGAGCTTGTAGGCTCGGAATGCGCAGTCACTTTCACTGTCACATGGCTGATCACATGGCCACACTGACACCATTCAGACACTCACTTAATCTGTGTGGCAAGTCTGGAGCTTCCGCAGCCCCAGGCATGGTTTAGACTGAGAGGATTCAGGCTGAGGATTCAGCAGCTTTCCAGGAGTAAGCCCTCTGTGTATTTGCCTGTTGTCTCTGCCTTTGCCCTAACCCTTCCCATTCTGCCTATCCATGCCTAAGCATTCCATGACTTCCCAACCTTTCACCCTACATTCTGCCCTCTCCAGCTTTGCAGCCATAAATTGTCCCCAAAGTGCCCCTCTCAAAAACTGTCTCTACATTTGTCCCATTCCTGAGCCAATCTTCCTGGTACTCCCGGTTTTTCACAGCATCCAAGCATCAGCATAGGTGCCTGCTGGCTTGCTCCCCACCCTCTGGAGTAGGAGCTCTTCCTTGGGGACAGGCTTGGATTGGCCTGGATTTGTTCATGAGGGATGACTCCTGAGCACACACTCACTGGAGTCCCTGTCATTTTGTCCTGACTTCCTGGCCTCTGCCAGCCAAGCACCAATGCTCATTCCTATCTCCCACAGATCCTGATGACATTTGAGAACCTGGCTGCCTGGGGCCGCTGCCTGTGTGCTGTGTGCCCATCGCCCACCATGGTTGTCACCTCTGGGGCCAGTGCTGTGGTATGTGTGTGGGAGCTCAGCGTGGTCAAAGGCCGCCCAAGAGGGCTGCACCTCCGGCAGGTATGTACCTCAGGCAGATGCTGTGCCTTGGGCAGTGACGGTACCTGAACACACACAAACTGGAACTCCTGCTTGATGAGGGCCCTGTCTCCCTGAGACACAGTGAGAAGTGCAGGGCAACTCCCAGCTCTCTGGTGCATGGTGTCAGTCCCTGCACTGAATGGGCACATGGTGGAGTCCCACTCCTCGTTGTGCAATTCCAGGTCACAGTGGCTGCTTTCACATACACCAGAGCCAGAGGAGCCAGTGTGAGCTCTAGCCATGGGTTGGCCTTTATGCCATACATTGTCACACAGATCACCTCACTTCACCTTCCAGCAGCCCTATAAAATAAGTACCTCTATCAGCCCTACTTTCTCAGTGAAAAACTAAGGTGCAAAGAAGTTAAGTGGCTTCTTCATGTTCCCAGACCCAGAAAATGAGACTGTTTTAGAAAGGAAGGAATTGTGGTGGATCACCATTAACAGGAGGCCAGAAGTGAACTCTTAGTCCTACCCGGTGGACCATCACCACTCCTAGTGCTGACCAAGTGGTACTTCTCTGTACTTAACACTCAAAATGCACCAGGGCCTCTCTCAGTGCTAACTTTAACCCTGAGAAGCAGGTACTGTTATTCCTGCTTTTAGATGAGAAGACTGAAGCTCAGAAAGGCTGAGTGTGCATTTGAGTCTGAGTTTGTCTATTTCTAACTCCCATGCTCTCTTCCTGTGTACTCTTGAACTTGCCCTGGATCATCACTAGGGTTACTTCCAACTCAAAATGCAAATCACCTTCACATCTGTTTTTCATTTAGCCACAGAGTCCTAAAGGAACAAGATTAACTGCACGAAATTTCCCCCTGACCCAGTTCCTGAACTGGGTTTCTCTGGGTGACTTTCAAGTCACTAGTGTTTCCCCAGAGCCTGCGCTTGTTCCTTGCTGCCACCACCAGGGCCTGAATAGTACAGGAGGGCACTCAACAAACAGGAGGTGAAGGAATGGATGGGTTGAGCAGGAAGTAGCCAATCTATTCACTAGGAGTTGCTGAGAGACTGCTGGGCAGGCAAGGCACAGGGGACATTTCCAGGACTTGCAGGAAGACCCCAAAGCAGCACAGCACTCTGGTCTAGTCCTATTTTCTTATTGTTCCTGGTTTCCTGGCTCCCTGCCACACCACCCACAGTGGTTTTCTTCCCAACCTAAGTGAAGATGGAAATGAAAAGCAGACAGACCCTCTCTCCTAGCATGAGCAATGCCCACTTATAACTCACTGGGGGCTTCAGGCAGTTCCAGCCTGGACCCTGGAGCTGAACTTGGGGTGCAGGAAAGTGACCCTTTTATTACTACTCTGAACTCCGTTTAGCAGTGAGGATTCATCTTAAAAGCACTAGTATTGACACCATAAAATGCAATTTATCATCTTCTTGTAACAAAATCAAAAGCAAAAAGTGTGGAGAATTCTGAATGCTCTTATTTCCAACCTGTAAAGGCTGACATGGTGTTGGGAATCCCCCAAACCACCAGCTTCTCAGCAAAAAGGGTCTGTCCCTGAACTGAAGACAGAGAAGTCATCATTAACTAGCTTCATAAATAGTTTTTAAAGTTTTTAAATTTTTTTAAAGATATTACAATGTTAAAGAGAATTTCAAAAACAAAGAGTTCTCTATAATCCCCATAAAAGTTTTCATTTTTGCACACTTCCATTCCAGATATACATATTTATCCCTTTTTGATCCTTGCCTGGATGTATTTATTCCATTTTCAGCCAGTCTGTCAAATTGTTTTCATTTTTCTACAGCCTCTGTAATTTACATTTCAATTGTTCTGAATTATTCTATTTCCATAAAATTATATTTTGATAGCTATGTTGATGCATCACAGTTTAATAAACCTTTTCTCCTAAAACTAGACAATTAAGTTATTTTCAAGTTTCAACTATTTTAAATGTGCTCCAGAAAGCATCTTATACAGATCTCTGTTTGCTTCTAATTGTTTCCTTATGATAAATTTTGAGGAGTAGAACTGCTGAGTTGTGACATAAGTTTTCCAAAATCATTCTATAGTTTTACAGTGCAACCAACAATTGACTGAATACCCCCTCACCACAATATCCCATCACGAGGAATTATTTTAAGAGGTTTTAATTTTGTTTATATTTTGCTAATTTAGTTAGGCATAAGATGATAGAATGAAGTTATTTTAGTCGACCTGCATAGAAGTACTATCCTGGAAAAAAAAGAGCCCATTGGGAACACATTTAGAACTGCTGTGTCCTTCCTTGATGTCCCCTACCTTTCCAGATGGTGGGATGCTGGGTGCCTGGTGTCACAGTTTCTGGTTTGATGAGAAGGTAGCAATTCTTGCCTATGTGGTGCACACAGACTGTCCCCTGCAAAGAACAGGCTGGCTCTGCTCCATAATGATCAGCCTGTCTTGGTATTCAGGCTCAGAGCTGCTCTCTCTAAATCCCTAGACCCCATACCTAGATCTCCTTCCCTGCACCCTTTGGAGGTCCTGTGTCCCCTGTGGTCAGAACTTAGTCGTCCGACTTAGTTCATTCTGGGAAGAGGAGCAGAAAGTTCTGTCAAATCTTCTCCTTCCTGTATTTATTTAGAAGTTTCCATGTTCCTGAGACAACCCAATCTTCTTCCATGGGTCATGCCCAGAAACTTTCCACCACCATCTGGTTGGTGTCACATTAGGATCCACTGAGAACAAATAGAAACCTGTGGCAAAACTTTTAATTGCTGTGATCAGGCAAAGTGACAGCTTTGAAAAATGATGCTGAGCCTCATTGACCCAAATGAGTGAGCAGTTGTCTGTGCCCTGAGGGTGGAGGTTTACCAGTAGGTAAGCCAGGCCAGTCACGTTTCAGAATGCCACCTCCGCACCCTGCTGGCTGATTCCAGGGAATGTCAGACACATGTAGCACAGAGGGTCTACCATCGTGCTTTCCTGGCAGCCTCTGGGATGCTTGGGATGGAATCTTTGTCATTATCACAGCAGTGGGCCCAGGAGTACTCAGCCTTTTGGGAACATGCTCAGAGAGAACAAGGCCTCTGGCCAGATCTGCACACACAACCATCCATGAGTCAGGGCAGGCCCTGAATGGACCAAACCTGAGGGCTAAGGGCAAGGCCCTGAATCACCACTATACATGAACCCAGACCCAGCAGACTGGGAAAGTTACATCTATTTGGTAATAGATGACCTCCCTTCCTTCTTCCCAGTTTAGTTCAAGGGATCCCATGTTTCTGAGTTTTCTATAGTGTGATACCTCTCCAACTGGAGCAGGTAACAAGAATCCCTTCAAGGACCATGAAAATGCAGAGGTCAGGGCTCCACCACCTTCTAATTCTGAAGGCCTGGGGTAGAGCCCAAGAATTTGTATGCCCAGCAAGTTCCCAGAGGCCACTGAGGCTGCCGGCCTGCACAGCATGCCTTGCCAAACGGAGCCTTTGCATCTTAACCGTGTTATGAGCTGCTTCTGATTCAAGATGAATATGGGGAAGACGAAGAATAAGGACTTCGGTGGCCTCTGCTTGGGTTAAAGTAAAGGGACTACTAATTCTTCCTAGCTGAGCCTCAGTCCCTGGAAATGGATGTCACAGAGAAGCCATCTGTGGACCTGCACACGTGTTACACCTCCTCACATCTCCTGCCATACAAGGCTCTGGATCACTGAGTCACTCTGAATCTCTGCTTCCTTATCTGGGGCCCATTGGTAAAGGGAAGAGTGAGGAATCCGCCTCCCCCTCCACTAGCTGGATTGAGGGTTCCTCTTGTAACCTATGGGTTTGCCTCCTGTTCCCAGGCCTTGTATGGACACACCCAGGCTGTCACGTGCCTGGCAGCCTCAATCACCTTCAGCCTCCTGGTGAGCGGTTCCCAGGACTGTACTTGCACCCTGTGGGACCTGGACCATCTCACCCACGTGGCCCGCCTGCCTGCCCACCGAGAAGGCATCTCAGCCATTGCCATCAGCGATATCTCGGTGAGGACCCTGTTTCTCCATGTCTTTGTCCTCCCCATGTCTTTGAGTCTGCATGGTAGCATGGTGGACAATATCCCAAGAGAAAACCTAGGGGCAGAGAGATGCTGATCACCCCAGAATGGGGAGTAGGCCCTGCATGTGCAGACCATGCTTTAATTTTTGATTCTTCACTTTCCTCCCCCAGGGAGATAGAGGCTCTGGAAGGTGTCTGCTCTGTCAGGGAGTTAGAACTGGAAGATCTGCCTTTGGTGAGAGGTCTGCTGGGCATGGCTGAGGAATTTAGCTCCTTAACTGTGATTGGACTAGTTCCTTGGATTACAACAGCAGTGACTGTCCCTGTTTGTCCCTCCATGCAAACTAGCAAAGACAAGCATCTCAGGAACATGTGTGTGATAAGGAGTTAGAGAAATGTATGTTATCAGTGTGGCATTTCTTCCAGCATATTGCCTTGTCTTTGGGTGAAAGTCTCTCTAAGTATGCAGAATATCTGCATGTGTTCATAGAAATCTCCAAGGGCCCAGAGCATGGATTATGTGGGAAGAGAACTAATAAGAGGAGGAGAAGATGATGGAGAAGCCTACTGGTGCCAACTTTGGCTGCAAGTAGTGTTCAGATAGGCTTAAATACAAGATGATTGTTACATGGGTGGATGGATGATAAATGGATGGGTGGATAGATGGGTAGATGGTCAAACAAATGAATAGACAGGTAGATAGATGGGCAGACAGAGGGATGAATAGGTAGACACATGGCAGATGGATGGGTGCATAGTTGGAAGTGTTGGTGAATGGATTCATGGGTAAGTAAGTGATAGGTGGATGGAAGATGGATGGACAGATGAATGAATGATGACCTGGTGGGTGATAAGTGAATAGCTAGATGAGTTAATGTATTAGGAAATACCTGATCTAGAAAAACATAAAATCCATAATGAATTGTGTTCCCACACCCAAGAGAACACTGGCACTAGGGAAAGTTGTCCTGGAGCCAGCTGGATTCAGTATATGCTTGCTGGGCCCAGGTCTGGGTGCTGGGCAGAGATGTGTTAAACATAGTCCCTGACCTCAGGCAGGGACTAACAATTCAGGAAAGCCACAATAAAGCACAGCTGTGGAAGGGCACTGAACTCCCTACATTGCTTCTGTGGTTTGGCAAGGCTTAAAGACATGGCTCCATTGGTGACTGTGGCCACTACTTCACTGGATACAGGATAGACAGGACTTGGGAACAAGGCTCTGCATATGAACATTTTAGGAGATGCAATGGGTAAATTTCTTCTCAGAGGTTCCATCTTGAGGGATATTGCCCAAGTTTATGAACTACTTGCAATCATTTGAGACTCTGTACCATGTCTTCCATCAGGTGAGATTGAAAACTTCTTCATGGGGACAAAATTGGGTGGCCAGTTGTAGGCCCTATGTCTAGAGGCAGGGCTTGTCTTCAGACTGGTTTTTCTATGGAAGCCAGGGTGTAGCCAGGGAGAAGGATCTTGGAGGGGCCCAAAGGGTGAGCCAATGTTAGTTTTTTGCCACTGTGACAAAATACCACAGATAAACAACTTAAGGGAGAAGACTTATTTGGGCTCACAATTTCAGAAGTTTCAACCCACAGTTGGCTGGCTCCCTTGCTTTGGGCCTGAGTCAAGGCAGAACATGTAGAGAGGGCAGATGGAGCAGAATTGCTTACCTCATGGCAGCTGGGAGGCAGAGAGAGACCAGAGGGGCCAGGAACAATACATACCCTTCAAGGGCACACTGGAGTGACCTGCTTCCTCCAACCAGGCCTCACCACCTAGTTTCCAGTACCTTCTAATAATGGTGGCAGGTTAATCCATTGGTGAAGTCAGAGCACTCATGATCTAATCACCTCTCAATGATTAAAGCCACTAGCTGGGAACCAAGCTTCAACACATGAGCCTTTGGATGGACAGTTCTATCCATACCATAATAACCAGTCAGCATCTGCTGGGGAAAGTGGTAACCAAACACATCATTGCAATATGAACAGTGAGGAATTTAGAGTTATGTGAAAATATGGTAGACTTATGAAGTCAGATGGAAAGAAGTGAGTATTTTAGGGGGTCTTGGGGCACCTTTTTTGGTCTTGAGAAGGTGGCAGGTTGAGGTGCTTTCGTGTACAAACTGGGTAACGGGCTGGCAGTGCCTCCAGCTTAGAGTAAAGCCAGCTATAATTATTGCAGGGCACCATTGTCTCCTGTGCGGGAGCCCATTTGTCCTTATGGAATGTCAATGGACAGCCTCTGGCCAACATCACCACAGCCTGGGGGCCAGAAGGAGCCATAACCTGCTGCTGCATTGTGGAGGGCCCAGCATGGGATGCAAGCCATGTCATTGTCACCGGGAGTCAAGATGGCATGGTTCGGGTAGGTGTGTTTTGGACATAATGAGGACATAATACAAGAAATGTGTTTATCTCCATTTTTCCCACTTCCTCCAAGGGTCCAATTCTTCAGGTTTCATTTGAGACCATTCTAGATCACATACCTAAAGCAAATGAAGGGAAAGACAAGTCTTTTTCCAAATAACAAGTTAATAAATAAAAATCACATAAATGATATTACACATATATAATATGTTGCAAGATATGTATGCTGAGTGGTCAATAGAATGCTGACATTCAGTAGATTATAGCTCAATGCTGAAAAGAGGTATGTGTATCATTTATTCAGCACAATTTGCCCATGCGTGTATCTACTCACTAATCTGCCTAGCCACCTACCCAACTATTTATCACCCCATCCATTCATCCATCTACTCATCCATCCATAATTTCATTCATGCATCCATCCATCCTTCCTTCCATCCATCCACCTACCTACTCATCCAACATTCACTGAACATGCCAAACACTTCATAGAAGCCACTGCAGGTTCAGATATTAGTGAGAAACAGGCCTTTTTCATCAGAATTCTAGAAGAGGAGGCAAACAAAAAATGGTGTGTGTGTGGTACAAGCCATTTGTTGAGATAATCAACAATGAGAAGAGCCATAGAGAGGACAAAACTTTAGGATGCCAAGAAGAGAAAGAAACATTGAGGTTAAGGGATAAAATAGGCAGAACAAGTCACAGGTGACTTTTCTGAGATTGACAGAAAGGATGATAGGAATAATTAAGAACCTTATTTAAGAAACTGTCCTTTGAGTTTCTTGATTTGTGGAAGGAAATGTCAATTGAGTGCACAAGGTGCCCAAGTGAATGCCCACTGAATTCTACAAACATTTGCAAAAGCCTGCTGTGTGCATACCCAGCTAAAACTTAGCTTTGCCCTCCAAATCCCTCCAGGCTGAGTCTCAGCATAAGATGATGCTTTGGGAGGAGGAATGGAGTAATGGGGTGGGAGCCACGGGAAGGAAACTCCTTTCCAGTACAGGGACCTCAGGGGAGGTAGCATTTCAACTGAGTCCTGAGGGTGATGAAAAGGCAGAGTATGTGAAAAAGTCTACAGGCTGATGGGACAGCCTGAATGGAGAGAGAGGAGGCTAAGGTGGGACTCCCAGGAAATCCCCTATAGGGCTCCATCAGTGGCCTGTGAGGAACATAGGATCTGTGGGAAGAGTAGGACATCCAGGGCTGGCTGGAATATGAGGAGGTTGTAGTGGGTCATATTGGGGTGTATTTCTCTCCTGGGCCTGCCCAAGGCAGGAGTGGGAGTCTCCCCAGTATTCAGCATTCATTCATTCAACATGGCTATGAAGTTCCTGGATCAGGCCAGCCCCATGGCTGTGTGAGGCCTGGGGGAGGTCATAGAGGCACTTGAGTGGAGGCTGACTCTTATCTTCCAGCAATAGAAAGTCAGACTCAGTGAGAAGTTATATGCAGTCGATTTGAGGACACCCAGAGGGCTGGGGACAATGCACAGAGGATGGGACAGCCCCCAGGGATGATAGTGTAGCAATAAGATGCTTTTAACTCAGTAACAGGATGGTAAGCTAACAATGGAGTTTAATAGATAAGGGATTGGGGGGGAATGCACTTAGGGGCTCAGGGATGGGACTAATAAGCTAAGCCTCCATACTGGGGTGCTGAAGCCTAAATAGCTCTCTTCCTGATAATAAATTAACACTAGATGTGAAAGTATAGGGGGCATGCTCCCATACCTTACCACAGGGCCCCTCAGGGATGAGGGAATAGGATGCACCACCAATAGCCTACAAACAGAATCATTTTCCCAGCTCATGGTAGGTTCTCTTCTCTCGACAGATTTGGAAGACTGAGGATGTGAAGATGTCTGTTCATGGGCAGGAAGCAGCAGAGGAACCCTCCACTGGGCCTCCAAGCCCCAGAGGTACCTGCCTAGTTTGGATGAGACAGGTTGAGTCCTAACCTGTCTCTCCAGGGATCAGTGAGCTCTGGGGAGCTTCTTTGACTTTGTGGACAGTGGTGGTGTGGGTTTCTGGGCTTCTGAGCTTCAGGAGAGGAGGCACACCTTTGTGATTTGTGGTTAATTTATTACCCATCTGCCTGGATGGCTCTTGAATGCCAAACTCCCTAGCCCAGGACTGGATGCAACTGGCTATATGTCTGAACAGTCAGACTGTGGACAGGAGAAGGGAGGGGCCATTTCCCTGGGGAGGAGGAAGTGGGTCTGTCATGTCCCAGACTGTCCCATAAGCCCTAGCTCAATCCACCGACCTCCCCATGGCAAGGGGGTCTGGAATCATTCTGCCTGAGCATTGTCCAGGCACTACTAAAATGGAGACCCCTATCTTGTTACTCAGCCTAACCCAGTGGAAAGACTTGGGATTTGGGATTGAAGTCTCTAATAAGTTCCTAGGTAGGTCTGGTATGCACCAAAGTAAGAGAGCCACTGTTCTGTGGCAGAGCCTTCTTTGAGTTGTGGCAGATGAGACTGAAGTAAGAAAATCAGTCCCACCTTCTGCTCTCATGGTCACTGCCACTGCCACAACCAGAGCCACCATAATAGAGCTGAGATGTCAAAGAACTGGGCATAAGCAGGCTCTACTGCGAACATTTCTCATGCATGCTCTCCTAATATCTACTGTGTGGTAGATATTACTCACATACCTGTCTAAGAGAGATAAGGAAACTGAGGCACTCAGAGGTTCAGGAACTTGCCCAATATCACCAGCAATTATAACATCCTTCTCATTTCTGCCACTGTAGCAGCCACAACCACTGCAGAATAACCTTTACCACCATGCCATCACCACCACCAGCTCCCCCACCCTCAAAGCTGTCACCTGTTCACTTCCACCATCTGTCCAGGCACCCCTGCTACCATCACTTCCTCCAATGCAGCCAGCCTTCTCTCTCAGCCCTGTCTTTGTCAAAGATTGAACCAAGACATCTTTCTTGGGTCCCACAATCAAAGGAAGCATGTTACTATGAAATGAGAGTTTTCTCACCATCCTGAGCCTTTCGTAGCTCCTTGTTTGTTCACTTTCCCCAAAGTAGTGATTATCCACAGGAGAGAACTTTCCTCAACTTCTGAGGACTCTGTTCTAAAAATAGTAACCATTCTGTATTAATTGATCTTTATTTATTTTTTTTGTCAGTATCTGTCAAACTTTATTTATTTATTTTTTTTTCTTTTATTATTCATATGTGCATACAAGGCTTGGTTTATTTCTCCCCCCTGCCCCCACCCCCTCCCTTACCACCCACTCCACCCCCTCCCACTCCCCCCCTCAATACCCAGCAGAAACTATTTTGCCCTTATCTCTAATTTTGTTGTAGAGAGAGTATAAGCAATAATAGGAAGGAACAAGGGGTTTTGCTGGTTGAGATAAAGATAGCTATACAGGGCATTGACTCACATTGATTTCCTGTGCGTGGGTGTTACCTTCTAGGTTAATTCTTTTTGATCTAACCTTTTCTCTAGTACCTGGTCCCCTTTTCCTATTGGCCTCAGTTGCTTTAAGGTATCTGCTTTAGTTTCTCTGCATTAAGGGCAACAAATGCTAGCTAGTTTTTTAGGTGTCTTACCTATCCTCACCCCTCCCTTGTGTGCTCTCGCTTTTATCATGTGCTCATAGTCCAATCCCCTTGTTGTGTTTGCCCTTGATCTAATGTCCCTCATTACACTTCCTTGATTCATTTAGTTATCCGCTCACGAATTTTTTTTGCCATGTCAGCACACACAGATTTTTTGCTCAGCTCCTACTGTGTTCTAGGCTCTATGTTGGGAATTCCTTCCTCAGCAACTCTCATCAACAATCTGGGCTGATCCAGAACACAAGCTTTGCAAAGTCCAAGAGTCATGTTCAGTTCACTGGTCCCAGCGTCTCTAAACAACTTAGAGATCATGAGGAATCAGTTCATCTCAGGGAGAAAGAAAAGCAGGGGCCTTGTACATTCTAAGGCATTCAGGACTTCTTTGGAAAGGAGTGGCCACACTGTGCCCCCATGGAAGAGAACTACCACAGGGTTCTTTTCCCCAGCCTGCTCATGAAGTGACTGGTGCACCTGCGTGAGACTGCACGCTGTCTTTGTCTTGGAATCAACTTCTACCTTTAGAAGATATTGAGGACCCATAAGTTTTGGCTTATTGCTCAAAAAAGAAAGCTAGACAGATGGATGGGAGGGTGGATGGATGGATAGATGAAGAAGAAGCACCTCAGAACCATTTCATTGATCCTGGATGTGACAGCAGACTCACAGGTTTCTAATCAGCATCATTGTGGTGTGGTTGTATTCACTGGCCTTGGGGTCTAGGAAATGAGAAATGGGAAACCAGGCACCAGATCCAACTCTGTCCTAGTAACTTATCTGTCAAATGGACATCCTATCTTGTAGACTGTTGATGACAGAAAAATAGTAAACCATAAACAAGACTCCACTCCACAAATGCAGATCACTGTTGTCACCGTCTCAAACTTCCAAGAGTTTCTTCTCTTTCAATGCAGTGGCCAGTGACATTGGGGAAATTACAAAATGGTTTCAGGTTGACAGGGAGTATCTGCTTCACTTTCTTCTCCTGCCATCTATCCTAACCTACCACGGTTCCACTGAACTGCCATGACTACAGTCATAATTCAAGAATTAGGATGAAGTGACATTATAGCACACACATAGTCCAAAAAAATAAGATCAGACCATAATTTAGAGTCAAGAATCTGTATGTAGATTTATAAACCTGACTAACCTGCTGAAGGTATTTAATAAGGAATCATGTTGTTCTTCTAATGTTGCTCAAAACTCTTCTGTTGGAAGGGATTAGTATTAAGCATGACACATATGCATAGTTGCACATGTGCTCTCTTGATGAGTATATTTTTGCATCCCCTCGGATGTCTTAAGGGGCAAGAAAGGAGATCTTTGAAGATATGGAGGATACTGCATTTGTGGGCAGATGTAATCTAATTTCTGCCTGGAATTCATTATTTGTCATTTGCAGCAAGGACCAACCCAGTTGAGTACAATTTATTTCAAAAATCATCTCATAGATTTGAACACAATCTGGTTGCATAAAAAGCAGTCAGGAAAAGTATGGTGTTTGGACTCATGCAGGAATTTACAAATGCCTGGTTCCGACTCAAGGCAGTGTCCCTCTCTTGTATCCCCATGCATTCCCTGGTGCGTGCACCTGATATCTGCCCATGGAGGTTGTCCCATTGCTGTATCTCCATCTCACCCTTCGTGTTGGAGGAATTACTGTCTATCCCCAAATCTAGTCATTAAAATGAGTGAAGTAACAATCATCAAGTTATATTTTTTGAGAAAACGTTCTCAGCATTTAATTATTGGTTGTGGCGTGAGAGGATTTAGATAAGTTGATAATACCGACTTTATGTAATTTATTTTTACTAGGCAATTACAGGCTGCATTACATCCTGGCAGCAAAGTATTGTGGGGCATCTTATTAAACATAAAGCCAGTAAACACTGATGAACAATTTTGCTGAACTAGGCATGCAATTTAGAAAGCAATAATACCCAAATCCAATTTGGTACACAATGGATACCGTGGCACGTCAGCACATGTAACTATCACAGCCTGCAAATTAAATTGGGACGGCCCTTTTTGCAACAGCACAGGCCAAGATTAAATATATTTTCCCCCTCAATTTAACAAGTTGCTGACCACAAATATAAATATGCGTGTATGTGTGGTCCTGTGTGTGGATGTACACAGGCTCGTGTGTGAAGCCACTTGGGTGTTCTAACTCTTCTCTCTCACACTTCCAACAGGTCACAAGTGGGAGAAGAACCTTGCCCTGAGTCGAGAGCTGGATGTCAGTGTTGCTTTGACAGGGAAGCCCAGCAAGGCCAGCCCTGCGGTGACAGCTTTGGCTGTGTCCAAGTAAGCACAGCCTTGCTTCCCTAGGTCTCCAGTAGAGGGCACTGCTGCTACCCTAGCAAAGCCCAGAAAGGCCATCTCACCACAGGGACCCAAGGGAGGCTGGGGTTTGCTACCAGACTAGGCTGTAGGTAACATGGCCACATAGGGCCTTAGGAAATAGTTTATTTTGGTGTTTTTAACTCACATGTTCTCTTGATCTTTAACTCTTGAATATCCATGAATTTCATAAAGAAATATAAAAGGAGGAAAGACTATTTTGTAATTTTATACCAAAGAAGGCGTTCCACTGCCTACTGTAACATGTGGTATGTATGATCACCATCCCACATTGACAGAAAATGCTTTTCGAGGGCCCTAAGCCAATGTAGAAAAACCAAGCGTCAAGATGGCACTGGATTCCCATTATTTTAGTCATTACAATGACCCCACGGGAGCAGTTATGGTCATTAACCCTTCTCTCTACACTAGGAAGTATAGTCTCAGGCTCTGCTTACAGAGGCAGGGCTTTAGCCTGCTCCCTGTATCCCCAATATCTTGAACTTCCCGTCAGTACTTTGGAACTTGCAAACCCTCACAGCTCAAAGTCCCTGCTGTCTTTGTCCATTTCTCTCACTCAGTCCCTGGCTTCAGAGAGATGAGACCAGGGTTGGCTCCACTGGGCTTTGGACTGAGCTACATGTTACAATTTTCTGAGTCTTGGCTGGGATACACACGTTGCTCAGGCTGGCCACCAACACTCTTGACTTTTCTTTCTCTTCCCAAGAAACCAGACCAAGCTGCTTGTCGGCGATGAGAAGGGGAGGATTTTCTGCTGGTCTGCTGAAGGGTAGGAGGAGACAAATGGTGGAGGCTCCCACATTGCAACCAGGCACCTCCCGGGGCAGCAGCACCAGTCTGAAGGCAGCAGAGGTGATGCAGGGCCTGGCTCTGTACCCAAAGGAGCTTCTAGTCACCCCATCCCCTGCCCCAGTTCTCACAGAAGAGGCCTCTTGTGATTAGCACTAGGTACCCCAGCACATCTCTGTGGCCTATGGGATTTATGTCTGAAAGATCAGAGCCCACATCTGTGCTGGAAACTGACTTGCTTGGTGACAAGGTGCATAGGAAATTACATACAACCTACCGTATCACAGGGTTATTGCACTGAAAGAAGAGGATTGATTACTGGAAACTGTCATGTTGTCTTTTTTTTTTTTTTTATTAAAGCAACTATTCTCCAAATGTAAGAGTGCCATTCTTTCCCCTTCAGTTTTTTGCCTCTCTACCTAGAGAAAGGTAGGGAGGCTGTGGGGAATGGCTGGTAAGGCAGACCAGCTTTGGCAGCTCAGCCACAAGCCAGAGACACAAGTGTAGCCCAGGGCAGGCACAAGGGCATCCAGCTGGGGGATACACCCTGCCTGGAGTGCCTGCCCCACCTCTGCAGCCACAGCAGGCTGTGGTCTCAACCACGATCTGGCTTGACCAGCTTTTCCCAGGACCTATCCCCACACAGAGAGCAAGCTCTGTAGACCACACACTGATTTTGCAATCCTGAAAACTCATGGCAGGTTGAACAATTACTTGAACCCCTCTTATGAATTCCAGAAACTTCTAGTGCCTGGATTACTCAAAGGCCAGCCCTTGGATCCTTGGGATCACCCTTAGTCTAATATGTCCTCCTCACCCCAAGACTTTCAGAACTTCTGGAAGGGAAATTTGCCTGCATAGTTAATGAAATCAAACTCAGGAAGCCGTAGGGATATTTAGGGAGGTTAAACTACTTAGCTTGCCTTTCCAGAGGCCTCTCTTCTAGGACCCAAGTTGGGATACAAATCTATCCCATATGTCTCCAAGCCCTGCAGAGGCCTTTATGGCCATCCCACTCAGTATAGCCTAGGCCTAGGGATGGCAGGAAAATGAACTTGGTGTCTTATGGCCCCAGGTCATCCAGCCTTTAGGGGGCAGTGAGTCAATTTAAAGATAAATATTCTGAAAGGAGTAGTATGCAGCCATATAGAATATAGGGAGAGATGCCAGTTAGGACATACTGATTTATCTGTTAACTCTGAGGTCTTTGCAAAGGAGAAGATGGGGGAGGAAGAGCTTAGGTCCAGAGCACTGCTCCCTGGATGGGGAGGGCGCTTCTCTTGACCCAGAGCCAAGGATCATGGTACCTCCTGCCCTGTCTTATGTGCTGTTAGCAGACAGCCCATTTTTAGATCCCTCATTGGTCTGGGTCTGCACTACAGAACCATAAATATGAGTAGAGAACACTGCTCCCCAGGAAGGTAGGGAAATGTGCCATAAATACCAGTGCCGGGAAACACTCACTGTCTTCCCTTCATCCGTTCAAGCAGCATCTTTGCCTTTCATCAGCCTTATTTCATGGGGAAAATGGGAAAACAAGGTATTGTGTCTTCTTGCTGAGGTCCTGAGGCTAAGATGTCAGTGAATTAAATGGGACTTAAGGTGGAAAGCTATAAAGACATGTCATGTCTTAGGGTAGGCCTGGGTGACATTCTACTAAAGCTGCCATAACAGAGTAACCCAGAGTGGGTCAGGATTGATGGCTTAACTAACAGAAATTTATTTCTTCATAATTCTGTAGGCTACAAGTCCAAGATCCAGGTATCAGCAGGGTTGGTTCCTTCTGAGGCCTATCTCTTTGGCTTGCAGATGGATCTCCCTGTGTCATCACACAGATTCCCTCTGTGTGTCTGTCCTGGTCTTCTCTTCCTATAAGGACATCAATCATATTATCTTTAAATGATTTCATTTTAACTATCTCCAAATACAGTAATGTTCTGAGGTATTAGGGATTGGGATGAGGACATGTATATTTTAGGGACAGAACTCAATGCAGGCTAAAGGAGGCTCCCCTAGAACAAGATGTGGGTGTGCAGTTATGCTTTGACTTTGTGGAGATGGAGAAGAGGGTTTCTAAGAAGAAGGGTCAGCCCTGTCAAGGCACAGGGTGTGTTGAGCCACAGGTAGGAAGAACAGGTGGGTCCAGGTGCAGGTAAGGTAGAGGCTGGGAGGAGGAGAGGCTATTGTTCTAGGGCTGGGGGCTGGAGGCTAGTGACAGAGCAAGGTGAGTGGGAGTGAGAAGCAGAGATGGGCACCCAGCCCCCCAGGTAGCTGTGTTCTGGCAGGGCTCCTGGAGGTGCTCCCCAAGATCTGGCTAAGCCAGGCACATACAGAGAACAGATGAGCCACGGAGGCAGGAAGTTCAGAGTTTGCTGGTCCCCAGAGTGACCAACAGCCTGAGTGCTGGCAGGTCCAAGTAGCTTCCCCTCCATGGGTAGGGTGAGGTGAAATAGAGTGAAGAAGGTGGTGACATTGGAGGAGACATGTGGTCTGTCATGTCCAGAGCCCAGGATGTGGCCAGGGATGATATCCTGGGATCCAGAGCAGGAGCCAGTGGAGATACCGTGAGAGCACATGGGAACGTTGGGCCGAGTGAGCCCCATGGAATAGGCTGGGAAGGACTGGAGGAGCAAAGCCCATTTCTGACTGCTTCTGTATGTGTCAAGGAAGAGTTAGTGACCACATGGTCCCAGCCTCTTTCTGGGGTACCAAAAACTTTTGGTAGGGCCTCAGTTGCATACCTCCAGGACCAACATGTGTCACCTAGGGAAGGAAGCTGCTCTGCACCCAGACCAGAAGGGCACACAGACATCCTCTGAGCTCTTGCAGATTTGGCCAGGGCAGGCCCAGGACAGGCTGAGAAGGAGAACCCCAGCCTCAGATGAGGTCAAGAGTCCAACATTCTTTCTTTCACCTGCTAAGAAAGCTCTCACCAGCTTCAGTGGCTTCAGATATTTGGCCAGCTGGGATTGGGGCTCCTGAGTGTTGTTGGGGATGGAAGAAAGCCCAGCACAAGGGACTGAGGGGTGAGAGGGGAAAGATGAGGTTCAGCACCAAGACCCATAGCAGAGGGAAGGCCAGGCAGAGCAGGAGCACTGGCTGCCAGGGGCTAGGAGAGAGGAACACATGGACACCTGCCAGCATGCCAAGTCCAGTGAGAAGAGGCAGTGCCCAGCCTGTGGGCCCAGCCTTCGGGTCCCTAGAGACTGAAATGTGAGGGCAAATGCAATAGTGAGTGAATAAGAGCAGCACCTGCAGGTGTTCCCCTGTGTCTCCACTTTCTGCCACTTCAGCCTTAGTTTCTGTGTCTGTAAAATGGGAGCCTGGTATGTAGCTTGGAATTTGTCCTGAGATTAAGATAATATATGTTTATTGTATAATAAAATGCTATAATAAATAAGTTGTATCATTATAGTTTATTTATCATGAATATAATACATAAAATTGTTAGCTGGAGCCAGCAACTTACTGCCTGTGACCTGGCATGCTGCAAGCTTTCACCTGATAACTTATCCTGTTTTCTCCTTTCTGAGATGTTCCTGAGCCAGGGTCCTGGGGACAGAGAAGCTCTGCCTGGGCTGGCAGGAGGCATAGGAGCACAGGACAGCAGGCACGAGGACAGCAGGTAGACATGCTCCCTCAGTGGCTTCTCAGGCAGCTGCAGAGGAGCACAGGAACACGTAGAATGGGTCTCAGGCACCTAGCCTGCAGAATCTGGTTCCATCAATGTGGAGCAGCAGCCACAGACCTGGGGGCCTGGTCTTGGGAGCCTACTCTGGGAGGAACTCAGGAACAGTGACAGGATGGAATTAAAAAGGTATGACCACCTCTGCTGCCCACCCTACCATCTCAGGATAGTGGCTTGTGAGAGGCTTCCCCAGGCTCTGAGGTCAGGGACCCCACATTCCACTTACTTTCTTTTACCTGCTCAGTAATAAGACGAAACCCTTGCCTGACTCTCATTCAGCTGAGCTGCCCTCTGTCAAAACTTCCTAATAATGGTGACACCAGCCCTAGCCCCACCCCAGTGATGGCATGGCTTGCCCCTATGAGCAGTGCTGCATCCCCTGCTCCCCCAGGAAGACTCAGCTCTGGTCACATTCCCAGAGCATGCTGCGGCCACCCATCCATCACAGGATGCTCACCCTGGGCCTCCTTGATTCTTCATGTCCTGAATCCAGGGAGGGTGACCTGGACAGTAGAGCCCCCTCTGATCATAGGGCACCGAGAAGAACAGTGGTCAAGTGTGACTTTGAAAGCACAAGACAGGCATTATGGTGGCATTGGAGTCCTTCTGGGAGACAGCTTCACGTCCTGAGGGTCCCCTAAGGCTGAGCCCCCATCAGCATCTGGACAGGTCCACTCCCACCTGAGACATACTTACGATCACAAAGTTTTCATTGCGCATGGGAAACTCAAATTCAGCCACATGTCTTGAATTTTTATTTGCCAACTCTGGCTACCCTACCTTAACTTCTTAGAGGCAAGGGAAAGTTGGTTCCCAGCCAGGGAACCTGACAGGACTCACAGGTATGGAGTGGTGATGGGTGAACTCTCTACTGAACAGCCTGAAATACATCAGCAGAGGCTCACAGAGGGCCCACATGTAGCTCTCGGTGCTACTGACCAACATTCTGGGTCCTCCCCACCATTTTCCAGGAGACTGCAGCCTCCTACTCTGCATCGGCCCCACCTGTTGTTCCTTTGTGCTCCAGGCTCCAGGAGAGAAGCGCAGAGCTCTGGAAGTGACAGCTACCACCTCCCCCAAACTCAGCCAGCAGCCAGTCCTGAGAACCCAGTCTGGGGCCTGCAGAGAACTCAGAGATTGGATTTGACCACATTAAAATGCAGCCAGGCCAGGCAGGGCACATTTGGGGGAAAATAGACTTTTCATATGAAAATCCTGATGAAATTTGTTTAGCATAAAATCAAATCTCTCTGAACACAAATCAGTTTTGCTTTAGTAAGTTCTTGGGTACACATCACATGTGCAGATCAGCATGTGTGTATGTGTGTGTGTTTCTGTGTGTGTGCGTGTGCACGCACGTGAATGTTCACACGAATGTGCTATTTTCAGTTTTTCTCTTATGGGATTACTGCCTCAAAGCACCTCCATATCTTTCATAGTAAACTGGAGGACCCTCCAAATCATCTCCTTCATTGAGTTCCTGGGAGCTCAGGGAACAGTTTTGGCCCTAAGCTGAGATATCCATCTATCCCACAACTAGTCCATACAGAGACAGCCCTTGGTCCTCCACTGCCATTTGCCAGAAATGCATCATAATACATATACAACCTGCAGTGACTTGGAGGGAGATGAGGTGTTAATGTCAGGCAGTGCCACTTTGCAGCCCTGTGGGCTTCACCCAGGCATGATGAACTCTCCCGGACATCAGTGCAGCGATGTTCCCTCAACTACACTTAGGACTTGTTCATTCAGTCAGTTACTCACTCACGAGCATTGTGCAAGGGTCCACTGAGTGCCTAAACCATGCCAGGCTGGAACATGGTGGAGAGAGGCTAAGTCCATTCACAGATGCCTGACACATAACTCTTGAAAGCCTGTGGCCATTGTGGGCCACACAAAACCTAGAACTTTGCTCCTTCACACATAGAGAAACTGAGGCACAGACAAGGAAGGCACTTGCCAAGGCCACATGGCAGGGCAGTGGCAGAGCCCATTGAAGGCTCAGGCCTAGCACCCCCTCTCCAGTACCATGTGAGTCCTGCTCTCTTGGGTGTGCCACAGACAGAGGAAGTCAAGCAGTCTACCTCCAGGACCTGGAGCCTCAGAGGCACAGCTGCCCTGCCCCACTTCCCAATGAAACACAAAGGAAGGAGAATAGGTTCAAGAGTGAATAGAAAAAACTGAGCATCTTTGTGCCAGATCAGCTTGGCCAACTACAACAGGGAGCTCAGCACTGTAGCTGGTTACCCTCTATGACTGGAAGACTCACTCACTGTGAGCACAGGTGACATACAGCCTGCTCCCCTCAAGCAGGGGCACTGCCTCTGCCCCACAGTGCCTGGATCTGAGGGATGCTCACAGTCCCTGCTACTCCAGGCTTTGTGCCTTCTCTTCCTTAGGTGTCTTTTCTTCTTGTTGTCATCTTGTAACGTAGGAAGAATAAATAATGACATTCAAGGTTGCTTTGAAAGTTGAATGAAATAGCAGGTGTCACTTTCCTAGCTCAGAGCAGGGGCCCAGGAAATGATAACTAATGCTGTTTTCACACAGGGTCTGATATGACAATAACGACTTTCCTTCTCCTCTCTTGGAGGTATTATGCCCAACTCAATTATTTGCCAAATCGTTCTCATTCCCATACCATCTTCAAGGTTTGTCTATGTCACTTGCACAAAGCTACTAGTTTCTTAATATTTGTCTTCAATGTCACTCTTTTTACTTTTTGGACATGCCTCACCTAAGCATTAACTGTCTGCAAAATTGCAGATTGGATTCAGTCTGTGGTTTGCTAATTACATAAAATAAATGCAAATAAAAGCTTGTCCATGCACTGAAACAAGTATCTTACAGTTCTCCTGGGATCCCTGAAGGTACTCTGAGAGACTCTGTCCTTACCCAAGGTCCTGGGGCAAGCACTGCATTCTGTTCAGGAAGCAGATGGCCTAGAAGAGGTCCCAAGTACATCCCTCCAAGTCACAGTGTAGAGACAGAGTGGGAAGGACAGACTCCACTCCTCGCTCCCTGTCTGCAAGAGGAGGGGCATGTGGCTGTGGTTCTAGTAGAGGCAGACTCCTGCATTTGAACCTGACTTCCTCTCAGGAGCTGGGTAACTCTGGGGGAAACCGGCTAATCTGTTTCCCGGGAGTCATGGAACCTACCTTGTAGGGTGGTTGTGAGGATTTAAGGAGAATATGCATGTGAGATGGGAATCCAGTGATGCAGCATGCAAATTTCTCAGTAGCATAACAACCATAACGAAAGTGGTCATACCACCCAGTCTCTGCTGGCCAACATCAAGGGTGGAGCATTATCTTATTGGTTGCTCAGCCACAAACCTTTGTGACATCTTCAAGTAAGCTCATTCATCATAGTCTACACCCAATCTCTTAAAATCTCAGCCCTAGCACACAATCAGAAATTGAAATGAAAACCTTAATACTATTTAAAATTACATAAAAAATATGAACTACTTAGGAATCAATATGATAAAAGATTTGAAGCTTCCCTGAAAACCTCAAAAACATTGTTGAGGAAAATTGACCTCATTAAATGGAGACATGTACGGTAGCCGTGAGCCAAAAGACTAAATATTATTAGCATGTCGGTGCTCCCGAAATGGAGTTACAGATCAAAATCATGACAGGCTTTTTGGTAGAAATAGACAAGCTGATTCTAAAATTCATTTGGAAATACAAAGGATCTATAATAACCTAGAACCTAAAAACATTGAACAAAGAACAAAACCAGAGGCTTCACCATATTTGATTTCAAGACTTATTGCAAAGCTAGAGCAATAAAGACAGTGTGCTGTCGGCAATGAGTGGACAGATGGATTGAAGAACACTACAAGGTCCAGAAACAGACCCACACATGGCAGTCCTCAAGGCCATATGGGGGATAAGAAAGCCCTTCACCCAATGGTGTTGGAACACTGGATTTCATGTGCAAAGAAATAACGATGATCTATTCCTCACACCATAAAGAAAAATTGCTTCTAAATGAATCATAGTCTTAAAAGTGAAACCTCAAATTATGAAACTGCTAGAAACAAACTTCTTTGTGAACTGAGGTTATTCAAAGATCTCTAAGATACAAAACCAACACATATGATCCATCAGGGAAAAAATGATAAATTGGACTTTAGTAAATGTAAGATAGTCTATTCTTTGAAAAAGTGAAAAATGAGCAGAAAGAGAAGATAGTCGCGAAACACTTGGTTGACCAATGACTTATATCCAAATCGTAATGAAAGACTCCACAAGTTAATGATGAAATAACCCTGTAAATAAATGTAAGAGATTTGAGCATAGCCTTCACCAAAGACCTCTGGATGGCAAATTAGAAAAGTGGAAATTAAAGCCAAATGACAGGGCACAGCACTTCAGAAGTGGCTCCATCTAAGAAAACTGACCACACCATGTATGGCAAGGTTATGGGGAACTGGGATGCCCAAATACGGCACATCCGAATGTAAAGTGGTGCAGACATATTGGAAAATTGGCAGTTTTCAGAAAGAAAAACTCTGCCTTGACAGTGTGAAAGCCACCGGCGACAAAACAAGTACTCCGCCATGTAAGATGTGGTTATGTCCTAATAAAGCCATTGTAAGCTGAAAATATCCTAAGTGGTAAAAGCACCGATCCACCTAATCCACAACACCCAGCTCAGCAGTACAGCACACTGTAGAGTGCTGTGATCTCCCTCATGGTCACAGGGCTGACTGGGAGCTGCAGTCACTGCTGCTGGCCTGCGTGGCGAGAGGAGGTCAGACCGAATATCATTAGCCCAGGCAAAAATAAACTCAAAGTGTGAAGTATGGCGGCTTCTATTGATTGCATGTCACTTGTGTGCCGTCGTAAAGTTGAAAATCAGCAAACTGTTGTCAATAGGGACACATATATCTGTACATAAACACATGAATGAGGGTGGTTGTGTTCCAGTACAACTTCAATTATTGTGAACGCTGAACATGCAATCTCTTATCACTTTCAGGTCACAAAATACTCTTCTTTTGTTTTCAAGCATTTAAAAATCCCTCTTAGGTTATGGGCTGTATTAGTCGGGGCTGTGCTTGGGTGAGTGCCCAGGGCAACCTCTAGGAGGAGCAAGGGGAAACTTAGCATGGGAACTGCTCAAAAACCAGGGCAGTAAAGTAGCTTCGGGTGGGGAGAGGCATCTGCTCCCCACTTCTGTGTAGAACACGGCATGATTGTGGCTCAGCTAGACTCAGGGGTGCGTGCAAAGAAGTCAGACAGGGCTCAGGTTGCAAGATCAGATGGGCAGGGGGAGTCTTGAGGAGCTGTGAAAGGTGACATCCTTAAGGAAGGTGGATAAATCTCCAGGGCTGGTTCCTGAGGACTGTGACAACCATGGATGATATCCTAAAGCCAAGGGGTTTTGCATGGGCTGGCCTCAAACTATGATCCTCCCAATCTGTGCCTCCCAAGGAGCCGGGATTATAGACGTGAGCCACTGCACTTGGCCCACAGCTTGATTTTCAGCAGCCACTCACCATAACCAGTCCTGAACCATGGGCTGCTCCCCCCATCATAGTTATTCCAACTTGGAACCAATCCATGATCTGGATCCATCCATTCACTTATTAATCACACATTTACTATACACTAGTCACGTGGTTGCTGTGTCTCAGCCCTGGGAAAGGTGCTGGAGTTGCAGCGTGCACAGAAAGCAGGATGTCCAGCTTGTGTGGCGCTTACCTTCTACCTCAGGAAGCAAGCAACAAATACACAAGGATTACACCTAGGATGGAAGGTGCCTCTCCAGGGAAGGGGCAAGGAGATACATATATTTGGGAAGCCATGGACAGCCTTGCCACTAAGGTGACATTTGAGAACTGAAGCAAGCCAGACAGGGAGTAGGTCTTGTGGTTTTCAAGGGATCCTGACACAGAGATGAGCAAGTACAAGTCCTCGGGCAGGATGTGCTGTTCTGAGAAGCAGCAGGAGATAACTGTGATTCTGGGCAGGGTGACAGGAAGCAGCAGGGATGGGATGGGGTCAGAGAGGAAATGGGGGAGGGTGTGGCATTGAGAGTCCATCACCAGGGCAGCCTTTGGGCTATAGATGTGGAGAGGTTAGGTGCCAGAGGCCACATCCGGAGATGCTGGTGTCACTACCTCCCATGCTGGGCTGGTGACGCCTGGCTTTGCTGGACATAGCACAAGTACCTCACTACTCCCACCTAGTTCACACTGGCTCTCTTGCTGGTCATTCCTCTGTCCCAGGGACCCTCACAGCCCACATGCAAGTCCTATGAGTCAGGACACAGTGCTCTGGCATTACCAAACTGGGGGCCTACTTCCAACCTCTTCTCCCATTTAACTTGAGTTGGGCTCGGCAGAACCCATACATACCTCTTCCAGGGCAGCAGCCCCTGCCGGGGAGAGATTCCAGCTGGCAGATTTCAGGGCAAGCTGAGGGCTGTGCATGGGGATCCCTGTGAAAAATAACACAGATGGTCAGCTTTGCCATTTCCTGTACAACACGTAATTAGGTTAGCTAAGAAACTAGCTGTGTCTAAGTGCTATAAATGTCTATATTAAGCTATTTTGAAAGTGCCGAGCACTTTGACATTTGAGAGTTCAGAGTAATTGAGGTATTGAAATAAAATTGCTTCTGTTATTTAAAAGGTCATTATCGTCTTCAGCGAGATATATGAGGACTATTTTCCACTCTAGTGAGCCGTTCTCTCTGGCACAATTAGTATCGCTTGAGCAGAGGCCTGCCAGGGAGACTCCCACTCAGCAGCCCCCGCCAGAGGCCCAAGGTAGCTGTTAAGACACGCAGAGCACGAGGGAAGAGAAGAGAGGCCTCTGACACCCAGGATCCATCCATTCAGCACCTGCTGTGGACCATCCCCGCACAGGTGCATGCTGTGCCTTTTTCTCACCCTCACAAACATCATCAAGGGTGCTATCGTCAGAACATTGCAGATGAAACTAGCCCGAGATAGGCCTTCCACAGAGATGTAGCAGGGGTGGTTTGGAGGGGCCAAGAAGGGACCAGCATGGACTTTGTGTCCTGAGCAGGCTGTGGGCAGTCTCGTCACCAGCACAAGAGGACCCTCTGCATTTCATAGTCGAGAAAACTGAGGCTCAAAACAGTAAGAAAGCAGCTAGAAATGTTTGAAGCCTGCAGGCTTTTAGAAGGTCAGCAGGGCCTAAGCCGTACCCTCCATCTCTCAGAGTTCAGCCAGCTCTGTCTCCTCCTGCCTCCCGAACCTCCCCTAGTCTAAGCCTTCATGATTTTAGGGCTCCTCTGAAAGAACAGAAACCAGAGTGGCATCTACTGGGCTGCTCAGGATGGACAAATTTAGACCAATGGTACCTGGGCCAGAGTACCAGTTCCTAAGATATCTGGCTGTCACTAGGTTGAGGCCTGGAGGGGTACTGATCACCAGCAAGAAGTCCCTGTAAATTGGTCTCACAGCACTTTTGCCAGGATCCAAACCAAGTCTGGATCTCAAACCATGCTTTGCAAACATGGTCACTGGAATGTTCCACTATAAAAACCAGACAGTGAGGCTTTTCTGTGAATCTCATTCAAGTCATTTCCACTCCCGCCCCCACCCCTGGTTAGGTTATCTTGCTAAATAAGAACTCAGCTGCAAGTTAGAATCCTAATTTACTAAGTTAGTACTAATTTTATCCTTGATTATTGTTAATTTAATACAATATTTCCTGAAGGTCCCTCAAAGAGAAACTTGACTTCCAAAGGCACTGCTCTAGGGAGGGGTGAATGGTAGCCGGGTCCATTTTGTGCAGCTGTAACAGAACATCAAGACTGGGTCATTTTTAAAAACAGATATTTGTTTCTTACAGCTCTGGAGACTGGGAAGCCCACGGTCAAGGGGCAGGCACCTGGCAAAGACCTTCATACTGCATTATCCTATGACAAAAGGCGGAAGGGCAAGAGCACGCCCATGAGGGAGTTGAACACAGCCTCAAATTCTTTTACATTTAACATGCACCCACTCATGGGAGCAGAGCCCTCATGAGCTCTCATTAAGTCCCACTCGCCAGCGCTGTTGTATTGGAGATTGGTTCCAACACATGTTTTTGAGAGGTCACATTCAAACCATAGCAAATGGTGGTAACAAGTCAGTCGAGGTATACTTATCGGACACCCACCCTGTGCTGGGTGATGGTGAAAAGTTTCGAGGAACATGCTTTGAAACCAGAGACTCATGGTTGTACATCCATGTGTGTCATAGGGCTGTTTACGACAGCCAAAGGTGGAAGCAACTCAAGTGTCCATTGACAAATGAGTGGACACACGCAAGGGAGTATCATTGAGCCTTAAAACAGGAGTAAGTTCTGACCCAAGCTAAAACATGGGTGAGCCATGAGAACGTTACTGACCAAAGAAATAAGCCAGTCATAAAAGACAAGTACTGCAGCATCCTAGAACCATCTAGGATCATCTAGAACCATCACAGTCACAGAGACAGAGGGTAGAACATTGGGTCCTAAGGACCTAAGGGAGCTTAAAGGTCATCGAATTTTTATTTAGGATAATAAAACACATGCAGGAGGCGGATGGCTATGTGACAATGTGAATGTACTTAATGTCATAGGATTTTCTACTCAACAGATAATATGATAATTTTTAAATCACACACACTTTCCACAATAAAATAAGCAAAGATTTTGAAAAGTGAAGAAACACACGTCAGTGAGCTCAGTTTTTCAAGTGACCCATGGGAGCAGATTGGAAAGCTCAAAAGATGGGATTCAGAGTATCCATCCTTGTTTAGAAGCTTGGTCTCCATGCTTCAAGCTGACATTCCGAGAGCTGTGGAGATCCCATTTAATCAGAGGCTTACTTGGCCTGGCTGAACGTCACACACAGTGAGGAAGGGGGTGATGTGTCACTGGAGGGTGACAGGCACTTAATACAGACACAGACAGGAGAGGGGTGAGCCAGATGTAGTGTGGGGAGGCAGCCAGGATGTCTCTGCTTTTGTTAAAAGGCCAGGAAGGGATAGAAGGTCTGGACTACCCTTGGAAAGAGCACTTGAAAACATTTGTTGAGGGCCCAAGGATGGAGCTCAGTGTCAAGTGGGTGCTTAGCAGTGTAAGCTCTGGCTTCCTTTGCTAGTACCACATTAAAACAATGTACTGAGTTCAGGGAGAAATATGAAACACCAGGATCTTCCTTTGCAAACTAGAAGCAACTTGCAAACACAAGCTATCCTCACTGCCTTGTTCCAGGGTTGGGATTTCTCCCAAGGAAAAGCTTGCAATTTCTTTTGCAGTGCTGGGGATTGAACTCAGGGCCTCACACAGGTGCAGCAAGTGCTTCTACCATGGAGCTATACGTCTAGCTCCTCATCCAACTTTTGATTTTAATAAACTCAAGCCTGTGCACATTAGCTGCATCTAGACACTATGGTCAGGTACCTCCTTAAGAAGCTGAGGACATTTTCCCCCAGAACCAAGAACTCAGCTGTGATTTTTCCAACAGATGCACTAGACACTATTTGGGAGTTCTGAGTCTGTGAGCTGGCCCCTTGTTTCATACTGGTCCACTACTTCTCTGGAAAAATCTACAAACTCTCTTCTGTAGGCAACTGACGTGCATACCAGGTTCCCATCACAGACAACAGGTCTGATGGCAGCAGAGGGGGTGCCGTCAGCCTCCATAGCCTGTCGCCACCCCCAGACAATCATGTTATTTCAAGCTGGTCTCTGTTGGCAGAGGGGGCTGCCAACAAGATAAATATAGCAGTGTCTTTTTGCTGAGTGTGGAAGCTCTGGACAATGTGGTTTGGACAGAGGATTTGGATGGCGGCTTTACAGAGAAACAAAAATCTATAGGAAAAAAAGAAAATCCCTTCCATGTGTCGGGTTTTGTTGTTGTTGTTTTGTGGGGTTTTTGATTTGTTTTGTTTGAGTTTTCAAAGTAGCTTCACAGTCCTTCTCCACTGTGTGTTGCTGTTTTCAGCACTGAGAAGCAATGCAAAGCAGTAGGCACTGTGATGGGCAGCAGGGCACTGCAGACAGGGGTCTACCCTCAGTGGATCTCGATGTCCCCAGCAGACAAGAAAGCCACTGTCTCATAACCTTGTTCCCCATGGAACACAGTCTGAAAAGGAAGACATGCCATGGAAGCAAAGTCAGGAGCTGGGGACCATTGCCAGGGGTCAGAGAAGGCCCTTGGCCAGCGGCAGGAACTCACCCTCATGGAGCAGGCTCTGGGCCAAGCACAGTGCTCCATGTGTTCTGAGCAAAAAGTTTCATCTCCTTTCTCCACTGAGAACAAGCTGATAAGACAGCCAACCTGGTTGGTGGACCTCCCAGCATGACTCCCCCCATCCCAGGTTTGTGGAGGAGCTTGTCTCTGGGTTGCAGCCCTCTGTAGAAGTTACACTCCCTCCATGTGCCTGCCTTTCCTGAAGCACCCTCACCCACCCACCCCTGCTCTGCTCTGAGATCTGGGGTTTCTTCCCATGAACCCTACCCTCTTCCCTAGAGGTGTGCTTATTTCCCATGGAAAGGTGAGTCTTCAAATCCTGTTGGCCGTGGCCATTTCTCAAATGAGGAAATTGCAGGTTGGAGAGCTTAAATAGCTTCCCAAAGAAACAGCAATGGAAAGACAGATCCAAGTTTGGGGCCAGATCTTCTGACTCTAAAATCATGCTATTGAGAAAACCCAGGGCTACAGCAAAAGAAAACAAATTATACATGTGGCGAAATAATTCCAGACACTGAACCCTATCTGGAGATCTGATCCTGAGTCTGGTACCCAAGTCAGGGAGGACTGTTTGAACACACTGGGTTAGTTTATAGCCTGCTGAAGGTACGTGGAATTCATTATTATTTTACTTGAAAATGGAATAAAGGGGCAGGAAAGAAAGGGGTAAGATAGACTAAGAAAATGAAGAGGGATGTTTGGACCAAGGTTGGATCAAGAAAAGAATGTGTGTGAATGTAGAGGAAAGCAGATGGAACTGAATTTGGAAGAGAAGGGGGAGAGAGGCCTTGTGATGCAGCCAGGGAAATACAAGTTCACAATGACAGCCACCAGGTGGCACTGTCAGCACCGAGTAGCATGGTTGCTACTCAGAGTTCACAAAGATGGGAGAAGGGAGGTAGGAAGACTCCTGGACTAGGAGCCAAGGAATGGGCAAGGGGACAATGTCTACCTGACTACCGGTTAACTTAGAAAGTCCCAACTCCTGGATGAATAGCTCCTTGACTGCTCTTCCACTTGGTCACAACTTGCCAATGGCTAAGTTGGCAATGGATAGAAGGAATCTGTACAATAGCAATGGTCTTCATCTCTACTTGGATATTTAGAATAAACCATGTGCACAGTAACAAACCGCATGAAGTCCCAATCTTCTAAACTAAATAAATGAGTTAAAAGTAAACACCCCCCAAGCTTTCTTCATTTGGGGTTGAGAATGTGACGCACTCTAGAATTTAGAGACTTTGAAGAATTTCTTAACACAATATGTCTTGTTTGCTCTTTCTGAAATCCTGGGGACATGCCACAGTGTCCTTTTCACTGAAGCGTTTAACCTGCCTTCTGAATGGCCTGTTTCCTCATAATAGACCAGGGCTGTCTCATGAGCTATACCAGACCTCCCTCCTTGTATACCATTGAAGGTCCCATTCAAAACCCTGTGGCCCGTCTAATTTCCCAGGCAATTTCTGGTCACACTATATACTGCAATCCCCCAGAAGGGCTGCCAGGGCCCAACACTCCTGCTCTCTGGGGCCTGGCACCTTCCCAGGAGAAGATCTGCAAACAGGTAGGTACTTATAGTCCAGGAAGGTCCCTGCCCTCTGTCTGCCAATAGCTTCTTGCCCTTCATGAGCGTTCTGCTCAGATGGATATTTCCCCCAAAAGTGTGTCCTGAGCTTTTCCTCCTGGGAGAAACTTACAGTATGTGATGATTTCAACCCACTGCAGAACTGGCTCCCCACTCATGACAGCAGGAGGCCACCAATGGTCACTTTTCACTGGATGGCTCCCTCCAGCCCCCCACTCCATGAGGCTGGGGCACTGCCACCCTCTGGGTGTGAGAGGGGGCACTGCACAAGAGGATGGGAATAGAAGGGCAGGGAAAGGAGGAGAAGAAACCTGAGTTTTGATCCTGATGAGTCACTATGAGGCTTTGTGACCTCAACACTCCTTTAGATCATGATCAGATGGCAGAAAATGGAAGGGGGCTTTAAGTAGACAACATCTAAGCTATCTGTCAGTTCCAACATTCTATAAAGAGGTCATGTCCCTAGAGACCACCTGCTATGGTTTGAATGAATGTCCTCCAAAGGTCCATGGAAAAGCTTTGGTGCCTGGGTAATTCTACTGGGAGTTGGTGAGACCTTTAGGAGGTGGAGCCTAGTAAGAAGTGGTTAGGCCTATGGAGGTGTTCCCTTTAAGGGGATTATAGGACCCAGGTCTCTTCCTCTTTGCTTCTTGGCTGAGGATGTAAGCAGTCTCACTCTACTGCAAGCTCCCACCACAGTGTATTGCCCTCACTAGAGGCCCAAGGCAAAGGGCTCACTTGCTCTTGAATTGGAAACTCCAGAATCCACAAGCCAAAATAAACCTTTTCCCTTTATGAGTTCGTTGTTTCAAGCATTCATTATTGTGCAGAAAGCTGACTCCCCAAGTCGGTCTCTCCTGGAGACTGGGGAGGCCTGTGCTGCCACTGCAGGGTAGAGATAAAACCTGCTGCTGCACAGTGAGGTCCACTGGGAACCCCCAACATAGGAGCAGACCCTGCCTCTTCTTTGGTTGTCCCTGCATTGGCTTGTCAGAGAATGCCCAGAGACCTCATCTGTGTCATCACTCTGCTCAGTTCTCGTCCTGCTTACTCAGTCAGTATAGACAAAGCCTGCTCACCTCCTGGGGACTCAGGCACTCCCCATTACACAGCCTCACACACAAGCTATTCCAGAGCTTGCCACCAGTGCTGCTGTGGGTGCCATTACCAGACCCTAAACCCATCGAAGAACCAGAGGCATAGGGCCCTGCCTCAGATCCCTGATTCTCAGGCTTTTGCTCTGTATGCTGCCAAAGTCAGAGCTGTGTGGCTACCTGCCTCTGGGGAACTCACTGGTCCCTGAAGGCCTGATCCCAAACACTCATGGGTTCTAATGATCACCACTGCTGTGGTCCCAAACCATGCCCAGCATGGCAGGCCTTCTTTCAACTGTGATGTCCCATACCACATAGGCACTGAGCTCCTAAAATGGCAGCCCACAGTCATCATGGCCTGCACAGAGGGTGCAGAGGGAAAGTGGCAAGAGATGAAAGCAGAAAGGTGGGGAGGAGCCAGTTCACAAAGGGCCTTGGCAACTTTTGGAGGCTGGTCTGTGTCCTAAAGTTTTTAAGGGTGTGAGTAGCAGGGTGGGGGAGACTTGGCCAGTCTACACTGTAGGGCCAGCCATTTAAGGGGGTGGATTAGATGACAGAGGACAAGTCAGGAGTGAGTATGGTGATCCATGAGAGAGGTGACCAGAGCTGATTGGAAACAGGAACCATGTGCCTGGAGCAGATGGGGAAGGTGGCTGGCTATACAAGTTTTCTGAACCTCCATGTCTCCTTCTGAGATCAGGGTGGAATTACACTGGCCTAATGAGATGAGAGAAAATCTGATCAGCCCAGTGCCCAGAACTCAGCATTTTTCATTAAAGTCAGCAATAATTCTAACATCTCCAGTGACACCAGAGTCACAGCTCTAGTTATGGGATGAACAGAAGGATTCTTAGCCAGGATGTCCAGATAGGTATTGAAGGAAGGCCTAGGGTGTCCATTTGCCTCTGAGAGGCATGAGGGATGCTGAGGGGAAGGGCCAGAGAGCAGCTACAGAGCTTAGGACAGGGATCAAGTTGGAGTTATGGATGCAGAGTTCTCAGGATGCAGTTGGAAAGTGGCCAGAAACTTTAGGTGTGAGTGAGAGAGAAAGAGCCAAGAGTGAACTTGATAGAAATCCATCGCTGAACGGCTGGGTAGAGGAATGAACACCAGGAAAGGAAAGTGGGTGGTGGCCCAAGTACAGGAAGGTGAATTGCATTAGAAAATCAGGGGTTGGTTTCAAAGAGGAAAAGGTCACCTGTGTCAAAAGTGTGCAGAGAATACTCTGCAATAGAACAGACACTCAGCAGTGCTTCTGAAAGTCCGTGAGCAGAGCTGAGTTGAGGGGTGGCAAAGGCACCAGCAGGGGCAAGAGGCTGGAGCAAGGCAGCTGGGAGCAGAGACTGGAGGGGGAAGGAAGGAGTCAGAGGAGAATGATGCCTTGGTAAGAGGTCTATCTTAGGTGAGAAACACTTGTCACTTTGGGGACTGAGGGAAAGGTTGAATGCATGAGAAGAGGAGCTACCTGGGGAAGGAGATCCCTAGAGAACCAGGAAATGGAATCCTGATGAGATAGAAGAATGAAGAGTGGGGCAAGAACAAGACACTTTGAAGAATTCCAAACTGACCATGAGCTGGCCTGGGCTACAGTCACAGCTGTGGTACTCAGGACTCTGAAAACCAGGAACCTGCCCTGGGGCTGAGAAAGGAATAGAATGGAAGAAATCCTGCAAAGAGGAAGATGGGCAGCCCCAATCCTTAGCTGAGCAAAGACCAGCCCCAGCCCCGAGGAGCTAGGTACACCCAAGTGGGCCTCCCATAGCCAGATGGTAGGTAGTAGGATGGGGGCGTGTCAGGGCCAACGAACTTTGGAGGCTATGGGACTGGGAGTCAAGAGCCCAGGTCCCAACTGGCAGGTCCCTTGTCACCTACCTAGTTTCCCCAGGTTCATCATGATATTGCTTGGGGACCCGGTATAGTATCTCTAAAGGTCTTGTAGATCACAGACTCTTTAGAAAACTGACCCTTCATGAACACAGCATAGACTTCTACATAAGAACACAGGGTATCGGTGGGTTCCCTAACACTCATCCATATACTGAGGAGTCTGAAGTTCTAATTATACACATAAACAGGGAAGAATCCCACCCAGCCACCCCAGTAGCCAGAAAACAATAATAAAGGAAAAAGGAACTCCATTTCCTTCCACAGCAGCCACAGCCTCAGACTAGCCACTAATGAGCTTTTTTCCTGTTTGTTGATGGAGGACACTTGTAATAAAGTTTAATGTAGAAGAACAAGGTGCATATAACCGAAGCTGTAAACATCTCTAATTCTATTTAAAACTATAGGGTGCAGTACATTAACATTTAACAATCAGACAATAAATTGGTGTGGAACTAATTGAGCTGTGTTTATTAGAAAGCAGGCACCAAGTCATCCTTTACCAGTGACAAAAGAAGCAACAGAACAGTGCCACAGCCACCCATCACATCCCACTTGCACATTCTGTAAGAGTCTTGTCCAAATCTCCCACGCTATGGGAAAATGAGGGCGGCTTTGGATAAAATACACTGAGTGGACTAGACACAGCTCAGTGCCAAAGTCTGTTAGCCTTGTGCACTTGGGGATTCCCACCCTCCCCCCACCTCCGAGGAAAACAAGCCATTTTTTAAAAATGAGAAAAGTACAATTTATTCAGGTTGAGTATAGATGCAATCTGTATTCTACTTGGCCTCCCAGAGTTCACACTGTTGAACTCTTTCTTTGAGAAACTCCCAGAGGCAGCTTTCACCTGGATCTCCCCATTCCTGTCTCACAGCTCACTCTTCTCTGGTCTCTTTCTCTGGGGACCTTGCCTGATACAGACATTCCATCCTAGGCACTCCCCACCACTCAGGCCTGGCCCCCTTTCCCTCCTTGTTGGGCAGCCTCTCCCTGGGGATTTTGCTCGCTGTCAGGACTCCAGTTTTGGCCTATACTCTGAGGGCATTCCATCCCTGTGGTGACCTCCAGATCTATGTTCCTAATAGTCTATGGCCTTGCTACTCAAAGTGTGGCCCAGGGATGAGCATTGATATTTCCTGAGAGCTTATTAGAAACTCAGAATTCCAGGTGTCAGCCCAGAGCTCCACATTTTACCAAAATTCCAGGTGATGTGGGTACACATCTGGGGTATGCTAGTCTATGAGCCTATCTATCTGACACTCCATTGCAACTCAGGCCCAACAAGGCCACACTGAATGCAGGTCCTTCTCCAAACCAGAAATTTCTGTTTTGTTTTTCTCCCCAAATGAATAGCTTCTACCCCAGGTATGTGATTCCAGGTGGGGTCATCATCCCTACCGTGTGGCTGCTTAGTTTTATAATGCACTCCAGGTGACAAAGCTGGGTCACCCTCCAACCTATCCCTGAGGAGGAATGTTCCGTGTGGAAGCCATCCTAAATCTTAAGGCCAACCCAGAAAGGCTCCCTAGAATATACACACACCTGGCTCATTGGAGTCATTGCCCTCTCAGTACTGCACCAGCCCTGCTGATGTCTCCACTCCAGACTGTTAGGATTCTTTATGAAGAGCATCAGGGCTGAAGCTCTACATTGAGAAGGGCATCTTCAGAGCTTGGGGAGGACCTGCTCAGGTGGGAGGGCGTGGAGTGAAGCAGGAGCTCATGGTTGGAGAGATGGTCAGCCCTCCATATCCATGGGTACCGTATCCAGAGTCAACCAACAGTGGATCGAAAGTATTTGAAATAAAAATATGTTGACATTGTAATCTATAGGCTTTCTTTTCTTGTCATTACTCTCTACAGAACACAGTGTGACAACTATTTGCACAGCATTTACACTGCATTAGGTATTATAAGTCATCCAAGATGATTTAACGCATACAGGAGGATGCGTGTGGATTACATGTGAACACTGTCATTTATATGTTATATATGGGACTGAGCATCTGCAGATTTTAGTATCCTCTGAGGTCTTGGAATCTCCCCAAAACAGTGAGGGATGACTGTATAGTCGTTGGGTTTGATGTAAGTGGACTTTTGGGGTATCGATGATGGGAAGCTAACTTGATGTACATGTTCTTAGAATTCTGTCATGACTTGACTAGCCAGAGCAAAACTGTAATTTAAATCGTAGAATAATGAGGTAGCTTGTGGAGAAGAACTGAAGGATAGAGTAGAGTCTGGGGTACCTGGGGGTTGGGACTGGGATTCTGTGCTTGCAGGACATTGTTGTTCCTGCTTCTCTCTCTCAGTCACTGTCATTCTCAAAGAACTCTTCACTTGGCAGGAGACATTGCTGTAAGTAGACCTGAAATGTAACTTGACCTAGGAAAAGATGGCTTCTTTCTTCCAAGAATTCCAGTTAGCTCAGATGGGTCACATGCATGCTCTGGACCATTTTTGTGACCAGAGGTGTGAGTTCCATTCTTGGCCCAGCCTAGTTATAATCATTCCTACCAGACTTATAAGCAAGGTCACAAAAACAGTCTCTAATAGTGAGCTGAGACTTTGGGCTTGTTGGTGTGTGGGCCAACCCACAAAACTAACCATTAAAAACAGTGAGATGCCTATGTCATTCTATATCAGTAGAATCAGGAGGAGGAAGGCTGGCTTTTTCTTCTTTTCCCTGTGTGCTAATGGAACCTCAGTGCTATAGTGAATCCCAGCCCTCTTCCCCACTTGTGTTAGTTCAGGAATTGGGGCTTTCCTTGACTGGGCAAGACAACTTCATTCAGGTGTCGTTTCATTATCCCTCCTTGCTTTCTGTGATGATTCATGCTAGCCACAGACTAGGCAAAATTCACCACTAAATCTGAGCCTGTCTGCATTCTTCACTCTGCCACTGCATTCTCAGAAATGGGTTCATATTTGTTTCATCTTCTTTCAATAAACAGGCAGTTGTCCATTTTGAAAATGACTCATCCATAGTTGGTCTCACTGATGCTTTATAGTAGGAACAAACTGAAGAAATTTTCCTAATTTCTATTTGAATGACGTGTTTCCCCTTACTTAGCTTAAGCAATGTTACTGCATGGCTAGTGGCCTATTTGATAGAAAATGAATGAGTAGCCACAGTTTTTAAGCTCACAATGGCAAGAATGTCCAAATTTGTCACCTCAAACTAGCACCATGTACAAATCATGCACTGCCCCTGTTCTGAGCAGTGAATGGTTTGCTTCTAGAGACCACAATGGGAGAAGCTCTGCACAGATGCGGTTTGTAGCTTCCACTTTCCTCTGAGTAACAGAGCCCCCCACCCCCACCCCAATTCACACACCTTGGTGTGGATTTGTACAACTATGATCAGAGTTTGTAAGAAAAAGGTTGAACTGAATGTATAACAATGACCAATTCTAGTCTGTCCTTAAAAGCATGTGCTGTTCTTAGTGGACTGTGTTTTTTTTTTCCATATCTGACCCTACGAATCTGAAAGAGTGGGGTTGGAGGCCTGGAAGTATCAGAAGACATTCCCTCCTACCCTATCACCTTCTCCCATCACTCCTTCATATGTCTCTTTCTCCATCCCACTTTGCACTACTGTGGCCCCAGCAGCCCAAAGGGTGCTTTGTGCAGATTAGGAAATCACCATGTGTCCTCAAAACACCATACAACCATCAGCTGGAACACTGCCATGGCAGAATAAAATGTTCCTTATGGTAATTATAATACAAGTCGTGTGTAAACCACATATTCTCACGAAAGAGGACTCACACTAGTGTTCTTCCAAATAGTATTTCTTCCTCAAAAACTGTGTGTTATGTTCATTGCCTTTCAGATCTGGCAGAGGGAGAGGGAATGAGATGCAGGGGTCATCCAGAAAAGTTGAACTTCCACTTTGTAAAAGGAGGACCATTTTTGCACACAGGAAGCCAATATCTGCTTCCATTTGGATCCTTTCCAATAAACCACGAGGTACTCCTAAGGCATCATGAGTCTTTGGGACCTTTACTATAGGGTTAGTTGTGGACCAAAAGTTATTGCAGGCCTAGGGATGTGGCTCTGAGGTAGGGTGCTTACTTAGCATGCACAAGCCGTGGGTCAAATCCCCAGCCCTGGGGAAAAAGCCATCACAATAAAAGCCTTGGAAATCTTCATTTTGGAAATGCAGATGGTTTTACCATGAATGTCAAACAAGGATATTTGCATAGCAATTTATAGTTTTCAGACTCTGGCAATAGTCTTTACCCAATCTTACCCTCAAGAATTGTACGAGATGTTAAGTCACCTTTACACACATACATGTCTGAGGCTATTAGGAGGTAAGAAACTCAACCAAAGTCACACAAAGATATAGAGGGGTACAACTCACACCCAGATAGATAATTTATCACATATATATGGTCCATTACATAGCCAAACGACTCCTATAGTGTGCAGTAAGTGGCGACCCATAGAACACCACACATCAGCAACACACCTAACAGCCGCAGGATGACGCTTGCAGAACGGATCCACTTCTGCGAGTCCAAGGTCCCTGTACAGATCCACAGAGCAATCTCCCCATATATTAATGTCCTGTGCGGCCCTGATGTCCACCCAAGCCCACTAGAATTCACATCCAAGGTTGAGATGCGCAAGGCACTTGACAAAAGTAGGGTTTTCATGACACGTGCTTCCAGTGTGGCTCATACTTTAGCTTCTCCTACCCTGAGGGAACCTGGTGAAAAACTGCTTTCCCACGAGTGGGCATTCAGTGCAAGTCGGCCAAGTCCAGCACATTTTGAAGAGGCTCACTTTCTTCCCCGTGTGTCCATTGGTGGCAAACTCACTTCTTTGGAAAAGGGTGAGCAGTATATTTCTCTATCCATCTAGGTCTGCTCTGCTGAGGGGGCAGTACTTTAGAATGGTGCCCTTCTAGACCTATGGCATTGGGGAATCATGGGTGGGAAGAGGGGTACCAGAGTTTTCAGAGATGGACCTCAGATTCCCACCATCCTTGCCCTTCCATTGCAGGATAAGAGCATCTATTTAAAACAATGGATGCCATCATACACGGCTGCTTGCCATCAGTGGCCTGTGGTGCTCTGGGTGCCCTGGCAATGTCCTGGACTCCTTAGAAAAACCATATACACCACCTCTAATGGCATTTCCTGTAGCATTGAACTGGGGCTCACAGACACAGGAAGGGTTCATAGGAAGATTAAGATCTTAAAGAAAGATTTTAACAAATTAAAACCCAGGGAAAGGTGATGGGGTTGGCTCAGCAGACAATGTCCTTGGGCACTCTCATAAGCAGAGTCCTTATACCTCAGGGTCAGGCCTGGGACCGCTGGTCCTGGGAGACTTGTCTGAGGGCTGTGGTCCTTATTCCATGGGGAGAGCAGCCTCATACCTCTTCAAAGTCACTGGAGCACAGTTGGGAAGGGGCTCCCCACCACACAGAAGGCACAAGTGAAAGTACAAAAATAGGGGCTTTGTTTCTGAGGTTTCATAAATAACTGAGTGGCCGAGGTGACACTGCCACAGAAGAGGAAGTGTTACACCTTGTTCTCCTCAAAGAGGATCTGTGCATACACGGTGCTGGTGGGAACGCCTTTGGCTGCCTGGTGTGGTTTGATCAGCTCCAGCTCAGCATAGGTCAGGTTTTCCTCAGCAATCTTTGGCTATGAAAAAACAAACACAGTTCTAGTTGACTACAGGCAGTTCTGTATTACACCTTCAGTCATCAAACATACATTTTCACAGCATGTTGGGAATTTAAAGGGAAACAAGTGGACCAAAATTTTGTAAAAATCTATAAACCCAAACATAATAAGAGCTCACTGTCCAATACAGCTAGGCTCTGCCAAGAGACACTGAGATTTATATTCAAGCTGACATGGAACACATGCACAAAAAATGACTAGCCACTAGGCCACAAAGAAAACTTTAATTCCAAAAAGCATATCATAACTAATAGACTCCAACCAAAATAAAAATATAAAGGTGAAGACAGAAATAAAACACTCTGTGAATTAATAATGAACCTAGACATTTTTATAAATGAATTAACCTATATAACACCAAAATCTTAGGCTATCTTAAAAGTAATGATTAAGAAAATATTATTTTCCAGACTCTAAAGAGTATGGTTGAAGCACTGCTTGAGAAAAGCCATAGCTTTAAATATATACTAAACACACATGTGAGGTGGTCAAGCATGCAACTCAAGAAGTTAGAAAAAGAACAAATTAAGTCGAAGAAAAGCAGAAGAAACCAATAAAAATAAAACTCAATGGCATGAATCAGACAGCAAACAGCAGAGCACCTAAAAGCTGATGCTGGGAAAATGCCAATGAAACACAAAAACTAAAAAATATTTAATGTAAAAAGGGAAAAATGTATAAACAAATAAAATAGAAAATGATAAAGAGAATGGAAATGAAGGAAATTTTACAAAGTTTTATAAGACCACTTTGCTCAACTTACTGAAAAATTTTGAAATACAGGTAAAATGGTAATATACCAGAAAAAATATAAATGATAAATGTTAACTCAGGACATCTGAATGTACTAATTATCATCAAGGTGGGAGTGGGGGGAGGTTTCTCTCAAGAGTAAATTGCTTTGTAGGAGAATTTTCAAAAAGAAATTGCCCTAGGGAACAGGTGATTTCAATGTAATTAAACTGATCCAGGGCATAAGAAAGGAAGAAAACCTTCACATATTCTAGGATCATATCACTTATTGAAAGTTTTAATTCAAATTTACTTAGAATGAAAAAGTACATAAAAATAAATAATCATACTCAAGTTGATTTTATTCCAGGAATGCAAACGTAGTTCAACTTTAGAAAAATCTGTTAATATAATGCACAATAGTAAAATATCAATAGATAAAGGCATATGCTTTCTCTAAAATGGAAAGGCATTTAATAAATATTAGCAAACACTCTTATTAAAATCAATTTTTGAGTGAAGTAATCATAGATGTAACTTTTCTTAACATGATTAAAAAACATTATTACAATAAAGAATAATTGGTAATCTAACTCTAGTGATATTAAAAATAGGCAGCAAAACAAATTCTAATGCTATATTACTGTCAGATGAATAGACATATTTTCAGGGTCAGATGAGAAAGGAATTGTCCTAATATTACCTTTCAAGAAATGTTGGCATCTTTGGCAGCTGCTTGAGAAAAAAATTAAATCATATTTTCATATCATTCTTTATGTCTAGGTAAATTCCAAATGATTTAAAATTTTTAATGTGGAAAATAAATCTATAAAAATATTAGGATGCAGGGAGTTTAAAAAATGATAATAGTTTGGAAGGCATTTTAAAGTATGATACAAAACTCAGGAGGCAGAACAAAAATGATGCACTTTGTCATGCTACAAATGGTAAAATACTCTGTAAATAAAATCAAAGTGCAACTGGAAAACACAGGGAAAACGTTTGCAGCTTGTATCCAATGGGTTTACAATTCAACAAAGATAACGGCCAAATGTCCACTAAAAATCCAGCAAAGGACAACAGAGCTCATCACATAGTACCCAAGAAAGGAAGCCCAGGTGGCTCTTACACAGATGGGACAAGACTCAGCCTCACCCATCCTAAGAGATTCGAGATTCAAGGTGCCAAACAAAAACCTTTCAACGGCTGCCCAAATTATCTGGTCCTCTCATACATTGTTGGTGGGGAGTGTTTCTTGGTACAAGCAAAAAACTGCAAACACTCAAGTGGACATCAATAGGGTCCAGGGTATTCAGATAGTGGACTCTGTGGCATGGTCTTTAAGAATGACAGGCCATACATGTACTGTGTATCTCACCACCATCTGTGTAACACATGTGTATGCACGTATGTGGTGAATGTGTGTGTGCACACATTACACACTTAGAAAACCCTGGCAAGCCTTGGAAACTGGAGTCCATTCAACGTGGCTCTCTCTAAGGAAGTGAAATGGATTGTTTGGGGAGATTCACACTTTTTTATATGTTTGATGATTTTTTTGGATTTTGTAATAGACATATGTATTTAAATGATGCATTGAGTGATCATTCATTTAGAGTCATATAGACATTTTAATTTAAATAGCTCTGCTCTCTATTAACTAGATATTAGATTTAAGCATTTTTGGATTTGGTTTTTGGCTTTAGTTTTGGGTTTTTTTGTTTCCAATTTTTCCCTTTTTGAAAGAAGTTATATGTCTATATCTTGTTTATCTTATAGAAATTCAGGACAAATAAATTGTTTCCATTCAATTTAAGTCTCTTCTTCAGAGATAAAGCACCCTAATAGAATAGGAAGTGAGAGGCTTCTAGGGACTCCTTAAAGCCAGCACCCAACCTGCAGACTACGGCTAGACAGTTTGTCTAGCCATATTTTGAAGCTCATAGTTAAGTACATTTATAGGGATGAGAGTTTCTGCTTATCTTTTGACACCAAAAGTCTTTACATTGCTTCTTCATCTTCTGTATCTTACCAGCAAACAAAACCCCTGTTTACATTCTTGCCTCTCGGTTTAATTACATTTCACATTATAATGATTCTATTTAGAAATGCCATGTGTCCTCAAATAAGCACTCAAAACCCAACTCATGTAAATTTTAGAACCAAGATTTATGAAATCATATTGTCCAGGTGTTTTATTGCATTACCTTGAAATTTCATTGTTTTCTAGTGTAGATTATCTGTTTATTCTTAAGTTATTTCATTACGTTTGGATATGAAAAATAACACTAGCTTTCTCAATACAGGTCACCAGCCTGGCTTGGCTGATGTGTTGTTTTCATACATTTTTATGATGTTCCTATAGTAAGCATAATTTAATAAAGCCAAAGCACACTAAATAAATAATTGCATCTAGAAAAGCAATAAAAACAAATAAAATTAGTACTTTCATAAGTGGAAAAGGTACTTCAATTACTGCTACAAGCAACAACCCACCATAAAATGTGTACAATCATTTCCCTTATGCATATTTCTGGAATATAATAATTTGATTGAAGATATGAGGCAGCACACAGGAGGCCCAGGATTGTGAAGTGTATACAGTTTCCAACAGAAGATACATAATATCAGCCCTTGGCATCTTTAAAGAACCTATTGTTTTAACTGGCAGGCACAGTTGGCTGGCACCATCAACCATGTGCTTAATTACATTTCTCAGCTTGTTTAACTGGAAATAAATTCCTAATGACCAATGAAAGGGGGCAAATGTATACTCCTCACCAGGTTTCCCCAAGCTACCTTCCTTTGCATTGATGCTCAGTAGAAAGCTGAGGTGCACACAGATATTTTTGGCATTTCAGTAACTGTGCTAAGACTAGAGAACAGGTAGTAAAACCAGGAGCCAGAGCAAAGTGTAATGGATGAAGGAGGCAGCTGCAACAGAGCAGAGCCCAGGGAGGGACCTGCTGTGGGGCCCCACCTATGTTTCAACTGATCTCCACTAGACAAACAACATAGCTCTAAACCATGATGCCACTCCAAGAATCTATATGGCAATTTCAGGACAGCAGAGGGTCTCTGAAAATGAATCAGGAAACATTTTGTTAGTTCCCCAGCCACCAGCCCTCAAAGCATCCCTCTTCAAGACCCCTTCTTACTCTTGGGGATGCTGGAAAGATAGAAATATAGTAAGTCTTCTGTAACCGTAAGTTCCACATGTATGCATTCAACCAATTGAGGATCAAATTTTTGGGAAAAAATTGCACCTTTACTGAACATGCAGATGTTGCATTGTCATTATTCACTAAACAGTATGATATAACAACTATTTACATGTTATTTACATCATGTCAGACATCCCAAGTCATCTAAAGTTGGTTCAAAGTATTCAGAAGAATGTGCATAGGGTATAGGTAAATTCTGTGCCATCTTATGAGGGACTCAAGCAACTGAGGATTTTAGTGTCCTTGCAGGTCCCTGGAAACACATCCCTAAGGAGTCAGAGGGCCAACTGTAGTTGGGAATAAAATCTTCAATAATGTTGAACTGGCTGTTCACAAACACTCTGCTAACCTTAGGTCCCACTGAAAGCATAAAGGGTTGCTACCAGAAGCTAAGATTTGCTGGCCACAGACCTAGCTGTACATTTCTACCCAGATGTTGCTGAACTCACTGGAAAACAGGCAGCAAAGGCAGCCCAACTATGGGGAAGTCCTGGTTGGTTCCTTAGAAAAAGTATTGGAACTTTCTCATCACTGAGAAGCAGCTCTGCCATTCCTTCTCTCCAAAGCTGTCTGGTTTTACTTTATTTCCCTTTCACCCAGCCTGCAGAGACTCCAGGTCAGATTTTCTTTCTGTCTCTTAAATAACCTTGTGTCTATTCATCCCTTGTATCCATGGGGAGTGATTCCAGGACTTCTGAACATGCCAAAAATCTACAGATATTCAAGTTCCTTATATAAATGGTGTGGTATTTGCATAGAACCTCTGCACATCCTCCAGTATACTTTAAATCATCTCTAGGTGACTTACATTCCTAATAAAATATAAATGCTATGTAAACAGTTGTTATGCTATATTGCTTAGGGACTAATAACGAGCAAAATGTCTGTGCGTGTTCAGTACAGATCCAATTTTTTTCAAGCATTTTCAGTCTTCAGTTACTTGAACCTATGAATGCAGAACCCACAGATTCAAAGGGCAGCTGTGTTCAGCTGCCTGGTATCTCAAATGTCCCCAACCCCTTGTCTTGTGTACCTTTAATCCACTTTCATGCTCTTTACTGGTCAGGGAGAATCCTACTTCAGGTTGGAGAAAACTATGAGCACAGTGTCGTGGGTCTAAGGAAGGCTGGAATGGAAGACAACTTTCCTTGCTCTTAGTTTGGTGGAAGTGTTCATGGAGAGGAGAGGAGGGGACTGGTTTTGGCCTCACCCTGCCCTGACTACAGAGCTCAGGGGCAGGAGGGATTGTGGCATTGGTTCAAATGTCAGCTGTGTAACCTTGGGCAGTTACACCATTGTTGTCCAGGGACAATGGAACCTAGCTCATTGGATAGTTATAAGGATTTAAATAAGATGCATGTGGACATTTTGGTACAATGCCTGCCCCACTGGAGGTGCTAAACACGTGTGTGCTGAAGAAATCAATGTTTTAATGCCATCCCATTCCCTCTACATAATCTGTTAAAATACCATCCTTTCGGAATTAAGAGCTATGTAGAGCAAGTAGCCCTGGACACCAGCTGACAATAAAGAATAGACTCTAGGAGATAAGTTGTTATGGGCTGAATTATGGTCCCCCAAATTCCTATCCTGAGTACCTCAGAATGTGACAGTATTTGGAGATGGAGTCTTTAAAGCAGTAATAAGTTAAAATGAGGTCATTAGGATAGCCCTATTCAGCATGATGGTGTCCTTCTAAGAAAAGGAGATTAGGACACAAATACACAACGAGGGAAGATGATGTGAGACACAAGAACAGATGCCATCTGCAAGTCAAGGAGAGAGACCTCAGGAGAAGCCAGCTCTACAGTGACCTCGCTCTTGGATCTCCAGTCTCCAGAACTGTGGGACATTACATTTCTGGTGTTTAAGCTGCCACTGTCTGTGGTATTTTGTTATGGAAGTCCTAGAACACTAGTCCATGAGTCAAGATTGGGGCAGAGGAGAAGGGAAGAAAGAATAGCTTCCCTTAGGGAAAAGAGATGAATTACCTCATCTGGAATGGGTGTAGACCAGAGATCAATGCATTTTATGTCAATGCCAGAGGAAAGCTATGCCATCCCTAGGAAATGGAGAGGATTGAGGTCTGATACTTTACACCTATTCAGTGAGGAACATGGCTGGAGAGGTACTGGACTCCCTCGCACAGTATCTCCTCCACACCACTACATGCACACACAGTTATATGTCTCCCATCCAGCCATTCTGCCCTCCACAATTTGGCCTTGAACCCGAGCTACAACAGATCTAACTGCATGATTGGCCACCCATACCCACCATCAGCTTTTAGGAATAGGAAAATTGGGACTTGTTGTTTTTATCCTGACTGGTAAGAAGGGCGATTGGTTCCAATGTGATAGGGGAGAAAGTGCAGGCAGCAACAGAGTACCAGGTGAGCTCCTCCAGCTGAACAATGAGCCTGACTTTCAGGTGACCCACACCCAAGCTTGATGCCCTCTAAACTAAACCTGGGGTAGGGTCAAGCCCCAGGTTGTCCTGAAGTTTACAACTGAGCACACGTGGCTCTGAGTGAGCAGGCAATTTTATGAAGTCAGACCATTTTTATCCAATCCCTGTGCTCCCACCTGCCTGTCTAGCATGCTATCTAAGGCCACTTTTTTTGTTGTTGTTGTTTCTTCTCCTTGTGCTGAGGATGTAACAAGAAGCACCATGACATGCAGAAGATGCTGCAGTTAAGGTTGAACTTGAGAAAGGTTCAGAAGAAGACTAAGGTGATTGATACCGGGCTAAAGGTTGAGAAGAACCAGGTGCTACTGCCTCATGCCTATAATTGTAGCTACTCAGGAGGCAGAGATCAGGAAGACTGCGATTTGAAGACAGATCTGGGCAAATAGTTCATGAAACCCTATCTTGAAAAAACTCATCACAGCAAAAGGCTGGTGGAGTGGCTCAAGTGGTAAGAGAGCCTATATAGCAAGCATGAGGCCCTGAGTTCAAACCCAATGCTGCCTAAATAAATAAATACATGTTGAGGAGAAGACAGAAAAATCCTGCAGAAAAGTATTCTTCCTTGCTTCAGGAAGGGATCCTGCCACAAGCATGTGCTCAGTCCTTGTTGGGCAGTTTCTTGATTCCTCCAATGACAAACAGGTGAACTAGATCTTGAGCCCAAGAGGCAAAAAGAATGAAAAGCAATGCTAAGAAAACCAAGACTACCATGTTCAAAATGGCAGGAAGGAAAAAGAGGAGCCTGGTCTCTGGCCTAAGTAAACTCCTGGACCAGCCCAGGTCTACTCAGGGTCTCCAGCTTTAGGTGGCTGAGCGTTTAAATCTACCCCATGCTTAGCTATCCCAAGACATTCTGTGGAATGCAGATTAGAGCGAGGGTTAGGTTAGGGATGAGGGCACTCTTCTATAATTTGTACACTCAGGGAACACTTTTTTGTATCCTATACAAAAATGCCATAGGTACTGGCAGGGATCCTGCCTTATGCCCGGATATTTTATTCTAATAAATGCCAATATATTTCAAGATAAAATAAAATATATAATTTAAACCAAGGTTTTGGAGATTCACTCTCCTGGGGCTAAGTGGAAGTGGCCAGCTAGTGGGAGGTGGTGGCATTTAATCTCTGGATAGCTCCCAAAAATCACAGCTGCCTGCATGCCCTCAATGCAGAAAAAGAAGATCTGGCCCATTCTCACAAGCTTTCTCTCACTCCTGGTTCTCCTGACCTAACTGGAGGCGACTGGAGATGCAGAAAGGACAAACAATAGAAGACAGACATGAAGTTGGAGCCAGGTGTACTGGGCACTCAGATGGAGACGCAAAACAGCCTTGTTACTTCTTTTCTCTATTATTCTCTTTTTTCCTTTGCTTCTTTTCTCTTATTCTTTAAGGCCTTACTTCTTCACTATTCTTTAAAACCTTGCTTCTAAAGTCTTTATTCTTTTCTATTCTTTAAAGTCTCTTTTCTTAGACTCGCACTGTCCCATGTTCCCTTTAATCTCTCTTAAAGTCTCAGTCCTCAGACTTGCACTGTCCCATGTTTCCTCTAATCTGTAGCGTAACTCAGCAGCAGCGGCAGCAGCAGCTTCACAAGCAGCCTATAGCCAGCCAATCAAAATCCATCAAAAACCTTCAATTCATCCACCATTAAAAAAACCTTGCATCCTCCTTCAGCGAGTTTCCTATATCCAGTGGTAAACAAGGAGGTGGAGCAACAGTTCTCAAGAAGGGGCGTGACATTGTAACAAGAGAAACCCCTGTGTTCCTACTTCTTTCTCTGAATGTAAACAACTTAGGAAACGCAGCTGTGCCGCATTTTGCCTTCTCGCTCTCTTCTGTGGCTGGAACTGTGCCAAACTCAGCCTGAGCACAACTGTGCTTATATCAAGTTCTCATAGGCTTCTCATACTCCATTCCCCACAGCCCATTAGGAGGGAAGGATGGTGGCGCTCAGGATCTGGTGTCAACAGAGTCAGAAGCTGGATCAGAAAACTTACGACTTCCCAGCAGAGAAGCCTGTGATGTCCACTGCAAGGATGTCTGATCCATTGTTTGGAATATCCAAGAGGTCCTTTTAGCAATGCCCGCTGCAGGCTGCAAAACCAGAGGAGGGCACTTAGCACCGAGGGCATCCTGGGATGGCTGGCAGTACCAGCAGTGTGTCTCAGATGCAAGACAGCCTGTGTTTTCCACTGGGCTTCCCTCTCCAAAGCTTCCCAACAGGCAAGAGAGTTCAGGTTTCTGTTTAAGCAGATTCCCTCTGGATGCAAGTCCCTCCTGCCCCATCCACAAGGTGGCCCTTATTCCCTTGAAACCCAACCAGGCCTTTCAGCAACCGCCAACACCATGTGGCCACACTCTCCTCCACACCCTGAACCTGTGACATCTGTGCTACTGTGCTTATAGCTACTGAAATTCTCTCCCTCTTTCTAGTTACCATCACAGAATAGCTTAATGGCCAAGGGACTAAGTTATTATCAATTAACTTATTTATATAAATAAAATAAAAAACGCTCTAAGCATACTCCTGAGCTATGTCCTCAAGGGTGTGCAATTCTCCTTACCTGGTAGGTGTGTTTCCACACAGGTACTCACACATACACGCTCAGCCCTATGGTTCTAGTTCTACTCAGGCCGCCTGAATCAGGAGACGAGAAGCTCTGTGGTCTTCCGTCACACTGCCCCTCTGTAGGTCCCCTTCCCGCCATCCAACCGTGGTGACTGATCTACTTTCTTCATCATGATTTTGTCTCTTAGATAATATCACATAAAAGAAATCATACTGTAGGTATAACTTTTTGGAACTGACTTTTTTCACTCAGCTTACTTCCTTCAAGGTTCACCCAGCTTGTTGTGTATATAAATAGTTTGTTCCTTTTTATTGCTGAGAAGTATCCCACGGCATTCTGTGTAACATGGTAGTATACTGATTCCCCTGCTGAATACAAGAAGGTCAGTTCAGATTTGGGTGGCTGCAGACAGAGGTGTTATAAACACTAACATACAGGTGTTTGTGTAATGTTTTCATTTCTCTTCAGTAAATATCCTGGAGTGATAGTGCTGGGTCATAGGGCAACTTTTTTAACTTTACAAGAAACTGCCAAATTGTTTGTTAAAATGTACCATTTTCCCTCCCACCTGCAAAGTATGCAAGTTTCAACAGCTTCACATCCCTGTGGCCACTCATTTTTTCTTTCAGTAGGGGACAGGGTCACAGTAATCCTCCATGTCAGAGGAACTCACCAGTCCTGAACTCAAGCTCTCATCCATGTCTGGGGAGTCAGGTTAAGTTCTCACATAGCTTCACCTCAGAAGAATGAAGACAGGAGTATCACATGACCTGGATCCTGATGGCTATGGCTCCAGCTAAAGCAGCCTTTGGACTCCAGGTGTGACAAAGCAGTGCAAGTTTCAGAGCTTCAGATGGCCTGCCTGGCCTCCCCCCATCCTTTTTCTCCTCCAGTGGCAGGGCTGTGACCACAGACACCAGCTCAGGCTGCATCTCCTGCCTCTTAATTTTAAGCCTTTCTTTCCTCCTGGTTAGGGTAATGGTTATGGAAAGTACATCCACAGGGAAGAAATGACTTGGTTTTGCTGACAGTAGGAAAACCAACCCCGAGGGATCTAAAATTTACACAGCTCTTTGGAACACACACACTTTAAACTCCTAATGGGCAGTTTCTGAGTATTTCATTTTGTGGATGTGTTTCCATGACTCAAGCTGAAAGTTACCATTGCTGTGGGGGTGGGGAGGTGAGAAGAGGATTTAACATTCTCTTACACAGACTCCTGCAAAACAATTTCTTCTCCTGGAGATCACAGTTGGATGTGCAAGTAGAATTAAGTTTGTGGAATAAAAAAGAAATGCATTTGCAGCCACTATAAGTTCCCCAATGTCAAAAGTTCAATGGGGGTAATGGCATTATCACAGCAACAGATCAATACGCAGGACATGGGATGCTTATGCTAATGTCACCTTCGAGCAAAAGCACAGGCTGCAGTTCTACAGAGTTGCACTATCAGGAATCTGTTTACGCAAGAGAGAATGAGAATTGTCAGGGGCAGACTTCCTCTCCCTTCAAGGTAAGTGCTCATTTTTTATTCAACAGAGAAGTAACTGGTAAAACAAAGTCTACCCAAACAATATCCCCTGCACAGCCACAGCCACCAAGGAGGCGGGGGCTGTGTGCCCAGCACATTCTACAGAGAGGCCTCATGAGTCTCTGTAGGACCAAACTCAGGAAAGAAAATACGTCAAGGCCCCTATCATCCTACTGAAATCTACAGACCTTGGATTGAACTTGACTTCATTTTGAGTTTCATGGGTCTGAGGATGTAGAGTTCCCTGATGTGTATGTTAAGTAAAGATAATGAATCAGAGCCAACAAAAGAAACATCTTTCCAAGAGAGAAATGTGAAATAAGAGGAAAGGCCAGAAGTGGCTTTGAGAGGTAGCTCAGTGTAGTAGTGGAGAATTGGGCCTCCTGAGAGAGGAACTCAACACATTAAGTAGCTTTCACCATCTGTTCAATTCTCACTGCAGTCCTGTGAGGTGGGGCCAACAATTACTCTCACTGCACAGATAAGTAAGCAGGCTTTAAAAGTCAGGAAAGTATTCAAGGTTACCAGGAGTCTGAGTTCAGAGCCTGTCAGTCCTGCCACGGATCAACACTCCTGTAAGAGCTCACCAGCATATTTCAAGTACATGTTCAAGGCGGTGAGTACCCTCAGAGGTGAAGGCCTTTTATCTAGGTGAGCCAGACAGGTGTATAGCTGTTCCTTTTTGCAGAAACACACCTGAGAGCCCAGTGGAGGAACAGGGAAGGATCGCTGGCACAAATTACGTGAGATTTGGGAAGAGGCTCACACCAACTGAAGGACAGCAGAAAAAAGAAAGCTGGTCCCCTCCTCATTAGAGGCTGGTCTTGGTGTCAGGGGACAGAAACCTGAGGCTACAGAGCCCAAGACTTTGCAGAGGCAGACATATGGAGTTGCCACGGATGAGAGAGGGTGATGGAGAAGGAGAAATTTCACTGGAGGTTTTTTAGGTGCCTCTGGAGGTCTCTCCATAGCCTCCACCCCCTGCCCAAGGCAGCTGGCCTCCAAGGTACAGGAGGAGATGTACCTCTGACCAGCATGGGCTGGAGGTAAGAAGGGTGCGGGCTGTACTTTGGCCAGGCTGTATGTGGGGTGGCAACAGATCTCCTGTTTAGAGGAATCTGCTAGATGGGTGGAAATATGAGGCCACACGGCAAGTGGGGGAGAACTGGAAAAGTTCAGGGGATTTTCTGAGGTAATCACCGAAGCCAACCACCAGGTTTACTTTCATCATATCCTCAGCGCAGAGGTCACTGGTCCACTAGGCCCTCTAGCTCTAGGGAGGCAGAATCCACTAAAGTCTTCTGGTATGACTTATGCTGCTAGAATCAGATGTCACAGTGGACTAGTGGCTTCATGGCTGGCCTGAGAAGTAGGGCTCCAATTCAGTTGCACTCTCAAATCCAGCAAGCAGATGTGAGTAATGCCTTACATGCATCTTGACAATCCAAGCCAGAATCCAGAGACACACAACGTCTCCCTTGCTCTGCTGCTTCAGTTGTCTAATCAGCCTTGGGAGTTTATCTGCCTCGATTCCCACCTCTACTCCCAGTCTCTCTGTTGTTACCCAGTGACTTATGGCCAATTCTCTAAGGTGCTTTAGAACAAGAGAAGGAAAGAAAACATCTGGAACTCAGAAGAGTTCCTGAAGAGACAAACACTATAGTCTATCCAGGTTTGTTGGCACCTGGGATTGAATGGACTTGCTAGGAATTCTGAGCAGAGCAGATTCATATCATACTCTTGAGTCTGGAAGGTTCAAATGCAAGAGAAGTTGTATGCCAAAGGTAACCATTCTTAGGACAGAGATGACCACCTCTAGAGCCTACTGAAGCCAAGCACAGAAAGGCCAAGGCTAAATCTTTCTGGTTCAAGATTTTGCTAGTCATCAGACAAATGGATGCCTCTAGATTTCACTAATGCATGTTTTCCCAGAGAAAATGCAATTATGGATAATGGTCTTGGGGAGGGTCCTGTCACATGAAACTTTTCATAGATGCACAGTGACGGCTCCTGATCTAATGTAGTCATTTGTTTTCTCTTCCCTATGGACCATAGAGGTATGTATTCTCAGCCACCTTCCAAGAGTAGTTTTACTAGAAACATCATTCAAGAGCAATGTTTTGACTTAGGAAAAGACTTTGGATGTCTTTTCAATGGATGGATACACTCTGGGCATTTGCAAACTTTATGACTATCCTCAATTCCCTGGATTACGCAGGGTCTGTCTAGTGGTGCTTAAAAGTATGTGCTCTTGGAGACACAAAGACTGCCATTTATCAGCTGTGTGGCAAGGTACTTAATCTCCCTGTACCTGTGTTTCCTCATCTACTATGTAGGACTCATAAGTTCCTCTTCTACAGGGTTATTTTGAATACTAGATGCACTAATACTGGAAGGAACTTAGAGAAGTACCCAGTAGGCATATGGTAAATGATGTACATGTACTCCCTTATTATTATTATAGCTATTGTTTTATTATAGATTATGAATGAGTATTGTTTTAACAATGTGTTCCTGTGAAATATTTAGAGGCAGGAAATGTCATGTTCTGGGAGCTGATGAGCACTCCGAAGTATCAGGCCAGTGCCAAATAAAGCCAGTGGATTTTTTTTTTAGTAGTAGGCCAAATAACACTACTAAATGATAGGTCAAAACATGCCACTCACTGCCTTGCACAGATTCCCCAGGGATTTCTCATCAGAGACTTAGAGTCCATGTGGGGAATCTCAGGATGGATCCTCTTCCTTCATGACCTCGTTCTGAGCACCTTCTGTCTCCAGCATGCAGACCAGGGCTCTAGCTGCACTGGTATCTATGTGTTTCTTATACTTACCTGGACAGCACTGCATACTCAGGGATGACCACAGGGCCTTTGCTCATGTTGTGCTCTCTGCCTGAAGGTTCTTCCCCAATACCACAGTGTTCCTGGCTCCTTCACTTTATAAGACCTTTGTTCCAGTGTGGCTTCCTCTCCGACAAATGCAGTCCCTCCCTATCCCTCTTGCCCAGCTCAACTGCCACCAGAACACATAGTGTTCCTTGGCATTATAAAGCATCACTCATTGGTGTCTTCTGTCTTCTTCTTCTACAATGTCATCATAGCACCTATATTTCCTTAGTGCAACAACAACTCTGTGCAGGATACACACATAGATATGGATATAAATTTATATATACATATAAAAGTATTTGGAACAATATAAGACAAACTTCTAACAGATACTCTTCTGACAAATAAGAGCCTAAGAAAAGACTTTCATTTTGTTTTTCAACACATGAAGATTTTGAGTTGTCAGCTCAATCCTGTACCCCCACTTAGAACTTTCATTATCCTCTTACCTGGCCAGTGAAGTCAGGACAGAAAACACCCTGAGAACCAGTAGGCTCAGACGTTACTGAATGCTTTTGACAAAAGGTACAGAGCTCATAGCCTAGTGTGAAAAAACAAGGACCTGTGGCCAATCATCTCAATGGATTAACTCTATCCCATCCCAGTGGGGAGATGTGTCATCTCCCACATCTCATCTATGAAACAGAGATGTAAGTGTATTCCTACTGGTAAGCTTTGGGCAGGGTCTGCATGTGGAAAATGCCATTGAAATATGTATACTATCATCATCCTCACCATTATCACCACTGCCACCATCATCACCACCCCCATCATCATCACCATCACCACCATAATCACTAACCTTCATTGTTACCATCATCACTGTCACAACAGTGTCAGGTCATGGCCATGATGTACAGTGCGCAAAGCGAGTATCAAGAACAATTCTAAAATAGCAGTAGGCATGCCTGCTCATTTGTGAAATCACAAGTAAAGGGCACATGTAAAATAAGTTTATAATTTGTATTCTTCATCTTTCTATGCACACTTTCACCATAAATTAATGAGACTGCACCTTACTGCTTTTGATCATCACATGCTTGTTGACAATTTATAAATTTAGCTTTAGAAAGTCATGATAATAAATTAGGATTTAATCTGGCTAGGGAAAAAAATCCCCTCAAATGCACCATCATTTTCTGTGAACCAGAATTTCACATAGAGATTTTCTTCTCAATACTTTGGATGCCTTAGCTTGATCTTTCAGATGTGTTGATGATTTTTTAGTTTCTTTCCAAAAATGGCACTTCATTTCTACTATTCTTCATTTGAGATTGAAAAAGTCTTTTAATAAAAACTCTGTTCAAAACTAGGGCTTTAAATGAAATAAGCTTAAAAATCAAATGTGAGTAGGAAAGATATTGTTTCATGAGATTACAAAAATAAAATAGAGTGTAAAAGTTTGAAAAAAATTTCCCAGCAGTACAATGATCCTGGAAACAAAGTGCCCAATAAAGGCAGCAAATCAGCCAAGCTAAGTTGGAAAACAAGCTATTGCTCTTCAGGGAGGGACAGTCCGTGCAGACACATAGGGACAGGCCTTGCTAGAGCAGGGCAGGGAGACTATACACCAGGAGAGGTCATCACAGGGCAGGATCCACTAGATGTCAGGTCTCTCTCTTCTATCTGGACCATTCTGCAGACAGAAGACCAACTCATCTCTCTTTCACTGTTCAGCTCTGTCAGGTGGTTCAAAGCTCATGCCCCCCCCCATCAGCATCTTGCACACGGCTTATTGGTGTTCAATAATGGTATGGGTATGATTTTATGGAAGGCTGAAAAAGTGATCTGAATGAGTCAGTGATGTAGCAAACAGGAGAATCATACAGTCCTGGGGTTATCACCTTCTTTCTCAAACCACAGAACCACATTGCCCTTCTAGAACAGCAAGGCAGCCTCCATCTTTGCCACTTCTGCATTAGGATTCTCATTGTCTCTCAAAACAGGTTCTTAATGAGTGCTTAACGTGCTACCCAGTCATAAAAGCTTCATTTAGCCTCAATCCACCACTGTTGGCCTCTGGTAGGTGTTTCAGATACCACCAGGTGGCAGAGGACTCGCCTTACAGATTGTGTGGCCTGTGGAAATGACAGCTCTGGGTCAGGGTGAACAGACTCCCCAGTACTGGGTGTTCTCACATCTACTCCATCTTGATGACTTCTGGTTTACGGAAGCTCCAGTGCCTGTTCTCTCTGGTCTGAAGGAGGCCCATGAAACCAAATGACTTCTGTTTTCCCCACTCTCATCCCTTCCAAAGCCTCGGCATTGATTCTCCCTCCAGTAGACATACATAACTCCCCGTGACAATAATGGGATGTACATGAGCACCAAGGGGAGCATAGAATTTTTATCTTTGTAAAAATGGTGCTAGCATGCTACAAGCAAAGTTTTTGTTTTTTTCCCAAGGCTTTTACTTGGGGCAATATATTGTACATGTGGTTGTGGATTTTTTTCCTTCTTTTTAATTTTAAATCGAGATTATGAACATATTTTATGCAGGTTAATATATCCTTTTCATGTAAAATTTAACTGAAGCCGGTTCTAGCACATTAGCGACAACAAGAGAAATTCTCTGGCTTATTATAAACATCCTTCAAGAAACCTGAAATGCGTGTCCTCTGGAAATAATTTTGCTGGGATGTGGATTATTAAAATCCTCTCAGAATTCTATCACTGGTGTCTAATGGGCCTCAGAGCCCTTTTCGGCTCCTGATCAGAGGAAAACTTTTGGCCCCGACAGTATATTCTGGAAACAGGACTGAGAAGGAACTTATTTCCATCAACAGGCAAAGAAGACAGGGCGTGGTATCTGAGCCCAGGCTCACCACTCTGTGGCTTCTGATACAGTGGGAAAAGGCAAGTTCTTGGGACACAAGTCACTAAGCTGTGATGGAATGCACAGCTTCCTTTCTGTCCATTTGGAGTATTCTGATATCTGTATTTCCAAGAAAGGAAGGAAGTTTACTGAAGACTTTAAACTTGAGGGAATCCCAGGTCTCAGTCACCTGTCAGAATTCCCTACCTGTGAAGGGTCCTAGGGGAACCCAGGGCAAGGCTACACCTTGCTGAGATAAAGATGAAATGTGAAAGGTTTGCAGAAATGAAAGAGAGCTACAACACCTTTCAGAAACCTCACATTTAATTCTCTCTCATTGACAAATAAGACAACCCACCATTCTTCCAGGGGCTTGAACTCTTTTACTAAGATGTAAGTAGAATCCAGGGTAGGGGCAGTGACTCTGGGCATTTATAGCTTCAACCCAACTGGAGATGTCTATTTAACTGGATAAGTTACTCAGATCTACAGTTCTCAGATTTAACATCTACCAGATTCATTTGGGATACTGATAAATTGCAGATTCTGCTTTAGTAGGTCTGGACTTGGCCCTGAGATGCTACTTTTCCTACCATCTCCCTGAGATGCATCTTTCCTACCATTGCCTGGGCAGCTAGACCACACTAGGGGCAGAAGGACGAAGAGCTCCAACCACAGACATTCAATCATTTATTCACTCCATACAGAATGGCTGAGGAGACACCTGTGGATTTCATGTTCCATTCTGGGGATAACACAATGGACAAGGAAGGCAGATTCTCATTGAAGTTAAAACCAGTGCCCATGAAAATTTGTAACTTCTGGGCATCAAAGGAAACAATCAAACTGACTTGAAAAGGCAACCTACAGAATGGGTGGAAATATTGCCAAATTCTATTTGGGTCAGAACATATAAAGAACTCCAACAAGTCAACAACAACAAACAACCTGATTAAAAAATGGACAAAGAACTTGAGCAAACATTTCCCTGAAAATATATAAATGGCCAACAAGAACATGAAAAGATGTTCAATATAACTAATAATTAGGGAAATGCAAATGAAAACCATAATGAAATACCACCTCTTACCCATTAGGATGGCTACTATCTAAAAGAAAGAAGGAGAGGGAGAGAGATGAGGAGAATAAGGAGGAGGTGGGGGAGGAAGGAAGGAAGGGAGAGAATGAAGAGAGGGAGGGAGGAGAAAGGAGGTGAAAGGGAGAGAAGGAAGGGAGGAAGGAAAGAAGGAAGATTACAAATGTTGGTGAGGATGTGATGACACTGGATACCTTGTTCATTATTGCTGAAAATGTGAAATGACACAGTCACTTTGGCAAAATGTATGGTGGATCCTCAAAAAAATTAAAAATTGGGCTACAGCTGTGGCTCAAGTGGTAGAATGCCTGCCTAACAAGTGTGAGTCTCTGAGTTCAAACCCCAGTAACTAAAAAAAAAAAAAAAACAAGTAAAAAAAGGTTTATCAGAGGATTCAGTGAACTCATTTCTGAGTGTATACTCAAAAGAATTAAAAGCAGGGACTCAAAGAGATATTTTCACACTCATATTCATGGTATTCACAGTAGCTGGAAGGTGGAAGCAACCTCAGTGTCCATCCATCAATGGATGAAATGCTGAATACAATGGAATATCATTCAGCCTTGAGAAAAAAGGAAATTATGACACAAACCACATGGATGAACAAAGGGATATTATGCTAAGTAGAACAGGCCAGTCACAAAAAGATAAATACAGCACAATTCCACTTCCATGAAGTGAAACAGTTAAATTCATAGAGACAGAAAGTGGAATGACAACTTTTAGAGACTGGGAAAATGGGAAGTGGTTACTTAATGGGTACAGAATTTCAGTTTAGCAAGATGAAAGGAGTTCTGGAAATCTATTGCCCAACAAAATGAGTATACTTAATGCTACTGAATTGTGCACTTAAAATGGCTAAGATGATAAATTTTATGTCGTGTGCAAGTGCATGGTCTGTACTATACAAAATGTCTACGAGGTAATGACTTTTGTAGTACAAGTAACGTAGAGGTCACGTTGTAAGACAAAACCACGTTGTTCAGGGGAGGCGAAAGTCAAGTCAGTGAGGAAAACATGACTTCAGTCAGAGTAGGAATTGCTAAAACTCAGGTGAGGCTGGTGCTGTGGGAGCCCCGAGGAGAAGCTCTGGGGTTGAGGAATCAGAACGTGGTGGTTATTTGAGCCAGCTACAGCAGCAGAGTGGGAAGAAAGTGACCCTCCTGGGCAGGCTGAGAAGTTACAGGAAGGCTCCAGACACCATGGACTCAGGCATGAGGAGCAGGAAGACACCTCGATTCTCTATGGGACTGCCATTCTCCAAGGCAGGATACACTAGGGGGATCAGGGGGAGCGGGGACAAGGAGCCCAGTGTGTGCCATGTGGATTTGAGGGGCCCTGGGCCTTCAGGGGAGTGCCTGATAAACATGACAAGAGCTGGTCCGGAATTGACTCAAAGACCTCAGTTAGGGAGCTGATAGGGTGAACAGGTGGGTGGTACACCTGTGAGAAAGTCAACTGCTCTCAGGGCGAGTGCTTATAGAGTACCCCAGAGGCAACTGGCACCCTAGAGAGGGGGAGAGGGAGGGCAGCCACAGCCAGGAGGAAAAGCAGGCAATAGGGTGATGGCAGATCACATAACCACCTTCAAGCATGAGGGTGTGCTTCATAGCACACCACCACAAGGGGTCGGACACAACAGGTGGATGGACAGTGCCTTAAGAGTAGTCGTCAATATGAAAAACCATAGCTTTATTCCCTGGATGAGCCTAGATTTGTAGAGAAGTGAGTGAGGGGCAAGAGGCCTCAAAAAGAAGGTGGTCAGTGAGCCACATCTCGGAGCTGGATGGCAGCTCCATAGGAAGATGAGGAAAGCAGTAGGTGCAGGGCTGAGTACCCGGGAGAGAGGTCTTAGCCCACATGGGGTCTCTGTGGGACACAGGCTTCCAGGGTGAGGTGGGACCAAGGAAGCAGAAATAGATGGTGTTGGCCTGCCTGCCATTCACAGGAAACCATGCTTCATCCTGGAAGCAAGGGGGCATAATCTAAACATTTTAGGCAGGGAAAATGACATGGCTGGAGTTGTATTTTAGGAAAACCCCTAAGTAGCAGTATGGAGGATGGATAGAGGGACTAAGACAGGCTACAAGATACCTCCTGGGAAACTTGTGGTAATTAAACCACAGTGTTCCTGGTTTTTCTGCCTTCAGTCTCTTGCTCACAAGAACTCATTTTCTCCTTAAAGACAGGGATGGCCTAACCCTCCCAGCTCCCCTTGTGCCAAGTACAAGGAGTTTAGATCAGGTGCTCTGCCACAGAGGGTGCTGGTGCTGACTGAGGCAAGGGGGTGGAATCAAAGTTCATTTGAATCCAAAGATGTACTCACTTTGCTTTTAGTTTCCTTTGGGATGCCAGTAACCGCTCTCCTAAGTCTGGTAACAGTAGAGTTTCCTGTTGTGTTTTTCCCTTTAAACCTGGAGGTTTTGCTCCCAAATCACAGACACAGTGTGTATTTTCTTCCTTCATTCAGCCTCTAAATCAATAAACTGGCCTAATGCAATAAAAATAAGTCAAATGAGCTTCTGGTTGGTAGCCATTTCTTCTGAAAGGAGGAAACAGCGACAACTTTTCCTGGAAGTGTGTGATTTAGCTCATTGAGCTAATTCATGCTTCATGGTGCTTAAGTGGGGTGAGAATACTGGGGACCCCAGAAGGCTTCAGGGGTTTTGAGCCAGTGCTCCAGTTTAAAGGAAACCCACAGGTGCATCTGCCTGCAGTGCATTTTGAGAGCTATTTATTTATTGATTGATTGATGCTGGGGATGTAACCCAGGGCCATCCCTGAGTTTTCTACCACTAAGCTGCAGCCTAGCCCACACTTTTGTGGAAGTGCTCCCTCACGCCCAAAGGGATGAAGGACCCTTTGGATATGTTGGAATAATGACCCACTGGAAACATGTAAACTCATTAGGCAAACCAGCTGTATTATCAGATCTTCACAGAGAGCCTGTCTGATACAGGGGCTTCACTGCCTGATCAGCGGTCCTTGGAAAGCAGGCTGTTGCATTTGCTTGCTAGGATCAAAAAAAGAGAGATGGTGGGGAGGAAGGAAGTTTTGATAACTTGATTATAAGTTGTCAAAATGCCTTTCTCCCTCCTTTTTTTTCTTCTTGTATTCCGTCGTTAAAAAAGAAAAAGAAACTTTCTGATCACTGTTAATCGCTGATATACATACCTCTTGCAAAATGCCATGTTGTCTTGGAAACATAAGGTTCCTGCTTGCTAACACCCTGTGGGTTGCAACATAAAGAAGCAAGCTTGTCACGTGGCTGGCATTAGGGTTGAGATAAGCAAGGCAGAACCAAAGCTCCTAGCAGAGTAGCTGGTAGGTGCTCGATGAATGGAAGTTCTCTACCCCAGCCTGTGGACCGCTTTTAGAAAGAAGGAATGGGGACTCTGTGGCCCAGGGCCCAACCAGGAAGCACTGTTTTTGAGTGTGGCAAAATCAAACAATGATAGAGTTAAATACCTGTCTGGTGCTAGCTACTTCCCCCACTCAGAAAAAGTCTCCAAGAAATTTTCTAAATTACCCACTAAGGCATGTATAACTCAACAAGTAGTTATTGACTTCAGTTTCAAGCTACCATCAAGACTTATTGATCTGAGAAATAAATATTGACCAAATTGAGAGTGAACTGAGGTCAATGCTGGCCTCCTGGGGAAATCTATCTTAATATTTGCCCAAACCTGCAGACGCTAGGCCTCATATTTCTTGACTCTAAACTGCTGGTCAAAAAGAGGCCCAGTTGAGGTCAGCTCTTTTCTTTACTGTGAGTTGTTATTTGTGAAAAATGGTATCCTAATTGACTTGTTTCTGGAGAATGTGGTATAAAATATTTTAAACTCTTCATATCTTAAATGATCAAAGGATAACTTGATATTTAAAGAATCGTGGGAATATTTTCATAAAACAAATAATTCTTTTCCTAGTGGTACTAGGGTTTGAACTCAGGTCCTCTGGTGCTCTGCCACTTGAGCCACTCTACCACCCTTTTTTGTGTTGGGTAGTTTCAAGACAGGGTCTTGTAAACTGTTTGCCCAGGCTGGCCTTGAACTGAGATCCTCCTGATCTCTGCTTACTAAGTAGCTAGGATTATAGGGGTGAGCCACCAGAGCCCAGCTAATCCTTTTGATATATAGATATAGATATAGATATAGATATAGATATAGATATAGATATAGATATAACTGTCCTGACCATACTTGTCATAAAAAATTAAGTTCCTTTTAGGGGCTGGGTGTGGTGGCCAACACCTGTCATCCTGGCTACCCAGAGGCATAAGCAGGAGGGTCAAGGTCCAGTCAGCCCAGGGAATAAACATGAGACCCTATTCCAAAAATAACTAAAACCAAAAGGGGTGTGGCGTGGCTCAAGTGGTAGAGTGCCAGCCTAGCAAGTGGAGGCCCTGTGTTCAAACTCCAGTACCACCAAAAAAAAAGTAAAAAATAAAAAAATTTTCATAGGTTATTTTGAAATATTTTCTTTATTTATGTCATAATTCATTTTACATCTCCTCATCTCATCTTTTTATTGGATGTCTTTTCTATACAAAATTTTCTTATCAAAATAAAAAATCTTTAGCATATCAGAGTTAAAAAATATTTTCTAGGCCAAGTTCCCATATAGAGAAGCATGTCAGCTCAGCAAACACACAAACAACCAAGTCCACAATCAAAACTTGCTGTCAAGACCAGTCATCTTTTAAAATGCTATTGAATCCAAAATCTTTTTATAAATGGCAAAAAAAATCTTGCTTGAGCAAGATTCTGTACCCAACAATTGCACAACTGGTATTTGCTTGTGTTTAATGGATACAAGAGAGATGCAGCCCAGCAGGCCGTGAAACAGAGAAAGTTATCTAATTCAAGACTGAAGACACTACGGGTCACTTGTAGGTATACTATCACTTTTCTTAAATTGAATGTTTGTATCCTCATGTGCAAAATTGGAGGATAAGGAAGAAATCTTATTATCAGAATTAAATACAATGGCATGATAAAGCACTGGGTAGAAAAATATATATATTATCCTTGATATATATTGATAAACTGCCTTTGCAGTACATGCACATTTTAGCTTGCCTTCACAATCTCTGTTTTGCATGTTCTCTCTCTCTCTCTGTCATGCACATACACACAATTTCTGAACAATACAATATTAGCAACAAAATAAATAGCAACAACTAAAAACCAAAAAAGATTAAGTAACTATCTATGCATCCATACAATATCAAGGAAATAAGTGATAGAATGGGGCAGATCCTCCTTATACAAAAAGTCCAACTGTAAGTACAGAAGGACTGAGGGAAACAGAAAGTCACAACAATAGAAACTCCTACAGGCAAAGGTGCTGGTGAATGCAAAGTCCATGGATAAGGTTCTAGGAAAAATAGCATATTTGCATAACCTTAATAAATCACCTCTAAAACAATTGAAACTACTGTCATGGGTTTCACATGTCCACAAATTCTTGATACTTTTCTCTTTGGGAGATGGAGCTTGACTCTCCCTGCCTTTCTTGTTTGTGAACAGGATGTATGGATTGGCTTCTAACATATTGAGCATCGAAAAGAAAAATAATAGAAATTTCACAGCGAAGAAACCTGCCAAGCATGACCTGAACCAGGGACTGAGATGGACATCAGCACTAAAAAGACATACTCAGCCCCTCCCCATCCTCAATTTCATTTTCCATAGCTGGATTACCCACAGTCAACCTTTGTCTAAGAATATTAAAAGGAAAATTTGAGAAATAAATAATAAGTTCTAAATAACTAAGTTTTAAATAATTTTTATTACAGTGTATTGTTGTAATTATTCTATTTTGTTATTAGTTATAGTGAATCTCCTACTGTGCCTCATTTACTAATCAAACATTATCATAGGTATGTATGGGAAAATATAGACAATATAGGGCTTGATAGTACCTGTAGTTTTAGGCATCCACTCCAGTCTTGGAGAGTATCCCCTGTGGAAAAGGAGGGGCAACTGCACAGATCCCAATATGAGGCAGTGAGAACAGAACTTCACTGTTGTGTTGCTCTTCCCCCAAATCTATAACCTCATTTCTAATCATCAGAAAACCTCAGAGAAATGCACACTAAGGGACATTCTAAAAAATAACTGGCCACTACTCTTTTGAAGAGCCAATATTGTGACAGGAAAAGAAAGATGGAGTAGATGTTACAGTCTGGAAGAAAGTAAGGAGTGTGATAACTAAACGAGATGTGATGTCTTAGAGTAGACTCTGGATCAGAAAAGGAACATCTGTGGAAAATTCTTTGAAATATGGTTGAAGTCTGGAGTGTAGGTAACATCAATACACACATGCTAATATCTTAGTTTGGGTAAACCCACTATGGTTATGTAAGATGTTGATATTAAGGTGGGTGCAGGTCAAACTCTCTATGTCAGCTTTGCAACTTTCTGCAATCCTAAAATTATCTCAAAATAAAAAGATTTCACATGTTTTTCTGGAAGGTTCCTCAGCAGTCTCTTCAGAGTGAGTTATCAGGTAAATTAGTATGAGCAGTTGCACTAATTTTTACATTTCTGAGTAAGTCTTTTTTCTTGTTTTTGAAAAGTTGCACTTATAATGAAAGATAATTCTATTTAGATTTTTAAAAAGTTGCTTTGGGAACTGATCATAAAGAAAATCTGACTCAAAATCTGACCCAAGAAGAGAGAATGCCTTTGTTTGGGGACAAAGTTACCAAGAACATGCAGCACATTTTGAGTCACTGAAGGGACTGCTTGAGCCCTGAGTGTGTTTATGACTGGAGGCACAACAACAACACAGAACGTGGTTACTCACCAGGGCGACTTTCCTCTGTGGTTTCAACAGCTTTGGTTTGTGGAACGTGGTGGCTATTGGCACTGTGGAAAGGAGGTCAAAGTTCAACTTGCAATTCCTCCCAGGCCTCTTAATGCCCCCCTATCGTGAGTATCAAAAGATACACTCTGCGCTAACTGGCAGACCCCTTGAAAGAGTTCCAGTTTCTGAGCTCTGAATCTTTGGCTAGGTACTATCATGGTGGTGGTGGTGGTGGGGGAGGTTGATCCTTGCCTAGTCTTTGACCACGTCATTGTTCCCCCTCCGCCAGTTCAACATAACAGCTCTGCATAAATCACTGCCAGCTGCAAAGGCTGTCAGGTGTGCACATAAGAACCACATGCATTTTATCAAAACTGAGGCTGGGACCTTCCCCTGGAGATTTTCCTACCTGCTCACTGCCCTGGATAGCAATGACTGGTCCTCATATAGTCCAATGAGGTCATTAGGGAGAGTCTTACTGTCCCATTTTAATTGAGAAGGAAACCAAGGCTCTTCCTCTAATATCATGTAACTAGTCTTTGAATGACTTGGGACTTGAACTTAACATTGACAGCCCAACTCTACGACTTAGCTCTCTAAGTCTCACTTTCAGCTTTCGAAAGGTAGGGCATTCAGTACCCTGTACTGAATGAGATAATATAAAAGTGTGACATTTGGCCCAGAGCAGGTGTTCTCTGCTTCTTCCCTACCTAAGTCTGTGCTTCCCGTGCCTTCCTACCATGAATGAGCCACTCAGCCTTGCTTTCCCATCTTCCAGTGATACCCCCATGGCTTTCACTATAGGACTTGAAGGGGCCCCAGGAGACATTCTGTACATGTTAGTTGAAGACAAAATGTAGTTGTCTTGTTATTAAATTGCTCACCTTGAAAATCTTTGTGTTCCCAACTATATTTCAAATTTGTTGAGGGTCAAGCATCTAAATTGGCCAGTTATTTTAGGAACTGTCTTAGAACAGCCTTGGTCCTAAGACTTATGAGAATTTTTCCTTGAGAAACATCTATCTTCTTACTCATGTTACTCTAAATCACAGAATAACTCTCATTTTGTTCCTAGGAAAAAAATCTGAAATGCGCTGCATTGTTGGATGATATCTTTAAAAAGTCAGAGCCCCTTCTTTCCATTGAATGGACCGAGAAGATGCTGCTACCCACTGTGCCACCTCACCATGAGTAGAGCAGTTCAAAAGTTCAAAGTAAACCCAATGTAGATTCTTCTATCTATGTTGGCCAACGGTTCCTGCCAGACCCATACTGGGCCCGTGGTGCTACCACATCCCCGCTCCAGGGACTGGCCTAGGGGATGAGATGGTGGAGCACCAGTTATGATGGAATCTAGTGGAGGTGTCAGACGAAAGTTCCACTGAATATCCTATCCACCATCAGTGTATTTCCCTGCCCTGACCCTGCTCTCAATCCCAGGCCCACCCTGGATCAGTCATTGTGGCTCCCATGTTGGAAATTGCAGGCCAATTCCCTACCTTTGGCAGGGACTGCAGGAGGAACATCTGCCTTCTCCTTCCGCCTCTTGCCCTTCTTGGGCTGCAGAGGGGCCAAGCTGGTCACACTGGTGACAGTCTCCCCTGAGCTGTAGAAAACAAAGGACCAGGTTGAAGCCAAAGTCTTGTTGCAAAACAGAAAGGGAAAGGAACTGATAGTTTCTGAGCATTCCCTGTGCAACTGTGTAAGGAAAGGCTATCTTTCAACTGGACAGGGATCACTCTATGCTTATCTCTAGGGATGTCTGGAAGTCTGGCAATGACCCTTGGCCAAGAGAAGGATGGTGAGATGAGCTAGTTTGTGATTTAAGTTGTGATGTTTAAAGTTTAAAATTCCCTGGAGAGACCCAGGGCCAGCTTGTCCACATTATTTAGGGGTGTACAAGCTGATAGTTTACACCTGGTTTAGTTGGTTGCACAATCTGGCTTGGCTACTTACTAGCAGGATATAAAAGATGCCACTAGAAAGTTTTCCTTGAGATCTCCTAAAACCATATTCTTCTCTGTCAGGATCACAGAGGTCCTTGACCCGAAAGGGCTCAAGGCAGGAATGAACAAGACAGGACACACAAAGGGTCTCACTCACTCAGGAAGGGAATGACAAAACACATACCGAGAGGGCCAGCAGGCTGATGACCAACTGGCAAAATTTTATTTTTCTCAGCAAGCTTTATACAAAAGAGGAAGAGACTTAAACATCAAAACACTCTGTTTTTGCCATCCTGTATTTTTACTGCCAGTGTCCTTGACTAAGTATAAACTTCTTTTCTGTCAAAGGAAACCATTTAGCATTCCTTCCCACCGTGATAGAGGCATGGTGCACCTGCAGATTCCGACCTTGTCGGAATGCTGCTAAGTCACAGTGACCTTGTCAGACTGTGGCTTTTGGTTCCCAACACTTCTCCTCTATGTTTTGTGGTTCATCATCCCAAAAGTGAGCACCTTCCAGGCAAATGAGAAGGGTTCTTGGGGTGCCACACCTAAAAGTCTCTAGGATTCTCTGTGAGTACTGGGGCTTTCTTCTGATCACCTTCATCTTTAGTTCAGACTCAGTGAATTCACTCTGAGAATTGTCCTCTTTCCAATTAGATGGCCTTGTGTAGTCACTGCCGTATTGGTTTCTTTTGTGTGTTATCCATGATAACCAAGTAGTGACAAGTCTTATGTTACAAATAAGAAAGCCAAGGCTTGCAGGCTTAAGCAGCGACATGTAAACTATATCTATTCTTATCCGTGTATATAAGATGGACTCCACACAGTTCCTTGAATAGGCAGCAGTCCCATTCAAAGGTGTCCTATGGGCTCCAGTCACCCAGACAGAAGCCCTTTTAGAATATTCTAACCTTGGGCACAGGTTCCGACTAAGTACGTATGGTTACCAAGAAAAGTTGTCTCCCCAATCCATAAAGAATTTCCAGAAATCCTTAAGAATATGACTAATTTCCCAATCATCAAAATGAACAAAGATGGTAAGTAGGCAATTTCGCTTTCATATGAAAGCATGCTAAGCTCCCTCCTGAAAAAGGAAGCCAGATCAGAAGGTACTGTACTTCCTTTCTTCCCATGTCAGAATGGTAACAATCAAATTTGAGATAAAGCACTATTTTTGGTACTGGGATTTGAATTCAGGGCCTTGTACTTGCTAGGCAAGGGCTCTACCACTTGAGCTACACACACAATCCCTTCTGATTTAGTTATTTTTCAGGAATGACCTTATGATTTTTGTCCAGGCTGGCTACCTATGTCTCCTGCATAGCTGGAATAACAGGTGTGATCCACCACACTTGGCTTGTTTGTTGAGATAGGATCTCGATAACTTTTTGCCAGGACTGGCCTTGAAATGCAATCCTCCTGATTGCGGCCTTTTGAGTAGGTGGGATTACAGGCAGGAGCCACTTTCTCCAGTCTCAGAGCACTTTTTTTTTTTAAATAAGAGTGCAGGGCTGCTAGGAGTGTGAACTTCTGATGGAGAATAACTTACCAATATCTATCAAAATTATAGAGCCTTAGACTCTTTGGCTAGGCAGTTTTGCTTCCAGGAATTCATTCTGTGGATATCCTTGCATCCATTGAAATGATGCATGTATAAGATCAGGCATTACAGTGCTGTTTGTAATAGCAATAGACTTTAAAATAGTCCAACTGTCAATCAACTGGTAACAGGTTAAGTAAATTATGGTGAATCTGTACGGAGGATTCTCCTGTGTTTATAAGAGGAATAAAGAATCGAACTATGTCCCAATGGGGTAAAATACATTGTTAAGGGAAAAAGGTGTTTAATACTGTATAAAATGTCCCAGTCTTTGTATAGAATGAAGGAAATAATGAACATATTCTAGAATTTGCTGCATCTGCACAAATAAACTCAAGAATTTTAAATTAGTGGTTCATAAGAATGGGGTGCTGAGAAACTAAACTGATGGGAGATAGGATAGAGAGAATTACTACTAGATACATTTATAATTAAAAACAAATAAATGCATATACATTTAATATGAGATGGGTTAGTCTAATGGGTTAGTCCTAGATGTTTAAAAATAAAAATACTGAGCCACACAGTGTGGGAAAAACTCCAAGAGTATGGTTCCCACTGAGATTCCTTCGGAACAGCTTATTTTTACTGGGAACAGAAATGCTAACTGGTCATAGCTTTAGAGTCCAGGGCCCATTGTGTACATTCACAAATGGCCAAGAGGAATGCGAGTTTACAAACTCTGACTGCTACAAGCAAACAAGGGATTAGAAGCTCTCAGAACTGCTTAAATACACAAACATATGCACAGCTTGGTTCTGCAGCTTTAAAAACTCTTTAACTATTTATTTTTTTCTTTCCAATATAAAATAATGCAGGTTCATTGTTTAAAATGGCAATTATAGGCATGAAGATGAAAAGAAATAAGTCTACTATAACCAAACCTTTTTTTTTCTTTTTTGGTGGCACTAGGATTAGAACTCAGGGCCTCACACTTGCTACGCAGGCACTTCTTTTGAGCTATTCCACCAGTGTCAAACATGACTTTTGTAAATATTTCCACAATTCTTCTTTTTCTTTGTTGCTTTTATTTAAAGACTATTTTTAGAGCAGTTTTAAGTTCACAGGAAATTGAGAAGTAGGTACACAGCCTTCCCAAATATTTCCTCCCCTGCACACACACAACATGCACGCCCACCCCGTTGTAAACTTCCCCCACTAGAGTGCTAGTGAGTCTACACTGACACAGCATTAGTTTGTAGTTTACATCAGGGTTCACTCTTGCTACATATTCTATGGGTTTGGACAAATGTACAATGATTTGTGTCCACCTTGTATAATCCAGAGTAGTTTCGCTATTCTGTGTTGTGTCTGCTATTATTTACTTAGCATCTTGGGTTTTTCTTGTAGATTTGCATGTACCTTTTCCATCAGCCCAACATATTTATTGCAAATATTTCCTCCAGTTCTCTTTGAATTCTGGCTTTTTGTACAAATTTTCTTTATTTTTGCTGGAATCTTTTGGTATTTTCCTTTCTTTTGCCTCTGAGCTTGGATAGTCTCCCAACTGCACCTCACGTACTGCATAATCAAATATGATTTCCATTTCCTCCTCTCTTCTTGGGTTTGATTCTTTAACTCTTTCATATAAAATGGAAGTTTCTAGAGCAAAATTTTTAGGGACTCATGCCAACATGCTCAGGTCTTTCAGGAAGCTGAAAGTGATCCACATTGTCATCACTACTCTCCTTCCAAACAGTAAGACTGCATTAAACTAAATTTAGTTCTAATTTATAGTTCAACAATGAGACCTTGTTTACACAGTGAGTCAGTAAAGCAGCATAGGGTACTCACTTCCCCCTCAGAATCTGATTTCTCCCACTGAGCCAGCAGGGCTGGGTTCAAGTTCTTTTGACTAAGAAAGCCCACCTTATGATTAACTTACAAGAAAACTTATTCTGCATCTTGGGTTGGAACAGGGCTGTATTTTGTCTCTGACACAGAGGGCAAGTGTTGGTGATAGTCAAACCAGAAAAGATGAAAAACAGGCCCCAGAAACTCCCTCTAAATTAGAGGGCTCTGTGATCAGAGAGAAGTGCTATTTACAGGAGCTTGTTGTTAAGCAAGACTGTTCCTGGCTCCGACAAGGCCAAGGCAGGAGGACCACGTGTGGGGCTCTTGTATGAAGCACACAGTTCCTGCCTGGCAGCCCTCCAGAAGGAGTCTCCATCCCACAGAGGCTCAGCACCTCTCCTCCATGACCCATGGGGGCTGGATTTAGTGAATGGGCACTTGTCAAGGAACAGAAGGCCTGCAACAAAGCTGCTTCCTCTCTAACTATGGAGGTGACTTTGGGCAAGTCACTTATTTCCTTGGGTCTCCCCAGTCCTCAACATGTAAAATGGGTGACCAACCCTCACTGACTATCTCACAGAATTATTATGAAAATTAGATGAGATGGCATGGCCTAAGTAAGATGGGGACATGAAATGGATGGACAGCAACCAAGTCTTGGCCAGCATGTGCATAGTGTGAACATTTCACAATGCCACCCTATGAGTATGATTTTGCACCTTGGGAATTTCCTGGGGCCCACGTTTCAGCTCTGAGAGAAGGGGTGCAATTTCAACTTGAACCTTGGTCAGAGGTCCTTCTTTCCAGCATAGCACAATGTGCCTCCCCTGACACATGCCCTCCACAGACATAGTGATGCTAAACAAGTACTGGGGACCAGGCAAGAAATGAGGGAGAGATTCTATGCCCCAAGCAATGGACTTTCACCCCAGGACACCAGGCAAAGTGGTGACCTAGATTTTACAAGGCATTGAACAAATTCTGAGTAGCCATATTTTCAGATATCAAAGTTAACAATAGTAACAACTATGTTTGTGTTTGTTCAGTGTAAGATACTGTGCAAAGAGCTTAGCATTCATAATGTCTAGCCCTCCCAGATGGGAAAAGGAGACCCAAAAGTGGTCCATGCCCTTCCTAAAGAGTACCAGCTAAACGGGGACATGGAATCGAATTCAGGTTGGCCTGCATTGTTGGCCCTGAAGCAAATATCTTGGATGGAGCCCAGACTATGTAACTCCAGAAAACTAGGACAGAAAGATAGTCAATTGTGCCAGGTCCACAATGGCTGCTCTAAGCCTAAACCAGCTCCCTAAAGAAAAGGTACTAGAAGGTGACATCAGCATTCCAGTATATTTTAAGTCTGTATTAAATTCAAGCATTGCATCTGCTCAGACCCCTTCCCTGGTAAGAAGAGGAGGGGCCAATCTAAGGGCTTAGATGTTAGGATCTTGGGGCTGGAACTATGCTTGGTCCCCCAAACCGTGAACCATTCTTCCCCAAGAGTGGGCAGAGGAAGAGAGCACATTCTTGGAAATTGTCTAGAATGAGAGATGTCGGCCACCAAAATGGTGTTATCTGGTGGGCCAGTCATGTGGAAATTCTGTCTCTACTCAGTGTTAAGAGTATTTGGAACTACAGAGAGGAAGAGGGGGAAAGGACCCCACCATACGCTGAGCTGATAGAACATAATTACAACCAAGTCTCACATCACCCAGTCACACCCTGCTTCTGGAACCAAATGTGACATCAAAGCACAGTCATGTTGAACCACAGCACAGGTTTCTCTAATGTCCCTTGGACAGCAAATGGCCATCTTCATACTGGCTTCTCTCTGGCACATGCTAGAGGTACAGCTAACCATGTGAGTCAAAGGGCTTACACGTGTCCAACCATCCAGCAGTTGCCAGGTGTTTCCTTTGGTCCATTGCCATCTTCATGCCTGCACATGTGCACCATGAATCCAAATGATTCCTGAGGTTTGTTACGTCGCATTCCTTATTGATGCAGTAGGTGCTTCTCACCCCTGGACACAAAGTTGCCTGCCACACACTCTAAAGGGGTTTTTTGGTGGCCTGAACTAGGACGGGTAGGGAATCAAAGATCTCCCTTCAGAAAGCCCTTAGCAAGAGGGGCTAAAGGAAGCCATGGCTCAGGTTCTGCCAACATCCTTCTGTGCCTTCAGAGCCTTTTCCTGCTCCACATTGTCTTTGGAAGGCATTACTTCAGTTAATCCATTTTACTTCCAGAAATGTTCCCATGTTTCCTTTTTTCTTGACTGCATTTCTGGGTTCTGACAAGGAGAATGGCTGACCTAGATTGTAAGAAGGCTCTAGCCATGCCTTCCCAACCAAGATTTCACATGGCATGCTGACATCCCATAATCCTATACCCCAAATCACAAAGGGTGGAATCCCGAAAGAGGATTGCTGGTCTCTACAGCTATTGTACCAACTCACTTTCACTTTCAAAGTGATAGTAAACAATGTTAACAACGATAGGCCACCTCTCCCCAAGGTCAGCTGCCACTGATGAAAGCCAAGGACTCATACAAAAAGGCAAGTTTCTTGATGTCTCAACCTGGGTTTTTTGAACTTGTTCTACAGCCCTCACCTGCCACCAAAATACCCAATATCAATTGGTATCACATGCCAGGAGCTGCTTAGAAGGTGCATTACTTTGCTTTCAAGATAGATGAATAGTGCCACCCCGTCACGGTGACCCCATTGAAATGACTCTTTATTATTAAATGAGTAATACATGTCAAGCACATCCAGCTGTGTCTGGTACATGCTAAGCCCTTAATGGGTGTCACCTACCATCTTAAAGTGTCATTATCCTCACAGTCACTGTAGGATGTGCTCTCTGAGGGCTGAATCAAGAGTGAGACGAGCTGCATGCGGAACCACCGGTGACCCTAGATAGGACCACCATTGTGTAGGTGGGGGTCATGGTGTGTTATTTTGTGCTGCTTCCATTCTTAATGACATCAGAATAAAAGCTGCCCCTTTCAGAGGTGGTTGCTAAGGCATCTCCTGTCCACAGTCTCTCCATGAATATTTGCTATAGGTGTGTTATATCGCCCAAGAAGCTCTTGTTAGAGCCACATACAAGGCCATCCCACAGCCACTGAGAGAGGCCCTTCCTTTGGAACCAGGGCCCACTTTGTGCATTCTGCAGCAGAGACTTTGCTTTTCTGTCTGATCTTAAAACTTCTGAATGCTAACTGGCAATATCAGGAGGTGCTCCATTAATATTTGGGGTGCTAAACAGGGTCCTTGGGTCATAATGATAATGACAGAGAGAGGTCACTGGAGTGGCCATCCATGCTGTTCAGGGTTGAGGCCACCTCTCTGGGTGGGATTGATAGCCGACCCCCCAGCTTTCTCAAACTACAGTGGCTGGCCTGTGTTAATCCTCTAATGAGGAGTTCAGAGTTGTGGTACTGATTGGAAGAGAGGGGGTACCCTCATGTAGACCATGGGTGATTGTGTGAGGGCCTGTCCCTGATGACTCCTTTCCGTTCCTGAGAATAGCGAGGCCTGATGACAAATGTTCACATGGAGTCAGTACTTCCCAGAGGAGGGTAGAAGAGAAAACCACAACTCTGACCACCCTGGATGGAGCTGCCTAGAGGCCTGCCAACCATAGCATCCCCAGTTAGGGCAACCAGCAAAACCCCTCCCTGGGTAGGGCCATCTTAGGGTTACCTGGAATGAAAAGGTTCATAAATGATAGAAGGCTCCCATTTATCTAACGGTTGGCAGCTTTATTCACACTCTTAGTCTGCAGAGACTAATTTGTACCTACAGGGTTTTTATGAAGATTAGAAATAAATCCCATAAAGTGCTCAGCTGCACCAGGACACAGACACCCGCAAGCGACTGTGAAGAATCAGTCCACAACCATGGTTATCTCATGGAATTCTCGTGGTGAGTCTGAGCACTAGGGATAACGGTCAAATCTGTGCCATTTGGTAGAGGCTGAAACAGTGCCAGAGAGGCTGAGCAACTGGCCCAAGTCCACAAAGCTGTCAGGTGGCATGGCTCAAACTCATACTAAGGCTGTCTAAATCCAGGTAGAATGACCTTCATACTCTGTTAGGAAGAACCCATCTCACAGGCCTGTCCTGCCTTGAGGGCTGGGGAAGCAAGAGGCTGGTTCTGAGCACTGGGGTGTAGAACATGGCTGGGAAGTAATGGTGCTTAGGAGATGGGTAGTGAGGTGGGCAGGGAGAGAATCTGGTGGGAGGGAATCTGGTGGGAAGACACATTCACATCTTCTGCCCCTGTGCTTGACATCCTGCTCACTTGGTGAATGGGGACAGAGGAAGCACAGTATGCATGTGGGCTAAAACTAAGCAAAGAATAAGACAAAATGCTTGGGTACAGGCTGTCTAGTTTCAGTGTCCTGGGAGACTGAAGTTCCTCCTTCAAACAGAACGCTCAGGAGGCAGAATGACCCACCTCAGGCGCCTACAAATGTCCCAGGAAAATCCCTGCAGGAGTTGGTTAAGCTCAAATCCAAAGACACAGTAAAGATCCCTCAATGCACTGGATTTTGCATTCACAAATCCTGGCCTCTGGAGTTCTTAAAGTGAGGAGAAGATGAAGTACTGCAGCCACTATGCTCTTTCTGCTTCTCCTCCCATTTCCAGGCCTTCTCTAGCATCTATTCCTGTTCACTGTGTGCAAGCGAAAGTTCGTGGCATGCCTGGGATAGTACAGTGGCCCTGCGGCCAGGCCTCCAGGGCTGGTTCTCTCTCTGTACCACTGTGCTTCTCACACCGGGAGGCCTCAGGACATCATGGCACTCTTTTGGTGTCAGTTTCTCATGGGGACAATGACAGCTCCCATCCATGGGGCTGTTAAGAGGAGTGAAGAAGGTGTGTGCTACATGCTATGTGCTGTCCCCAAGACATGGCATTTGACAGCTATTGTTACTAATAAATAGGATGATCAGCATCCTTGGTGATGCCTGCATCTCCAGGGCTTCCAACCTCCATGGGCCAATTACTTCTAGCGTTGCTGTTCACCTCCCCAATCTGCAGGGCCCTCCTCCTGCCCTGTTCCCCTGGAATGGCTTCCTCATCCTCTGGACCTGGCCCAAGTGTCACTTGCAAGAGTCCTTCCCTAGCAGTTTCCTAACTCTGCTAGTCAGGTGTGCCTGCTCTGGGTGCCTGTGACAACTCCACCGACATCCCAGTATGGGAGGGACTACAGTTGTACTTCTCTGGGTCTCTCAGTAGACAAGGGCATAGGCAGAGTGTTATTTCATCCCTGCTCTATGGCCTTATAACCTGTCAAATATAAAAGAATTACTCAGTCAGTACTGACCGACTATAACAGAACCATTTGCATAGAGTGCACTTCTTACCAGGTATGTTGGAAGCACTTCATACAGAATCACTCATTTAATCCTATAGCACTCATTTAGCTATGTGCTAGGTTTATTATTGTCCCTTTTTTTTCAAAGAGGTTGAAAAACAACCAAAGGGCACACAGAAATCTTTGGTAGAATTTGGATTTGAACAGAGACAGCCTGGCCCCCAGAGACTTAACCTTCACAGCAATTGCCTTTCACAAAAAGAATAAATGTTTCAGAGCCCTATGGCTATTCAGTATTATAAAAAAAAAAAAAGAAAGAAAGAAGGAAGTCCTTGCATATCTAGATTCAGAGCATGTGTTTTTAGATTCTCTTTGAAATTATATCTCTATTTTCTTCCTGAGATCCTGAATGTCTCACCTATCAACTAAATCCCATACCACCATTGTTGGGGGATATGTACAAATCTTTGGTGGTTCAGAGAAGACTGAAAAATGCTTTAAATTAAGCTCAGAAACCATATGGAACCGTGCCTGTAATTCACCCTGTGTATTCACAGTCCATGCCACTATTTCCCTGGGAGAAGAAGTGCACTGGGAAGCATGAAGAAAGACTGGCAGGAGTGATATGGGGTCCACCTTCTTGGTTCTCGTTGGCAAGCACCTCATTGTCTCACACCCAGGAGATGCACTGACTGGGAATTCCCTCTCCCATGTTCACATCTGTCCCTGCACAACTTTCTTTAGCTTGACCTGCAAAAGTGGGGGTGGGGTTTACAGCTCTGAGCAATGAACGGGATTGAATTTTTAATCTGACTTTCCAGGACATTTTGGATCTGTTTCATACATATCAGCTGAGCTGTTCTCAGGCCATTTTCCCCTGTTCTCAAGCCATTTTCCCCAGGGAGGGCAGATTTAAAATCTTGCAGAGTCCCAAGATGTTTGCTGTGCTCTGGGATGTCTGCATCCTCAGAACACTTGGCCATGGGAAAGGAGCAGTCTCCCAACCCTGAAGGTCAGGGCCACCCCTCCCAGATGTGGCAACTTCTGACCTCAAGGATAAGGCACATTCAAGATGAGATTTATTTTTCCTCTTCTTTGAACTTCTCTTAGCAAGTCATGGGATTCCTTAGAGTCTCCAAGTCCTGCCCTGATCACTTAGCAAGGTCCCTTTCTCCGTGACCACAACTTCCTCAGCACAGCATGTAGCCTCATTCTGAGGGTCCCTCCCTTGCCTGAAGCTTTCCATTCTTGGTTTCTGGCCCTGGTTCTGCACTTTCTGCCCATTCCTCCTTAGCAGGAAGTGGCCAGAGGACAGAAAAGAACATTGGTCCTGATCAGAGCTTGAGACTTCAGGGGTTCAGCCACCCCCTGCAGCAGTATATGAGGGTGGCAAGCGTAGGAGAAGCTACCTGGGCTGCAGAGGCAGAGAACAGTTGGGGCCAAAGCATAAGGTGAAGAAGAGAATTAACCCTTTCACTACTAGGCACCATGACAGGTGATTAGCACTGCAAATCAGGTATGAGGCTCTAATAAATGAATGCAAAGCTGGGCATGTACTCACTCCCACATCTGTGGGCACAAGGCCCAGCCATATCATTGTCCAAGGGTGCAGGTAAAGGCAGGTTTTTCAGAGGTAGATGTGTGGGTTTGCCCAATAAGAGGCATGCCCGGGGGGAAAGCTGCACCTTCTTCACTCGCAGTCCCAAGCATGGCTATAAGAGGCAGCTATGTGAGAAGGACTCTGTGATCATCTGTGACCTTGGTTTTATGGTTTGGATATTAAATGTCTCCCAAAGGCATTGGACCCACCTGATAGCACTGTTGGGAGGTGGTGGAATGTTTAAGAGTGGGGCCTAGCAGAAGGAAGTTAAGTCACTGGGGGCATGCCCTTGGAGGGGATATTGGGACTTTGGCCCCTACCTGGCTCTCTTTGCTTCCTGGTCATCATGAAATGAGCAGCTTCATTCTACCACATGGTCCTGCTGTGATGTTCTGCTTTACTACAAGCCCCAAAACAACAAAGCCAAGAGACCATGGACTGAAACCTCTGAAATAAAATGCCAAAATAAGCCTTTTCTCCTTTTAGGTTGATTTTCTCAGGTATTTTGTCACCACAATACAAAGCTGACTAATACACGCTTGTGTATCCCAGGGTTGTAGGAATAAAACTCTAATGCCCTCAGGCTGGGATGACATCCTTGCTGTATTTCCAGATCCAGTCATCACCAATTCAGAATGGGGCAACTCTAGGGGGAAAATGAGGAAAGGAAGGAAAAGTCCGCAGGATCTGCATGCTTACATGAAGGGTCAGACACACATCAAAGGAAGCAAACCCTGAGTGTTGCAGTCAGGCTGGACACTCCACAACTGCTGACCACCCAGCCATATCCTCCCCCAAGAATGAAACAACTGCATCACCCTTGGGGTCTTAAAGGGACATATGTTTTTAGAAAGAAATGAGCAGCTTTGTTGATGTACCATAAAATTTACTGATCACAGTGTGCAGTTCAATAATTTTTAGTAGATTTATAAAGTTGTGCAGCCCCAGCACTATGATGCAGTTTGCTACGTTTCTATCACCCCCCCAAAATTCCCTCTTGCCATTTACAATTAACCACCACTCGCACCCTCAACCATAGGCAACCTTAATCTACTTTCTGTCTTTTTAAGTACATCTCTCCTAGACATTTCTTTAAGATGGAGCCATACAATTGTAAATTTTGTATCTGGTATCTTTCAGTTAGTACTGTTTTGAGATTTGGCTTATATCTGTATTCAATTTCATTACCAAGTAGTACTTCACTGGATGGGTATGCTAAATTTTGTTCACTCATTCACCAGTTGGTGGACATATTTAGATTGCCTCCAGTTTCTGGTGACACAGGTCTTGTGTGGACATACACCTTCATCTCCTTTGGGTAGATTCGGGATCATGGTGAGATTAATGTATTAAGAAACTACCAAATTCTTCTCCTGAGTAGCTGTACCATTTTACATTCCTACCACCAACTGTGTACAAGGATCCAGTTTCTTCACATCCAGCATTTGGATCTGTCTTTTAGATTATGGCCATTCTAGTTGGGATACAGTGGTATTATATTATGATTTTAATTTGCATTTTCCTAATAACTAATGATATTGAATATCTTTTCACACACTTATTAGCCATTTGTATGTCTTCTTCATGGAAGACATCTATTCAAATTTTTTTACCCTTTTTAAATTGTATTATTTGTCATCTTATTGTTGAATTGCTAGGATCTGTATATACGTAGAAACAAGTTTCTTATCAGTTATTTGATTCACAAATATTTTCTCTCATTTGGTGGCTTATCTTTTCATTTTTTTAATGGTGTCTTTGGAGGTGCAAAGATTTTTAATTTTATTAATTCTTTCATTTCTAAATATTGCATAGTGTTATTTTGCCCAGCCCAAGGTCACAAAGATTTTATCCTAGATTTTTTTTACAGTTTTATTTTTTACATTTAGGTCTAAGACTAATTTTTAGCTAATTTTGAGGACAACATGGGACAAGGGTCTCAGTTCATGTTTTTGTCTATGGATATCCATGGAACCCAGCATGGTTTATAGAAAAGATCGTGCTCTTCCTTTAGAATTATTCTGGCATATTTGTCAAAATTCAACTGACCATAAATGTAAGGATTTATCTCAGGTGCTCAATTCTGTTCCTTTCATCACTGTGCCTATATTTGCACCAAGCCCTCCTGGTCGTGATTACTATAGCATTAGAATGAGTTTTGAAATCAGGAAGTGTGAAGCCTCTAACTTTATTCTCTTTCAAAAAATTCACTTATGTAATCCAGACTCAACTTGTTATTTAAACAAAAAGTGCTATTTATTTTCTACATGCCTCAGGGTTTCTCTGCTGATGCTTTGTTTCTGATTTCTGGCTTGATTCCACTGTAGTCAAATAATACATTGTATGATTTCTATTGTTAGATTTGTTGAAGCTTGCTTTGTACCCCATGACGTGGTCTACCTTGGTGAATAGTCCATGGGGTGGGGATGAAAAAATACTGTCTTCCATAGTTGGTTATTGATAAGTATCAAGCTGGGTCCTGTTGGTTGGTTGTGTTATTCAAATGTCCAATATTCTTGCTGATTTGGGGCCTGAGGAAGGTCTGCTAGCTGCTGAAAGGATCAGTGTCTTCCTGGCAGATTGAGATTTTTATCATCTAATGTCCCTTTTGGCCTCTAGTAAATTTTTTGCTCTGAAGTCTATTTTATCAGATGTATTATATCCACTCAGATATTTTTATTGTTTATCCAGTGTGTCTTTTTTCATCCTTTTGCTTTCACCCTATCTATATGCATGAAGTGAATTTCTGATAAACAGAACATAGTTGGCTCACATTTGAAAACTACTCTGTCTCTGTGACTTGATTGATGTATTTAGTCTATTTACATTTAAGATTAGTGGTACCTTAGTGATTAAGTCTGCCATTTTATTATTTATTTTCTGTTGGTTTCCTGTGGCTCTCTTTCTTCTATTTTTCTTTATGTAACTTAAGCACGTTTTAAGTTTTACTTTGCTTTTTCTGTAGTATTTTTGAGTGGTTTATTTTTGGCATAGTTATTTAGTAGTTGCTTTGGACATTATAAGCAAATGTGGCTGACAACAGTCTACTGGTACCAACATTCTGTCATGAAGTGAAGTGTGGAGACCTCTCCTCTGTTTGGGTCATTTTATTTTCCTCAGTTTTAAATACCACTGTCTTAAGTATTAGACTGTTTTAGATTTTTGTCACAGTCACCAAATATGATTTTTAAAACTCATGAGTATTCACGAAAAAAATAATCTGTCTGTATCCATTGTTCCGTCTCCTTTCCTAATGTTCCAAATTACTTTTTTTGGCTCAGGATTTCCTTAAACCAGTATTTTAAATAATGCTAGTGATAAATTCTTTTAGTTTTCCTTCATTTGGCAATGTCTTTGTTTTGAAAGTTTTCTGGATATATGATTTGTGGCTAACAGTTCTTTTCTTTCAGTGTGGGTTCAAAGGAGACATGCATTGACAAATTCATCTGTGCTGAATCATTATGTATCTTCATGTGAATTTTATTGGGTTTATTCTGCTTGGCATTCACTTAAGCCAATAAATCTTTTTTTTTTTTTGCCAATCTCCGAAGTTTTCAGCCATTATTTCTACCAATACTTTTCAACTCCATTCTATTTCTTTATTTCTCCTCTTTTCCTGGAACTCCAAAGATAGAACATAAGATCTTTTATCCCTTAGTCCTTGAAGACTGTTCACTGTTTGGTTTTAGTCTATGTTCTCTCTGTTTCAGATAGATGAATTTTATCAATCTGTCCTCCATTCTACCAAATGTCCACTGGCACCTCTACTCCTGAGTCCATCCAGTAAGATTTTTATTTATTACTATATTTTTTCAGTTCTACAACTTCCACTTCTTGATAACTTCTCCTTTATTGGCTGGGATTTTCCATTTCGACATTTGTTTTAAAGGATTTTGTAACCAATCATCAAAAGATTTTTATGGCAACTGCTCTAAAATCTTTGTCAGATCATTCCAACAGCTACTTAATCTCAGTGTTAATTTGATCAATTGTCTTCTCTCATTCAAGTTGTAATTTTTGCAGTTTTCAGTATTATGGGTGATTTTTGATAGCATGCTAGTGGGAGGCTGAGTCTTATCTAAATATTTTGAAATGGAAATCTCAATTTTTAAAATTCTATCAGTTTGCAATACATTCTAAAACTACTGTGCTACCTGTGAGGTGTGTCCCACCAGCAAAAGTGGGGCATGGAACAAATCAGTACTGTGGAAGGCTATGAGGAGTGTTCCTGGTCAGAAAGTGTCAACACGGTTTAGATCAGCTGTGAGTCATTTCCAGCCCTGCAGAAGTACACACCAAACCACCCCCAATGTGAATCACATGCAACTGGACCCTCAGGGGTGGCGAAGTCTTCAGACATTCAAACATCTGCAGAATGCACATTTTTAGTTTATGTGTGTATTAACAGGCAAATCTTTGGTAATAAACACTATATATTTAACCAATTTCTTGGTAATATCAAGAGTAAATAAGAAAGCAAATAGTTTCATTTGAAAAAAAGGAAGAAAATATCCCTACCTGTTTTGAGGGCATTTCACCAAATAATGTCTCACTGCAAAAGGAAAAAAGAACAGAAGATGGTAAATAAATGCTACTTCAGATATAGACACTCAAGTAACTTTCTGAAATGCAGGGCCCTGGTCTTGTTGGATGTTAGTGCTATACAGGCAAATCTAAGGATTCTCACGTACTTCTCTTTGGGGAAGTACAGAAGAGCCTTCACAGGAAAGTACAGGGACACCTCAGAAACTTGAATCAGGTATGAACCCACACACCTCAGACTTCCTGCTTACACAACCCATAATATTCATTTTGGGCTGCCACAGGTTGAATTGGGTTCTTACCTGAAGGGTTCTGGAGTAACAGAGCCACCCAACCTCTGAGCTCTCCCTTAGTTATGAAAAGCACCCTGGAGCCAGATGGAATAGCTTATCTCTACTTTGAAGATTTTCACTATAAAAATGGGTTTGCATTCTCTGATTAACGCTCTTCCAGGACAATCAGGCTTGATGGGGTGGCACACCTGTAATCCTAGTACTTGGAGAGCTAAGGCAGAAGGTTGGCAAGTGCCAGGCCGGCCTGGGCTACCTCGTGAGTTCTAGGCCAGCCTGGACTACATAGTAAAACCCTGTCTCAAAAAATCAAAACAACAAAACAAAACAAAAGAGGCCCCTGAGAAACCACTCTTAGAGAAAGACATCCTTCTACAGTAGGTCTCCTTAAGGAAAACTAAATTATTCTAGATGCTGAGGGGAAATAAAAATTCCTAGGCACTTAATCCAACAGGTACACAATTTAAGACTTGTAGTTGGACCCACTTCAAGTAGAAGGAAAGCTGAAACAGCCATTGGAGTCCTTAGTAGTGTTGTGTATGGTTACCTTCAGTGTCCCGGTTAACCACGCCTCCTTGTATCTGTACCCATGTATAACCCTCTCCCACGATGACTCTGGGGCTGGCCACATGACTTGCTTGGGTCAAGGGAACATTAGCCAATGTGTCACAAGCAGAGGCAAAAAGTCACTGTGTCTAGGGTTTTCTCCCTCTTGTTGCAGGGAAGTCTGTCACAACATGAGGAAACCTGGCTTGCTCTCTGGGGATGGGATCCCTTGGAGCAGATGTCAGTCATCTTAGCTGAGGCCCCAGAGCAACCAGGCTCCAGCTGATCTACCAGCAGCTTCCAGTAGAGAACAACAGAAGAACTACTCAGCTGAGCCCAGCCCAAACTTCTGGCCTGTGGAACTGTGAGCAAATAAAATAGCTGTATCACACTATTACGTTTGGGGTGATCTGTCACATAGGAAAACAATGAATAGTCCAGAGCAGGATGAGAGACTTGCAGCTTCAGAGGGGCTGCATAGGCTTACCTGGTCCAACTTTCTACTAACTCCTGAGCTCTTCCTGCATTCCATGTACTGACACCTACTGTGTACTAGATCATTTATAGATGGAAGGATAATAATAGCAACCATAGTATATATTTAATGATTCATATGCTTGTGGCATTATTCTAAACTGTTATATTGGTCAGTGGCCTTCAGTCTTGGGTTTGCACACCCGAGGGCACTCTTAGGACAGTTTTAAGGGAATTGACTGCTGGATCCTCATTTTCCATGGTATTCTTCATTAAGCATTAATTCTCTCTCTCAATCATATTTTACCTTTTTTTTTTTTTTGGTGGGACTAAAGTTTGAATTCGTGGCTTCACACTTGCAAAGCAGGTGCTCACCCACTTGAGCTACAATTACAGTCCATTTTGCTCTGGTTATTTTGGAGATGTGGGGTCTCATGAACTACTTGTCCAGGTTGGCCTTGACTCGGACCACAATCCTCCTGATCTCAGTCTCCCAAGTAGCTTGGATTACAGGCATGAGCCACCAGTGCCCAGGGACATTGATTCTCTTGCAATGTGCTTGAGATCTGACTGTATTCCTTTCCTTTCCTGCCTATAACATCACCTTTTCTGTAAAACCAAGGCACACCTTTCACTCATCAGGACTACACTGTGGAGACCCGTGCTTGGAGGAAATCCCAGCAGGCACCAAACATGAGACCACGTAAAGTACTAGTGTTAGCCCTGAGAACATGAGGAATGCATGATTGGGTAACCAGACCTTCTGCAGAGGGCAGTTTCCAAAATTCTCCTTCCAACAAGGATTGAATGATGACCCAATCCAGTTGTCAATTCGTAGAGCATTAAAATCGTTTTGGTGATAGATCATTATGCAACTTTTGATACATAATTCAGAAGCAGTTTGAGCTACTGAATCGCATACAACAATTCTGTCCACTCCTGCCTCTTTTTCTTGGAGGTGTTTCAGAGCTCACATTTATTAACAAAACAGGAATAGGATTGGTGGTAAATTCCACTCCTTAGTAAATTCATACAAAGTATGTGAAGTAAAAACAAAAATCATTTCAATAAAAATGCACTTCCAATAGAATTTTACTCTTTATGTTTGATGATTATTTATCTAAATTTGTGATATATTTATGTTGTTTCAGTTAATTTTATACTAATTTTCCAAACTGTGCAATACTGATAACCTCATGAAAATATTTAACACTTGGAGACTTATGGAATAAGGAAATTAAAAATGATTAATTTAAATTTGTATACATGTATTATTTTGCAAATAAGTGTAACTGGGTGATCAATCAAGTGCTTTCTAAACAAAAGATTTATTAAAATAGGATAAAATTTTGTGGGAGAAGCAGGTTGAAGATAAAAATTCAAGGAGAAAAGGAGACAATATATAATTTCTAACAGCTGAGGCATGTTCCTAGGTCTTTTGTTTTAACTCACAGCATGTTTGAATAAGTGGGGCTGGTAATTAAAATCAAGACATTTCAATATAAAAGAGAGATGATGTAACCATTTCATTTGAAGATGTCAATATTTGTAATGAATGCTCTGGAAATGACATTCTTTGAAACAAATTATATTTATGATAAAAAAGTTGAATGTCAACAAATACATAGATTATGAACTTATTTTAGGAGTGATGGCAGGCAAATACCTTTGAAGACCATACTTTGTACTCAAATTTAATCTTCACAATAACTTTGTCATTCTTCCTATGTTACAATGTAAGAGGCTGAAGCACAGAGACACAGAGACGTTAACAAAATTGCCCAAGGTCACACAGCTGGTATTATGGGCTAAATAATGTCCCCTCCAAAATTCATGTCAATGTCCTAACCTTCAGTATTTCAGAATGTGACTGTATTTGGGGATAGGATCTTTTAAACAGCTAATTAAGTTAAAATAAGACTGGTGTCCTTATAACAAAACACACAGACACACAGACACACAGAGGGAAGACAGTGTGAAGACAGGGAGAAGAAGCCATCTGCAAGCCAAGGAGAGAGGCCTCAGGAGAAACCAGTCCTGCAGACACTTGGACTGCAGACCTCAGTCTCAGGACCAGAAGACCAAAGTGTCTGTTGTGTGAGCCCACAGTCTGGGTGCTTTGCTATGGCAAGCCAGGCACACTAACACGCCTGGGAGGAGGCAAGGTTGGGCACCTTGATTCGGGAGCTCTCTTGTAATGACTCTGCACCATTCTCAGAGATCCTGAGCAACTGGCATTAAGATTCCTACAAACAGAGAAACTGAGTCTCCCAAGATTAAGTGGCCTGCTCACTGTGCCAAAACTAGATCCAGGTAGAACTGCACTGGGATCCAAGAGAATCCCAGTTGACTTGTGTTTAGGGAAGCACAGTCCAGGGGCAGAAAGGTGAGAGCCTGGAGACCAGGAGTGGTGGAGGTAGGAGAGGGAGAGTAGGAAAACAGCTGGGGAGGTCCATGAGGAGGAAACTGACTAAGAAGAGCCAGGAACCTTATCACTCAACAGATCTATCTGAGGTCTCAGCCTGGTGTATGCAGGGCCAATGTTCCCATCAATGAACACAGGAATAGAAGTGATTCTGGACAACACAGGTGACACAGCCATCTGGGAAATAAATGTCCCAGAGCCACCTTTCTCTGTGCATGAGCATGTAAACATGTGACTCTAGCCCTGCTTGGACTCCCCAGTCAGAGACCACAAGGCATGGGTTCAGGTGCCAGTAGTTTGTATGGAAGGAGAGCCTAGGGACACACTAGGGAGTGGAGGAAGCAGGAAGAAAAAAAGCCAATAGAGATTAGTTGATAGAACCAACCCTCTCCACAGGCCAATCTCCCAGCACCCCGTACGTACTTCACCTGAAGGCTCATCTTTTTCAATGGTGAGGCTATGAACTTTGGAACTCCAAAGGTTCTGGAAGGAAGGCTGGCATTTCTCACTAATCCTGCTAAGAAGCCCCAGTCATGGGTCGCTCCCTGCCATCCTCTACCCTTTCTCCTCCTCAGCTGAAACCATACTGCTCACAGCCCTCCACCCATGGCCAGGCCTCCCAGATTGAAGGTCCATCTGGGACTGTCCCTGTGACCACTGCCACACCAAGTTGGAGGATTTGGAGGAGGAAGCAGCTGTGTCCCCATCCTACCAGTCCTGTAGCAGTTTCGGGCCCTCCAAGATGTAACTGACCTCCTTGCTCCCGCCACCACTTTCTTGTCACTCTCTTTAGTCACCTGCCCACCATGCTTTGCACAGACCCTGTAACAGGATCCATGGGTGTTTCTGCTCCATTCACTGAGTACTCCCCATTCACAGCAAGGGCTGTGGCAGCCCCAGGAAGGGAATTCTGTACCTACACTTCCTGTGGCCCCAGCTAGGAGAGCAGGCCCACAGCCACATAAATCACTATATTTTGTGGTCCAGTCCACGGACAACACATTTTCTTGTGTGGAGAGACAAGACAAGGGTGCACCCCTCCCCATGTACAGCCCTTTGTTCTCCCCAAGCCAAGCCCAAGAGCCCTTACCCTCCAAAAGCGGCCCTGCCTGGACAACCTTCCAGGCTTGCACTGTTACAGGGGCCTCCTCTCTCGGTCACAAGTCACAAGTGGGAAGCTGAGGAGAACCAAGCTCTCCACCTCCTGTTCCCTGGTACTAGAAGCCACTTAGTAACCACATTCATTTGATGTAAAGCAACACACACAAGGCTGTCTGTCTGGAGTCAAGCTGTCTTACGCAGTGGTCAGCAACCCCAAGTGGCTGTCAGTTCTTTAAATGTAACAAGTCTAAAATGGACTGCAAGTGAGCAATGGTGCTGGATTTTGCAAACTCAGTATGAAAAGCAGAATGTAATGTAACCTCATTCATAGTATTTATGTATCAATACTTATTAAAATTATATTTTGGCTATGCTGGGTTAAAGAAAAGGTATTAAACTTGAAGTCTTCTTTTTTATAATCTTTTAATGTGACTTAATTTTAATGTGGCTATGTCTATCTACTGGGATGGTATGTTTACTTAGCAGTGGGATAGCTAACATGTTTGTTGAGCTGGCAATGATGATGGCTTGTGACCAGGAAAGGTGAGCCCTACACACCAGAAAGCACCTGTTATAGTTGGATCCGGAATGTCTCCCAAAAGGCTCATGCATTGAAGACATGATCCCCAATGCAGCAGTGCTCAGAGGTGGAGCTTTCAAGAAGTGATTGGATCTGGAGAGCTTTGATTTCCTCAATGGATTAATCCACTAATGGGTTCATAATCTGATGGGCTATTGGAAGGTGATGGAAACTTAAAAGATAAGACCTAGTTGAAGGGAGTGGCTGTGAAGGGCTAGGTCTTGTCCCGGGTCCCCCCATCTCTCTCCCTCTGCTACCCAGCAGCCATAAGGTGAGCAGCTCTGCTCCCTGCCATGATATTCTGCCTCCCAAAGGCCCAAAGTAATGGGGCCTTTACTGATGTTTAATGACTGAACATGAACTGATACTGTGAGCCAAAATGCATTTTTCCCTCAAATTGATTTTCTTAGGTATTTTATTACAGCAATGGAAACCTGGCTAACATATCACCCCTCATCTACACACATTCAGAACTGGTAGACCACAGCCCTGAGAGGAAAGATACACTCACCCCCATTTTATAGTCAGGAGACTTGGGGGCTCAGAATGCAATTTATTTGTGGCTTCAGAAGACATGCTTTGTAAAGAAAGGCTCCAAGTATGAGGTTATTTTTACCGAGGCTACTGGGCCTGGGCGAGGGGAGGAAGGGGATCACCAGCCCCACTAGGGAAAGATGGTCTCTCTTTCATCAGTGTCAATGGGCCTAATGAAAGGGCCAGGAAGAGTCAGTGGAGCCTTCAGGCAACATTGAAGGACAAGTGGGTTCCGTTTGGGATTGTCTGGGAATCTCTAACTCAGGCTAGTGAGCCCTTCATCCTCAAGGCCTTAGATCATCCCTATGCTCGTCATTTTCCCCAGCCACCCCCATTCTGTCCTTTGTGGCCTTCTCCCCCACTCTGAGTCTGGCTGTGAGTGGTATGTAGCCCCAAGTTTCCTCTTTTTTATACCTCTGGAAATAAAGGCTGTTGGCTCTTTGATTCATCCTCAGATGGAAGCAGAGGAGTGTAAGCTCACAGACAGGGACGGATGGGTATTAGCCAGTGTTGGGGAGTCCTGTCTCCTGTTCTAACATATCAAGTGCAAACTAAAGCATTAGAGTGCACACTAGTGAGTGAAGATCGAAACCAGGCCACCCCTTCTCTCCCTGCCTTATATACTGTACTTTTAGAAGCTCAGACACAGAAGGGTGGGGAATATTGGGACCACCCAACGCAGCAAGTCTGGACCAATTCCAAATAAGCGAAGGCCTTTGGAGACCATGTCCCTGAGGAACCCATACAATAACTCAGGGCTCAGCCCTGGCACCAGGACTGGTGTTTTCCAGGGTAACTCAGCTACAAAGACCCTGGAATGAGACCCCTGGCACCCAGCACAAACTCAGAGCAGGGTCAGAGATTGCTGCTTGAGAAAGGAAGTGGAGTGCATGTTTGTGCTTGGCCAGCAACACATGGGTGCAATTAACTCCCCGCTCACAAGATGGCTGCACGTCCTCAAAAGTAAAGCAGAGCAGCAGGAAGGCTGAGAACCAGAAGGGCTGGCCTGTGGCCTCTGGCTTCTGGGAGGAGCCCTGTTTATCCCGGGATCCCTCTGGGCTCTCTTCAGGAGTGCGGTAAGTTACTCTGGTGTCCTCTATTCAGACAAATGTCACAATAGGAATCATAGAGCAAGACGTGGGCTTAGCTCTCTTATTCAGGGCTCCTGATGCTCTGTGGGCCCTGCCCACAGGCCTGGGAAGGGCTGGCTTTCCAACCCATGGTCAGGATGAGGAGGCCAAACCAACACATGTCTGCAGAAACACCCAGAAATGCTAGTCTCACTATGGGATCCCTAGGAAGGCCTGGGTCCTCCTCAAACAAAGCATTGTTCTCAGCCCTTTGTATTCCTACTTCTAATCACAATGATGCAATTTTGTTGCAGTGTGATGAACTTAATGTGAAACTATGCTATTTTCAAGTGATAAGAGAGTCATTAGATTTGGTGACAGCCTTTCTGAGGATCTTTGGGTTATTTGTACACTTATGACTTGGCCAGACATGCTTGATTGCTCTCAGTTGACAGCCATGACCATTGGCAGCTAATCCACAAAAGGGGTAGCCTGTGCCTGTCCCTGTTCTTATGCTGGCACCTGCTGGCACCTGCATCTTCAGAATTGCTGTCATGCTGCCCCATTGCTCCTTGCCACGCAACAGTGTCTGCTCCTTGGAAACTAGCTGGTTGCCAGGGGAACAGTCCACTACCCTGGTCCTCAGAGCCCATGTGGTCACAAGTATGCCCCAGCTACCTGCAGAGACTGGGTTATATCCCTTGCTTCTCCCCAAACTGGGGCCTCCCTCATTTCTGGTCTGGCAGTGGGAAGAGACAGTAATAAAGTTTTCTTTGAGTGTTGTTTAAAAATGACCATAAATTCCTTGCCACGTTCCCCCCTCTCCTGAATCTATGGCACCCTTAGAACCTGTTTTAACCAATAGAATATGGGATGGTGACCCCGTGTCAGTATCAGGCTAGGCACATGCTTGGGCCTGGAGTTATCAAGTAGCGGGTGCTGGGTTCACTGCTATTGAGATCACAGGAAAAGAGAGCTGTCACCAACCCAGCTGTCCTATCCCTCTCAGAGGTGAACCCCAGGGCTGAAGTGACACTATCCTGGAGCTCCAATCCTGATCAACTCCATATAATGGATGACTCCAGAAGAGCCCCCCAGTGGAACCTAGCCCCACACAGAATCTTCAGTCAATAAATGTTGGTTTTGGCCACTGATCCTTGGGTGACATGTTATGCAGCAACAGATACCCAGAATATTTTGAGATCACCATGTGTCCTCTAGGTGAGAACTGACCCAGGAATAGGAAAGACAATTGCTCTTAGCCACATCTTCAGAACCAGCCAACTTAAAACAAGGCAGTATATATCTAATACTCTTTGTTCCATCACACCATTTTTGTTATTAAACCTTATAGAGAAAAAAAGATAGGAAAAGTCCTCTAATCCAGATCCCATGGAAACTCAGGGCTCCTCACTGGGCATCTTCTTGCCAACCTGCCTCTGGATTGCCCCCAGATCAGCACTAGGGCTGCCTTCCTGGGCACTGTAAAGGTCACTGCATGCTCCCTAAAGCTATCTGTGTGTGACAGGGCTCTGGGAGGGTGGATCTGTTCAAGTCCTACAAGTTTGAATCTGGAAAAAGTGGGTCGGGGGTCTTCAGCAATACAGAGCAAGTCTCCATCACTCTGTGTGTCCAGCTTCCTAAGCTAGGGAGCCAGAAAGAACTTAAAATGACTCACCCAGAGAGCTCACTGAGACAGAGGCAGATCCATGTAAGGACAGCAGCCCCTTTGCACTGTGAGTACCTGTGCTGTGCCTGTCCCCAAGTCTCTGGAGGCCTGATTTCCTATAGCTCCATGGACTGAGCTTCAGACCTGGGAACAGTCTGTTCGTGGCCACAGTTTTCAGAGAAGGATGGCCCCGTATTCAGGAGCAATTCGGGATTCTTAGGCTAATTCTGATTAGCGCACTGATTGGGGAAAATGTCTGACTCTTGGTAGGCAGAGGGCCAGGATGCTGGATGCCCAGTGATGTCAATGTCTGTGAGTGAAGATTTGTCCTACTTGACTGTGAATAAAATACTGTTCATAGTTGGTTATCACGGCACAAGTCTGTCACCCCAACAATTGAGAGGCTGAGGCAGGAAGATAGAGAACTCAAAGCCAGCCTGGCCTACATAGAAGAGCCTGTCTCAAAAAACCAAAACCAAACAACAATAAAACAACAAAAACTGTTCATGCAAGCCTGGGACCAGAGTCCATTTTATGTATAAATATAAGGTGTGTTTTTTTCCATTTAAATACACAACAAATGTTTCAAGGATACAAAAACAAGTAAAGAGTATAATTTTTTATTCGAAAACTTACCAGGAGTTGGGATTTTACAAGCTACTCCTAGAGTTTAAGGCACATCTACATCTGTCTATACTTGTTCCTGTCACATAAACACCAAGTTTTCATATAGACATAATTCTTATGTAGCTTTTGAGAGTCGGATACAAAGGATTATTGTCTTTTCTAAAACTCAGACTTATCAAAAGAGGTGCAATATCTAAAATTTATTTTACTGTGTTATAAATTATTTTCCTTCTTTTTCTTCTTTAACTATAGAAGGTTAAATATTGATTTTGGGGGAAGCAAGCAGCATATCTTACCTATGAATTTCATGTCAAAATATAAAGGGATCACTTAAAAATATTCATTGTAAATTGGGCATGGTGGCACACACCTGCAAATCCCAGTTACACAAAAGTGAGAGGCAAGAGGCTCTCAGTCTGAGGCCAGCCTGGGGCAAAACTAAAGCAAAAAAGGCTGGGGGTGTGGCTCAAGTGGTAGAGTGCTTGCCTAGCAAGCATGAGGCCCTGAGTTCAAACACCAATACCACCAAAAAAAAAAGGTAAATAAAATAAAAATTATAAAAGGAGTGCTGGGTAAACTATAGTTAAGAATAATAGCAATTAACTGGCCTTAATACATAATATATAAGTAAGGCCTTCTATAATGCATCCTCCAAATGTGGCCTCACACCAGCTATAAACACAGGTCTTATACCTGCTGCAGACATACTGCAACAGAGCCTGGGTTTGAGTAGATGAATGGTCTGCTCTAGAAGGTTTGGGGGCTCTGCTGTAAGGCTTTGGGACCCAGTTAAGGGGGACACCCAGGGCAACCATATGCAGCTCTGTGGCCCTCTCTCCTTGTCCCCACAGTGTGAAGGGAGGTGCCTGACTCCTAGGCTCACAAAAAGCAGGACCTGCCTTGCCTGGGCTATAGGACACTAGCCCACATTTGCTGATGGTGCCTGGGAACCACAGGAGCCTGGTAGACCTGTTTGGGGAGAACTTCAGCGAGGAGCTCCATGGAAGGCTGAAGGAAAATTCCTTTTTCAAGGTCAGCCCTTAGGTCTGTTGGACTTTGACTGGGACCTGAGACTCACCTCCATCACTCCCGTTTTGAGACCTTATCAAGGTCTTAAGCCATGCTGTCTGTCACATAGAGCCATGCAGGCTGCCAGCCAGGACTACAGGAGAATGTGGAAGGGCTGAGCCAGGGGCCTGGTCCATAGCAGGTACTCAGACAACACTTTCCACAGCTGAGCAGGGCTTTCAAATGCTAAGTGGGCTCCACCCTGGAGCCCACTTAGGGGCAGAGAGGGAGAGGAGCAGGGGGAAAAGCAGAGAGGAGGCAGCTGCAGTCCCATTCTCTGAAGTCTCTGTGAGGTCAGGAGGAGGGTGCCAGGTGCTCCATGTGTCCAGCTTGCCCTTCTTGGCCTTGCTTTATTTCCCTGGCCCTGCCTCAGGCCTCATGGGGCCTATAGCTCAAGTCAGACTATCACGCCAGAGTCCTGGCAGAGGCACCCTTAGAACACAGCCGGGTTGGACACTGCTCTGTGGATTCCAAACTCCAACAGCTGCAAGCAAAGTAGTTGGAAAACAAACCCATTTGTTCACCATTTGTTGAGCAACTGTCATGAGCCAAATTCTAAGAAAGATGTGTCACATGCATGGCCCCCTGCCTATACAGTATCCTCTGGAAGGGAGGCAAATGCCAATGCCCATATGTAACATGTGCCCAAGTTCAGAGAAGCAGTTGAGAGTTAAACAAGAGAAAAGTTTGGATGCCACTGATGAGGTGGCAGATGCCATGGAGGAAGCTCTCAGAGCTGGCTTTGGGAGACAGCACAGAGACACTCCCAGCTGGACAGATTATCAGAACTGCTGGACATGCAAAATCATGAGTAAGAGGCAGGGACTCCAGAAAAAACAAGCAGCATTCATAGGGAGATGGGAATCACAGAGCTGTATGCCTGAGAAAGTAAGCAGATAGTGAGAATGGGAGTGACAGAGTCCAGGGAGTCACCGACACCAACAAAGGAGGTGAGAGGAGATGCTCAGGCTGTACAGAAAAAGAAGGGAGGTGGAGACTTTTCAAACCCCACCTGCCTGCCAGATGACAGTTCTTGACACTTGTTATAACTTCTCTCTAAGGAAGAACGTGTCAAACCTCTTTGTGACTGAAGAAACTCAAGTCCAGACAGTTTAGGAACTTGTCCAAAAACTCAGTCTTAAGAGGCTGAGCCAAAAATGCAATCTCAGCTCGTCCATGCCATGAGAATGTGGTGTAGTTAGGCTCCTCAGGAACCCAGTAAGGAAAGGGTTGGAGGAAATAGGGAATTTAGACAATGCCATAGTGGTCAGTTTATTTCGGCAGTGTCTAAAGGAAACACATGTTCTTGCTCACTTTGCTTACTATCTCAGGTAAATAATCCCTGACTCAGGATGCTTTTTCCACCAAGGTCATACTTTGCCTCAAATCTTCTGCCTCTCTGTGGGCGGGAGTCCAGACATGACCTTATGTGTTTTCTTACCTCTGGATTTCCTCTTGTGAAACACAGACTGCCAGATGATGACCAGGGTGAAGAGCAGAACACTGAGGATCCCCACGCAGCACACAAGGACGGCATATATGTAGAGATCTGAACAGCAAGGACACACTTGGGTCATTGTCACTGTATGCACATTAGGGGAAATGCATAGAAGCAGTCAAAACACAGAATTTTCAACATCCCCATACTTTAGTGGTCAAGGTAGTGTGTTACAGGTGAAGGGACAGATACAGATCCATGAAACATAATAGAGAGCCCAGAAATAGACCAATACAAGTATGCACAATTGATTCTTGATAACTGCAAAAGCAATTCAATTGTGGAAGGATAGACTCTTCAATAAGTGTGGGGTGATTGGACTTCCATGAACAAAATATAAAATTAAAATTAATCCCTCTCATTATATAAAATTTAACTCGACATGAGCCACAAGCCTAAATTTAAAATGTAAGCTACAAAATTTTTGGAAGAAGTATATGAGATAAATCTTTAGGATCTAAAACTAAACAGAGTGCTAAGACTTGACACCAGAAGTATCCTCCAAATAAGTAAAACCTGAGGACTTCGGTGTAGGCAGTGGTAGAGCTCTTACCTAGCATGCATGAGGCCCTGACTTTGATACCTAGCATTGCAAATTAAAAAGAAAAGATGTAAAACTTGACAAATTTGATTTCACCAAAATTAAAAACTTTTGTTCTGTAAACAACCATGCGAAAAAGTTTGAAAAGTCAAGCCACAGACTGGGAGAAAATATTTGCAAATCACATATCCAACAGAGGACTAGTATCTAGAATATAAAGAATTCTCAAAACTCAACTGTAAAAAAATATAGAATCCTCTTAGACAAATAAAGAAAACATACAGAGACACTTCACCAAAGAGAATATACAGGTGGCAAATAAATACTTCTACAGCCATTAAAGAAACACAAGGTGACACTACAGAGTGATACCTACATACCACTCAGAATAAAAAGTAGCAACACCACCAAACACTGGCGAGGATGTGAATCAACTTGGCTGCTCAGGCATGGCTAGTGGGAATATAAAATGGTGCAACTACTTTGGAAAACTTTTGGGAAATGAAAATGCCTGGATCTTTTCCTATTGGCTACTCAGTGTTTCTACCCATTGTGCTTTGTAACAAATGATTCTTGGATAAGCATTTATAAACTTGAACTTTAATACATACATCTCTTCTTAAGATTTAGTTCCTAGCAGTGGAATTTCTGAGTCAATAGGATCATACCTTCATAAAGCCCTTGGGGTTTAGAGAATCCAATAGGTAAGTACTTAAACTGAAAAGGCCAGTGTGCTGGTGGCAGCAAGTGGCAGGGGTGGCAGGTAACTGGCTTCCAAGGGAAGCCTGGAGACACAGGTCAGACTAGTAGTCAATTAAAGGTCAATGAAGGGGAGACAGGCAGGGCATGGAATCAGATATTCAGGTTCTTCCAACTCTCTCCTCTCTGGCTGAGGCCCCAGGAAAGCCCAGTGCAACCTCTGCCCCTGGAGTCCACGAGGTCCTCTCATTTTCTTAGAGTTGGTCAGCATTTTTGCCTCTGCCAGTTTGAGCAGGTTTTTGTTATTGGTCACTTGGAAGTCTAAACTAAAAATATACACACAAAAAAATACAGTTGGCCCTCTCTATCTGTAGCTTCCACATCTTGATTCAATCAAGCATGGGTTAAAATATTTGGAAAAAACTGTGATTGCACTGAACATGTACAGGACTTTTCTTGTCATTAGTCCATAAATCATGTAGTCTTGCAACTATCAATATACCTGACACTCTATCAGGTATCACAAGTCATCTAGAGATGATTTGAAGCATACAAGAAGATGTCCATAGGTAACGTGCAAATAGGACACAATTTTATATGCCATCCAAGGATTTGGTTATCCTGAGTGGGATGGTTGGGAAGTCCTGGGGCCCACTGATATCCAGGGGTGATTTAAGTAGAGAAAGACATAGGCTACAGCTGCTGGTGAAGGAGTCCCTCCATAATATTTAAGAGAGTGGGGCAGGTGGGTGGTAGGAAAGAAGAGTGTCCCAAAAAGGAATCCAGAGCCAGTCACAGAAGTACAGAGGAAGTACAGGGAGAGTTCTAGAAGCCAGGAGTAAACCATTACAAGAAAGATTCCTTAATAGCCTTAAGTGCTGCTGGAAAAAGACCCACTGGATTTTCCCACCCAGAAGCTACTGGGGAAGTCCTGGAGGAAGTCTGTATCAATGGAACAGATGGGGACAGAAGCCACATGAGAAAAGTTGGAGAGTCACTGGCAATGTGAGACCCCTGAGTTAGAAGCAGAGAACACTCTCTCCTGTTACTAAAATCAAGACTGTCTTTGTGCAGAGGCACTGTGTCGCCTGTGTGTGGGCTTTGTGGAGTGACTCAAAGGAAAACTGTGGAACAGTAGGTCAGGATAGTCTTGGTCCTCTATTTGAGCAATGTGAACTCAACAGTGGGACTCCTGGACTCTGTGGGATCAAAAGGCAGGGCAAGTTGGCCTCAGTTTCCCTCTTGGAAAGCTGTCTGTCTAAAGTTCCCATGCCACTAGAGCAGAGCAGCCTGACCCACCAGCTCACTTATTTATCAGGACTCCTTCCTTGACTTCAGACCTGAGGGTACCAAGGAGGAACAAGCCTGTAATTCTCACTCAGGCATCCCCAGCACAACACTATGCTATCTGGGACCCAATCTATCCTGGCAGGAGGCAAAGGGCTCAAGGCCCAGTTACGGTGTCAGAGCTCAGCCTCCTCCATGTGGCACAAAGGGAGCTCACTCTCCACAGGCAGCCAGGCTACAAAATCATAGAACATCTGGCCGGTCTGAAGGCTCAGCTGCTCCACAAAGCACACAGGCCCTGAGGGCTGTGGACACTGGCCAGCAGGACCGCCCGCTTGCATTGGCTCTCCACACACACAGGATTAGCCAGGTTTGCTCTTGGTACTGTTCTGTTCTTGAAGTTACAGGAACCCTAAAAAGTGTTACTTTACAAAAGAAGAAAAACTCCAACACCCAAGTTTCCCTTAACTGAGCAGCAACCTGTAGTGATAATTTTTCTTCTGTTCTAAGCATTCCTTTGCTGTATAAAGAGAACCATCCCGCTGAGTCGGTTCAAAACACTAACAGCACCTCCCTCTCCGCACTGTTCCCTGCAAACAAAGGCTAAACCCATAGCCATTGAAGCCAGGGTCACAAAATCCTAAGACTCCAGGGACACCTTTTCACAGTGACAGCTGGGGCAAAGTAGCACATATCCTGGGGACTGTTCTCAGGCTGGAATGCAGCCTGATGCTATCCTGTCTTCCCACTTGTCCTTTAACTGTTTATGTAAAAATCTCTCTAATTAGAAATGTTGACTCAAGAGTTCCAAAAGTCAGACCTGACCAAACAATACTTTCCCAAAGACTGAAACTAAACCTTGGACTCAAATTTAACAAAGCATTTGCACTTAACCAAATCTGGAATTAGCTTTTAAAATACCATAGGGCTGGGGTTGTGTTCTAACTCAGTGACAGAGTATATACCCAGCACGTGCGAGCCCCCTGATTTGGTCCCAGCAGGGCAAAAAATAAATTAAATCAAATAAAATGCCACCTATACCTGGACACTCAACAGTAAACTCTGTGAGTATAGTCTCTGAATCCATTTGCAGTTTTATCTTTTGCCACTGTACTTCCAAAGGCACCATTGCCATTTTTAGACTAACTGCAGAAAATGCCCAGGCCTCCCTGAAGCAGATGGTGGGGCCATCAGGCTGCAGTAGCTATGCACACCACAGGGAGGCCGACACAGGGTGACAATGTGGAATGCCAGTTCCAGCCCACTCTCAGACTGCTCTATCCAGCTTGGGCAAGGCCGCCAGCACCTGTTGCCTGGCAACCCAGCAAGGGTATTCAGCCCTGCTTTAATACAGGGGAGTCAAGGAGTTGTCCTGCTTCCACCACCCCCACAACCACTGGATCAAGAAAGCCAGGGTGAGTATTCTACATTTCCAGGGCAAACTTGGCAGTTGTGGCAATAAAACTTGTGTCTGCTGTTTTTTAATGCAACCTGTAATACCATTTCTCTCAGGGCCAAATGCCTGCCCAATACCTGAGGGATTTTAACTCACTCCAGCGTCTCTTCAAGAGGAGGCTGACAATCAATGCTTGTTTTGTTCATCCGGCACATAGCCAGGCCGAGCTAAGCCCCAGGAGGATGGATATCTGTCAGCAACCCACACTGAAGCGCTCCCATCCAGGGACAAAAGGCCAAAAGGCCTGGAATCTTGCGCCAGGGAGTTTCAACTGTACCCTTGACCTCTCCAAAGCTGTGGCCAGTTAGAAAAGCAAAACACACCGATGCTGCCGCTGCCGAAATCATAGGAAAAGAAGGCTTGGAACCCGCAGCTCTGGGGCGGGCATGATGCATTCCGAGATGTTGAAGGGCCATGACTGCCTCCATTGAGAGGATGCTGGGCTACAAGTTTCACAAGAGAAAGATGTTGTGGTAATGCTGATATTTCTGTGGCTGCATGGGATTTATAAAATGTTGTTAACTATGTTGTGTTTTAGAGATTCTGCTGCCAGATGGAGGATATTTCAGGACTAAATGCTACCGTTCTTCCAAATGTATAAGGTCTTATTTTTTGTACCGTATGGTCTTCAGACCTCTTGCATCAAACCCACCTTGGACCTTGAGAAAGTGCACATTCTTTCATCCCTTTCTAATGTGATAATCAGAACCTCAGAGGTAGGGCCCTGGGTCTCCCCAGAGGGTAGATGTCACACAGGGCTCCCTCTGGCACATCCCCCAGTGACCTGCCTCAGGGACCCCCCAAGCCATCTCCATAACCACCCACATCACAGTGCCAGGTCATAGGGCAGCTCCAGAAACTTGCATAAACATCAGCTAGCTTGCCTCAGTATTACTAAATTGCAATGAGGAGGGAAAACCTTGCTTTTTTTTTTTGCTTCACTCCATGGGGAATAAACATCTTTTTTGTCTCTGCCCAAGGGAAAGCAAAATAAGACACAGAGGGAGGGACCTGGATATTCATTTGCTATGTAAAAGTAATCAGATAATGAAAAGCTGTGAATGGTGCAGAAGAAAAGTCAGGGAATACAAAGAATCACTTCTGGAGTAAAATCCAATCTGAAAAATGAGCTACTTATGAATGTAAAACTAAACAATAACTCCTAACAAAGCGAGTGACTTACTCTTTACAGTTGTCAAAAGATGTTCACAATTAGAAAGAAGGTGACTCTGTGCACTGCTTTATAACAGCTACTGAGAGAGGTCCTAAGGCCTGCTTGCCTTCTGCTGCCGCCTCTCCCCCCACACCCCTTCACAAGGGATGATGGGAGGCCCCAAGGCACATGCCTCTCCTTAGAGTCTTTTGGCTGTCATCTTTCTTCAAGACTCAACATAATCCTTCTGAACTTCCTGACCTCCTTTAACATTAACCAATCTTCCCTAGATCAAAGGCTCTGCCTGAGAACTTACAAAGTACACGTGGCCATTGCTCCTGGTCCCAATCCTCAGTCACATTCTGATAATAATTTCTGTAAACTTTCCTTTCTGCAAAGCAGGGCTGTGCAACCTCAGCCCCCTTGAACTTAGGTCAGAATTCTTTGATCAGTCACTGTGCTGGGCAGGGTAAGATGTTTAGCAGCATCCCTGGCCTCTACCTACTAGATGCCAGTGGTACCCTCCACAGTCACGGCACTCAAAAATGCCTCCAGATTTCAGCCAATGTCCCCTGAAGGAGCAAAACAACACCTGATGAGAACACTTACTCTAACACTCAAACTTGAGTTTATGCATTAGAGTCACCCAGAGGTCTACCTTGTTAAAACTCACATTGCAGGGTGCCACCTCCGGAGCTGTGACTCTGTAAGCAAGGGCAGGGCCTGACAGCCTGCACTTGTTTCCAGCTCCCAGGTGCTATGATGGCAGCTGTGGCTGCTCAGGGCCACACTGTGGGAACCACTTCTCAGGCTGTGCTTCCTAGCTGGCTGTATGCTGGAGGCATCCGGGGAGCTGCTAACAAGTTCCAACTAAACCACACTTCTAAAGATTTGGTCCAGGTTTCAGTGCTGCTAACATTCTGGAATGATTCTAACATAGGTTGCAAACCGCTTGCTTAAGGTTTTCAACTCCTTCTAGAACCCCAAAATCCCGTAAGTGACCCCAAATTAAAGGTGGTCACAGTAGATATACTTTTTATTTTTAGATCACTTGCAGGCCCCTCCCTAATATGGCCCAGGAGTGGGGATTCTGGAGCAAAACAAAAGCAGACAAACAGAAATGATACAGGTCGGTGCTTTAACCTCTGCCTTTTCCAAAGCTGTAGATTGAGACCACCAAGAAGGCGCATTGTACTCGTGAATAAGGTTAGGCCAAGAAAACTACTTGTTATGACAAAACTAAGAAACTAGAGTCCTCTCTTCTTTTTCCATTCCTTTCCTATTGTCTAAAAGTGAGGCTGCATCTTATAATAAGGAAACATGCCAGGCTTACCTTCAAAAAATGCCCAGGTCTCTTTCTTTTTCTCAAAGGACGAGTCTTCAGAAGCTTTGAGGGAAATCACTAGAAGACAAAAGAGAGAGCCCAGCATGAAGTACTATAGTTTTCAGTGTACCCCCAAATAATGCCACAGGGTACCTACAATACTTAAATTTGTGAAGTAATTTTCACACTGGCAAAACCACACATCAAGGAGAAGTGGTACGACGACATCCAACAGCTGAGAAACTTGGTGCCCAGGAGAGGGAAGTAAGTTGTCTGTGTTTAAAAGCCCATAAACAGCAAAACTGGGATACAGTTCAATAAAAACCCCACTTGGTCTATATATTTGCAAAATAAAGCTTCCTCCTAGGGAGTTTAAGAGCAAAACACAGCTATCCCATTCTAGTGGTCTTTCTGAACTGGGGAATATTGCCAAACTATTCCTAGATAGAGGAGTTTGGAGCCCTATGATGACTTGTGTCAGTCCCCACAGCCCCATTCTCCATGCAAGACAGCCTTACAGAGCAACAGGTCCCTGACTCTGAGATTGTTTTGTCTTCTTTTGGGTGGAGCAGTACTGAACTCAGGGTCTCGTACTTGCTAGGCAGGTAATCTACCACTTGAGCCACTCCACCAGCCCTTTTTGTCTTCATTATTTTTGAAATAGGGTCTCACTTTATGCCTGGGCCAGACTGTACCACCACCCTCCTATTTGTGCTTCTCCACGAGCTGAGACGACAGGCATGTTCCACTGGACCCAGCCATTGGTTGAGATAGGGTCCCCCAAACTTTTTTGCCTGAACCAGCCTCATACTGCAATTCTCCCAATTTCTATCTCCTAAGTAGCTATGACAACAGGCTCAAGCCACCGTGCCCAGCCTATATTAGTCTTCTTTCAGTTGGTAGTTGATCACTAGATTTACTGTGCTTGCTCTCAAGAGGCAGGAAAAAGAATTGAATTACACTATTGTAAAACCTCGAAGGGAAAGGGAACCATAGAGAGGTTGCTTGCACAGGGGTGTGACATTTGTCACAGGTAAAAATCTAAAAATTAAACTGACAAAAACACCAGGGAATGAGACTATTGTTAAATGTAACTGTCTAGGATGATGGAAGTGTTCTCTTGCTGCACAGTCAAATAGAGTAGCACTGGCCACATGTGATTTGAAATGTAGCTAGTCTAACTAAGGAACTGAATTTGCAATTAAATTTAATTTTAATTAATTTAAACTTAAATAACCACATGATCAGCAGCTATCAAATTGGAGAACCCTAGACAAGAGAATCTAGGACTGGAATTTAAAAAAAAATGTAGTTGGAATGTAGATAGAATCAATATGAAGTGAAAGCATATAGCAAAGATGGCCTGGAATTTCAATTACTGCACTTCCCACAAATTTTTGAATTATTATTGCCATGGATATGAATTTTCTGTCCTTTTGTCTTTATGGACACTGCACTGGATATTTTCTATTGATCTGTCTTCTAGATTACTGATGTTCTCTTCATCTGTGTCTAACCTGTTACAAAGCCCTGCTATTAAGTTTTTATTTTCATTTGTTGCATCTTTCAGTGTTACATTATCTGTTTAATTCTGTTTTTATACCCCAGTCTTCTAATGGATTTCTCCAGGTTGTCATCCAATTTCCTAGCCATATTAATAACAAAATTTTAATGGCCATGGCTGATAACTTTCACACCTGCATCATCCACAGACTTGTTTCTGTCATCTGCTTTCCTTTCTGTCTTGTCTTTTGGTATGTCTGATACTTTTTTCCTAACTGAATGGTGACATTGTTAGGTGGAAAATCATTAGAACACTAGACAAAATTGTAGTTTCCTGGTAGGAAATTAGAGAAGGTTGATGGTCACCTTAATCCAGTCAGGGTTGAACTATTTAGAGATTGGGTTTTAGTTTTCTAAACTTGTTTCTTGTTTTCCCTTTCTCTTCAGAAGCTTTGGTCCTTCAGGGATCTCCAATGGGAAACTTGTAGTATTTATCACACCCCTGCCCAGTTTCTATCTCGCTGTTAGAAATGTCAAAAACTCATTTTTTCTCCCAAACATCCTGGCTGTCACTGATTTCAAAGTCTCTCAAACAGCACATGCTTAAGTGTGGTTAAATTACTTAGAGTTCAAAGTCTCTGACAATTGGACTACATCACTGCTTTGTTTCTAGAATCTATTAACCTATCTAAAAATAATTTATATATATATATAATTGCACAATTATGTAATACAGATGTATTTGTGAAATATAGCTATGTAATTCAGAAAGCAGAAATGCAAATAATTTTTTCTTTCAGCTTTCCTAATTGTCCTCAGAAGGAGGGTTTTGCTCAGCTATTAGCTAGTCTGACATTACCAGACAACTCCTTTCCCATGAGAACCTAAATTCTTTAAAATCAGTAGTAATATCTTATGCTTCTGTATCCCCACCATATTTCCTGTTAGGTGGTAGGTGAATAAATGAGTGGCCTATTTCTTTTTGACTGCCTTACACAAAGTAAGCAATCTGGACCTCCAGGAATGAACTGTTAGTGAATTCTTAGTCTTGCATGTCACCTAAGATAATTCAGACAATTTATCCATCAACCCAGCTTCCCCTGTCTGCTTAATATTCTCTAATCAGAGCCCTGTAATCTCCTGTCTGACAGATCAACTTATCAGATTTCCTTATGAGAACTTAAAATAAGAGAGCATGTAAAAGGCTATTGTGTGTGGCCTTGAGTGGGTCTGAACTACTGGGTGGACTTTGGGGTGAAGCAGCCATGTTGAAAACAATTGTGCTGAATGAAGCAGAGGAGAAAAACAGCACAGATGAAGGTGGAGGGAAGAAACTTGAACTCTACCATGCTCCATATCCCAAGAAGCCTGATTTATTGCTTACCATTATTACAATCCATGAGTTCTGCAGCCTTAAACCACTCCCCCTTTCCTTAATTGGCTTGAATGAGTTTTCATGGCTCCAACGAATTGAGCCTAAACAAGGACAACTGCACAAAGTCCTGATAAAGACAACACAGAAATGGGTAATAAACACCCCTTGTAATGAGCATAATATTCAGGAGGTAAAAGGCACCCATCAGAGTCCAGAGCCTCATCACTTCAGTGTGGTCCAGGGACCAGAAGCATTTCTGGGAGCTTGTTAGGAGTGCAAATGCACAGTCCCCACCCAAGATCTACTGAACCAGAGTCGCTTTTCACCAGAGCTGCTTTTCAACCCCAGTATCCTGGTGAGTCACAAGTACTTTGAAGTATGAAGTGCATCAGGCACCTGGCTTGCAACACTAAGTTGCCAGTTGCTAGTTATGGGACCTCATGTAAGCCGTTGAATTTCCTGGTGCCGTAGTTTACAATGGGGATGATGATAAGTGGCTATGACAGAATAGGTGTGTTAATCCGTGTGAAGTGCTCCAAACAATGCCAAGACCTACTAAGCATCTCTACCCACAAGGATGTGGGAATAGGATTCCTGTCTACTTTCTTCACTGCTCTAATTCCATGCATGAATCTCCAGATAGTCAACATGAAAGGGTTCCCCATCCTTGTGGCTAAGTCTCTACAACTGGAATGAGCTGCTATTGTACCAACTAAGGCCAACACCTGCAGACCACTTTCAACCATCTTTCAGAGGCAGAAATTGTGGACTGTTGATTTATGGAAACATCTTGATAAATCTCACAAACCAGGGTTCTAAACTAATGGGGCTCTAAGTAAGGGATTAGTGGAAGTTCCTCATTTCCTCCTGTGAGATTTTACGGGAAAAGACAGCAACTTTGTTTGGTGTCAGAAGATTAGTGATACCAGTCATAATCTTATCTCTTCCTACGAGAAAGAAAAATCTTCATATGGGACCCTGCCAAAGCTTCAGGAATTTTCCCAAGGTTCTGCTGCAACTATCTTGTTTCAGCCGCTAATCTGTTGCTATCTCCAAGTGGATTTGAGACATTGTCAAACTATGTGTCTGAGTCCACAGACAGTAAGGAAACAGAGTTGTTGCATGTGGTCAGGCTGGTAGCCAGTGCTTTGTCCCGAACAATCCAATAAAAGAATAATCTTCTTTTATTAACACATCTTTCCCCACAGCAGAGCTCATACAAATTGACTCATACAAATTGACCTTGGTCAACCTGTCCTGTCAGCACTGAGCAGAAGAGGCCCCTGCAGGGTGGACCAGCTGAGAAACAAGAAAACGCTTTAAGAAAGTATTTTTTTGAGGGCTGGGGGCATAGTTCAGTGGTAAAGCACATACTTAGCATATATGAGGCTCTGGGTTAGATTCCCACCACACAAAAATAATTCTAGACCAAGGAAAACGGGGCACATGTTCCAACCAAAGATCACTAATGTTAGTCAAAGACCTCCTGATATAAAATGCAGATCTCCTGATCGAAGAGCATTTCTAATCGTTTCCCATGAGGTCAGCCACCAGAAGGCTACAGCCTCTTTAACAAGAGACAGTAAGTCTATCTACTTTGAACTGAGTTTCCCACACCCACCCTGTGACTCAGCTGGTTGCTCAGACAATTAGGGAAAGGCAGCAAAGGGCCCTACATGCCCAGGTTTTTGGTCCTTCTAAGCACCAGTCAGGGAAGCTGGAAGTCCTGCCCTCCTCACAGCCACCAGTGGGTTGTCTTGTAGGGCCATGATGGAAGCTGGGCTCCCTAAGGGGCAAATACTGTGCGGTCCCTTGGTAAGGTCTTCTCACCCCAGCTGCTATGCGTGTGACCTGCTTCTTAGGGGACCACCCTCTGCCTTTCTCCCTCCTCCCTGCACCCAGGGGCTATGAGGGGGAGTAGTGCAAGGAACAGGAATCCCAATATGACCTTGGCTCCAAATCACTTTCTGAATACAGCTTTATCAAGAATAAAGGATTTGGATTTGTTTGACTCCTGCACTCACTGATCAGTCAGCTTGGGGCTCACATGGAGAAGAGGAACAAAGAGTGCTCAAAAGTTAAGCCATCACCTGACCCACTGCTTGCTGCTCATTTCCTTGGAACCTGGCACTCAGTAAGCAGAGCTGTCAGTCCTTCCATCAGCTGGGCCACTGTCCAAAAGACTGAGCTGTTGGCCAACCTGGGTCCTCCCTGGGAGAGCAGAATGGGGTGACATCTAAGAAGGGACAGGTTGTGAAGTCTACCACGTCACTGTCCCAGTGGGCAGAGTTGGCTGAAAGTGGCCGCAGGATCAAACAGGCAGGAAGAATGTAACTCAGAGTTCCCCAGACAAACTGATTCTATCAGTCCATGTCTGGAGAAAACAGGTCATAAAGAAAGAACCTTAGTCAAGTCCCCTCAGTGAACTATTCCTCAGAGAGGAGCAAAACCCAAGAGCCTTGATCCTAACTTGAAAAGAAAGCCCCACTGACTTCCCTTGGTGGGGAAAACTCTGTGCTTCAGAGGTGGCTAAGAGTTCATACAAGATCCTGTAACAATACCTCAGCACACTGAGGGGTCTGGTTACATTCACCAAGGATGCTGATGCCTGTTATCTGGTTGACCCCAGCAATCATGGGAGAGATAACCAAGATTCTCAGAGACCATGGGAAGGACCCATTTCTTCTGAAATTTTCTTCCTCTCTGTTCACCTCAATTCTTTGAACAAAGAATCCTACAATTAAAGTAGCTTAATTGTAGTGGTTTCATCCACTGTCAGGTGCATATTCTGACACAGAAGTCTTTTAGAAAGCAGGACTTGGCAGAGGACAGGGCTCAGGCATATGGAGAGAAGTAAGGAGGTCACAGGAGCAGTAGTGGCAAGGACACAGAAAAGACAGACCAGAGTAGGGAGACCAGCCTTGCCTTTCTATCTCTCCTGCTGGTCAGGCTGGGCTGAATGTCCTTCTGGATTCTGCAGATCTTCATCTTACAAGGAGTTGCCTTTACTTGACATCTAAGGACAGAGCTGCAATACTTAGGATGCAGGAGAATCAGACACTTGCTAAAATGAAGGTTTCCAGGCAGTGCCCCTGGGGGAGGCAGCTTTTGGGTGGCTCAGAATCTGCCTGATTAGGGGGACACCTCTCAGGATATTCTTAGGCTTCAGTTCCCAGGATCCCACATGGAGAAGCCCTACCTTATGGACTTTGGGAAGAAAGATGAGACCAGAGTCCAGGGAAATGTGGAAGAGGAGGTTCTTTGGTGATGATCACCCCCCAGGCCAGAGCCTCCTCTCCAGCGCAGGGCAGGATGTAGGACTCAATAGGAAGGCTCTACCAATGCCTGGGTTTGGGTTGGTCATGCATTTGAGCAGTTCAAGGATAACCTCTTTGATGAGCACAAATGAGACACAGGTAGATCATGGAAGGTGTTGGTCCCAGTTGCTCAGGAAGCTGAGATAGGAGAATCACATGAGCCCAGGTTGCTCAAGGCCAGCCTGGGAAATAGAGCAAGACCCCATTTCAAAATTTAAAAAAAACTGAATAAATAAATGAATGAAATTATAATTGTGACATCATACTGGAGGGTCAAAGCCACACAAAGGAAATGGGGTTACATTCTGGAAGTCTGGAAAGAGGCTGGGAGAGGGATCCCGTCCCACCCAGCTTCCTTTCCACACGTGGACCCTGAAGAGCCATGGGGATGCACAAGCCCACCAGGCCAAAAGAGTTGGCTTCTCCACAGTGTTCTAGCCTTGCAGTTGCACACTTTGTATCTGCAATGGTTTATTTTATGGTTATAAAATGGTTTCTTTATAGCTTCCTACAGGAGGTAAGCAGAAATCCTTAAGTAGAGAATGACTCTTAGGTTCTCTGCAGTTGAAAGCAAAAAAAGCAAAAGTAAGCTCTGATGACTGGTGTGAGGTCTTTCTAATTTATACACAGGAGGAGAGCAGACCACACCCTGCCTTAGCTTCCTCAAGGAGCATATCATGTAGATGGATGAGAGAGAAACATGTAAAGTGATCAGAGGAGGATGGTGATAGGAAGCAGGATAGAGAAAGATCTTAAATAAAACAAAAAGGAGTCAACTCTTTTGCTCCAAATTCAAAACTTAATATACTCAGCTCACTGTCCGTTCCTGTTCAAGGCTGGGATGCTTCCCAAGGAAAAAACTGTCCAAATGTAGCCGTGTGCCTACTATTTATAACTAGATCAGCATTCTCAAGCAAGTGCAAGTCCAAAGAGACACAGAGACCTTCTCTGTTTCTGCTCTCAGAAGCTGGCCTATTGCTTCCTTTCTCCTTTGCCTCTCCAAGACCCAGGTCAAAGGCAGTTCCTCTTGGGGCTCAAACAAAGCCATATGTCAGGAGGACCTCCAAGTGACCTGCACAGGCAAGCTGATGAGACCCAGTAAGTCTCCAGCTTTGTTTACTTTAAGCCACTCTTTCCTATTGCCACAAGTTTAAGTCAAATTCTAAAAACAAAGCAAAGAAAAAAATAGTTATTAAGTAGCCTTCCCATGATGAAAGGTTGTTGGAAAGGAAGTTCACATTCTGAAAGGGAACCAGCTACAGAATACAAAGGCCTTCTTGATGTCCCCAAATAGTGATTAGGGAATATTGAAGCCAAGGGCTTGGTAACTGACCACTCTACATACAGTATACCACTTGCCATTCCTTGTTGTCATCTTAATTGGGCATTTTGCCAATGAGTTAGGTCATTCATTCATTCTTTCATCCAAATTGAGCCCCTCTCTCCATGCTGTGTGTCACAGTTGAAGTGCACTGAAGAAAAATCTGGCAGAGTCACCAGGGATGAGGTCTCTGGCCAGGTCCCCCTTGTCAGCCTGTCCTCTCAGGTTGCTTCCTCTTGCTTCAAACATACCCCCACCCCCACTGAGTTCTTGGTGGGTTCTTCTGCCTCTTATGCATGTCACCCAGGCTGTCACCCTGATCTAACATGGAGGGCTCAACGCCACCTGCTGAAGCCATCCTGTGGTCTAAGCAGAGTCCCGCGACCTCCAAGTGACCTTCTCATATGCTCCAGGACTATATTCTTGTTCCTCCTTTACTCATATGTCAGTGTCACTCACCTGTAAGGGCTAGTATGGTCCTTTCACAATCTCTTTTTATTTTATTTGCTATCTCAATGTCCATGAAATCTATACCTGTCTCTTCCGGACATGAGGCAGTAGCACACAGAAAACAGACCTCTCCACCTCACCTTGGGCAGAGCACAACTGTGACAGTCTCATAAAATGAAGTTTTATACATGTTTGTGAATTTAAGTTTTTAACCTAAATCCTTCCAAGACTGGCAGTTAGCTTGAGTTGGTACAATGAAGAATGCTTCTGAGTGGTGTATAAATTATACCCCAGTTGTCAATTTGTTTCCTCTGAGTGTCTGGACCTGTTGACACTGCAAACACTGTGAGGTGTGCTTGCTTAATTAAGCAGAAGCACTAAACATTTAGCAAATCTCATTCCCAATTATCTGTTCCATGTCTCCAGAGAAAAAGGAATTATTTAGTTGATTTCTTTCATTGAAACCTAAAGAATCTGGTCCCTGTCATATTGACTTTACATCTAATTATTAAATTTCCTCTCACATTTGGGGTCAAAGATTCAGATGATAAATTATATTCTAATTTCATCTTTGCCCTTAGAAACTTTTAGAGTAACAAAGGTTTTCCACTTGTTTTTCCATTTGTTTTCTTTGATTTAGATAATCTTAAATCAAAGAATAATTTACCTTGTTAAAATGTGCTATTTGGGGTTAGAGTGAAACACTGATTAAACTACAGGAGACAGTGTGGGCAGATTACTGCTATTATTAGCATTTCACTACTGATGAAGGCCTCTCTCTAAAACTGTGCAGATTTATTTCAGCTCACAATGTTAGGCTATTTCTGAGGTTGCAGGTTACAGAACTGGGCTAAAAAGCCTTTGGAGTCGTTTTTCATGAGTTCTTGAGTATCAAAACTGTTCCAGCCCACATAGCAGATGCCTAAAATGAAAGACAATGTCTCTCTTGAAAACTGTCACTGTCACACTCATGCAGTGCCCTCAGGATGGGCCCTGCAAACAGATGGGTCTCCAAGTTCTCCACCACAGCCATAGTGTGTGGTGACAGAACTGAGGCTGGATCTTGCTTTGACCAGAGGCTCATTTTGGAGGTTCTATTGTCCACACCTGAAGAAGCAGCCAGGCTTAGGGGATTGTCCACCCCGAACCCTGGCTAGAGGCCATTGTCTTGCTGAGCCACACTACAGAATCCACATTTCCTGGCAATGACCAGGCCAGAGGAGTGATGCAAGGAGCTAAAGGAACACCAGGCAGGATAAAGAAGACACAAAGGCAGGGAGACTCCCGAAGTTGAAGAGGACAAAGGGGTAAAGGGAGGAATAGGAATTTCTACAGAGAGTGGGGAATAGAACACTGACGCATAGCCTGCGTGTCATTGATGGGCACCTGGAGCTCTGACAAGCCAGTAGAAGGCACTCAGGAAGGCAGTGGCTGGATTTACAAACTGCATGTCTAATGCTCAGCAAGCAGCCAGTCCACAGAGTGGGGAGGACAGACGGGGGTCACACACAATCACATCTGCAGAGGCAAAGTGCATTTCTTCGAAAAGTATCATTGATTTAAAATATATACTGCAACCAGCTATATGTAGTTGGAGCCTCCCTAATCTGAAAATCCAAATCTGAAGTGCTCTGAAACTTTGATTCAAAGCATTCATTTTTCAGAATTTCAGGCTAGAGTCTCATGGGGAAGTAGATGCAAAAATTCCCAAATCTGAAACACTTCTACTCCCAAACATTTCAGATAAAGAATCCTTAACCTATCTTATTTCTCACTTATGTGAAAGATTTCAGCCCTCTAAATAAGAAACCTTTACCTCATTTCAAAGGTGATCTTGGAACTAACCATGAAGAGGACAAGAACACATTGCCCCTGTCTCTAAGGACATATGATACTCTCAGTTTTTAGGACAGACATACTTATATTAAATTGTTGGACTCAATTACTTTAAAAGCTGAACTTTTTGCTGGTTTTGGTTTTTTGTTTTTTTTTGGTTGGTTGAGTTATTATATTTTTTTAAAACCTAAGTGTACCTAGAACCAAGAGAATCTGGGAATCTTTTTACTAGAGATGCCAAGGAACAAAACTCTGCCAGGTACAAAACTCATTCCAAATCAGAATAGCCTGAACATCCCTAACAAAAATAAGCTACCAGCTTGGAGACAGAGAGAGCACTTTTGCCTCCTGTTGGAAGTGACCCCACCCTCTACTCAGACTCCTTTTATTTTCATCTTGAATTCCTTGTGCCATCCACCTCAAACATGCTATACCCCCATGGTGCTGGGCACATGGCACATGGCACATAGGACTTGACCCTTCCCACCAGCCCTGCAGTAGCACAGGGCTTACTTTGCAATACCTGCAATGAGGCCCACACCTGCATCTTATCTGCTCATGATGAGTGAGCAAGACACTGCCACCTAGACATGGCTGTCATAGGAACAGAGGACAAAGGGCTCACTAGGCTGCTGGGACCAATGTGAATACAGCCCCTCCCCTCTGGAACAAGGTTTTTCTCCATGTCTCCCAGACAGGCCTTCTGGCCTCCTGAGAAAGAGCTGGTGCCCCTCACCCTCCAGGGGATCCTTTTCCAGAGCACTATGTCCTTTCCAGAGAGCCCACGGGCTGGCCTAGAGAGGCCTGCATAGTGGACACCAAACAGTTTATCTCCTACCACTGCCGCAGATGTTGGTGTTTTCCAGGATTCCAGTCTTGGTCCCTGTCCTTTGAGGATCTCACTCAACCATAAGCCTTCACCTGCCTGACTCAGAAATCAGTTCACACTGGAAAGATCAAAGGGAACCAGGCATAATGGTACACACCTGTAATTCCAGCACCCATGAAGCTGAGGCAGGAGGATGATGAGTTCTGGGCCAGCCTGAACTATCTCAAAATAAAAAAAAAGAAAGAGCACAGGGAACTTCAGACCCACAGGTATATGAGCCTACTGTACATCCCTGCTGGGCGGCCTCCAGCTACCTCATGCTGCTTGTTCTCAGCCCCCAACCTCTCTTATGGACCAACACCACCTCTAGTGATCCCTTTGTCAGCCACAGCTCCACCCCACACATGGATACTGAGTAGACCTCTGGGCTTATCCCAAAGCCCTCTCCCTGTCCCACACCTGGTCTGTTAGTAAAGACTTCTCATTTGACCACTTACTATCCTTCTATTCCTCCCACCAAATTTAACATCCATTATTTCAAGCCTGTGCAGCTACAAAGGACTCTGCCTCCTTACCCTTAGCCTACTTACCCCAAATCCACACCCCAGGCAGCAAACAAATGAAGGGTTGATCAAAAGATTTGAAATACTTCAAAGCTTTCCAGGCCTAAAGCACTAAAGCAGACTCCCCAGTCCACCTAGTGATACGATCACCTGGACTGTATATTACTCATTCAGATACCATCCCAGATCTAAGAAACCAGAATCCTCTAGGCAGAGACTTGAGAATCTGTGGGCAAACAATGGCCCCAGTCATTCTTTCATCAGGCAAGATTGAGAACACTGGCCTACTAAGTCAAGTAAAAACTCCTTAATTTGGGGTGCAAGCATCCACATGATCCACAGTGTCTGTCTGCCTAGTTAGCCACAGCACCCTCACATAAACCACCAGAGTTGGCTCCACCATTCCCCTCCCTTTGCCCCTTAGGGCCTCCTTGTGTTCACATGGTGTCCTGTGTGCATCTTTGCCACTGTAATCACATCAGACATCCTATCTGTTTAGTCACCTCCCACAGATGCACCCATCCATGTGTTTGCAGGCTTCCACTATTTCAACAGCCAGGTGCAGAGTAAGTAAACTCAGTCACATGCTGCTATGGCTTGAATGTGTGCCCCAAAAGTTTGGGTGCTGGAAACCTGGTTCCGATGCAGCAGTGTTAAGAGGTGGGAGGTCCTTTCATGGATTGAGTTATCACAAGAATGGCTTTGTTATAAGAGTGAGCTCTCTGGCATGCTTGCTCAGTCTTGCCATGTGATGTCTTCCACCACATTGAGAGGCAGCAAGAAGGCCTCAGCCAGTGCCAGCACTGTGCTCTTGGACTTCCAGTCTCCAGAACCATGAGCTAAATAGATATCTATTATTCATAAAGTATCAGTCTCAAGCATTTTGTTATAGCAACCAAATTGGACTAAGACACATGTGCACTGAGTGAAGGGATAAATGAATCCACCTAGCACTAGCTGATATTATTTTCAAATACACCTTCCTCACTGGGCCAAGCACGACTTCTCCGACTGAAAGAACAAATCCTATCCCCAAAGGCTGTGGCTCATTTCCTCACCACATTTGCCTTTCTTCTTAAATTTGAATCTATCTTTCTGGAAATGAGGTTCTCAGAGCTGACTGTGTGGTCCCATTAGAGTCTCACCAGTGCTGTACAAATGGCACGCTCGCCTTCCTTCTCAGGGACACCAGGCTGATTTGTACGTGGAGGGAAATAACACCAGCTGCTGCACCATGGTGTCACATTGCACAGCACATCTAATTCCCCTCCATTACGGCTCAGAACCCCTTCTCAGAGAGCCTCCTGGTCTCCTGGTGACTATCCTACAGTGCTTGAGATTCATGCGCCCCCAATGTATTGCTCTGCCTTCTTTCAAATTGAATCTCATTTTGTTATTTCCTGTCTGTATTTCTTACCTCTCTGGAATCATTTTTATTATGGTTTACTCCTCATTGACATTAAGAACATTTCCCAATTTTGCATTTTCCGTACAGTTCATTAGGGTGATGGGAACTCCTTTTTCAATGTCATTGATAAAGCAATTAAATGAAATCAAACCTCACTACTGACCCTCATGATTTCTACGGGAGCCCCCTCCAGGGACTTCCAACACCATGTGTCATTTAGGACTTTTCAATCCTTTTTTCTCTCTAAGCAGGGCTTCTCATCCAGTGCAATCCTCACATGGCACAGGCAATTGAAGATACCGTATCTCAGATTTTGCCTTCCCTTTTGCCTTTGTACAAGAAAAATGGCACTGACAAGTTCATCTGCTGTGACAGATTCTCGACAATAAGCCAAGCATGACTTCATTGTCCTCGAGAGAGTCACGCACTTTTATTCTTCATTTCCATCTTACGGTTTTGTGTCGTGTCATATCAGCAACCCTTGTGCACCAGGAGCACCCCCCACCAAAGCCAACACATATCTGGTCTCCAGACACATCCCAATTAATACTTCCCCACTCTTCAAAATCCCCAATTTCTACCATAGTTTAATGGTTTTTCACACTGAAAACAAAAAACAGCAGCCCTAGGATTTCATTTATCAGTGTAGGTTTTGCTCCACTAACCTGCTACTTACATTCTTATCATCATACACATATGCTCAAGGACATGTCCAGTTTGGAGGAAACCAAAAACATGTAGATCAGAGAGCTAAGCAAGTAGTACTCCAAACTTGAGGGTGGGCTGATTATTTGATTTGCTCTGAAAAATTTTTGTGTTGATTTTTTATTTTTCCATAATATTGGTAATACATTTGACCAGCAAGTGATTATTAAGCAAAGGACAAGTGTCAAGGCCATCAGGTAAGGGATGCAGCTTGATTGTGACAGACAGAGGGCTATGCCCAAGTCCCTGGATAACTCTTGTAACTCCATCCCCTTCTCTCCCACTAAGAAAAGCAAACCAAAGCACGGCAATATGAACAGGTGGCATGAGCATGGATTTGACTCCACTGCGCTATGTGCAAACAACTTAAATCCCCAAGTGGGGACACTTTAATCAGTGTGCATGGCACTTTTAGCACCCCAATAATATGCACAGGCTTAATCTATTCAGCAGCCTGGCATGTGACCTCCTTAATAATGACCTTCTGTAACCAGTGGACTCACTCACCATTTCTACCCTTCCCTCCTCAGAGAAGAATCTCTGACCTCTCCTAGGCTGTGACCATTCACAGGTCAACCAAAATTCCAGCTAAAGACAGGTTGAAAAAGCCTAGAAAACAAGAAAGTGCCAAGTTATTAGAGGAATGCCAATATCCTGCTTAATAAAGAAAGTAGTCACTGTAAGCTGATGGGCTTTTCATAGGTCGCTGATCAGTTTTTACAATGGATTTTAAAGAAAGGGCTTTAAGAAATTCAAAAAAGAAAAGGTAAATTACTAAAAGACACTGTCAGGGCAATGCCACTTTCTTTTCTGATAGTCTCATTAGAGGGGACCAAGTAAAGGTCATGGATACCTCACAGCTGGCTTTTTATTAAGGGAATTGATAGTATCTAACTGTAGCTAGATGGAAAGATGTCGTCAAAATAAAAATCCAAATGGTGAAATTAAAATTTATAGTAGCGTCATACAAAAATGCAGGTAGGTGACTTCAAAGAACTGGCCGATGTGATATGGTTAGAAAAAGTAAGATCTAAATTCACAGACATTAAGAAACAACTGAAAAAGACTCCATCTGGAATATTAAGTAGCTCATTATGCAGCCAGCACAAGTCAACAAAAGTCAAACTTTTCTATCTCTCAGCAACAACCAATTTAAAACCTGTGTGTATGCAATTGTATAGGTGATAGGTCCTAATTACTGCTATGAAATTCCTAAATGAAAACATAATAAAAGTGTTCAAGAGTCACAGGAGGAAATTTTTATAGCAAGACATAAAAATCACCCTCAATACATAAAGGAACACAGCAGGTTCCCCAATAGGAATATTTAAATTAGGGATATACAAGATTCCCCAGTGGTTTGGATGGTTTGTCCCCAAGGGTTTGTGTGTTAGAGGCCTGTTCCCCACAGGTGGAGGAACCTTTAAGAAGTGGGGCCTAGAAGAAGGAAAGTAGGTCATTGGGGTGCAGCCTTCAGAAGGGGATTAATCTAATTCTTATAGGACCCAGTTAGGATCCTCAAGAGCAAGTTGTAATAAAAAGAGCAATTCTGGCATTGACTTTCTCCCTGGCTTCCTGTCCCACCATGTAATCCTTTCTTCTTGCTCCTGCTCCTCCCATAATTTAAGAGGCCATATTGTGATGCAGCCAGAGTCACCAGAGTCAAACATATGGGGCCACCCAATCTTAGCCTTTTAGCCTCCACACTGTGAGTTAAACCTCTTTCTTTGCAAAGAACACAACCTCAGGTATTTTATAGCAACATAAGACAGACTAATACTGATATATATGTACCAAGCCCAAAGTAAATTAAAAATCAATAAAATCCCAATCAAAACCCAACATACTTTCCACAAAACTAGGTAAGTTATTCTCAAGATTGTCCTGAAGAAGTTCAAAGTCCCAAGTTCAATCTCCAGTACTACAAAAAATATTATCTTAAAGAAAAATTAAATATATAAGAATAGCCACCATACTGACCTAAGGAATAATAAAGAGACGTCCTATTCTATAATAATTAAAATTATACCATATTGGTCAGATATACGCATTTTACATTTAAATACAGAAATTTAGCTTATGAAAAATGTAGATTTCAAGAAAAGGAAATACCTGATAAATAGATAATATAAGGACAACAGGCTAACATTTAGATTTCAAAGACATAAAAAAGGGCCTGGCGCTGGTGGCTTACACCTATAATCCTAGCTACTCAGGAGGCAGTGATCAGAAGGATTGTGGCTCAAAGCCAGCTTGGGAAAATAGTTCTTGACAGCTTATTTCAAAAAAACCCATCACAAAAAAGGGCTGGTGGTGTGGCTCAAGGGGTAGAGCACATGCCTAGCAAGCATAAGGCCCTTACTGCAGACCCTACTGCTGCAAAAAAAAAAAGAAAAAAAAAGGCATATAAAAAAGGTAAAGCTTTTCTTTAATCATTTAAAAATTTAGAAAAAATTATAAATCCTTTATAATCTTGGGGATAATTATAATTATCCTTTATAATTTCCAAAATTAGGCACAAAACAAAAGTACTATGTGCAGTTTATCAAATGTTAATTATACTTTAATAAAAATGACTTGTGGAAAAAGACATGTCATAATGGGGAAAATGACAAATTTGGCTACAATAAATACCCAGGAAATGTGAGTTATCTATACATTATAGAAAACTATAAGCATAGTGGAAAGACCAGTGACAAAACAGAAAGAAATGTTTGTGCCACAAATAAATAGTTGAAGAACTAGTGATTGAAAACACTCAAAAACACACAGACACACAGATACACACACAGGAAAAAGACAGAAGGTAGTATGGACAACTATGATTACAGATGGGCAATCCACAAAAGGAATTTTTAAAATAATCGGTAAACATGAAAAATGCTATCACCACACTAATAATTTAAAAAAACAACAGAAATTAAATTTATTGCATTAAATATAATGAATTTAAAAAAAACAATGAAATATTTTCCCATCAGTGTGCTAAATAATGGAGAAGATTAATAATGATTGTTAACAAGGCTTCAGGGAAGTATATGCTGCTGTGCAATGATGGTCAGAGTATAAATTGGTAAACATCTCTTTAGCAATAGCATTTTTTCATTTTCTATGAAAAATTTAAGAATGCAGAGACTTAGGCCCAGTAATCCCTTTCCAGAAATCCACCCAACAGAAACACTTGCAAATGTGCACAAAGTTATCAGTAAATCACTGTTTGTGTCAGGGAAAAATTAGAAGTTTCCTAAGTGTGCATCACTTGGGGGGAGGAAGGGGATGATTAAATGCAGTTTGATTTTGTCTCACGACCTAGTATCAGATACAAAAAATATGCCTGATGTTGTCAATAACAATTGTAAAGCAGCTACAGGTATATTGTTAGAATATACTTCTGCTGGGCACTGGTGGCTCACGCCTATAATCCCAGCTACTTAGAAGGTAGAGATCAGGGCTGGTTCAAAGCCAGCCTGGGCAAATAGTTTGTGAGACTCTCTTGAAAAAACCCCATAACAAAAAAGAAAAGGACTGGTGACCTGGCTCAAGGTATAGGCCCTGAGTTTAAACCCCAGTACCACAATATTTCTGTGGATGTGCATGAATTCGAATAGAAGAAGAACTTGAACTACCTAAATCAATCATGAACAATGATTTCTGCTGGGAACAAGAGTCAATCTGGATCAGAAGGCTGTAATGAGCGCAAGACAGAGTTTCACATTTTAGTATTTGCTCTATTTGACTCTTTTACTCAATATATTTTGACATCATTCATGTGACATGCAATATTGTGTGAACAGTGCTAAAAGCAGAGTCTGCAGGATGCCAAGAGAGTAGTCCATGGGCTATCACTCAAAGAAAGTGTGATGGGAGAGGAAAAATGAAGGTGGGACCTCCAATAAGATGCAGAATTGGAGTAGGCCTAGGGCGAAAGATGTGAGGTCTGTTAAAGAGGTGACCACAGGCCTGCCTTATGGTGGCTACCACAAGAGAAGCTAATGCCACCTAACAAGGAGCGCTTCGTGCCTTCACCAAATACTAACTGAGGGTCAACTGTATGCCAGGTATTGTTCCCGTTCCCGGCATTCATTTACATCACTATCATCACCCTCAAAAAGTGTATATTATTGTCTTAGCGTTCTCAAGAGTAACAAAAACAGTGCACCTAGAAATGTTTGACCAGCTATCTGGGGATCCCTTAGCTCAGTCAAGTTGACACAGAAAACTAACCATCACAATTATGGAACAGATCATGAACTATTTTCCCAGACTGACCTTGAAATGTGATCCTTCTGACTTCAGTTTCCCAAGTAGCTAAGATTACAGCAGTGTCACCAGTATCCAGCTAATGAACACTATTTAGTAACTTCAGAGAAGTCAGGTAAAGAATAATATTTATGGTAAGATTGAAATGAGGTTGTATGCTTATTTTACAGAAAATACTGGAAGGATTGATACTGAAATATTAGGGTGTACCTGAATGGATATAGGGTGTCATTTTTGTTTTCTTCTTTAAACCTTTCAGCATTTTCCCATGTTTTCAATAATTGGATTATATTATTTTTGCAATAGGAAACAACCAATATGTGGAAATCAGAATAAATAATAACCAACACTCCCATGGTAGTTACTCTGTGCAAGAACCATTCCTTAAATATTTCAATACAAACCACCCTCTGTCTGCTGGCCAAGGTTCTGGAAACAGCAGCAAGATGAGAAGAGACCAAGTGTCACTTTTCCTTCTAGGAGTTTCCAGTGAATGAAAATTTTATCTCGCATTAAAAACATTGTAGGAGCTTCTGCACAACAAAAGAAATGGTGACCAGATTGAAGGAGCAGACCATAGAAGAGGAGAAAACTTTTGCCAGCTATACATCTGACAAGGGATTAATAACCAGAATATATAGGGAACTTAAAACACTAAACTTCCAAAAACATCAGTGACCCAATGGAGAAATGGAGAACTGAACTGAACAGAGCTTTTCAAAGGACGAAGTCCAAATGGCCAAAAACCACATAAATAAATGCTCACCATCCCTGGCCATAAAAATGCAAATCAAAACCACACTAAGATTCTACCTCACTACTGTTAGAATAGCTACCATCAAGAACACCACCAACAACAAATGTTGGCGAGGATCTGGGGAGAAAGGAACCCTCATACACTGCTGGTGGGAATGTAAGGTTTTCCATTATGGAAAAGAGTATGGAGGCTCTTCAAGAAACTAAAAATAGAACTGCCCTCGGATCCAGCAATACCACTCCTAGGGATATACTCGAAGAAATCTAAGTCAGGTTACAAAAAAGGCACCTAACACACCCATGTTCATTGTAGCGATATTCACAAGAGCTAAGCTACAGAAACAGCCAAGATGCCCCACTACTGATGAATGGATTAAGAAAATGTGGTCTTTATTTACAATAGAATTTTATTCAGTCATAAAGAATGAAATTTTGCCATTTGTAGGTAAATGGATGGAACTGGAGAGCATCATCTTAAGTGATATTAACCAAGTTCAGAAAGCCAAAAGTCACATGTTTTCTCTCATATGTGAACTATAGACCTAATACAAATACAAGCAATATTATGAAAAATGGGACACACCAAGGGGAGGTCACATATGAAGAGAAGGATGGTAAAAGAAGGAAGTTAAGAAGATGAATATATACTTCCTATACAAGAATGAATATAGAATGTTTAAACCTGTTAAAATCACCACAAAAAAGGGGACTAAGGTAGAAAGGAGAAAAACAGAGATGAACCAATTTGGGTTATAATACATATATACATGGAAATGTCACAAGGAAACTCCGTGTATAGCTATCTTAAACAAACCAAAAAGTCTTTTGTTTTTTTCAAAAACAGAGAACATGATAACAGATAACAGGCCCTGTTTGTGGGGTTGGTACCAGTGGCAGAGAAGAGGATGTATGGAAAGAGTATAGGAAGGTGTTTTCTGTGCCAATATTGTATACACATATATGCAAATGGAAAAATGAGGCCTGTTGAAACTATTCCAGTAATGGGGAAGAGAAAGGGCTAAAGGAGAATGATGGAGGGGGTGAATTCAACTATGATATATTTTAAGAACTTTTGTAAATGTCACAATGTACCCCCAGCATAACAATAATAAGAAATAAAGATAAATAAATTAAAAAAAAAACCATTGTAGGAAACCAGGTGTAGTGGTCCTTGCCTGTAATCCCAGCACTCAGGAGGCTGAGAAAGGATAGCTAGTTCAAGGCCAGCCTGGGCTATATAGTGCAACCCTGTTTCAAAACACAAAGCAAAGCAAGCAAACAAATACAACCAAGTAAGCAAAAAAATTAATAATAATAATAATAATAAAACACTGCAGGAAGGAGAACATGACCAAATCCATGGTGAAAGGCAAAGGAAATTCCAAAAAACATTCCCCCTGCTGGTGGTTGGCTGGAGAAGCAGGTAGACAGGAAAGAAGTAAAGTGAGCATGGTAGAACAGCAGGCTGTGGGACCTGGGTGGAGGGAGAGGGCATTTGAACCATCTCTGAGAGTTCTTGTTTAATATTTTCAACCCAAGTCTGCTTACCCACCGAACTTATAATTGAGTTGTTGGTTTCTGTTTTGGATCTCCATACAACTATTAACATGATTGGAGATTTAGGAAATCAAGCCTCCTAGAGGTGATCAAGGAAAAAGGCCCTGGGGAAGATGCCCTAGGAGGCCGGAGGGACAAGTCTGGCACACCTGCCACACCTGGCACACCTGAACCATGGCCCTGCCCAGGAAGGAAAAGCAGTGCGCTCCACAAGCTTCCTTCCTGTAGAAAGGACTCAGTCCAACCCGAACAAGCCAGTCTACTTTCAAGCCATTTAATTAAGTTACTTTCCTTAACTTTCTTGGCTCAGTCCCCTGGAAGCCTAACTAGAACCTTCTAGAATTCAGGTCATTATTTCCTAAGGCTTTGATTCTTCCCATCAGCAAACCATGCTCCTACCCAGAATCTGAGGAAGGCAGGACATTGAGAGGGAGGCCACTCTGCTGTGGGGTTTAAACCACTTCCAAGGGAGAATCAGAGGACTGTGGGAGGAAGGGAGAGACGGAGGGAGAGGTGGAGTCACAAAGAAGACAGAGAGGAAAGAGAAAGAAAAAAAGAGACAGTGAGCAAAGGGAAGGGAAGTTGAGGAAGAAAGAGAAATAAGATGGAAGAGGATGAAAAGGGAGAAGGAAGTGCGAGAGAAGACTTTCAGTGAAGTCTTGCAAACTACCTCAGATTTTTGGAGCAAGTTCCCAAATAAATGTTCTAGAAAGAACTCAGTTTTACTCACTGAAAGTGGATTCCCATTTAAAAAAAATAAACTAGATGATTGTGCTTACTCAAAGGTAGAGGGCCATTTTATATATTGTCATTGGCAGAGCTTTGCCACTGCCAAGAGGTCTAGTGTATGGCTCCAGGATATCCTGTGACACGAAGACAAAAATTACATCTATAGTACACACACGCACAAATAGAAGTATGCATATGCATGCATGTTTATAAAAGATCTGTGTATGACTTCAGAGCCAAGTCATACTCCTTGTAAATTTCCTCCATAGCCCCTGCATTTTTTTTGTTTTCTGTGCCAAAAGATATACTTATGTTAAAAGTCATTTGTTTTCTTGAATTAATTTGCTTAAGGAGAAAAAGTGTACAACATTTTAATTAATACATTGTTCTGTGCTTACAAACATGACCATAACACAAACTCCAAAGACAAGTAACTACTTTAAAGACCATCTTATAAATTATTTCATCTGTATAAATTATTATAATATGTCCCTTATTCCTACAGGACATTAAAAATACTGTACAACTGAATTTTTTCCCTTAAAAAAGCTTACCAAAACAATATCACTAAGACCTTTAATATTAGATTGCATATGTAATAAAAGTAGATTACTTTTTATTTTGGGGACTATGACCTTTATTTAATCTATGATCTTCTTAATCTTATGCTGGGTTGAATCCAAATTCAAAGCAATCAAAGATATAGTTTAAAGGCACAATAGAAAGTCTTATTAAAATCATGAGAGATATCTTCTTGAATCGAACACTGGTAATAAAAAATGATAGACCTCCAATGTGACACCTGGTAAGCCAGAAATGTGGTGTTTGGCCTCCCATTTGCCTCACCATCTCTTAATGACCTTCACAGCAAGTTGTGTCCTGAACTTGGCCTAGTTCCACTGGAAAGTAGATCAGAGCCACCAACCTGCCCCATTCATAGATCTGGCAATTTACCTCATGACCCAAGGTATACCTCCTCCTTGGGTGCCCACCGCCCCTAGTCAACCAAGCAATAAAGCAAGTACTCCTAGCCAAAGCAATCAAGCCTGCACAGACCTGAGCTGGAGGCTGGACATTGACAAAGATTCTTCCCTAACCAAACTCCAGCTAGGCTCCTCTAGCCTTTCTTGGCCAGACTCAACTTTGGTCTTTGAACACTTGAATAAACACTCCAGGCCATGTGCCATGTCCCTAGTCTCCTCAAATTGCCCATCTGAGAAAACTCAAAGTGGCCCAAGAACCTACTGTTTATTCCAGCCAACTCCTGAAGACAACCCACACCCAACCTCTATGGGAAAGAAGGAGCCTCACTTCCTAAAGCTCATTATAAACTCCAAGCAATTCCATGTGGACCAAAGACCCGACCTCTTCCTGTTGCTTATTGTAACTTCTACATTTCCCTGACTCTACTGAGTTCCACACTTAGTCACCTCATCCCTACTCCCTAATTATCCCTCTAAAACACCCAGTCCCCACAGCAAAAGTCCGAATTCAGTTAGGTTCATTCAGGATGCTACAAAATCACCGTAGTTACTAATGAGTAAAATCTGTCCTAAGCCCTGAGCACTGTAACTAGGATCCAGATTCTTTATCTAGCAGCACTCAGAGTCCAGTTGAAAAGGATGGGAGAGACTGCCTCTCCTTCAGGCACTGGGGCTGGAGTTAAGGAAGCACTGTTAGAGCGCTGTTAGAACACTGCTCAAACACTGTTAGAGTTAATGAGATTACTCTATGTGCATCACCATGTTGAGGGGTGCTGCTGTTTCATCCCCCTCTAGATCTTGCTACAAACTATGTGGATAAAGAAGAACATAATATTTCTACACTACAAGTTTGTTTTTAGGAACTAGTTTGATGAGTATATTTCAATGCTTCTGGCTCCTTTGATAGTCCCTCTCTACTTTAGTTTGGGCATTTAAAACTGTTCCTTTGAGAAGAGAGCAATAGGCCTCCCCAGACTCACAAAACTAGTGATGGAGCTGAAGGGTGGGCTGTGAGATACTTCCTATCCCTGCCCCAAGGCAGGGGGCTACTCCAAGGGCTGGACTTTGCCCATATTCTCCTCTGAGATCAATCAGCATGTGTTTTGGGGCAAGAAATTTCACCCAATGGAGGGAGCTTAAAGGGACCCACCACTCTCTGGGGCACTGGGACAGGAGTTAAGCATTGTTAGAGCACTGTTGACATTAATGATAGCCTTTATTGTAAGCACCCCGGTAATGTTTATTGTCTCTTTAAGCTAAGATGTTGGGGACTGGGGGAGTTTGTCTCCCTAATTGACAGCTATTAGACACTTCCCTGGTACTCCAGCTGCCTTGAGCATAGGACTAGAACCCAAGCAGCCAGCTGGACTGCCCTGTTGCCCCAAATGCTCTGAACACTCCACACACTTCAAGAAGCTACATGACAACCACAAATTTTGGCTGCCAAAGAACAACTTCAGTTCCTGCGTCCCAGCCACAACTGTTTTCACTGGAATTTTATTTATTTATTTATTTTGGCAGTACTAAGGTTTGAACTCAGGCCTTGTACTTGCTAGGCAGTCACTCTATCACTGGAACCACATTGCCAGTCCGTGCACTGGACTTTTTCCATCATAAACCTCAGTGAAGTCTACATGGACCTGCAGTCATCTCCACTCAAGCCCAGCAGAAGGCCCGTGACTGGTGCAAACACACTCCTTCATTTGCATGAGGACTGCTGTGATTGTCACAAGCATAGCCCCTTATTTGCATGAGAGACTGTGTCATGATTGGTGCAAGCAGTCCTTCACATGAAGGATGCTGTGATTTGTGCAGACACCTTTGCCACATCCCTTTCTGGCTATGTAAACGAGCTGTTTGACTCTGTGAGTCATCTGGGAGGCAGCCTCCTGTGCTGCCCCGTGGCATTGCAACATTAGGCCCAATAAAAGGCTTCTCTGGTATGATCATTTCTTGCTTACTTTTGATCTTTAACATTACTAGAGCGGGTCTATCTGGTAACATGAAATGAAGGTGGTAGCAACAACAAAGGAAGCAGCAGTGACAGAAATGGCAGCAGCTGGTAACAGTGGCAGTAGCAAGAGAGGGTAACTGAAGAGTTCCAGAGAGTATCCAGGACAGAAATGGTGGGAAGCAGAGCTGACAAACACAAAAGCTGTGAAGAGCTGAAGATCAGAAACTTCAGGCCCTAATAGCTGGAAAAGTTTCAGATGGCTTCCAAAGGGGAAGGGCCTCAAGCACCCTAGGCCAGAGGACTGTAACACTACCATTGTCAAGTGCTGGGGATCTCAACATTCTATGCCCAAGAGTAACTCTTGCCACTGTAGGGCAGAGGCCTGTAGGAAAGCTGGCCACTGAAAGATGCCACCTATTGCTGCTTACTGCTGTCAGCTACCACTGCTCACCACTGCCAAAAGCCAAGGACTGCAAAAACTGCCAGGTGCTGAGTGGCTGGTGGGTAAATCCTAGAGCAATAACCATCCAACCTGAGTGCCTACAGTCATGATTCTCTGGTTCTAAAGCCTGGAGCAGTCAGCCTGTAGTCATCGGTGTTTGGAGCGGTAAGCCTCTGGGCTTGTCAGTCCAGCCTGTAAGCTTTGGGCACTCAAGGGCCTAGGATTGCCCTATCTGGGTAGAGCAAAAGTATCCAAGCCAACTGACTGACAACATGGTCTCTCAGACATGAGATAGATTTTACCCAAAGGTTAGGTGATTGGCCTGAGGGTAGGTACTTGCTCCTTTCGGTCCTTGATTCCTTGTCTCAGCCCCAGGGGCCAAGTAAAGATCTACCCTCATCCCACAGATTGACTCATGTGGCTGTGGTCATCAAAGTGGGATCCACATGATGCGTTCTAGTCCAGCAGAGCTAACTCAGGCCCCCTACCCCAGCCCCCCGCATGGTAGCAGGAAGAGGGACTACTAGCCTGCCCCACCTCTCCCCAGAGATATCAGATGCATACTCACCTCTCATTTCTGTTGCTGAGGAGCCATTGGACCAGGCTGTCCACTTGTTCCTGTGCTTGCTAATTTCCTGCACTTTGCAGACATATTGTCCTTGATCCGTTAGCCGAAGAGTTAGGACAGAGAGTCGGTACAGCATCCCCCGTCTTTCCTCAAGCAGGCGCAGCCTCTGTCGGTTAGCAATGCGGCTGAAGTTCCCATAGTACTGCACCACCCGGAGCTTGGTCATCTTGACCATCAAGGTCTCCTGGGACTCAGTGCGTGCAAAGAACCAGCGCACAGCAAGCAAACTGTCTTTGCGCCTCTTCTGGGAGACATGGCAAAGGAGAGTAGCATTTTCCCCCTCCAGGTAGTCAACCACAGGTCCTGGGGACACAGTGACATTGAGAGCCCCGCAGACCTCTGCAAGGAAAAGGGAAAAGAGAAAATGATGACTAAAGGCCATGCCTTGGGTGCTCTGCATGGCCAGGAAGTCAGTGACCCCTCTGTCCCTTGGTGCTCCCTCTCTACCTTCACGGTCAGAGGAAGAGTCCACTTGGGGGAGCCTCTGTGTGCTCCCTCACACTCATCAATGAATGGTCCCATTCATGTGGGACTCCAAACACTGATCACTTGTGCAGATGTATTTGTCAAAAGAATTTAATTAGTCACTGACATTTAAAATTCAGAAGATTTCACATACAAATTTGGATTTGGGGAATCTCTTGAAAATGTCTGACTCACACCTTGTCTTCCCTACTCAAGGCCTGCTTTTATCACTGCCCACAAGGCTGCAGGTAAGGGTTGCCGCAAGGCAGGGCAGGGCTGCACTCTCCGATGGCCTGTCCTCTACAAGGCTGACCTGCCTCCCCCCACTCTTTCTCTATCTCAACTATTTCAGCTCTAACCAAGGCAGGTGATTGGTAAGTCAGGCACTAGTCCCAGTGAGCTGGAAGAACAATGTTTATTTGCTGTCTTTTTTGGACTTAGGCTCTATGGTGTCAGAAATGAAATTCAAGAATAAAGAATGAAGGAGCCTCAGGAACAAGGAGGAATGACTGGCTCTCTCAACACCCCAAAAGATGCTTTCTATGCTTTGATTTCTTGGTTAGAATCAGCCTGAGGGCGCTTACCCCCAGGGACAATTCTGTCCCTAAACTGACCTTTGATGGAGCCACCTCAACAGCCACTGAACAACCATCCAGACCAGACAACCTCAGAGAGGCTGAGCACAGCCATCTTTTCCTAGGAGCCACTAGTCATGGTACACGATGGGTTGTGCAGCCATGGTTGTGGCCATGCTACCCTAGAGCTCATAAGCAGAGTCATACCCTGTCCTATGGTTTGAATGAGTCCCCAAAAGTTCACGGACTGGAAACTTAATCACTAAAATCATAGGTTAATAATTTGGGAGGTAATTAGGATTAGATGAGGTCATGAGTGTGGCCCCCATAATGGCATGAGTAGCTTTATAAGAAGAGGAAAAAGAGACAGAGACAGCGCTTGCTGCCTCATCACGTGATGCCCTACACTGTGTTATGATACAGCAAGAAGGCTCCACCAGGTGCCAAGCAAATGCTGGCCATGCTCTTAGACATCCCAGAATCCAGAACCAAATAAACTTCTATTCTTTATAAGTTACCAAGCCTCGGGTCCTTTGCTATAGCAACAAAAATCAGGATAAGAAACTCTGGAAGACAAAGCCCAAGAAAGGATGCTTTACCTTGAATTTTGGAGCCAATCAGGATTGTTTTTTTCCCAGGTCCCACATTCCTACCTGTTCTCCATACAGGGTAGAATACCTGTACCATTCACTGCTCACCTGACCACACATGTTTCCCTAGAGTTATTCCAAACCACAGCTTTTAGACTCCCACCATCTCCTTCTAGTCCCATGAAGGAGCTTGGCACCAGGTGTCAAAGAGTCACAAAAGCTTTGTCCTCTGGTCAGTGCTACAGATAAGCAAGGAGGAAGAAGGAAAAGGAGATCAAGAAAGATTTGAGCATAGGACAAGGAGGCTATAGATCAACAAAGGTGAGGCTGTGCAGGGGGTAGGGTGGGAGACATTGTATAAAAAATACTCTTCTGTTCAGATCTTGGCAATAGGTTATCTGTCTTAATCTAGTTTCTGTTGCTAATACCACAGTATCACAGACTCAGTAAGTTATAAAGAAAAGAGGTGTATTTTGGCCCACTGTTCTGGTCCAATGTTGATGGACCATGTCTAGTGATAACCTTTCTGGCAGAACCCTGAGGTGACACAGGACATCAAATAGCAAGTCAGGGTGCTTGAGTGACCTAGTCAAACTGACTTTTATAACACACCCTCATAATAACTGACTTTTATAACACCCTCATAATAACTCATTATCCCATGAATCCATTAATTGCATGAATGGATCGATCCATTCATGAGGCCAGAGCCCTAATCACCTACCTCTTAATATCTTATAATGGAGATTAAATTTCAACCTGAGTCAGAGGGGGTGAGCCATATTCAAACCAAAGCAGTCGTCCTCTCCTAGGGCTTCTATTATGGGTTTAAGAAGCTGAACACTTGCAGAGTTAGGATTTGAGGGTCAATTTTCTTTCATTGTTTTTCTCATCTCTTAGAAGTCAGGGGCTAGCCCCTATGATACTCCTGAATAAGAATCCAAAAACCTTAAGTTAATCACCTCCATAAAATATCTTTTGTTGTGTAAGGTGCCAGTCTTGGCGGGGGGAGGGCTTAGGACAGGACAGCTTGGGGGGCCAATATTCAGTACATCACATCATGACAGTCTTTAGTTACCTTTTAAAAGAAAAATGGGAGCAAACTCACAAAAAAGGCTAAGGCTGAGCTGGCCTGGAAGCATCTTGTGTTCCATTATAAGGTCCTCCTGCCTCCAGTGACAAGGGACAAAACCAGCCCAGGAGATTCTTGGAAAATACAGAAAAACCAGTAGCCAAAAAAGTCCCTCCTTAATCCCAAGACCCTGCGAATGTTACTTCCCACGACAAAAGGCACTTTCTGCATGTGGTTAACTTAAAATTCTTGGGTTTTCCTAGAGCATCCTATAGGGTGGCTTCTTTAGTAATAATCCCACTGTTGCCAGGAGTCTCCCGCAATGGTGGGAGGAGGGACTGTTCCCACGCTCCCTGCATCTCGCCCTCCTGGCAGGCACCTTGCTCATGCACCTGTTCAATGAGTTGGACATTTCCTCCTGCCATCTGAATTGTACACACTCCCAAGGCAGGAGCTCCCTGATGAGCTGGGACCCCAGGCTGGTCCCACCTCAACAGCCCCTAGGATTGGACAGGAGGAGAGAGCAGAGATGTAGCAGCTGGCTTCCAGAATCCAAGGCCAGCACCACCCCGCCCCAAGGGCTACACACTGGAGCCCAGAAGAGCTGGGAAGGCAGGAAATGGAAACAATATGGGTGGAATGACAGCAGAGGACCCTGGGCCCCTCCTGTTAACACTGCATGAAAAGGGGATTATTTATAGTGACTGCAACCAGGAGAATGAGCCAAGTGCTCCAGTCCCCATGGGAAGCCAGATTCCATCCTAGAAGCAGATGAGTAACCCCTTCCACTTCTGTAGCTCAGCTCTGTCAGCAGCTCCCAGGAAAGAAACGGGCTGAGCACACTTCCCAGGGTGCTTTTTCTTCGGCAGCATGCTTCTCTGCCTTCCTTTCGTCCCATTTGCTCTTACAAATGGCCCAAACATCTGGTTCTCCCACCCAAGTGCAAAGACCTTTATGGGCCCTCAGACATGCGTACATTGAAGTCTTGACCTCTGATACCTCAGAACGTGACTGCATTTGGGGACTTTAAAAAGATAAAGATTAAGTTAAAATGAGACCATTAGAGTGGGTGCTACTCTAGTATAACTGATGTCCTGATAAGAAGAGGAGATGAAGACACAGATACACAGAGAGAAGATGAGGTGGAGACTCAGGGAGCAGGTGCCATCTAAAAGTCAAGGAGAAGCTGTACCTTGACCTTGAAACTCCAGCCCTCCAGACGGTCAGAAAATACATTTCTGTTGTTTAGCACCCAATCCAATCTGAGGTGTTTTTTTCACCTCAGCCCTCCACCTGCTACCAGCTCTCATATTCACACCCACCTTCAACACAAGACTGTGAATGAAACTAACATGAGTGAGCCCCTCCCCTGCGCAGTCTGAAAGCTTTCCTGGAGGTCAGTTGCAGGAGTCCCCATGCAGAGCCAGGTGCCCTAGGAGAGCTGGAGAGCTGGCCCAGCCCGAAGGAGGAAGAAGTGCAGGAGGAGAGCCAAAGGCCTGCCAAATATGAACATAGTTGGGTGCTTAGTTCAACACTAGCAGAAAGAACAGAGGTTGGGACAGCTTCTGCCCCACTGCAGTCATCAGGCCCGTGTGGCTCAGCAAAGTAAATAGCAGGACAGTGGGAAGCAGGCACAACGGTGTCCAGAGGCAGGCTGGGTGTCCAGAGCCCACTGCTGTGGGAGCCCAGGCCCTTTCCTGTGGAGGTCAGCCTGAATAACAGAGCCCTGACCTGCAGGAGATGGCACAGGTTGGGTAATACTTACCCTCCTTACCAGCCAAAATAACATCCTCCTCACCTGGTCTAGAAGCTTTTTAAGTCACTGTAGCTGAAAAATAATGTAATTTTTGCTTTGTGACCCTTCACTGCAGAGAATTGAGGTAGGAGATAGCTCCCCACCCCCACGCCATATACACATATTATACCTCTCCACATAGGGTTCCTGCCTCCTATGGCGTCTGCCCCATGGGCCAGGCACTGTGGGAAGAAGGCGGCATTCCTGACCTTACAGAGCTGAGAGGCCAATGGGGAAGGCAGCCACGCATCAGGAAAAAGACATCAGAGATGGAACTCCAAATGACACAGGCTACAGAGAAAATTTGTGAGGTTTAGAAAAAATCACAGAATGATCCTGATCTAGACTTTGGGGTCAAAGAAGAGATCTGGGAATGTGACCATGAGCTGAAGTTCACATCTAAATTAATAAAATAAAATTCAGAGTACCAGCAAGGAGTAACCTTCCTGGGGGAGAATCCTGTCTGTGCAAAGGCCTTGAGGCAGGAAGAATGTGGTGCAGGCTGAAAATGGAAAGGTGTGGCCCAATCAGCCACCTCTGCCTGCACATGGGCTTCGGGAGAGGACTCTCCACCCCAGCTAGGGACCTGAAAACCAGTTCTTAAGAGAAGAAAATGACAATACAAGCAGGGCAGAGACTGATCCAAACAGAGACGGGATTCGTGCTGGTAGGATCCCATTCCTTCAACAAGCATGGGTGTGCCTTGGTAATGGGGAGTCCTGGACTCCCCACATGGGCTGGGCCCTGGCATGTATATGGTACCAGGCCTTCCCAGGTCTCTGGAGAGAAGCAGTGAGATGCAGAAGCAGTGGTGGGAGTCAGGGGGGGAAGAACTGGATGGAGAGTCAGGGGCTGATGTCCAGAACAGTCAGGCTGGAAACCTGGTTCTGTTAGTATACAAAGCCTCAGCTTCTTCACCAGCCCTATGGACCATAACGCATTTGTGTTGCGCATAAGAGACAGATGAGTAAACCTGTCACATGCAGATTTTAGTTCATGTGTGCTAAGGTGCAGTACAAAGCACTCCACACACCTTGAATGGAGCAGGTTTCCTGGACACACGATCGCAGGCCTACAGGGTCCTAGCCTGGGAAGAGCCCTTGGCTTTATTCCTTACTGCTGATTTCTTGACGTTTTCATGTTTTTAATTTTTATTTTGCAATGGACTCACAAGTTGCATACCCGACTATGCTTCTCTGTGATTCTTAAGTTCCAGGGCTAGACAAGGGGTTTACCCCTTGCTTGCATTTAGATAGCTCATGAAAAAGAATAATGCAGCACTAACACTAGTCCTAAGGGACATCTATGGAGCCAGGTAGCACACATTCTAGTTCTCACGCAGCGCCCCTGGGCAGGAGAGTGAAGGTCCTTGTCAAGGACACAGGGGTGGACGCAGCCCAAGGTCCTCGGTTCTAACCGAGCCAAGTAGTGGCAGTCCTGTACCCCACTTTCCTCTCTTCCTAAAGAAACCACCCATTTCCAGAAGCCAGGAGCCTCTACGTTTATGAGGAATGCAAACTTTCAGCACTCTATTGGTGGCAATGGATATGACAATGAGTCCCTGAAAGAAATTTGATGCATTCCTTACAACCCCACAGCACGAAGAGGCTGTGTTTAGGAGTACTAAACAGGGGGTTAGCAGACCTAGCCCCTGAGTGATTCATTCCTATGAAGCCCAGCACCTAAATTTAGCCCTTGCCCATGCTAGAGGCAAACATCTGCTGCTGGGAACTCTATGTCAAGCATGGTTCTAAGCACTTTCGATGTATTTTACTAATTTATCCAAATCCTCTGCTAATCCTCAGTTTATAGACAAGAGGATCAAGTCACAGAGAGGCTAAGCAAATTGTTCAAGCTCACACAGTATGTGGCAGAACTGGAACTTGAAGGGACATAGATTTGGCTTCAAAGACAACTCTTAACCACCCCCTTGGAACCATAGCTTGGCTTTTAGTAAATATTTTGCCTGTCAGTTTTTTTTTTCTATAAAATGAAATGTGGGACCAGGTGACCATTAAGGTCTCACTCCATCCCAAAATGGAAAGGTTGAAAGGCACAGCTACCAGGAAACTGGACACAAGTGTAACCGAGTCAAGCAGGCCTTTCTTTGCAGAATTGGGGCAAGGAGTCATGGGTGAAGCACTTGGAAGGGTGGGTGGCAAATGCATGCCGAGTGCCACAAGTAAGAGTGGAGGGTGGCCCTGGGCACAATCAGGACAGACTCTGAAGGATACCAAACTCCAGCTCTCAGAGCTTTCCAGGGCTCCTCAGACTGTCCTTGACTGTGACTCTCCGGTACTCTCTCCCAGGTCCCTGTAGTCAGAAGACAGGTAAGCATGCAGTACCCGGTGTCTGTGGCCACAAGTGTTGGCCTGACCTGCAATCTAACCAAACCCCCTGCATTGCCAGTCAGGACAGTGACTACCTGGAGAAGGAGCATTTCCCATGGAAATTTGTGACCAGGGGACAATGCGTGGATTTCTTTCCACTGGCATAGGAGTCTCTCTTCCTCAGACTCTGGCCCAAACACCAGCCCCAGCACTTGTAGCTGGGTCACCCTTGGAAAATTAATTAACTCTGAGTATCAGTTCCCTATTTCCAAAACCATGGCAACACAGCTTAGCAGTTAGGAGCCCGGTTTCCTGGGTTCAAATCCTAGCTCTACCACTTACAGGTCTACCAGTCAGTTTGCAGGCCTGTGCCTGAGTTTCCTCATCTATAAAAGAACAGTGGAGGGGATAATAACAGCACAGCCCTCAGGGAGTTACTGGCCATATTAACTGAGTTAATATTCTGTAGAAGTACTATGATCTATAATATAAATATTTGCTCTTGTCGCTTATTACTTGGAAATAGTATTGTGATTAAATAAGATAATACACACCTGGCACCTGATAGGCACCCAGGAAAAGCGGACCATTGATGAACTTATTATTACTGTTGCTCTAACCAGCTTGGCCCTTGCAGAAAGGAGACAGCCAGCAGGGCCCTGGGTGGAATCAAGAGAAGAAAATTCTTCAACAATTGACAAGTGGGAGCCATCCAGCTCCAACACAAGCCTGCAGTTTGGGCAGAGAGGCCACCAATCCTAGCCAGTCAGCAGGCAATCCTCGCTAGCTCTATCAGGAGGATCCGCGGTTCGAAGCCAGCCTGCAAACAGTTCTCAAGCCCATACATATCTCCAAAGATCTTACCACCAAAAAAGGGCTGGTGGCGTGGCTCACTGTGTGGGCCCTGAGTTCAAGCCCCAGTGCTGTAAAAAAAAAAAAAAAAAAAGTTTGTGGGAAACCGTCCCCTTTCACCCAGCCGAGGAGATCTGGTCACCTCAAAAGGCCCACGAGTGACCAAGCCCCAGTCCCCAACGCCAGGCTGGAGCTCACCCAGGGCTCCTGACCTCATCCTCTCAGCAAGTCTCCGAAGAGAGTTCCAGGGAAGTGGCTGTCCCAGAGGAACCTGCGACAGCTGCGGGTCCTGACTAGGGTGGAAAAGGAAAGCGAGCCCCCCCTCCCCGCGGCCTGCTCCTTGGAGGGTCACGGGGACTGTCCCCAGAGCACTTGGGGAGCGTGGGGCCCAGGGGCGGGCTCGGCTGGGACGGGGACCGCGGAAAGCTGCGAAGGCACCGCTGCGCCCCCGAAGAGGAGCGCGCCTGCGACAGTGACAGCGCTGCCCGGCCGCTGCCCACGCGGGGAGGGGACCCGTGGCGCAGGGCCTCCCTGCCAGGCCCGATCCCGGCCTCCCGCGCAGGCTGCCGCTCCGCCCGCCCCGCCGCGCTTACCCGGGGCCGGAGCCCGCGCCAGCAGCGCGGCCACCGCCAGCGCCAGGAGCCGCATCTCCACGCCACCGCCCGGCGCTGTGACGCGGGAGAGCGCGGCTCCGCCGCCGCCAGCCCGCCCCGCGCCCGCCCCGCGCCCGCCCCCGGCCCGGCCCGCCCCTCGGGCCGCCTGCCACTGCTGGGGCCAGGGCTTCTGGGTCCCTTGGCCGGCGCTGGACAAGGGGAGCGGCCTCGTGATCCACGCTCAGCGGCAAAGTCCATTTCTCAGATGAGAAAACTGAGGCTCTGAGGGGCGATCGCTCTGTAATGGGTTTGTCAGTCTCTCTGCCCCAGGGACACGGTGATTCCTGAGGCCAGGGGTCTCAGAGACTGGGGACAGGGCACATTTACCAAACCTTGACCCTGGACCTCCTGCTTTCAGGCCACAGGGACCTTTGTGAGCCCTAGAGCAGATGAGGAGGGGAAAGCTCACTTTTGCTGCCAGCGGGGCCAGGGTAAGGACCCTTGGAAAATTAGAGGGTCCACACAGGCAAGTTCAGAATATGTGGAAATTATTAATAATAATTACCATTTAGGGCACCCTTGGCCAACCTGGGCTAAGAGGCTTGCAGATGTTAATGAATCATTCCACTGTGAGACCCTGGGATAGGGCCTTAATCTCTACATGCCTCAGTTTTCTCCATCTGTACAATGGGGCAACGGGCCCACTCCCTTATCAGATGTATAAGAAGAGCAAGTAAAAGTTTGGCACCTAGCAGCTGACATGAATGAACGCCAGTTATCCTTAGTATTATAGACAGGGACACAAAAGCAGGGAGAAAAGAGACAGACCCAAGTCGCACAACACAGAAGCCACCCAGCCCAGGTCACTCTAAGCCAACTCTCTTCACCAGGGCTCCAAACTTGGGGTCTGAGCTTGTCTGATGTGTTAGCTCAGGATCTCTAAGCAATAAGTCTCTTTGGTATGCTCTGTGTGTGCCTGGGGAGGGGTGGTATCTGTGGGGTTTCAGAAAAACCAAAAAGAAAAAGGTGGGCCTGGTTGAGAGCGGGTCCCCAGAGTGGGAGGAGGAGGTGTGTGTGGTGGGGGAGAGACTAGGACAAGCCCCACCTCCTTCCCTCTAAAGGGAGTGAGGATGGTAGGGGAGTCATGCAGCCAGTGTGGTGCTGCCCACTGGTACTGAGCCCCAGGGTGAGTCCCAGAGGGACCCTCCACCAGTGGGGACAAAGGCTTCAGGAGCTCTTCAAACCCCAGGGCCTGGAGCCCTATGAGATCTGCCTGCTGAGAGACCCTCCTATGAAGCAGAGCCCCCCTAGGGACTGGGCTAACCATCAAGGCTGGTTTGTGGAGGGTTCTGAGAGGAGCTGATGGTAAGCTTGCAGTAGGGACTCTAGGACTGATGGCAAGGACCAGAAGTAAGGATAAGAACTGGGGTCAAATTGAATCTCTCAGTCCACAAATGCAAGCATTCCCCTGAGGCTTTCAGGAAAGAGCTTGGAAACCTCTCTGCACACGTAAGGGAGTGAGCCTTACATTCTGCCCAGGTCCCATTTAACAGACTAGCAAACTGAGGCTCAAAATTGGAGTGAAGACATCTCTGGAATTTTGTGGGTCACAGAGTCTCTGAACTGAAAACTTGGATCCTGACTGCCAACAGTCAGCTCAGCCATGGAACCCAAGGCTGTGCTTGGCGGGACTGGAGAGAAAGTTGTGGGTAAAGGGACACCTGTTCTGAAAGCAGACCTGTGTCTCATACTGAGCAACAGCTGTGGATTCATGGGCATGGTGACCTCTCTGAACATTACTTTTGAAAGGAAGGTGACATGTATAAAGTCACAGATTACTTTAAGGTAAGTGCATGTGAGCAGGGGTTAGGGAAGCAAAAGTGTAGTTTGATGTTCTTGGAGACCTCCCACCCCAGCCCAGGTGGTGGGAGTGTGGGCCATGCTTGGAGGAGCCAAATACCAGTTTCTCCCTGCAGAACTGAGCAGGCGTTTAAACAGCCACCCTTTGCCCTGTATCTGCCCAAACTGGAGATTTGGGGCTGCAAAGTGCTTTTCTTGCAGTTCTGTGGTACATAATAGTTTGCTGTTTTCAGCTGGTTGCTCTGTCAGTGCTTTTCAGCTTCCCAAATGATCTAGCAAAACATCTTGGTAAAACCTTTGGTACATGACATAAGAATGGGGAGCTATACCCAGGCCCCACAGAAGACACAACCAATGACCAGGATGAGACTCAGCATTTCAACTGTTCTGGACTAAAATGATAGAAACCATCCTGATCTTTCCCTTTCCCCGGTAGCCTGCTATTCACTTACTCACCACCCTAGGGTGCTTTGAAAACCTCCACTGATTCATTTGTACAGCCCTGGCTCTATGAGGTCTGACTTTATTCTGAATTAGAACAGCAACACCCAATTATTTTTTTTAATTACTTCTCCTAAAAATCCCTGCTTGGGTTTCTGGATAGGCATTCAGACCATTCTAAAGTTGACCCAGGTCTCTATGGACATTAAAAACAACCAATCTTAGGTATCAGCTGCTACTGGTAGAAATCCAGATTCTCTCAAAATAAATGTACTCTGTGTTTATTGGCACCTGGGCCACAGATGGGATGGGATGGTTTTGGAATCACTTTGATTTCGTGTACAGCAAATATATCCCTAAACTGAGAGCACTAAGGAAAAATCAATACCCCCTCTGGTGTTCAGCAGATTTCTACATGTTGCTATTTCAGTTTGGAAGGAGCCAAGAAATTTTGAAGGTTTCCCCCTCCATATTGTTCACAGAGGCATTATAGCTAAAAACAGTTGCATGCATGAATTGCCATTAGAAGGGAGTAAACAGAGTAAACTCAAAAAATGGTTTTCAGCTGTGGCTGATGGCAGGGAAGATAAGAAAGATCATAGTTACAGACAATGCGTCCATCTATCCAATCAGAAAAATGCCTAGAGCCTTTTTTGGTGGGGTTTGCATGACACCTGCAGCAGCATCTTCAGTGCACTGCTAGGGAAGTGGTGTGGAGTGCAGTGGGCTTTCCTTTAAGGTAAGAAAATGTGAAGCTATAGACCTGAAAGTCTACAGTGGAGACTGAAACAGCAACTCCAAACCTACCTCGTTGACAGTCCTGATGGATAGGCGTCATTCTCAACCACATTAGCCAGTTTTGTGCCAGTGTAGCTCCTGAGAAAAACAGCTAAAGGGGAAAAATTGTTTATTTTGGTTCACAGTTTCAGAGGTTTCAGTTCTTAGTCCTTGGCTCCGTTGATTCTGGGCCCTTGGTGAGGAAGTGTATCACTGTATAGGAGCATGTAGCTGAGGCTAAATAAGGTCATGGTGGACAGGAAGCAGAGTGAAAGATATAGGAAGGGGCCAGGGGGAGATCCAGATCCCAAGGATAGGCACCCAGTGACCTACTTTCTCCAGCTAGGCCCACCTCCTAAAGTTTCCATCACCTCCCAAAATAGTGCCACCATCACCTCCTATGGAGGGACATTTTACATTCAAACCACAGCAATGACCTTAACAGTAAGTATGAGCTTGATGTTAAAGGATTCTGCAGGTTGGCTGGAAAAAAAACCTGGACCAGCTCCCAAGAGACACAAACGGCACCGAGTTCTTAGAAAGCTCTAAAAGGGGGCGGAGGAGTAGGAATAAGGAAGAGCCTTGGAACTGGACAGGTCAACTGTATAATTGAACTCAGGGAAGATTTACCTTCAAATTGACCACTGATTCACATTCAATGAACAAAAAGACAGACTGAGGAACTATCCAGGATAAAGGAGGTGAAAAGATTTAGCAACTAGATGTAATGTGTGATCCAAGCTCACATAATTACTGAAAAGGACATTATTGGTAGTGTTGGAAAATTTGATATGGATGGAATGTATAGTTTACCTATGTAAGTGTTGAATTTCCTAAGTGTGACTATGGAAGAGAATGACTTTGCCCTTCAGGAGATCCACACTAAGTGGTCAGCAAAAATAATAAGTTATATATAGTATGTATTATAGAGAAAGAAACAGAGACACGGGGAGAGAGACAAAAGGAAAAGAGCAGTTGAAACTATACAATGTACATGGAATTCATTGTACTACTCTTGCAACTTCTGTTAAGCTTTTTTTTTTTAAATAAAATTTAGGAAATAAAAGTTTGTTTATGGCCAGGTATAATGGCATGCACCTGCACCTGTAGCTCCAGCTACTTGGGAGCTGAGGTAGGAAGATCATTTGAGCCTCAGGAGTTCAAGGCCAGCCTAGGCAACAGAGGAAGAACTTATTTAAAAAAAGTTTACGAAGTTTATCTGAAGACATCCCAGTTTTATTTGATTTATATTATGATTACAAGCATCCTGTAATTATTACCTAGTATATCATTACAAATTTCCATATTTCATTTATTATAAGTTACCATTGGTTCTAAAAAGTTCCCTTCCAATTTAAGAGATGTTATAATGAAATAGAGTTCTGTTGTTTTAGGAATCTAAGCAGAAGACTTGGGCTTTAGGGAATTTCCCATTCTGGACTCCTAATAATTTGGAAATAGGAAATTAAGACATCTCTCTGTATATCTCCATAGAGAGAGACACAGATTCCCAGCCTGGAGCAAGTCTATAAAGCAGCGGATTATAAGCAACAGAGGACCCTGGGGAGCAGGACGGTCATTTGACTCCATGGAGGTGAGAATATGGAGCTCATCAGCTCGATTCATGTTTCTAGCACATGATGGGGAGAACCCATCACCTCCAGAAGAATCTGAACCACATTCAGTCCCAAACTCAATGAGGGCAACTTGGTTTCACAGACCATCACATAAAATGTTAGTATGTCTTTTATTGCTGTTGTAATTGTTTGTATTTAACTTACATGTTTTCGTTTCACAGTTGTAAAACAACCATAAACTTGGATGTTTGTGTCTGTGCCATTTGAATCATTGCAGCAGCAATAATTTATGTCAGCACAGGCTCAGGAAGAATGTTCTTGACTTTCGGATAGGATCACGCTCAAGTTCACAAACACTGCTTAGGGACAATTGTCATGCTCTTCCTGCCCTTGTGGTTCCTGGGTGTGTGCTCAGAGCAGCTTCAGCAAGTCCTGCAGCGCAGTGTAAATGCCCTTGGGGAGGATGTGTCATTGTAAAGTTTCTTACAGGGTCCGTATGCTATGCCCCAAGCTATGCGTCAGCATGGCCCAGGGTGTCATTGTCATGGAAACACACACATACACATATGTCGTCATCCTCACACCCACATGCACACTCAGGTCTGGCTCTAGGTTCCAGGCATTGAGATCTAGACATGGCATTTTCAGGAAACTTTTTGTTGCATCTTTCCCTCAGCTCAGCACATCCTCCTCATCCTTTATACTCAGCTCATTCACCTTGAGGCCTTCTGGCTGGTCTCACTGACAGAGGAAGATGGGAGGCTTAAAGTGTCACCATGTGCTCACGTGCCCAACTCCTTCTGTAAAACTATAGCCACAGGGCCAGAGACCCTGAATTGGCCCAAAGTTAGCCACTTATTCCTAGATGTACTTACTTATGCTATTTCCAGCCCTTACACCTACAGTTATTCATGGGGGACTCACTATATGCTTATACTCCTAAGGACCCTCGTCTCTGAAGGTTCCCTCCCATAAGGACGCACCTACTACTCAAAGGTGGACCTACTGCCTTCCTGCCTTGGGCTCCTGCTCCTCAGAATCCATCAGCTTCCTTAGCCTGCCACAGAGAGTGCCACAGAAGGTGGGCTTGAAAAAAACAACAGTGCATCCTCTCACAGTTGTGGAGGCTAGGAGTTTGAACAAGGTATCAGTCTCACACCTTGGTCAACATGATTGGTTTCTTCTCAGGCCTTTCTCCTTGGCTTATAGAAGGCCATTTTCTTCATAGGTGTCTCTACCCTTCCCTTTCCCAGACCAGACAGAGCTGACTAATACACATGACTTTTGCTCTATCCAGCTCTATGTCATAATCTCCTCTTCTGGTAAGATTACTAGTTATCTTGAATTAAGACCCATTCATGTGGCCTCATTTTACCTTAACTACCCTTTTAAAGACTCATCTTCAAATACAGTCATATTCTGAAGTGCTGGGGGTTAGGGGCTTCAACATAGGAATTTTGTGAGGACACAAATCAGTCTATAACCACATCTCTTACTGAGCACTTCAGAGCCTGTTGACACTTATGGAAAATCTGTCAGGATTCTACTATCTTTGATGGTGAGGCAGGAAATTTAGGGAAAGTACCCAAACCAGGTTAAGTGGAATAGGTAGCATCCTCACAGATCATCTCACAGGGAACAGGTCATCTAGCTCCACCCAGAGTCACCCCAACATGCCCATTTTGAAATAGCATTTTCCTCTGCACCCAAACTGGGGCAGCACACAAGGGCCCCTAGTTATAGCCTAACAAATACGGACTGCTCTCATTATAACAGAGTGAATTCACATATGCAATCGATCTGTCAATCACCAAAAGCCACCCATGAGTACCACCCAAATCTTCCCACCTTGTTTACCTCGAGTAGTACCCATCCAAACCAAGGTACTCTTGAGCTATAGATGATGCTCTGAAGCCACCTTGCCAGAGTCTGCTCTCAATCCCCCTCCTTGGGGTGTGGACTTTCCTATTTTCACTCTCAAGAAGACTTTGCTGCTGCTTTGCAATCTGCATGTCTCTGTTCATTTTTTGTTTGGTAGATGAAGGACCTGTGCTCTTCTCAACTAGGGTCTGCTGAGACCACCCACTGGTAACAATGGGACCCTCATCAATCCTCTTAAACCCCTTCATGATGTCACATTCCTAGTTCATTTCATGTGTCCCAGTTTCCCCTTCTGCCTCCTTATCAACTTTCTTATCTTTCTTTCATCCTTCTTCAAATCCTTCCCATTATTCTCCTTACATGGCCCTGTTTATAAGGTTTTGTTCCTGTCCTTGACTCATCACCTCTTCTCTCTCTCTAACTGAGAACCGTGGTTCTCCCTTGAGATCCTTCTCACTTAAGGCTTTCAACCTTTGTAAGAAACAAGAATACCCTTTCAAAAAAGGTTGGTCATTTTTCTATCTTGAGTAGGCTGATTCCTCACCTATTATAAAATGCTCTTAAATCAATGCTAATTTAATTTTGAAGGACTGAAGATTAAAATTTTAAGAGCTGAGATTCTCATAGTATCGTCTATAGACCACAGATGCAAATAAGGTCAGCCCCAAAAGTCACTTTCAGCTGAGGTATTGTTATAAGAAAATGTTTTATTTGCCTTTTTTAGTTTAGAAGTTGCACTTACAAATACAGAAAACTTACAAAATAATGTGAACTAGAGGGGAAAAAAATCAATAATTGCCAACTAGTGATAATCATTTGAATATTTCATTGCATTTGCAATATTTCCATGAATATCTGTTTATCTGGTGTGCTCTGCTTTGAATGTGCCCCCCAAATGTTCGTGTGATAGAAACTTAATCCTCAAATGCATGTGACAGTTAATCTTGTGTGTGATTATCAACTTGATTGGACTGAGAGACACCTAGGAAATTAATAAAACATACTTCTGGATGTGTCTGTGAGAGCATTTCCAGAGAAGATTACATCACAAGGACTGTGACCTAATCAATGCTTTAGTCCATTGAGAGATGAAAATATGAATAGACTATTGGAAGGTGGTAGAACTATGGAAGGTGGTGCCTCATGGAGGAAGTAGGGGTGTGCCTTTGAAGGGTTTTGGACCTGGTCCCTTCCTGTTACTCCTTTTTGCTTTGCTTCCTGGCTGTCATAGGTGAATAGCTCTCTTTCACCATGTCTTTCCTCCATGTTGTTTCTGCCTTGTCATAGACCTTAAAGCAATGGAGCCAGCTGATCATGGACTGAATTCTCTGAAACCATGAGCAAAATATGTCTTTCCTCCTTTTAATTTGGTTTTTTTCAGGTATTTGTCATAGCACAATAGTGAAAGGAATTTGGAGGTAAGGCCTTTATGAAGAGATTAGGATAAGATGCCGTCATGAGAGTGGGGCCTCATGGAATGGCATTAGTGGCTTTATAAGAAGAGGAAGAGAGTCCTAAGCCAGCACACTTGCTCTGTCTCATCTGTTATGATATAGCAAGAAGGCCTCACCAGATGCTGGCACCATGTTCTTGGACTTCCCAGCCTCCACAATCATGAGCCAAATTAAATTCTATTCCTTATAAATTACCCAGTCTTGGGCATTTTGTTATAGAAATAGAAAATGGACTAAGACATAGTGGATGGAATATTTTCCATTTGATTTCCTAATTGGTCATACATAATTCATATTTAACTTACTTGAATTTATGTTATAAGCACAAGTCATTACACTTGTAATCTTAGCTACTCAGGAGGCAAAGACCAGGACAATCACAGTTCCAGGCCAGCTCATGCTAAAAAAAAAAAAAAAAAAAAAAAAGTGAGACCATAACTCAAAAGTATCCAAACACAAGGGTTGGTGGAGTGGCTCCACCAGTGCCTAGCAAGCATGAAGCCCTGAGTTCAAACCCCAGTACCTTGTCAGTTGAAATTATCCCTTGCTTTAGATTTTGCTTACCAAAGTTGTTGTCATCCTTCAGTTGTTCTAAGCACCTATCTTCCTGCCCTTATCTCCAGCTGCTGCTATTTAATCTAAAGACAATACAGCCTGGGAGTTGACATGTTTGTTTCCTAAACACCTGCATCTCTCTTCACATTAAAGTTTGAGTCTTAGTGTGATGATTAGAACGTAGGTTTGCAGTCAGGCTGTCTGGGTGTGAAGCCTGGCTCTGCCATGCACCAGTCATATGACCTTGACATGGTCCCTGCTCACTTACTAATACAGCAGGGATAATAATAGGACCTACACCTCATTGGATCATGAAGCACATACATGACTTCTTATTCAAGTGTTTAAAACAACACTTAGGTCCTAGAATATCAGAGTTTATCATATAAAAGACCTAAGTCTTTTAAAGGCTGAAATTTCAGACTTTAGCTCATTTTTATATCTTTGCCTACTGATTTTTTAAATTCTCCTCCTTATTAGTGCTCACCATTCCTGGCTCAGCAGTCCGTTCATCCCTTGTTTTGTTCTTGGATTCTACCTGCCTGTTGAACCTACTAAACTCCCTCTAATGCCAGATTAGCGTTTCTGAGAAAAGACTGACAAAGTTGGGCCTTTTTTTCTTCCTATAGATCCTTCAGCACTTTTCTCAGAAAATTTAGGCAGCATATGGCCTCTACTACACATTGACAAGTCTGACCTCATCCCTGCAGCTGACATCATGGCTTCCTGCTGCACTGGAACCAACAGAGGGAGTGCATCCAACATAAGGCTGTGGGATGACTAAATCTACCTCCATCCTAGCGACCATTCTTCCTAACTCTACACCTTTCATCCCAGCTCCCTTCTAAATATTCCTATCACAAACCTAGCTTGCTCAAAAGCAGGCTTGTTAGCCTCCCAGCTAATCATTACCTTCTCCTCCTTCTTTTCCTCCTCCCTGCCCCCCGACCCCACAATGCAGACTTGTCTGCTGAGTTCTAAATCAGAAACCACTTCCTATTCAACACCTCTGCTTGAACATACCTTTAGTATTTAGAATTGACCATGTCTTAACTGACCTCATCATCCTGGTCCCAGTACTAGGCCTGCTAATCCACTGGCAGACCATGCTTACACATGCATGACCACACACATGTACGCTTTCATACAAATATCTTCACACACATCCATGCTTGCACACATACACATGTGCACACTCCCACCACAGCCATTAGTGGCTCCTGCTTGGAATTGGAGGCACCCCCTTGACAAACCTCCAAGTCCTTTGGACTCTATTCCCCAAATATGTCTTGAATACAACCATTCTTCTCCCTCTTGGCTTATGACCAGTCTTGTCCAAGTCATCACCACCCCTGACCTGGACTTCTGCAACAGATCCTGACTGATCTCTCCACTTCTTTTTCCTTTGGCCACTATCTCAATCCCTGTACAATCAGCCAAAGCTTCTTAAAATATAAACCTGGTCATGTCACTTCTCTTTTCAAACCAACTGCATTTAGAATGAGGCATATGCTAAGACAGAATGATCGAAAAAGGGCCCTTTGAAAAGTGACATGTAAACTATATCCTCAGAGATGAGCTTAGAAAACGAGGGTTGCAAAAGGCCTGAGGTGTAAAAGATTTGATAATTTAAGGAGAAAGATCAATGTGGCTGCAGCATAGCAAGTAAAACAGGGAATGCTAAGAGATGGTGATAGAAGGGCCCTGAGTTCAAACCCCAGTACCAGCAAATTATTTTTACATACATATTCACCTGTTGGTCATAAGCTCCACAGAACAGCATCATGTGTGTTTCATTCTTTGTTCACTTTTTATTCTCCAGGACTAATTCAGCACCTGTTGCATGGTGGATGCTAATTCTTTATGGAGGATATAGAGATAAATGCCTCTAGGTCAAGTGGCTGGCAAGTCCCCAAACGTACAATGTCATTCTCTTGTCTAAGGCCTCCATTTTTTGTCCAGCTTGTTGGTTTTCAACTAGGGACAATTTTTCTCCAGGGCACAGTTGTTAGCGTCTGGAGACTTTTTTTGCAATGCTAGGGATGGAACCCAGGGTCTTGTGTGCTGGGCAAGTGCTGTACCAATGAGATACATCCCCATCCCTGGAGATGTTTTTGATTGTCACAATTGCCAGAGAGGGAATGCTATTCACATCTAGTGAGTAGAGGAAGGATAGCCCCAACAACAAAGAATGACTTAACTTACCACAGTGCCATCATTGAGAAACCCTGGTCTAGCTTATTTTACCTGCCTTTTCTGTCTGTGTCACCTTTTGGGGAAAGTTTTTCATCCTGATCAATTAGTGTGTGTTTAGGGATCTGCGCCCCCCACCCCCAAACCTTCTTGATGTGATTCATCCCTTGTAAGTGTTCTGTTTGTCACTGGAAGTAATGGAGTCTGTGTACAGGTTGAGCATCCCTGGTCTAAAAATCTGAGACCCAAAGTGCTCCAGAATCTGAAACATTTTTTGAGTGTTGACATGACACCACAGTGAAAAATTTCGCATTTGACCTCATGTGATGGATCTCAGATGCACACACAGGCTATATGTGTAAGGTACATATGAAACAAAAATGAATTTTGTGTTTACATGTGGGTCCCCTCCCCAGGATAGCTCATTAGGTGCATACAAATATTCCAAAATACGAAATATTTCCGGTCCCAAACATTTCTAGTAAGGCCTCCTCAACCTGGATGTGCTCCATTGGGGAGGGTACCTAAAACACAGTGGGCCGTGACCGATGTCTTCTCTTGAGCGAATGCAGCCCTCTGCACTGGATTTGAGTGGGAGGGTGTAGACGCATTTAATGGTAACATTTAAAAATGTATAGTTGACATAGATGAACTTACAGACTAGAAGGACCTCCTCAGCCCATTTCTAGGCCTGTGGTAGCTTGTATTCTGTAGAAATGACCGTTTTTCGTGGGAGCAATCTGATAGCATGGTTCAGCCAATTACACACTGAGTTATTCAAGTTTAATCCCAACAACATAGAACTAGGGCATCTGACAGATTTCTAACAATGAAAAATATAGGGCCGAAGCTTCATTTGCAATTGGCTGTCCTATGAGCCACATCTACTTGTACAGAAAGTGTGGACCTGCTGATCCTCCAACAAAAATAGGAATTCTTGCGGCCACATGCTTGCAAGAACCATCCGGAACACTTGAAGCCCTCTTCGTTGGACTCAGGTTTTTGAAATGGACTCTGGTGGAAATGCTGGGCCCTGGGGGAAGGGCTCCTTTACCTCTTGTATTGTTGCTCCTCACTGTGATTACTTCCTTCCCCCAGGACCCTGGTCCTCTTCCCCTGCCCTGGTGGCTGGAAAAGGAGAAGCAGCCCGAGGTGCTGGAGCTGAGGGCAGGGTGGGCGGCTCACCTCAGGCTTGCTGCTGCTGCTTTTGCTGCTCTTGCTGCTGTGATGTAAACACCTTGCCCTTGCTGTGGGTCCTGGAACATGGGCTACTGTCGGAAGGACTCTGTTCCTCCTCCTCCAGCTGCTCTTGTCCTTGATCTCTGGCCCGCCTCCTTTCCAGCATCTCCTCGAAAAAGATCTGACAGCTGAAGCCCTCGCGGATGCCGTGCTGGGCGTGCTCCAGCAGCACCTCCAACGTGGGGAAGACGCGGCAGCAGGCCACGCAGCGCAGCCCGTGGTTGGTGGTGACCAGCCAGTCGGGGTGCGCCCGCAGCTCCTGCAGGCAGCACTCCAGTGGGCCCAGCAGCTCCGAGTCGTCGGTCTCCAGACAGTAGTTGTTCTTGCAAGCTTCCAGGTCCCAGTGCAGATCGGTGTTGGAGGCCATCTCAAAGGAGGTGCCTTTCCGCCGCTGTCGCTTAATGAACTCGGCCTCGTGGATGCGGGGTTTCCTGTTGACTGGTTCGAAGCCAGCGTCTGTCTCCCAGGCCACCGCCACGCCACGCACGGTCTGCACGTGGGTGTAGAGGGCGCTCACGCTCTGCGGGGCGGCGTCCTGCTCCTCTTGCTTGCTGGAGTAGCAAGACCGGTAAAGGGAGTAGGACTGGTAGTCCGAGGAGGACTGGGACGACGTGGAGCTGCTCCAACGCAGCATCCCCTGAGCCCGAGCCTGCGCTGCGAGGAAGATGTTTTCGTGGAGAAGGGCAGGCCCCGGCCCTGGAGATAACTCGTCCTTCTTCGAGGTCCCTGAAAAGCAGAAGGACATTTTCATCAATGCCCTATAAGGAATCAGAACATAGTCTACCTTCAGTCACCCCAGGGTATGGAGGAGGGGAGGGGTTCCTTATAACTTGGGAATATTAATAATGCCACCTCATCGGGTCCAGAAATAAGGATCTAGAAATGTGTGACTGTCATCACCGAAAACATAGTTAAGGCTATCAACTGAACAGGCAGGTGGATTGTGGTACAGACAAGAGATGCATCGTATTCACGGATAAAATGATTCTTGTGGGTAGCAATATGGCTGAATCTCTACTGCATTTGCTAAATAAAATTGAAAGGGCTGCCCAACATATGATTCTATTTAAATGTCAATCTAGAAAAGGCAAATCTGTAGGGACAGAACAGTTGCCAAGAGCCTGGGGTGGGGTGGAAGAGCTAGTTACCCTAAATGTGCAAGATAACTATTGGGGGTTGTGCTAATGTCCTGTATGCTGGCTGTGGTGGTGCCTATACAAATGTACACCTGCCACAATTCTTCAAATTGTACATAAACAGCAGCCCAATGTAGCCGGTGTCAAAAGCAATACTTGAGAAGTGGCTCGGCTGAGCCAGCCGGGGACACCCTCACCATTCTTGATGCATCTCAACCTTACTCAGAGGCCATCTCCTTGAACACTCATGGTGTCCCTGTCACCATGTCAGTGTCTGCCATGTCTTAATTCCATTAATACTCAAAACAACCTTAAGAAATTTCATTGTTATGATTCTCATCCAACAGATGAGGAAACTGAGGCACAGAGACTTTAAAAGACTGGCAGAGGCCACTTGCAGAGATTACCTCTGTTGCTGCCCATGGACCTATCTGGTCATTTTCAAACTGATGCTCTAGACTAGCTCACATCAATTTATTATAAAAGAATTTGTATCTCACTGCTGAAGTCATAGGATTGATATGTTAATTTTTTTTTCAAATACACATTAAATATGTGAGAGTGAACATTTTACATTTTCATCTCCATATCTCCTGAAATCACCTCATGTATTCACAACAAACATCCTAGGTAGGACCAGGCATCCAGGAAAGACCATTTTCCTTGCCACACCACCATCTATTTTTATGGTCAGCACGACCCTTGGTAACACCATCAGGGACCAATATGGTGCCTTGCCAGGTTCCTTCCCAGGGAGCACACCTGGCTCACCTCCAGCCCTGTCTTTTGGCCCACACGGCCAGTACATTCTCACGCTCTCCTCCGTGGACTCAGGTGTGGTCACGCTCAGGGTGGTCCCGTCAATTGATGACTGTTCTCCACTATGATCCCTGAAGTGCCGTTTCATGATTTGAAACCAGCACCCAGAGTCTAGTGCTCCAGCTGTTGGGTGAGAGTGAATGTGGGCTTGCTGAAGCCCTCCAGCTGGCCCCTGGCCTGAGTGGCACCTAGGCTCCCCATGGTCACTAGGATGCTTGCTTTATTCTATGATGTCATCAGCGACATGGGTCTGCTCTGTGAGGACTGGTAAGGCAGAGACCCAGTCAGGGTGCCTGGAGGGGCTTCCCTGTGCAAGCTCATTTTTCCTTGGGACCTTTTCTATCTAGTGTATCAGGGAACACACACAAACACAAAACACAGACATGTACTCTTAAACACATGTACACACTAAGGACACAAACACATAAACTCAGACACTTAAGACACATAGGCATGCACGAATACATCCATGATCACTCAACTACACATGCTAGAACATAAGTGAACACAGACACAATAGCATCAACAATATTTACACAGATATACATAGACACTTACATGAGACACTCAAATACATTCACTTAACCACATACACACCCATGCACACAGTCTCACACCAGACACACTGAACCACAGACACATCTGTACAGTCATTCCCCAAATCAAAATGGTCCTACTTCCCACCAGAGACACAAAACTGTTACCTCCCAAGGTTCCCATCTGACACTGTGCAAGCTTCTTGACCCTCTGTCATCACCTGTCCCTCTGCGCATAACCACACTCAGTTTCTGCAGCTCCAGCTTCCTCTCTGTTGCCCAAACACACTAGGAACCTTCCTCTCCTGGGTTCTCCCACCTGCTCTTCTTCCGGTCTATTCCAGGCTCTTCCTTGCCTCCCTGTGTGGCTTACTCCCTTCTTTCTGTCTCTGCTGAAATGCCACATTATCAGAGCAGCCCACTTGCACACTGAGGAAAAGCACACTCTTTAGTCCTCCATATCTCTTACCCTGCTTTGTTTTTTGTGATGGCAGTACCATCCTCAGACACATATCACGTCTATGTGTGTATTGTGACTGTACCTCTGTCTCCTCTTTAAATGCCAACTCCAAGAGGTGAGAGATACCCTTCATCATTCCCACTATATTCGTAGTATCTACAGCAATGGCTGACACATTAAGACATGCTATTAAATAATTTCAAATTAATGAATAAATAAATGATGGACACTGTGGGTTGACAAGGGCATGATCTCTGCCTTGCTCTCTGTACCTCAGATTGCTGCAGCTCCAAGGCGTGCTGGTTCACTCACAAGAGGACTGAAAATCTTCTGCTCCTCCTCTTCTTCCTCCTCCTCATTTTCCTCCTTCATTTGCATGAATCACACTTTGATCACAATCAGCCTGGCACAAATCCCACCTGCCATCTCTTGGCCGGAGGACACTCCATTTTTTGCATACAGTTTCAGCAGCATGCATTGCACTGATGTCCTGGGCAACAACCTTTTCCAGCTCTTGCGCAGTGTCACCCACTCTATTCCTTTGAATTCCAAATTCTAAACAGTTCTAGATGGTGATGGATTGAAAGTGATCTCAATATTCAAAAAGCAACATGGGCATCACTCACACATCCAACATCTCTCTGGCACCTACTCCTTCCCAGAGGGTGCGATCACTGTGCACAAGTAAACACCAGGGGGCTCCACTGAGTCATGCGAAGTCACACCCCAAGCTGGACGCAGACATTGTAAACGTGTTCTTTCTTACTAAGTTAATAATAGAGACCCGCTTTGTAAAAATAAGGGGTACCAGCACAAAAGTAAGATTAGTGGCATAAAAGTCTAGAAATAGGTATTACAGGCTAGAATTTTTAAGGGGTAACACAAATAGCACATGTCTAGGCAAACAAAGAGTCGTCCAATAAACAAGGCTGTAAATTTTTATTTACTACAATAAAAATTAATTTTTTCCCGCCTCATGTGAAGCAACTAGAATATTTTCTTATAGCTCAGAGATTATGTTTAATTTAAAATGTATATAAAGGAAATACATGTTAACATTTGTAATTATGGGTGGCCTTTCTCAAATGATAGCAGTCTTCACAAACATTGAAGGTCTTTGTCATCTTTCATTGTTTAAAAAACCTCACTGTTCAAATATGTGTTTCTCTGTGTTTTAGTGAGACTAAACAGAAAAAATGGGTAAAAGGAAATAAACAGGCAATTCCAAGCGGAAGAAATGCAGATGGCTGATAGATGTACGGGAAGATATTCCATGTAACTATGATAAGGGCAGCACAACAACTTTAAAATGCATGATATGCACTATCGTTTTCTGAGAGTTACAAAGATTGACGCTACTGGGTGTCGAGGAGATGAGGAAATGAATTCTCTACTCTATTGCTAACAGTGTAACTTACCTTTCTCAAAGGAAATTTGGTGGTACCCATTACAATTATAAGTAGTATGCTTTTCCTCTAAGTGCTTTTCTACCCTCTCTCTCCTGGGAAACAATCACATTTGTGCTATATGCATAAAATAGCACAGAAAGAAGTATTTGTTGAAGCTTTTTTTAAATAATAGAAAAAGTAGGAAATATTCTAAATTTCGATCCATCAAAAGAAATGGTTAAATAATTTACAACATAACTGAACTATGGAATACTATTCTTTAATGAAAAGAATTATACTTACTAATAAATGAATTCATGGTACATGAAAATGCAGAATGCAAGAAATTATATAGATGACCTTACTTACATAAAAATTAAACATACGTCTTTTCCCACAAAAGTCCCAAATCAAATTCTATGTTTGTTTATAAAGGCACATAGAAGATTTGAAAATAATCACTCTCAAGTGGCAGCAGTGTTGACCTCAGAAGGGGAGAAAGATGAGGTGGGAGATTGAATTATCCAAGGATGGCCACACCAATTCCATCCTCTTATAGCGTGATGGAGCCCCTCAGCCTGAACTCGGTGATTTTGTAACTGCCTCAAACAAGAGAATGCAGAGGAGTGATGCTTTGCAACTGAGAATGCTAGCTCATATAAAGTGATAAGACTTCCTCCTGCCTCTCTCTCCACTCTTTGGACTCACCCACCATGTTGTGAGGAAGCTCAGACCACAGAGAGAGGTCACATAGAAGTGTGTCCTAGGCAGCAGCGTCTATGGGTCTCAGTCAACCACTAGGTACGTGAGTGAAGACTCATTCAGATGATTCTGATTCTCAGCCTTGAGATCTTCCAGCTGGGACCCTGGACAAGCCATCTCCTCTGTACCCTGCCTGATTCCCCATCCTCAGAATCTGTGAGCGTAGTAAAAGGTGCTTTAGCACACTAAATTTTGGAGCAATTTGTTACAAAGCCATAGTAATTTGCTGGACATTGATTTTTCCCTACAATGTTTAAATATGTCTTAATGTGACAGTACTGTGCTCTGTGTACCTCCTTGGCCCAGTCAGGGAACTTCAGGGCCAGGTGAGCACTATGGTTTTCCAGGACAATTTGGGAGGGTGACTCTTATCACCATCACCCATGTCCCAAGCTATTCAATGCTAGTGTGTGTGTCCAGCTACTTGCGCATTATTAACCTTGACCCCATGGGAAATACCCACGAGATCTTGAGGTTTATAAATTGTCGCTTTGGTTTTTAGCTTTACAGTTTCTGGTTTAAATAATGTTTTGCAAAGTCTCTTGGATTGTACCTTTCATTGTTCCTTTTATTGCACCCAGAATCTAAGCATTTGGGGGGACTGGAGGTTTAGATGAGGCATGGGAGGACTGCAGGAGGGGGCCTCCACATCAAGCCCCAAGGTAGAGCTTCTTTGGCAGACTGCCCCCATGCTGGCCTCCTGGGCTGCTCCCCAGGGGCAGCTTAGAGTGAAACCCCACCAAAGGCCTGCAATTGTCCACCCTCACATGACCTCAGGGCTGCTTCTATCCATTGGAAGGGCCTCTGTCCCAGCCTCTTTGCTTGCTCCAAAAAGATATTTCGCTAAGACCACCCATAGAGGGTTCCTGCCCCTCCCCCTATGCTCTGGCCCCCACAGTTTCCCAGCTGGTTCTTTGGTCTTGCCAGGAACCTCCTTGCTTCACTGCCGCAGCCAGCAGGGGTGGAGTGCAAAACCCTCAAAGGACCAACACAGCAACTTTCTCAGCGATGTGTCTGACTCCTGGCCAACTCTGCACACATTGCCTGCCTGCAAGCCCTCAGCCTCATCCAGAAAGCCAAGAGTATTTTCCAGGCTTAACTTTTCTTCCAAACCTTGTTCTTCCCAGCCTGTTTTTCTCAGCTGAGAAGAAGACCAACAGGAAGCAAGGCAGCCACAGCCACAGCAGGAAGTAGAGACACCACATCTAGCTTGCTTTCCTTTGGTTTAATCCCAGAGATCAGCTTGTGCCATAACATAGGCTACCACAAGAATCAGATCACTCATCCCAGAGCCCATGAGAGTCCAGAAATAGCCTGTCCGCTTGGCCAAGGCAGTGAGTGGACTGTGGTTGTGGTATTTCTGTGGCTGAACCACAGTGTAAAGATGGATCAAGTGGTGAAGCCCCTCTCTTCACGCTGAAGGTCGAACCCTCCCTCTAGCAATGATAACCACCCTACTCCTGTCCAAAATGATCCTGTGGATCAGATTTAACACCCAAGGGAGGGAGGAAAGTGGAAAACTGCCTCAGATGCTGCTGGCCAGGTATGGGTGTGATAGCTCTGGAGTGGGATGGGAGCGGTTCTTTCAGTGAAGGAATTAAGGATGACCTCATTCCTGTCTGCAGAGAAAATTCCAGAAGTGATCAGACAAATTGAGGATTGAGTAGAGAAGTCGTATCTTTTGAGCTCATTTTCTGTCTCTTCTTGTGACTATTTAAATAAGAAGTGAGTCAGTAGACCGCACGAGGAAAAACTCAGCCGCCAAGAAATGTAGTAGGAAGAAATAGAAATGTGATAGGAAGAGCAAATGTGAACATGAGATTTGCTTTTGTTTCCCCTTAGACTTACTATTAACAGGACCCTCCTTTTGCATGGTTTGCTTAGCACTAGTTGCGGGGGGGTCTACATTAATTTCAGGGCACCCACAAGGAGCAGGAGGTACAGTCCTCTGGGGCTGTGCCCTCAGGCATGCTTATGTCCAGCTCAGAGCCCACCTCCCTCTTGCTCAGTGGGGCTGTGATGTTTAATGAGGGTGCTGGATGCAGAAGTGGCTCCTTCCAACGTATCTTCCTTGAAAGGGTGATCTAAACAGAGAGGAAGGATATCCCACTGGGCGCCATGCACGTGACCCAGGAGTTCACGTGCAGCTAACCATACCCTTTGCATGTTTTTAGAGAGCCACACGGGCAGCTCTGGGAAAGGGCTTTGTCTTCCCTCTCTCTGTGTTCAAAATGGGTTGGCCAGAGGCCACCTGAGCACAGTTTTCAGGCCACAGTTGCTAAGTTGTACTGAGTGAGCCTCCTAGTGACATGGCCCAGGGGTAGAGCCTGGAAAGTGAGATCCCAGGACCCCAGAAGCCAACAGTGCATTATCCTTTAGCTCACAGGCAGGACGTGGATGTTTTGTTGCTGGTCTTTCGAAGACCAGTCGTAAGACTGGCTTCTTTCCACACCACCCTACAGAGAGATGGTATGATTGCTTAATGGATGGGAGAGGTGCCCCAGAGAAGGGCAGCAGCTCTGTCCCCTCCCCAGCACACTAACCAACAGCTGAGTGGATTCCACACCCTCCAGCAATGAAGTAAGGGTGGGGTAGGGACTTCTGAGAAGACTGGGTCAAGCTACATGAATGCCCACAAGAAAGTTCCCAAGAAAGGAACCTGAGATAGGGCTTAGAGGGAGAACATGAAGCAGGATTCAGTCATGTCCATGTGTGCCCTGCTGTGTCCCCTTCCGAGCAGTGAGACTGGCTGGACACTGGCTGCCATGCCAGCTTCTAGCATTTCTACACACACCCAGGCCTGTGAGCTTTGCTTTGTTAGAGAGTCTGGTTCTTAGGGCCCCTGATGCTCAGAATAGTCACAGAAGGACCTCATGGTCAGGGAGGTGCTTCAGTGGGTCAGAGCTGTGCTCTCACACACCCACAGCGCTGGCACATGGGCAGAAATGGCCTCCCCTTTGAACCACCTGTGCCGCCTGCACCATGGGGCGGAGCGAGAAACCCTGACAAAGTTGATGAAGGTCAGCCTTGATTCACCTCACAGGGGAAAGTCAGCTGTCTTAGTCCATTTTGTGTTGCTAACAAAATGCCTGTCAGAGAAGTAAAAGAGAAATAGCTGCCTGAAAAAGAGGCCAAGCACATTGAGTGGTGGCCTCACTTTATAACAACCTATTCTCAACAGTAGTACATTAATGCTTTCAAGGGTGGAGCCCCCAATTACCCTTCACTGTACTCTCTCTCTCTCTCTCTCTTTCTCTCTCTCTCTCTCTCTCTCTCTCTTTGAACTTAAGCCCACACTCCCAGTCCTTTTTATTTTATTTTTTCAGATAGGGTTTAACACTTTTGCCTGAGATGTCCTTGGACTGAGATCTTCCTACCTCCACCTCCTGAGTATCTGAGATTATAAGCATGCACAACCACACCCAGCTTTACACTCACTTCATAAAGATTTACCACTTTTCAATATTGTTGTATTGGGGACCATGCTTCCAACACATAAACCTTTGATGAACAAGCTCAAACCATATCTAAACCATAACAAAAGTTCTCCTCAAAAGCCTTCCAAATTCAGTCAGGCGTAGTGGTACACATCTGTATTCCCAGCACTCAGGAGATTGAGGCAAGAGGATCTTGAGTTTGAGATCAGCCTGGACTACATAGTGAGACCCTGTTTCAAAAAAAAAAACCCATCCAAATTCATCCAGTTGTCAAAATCACTATGATAAAAATTGTATGGGAGCATATATGAATAATTTTCAAGTGAGACTATAAGCATTTGCATATTCAAATTTCAGTTTGTAGCTTTAAAATTATTTACAATAAATGGTGATAATTCAGCAAATTTATTATTTTATTTGATACAACATGTAATGGGCTGTTTACATAACACAAGCTCACAGTTTGTGGTACATTAAATTTCATAAGCCAGTTATTAAATACTGCTATTATCAAAATCAAAATAATATAGGTTTATGATTCAATAAGTGATGCTGAACAAATAGCATTAAGTGCTGTAAACCCTCCACTTCCTGATTATTTCACTCCATGCTATGACACAGTGACAGCTTGGAAGAGGGATTGGTGGGAGTATTTGCACCACAGTCAACAGCAAAGACCAAATCCAGGGTCTTCTTCCCATTCCCTTAGCAGGGAGCAGGTTGTCAAATTTTTACCATAACGCCACTGAGGCCTCCCAGAGGCAATGACTTGAGTCAACAGCTTTGACTGAAGACACAGACTTAAGCAATCCCCCTATCCACTAATTACACCTTTCTGGACCAGTTTCTGCAATAAGGGCTACACCTCTAACCCTTAGGGAACCCTTCCACCTGTGTAAGTTGCAGTTTGGAAATGGCCTTGTTGGGATTCTCACAGCAATCTAGGAAGATGAGCAAAGCAATGTTTTCCCTCCTTTAATAGATGAAGAAATTGAGGCTCAGACAGGTAAGGGAGGCTTCCTGGGTCTCCCAGCCTGCAGGAAGGAAATCTAGAATTCTCAGCTGCATCAGCAAGGCAAAGTGAGTACATGTCACAGATAATCCTAGCTTATCATGGGGTGACATCCCATTAAAACCCTTTAAATTGAGACTAGCCATAAGTCTGAACATCCTTGCTACTGCTGTGCAGGATTGCAAGAGACAATCATACAGTGTAGTATTAGACCAGGAAAAGTATGGATTCTGCTCTATTGAATGTGTATCACTTTCATATCATCAGAAAGCCAAACATCATCAATACCCAGCACCACAAAAAAAGAAAAAGGAAAAAGAAAAGTCATCATTCAAGCCATCATAAATTGGAGAGCATCTGTTTTTTTTTTTTAAATTAAATCAATACAAGGTCCAAAACGGTATCCTCTCTTGTGAAAATATATTAAAATAAATTTTCTGTCACTAGAAACTTTCAAGCTGTGATACCCTTTAGTAAATGAAGAGCATTCCCAAGGTTCCAGTAGCCCGGGTGTCACTGGTACTTGGGGTGTTCCAGATGATCCTCGGTTCTTTGGTATAGTGTCAAAAACTAGAGCGCCATCCCAGTGATGGAAAAGAGGAGAATGAACTGGCAAAGAGAAGCCCAGTAGAGAAAGAGTCTTTTATTTATTTATTTTTAAAAGAGGCTTTTATTAGAAGTAATGATAAATCCCTAGAGATGGGGAGATGACTGTCTAAATGGCAGGGGGTGAGGTGGGCAGTTCAGGTAAGGACTGATTGCCCTGAAGTTGTTGGGGTCTGGGGTTTTATTATACAATAGAGTGGGGTTACTAGGTGATGCAAAATTGAGGCCTTTCCTTTGAAACCCCTCCTGAATTAGCCTGACAACTAGGCAGTAGCTGCCCCGGTGTGGAAAGTCACACCTGGGCTTTTGAGAAAGTGAGGGCAGACACCTGTGTACTTCATCTTCTTTGTCCTTTCTGGTTTAGCACCACCAGTCATTATGCTTTCAGGGTGCATGCATAACTTTGATATGGGAAGTGTGCTCTCTAACGATGATGTGTGGCCATTATCTTAACCATTGGTCCACAGTGTGGGCCAATTGGTGTTTTATGATTCTGCCTCCTTGAAGGGGAATGGGATATTGTAGAACTGAGCATTTCCTGCTCACCTCTACCTATCTACCTATCTATTAACACATGTTCAATATACATGAGCTCAGAAGTAACCGAAGTGGCTGAGCTGGAGTTTGGGCTACATGTGTTGGGTTGCATCAGCCTTACCTGGTAGTTTATTAGAAGTGCAAATTCTCAGACTCCACTCCAACCTATTGAATGCAAAACTCTGGGATGGGGCCCAGCCATCTGGGTTTAAATAAGCCCTGCCTGTGAACGGTGCTGGTGCCTGATGGAATTAGAGAAATTCTGGATTAAATAAATTATGGGCCAGGTAAACAATGAAACGCAATTTAGTTGCATTCAAAAATATGTTCACAATGCCAGGAATAAAACATATACCAGATAATGCCAATGATGTAAAACCTACTGCATTTGTATGTGTGTATACATGTGTGCATACACAGACAGTCTGTAATTATACATGCTAATGTCTTTGTATAGGAAAGGGGTTCCCTGCCCTTTCATATATCTTTATTTTCTAGTATGTCAAAGAACAAAATTTCTACAACTTAGTTGGAAGATCTTAATTGGCTTTAGAGTTGGTCAACAGCTTATTCCATAAAACAGAGTAATGTTAGTGTAGGCAGTTGGGTGAATGTGAGCAAGCATAAGGAAATGCTCCAGGATACAAGATACCATTCTAAAAATGGTCTACTCTCTGGGCCAATGATTAAGATAAGGGCCCTAATATCCTCATGAAGCCCACTTCTTACTCTAAGGTTAGTCCTGGAAATGCAAAGAGGATCAAATGTGCAGGCATATACATTCCCACACCCAGGCAGCCTCTGCACAGTGGCAAAACCATTTGGGGAGGCCCATGATTGGGGGGGCCATGGTTCTGCACCACCTAGTAACCCCACCCTATTGGATGAAGCCCCAAGCCCTAGAAGCTTCCCCCACCTTGCCCGTCAAAGTGTAATTCTGTGTTGCTAATAAGTCACTCTTTACTATCTTCCTAATTTTCCTGGTTCCTTTTCTGTCTCTAATCTTCGGCATTGTACCCAAGAACCAAGGAACACCTGGAATAGCCTTTGGTAACAGTAAATGTTCAATGAGTGGAGCAGAGGAGGTTGGTTTTATAGACAAAGGAGGGCTGAAAGTAGAAACAAAGTACCACAAGTAAATTGGTCATTTCAAAGTTGCTTTCTCTGTAGGACAGGGACAGAGGGACAGAGCAGTAGGAAAATAACTGACCAGCATCTGATTATTTCAGGTTTCCTTTTTTTGCATAAGGATTAAGGGGGAGAAAACTTCATCTTTAATGGAAGTTGGCCTGCTGGGAACTTGGGCTTTTATCTGTTTCTGCTTGGAAGGTCAGATCCTAACTTACTTTCAGCTTAGTAACATGGCTGCTGACAGAGAATTTTAGCCTCAGTGATTACATATGCTTTAGTCTCTTGATTTTCTGCTGGGTGCAGGAGCCTAGGGTCCAAACAATGGCTTCTTGTAATTTTCATTTAACACATGTAAGAAAATGAGCAATAAACTACTTCTAGTTTTATTTAAATGCTAATGAGGCTGGGGAAAAGATACAGATCCACAAGTAAGGTTTCGAAAAGCCTCAGGCCTCCTGGCCACTTGGTCCCTAAGATACTCCGTCTCAGCCCACAGCCCCAGAATCCATCGACATCAGCCTGTGGGTTTGAGGTCAGCATTTGGCTCACTGGATACAGAAAACAGGGTGGGGTGAGGAGTAGAATTCTGCCTCTGTCCACACAGGGTTAAAACTTAACTGGAGAGAAAGAGGCAACTTGGGAAAGACATGACATTTGTTTGTTGGGAAACATTAATAAGGATAAATGAAGACAGTGAAATGTGGCTCAGGAAGAACCTTGATCAAAGCCAGCTGGGCTGCAGAGAGAGGCACACCCAGGCGCAGTCTTGGCCACATGGACTCATGGAGGCCAGGGCAGCCTTCCAGCTTTGGGAATTGTTGGGAATGTAGCCTGGAACACAACTCTGCCTGGGGAGGTTGGGTGTGATGGGCTCAGGCCCCTATGTCCTGAGTTGGCTGCTCCCACTGCTCAAGGAAGGCCCTCCCAGATCTGTCTTCTCAACCCACAACAGTAGAACAAATAAGCATCAGCATTCATCTACCACCAACAACATAGCAAGCACAGAGCAGAGTTGCACTGTGCCATGACATCCCTATGGCAGTCCTGGAGGAGATACATTTGCTCCTCGCTTCTGCACTCTCCCACCTTCCCATTTTCCAGTCTAAGTTTTCCATGGTCAAATAGCTGTTGGGTTGAAGAGCAGGCATCAGAGCTAAGATGTGTCCATCTACCCAGAGCAGGCTTTCCCCACCACAGAGAGGCAGATTGTTGCCAGGCCCACCAGAGCCCTCTCAGTTCTTTGCCACGCCCTTTCCTTCTCAGGACACCTTCCCCAACCTACATCCTTCCCACCTGCCACTATCTCCTCTGAGCAGAGAGGCTCTTAAAAAGCTAGTGGGAGGCCCAGCTTGGCATTATCAACACCCAAATTAAGATGGTTTGACTTTACAACGGTGAAAACATAATAACCATTCAGTGGAAATCATTGAATGCTGACTTGTGTTTTCTTTGTAATGCTGCCCGTTGAACCCAGGGCCTTGCCCATGCTAGTCAAGTGCTCTACCGCTAAGTTTCACCACCAGCCCTTGAATGCTGATCTTTTACCAGGCTAGTGAGGGCAGTACCACCCTCTCATGATGCTGAACAGGCAAGGCAGCAAGTCACAGCTCCCAGTGAACCATAATCACCAGAGGAACATTAATCCTCTCCAGTGTACTGTGTTACTAAACCATGACAGTAGGAATATTAGGTGTTTTAAATGCATCTTTGACTTAATGATATTTTCAATTTACAATAGTTTATTGGAACATAACTTCAAGTAAGTCGAGAATCTTTACGTCTATTTTGTAAAGGATGGAGTAGCTTTGCAATGTTTATTTAAAATTGTGCAAGGCAAATGCAAAACACATATAATAAATTCCTGTTAATTGAAGAGATGTTTCCCTTAGGGAGATAAAATGCCTCACTGATCAATGGGCAATAGATGAAGCTTATAGTCACAGTAGCCTTACATGTTTTCTCAATTGGCTGGACTCAAATACGACCTTTTGCTGCTTTTCTTCCATTACTTTTAAAGGACAAAGGCTTCCACTTAGAATGTGGAGGTGCCTGAGGTGCTCCCTTCAGCACCAGGTACTGTCTGAGAATGTGACCAGCCCTCTACAGGTGCCAGGTGTCAAAGTCACCTCCTGTTACCATGCTCAGATTATGCTTTTTCTTCCTTTCCCCTTTACTCTCTCCCCTTGTCCTCAGTGAGACATTACTGAAGCATTCAAGTGGCATTACCACGCACATTTAGAAAATCACTGAAGCCAAATACCACATGTTTCTCTCATTGTGAAATATAGGCCCAATACAAATACAAGCAATATTATGAAAAACAGGTCACACTAAAGGGGAGGTCACTAATGGCAGAGGAAGGGTAAAAAAAGGAAGTTAAGAAAATGAATATGGTTGATGTACTTTCTATACAAAAACTAATATAGAATATTTAAACCTGTTGAAATAACCATAAGAAGGGGATGAGGTAGAAAGGAGAAAGTAGAGGGGATAAGCCAATTCAGGTTATAATACATACATACATGGAAATGTCACCAAAAAGTCACTGAAAATGGGATGATTTTAGTTTACCTGAGATCACATCATTGTTATCCTGGCTGGCATCCAGTTTTCCTTGAAGGGACATGGAGGACTTTACATTGGAAAACTTCCAAAGAAATCATCTGTACATCATAATTTCTTCTCTAAGAAGTTTCACTTCCTTGGAACTTGTAAAAACACTCTGAGAGCTGATTCCTTCCCTACCATCTGGCTCTTTTGCCTGCCCCCTTCTCTGGGAAAATAGTCAGGCCTCTCTGCCAGGGGAGGTGCTCCCATAAATCAGAGGTTTAGAAGCCTCCATATGTTTGGTTCTCTACAACTCTGATCGCTCTTTTAGTGTTGGGCTTTTGCAGATCCATTGGCACCAGAAAGAGCAGGGTAATTCTGGACTTGGTACCTGGCCATTGTGCCTAGAGATTCCTGTTCTGAAGCCATTCCCTATCTGCTCACCTAACTAGTACGAATAAAATCCATCTTCAAGTTAACTGCTTCCAAAAAGAACGAAGAAATGGGTGCCATCAAGGGAGCCAAATTCAAAGAGACCATAGAGTACATGCTTCTGCACCAACATTAGGGAGTGGGAGGCTTTAGAGACTAGGCTCACCACGAATAGCTGCTTGGCCTTTCCACACAGCCATGCCACATGTGAGCTGTGGCTTTAGAAATAAAAATTCTGTCTTCTCCCAGAGAAATTCTCATGTTTGCCAAAAGAATAGTTGCAAGAATTTTCACTGGATGTGGTTTGCAGTAACATTAAAAACCAAGTTCAACATTGGAAATGATTTCAATTAAAAGAAAATGACAAAATATTTAAAAGGCAAAAAGCATTTGTGAATGTGGGAAAGAATACCCACATGTTAGTGTGAAGAGTTGGTGGAGACTCAGTGACAAAGAGTGAAGCAGCAACCAGCACAATTTTATTTTCAATGTCCCCTGCCCTGCCGTAATTACCCTATTAATTTTCCAGCTTCTTCTTGAGCCAAGTATAGTCATTTAAATTTTGGGGAAAATAATTTATTTAATTTGATCTAGATTTTTATATTTATTTCTATGTAATAATAATTCCTTTTACTTGCTTATACAACTGGAATTTATTCCGTGGTTCATTGCAATAATGTTTACTAAGTACATTTCTAGCCAGCACTATCCTGGGTCGTGGGATACAACAGTGAGCAAGACAGACAAAACCCTTGTCCTCAAGAAGCTGGCTTTCCTACATGTGATTAATAACTGATGGATATAAGAAACAGTATGGAACATGTCAGTGGTGAGATGTGGCCAGATGGAAAATGTATGAATGCCTATGGGAGGCCTTTCTGTAGGATGATGTAGGGACACAGTGCTGGGTAGAGAAAGGAAATGATCAGCCATCTGAGAAACTAGGGAAAGAAATTTCTAAGCAGTGGAAAGAGCAAGTTGGTTAAGCAGGCCATTTTTCAATTGCAGAAATTCCACAAAACTCTTTTATAGAATTTCCATTTGCCTAATAAGGATTCTTCTCTCTTCCATTTTGTTCACTTAACTTGGAAAAATATATAGTAACAATTTTTAAAGTCCTTGACTGCTAATTTCAACATCTGAATTATTATAAGATCAATACAATTGTCTGTTTTCTCTCATCAAGAATCACATTTTCAGTCTCTTTGAATGTCTGGTATTGCTCCAGAAACTCTGGATTCTGTTATGTTCCTCTGTAGAGCGTTGATTTTTTAGTTGTTCTGTGTTTTCATAGTCTATTTTTTCATTCATTAAATTCAGGGTCAAAACTAATAGTCAAAGTTGTGCATACCTCCTCTGTCCTCTAACTTTCATGGGTACCTGACAATCATATTACAAACCTCTTAACCAATCCCGAGTCACCCAGCCACCTCGTTGATCTAACTCTCACAAACCAAGTCAATATTATTCAATCAAGTCAATCCTAAACTGCTCCACCTGTCCTGCCTTGCCTTTCCCACAGAAAGTACAATAAAGACTTGGCCATGTGTCCCCTCACTTCTTCTGCCTCCTGACCAAACCTAGTGCTTCCATCCTGTGACCCTGTGTGACATGAGTGTCCACATCTCTCATTTAATAAAGAAGAATTTAATAACTTCTTCTTTCAATTACACTGAGCAATCTGTGTTGTCACCCAGTGATCTTTATAAATTAAAATCAAGGTATAAGTCCTTAGTCTACCAAGTTAAATTATTAGAAAACTACTCTGATTGTATAGAATTCTGGTTTTAGGCTTTGTTAGTCTATTTCAATAGTGTCTCTAGTCCTGGGGCACAACCCCTACTCCTGGTTTTAATTGGAAGCCACTTATGCTTACCAAGTGTATTAGGGCTCTCCGAAGAAACAGAACCAAGGGGGAGTATATGCCTAAAGATATTTATTTAAAAGAATTGGTTTATAAACCAGTTTGGAGGCTAACACATACTAACTCTGCAGGACAGGTTGGCAGCTAGAGACTCAGGGGGAACTGATGTTGCAGTTTGAGTCTGAAGTCATCTACTGAAGCTCAGGGGAGATCAGTCTTTTGCTCTATCCAGGTGTTCAACTGATTGAATGAGACCTACCAACATTGAGGAACGGAATAGGCTTTACTCAAAGTCCATCAATTTAAGTGTAAATCTCATGCCCTAACACCCTCATGGACCATCCATAATAACGTGAACCAAATATTGGGGCACTAGGCACACTGGAGTCCATCAACGTTGGCCCATACAATTAACTATTGTACCAAATCCCTCTAACTTGTCAGAATTTGGACCCCAAACTCTGTCAATTGCAGGGCAGCTGCTGAAATCTCTTCTCAGCTCTTTTTAGCCTTCCAGCTACTGTTTCCAATGAGACCCTGAGCATTTCACCTATGCAGGCCCAGTTTACAGTCAGCTGAGAATTTAAGGGCTTTCTTTGGGATATATCAATTCTACATAATATGGAGTTTCATTACCACATTTACATAAATGCATATAGCATATTTTGATCTTATTCACTTCTCCACTCTCCCCTTTCCCTTTCACTACCCAGTAGTTCCCCCACTATTTTCATAACCTTGTTTTTGTTTTCCCTCTGAGTTTCACAAATGGGAGAAAGCATGCAATACTTGTCTTGATGGGATTGACTTATTTCATTCAATATTATGATCTCCAGTTTCATATGTTTCCCAGTAATCAACATAATTCATTCTTCTTAATGACTGAGCCAAACTCCATTTTGTATATATACCACATTTTCTTTATCCATTCACCCATTGATTCTATAATTTGGCTAGGTATCCAGTATGTCTGTGAAAAACTGACTTTCATTCTTTTAGGTATATATCCAGAAATGGCATGACTAAATTATATAGGAGTCCTTTTTAATTTTTTTGAGGAACCTCCATACTGAAGTCCCTAGTGGCTGTGCTAATTTATATTATCACTAGCAGTGAATAAGAGTCCATTTTCCTCTGATCACACGATAAAGCTAGAGCACACAGGGAGGTATGAGGATAGGTAAGACACCCAAAAACCTAGATAGCATTTGTTGCCCTCAATGCAGAGAAACTAAAAGCAGATACTTTAAAACAATAGAGGCCAACAGGAGAAGGTTTTCAGGAACTAGAGAAAAGGTTAGTTTGAGAAGAATTAACTTAGAAGGTAACACACGTGTACAGGAAAGCAATGCAAGTCAACTCCCTGTATAGCTATCCTTATCTCAACTAGCAAAAATCGTTGGTCCTTCCTATTATTGCTTATAGTCTCTCTTCAAGAAAATTAGAGATAAGGGCAAAATAGTTTCTGTCTGGTAGCGAGGAGGGGAAGGGGGGCTGGGGGGAAGGGAGGGGGTGGGGGAAGGAGGAGAAATGACCCAAACATTATATGCACATATGAATAAAAGAAAAAAAAAGAGTCCATTTTCCTACTTGTCCTCACCAGCATTTGTTGTTATTTGTTTTCTTGATGATAGGCATTCTGACTGGAGTGGAATGAAATCTCAAAGCAGTATTGATTTGCATTTCTCTGACAGTGAAGGTTGTTGAACATTTTTTAGGTATTTACTGACCATTTGTATTTCTGCATTTCAAATTTCATTTGCCCACTTATTGCTTGGATCATTTCTTGTTCTGTACTTAATTTTTTTAGTTCTTTATGTATTCTAGCTATTAATCCTCTGTCAGATGAACATCTAACCAAGATTTTCTCCCATTCTGTAGGCCATCTCTTTGCTCTGTTGGTGGTGTTTTTGTTGATGTTCAGATGCTTTTTAATTTTATACAAACCTATTTAAATTCTTGCCCTTATTTCCTGAGCTACTGAAATCCTACTCAGAAAGTTCTTGCCTAGTTCTATATCGTGAAGAATTTTACCTATGTTCTTCTCTAGTAGTGTCAAAGTTCCAGCTTACATTAAGTTCTTTGAGTCATTTTTGAGTTGATGTTTGTACAGGGTGAGAAATAGACATCTAGTTTCAGTCTTCTACATGTGGATATCCAGTTTTTCCAGCACTACTTGTTAACAAGTCTTTTTTCCAGTGTATGGTTTTGGCTTTTTTATGAAGAATCGGATGGCTGTAGCTGTGTAGGCTTATTTCTGGATCTCCTATTCTATTCCATTGGTCTATGTGTCTGTTTTTGTGCCAGCACTGTGCTGGTTTTGTTACTGTGGCTCTGTCTCATAGTTTGAAATCAGGTATTGTAATTCCAGCCTTGCTGTTTTTACTCAGGATTGCTTTAGCTATTTGGAGTCTTTTGTGTTTTCATCTGTATTTTAGGATTTTTTAAAAATTTCTGTGAAGAATGTCATTGGAATTTTGATGAAAATTGCATTGAAATTTTTTTGCCACTTTTGGTAGGATGGCCATCTTAACAAATGTTTATTCTGATGACCCATGAATATAGGAGGCCTTTCCGTCTTCCAGTATCTTCTGTAATTTATTTCTTTGGTGCTTTATAGTTTTCATGATAGAAGTCTTTAATGTATTTTGTTAAGTTTATGCCTGAGTATTTTTTTGAGGCTATTGTGGATGGGGCTGCTTTCCTGAGTTCTTTTTCAGCGAGTTCGTTGTTGGTGTATAGAAAAGCTACTGATTTTTATAGGGTGATTTTGTATCCTGCTGCCTTGTTAAAAGTGTATATTAGATCTAAGACTCTTCTAGTGGAGTCTTAAGGCCTTTTAAGTATAAGATCATATAATTTTCAAATAGTGATAGTTTAATGTCTTCCTTTCTTATTTATATTCCTTTTATTTCTTTCTCCTGCTCTGGCTAAAAAAATCAAGCTTTCTATTGAATAAGGGTGGTAATAGTGAACACCCTTGTCTCACTCCTTATTTTAGAGTTTTTCCTCATTCAGTAAGTGACATTGAATTTTGTCAAAGGCCTTTACTGCATCTGTTGAGATGATACATGATTCATGTCCTTGCTTCTGTTTATATGCTTAACATATTTATCAACTTTCATATGTTGGACCATCCTCCCAGGAATAAAGTCAACTTGATCATAATCTATGATTTTTTAATGTGTTATTGAATTCAGTTTGGAAGTATTTTATTGAGGATTTTTGCATCTATGTTCATCAAGGAAATTAGACTATAGTTTTCCTTTTGGTGTGTCTATTCTTTTTTGGGGGGCGGTACTGAGATTTGAACTCAGGGTTTTGCACTTGCTAGGTAGGTGCTTCACCACTTGAGCCATTCCACCAGCCCTATTTTGTGTTGGGTGTTTTCAAGATAGGGTCTCGCAAACTATATGCCTCCAAGATCCTCCTAATCTCTGCTTTCTGAGTAGCTGTGTTCATAGGTGTTGTGTGTGTTCTTATCAGGTTTTGGTGTCAGAGTAAAATTGGCTTCATAGAATGAGGTTGGAAGTGGTGCTCCCCTTTGTGTTTTGTAGACTAGTGTGAGGTGCATTGGTGTATGTTCTCTAAAGGTCTGGTAGAATTCAACAGTCACTACATGTGGCCCCGAGATTTTCTTTATTGGGATGATTTTTATTATTCTTTCAATCTCATTACTCATAATTGATATATTTAAGTTATTTGTATCTTCTTGATTCAATTTGGTAGGTAATATATGTCTAGAAATTTGTTGATTTCCTCCAGATTTATCAATTTATTGGAATATAAGTTTCAAAATATCCCCTAATGGATCCTCTGGATTTCAGTGGTATCTGTTTTAATGCCACCTCTCTTATCTCTAATTCTATAAATTTTGGTCTTCTTCTTTCTTTTGGTTAATTTGGCTAAAGGTTTGTGTATCTTGTTTATTCTTTCAAAGAACCAAATCTTTGTTTCATTTATCCTTAGTATTTTTCTTTTAGCTACTATTTCATTAATTTCAGCTCTGCATTTCATTATTTCTGTCCTACTAATTTGAGGATTGGCTTATTCTTATTTTTCTAAAAGCCTGAGGTATAAAATCATGTTATTTATCTGAGATATCTCTGATTTTTAAATGTAGTCATTTATGGAGACAAACTTCCCTCTTAGAACCACCTTTGTTATATCCCATGGGTTCTGGTATGGTGTGTTTTCATTTTCATTTGCTTCTAGGAGTTTTTTTTTTTAAATTACTCCCCCACTCCATTTCTTCAATAACCAATGGATCATTCAAAAGTGTCTTGTTCAGTCTCTGTGTATTCATGCATTTTCTGTAGTTTCTCTTGTTCACTTCTAGTTTTGTTCCATTTTGGTCTGATGAAACATAAGCTATTTCAATTTTCTTTTATTTGTTAAAAATTTTTTATGTCCCTAAAATATTATATATTTTAGATAAAGTTCTGTGGGCTGCTGAGAAGAACATGTGTTCTGTGGTTGTTTGGTGGAATATTCTGTAGATGTCTATTGAGTCCATTTGATCTATAGTGATATTTAATTCTGAAGTTTCTTTTTTTTTTCTGTATGACTTGTGGTGCAAGTGGGGTATTGATGTCAACTACTATTATTTTGTTGGGTGTCTACCTGTACTTTTATGTCCAGAAGTGTTTGTTTTATAAAATTAGATGTGCCAATGTTTGGTGTGTATGTATAAGTTTGCAATTATTATATCCTCTTGATAGATTATTCCCTTGCCAATATGAAGTGAACTTTTTTGTCTCTCCTGACTTTCTTCTGGGATCCATTTGCTTAAAATATCTTTTTCCATCCTTTCACTTTAGTCTGTGTTTGTCTTGTAGACACTAAACAGTTGGGTCTTGCTTTTTAAATCCAATCTGCCAATCTATGTCTTTTAATTGGAAAATTGAGACCATTAATATTCAGAGTTATTATTGAAAGGTATATGCTACTTCTTCTCATTTTGTTGTTTTTATAATGTTTGAGTTCTTCCCCCATCCTCATCTGTTTATCTGCTCTTATTCTTTCCCATATTCTCGTGGTTATACTATCTTTCTCTTTTATCTGTAGGATTCCTTTAAACATCTTCTGCAGTATTGGTTTGGAGGTAATGAATTCCTTTAGTTTTTGTTTATCACAGAATGTTTTTATTTCTCCTTCAATTATGAACAATTGTTTTGCTCTATACAGTAGTCTAAGTCAACAGTACTTTTCTTTCAGAGCTTGATGTACATTATTCCATGCCCTCCAGATTTTAGAGTTTCTGTTGAGAAATCTGCTGTTACTTTGATGGGTTTTCCTTTGTATATGGCTTGGAGATTCTCTCTTGCAGCTTTCCGTATTCTTTCCTTGTTCTGTATACTTAATATTTTAACTATAATATGACATAAGGAGTTTGTTTTCTGGTCTTGTCTGTTTGGTGTTCGCAAAGAATTCTGTACCTGAATTATACCATCTTTTGCCAATATTTGGGGAGTTCTCTGCTGTTGTTTTCTTTGCCCTTACATTGCACTTCTTCTTCTTCTTCTATGCACATGATTTATATACATCTGATCTTTTAGTGGTGTCCCAGAGGTATTGTAAACTCTATTCATACTTTTAAATTTGTATTTCTTTATTGTTCTCTGATAAGGTAATTTATCTATCTTGTCTTCAAGCTTAATACTGTTTTTTGGGGGGGTGGTACTGGGGTTTGAACTCAGGGCTTTTTGCTTGTTGGGCAAGTACTCTACCTCTTGAGCCACTCCCCCAGTCTCAAGCCCAATATTTTGTCTTTTACTTGATCCAGTCTACTGATAAGATTTTCAAGTGAGTTTTAAAATTTGACTTATTAAGCTTTCCATTTCCAATTTCAATTTGGTTCCCTTCAGAATTTCTGTCTCTTTATTGAATTGTCTTCCTTATTTCATTCAACTATTTTTTTCTCTTTAAACTCATTTAAATAGTTATTCTTGTCTTCTTCGGTTTCTTTGCTCATTCTTTTAATCATTGTTTTGAATTCTTTGGGAATTCATTCACCTCACTATTGTTAACATTTTTTTCATATTGTGTTTTTGCATGTGGATTTATCTATCTAGGGCCAATCATTGAAGATTTTAATCTCTTGTATTCTTTTGGTTGAAGTATTCTTCAGGCAGAACTGTTCAGGCAGTTCAGCAGAACTGGGTATTGCTGGGGTTGAGGTTTGGTTTCTCACCACTGGACTGGGAGTGTAGCTCAGTAGACAAAAATTCACCCAACATGCTCAAGACATGGTGATTCCCAGCACTTCTCAGAGAAGAGGAAACTAGTTTGAAGATTAGCTACACTCTGACTTTAACCAGTCACTTCTCCAGAGATGCCAGAGATGAGTGGACAGCCATCTTAACCCTTGTTAAGCAGAATTTTAATGCAGATTTTGGGTTTCCATCTCCAAGATTGCTTCATTTTTAGGATTGCTCCACCAAATTCTAATTACTATGATAGCTTCCCAGTCCAGTAAGACTCTCACTTTTTGCTTAGATTTTTGTGCCCCATGTACAGTGTGAACTGGGACATGTCCCCAGGTAAATTTGAAATTTACCTAGTTCTCTTCTTTTGAGGATCAATTTCCTCTTCTTTTGAGGATCAATTTCCTCTGGCTTCTGCCTGCTGTTGGTGATTCTATAGTGCCATATATTGTTGTTTTAGTGCATTTTGAGCTGATTTTATCATTATTTTTGGTAGGAGGGTTAGAATAATACACTATTATGTCATTACTAGCTTTAGAATTCTTCAAGTTAGTTTTTCAAGTATTTTTAGATTTCCAAGAAAAGAAATATTTTATACTACTATCTTAAAATAATTCTCTCTTTCTCTCTCTCTCTCTTTCTCTGTGTGTGTGTGTGTGTGTGTGTGTGTGGTGGTGGTGGCGACTGAACTCAGGGTTTCACACATGCCATGTACATGTTCTACCACTGGACTACACCCCACATTTTAATTAAAAAATTATTTTCATTGTGATGATTGTAGAGTGTATAATTTCAATCCTGTTTCATTTTTTGAGGTTATTTTTCTTTTTGTGATCTAGTTAATACAAATTCCAAACTTGGCCTATTGGTATTTTGTTGAGATTGTTTAAAGCCTCTTTCTGCCTATCCTTGTGTGTTCATCATGTCTTACTACATTTCAGAGCTGTGTTGTCAAGTAAGTAAAGCTTCACAATGATTTTATTATCTTGGCATATTAAACATCTTTCTCCATACCTTGTCAAGGGTGTTGAGACAAGATCAGGCCATGCATCCCAGACTGGTCTTGAATTTGCATTCCTCTTCCTCAGCCTCCAGAGTTCTGGGATTATAGTTGTGCATCACTAAACTTAGCTGTTTTGCTTTTATATTAGCATTTGCCTGGTGAGGCTTTTTTTCATTTTGTTTTGTTTACAGTGCTGGAGATTGAATCTAGGGCTCATACATGCTTGGTGAGTGATCTACTATTGAGCTACATCCCCAGTCACATCTCCTTATTTTCAGTTGTACTATGATTTTTATTTCTGTTGTGCTCCTTATAAATAGCATGTTATTGATTTTTTCAGTTGAAACAAATGGTTTTTTTAAATTATTTTATTTTATTTATTTATTTTTCTTTTATTATTCATATATGCATACAAGGCTTGGTTCATTTCTCCCCCATGCCTCCACCCCCTCCCTTACCACCCACTCCGCCCCCTCCTTCTCCCCTATTTTGCCCTTATTTCTAATTTTGTTGTAGAGAGAGTATAAGCAATAATAGGAAGGAACAAGGGTTTTTGCTGGTTGAGATAAGGATAGCTATACAGGGCATTGACTCACATTGATTTCCTGTGCGTGGGTGTTACCTTCTAGGTTAATTCTTTTTATTAAATGTTTTTAAAAGGTGAATTCCATGAACTGTATCACATTTAAGGTTCTGTGTTATACTGATTTTCACTACCCTAATTTGTTATTTATTTATGATGTTTTCTTGTTTGTTCCTCATCTGTGTTTTTTTTTGGGGGGAAGGAGGGGGAGTTTGAGTTCAAACTGGGGTTTGAACTCAGGGCCTCATGCTTGCTAGTCAGGTGTTTTACACTTGAGCCATGCCCCAGTCCTTTGTGCTTTAGTTTGTTTTTTTTCAAATCTTGAACTTTTGGCCAGGCCAGTCTCAGACCTTGATCCTCCTACTTCCACTTCCCAAGTAGCTGGGATTACAGTCATGAATTTCTACATCCAGCTTGTTTTTTGAGACAGGATCTCACTAACTTTTTGCCTGGGCTGGCCTTAAGTCTCAATCCTTCTATCTGCACATCCCAAGTAGCTGAGATTACAGGTATAAGCCACCACACCTAGCTTGTTCCTCCTCTTTTCCTTCCTTCCCCATTTCCTTTTCCTCCTTCTACCATGCCCTTTTTTGGACTGTTATCTTTCCATGCCATTTTTGTTTTACTTCTGAGGATTCTTAGGAATTTGCATTACAATACTATATTTTTTCTATCAATATTGAGAATTAGTCAATCCTCGATATTTATGTCCCACCATAATTTGTATTATGTTCCCAATGTGAGTTTTTCCTCTCTCCCTCTTTTTTCTTCCTGTGTTGAGTTCATACAAGATTTTAATGTGTTATCATTTTCAAAGCATTGATTATTCACCTAAATATAAGTTCTACTAGTTTTCTTGCTCATTGCCTCTTCATTCATCTACATGTATCTCTTAAATTCATTTCTCATTCTGCTGAAGTTCATCTTTCTTTCAGAATGGATTATTGGGACAGTAAATTTTCTGACTTTTTGCATATTATAAGGATTTTTTTCGCCTTTGGAATTTTGGCTTCTTGTTTCAGTAGTTTGCTTTTGGAAAAAATTGAAAATACTGCTCTTTTGTCTTCTTTCACTCAGTTCTGCTGGAAGTCTAATTTCTGAAACAGTCTCATATTTTTACAGGTAATTTCATTTTCTTTGCTATTGGTTCTCTCAAACTTTATTTTTCTGGGCATAGTTGGAATTGCATTTATCTCACTGGATCCTTTCTTTTAACCTATGGTCTAATATCTTTCTGAAGCCCTCTAATGTTTGTCCTCTCTCTTTGATGCATCCTTTTCTTTGTTCTCTCTTTTCTCTCCTTCTAGAGCATTTACTAAATGAGCCTTAGATCTTCTAGATCTTTATTCTGCTTCTCTGAACTTTCATTTCTTGTAGCCACTTATTGTGTTATTGAAACTAACTTTGTGAAAGATAAAACCAGTTTCACAAAATGCAGACAGTCAGGTAGCCTAACATAGCAAGATCTTGTCTGACCCTCAACTTCCCAATTTGCCTTCATACAGTCTTAGCCCCAGGCACCATGATATCTTTGCCCTTCCTTAGGACTGTCCTTCTTTGTGCTAGGCTGAGAGGTCACTATGGTGGTCAGGATTGTCTCCTTTTCTTCCATGTTCCCACAGCACCCTCTTCACATCCCTAAAATAACACCTGCTTGTCTGAGCTTTCCTCTAAATAAGGGCCACATCTCTGTCTCTGTGTTTTTCCTATACTGACTAGTACCATACATTAGAACAGGGAGATTTATAGAATTTACAAGTTTGTGCACTGGACAAAGGGTTTTACATGTAATAACTCTTTGGGAGATTCCAGCAACCCTCTGTGGTCATTATCCTCAATTTACAGATGAGGAAACTAGAATAAAGTTGAGTCACTGTCAGAGGTCACACAGATGGTAAGTGGTAGGGGCAGGAGAAATTTGATCTCAGTCAGCTGGATTGGTCCATATTGTTAACCATGCTAAATGAACAATTCTGTTTTTTATAGAGCACATTGGTATTTATGGTGGGCTGTGCAGCTACAGTGTCCCTAGGTATCTGTGGGTACCCTGAATCTCCAACTCAGAAGATGCTCCCAGTATTTTCATATGACTATACAATCCTCCCATATGCTTTAAATGATCCATACATTACTTATAATACCTAGCACAATGTAGATGTTATGTAAATATTTATTATACTAAATTGTCTAGGAAATAATGACAAGAAAAAAAATCTGTACATGTTCAGCAAAGGTGCAATTTTTTCCTGAATATTTTTAAACCATGGTTAGTTGAATCCATGAATGCAGAAGCCATAAATAGGGAGGATCAAGTGCATGTCTAGAAAAGCTATGGTTGGAAATGCATATATAATTTTAAGTTTGATACAGGTTGCAGGTGCCTGCCACCACCCTCTAATTGAGAAAGTGTTTTCTTATTCCCTTGTGTCTTATTTCTTTCTGAGACCAGACATTTCCTTTGGCCATCTGTGTAAGTCAATTTTCTGCCATTATAGCAAATAACTTAGGTAAGTCAACCTGAGAAGATAAAAAGTCCATTTTGGCCCTTAACTTATGAAAAGAAAAGAGATATTTTAATCAATCCACCCTGTCACTTTGGGTCTGTGAGAGCAACAGTGCAGCAAAATCACTTATCTCATGGCCAGTAGAAACAAAAAGAAGAGGAAGAGCCAGGGTCTCTATTCCCTTTGAGGGAACACCACCCAGTAACCAGAAGTCTTCCCAGTGAGCCAGAGGCTTCACTCCTAAAGGTTCCACCACCTCCCAATAGCACCAAGCTGGGGACTAAGCCTTTAATGCATGGACTTTGGGGGGATGTTACAGATTCAAACTATTCCAGCATCATTCCCATATATACCTAGACTGGATGGACCCAGAGAAAGGCCTGACCAAGGGCACAGGGGTGGCCAACAGGACCAGGCTTCCAAAGGCTAATGGAGATGAGAAGAGCATCTTCTACCACAGAAGTGGCAAGGCCTCCTTCATTGTGTGGACAGGGGACCACTAAGTGCCTCCCCTTAGAGAAAGCCCTGGGACAGGGGCATGGCCTTGCTTCTGGCTACAAACACCCCTTCAGAACATATTTGGGGTGATTCTTGAACATGGTTTCAACTCCTTTGCTATTTGTCAGCAATTGTGCTGGACTTACACTTTGTTGCCATCTCTTGATTTAAACTCAGGACAGGAAATAAAAACCAGAATTACATTGTAAAGGCTTTCTAATGTGTCTTTTTTACTGAGAAAATAATAGGTAACTCTGATCCACTTCCCTAGAGGGCTAGGACCATACCACCTGGAGCTTCCACAGAACAAACAGAGCCAACTTTTCTCATCTTGATGAGAGTGGACAGCATGCCAAATGTACTGCCAGTGGGGCTGGGGGACCTCAGTGCTCCATTGGTCTCTATTGCTACCCAAAACACATGATTCTGTGAAGCTAGCAAGAGCAGCCCTTCACTTATTAGAAGCACTTATTTTGCTTTATTTATGTACTTATTAGGTTGAGTGCTGGGACTTGAACCCAGGGCATCGTGATTGCTAAGCATAATTTTAGCACTGAGCTACACACCCAGACCCTGTTTTATTTCAGCAATAAAAGTTTTTCTTTTTACTGAGACTACTCAGTAGGCTCAAATGCAAATGGGCTTGCCAGCTTTCTGATTAATTTTAGTTATATGAGCGATAATAAAGATCAGTGAACATTGAGTATGATTCCACTCAATGTTGTGTCCAACTTAGCTTTAAAGAAATTTATCTCCATAAGAAAAATATCAGAGAAATCCCAGTGCAGGGGCAGTCTACAAATCCCAGTGGAGGGTCAGCCTAAAAAAGCTGTCAAGATCACCAAAATCAAGGAAAGTCTGAGAAGCCACCCAACCAAGAGGAGCCTAAGGAGCTGTGATGACTGAGTGTCATATGGTATCCTGGATGGGGGTCCTGGACCAGAGACAAGGACATCAGATAAAAACTAAAGCTATCCAAGCAATATGTGGAGTTTAGTAAATAGTGATGTATTGGTTCATGAATTGTGCTGAATGTGCCACACTAATGTAAAGTGTTAACAACAGGGGAGGCTGTGTATGGGACATATGGGAATTCTCTGAACCACTTTCCCAACTTTTGGGCAAATCCAAAATTTCTAAAACAAACACTTTATTTAAAAGTATATACATAGGAGTCTTTCCTCCCATTTCCTACATCGGGAGCAAGAAAATATTTCTCCCTTTTTTCCATTTCTCCCTACATTGTCTTGCTATACTAACATAAATCCTTGATAAAACTTTCAAAAATATAAATAAATTAATTTCTAAGAATAAAAACTTCCTTAATCTCACATTTTCTGAATTTTGGAATTCGGTAAAAGTTGACCAATACCTGGTAGCTCATGCTTACCAGGTGCTAACTACACAGTGCACTAGGAAATTCATGTACATTACTTTATTTAATTCTCACAAAGATCCCACAGGATAGACGTAAGTATTAGCCTGTTATGCAGATGAGGACATGGGGGAATAATCACTAACTGCTTTGCTCAAAAAACAAATTTTGGTTCCAGAGCCCATATACTATATAACTATTCTGTCCTTCATAGAGAGGGGACCACAAATAAAAAAATACACAAGTCAGATGGATACTCAGACTTAAAATATTCTGATAAGTGAGGCTGAGCTGATGATGCTTCAGTGACTGAGTGACAACCTTGCACTCTGCCTACACAGCCTGGGAGAGGTGCCACCCATTCATCTGATGGTAACATATTTGCAAAAATCATATTCTTTGAAATATGATTAATTAAGCTGACAAGTCTGAGATTATGACAAATGATCCTGAAGGGAATGAATCAGTCAGAGCACAGTCTAGACCCAGATCATTTAGGTTTCCTGTCACAGGCCACATCTCCTCATGTACCTTGGGCTCTGCCTCCCTGTCCAAACAACCATGTTTGCATGCTTCCTCTCACAGTAAGGAGCCTTCTCCCTATCTCATGGATCTTTGATCATGTTCTACAGGAATTGTCCACACAGGTGTTTTCAACCCTAATTTTAAGGCTTGAACTCAGCAGGAATGTGACGCTCACACTCTCCAAATGCAGCCCATTCATAAATGTCAACATATGAGACCCAGGACCCAGCTACTGACCCTTCCCAGGTTGGCATTCCTTGGGTCCTCCACATCCAAGTCAATGGCTTCCAACAATGAGAAGAGGACTGAGTCTCCCTCTTCTGTTCCCTCCTTACCAAGAAGACCCCTGCCTCAGTCAGTACTGGCATTTCTACCCCACACCCATCTATCCTTTGCATCTTTGCTGCCCTGCTCTAACCCCGTCACACACTCCTCTTGCTTGGACTGGACCGAGGCTACTGAGGGATATTGACATGGCATGATTCACTTGGGAATCAAAATCACCCCGATATTTTCACCTCCGCCTGCTTAAGGTGTCCACATGTCAGCCATTTCCAATCTTCAGTGATGAAAAGGGTGCCTGTATTAAGTCTTTCAAACCTCCATGTATTTCTCAGAATTGTATATGTGTACTTTTAACACACAGAGTACACATACATTTAATTTTTATGTATTGATTTTAATTTAGAGATTCAGTATAAATATTTTTAAATTTATAGATATGTAAGTTGATACACCTATAGATGATTTTTAATTTCTTGGCCTTGTCCAATAACCCTCTCCCAGCTCACCTCCTCCTCCAGGTACCATATCCTGGAGACGTCAAACATCTGCTACACCATCAGGTCCTGGCTGCTGCTGCCATCTGCAGCTTACTTCATCCATATGGGGTGGCTCTTCTCCCACTGACTGGTGACTGAGAGTCACCTGTCCCTTTCTTTAAACATAGTGTTCCCCATGCTGTGGTGGGCTTTTGGAGAGGTAGGGACTGCATGTCATTTGGGGGCTACTGGGACAGGAAGGCAAGGTCCATCTCAGCCCTAGTGTCTGCTATCATGCTCCCTAACCACAGGGTGAGGGGTGATCAGGTCAGAATGGATGACTTGAGGTATTGTACCAACAGATACAGTGACTCAGGTGGCTGCCTCCAAACACTTCTAGGAGCTACTGCCCATTGGGGCCCCCATCTCCACAAGCTTCTCCCATGGAGAGAAACTGTCAAGAAGGGGTTCAGAGAATTTCTAGAAGGAAGCTATTGAGCTTGGGTTTGGTAAGTAAGCCAGGGAGATGTCATTGTCTAAGGGCCCAGTCCATGTGGCCTCCAGATGACTTCAGCCTTAACTACCCATGTAGAGGATGCTGGGTTTTAGCACAGAGTCATGCACAGAACAATGACATTTCAGTCAACAGAGGAGTGTGTATACAGCAATGGTCCTGTAAGTATGTATCACCTAGTGACATCATAACTGTCTTAGTTTGTATAAGAACACTATGGTGTTCACACCATGGTGGAAACACCAATGGATGCATTTATCAGAATCCATCCCCTTCCCTAAGTGATAAGTGACTGTACTTCTCTCTGTTCTTCACACAGGAAACCTTGTGTGAGGCTAAGGCAAAACCAGGCTGTAGAGGTGGTACCAAGAAAATACATCCTGAAGTACAGTGGCGGAGAAGACCCAAAGTGTGCTGTGTGTATAGGATGGAAAGCAATGACTGAGAACCCAGAGCCCTTCACCTTCAGCTCACAAGTGATTCTGCCATTCACAAACCAGATGTCTTAATTAAAATGCTGCTAAAAAAAATCAATTAACAGATTCCTTACAAGATGGTTTATTCTATCTTACACACAGAAAATTGCTTATGAGTATCACGTTACCACTTTAGGTGATCGGTTAACAAAGACTACTAATGAACAACATTGTTATCAAGTTAGACAAAAGATGTCCTGGGAATCCAGGCAAATTATTGTAACACAGCATTTTGTCTTGAAATATAGCTTATCTTTCATCACCCAGGAGGAGGCTAACCCAATCTGAGGATAACCAGTCACAGAGTCACTTGGATTTTTCTGCACAATTTCTCCCATCATGCAACTCTAGAAATACAGGGTTAGTGATCCAGACAAGGGAAATGTTTGTGGCACCTGCACCTCAGAACTTTAGATTGTTGACAATAATAGAATGACATGGGTTTCCTGAGGCTCTGCCAGACGTGTCTTCCCTGCAAATGCTGTTCAGATTGTAATAACCACCACAAAATAATTACACAAGGATAATGATTATAGCTTGCGTGTATACAGCTCTCTTCAAAGCATGATGCATGACATCCACTTTCTTACTTAATCCTTTGCTGGCTCTTTCATTTGAAGATCTGCAGAGCTGCAAGCCCAGCCCTGGTTGCCATCTCTCCCTTCGAAGGTCAGTCTTCCGTTAGCACTGGGCACTGACTCACCGTCTCCATGTTTCCCTGGATATTTGCAGCGTCTGTCTTTAATGTAGGATTCTCTTGGCAGCTAAGAAGATGAGGCCAATGTTTCAAGAGAGTTCAGTTTAACTGGTGTTTTGGTCTTGGTTCCACTACCATGAGTCATTGCTGTTTCCACTGGTGTGGATACAATGCCACTGTAGAAGCATGAAGAGCTCCCATATGGGGGACCCAGGCTGGACCATGTGGATTTATTGGCTTCTATCTTTCCCTACTGCCTCTAGGTAGTAATTTTCTCACAGAAGAGGAGTGGTATTCACACTCAGGACAGCGGCATTGTTGATTCTAGTCCTTGTAGTATTTGCCTCTCACACTGAGTTCATTGACCATCTAGCAGCAGTCTTGGACACTCAGATTCAAACCATCCTGAGACTCTAACTATGGACAGATAGTCAGACCTCTCCTGATGGAACAGTTCATAGCTCAATCACCTGGTTATCTCTGGAAAGTGACAGAAACATCTGAAATATGTACTGACAGTGACCATGCCATAACTAACTTCTGTATGTGTTTATGCAACACAGTAAGCATGTACAATGTGTTTCATCCACAGTGCCAGCAAGGCAGGACATCTCCTGGAATAATACAGGTGACATGCAGCCAGTGGCTTCCAGGTAAAGGAGGCAACTTTTCAGATCCATCTCAACCCTGAAGTGGTCTTTTGCCTGACAAACCTGAGGTCACCAAACCTCATCCATTTGATTTAAAAAAAAAAAGAGTGGTGGGGGGGACTAGGGCATATTTAAAGAGAGTGTCACTGCTTGCATTGAATGTTACCTAATGTTGTTAAGGAGGTCATCTTAAGTGGCCCAGCATTTGCACTTGAGACAGTGACTCCCTGGGTTGATGGGCAGCCTGGGAAGGCAGCCTCCTCTCACTCCTGGCAGCTCTGAGCTGGGGTAGTGGTTGCTTCAGGCGCACAGTGATGACTCTGTGGATGAGTGTGCCATGCCACCAGGAAGCCAGGCAGAATCAGAAGCTCAAGACAAGCTAGACAGAGGCTGGGGAAGCATCTGCAGGCTGGAAGAATGGGTGAGTAAGGCCACACGACACCCTGGCTGGCATCAGGAGACAAGAAGCATTTGGATACTTTGCAATTACAGTGGCTGTTAAACCCAAATCTTCACTATATTCTCCAAAAATCATGTAGACCAATAAGAACAGAAAGAAAAATAAATAAAATCAGCATTCACCTCCAAGTTCTTCTAGTCAAGGAAAGTCTCAGAGCACATCACTGAGGATAACAAATGTCTGAATGCTGAAAAGACTTGCAACAAAATCCAAAAACTCAAACTTGGTAATATAGGAATTGATTAGTACTTTCTTAACATGGTAAAATATGTGTGTTTCAGCCATAAAGACAGTTTCCTGAGGATTTTTTTCAACACTAGGGTTGAATTCAGGGCTTCACAATTGCTAGGCAGGCATTAAACCACTTGAGCCATCCCTCGGCCCCTTTCTGCTTTACTTATTTTTCAGATAGGGTCTCATGTTTTTGCCTGGGACTAGCCTCAGATGTAATCCTCCTGACTGCAGACTTCCACTAGGGTAGGATTATAGATGTGCACATCTCCAGCTTATTTGTTGAGATGAGGATCTTGCTAATTTTTGCTAGAGCTGGCCTCCTGGACTCCTCCTGAGTCACTAGAATTATAGGCATGAGTCCCAGCTCTCTAAAGCCAGCATTTTAATGGAAACCAGAAGTAGATTTCCCACCAAGACCAGGCACAAGGTAAGTACATGTGCCATGTACATTATTATTTAGCATTGTTAGGTACAGTTGATGTAGTGAGAGCGGAGAAGATGAGCAGAGGCCCACAAGAAGATCAACATTTTAGCAGATGACATAACATGGAGGAAAGTCACGAGAAGGGAGGAGAGAGCAAATGAAAACTTTAAAGCATTCATTAAGGCAGCCGCTGCAACAGAAACAAACCAAAGATCACTGTAACTCAATGACCAGGTCAGACACTAAAAACAAACAAAAAAACCACAGAATTCTAAAGAACACACTTAACAAGAAATATGAAACCTGAGATGTCTTGAAACGTATGAAAAGAGACTTGTAAAAACAAAAAAATGTGGTGAACCTATTCAATGAGATATTATTCAACCATAAAGAAGAAAGAAATCCTATCTTGCAACAGAATGTATGGAACTGGAGGGCATTACATGAAGTGTAATAAGCCAGACACAGAAAGACATGTTTTCTTTCATAAGGCAGTGTTAAAAAAAATAAAGTCTACCTGAATATAGAATATTGACATCCAGGGGTGGGAAGCAGGGAAGGGGGAGGGTGGATAAAGGGAGGCTGGATTTGGTTAGTGCTGAACCCCATTAATCATGCAACTAATACATGTTAATCTAAATAAAATGCCTTTTTCATGGAAGACTAGTTAATTCATAAAGAAGTCAATTTAATGTGTAAATATTGCTGGGGATGAGGCTCAAGTGGTAGAGTCCTTGCTTAACAAGTGTGAGACCTTGAGTTGAAACCTCAGTACTGCCCCTCCAAAATTATTGATGTATAAAACTAATACAACCCCAATAAAAAATAGCAAGACATTTACTTCTATAGAAAGATTGTGAAGTTGATCCTAAAGTTCATATGGAAAAAAAATTAACAAGTTATGTGAAGAGGAAGCACAGCATGGGTGGGGGATGGTCGAGCATACCCTGAATCCTTAGCAAGCAAGTCTGTGCCGCTGGAGAGAAGCAGAAAGTCCAGAGATAGGCCAGGGCATACAGAAATGAAGAGCATGATAAGGCGGCAAACAAAGCACTTTTTCCAGATGGTACTGAAATAATGAGGTTGGCGTTTGGGGAAAAAAATCAATTTGTACCTATAGATCATCTCACAGCCCAGGATAAACGTCAAGTGGGCCAGAGATCTAAGTAAAAAAATGAAACCAAACAAATACTAGGAAAATACACGTGCATGCACAAGTATATACATACATGTAAAAATTAAATTTTACAGGACAAATATAAATCTGTAAATGTCCAAAATTAAATACGCTTTTGTAAAGGAACCCAGGGAGGATAAGCCAGGAACTCTTGGGTCAATAACCTCAAAACAGCAGGTTGAAACAGGGTGGGTTCAGCAGTTATGGGAGTGAGACTTCTCTGAACTCATCTGTTTGTACAGTCTTATCTTTGAACCGTGTATACATCTTACATATTCAAAACTAAAATTAAATTAAAAAGACATAAAGGAATCATTGAAATAGCACACATCCTGAAACCCGTGTTTCTAATTTGACATCAGACTGATAGCATTAAGCACACAGAGAAAATAATTATTTAATTTGAGCACAATACTGAAGCTGTACACACATGGAGGGTGAAAGTATAAAGACAAAAGTACTGCAAAGGAATCTTCATGTTTACTGAGCAGGTGTGCAGCTATACAGTGCTGTAATTTGGGAAGTATTTTGTGTGTATGATTAGGATAGAGCAAAATGAGTGAAAATATTTGCACTTTGGAGGAGACAGAAACATGGAATGTGGAAAGCCTGAGGGAAACCTTATGGGATTGATTTTGTGCATAAATACATACTTCTTGATTCTGTCCATTGAAAGAGAATAGAAGAAATGACACCTCCGTGACTCTGAGCACACATTGAGTCCATGTCTTGGTTTCTAAATGTCACTGTCCAGTAAAAAGAAAAAGAAACACTGGCATCTTTTGAAAAGGGTGATTCCAGGTAGGAGCAGTACAGAGTGAGCCTGAGATATTGTGTTGTGTCAAAAATTAAGGAAATGTTCCAAGACTAATGAGTCCTGTCACATGGGCCCAATTGCCACCAAGAAATGACTTGCACTAGCCAAATTTGGAACAATTTGAGCATCAGAAAGAATTATCATGGGAATGGGGGCGTGGCTGAAGTGATAGAGTGCCCACCTAGCAAGTTCAAGACCCTGGGTTCAAACCCTAGTACTGCGGGGATGGAAGAAAACAAAGAACCACGATAGTGATAAATTAAAATGCACAATGTCAGCAAGTGGGAAAAGGGAAAAATCTTCTTCCCCTCATAAAAATGTCAGTTATTAAATCCTACAGAAAAAAATGCTAGAATTGGAAACTCAGTATTTTGGAACCACCAACAGCAATAACTGATTCAGGATTGGAAGTGTAGATTGGAAGTCAGTGGCGAGGAACTGCTGGTGGCCGGGATATTTCTGTGGCCTCAAAGTGCAAGCCCTTGGGTTATTTACCAATCTCTACAAAACAAGGATCTGGCCAAGCCATAAAGAGATGCACCTCCAGCAAGTGAGGCTGACCAGAGTCACAGGAGTCATGTGCCTTCTGTGCTATGCAGCAAGAGATACACAAGTCACATCTGCAGTTTTCTTGACAAAAAAATAAAATTCAGTCTGAATCTCCTCAGGAGGAAGCAGACAAATCCAGGAAACAGCAAATGAGATAGAACAACTAATTTAGGAACTTTCAAACTGACACTGCTTTGGGAGAAAAAAGGCAGAGATTGTCTAACACCAAAGAAAAGAAGACAAAATCAAATACAAAGATTTTTTTCTGGATTGGACAAATAGAGCAATGAAAGATTACTTTTGAATCAACAGGGAAAATTTGAATGTAGACTGTGTAATACAAGATATTATTAAACTGACATTCATCTCTATGTAGGAGTGAAATACCATGATGTCTACAATGACTTTCAAGTAGGTTAGCAAAAAAAAAGGGGAAGTGGGGGTGGGGAGTATATATACAGAGAAAAAGCAAGAAGAAGCAAAATGTTATTGGCTCTGAGTACAAGTAGGAGGCATGTATTCTGTTTGCACTATTCTTTCAATTTTGAAGATTTTTCAAGAGGAAAGAGGCCAGGAGAGAAGAGCAGAGACTTCCCCAGGCCTTGGGTGGCCATTCTGGGTTCTCGGGGTACAGCATATGAGGTGAGAGAAGCAGGTTGGGAAATGTGGATCATGACTCATTCAGTCAGTGCTTGGAGACCCTGTCCTGCCCAGCAGCCCTGCCCTGCATGTCAGGCTTCATCCACTCTAAGCAGCAAACACTCAGTCACAAGGGCAGCCTGATGACACCAAAAGATGGTTTGGAATTTCTTTTCATCATGTGGACTAAATTGGCTAGCAGTTAGATTGGACACCGTCAAGCAGAAGGTCTTGGTAAGTGAAGAAAAAAATTAACTATCCTTCTGTTAAAATCCAGTTTTCTCAGCCCTAGTTGGGCAAATACCCCATAGTTTCACTTTAAGTCTTGCCAGAGTGTCACCTCTGAGACCTTTCTGCAGCATCCCAGAAGGATGCAGTTTCCAGGTCTCACTGCTGTCCTGGCACAAGGTCCCTGGCCAAAGGCTAGCAATCCCTGCCTAGCATGCAAAAGAGCCACCAGTCACGGTGGGGCAACCCTGTCCTCCCTCCTTTTAGTCCAATCAGCCCCTCTTACAAGTCACTCCTACAGGAAATTGAGGGTTAGCCTGTAAAACAAGAGAATAGAATTTCCATTTGTAACTAAGTCCTGGGTGACCGAAAGCTCACAGCAAGCTATACTACAGATCAGTGCTTGCTTGTGACTTCTTTGGAGTCTAACTTCTTCCTGACTCCATCTAGTGTTGGTTTGGGAAACTTGAACTGTGCCTCTTTCCTCTCCCAAAGTCACTTTATTCTTGCCCTTCCTTGCCCACCTGCCTTCTTCCTGTTCCTCATCACATTTCTTTTCCAACACTTTGCTTTCAAATGTTTTTTGTTGAATAACTATTGCACCCCTCTGGCCTCTCTGCCCGGATTATGGAAACTACCTGTTCTCCTCTGGCCTCAAAATAACCCAGAATGTACAGGTGGATGTTGCCTCTGCTGGCCTAGCTCTACAAGGCTTTACAGCAGGTCTGAGTGCCCATGGGGGCTTCCAGCCTGGCCTTACCCAGGCAGAGTATTCCATCATCCCCTGCTTAGTATTCACCCAAGGTGGACAAGAAGTTTCAAGATAAAGGTTGGACTCCTTCCCTTTACCCCAGACCCTCAGACCCTCTGTGAGTAGAAACTGCTTCTCCCCACCCCATCAAGTGGAGGATTTGCTCCCACCACACTGTCCTCTGGTTGCCCAAATATTTTCCAAGACCTGCACATGCCTACATGTGCCAGGGTCCCAATGCCTGGGTGGGTTTCTCTTCCTCACCACAGGGAGTCAGTGGTCCACCTGCTTTGCTACCCTAATTTCCTGGCAGGCTATGCACCCCTAAGAACCACGGCCACAGACACTTAACCCTGCCACAGCACTCTCATGACCCTCCACTGTGCAGCCATCACTCATGACCTGGCTGACCAATGCTTGCTTGTGACAGAGGGATCTTGTCTTCCCTTTACTTTCCCCCAGCACGTAACCCATGGCCTTATGCCCATGCATTTATTCATTCAACACACGCACAAACACCTGCTCTGTTCTAGGCACTGTGTTAAGTTCTGGGGCCACAGAAATGAAAAGAAAGACCTTGTCCTCAAGGAGCTTGCATTTTAGAGAAGAAACCATCAAAAATAGACAAAGGAATATCATATAATGTCAACTGTTGGAAAGAGCTATAAAGAAAAATAAAGCCAGGTAAAGGGAAGGGAAAAATAGGTGGGGTTCAGGACTTCTATTTAAAATGGGTCACTAAAATAAGATGGTGACATTGAAGCAAAGATGTGAAGGAAATGAGGTTCAAGACCTACAGCTATCTGGACAAAGTGTCCAGAAAATAGCAAGTGCGTTACTTCTTGATCTTTTGGCTAAGATCAAGTGCAAGTGCAGAGGCCCTGGGCAGGACTATCTATGGAAGACCTGAGCTCCATGCAGAAAAGTGTGGATGCCAGTAAATAAGCTAGTTAACTTGGGACAGGCTATGTGCATCCTCCAAAGTCAACCATGACCAGGGCCACAGACGTGACTCTGAGTGTGGGGGATGCACCAGGGGTTCCTGAGAAGGGGATGGGGCAAAATCTAACTCAGGGTGTTCAGCAACAAGTTCAAGCCCCTTTTGGCTACTGCACTTTGTTGCCCCCTCTCTCATGACACCTGCCCACTGGTGCATAGAAGGGGAGCTGGAGAAGGAGGACAGAGTGCACTCCAGTTCCAAGAGGGAGCTAGGGTGGCAGTGAAGGAGAATGGCTGAGATAGGAGGGACACCATCCCTTGCTGACCACATCCAAAGGGAGTCTTACCTTGTGGCTCTCTTCTTTTGCACAAGGGTATCTGAACAGAGAAAGCAGGCCATTAGAAAGGTGGTTCTGTGGCCACTGTGCACTCAGAGTGACCCAGCTGCAGCTGCAGGAGTCAAAGCCGGCTCCCTGAGATGTGTACTATAGTGAGTGTCATGGCCCTGCCTGTGGCACTGTTGGAGCTTCTGTCTCAGGTCCTGTGCCTGACCCCTTTAGCTGGCATATAGGTGGGACTGAGGGATTTCTGGACCTTCCTCCCCAACTTGCAGCCTCCCCTCTATTTGCAACTCTGGGTTTCCCTCATTTTCAGATAGTCCTCCAGAGACCTTGGGTCAGACTGCCGGGGTGATGAAAAGCTGTTTCCTCTCCCGTTGTAGGGATAGCAAGTCAAGAATAAGCCAACTCCCGAGATCAAGGAAGCCCCACATGTAATCTCAGGAACTGCCAATGCTGCACCCTTCCTCTCCTGGCCCCGACCACCCCTCTCCTTTCCACACAGTGAGGCTCCTTCCTCCTCCTACTGAAAGACACTTCACAGCACTGTGCTATCATTGCATTAAGAGTCTAACATGGAGCTGCAGATGTGGCTCAGTGGCAGATGCTTTGTCTAGTATGCTCCGCTCTGGGTTTCCTCCCCACCATGACACACACAAAAAGTCTAATACAACAGAAGGTGTTTTGTGGGGGTGACACTTTGGGAGAGAACAGTGCAAATCTACAGTGTATTTTGCTACTGCAACTCATACTCAGCTTCTGTCAGAGAGGCCCTTCCTTCTTGGCTGGTGCTAAAGGATATAAATGGCCATGCTGTGGTTCTTACAAGCCCAGCAACATTTGGATCATGAAGGACCACTACACACTGCCCTGAGTAGGACTTGCCCAGTTTGACCACACCAAAGCACTGGTTGCACTACCTGTACTCATCCACCCACATTCAGGGCCACCTGAGGGCCCTGGGGACTGATTGTATCTGCTCACATCACTGGACTAAGAGAACAGAAATTCCTGTCTGGAGCTAATTTCAGATCTGCTTCCCACCTTTCTCTAGGAAATCTGGTTCCCAGGAATATCAAGAATGGAAAAGCACAAAGAGAGAGAATCGGAGACAGAGATAGCAAGACACAGAGAAGAGACACAGACAGGGAAAGGTGCACAGACAGAAAGACAGAGAGAGAGAGAGACAGGCAGAGACAGAGGCCACTGTATTTCTTGTCTTCCTGGAGTCTGCTGGGCTCTGTGCTTGTGGTTGATATCCTCTCTCAGGTCTCTGTTATGGAGTGGCCCTCAGTGTCCATGCTGGGTGGCTTGGTAGGACCCTATCTGCTCTAGTTTGGATCTATCTGAAGGGTCTCCCAACCCATGTGTTAAAGGTTGGGTCCTCAGCCCATGGTGCTGTTGTGAGGTGGTGGAACATTTAAGGATGAGACCCCGTGACATATCTTAGGTCATGGGGCCATTGCCCTTAAGGAGGACTATGGAACTCCAGTCTCTTCCTCTCTTTCACATCCTGGCTATAAAATGAGTGACTTTCCCCACCACACGCTCCTGCTGTGACATATTTTGCTACCACAGGCCCCAAAGCAACAAGGTCAATCAATCATGGACTGAAACTTCCAAAACTGTAAGCTAAAAATAAACCTTTCCTCTTTTTAAGTCAATTACCTCAGGCATTTTGTCACAGTTGGCAAAAGCTAATTAACACACTGTCCTTTCTCAGAACAGGCAGAATAGGGTCTATGAAATCTAACTGTCATGGGTCTCTTACCACTGCCACCCTGACGTGAGCTCCTCAGGTCTGAAGAGTCATTTTCAGACAAGTGCTTCCTGATAATGCAGATCTTCAGGGCTAGGAAGCCAGCAGAGATGGCAACACCCAAAGCAGTCCCAATGAGGGCATATTTAAAATCTGAAGCATGTGGAGGAAGTGAACACAAGATTCAGTCACCATCCTGCCAGGACCTCCTATGGTTTTAGATCAAGTCCAACACTGTGAGCCAGGACCTTAACTTTCCATACTCCACCTGCTGTGGCCAGCCTCATACTCCACTCTCCTGCCCTTCCCTTGTCCTGGAACAGCATCCCTGCCCCTCCAGCTGTGGAAACCATTCCTATCTTTCGAGGTCATCCAGGCTCAGCTCTGGTGATGGGTGGCTCACTGCTCTGGCCTCCTGTAGCCCTATCTCTTTTACCCCTTTATTAATTCATTGACTCATTCATGGAGTATGTTTTAATTGCCTGCTGCTTGGTGACCCTGAGGGCAAATGAGGAAGGCTCAAGGAGACTGGAGTCAGCTGGGTAGGACAGCAAAGAGCTCTCTCTAACGTCATCTGACAGCACTAGTCATGGGTTTCTGGGAGTGGAGAGCCTTCTCAGAGGAGGTGAATGTAGATCATACCTTGCCAGTGAGGCAAGTCCTGGGTGGAGAGGAGCTTGCACCATGCTGGTGGCAGGGCGCACTGGCAAGGACTGGGAAACAGGACAGAGGCAGGGGCTAGCCATAGGCTGCAGTGGGGGCACTATGGATGCTGGAGCTGTCCATCAAGCTCAGAGAGCAGACAAAGGTGGCCTCGATGCTTCATGTCCCCTTTAAGGACAGGCTCTACTGCAGGACCTTGCCCCCAGGACAAAGAAGTGATAGCCACTCAGGTGGCCTGCAGGTGGGTGTGACCCTAGTTCTATGTGCTGACCAGAAGGAAACTGCCAACACCCACCCATGGTCCTGTGTCTTTTTGGGGCATCTCCTTCCTGCTCCTCAAGTCTGCAAACAGGATAAGCTGAGTAGCCACTTACCAATCTCTGCTTCAGCAGATTTGCCTGTTGCCAACACCTGAGCTCGAGCATCTACAAAGAAAGAAACCCAGAGCCTGGTTACACACCAAAGCTACACTGGAGTAGAGTGGAGATATTGGGTCAAGGGGTCACAGGCCAAACCTCTGTTCCCAGTTACCCACTCCCACTTGGCTACCACTTCAGAAGCTCAGTGGGCTTCTGGTTGCCACAGTCTTGGGGGCTTGGGAGATGTGGAAGCCTTCTTCAAAACCCAGAGCAGGAGCAAGGCCCTGCTGAGCTCAGAAAGTGACTCTTCAGCACAGTTTCTAAGACCCACACACAGACCCTAGCCAACCTCTAGGTTCCTCTGTGGCTTCCATGGTCCCTTTTAGTCCAGCAGATGGCACTATTTCCAGTTCCCCACACTCCTCCTGCCTCCGGGCCACTCCCAGTGCGTGGTGGTCCCATCCTTCCCCTTACCTACCCCCTGGTTCTGTGTCACTTCCTCTCTGACTCCCACACCTGGGCTAGCTGCCACTGCTGGGTGCTCTGCTGTCACTGTGTTTATACAACTGCATGCCAGGCACCATCCTAGGAGCTTCTGACTGCTAACCCACTGACTACCCAGTACAGTTACTGGCATTTGTCACAGAATTTGATACATAGGAGGGATTGACAGATGTCTGCTGAATGAATGAAGGATGATGGGAAAGCATGCTGCAGGGTGCCTCACAGCTCTAGCCAGGACTTAAATGCTTGACAGGAGACATTGTCCACAGACAGGACTGCTGTGGCCCCTCAGACGGGCTAAAAAGACCATGCATGGGCTTTGTTGAAGAAGGCACGCGTTGGTCGGTCACTTATTTTGAGACATACATTTAATGCTCACAGCAGCAGCAGCTCTGTGAGATAGACACTGCGAGCATCGCCATTTGATGAACGAGGACCCAGAGGCTTCGAGGTTTTAATAATGTACCCAAAGACCAAGAGAAGTTGAAAGAGGCAGGACTGCCCTGGGAGTGCAGGACGCCCTTGCTCTTTTCAAAGCAGCTAAAAATCTGATACAATCCTTGCCTTTGTCTGCAGGGAATATACTCTAACACCCCCAGTGGATGCCTGAAACCACAGATGGTCCAAACCTCTATATAGATCATGCTTTTCCTGTCCATACGCAGCTATGACAAAGTTTAATTTATGAATTAGACACAGTAAGAAAGTGGCAAAGGGTGAGACCCAAGCCTCGTTTTCATGTTCGGCTCCCAGGTCAAGGCACCATAGCCCTGGTTCCCCTGAAAGGAAGCAGGAGATGTGGTTGGGAAAACCTGTTCTTCCCAGCTGAGTGGCAAGAAATCTACCCTCAAAGCCCTGACCTACTCGTCAATGAAGGGCACAGAGGCCCTTGCTCACTCAAATGGCAAAACCTCTATACAACAGTGTCTGCTGACCACCCTCAGTGACACTCAGTGTGAATGCTAGGTGGGGACTCTACAGAGAACAACTTTGCTCTCCGTGTTTGGTGGGGAGAGCGATCACTGTAATGGAGTTTGGGGGTTTTCTGGTGATCTACTTAATGGGTGAATAAAGCTGGGAATTCTGAGGCAAAACTTCGTAGCCTTGCTCTGATCACAGGTCCTTTTGGAAACTTGCTGAATTCTTGTTCCTACAGAAGGCAAGCTTATCCACGTGCATACACACCATCACCACCACAATGACCTTGATTTTTCTTGAATCCCCAGAATCCCCAATGCAGCTTCATTACATTGTTTCTTGTCATTTCTTTAAACTGATCTTGCTGCCCTAGCCAAGTTGAAACCCTCCAGGACACAGGGCAAAACCTTGTACTTAACGAAGTGGCTGTGGATGGAAGGAGGATTCCGGCTAACATGCTAACCTCAGAGCCCTGTGTGCTACATTCTCACCTTGAACTACACCCTTTGCCAATACCTCTGCCTCTCTCTGTGGTAAGGTCCAGGCATCCTCCAGTGGGGCCAGTCCATAAGGGGCAGGCTGGCCTTGCCCCTCACACTTTGTCATCGTGCTTCCAGGATCTTCCTCTGGTGACTGTGGCTCTCAAGGTACAGCATGTGACATGAACACTGTACCGGCTTGAAATGAAGCCTGGCCAGAGAAAGAAATAAGGATAGAGACACAGAGGAACACATGTAGACACATACATAGGACCCACATACAGGGTGACATGGATAACTCGGCTCATTGGTGCCCAAAGAGGAGAATGAAAGAAAAGGAAATCCTTCATGTCAAAAAGCCCCAGCTCTGCCCTGGCCTCCTCGACAGCAATCAGGTCTTGTTCCCCATAACAGTCTTCCTCATCAGTCTCATCACCAAACACGTTGTCCTGAACAGGGCTCCCTGGGTGGGGCTCAGCTCAGCTCACCTTTGACCCCATGCTCCATACTCCATCCTGTGTCCCCTCCAACCCCCAAGGCTTCCCCTGGCCTATCAGGCTTGGGGCGCCTTTCCCTTTGGGACTGAGTGAATCAGTGTGCGGAGAAAACCCTGGGCTGTGGATCACACTATGCACCAGCAGGCAGTGTACCAGTAATTCCTGCTAGCCAGCTCCATGGCCACTCGGAGGCAGCCTTTCCCCTCCTCAGGGAGGGAAATCCCTCAAATGCAAGCCCTCTGCCTGCACTCAGACTCTGACCCGTGCTCTAAAGAGCACCTGCGTAAGGATCCATCACAGCCCCACCCCACCTCCTGCCAGGGTTACAGACTGGGGCGGGGGGGCTGTTCTCCTGGGCTGTAGACCCCCTGCAAGCTGCAGAGCTGATTTCCTCCAGCTCTGCAAAGTAGCTGGAAGACGGATGGTCCTGGAGGAACACCTTTGCAAGCACAGCCATACTCCAGAGTGCTCTGCTTCACCCACTCCTTGTGAGCCCAGGAGGAAGCAAAGCCAGCAAGAACCTCACTGCACGCTCTCTGCAGGAATTTTCAGGATGCTCACGCAAGAGGAGAGAGCTTAGCACTCAGAGGATCACTGGCTCTCACACCCAGGGGGCTGATCCCTGCTGACTATACCAAGGCTATTATCCCTGGTGGTCCTGGGACACTCTGACTAGTGGACTCACTGAGACAGTCATAGGTATGGTGCCGGCCACATCTACCTGTGGCCAGAAACCCATGAGCCTGACACCTTTCTGTGGGACTGTCCACACTGAGCCTGACTTGCCCCTGCTGCTGCAATTCAGTAGCTCCCCGCAATCCCTGCTCACACTCCCTGTCTGCATAGCCACCATGTGGTGTGGTGGGCCTTGAACACAGGAATGCATTTCCCACCGTGCTTAAAGGCACTCCGTGGACTTTAGATCCTGGAGTCTCTATTTCATGCATTTGGACATGTTCCAGGCCCTCTCCACAATCCCTCCAACCTCCAACCTGCTCTGCAAGTGGCCTCCTCACAGCAAAGAACCTCCTGCAAAAGTCCCTAATTGTCCCCTAAGTTGGAGTGGAGCTCAGTAGCAGAGCACTTGCCTAGCATTCATGAAACCTTAGGTTTGAACAGAGAAAGAGAGAAAAAGAGAGAAAGAGAGAGAGAGGAGAGGAGACAGGAGAGAGGGAGGAGACAGGAGGATAGGAGAGAAGAGAGAGGAAAGAGAGAATGCTCACAGCCCCTAGGAATGTGAGAAGCAGCCATGGTGCTGTGTCCACAGGAAGAGGCAGGGCTTCTTCAAGAGCACCGAGGGCAAAGCGCGGACTTGGATTTGCCCATCTCAGTTGGAATCTGACCCTCTAAGAGCCCATCCCTGGCATCCAGGCCTTTCTGCATTGTCCACCTGTTGGATCCACCCTCGCTGGGGGGACTGACACTCTCCACCACCCTTATTTGGGCAGAATCAGGCTGTGTAACTCCCAGTTGTGGGCGAGTGGGTGGGTGAGCACTCAGATGTCATTCTATAAGTATCTGAACTAAAAATAGGGAGCGGCTACCCTCAGAGTTTGCCAATTGGTGCCTGGCCATGTTCATTTTGGAACTTAAACATTGAGGGATAGCTCCTAACTTTAGATCTCATAAATTCCAACATCCCCAGCTAGAGAAAGGGTGTCAAATGGCATCCTTTCTTCACAGAATCCACTCAGAAAGAAGGTACCTGGAGGATGCTCTGGAGAGCACTGGTGCCCAGAGGAGGTCCAAGAGCAACTCAAGACCCATGTCTCCTATGGAGGAGCTCACAGGGTGACAGAAGAGTCAAGGTTTGCACTGAGGAGAAATTTCAGGTGTCACAGGTGATGTCACTACTTCCTGCTGGAGGAAGTTTCCCAAGAGCTGGAGGGAGTCTGGGTAGGGATGTTAGCATGCGTATTTGTTGATGGTCTGTCCATCAACCCTGACCATTTGTCTGGTAGAGGTGCCCTTCATTTTCATCTGGCAATCACCTCTGTGTAGTTGCCAGGGGGCTCACTCCAGAATGGATGGATATTCAAACAGATCAATTAGCATGTTTCTTCTTTCTGTCAACAGTGATTGGTCAAGGGCTGGGGCAGGTGACCCAATTCTGGTCAGTAAGGTTCAACTCTGGGACTTTTGGAGAAAATATTGAGATACAGGGATGTCTTCTGGAACTGGTAACTGGGGCTAAGAGAGGCCTGAGGCTGCCCAGGTAATGGAAAGAACTTGCTGAGACAGAAGTCCCTGCAGAAAAGGATGGAGATGAGACCAAGCTCCAACAACAGTTTTTGAGTCCCTGAACCCAGCAACACCTGAAGCTGGATTCTGTCATCCTCTCCCTGGACTTTTCAGTTACCTCAGTGAGAAAATGCCACATTGACAATCAGGTCAGCCAGGCGGGAATGGGAGTGGAGAACGCTGGCCACAATGAGCACACTGATGAGGATATGCAATCAATGCAGCCTGTACACCTCTGGGCCTTTAAACATGCTACTGTCTCTGGTGCATTGCCTTTCTTAAAAACCTGTGGAGAGACTTTGCTCATCTTTCTAGACTTAGTACAAAAGCCACTTCCCAAATCACCTCTGCTACATTGTCATTCGTCTCCCCTCGCACTGTTTGCTGGTCTGTGGGCTGCTCTGTAGTATGGAGGGCACCAATAACACAAGGTGAACTATTTCCCCTCAGGGCTGGGAAGACCATGAGACCCTTGGAGTCCAGACTGTTCTCCTAAGAGATGCAGGCGAAAGGTAGAACGGAGATTTCTGAACTCACTAAACAGTCACCCAAAGGTACTGGAACATTAAACCAGAAGTGGTTTGAAGTGATAAGATCAAGTTTGTAATAAAGAGTGATACAGGGGCTTAGTGGCCAAGTCAGGTTCACTCACAGAGACAAATCAAGTAATAGCATTTCTCATGTGTCTCTGAGACTGCAAACAGCCATTGCAAACACCTCCATCTTCCCCGGGGGGCTGTGAGTCCTCAGGGGCCCGGAGCCTGGTGCCAGCTGGCACTCGCAGCAAACAAGAAAGGCTCAGAAATGGACTGCACATGCAAAGTCAAAGTCATAGTCCAGGTGGGCTTCTCACCACTGCTTGGTCCTGAGAAAATAAGGACACAGAGCCTGATGACAAAAAAGGACTCATCAAATACCACTCCTTCATCTCTGCCCTTAGTCCTGCACCTCTCTGACCTTGGTAGTCAGAGAGCAGAGCACAGGCTCTGACAAGGCTAATTTGACTTGTATGGTGTGTGTGCTGGCAGCCCCTCCCCTTCTGATGATCTCAAATTGATGCAGATCTCAGAAAAACCAGTCTGACAGCCCTGGCCCTTCCAGTCCTCTGTACTGGAAGTCCTTCAAACACAGTCCTTCAAACACTGTTTGAAGCTGGCAATGTCACATGACAGCCACAATGAGGCACTGTTTCAGACCTCACCCCTGCAAAATGACAGAGAGTTGCCCTTGGTTACATGGCCCTCCCACTCCCACCACCTATGTGGCTTCCATTGGGTTCTAGAGCCTTCTGTCATACCACCATAACCTGCAGAAAGTTCAGATGCTCCACCAACAAGCCCGAAACCACCTGAAATTGCTCTTCCTGGGTCACCCTCTTCCTATGTCATCAGAATTCTAGCAGCCAAATTTCAAGTAAACAGGACATCAGCCACCCCTCCCATCCTCCCATGTTTCTTTCGGCCCCATTCTTTCTCTGAAAGGACCTGGACTTGGGGCAGAACCCAGACCTCCCAGGCAGATCTATGTGGAAACACAGGAAAGAGGCCAAGTTGAGAGAGTTTGGGCAGCCCGGGGGCCTGTGGATAACCCTGCTCTTCCCCTCCCCACCAGTTCCCAGGAATCTCTGCTCATGGAAGGAAAACACACAGGAATCAGAACACTCACTCATTCTACAAAGTCAGCTAAAGACTCCCAGCCCTGGCCCTAACACCCCAGGAAGACGGACAGTGAAGAGGTAATATGAACATATTACCCTGCTAACATATGAAGTCCATAGAGATTGGCCAGCCGGGAGGACCAAAGGGGCAACCAACCCAGGCCCAGAGTATCTAAGAAGATCTCTCCAGGGTTATTATTTAAATCACAGACAGAAGGACCAGTGGGAGCCAATGAAGACCAGTCAGTGGGCACAGGTAGAGGCGATCAAGGTAGGTGTCCTGGCTGAGGAAGAAACAGGAACAAAGGCGAGGAGGCTCGGGGACACCTGGAGAACTAGAGAAGGTGGCTCAGCAGGGTCTGAGAAGCCAGGGTACTGACATGAGATGCTGCCAGCAATGTGGGCTAATGAGGGTCCTTGGACAAGCAGAGGAGAGAGTCCCAAGGATGGCCCTGAGCGACTGCACATCACTCCTAAGGACTGGAGAGCTTCACCCTATCCACATTCTGCCTATTGAGCCCCTTCTGTGTGCTTCTCTTGATCCACACCACCCTGGGCATGGTAAGCTGAGGCTGTCAGGGCTTTCGGGGTCAGTGATAGCACAGCCAGCTGTCAGGAAGCAGGGCCACTGGGCCAACAGGCAGAAGGAGGCTGTGAAGCATAAGTGAGTGCCTCCAACTTCCAAAAATAGCTCCATAATTAAGAGGAGAGTGATAATGGTGGGTGGGTGACCAGACAGTATCAAAACTTGTGCCCACTCTGTTTTCCTGAGCAATCTTTGCTAATTAATTCTTAAAGATTCACACACTGGGATTCAAACACTCTGCTTACAGAAGCCAAATTGATCAATACCTTTTCAGGCTAATGGAGAGGCTGGATGTGGGAGCTGGCTTGGGTCTGAGGCAGAACCAGAGGTGCTGCAGTGGTTGGGGGACAGGCTTGTTGCAGTAGGAGCACCAGGTCCATTCTGCCCAGGAGGCTAAGACCCTTGGTGTGGGAACACCAAGCCATGCCTGGCAGGGGAGTGTGAGACATGCTGAAGAGGGGTTTGGAGGCTGTGCTTGTGTGTGACATGGGTAGTGCTATCCAGGGGGCCACACAAAAGGACCATGGCCCGAATGATGCCAACCCTACCCTCACTGGGGAATTAGTTTGCCCCATCTTTGAACTCCTCATGGGGTCCTGAAAGCCTCCCTATGACCCCAGGGTAGGGGAAGGAAAGGATGTTGGAATCAGAAGATATTCCATAGAAGGTTATTTGGAACCAAAACTTCTATTTCATCACTCATTGCTCAGCCAGTGACCTTGGGCCAGACATGACATGACTCTGAGTGCAGTGGCCCTGGGGCCACACAGAGTGTGGCTCATCAAATCCCCTGGAGCTGACTGTGCTCCAGAGTAAGGGGCAGGCAGCGACTATCCTTCCCCTAGCATTAGCAAACAAGCCACCTATTTGAGACAGCATCTCGCACTTTCCTGGGGTCCGCAGGACAAGCGGAGAGCAGAGCACACCAGGAGGCAGCTCCAGAGGAAGTGCTCAGATGAGGAAAGAGTGGGCCTTCAAAACTGGGCACAGATCTCCACTGTTTTGAGAAGGGGCCACCAATGAACATTGGAGCTTCAGACCAGAGCAGACCTGTTTTCTAGAGTGAAACTCAGGCTTGCCTTTGCAGAGAGCAGGGGATGCTGTGAGCACTGCAGAATAACTAATTAATGATGGTGAAGTATTGTGGAAGAGAAAAGCGTTGTATAACCGCTAAGTGGTAGGGTTATTATTATTCATGCAATATTCATACTGTGCTCTTCAGCCTCTGGGAAGTTTCCCTCTGAGTCCTCAGGGACCTGGTTGAGGGGAGCATGTGCCCAGGGATTGGGGCTTTGGGATGACAGCTGGCCTGGCCATGGGAAAGAGCTGTGGCATTGCAGAGGAAATGGTAGCATACTGTCAATATTGGCAACCCCAGGCAGGAGATGCTGGCCATCTGCCTCTGTTTACCACAGGAGACCATTCAGTGAGAACTTCTATGCACTGGGTATCTTACTCTAGTTATGTTTTTAAGGCAGCTTCTGTCCAGGGCAGGTCACATGCCTAAATATTTCATCTATGAATCAAGCCAGTTGCAGCCAGGCACAATGGCTTCAGTTACTAGGGAGGCAACGATCAGGACTGTCACAGTTTGAGGCCAGCCCAGGCAAAAAATTAGTGAGACGCCCATCTCAACCGACAGTTGGGCAGGGTTGCATGCGTATGGCATGCAGCTACTCCAGAGACATAAATAGGAGGATTGCTGTCTAAGCTGGCCCCCAAGAAAAATGTGAGAGCAAGAAAAGGCTGGAGGCATGGTTCAAGTAGTACAGCACCTGCTTAGCAAGCTCAAGGCCCTGAGTTCAAACCCCACTACCACCAAATGAATGAGTGAATTCGTTAATTAATTAATTAACTCCAGTTGCTCGGTACCAACGATACTATCCGCTCGTTCAGTGCCCTGCAGCCCATTCTCCTAGTATCCACTTCCAGAGGGGGAAGCTTTGCTCTGCCAAATGTCCCCAGTGGTAGCAGGGTCATATGGGAAGACCAAGAAAAAACTGGGCCTGGCCTCAGTCACCTGGAGCCCCTAGAACTTCCAGGACTTGGAATAGAACCTGCCATAGCCAGACTCCCCATGGGGTCTCCAACCCAACTTCTGGCTTTCCCTCAGACTGCTGGGTGGTGCTAAGTGGTATCCTCTTGCAAGGAGACCAGCAAGTGGAGTGAAGAAGTGGAAGTATCCGGGTGTCTAGTCTGCAGGTGATTGAAATAAAATAATCCCCTTGCTCCCTCTAGTCATCAGGGCAGCCTCTAGGCTAGGATTCCCTTTCTTCAACACATGACTTCACTTTCAGCTGTGGGGCCCTCTTCTCCTACCTGGGTAATAATCTAGCTCCTGAGCTTCCCAAAAAGTTCCTGTGATATCTAAAAGAAAAAACATCTTTCCATTTGTGTGTGTGTGTGTAAGAGAGAGAGAGAGAGACCCTAAGGTAGCTGGAGTGAACTCTTCAGGATCACAGGCCTGAATACAAACGATTGGGTTTGAACCTGGCTTAGCCTGGCTCTGAGGAAGTCTCCATCAGCTTGGAGGGTAGATATCTCTAGGAGTTGATCAAGTATCTTTGGGGTCATGTGTGGCTCAGTGATCAAGACTCAGCTGCAGCTTTGCAGGTCCTCTGATGTCCAGTGCCACTGGGGCAGCTCAGGACTCTTCTCTGAGTGTCTCAGAACCCTCCCCGGGTCTGTTTTGCTTCCCAGTCCTGCTGCTACCCAACACCGGACTCATCCTGTCCAGTATTGTCTTCCAGTGGGGCTAGACCTGGACTGGCCAGAAGTAACTCCTGGACAGAAGTAACTCCTCAGCCACACACTGAACTTCAGTCTGCACACAGCTTCCTGTGGGGATTTTGTTGAGGTGTGCAGTGGGGCCTCAGAAACCAACATAGGCCCCATGGGCATGGCCCCAGTCAAATGGATCAGACTTCTGTCTCCTGGACTGTCCAGTTGCCCTCTGCTGGGAAGCCTCTCTGCCTCCAGTCCCCCCTGGGAGCCACAGCAAGACACTCTTCACCAAGGCTGCTTAAAATCCTGCACGATAGGGCCCATCATGCCTTTTCCTCTACTGGCCCATGCTTACCAATCAGCTTCATTTCTTGCCCCCTTCTGGGCCATCCATGCTGCCTTCACCTGTCAGAGGTGGTCCTCTTTTCTTAGATTCTCAGGAATTTGTCCCATTAAGATTCATACCTGCTGCACACAGTTACAGCTCCCTGGAACTGATGTCCTACTCCATACACTTATGAGCTCACAAACAAGCGTGCGTTCTGGGCAGGTGCTGCGTGGTGGCACTGAAAGAATGGATCCCTGACCTGGCCCAGGTAACAGTGAAGCAGGAAATGAGATCATCTCTATGACTGTGGAAGAAGATGGCATGCAGAGGAGATGGCACGGCTGGAGGGTGGACTGGAACACAATGGCTGTTCTCAGTGCTGGGGAGCAGGAGCACACAGGGCTGGGAAGTCCTGTGGATACAGTAAACACTCTGGCCTGCACTTATAGCATGAGGAATCTGCTTCCCAGTGTCAGCCAAGCAGAGGCATACTCAGTTCCCATTCAGTGAGAGCTCTCCTCCAGGGACCTCTTCTGGTCTAACCAATTTGGATCAGTGCTTCTCCTCTGTGCCCCTTTGTACCTCCTTCATCTCAGCATCAAACACACTGTATTGCAACTGTCCTCTCCACAGACTGTTGACTCCTCAGGTTGGGGTCTGACACTTGTCTCTGTGTCCCAATCAACTCTGATGAAAATCAGTATTTGCTTAGCTCTAGCTGTGCCTTTGTCTCAGTCCTCTGGGACAGCCTGTAGGCCCAGTTTTAGGTCCTCCACCTATTTATCTGGAAAGTGATGTCTTGATGGGTTTATGCAGGTTTGAACAGGTCTTTGAGGTGGGTGCAGCTGGACTCCAGGATGCTCATCTGTTAATGCAGATGAGGAAAGAGTAAGCTCAGCTTCCCTTGTTGAGAACATTAGCCAGTTATTCAATGGGATCAAATTTAATAAAAGGAGCAGTTCAAGCAATTCTGCTGGAGAAATGAGGGTCTGGGTGTGCCATAAATGCTAACAGTGACTTTGAGGTGGAAGCATAGGTGTTTGATTTGAAGTTAGTGAGAAAGTCTTCTGGTCTGTGTATCAGGCTGGTCAGCCAGTTTTATGCCTCTCAGCCATGGTTCTGATAGGAGCTAAGAACCAGGGCCTTCCCTGGCAGGCATTCTGCCAAGACAGCCCCTCTTTACTCACAGGGCCTTTCCTCCCCTTTGAGAACCGCTAGGATCAAAGATGTGTGTCTGAGGGACATTTGGTAGCCCAGGCCCTCTCCCCAAAGAAAATCACTCCAAATCACCCATCCCCTGAGGGCTTAGAAGCTCATTTCAGACTCCATTTCTGGGAAGATGGAGTATGCTCACTGTCCCTATTCCCCTCACTAAATATAGCTAACACTCTTAGACACTCTGTTTATACTTCATCTTAGCCCACAAGCCAAGAAATGTTAGGTATTACATTTATAAACAAATATAAGCAGGACCTGAAAGGTGGAGAGAAGAAGGCAGGCATACTAGAGACCATAGAACCCCAGGAGTGATTTTCTCTGGTTTCTTTTTGCATCACACATGCCAGACTGGGGTAGTGGAGAAGCTGGCAACCCAGAAATGCCAAGGGGCATAGATATAGAATCCCCAAGAAAAGCCAGCTCTTGATAGCCAAAAGACAAGGGATGGAGTATACTAGGGAGCAAAACTGTAAGACACTAGCCAGTCTGCTCCAGTCAACCAGCACAGAAAAAAAGCTGTGGCCCTTACCCCCCCATCCTCATTGATAAAGCCAAATAGAGGGAGTATCAACTTCCCCACAGGAATGCTGTTAGAGAGCCAGGTAGGGAAATGGAACTCTCATCCCTAACAGATGAAAGAAGTCCCCATTCCTAGGTGGTTTCAGTGGAGAACATGAGGGGTTTTCCACCTCCACCTTGTTGTAACTAGGTACATCCCTTTACCCACAGAAGAGATTAGTGGGGAGTCAAGACATCCACTCCTGCCCAGAAGTCATGAGGTTACCCCACTGTACAGTGTCAGTGGAAGACATGTGGGGAATCAGAATGAACACCTCCAATGAACAAATGTTCAAATGAACAAATATTCAAGAGCTGTGCAATTATAACAATGTAACATTTTTGCCATCAAAATCTTAGAGAGTGAGACTGAAAAATATTTGAATAAATAATGGCTGAAAACTTTACAAGCTTGTCATAAGACATAAACATAGAGATTCAAAAAGCTGATCAAACTCTAAACAGGATAAAGTCAAATCAATCCACAAAAAGACATTTCACATACTTATGAAAATTAAAAAGCAAGACAGAAGCCTTAGAAACAAAATCATTAAAAAATAATGCCTTGCATACAGAGGAAAAACAATTCAATTGACAATGGGTTTCTCATCATAAAATACAGAGATCAAAAGGAAGCGAGGAAGAAAAACTATCACCTCCAAATTCCATACCCAGTGAACATGTCCTGTAGGAAACAAGGAGAGATCAAGACCTCCTCAGATAAAGAAGTCTAAGAAAATTTGTCTGCAGCAAACCTACCCTACAAGCATGGCTAGTAGAAGTTCTCTAAATAGAAATGAAATGATAAAACAAAGAATCTCGGTACATCAGGAAGTGAGAAAGAACACTTGAAAGAATAAAAATATGAGGGAATAAAATAGACTTTCATTCTCCTCTTATATTTCTGTTAGGTTTGATAATTGAATTATCTCACTGTCTGATCTAGTTCTCAACTATGCAAAGAAATATTTAAGATAGTCAGATCAAAGAGGAAGTTCCAAAGACATAAAATATTTATTAGCTGAATGAAAATACTGCACACTAAAATATGTGGAAAAAAAAGCAGTGCTGAGAGGGAAATTTATGGCACTAAATGCTTACATTGGAAAAGAAAGGACAAGTCCATAATCTAAGATGCTACTTCAAGAAACTAGAAAAGGAACTGCCAGATAAACCCAGAGCAAAAGAAAGCAAGTAATTAGGGCAAAAGCAGGAATCAGTAAAACTGAAAATAGAAAAACAATAAAGAAAAATCAATTTTAAAAAAGAACTGGTTCTTTGGAAAGATAATCAAATTGAAAAATGTCTGGCAAGACTGACAAAGCATAAAGAGAGAAGACACCAACTGGTGTCATATAAGGAATGGAATAAGAATACTACTCCAAACCTGGCAGTAATAATAATAATAATAAATAATAATAGCACTAAAATAATAATGGAGAGCTAAGAATAACTCTATGCACAAAAAATTGTTAATTCAGGAAAATGGATCATTTTCTCAAAAGCACAAACTACACAAGCTCACCCAATATGAAACAATAAGTTACCCTATAATTTGCCAAGGAAACTGAATTTATAATTTATAAACTCTCCAAAAAGAAATTTGTAGGCCTGGACTGTTTCATAAAAAAAAAAATTCTAGCAGGAGTTTAAAAAAGACTTGCAATTCTCTACCTTACTTTCCAGAAAATAGAAAAAGAGGGAATACTTCCTAATCCATTTTTGATCAACATTACCAGATATTAAATCCAAACAAATATGATGCAAAAGCAAAGCCAGATAGTATACCTCCAGTTGGTGGTATAGTGGTGAGCATAGCTGCCTTCCAGATAATACTGTCTGGAAGTCTACATGCAACCCACCAAACAGAATATTAGCAAGTAGGATTCAGCAATATATAAGAAGAATTAAATATCATGACAAGTGGAGTTTCCAGGATGCAAGGCTAGTTCAATATTTGAAAATCAGTTAATGTCATCTTCCATACAAACAAGCTAAAGAAGAAAATCATGTGATCACATACATGATAACAGGAAATACCCAAGAGTCTATGCACCTGATGACAAACACTCTTGGGAAACTAGAGGTAGAAGGAAATTGAGTGATAAAGACCATCCACACCATACCTGCAGCTAACATCACAATTGATGGAGAGAAACAAGACACTTTCCAACAAGGATCTCAAATGCGGCACAGGGATCTGTATCACCACCTCTGTTCAGCTCAGTACTGAAGGTCTTACAGCCCAACAAGGCAAAGAAAAGAAACGACCTCACACTCCTTAGAGAGGAAGAATAAAATAAAAAAGAAACTGACCTCATTTACAGACAGTACAATGGTCTAGGAGAAAATCCCAAGATATCTAAAAATAAGTCTGAGAACAAATAAGTTCCTCAAGGTGGTGGGTCAGAATATCAACATACACAAAGCTTGTACTTCTCTGTATCAATGATCATACAATGATCTTACATAGAAGGGAATTCTAAACATAACACAATTTGCAGTTACTCAAAAAATACTTAGGTACAAGTCTAATAGCACGTGTATACATTCATATGCTGAAAACACCATAACACCAAAGAGAAACACTGAAAAGGATGTTAATAAAGGAGACAGGTGCTGAGTTCATAGAAAATGCAAAAGAACAAAGATGTGAAATCTCCCTAGACTGATCTATGCCTTTGTATAGTTCCCCATCAGAATGCTCAGCGAAGTTTTTTGGTAGATATATAAAAAGTTACTCTCAAATTCACTAGGAATTAGAATTGCTAAAAATGCTTTTTAAAAGAAAGAATAAAGTAAGAGGACAACTCTATGATCTTGAGACTTTCTAGACCTGTAAGAATCAAGGCTCTGGGTAACAGAGGGACAGACACATATATCAACAGAAAACCCAAAACAGTCCCACACTGGTATAACCAACTGATTTTGAACAAAATTAGGTCAATAGAGGAAGGATGGGGTCTTTTTCAGCCAATAATGATGGATTGTTTGACAATCCACAGACCAAAAAGAATAGGACCTCTACCTAAACTCTTACCTAATACAAAAATGATCTCAAAATAGATCATACATTTGAATGCAAAGTATAAAACTATACATATACACATTTTAGAAGAAAATCTTAAAGTCTTAGGGCTTGGTGAAAACTTCTCAGACCTGATATCAAAAGCAGGGTCTGTGATAAAAATCAATAAATTAAACTTCATTAAAATTAAACACTGTTTCATATTAAGAGGATGAAAAGATAAACTAGAGCTAGGAGAAAAATATTTGCAGGACACATATTTGATAAAGGACTCACATCTAGAAGATAAGAAGAATTCTTAAAACTCAACAGTCTGAAAAAACACAGCAAGCAATCCAATAAGAAAGAGAAAAATCATGAAGAGCTGGGTACAGTGGCTCTCATCTGTAATCCGAGCTACTCGGGAGGTGGAAATCAGGAAGATGGCAGTTCAAGGCCAACCAAAGCAAGAAGTTTGTGAGACCCCCATCTCAATCAATGACTAGGCACAGGGGTGCATGCCTGTCAAGCACAAAAAAGAGCACTGAAATCCAGGCTGGCCTGGGTAAAAATAAGACCCTATCTCAAATATAACCAAAATAAAAAGGGATAGCGGTATGGCTCAAATGGTAGAGCTTCTGCTTAGCAAGCCTGAGTGCCTCTGTTCAACTCCCCAGTACTGCCAAAAAAATTTTTTTTAAAGTCATGAAGAGAATTCTTGCTTATCAAGAAATTTCTCTTGCCTACCTGGGGTCCCAGACTCTTCCCTTCCCTTCTGCTGACTTGGTAAGAGACATGAGTGTATCAATTTTCTTTTGTCTCATTTCTGATGATTTGTTAGGCAGCAAAGGAAAACAAATACACCAAGAATTTTCTCTCACTAACATCCACACACCACACAATTCTAAACCATTGTCTTGGCAAGAAACTGGAACAGGGGAAAAGCTGTCAGGAAAGATTTTTACAAAGATCTCAGGGACTAAGAGCCAAGAAATAAAGTGATGACTTTGACTTGTAAGATAAAAACGAATTTAATTCTCTTTACCCCGGCCTCTGCCATCTTTTCATTATAAATTAAGGCAGAAAAAAAGCCTCTCTCTCTTCAATAACTCTGGCTCCTTCAGTGAAGGATGTTTTAGGCACTGGAACATAATTAAAGTGATATTGTATTTCTTTTATTCTCATGATTATAATAATACATAGATTTCAGCGATGCTTTCCAACACCATTAAAATGAAGACAGATGGCTGACACTTCAGCTGGAATTAGAGTCCACAGGAACATTTTATACAGTATCTTTTTTTAGAAGGAAGATGCAGGCTTCTAATAAAATGCCTAGAAATTTTACCAGATATTTTCAATAGCTATTCTTAGGCCAGTATTTCAGCAAAACTTAAAGCTATTGATCAGTTGGTATTTAGGTAGCAAATCATTTATTTAGAATTCTGATGACCATAATCCAAAACCTAGCTTTGAGTCTTTTATCATAATGTCAAAAATACTTCAGTCTAAATTACAGATTTGGAGCTCTGAGAAGAGCGACAGCACCTGCCATAGCCTTGTGGTAGGGAACGGATAGCCTGAGTCTAATCATTAGAGACAAACCCCAAAATGACCAGGGGAGTGGGATGACAGGATAATATATGTTTCAAAAAGTACCATTGCTACCAAGGACAAATGAAGGCTGTGAAGATGCTCCAGCCTACAGAAGGTTAAAGTGGCATGGTTACCCTAGCAACACCTGCTTCTAGAGTGGACTTGTCTTGGAGACATAATAACCACTACTGGAAATATTGAGATACGATCAGCAGATTACACAGATTACACAGCAGTATGTTGTTTGGCTAGGGAGATAGCCCCATTGCTTGCCTAGCACATCCACCCTCAGCACCACAAAAAATAAAAGTATTTTGTCACTGCTAATTTCTTAAAGTTGATGAGTGTACTTTGGTTGTGTAAGAGAATGTCTCTATTCTTTTTTATTTTTAATTGACACATGATATTTATAAGTATTTATGGGATACAGCGTAATGATACAACATACACATACACAATGTTATATAATATTTAATCATCAAATTACACAGATTAGCAATTCCATCTCCTCAAACACTTATCATTTCTATGTGCTGGGAAACTTAGGACTGTTCTAGAAATATAAATTGTAGACTATAGCTTCCCTATGGCATGCTAGAACACCCAAAATAATTCCTCCCACCTGAATGTATTGTCATGCCTGTTATCTAAATTCCCCTGCCCTGCTCCCCTCACTCTTAGTCTGCAGTGACCACTGCTTTGCGCTCTCCTTCCATGAGTCTGACTTTCTTGGCTCCAACAATGGGTGGGAACATGTGGAATTTGTCTTCCTGAGCCAGCTTACTTCACTTCAGATGTCCTCCAGTGCCACTCTTGTTGGTGAGAATATCTCCATTCTTAAGAAGTACACAGTGATGTATTTGGGGTTTAAGAGAATCCCTTCCTCTGTGTGGTGTGTGTGTGTGTGTGTGTGTGTGTGTGTGTGTGTGTGTGTGTGTGTGTGTGATGCCCTCAAATGATTCAGAAAAAGCAATATATATGTTCAAAGAGAGAGAGAAACATAGGATAAAGCAAGTAAGGTAAATTATTGAAAAAAAGCAAATATCCTGAGTTCCCTGTGTACTGCTCTTATTCTTATTCTGCTCTTTTCTTTAAGTTCAAAATAAAAATTAGAACACAATTAGTTTTAAAGGTCAAGGTAGCATTTTTATGATTATACCCTTCCCATTTTCAACTGACAAGCAGTTTCGTGTTAGAACTAAAAGTATAGCTTTGGAGCATCAAAATGTCTTGGTTTTTTTTTTTTTTTTTACCTGTACAAATATTTTTATTTATTTTTTTTTCCATTTTTCTTTTATTATTCATATGTGCATACAAGGCTTGGTTCATTTCTCCCCCCTGCCCCCACCCCCTCCCTTACCACCCACTCCACCCCCTCCCGCTCCCCCCCCTCAATACCCAGCAGAAACTATTTTGCCCTTATCTCTAATTTTGTTGTAGAGAGAGTATAAGCAATAATAGGAAGGAACAAGGGGTTTTGCTGGTTGAGATAAGGATAGCTATACAGGGCATTGACTCACATTGATTTCCTGTGCATGGGTGTTACCTTCTAGGTTAATTCTTTTTGATCTAACCTTTTCTCTAGTTCCTGGTCCCCTTTTCCTATTGGCCTCAGTTTGAACCTGAGCTTTGTTACTTACCTGCTCTTTGACCTCTGGTAAGCTACTTTCTCTCTGCATGTCTCGGTTTCCTTATCTGTCACAACAGGCATGGTTATAAGGACATTCACCCTGGGGATGTTTGTGTTCTGAGAGAACATCCTGTGAGGTCAGCTTTCAGGAAGTGGGTTTCACCATGCTTTTGAAGAAAGAGCTCAAGTGAGAGGAAGGCAAACTCAAAGTCGAGAATACTCTAATAACAAGAAACAGAAGGAATGATCATTCCTGCCAGTAATCAAGATTTCAAGCTATCAGAAATAAACTGGTATGACATGATTCAAACATAGACAGATGAAACTGATATAGAAGAGGAAACCCACTAACAATTCAAATGTCTACCAAATGCATGGAGGAATTGTTGCAAAGCAGGGAGATCAGCACAATTGTTAAGTAAATGATATTAGGACAATGAATGCTTCATCTAGAAAATTAAAATCAGATCTTTTCTATAAACCATACACAAAAGTTAATTTCAAACAAATTAAAACTCTCTTCATGAAGAAAAACCAAACACACAAAAAGGAATGGACTGGTAAATTTGATTCTATTACGTTTAGAGATTTTTGTACAACAAAGGATACGAAGAAGATGAAAGATGAGCACTACACTAATAAAGGTATTTGTAACATATGAAACAAACAATATCCAGAAAAAATACGTGAAAGAGTAATAACTAGATGGGACTTGGAAGAAAGATATGTGATGAGAAATTTACAGAAAAAGAAAACTGTCAGGTAAATTATAGGGAAAATGCTTAGTGTCAGTAGTAATTAGGAACACACAAACTAAAACCTAGAGATAATATTTTATACCTCTCTAATTGGCAAAATCTGAGAATACTGGCAATATCAAGTATTCTTGAATATATAGAGAAACAGATATGTCTGTATCTCATTGGGGGAGAGAGATTTGGTAATTTATCCAATGAAAAGAGAATGATGCATACCCATATGACCTGACATCCCCTTCCAGGGGTGTTTGCTAGAAAATTGGACACACACAAATTCCAGGAGAAAGACCAAAGAGGGCTCATCACAACATAGGTGGCTGGTCAAAAAGTTAGAAGCAATCTAAATTCCATCTAACTAAATGGAAGCTTATAGAACAGCTGAAATGAATGTATTTGAACCAGGGTGTCAGAATGGATAGGCAGTGAAACATCCTAACTATGCCACTGGGAGTTTCTGAAAGCTTGTACCATCCATGGAGCAGCACAAGAAGGAGCCCAGCCATGCGAGGGCTGCTGTCTCTACTAGAAAGGGAGAGAGGACAACAAGATAGAGGAAGGGAGCAGAAGGATAGCCCCTCCTCAGCCTATGTTCTGTTTCTTTTGTGGTATGTTCACATCGTTACCTATATTTTTAAACACACATATCTAAAAACCCCACAAAATTTTAATATGTGTTAATTCAGGGGGTTGACCCCCACGAATGTTCATTTCATTGATCTCAGTTTTCAAAAATGTTCTCAGAATATCCAAAAACTCTTTTTCTTTTCTTTCTTTTTGGTGGTATTGGGGTTTGAACTCAGGGCCTCACATTTAATAGGTAGGTCCTCTGCCACTTGAACCATTCCACCAGCTGAAATTATTTTTCAAAAGCTTTCAGCTACTCTGCATGTGGGAAATGCTGTGCTTGGGTTCTGGGTCAGCTGCTCACACATGAACCTGGATGTCATAGGGTGATGGAGCAGAAATCACCCCCACGTGGCCCCTCAAGGTCTCTCGGGCACAGATCACATACACCTGGCGTGATAGCCTGGTCACCCACCCTCACAGGCTACCAGTTATCAGGTTTTTCTAGCTAATCCCCTAAATTTCTTTCACAGTGAATAAATGGAAAGCCTAATTTTTTTAACTTGCCTTCAACACGCTCTGGTGTCATTTTTGTCCATAGATGTGTAATAGAATTAAGATCATTATGAAAAATCCAAAGGATATAATAATGTGCTGTGTTTCCCTCCAGGCACTTAGTAGATAAGTAAACATGCAAAATATAACTATACCAACATAACTCTGGCTCTATAACTATCACTTTGTCACTTCTGCTCCATCTTTGTCAGTTCATAGAAAGTCATGTCTTTCATCTGAAGTTTTTGGCTATGGTATGAAACATTGGATGGTCATTGTTTTAGCTGGATTTTTACTGATGGCCCCTTGTTTCTGGCTTTCACTATGACTTAGCAGTGCTGAATATCATCCTATTAAATTTGGGGGGAGCTTTAACCTTGTTATTTCATTAGGATAAATTCCTCGATGTGGCATTTCTGGGCAAAGAGTTGTAAACGTCTTGCTTTTGACTATATATTTCCAAACTGCCCTCTGAAAAGATTGAATGAATTATTCCTCCAATATCCAACAGTTGAGTGTTCACCATGTGTCAGATGCTGTGTTGAGAGCTTTGAATGTGGTAACAGGCTTGCTTCTCTCCACAACTGTAGGATCATTATCACCAATTTACAGATGAGAAAACTGAGCAGAGATGATGAACCACTTGCCTAATTTCTCTGGACAGTCAAGCAGCAGAGCAAAGATTCCCATTTGGAAAGCTTAGAGCTATCCCCTCACCTACACCATTTTTACTAACAGCATACGAAAGCACTGACAAGCCAAGCGGAGACACCCGGGCCAGGGAATGAAATCCTCATCCATTAAACACAATGACAACAGAACCTTTTCACAAAATTGTGGTGGGGACTGAATGAGCCCATGTAGATTTCAGCAGAGCACCCAGCATGTCAGAGAGACTCAGAATGTTAGGTGCTATTATTATTTCTTGTATCATTTGTCAGTTGGAATATCTCAAAAGTTTTTTGGCTACAATTTTCTGTTTACATAATTTGCATATTTTGCTCTGGGTTTCTTAAATTTAACTCCCTCTCTCCCCCCAGGACAGTCTGGTTTGTATCGCTACTTAGAACAAAAGCAGAAAGTGGGGTTAGAATTTCTGTTCTATTCTGATTCTATACTGAACAGAAACACTTTGACTTTTGCTGCTCTGCACACCTGTAATGGCTGCACACTGGTTCCTGCTATTCCATCGTCACCTCTGCCAGGGACCTGTATCCATGTGCAAATTGACAGTGACTGTCTGCCATCCTAACTCATGAAGCTGTGGTCTTTGCTATCCCTGCCTGGTGCAGGCTCCCATGAAGTCCCACCCAAAGGAGTAATGTCTCCATGTACAGGACAGAGACCACTGCTCTGGAGACAGGGGATTTTATCTGGAGACAGCCTGCTTGCCTTTGAGTGTGGTCCAGGGAAATTCTGGGAAAGGGTAACTTTGTGTAATTTCTTCTGCCTTTTTAAGAAGTCACTGTTGATGTCAAAGGGGACTTTGCAAAATAGCCTGTCTCTCTGTCCCTGTCTGTATCTAACCATGCAGAGCCCTAACCATCTCACTGAACCTCTTCCTCTCTGTTTCTTCCTCTCTGGGTTTCTTCCTGTCTGTCTGCTTCTCGGACTTTCTATTTCTCCCTTTCCATCTGGCCCTACTTTGCTATTAGTTTCTGTCTCTCTGCCTTCTTTGTTCTTTCAACACACAGCACTAAAGGTGATTTTTTTCAAAACAAAAACACTCTGGCTAACAAGGTCCCCTTCACTGCCCAACATACCATCTCACCATGAGCTATACAGTAGCAGCCTCCTTCCTACAAAGCAGCTAAATTTAACTTAATTCCCTCACAATCCAAAAATGTAAACTATCTCTCATTTCATTGGCTCAGAAACTGATACTCAGAGAGTTCCAGAAACTTATTCTAATTTGTCAGCAATGGAGCCACAGTTAAAACCAATTTTTCTAGAACACAAACCTGAAGCTTCCCTTAGCCCAGGAACACTTGTAAGTTGCAGCTGAAATGAAACTAGCAAGAGCGTTGCTAACTATCAGGTCAGAGTCAGAAAAGCATTGTGACCAAAGGGATGTACTCCTCCTTTAAGGATGGAGCCTCGATGGGTTGACAGCCCCTAGTTTCCCACTGACTAGGCACCCCCAGGACAGTGACACCTGCTCCATTTTCACACCCCTCACTTACCCAAAAGGAAGAGGAGGGCACTCAGGATGTAGAATCCCAAACTCATGCTGGCGCTGTGCTCCTGGCTACAGGAGGGCACGCACGGTGAGCTGTGTGATCTGAGGCTCCAGGGACAAGAACCAAGACCCACATGACTGATGAGGAAGGAAGCCACCACCACAGCCTAGAGACTGCTCAGTTCCTCTTGGCCCTCTCTGCAGTAAGGGGTAAAGGAAGCCCCTATTGTTTGGCCCCTGTCAGGTGGGAGAAGGGATCTGGCATGTGATGAGGTTCCATTGCAGAGAGCTGAGGCATTGCAGCCTCAGTTATCCCCTGGATAACAGGAAGCTTGCTCATGTTTCCAGTCAGCTAGCTGGAGTCCTTTCAGTGAACCCCAATAGGAATTGTGCAGAGGAGAGGAGATCTCTTCCAGTGCTGACAGTCACAGGTCCTTGAGTGTCCAAAGCCTACAGGCTGCAACGTTGGATCCCAAAACTTACAGTTCTAAGCCCTGAGAAATACGAGCCAGAGACTTAGGGTTCTAGACAGTCAGGTTGGAGGTTTGTTGCTCTGGGCTCCCACCAGCAGCCCCAGCACTTAGCTGCTTCTGTAATCTTTGGCTTCTAGCAGCAGTGGGCAGTGGCAACAGATAGCAGCCAGCGGCAGCAGATTGCACCTTCTAGTATTGCAATTCTTATGCAGGCCTTGGGTGGTGAGATCCTTAGTCTCACAGTGGCAAGTGTTAAAACTCTCAGCCCTAGGGTGTCTGACACCTTGGCCTTTTAAAAAGGGAGCTTGGCAGCTCTCTGGAACTTTTCCAGCAACCGGGGCCCACAGTTTCTTGTCTTCCACTCTTCTCAGTCCTTATTTTATCTGTCACTTCTGCCCCCTGCCATTTCTGCCACAGCCAGTCTCTGGAAATCTTTAGCTACCCTCTCATGGCTACTGCTTCCATCACTGCTGTCACCATAGGGATGGCAGCTGTTGTACCTTTGCACTGCAATGACTTCCCTGCTGCTACTACTCTGCTGCCTTTTTTTACCATCCTTTCTTTGTTACCTGCTAAGCCCACTCTACTAAAGTAAAGATCAAAAGTAGGTAAGAAAAGACCACACCAGAGAAGCCTTTTACTAGGGCTAATATTGCAGTACCAGGGGGCAGCACAAGAGGGTGTCTGTTGGCTGGTTCACAAAGCGAGCTGAATAACCTGCTTATATAGCCAGAAAAGGGGTCTGCACCAATCACATTCCTTTATGCAAGTGAGGGTGTGTGTTTGCACCAGTCACAGGCCTCCTGCTGGGCCACCAGGGGAAGTGCTCCGGTCTGGCCTGGGTGGAAATGGCTGCAGGGTCATCGAGAGTTTATCAAGGTTTGTGATGGCAAAAATTCTCATGCAAACTATTTGAAAAAGTCATGGCTGGGACGGTGCATTCGGGAACTGGAAGAGTCCTTTGGCAGTGAGGAGCTGTGGTTGTCATGTACCTTCCTCAAGGTGTCCAGGGAGTGTTCAGAGCAGCTGGGCTGGTATGAGGACAGTCCCCGTGACTGCTTGGCTAGTGGTCATTCTCTCAGGAAAGGATCTAACTGCTGCCAATTAGGGAGTCAAATCTCCCCTGCTCCCAGTATCTTAGCTTATTTAAAGGAAAACATTACAAGGGGTGCTTACAATAAAGGCTATCATTAACATCAACAGTGCTCTAACAATGCTTAACTCCTGCCCCAATGCCCCAGGAAGTGGTGGGTCCCTCTAATCTCCCTCCATTGGGTGCAATTTCTTGCCCCAAAACACATGCAGATTGATCTCAGAAGAGGATGTGGGCAAAGTCCAGCCCTTGGAGTAGCCCCCTGCCTTGGGGCAGGGACAGAAAGTGCCCCCCCAGAGCATCCTTCAGCTCCATCACTGTTTTTGTGCCATGGACCCCTGTGAGTCTGGGGAGGCCTATTGCTCTCTTCTCAAAGGAACAGTTTTAAATGCCCAAACTAAAGTAGAGAGGGACTATCAAAGGAGCCAGAAGCATTGAAATATATTCACCAAACTAGTTCCTAAAAACAAACTTGTAGTGTAGAAATATTATGTTCTTCCTTATCCACATAGTGAAGAGCACGATCTAGAGGGGGATGAAATAGCAGCACCCCTCAACATAGTGAATCACATAAACAATACTTTGAGATATCTATAAGGGCTAAAATATGGAGGAAAATACCTGAGACTTCTGCTTGTAATAGTCACCCTGTGGTAATGTTGCTGTGGTTTGTGTGTTGCACACTGCCTCTGCACAGTTAGAAGGAAATGCTAGGCTTCCGTTTGAGATTAGAGAATAGAGATGCAATTTTTCTTCCATCGAAGTTCACAGACCCCCAGGTCAAGTGCTGTACCCTGGAGAAATGCTGGCTGTCAATACAGGCTCAGCCAGCAAACATGGACCCCAAGTCAAATGTACAATAAATCTCACTTTTTAAATATAAATCCATTTAATTACAAGCCTTGAGCCTCTACCCAACAGAGGCTCTTTTTATTCTTGGGCTCCTGCATCAAATCCTTAATAGTAGCAGTCAACTCACAGAGCAATTCCTATGGACTCAGCATTCTCTGAGGATGCGACATTTATTTGACCCCCATCACAGCTTCATGAGTTAGTTATTAACACTGACCATCCTTTGACAGAGGAAGAAACTAAACCACAGGAGGTGTGTGCATGTCCCGTTTCACTCAACAGTGAGCATAGGGCTGGACTTTGAACCCAGTCCCTCAGTTGGCAGCCTATGCCACCCACTGCCTAGGTCCAGCTGTCCAAACAGAGGGGTCAGTTTCTTTAGTAAAGAGATGTCCACTGGGTCCTTCAGCATGTTCACTTTTGTTCCTTCTGAATCTCACGAAAATAATGGGCATGAAAGGAAAAAGCTGGTCATGAGAAATGCAATTTGCTTCATTTGGTGTCTTAAAGTTATAACCTTCCAGAGCTGGGAGCTAGCTCAAGTGGTAGAGCACCTGCCTAGCAAGCTCCAGGTCTTGAGTTCAAAATCTAGTACCATCAAAAAAACCAGTTATAACCTTTCACTCAGATACACTTTATTTATTTTATGAAATTAAGGTCATTTATACCTGTATAAAGAGATATAATCTCTTTTATAATCTTGAAACATGCACTTAAAAAGAAATTTCCTCCAGTTAATGGAAATACGAGTAGGAGAGACATTTCATTCTGCTTTAAGTGTACTGTACAGAAATGAAAATACAGATGAGACAATCTGTAGTCAGGGGCTGGGACCAAGGCAGCTATGCTCAGGTCAGGTCCTGGGCTTCCAGGTGTGCCCAGTGGTTTCATTTTGATGCAAAATCACTCATTTTCTAATATTGGCAACTAATTTTCAAATGATTCCACAGGGAGTGAGTCACCACAAACGCCTGCTGCAGAATTCCTCTGGACACCTCCTCCAGTGGCCCATACATCCAGGAAAGGTAGATCTGTGGCACCTTCTGCTTTTAAGCCCACCATGTTCTCCTGCATCTGGACAATGAGGTCCATTGTCCATTGAACAGTCAAATGGATAAGGGGAAGTATAGAAGCTCAAGATGCCTCTAAGTGAGAACCTCCCACGATGATCTGACTCCTGGCCCTGGCACCTCAGCGTGGTGACTTGATTGTCTTCCTGGTGTGGTGTGATGCTCCCAGCATGAGCAGGTGCCCTACCCCAAGATCCTGCCATGAATGCTGGTTCCTACCCTGTGGCTGCTCCTGTCACAGGCTTGGAATGGCTCTCACTAGGTGGGGAGCCTGAAGGCAGAGACACAGTGCTTCACTCAGAACCTGGCATGGTACAAGCTCCAGCATGTTGACTGAACCTACTCAGATCCAAGCAGCCCAGCCTCCTGCCCAGCAGGTAGATATGCCATGGAGCTTACCTGTGGCCAGGAGGTCGCCTCACTGCCAGTCAACAGAGAAGAAGCCCTGCTCCAGCAGCTTTGCCCTGTGCTCAGGGTGCTGCCTCAGCTCTAGCACTGTTATGCCAGGGACTCCCCTGTCCTCCCTCAGCTCCCTTAGCACCAGCCCCGGCCAGGGGATTCACACCTCATGTGTGTGCCTTTCGTGCAAGTCATGAGGAAGTGTCAAACCACCACAACAAAGGAGATTAGAAAAAAGTAAAGGTAGGGCAGATTTGACACGCAATTGACTTATCAGACTTACTTATCTTACCCAACAGTTGGAAATTAGCTATTGTTCTCAAGCACACTGCAACATGTATCTCCCACCTCCCAAAGTGGCCACAGACTGGACCATCATACACACCTCAAAATTTCAAGCAATGAGTGACACACAAACCACATGTTCTTACTGCAGTGCAATTGAATCAGATGACAGTGACAATAATACATGGCTAAACTTCCATATGTTTGGAATTTTAAAATATTTCCAAGTAAGTCATAAGGTCAAAGAAAATATTATGGAGAAAATTAAAAATAGCGAGAACCAAATGATAATGAAAGTATTGCACACTAGAGTTTATAGAATGCCAGCAAAGTAATAATTAAAAAGAAACATGTAGATGCAAATACTTTGAAAAGAGAGACTACAAAAGGAATAAGCTAAGCAACTTATTTCAGAAACTTAAAAGACAATAACATCACCCTATACACACACACACACACACACCCCAAAAAGAAAAAAGAAACAAGTTAATAAAAAGAAAAGAAGAAGAAGAAAGGAAACAAAATTATGAAAGTAGAAGACAATAATAAGAATCAATAAGCTTTTACATTTTCTTTGTAAAAAATTATAATATGACAAAAATTTCACAGAATGGATTAAGAAAGAGAGAAGACAGAAATATATCAAGAGTGGCATCAGATTCCACCTCACCCCTGCTAGAATAGCCATCATCAGCAACACCACCAACAACAGGTGTTGGCGAGGATGCGGGGAAAAAGGAACCCTCTTACACTGTTGGTGGGAATGTAAACTAGTACAACCACTCTGGAAAAAAATTTGGAGGCTACTTAAAAACCTAGACATCGATCTACCATTTGATCCAGCAATACCACTCTTGGGGATATACCCAAAAGACTGTTACTCCAGAGGCACCTGCACACCCATGTTTATTGCGGCACTATTCACAATAGCCAAGTTATGGAAACAGCCAAGATGCCCCACCACTGATGAATGGGTTAAGAAAATGTAGTATCTATACACAATGGAATTTTATGCAGCCATGAAGAAGAACGAAATGTTATCATTCGCTGGTAAATGGATGGAATTGGAGAACATCATTCTGAGTGAGGTTAGCCTGGCCCAAAAGACCAAAAATCGTATGTTCTCCCTCATATGTGGACATTAGATCAAGGGCAAACACAACAAGGGGATTGGACTATGAGCACATGATAAAAGCGAGAGCACACAAGGAAGGGGTGAGGATAGGTAAGACACCTAAAAAACTAGCTAGCATTTGTTGCCCTTAACGCAGAGAAACTAAAGCAGATACCTTAAAGCAACTGAGGCCAATAGGAAAAGGGGAACAGGTACTAGAGAAAAGGTTAGATCAAAAAGAATTAACCTAGAAGGTAACACCCACGCACAGGAAATCAATGTGAGTCAATGCCCTGTATAGCTATCCTTATCTCAACCAGCAAAAATCCTTGTTCCTTCCTATTATTGCTTATACTCTCTCTACAACAAAATTAGAAATAAGGGCAAAATAGTTTCTGCTGGGTATTGGCGGGGAAGAGGGAGGGGGCGGAGTGGGTGGTAAGGGAGGGGGTGGGGGCAGGGGGGAGAAATGATCCAAGCCTTGTATGCACATATGAATAATAAAAGAAAAAGGAAAAAAAAAGAGTGGCATCAGTACAGAGGGTAATAACACAGCAATGGCAATATTACCAATCTTGGGCCAATAAATGTGAAAGCTGAGGAAGTGGACACAGTACCAGGAAAACAGAATTCCTGAACCAAACTTGAGAAAAAGAGAAAGCCAGAGGCATCCTAATACCATTCTGAAATTGAACCAAGTAGTTGAAAACCTTGCCACAAAGAAAACACCAGACCAGACAGCTTTACAGAGTTTTATGAAGGCTTTAGAAAGTTTAAGGAATGAAAAAATTCCAAAAATAGCAAGCTAGCTTGGATAGTAGGGAAAAAAAATCCCTGACTCAATCTATGAGGCCAGGGAACTTTATTGCCAAACCAGACATGAAGGGAACAAGGAGGGAAAAGTACGGCCCAACCTCACTCATGAACATAGATGCCAAAATCCTAAAAAAATAACTAGCAAATTGGAAATGGGAGTGTAGTTTGGTGGCAGAGCGATGGCCTAGCATGTGTGAAGCCCTGTATTCAATCCCAGTATTACCAAAACATTGCTAAGTTAAATCCAGTGATGTATATGTCTTCATACGGATGTGTATATTTATTACATATTTCACATATATTCTTTATATAGAGAAAGAATAACTGATCACAACCCAATCATTTACTATCTTAATGAATTAAAACAGATTGAAAATCCCAATAGATACAGAAAATAATTTAATAAAATCTATCATACATTCATAATAAAAACTCCCAGTAAACTAGGAAGAGACCAGAACTACTTGAATCTGATAAAAATGTATCTATCAGAAATAAATAGCAAAGATCATTGTTATGGTGAGTCACATAAATGAAATCTCTTCAAAATTACAACTAACATGAGATGTTCTATATCACTATTTTTATTCCATGTTATCTAGAGACCTACTTAGTGTGGATTTTTTTCTTCTAAAAAGATATGCATAAGGATTCGGGAAGGAAGAAAGAAAAATACACATTCTTGGTTCCATGTTTATCTACATAAAAAGCCTCTAAGTCTCAAAGATTTGTTGTTAAAAATATAAATATAGCAGAATACAGGTCAATATTTTTAACCAGTTGAATTTCTATATATCAGGAACAAACAGAAAACATGCTTCTTTAAAAGTTAATATCACACCATTATTCTACAATATACATATGTTTCAAAGCAATGTGTTGTACCCAACAAGTGGATATAATTGTTGTCTAATAAATAAATACATAAAAACTCACAATAACAATTATACCACCACCAACAATAGACATGTATTCACATATATATGTGGGGTTATATACATACATTTATATGTACATGCGTTATCTCTATTTATGGAACATACAAGTGTATAATACATTTATTTTATATATAATATACAATGATCTAAAAAGGTCACCCAAGAGTCATATGGATAAAACATCAGTGCACTGCATTAAAGAAGACCTAAATAAATACAAAGTGTGTCATTGTGATAGGAAACCTCAAAAATCTTAAAGTATTAACTGCTCAATTGATTTCTAGTATCAGTGAAGCCTTATATTCAGCCTCTTTAGGAGTCAGAAATGAAAAATCAAGACCACAAAGTGATACCATTTTATGTATTTTTGATTAACAATAAAAACTCCAGTGATGCTGAAGTTGAGAAGGTAAAATATATGATGTGCCATTTTTAAAGGCAATGTTCTGTTCCCTGGATGCAATAGATCTCCTGGAAATGGAGGACTGCCTTACACATGGACACTCAGAGACGTGGGAAAAAACATTCACAGAGTATGATTTAAAATAGCAAAGAAGACCTTGAGAGAATGGCAAAATCCATCCACAGAAGAATGGAAAATGTTTTACGATAAATGTTTGCAGTGGAATAGGACCCAGCCATGAAAATGAGTAAGCAACAGCATCACAGGACAAGTTGGACAAATCTTAGAAACAGAAAATGGTGTAGGAAGATCCAAGATGGCAACTAGGACACAGAAGCAGACAGTGTGAACTCCATGACTCCAAAACTTTCCTGAGATGCTGGAGCCACGCTTGGCAGAAATGAAGCAGCAAGGAGAATCAAAACTTCAACACCCTGGATCCCTAGCCTGTGGAAAGCTTCTCCATGCCACGTTACATTGAGAAAACAGGAGTGCTCCCACACCACCAAAGCCAGCTCCAAACATGCTTGGGAGACATTCGACAGAACAAAATGTGAGCACCAAGCATCATACGGTATTCCCCTAGCCACCCCCAGGATAAACCAGCATGGCCCCTGGACAGACTGACCCCCCGCCCCACAAAAAAAAAAAAACCTAAACAATAAACAAGGAACTGAAAACTAACACACAGCAGAGGGCAGGGGTGCTGCAAGTGCACTGGAGAAGTGGGGGGGCGCGGTTAAGAGCTGATCTCCATGTGAACTTTCAGCAAACCAAGGCTGGAAAAGCAGAAGGGCCAATAGCAGGCAAGTGATAAGTTGCTACCTGAAATAGGTAGCAGTCCACAAAGCTCATCTCCTGAGCCAGTGAGCAGCATCCAAAGTCAAACAACACTGCAAAATTGAAAAGTAATCAGCAAATCATCTCAACATGCTGACAGCAGGGGGCTGGCTGACAGAGCACTGACCTTGCCCCAGAGAAAGGGGGTGAGGCAAAGAAATGAGACCCAGTAATCAAGCACAGTGAAAACCCAACTTCAAAGCAGGACAGCTGGTGGATTACAGAGCTGATTCCAGAACCTGAGGATAACATACAAACTTAAACTGCCACACCCCACTGAGGGAGGAGCTGATCAAACAGCTGCCTCTGAAAGACAGTAGAAAAAAAAAAAAAACACTACCCAACCACCTGGTGAGACTACGACAGAGCTTCTGCTTAAATACCAACACCAGAATTAGATGCTGGAGGAGTAACACCAGAACTTAAAATAAAACTGAAATTCTATTGTTCTTGAACCTGGAATTTTTATTTGTTTGTTCTGTTTCTTGTTTGTTTGTTCATCTCTCCATGTTGATTTCTTTTTTTTTCTTTTTTTTTTAGTTTTACTATTGTGAATTAGCAAATACTAAATTACACCCAGACCAGGGACAGAAATAACACACACACACTTAGCTACAAACCCAATATAGCCATAAAACAAAATTAAACCAAGAGAAAGAAAACAGGTGACTGAAACCACCAACTAGCCTATCAAGAACATAGGTTCACAGTACAAAGTGGAGTGATGGGAAGACAAAACAGGGATGGAAACCATTCTCCCCCAAAAAATAATTTAATACAGGATTCAGAGGGAAATGAAGAAAACTGATACCAAGTTCAAGACTCCAACAAAACAAAGATAAATGATGCTAAGAAACCCAATGATACCTACAAGAACATTCTCAAAGAAGAAATCCCACAAGTAATCACTGAGAATTTCATGGAGCTATTACTAGACATGGTTAATCAAAACATACAAGAGACACTCAAGAAATTTCAAGACATCAAAAATAAAAAATATGAGAAGACACAGAAACAAATAAATTAACTCATAGGAGTCCTAAATAAACACCAAAGTGAAACAGAAAACACTATAAATAGAGAAATACATGAATTAAAAATGAAAATAGACAATATTAAAGAAGAAGTGACCCGTGATATGGAAAACCTCAGAAAAAAAGAATGAAACAGAGATACAAAACACAAAGGAAGGCTACTCCAGCAGACTAGAACAAGCGGAAGACAGAATCTCAGAACTTGAAGATAAAATGGAAATTAAAGGAAAAATTTAAGAGCTAGTAGTCAAGCAACTCAAGACCTGTGAAAGGAATATGCAAGAACTCACCAACTCCATCAAAAGACCAAACCTGAGAATCATGGGCATTGAGGAAGGAGAAGAGATGCAAGCAAATGGGATTCATAATATATTCAACAAAATAATAACAGAAAATTTCCCAAACCTATAGAAAGCTATGCCCATTCAGGTACAGGAAGCCTCCAAGACACCAAACAGACTTGACCAAAATAGAACTACCCCACAATATATTATTATTAAAGCAACAAGCACAGAGAACAGAGAAAGAATATTGAGGGGGCTGTAAGAAAAAACAAATAATATACAAAGGTAAACCCATCAAAATCACAGCAGTTTTCTCAATGGAAAACTTAAAAGCAAGAAGAGCATGGAATGAAGTATTCTGGGCACTGAATGAAAACAACTTCAACTCTAGGATACTCTACCCAGCAAAACTATCATTCAAAATAGATGGAGCAATAAAAGTCTTCCATGATAAGCAGAAACTAAAACAACATATGACCACCAAGCCACCACTATAAAAGATTCTTCAAGGGATTCTGCACACAGAAAATGAAAGCAAACAAAGCCATGAGAGTGCAGGCAACACCAAACCACAGGAGAAGAAAAGACAAGGAATCAGAGAGTAATATTAATTCAGCTGCACACAATCAAACCCTTAAACAACAAAAACAACTAAATGGCAGGAATCACCACATACCTATCAATATTAACACTGAATGTTAACAGACTTAACTCCCCCATCAAAAGATACTATCTGGCAAGCTGGATTAAAAAGAAAGATACAACAATCTGTTGTTTATAGGAGACCCATCTCATTGACAGAAACAAGCACTAGCTTAGGGTGAAAGGCTAGAAGAAGATTTACCAAGCCAATAGTCCCTGAAAACAGGGAAGAGTAGCAATACTTATCTCAGACAAAGTAGATTTCAAACTTACATTGATCAAATGAGATAAAGAAGGACATTCCATACTAATAAAAGAGGAAACACAGCAAAAGGAAATAACAATTATCAACCTATATGCACCCAATGCCAGTGCACCCAACTTCATCAAACATACTCTGAAGGACCTAAAAACATATATTAACTCCAACACAGTGGTAGTGGGAGACATTAATACCTCCCTATCACCAACAGATAGTTCATCCAAACAAAAAATCAATAAAGAAATTCTGGAACTAAATCACACCATAGATCAAATGGACCTAGGTGATGTCTACAGAATATTTCACCCAACTTCTGCACAATATACATTCTTCTCAGCAGCCCATGGAATTTTCTCCAAAATTGATCATATCTTAGGGCACAAAGCAAGCATCAGCAAATATAAGAAAATAGAAATAATCCCATGTATTCTAACTGATCACAATGCATTACAACTAGAACTCAACAACAAAAACAACAGTAGAAATATGCAAACAATCGGAAGCTGAACAACACATTGCTCAATGATCGATCAGTGGGTCAATGATGAAATAAAAGAGGAAATTAAAAGGTTCCTGGAAGTTAATGAAAATTAAAACATGACCTACCAGAACCTATGGGACACAGTAAAGGCAGTCCTAAGAGGAAAGTTTATAGCCATGAGTGCGTTCATTAAAAGGACAGAAAGATCTCAAATCAATGACCTAATGCTACATCTCAAACTCCTAGAAAAATAAGAACAAGCAAAACCCAAAACAAGCAGAAGGAGAGAAATAATAAAAATAAAGGCTTAAATTAATTAAATAGAAACAAAAAATATATAAAGAATCAATGAAACAAAAAAGCTGGTTATTTGGAAAAATAAACAAGATTGACAGACCCCTGGCAAACCTGACTAAAACGAAGAGAGAAAAAACGCAAATCAGTAAAATCAAGAATGCAAAAGGGGAGATAACAACAAATACCATGGAAATCCAGGGAATCATCAGAGACTACTTTGAGAACCTATATTCCAATAAATTTGAAAAGCCTGAAGAAATGGACAAATTTCTAGATACTTATGACCACCCAAAATTGAACCAAGATGATATTAATCATGTGAATAGATCTGTAACAAAATGAAATTGAAGCAGCAATAAAGAGTCTCCCAAAACAGAAAAGTCCAGAACCTGATGGATTCTCTGCTGAATTCTAGCAGACCTTTAAAGAAGAACTGATACCAACTCTCCTTAAACTCTTCCACAACATAGAAAGGGAAGGAACACTGCCTAACTCATTCTATGAAGCCAGTCTTACACTCATCCCAAAACCAGGCAAAGACACCTCCAAAAGGAGAACTATAGGCCAATCTCCTTAATGAACATTGATGCAAAAATCTTCAACAAAATAATGGCAAACTGAATCCAACAACACATCAGAAAGATCATTAACCATGACCAAGTCTGCTTCATCCCAGGGATGCAGGTGTGGTTCAACATATGCAAATCTATAAATGTAATACAGCACATTAATAGAAGCAAATACAAAAAACATTTGATTATCTCAATAGATGCAGAAAAAGCCTTTGATAAGATCCAACACCACTTCATGATAAAAACACTAAGAAAACTAGGAATAGAAAGACAGTACCTCAACATTGTAAAGGTTATATATGACAAACCTATAGCCAACATCATATTTAATGGAGAAAAACTGAAACCATTTCCCTAAAAATCAGGAACGAGACAAGGGTGGCCACTATCCCCACTCTTATTCAACATAGTCCTGGAATTCCTAGCCAGAGCAACTAGGCAAGAAGAAGAAATAAAAGGAACACAAATAGGTAAAGAAACTGTCAAAATATCCCTATTTGCAGACAACATGATCCTATACCTTAAAGACCCAAAAAACTCTACCCAAAAACTACTAGACACCATAAACAGCTACAGCAAGGTGGCAGGATACAAAATCAGCTTACAGAAATCATTAGCTTTTCTATACACCAACAACGAACAACTGAGAAAGAATATATGGAAACAATTCCATATACCAAAAAAAATCAAATACCCAAGAGTAAATTTAACAAAGGATGTGAATGATCTCTACCAGGAGAACTACAAACCCCTAAAGAAAGAGATCGAGGAAGACTAGAGAAGTTGGAGAGATCTTCCATGCTCATGGATTGGTAGAATCAACATGACAAAAATGGTTATACTACCAAAAGCAATCTACATGTTTAATGCAATTCCCATCAAAATCCCAATGACTTTCATCAGAGAGATTGAAAAATCTACCTTAAAATTCATTTGGAAACACAAGAGACCATGAATAGCCAAGGCAATACTCAGCAAAAAGAGCAATGCTGGAGGTATCACGATACCTGACCAAACTATATTACAAGGCAATAGCAATAAAAACAGCATGGTACTGGCACAAAAACAGACATGAAGATCAGTGGAACAGAATGGAGGGCCCGGCTATGAATCCACAGAACTATGCCTACCTTATTTTTGACAAAGGTGCCAAAGACATACGATGGAGAAAAGACAGCCTCTTCAACAAATGTTGCTGGGGAAAGTGGTTATCTGCCTGCAAAATCTGAAACTAGATCCATGTTTATCACCCTGTACTAGTATCAACTCAAATGGATCAAGGACCTTAATATCAGACCCGAAACTCTGAAGTTAGTACAGGAAGGAGCAGGGAATACTCTGGAAGCAATAGAAATAGGCAAGGACTTCCTCAATAGAACCCCAGCAGCTCAGCAACTAAGAGAAAGGATGGACAAATGGGACTTCATAAAACTAAAAAGTTTCTGCACAACAAAAGAAATGGTCTCTAAACTGAACAGACCACCCACAGAGTGGGAGAAAATATTTGCCAGCTACACATCAGACAAAGGACTGATAACCAGAATATACAAGGAGCTCAAAAAACTAAACTCTCCCAAAATCAGTGAACCAATAAAGAAATGGACAACTGAAATAAACAGAACTTTCTCAAAAGAAAAAATTCAATTGGCAAAAAAAACACATGAAAAACTGCTCACCATCTTTGGCCATAAAGAAAATGCAAATCAAAACCACACTAAGATTCCACCTCACCCGTTAGAATAGCTATCATCAAAACACCACCGACAACTGGTGTTGGCAAGGATATGGGGAAAAAGGAACCATCGTACACTGCTGGTGGGAATGCAAGCTGGTGCAACCACTCTGGAAAACAATATGGAGGCTTCTTAAAAAATTAAACATAGATCTGCCATATGACCCAGCAATCCCACTTCTAGGGATATACCCAAAGGAATGTGACTCAGGTTACTCCAAAGGCACCTGCACATCCGTGTTTATTGCAGCACTATTCACAATAGCCAAGTTATGGAAACAGCCAAGATGCCCCACCACTGACAAATGGATTAAGAAAATGTGGTATTTATACACAAAGGAATTTTACTCGGCCATGAAGAAGAATGAAATCTTATCATTCGCAAGTAAATACATGCAACTGGAGAACATCATCCTGAGCGAGGTTAGCCAGGCTCAAAAGACCAAAAATCATATGTTCTCCCTCATATGTGGACTTTAGATCTAGAGTAAATACAGCAATTTTGTTGGCCTTGGGTCACACGCTAAGGGGAGAACACACACGGGAGGAATAGGGATAGGTAGGAAACCCAAAACTTAAAAGTGTTTGATGTCCCCACTGCAGAGGAGCTAAAACAGTAACCTTAAAGTGACAGAAGTCAATATGGCAAGGTGACAGGGAAGTAGTGAAGAGGACAGATAGAGATGAATCAATTTCGGTTGTAATACACTTGTGCATGGAAGCATTGCTAGGAATCTCTCTGTATAACTATCCTTATCTCAACTAGCCAAAACGCTTTGCCTTTCTTATTATTGCTTATGTCTTCTCTCAACAAAATTGGAGAAAAGGGCAGAACAGGTTCTGCCTGGAAGCAAGGGGTGGTGGGGGAAGAGACGGGGGCAGGGGATGGGGGCTGGGGGGAGAAATGGCCCAAACAATGTATGCACATACAAATAAAGAAAACAAAGAAATGAAAGTCCATTTTTAAAAAAAAGAAAATGGTGTAAAAATTAACTAGCAAAAGATGACAAACAGAATGATCCCATTTTCATGGGGCACAAAAGCAAGCAAAGCTAAAAAATGTAGACTCAGGGACACAGACATCTATTTCACTGAATTAAATATTTTTTTAAATCTAGGAAGAGGTAAATTTGGGAGAGGATTATCTCTTAGAGTGAGACAGAGAAGGAAAACAAAAGAATAGAATACAAAAATTGTGTGAAGTGGGCGTGTGGACATTTTTATATTACGCCTCATTAATAGGAGGATCATACTCTGAGAGTTTCCAGGTAAGTTCTGGTTTATGTACATTATCTTGGTGCAAATATAGTAGCATCCCTTTTTCCTCCCCAAAGTCTGACAAAGTTCCTGGTTGAGGTAATAAGTCATATATTCACAATCCTTATTTTCAACCCACCTATGTTATGGAGAACTTGACATTTATTAAAGATCACATAATTAAGATGAAATCAAAACCAAAGTTGATACCAGCAAAATTGTATTGATAGAAATTTAAACTTTCTCAACCCATTCTAGCAATAAGCATCAGCAGCTTTAAAAGTTTGGACAAGGGGCTGGGTGGGGTGTAGCTCTGAGGTGGAATACGTGCTTAGGATGCAAAAGGCCCTGGGTTGGATACTCAGCACTGCCAAAATAAAGAGGAGTTTACACAAGAGTTGATCTATTAATTTGACCTGAAAAAACATGTTTCAAGGAAATAGTTGAACAAATGCATATGGATACATAAGGATGCTCACCACAGAATTATAGAAAATTAAAAATAAAAATAAGTAGAAGACAGGAACTAACATAAATCACCACATGTCTAATGAAATAGTAAGCAGACCAGACAGTGCACACCAGTAAATGACAGTTACTTTTGCTGCATTACCTTGATTGAGTTTCAGGATGCAAACTGGTGTGGACATCTGTTTCCAGGGAAAAGAGTGGAGATTCTAAACAAACTTAGCCATGGTTGCAGCCCACTTGTCCTAAATCTTTGGCAATTAAAGAACATCGAGATCTCAGCACTTTCTTCATCTCCAGCAATCTGCAATAAGATACCAGGTACATGGTTGCACGGACAGGTGGACAGCATGGACAGAAAGAATAGGGGAACAGTAAACAGTAGCCAGAGACCAGGTGAAATCCAGAACCATTGACCTTTAGATGTATAAAAGAAACCATAAAGTTGACATAGAGTGCTAAGCCAAACAGTAGGGAAGGGGGAGAACCCACCACCCCCACCATCCCCAGAAGGGATGGATGCAAGCTAAAAAGAAAAGAAAGCTTCGGGGAGCTCTACAGACACATAAGCTGGCACATTGCAAAAAGAAAAATGTAAGACGAGAGATGTGTGTACCTCACAGCAAGCAGACACTGGAGAAGTGGTCCCTGTCCTCCCAGCTTGTTCACGGGTGCTGTGGAGGGAGTCTTCTTAGGACAGGTATTGCAGTGAAACCTTTCAGCTGGGAAGAGCAAAAAACCCTGCATTTTTATATCTCTAAACCCTAAAGGCCTCTCCACTCCACTGGCTAAAGTGAGCAACCACCCAGAGAATCATTGTGGAGCCAGGAAACTGTTATGGGTTTGACTCAGACTTATGGACACAGATCTACCTGGGCAGGAAGTGGGTGCCATGAGCCATGACACAGAAAAAAAATGAGGGGGAAAACATCAGAAGAGCTACTGCCCAAACTCTGTTAAGGGTGGAGACCAGCTATGTATGAATACCAGCAGGGGTGCTAGGACAGAGGGCTGTGAGACCAGGGCACACAGAATCAGTCAGAGCCCTGTGCCCTGAAGACACTGCAAACTGCTTTTTATGCTCCCAGAGTGCCAGGGACAGTCAGTGGAAAGCTACAGTCATCCGATCCTCAACAAAGTTGCCAAAAACCTACAGTGGAGAAAAGAAAGCATCTTCAACAATGGTGCTGGGAAAACTGAGTAGCCATACATACAAGACTGAAGCTGGACCCCTATCTCTCCATGTGCATAAAAATCAATTCAAAGTGGATCAAAGACCTTAATGTAAGACCAAAAACTTTGAAACTACTCGGGAAAACACTTCAAGTTACAGGTATAGGCAAGAACTTCCTGAATAGGACTCTAATAGCTCAGAAAATATTAATAGCAAGAATTGAAAAATAGGATTGCATAAATATTAAAGTTTCGGCACATTAAAGAAAACAATTTTCCGAATGAAGAGAAAAACCTAAATCTTTGCCAACTGTTTATTGGATTAATACCCAGAATATACAAACAGCTTAAAAAACAAACATCAAAAGAACACATAATCTTAATCTTAATAAATGGAAAAATGAATGAAACAGACCGTTCTCAGAAGTCCAAATGGCTAATAAACTTATGAAGAAACGTTCAACATCATCAGCAGTAAAGGAAGTGCAAATTAAAACTACAGATTCCATCTCACCCTAGTCAGAATGGCAATCATCAAGAAAACAAACAACAAATGCTGATGAAGTTGTGGGGGGAAGGAACCCTCGTACACTGTTGCTGGAAATGTAAATTGCTCCATCCATTGTGGAAGTCGGTATAGAGGTTCATCAAAAGCTGAAAGTAAACCTGCCTTAATACTCTTGAGCATATATCCAAAGGAGTGTCAATCAACATACTTACCTGCACATTCATGTTTATTGCAGCACTATTCACAATACTTGAGTGGTACAATGACCCTAGGTGCCCAAACAACCAATCAATGGATAAAGAAAATGTAATATATACATATATGTGGAGTATTATTCAACCATAAAAAAGAATGGAATTATACCATTTGCAGGAAAATGGAGGGACTAGAGATCATCATATTTAGTGAAATAAGCCAAGTTCAAAATGCCAAATACTGCATGTTTTCACTCATATGCAGAATCTGTATTTAAATTTTTTAGAAAGACATGAAAGTAGAAAGGCTAACTATTTGGAGGAAGGAAGAAGACTAGTGGAAGCGGGAAAAGGAACGAGGGGGGATGAATATGATTGAAGTACATTGTGTACATGCATGAAAATATAATGAAACCCATTATTTTGTTCAATCAATATATGCCAATAAAAAGAAAGATCAGAGAGACCTTGGATCTTGGTTAGCACCAGTAATGAGGTCAAGTGAAGACATGTGTGCATTTAGGATCAGTCTAGAAGGAATCTTATGCATAACTATAATTCATTTTTACCATAAATACATATGTATTTATGGTAATTTAATTATGTCCCTGATTATAAAAACTATATTTATGCCTTTGCATACTCAAGGCTTAATTTCTTTCCCTGTCCCTACATATCTGTGCACACTTCTGTTGCTGACCCAAGAATGATATTGTCTTTTGACATTTTCTCAAATATGACCAAGTCGTGGTAAAAAGTATAACATCCATTAAGGCACTAATGCAAATTTTATTATTAAAATATCAAAATAACGAAACTACCAAAACCCATCTCCACTTTTTTTTCCAGTGCCCCATGAGCACTCAGGAGCTAATCACCCACTGATATGACTTTGGGGAGGTCAAAGACCAAACCCACATTTGGCAACTCAAAGGGCTAAACCCCAAGGACATGGCTAGGCAGTCCTGGCAGGGAAACCTAGGCAGGGCTTTCTCAGAGCTCAGCGCAAAGGGAGCTCAGAGGGCAGTCGCTCCTCAGGCTATACACCCAATGTCACCCACACGTGGCCATGAGAAGACTATGTAAAGATTACGAAATGATGGCCCATACTGTATTTTCCTCATCGCTGAAAAGAAGACCTTCATTCTCAACCCATAACCCTTAGAAGGTCGTAAGAGTTAGCATTCATCAAATTTGAAGATCAGCAAAAGCATCCAGACGCCTGGTTTCTTGACCTCAGCCTAGTATAAAGGGTTGTCTGCTATTTGGTCCTGATGGGCAACACAGAGCCTTCTTCAAAGACATAACCAAGTGTTGGTGGCCTCATATCACCACTTTGTTTTCTTAGGAAGAATTGAGTTCCCTGTTTGTTTGTTTTGCTTCTCTGCCTAAGAAGTGAGCCTTGAATCACCTATGAATTCTAAATTCAGAGACAGCTTTCTGTCCTGGAATCACAAGAGGTAAGTATAGATTTCTTCTGTGTTACTCTCTTGTGTATCCAAGGGAGGTTGGTGCCATATCCCCCTGCATGTACTAAAATCTACAGATGCTCACTTTTTAAATAACATGGCATAATATGTTCATATAACCCATGTGCATCCTCTTATATACTTTAAACCATCCATAGATTATTTGTAATATCTAATACAATGTAAATCCTAGGTAAATAGTGAATAATGAAAGGAAAGAAACCTCTGTAGGTGTTGAGTACAGATGCATTTTTCATGGTACTGGAGACTGAGCTCAGGGCCTCATGCATGCTAATTAAGAGCTCTACCACTTATGACCACAGCCAGTCCCAGAAGCAATTTTTTCCAAACATTTTTGATCCACAGTTGGTTGAATCTATGGATGCAGAATCCATGGATACAGTGGTCTGACTATATTTAAAATGTTATATTATCTTAAACCAAAATGTTTCTTTTTTTTCCTCAAAAATGGGGGACAGGTACATAAATCAGGTTACTGTCTCGGGGTTGGTACCAGTGGGAGGGGAGAAAATATAAGGAAAGGGTGTAAGAGGGTGAATATGGTGACAATGTTATGTACACATGTATGCAAATGGAAACATGAAGCCAGGCACTGGTGGGTCACACCTGCAATCCTAGCTACTTGGGAGGCAGAGATCAGAGGATTGTAGTTTGAAGCCCCAACAAATAGTTCACAAGACCCTAACTCAGAAATACCTAGCACAAAACAGAGCTGGTAGTGTGGTTCGAGTGGTAGAGTGCCTGCTCAGCAAGTGTGAGACTCTGAGTTCAAGTCCCAGTACTGCCAAAAAAGAAAATGGAAAAATGAAATCTGTTGAAACTATTCTAAGAATAGGGGGAGGGAGGGTAAAGGAGAATGATGGAGGGGATGAATTTAACACAGATACATTGCAAACACTTTTGTGAATGTCACAATGTACCCCCAGTACAACAATAATATGAAAATATAAAGATTTTTAAAATGACATCATATAAAAGATTCTGAAAATAAACATATGAAAATTCTCTTCTTACACAAACCCAGAGATATAACTGCTTCACTAATACTCCTGCCAAGATACATTGCTTACTAAGCAGTAAGACATGAGGTAAGAAAGAAGGCCAAAAAATATTGGGGAGAGAAATAGTGATTGGGTTGAGTGAGTCTTTTTACAAATAAATTTATTGTTATGTCCACTGTAATGATTTAGACTACCGATGTGGTGCCAGATGATCTTAACCTCCCACTAAACCTCTTTGTGCCTTAGTTTATTCATTTGTAAAAGAGAAATAAAAATGACTGATGGAGTTGTTATGAAATAATTAATCACTGATAAACCTCCTAAGCAATGACTGGCACATAGTAAATCTGATTGTAAGTTGTCTGTGCTATTATTGTTGTTCTTTACTTTTGCAATATTGTTTTATTTTTGTATATAAAATGAATATTGCAAATCCACACTGAGAGATATAAGTGACTTAAATAAATGGAGACTTATTGCTGCTCCTGGATAGACTAACACAGGGTCTCTGGTAGATTAGCACAGGGCTTCTGTGAGAGAACCGTGAATTCCTAGGATCTGAACTAAAAACTGAGAAACCCTCGGGGATCAGAATATAGTTGGGTTCCAATGTGTGCGTATAGAAATCAGCAGCTGGAGTTGAAGAGACCTAGGCACCACAGGCCAGATCAGTGGATCTCCCTCCTTGACTCCTCACCTCAATTGTCTGATGAAGCAGGACATCAGGGCCAGCTGGGTGCCAGGTGTAGGTGATAAGTTCCCATCAGGGAGCCCCAGGAGCAGAGCAGACAAATACTGATGGGCAGATGCCGGCTGGCCTGCCCCTGAGCGTTCACTCACAGGTCTCAGCCTCCCACACCCCACGTTCCCATGCCTACAGCATTGTCGCCACTGAATACTAACAACTGGGAGTAGGGTCAAGTGTACTAACTGATGGACTAGTTTGGACATGGTTTGGCTCTGCCAAAACTCATGTTGAAATTTGGTTGCCAAGGTAGCGGTGTTGGGAGTGGGGCCTTTCAGAGGGATTAATGTCTTTCTCATGAGAATGGAATTAGTTGGATTAGTTCCCACAGAATGGATCAGTTCTCCTGAGAAAGGGTTGGTTGGTATAAGCAGCCCAGATCCTTTGTCCCTTCCCTCTTTCTGCATGCACCAGCTCCCCACTCTTGTTCACGTTCCCACCGGGCGTTGCCACCAGCCATGTTGGGATGCAGCAGGAGGCCTTCACCAGGTGTGGCCACTTGGTCTTGAACTTTGACGCCTCCAGAACCACAAGCTAAATAAACCTCTTTTCTTTAAACATTGCACAACCTCAAGAGTTCTGTTAAAGCAACATAAAACACCAAGACACCGCGAGCAATCCCATGAGGGTCGCTAAACTGTAAGGCTTAGGGGTAGGAAAACATGTGCATAGAAGGAATGCTGCAGTCCAGATCGTGCAAGCAGAGGTGCCCCGCCCAGCAAGTTCTCAACTCTTTTAGTAAGGTGCAAACAGAGGCAGGACTTTGCTACTGTACAGCACACCACTATCCAAGGCTACTGGCTGTACCAGTGCATCATTATCCAAGGCCACTGGCAGTCCTGGGCAAATAACCAGACAGCCATAAAGCTCAGTGTGAAAAGGAAGAGACCACACAGATGATGATAGGGAAATCAGCAACAGGAACAAAATAGTAATTTAATATAAACATATGCACACAAAAATCCACAGCTACAAGACAGGGCAACAGAAACATGAAATAGGAAAAAGCAGTTATGACAAAACGGAATCATTGAATACAAAAGCATGTAAATAAGGAACACTATTGAGGAGATAAATAAAATAAAGAATATAATAGAAAAAAGTAATTAGTGAACTTTGAAGAACAGTCTCTTGATCTCTCTCAGAACACATCATAAAGAAAAAAATATGGAAAGAAGAAAATAAATGTCAAGAAGCTTGGAGTAAGACTGTCAGTTGACATAATTGGAGTACTCAAAAAAGAAGAAATATTTGGAGAAATTATACATGAAATTTCACAAAAATGAAGATGAAAGATTTGAGACTTAAATAACCAAAGTATGCATATGGGAGAAAAAAACACCTAAGTATATTTTATTGCAATTTAATCACATCACAGAGAAACAGTCTAAAAAGCTTTAAGAGAGAAAATGAAGGTCACTGACAAAGGATAGTGTCCCAGGTTATATCCAGGATCTTGGTCCAAATAATGAGTGCAATTAAAGAACAGAGGTGCAGTCAAGGACTGGAAGTCAAGTTTCATAGCCAACTAAACTCTCATAAAAATGAAAAGAGAAAATAAAGATATACTCAGTCACACAAAACTCCAAAATCTCTACAAATACTCAGAAGAAATACTCCAGCAAAAAGGAGAGATTCAAGAAGCCAAAAAAAGATCTAGAAGTTAGTGTTTTTAAAAAGATGTAGATTTTCTCTAAAATTCCTTTTTTCTCCATTTCAAAAAATTTCCACATTCTCTTTTGATTTCTTAAATTATTATAAATACACACATGTTTTCAGACTTACCCTTCTGTATGTTACTAACATGAGGGGTAGAGATGGGATACTGGAAGGACATCAGGTGCAAGTTAGTATATGGTAAAGTTAATTTTATTATTGCAAAAAAGATAGAAGTATTGATACACTCTAGAATTTGATGGGGAGAAAGGCAGAGGGCTAGATCATGATAGGTTAGTGATAAACAACAGAATCACAAAAATGAGCTGCTTAAATTTTAAATGAACAGAAGAAAACTTGGTATGTCCAATGGAACCCCTCCAAAAGACAAAAAGAACAAAAATAAGAAAGTATAGTAAAAGAAAAAATGAGACCCATTGAAATGATTCCAGGAATGGGGGCAGGAGGGATAAAGGAGAGTGATGGAGGGGGTGAATTCAATTATGATATATTGTAAGAAGTTTGTAAATGTCACAATGTACTCCAGGAAAACAATATTAAAAAAATTTTCAAGTGTAGTAAAAGGAAAAGAATGTGAAAGAAAGAAATTAGAATATATATATAAAGTAACTACAAAATAAAGAAAATAAATATAAATGGGAATAGTATCTTCTGACTTTAGAGTTAACAAAGATTTTTTAGTTGAGAGGAATGAAAGAGTGGGTGCATACAAACACTTGTACACAAATGCCAGGCCAGCTATAGTTATTTATTTATTGGCAGTATTGGGACTTGAACTCAGAGCCTCACACTTGCTAGGCAGTGCTCTTATCGCTTGAGCCACTCCACCAGCCCAACAAAGATTTTTTTAAAAAGAATAAATTTGTAAACTGTGTTTTACTGAAATTAAGAACTTCTGTGTATCAAAAGAATTCATTTATGGAATAAAAATGCAACTCACAGTTGGAAAACATAGTCATAATACATGTATTTGATCCAGGCCTCATTTCCAGATTGTATTTAAGAAAGAATAAACATATATTCCTATGAATCAATACTGTAAGATGAGCAACTCAATAGAAAAATGGATGAAAGGCTTAAGAGGGAACTCTATGAAATATGGAAATACAAATGGCCAAGAAATATATGAAAAAGCATTAAATTACATTCCTTAGCTGGGAAGAAACAAGTTAAAATCACCACATGATTCTACATACCCACCAGAATAGCTAAAAGGATAAAAATGGCTGGAAAATTCTAAGTGTTGATAAAAATGTACAACTAGATCCCTTCTGTGTACGTGTGTGTGAGTACGTATATGTATATATAGTGGGTAGGAGTGCAAATTGGCACAACCACTAAATAATGTCTGGCATATCTACTAAGGTTATAAATGACATCCTTTGATTTCCCTGCGGCTTTGGTTTCAGGACTTCCACAGACTCCAAATCTGTGGATGCTCCAGTCCCTTACACAAAATGGTATAACTTAAGCGCCTCGCCTTACATGATTTAAACCATCTCTCGATTACTTACTAATAATTACTGGTATTACTTACATAGTTCTTAATATTGATGGATTCAAATTTTGAGTAGACTATTGGGAGGTAGCGGAACTTGGTGAAGGTGGAAGACTGGGGGAAGTGGGTCACTGGAGATGTGTCCTGGAGAGATGGCTTTGTTCTTACCCTTTCCTGTCACTCTGTCTGCTTCCTGGCCACCATGAAGTAAGCAGCCTCTGCCAAACACTCCTTCAGCCATGATATTCTGCTTCATCTCAGACCCAAAGTAATAAAGAAAGCCACCAGGACCTGAAATCTCTGAAATTATGAGCCGAAAGAAATCTTTCCTCCTTTAAGGTGCTTGTCACATTAATGAGAAGTCTGACTAACACAATGCATTGGTTTGCCAGAAGACATGCACTAGAAATTTTGAAGCAGCCCAAACAGGAATAGTGAAACTCTAGAAGTCATCCCAATGCCCCAAAACTAGGCAGATACTTAAACTGTATGTTTACACAGTAGAAATCTTTGGGGGCGGTTGGCAGCAGTGGGGGGGGGGGTGAGGAAAGGGTAGCAGGATGAACATGGTGTAAGCAATGTATACACATGTATGTAAGTGCAAAACTGATACCTGTTGCAACTACTCTAGGAATCAGGGGAGGGGGAATGGAAGAGAGAGGTGAAGAAGGGAAATTCAAGTATGATAGACTTGATACATTGTAAGAACCTTTGTAAATGCTACCATGTACCCACACCCAGCACAACCATAAAAATATAAAGAAAAAAAGAAATCTACACAGTAATAAGTACAATCATCTCACACACTGTAGATGGCTCTCACAAACACAATGAAAGCAAAAGAAGTCAAAATATTTAAGTAAAGTACAAAAGCAGGTTGGACTAATCTGTGCTCTTAAAAGTCAGGGATGGGTTTTCTTCAGGGAAGGTAGTGATGGAGCAGAGTAGGTGCTGATAATGACTTGGAGCTTTACACAGATAAGTTCTTTTGTGAAAATTCTTGATGTTGTATACTCTTCACATGTACATACTGTTTATATATGTTGAACTTCAATGCAAAAATATTAATAACAAAAGACAAGACTGTAAAATAGGTACAGTGTGTGTTGGGGATACTTGTGGGAGGGGAGGATGAATGAAGGTGACTAAGGTGAGGGTATATGGTAGATGGACTTCATATACTTGTATGAAATAGAACAAAGAAACCTCCTGCAATTGCTTTAAGTGGGGTGGGAAGGGGGTCAAGGAGGGTAGGCAACATAAGCATATTTAGAATTGTCACAATGAATCCCCCTGTACAATGAATATATCCTAATAAAAAATTCAAAAAATGTAAATGAGGACATCTCATTAATTATAAAATAAAATGACCAATACTGGCTTTCATTAAATTTCCTAATATGTTGTCCTTAGGTTGTTAAACAAAGTTATACTTTTAAAAAGACATTGATAAAAGTTGAAAGTAAGGAACAAAAAAATATAACAGACAAATACAAAAAACAGGGTACAAACTTTAGTAATAAATAAAACAACGTAAGGTAAGAATTAGAGGAGGGGAAAGATGGGTAGAGAATTCTGTGGTAAAAATATAAGTAAAGAAACTACAGTGGTCATGTACAAGTAGGCACCTGAAATATAGTAATTTCAAAATATATAAAGCAACAAGTGAAAGAAGCTGGGGGAGAAATAAAGATTTGCAGCAGGAAGATGTCATATACATGTTTTTAAAAGTGAATGATGATGTAGACAAAAAGAAGCAAGAGTTACACAATTCAAATATTAAAATTAAGGTCATACTAATGCATTTACACTCGACAAAGGGAGAATACAAATCTTTGACACATCATGTCCTCTTCCATCTTATTAGCAAAAATTTAAACATCTGACCTATCAACCTGCGAAGAGACAGACAGGCTGAGAAATGTTGCCTTTCATCTGTGTGTCCTGCATAAAAATGAAGGATGTATTATTAAGGCAAGGATGAGGAAAAAGACATAATAAAAATGAGTTAAAAAAAGCACAGGTTATTTAAAAACACTAATACAATGTACCTGTAGCACTACTGATCAAAGGGGAAAGGAGAAAAAGATGTATAAATAAATGATACTATGACAAAATTTGAGGGGTTTAAGAATAATTTTATAAAGTTGTACATGAAACTGGTTAGCAGTCTGCAAAAAACTGAAACTAGATCCATGTATATCACCCTACACCAAGATTAACTCAAAATGGATCAAGGATCTTAATATCAGACCCCAAACTCTTAAGTTGATACAAGAAAGAGTAGGAAATACTCTGGAGTTAGTAGGTATAGGTAAGAACTTTCTCAACGAAACCCCAGCAGCACAGCAACTAAGAGATAGCATAGATAAATGGGACCTCATAAAACTAAAAAGCTTCTGTTCATCAAAAGAAATGGTCTCTAAACTGAAGAGAACACCCACAGAGTGGGTGAAAATATTTGCCAACTATACATCAGACAAAGGACTGATAACCAGAATATACAGGGAACTTAAAAAACTAAATTCTCCCAAAACTAATGAACCAATAAAGAAATGGGCACGTGAACTAAACAGAACTTTCTCAAAAGAAGAAATTCAAATGGCCAGAAAACCATGAAAAAATGCTCACCATCTCTAGCAATAAAGGAAATGCAAATTAAAACCACGCTAAGATTCCACCTCACCCCTGTTAGAATAGCCATCATCAGCAACACCACCAACAACAGGTGTTGGCGAGGATGCGGGGAAAAAGGAACCCTCTTACACTGTTGGTGGGAATGTAGACTAGTACAACCACTCTGGAAAAAATTTTGGAGGCTACTTAAAAAGCTGGACATGGATCTACCATTTGATCCAGCAATACCACTCTTGGGGATATACCCAAAAGACTGTTACTCCAGAAGCACCTGCACATCCATGTTTATTGCGGCACTATTCACAATAGCCAAGTGATGGAAACAGCCAAGATGCCCCACCACTGACGAATGGATTAAGAAAATGTGGTATCTATACACAGTGGAATTTTATGCAGCCATGAAGAAGAACGAAATGTTATCATTCGCTGGTAAATGGATGGAATTGGAGAACATCATTCTGAGTGAGGTTAGCCTGGCCCAAAAGACCAAAAATCAGATGTTCTCCCTCATATGTGGACATTAGATCAAGGGCAAACACAACAAGGGGATTGGACTATGAGCACATGATAAAAGCGAGAGCACACAAGGGAGGGGTGAGGATAGGTAAGACACCTAAAAAACTAGCTAGCATTTGTTGCCCTTAACGCAGACAAACTAAAGCAGATACCTTAAAGCAACTGAGGCCAATAGGAAAAGGGGAACAGGTACTAGAGAAAAGGTTAGATCAAAAAGAATTAACCTAGAAGGTGACACCCACGCACAGGAAATCAATGTGAGTCAATGCCCTGTATAGCTATCCTTATCTCAACCAGCAAAAACCCTTGTTCCTTCCTATTATTGCTTATACTCTCTCTACAACAAAATTAGAAATAAGGGCAAAATAGTTTCTGCTGGGTATTGAGGGGGGGGAGAGGGGGAGTGAGTGGTAAGGGAGGGGGTGGGGGCAGGGGGGAGAAATGAACCAAGCCTTGTATGCACATATGAATAATGAAAGAAAAATTAAAAAAAATTAAAAAAATAAAGTTGTACATGAATAAAATTAATAATCTCAAAGAGATGAACAAAACTGATTAAAATATCAAGTGTCCAAATTAAGGCAAGATGAAATATAAAATTAAAAGGTTATAATAACCAAAAATTGAAGAGGTAGTCAAAACATTCTTTCTTTGTAAAACAAAAGTCCGTATTTAAATGGTCTTGTAAGTGAGTTCTACTTTTTTTTATAGGAACAATTCTTACCCAAGTTTTTACAGTTAAAAAAATGAGTGAAACCTATTTTACTCTTTTTAACAAAAGCTCCTAACCCCCAGATGCCAAAGCATGTGAAGCATAAGACAAAAACATATTTTTTCTGTAAAACGTTGACAAATAAAATTTTGCTACTTATTTTTTAAACTGATGAATATCAATCTGGGTTTGTAATTCACTATTGTTGATCAAAGAAATGATCTAATTATCTGAATGGATGTGGGAAATGCAGTTCATGAAGTTCTACAGCTGCTCATGGTTTTTAAAAATAAAAACTTTCTTGGCACAGAAAAGAAGCAGCCCAATTGTCATTACTTCTACAAGAATTGATAATCATCAATTGCATCATCAATATGCAAAAATGAAAATTAATAGAGGACCTAAGCCACATTTAGAACACAAAGCAACTGCACAAATCAAAATCTTTTATTAGAGCAAAAATAAATTCAAAGGACATTCAATTATTAAGATACCATTCACAATAGAAACCTATTTCATATTGTCTAGAAATGCAAAGAAGACAGCATTTATATATGGAATAATTTAACATTATAAAGGTGATAGTTGTCTGTAGATTTATGTATGGATTCAATAAAATGACAATGAAAGTTCACAGGAGCTTCATATACTGATTTAAAACTTTACATACAAAAATAGAAATCTACAAAGAGCTAAAATAATTTTTAAAAAGAAGACTAGATGGTGGAGTAAGAGTAAGTCTTGTCAGTAGAGGGGAATTTGTCCTGCCTGATGTTAACACTTACTAAACGACAGTGAGAGTGCTCAAATATTCTTTCCATTGTTCTTCATTCCTTCCTGTATCTGTAAACTTCCATATGATGGTATTCCCTTCTTTTTCAAGAACACTTTTGTGTATTTTCAATGTGGGTCTGCTGATAACATCCTTTTTCTCCCTCTCTATTCCCCTCCCCTCCCTCTCCTCGCTCTCCTTTCTAAAAAAGCTTTCACTTCATTCTCACTTGTATAGGATATTTTTGGTGGATATTGCTGAGATTAAACATAGGCAATAATTTTCTTTATTATTTAAAATGTTATTTTATTGAATCATTGTTTTTATTTAAGTCAGCTGTGGACAGTGAAAGATGCAGGCTTTGTATTGTCTGATAATAATAAAATGTAAAAGAACGATTCTTTTTAAAAAGGGTAAAGAGATGGTTGATATGAAATTAGGTTCAAAAATGAGTATTTATTTAGAATAGGAGGAGAAATCACAGAAAGTTACAAGTTCATGAAACATGAAAAATCTTTTAGAACAAAGTAAGTTCTTTTTAATCATCTGCCTGTCAAAACTGTATCATACTTTTTCCTCTAGTTTTTGCTGCATACCCATTGACATATCTTCAGATAGCAATCTTTTTTTAGAGTGAAAGGAAAATTTCCTCTAATACAATTGAAATTTGGTTTTTGTACTCATTATTTATATACGTTTCCTTGGAATTACCCTACTAGTAAAGCAGCAAAAAATGTTTATGATTCTTGCCAAAATTGGGGAAACCCATATCATGTTTCTTTCATAAATAAGCTGTAAGAGTTTGAGGAGTTTTCAGAGACTAGCTTCTGGTTATTGAAAACATTTTGTCTGCTTGGTTTTTTCCCTACTTCCTACAAATTTGTAGTACTAGATGTGGTAAAATGGGTTCACTCTGAGGTGCATCCTTTGGCTTCAGATTCATCATTTCTCCTGGAGATTATCCCTGTAGCATCCTGACTCAAAGCCAGGAGGGTTCCCAAAAGGAACCTTTGTGTCATGATTGACCATCACAAGTAGAGAGTATTACTGAAAACCGCTCATCTACCGTGACGATAAATGTAAAAATAACAAAGACTCACATAGTTCAATGGTTATACTATTAAATCAAAACTGAGTGAATCCCCAACTCACCTTCACCTTCCTGATCCCCCCAAATCCTGGAAGTACACTAACCAAAGCCATCATAGGAGCCCATACATGGAGGGAAGTTGGAGTGGGAAAAGATAGTCTTAATCTATGATCGTTAAAATATCTTACTATCAAGTTTCATAAAAACCAAGACATGTTTACAGATGCCTCCTCATCCAAGTGAGGAACCCCAACATTTAAGCTTAGTTGGTGTCATAAAAATTCAACTCTAATAGTCTATCTCAATGTAGCTCTTTCCAGATGTTTTTCTTCTTTTTCTAACTGTACCTAACCATTTGCTTTGTCTTTCTTTTTCATCAGATTTCCTTCTGATTTATCCTGGGTGGTGTTTTTATGACTTCTTGAATATGTGGCTTGATGTTTTTCATTTTTTAAAAAAAAATCCTTCATAATTATCTCTTAAAGTATTCTTTATTCATCTTCCCTGTCTTCTCCCTTCAGGACTCTAATTATATATATATTAGAACTTCTCTCTATATTTCCTATGTCTATTTAAATATCTCCTAATTTTCATCCTTTGTGTTTCCATGCTCCAGCCTAGATATTTTCCCCTAAAGTATATTCCAGTTACTAATTCTCTCTTCAGCTGCACACAATCTGCTATTTAAGTATCTACTGAGTTCTTAATTTTAATTATGGTAATTTTTAGATCTAAAGTTTTTATTTGATTGAACTGAATCAAAAAATCATTTCGACAATCTTTTTTTAATACTTTTCCAGTTCTTTGCCAAAATTCACAAACCTTATCTTTTATCTTTTATTTTCTTGGTCAGAATAAGCAGTTTTTTTTAAAGTACATATCCTGCTGGCTCCATTTCCTGGATCAACTATTGGCCTGTTTTTATTGTCTAGTGTTTTTCTCTTTTGACTGTGTGTGTGAACAAATGTACTTTGATGTTTTCTTATGTGTCTAGTTGCTATTTTTATGAGTCTCTGGCATTTTAAAGGAAAAATTATAGAATCAAAATGATTACAAGTCCAGAATGGTGTTATCTTGGCCCAAATGGATCCATGTCACTTTTGACAGTCTTCTGCCTTTTCCTAGCAAGACCTTAACATCTAAATACAGTTTCAGAGATGATGATGGATTAAATTGGACATCAGTCCTTTGGAAGGACTTCAGGTTCATAATTTCTCCTGGAAACTATTCCTGTAGCATCCTGACTCAGAGCCAGGAGGGTTCCCAAAATTATACACAGTCTTTCAACCTCCTCTTTGAGATTTCATGATGCCTCTTGGAGAAAACTTCTCAAATTTCAGGTTTATTTCGACTCTTAAATCCACACATCATATTGTCCAAACTCTCTGATGTCTCCAAACAAATGTTTTAAAATAGGTACTTTGTTCTGGCTTCTCTAGTTGTTCTTAATGGGAAAAAAGACTCAAATGGTTTAGTCCATATTCCTGGGAGCCAAAGTCCCATAAAGTCCAACTTGCCACACAGTGCAGCAATACTTACAACTATGATAGTACCTTCAAAGCTCTCCATCACAGAGAAAGAAGACCATAGCAGAGATGTTTTATGAAATTGCTAACAGTCACTGAACCGTCCCCTAAAATCTGATTTCTTGTATTAGTCTGGATCCACTGAGCCCTGTTAAAGTAGAATCTGAACCATATACCTCAGTAGTCTTCTAGTCCTAAACACTTCTCTAACTTACAGAAAAGTAAGCTAAGATTCTCGAAGCCCAGCAGAACTTGGACTGCCATCCACACCTAAGGTGTACCAAGTCTTTCCAGGTATGATGCCTTTGCTCCCTGGAGACCCCAAACTTGGAGCCCCTGCCCCGTGGGAAGTAATCCAAGGTCAGTGTGCACTCACCCAGCCCAGATTTCCCTGCACCAGGAGAGCTCAGCCCTTATGCTTCCTTCCTCTCTCTGAGCTCCCTCCCCACCTATCTGTTGCAGCTCAGGATATATACATTTAATTAATTCAGTTTTACCTCCAACCTTAAGGAATGAGAGAAGTGTCAGATTTATATGGTGGATAAATAACAAGGGTTTTCCCAGGAGACTCCATCCCGGTGAAAGAGGGTAACTGTAATTTTCAACCGTGAGTAATTGTACATAATATAATCCTAAATGATTTTTCTTCTGTAATTTCATTAGAGTTTAGAAATTTAATTAGATTTTGAATCACTCTGAAATAAAGTAGCAAAGTACCGAGAGACGGAGAGCAGTGGTTATTTTGTCCTTAGAGACCACATTCTTGGTCTCCAGTTGGCATGTCTTCATTAGGAGGAAGTTTGCAGAACTTCTTGATATATTATTGTCTTTCAGAATGGACTCTGAATAGGTCTTCAGAGAGCATTAGAAGAGTACACAATTATTATGCATACTCTTCTTGAGGTTTAAGATCATCTGCCTTGCATATACTTAATAAAAATATGTCTCTAAAGTTGTTTAAGAAACTGTGGAGATAGGAAAGATGTTCCTTGAATGCCCCAATGCTGTTCCTGGTTTATTAGCAGCTACCTGGGCGTTATGATGCAGTGCGGGGCTGTTTGCTTAACTTTAATAGTTATGTAAGGTTTATGGTTATTTTTATTGCTGCAACATATGAACTGTCATGGTGGCTGTAATTAGAGGCAAGCTAAAGTGTTACGGTTACAGTCTTCTGGGATTGGGGAGAAGCTACTTCCTTCTTATCAACTTTGCCTCTGTGCAAGAGTTGGGAAAAAAAAAAAAGAGAATCAAACTGAATGAACAGTCCCCACCTCAAAACAGGTTTTGACAGAGGAAAACTGAAAACAGTGTTAAAACGTCAGGCAATAGTTTGCACCTAACAACGCTGCAAAGAAACTGTTTTCTGTCCCCTGAAATATCCGCATTTATTTAATTTTCAGGGCCATTGCCCACGGCTTTTTCCGAAGACCACCTAAGTGGTAGAGTAATAGTGGGGATTTTCTAAGGGGATTCGATATGACTTTGTCACACTGCTGCAGGAGACTCTACTCAGACCTCTTCTCTGCATCCCGTGCTGGGGGCTGAGAAACTCAAGACAGACAGAGGTCCTGAGATAACAGTCCATGGACCCCTGTTCTTGCCCAAAGAAGCTAAGGGAAGTAGAAGATAAGAACTGGGCTGAGGTAAGAGTCTAGATGCTCTGGAAGCCCAGCAATCCTTGAGCTGCAGAAAAAAAAGCTGGAACACAAGGTGGACAAGACAATCCAACCATATGACCAGTCTGAAGAGGCTGGGATGGCTAGGTAGGAAGCTGTAGACCCAGTTACAGACTCAGGATTGCTGAGAGTCCTGTGGCTTCATGTATCAAGACCCAGGACTGGCAGAAACTTGGAGGAAGCCTTTTCTGCAGCAAAGAGAGGTGTGGGAGGTGCTCCCGAGAGCGCTATAATTAAGGAACAGAGCCTGGGCCTGGGTAGGGTGGGGGGGCCGAAGCTTCAGGGTACACAAGGGCTGCCCAGAAAAACATGGCCAGCAGCTCTGCTTCCACCCAACACAACTCACATTGCTCTATCATTTGCCTTCTCTTTCAGACCGAGAGTTCTCTGGGGAACAAAAATGTACCCAATTATTTTTTGGTTCCACTGTATACACAGTAATGGCTAGTATACAACAGGAGCTCAATAAATGTTGAATGAATGAATGAATGAGAAAATAGCAAAGAGAAGACAAAGTTGATACAGAAAGTTGGGATCTGATGGAGGCTCTGTGTGGGTCCGTGGACAGTAACATTGTAAACAGGGACTCTCTTTAGAGAGAGAGGCCAGTTGGTCATCGTTAATAAACATTTTCAAAACAGGTATGCTTTTATCATACAAACTATGCTTCTAAGGATCTTTCCACTGAGCTACATCCCCAGCTAAATTTATTTATGTATTTACTACTGATTCTAAGGATCTTTCCTAAAGAAATGTCCTCAATATGGAAAATAGCCATATGTAAAAATATAAGAGTGAAAAAAATCAGAAATTACCCAAATGTTCAAAGAGAACATATCAAACCATCACACACACACACACACACACACACACACACACACACATACACAACAGAATATAGTGCAAGTAAAAATAAATTGTACAAAGTAATCATGCGGAGAAAACTTTGCAGGAGAGACAGTATACATAATTTGATTACAAGGCACAATCTCAAAAATACATGCAGAAAAAAAGACTTAAATAAATAAAATGACAATAATTACTGAGTCTGTAGGCTTTAAGCCTACAGAAAGATCGTGTCTCCTCCTCCCAACTTTTCTGTATTTTTCAAATTTTTACTAATGCCAAGCAGTGGTCTCAATGTCAAAAGAGCCCTTGGCCCAATCTGTCACTGTCCCCACCCAGCACAGCCATCTGCAGGTCTTATGGCCCTGGGGAGATTCTAGAACCATCAAAGTGTGGTCTAGTCCCTTGGTGACTTCTGCCCACAGAAATCTAAATCCAACTTCATTGAAAATGTGCAACAACTCTAAGTTACAGAGAGCTCTGTGTATTTGTCCCTTGCTTTCAAGATTTTATCCCATTTTATTTTATGCAAGTCGCCAAGGCTCCATTTGTGTGAAACTTCTGCCTTAGGTCCCCATTGGGACAATTGTCTTCCACTGATCTGCATCCTGCTGTCATTTCCAGTAGAATTGAGTCCTTCCATCACATCCTGCTCTGAGTGTTGCTTGCTCTGAGCAATTGGGAAGTGCTTTCTCAAGTGTCAGACATCACCTTCTAGTGCAGCCTTTGTGGTCAGGGTGTGGTATTATCCTTTTTTCCCCCTGGAGGTTCATCTGGCCCATTATCTAAGCTCTAAGCCATGGGGCCCCTTCCTCGGTCATCTTCTCCAAAGGATCTCAGAGACACAAGCTGTCGTGCCAAGGGAGCAGGTACACGGAATGAGCTCATGAGTTGATCGTGAGCTCTAATTAAAGTTGGGGGTGGGAGTGCTAAGGGAGGATGCAGAGCCCAGCATCAAAAACAAACAGGCAGGAGAAAGTGAGCTGTATTGGGTTGGGGTTGAAGCAATAGCTTTTTCTGAAAAATAAAATAGGAAGCTGAGCCCTGTCCTGAGCTTCTGATGACACCCTGGGGATTCAGGCTGTCCTTGAGGTCTAAAGGAGGGTTCTGGGCTTTGGAAACATAAAGTGCTAGTTTAAGTCCTGACTCCATCCCTTGCAACTATATCTAGGAGCAGTGCTCACTGCAAAGCAGGACAGTACCTGGTTATCTCACCAGGTTGTCATGAGGCTATGCCAGCCCACCTGGGGGGCATGTGGTGTGTGGTTAGGAGTCTCACCCAAGAGCCAAGCTGCCTGGGTCCCCTTCTCTTCCCACTTCTACACACCAACATTTAGCTTAGGTTTATTCATGGAAGCTATCTGGGCCATGATGGTTCCTGGCCTCTCTCAGCCTCACCAACTCCCCAGTCACCTCAGAAGCAAAGCACCTCTATAGTTCTCTTGGTTACAAATCCAGCTGCCTTTGCTTGGCCCACTCTTGAGTTCTCTCTTGCCCAAGCTGGGGGCTCTGACTCCACAATGACCACCTGGAGCTCCCCAAACTAATTCTCATCTCTCACCAGTCTTTGCTTCTCTGGGCAGGAGCAGAGGTTCTTCATGGACCTCTGAACCAAGCTGGCTATGTCTTCAGCACACATATCCTTCTCACCAGACACAGTCAAGAGCATGCTGGTGACAACCCATCTTTTTCACACCCTTTCCTGCCCTGCCCCCTCACTCCCAACCCCTACAGTCATAGCACCACATAGGGCTTGCAGTTGGCTCTGCATGACCACCCCAAGACTGCACAGGAGCAGAGCTCCTCACTGGCTCTTCCCAGCTCCCTCAGGAAGACAGAAAAAAGTGTCTCCATCTCATCCCTCCTTCCTCCCCAGTGCCAGCATGGGTCCAGCATGCAGCAGGTCTAGTGGGCGTTCTCGCACTCCACCCTGTTCTGCCATGTACAGGTGCTGAGACAGATGGGGGATAGAATCCAGGCTTATAGAAAAACCTTGTCACAAAGTTGAGTTATGAAGAAACCTGAGCTCCCCTCAGGTTTCATAGGAACAGAGAATTTTCCATTCTTCAGTTCTTCCCTTTGGGTTGCCACCCTCCCCTGGACTTTGCCACTCCCCAGACACATCATGTATAACAGCAGTCACTATTAATACGTTGACCAAAGGCCCTGGATGCTGCCATCCCTTTTTCAGACAGGGAAACTGACTTTCAAAGTGTTAAGCAGATTGCAAGGGATCGGTACATCCGATCAGGGAGATATGATTCCCAACTCCATGCTCTTCTCACTAGCAAACCCCCTAAACAATGCCCAAGGGAAGCTTGACAGTCATTCATGAATTTGGATCTAGGGATTATAAAGCCTTTCAGCCTAACTTGGCCACTTTGACTTAAGCATGGTATCTGGGTACTGTTTGGGGGACAAGAAAGCCCTCACATTTTGCCTGACCACTTAGGCTTCTCTCATTGCTAACCTGAAACAACAGAAGAGCCAGGTGATTGATTGTCCAACCAGCTCCAAAACCACACCTATGAGGGGCCTGTCCTCTGCTCAGAGAAAAATTCAATTTCCCTAGTATTACACCTTTCTCTCCCTCCACTAGAAAGCCTTGGAAAGAAGTGCTTTTCTGATATTCTGGATTGGAAATATTCTTTTGTCTTTTATAAGAATCATCCTCCTGGGCAGCCTAATAGAAATACCCCGATGAGGAGGACTTTAAAAATACCTATGGAGGCTAAAAAGGCTTTTTATGACCACTGTCACCAGCTAAAGAAGATCCTGGGACACACACATCCTTCACTCAGTTCTCAGGGAAGAAAAGTCTCCTTTAATCTACTTAGCTTGAGCACAAGAGCCATGTCCCCCCAGTGGTGACTGCTCTGGAAGTGATAGCCCTGGGAGACACAACTTCTACAGCAGCTCCTCAGATCACCTATGTACCCCACAAAGCCTGGCCTATGGACTGGATCTGTATGGGTCTTATACAAAGAGTTCCCCATGTGAAATTTGCCTTGCCTTTCTTTCTGGAATGGATGTGATACAGAAGCAATGGCTGTGAATCTCATTGCTAATGGAAAGGAGGAGTAACTGGCTTATAGCTACATAATTACTTCAGCTATGGTTTTGCCCCAATAGCCTATGAGTCAGTTTGTAGAAACTGTTTTTCATTTCAAAAAGGGGAGAGAGAGAACCTGGTCTTTGGTTGGTTCAGAGTCAGTCATCTCAAATTAGGCTGTTGTTTGGGCAAGAAAATAAGAGACTGAACTCAGTCCTCAGCACAAAGAGCAAATATTGGGCACAGCCTCACTCACCCTTCCTGAAAATCAAAATTCCCCTTCAAGAAGGAAATTGGTAACAATTCCAGGATGGACCTAATATAAACCACTGCCTACAATTGTTTTACTTGATCATTTCTCTTTCAGAATATATAAGATAATAGAAAAGAAATTTATCTGTACCTTTCTCTATATGAAGGGCATGAAACTTTGGCCAGAATTTATTGCTTTCGCCCAAAAGTCCATGATTGGATTTAGACTAAAGAACAGAAAAGCTGTGATCTTCTAAGTGATACAGGGTTTCAGGGATAAAATGATTTTTGGAGCCTAACTAGAAAGATATTTAGCATTTCAAAGGCCATTCATAAAAGGAATAGATAGTATCCACCATATTGATTTACATGGACTGTTTAAAATCTTTAGCTTCTGATTTTTTTAAAAGCGACTACACAGAAAGTGTGGCTCCAGAAGCTGCCTACATGCCTGTATCAGCAGTTAGGAATCAGCGTTCTGTGGAATTGACTGTGTGAATCAAAAGTCAAAAGTCAAAGTCACAAGGTCTCTGGGTGCACACCTAGGGTAAGGAACCATCCTTACTTTAAGAATGGAGGTGACATGCTCTGACTCCCAAGGCTGGGTAGAGAAAACCCTTGATAGTTCAAACAGGTTCCATCCTTCAACCTCAAAAGCACTTCCTCCTACAATTTTGGTTTCCACCATGCACATGCCTCTGTCTCCTCTGTGCTCCATTGCCCATGGGGTCTATTCAACTGACTTCCCCAAGCAATTGCAACTGCTATTCATGAAAACTCTCCCAGGGAAGGACATGCATACTGGTCATACAGGAAGGAACCTTACAGAATACGTAAGTTCACCCACCTGGAGCAGGTGAGAGGCCTGGAGATAGATATAAAGGACCCAGCCATGTCACTGTGCTAGTCAGTGGCTCTGCTCAGGTCTCCCTCTTCTTAGCCCTTGTCTCCCTATCAACTCTGTGACTGAATTTATTCCTCTGCCTCTCTTCAAAGAGGCAGAGTTTTGTCCCCCAAAAGTGAATCATTTGGGGGAAAAGCAAAAGCTCTCTTGGAACCAATCTAGAAAACTAGGTGAGTGGTCACAGGTTTAAAAAAAAAAGCAAGCAGGTTAAAGTAATCCTTCCTGTGGCTTCCTTATGATCTGCTTCTTTGAACTTTATTTCCACAGAGGCCACACCTGGAAACCAGTCTTTGGTGTATCTGAAACAACCAACTTGAAATGGCCCTCAGGTTTGCCCTTCATTAACGTTGTCTACCTCTCAGTATCTACCTTGCTAAAGGGCTGTCCTCTTCTTTCTCTCCTTTCTATATCTAGGCCTGACTCCACCTTCTGTTTATTTTCTCTCCCTGATCATTCCAAGCTTAAAAGGAGAGAAGAGATTGATTTGATGTATTCTTCAAAACACCTTGCCAGATCTTTGATCTCTAGTCTCCTTTCACCAGAGTTAGCAAATATTTACATCCCAGAAACTCAAACCAGCAATGGGAGAAATGAAATCAAGCTTCAATTCAGCTCTTAAATGAATTATATACAAGCTAAGGTCATGGAAAGAAGGTTCTTAAATTCAATCAGACAGCCTTGGCCAGAATCCTGGTTCCATCAACATCTCATGGTAAAGAGCCAAACAAAATAAATGGTTAAGGTTGAAATGGACAGAGAGGAAGAACTGTTGCTGGGCTCTCTGTGTGCCAAGCACTACACTCTACTATGTGGCAGATGCTATAAATGTCTCACTCCACATCAACTTGTTCACGTCTAATTTCAATCACAGCATGCAGTTAGTTCTCCAGCATTCCAATGCATCCCAAGGCAAGACCCTTGGGTGTCTTTGCTTCTCTGTTTCTGAGCTTTCTCCAAAGGTACAGCATCCCACTCAGTTCATACGTAACCTGGGAACATGGAGGAGTCATTGCTTCCTGTACAACTCAAACGATGGAGGATGCTAGACTGTAGACACATATTCTAGGCTCAAGAGTTTAAAACAGACAATTCTGTATGAATCATCTCAGCAGTTCCTCAGAGTTCAGCCTCTGCTGGAGTCATCTTGCAAATACACATTTTTTGGGGGTTTTGGTGGTAATGGGGTTTAAACTCAGGGCTTTGTGCTTACTAAGCAGGCACTTGACTACTTGGGCCATGCCTCCAGCCTACTAATACACATTTTATAGGTTTTTCTCTCCTCACTCCTGCTTCCTGGCATGAACTCCCAAATGGATTCTTTGCATCCAAGGATTTGTCTCAGTGTCAGCTTAGGGAGAAACAATGACAAATTCACTCACACAACAGCATGTTCTTAGCTACCTTCTTGGAAAGGCTGATACGATTAAAAAGCCTATTTTATCTGCTAAGTCCCCAAATCGTTTGGGGGTGAAATCTGGGGAGAACTTGGAGTTCCTATGTTATCTGATGCAAATCAGAGAAAGGAGAGCAGAAGGAGAAAAGGGGTGAAAAGCCAATGGGAATACTGGTAGAGACAGGCCAAGAGATGAGCTGAGTCACATGCATCTAAGGGAAATCTTGAGCAATTTGAGTTGTATGTACTGTGTTGCTCCATCTGATCCCTCCTGGCCCTATCAATAGTGTCTTTGTGAATGTGTCCTATGGCTCTCAGAGCAGAACCTGAGTTTCACATCTGCATCAGTGTCATGCATATGGAATCCTCTCAAAGGAAGTCAGGATCTCCAAGCAGAAGGGGTCAAGAAAATGTAAACTACTAGGACAGCAGAATCTGGTTTTCCCGGCAGGTGGGGTTAGGGATAAGCCATCTGCTCAGAGCTTGTAGAACACTGAGCTCCTCCTCCCCATGTGGCCCATGTAAAGCCCCAGGAATAGTGTCTGACGCTCCAACTGAAGATCTCAGGCAAGGTCAGGGAAGGCTGAAGCCCTGGTCTAGACTAACACATGGGGGACCAAGATCCAAACTGGGGAATGTCTGCCTCCAAAACCTGTGCTTTTCACAGCGTCTTGCAAAAAAACACTACTAACCAAGTCAGTGAAAGTGTGAACCTAAAGATACCGTTTGTTTCCTGGGTGTTCCAGGAAGGGTAGCTGCCTTGGAATGGAGCATTTTTTCCACGTTGTATTTCCAAGTGCAGTTGCTAACAATTTGGCCCCTTTTAGCTCTTCATGATCCTTGAAATAGCTCTCAATGCCACCTCTATTAATTGCTGGAAGGGAAAATGAGAGTTGTAGTGTCTGCTGAATGTAGAAATAAAGCCAAATGGCTATTGAGACTTGATTAGTGCTGAGTTGGTGAGGAACTCACACCTCTGGTTCTATGATCTTGCTTGGACTAAACAGAATCCTTTTTCCTTTAAAGTGGTTCAGAGATCTGGCTCCACATACATGCATGCACATATCACAGGTATGGGTTACTCTGTTGCCACCAGGTCACAGAGCATAGAAGGCTCCAGTCTGAATTTTTTCCTACACTTGGCTCCTATAACCTGTGTCACCTGTCATTGGCCATGTTCCCAACCCCATTCATGGCATATACTCAGAAAGCATCAGCAGGGTCCTGCACATGGAAACACAACAACTAGCAATTACAGAGAGCTATTGTCCAGACACTATTCTATTGCCTGTTTTAGTATTAATTAACTTGTTCATCAAAGGAAAAAACTCACTATGAAGTAGAGCCACTTTGAGCAAGCACTAGAGTGAAAAATTGAAGGACTGCTTGATTGCCTTGTCTGTTTGCCAGCTTCCCATCATGGTAACAAAATACCTGAGATAATCAACTTATAGCGAGAAAAGATTTATTTTGGCTCACAGTTTTGACTGAGTAGTCCAGTCCATGATTGAGTGGCTACTTTTACTTGGAGCCTGGGGAGAGGTAAGATACCATGACAGTAAAACATGACACAGAAATACTGCTCACGTCAAGGCCAGGATGCAAAATAGAGAAAGAAGAGTCCCTGGCCTTACAATCCCCTTCAAGGGCACACCCTCAAGACCTAAGGACCTCCCACAAGTCCTCCTTCTTAAAGGTCCATAGCACCTCCCATTAGGATCACCCTAGAGACCAAGCCCTTAACAAATGGGCCTTTGGGGGGGCACCATGACACTTGGCTTCATACTCACAGCTAGTAGAATAAATGGTAGCAGAGCTGGAAGGTAAACCCTGGTGATCTAATCTAGATGTTGGATCCTAACCACAATTCTGGGATGACTCTAGAAAGACCGTATCAATAAATGGTGGGCGGTACCATGTCTATCATCTCCACCAGCCTGAGCATTGTGAACATTTCTGGAAGAGTCTAAATGTCCTATCCATTGAGTTTCTTTAATAAAACACCGTACACAGAGAGGCTTATAAACAACAGACATTCATTTCTCGAAGTTCTGGAAGATGGCAAGTCCAAGATCAAGGCACCAGAGATTAGGTAGCAGCTGCTGTCTGATTGCAACATGGCTGTCTTCTTGTTGTAGTTGAATGGGGGAAGGCAGTTATTTGGAGTCATTTCATAAGGGCACTAATCCATTCATGAGGACCGTACTCTCAAGACTCTATCTCTTTCAAAGGTACCACCTCCTAACTCCATCACCCTTAAGGTTAGCATTTCACCATGTGAATTGGGGTGGGGCACAAATTGGAATCACAGCATCAAACTGTTCCAAGTCTGATACACTGCTTATACTCTCTTCTAGAACCCCCAGGAGTAAAAGAGAAGGTAGTGGATGTAGGTGAGATTGAAGCCAATCAGGAGCCTGGGAGCCTGTGCTGCTGCCTGCTAGGGGATGGTAAGTTCTGACCCAAAAGGTCCAGAGACTTAGGTTGCCTTCAACCATTCTTCATCCTTGCTGTGGCTCAATTTTCCAATCTCTAGGCTAGAACAACAAGGATGAACTCAAAGGGGATAGACTCGTTCAAACAGGATGAATACCAAAAAAATGACATCTATACACATCTAAGCAAATATGTGCTAAATCAAGCCTGACGCCAGTGGCTCTCATCTGGAATCTGACCTACTCAGGAGGCGAAGATGAGGAGGATCACAATTCAAAGCAGGCCCAGTCAAATAGTTTGCAAGACCCTACCTTGAAAATATCAACACAAAACAGGGCTGGCAGATTGGCTCAAGTGGCAGAGTACCTGCTGGGTAAGTGTGAGGCCCTGAGTTCAAACCCTAGTAACGTTAAAAAAAAAAAGCCACTGTGGTAAATCAAAGGTAAATAGAAAATGCTTAAAGAAGCTGAGGAGGCTCATTACCTTCACGGGCATATCTGTAAGACCAAGTGTGGACTCTTCAGTAGAAAGTAAAATGTAATTCCAGAGGACAAAGGAATTGTGTCTTCAATGTTCTGAAGGACCATCAACTGCAGACCTAGGATTCTATATCCAGCAAAAAATACTTTAAAAAATAAAGCAAAATGAAGATCTTGTCAGGCAAACAAAATAGAGAATATCTCCAGCTGGTGGCTTATCAAAGGAAAAATCTTATTTTCTTTTGATGGAGGAGAATGATTTCAACAGAAGCAGAGATGCAAAATGAATAATGTGCATCAGAAAAGGAAAACTTGTGCCTAAATGTAAGCGACTCTTAATTGCATAAGCAATAATAATAATGCCTAGTGGGATTTAAATAGATACTTTATTCAAATAAATGGTGACCAAAGTGCATAGGGTAAACAGAACTAGGAATAACGTCCTTACATTGCATGGGAAGTGGTGAGGATATTAATCTATATTAGAAGTTAATAAGTCAGTGATGAATGTTATAATCTCCAGGGAAACAATTAAAATTAGTAAAATAATTTGTAAGAAACTTGTTAATAGAGGGGAAAGAATGGAATGACTTAAAAAAAATCCAAAAGAAGGCAAGAAAAGAGTGGCAAAAAACTAGTTAAAACCTAAATATATCTGTAAGTGCTGTAAGTGTGAACATAATAAATATCTCCATAAAGCTAAAAATCACTGGATTGGAGGGAAAATGGCACACTCTGGATGGTGCAGAACAGTTAAAAATGATAGGACAGAAAAGACATAGGGAGCCCTAAATGCATTTAGTAAGCAAAAATGTCAGTCTGAAGAGGCTACATACTGTATGATTCCAATCACAGAAAAAGCCAAAACTACAGAGACAGTAAAAAGACCTGTGGTTGCCAGAGGTTAGTGGGAGTCAGAAAGAATAGGTGCCATGACTCATGCCTGTAATTCTAATTACGTGGGAGGTAGAGATTGGGAGGCAAAAGGTTCAAGAGTCCCCATCTCAACTGATAAAAGCTGGGTGTGGTGGTTTATGACTGTCATCCCAGCTACTAGGGAAGCATAAATAGAAGGATTGTGATCCAGGCAGGCCCAGGCATAAAGTGAAATCCTATCTCAAAAAATAACCAAAGCAGAAATGGCTGGAGCATGGCTCAAGTGGAAGAGCACTTGCCTAGCAAGTGCAAGGCCCTGAGTTCAAACCCCAGGGCCACAAAAAAAGCCTACTTTTTAAAATAAAAGAAGTGGAGGAAGGAAGACAAATGTGATCAATGTGCTCTATATATTTGTATAGAAATAGAACAATGAAACATGTTGAAATTTTTTAAGAGGAACATGTAGAGGTGTCAGAGAAGGATGGAGGAGATGAATCTAACCAAGGCACATTATAAGCACATGTGGAAATGTCACAATGAAACCCCTGTGTACAGCTAATTTATGCTAATAAAAATGTAAAAACAAAAAAGAATAGCATATGTCATGCGAACACTAACCAAAAGAAAGTCAAGGTAACTATGTAAGTATCAGACTTTGAGTCAAGAAGCATATTAGAAATAAAGATGTAAGCCAGGCACAGGTGGCTCATACCTGTAATCATAGCTACTAAGGAGGCAGAGATCAGGAGGATAGTGGTTAGAAGCCAGCATAGGCTAATAGTTCACAATACCCTATCTCAAAAAAGAAAAAAAAAAAAACACAAGAAAAGGGCTGGTGAAGTGGCTCAAAGTGTAGACCATAAGTTCAAACCCCAGTACTACAAAAAAGAAGAAGAAGAAGAAGAAAAAGAAAGAAAGCGGGGCAGTTCCTAATAAGAAAAGTGTCACCAAACAATAAAATAGTTCTAAAGTTAGCTGGGCAGCAGTGGCCCACACCTGTAATCCTAGCTACTTGGGAGGCTGAGATAGGGAGAACTGTGATTTGAGGCCAGTGCAGGCAAAAAGTTAGTGAGACCCTATTTGAACCAATAGCTGGGTACAGTGGCATGCACCTGTCATCCCAAGCTCTACAGGAGACTGAGATCAGGAAGATCTCAGTTCCAGACCAGCTTGGGCAAAAAAGTTTACAAGACCCCACTTCAACTGTAAAAAGCTGGACTGGTGATATACACTGGTCATCCCAACAACTGCACGAAGTGTGAAATAAGAGGATTGACATCCAGGCTGGCCTAGATCTCCAAAATAACCAGAGCAAAAGGGAGTGGAGGTGTGATTAAAAGGTAGAACACCTGTGTAGCAAGCACAAAGCCCTGAATTCAAACTCCAGTACTGCCAAAAGAAAAAAAAAATCCTAAAATTTTATTTCTAACACCATAGCCTCATAACATGTACAGGAAAGACTGAAAAATTAAAGTAGGTACAGGCAAATCTACAATCATGATGGGAAATGTTTAAAACCTTTCCCTTGGTAACTGACAGAGTAAGAAAAGAGAACATTTGAGCAACTCATAAAAAATAGGACTGGCTAATACAGAAGCTGGCACCCAGCATTTCAAGGCTACTACCATCCTAGGCTTGAAGGGAGCCTCTAGAGGGAGACAGAGGTGAAGATAGGGTCACCTATGAAAGCATCTGGTTCCCAATTAGGGCACAAGGTACAGGGCAACTGCAAGAACAAATCTGGATGGTAAACACCTGGCCTCATCTTCTTCCTCTGCTCAATTTCAAGACCAGCTGCGAGCCATGGATGCGACCCCCACCCAATTCATGAAATCGGCTCCCACCCAACCTCCCAACCTGTGGATACGACTCCTACCCAATCCACAGATATGACCCCACTCAACACATTGATGTCACCCCTTCTGATCACCTTCTCTGCACAGACAGCAGTAGAAAAGAATGAGTGGATAGCTGTGACTGGAGACCAAACAAAGCTACTCAGCAAGGGGTGCCATATTGAAACTAGTTTCTATGTCTCCGTTTTCAATTTATGTTTTCACTCCCTGCCCATCCCATCTTTCACAGACACTTATTTATGTACTTCCTATAAACTCAGTCCATGCCTGATTTCTCATACCTGAAGGTTCAAAATTCAGTTGCATCAGCATATCTCCCTGCTTGAGAATCCCTCCTTTTTTGTAGCTTCTCATTGCTTCCAGAGTTGATGCAGTGGAGGTTATTAGGTAAAGAAGAGAAAAGGAGCACAGAGCCTCCTGTCAGTCTCAATCTCCAGCAGATCCAAGGTGGCCTCTGGCTTTCCAGAGGGTTCAGCCCTTTTGGTCCAAGGCAAAGTCAGAGAATAGTGGGCTCCCCACTCGGTGATGGTTTTTGCTTTCAGGAAGGAATTATCCCAGCTACTTTGTCTGTGTGCATGCCCTTGTCTCAACCACTAGATGAGGGTACCCACAACAGTGTGTGCATCTGCTAACTTCCAGGTCCCACAAGGGTCCCTTGAACAACTGAGGTGCTATACTGAGCCTTGAAAAATGAGGGGATATTGGGTGCTGCCTCTGGACAGCACAGCAGGTGTCGTCACATTGCAGCGAGTGTGGAAAAAGACCTCACTCCTCTCCCATCCCAGATGTTCTCAGAGAGATGCAGAGGGGAGAGCCTCCCCCATGTGTTTTTGATGAGAAGACATCCTATGCCATCTCTGGTTTTTCTCTATGCTTGCTTCCACCTCCAGCTCTCTTCCTTATCTCAGATTGGAGGGTCTCTGCAGATGCTCAGGGAAGGAGCCAGAGTGCTCCCCTCAAAGATTCCCTGCTTACATTTGAACAGCAGTTCTGAGATCTAAAGGCTGGTGTCTGGGTTCTCTGGCCCAATTTTCAAGGCCTACCATGGTTCAGGGAAATCCCGTATCTCCTGGATACTGAGGAGAAGAAAAAGACCCTGGAAAAGTGTCTCACAATGGTCTCCTTCACATGTCATGTGGAGAGACAGTCCCTCCTTTGGTGTGACTGTTGCATCCCCTCCCATCTTATGAAGGTGTTTATCCTTTCCCTCACTTACACCATTGGTCTATGCTGGATATTGGTGGCACTGGGGTTTGAACATAAGGTCTCAGTCACTCTACCACTTGAGCCATGCCTCCAGCCCTTTCGTGCTTTTAATTATTTTTTCAAAAAGTGTCTTGCAATTTTGCCTTGTGCTGGCCTTGTACTATCATCCTCCTATGCAGAAGGCATACATAAGATCACATCTGCCTGGAATCATAGGCAGGAATCACCATGCACAGTTAATTTGTTGAGATGGGGTTCACACTAACTTTTTGCCTGGGCTGAACTGTGATCTTCCTGAGTAACAGGGATTACAATTGAATAATTCATCTTATAAACCAACCCGAACTCCCTTGACGGTCTTCCTCCTCTCCAGCTACTGTTCTCCACTCTCATATAAGCTAAGCTTCTCGCAAAGGCCTTCATGTGAGCTCTCTACTCTTGCTCCCTCTCTCACACTCTCTTTCCCTCACCTTCTTCCCTTTCCGTACCCCTCCCTCATCTGTTCTGCACTCTTCAACTCACCCCAAGTGAGCATCCATCTGTGTTGCTTTCTTGACATCACTCCTGTCAATATCACCATAGGCCTCTCCAAGCTGAAATCCCAAGCTGGCATCTCTGTCCCTTTTATGCAGGCCATGAGCAGCATGGTGGGCCATGCTGCTTTCCTGGCTGTATATGATGCATGGCTCCTGTGTACCACAATCACCTTGTGTTCCTCTTCTTACCATCGGTTCTTTTCAGCCTCAGTGCTGACTTCCCCATCTGTGGACCTAGTACCTAAGGCCATCTCTGTCTTTCTTCTCTGGGTCTCAGGCTCCACTCTTTTCCAGATACTGATGGTTCTCAACCAACCAAGTCCTCTTCCCAACCTGCAGGGTCCCCATACAACTGCCTCCCTGACCCCTCCTCTTGCATTTCCAGCTGGTAATTAAAACTTAGCAGGATGGAAGCAGAACTCATGGTTAATAATACAAGCTGGGGTTGAGAAGGAATGTATGTCTTGCCAAGGACAAGTGCCTAACACATGTCAGATCTTAAAGCTCTTTTGTCCTCTCCATGTGATTGTCAGGAGTCCCTGAAGCCAGGTGTGGTCATTGCTTGGTCACTGAGCTCTGTGCTTGGTAGCAGGCACAGTACCAGAGGTTTCACATTCAGTATGCAATTAGTCCCCACAATAGCTCCATGTGGTGGGTCTCTACTTATCACCCTGGCACATGGGGGGCTCAAGATTTAGGACCATTGCTGCCTGTCCAAGTCAGAAAGCAGTAAATACTGGGGCCATATTTGAGCCCACCTCTCTGTGATACTGTAGCCCATGCTAAGAAGCATGCCATTTTTTTACAACCCTTATGGTTCTGGGACATCAAAAGGAGCCAACTTTACTCTCTATGAGTATGATGTGCAATGGGCAAAGGGACTGGTGCATGGGAAAGATTGCAGCCAGGTCTGGGGGTGGGGTTCAGCCATCACAGCAGCTTCAGGGAAACTCAGCTGGCAACCAGGACTGGAACTTCAACGGCTCAGCGCTTCACATCCCAAGTTCACCCCAGAATTGAGTCTCTGGGAGTCGTTCGTAGCATCCTTCTAACTAAGGCAAATGAAACACTAGGCCATGGGTTCTAAGCCCACTCTGAAAAAAACACGATCATCTATCCCCCCATCTGCCTGCCCTCCATGGTGAAGCTATCATGGGGCCTCCTGCAATTGCTACTAGCAGCTTCCTTCTATCATGTCCTAAGGGCTCTTTCCTGCAGCATTGTAATATCTGTCTGCTCTCTTGCTCAACACACAGGGCCCAGGAGGCTGGCTATGAGCCTCGGCACAGCCATCAGGTGAGAAGCTTGAGAGTCAAACCATCATGGTCATGAACAGCCAGATTATCAGCGATCACTCACAGCAGAGATGCAAGGGACCAACTCAGGACCTAGAGCAGATGGACAGGGAACCTCTGCCTGAGTTTTCAGGCAGAGTTTCTCTGTCATTCTGCCAACCTCCAGGATGCTGTGTATGGTTACAAGAGTGTCCTCTGCTCATGTTAGTACAATGACACCGTAACATATGGTGTGCCTCCTTGTTTGTAAAATGGGATGGATGGTCAACTTGCTTAGCCAGATCTTCTGGTCACATTTGGCATAACATGCCCTCTTGAAGCCCTGTGACCTCCCTCTTGGAGAGATGTGACAAATACCAGAATCATGGACTAATGGTAAGCCGTGAACCAGATTCATGTTGAGTGACCCCAAACAAGCCAATATTCTTCTCAGAACACTAGTGTAATCAAGTGATTTCTAGAGGAAAGACCTTCCAGTATCACCATTAGGTGACTGCAGAAGTCCATTTTCTGTTGCTGCATCAGACTGGATGACATCATGGCAGGAGTGCATGAAGAGTGGAGAGATTACAAGATGAGATAGAAAGCCAGGGAGATTCAGGGACCAGATTTGCTCTTTTATAACAATTCCACTCCTGAGAGCTAACACACTCAGCAAGGCCAGAATCAGTCCTGTCTTAGGGTATACCCCAAATGACCTGGCCACATTCCATGGAAGCCTCACCTCTTAAATGTTCTACCATCTCTTACTATGCTACACTGGGGATCAAATTTCCAACATATAAATATTTGATGGATAAACCACAGTGGTGATCAACAAGTTACTGTAAAATCATACTTGGTAAGGTTCCGCTAGTCACAGAACTTTGAGCACCAGACCTAAAAGTCACTATCTACTGACTCATCAGTTTCCCTTTCTGGATTTATTATCTCATGGGAAGGAGCCCATTGAAATGTGTCCATGGTCAGCTCCCGTACAAACACCAGGGAAAATTCCAGGCAGCCCAACTATTTAATTGCTGCTTTCTGATAACACAAGATGGCTCTTAAAATAGTTCTTAAGTGGATGCTGTGACTCTCAGATGTGTTCAGACAAAGGGTCAAGAGAGTGAGGTACTGGGACACTGGGCTGCTACAGGTTGCTCCTTCTGGGAAAGGCTAGGAGAGAGCAAGAAGTTGTGGAGTTGGCAGGCTGCCCCTGAAGCCAGCAGAGTCATCTCAGAGGAACTCCATCACTCGAGCTTTGTCAGTCCCCAGCCAGGGCTGCCTTCATGCAGCAGGGGCTATGAACAGGACATGCAGGAATGACTCACACACACGGGCATCCAAGTACCCACTCAGGGTACCTGTTCCATCCATCAGTCTCCGTGTTTCCTCAGGTTATGCCCCAGCTTTCCCCAGTGGCCCAGTTTTGTCTTCTACACAGCTGCTCCTCAGCTCCATCCAATCTTCCTTCTCTCAAATACACAACACTACCAGATTTGCAGTGTCCTCTACTCTGCACCTCCAGTTGTGAAGTGTGTAGAAATCCCTTGTTTCTGACGTTTCACTATATTCTAGTTCTACCAACACAATACTGTTCTCATAAGATTTATTTTTCTTTTGAGCCAAGCACCAGTGTCTCACACCTATAATCCTAAATACTCAGGAGGCAGAGATCAGGAGGATCCGAGTTGGAGGCCAGCCCTGGCAAATAGCTCATGAGACCCTATCTAGAAATACCCAACACAGCAAAGGGCTGGTGGAGTGGCTCAAGTGGCAGAGCACCTTCTTAGCAGTGTGAGGCCCTGAGTTCAAACCCCAGCACCAAAAAATTTATTTTCTGGACTTGTTACTGCACCTACCAAAGCCTCCCTCTGTCTTCTTTTCCATCCTGGACATCAGCCTCTGGTTGATGCATTGTCTCTCACCTGGGAGGGAAAATGGTGTGGCTTGGACTTGGTAGCCAGGAGCTCCAGTGTTACCAACTCCCACAGATTAAAAAAATTAAGTCAAGGCCCATGATAGTCTGTAGATGAGGGAGACAGTCAGTGCCCCTCTCTACAGGTCAATAAAAAGGGGCTCAGCCACTGGTCAGGTCAACAGTGGGTCAGCTCTTGAGGCCGGGCCTCTGCATCAATCCGAGCCTTTTTCTACCATGTCAGATTGAGCCATGCTAGTCTCATCTGTACCATTCCAATTTTAGTACATAGACTGACAAAATGGAGGTGCCATAGGGGCTTAATTCCTAGAATATTTAGAGTAAGCTGTTCATCATTTAAACACTCATTTTCAAAGAATAGTAGAAAAAGGTACACACACACACACATGCACACATGAACAGACACATACGTTCAGTCTCCCATTTCCACAGATTCAAACATCCATAGATTCAACCATTCCCAGATTGAAAACATTCTAGAAAAAACTTGTATCTGTACTGAACATGAGCAGACTTTTTTCCTTGTCATTATTCCCTAGACAATACAGTATAACAACTATTCACCTAGCATTTACCTTGCATTAGGCATTATAAGCAATCGAGAGTGAAGTACACAGGAGGATGTATTTAAGTTCTGTGTAAATGCTATGCCATTTTATAGAAGGGACTTGAGCATCTTGGATGTTAATATACTCTATGGGGTTCCTGGAACCAGTTCCCCTGAAAAGTTTAGACAGAAATAGAGAGACATCTGAGGGAGAGAAGAAGGGCTGTTGTGGAAGTGATGATGAGGGACAGTGCAGACAAGAAGATGGCGAGGCCTGACCTGGGGCACAGTGACAAAAAAGGTGAGAGGGTGGGACTAAGTGCAAGCCATGAAGATGAAGTAGACACTGGCCCAAGTGAGCAGAAGATGGTGGGGCCATTTATGCTGAACAGAAACACAGAAAGAGAGGGTGGGAGGTAGACATTCTGTATCATGTGAGCCTACCCGGTCTGTGCCTGCGAGCCCCCTCCCCTAGGTGGATCTCAGGAAAAAACCCCAGGTCCTGCCCAGGCATGATGGTACACACCCATAACCCCAGCTAGGTGGGAGGCTGAGGCAAGACTGCAGTCCAGCACTAACAAGGGTAAAGCACAAGACCCTCTCTGAAAAACAAATTAAAAAAGCAAATGGACTGGTGGAGTGGCTCAAGTGGTAGAGCACCTGTCTAGCAAGCACAAGGCCCTGAGTTCAAACCCCAGTACCACCAAAAAAAAAAAAAAAGAAAAAACATAATCTCCAGGTTCCCAACAAAGACTGAAGGCCATAGCACCATCAGAGGAAAAGGCCCAGTGAATCTGTGCAATTTAGTGGGCACACATGGAAAGAAGAAATGAAGCTGATGTCCTTATAGACTCTCACATGACCTGGGTCAGCACTGGTCTACACTGGACAGAGGTGAGGCTAGGGATCTAGAATCCACATGAGAATCCTGTGGCCATGCTCTGATGCTCTAGTGCTTAGTTCTACCCAGTGCCTCCCCGGGAAGGGTCTAAGGACATCATTCCAGATGATAGAGGGATTGGTACCCAATGGGTTACAAACACTAGAGTGCTGGGTCCCTGGAAGTGCATACAGGCTGGAACTTTTTGTCATCTGTGAGTCCCACATGTTCACCACACAATATCCCTGGGCACTGTGTGGATGCACTTAGGCTATGGGGACATGATCAACATAGCACAAGAGAGCTCTAGTGGTGGCAATTTTAAGAACTTGACAAAGCTCTTGGCCGGCAAGCCTGGGCTCAGGACCGTGTCCCTCAGGAAAATGTCCTGGAGATCTGACTGCTACAGTCCAAGGTCACTGCCATTTACTGCCAGAGAAGTCCACCACAAGGAAAGCAAAGGGATTGGCCTCTCACTGCTGGGGACAGCCAGCCTGGTCCTTTACAACTAGGCTGAGTGCTTGGGATCTACTCCCAACCTGATCGTCCCAGTTCAGCCCTTCACCTGGCCTTGTCACCTTTCCCTCAGGAAACAGCTTTTCAGTGTCCAGGCAGTCATTTTCCAGAAGGCGTGAAGCACTAGGTAGCACGGATCAACCTGCTGGGCTTTGGAGGGAGCGCAACTTCCACCACGGGAGCAGAGCCATTTGGTTTAAAATCGTCGTAAAAGCAGCAATGCTCATTTCCTATATTGGGTTGTATTTCCTAATTACTGTCCCAGAGGAAAACCTAGTGAGGAGGAGAGGGGAGAAGCTAGCTTCGCAGCCTTCAGTTGTACATTTAAAGAAAGTGTGATTAAAAAGCACGCCCCACACATTTCCTGAAACACTCACCTTCCTTCGGTGACCATTTCTCCTGAACACAAAATGGAATTGCTTGAAAAAATATTATTAGTTCAGCTTGAAAGTAATTGCCACTTATTTTGTTTATAAGGCAAGCTCTGCTGGTGACATCAGATTATACTTAACTGCATCCTGTTTTGATGCTAACTAATATTTGCCCTAATACTAAGCATAAATAAGTAGGAATTTCTCCTGAGACACCACAGATATTACATCTTTAATGGGACCTAATAGTCAGAAGCAAGCCAATTGCCCTGCTGTGCGATTATAATTATGTGTGCTCTTTATCCCCCCTTTTAAATTTCACGAACAGAGAGGAGCACTCGAAGCCATTAAGCTTTCTCCAGAAACATGGGGTAAAAATAAAACCAGCCGTGTGCAACTCTGTCATCCATTCCGGAAGATGACGGCATTCCAGCTCCCTCAAATGCACTGCCTTTTCCAAGGCTTCCCGGTATATGGTTGATGCCACCAACTGGTCAGGAGGCTGGGCAGCTGGACGGAGCCACATCCCACTGAGACAGGAGTCCAAACTTTAGGCAGCCCTGGCCCTCCAAGATGCCTTCTGCAGTCTCCTTGGTTTCTCTGATTTTGGCCCCCTGATGTGTGAAAGGAAAGGTCTCTGCTTATGTTTAGAAATTACAGTTACTTTTTGCATGCACATGGGGGTGTCTGGCAGTGAAGACTTAGAGCCCCAGCTCAAAGGACACCTGATCCACCTGGACAAATAAGACAGAGCCCTAGATAAGAACTTGCCCAGTCCAGGGTATGTCTGTCTCTTACTCCTGCCCTACTGAGCTGCTGAGCATCTAGAGCCTAGAGACCAGATATGTAGTGAGCACTTGAGAAATGGACTAGCGGATAAAGAAGGGAGTTGAAGTCACCCTGATATGCTAGAAATGGAACATGCAATGTAGATGAATGTTGGAATCTCTGCCCGGGGGCCTCACCTTCCCAAGCCTGAGAAGACTTGTGCCAAAGGGACAGCAGCTTCAGGGGTGGTAGATTGAAAGTGGGGCAGGAGGGTCCAACCCTGGGCATCCAGAACTCCATGCTTCCTGGGCCTGCTTCCCCAATATAGGACCCAGGGACTGGGAGCCATACAAAGGACTAGAGCCAGGCAGAGGAAAGTTGAGGATGATGCTGCATCTGGTCCGTTTTTCTTGTGGCTGAAGTCCCAGACTCTTTGTAGCTCAGCTTGGAAGTGGTTCTTGAGGGAGTATTTCCACAGACAAGGGTATATCTCACATCTGCCCTATTGTGGACTTCTGAAAATGACCTCTTCTCATACCCCTATTTTGCTCCCCAGAGGGGCTTAAATGAACCCTCTTGTATTTGGTGTTCTGGGCATATGGAACTCTACAAACCAAGGAAGCCCATCTCCACCTTGGACCTGATGGCTAGGACTTCAACACACTGTCTGGCTTCTCTTCTATCTGGCTTTCCATCAAATGAATGGCTCCAGTTAATAACTCCATCTGCACCTGCTATCGAGGTGCTCAGTAAGTGGTAGCAATACCGCTATTATTTCACACTAGGTATGACAGATGTGTGGAGGCATGGATGACCCATTACCAAGGCACTGAGATTCCTGAGCACCAGGGCCAAATGTAGGGGATAGGTAGAGAGGGCATTCCTGATGGGAGGTTTGTTGAGAACAAAGACCCACGCTGGGGATATAGCTCAGTGGTGGAACACTTGCCTAACATGAATGAGGCACTGGGCTCCATCCCCAGCACCACAAACAAAAACAAAAAAAGACAATCAAGGATAGAGGGCATAGAATGGGCTTTGGAAACACTAGGGGAATCATTTGAGTCTTGCAATAGGTTCTTGTTAGGATGCAGGGGGAAGAGGGGGAAGAGAGAAGAATGGGAGAGGAATGAAGGCTGGGGGGAGAGAGAGACACAAATATGGGGCTCCTTAGAGTCTGACCCACCCTTAATAAGTGACTGCAGGCATCTACACACTTAGCGGGATGGGCTGTTGTGTTATTTAGGAAGACGGTCTGGAACCTTACACAGCGTGCATTGGAGGTGGAGCAAAGGTGAGATGCAGGGCTCAGGGCCTCCCTTCCTGTAGGAAGCCAGGTTTTGCCACTGGGAAAAGAGCAAATAGAATTAGATCAGAAGATGGGTTTATGTCAAGAAAGCCTCAGACTGCAGGAGCTGGTCAGGACCCAAGAAGCCACTTCCTAGGGCTGTCCACACTCTAGTGTGAGGGGCCAACCTGGACTACGACTCACGCTGCAGAGCACTGGCGTCTTTTGAGGCACCTGCTGCATATGTCACTTTGGACAATTTCTTTTTGTTTTGTTTTTTGCTGTTTTTGTTTCTATGCAAAATCTGGCCCTTCTTTTTTTAATGTTTGTAATTTGTTTTTCAATAAAGAATCACACACACACACAAAGACAACCTCACTGACCTACACAGTTCAGTCCCCAGAACCAACCATTCTGACTATTTTGACGTAGTTCATCTCTGTCTGCTTTTGTGCTTATATACTTTTTAAAAAATTTGCACAAATTATACACATAATTTTTGCCAATATTAGAATGCTTTAGCTAAAATTAAAGCTCTTTACTCTCACCTTATGCTAAACTACCTCTATCATGAGCCTTGTGTTGCTCCAACAGCGAGTCCTCCATATCCATGGGTTCCACATCCATGGATCCAACCAACCCCAGGTAAGAAAAATCTGTACCACTGGTGAACATGTACATACTTCTTGTTGTTACTATCTACAATGTATTGTAGCAACTATTCACGTAGCGTTTACATTGTATTTAGATATTATAAGTCATTTAGGCATGGCACAAAGCATACAGGAGGATGTGTGTAGGTTAGGTGCAAATACTACATTTTATACACAGGGCTTGCACATGACAGAGATTTAAACCATGGAGGGTGTCCTGTAGTCAATCCCCCACAGGTACTGAGGGATGACTACATAATTTGGCACATACATACTCATAGAACATAAGCAATATCATTTGGTCTGTTTTTACATTTGTAACTGTCAAGCTGAAGGGTTTTCCATACCTTTTGTCTTCACTCAACTTTAAGTTTTAAGATTTATCCCAGCTGACTCAGGCATCCTCAACTCCATGCTTTTTGCCTATTGAACAGTGTGCTTATGCCCCCAGGGACTGCATTTAATTTATCCTTTCCTCACCCATGCTAACTTCAGATTGTTAGAATTTATTATCACAAATATTGCTGCTATGAATGTCCTAGACATCTCTCTTGGCTTCTACCCTAAACGCATCACTTCTGTCTTCAGAGCTGTGAAAGCCACTACCCTGAGAATATCATTGTTCCACTAGAGCCCATACCTAAAGTGAAAGTGTTGAGTGATGGGACATGTGCATTTTAAATCCTTTCTGTTCTATGAAGGGATTTAACTGGTCACACACATTCCCAAAATAAACCCTTTAGAGTTTGGAACCTTCCTTGTGCTCTCAGGAGGAAATAGTCAAGGGCTATCTGAGAAAGGTGATTAAAATCTCTCAAAAGGGTAGTGCCATTTGGCCCCTGCTTACTACTGGTATTGGTGGAAACTGTATTTTTAATTACAAGTATATTGCAACATTACATGAAGTGTGGAAAGAGATGGGATGTCATTCATGGGGAATTAGAAAATCAAAGATTCATCATGTCAAGGCAATGAATCTTTTATAAATTAATTTACTTTTAATTGACACATAGTAATTGTACATATTTATGGGGTATGGTGTGGCATTTCAACACATGTATACCATGCAATGATCAGATCGGGGTAATTAGCATATCCATCACCTCAGACATATATCATTTCTTTGTGTTAGGACATCGAAAATCCTCCCTACTGGCTATTTTTTAAATATTTGATTAATTGTTGTCAATCATAGTCATCCTACTGCAAGTAATGAGTCTTGACAATGACCACCAATGGCTGCAAGTCCATAAGGTAAAAGGTTGACAGGGACCTTCATGATAACAGGAGCTGACATCTCTCTAGCCCACTGATGGGTCATCAGTTGGAGTGGGACCCCAGACACTATGTTCCTATGGTACTGTGCAGTAGGAAGAAAACAACACCATGCATCAAGCCAGGTTCTTTCCAAAACACAACAAAATCAAATCCAACCAGAAGCAAGCACATAGGTCCAGTGGCTGGTTAAAGGAAGTCTGGGGCTAGAGAAACATGTTAAATAACACCTCTTGGATCAAATCAGACAAATCCATAACATGGATTCTGTGGAATAATCTAGAGGGTGTGTTATTTAAATGGTTTTAAAAGACTTAATACTAAACAAAAAGTATGAAATTTATTTGGATCATGATTAAAACAAGTCAACTGTATAGAAAATCAAGGGAATGCTAAAATGCATATATAATATTAGACAGTGTTAAGAAATTGTTGTTGGTACCCAACACTGTGATTGTGACTAAATCCAAATTTCCCAACACAACCTCCAAAAGCAGGGAAAAATAAAATAAAACACAAAGAGCAAATAAAATTGCACAAAACCTATGCCCTCTGCAATTAAAAGACAGAAAATGACCAAACTTTACAGGTTTGATAGAGCAAAGAAATATACATGTTAAGTAATGGGAGCTAAATTTATTTATGGCTAGAGGAGAGGAATTACAAATAGGGAGAGTATGGAGGGTAAATGAACCCCACAGTATGGATTAGAATTGGAGGTACCAGTGTAAAGCTATAGATATGTAGTTTTTCATTTAAACAAAATAGCTAAATAAATATATAGGCAATATATGAGCCAGGATTACACATGCCTGTAATCCTAGATACTCAGGAAGTAGAGATCAGGAGGATTGTGATTCAAAGCCAGCCGATGCAAACAGTTTGTGAGACACTATCATGAAAATATCCAACACAAAAAAGGGCTGGCAAAGTGGCTCAAGTGGTAGAGTGTCTGCCTAGCAAACATGAGGCCCTGAGTTCAAACCCCAGTATGGCTATATATGCATATTTGTGAGAAAATGAGTAGAAACAGGTAGGTACAGACCCATGTAAATATTTTAGCACAGACCACAACAATCAATAATTCCCCAATAGCAATGAGCAAAGTTAGCACCTAGATCTTGGTTTCTAAATGCCATCTCTACTTATAGAAGGCAGCACAGCTTAGCAAAATAGCTAACAACTGAGCTGAAGTATGGAATGTACAAGATAAGACTGGAATATCTTGTGTTAGAAAATGTTCAAAAAATTTATGGCAGCATGTGGATTCAGCATGAAGAGCTCGCACTAGCCAAATCTGGGGCAATGGAAACATCAAAATAAATCATGGTAGTAACAGGCAATAATCCACTGAATCCAGAAATCCATCCCAATCTCAATCAATAGAAAGAAAAGGCTCTTCCTTACAGTAGACAAACAACTAACAAAAACTGAAGAAATTTTGAAATTATTAGTCACCACTTATTAATCATCAGAACAATTTCATTCAGGCAGAAAGGAATTATCAATTGATGCTAAAAATGCATGTGAGAATGTTTGAGGAGTAGCAACATATGTGGAGATTCAGCGTCTTCCCATATGATATGCATCCATTTCCAAAGGGAAAAACAGTGTCTTTATGGATTCTTACTGATCAAAGTTAACACCTCCTGTATTGGTACAAATGCAAATTGTGGGTCTCATGAAACAATGCACTGAGGAGAACACATTGTCACTCCTGCAAATGTTCCTACTTCAAATGCTTCGCCTAAATCCAATTGTGAGAATCATCAGAAATCCCAAACTGAGGAACATTCTCCAAGACAATTGGCCTATGCGCTTCCAAACTGTCAATGTCATGAAAGACAGGAGACTTGGAAATTATTCTTGATTAGTGGTAGTTGAAGTAGCATAACAATTGAATGTAATGCATAACTCAGGATTTTTTTTTTGCTATAAAGAATATCACAGTGTAAAGTTTGAATAAAGCCCATAAATTAAATATGGTTTTATATCCATGCTAGCTATATTATTTGTAGGACCCAGAGTAAAATGCAAATGTGAGCCCTTTGTTCAAAAGTTATTAAGAATTCCAAGATGGTAACAGCAGAACATTAAGTAAGGCTTATGGTCCTTGTGAATACAGGTCACATGTCCATGATTATACAATGTTAGTTCCCTGGTTGTGATCACCAAACCCTAGCTTTGCAAGAAAAAGTCTTTGTCTACAAGTTAAATGTATATATAAATACATAAATGATTATATATGCACACATACACACACACACATACATACATATAGTGAGGAAGAGAACAAGTCTGTATTAGTTGGTCTGTCTGAGGGACAACAGGAAGCGGGAGAGGGAAAGAAAAGGTTAGAGAATGAAAAATACTGAAACAACTCATTTATACATGAATATAATGTAACATGATGCACCTTAAGCTGTTGAGTATTAGAGGAGCATGGTAACAGAGAAAGAGTAAGTAATGGTGAATTTAATTAAAGCATAATATATACAGGCCTGAAGTACCAACGTGAAACCCTATTGGACTATCAATACATACTTTAAAAAAATGAAAGACAGGAGGGTTGGGTATTAGTGGGGTGGGAGGGCATAAGGAAAGGGTGAATTAAGGTGAACATGGTGGATGTATTTTGGGTTCATATATGAAAATAGAAGAATAAAACCTGGGTGGGGGGAAAGGGAGGGGGTGGGGAGAAGGGGGGAGTAATGACCCAATCACTGTATGCACATATGAATAAAGGATAAAATAAAAAGAAGAATGAAACCCGATGAAAGTGTTCTAAGTAAGTGGGGGAGGAGAGAAGAGAGAGAATGATGGAGGAGGTAAATTTAACTAAGATATGTTGTAAGCACATATGTAAATATCACAGTGCATCCTCCTATACAACTATTATATGCTAATAAAAAAGAGACTGAGAATATATTTGTTTTAGAGAAATGCACACTGTAGTATTTAGGGCTAAAGGGACAACATGTCTACAACTTATTTTCAAATGGCTTAGAAAAAAAAGTAACATGTATATTGGAAGAAGGAGGATGAATAGAGCAGACGAGATGTTACAACACTTGGAAATCCCAGAGAAAGAAATCTTTCTATTACTACGTAGGAAATCTTTATATTACTCTTCTAAGTTTTCTGTAAGTCTGAAATCACAAAGAATATTTTGAAAAGAGATGGGGTTGAAGCTCAATGGTAGAATGCTTAGCTCCAACATCACAAAACAACGACAGTAATTTTTTTAAAAATACACACATATAAAGGTTTATTTTGCTGATTGTCACTATGGCATTTTGGTTATGACTTTTAAAAATATTTATGTTGAATTGGAGGTACAGCTCAAGTGGTAGAACACTTGCCTGGCAAATGCAGGGCCCTCTAGTACTGCAAAAAAAAAAAAAGGAAAATATAAAATGTATATAATACCTATAATGCAAATTTTGCAAGAAAGTAGTAATTATTATTAGTAGGTAGGTCTGTGAGAGTTTGTGACCTTCTCTGCCTTTTTGTATGTTTAAAACATTTCACAATAAAAAAGTATTTTAGGTCATTCTTAATTCCATTTGGCTACCACTCCAGTCCTTGGAGTGGTACACATATTTCACATTGTACCCACCATTTAAATCTCACCCATTCTACTTTTGATGTTGCCAGTCTTCATAATTGGCTCTTCAGTGGCTGTATTTAGTTCATCAGTCAGACATTACACTAAATCACCCTCACTGTTGAAGCTGTAGCTTGCTTAGACAGTCCACTCATATATATAGTGCTTTTCCCTATTTGTAATCCTTTCTTAGGAAAGATGTCCAGGTGTGGGGTTTCTGGATCACAGACACGATCGTGTTTATGAGTCTTGAAGCATTTTGCCAAATTGCTTTCCAGAAAGTTGTACCAATTCACACCATATGAGACTAACCGTTGGGAGTTAGCATTAATTTTTTAGCTAGTGCTGGGTTGTGTGGTGTGCATCTTTCTGATTCCTCTTTTGTGACTTGTTCTGTCTCCACGCCTCTGTTGGGGGAGGGGTAATGTCCTTCCAAACCTGCATGAGCTCCTTGAATAATAAAGATATTGCATCTCACATCATGTTTGCCTCCAATGTTTTTCCTGAAAAATTTTGTTTAAGTAGAGAGAGAATGTATAGTGATGTCCTGGTAACCAGCCAGCCATTATGCATGACACCTCTCCATTCCTAAAGAGAGCTCTGTGTCCTGATGAGACAATTGCCTGCTCAGAAACAAAATAGCTATTCTTATTCAGAACATAAAATATTATAAAAGGGGGTTCTCTTGATGTAATTTGCCAGAAATGGCAAAACAGCCTGAACTCCCTGGCTATGTCTTGGTAATTGAGGAAGCTTATGAAAATGACTGATCTGTTCTTCAAACTGCTTTCTTTTCAACCAAATCAAACAACCTCATAATTAGGAAAAGTAGATCATTAAAGAAGCCAAATAAAGCTAATCCACAGGAACAAAAGTGACACCATTTCTATTTCTACAGGAAAATGTAGCTCTGTTTTTCCAGAGTAAATGTCTAAGTAACTTAGCCAGGAAATGACAGAAGAGCACCAGCTTGTAGTCTGACACCCACGTCTCCCAATAAGTGGTTGATGTAGGTCAAATAGGCAATGTATGGTTGGGCCAGACCACAGGCCACCTCCCATGGATGGCCCTCCCTCCCCCAACACTTAGGTGTCCCATTCTAGGACCCCCTGTCTAGGCCATACCTCTTCTTCCCTATTTCTTATCTCTGCAATACTTAGTAGGCAACAATGCACTGATGTGTGGCAGTCAGTGCTGGTGGAGAAAGCAGAGCTTCCATCAGTCAGAAAGTATTCCCAGTGGGGTGTCTTGCTGGGCAGATGAAGTGACACTTCTTCAACTTCCCTACCAACAGGGCCTTCCACAGACAGTGATTTGGATCACATTGCTGATGATTCTGGTGAGAGTCAGGAGAACATCATGCTAGGAGTTTCCTGAGTACCAAGGATAGGACTGAGCACCACTTTGTGAGGGGAACTCTCACTGGCTGCTTCAGGTGTGATGTCTGTACTCAGTCCCCCCATCCTCCAGCCATGAGGAACACTCAGCAGTTCTCACATCCATTAGAAAGAGTCTGTTCACACCAGAAGTATTCTGTGAGGGATGTGGACCCCTGGTTCACACCATATGAGCTGTAGTAGAGCAGATGAAACTTGTTTGTCTGTGTCTCTTCTTTCAGGAGGTCTCCTTTCTCCTGCCTACCCTACCTCCCTTCCTCCAGGGTCAGCAAACGATTCCACATCCACATGTGCATCTTCTTCAGGACTGCTGCTGAGTTACAATGCAGTGAAGAGTAACAGCAACAGGAAACCAAATGGCTCACAAAGCCTAAAATATTTATTATCTGACCTTTAAGATAATGTGTGCCAACCTGGGCTCTAAACCTCCCCTAGCATTAGCTCCACTTCTAAATTTTCCTCTGTACCTCTCCATTTACCACCTCTCTCTTATTAAAGAGAGCAATTTACTATTTTTTGCTTTCTCCCTTTAAACTTACACACTCAATTCAATCCTATATCCACCTATGGAAGCCCTTACACAGAGCATGATAACTGTTTTCACATTTGGCAAGCAAAAGACCTTCCAGTTAGCATGCCCATGCTTCTTAGAAGGCAGCACAGAGGGGAAAAATAGAAGAGGACGCTTTAGCTTGTTGTCACATACACTGCCACAAGTCATCTGTTAAGAGGTGGATCTAGCCCTTATCTGGAGGACCATAGATCCTGATGCAGGAGAATCTGACCACTGGACTCCCCTTAGCATCTAACATCGGCTGTCCTGAGCATGTATGCAAGGTCTGGGGAGGCCAGGCTGGGGTGCAGGAGAAGCAAAAGCCTTAAATGTCTAGAGAAAAGGACCAGAGGAGGGAGATGGCAGCCAAGGCAGGGGACTCCAGCTCTAGGTGAGTGGAAGATCCAAGCAGTGAATGGAAAACTTACTTCTGGTACAACTTAGACCCTTGACTTTTCTAGCAAAGATAAGCAGAATTTGGCCAGAGCCAAATACCCTCATCAGATTTTATCAATAGCAAACATGAAAAGATGTCTGACATCATTAGTCACTATGGAAATACAAATCAAAATCATCAAGAGACACCACTTCATGCTCACTAGGACGACTAGAAAGTCAGACAACAAGTGTTGGGGAGGATATAGAGGAAACCTTACTATTCTGCTGGTGGGAATGTAAAATGGTGCAGACTAGCATTCCCTCAAACGACTGAGCAGCTATGGCTCAGCACTTCCATGGTGGGTCAGATGCCCAAGAGAAATGACAGCATATGTTCTTGCAAACAACTGGTACAAAAATGCTCATAACAACAGTATATACAATAGTCAAAGGGTAGAAACAACCCAAATGTTCATCAACTGATGGAAGAATAAAAAAGCTGATATGTGCATACAATGTAATATTATTCAGCCAGGAAATATTGAAATCTGTTGGTACAATGGGCACTGTGGCCATTCTTAAGTTGGCCCCTTAACCAACTTCCTTCTCAATAGAGACCAGGAGATCAGAAACTACATTTCCCAGACTCCTTTGCAGGTAAGAGTTTCACATGTGACCTAGTATCCACCAAGTTAGCATAATTTCTTCAAGACTTGGGAAATGAAGGGAACAACAGAGGTCCTGGCCACACAGGAGGACATTATGTCTTCCAAAAAAACTCAAAGGAAAAGCGCAATGGTCTCTTCTTAGTAGCTAAAATGAGATTTTGATGGCCTGATGGCATGGGTGTCAGCAGTGGGTGGTGGCAACAGTGATATTTCACTAGAAGAGTTCTGTGTGTGTTTGGGCAATTTTCCTGACTATATGGCAGCCAAGTTCATTCTCTGGTTTCCCTGGAGATCCTGTAAGCAAACTAATATGATTTTTAAATCTCCTTTCTGATTATACTAACCAGTATGGATTTTGTTGCCTGCTAGTAAAAATTCTATCCAACACAGGTGGGGAGCCCAGGGCATGAAGATTTCCTGGAGATTAAAATACTTCAAAAAGATTATCCTCTTTAAACATGTTCTCTGAATATAAGCCAAGTGAATTTACAAGCATCTTGCTAAAATTGTGAGGAAGAGATATCAAAAGTTTCTACAGGGGAAGGGATGGTAAATGGAAATTAATTATAAACTTCCTGCTATTACAAATTTATGATATGTAAGAGGCCAATGCTTTTGTCTTTATTTAGTATGCTGTCTTTGTTTTATTGTATTGAAGATAAAATAATACATGTGTAAGTGCTTCGTGGGTTCATTTTTGACCTCAGCCCTCACCCCTATTTTTCTCAAAATCTTCTCAATAATGGGATTTCAAGGAAATCACCAGTGTGGCCAGGCACAGATTCTAAGTCATACGTTGTTGAGATGACATGCCCAGCAATTCACTAAGTATGGCCTGGTCATTACAGCAGTTACCCTGAGGAACAGTGAAGGAGGGTGGGTTTGAAGATGACAGCACTCTTTCCAACCATAACACTAACAACTCTATCAATAGAATTTCTAAGCCATTGAAGACTTGTTTTTCCAACTGACTGCAAGCTCCTAGCTGGACAGAACATCGCTCTTAGACTGCTCCAAGCTACCCATGCAGGATGTCTAATGCTGAAGGTCCTCGGAAGAGCCCCAGGAGATCTGAGACCCAGGGTGTCTGTCTTAGCTCTGAGATAAAGGAAAACTTTAGTATGTAGCATAGTCTCCCCAGATCACAGGAAGAGAAGAAAAGCTCTCCACTGCCAGTCTGTGGACAAGTCCACAAGGAAGACAGGAAAGGGATGACAGGCTGCAGTGGGAGAGGCCCAGGGCTCTGCAGCAACCTTTCATCCTCAGGATCCAGAGTCAGCTCCCAACACAATCGCCTGGACAGTGGAACCCACCTGAGTCACGCCATTTCACTGAGAGTGCTGAATTTTTACCAGAACTGATAGCAGATGATGAATGGGAGGCTTTGAACAGCCCATCCTGGAAGTGGTGATGGTTGTTTGGTTGCATAGACTTGGACAAGATGAACCGGTCTATAGAACTTTCCCAAACATTTTCACTGGCTCTGTGTACTCAGACATGTGCTAAGACATGTGCTAAGAAAAGGCTCTTGCAGTTTCTTGAAGCCAAGAAATGAATCACCCAACAGAGTTGGGAGGGTCTCGACTTCTCAGCTTCTAAAGGTTTTACAACCCAAAAGGCAATCTGGGTGACCCCACACCCCTTTCCCACAGTGCCTTAGCAGCATTGACAGGAGAATACAATCCCAATCCTTGCTCAGATTTTTAGTGTTCCCTGCGGGCTGCTCTGGGTATTCTCACCCAGCTTACCTCCTTGCCCTTTCTAACCCCACTCTAGCCACAGTGGTCTTCCCTCAGCAACTCAGGCATCTGAAGCCTTCCCTCCCTTAGGCCATTTGCACATCCTCTTCCTCCCACCATCGCACACTTCCCACTGCTCATTGTTCAAACAGAGTTGCTTCATCCATTAGTTCTCTGCTCACAGACAGCAGAGGCTCTGTCTCTTTTGCTTGCTGCCAAAGCCTTCTCTCCTAAAGATGCACCTGGTAGGTGCTTAAAGAAAGCAAACTCTAGAACAGCAGGGTGGATCCTACCAGTGTGAACTAGTAACCTATAAGGAAAAAGTGCTGCCACATTGAGCCACGTTCTCTCCATCTGACACTACTGCTCCTCACAACAGCTTTGCTGTGTTTTTCTGTTTCTAATTGATCGCTGAGGACCAGAGCTTCCGGAATTAAGAACATTGCTTACAGTCACAATTCTTCTACGTTGCATGACCAAGTTGTGACTCCAAAATTAACATTCAATCTCTAATGGTCCAATAGGTTATAAGCTCAGGGTGTTACTGGGAGTGTCCTCAAGGCCATTTTTTATATTAGTCCCTTGCAGGGTCTAATTAGTCCCTTCCGGTCATAGGGTTGGTGACAAGGCTGTAAGAAATGTAATCTGTAGGTAGTGCCAGAATCAAAGGCAGAGCCAGGGACTCCAGGCCTGCACACAGGGTGACCTGAACTCTAAGCCAACCATGTTGAATAGCCTTGGACAAGGTCACAGTCCTCCCTGCCCTAGCCAACCTCACTTCCAGGAGGGAGAGGATGGCAACTGAAGTCCACTGACAGCTCTGGAGTGCTGGGAGAATTAACTAATAAATGATTGGGAGGCACTCGGCAAATGTAAAGTACTATATAAATGCTTAATAGTAACAACCACCCTGTCAGGCATCCAGGGCTGCTTTTGAGCTCTGTGGTCCCTGTGTAATGATACTGAGCCCTATAAAGTGCTTTACAAATAGTAAATAATTCATTCTCAGGGCACCCCAGGGAAGTGAGAAAGTATTCTTCTTACTTCAGAGGAGTTGAGATCCAATATTCGCTGGGATTGCTCAGCCAGGAGTCCTTGCAAGGCCAAGTTTGGATCCCTGTGGCCTCTGGGTTGGGCCAGGCTGGGCCCAGCTGCTTAGAACTGGGGGGAGGGGGAAACTCTCAGGGCTGGGAGTGAGCCTATGCCTCCTGGGGCTCTGGTCAGGCATTTGGAGCTGCAGGTTGTGGCTTGGAAGAATGAGAGACATGAGGAAGTGAATAAATATAGCTTGGAAATGGAAGATACACACTGGCCTCCTGCTGCCCAGATATTTGGCCTTTGAGCAGATTGGATGCTTCTAGGGCCTTAGGGAGTACAGCAGCCAAGGAGGGAGACTGCAGAATGGGGTGACCAGAGGGAGAAGATGCTGAATTCAGCCACCTCCTTGTTAAGGTCCAGGGATTACCTCCTCCTCAGGGAAAGACTTGTGTGTCCCAGCTGGTTAGACTGACTTTGGCCAGAGAAGCAACTGAGGACAACAGGAGAAGTCCAGCTTCCCCAGAATCAGGGCAGAAACACACTATAGAGAGGCTCGTGCATAGGAGCCAAGTCCTAAGGCCTGAGAACAGGGCTATACAAGACAGCAGTGGCTCTGCCAGGAAAGGCTAGGTTAGAACACTTCATATTCTAGAGGACCTGACAAAGGACCACAGGAATTGAGATTCTGGATCCTTTTGTCTCCATACCAACACTGTCTCCCTCTTCTGAGACCCTAGGGAGGCCCAGAATCCTACCTATGACCGTTCCCCAATAATGGGGCTCACATGGCCTATCCACCATCTTCCCAGGAAGCAGCAAAGACATCTACAGCCCATGGGTGGCTAAAGATCTCACCACTGATCCTGGTGCTGTGGATGCAAACAAGAAATCTTAGGAGAGGTGAGAGGATGTAAGCTTCTCCAAAGTGGGGCCCTGAGTTAATGGAAGATATTAATAACTGGCTCCCCTACCAGCTCACTGAAAGGCACTGGACAGGAGGAACTTCTTAGCCTTGTTCCCAATGGTAAAATGAAGACAACCACCTCTGCCACTTTCCACCTGTGTGGAGGGCAAACACCCTGACAGGTTAATGGGCTCATGAGTCATGGTATCCTTGTGTCAGGTCAGTCCCTGGTGCTAGGATGACACTTGTGTCCTTCTTTCTGGGTCCAGAAGCAGCATCTGGCACATTTAACAGCCAAAAATCCCAAGACTTCGGGCCTACCCACAGCCGCTAGCAGCCTTCTGGCAGGTGTCATTTTTATTGTTGTTTCTCCTTGAAGGGTAGGACTGGAAGGCAGCCAGCAGAGTGTCACTCAGACTCAGTACCTCACACACATTACCTCCATTCCCCTCACAGACACAAGAAGATGGAGGGTCAGAGCAGAGAGCTGGAAGCCCTAGGTTGCAGCCAGTTGTGACACCTAGTCACCATTCAAAGCCTAGGGCACCTTCTGCTCTGTCCTGCTGCCTTCAAGGGCAGCAAAGCAATGGCAGAGCAAACAGGCAGGAGGTACAGACTGAACAGAGGTGGAGCTGCCCTGCGTGGAACCCAGTGCTGGGCACAAAGATGTGGTGGAACAGCATGGCTGCCTGGCAGAAGCCAGGGGAGAGGAGAGATAAAAAGAACAGTCACCAGAGTCTTTACAGATCGGGTAAAACTCAAAATGAAAAGGCTATTTAACTGTACAGGAGGATGGATGGCATTGACTTCACGTTTATTGAATGTTTGGTAGGTGCCAGAAACCCAGCTGAATGGGCTCTGCTCTCAGGACACACAGGAATAGCAGAGGGATATGGACACTAAAGAACACAGCCAGAAAGAAGTAAAGGTGGCGGGCACTCTGAAGAGCTCAGAGGATGCCCAGCTGTGGAGAAAACCATTTTAGAAGATAGACGCTGACAAGGCAAAGAAACCATTCTCTGTATATCTGTAGCATTCACAAAACTTCGAAGTCAGGAGACATAAAGCATGGAAAGGAATATGGAAGTAAATGATTGGAAGAGAAAATTGGTTATTGAAATAGGTTTTGATACACATCTTTCAGCCACTGACAAACCAGTGGTTATAAAAAGAGACATAGAAATTATGAGCATATAGTCAACATGCAGAATGTAGACTTTGTAGGCACAAAATACTCCTACTTATCAAGCATCCCCCAGCATTTATAAAAGAGACACAAAGACCTACAAAAAGAGACACAAAGCAGTAATTATGTATCCAAGAGTCTAAAACAAAGTGTAGTAAGAGGAGAAGCTGATAATACAACTAAAGTAATATTTTTTTAAAAGCTAGAGAGTTTCTCTTAACTAACTATGCACATTTGTAATTACAGATTCTTGGGGGTGGGAGAAACTAAGAAAAAAAACATGAATTTCAAAGAACACGGTTTGTGACCCAAAGTAGAAGCAGAAATGAGCTTATAATCCGAAGCACTTTCATTATTCACTTAGTGAAAGTTAATCAAGGTACCATAAACAAAGTGCCTAAGTAGAACGGGTAGCTGGAAAGAACCGAGGTAAAAGCAGGAACGGAGGCCACAAGCAAAGCAATCAGCAGCAGCTGGGCCCTTGTTCAGAGGCAGGGACTGAGATGGGGGTGGGGCTGGGAGAAAGTCACTGTAAAACAGTGTAAAACTGTAAAACAGAGAAATCTCCGGCAAAGTTAATGAAGTGAAGGGAGTGAACCACTGATAAATATAATCAGTTATGTGAAATGAAATGTAGCAAAAACAAGGAAGTTAAAAAATTGTTATGAAGCCTGACATGGAAATTTTCTCCAAGAAGTAACAACGTAGAATAAAAATCAGCCAATTTTCTGGGAGGGAAAAAAAAAAGCAAATGACTAAAACTAGCTTTAGAAAGTCTGGGTGCCAATGATATGCATGTTGACTATTTTCAAAATTTTTCAGAATGACTTTTCAGGAAGGCCCTATGACCCTAATGGCAGTGCCTGTGTGCTCTCTTTCCATATTTTCAAGGAGTAACTGTGTCAAATAAACGCTACTGGCCAATAAAAAATACAATAAGTTGCCCTATTCATTTTCTGAAATGACCTTAAACATGACGTCAAAACTTGACCAAGATGGCACTGAGGAGCACCGAGCTGCCGACTTCAACATCCTGTGACTATAAACACAAAGGTCAAGACCAGCGTATGGCCATGGCCCTGTGCTCGGTTTCATCTCTTCTGTCACCATACTGAAATTCTAAATTGAGAACAAGTCATCCCACCTTCTCATTTTGTACTTGGTCCTGGAAATTGTGTAGCCATTTGTGGCAAAAATCCTAGCAAATCAAATATGAAAGCACAATAAAATAATCTCTCCTTGATAGAAATGATTTTATTTGAAAATCCAGGCAACATTAAATGTTAGGAAACCTAGTAATGGATTATAAAAAGATGATGTTAAAAGATACTGAAAAACACTCAAACCAAATACAAAGGTGACTTTCTTATAAATTTAAAAATGAATGATATACTCTGGAATTATAAAAAATAACCTAGACAAAATAAAGATTTAATTCATTAATACACAGCTTTATTATCTTTGAAATGAAACATAAAAAGAAGGCCACACCTGGCATGGCGGCACATACCCAAAGTCCCAGATCTCAGGAGGCTGAGGTAAGAGGATTACTTGAGCCCAAAGTTCAAAACTACTCTGGTAACATAACAAGACACAGTCTCAACAAGTAAACATAAAGTAAAAAGAAGCTCACTCCACCAGAGTTAGAGAACATGCATTCTGTTGTTCCTGCTGACATAACAGGAGACGGGATCAAGAAGTGGAATGATTCCAGGAAATGAGATGAGTCATATTATTTGTAGACATGATTATAAACCAAGAAGATTCAAGAAGATTGACCAGAAAACTAATTAAATCAATGAGATTGTTGCGTGCAAGAGAACTAAACATAAATCAAGAATATTGCCAAATATCAGCAATAATTATTTTTTTAAAAAGCAGATGTACTAGTCAGATTTTCCATTGCTGTGACAAATACCTGAGGGAAACAATTTAAGGGAGTGAGTATTTATTTGGGTTCACCGTTCCAGAATTTTTGATCCATGGTCCTTGCTTCTGCTGATTCTAGAGTCATGGTCAGGCAATGACCATGGCTGTGGACACATGTGGGACCAATGCTACTCACCTCATGGTGGACAGGAAGCAGAAAGAGAGACAGGAAGGGGCCAGGGACAAGATATCCCAAGGAACCCACTTCCTCCATCTGGGTCCCAATTGCCTAAAGATTCCATCACCTCCCAAAATAGTACCACCATCTGGGGTCAAGGCTTCCACACATAAGCCTATGGGGACATTCAAACCGTAATAGCACAGTGACAAAATGACTTCTTTGTACCAGACTTTTAAAGAATAAAATAACCAGGAATAACTATCACTATTCATCTGTGTAATCAACATGAAGAACTGAAAAAAGTTTATAGAATCTGTAAAATAATACTTTAATAAATGAAAGAGATTATAAGTATTGCAAAGTTGTCAGAGGCTCTCATAAATAGACACAGACAAATGTGTGAACGTTCATTGCTTTCCAATTAAACCATTAATATGACTCCTAGCAGATGTCAGTGGAATATTTTAATAAAAATACTTGTAAAATAATTCTAAACTTTAAAATATAAACAAGTGAGAAAAGTTGGCAGTGGTTTTTTTTTGAAGCAGAGAGAGTTGTTCTGCCAAATATTAAAGTGTATTCTGAAGTTCCAACAATTAAGTGTTTTATTGGCGAAAGAATTTGCAAACAGATCAATGGAACAGACTAAATAGGCACAAAAAGAAATGTAAAAAATATATAAGAACTAAGAAGATGATAAAGGGAACATCACACCCAGGGGAAGGAATAGATTAGTCATCAAATGGTACTTTTATTTATAAAGGAAATCTTAGAAAATGAAAGTAAAGAGCTAGGCATGATAGCTCATGAATGTAATCCCAGCTACTTGAGAGGCAGAGGTAGGAAGATCTTGGTTTAAGGCCAACTAGGGTGGAGGTAGCAAGACCCTATCTCAAAAAACAAACCAGGTGTGGTGCAAATTCCAGCTACTCAGGAGGCAGAGGTAGGATGACCACCCTCCAAGGCCAACCTTGGGCATAAATGCAAGACCCTATCTGAAAAATAACTAAAGCAAAACTGGAGCATGGCTCAAGTGGTAGAGTACCTGCCTAGCAAGTGTGGGCCCTGAGTTCAAACCTAAGAAGAGTCTAAAAGAAAGAAGAAGAAGAAGGAGGTGGAGGAGAAGGAGGAGGAGGAGGAGGAGGAGGAGGAGAAGGAGGAGAAAAAGGAGAAGGAAGAGAAGAAAGGAGAAGGAGGAGAGAAGAAGAAGAAGAAGAAAAAGAAGGAGGAGGAGGAGGACAAGGAGAAGAAGTAGAAAGAGGAGGAGGAAGAGGAGGAAGACAAGGAGAAGAAGAAAAAGGAGGAGGAGGAGGAGGACGACGACAATGACAACAGGGAGAAGAAGAAGAAGGAGGAGGAAGAGGACAAGGACAAGAAGAAGAAGAAGAAGGAGGAGGACAAGGACAAGAACAAGAAGAAGAAGGAAGAGGAGGAGGAGGAGGAGGGAGGGAGAGAAGGCAGGAAGGAATGACGGAAGGAAAGAAGGGAGAGAGAAAATTATTCAATAACCATTGATATTGGGATGGTGATTATACTTATAAAATCAGCAATTAAAAAACATAAAAGAAAATATTGACAGTTTAAACTGCACAATCTATGCATGTATATCTTGCATAGGTACACAGAATATCAAAAAAATGCCATACTTAAAAATAGGTAAAGACATGAAGCCAAGGGTATAACTCAGTACTTGAGTTTATGTCAGCATATATAGACCTAGGTTCCATCCCCATGATTAAAAAAATAAATAAAAAAGAAATCAAGACACTAACAGAAAAATGAGTTGACTATGAAGGTAAATGGCCAGTAAGCCACAAATGTATGGCAGACTGTCCTGCCCCACTAGAAATCAATGGGGTAAGAGTGAAATCAATGCAATAATGTTAGAGCATGTGGAACTGGCAGTGAGGAAGGGACACTGGATGAGACAATTCAATATGAAGTGCATGAGTTGTGCAAATTTCTTAGAAACAACGTGAGAGCGTGTATTAGAACTCATAAAAATTATGCCTTTTGCCAGATGCAATGGCTCAAGCCTGTATTCCTTGGGAGGAAGAGATCTGGAGGATGGCAGTTTGAGGCCAGTCCAGGCAAAATATTTGTGAGACTCCCATCTCAACCAGTGGCTGGGTGTGGTGGTGAACACCTCTCATCCTAGCTATGCGAGGAAGCACAGATAGGAGAATTTCAGTCAGTCTTGCCTGGGCATAGAGATAATATCTCAAAGAATAACCAAGGCATAAAAGGGTTGGGGCATGGCTCAAGTAGCAGAGTGCCTGCTTAGCAAATGTAAGGCCCTGAGTTCAATTCCTAGCACTTTGTGAGGAAAAAGATGATAGATAGATAGATGATAGATAGATAGAGATAGATAGATAGATAGATGGATAGACAGATACATGCTTTTTTGCTTTAACAATTCCATTTCTGCAAATCCCTCCTAAAGAATATCAGAGCAAATGCCGAAAAATTTAAATGAAGCAGTAATCAACAGTATTACCTTTTTCTCAAGTACTTATGGTTAATTATTTAAAGCATTCTTTGCATTGATTTACATTTTTAGCTGGACAAATTAATATTTTGAGATAACTGACATTCACATTCAATTATAAGATATAATATAGAGACATCCCTGGGCCACTCACCCCAATAGTAACATCTTATCTGACTATGGTACAATCTCACAACCAGGAAGTGGATATGGTTGCGACATCCACCTTATTCCTATTTCCCCTGCTCTACTTGTAGATGTGTGTGTGTGCGTGCATGTGTACTTCAATCAATTTCATCCACCTGCATTAGTGGTTCCCCCCTCTTTCATAGCAAATATATTACAAGAGCCACTGTGTTTTCATAGCCACGCCCACCTGCCTCCTCCAGCCTCCACCACTAAGCCGTGGCAGTCACTCACCTGTTCTCCATCTTGCTGGTGTCCTTGAAAGTATGTTGATAAGAGGTGAGACAGTACATAACCCTTTGACCTTAGCTTTTTCACTAGCCATAGTTCCCTTGACAGCACCCAAGTTGTTGAATGTGCAATTTGGTCCCTTTGTCACCAAGCAGGATTCCAGGTCTTTATATAAGAGCCCAGGAAATTCAGGATGGACAGAGTCAGAAATCACCAAACATTAGCGTACAGAATCACCGGGGCAAACCACTAAAGAGCAGATTTCCAGGCCTGGGCTCTGAGCTTCTGGTTCTTCTACTTTTGCCCTGGGCTGGTCTGCTGGAGAATGTTCCATGATCACACTCAGAAGTACACTTCCTGAGCTGGGCAGACCCTGGGGAATCTGCCCCAAGTCAGGAAGACCACCACAGGCATGGAGGAGTTAAAGTGGCTTCAGAAAAACCATGGACTTGCTCACTGGGAAAGTCCCCCTCTGAGACATTTGATGCTTGTAGTGCAGGAGATATTCTGGGAGCATAAAGCCTGTGAGCGTTTCTTCTGCTCAGACAAACCCAGGCCTCAACTTTGCTACAGAAAGCAGCCCACCCACAGCTCCTCCTTTAGTGAGGACTCCCATCCTCTGCACTCTCCCAGCTTCAGCCAAACTACAAAGAGGAAGCTCCAAAAGATCCACGGGGCTTGACGATTGCTTTGTCCACTAACTTTCCCTAGAATGGAGAGATCTTTTGGTATTCATGTCAAAAGACAACATTACAAGAGTTTAATGATCTAATTGACTTTATTTGTGATTCTTCAATAAAATTGAATGAGTGTTCATCCAGGCATGACAGAAAGGTTGATTTAGGGGAGGTGGGAACAAGGAACAGAACAACTTTAAAAGTGGATTGGTTAATATCAGTCTGTGGCAGGTCCTTTCTCTTGAGAGGATTAAAAGCAAGGGGACTTCCTTATTAGGCTAACTCAGAGACTGGTTTTCTAATTGGTTTGGGTGAATCAACTCTTTTCAAGAAAAGTCAGTGTATTGGGGGATCGACCTTCTTCCATAAAGCTTCAGTTCAATTTTGTGGCACTTAGCATGATTTGGTCTGGTCTGCTGGCACCTAGTGCAAAGAGCTCAGTCCATAGCAAGGGGCTCCCATAAACTTGTTCAACATTGGTATGGAGTGGTGTTAAGTTGTTCACTGAGTACCACATGTGTTTTGCTATCATAATAAGTAACTGAGCAAGTGCGTTTCTGAGTTCAGATGAAACAGTGCAGACAGGATCATCCTGACTCTTTTTCCTGGTCTATAGTAGGTCTGATCCCAGGAAACTGTCAAGATCATTGGGATCCTGCTGGCCCTGCCAGAGGTGATAGCAGCAGCAGCACCTTGACAAGAGGCAGGCTGAGCACTAATTGTCATGATAGTCCTGCAGAGCGAGTACCCATCCCCATTCAACATACCAGAAATTAGAGGTTCACCAGATTGAGAGCTGATGTCAGTACTCTGCAGGATTGAACTCCAGGCTGTCCCCACATGTTCTGTCCACACAACATCATGTACAGCCTCTTGCAGGAGCTACCAAAACTTTCTCATAATGACAGGGCTACACTGGCGGACTTAGTCACCCCAGCACCCTGGGTGACTGGCTCAGGAGCTCCATGCTCTGCAAACTACAAAGATGCCTAAGCTGGAGGTGCTGAGTGCCTGGCAGCACACGCTTGCCTCTGTACAACTGCAAGCACAGATGGAAGACTCCCTGAGAACAAGGGCTGCATCAGCAATGTAGTCATAGCCCTAACAGGTGTAAGCCCTCAAAAGCAATTGTTATATATCCAAGAACCCAGCCACATGGCAGTTCCATGAAAGGCTTGAGGTGGAAGATGTTGTGGAAGAAAGAGCGGTCTGCACCAACCATTATTCTCTTTTTCTCCTCAGTTACAAAGTCCTGGTTTTTTAGCCAGGAGAAAAGGCACCAGCTAAAATATTGGCCTCTCTCCCTTACAGGTAAACTGACTGATCTTGGTCGATGAAATGAAAATGAATTGTTCAGTGGGAATACTAGGAAGTCAGTTCAATGGGGAAAAGAACCCTGTCTCCACCACCTGCTTCCTCCCTACTGCTAGCTGGGAACGCTGATATGGTGGTGGAGTTTTATTAGCCAAGTTAAACTAGGAGGTGACCTTGAAGAAAGCTGTACAGAGTGCAATGAGGAAAGAGGGGGTCATTCTCCATAATGACCCCACGGGACTGCTTTTCTAGTGCTGGACTGCCTGGCTCCAGACTTCTTTGAAACCCTGAGATTTTCAGTTTCTCTGTTTTCTTGCAGTGAGGAAAACCCCAAACAATGTGTTCTCAGCAATCCTGGCTAAGGACAGGAAGGTTCAGAGCAGAAGATGGAATTTTCCAGGCCCTTGAAACCATGGCCTTTAGGGGACTCTGATAAAATAGGGGAGCATCTTCAGGCACTGCAGGACATCACCCCCAAATGTCTTGGAGATGTGTTTTTGTCCCGAGCAGTAAGAAATGATAACTGACCATCAAGAATTGGGAGGTTAAGTGATATCCCATGAACCTATTGTTCACGCCCTCTGTCTGCTGCCTATGAATGAACAAACAAGTCAAGTAGTTCTTAGGCTTCAGCTTGAAGTATAAAGGAAAAGATATTTAAATAACCCCTTCCACTAACTGGCTTCAGCTACAGAAGAATTAACAACCATTAATTATGATGGTGGTAATTATATAATACATAAAATATACTATGTAGATCAAGTAGACAATTAGATAATTGCCATTTTTATAAGCTCTTATGGAATTATTCTTATGGGATAATGAACAGGGTTAATAATGTCCACTTAAACCACCTCATTCTATGCCCATCACCCAGGCATTTACCTCAATGGGCCTCAATTCCTCATCTGAAAAGGAAGAGGTATTTCAGTCAGCTTTCTATGACTGTCACGAAAACCTAAGATAAATCAGGTTAGAAAGAGAAGAAGGTTATTTTGAGTCATGATTGGGTAGATCCATTGCTTTTAGGCCTTCCATTGGGGGAGGCAGTCAGCACATCTTGATAAGAGCATGTAGTACAGTAAAACTATTCACCTCTTGGCTGGGTAGGCAAAAAAAGGAAAAGGTGAGCTTGGGTCTCACTGTCCCCATGGATATACCTCAGTGACTGGAACCTCCTACTAGGCCCCACTTCTTAGAAGTCAACCACCTCCCTGTAGCGCAAGTTGGAGACCACACCTTTAACACATGGGCATTTGGGGAACACTCCAGATCCGAACTAGAGTCAGGGCTTGAGTGAAATGCTGTCTTTGCCCAGGAAATCTGCACTACCAATATTGCTGTGCTGGGCTCTGGAGAGATTCTGAATCCCCTTTGGATTCAGAATTTGACTTGGAAAATGGAGAGCGATGTTTATGACAGTGCAAAAGTGGTTTTGTCTCCTTTTGGGAGATGCTTGGCACTTTTGGCTTCCATTATTCAAAACAGGCTTCCAACAGCAAAGGGAATTAAGCAGTGTGCCCCAAACCTTTCCAGGTCTTGGCACAGGAATGACATGGGACTAAACAGATGAGGCTGCCATGAAGTGGACAGCTACCATCCACCTGCCTGCCCACTGCCCCCAGGGTCAAGAAGAACAGCATGTTGTCACTCCTGTAAACCACTCATGGCATATTGGGAAGTACTAGATTCAAGAACCAGAAAAACCAAAAAATAGGAAACATTGTGGGGGCCATCCTTCATTCTTGGGGCCCTCAGACTCCCAGCCAAGTTTATTCAACCTACTGGACAAAGCCCAGTCCTTCCTCTTGGGATCAGTGACAGTCCTTCACTAAAACAATGGACTGGGCTGAGGACTTGAAAGATAGAAAGAAACAAAGCCTTGCTATCTTCTTTGGGTATTGAAAGATGAACTGGATTTGGTTTGTAGCAGGGATCAGACAACTGTCATCCAGATGTGCCTCTTCATTGTTCATGAGGCCAGAAACACTCTAATTCCAGTTGAACTGTTCATTTCACATTCCCAAGCCTTAATTAATTTTCCCTGTGTGAAATGGGAATATGCTATCACCATTAATAAATATCTATTAAAACCTTAGTAGGTGCCAGAGGCTATGCTAAGGTCAAGGGAGATTATGATGAAGACTGTAGAAAATACTGCAGTGTGCTGCCCAGAACCCCCTTCAAGGAAGAACATGCTGGCCAGCTATCGGTGAGCTGCTGTTGGTGAGCAGCCTATAGCTGCCATACCCTGCTCCTTCCAGGGCAGTCCTGACCCAATGATAGGTCCAAGTTGGAAGATGAAGCCCACCCAGGATAACTCAGAAGGCCTCTCTTCCCCAGTACTCCACATGGGGTTGGCCAAGATCACAGTTTGGTTTCTCTCTCTGCCCGTGCCTATCTCTAGCCCCTCTGCCACAGGGGTTGGTCCCACGAGATCTTCTTAATAAACATCCTGTCCATTGAACTCCATTTAAGGTCTGTTTCTTGAGAAACCCAGCTCTGGACAAAAACAGCCTTCCCTCTCTCAGGCAACCAAGTTAGAGAGAGAAATAGGAAAGAGATTTTGTGAGGACCATTGAGAGAAGCAAATGAGACAGCATGTATCCAACAAAACTGTGATCAAACCCATAGATTACTTTCGTTTCCAGTAGTTTGGAGTGAGTCATGTTGCTTGGAAAGAAACCTGCTAATTCCCCTCCTTCCCTTTCTTCCACAGCAAATTCTTAGTAGCCTACAAGGAGGGCCCAACCCAGACAGGTATGGCTATGTCCAGATTCCTTTGGGGAGAAAGACTGAAGGGACTTCAGGTACCCCAAGGAGTCTCTTGGCCAGTCTGTCTGCCAGTGCCTGTCATGGGTGCCAGCCCAATTCCAGAGACCACAGAAGGGGAGAACCATGTGACCCTAAGACCAGCTGACAACCTTCCAAGTTTCATTCTGCTTTAACCGACTTAGCAAAAGCAGAATCCTTGGCTCCAAACCACTAATGAACTCCTTCTAGCTCCAGGTTTAATTAGTTTTCATTGCAATATTAATGATCCTAACAAACCATTTCAACTTTCCTGTTGCACAGCTAGAATTCTTTTATTTGGCATTTGGTCTCTTTATAAGAAAATCCCACATGCCTCCTCCTCCCCGCTTGCCCCATCAAGAGGGAATAAGAGCACATTCTTACTTTGCTTATCACTTTAGCCAGCCCAGGGACAGTACCTTTAATAATTTTGAAACTGGGAGCATTAAACACATCAAAAACTGCCATACAAATAACATATAATATAACTCCAGGATTTTAATTACAGTGACTAATATATGTACCAATCCTGAAATCTCTGCAGTACTGTTAGGCCACAGGCGCGGACATTATTGGGAGGTTTAAAATTTGCACAAGCTGTATCATTAGTTGATCCAAGACCTTCCAGATCTAGTGTTCTCCCCTGGGACTCAGAATTCATTTGGTGGGCACTTTGAACTACCTGGCCACAGCCATGCTATTTTCATTAGTGATGATGAAAAATGATGAAACATTGCCACCAGTTCAGGTCCAGTGGCATTGAGCTCAGTTTGGCTGTGTGAAAGAGCAATGAGGTATTCTTGGTGGCTTTTACTGGCTCTTTATTTTCTCTGTCACTCCAATAGCAGAGAGAAGCAACAAAAGACTGACATATGATGGCCCTCTTGAAATTCTCCAGCTTGGCCTCAATGGAAAGTGATCTGGATTTATCTGAGAATTCACTGGATTTTACGTGCAGTGACCTTCCAGATAGAGACTGGATGTGGGTGGAGATGTTTGATAATGAACTGAGTTACTCCCTGAATTTGTTCATTTGGTGTTGTTATGACAAAATACCTAAGGCTGAGTATTTTGTAAGGAAAAGAGGTTTATTCAGTTCACAATTTTGGAAGCTGAAAGTTTAAAATTGAGGGGCTTCATTTGTTTGGCCTCGGTTGAGAGCCCCATTGGCTGTTTCCCAAGATGGTGGAGGGCAGAAAGGGAAGCGGCTACATGCAGAAGGGCCTAAGTGCACAGGGCAGCCTCACAGGAAAACTAATTCACTCCTTGAAACCAGAATCATCCCTTTCCAAGGGTGGTCCCCCATGACCTCCTGACTTCCTACCACTCTTAACTACTCCACCATCACTCGACATCACCACTCTGGGGACCAAGCTTTCAGCACATGAAACTTCAGGGGACAGATCAAACTGTATCCAAATCATAGCACTGGGCCTTTCCAAGAAAATGCTGGTAGCCACGACTCAAAGTCCAAAGACTCACAGTGAACACAAGCTCATGGGATGAGCACCAATATCCAGCAGCCCAGCTTTGGGGCAGCAGTGAGGAGTGAGAGTCCAAGGATCAGAGGTAGAGTGGGTGCGACCAGACCCCAGCACACACCTAGAAAGGCAATGGGGAGCAAGGGAGGCAAACAGGTCACAGTCATGCCGATGAGAGGAAGGAAAGGAGCCGGTCATGGAAACTCACACAAGTGAAGAGCAAACCACTGTAGCATCCATTCTCCAATGCAGAAGGAGCCTCCTGCAATCTTCCAGCTCTTGGGAAGAGCAGGATTTTGCTGCTCCTGCTCATGGCTTGGTTGCAGAATAGCTTTAGTCAGGCTAGTCTCATGGCCTCCTTAGTGAGAAGCCACTACAAAGTCATCCAGGCTGTGACCTCACCTATGACATTAGTCTCCAAGCCAGTGTGCTTTCCTGGCCTGACTTTACATCTCTTGGCCCCTGCACACACACACACACACAGATACACACACTGGCAGAGATTCTTCATTAAACATGTTCCTTTCCTGCTCACAACCTCTTAAACCCTTGCAGTCCATCAACTCCACTAAAGAGCAGATTCTTGCCTCTTCATGAGAGCTGCCTATGTCACTTGCCAGGACTTCAGATGCCCCAGACCTCCTGGAAAGCTCTCAATAACCAGTTAGAAAATGGAAAAGGATGAAAAGCCATGCGCAAAATATTATAAAATATTTATAAATAACATAACATGTCACATACAAGATCTATGTTTTTTTTTTTTTTTTTTTTTTTTTTTTTTTTTTTCATTTTTCTTTTATTATTCATATGTGCATACAAGGCTTGGTTCATTTCTCCCCCCTGCCCCCACCCCCTCCCTTACCACCCACTCCACCCCCTCCCGCTCCCCCCCTCAATACCCAGCAGAAACTATTTTGCCCTTATCTCTAATTTTGTTGTAGAGAGAGTATAAGCAATAATAGGAAGGAACAAGGGGTTTTGCTGGTTGAGATAAGGATAGCTATACAGGGCATTGACTCACATTGATTTCCTGTGTGTGGGTGTTACCTTCTAGGTGAATTCTTTTTGATCTAACCTTTTCTCTAGTACCTGGTCCCCTTTTCCTATTGGCCTCAGTTGCTTTAAGGTATCTGCTTTAGTTTCTCTGCGTTAAGGGCAACAAATGCTAGCTAGTTTTTTAGGTGTCTTACCTATCCTCACCCCTCCCTTGTGTGCTCTCGCTTTTATCATGTGCTCATAGAAGATCTATGTTTTTAAGCTACTAAATATTGGTCAAGGAAATAAAAACAGCTGGAGCTGTTACTAAATAGAAAGTCTCCACGTGTTGAATATATGAGTTCTCCCCAAATTAATCCATACATTCATTTCACTCACCCCCAAAATTTCCAGGAGGTTTTGTTTCTGTGGAAATGACAAATGATTCTAAATTTACGTAGAAATGTAAGGACTTAGAACAAAACCAGTAATCAATTCTATGTGGCTTGGGCATAAGAATAAACAAGGATATCTTAAAGTTTTCAGAAAGGAGAAATAAAATTAGGTCACCAATAAGGAGGAAATATCATTCAGACATCTGGTCATGCACCAATCACAGAGTACTAAAAACTTGTGATTTATTTTCCCTCCAAAACTTAACACTGATACAAACAATGAAGTGTTACAGAAGATTAGAAGCGTTCTCTGGATGTCAAGACTTAGAAAGAGTACTTGCTTCACTCTCTTCGTGTGTGTGTGTTACTTGATGCTGCATTCCAGCAAAATAAGGAGTCTACCAAAACTAAAGAAGAAGACATGGTGTAACAAAAATGCTTGAGGAGAGAGACAGAGAGAGAGAGAGAGAGAGAGAGAGAGAGAGAGAGAGATGGAAAGAAAAGAGAGGAAAGGAGGGTGGGAGTTGTGGTCAGCTCACATGTGTCCAGGTCAGGGAGGAGGGCAGAGGGAGGCTCCAACAGGGAGCTCACTGGGAAGAATCCAGATGTAGACACCAATAGAGTGAGTTTCTTAAGTTTTCTTTTTGTCACCATCTATCTCAAACTACGTGCCAGGGCACCTAGAGCCCGGAAACACCAATAGGCAAGGAGAAAACCTTCCTGTCTCTGGCCAAAACACTGGAAAAAGACAGATGGCAACATGACTACCCCACAGCAGCAGCAGATCTGAGAAAAGGAACAACCCATCCCCTACTTCCCATTGCTTAGCGGCAGTGAGCCTGATGTGTGCAGATGACGCTAGCAGAGCCAAGGCAAGGCAACCCATCCCTGCCTCACACAGGCCTGCAGCACTGGGTCTGATCTGCCTGCAGACAGCTCACTAGTAGGTCCCAATGGGAACACCTATTTCCTACTAGATACCAACCATCAGCCATGGCCCAATCTGCCTGCAGCAACCTTGCCAACAGAGGCATGGGGCCAACCCGTTCCCCACATTACACTCACTATATTAGTTTCTTATTGCTATGGCAGCAAATTCCCATAAACTTAGTAGCTCCAAACCACGCAAGTTTATTATCAATAGGTCAGAAGCCTGTCGCAGGTCTCACTGAGCTCACTTAGAGTGTTGGCAGGACTGTATTCCTTCTGGAGGCTCTAAAGGAAAATCTGTCTCCTTGCTTTTTCTAGCTTCTAGAAGCTAATTTGGTTCTTTGGATCATGCCCCCTTCCATTTTCAGTCAGCAGTGGCCAGTCAAATCTTCCAATTCTCTCTTCCTCCATTAAAGGTCTTGGTGATTACAGTGGGCTTATTTTAAGATTAGATGATTAGCTATCTCAATTCCATTCACAATCTTAATTCCCTTTTGCCTTGTTATTAGTCTGTTATCTATTGCTAGAACATGATACTTGAGGCTGCAAACTTTACAAAGAACAGAAAATAATTTAGATCACAATTTTGAGACTGGAAGTCCAAACAGCCTGGTACGGGCTTTGGTGAGGGCCCATCTGGCTACGTGACATCATTATAGATGGCATCACAGCACAGCATGAACAAGAGGGGAAAATCACATCACCCAACAAGAGGACAGGAAGGGTCAGTCTTGCTCTTTTATAACAATTGTCTCTCAGAAATTAACCAGAATCCCAGAAGAACTACCTTAATCTCCGTGAGGACAATGTCTCCACTCACTTAATCTCCCCATTAGCAAGAGCCACCTTTAAAAGATTCCTCCACCTCCCAATTCTGCCACACTGAGGACCAAGCTTCCAACCCATGAAATCTCAGGGGATGCACTCCAGTCCATATGCAAACTGTAGTGCCATGTGACATAACTTGTCACAGATTCCAGAAATTAGCTGGAGAGAGAGAGAGAGAGAGAAAGAGAGCACCATTCTTCTGCCCACCATACTTACATACAGTGGCAGGCCTGATCTACATCAGGAGCAATGTCAGCAGAGTGGGGAAGACTGCCTGCGCCTGCATGCTAAATATGATGGACCAGTGCCTGCAAAAATAGAAGATTCAAACGAGACATTCTCCTAACACAGTACCCAAATGTTCAGAATAAAACTGAAAATCATGCTCATACCACACCCAAGAAAATATCGTCACTTAAATGAAAAGACAATAAACAATAAAATATTAAACGAAAGTCAGTACAGAGACGAATCAGACATTGGAACTACTTGACAAGTGCTATAAGTCAACTATTGTAAAATTTATTTAACTAGTAATTATACATTAGCTTTAAAAAATACAAAATATAAACTCTCAGCAAAGAAATAAAAATTACCAGCCCCCAAATTGAATTATAGAACTGAAAAACAAAACTAAAAACTCACTAAGAAGGCTCACCAGTAAGGTACAGAAGAGACAGTATAAATGAACTTAAGAACACATAAATAGAATGTATTCAACCTAAAAGACAGAAAGAAACTAGACTGAAGCAAAAACTTAAGTCTTAAAACACTGTTACACATTAAGGAAACACTTAAGATTTGTACCACTGGAGTCCTAGAAAAAGAGAAAGAATGTGGGGCTTAAAAGTATTTACCAGGTGCCAGTGGCTCATACCTGTAATCCTAGCTACTTGGGAGACTGAGACTGTGAAGTCTGAGGCCAGCCTGGGTAAATACTTCACAAGACCCAATCCCCAAAATAAATACAGCAAAATGTACCGGATGTGTGTCTCAAGAGGTAGAGGGCCTGCTTTACAAGTACAAAGCTCTGAGTTCAAATCCCACTCCCACAAAAAAAAAAGTACTCAAAAACGGACTGGAAGTGAGGCTCAAGTGGTATTTTTCCTAGTAAGCACGGACCCCAGGTTTAAAACTCTAGTACTGCCCCTCAAAGATATTCAAAGAAATGTGGATTAAAATTTCACAAATTTGACAAAAAACATAACTTTACAGATTGACGAAGCTGATCAGATTCCAAATAAGATAAACCAAAAGAAAGTCACACCAAGATACATGACAATTATGATTAAAAATTAAAAACAAAGGAAAAAATCTTAAGGGTTGTAGTGTAGCTTGGTGATAGAGTACTTTTATAACATGTGTGAACTGGGTTCAGTGCTCAATACCACACACACACACCACACACACACCACACACACACACACACACACACACACACACACACACACGGAGCCAGAAAGAAATAATGCCAGACGTATAGGAAATCACTGATTTGAATTACAAGAGTTAGCATTTCTAAGGTGCTAAAGGAAAAATACCATTAACCTCAGTCAAATTCTATGTCCAGAGGAGCTGTCCTTCTGGAAAATTTGTAGCACTAATTGATTGTATTAGAAAAAAGGAAATGTAACATACGTAAAACCAAACAAAAAAAAAAGAAAAAGTATCAAATCTATAATTTAAGTTCCCACTTCATGAGTCTGAAAAAGGAACAAGCTAAAGACAAAGCAAGCTAAGACTGAGTTAAGTAATAGGAATGAGAACAGAAATCATTAAAATTGAAACAGGAAAACAATAAAGAAAATCAATGAAACCAAAACCTACTTCAGAAAAAATCAATAAAATAATAAACCTCTAGCAGAACTGACAAAGATAAAAAAGATAGAAAATTAAAAATTACCAATATCAGAGTGAGGGAGCAAAATGGGAAGAAATCCAAACAACCCTAACATCTAGATGTTGTGGTGGGGGAGAGGAAGAAGCAGCTGAGAAAAGGGACCAGGAGAAAACATAAAAGACTTTAAAAATCACCAATATCAGGAAGAAAACAAGAGATTTCATTAAAAATCCTGTAGTGAAAGAATTAATATATTAACATTTAAAAGATACACTCATGAATTCAACATTTTAGAAGAAATGGACCAAGTTCTCAGAAACCACAACTATAAAATTCAATCCAGCTGAAACATAATTTTAATAACTCTATAACCATTAAAGAAATTGAATTTGTAATTTAAAGTTTCCAAAAAAAAATATTCAGGCCCAATGGCTTCACTGGAGAATTTTATCAAATAGATAATTATATCAAATTTATAAATCTCATTAAGAAAGTAAAAGAGGGAACAAGCTACCATTCATTGCTTGATACCAGTAATACCTTGATACCAAAACCAGACAAAGATCACAAGAAAACTACACACCAAGATCCTTATGAGCATAGATGCAAAGCTTCCATCGAAGGTTTAGCAAATCTAATTCAATGATGTGCAAAAATTATGTACCATGACCAGCTGGAGTTTGTTCCAGGTATATTCAACAAGCAAGGCATATTCAACATTAGAAAACCAATCAATGTGATCTACCATATCAACAGAAAAAAGACGAATCGTATGTTCACATCAACTGACATAAAAGATCTTGACACAATGTAATGCCCATTTATGATAATAATGCTTTAAAAAAAACATAGAGCAAATTGAGAATGTAAAATAGTCACTTCAAGATGATAGAGAGCATTCGCCAAAAATTCCTTCTAGCGGCACCACACTTAATACTGAAGAAAGCGAACTTTCTCCCTGCCAAGATTAGGAACAAGAGAGTGGTGTTTGCTCTTGCTGTTCCTGTTCACCTTAGTACCTTAAGTTCTAGCCCCTGTAATAAGATAAGAAAAAAAAAAAAAAAGACCCCAAGACAGAGCAGGAAAGCTCAATTTTGGTTGTCTTTCTGCAGCTGGAACACAGATAAATTTGTGATGAGCTCTAAAATTCAGTGAGAACATTCATGAATTATAAAACACTGTTTAAATAGAAGTATGCGTCTCTTTCTAAAAGCTAAGTTGCAGATGTAAGAATGCTGTAAGCTGCACAGCTGCTATAAAATCTGAAGTGCAGTGAGGCTTCCTCATCTGCATTTTCTGTATCCTTTGAGTTCAACCAACTGCAGATAAAAATATTTGAAAAAAGTGTCTGTACTGAACACATGCATACATTTTCTTTGTCATTGTTCCCTAAGCAATACAATATAACAACTACTTACCTAGCTTTTACCTTGTACTAGGAATCATAAGTAATCTAGAGATGCTTTGCTTTAAAGCACACAGGAGAATCTGTATGATTATATGGAAATACTGCATCATTTTATATAAGTGATTTTTTGTATTCACAGCGATCCTAAAACCAACCCCACACTGATATCAAGAGACCACTGTATTATTCTTGCTTTTATTAGCATATATTAATTGTACAAAATAATGGGTTTCATTATATTTTCATACATGTGACCATCTTCAATCATATTAAACCCCCTTCATCCTCTCTTGTCCTCTTCCTCCTCCCACTGATTCCTTACTCCTAAATAGTCCCCCTTCTTACTTTTACAGTGTTTTAAAAATCTAGAGTCCACATATGAAAGAAAACATTCAATAATTGTATTTCTGAATCTGGCTTATTTTCTTTATTATGATAAGCTTTAGTTCTATCCATTTTTCTGCAAATGACACAATTTCATTCTTCTTGATGGTTAAACAATACACATGGGTGTGCAGCCATCTTAATTGTATGCTAATTCTGATTCCTTCGGATATATACCCAGAAGTAGTATAGCTGAATTATATGGTAACTCTATTTTTAGTCTTTTGGGGAGTCTCCACACTGATTTCCATAGTGAAAGGATTCCTTACACCCAACATCCTCGCCAGCATCTTATTCCTTTTTTCTTGATGGTAGCCATTGTGACTGGAGTGAGATGGGATCTCAATGTAGGGGTTTTTTGGTGACAGTTTCTCACTGTGTAGTCCAAGTTGACCTTGAACTATCAATCCTCCTGCCTCAGCCTCCCCAGGGCTGTGATTACAGGTATATGTCATCATGCCCAACTCACTGTTGCTTTGATTTGCATTTCCTCAATGGTGAAAGATGTTAAACATTTTATGCATCTATTTGCCATTTGTACATCTTCTTTTGAGAACTGTCTGTTCAATTCATTGGTCCATTTATTGATTAGATTATTTGTTCTCTTTTGTGTTCTTCATAGTCTAAGTTTTACTTCCTTGTCAAGAACAGCTGGCAAAGATTTTCCCCCACTTACATGTGCTCACTCTGGTAATTGTTTCCTTTGCTGTGCAGAAGCTTTTTAATTTGTGCAATCCCATTTGTCAATTCTTGCTGTCATTTCCCAAGTTATTAGAGTCATATCCAGAAAGTCAATATTTATGCCTAGATCTTGAAAGTTTCTCCCAATATTTTCCTGTAGCAGTTTTGAAGTTTCAAGCCTTAAATTAAGGTCTTTGATTCATTTTGAATTGATTTCTGCACAGGTTAGAGATAGGGCTCTAGTTTCATTCTTCTACCCATGAATATTCAGTTTTCCCAGCACAATTTGTTAAAGAAGTTGTCTTTTCTCCAATGTTTATTTTGACACCTTTGTCAAGGATCAGATGACTGCAGCTGCATGGATTTCCACTGGTCTGCATGCCTGCTTCTGTGCCACTACCATCACAGTTCTGTTACTATGGCTCTGTAGTATAATTTCAGGTCTGGTATTTCAAGACCAAGATTGATTTGGCTATTTGGGGTCTTTTCTCCTTCCATATGAATTTTAGGATTTTTTTTCCATTTCTGTGAAGAATATCACTGGAATTATGATGGGGATTGCATTGAGCCTATAGATTGCTTTGAGTAATATAGCCATTTTTACAATATGAATTCTGCTGATCCATGAGTGTGGGAAGCTTTTCCATGTTCTAGTGTCTTCTTCAATTTCTTTCTTCAATGTTTTGTAGTTGTCATTGTAAAAATCTTTCACATCATTGTTAGCTTTTTCTAGTTTTGTTTGTTTGTTGAGGCTGTTGTGAATGGGATTGTTCTCCTGATTTCTTTCTCAGCATGTTCATTATTGGTATACAGAAAAGCTACTCATTTTTGTGTGCTTATTTTGCACCCTGATATATTGCTAAAAGTCTTTATCAGAACTAAGAGTTTTCTGATGGAGTCTTTAGATCTTTTAAGTATAGGGTAATTCTGCAAATAAGGATAATTTAACTTCTTCTTTTCTTATTTATATGCTTTCAGTATTTAATAAGAGTAGAGAGAGCAGATATCCTTCCTCATTCCTATTTTAGATGAAATACTTTCAGTTTTCCCCATTTTGTATAATGTTGGTTATAGGTTTATTATATAGAGACTTTATAATGTTAAAATATGATCCTTCTATTCCTAGATTCTTCAGTACATTTCTATAAGGGATGTTGAATTTTATCAAAGGTTTTTTTCTGCATCTGTTAAGATGATCATATAATTGTTATCCTTGGTTCTATTTATGTACTGTATTATATTTATTGATTCCATATGTTGAAATGTCTTCATATCCCTAAAATGAAACCAGCTTGATCATGATGTATGATCTTTTTAATAAGTTGTCAAATTCAATTTGTAAGTATTTTACTGAGAATTTTTGTGTCTATATTCATCAAGGAAATTAGCCTATAGTTTTCTTTATGTGTGTGTGTATGTATGTATGTATCCTTATCTGGTTTTGGTTTTTGTATCAGGGTAATACTGTCATAATAGAATGAGTTTGGAAGCATTTTTTCTCTTTCACATTTATGGAATTGTTTCATTAATTCTCTGTGTTATTCCTTTAGTCTCTATTTCATTAATTTCTGCCCTTTTCTTTATTCTTTCCTTCTACTAATTTTAGGTTTGACCTGTTCTTGTTTTTCTAAGACCTTGAGGTACACTATTAGGTTATTTATTTGAGGTCTCCTGAATTCTTTAACGTAGGCAGTTTTCATTAAATAGGGTTTTCTGTGCCTATAGTTCGCATCTCAGCTCTTCTTCTACCCCATAGATTTTTAGGCTTAGTCTCTCATTCATGTCCCAGAGTTCTTGAAAGTTGTGGTCATACTTGTTTAGTTTTTTTTATTGCTGTCTGTATTGTAGTATTTTCTTGACCTTGTCTTCCACCCCTGACATTCTTTCTTCTGCTTGGTCTAGTTTATTGGTAATGCTTTCACTATGTTTTTTATTTGATTTATTGAGGTTTTTCATTTCCAACATTTTCTTTTGGTGTTTTTCAGAATCTCAGTTTCCTTGCTGAGTTTCTCATCCATGCTGCTAATTTCTAGTTTGGGTCTTCTGTTGATTTCTTTACTTTGTTCATCTGTTTGTTTAAACCCTCTTTCAGGTCATTTTTTAAAACTAGACTTTTGAATTCTTTGTCCAGCATTTCAACAATTGTAATGTCTTTGGATTAGGTTACTTAGGAGTTCTGTGGGAGTTTTATTGCCATGCTTTTTCATATTTCTTATGTTTCTATGTTGCAATTTACACATCTCTTGATATTGCTTTCAGGCTTCTTTTGTTGGAGGGAAGCCCTTCTTAGTTGGAAGCCTTCTCTTGGGGTTAAGATCCTCACTATCACTTAGAGGAGAGAAATCAGAAAGCAGTAACAAAAACAAAAAAAAAATCAAAAACAAACATATTTAAATGTTTAAATGGGAAAGGTTCATGTGGACAAGGGAAATCCTAAACCCACCTGTTGTCCTTGTGTTTTGTATAGACCTAGATAACATCTCCATATTTTACAATAATAAACAGCACCCATCTTGGGCACTCAGAATCATTGTCTAATGATTACAGTTGCTAGACTTGTGACAATGTGTAATTCCTACATCCCTGGAAAATATAAGACCACAGATACTGAACCACCATTTCGAGTCTTTTACTCACTTTTTCTGCATAGGGAGTAGGAAATGTTTCTCGTTCTTTCCTCCACTTCTCTGAACTTTATCCTGCCATACCAAAATAAATCCTTGGTAAAACTTCCATCTGTGAGACTCCTTGTTGGGAGATAGGTTGAAATGTTTGTGGATCTCAAGGACCTGTGATGTTGCAAGAAAACTAGGAAGCTGTTGTTGTAGTCTCTTACAGTCTCTGATCAGAAGACACTCAGATTCTTCATGTCCTGCATGGATGAATCCAAGCACAACATGTGGATGTGTTCAGGAACTTTATTATAAGTGAAGGATGGAATCACAAGGGAAGGCATGATCTCTGCCAGGCATGGTGGAGAAGCAGTGAGCATGGGAGAAAGAGGGCAGGCTCTCTGTTATAAGGGGAAAGATTTGGACAGTTCCTATCACCAATAACCTGTAAGGGGGAGGGATTTGGACATTCTCTGAACAAGGGTGATGGATCACTCTGGGCATATACTTATGCTAATTTTCAGGTACCTTAACTTTCACAGGTGGAGGTTTACATATTTGGGCTAATAGAGGGTTTGCTATTGAAAAGGAGCCCTTGCAATTGAAAGAAGTTCAGAGGCCATGAGAGAGAACATCTAATCTGAGATGCCCTAGATCAAAGTGTATAGATTTAAGAGTCCCAGTCTTTCCCTATTTTCTGTCTGCTTCACTGTGGGAATCCTCTCACCCTCCTTCAGTAAAAGGTCCATAATGATTCTAAGAGTGGTCACTTACTTATCCAATAGAGTGGGAGGTCTTTGAGGTTTGGTGATATAAAAATACAGGGTCTTCTGCTCTCCCTGGCAGAAAGATTTGACTGCAAGATCTGCCCTAAGAAGGTTCCCCTCCACAGCATCAGTGAGCAAGCTGGGAAGCCCAGGGGGTTCCTTCTCTGATATCTGCTGCCGCATAGTGCACAGAGTTCCCATCTAAAACCTTATTTTAGCAGAGTGCCAGCTTGCACACTTGTGGAGTCTCCCAAGGCTTTCTTTTTTTCTTCTGCATATAGCCCCCCTGGGGAGGAATTCCCTCCTTTCCTTACTGTTTTGCTTAGTGCTCTATGTTTAAGTCCGTTGTTTGTTTTATAAATCTAAAGTTCGATAGTTCTAGATTTCACCTGGTCTCCAACTGTCTACTGTTTACTGTTGCCTTCCCTCCCTTGTCTTTCCTCACTACCCACCTCTCACCTGATGTTTGGCTTCAAATTCATGGGGACACAGGAAAGTGCTGGGTGTCTCTAATCTGTCTCTCTCTGTATTACTCTTATTAAAACACAGAAGTAGAATAGTATAAAAAAAAGAGTAGAAGGCGTTTTTATTGAAAATAAAAAAATAAATAAAACTGTTCCTATTTGCCAAAGGAAGGATTATCTACACAGGAAATCTCAAAGAATATAGCAAAAAAAAAAAAGTAAAACAAATAATTGAGTTCAGCAAGGTTGCAAAATACAAGACAAATAAACAAAAATAAATTGCATTTCTACAAATGCAAATAAACAATTTGAAACTAAAATTAAAAGCACAATACTAGTCAGACATGGTGGCACATGTCTGTAATCCCAGCACTCAGGAGGCTGAGGCAGGAGGATCACAAATTCAAGACCAGCTTCAACTACATATGGAGTTCGAGGCCAGCCTGGACTACATATGAGACCCTACTTCAAAAGAAAAGAAAAAATGTAATACCATTAACAATTGCTCTCAAGAAACACACACACACACACACACACAAACATATAAACTTGACAAAGCACGCACAGGATCTGTATGCTGAAAATTATAAAATGCTGAGGAATTAAACAGAAGAAGACCAAAATAAGTAACATTCTGAGATCCTGAGTATTAGGACTTAAACATGTGAGGTTCAGAGGGACACAATTCAGCTTATAGTAATGCCCAACTAATTTTTGAAAAAGATACAAAAGCAATTCAATGGAGGAAACATAGCCTTACAACAAATGGTGCTGGAGTGAACCATTACACACCCAAGTGAACATAAGCCTAAGTCTCACATCTTCATGGGAAAATAAGACAAGATTGATCAAAGATCTAAAAGGTAAGCCCCCAAACTATAAGTCTCTTGGAATGGGAGTAGATAACTAGATCCAGAACATGGCAAGAATTTTTGACTTGATCACCAAAGCACCATCCATAAAAGGAAAAAAAAATCACAAGCCACGTCAAAATTAAAAACTGTAACTCTGCAAAAGATCCTGCTAAGAGAATGAAAAGACCTAGAGAAAACATTTGCAAACCACAATCTGAGAAAAGATTTATAACTAAATCCATAAAGAGCTTCCAAAACTCAAGTGGGGGGAAAGCAAATAACCCGATCAGGAAATTGACAAAAAGCATGATCAGATACTTTACCAAAAAGCGTACACAGATGGCAATACACACATGAAAGGATGCTGGATTTCAGTGATCATGAGGGAAAAGCAAATGAAAACCACTGTGAGCTATCCCTACACACCTATCAGAATGGCCAAAACAAAACCATCTGTAAAAAATGAGGCAGAGGACTGGGTCACTCATGTATTACTAGTGGGTACATAAAATGGTACAACCATCCTGAAAAAAGTTTGGCAGTTTCTTAAAAAACAAGTGTTACTATATAACCCTGTCGTTGCCAACTTTGGGCATTTACCAGAGAAATGAATATTTATCTTCATATGAAAACCTGTGCATACAACAGCTGATCCAAGCTTGGGAAGTGTTTGGGTAGAGTAGAAACTGACCACACCTAAGGGGGAATGGACACTGAGTAAACACTGCAGAGTGTTTGACACCCTGGTATCTGTTTCCTGGGACTGTTGGTTACCTTTTAAGCACCACTGCCAAGCTCTGTGTCCACATCCCTTTCTCTAGTTACTGCTGCCTTGACCCGTGACCAATAAGCAGTTCCACCTTCTTTTGGGAACTGCATGTGCCCCTGCTGGCCCTCATCTGTGTGCCTCTCACTTCTTGACTGAGTCCTTCTCTGGTTCCAGGGCATATGGCCATACTTGTGGGACTGTTACAGTCTCTGATGATTCTAATAATCTTTGAACTGACTCAGTTTCTCTGCCCACTCCCCATCCTCCACTCTGCATTCCTGGAATTCCTCCCAAAGACACTACCTGCATCACCCTTTGCTTTGGTCTCTGATGGAACAACCCAAGATAAGATTCTTCAGAAAGACTGGCCAAAGATGGACTCAATACCACAGCCAAATAGCCTGCCTTGTCCCTCACAGCTCTGGAGTAGGCTAGATCCCCCAGAAGCTAATGGTGCCAAATTAAGAAAGTGCAGGGTATGCAGGAAGGGTCTGAATCCAGCCCAGTGGACCTAGCTGAGGCCAAAATTCAGGACGATTATCAGAGACATCAAGTCTGGACAAGGGAATGATAAGAGGCTTTTTCAAGGGACAAGTCCGAGGTTAGAGCCAGCAGGTGGGTAACAGATAAAGAGCAGAATCAAGGAGCTCTGAGGAACAGTGTCTGGACAATCTGAGTATGATCGGTCCTCTCTCAAAGTTCTCTCACCAACCTAGCCCTGTTAAAATCGCTCATGATTCTAATCAGAAGATTTTGGTCCTTCCTCTCTGGAGAGGAAGATTTGAAGCAGAACACATGGATGTAGTGAGGGAAATAACAGAGTTCTATTATAGGAAAGGGGCAAGAGGATTGCGGGTTGGTCTCGGCCTGGTGAAATGGAGGCTCTGTGTTCAGGAAGAAAGGGACAAATTTCTATTTTTGGTTGTTTTTATATCATCCTTAACTTGAATGTGTGGAGAGTACCTGGGTCACTGCCTATCTCCAATGGCCTTCCGGCCAGGGGAGGATCTGGGCAGACTCATGCATATACCTATGCTAATTCTCCCATATGGGAGAAAATTGCCACTCCAATTTAACCTAACAAAGGATTTGCAGTTGAAACGGGGTTCTGTGACTCAGAGGGAATGGGTAAGGAAGGGGTGACTGAGGAGCTCTAAATCAGGCTGTTTTTAAGTCCCTAACTTTCCCTAATGTCTAGTCTGCCTCAGCCCCACTCAAAAGCTTCCACTGGTCTTAAAGGATTGGTATCAAACAGAGCCCAGTGTCTGACACCAGGTCTCCCATGGACCGAGTAAGAAAGGAAGGCTTGAGAGTACACACAGCATTTATGTCTTTCTGAAAGCCTAGCTTTGAGAAAGAGAGAAGCCTTGGGTTGCAACAGCTGGTCCATAGAAGAAGGGGTGACCTGACCTGAAGGCTGTAAGTTACTGGCAGTCACCTCAGGGGGGCATCTCACAAGGACAGGGAGGTTGACAGGGTGTGACCCTCCTGATCCAAAAGACTGGAAACTGACATTAGATGAAAAAAAAAAAAAAACTTGCCTAGAAATCCCAGAAATCATGATATACAATCTGTCATACCACATGAAGAAAGAAATTTGAGGTGATGCTAGCAAAATTTAAAAAGTAACAAACCAGGGAACGAATAGGGACAGGAACCTCTCACCATACTGCATATCCACAGGCCACAGAGAGAGTATGAGTAACACCCATGTGCATAAGTGATCACAATGTGATCTGCCTGACCATCCATTCATCTTTCTGTCCATCCACCTGTCTGCTCTTCCATCTACCCATCTATCTGTCCACCCATCTATCCATCTGTCCATTCACCTGTCTATCCATCCATATAAACATACATACATACACATATATGCATTCTTACATACAAATATGTATACACACATGCATATATACACACATACATTTACTCGTACATCCATCCATCCACCTGTCCATCTACCTGTCCATCCTTCCAACCATCTGTCTCTCCATACATCCACCTACCTATCAGTCTACTTGTCATCTGTCATCTACGCATCCATTCATCAATTTGTTCATTCATTCCTTTACTCAGCAGGACTTGCAGAGTTCTGGGAGCACACATGAAGACAGGCCCTGGAAGATATCCGTGACTGTGACACAGTTGGATCCTTGAGCAGCACCTGGCTCCCTGAAGAAGGGGGCTGCCATATCCAGTGCCCCTGACTAATGGTGTATCCTGCCTTGGCCTCTCAGTGCACCCCATACTTCCTTTACCACACAGCATCACAATTGTCTTGCCTGACCTGCCACTATAAACTCCATGATGAGCACACACACACACACACACATACTAACCCACAGTGCCGTCCTTGGCATGGATTAAAACACTTCAGAAACACAGGAAAGGGGCACTGCCCATGGAGGAGAGGGAGAGGGAAGAAAGAAAGGCAGGTGGGGGGGCAGAGAGGAAGGAGCAAGAAATGGGGGGTGGTGGTCAGAAGCTCACGGTGCTAGGATGTATGGCCTGAAAGAGCAGTGACAAGAGGCTGCTTTGGGGGCAGGGATGATTCTGAAGGCCTCTCTCTCATCCAGCAGGGGTCAGCAACACATTCAGGTTGGGTAGGTGACAAATCCAGAAGCTGTCACTGAAAAGTGGTGGGGAAGTTGCTTTGAGAGTTAGTGGCAAGCCAATGCCTAGGTAAGTCTCAGAGTGAGGGGAAGAGGCGGAAGAAGTGGTGGGAAGGTCCAGGCTGGTGTGGCATTGGTGCACCCAACCCTGAGAGCAGAATGACCATTTCATGAGCGCTTGCTGTATGCAGGCACTGCACTGGCCCTTGAGAGAGCCTCATGCTTTGTAACTGCAACACTGAGAGTCTCTCAAAGTTTTCGTGGGCAGAGATGATAGAGGGGATGCAGTGAGGGGGTCTGTGTGACTCTAGAGCCCCAGGCATCAGGAGAGTATACCCAGGTTATCTGCACTCAGCAAAGAGCAGAATACAGCAACAGCTGACTGGCTTTGTGAGTTTCATGGTGGCTGAGAGCCAAGCTACAAATCACGCCACATCACCACGAAAGCCAGAATAACGAGCGAGAGTCTATGTGTGGTCTGCTGACTCCAGCTGTCTTAGCTCAACCGGATCTATTGACGATTCACTAATCCAACTGATAACTGGGCAGCTGACCCACAAGTTCAGCCACTGCTGAGCCCAAGGCGACACCCAGCCTGCTCCCAAGCCCTGGGCTTAGTCAATGTTAGTCACCATTAAAGAATCGTACCACATAGCTCACTAGGGGCACCCGAGACAGGAAGACAGCAGGCATCCTGTGCCCTGTGTCCCTGCTGCGGGGACTTCTTTGTTTGACCCACCTCTTAGTGATGGTCTCAGTAAATTTCATTTGTGACAAGCTGCAGTAAGTCACTAAAAAAGACATGACCATGCCCTAATCCCCAGAATCTGAGACTGTGACCTTATTTGGAAAAAAGTCTTTGCAGATGTAATTAAGTAACTTGAGATGAGGTAATCAGATCATCCTGTTGGGCCAGTGGCAAGTGTCCTTTTATAAGAAGTAAGTAAGGAGATATTTAAGAGAGAGACAAAAGGAGCAGACAGTGTGAGGAGAGACACAGAGAGTGGAAGGAAGCATGGAAGGAAGCAATCACATGCCAAAACAAGGAACAGACGGAACCATGGGAAGCCAGAGAGGCAAGGAAGGATCGTCCCATGGAACCTTCAGGGGGGTGGTGACCCTGCTCACGCCTTGTTCTTGGACTACTGGCCTCCAGAACCATGATAGTAATAATAATAATGCTTTATTGTTTCAAACTGCCCAAGTGTAGTAACTTGTTACGGCAACCACAGGGAAGTAATTCAGCCACAGGTGAGTTACTGGGAGTGAGTCTGCCTGGGAGCCTGGGCTGCTCTTTGCAGGAGAAACTGTGATCTCATTGCTCAGCCCACTGCTGCTGGGTCCTGTTCTGCCCTTGGCTAGAAAGGGAATCCCAAGATTACATCTGCCACTTTGGTGTGGCGTTCTGAACCAGAGCAGGATGAGAAATGGGCCTATTTATAAATGAACAGAGCCAGAGGGCGGGCACAGGGTCAGCCGAGGGCTTCACCAAGGTCAGAGGCCCAGTCCCAGGGGACAGGGACAGTTCAGGGAAGAGCCATGCCCTGAGAGGAAGGCGGGGGCAGGGCAGGGGCACTGAGGGCCTCTCTGAGCAGCAGGCCATGGTCCCTTTCTGAACAGGAATGTCCAGCTGGCTTCCAAGTAGTATCTGCTGTCACAGGCAAAAGGCAGGCCCTTCTGGGTGGGAGCAGATTCTTCCCTGCTGTCTCATTGCCTGTCCGAGAAAGGAAGTGAGCCTGCCTAGGAGGATGCCCTGTGCACTGCCCACACCCCGTCTGTGGCTCCAGCTGCCTCAGGGAGATACCAGCCTGGTGAGTGGGCCACTGGGCTCCACTCATTTTCCCCTAAAGACTGCCTCCTAGGATGGAGGGACTTAGCAGGTGGTGCTCAGCCCCAGACCCTCACTCAAAAGACACAGTGCCAGGGATGTGGGTAGATAGGGACCAGCATTCACTCTCAGCCCTTCTGATTCTGGGCACTGGGCAAGAGGAAGTCACAGCACACAGAGTAACTTGCTCGGCCCCCCTGGCAGTTCTGCCTGGGAAGATGCCCAGGGGTCCTGGAAGCAGGCAGCAGACTTTCCTCCATGGCAGGAGCCACCTCTGACCTGGCCACCTGCTAGGAACCCTAGACTGACTCACATCTGTGACCAAATCAACTGCTTGTCTGAGTCTTATATGCCTTTAAACATTTTGCTCTGTAGGATCTCTATCAGGAAGAAGAATAGTGGCACACTTACTTGCTCCGTCTCAGAGAGAATGAGTTTTAATAAACCTCAAACTCCATCTCCATCCCCTTCTTAGCTGTGTGACCCTGAGCAAGTCACTAGCCCTCTCTGAGTCTTGTTGCCTTATATGTAAAGTGAGGATAACAGACCTACTCCCCCATGCTTCTGGAGAAGTTAAATGGGACAGTGAGTGTGAACAAAACAAATCTCTAATTCCATTAGATTGAACTCAGGGCCTTCACCTTGAGCCACTCCACCAGCCTTCTTTTTTTTTTTTTTTTTTTGTGATGGGTTTTTCAAGATAGGGTCTTGCAAGCCATTTGCCCAAACTGGCTTTGAACCACAATCCTCCTGATCTCTGCCTCCTGAGTAGCTAGGATTATAGGTTTGAGTCTCCAACACCCAGCTTCTTATTTTCTTCTTAATCTTTCTCTTTGAGAAAGTCTGTGGGAGCTTCAGGGGCCCACTCTACACAGCTGTGCTGTCACATGGAGCACTCAGCAAGGGACAGTGTGCTCAGCAAGGGCCAGCCTCTACATGTGGTGATGCTAATGGGGACCCTCAAGCACCTGCAGCCCTCCCTCAGGACTCTGGGCTCCAACCCAAGTCCAGATGCTTACAGTCAAGAACCTTAATTCTGAACCTGAATCCAAGCCTGTACCTTTCTCACGTGGCATGCAGAAGTAAGGTTACGACTTCTCATGGTGACGCTTATGTGGAAGTAGACATGGCAGGGACCACCTGGAGAAAAGGACCAAGTTCCTCCATAGGAAACCACATGGTCCTGATTATGTGGTCCCAGACAGGCCACTTCTGTTGCCTGTTTCTTCACCTTACAAATGGGTATCATCATACTGACTATGATACGGAGTGGGGTCAGCCAGCCAATCTCCCCAAACATCCATCTCTGAGAAGCATGGCAAACTGTTCTGAGCTCCTCGGGTCTGCAGGTCCCGAGCATGATCATTCTTGGGAGTGAAGCTCTCAGGCTGCACCAAGGGTACTGTGTCTCTGGAGTTCTTGAGCATCTCAGAGACCACACACCTGCAAGGGGCAGTGGGGGATCAAACCCATGGACAGCAGTGAGAAGGCAGGGCAGCCCTCCTCGGGAGTCTCCTCAATTCCTATTATTGCTTATACTCTCTCTACAACAAAATTAGAGATAAGGGCAAAATAGTTTCTGCTGGGTATTGAGGGGGGGAGCGGGAGGGGGTGGAGTGGGTGGTAAGGGAGGGGGTGGGGGCAGGGGGGAGAAATAAACCAAGCCTTGTATGCACATATGAATAATAAAAGAAAAATGAAAAAAAAAAAAAAAAAAAAAAAAGAAAGAGAAGCCAGAAGCAGCCAGGAGAGAGCCAGTGCCCTCCAACAAAGAATATGCTGGAACAAAATATGAACAGGTAACTTCCATGTGTATAAAAAGATGTTCAGACAAATTAAATCTGCTTAGACCATGTGCCTGGGTTAAGCTTTTTTTAAAGTTTGCCAAAATAGAAAAAATAATATTAAATATCTCTGGGTGAATATGATATCATTCTTTCTTTTCCTTCTTTTTTTCCTCTATTTTCCAAGTTCTTCTCAATATTAATTATATTAAAGTATAATATTACATTTAGTATCAGAAAAAATAGAGCTGTTCAAAAATGATGCCATCTTGTGCCAGGTGTCAGTGGCTCATGCCTGTAATCCTAGCTACTCAGGAGGCAGAGTTCAGGAGGATCATGGTCCGAAGCCACCCCTGGCAAATAGTTCGTGAGACCCTATCTCAAAAAAGCACTTCACAAAAAAAGAGCTGGTGGAGTGGCTCAAGGTGAGGGCCCTGAGTTCAAGCCCCAGTACCCAAAAAAAAAGATGTCATTTTGTAAACGTCACATGCGTGTGCAAGTCACTGGAGGCCCATTTTCCTTCCATCAAAAACCTCACGAGATCCTTACACCAGTTCACAAGAAGGTCTTGTTATTATTCCATTTTGTAGGTGAAGTTGAGGGCTCCATAAGAAACTTGTCTGATGACAGAGTCAGCCTGTGGTCAAGTCCAGGAGTCAAACGCAGCCTGTCAGCCCTCAGAGCCAACGTGAGGAAACCACATCCTCTTACCTATGGACGGCGGAGCCTCAGATGCCACCCTACTCCTTCCTAACCACGCCCAGAGCCTAGTCACGTCCTTCAAGTTAGATGGTGGATAAAAGTCTCAAGTGCCCTCCAGGCAGAAATAAATAAAGAGCAAGATCCTGGGATTCAGTTTCCTATTTTTAAATGGAATGAAGGATAAATCATTTCTGCTAACTGTTTTTACCTGGCTGCAGGAAATGATGCATCGCCATCTTTTAAAAGAAAATTAAGCCTTTAATTCCATGGCACATGTAATAAAATGGTACTTCAGCTCTCTGCACTGAATATATGGCCCGTCGTGTCCTAATTTACTATTTCGACACTGCCTGAAATGTTCTGAAGTTATTAATGTGGCAATATATTCAAGCACAAAACCCAGCCTTCAAACGCTGTTGAAGCACTTAATTAACACAATGGATGGCCGTGTGGGAGCAAAATGGGGTGACTGCACAAGGCACCACCCTGGAGCTAGGTGCATCACTAGCCCTGCCAATGAGTGCTGGTGAGAGATGGAGCCTCAGTTTCTTCTCCTGAAAAGCAGGAATTGTGGCACCTAATGCCCAGCTGCAAAGCACCTGGCTCTTAATAGGCCCAGAGGAAATCCCTTCTTCCTCCCTTATTGGCTCCTTGGTTGCACCACCGTCTTTCTCTGCCAAGAATGCCCCAAATGCCATCTCCTGACTCTGACTCCTCCATAGCACACGAGAACAGTGAATGCTCCCATGTGCATTCAGGTGCTTAGTGTGTGTGTGTGAACACCTGGAGCGGTTCACCCCCAGGCTCTGAGGTGCCAGGCCCCGCTGTGTTTTGGAGAATAGGCTTTATGGTCACAGATTTGGCCTGCTGGTCCATACAAAGGTATACAGGGGCACAGTGCAACTAAGATAAAGGGCAGGGGGCCAGAGGATTGTAGACTCAAGCTCATCTCCTTGTATACCTCTCTCCTCTCCCACCATCTTGAATGCTGACCAGCCATAGCCAATGTCAACTGACCTCATAACTCCTCCGCCTGGGCATCAGCATTTGGAACAGCTGCTACACAGGTGCATCTGGATGGGACCACTTGAATGACTGTCCTCCTATTCTGCAGAAACTTCCAAATGCACTCAAAGGTATGCCTGGGGTCTCCAGAGCCAGGAGCTTCAATTCTTTTTGTGGGTTCCCCCAGCAGAAGGGCCCAGCCCTTTCAATCTTTCACCCAGAACCTTCTCCAGGACACCGCTGCTCTCCTATTTAAGGGTCAGTTAACTGAGATAGTTAATTTAGCTTTCAGCAAACTCATAAGATGAATTGCAAACCTCATTTTGCAGGGGAACATATATATATATAAAATTCTCAAATGTGGACCTGATCCCTTAACAACAGGCATGAACCAAGTTCCCCCTGATGGCCAGAGCTGGTGGCCTGAGGGAAGGACAATAGCAAATAATGGTACCTTCCTCGTAGAAGCACTATGATTAGTCAATCCATGGCCACAGAGACTTGGGTAATGCCTGTCACTGCTTGTTAGCTGCAGAATGTGCTAGTCTACTGCCCAGTGGCCTCCCAGAACCCAACCATACTGCAAATGACTTTCCTGCGTCCCACACAGCAAGTAAGTGACCGGTAAGAGGCCTGTGGAAGTCTCCTCTCCCTCATTCCTTCCATGCAGGTCTTAAGCAAGTGTACAAACTCTAGAAAATATAGAAAACAAACAATTCTACTCCAAATGCCCTTATCTCTTCCTTTCCTGGGTCTCTGTACCACCCTCTTTCTCAACAGACCCCTGCAAAGGCCGCCTTGCTCTTGTCTTATACTTGACATTCTGTTTTCCATTCAGCAATCAGTTTATTTCATGTACAGCAGGTCCTATTAGTCCTTGATTTAAAAAAAACTCACCTCTTGTGATGCTAAATAAAGTGCAAACCACATGTCCTGACCTTCACGGCTCTGGACACCTGGTTCTATCTGCTCCTCACTCTTCTTTGGACTTCCCCTATCTCAACTCCTAAATTTAAGTTGCAGGAAAGCCAGGACCCTGACTGTCTTGTTCACTGCTGTATCCTTGTTAGCTGACCTACGGCAGTTACAGAACGAATGCTTCTAGAAGAAATGAATAACCCAAAACCATGCATTGCACCACAGAATGATAACAAATTAAATCACTTTGACTAAGCTTATTTCAGTCCCTGCATCGAACCTGGGAGCCCACGGGACTCAGAGGGGTGAAGAAGTTTGTACAAGCCAAAGCTACATTTCCAATGGCCAAGATGGCCTTAAAGGAACCGCTGCATTCAGCTGCACAGGCCGTGGACTGCGCAAATCCGACAGTGCCCTTGATGGAGTCATTAAAGGGGGCAGTGGCGTAGTCCTGGACCCCCCAGCCTGCTCCATCAGGGACAGCAAGCCCCCACTGGGCCTCCTTCCTCAGTCACACTGCTTCAGTGACTTCAACTGACTTTTTCCTTAGTACTGTCCAGCCTGCTAAATAAGAACAACACACAATCATCAGATGGGGGGAAGGAAGTTGGAGTTCAGGCAGGAAGAAGGGAGATGCAGCTTTAATCCCTGTCTCTGCTGCTCATTTGCCGTGCGCCCTGGACCATTCCATTTTCTGAGCTTGGAACTCCCTGCACGTGGGACCTCGGAACATTTTGGCTGAACAGAATTGCATGCCTGAATGACAAGGCTGACAGAGAGCACATAAAGCACGCGCCTAGTGACTGTCGTAATGATGTGAGTTCCACCAGCAGGGAGCCGGCACATCCCTGCTCTCACCTCCATGGTATTATTCCTTCTTATACACGAGGCTGCCTGGCAACTCAAAGAGGCCCCTCAGCCACAGTAGTGATAACAACTTAACCCTGAACTTACTAATGGGCCCTGCAGCTCTCATTGGGCACTGCTGTTGCCTGAGGCCGTCAGGACATGGGAGTGGACAGCTTTGATCATCAAGACTCAGCCACACTGCCATGGCAGATGTCTAGCACCAGCACTCTCTCCACCTCCCCACTGGAACCTACTCTGTGGGGTCTCCCCTGACCCCACAGAGAGCAAAATCCCCATCCCCTAAAGGAGCTTGGCTGTCAAGCCAAAGCCTGACACTAAGTCTAAAGCCTAGGCCAGTGCTGCTGACAACCCTGATGACAGCCCAGCAGGGAGGCAGCTATATTTAGTACATGCTTGACCTAAGATGCTATCTACCAGGAGCAGAAGGTCGGAGGGGACACTGAAGAGAGGGAGTAGAGACCCTCCACCCTACCCACAGCACCCCAGCTGTGCCACCTCTCTCAGCTGCTCTGGGACAGCACCCACTTTCTACTTTTGTTTTCAGTGTTAGAAAGGTTTTATGCCAAGAGCTTCTGGTCAGAAAAAAGTCACAGCATAGCAACCTTTTGCTGAGAGGTAGAAGCTAAACGCAACTGGTTCAGTTTGCAGCAGGAAGAATTCCAGCACTAGGTTGTCAAGAAACTCCTTGCATCTCTGGGTGATCCCAGTGGGGATCTGTGTGGCCTTGAAGGAGTTCTTTGGGAAGGGAACTTAGGCGTTCCTCAATTTATCCCCATTCTACAGACAAAGAGAAAGCAGCCCTCCAAGAAGGGGATCTGCCTACTGCCTCACTAGGATCTCAGCAATATTTGTGTGGCAGACACATCGATATTTCCCACCTCTGGAGTTGACCTGTGCTAAATGGTCCAAGAAAATCAAGGATGGGGGAGTTCATTTACCAGAAGCAATCTTACCTCTGCTCTTTGAAGTGTCACAAAATTAGCCTGAGACCGCCCCTGTCAGCAGACACACCAGGCTGCTGAAAGTGCTTTTAGCACCTGATTAAAAAGGAGGCTTTATTTTCCTGAGCAATTACCAGCCTGAATCTCATGATCTCATAATCTCATCCCAAAGATCAGGAGGAAGAGCAATGGACTGCTCCCCACCCCACCGGATGCTTGCCCTGGAAAGTGCTGAACAGCCTGGTCTCACCTGCACACTAGGAGTGTGAGCACAGCTTGGTCGAGGAAGGCGAGAGCTGCTCTGGGGAAAACAGGATTTACCATGGGTGCCCAGCTGGGTCCTTGGCTCTCACAGATAGGCTGCATCAACTGTGAGTTGCAGGCTGTGACCTGGCTGCTAAGGGATTTGGGAACAAAGTAAAGAGCACAAGGGAACTGGCCTACAGGAGGCCCTCCTGTGGAGAGGACATCCTTTCATTCCCCAAGACAGCTCTCCTGGGAGCATTTTAGCTTCACAGTACATTAGGAGAAACATAGACTCAGAACATGAACTGTTGCCCAAAGTATATGGCCCAGAGGATAGCAGAGAAGGGGTTCAAACCCAGGGCCCTGCCCACCCAGCATCCCACATGTCTCCTTGCTGTCAGAGCAACCAGTGCAGCCTTCCCAGAGAAGCTAGGGGCCTGGTTCACCTGCCTTGTTCCCCCTGATCTCACCTTTTTCAACTGGGACCCTAAGGCAAGTGCCCTGCCCTGGGGATGACCCAAAAGACCACTGCTCCCATTTTCTGGCTGTGGGCTCCCTACTGTTCCCTATTCAGCACTCCACACCTGGCTTCTGGTGAAGCAGGGAAGATTCTGTGCACATGAGACTCCATTTTCCATATCTCAGTAAGACTCATAAAATGAAAATGCCCGTTGCAGCTGAAGATGCGATGAAACAGGCAAGCTTACTCATTGCTGGCAGCATGGGAAGCAATTTGGGAAGCAGTGCATATGCATAAAGAGCATATGCATAATGTGCATTGCTTTGACCCGTCTAAATAAGACTACCTATAAGCATCTTTATCGTGGCTTTGTCTAAACATTCAGATACCCTTGCAATCTCAATAGTATGGTACATGAAGTCATTTAAACTACTGCTGCAGAAGATCAGGGAAATGCTTTTGTTATAAACTTTAGTGATAAAAGAAGCCTATAAAATTATCAAGATGGAGAGATCACAATTATATGGGAGGAAGAAACAAAAAGTAAGAAGTAAATGAACAAATGGCATTCAAATGGCGCCTGGGACGATGAGTAGAGTTTTTGTGCATCTTTTTATGAATAGACTTTATCTTTTTAGAGTAGTTTTAGGCTACTAGCAAAGTTGAGTGGGAGGTAGAGCTGCCCTTGCATGCTTCCTGCCTCCATTTGTGCTGTGGCCCCATCATCAACAACCCATTGTGGTTTTTCCCTACTTTCTCCCCCTGCCAATTGTCTGTAATGAGAAAAATATGTTTTATTCGGGAAGAAAGAAGAAAGGTGAGGAGGGAGACAGGGAGCGGGGCAGGACAGGCAACCAAGAATCCTTTGTGTCCGAGTAAGAGCTCAGGTGCTTGGCCCTGTAGCTTTTTGGTACACCTTTTTATTTTGCCATCTCTTGGAATTCTTCCCTGTTGTAAGTTTGTGAGCTCATTTATCCACCCACACATATTCTCTTGGGAAGGGGAGACCATTTCAATGCTTTCTCAATAGCCAGCCCCCTTAAAGTCCCCAATTCAAGCCAGACCCCACAGGAAGCCTCCTATCTCACTCTTCAATCCTGGATCTTAGACAAGTTTTTCACTTGACCCTGAGCCCCTCTCACACCTGCAGCTGAAGTCTGGAAAAGAATGGCTTTGTCTCAGTCCAAGACAGAAATGACATGACCTGGGAACAGAATGACCTGCAAGGTCAGCAACCTGCCAGTAGGGGGCAGAGTGTGGAGCCTGGGTGGGGGACCCAGCCTCTGTCTGCACATTGCACAGTCCCTGTGTCTAGTGCCGGGGGCACAGGAACACTGGCTGCATGAGTGGATGTGTGCAAGGACCTGTTTTCAGCCCTCTCTGGAGCCTTAAATTGAGAGACAGTTTCCGAACAGCCTAGGGGTTTACATTGCTAGATCTCTCCACAGGAAGAACAGTTCAGTCCACCTGTTTTGGGTTTTTTGTCAAGATAGGGTCTCATGAACTATTTTCCCAGGCTGGCTTTGAACTGCAATCCTCCTAATCTCTGCCTCCTGAGTAGCTAGGATTACAGGCATAAGCACTGGCTCCCGGCTTATTTTATTTTTTATGGCATACATAATAACATCTACAAAGAATTCAAGGACTGGTGGAGTGGCTCAAGTGGTAGAGCACCTGCTTTGCAAGTGTGAAACCCTTAGTTCAAACCCCAGTCTCCCCACAAAAAAAAAAATCAAAGTATGACCCTGAGAAAATTAGCCCCCAAAAACTAGAAATCAATTTCTTATCTTCTTGGTGAGATTTTAATACAAAGTCTGACCCACACCACTCCACATGCACACTCATATCCAGACCTTCTCTCAGAAGGTCACCCCATATTGCAAGTGCACATGGACAATCTCCAAAACTGGGATCACCCATCGGAACCTAACCCAGGAAGGATGAGCATGGTTCTGAACCCATGGAAAGTGGCATTAGAAAAATGGAGGCAACGAGCTCCGGTTTGGACTCAAAAAAGATCAAATACTGTGCTATTCGGGGCTTTCCAGGAAGGAAACCTTGAGGGATGATGGCAATGACTCTTTGCCCAGTATACTGCCAGCAAAAAGTCACCCTGACACCACTGCCTGTTGCTAAAACCATCAGCCTCAACCCAAGCAGGCAGGGTCTGCACAGGAAGACCCACAAATAACTTAGCACAATCCTAACCTGAGCTTCTTTCCACTGAGTGCCACCCTCAGATTGAGTAGGGAAGTGGGGTTTTTAGTAAACATTTTCTTCAATCTGCCCATAAATGCCAGGTTGACATTGTTATGCCCCCTTTATAGATGAGACAACTGAGGCAGAGAGTAAAGAAAGAGCTTGCCCACGCCCACAGAGCTAGCAAGAGGCCAAGCTGGAATTTGAAGCCAGATGCCAGGCTTTTCTCTGGCTGCCTCTCGGGTCACCATCACATGGAGTAGGGAGAGGTATGGAGGGGCAGCCAGCATTCCTTAGAGAAAATGGAAAACATTCCCTGAGGTCACAGCTCTGCTTTGAGTCTTGCTGTGTTTCCAGGTCCACAATGGGAGGTTTCCTCTATGCTCTAGGCTGACCCAGCATTTCCACAGCAATTCTAATTTAAATAGTTCTCAAGGGTGTGGCCTGGCTTTATCTCTTTCCAAATTAAAACTATGGTCACTGGCAGTCCTACTTTTTCATGAACAAGGTCTTCTCGCAGATGCCCTTGGTGCTGGTGATATCAAATCTAAGTTTGACTTGCCTCTTTATGCAATCCTTTGTCTTAAGGAAGGGCTTCCTCTTGAGGGTATTTGTGAATCCTAGACCCCTGTGGGAGGGGAGGGGAATCATTAGATGGAGAATTGCCTATGTGTCTATTTATTGGCTAAGTTGGCTCTGATTTTGTGAAAGACCCTTCTGCATGGCTTATGTTTCATTGCTCTGGTTTTGGGCTCTCCACATGACTTGTGGCAAAGTTGAAGCCAAGGATAAGATCCTTGTGACCAACCACAGTTCCAGGCCCCCAGTCTTTACACACCGTGCTACCAGAGTTGTTGGGGGCTCTGGATCCAGAGTCTGGAACCCTGTGCTTAAGCTCCAGTTCAGGCCCTGCTTCACTGTCTGACTTTGGGCAAATCACACAGTGCCTTGCCGTGAGTGGCATTCCCTCTTGGGGTGCATGGCAGTGGGCCCCCACCGAGGGAAGCTGTCCCCCACATCCCCTCCCTGCACACGCATGCCTGAGCAGTGTTTCCTGACTCCAGATAAACATCAGCTCTTGTACTTGTTAAGAACAAAGCAGAACAGATCCCTGGGTCCCCACCCAGTCTGAGTGAGTTAGAAGTCCCAAGGGTGACACCTGGTAATCCTCATTGTCACAGGCCTCCAGGCGCATCTGATATTCAGCCCTTTCAGGGAAATCCCTCAGGCTTGCAGCTCATCCTGATTGCAAAACTGCATGTGAAAGCAAATGGTCATTTTTCCTTCCAAGTGGGTTCGTGGATAATAAGTGACAGCGTCATTTCCATGAGGAAAAGGCATCCTGCCACCTTGTAATGCAGACCTCATGAGGCTGCAGGCAAGATGCCTGTGGAGTGTTGCTGGAGGCATGGGGCAAGCATCCAAGAAGATAGCAGGTTCCAGTGAGGACCCAGTAGGGCCTCATTGCCAGCACCAGGAGAAACCTCTCCAAAGCAAAGCGTTCATCAGCTTCTCCATTGGCGGTGGTGTCCCCTCTCTGACCCCAAAGGAGAGGAAACCATGGCACACCATGAAAATGTGTTTTCCAGTCTGGGCACATGTCACACTCACCTGGGAAGTTTTTTAACCCTCCCCTAGCAAAGCTTGAGCATCAAACCATGCCCCTGAAAGGCAAGAGGTGTGATGAAACATCTCTAGGGGTGCATTCGCTCCACATGTGATCACTGTGCACAGCACTGGCTGGGGAGCCAGGCCTTGCATCAAAGGGAGGGCCCAAGCCAGCACCCACAGCTTACCGTGGGTCATCTGCATGCCCATCCCACCTACACAGCTCAGGATGAAGACTGGTGACAACCACATGTCTAGCAGGAGGACTCTCTAAATCAAACTCTATTAAGTCATATTTGGATGCTTCTTTGAAAACTATGTTTGCAAGATACTCAGAACCACTAGTCATTAGGAAAATGCAATTCAAAACCACAATGAGGCAACACTTCACACCCATTAGAATGGCTTCTATCAAAACAAAACAACTTTTAATTATTTATTTATTTGGTAGTACTGGAGTTTGAACTCAGGGCCTCGAGCTTGCTAGGCAGGCACTCTATGGTGTGAGCCATTCCACCAGCCCACAAAACAATTTTTTAAAAAGTGCAAAATATTGAGTGTTGGAGAGGATGTGGAAAAGTATGACCTTGTTCACTGTTGGTGGGAGTGTAAAGTGAGCCTGCCTATATGGCAAGTCCTCAAAAAGTTACACATAGAATTATCATATGATCCAGTAATTCCACTTCTGGGTATATACACAAAAAAAGGAAAGCAGCATTATTCAGAATAGACAAAAATTGGCCCATCAACAGATGACAGATAAGACAAACTGTGATAGATAAATACAATGGAATGCTATCCTGCCTTAAAAATGGAAGAAATTCTGACACATGCTACAGTATGAATGAACCTTAACACTATGCTGAGTGAAATAAGCTAGCCACAAAAAGACAAACACTGTATGATTCCACCTATGTAAGGTATCTAGAGGAGTCAAATTCATAGAGACAGGAGAATGGAAGCTTCCAGAGCCTAAGGAACAAGAGAAGGAATGGGGAGTATTGTTGAATGGGTATAGAGATCCATTTTGCAAGATGAAAAGGAACTGGAGATCAGTTTCACAACAAGGTGAAAGCACTTAGCAATTCTGGACAACATGCTAAAAATGGTTAGTATAGGAAATTTCAAACTATATGTACTTTACCACAGTTAAAAAAGAAAATCTCAACACCCAAAATCCCTTGATGTTTTATGGAAATGATAAGGGTGCCCTTCGTGACTAAGTGGATTTTTATCTGAACCAAATGTTCAAGTAGTAGCTGGTGCTGAAGGAAGTATGGCCTGCATATGTCAGTTTTCAAAATATCTCCTACCAAAGGCACCGGAGCACCCAGGGAACATTCTACTCTCTTCCCAAACAGAAAAAATCTGCTAGTGGACAGTTCTGAGTGAAGAAAGTCGGTCACAGAACTGCTGTATCAGTGCCAAGCACTCCTTTGCAATGGCACTGCCACCATTGACCCTTGGATACCCCATTCACTTGTTTCCCTTTCACCCCAAAGACAGTGGCCAGGCAGTAGCCACAGAGAGGCAGGGGACGAGGCTCAGGCTCTGGCCCAGTAAACTTACCTGGCAAGTCCTTTTAGGGAGGGGCCTGGTAAGAAGATGAAACAAGAAGGTAGGAAGAGAATCCGAGAAAGGAGAGTCCAGGAACACTCCCAGAATGACATGGAGCACTTGGAGGAGGAGATGGCAAATGGAGAAAAATCCCTTTGGGCCTGGTGCTGGGAGGTCCAAGCTGTGTCTGGTTCCACTGTGTAGCCCCACCCCTGGAGCATAGCTTGCAACATGTCAGAGCAGGGCTGCTGTTACAAGACGTTCAAAAGAGCAGCCCCATCTCAACCTAGGGATGAGTGTAAAGTGCAGCCCAGCATGCCTCTGGATTCTGGGAAGCCTCACTCTGCTGTGAGGCCACTTTTGGGGACAGCCCCTTCACCTGCCATGTCTCTTCTAAGCCAGCAATGAATGTGTTTTATTTCATTTCGATTGGATGGCAAGAGTAAACTGAGCCCTATTTCTGATCAACTGCATTTCTCAGGCTTGCTCAGGAAAGACAATCCATTAAACTCCCCTGTCCCCTATGAGAGGCACCAAGATCCCCATAGCAGAGAGAGGACAGCTCTGGAGGGGATGGATGCATTTATGTGGACCGAGCGGTGGCTGGCTTATTGTAGGTGCTTAATAAATATTCAATCATAACAATCTTAATTACTGGATTACATCATGTCTGTCTTAGGGTAGGATATAAATAAATAATGCCATAATAATAACGAAGTGCTCACCAAGGGCTTCTCAGTTTGAGTTCTCACTACTACACAGGAGGCTTTAATAAATTTGGGTGGATTTCATATTTCACGAAGATGTATCTTCTCCCACCAGGTGAACGTTTCTGAACATAAGCCTTATTTAGTATTAATGTGGGTAGAACACTTCCTAGTTTCCTGGTTTATGTCATTCTGAGGCTTAATCACCTGATCTCCACATGGCACCCAGCTCTCCAAGGGCTGGAGGTGTCCCTAGGCCATATCAAGGAGGGTGAAAGAGTGGGTGTCATGGGGTCCGGCACTCTGGCTGGCTTAAGGTGAGATTGTGAGGCAGGCTGGCTTAGCTGAGATCCATCCATACGTGTTGTGATCTATTCAATAAGGCCCAGCTTAGACCTGACTTGCACAGGACACAGCGGGTCCTGTAAGTAAGGGAAAATAGCAGGAGGTCAGCAAGAGGGGCAGACCGTGCCTAAAGGGGCATCCCGACTCAGCTCCAGCTCCTGTCCTGTTACAAGATTACCACCCAGAGGTGTCCAGCCTCCCAGTTTAAAAAGCTAGACATACAAGCCAGGCACCGACAGTCCAGAGAATAACGAGAATTCTAGCACACTGCCTGTCAGAATATTAACTAGTGCAAACATTAGCAGTTTTCTATAGTGACTTAAAAATTAAAAATTTTGCCAGCCACCTTTGGCTTCACACCTATAATCCTAGCTACTTGGCAGCCTGAGATCAGGAAGATCAAGGTTCAAGGCCAGCCCAGGCAAACAGTTTGCAAGACCCCATCTCCAAAATAGCCAGAGCAAAAATGGACTAGAGGTGTGGCTCAAGCAATAGATCACCTACTTTGCAAGTGTGAAGCCCTAAGTTCAAACCTCAGTCCCACAAATTGATTAATTAATTAAAAAGCTAGACAGACGGCTACCTCCCCCACCAAAAAAAACCCTCTTCATTTCAAATTCTACTAACTAACCCAAGTTCTTTTAAAACTGAGCTACCTGCTGATATGAGCCACACCTGGCCCTAGGCTGCACAAAGCAACATCAGAGTCTGAAGCTGGGAGCCAAGGGCATGCAAGCAAAAGCATCACTCATCCTTCCACAGAGGCCAGGAGCAGAAAAGAGCAGGAGAGCGCCTGGCCTAGGAGTTGGGTCCCCAGGTCTCGCACCAGCTCTGTTACCCACTGGACTCCTGTGTGGCTCCCCACAGGTCTCCAAGCTCCTGCTCTCTCCACTGGAAGTGGCTGGGAAGTCCTCTATAGTAACAGGAAGTCCTCTGCAGACCAGCCAGCATCATGCCCCATGTGAAAGCCTCAAGTGCTCTGTGAATTCTGGCCTCTGGAAGCAGAGTTGGTCTTGAGAAGTTTGGATCTGAATGTCAGCTATCAACCTAGAGGCAAGTTAGTGACCTACTGCCCCACTCATCCTGAGAGTGCATAGTCTGGCTATGTCCTACCCCACACTTCCTAACATGACCTCAGCCAGACCAGGGCCCACCATGGGTATCTATTTCCCACTCTCTGCTCTGAAACTGGACAAGAGAACTTGAAGAAAGCCCCTCTGGTGGAGCCAAAGGATGGGGTTAGATGCAGTCTTGACATCCTCCATGTCCCCACAGGATACCCAGCAGCTCCGACCAAAGGCATGGGGAAGATGCTGGGCAGCCCATCTGTGGACGTGAGCACCCACCTCCCTTCTGGGGTCTGAGGTGGCCCCTGAAGCAAAGGAAACTTGGAGCCACAAGTTTCCAAGAAGCAGCATCTTGCCCCAGACACAGTCACCAGGCCACAGCACTGTCCACTGGGAAGGGACTCTTGACCCACCTTTGAGGGCAAGTAGATAGCACCTTTCCATCATGGGTGAAATTAGTCACTTCCCTCCAGTTGTTTCAGCATAGAAAGCCCCATGAATCCGCGTGGAATGGGGATGGAAAGAGCTCTTGTCAAGAGTAGACGAGCTTTCTTCACCCTACTGTCAGTCGCAGCATGAGAAACACAGCATTTCTTAAAGGAAAAATATGTACCCACAATCTGCTTAAAAAACAGAATCTGTTAGTTTGGGGTATCTTTTTATCAGTTCAGGGCAATAGAGTATTTGATATATTTTTATATATAAATACATTTTTATGGTTTGTTCTTTAGATAAATATACAGTTTTTACATTACTGAACTCCATTTTTACCCCGGTTATGTAACAATCCATCCTGTTTTCTCTGTAAGAGCAGCCGTAGGCAACCAAACACTCAGCTTGGACATTTGTTTTTGATGTTTTGTATTCTTGCCAATATTTGTAGTGATGTTGGCCTCCCTAAAGCCACTTTATATCAAATAACCCTAAGTGAGGTTACCAGACAGACTGGAGTCTGCAGGACGGGCCAGGCGGGCCCAGGTGCACCTCCTCTGCCACGTGGTTAGGGAACAGTCTCAGATCTCCCCAGTTTCAGCGGCCTGCATTTTCCAGCTCCCTGGATGCCTCTCCTTCCCGGAAACTCTCTCCTCCCTGTCAGTACTGCCTGATCCTCGTTTTCTACCTTCCCTGCCCCAGGGAATTTTCCATTTTTTAAAATTCTGGCACATTTCAAATAAATGTATACAAAAGTCCAGAAGATGGCATAACAAATTCTCAAATTAAAATGTCTTGCTTCTCCTGTACCCCAGCCCATTTCCTCTGACACCATAGTACTTTGAAGTAAATCCCAGGGATCACCACAATGCTCTGTTCATAAATGTTAGAACATGTCCCTCTATACACTTTTTTCAACTCAATACTGTTATCATACCTAAAAAAATTAACAGCAATCTCTTAGTGTCATCAAAACCCCAACCAGTGTCCTGAGTACCCCAGCTGTCTTTCAAAGGTTTGTGGGACCCAAGATTCAAAGAGGGTAATTGTTCTCTGTGCTTATAGCATCTTTAAATCTTGTCTACATGTTTTCAATAATTTGTCAGAGAAATCAGTGTCTTATCCTGTAGAACTTTCCACAGATTTTCCCAGATTTTTTCCAACTGCCCCCTGGAGGTATCATTTAACAGTTTTCTCTGTACATGTTGTCCTTGTAACCTGGTCATTATGTCCAGGTTGGGAGGTATGTTCCGATGGAGGGTTAGTGTTTTCTGCAAGAATATTTCCTGTGTGTTTCTAGGAGCAGCTCACTGGAACCATGGTCTCATTGGGAAGTTGATAGTTGTAACATTCTAGTTTATTCCTTTTTCATTTATTATAGAAACTTTCCCCCATCCCTAACTTGGTGCTTTGGACTGATACAGTTCAAATAGAAGGGTCAGACTAAGTCCCCCACCCTGTCCCACTTTTCACGAGTATGAACGTGCTTCCTCTGTCTGTGAAAGGAACTGGGAAGGGTTTTATGCACTGGTATCGTTTTTCGGTATCATTAGGAACTCCTGGGTTTAAGTGGTTTTTATTCATTGCCATTTTTATTCTCATTCATCTTTCCCTCGTAGGGGTCTCTACACATCAGCACCTTAGGGTTTTGTATATGATCCTGGGAGGTTTGGTGGCTTGCCTGACTTGCTGGTATGGCACTATGTTCCAGGCTCTTCTTACACATGTTCTATTCTCTTTAATGAGAAATGGTGTTCAGAGCAAAACTCTAAGTACAATGTGAATTGCTGTTCTCTTAGCTAGGAAATACTTTCCTTTTTTAAGAAAAATACTTTTCTTTTTAAGAGAAAGTAACCAAGGTTGATATTGATATTCCAGTCTAGGAATACAGAGTTTTACTTAACATTTTTATTTTATAATTTCCTTCTCCTTTCTCTAATGCTAAAAAAAAAAATCTTGCATTCTGATAACATTAACACGCCTACTAGTTTGCTTTATCTTTATCTATCTAGCTAACTTCAGTTTCGAGAATTCCTTAAGATTTCATTTCACATTTAATTTTGTATTAGAGTATATGCCCATTAATTGTTAAGTCACATAACTGTATTTTAAAGGCATTGGATGTAATTCTCTCCTCTGTGAAATCATACCACCTACACCTTAAGCTCTTTGTTTCAATTGGTTAAAACAAATTATCCCTCCATTCTTAGAAACTTTTTTTAATTTTTTAAATTTAATTTAGGTTTAAAATCCTGTAAGGTATTTGCATGGATCCAAGTCAATTCTACCCAAGAAAGAGTAGATAATGAGAAGTTTAACTACTACCCCTATCCCCACCACCCTGTTTCCTTCCAAAGGTAACTATTTTTGCATATTCTGTTGTTTTCTTTGAGTATAAGCAAATGCATATACATATACATACATTTGTATCCCCCTCCTTGAATAGATGGTGAACATCCTTTCCCCATGTTTCTCCCTTTGTCCTTGGGATTACTCCCTACAAGGACCAGGAGATGAGCCTTGCCCCTTTCTACAACTACATAGTACTCCATGGCAAGGGGGTAACCAGCTTGTTGGCCTCCTCAGTCCAAACCCCCAAGGTTTGCAACCACTGCCGACCTGTTGTGGCCCTCCACCCAAACCCTCTACCTAACCCTGACATAGCTCAGGCAACATAACCACGACAAAATAACACCATGACCTGTCCTCCCTGTCCATGTTTACTTACCTGTGCTAAGCAGGTGTGCTATATCGTTTAATATTTGCGAATAGTCTTATGTGGTAGGTATAAAACTGAGGTTTGGGTAAATCAAGTCATTTGCCCAGTTCACCAGCTGGTAAGTGGTAGAACCAAGAAGAATTAAGTTTCTGAGACCAAATGCCACAATGTTAGCAACTCGACTACAGATTTTCCTGGCTGTGCCTCCCGACAGGCTCTGCCCAGCACCACACAGATAAGAAGTAGAAACAGAAGACTGGATCTACCTGGCTCCTGTGACCCACATCCAAAGCTTTCTGGGCAGCAAGACCTGAGAGAGCCAGGGGGGAGGAAGCGAGCTTACCTGGGCCACGTGCTTGAATCCCCAAAGCCAAGCCCCAGCCTCACCTGTTCTGATTTCTATGACCTTGGACCATTTATTTAACCCCCTCAGCCTCAGCTCTCTTGCCCGCCCATCACCTCAAAGACACAGAGGAGAAAAAGAGAAGATTGCAAATAAGCTGACTCCAAGGGGGCGCCAATATACAGCAAAGGCCCAGGGAGCACCTGGAGAGTAGAGCTGAGCAGCAGCTGAGCAGAGCTGAGCTGCCGGTGTGCAGCAGCCCCAAGTAACTAACCTGCACAGAGCAGATTGTCTGCGGCCCCTACCCTCTCCTCTCCAAGCGTGGTCCCCAGCCCAGCAACATCCTCATCACCTGAGCACTTTTTAGAAATGCAGGAGCTCAGACAACACCCAGGCAGGATCCACTGAAGCAGAAACTCAGGGAGGTTCCAGCAACCAGTGTTTTCCCCCTTCAAGGATCTCCAACAAGTCCAACACTCAGAGGCCACCTTAGCAGGAAGAAAGGAAAAACAGTGAGAAGCCCTCAATGAGGGGAGCGTACCCTAGTTATGATTTGATTATGGAATGTCTCCCACAGGCTCGTGTATTGAGTGCTTTGTCCCCAGGTGGCACTATTTTGGAAGGTTCAGAAAATGGAGTCAAGCTGCAGGAGCAGGTCACTGTGGCTGTGTCTTTGAAGGCTGATCTTGGTCCCTGGTTTCCTCCTCTTCCTGCCTACTTCCTGTTCACCATAAGATGAACACCTCCTCCACCACACACTCCCATGATGTTCTGCCCGGGTGCATGGGACCAAACAACCATGGACTGAACCCTCCGAAACCATGAGCTAAAATAAATCTCTCCTCCTCTTAAGTTGTTCCTCTCAGGTATTTTGGTCATGGTGACCCAAAAGTAACTGACACATCCCTCCACTCACCAACATGTTAGGTTCAGGGGAGAACAAGACAGGCAAAGTAAAATTCCTCTTGGAACTGCCTTCTGAGACCAAGACAACCCATGCACAAAGAAACTGGATGGTTTCTGTGAGTGATGGGCGCCATGAAGAATAGAAACAGGGTGGCATGATAGAAGTCAACTGGGGTCAGGGTCCAAGTGTCTCAACAGAATGGCCAGGAAAGGTCCATCTGAGCAGGTAACACTTAAGTTGAGGTTTGAATAGCAAGAAGGAAGCAGCCTAGCAATATCAAGGGCAAAGTACTCCAAGCAGAAGACAGGCAAATGCAAAGGCTCTGAGGTAGTCCTCTGCAGCACGAAGACGGGTCCCCTATCTCTAAAGTTAAACCAATCCTGCTACCCTAGAAGTGGGTGTGGGGTAATTTAGTCAGAGGCCTTCCTCTCCCCACCACTGCTACAGGAAAGAGCAATGCCCAGCACAGAACAGCAAGAATGCACTTGGCCTTTGCATTCCAGCCCTCATCCCCCACAGCCAGGCTGCTCTGCTCCTCCTCAGTCCCTCTGTGCTGTAGGGAGAAGCAATTCCTTCAGGAAGACCTAGCTTCCACCAGCGTGTTAGCCATAAGGCACCAAGGAAATCACAGTCCAGGGAGGGAGGGAGACCTGCCTTTGCCACCAACTCTGCTGTCATTACAGAATTTGGGGCAAGCAAACTCACCTCTTCAACTTTGTTCCACATCTGGAAATGAATCTAAGACTAAACCCCTCCCAGCATGGTTGTGAGGATCAAAAGATACCCAGAGTATGTGAAAGCTAACCCAGTGACCAACTTCAAGTAGGAGCTTGAAAAATGGTACCTCTTGCCATTGCTTCTTCATTTGAAGAAAGTTTAAAGAAGGCCCAGTATCTTGCAGAGAATGGTAGAAGCAAAAAGAAACATTACCAGTGATCTAGAAATATACTTGACAATGTTCTGGCCTAATGTCTAGACTCAGAGCAACTGCCATCAGAAACCCTGTCACCGTGTGTACCTCCACCGCACTCCCACAAATAAAGCGAGAGTCATGTGTGTCATTTTAAATCTCCTAGCAGCCACATTCAAACAATAAAATGAAATGTATGGGAACAAACTTTAATAATACATTTTATTAAGCCCCAAATATCCAAAGAGCAGGTATTCCTCAACTTAAGAAAGACCAGAACAAAAACTGCTAGGAAAACTGGTTAGTAGTCTGCAAAAAACTGAAACTAGATCCATGTATATCACCCTATACCAATATTAACTCAAAATGGATCAAGGATCTTAATATCAGACCACAAACTCTAAAGTTGATACAGGAAAGAGTAGGAAATACTCTGGAGTTAGTAGGTATAGGTAAGAACTTTCTCAACGAAACCCCAGCAGCACAGCAACTAAGAGATAGCATGGATAAATGGGACCTCATAAAACTAAAAAAGCTTCTGCTCAACAAAAGAAATGGTCTCTAAACTGAAAAGAACAACCACAGAGTGGGAGAAAATATTTGCCACCTACACATCAGACAAAGGACTGATAACCAGAATATATAGGGAACTTAAAAAACTAAATTCTCCCAAAACTAATGAACCAATAAAGAAATGGGCAAGTGAACTAAACAGAACTTTCTCAAAAGAAGAAATTCAAATGGCCAAAAAACACATGAAAAAATGCTCACCATCTCTAGCAATAAAGGAAATGCAAATTAAAACCACACTAAGATTCCACCTCACCCCTGTTAGAATAGCCATCATTAGCAACACCACCAACAGGTGTTGGCGAGGATGCGGGGAAAAAGGAACCCTCTTACACTGTTGGTGGGAATGTAAACTAGTACAACCACTCTGGAAAAAAATTTGGAGGCTACTTAAAAAGCTAAACATTGATCTACCATTTGATCCAGCAATACCACTCTTGGGGATATGCCCAAAAGACTGTGACACAGGTTACTCCAGAGGCACCTGCACACCCATGTTTATTGCGGCACTATTCAAAATAGCCAAGTTATGGAAACAGCCAAGATGCCCCACCACTGACGAATGGTTTAAGAAAATGTGGTATCTATACACAATGGAATTTTATGCAGCCATGAAGAAGAACGAAATGTTATCATTTGCTGGTAAATGGATGGAATTGGAGAACATCATTCTGAGTGAGGTTAGCCTGGCCCAAAAGACCAAAAATCATATGTTCTCCCTCATATGTGGACATTAGATCAAGGGCAAACACAACAAGGGGATTGGACTTTGAGCACATGAGAAAAGCAAGTGCACACAAGGGAGGGGTGAGGATAGGTAAGACACCTAAAAAAATTAGCTGGAATTTGCTGCCCTTAACGCAGAGAAACTAAAGCAGATACCTTAAAAGCAACTGAGGCCAATAGGAAAAGGGGACCAGGAACTAGAGAAAAGGTTAGATCAAAAAGAATTAACCTATAAGGTAACACCCACGCACAGGAAATCAATGTGAGTCAATGCCCTGTATAGCTATCCTTATCTCAACCAGCAAAAACCCTTGTTCTTCCTATTATTGCTTATACTCGCTCTTCAACAAAATTAGAGATAAGGGCAAAATAGTTTCTGCCGGGTATCGAGGGGGTGGGGGGGAGAGAGAAGGGGTGAGGTGGGTGGTAAGGGAGGGGGTGGGGGCAGGGTGTAGAAATGACCCAAGCATTGTATGCACATATGAATAATAAAACAATAAAACAAAAAGAAAGACCAGGCTATGGCCAAATAAGAGCAACATTAAGTTGAAACCATCGTAAGTTGATTCATGTGGGAGCCATGTAACCCACAGAAGACCCCAGCTTAGCCCAGCACACTGCAGTGTCAGGGTTCCCCTGTGATTGAGGGGCTATCTGGGAGCTGTGCCCAGTACAGCCAGAAAGGATCAGGCAGAGTGCCAGCCTGGTATAGACCCACATTCACAGCTCAAAGTCCACTTACCTCCATGCTCGGATCACTTCTGTACCATCACAAAATGGAAAAAATTGTTAAGTTAGAATTTTAAGTCAAGAACTGTCTGTCCTATCATTTCAGCATATAACCAATACAGGACATGATTGAGCTCTTTTGTGGGGGTTTTTTATAGTAAGCTTTTGAAATCCCACATTTTTCAGTGGGAACTTTCAGCCGTTTCAAGTGGTCATTAGCTACACGTGGTCAGTGTCCCCTGATGTGGACAGAGTGACTCTAGAGCAGAAACACCAACTATAGCCAGTGACCCAATCCACCCCTCCAGGATGTTTGTACAGTCCTGTGAGCTAAGACTATTTTTCACCAATTTCAATAGTTGGGAGGAAAAATAAAAACAAGAATACTTGTGACATGTGTAGACTATATGAAATTCAAATTTCTAAATTCACATTCTGCAATTCAGTTTTATTTACTGCGTTTTCCACTCTTGTTTGTTCACAGGTTGTCTCTATCTCTGCATTTAGTAGAATTTTAATAAACTAGATTTACATCATTCTACTCCATTCTTTTGTTTAGGCCATTTGTTATAATGTCCTAAGCAAGGAGCCATGAAGGATAGGCCTTAAGGAAAACCCCTTGGTCAGGATGGCCCTCTGTTGACTGTGACAGTTCCCGTCCTATTTCAGAAAGGAAGAAGGGTAGCCCCATGGAAGGAGCCTCTCTGCCACCTAGGTCTGTGCACTGTGTTCAAGCTGTGAGCTATTAACAAGACCCTCCTCCCCTGAGTTCAGTCCTCTGTGCCAGGCATGAACAGACACAAGCAGGCAGCATCCCTCTACATATGCACCAACCCAGTATCCTGAAGGAAGCATCCAATTGCTCAGGCCCCTCCACAGGTGAGCAGCCAGGTGGGTCTGAGCTCTAGAAGTACCCTCTCCCAGGGACATACCATCTTGCCATCAACCCTGGGGACACATGTGTATGATGCCAATACCAGGGTACAGAATCCCATGGTTCCCATAACAAATCCGAGGCTAAGGAGGCACCCAAGCCAGACTGTTTCTCACCAGGGAGAAGCAAGAAGAACCGGGGATCGGAGGAGACCATGTCTTAGACTTGGGCTCATGGAGGGGTAGCTGGGCTATAATGAAGATGTACTGACTGAACAGGCAAGTGGGCAAATCTTACTTGCTGCTCTTAGTTACATGTCCATCCCAGAACCTCTGCGAGCCTCAGTTTCCTCATTTGTAAAGAGGAAGTACTCCCTGATTGTGCAGGCTCAGAGTGGGGCTTTAGTGGAAGGAAGCACAGAAAATAGTTTCCTGGAACTAAGTACAAATATCCAGTCTTTCCATAGCTCCCAGATAGGTAGCGATGTGTGGATCTGGAGCAAAATGGTGTTAGGATCCAGTATGTGGGGTCATTGGTGTAAATTCTTAGAACAATACCGGGCATGGTCTAAGTGTTCTGTCTAGCATTTCCATTTTGTTATTATTACTTTTCTCAAGATAGGAAAATGTACCTGGTTCCTGAAGACATTTAAGGAAATGACTTCTAAAGAAACCTGAGGACTAGTAAAGAAATGTCACCTGATAAAAAATCACATACATCCAGGTTGCAAAAATAGAAGAATCAGGTGACTTGCCTCATGTCCTTGCAGAGATGTGAGCTCCAAATGCTCAGAAGCAGATAGCAGCTGCAGGACCCGTTCGTTCTGCATTGCCTTCATGGTCAGCTGCTGGACACATCTAGTGAATACAGAAGCAATTGGCTGTAAAATGAAGCTAGCGATCGTCAAGGTGATAGCTGGACCACTTGTGCCCACTCTGTTAGGCAGGTACCCACACTGCATGCTCCAGAGGCTGGCTGAGAGCTACAGCCAGAGTCACTGCAGGGATGGGACACCATAGCACACTGCCTGAGGACAGCTTTATTTATGTTCTTGCAGAATGTACAAGCAGGCCTTGTTTTTCTGGACCATTAGGAGCATGCCGGCTCACATAGCGTCCGTGAGTCTACATTTAGAATTGTGTCTTCATTCACATTCTTTCCACGCGGCTCATGGCTCCTGGACTGGAAGACAGTGATCACTTTGCCTGGGCCAGGCCCCAGGAACGATGCCAGCTCTGAGCTATGCAGACCCTAAGTTGTTGGTCGAGAGCCCAGCTCTGCGACTTGCCAGGGGTGGTCTGTGGCATGTGCTCACCATCACTGACGCAGGGTGGGATCAATAGCCTGGGGAATCCATGGCTGGAGGAAAAGGCATTTTCCAGGAGAAGTGAGCTAGCTGTGCTCAGGTTAGCTGAAAGGACCCCTGAGCCAAGCTCTGAGGGTCTTACAGGGACAACTGTGTGTAATCTCTCCTAATGTCATTGACAAAGCTGCCTGCCACTGCCCAGCCCCCTGAAGGTTCCCTGGTCATCCTTGCGATTTACTTTTCTCTTTTGATTACTTCAACTCTGCCATACAGCCCAGTTTGCCATTTCTAGGATCCTAAACCAGACATGAGGTCATGCTCTCCATCTGTGAGGAATTAAATGTAAGCTGGGGAGGAACAATACTGAAGAGAGAAGGAAAGCGAGTTAGGAAAGTCAAGAGCCTGCCGAATGCTTCAGCTCACATTACCTATGCCCCACAGAGAACTCCTGCATGAAAAGAGACAGTAACACAGTGTTTCCTAACAACAGGGACAAAATGATATGAGTCAAACCCAGATGATCTTCAAACTGACTATAAATTTGTTTCCATGTGGAATAAATAGGGGAAAAACTGACATATCAAATCTATGGTATCTCAGGCACTGTTGTTTACCCTAGAACTCTGTTCCAAAACAGTGAGTTGATTTAAATTTTCTTAAAAGGAAAACAGTCAGCAAATGATAGTGCAGCTGATTAAGGATATGTGGGCAATGCCTACTATTTGAGAAGCTTTGCAATATCCCAGCCTATTTGTGCATTTGATCTTCAGCTCCACAGCTTAGAGGTTAATGAGCTGAGGCTCTGAGAGGTGGAGTGATTGGCTGGTGTCAAAAGCTAAGAAATAATGAAGCCGGGGCTCCATATCCCGTGTGACGTTTTGTGAGTGTTGGCTCACATCTCAAGTTAGCTGGAGCTTGTTTTGACAGGCAGGGGTGGCAGGTGGATGGATGGGTGGGTAACATTGAAGAGTTCACTTTGGGCCTCCCTTGAGTCATCTCTGAGTGCTCAGCCATGTGCAGACATCCCATCTTTAAGGCCTGGCATTCTCAAGGTAAACGGCCACTCACAGAGCTCCAGGAGGAGAGGGTCTTCACACTCCTGCTGATTGAGCTCGGATACCTCAGTCTGCAGGGCAGGGCAGAGGAGCTGTTTTTTCTGACTTCAAGATCTGGATCCCCATGACCCCGGCCACCAGCAGGGTCAAGGCTGGAGATGGTGCCAGGCCCCAACTAGGACTACGACAGAGGTTGCTGCCCTTGAAATGCTCACAGGAGTGGGAGGGGCAGCCTGCAAATAGATTCAGAGGTACAGTGTGCTGCAGACATCCAGGGCTTTAAGTACCATGTGGAGCGGGACACCTGGCAGGCACTGGTCACCTCAGACTCCTTAGGCCACGGGCCAGGGGAGTATAAGAGAGGGCTTTTGGTAAAAGAGAATAAACTCTTATATTAAATGCTGGCAGTGAGTGGAGCCAGACTGGGGAGGGTAAGGAGGGCAACCTGGAAGCTGGTACAGCATGAGCAAAGGCACAGCAAGTGGAAGAAGTTTGGGGATCTACAGGCAATTTGGGGAGTAGGTGACCCCAGGCCAAGACAGAAAGACAGGAAGGCAGGTATGAACTTGTCTGCAGGCTGTAGGCAGCTGCCCCTACCAGAGATAGAAAGGGGAGCCTTTGCCTGCAGAAGGGACCTGTCTACTGACACTCACGCCTTGCAAACAAGTGAACTTGCTGTGGCCAAGCTCCCCAAGTGGACACTTACCTTGCCTCTTCCTAGGGTAGTTCACATCCCTGAAACCCAGCCTGGCCGGCCCCCAGCCTGAGGCTGCACAGAGTACTACCGAGTCCTTACTCGAGGAATGCAGGCTGTGGTCATCCAGAGCCAATGATGAAACAGGCTATTTCTGCCCTGGGACATCAGCAGGCCTCTGGGCACTGGCTCCAGGGCACACACTGTCGTGTTTTTTTAATGTTTCCCTAGACAAATATTTTCCTTCCCACCTTGAGATATTTTTATTCAAATCTAGGTGCTGGAGTAGCACTAGAAATTGTTCTGGATTGAAGTCGGAATCATGGTGAGGGGTCCTGCTAATAAGCAAGCAATTTCTCACTCCCCAAGTTATCTATTACCCGTGGCTGATCTGGATGTAAAAATAGCTGCTGAGGCTGTTTGTTTAATCTGACTGTTACTTGACACCACGCGGGTGTTGCAGTGCGGACTGTTTGCCTCTTCCCCATCAAGAACACCATTTGGTTTCCCCCGGCCGGGTCTCTATTTAGGTAAGCTTCGCAAACTCCCAGTGTCTGGCCAGCTTTTGGTCACTGATTTTCCTCAGGTGGGCAGGTTTGTGAGAAATAGGTTTGGTTCTGAAATCCACTCTCTTCTCATCTCTGGGTAGCCTGGCTAAAGAGGAACTTGTCCACTTTGGGCTGCTGGGGAAAGCTGGGCGCCCTCTGTTCCTGGGAAGGCCTGAGGAGCGAGCAGCTGGGACACGCGGAGAACAGAAGGTACAGTCCGGACACTTGCCTGGCTCCTGGGCACAGGCAGGGTATCTCCTGCTAATCAGAAGTGGTGTTTGATCCGGGAGGGCTGTGGGTGTGTTTGGGTAATGTGTTGGGTAATGGGGTTGGGGGACAAAAGCACACTGGGTGCTGAGGCTCTTGGGGTGCTGGGTGTGTTGCATGGCCGTAAACAGAAGATGTAACACACACACTTGTGACTTTATTCTGGTGCTCTGCTCCCACATGGCTGAGCGAGCACATGCCTGTGGACATGACTGGATCCCTGCATTGACAAATGGAACAACCGGTGGTCCCATGTTTCGTGGCAGTCAGAAGTAGAGAGGATGACACTCTTGTCTCCCCCAAGGCGGGATCTTAAGAACTATAACAGAGGTTGACTAACTGTTGGGACATTGGAACCTGTGGACTCAGAAAGCACATGTGTCCCCATCACAAAACCGTCCACAGACTGCTGTGAAGTCCTCACACAACCCAGGGGGCCCCACCAGACTCCCACAGGGCAGGCTTGGCCCAATCTAAAATCATCTCTTTTGTTCCTTGTGGAGAAGAATTGTTGGATGAGAACACGTACGGCAAGCTAGATAGCCTTTAGAAAAATTATTAGATAGCAATTTAAAATGCCTCCATAAGGATAGGAACTTTACAAACTAGATTAAGCACATGTGCATGTTAAACACTTGGTTTCCAGCAACTTTACAATGGTGGTTGGTGAACTACCGCCTGTGGGCTGGGCACCTGGATTTGTAAATAAAGCTTTATTGGCACGCAGCCATACTCGTTCGTTTGCATATTGTCTATGGCTGCATTTACATGGCACCAGCAGAGGCTATAAGTCCTGCAAAAGTGGAATCATTTGCTGTGTAGTCCTCTACAGAAAAAGTTTGTTGACCTCTGTTGTGCAAACCACACACACGCACACACACACACAAAGCAATAAACATTGCTGCTAGAAAGGCCAAGAGGGACCCCTAGGACCAGTGGCTGGCTGCTCTGGGGCCTCTCGTCCCTCCCCTGGGCTTGTTTTTCAGGTCTATCTAGCATAGGAAATGTTCAGTTTGTCATGGGGCTGGGAGAGTGAGCTTACTGTGGAGTCACCAGCTGCATGGCATGTCCATGTGGCCTGGCTGAGCAGGGCAGATTGTGCTTATCGGGTGATACATAAATAGCCACCTCCAGATGACCCAAGTGCAACTTGCGTCTGCCCCTGGGTCTTTGGGTTGGGAGTAATTATGTCTGCTCTTTGGTGACCAGAGGGTCCTTGGGATGGGAGCAGCCACACGAGCTGGTGGAATGCTGGGTCCTGGAAACAGAGGGGCTGGGGCCTCCCCGGAAACCCAGGCAGAGGGAGCTGTGAAGGGAGAGTGGCCTTGCCACTCGCTGCCTTGTTTCTGCAATTGTCTGTATGCTTCCTTGCTCTTTGCTCCTAACCCCCAGGAAGCCCAGCAGACCCTTACTGAGGAGGGAAAGTCCCATCTGCCTACACCTCCAATCTCAGCCAGTCTCAGTTACTGAGTCCTTACCTTGGCTCCAAGGCTTAGCTGCCACTCATTTGCTCTTGGGGTTTCACTCCGTCTGCCCAGGCTTACTGGAGAGAAGCAAAAGGCTATATGGGGCGGCTGCCCAAATGGTATACAGTGCTTATGCTCCCCAACACAGTCCATGTACGTTGAGTGAGTCTTAGCTTTATTTGAGAATTTAACCTCATGTTACCCAACCCAGTCAGTCCATAGCCCTGTAACTCAATCTTAGGTTTCATTTACTTTGTTGAAAAAAAACCCCAAATGTCTCTTAGTTTCTGTTGGTTCCCATGGGGTTGTGTGATATGAGTTCCTGTGAGTGGCCAGGGGAGAAGACGAAGGAATCTATCGAGGCTCACAGATCAAGACCCAAAAAGGGAGCGTGTGGCACACATACCAATGCTGAGGTGTCATCCAACCTGGCTTGGTGTGGAACATAGCTATATACAGTCTCTGAAGACAGGCAGAGGTACAGCAGCTTCTCAGCTCACCTGGTGCTCGGGTGAAAGACTAAAGACAACTTGGTGCAACATGCATTTCCTTCTAAGCCCACATCAGTTGACCTTGGGAGAATCTGGCAGCAAGAGTCCAAACAATCCACCAGCCACAAATGGTTTCTCCCCAGCACTTAAAACACCTCACTTTCTTAGTATGAAGGGGAGGGGGACATTTTCCTGGCCCACAGTTCATGATAGTGGGCAGAAGCCTTCTGTTCTCACTCAGGCCAACATGAACACAGGGCAGGTGGTCAGGCCCCAGAAGGACCCTCAAGTCCTATGGAGGCACCTGCAAGTGACTTCAGTAGGAACCCAGGGCTTCTCTTTCCCTGAGAGGCCCCTTTCTCACTGGGCTAGTGCATAGGAGCCTGTAAGTTTGAATTGAGGCATAGATTTTTTGACTCAGCCATCTCCCGTCTCAAAGTCCTTGCCCAAAGCTTAAGTAAGGCAGAGAAAGGAAATGCTTAGATTCCCTTAAGCCGTCTCTTGGGATTTCTGAGGTCAGCACAGCTCTTTCCTACCCACTGCCATGACTGCAGACTGTTTTCACACCTGGTAATACTGAGCCTCATCTGTGAGGGCCAGGTCACGTTGGAGCTACCCCTTGGCTGGTCTTGTCCTCAGGCCACCAGGCCACATACAGTATCACAAACTTGTCCTCGTATCTGGTCCTATCTGTCCCTTGCAGAGACAGGTCAGGCCAAGAGGCTACAGAAAGCAAGGGGTCAGAGCTCAGACCCACAAGGCTAAACTCATTGGATCAGAGCCATTTCCTGCCTTAGTCTCCCGACCATATCCTCCACGCAATTTTTGGCTACATCCTTGCATGGGCAAGGCCTTAGCAAGTCTGGATTTATTCTTGAGGCGATCCAGCACAGCAAATCTTATGATCCTCTTCAGAGAGGCAAGCACTAAAGTTAAAAGAGGTTAAGCAACTTCTCCGAGGATGTGTGACTAACGAGGGGCAGCATTTCCCAACCTGAGAAGGCAAACATGGGAGGCACTTCCAAGGCCAGGGAAACCTTCAGCGGCTACGGTCAGGCCCAGGTGAGGGTGGGGACTTTACCTTGCCGCTCCATCCCCTTTATGTTGGGAAAAGGCAAAGCCATGCCTGTAACCCATATGCCCCTGGCCCTCGATTAACTGGGTTACATGGTGGTACCAACAATGACATCTCTTGGGTAGTTGCTAGGAGCCATTAGTCTCATTTTACAGATGAGGAAACTGAGGCACAAGAGGTTTTGTAATTTGTTGAGGGCCACTCACAAGTTCAGCCAGGGTCCTAGCCCCAGGAATATCTGGGTTCTGGCCCTGCCCTTCCTTCTGGGAATTAGGAATGGTAAGAATGGCATTTTATTTATTTATTTATTTTTGGCTGTACTGGGGATTGAACTCAGGGCCTTGTACTTGTGAGGCAAGCAGTCTACCTCGTGAGCCACATCTTCAGCCCAAGAGCAGCACTTAGCAAGCACCGCTCCTGCTTTCCAGATATGAGCTCCTTAGATGTACTTGATGTTGCTGTTAGTGGTGAATCACTGCTGCTGTGGATGCGAGATTCCTTCCCAACACAGTCCATATCAAAAGCCCAAGGTCTGCTCTAAGAAAAACACCATAGACTGGGTGGCTTATAAGCATCTGACATTTATTTCTCACAGTTCTGGAGGCTGGGAAATCCAAGATCAGGCCTCTGATCTTGGTGTCTGGGGAGGGCCCATTCTTCGTAGATGGCGCCCTCTTGTTGTGACTTCCACAGGTGGGAGGAGAGCAAGGGCACGCATTGATGTCCTTTGATTATAGGCACTAATCCCATTCAGGGGGCTCCACCTCATGAGGTCACCTCCCAGAGGCCCAACATCCTGATACCTTCACACTGGGGGTTAGGGTTCAGCCTAACCCCACAATGTCTCCAGGTGGGAGTTTCCGTGTAGGAGTCCTCACTCTGTGGAGATCTGTCCTACACAGAGTTATTTTCTCCTGTGGTCTTCACCACCACCCAGGAGCCAGCAATTCCTGCGGCCCAATGAGAAGGCTCAGAGAGGGGAAATAACTTGTGGGGGGGTCACACGGGGATGGGAGGTGGGAGCACTGGCCTGCCTCTGTACCTCATGCTTGTCCACCAGCATCCTCTGCTGTGGCCCAGGCTGGGCCCAGCCGGCGCCTATGTACAGACTGGCAGCCCCACATTCCTGTGGCCTGCTCGTTGCCCAGCAAGTCTTCTCTCCTTCTGCCCATGAAGGAAACAGAACAGTTCCCTAGAAAGGACAGCATTCTGCTTCATCTCTGTACCTCACAGATACGTGGCCTGCCCATGCCAGGCACAGGACAGGGGTAGATGCTACATAAGTCACAGCTGATGACAACCAATCATGGGACCCCAGTGACCCAAGGGACCATAATATGTGAGTACAAACTTCCTGTTGCTCAGGACCTAGAGCAGCCTTCTCCAGGCATGACCGAAAGCAGCCTGTGTCCTGGAACTTCTTAGACCTCCCTTCTCTCACTGAGGCCCGGTGCTCTGCTTAACAAGCCCCCAGGGCATCCTGAGAAGCACAGAGCCTGACCTGACCTCTGCCTTAGGAAAGGAAAGGGGAAAGTCTTGCCACTGTTCTCCAGCCCAACAGGAGATCCTCCAAGGGGCTGATTATTTTCACATCAACGGGAGCTGTTATTTTAAGTCAACTTGCCTATCTTTCAGCTTTATGTTCTAGAAAGACAGCCTGATGGTCACATTCTGAGTGTTTTCTCTTCCATGAGGAACTCCAGGAAGAGGGTAGATGGAAATCAGTTCCTCATAACTTTGCCCCACACAGCATGGAGCCCATTCTTCCCCTTTCCTTCCCCAGTCCCAGCCCCTCATCACTGCCCAATTGATGGAAGAAAGCACTACTGACATTTACAAACCAGCCATCTACCCGGTTTTCCTAAGCCCTGGCAGGGACACAAGGAGAAACTCTGACCCTGTGCAGAAGAGCTGGGAGCTCCCAGAGGTGCTGTATGTAGGGACCCCTTCCCCTAATCCCTGACTTCCTAGGCCAGGGCTTGAGGCTGGTGTCTGTGGGACAGCCAGACCCTGTAAGGCCTTGTCCAGCTTCCTTAAAGTAAACCGTCCCATTGGGAAGAGGAGAGCCATGGCAGACGGATGAGAACGCTCCAGGAGAGGCTGCCACACTTCCTCATCCCTGGTGGTAGCACCAGGAGCACCCCACTACCTGTTTCTCTGTCTTCCCTGTATTAAGAAGGGCAGAGCACAGAAACCTAGGTCTGAATCCTGACTCTGCTGCTTTTTGGCTGCATGACCTTGAGCAAGTTCCGCAACCTCTCTGACCCTCAGTTTCTCCACCTAAAACTCTTTTGGCGCACCAGCCTTACCTAACTTGTCAGTTGCTGTGACATTGAGTGAGGTCATGGACACAAAGTACCTGGTGGGGATCAGGAGATCCCCATAGGTGCTTGGGGGCAACTATAGGTTGTTGATGCTTAGCCATACCTCTCCCATCTCTGCTTCTCTGCTGCGTGACCCAGGCACATGGCACCCTCTTTCTGCTGGGGCAATTGTCTCAGTAGACAGTATGAGGAACCCTGCACACCTCTGCCTTCCCAGGCTGCTGAGCAGGCTGCCTGGAGCCTCCTTTCTGCACACCTGACATACTCCAGGTCTGCCAGCCAGGGTCCCTCCCCACACTGCCTGCTGTTTTTTCAGGGGCTGGACAGGAGATGGTTGCTGAGGGACATCCCCACTCCTGACAAACCCAAGGGTATCTTCTCTGGAAGACCTTTAGGCAGGCTCCTCCCTGATGAGGCTCTGTGAGGTGGAGTCCATAGCTACCATGGTCCTGCAGCAACCACTGTACAATTAGAAAGGGTTTTCATGGGTGTCAGTTGCTGGGGTTGCTGTCCCACTAGCCTCGAGGTGACCAAACAAGGCTCAGACAAACAGAGTGACTTGTCCAAAGCCTCAGATTCCAAAATTCTTAACCAGAGATCCATGTGTCACAGCCCAAAGAAGCACCATAGGGTTCCCAGGTCTTTGCACTCTGTGCTCTGGGGTCCCCAGTATCTCCAGTATGCAGGGAACAGGATATCCTCTAGATGTATATCTTAAGATGTGCTCCCAGGAGAGCTGAGAGTAGAGGCTTCAGGATAGTCCCCAAAGGGGCAGTGTGGCACTGAGCAGTGGTACTCAGCCTGTGGTGAGCATCTCTGCAGCTGATGGAGGAGGTTTTTAAGTGCACATGGCTGGGACCTCATCTCCAGCAGCCCAGGTCTCTGAAAGAACAAGAGGAATTCCTGCTTCATGAGGCTGTTGTGAGTATTAATTAAATAATAAACATTAGTCAGTAATACTGACTATAAAGGGCCTCTCTTGTACCAGTTGCTCAGTAAATAGAAATGTGTCTTATTCATTCATTCAACAAATAGAAATGTACCTTATTCATTCACTCAACAAATAAATGTCCTGACCTTGTGCTAGGAATAGACACTGTGAGGACTGAAGACAGAGCCAAGGAGCACAGCAAGGCGTGGCCCACAGTGCTGCCACCAAAGAGGTCTCCCTTTCCCCATGTGAATCTCATAGGACCCTCCAGTCACTGCACTGGGGCCTCGGGTCTCCAATTCTCCATCCAGGTGGAAATCTAGCATCGCTACAAACAGAGACACCGTGCACGGTGCCTGATCAGGGGCACCTAGAGATTCTTGCCTTGGATAGGTTTTCAAAGAATACTGCAGAACCTAAGTAATTACTGAGTCTCGATATCACTTATTAAGTTGCAAATAGAGGGTTTTTTATGAAAGACTATTAGAATAGAATGGAATGGAATGATCAGAGTAGTACACAGAAGAAATGTAAACTTTGCTTCATGAAATCCACGTGTGTGTGTGTGTGTGTGAGCATGCTCTGTGCCATCGTGTAAATGTACTTCATAGGATATATTGAGGAAAACACAGTGACCACCTCTGCTCCAGGAGAGGGGTAGAGGAACGGTTGGAATGTCAATCATTTGCTATCCAGCCTCCAGGCAGGGAAAGTACTGCTCTCCTTGATGCAGTTTCCTGGCTCTGTTCTGGCACGGGTGTCCCCCAGCTTGGGGAGGCCAGGATCTGGGGAGTCTGGCAGCTCTGAGCATGAGAAATCTCAAGCAGTGCCTGCCTCAGACACCAATTCCACAGTTCCTTTCCCCCGTGCAGGTAGCAGCCCTGGGGGTGGGAGGAAGTAGCAGGGTTGGTTTTTGTTCTCCCTATTTTACAGTGGCCGGAATGACACCACCACAGATCCAGCCTTCCAGCTCTTCCTGTGTTTGCAACTGCCTATTTGATTCCTCTCTCATGTCAGTTCCTGCTGTTTCCAGATTCCAGGGCAAGACAGTTGTGAGGAAGATAGAAGGGAAGAGCAGATGGACACATGAATGAATGGACAGAGCACCAGACTCTGGAGGTCACATGGGGATGGGTGACCCCACACTCAACCCTAACAGTCCTCAGTTGGAGAGGTTGCCCAGGGGCCTTTGACTATGTCAATAGTGCCAAGGTTGAGAAGACCCATTAGTGACACCTCCACAAGGTACACAGCACTAGCTCCATTTCACAGGTGAGATGCCTGAAGCTCACAGACTTGACTTCATGCTCAGCACATCTGTACCTAGATCCCAGGCAGAGCCCTGTGATCTACTGTCCCTTTTCTGGAAGCTGCCCTGCCTGGGCCTGGCAGTGGGCATGGCCCTACAATTTGGGCTGAGTGACAAGGAGTTCAAAGGGTCAAAATGCTAAGCAGGAAAACCATTTCTGCCAGCTTTTTTTTTTTTTTTCCTCTTTCCTTTTCTTAGCTTTTGCCTCTCAGGGCACTACCTTAAGATCCTTTCTTGGCACAGAGGGTAACTGGCATTCTCCCTAGTTCTGAGAGCAGGATGCTTCAGTTCACCTGCTGTCCCTCTCAGAGTGCTTCTGCTCCTGCGAAGTCTCCTCCAAGCCCACAAGGAGGAACCGAAGCCTGTTATTCGGGGACATATGGCTGCTGAGGCTAGGCATCGTAGCAGCTGCAGAGATGCTGAGGAAGCACCATAGAGACTCTGGCAGTACCAGGCCTCAGCTCCTTCTGGTGGCGAATAAACCTGAGATCCTTTCCTGGCCGAGTCCAGTCCACCTGGCCACCAGGCATTCTGAGGAGTGATCCCTAACACTGCCCTTCCTCCAGAGGTGGGCAGGATCCACGTGAGTGCATTCTGCTGCTAGCTCAAGGGCAAGCCTCTGCCAGTGAGGCTCTGCACACATATCCTTACCAAAGCAAAAACAAGTGTGGCTGGAGCCTGCTGGAACTCAGAGGTGTCCCAGAACCCCTGTACCTCACAAGGCCTACCATAAACCTCATCCCAACTCTGCCTCAGGAAACTGCTCAGCACTACAAATCACAACTTGTTCCCTAGCAAAAGTGAGCAGGTCATTAAATACTGCTGGGCCTGTCCTGGTCATCAGGGATCAGAAACAGATGCCAGAAAGCAGTAGGTTGCTGGGAGACCCCTTGGATCCAGCCTGGTTCTCTCTCCTTTTTTCCTGGGACTTCTCATTTCTCTTGAGACAGGATCCTTTCCTGGGTCTTGATGTTAGGAGCCAGGCATCCTCACAGTCAGGTTAAAACAAGCCAGCCAGCTCTGTGCTGGGATCCTTGGCCTCTAACTGCAGACTCCACCCTGGGCAATGCTCGGAAACTTCTGGGGAAATGACCCATCTAGACACGGCAGAGAAGCTACCCTGGTAGGATCAGTTCCAGGCAGGCTGAGCTCCTCAGAGAAAGAGGCTCTCCTTAAAGGCCGCAGGACACAGTTGTGGCAACCACACACAACAACCAGGGCTGTGTGTCCAGCCAGTGCAGGCCAGCTGCTTTCTTCATCGTGAATCTCTGGAGTGTCATGGACTCCTTCTTGCTGTAGTTTTAGAGGTCCCTGCATGTGTGATGTGGTTTATGGAGGATTCAGATTGCTGCCAGGCCAGTGCTAACATTGGGACTCCCAGTACCAAGCACTTTTATGTTCCCAGGGTTAGACAAAGTCAGTCTTGTTCTCTACCAGGGCACAGGAGCCACCGGGTTGGTCTGAGAACGCTTGCCTTTTGCAGCCTAACTCCCAGCTTGGAGGCCATTCAAACCTCCAAGGTTTTGGGTGCCAAACACCAGAGCAGGGGAGCCAAAATGGTCAAAGCAGATGTACAAGGAGCCATGTGCAAGTCAAAGCTATGTTTTTACATGCACAAGAAGCATTGTCCAAAGGAAGCCAGATTAAAACAGAGGTAAATGTGCTTCTACAAAGCAAGGCCCTCCCAGGATTCATCCAATTCTGCAGGGAGACAGTTGCAAGCGAGCCCTGCCCATGGCTGTATCCCCAGCACCAGAGCAGGATGGCACATAATAGATGCTCATTGAGTAGCTTTTGAATGGACAAATGCATGAAACAGCTTCAAGTTCAGCTTGTGAGAGATCGTGGTTTCTTTCAGGAGAGTTTAAGTGATCTTGAAATTTCTGATCTCCAAAAGTCAAAAGTTACAAGGTCATAGCAATCACCACGTTGGGTGAAGAAATCACATGGGGCCAGAGAACAAGGCAAGGTTGGGGTGTTGCCCAGCTCTGGCATGCAGGGGCCCTAAGCAAGGAAGAAGCAATCAACCCCAGGAGCCTCAGTGTACTCAGCTGAAAGACAGGGCAGAGGCCCACCCTGCCAAGTTCTATTGGCAAGTCAGGGAGTACAGGCACATGCAGCAGTGGGCCCAAGCCTGCCACTCCATAGATGCCCTGCCCATGTCTGTTCCCTTCTCCTAAAGAGCACAACCAAGGAAGGAAATTCTATCATTTCATCATTCACTGTTATAGAGTGAATGTTTGTGTACCGAGAACTCATATGTTGAGACCCTAATCCTCAATGGTTTGGAATTAGGAGTCAAGGCCTATGGGAGGCAATTAGGTTATGAGAGGGAGTCCTCATGAGTGGGATTAGTGCCCTTATGAGAAGAGACATGAGAGAGAACTTTTTTTGGTTGTACCAGTGTTTGAACTCAGGTCCTCATGCTTGGTAGGCAGGCATTCTACAGCTTGAGCCACTCCACCAGCAAGAGAGAACTTTGAGAAATAAATCTTGGCTGTTCAAGCCACCTAGTCTATGGGATTTTTGTTTTACCAGCCCAAGTCAACTAAGACATTCACCCCATCAAATACAGAATATATGAACAGGAGGGCTGTTAGCAGTTGCACAGAGGTCAAGAGCTTGGCCTGAGACTGATCAGCCTGAAACTGTCCTGGTGTGGACAGGAGCTGGTGTGGGATGGGTGGTGGAGGTTGTGTGCACATCCATGGCTGGAATGCAGCTTCCAGCCTGTGCACAGACAGGGAACCTGTCATAGTTCACTACTCTGAAGAGCTCCTTAGGGCCTGCCTGATTTGATGTCTCAAAAACCTACCTTAGAAAGCACAGCAAGAGGAATCAATTCCAATTTGTTAGGGCCTTCTGGGTGTGATAAAGCCAACCCCATCCTCTCCTCTGTCTTCCTGCTTCCCCTTTACAAAGAAGTGGAAACGCCATTCAATTAAGGCAATTAAATCCACCCAAAGACCTCAGGCTCCAAAACCACACAATAGGCAAGTGGTCAAACTCAGCAGCAGAGCAAACCCCAATGGCTTCCTGTGGAAAGGCGAACAGGGATGAAGAGACAAATGCAAGGCCATCTCGGCAGCTTGGGAGTGAGTCCCCCTCCCCATCTCTGCAGAGGCCTCAGAACTACCAAGCCCTCCCCAAGCAGAGGGACCCCATGATTCCCAGCTGAATCAACAGTTCTATGCCTGTGGCCACCACAAAAAACTGAGCTGAGTGAACCCTTAGGACATGGTGTAAACATTGAAATGAAAACCCTCCTTTTCTCCACCGTGCCTTCAGTTCTTCTGTGAACTCCTGCCCAGAAACCACGAGCAGTGAGGATGCCTCCCGTGACATTCTCTTGGAGTCTAAGCCCAGGAGCCAAAAGTTCAGGGTTTCATCCTGAGAAAGTGCAAGTGGTCAAGTGGTGACAGGAGCTGAATCCCAGTCCCTGTTCCTCTCTTTTTTTACATGCTGTGTGACACTGAGCAATATCCTGGACCTCTCTGTGCCTTCATTTCTCCACCTAGAGAATTGTGATAAGGTCTACTCAACCCTCCTCAAAGCCATCCTGGGAATCAAACAAGATAATGGATGCCGACTGGTCAGGAACTAACTGCAAGGTGATGTGCACACTTGAGCCACTGCTGTTCCTGGGTCACCCCAGGATTGATTTGCCATATTGTCTTCCTAATACTTTGGTACTAACAGCTGGTGAGGCATTTGAGTTGCCAGATTTAAATAAAATAGGAATTTCAGTGGAATTTGAATTTCAGATGAATATTTTTAGTATAAGTATACCCCACATATTACATGGGTTATACTTACACTGAAAAAAGTATTTATCATTTATCTGAAGTTTGCATTTCCCTGGGGGTCCTATAGTTTTCACTCACTCAGTCTGGCAGCCTAGGCATGCCAGACCTCCAGCAGTTTCCTCTCTTGTGGGGTACTGACCCCAGGACCACACAGGCCTGGGACCCCAGCCCAGCTCTATCACTCACCAGCTGTGTGACATAGAATGTTCACTTCACCTCCCTGAGGTCTCATCTTTGAAGTGAAGGTGATAATGCACAGTCATGTTGGTGGCAACGGTTCCTGAGCTGCAGCCTCCAATGTCACTGACCGGGCCCTGGTTCTGTGGGGCCTGCACCCCTCAGTCATGGGGCTCAAAAGAGTAGCTGTTTGTGAAGCATGGAAGAGGCCCTAGTGGTGGGGTTGACACATTTGAGTCCCCTCCCCAGACCACTTCCTGTGCTCACAGCCTGGGATGCATGAGGGTTTGGGGCTATGTGGCACTCTCTGGCCTGAGCTGGCAGCTGACCCCAAGCCTTGAGGGAGACATGAAAAGCATGGGGTGGCTGACCTTTCAACCTTCCCTCTGTCTGCACACCACACACTCCAGCACACCTCTGTCATCACATCCTTGTGGCCCAAGACGTGCTCCATAACAGCAACTGAAAGCATTTACACCAGATGACCAGGCACCATGCACCAGGTCAGTCAAAGACGGACTGGCCAGGAACCTCAGTCCAAGGACCTCAAAGTCATGTTGGAAAGATGGATCATAGCAGAAAAAAATGGAATGAAACAATGGGAGGGATTAAAAAAAATAGATTCTATAAGGAATAGGTGGTCAGAGAAGGATGGGGTCAACAGTGTGGCCAGAGGACAAAGAGGGATGTTCCAGGCAAAGGAGCTCAGAGGAGCCACTCTAGGACACATGTGGGGTCAGCAGCTCCCTGTCTGGTGTGTCACAAGCCAGGCAGGGAGAGGGTGCATGGGGGAAGTCAAGCTTCCCACTTACAGAGGACCTTGCAGGTCCTGAATAGGCATTCAAACTCAGGGCTTTGCATTGGCTTGGCAAGTGCTCTACCACTTGAGTTACACTCCCAGCATTCTGCATAGGCATTTATGAGGGAGTAGGAGGGAAAAAAACAAACTGTCTCTGAAGAAGCAGCACATCCTGGTCCATGACAAGACAGTAATTGTGAGACACACAGAAAAGCATCATGTGTGCAAACATTAGAATTTAATAATGACTGTGCAAAGGACATTTTGGTGCCCATCTCAAGAAAAGCTTGGTTCATGGGGATGCACTCTCAGATGTGGCTGGTTTTATATATTCTGATTCTATTTAAAAAGATGGCCCTACTGTAAGAAAAAGACAAAATGCATCCTGGAGTGTGAGTCTTCCCCCTCGAGGCTATGCACACAGGGCCCCATGCACACTTTCACTGTGGATGTGTCACTAGTCCACTAATTCCTTCCCGGGGACCCTGCTTCTCTTTTTGTGCCCTGGTGTTCCACCAAAGCTGCTCACACTGACACAAGCTTACCCCAGGCTCACCATCCGTGGAGGGGTTGCTGGAGGTCCCGAGAGCAGAGTTGCTGAGTTCTGTAGGGTTGTCTGGACCACACAGAGAATACTGCCTTTGCTGATGCCGTCGGTACATCTCGCATCATTTAATAACCATTTGCAGTGTCCATCCCCAGACTGCGAGGGAAGGTGTTCAAATGGAATTGCTGGGAACCGTTCCTCCCGAGGACATCAAATCCACCCCTGCAACTTGGAGCATTGGGAAGAAACAGGGACATTGGGAAGTCATTTCTCCCCGATATAAATGCTAACCAGTATTCACCTTGAAACTCAGGCCTGACTTAAATGGTGTGAACAGGGTCTCAAGGAATAATCAAATTATCTTTGACCACAGACAAATAGGCTTGGAATCAAACAACAAACAAAATCCCCTTGGATTCAAATTCACTAATTTGGAATTTTTGCTAGTTCTGCAATCACCAGATAATCATTGAATCAGTAAAATAAATGCTGCTGATGTAGAGGTGGAAGAATTTGCTCATTTATTTAACAGACATCTCGTGCTATGAACATGAGGAGGGTAGTTGAAAAAGCAGACAGAGAAGCCAGCCCTCGCACGGGAGAGACAAACATTAAACAATAAATTGCCCAGCTTGATAGCATAATTATGACAAGTGCTACAAAGGAGACGGATGTGGCTTATTATGGGACTATGTAATGGGAGGCAGTGCTGGAAACAGCCTTGGTGAGGGACATATAATATGGACTCTGAAGCATGTGTAGGACCAGGTAACAGGGAAAAGAAGAAAGAAAAGGATCCTAGGAAGAGGGAACAGCATGTGCAAAGGCCCAAGGCAAGAAGTCACTCAGTTTGTTGAAGAAGCTGGAAAAAGCCAGGGTGGCTGGAAAAGTCTCCAAAATGAGGAAGGAGAGACTCCGTATGAAGATGACTTTTCATTCTTGAAAACAGAGAATCCATTGAGAGTTCAAAGCAAGAGGCTGACGTGAATAGATTTGACTTTCAGGTGCTGTGTCTGGGTAAAGAGTGTAGAAATAAATATGGACTTCTACAGTCTCCCGAGGAGACATGATGGCCCTGGGGCCATCTAGTGATTCAGTGGCAAATGAGATTGGTGTACGGGAGTAAGACACTTTTTGGGTTTTTTTTTTTGGACAATACTGGGGTTTGAACTCAGGTCCTCATGCTTGCTATGCAGGTGCTCTACCGCTTGAGCCACATCTCCAGGCCCCTTTTGCTTTAGTTATTTTTCAGATAGGGTCTTGCACTTTTTTGCCAGGGGCCAGCCTTGGACCTCAATCCTCCTGGCATGACAAGGTATGCATCATCATGCCCAGCTTGTTCTTTGAGATAGGGTCTCACTAATTTTTTGCACCAGCTGGTTTCAAACCTCCATCCTCCTGATCTCTAACTCCCAAATAGCTGGGATTACAGACATGAGCCATTGCACCTGGAAAGACACCTTTAAAAGATGAAATGCACAGGAGTTGGAAAGGAATGGAGAAGAAGACTCAGGGAAGGAGAGGAGGTGGCCCCACTGATTCTTGAGTTTATGGATCCCCAGAGGGAGAAATAGCCATGGAAAGTTTTTGGGTGTTGTTTTAAACATGTGAGACACAGTGGGAAGTTGGAGGCGTGGGCAAGAGCCAGATGAGAGGCCTGGCTGGCTAAGACTGAGGGTGCAACACTGCAGACTGAGAAGTGAAGCCTCAGCTGGAAGTAAAGGAAACCCAGCAGCAAGGAGCAGAACACAAGGTGGGGAAGAGAGAAGTAAAGACTCAAGGTCCCTCACAAGTGAACGCCTAGAAGTTAAGCCAGAGGAGGAACAAAAGTGAGTCACTGCAAGATTCATCTGGGAGCAGTGAGGGGTGGTGAGGGCACCAAAGGCAAGCAAACGAGGCTGAAGAAAGGATAGAAGTAAGGGGGAGAAGCTTAAGAGAACAAGACTGCTCTTGAGGGCAAATGACATAGATAGGAAATTATCATGTTTACTTTCATTCCTGTGTATTCTTTAGACTGATTCCAAGTCCTGGTTTCTAATATGGCTCAGATCTGTGCCATTTGTCATGTCATCCAAAGATGTCTTCTGAATGTGACATGGCGCCCTTTTACCTGAAACATGTTCTATGTGCCAGACACTTCACCAACTCAGGCTGGCGTCCTGTGCAAGACTCACAGTGAGGAGTGAGCCATTTTCCCGCACAGGCCCCTGGGAACCGCATTTGGACAGCAGGAACAATGCGTCCATGAGGCAACTGGATGGGGAGTCCAGGCACAGAGCACAAGATTCCGAATGTCCACAGAAGAAAGGCCTCCATGTCATTCCACACCTGCATATCTGTGCACATGTAGCATCTACTGGATTTTATCCTCATCCCTAAGTCATGTCTCAGAGGAGTTGAAGGCTGTGGCATGCACGGATTATTAGATGATATGAATGGACCAATCTGAAGTCTCCAGATGGCCCTGCCACCCAAGTTCAGGCCTCTTTCTCACTAAACTTTGTATTATCTTGTTCCTTTTTTTCTGTGCTTCAGTTTGCCTTCTAGGAAAAAACAAACAAGGATTGAGATATCCAACTCAGAGCATTGCCACATATGTTTACCAATTATGTGACCAGTGTACAAAGACATTTAAGACCCTTTTCCAGGGTTCAAGGAACTTTCGGTTCTTTGACGGGAGAAAGAAGCAATCGCCAATTTCTAAAACACATGGGTTATGATATCTGATCTGTGACAACACAGCTTGAGCTCTGGGAAAGGTAAAGCCACATGCTGTGGGGACATCAGGAAGGCCCATCTAAACCAGCCTGGGAAGTGGGGATGGGGCCTTACCGTATGGTGGCAGACACAAAGTGCCTCTGTGATTCTCCAAAGAAATAAGTCCCCCAAATTTGAGTTATTATGATTATTAATATTATTAATAAACTACCTCAGTCTAGATTAATATCCAGGAGCTACAATCTGGGGAGGTCTGTGGGAGCCCCCAGAGTCTGCATTTAAGATTTGCATAGCGGGTTTATTTTAATTAGTTTACACTTCATCCTGAGCACTCTGAGAATTCTCCTGGGCAGCTTTTTGGTTCTTTTAGCTGTCAAAATAGATACTCACGCCTCCTGCCAACAATAAATCGAACGCTGTACTGCTGTTTGCTGAGTGGACTTGGGTTTGGCTGTTCTGGTTCCCTTTATTGCAAAAGCTAAGTTATTAATTCATGGGGAAAGGGCCTTTAGTTAGATTTTACTAGAAACAAAATTCACAACCTAGCTAATCATATTAGAAATCCCAAAGGCTTAAGACAGGATCCTGAAGACTTCTTGGACCCTAAACATTAACATTAAAAGGAATATAAATTAACCCTTCATTGGTTTTCACCAAAAATGCCTGCTTATAATTTTGGTGAGTTAAAGTGCAGATTTAAAAAGAGAAGACTGAAGTTCAAGTGTGTTGTAATTATAATACTGACATTTGAAGATAGCTTTTCCATTGAGCACTTTTGGCCAGTTGGGTTCCACTAAAATTATTTTTCCTCTTCTTTCTAGATGGACAGTGATGACTCCAAATTTAAGCATGAAAAGAAGTTTTAAAACCATAAATCCTAAAACCCACCAAGGCAGGCACCTGCAGCCCCCACTGCTATAACAAGGTATGTGCTCATCAGCTGTTACCATAACACACACCTGAGATAAAGAACATGAAGAGAGGAAACATTTATTTTGGCTTATAGTTTTGGAGGTTTCAGTCCATGGTCAGTTGGCCCCATTGCTTTTTGGTCTGTGACAAGGCAACAAATCATGGTGGGAGTGTGTGTGGCAGAGGTAGACACTCAACTCACAGCCACCTATAAGCAAAGCAAGAAGAGCAGGCAGCAGGATTCCAATATCCTCTTCAAAGTCACACTCCTAGTGACCTAAAAACTTTCCATTAGGCCTCACCTCAACATTTCCAACACCTCCCAATAGCACCCACCCAGCTGGAGGGTAAATCTTAACATATAGTCATTTGGGTGACATTCAAGATCCAAACCATTGCCATATGGAACCACTCAAAAGCCAGCATCGGGAAACACCTTCTGTGGGTGGCAACTATGCTAAAGGTACTACTGGGGAGTGGGAGGACGAAGCCAACATTGTGATTATCCCATCTGACTCCGGGTATATCAAATCAGAATTGAAGAAATTACCTGAATAAAGCTGATGGGCAGCTTTATTTTCTGCAAGCTCTATCAGCGAACATCCTTGACTACTACTTGGAATTACAGTGAAAACCAAAGATCTGTTAGAGTTCTTTGGTCATAAGCAACAGAAACAGAATCTGGGTACGTGAACAGAAATGAATAGCTATGGAAAGGAAATTGAACACTCATTATAAAAGATGAAGTTCCAGGGAAGGAAAGATCAAGAACTAGGCAGTCCCAGAGCACAGGGAAAGCTCTCCCACCAAGAAGAATGAGGAGCACCTGTCCTTTGCGTGACTCCCGGAGGAATAGTGTGATTGATCACCCTGACTCTCACATCTGCACATGGGCCAGTGAGCTTGGCAGGCATCTTGACTTTCAACACCTCTGACACTGGGCATGATGGTAAGAAAAAGAAATGTCCTGAAGGTATCAAGTCTTTTTACTCAGAAGAGAAAGACAGAAGCCGAGTGTTCTATGATGTAGAACAAATTAGCAAATTCTTGCTAATAGAACAGTAGGAGCTGTTCACATGGCTAGGGGGCTGGCGAGTTGACTCCTAGATCTTAGATTTAAGCCTGCAACTATCCTACTTCATATTCATGCAAAAGTGGAGGGAAGTCCAGTATTACCAAGCTTATCACAGTCATGAGCCAGCAACGACTATGATCGCAGCATTCAGGACACCAGCGGACTCCCTGACTGAGTTAGTAGGACCTCAGGGGGCAGAAAGCCAGACCCACTGTGGCCAAAGCTACAGAGGTCTTCTTGACCCCAGTAACACAAACATCAGAGGTTCACAGCTCAATAGTCATCAAGTACTTAGACTGCTCATCTGTCCACCCTGCCATTAGCAAGATGGACTTCAGTGGTCATGACTTGTTCCTGGAGGTTCTAGAGTGAATGCCTCCATGTTGTGGTTGAATTGTATTCCTAAAATTCACAGGTTGAAGTCCTATCCCCCAGAACATTGCTTGGAAATAGGTTTACTGCAGATATAACTAGTTAAGATGAGGCTACTAGGAGGACCCAGATTCATTTTGGTTGAAGTCCTGATCAGAAGGCTCCATTTGGGCACAGAGACAAGCATATAGGAAAGACAGTAAGAAGATACATGGAGAAGATGGCCGTGTGCACATTAAGGAAAGGGTCCTGGGACAGATCGTCTCTCGTGGCCCTCAGAAGGAACCAGTCCAGCTGACACCCCCATGTGGGACTTGCGCCTCCAGAGTTAAGGGACAGTGTGTTTCCTTTGCTCAAGCCATCAGGGTGGGCTTTATTAACTTTATTAACACAGTCCTAGCAAAGTAATGCAGTCAGCTTCAGGCTTCCTGTCTGCATCAAAGGCAGGAGGAAAGGAACCAATTCTGATTGTTTCTTCGATCAGAAAGATGAGAATTTTTGCATATTCAGCTGCTTCCATCCCTGTAACCTGAACCCTGTCACTCCTGCATGGGAGTCTGGATCATGAGTGTGGACTTCTCCAGATGTTTGAGTAGCAGCAGGTGGAAAAGGGACACGGGAAGATATGAGGCCAGCGAAGTTAGCCTCCCATACCACCAGTCTAGCTACTGCCGTCCCTTTCACTTGGCCTTCTGAGAAGTGCATGCTATGGGGAGGGGGTGGTCCATGCTTCCTAGGGAGCCAGCAGCTGGAGTTTCCAGGCAGGGCTAGGGAGCACACATGGTGAGGCCTCTGGAGCAGGACAATAGCTACTCACTCCATTCACTGGAAACCAGGGCCGTCCTCTCCGTCAGCCACAGCACAGTTCTTTTATTCATAAAAAGCAGTAGCCTGTCAGTGAGTCAGCAATGGAAACTCACCAGAGTGCTGTGGCCAAGAGACAGGAAGCAACAGATCTATCGGAGGCTAGCCTCTAGGATGGCAGTACAGCAGCTTCACCCTGCGTGGGGACACCCTCAACACCATCCCTGACCCCCTGGAGCCTTTTAGGAACTCCACCAACACAGAGAGCTGTAGAAATCACAAAAGCCAGACACACTGAGGCCACAGCAGCCAATGGTGGTCACTGAGCAGAAGAGGGTGAAGCCAGGCAGGACCCAGGACTCCAAACACATGGTCAGATCTCCCTGACCCCTGCATCCTCCAGCCCAAAGCACCAATGCTTTTATTGCAAAAACCAAGCAATGAGGAGAGGGTGTAGCTTGGCATCTCCTGCTGTTGCCATGGACAGGGCTTTTGGGGGACAGTGCTCCTCTGTCATGGAGAACGTAAGAGCCCCCTGCCAGATGTTTGCTGGGTCCCTTCCAGGGACAGCCAATATTGCATTTCATCTAATGTTTATGTACTCATTCCTGATACTCTGCCCCAGGGCCAAGCAATGTTCTAAGCTTTGGCTGTATGCGTCCCAGTGGGAACCCTCAGGGTCCCAGAAGGAAGCTGTATCTTCAGGCAGTGTTCACGGAGAAGATAATTCACTGCCACTCATGGGGTGGCTACTCTCAAAAAAAAAAAAAAAGAAAGAAAATAATAAGTGTTGGTGAGGATGGGGGAAACTGGAACTTACAAATGGAACTATAGAATGGTACAAACCCCTGTGGAAAATGGTATGGTAGTTTGTCAAAAAAATGAAACACATAAAAAACAAAAGAAAAAAATGAAACACTGAATCACCATAGCAGCCAGCAATTCTGGGATGCACCCAAAAGATCTGAGGGAAGAGTCTCAAGAGCTATTCACACAGCCATGCCCACAGAAGCAGGATTCACAGAAGCCAGAGAAGCTGGAAACAACCCAAGCGTCCACCACCATGGGTAAACAGCTACACAAAGTGGGCACAGTCCACAGACTCACTCACCATGGATCCAAAACACCTGGAAAAAATTACATCTGTACTTAATCTGTACTGACTACTTTCTTAAAATTATTCCCTAAACAGTACAGTATAACATCTATGTACACAGCATTTGCAGGGTATTGTGCATTTTGTCATCTCCAGGTGATTTAAAGTGTGGGGAAGGATCTGTGCAAGCTATATGCAAATACTACCCACTTTATATAAGGGACTTGAGCATCTATAGATTTTAATACACACGGGGGAGGGGCTAGAGCAATTCTCCATGATGACAAGGGACAATGGTATATACATATATCTCTACAGACATAAAGATAGACGTATGTTTATGTATGTAGGTATAACACAATATCATTCAGCCTTGAATATTGTGTCCCTCAGAAGAAACTATGACACATGCTAAAACATATCTAAGCCTTGAGGATGCTATGCTAAGTGAAATAAGCCAGAAACAAAAGGACAAATACATGATTCCACATTTATAAGCATATTAGAGTAGTCAAACTCATAGAGACAGACAGGAGGATGGAGGGTGCCAGGGAGGGGGAGAGATGATTGGAGAGTGAGTAATCCAGAGTTTTAGAGGGTCTTTTGTAGATGGGGGCTGTTGCTTTATTTTTTCATTACTGGAATTTGAACTCAGGGTTTTATGCAGGCACTTTACCACTGAAGCCATGCCCCCGGCCCTTTTTGCTTAGACTATTTTTTGAATAGGGTCTCCTGTTTTTCCCCAGGTTGGTCTGGACCATGATCCTCCTATTTACACTTTCTGCATAGCTGGGATCACAGACGTGTACCACTATGCCTGGCTTATTGGTTTAGATGAGGTTTTGCAAACTTTTTGCCCAAACTGATCTCAAACTGTGATCGTCCTGATCTCTACTTCCATGTCTGGGATTACAGACATGCCAGGCCAGAGGTTTGTTTTTGTTTTGGGTTTTTTTGTTTGTTTGTTTGTTTGTTTTTGGCAGCACTGGGGTTTTGAACTCAGGGCCTTATGCTTATTAGGCAGGCATCTTACCGCTTGAGCCACTCTGCCAGCCCACAGACCAGAGTTTTAATTCTGCAAGATGAAGAAGTGCTGGAGAAGGATGGTGGTGATGACCACACAACAATGCAAATATACCGTAAAACTGTACTAAAGTGTACACTTACAGAGGTTAAGATGGTATATTTTATATTATGTATATTTCACCACAACTTCTAAAGAGAATGTAATGGAGGAAGTATATCAGAGGAACAGGCAGAATTCAGGACAGCCCAGGAACATGAAGTCACTCAGGAGTGGGAACTCTTCTCATGACACCAAGCAGGGAGTGATGCTGCTGGAGCCAGGGAGAGTCACAGTCCAGGGGACAGAAGACAGCAGTGATGCGAGAAGCCCACTCCCCAACAAGAAACCCAAGGTTGCTGCTCCCCTCCCTCCAGGCTCCTCCCAGCACCTCCAGGGCCACACCCCAGAGCAAGTCAGAGCACCAGGACCCAGAAGGTGCATGCTCTGAAGAACAGGTCCTCTTCTGGGGGAACTCAGCCAGCACCCCTAAGCTCATGATGATCGCTTTATAATGTGGGGCCAGGTGGCAAAGAAGTAAACTTAGACTAGGAAGGGGACACTCATGAAATGTCAGGGACGGGCTATGAAAATGGCACATCTGAAACTTAGGCACTGTGTTAGTCAGTGTTCTCCAGAACAGAACTACAAGGATTCAGAAGGAGAGAGGGAGGGATGGAAAGAGGGGGTTGAGAGAGAGAGAGAGAGAGAGAGGGAGCGAGAGACTTAACTGAAGAGACTTAACTTAGCAAATTTCCAAGTATGCCGTGCAGCATCAGTAACTAGAGGCCCTATGCTCTGCCCTAGAACTCTAGGACTTATTCTTCATACAAAATCAAAACTTGACCATCAGGTCCTTGCTTCTGCACCCCATCCCCAGCCCCTGGCAGCCACCATTCTACTCTCTGCTTCTAGGAGTTTGACTGTTTTCGATTCCTTGCACAAGTGGTATCGTGTGGTCTGTCCTTTTGTGCCTGGCTTATCTCCTCTAGGTCTATCCATGTTGTCACATTTTTAAATCTGTTCATCCATGCCTGGACATTTAGGTTGCTCCCATGTTTTAGCTACCGAGAAGAGTATTGCTAAGAACATTGGACTACAGCTGTCTCTGTAAGAACCTGACATCATTTCCTTTAGATCATACAGTAGTTCAGTTTTTGGGTTTTTTTTTTTTGAGGAACATCCATACTGTTTGCCATAATGGCTGTACTAATTTACATTCCCACCAACAGTGTGCAAGGCTTTCCTTTCCTCTCTCTGCTTGCTAACACTTGTTATACTTTTATAATATCCATCCTAACAGGCACGAGATGATGTATCACTGCGGTTTTAATTTGCTTTCTCCTGGTAATTTGTGATGTTGGGCACGTTTTCCCAACATCTTTTGGACCATTTGTGTGTCTCTTTATAGAGATATTTATTCAGCTCCTTTACCAATTTTTAATCGGTTACTTGCTTTTTTTAAGGTTCTTTTGCTATTGATTTGTAGGAGTTCTTTATGTATTTAGAATATTAATCCTTTATCAGATACATGGTTTTTCACATATTTCCTCCTATTTCATGGGGTACTGTGTCACCTTGCTGCTCCCTTCCTTTGCTACATAGAAGCATTTTAGTTTGATGCAATCACACTTGGCCATTTTTGCTTTTGCTACATGTCATTTCTCAATTGTTTTCCTCTTTGGGCCTTCAGCTGATGAGGTGAGACTCACCTGCATTATAGAAGGTAATCTGCTTTACCCAGTCTACCGATTTGAATGTTAATCACATCTTAAATACTGTCACAGCAACATCTAGACTGGTATTTAACCAAAAACAATACCCTAGGCTAGCCCAGTTGATACATAACTAACCATCACAGGCACCATCACCCACCTAGACCAGTATGTGGTTTAATTTGGGTCTCCTGTTCACACTATCCACTTCTTTCTTTTGCAGAGAAAAAAAAAAAACATTTTGCCATTGCAACTGATCAACAAGAAACTCTAATTTGTGGGAAGACAGCTGCACCTGACCCTGGCCAGAATCTCTCCCAAAAGCACCGGACAACTGACTGGTCAGTCTTATTAGAGCCCACAGGCCATGCAGGGGAACAAGAAGTGCACAGATGGCTTCAGTGACACCTCTAGCATTGGCAGCCTGCTGGACGATGCAGACAGGGAGGTGAGCAACCTCACAGACCGAGCATTCCGGAGCTTGTGTATCTCCGAGGACGCTTCCTTCCAGGGCTCCGACCTTGCCCTGTCCCCAGACAGCACCCGCCAGGTGTTTGGGACTTTTCGCCAGGGAACAGTGAGCCATACCCATAGGAAAAGTGGCATTTGGAGCCAGCTTCCATCACAAGGCACAGAGCATGCTGGCTGGGCAGCCACTTTCCAACAGCTACCCAAGTATGTTCAAGGAGAGGAAAAGTACCCCAAAAGCAGCCCTCCACCAACACCAGTCCAGAGGAGACTGGAGGTGCCAGTTTCTGGCCTGAGGAGCAGCAGCAAGCCAGTTTCCAAAGTCTCGTCACTGATCAAATCCTTTGACAGGACTGAGAGTCAACACTGTGACATCAGACCTCCGACTAGTAAGCCCCCAGCTCTCAAAAATCCCCCCAAATTTGCCCCTCTCCCAGAAAGTGGTGTCAACTTCTGTTTTGATTCTGCCTTTCTGACTGTCAGGAGGGTGCCTGCTGAAGTCTCTAGCAGCCACCAGCCCAGCAGGAACCGCAGAGAGCAAGAGTCCCCCAAGAACCCTGAAATGGCTTGTCACAGCTCCAGCAGCTTCCTCCCAACACCCAGTGCAGGTGGCACGTTTGAGTCAAGGTTCCCTTCTCCACCCCACAAGCCAGCCAAGGTCGAACCTGGAAGAGGCAAGGAGTGGGCTCCCAAAGGGACTTTTCTGCACAGTGAGAATAGTGCTTTTGAGTCATGGACCGCCCACCAACCAAAGCTGCTTGAGAGGAAGAACGTCACTGAAACTGTCCCAGAAAGCAAAGCCCCGAAGCATTACGAGGACATGCCCTTGTTACAAGGACCACATCTTCCTGAGCACAAAGTGTCTCCCTGCCAGGTCCTGGCCAGCTATGCCCAGGAGGAGAACCGATCAGCACCAGGGCCTCTGTCCACATCTGGACCTTGGAGTTCCAGGGAGACAGGAGCCCAGGTGTTCCCTGTAGAGGGAAAAGATTCTGGCTCACAGGTGGACCCTCAGGTAAAGCCAAGCCAACCCCCATGGAGGAAGCCAAAGGCTAGAAAAGGAGGGAAGGACATTCTCCAAGATGCTTCAGAAGAAAAGAAACAGACCAACAAAAGAGACCCACCTCTGTATTCAAAGCATAACCCCCCAGGGCAATTCCCAGAAAATGATGCTCTGGCCATGCCTGGGGACCCCAATGAGCATTACAGTCCTCCTTTTAATATCAGTAAGCTACTGACCCCCATCATACCCACCAAGCATGCCCTGGACTCATCAGACACCCAGCCAGGGCAGATCAGCCCATCCCCTCCAGGACAGCTGAACGGATACCAAGAGAAGGAGCCCAGTGAGTGTCAGTCTCGAGACAGCTACAAATCCAAGGCCCCAAGCCTATTGTTCAACCTCAAGGATGTGCGGAAGCGTGTCAAGAGTACATACAGCCCTTCCCCTCTCATGAAAGGCCTTGAGGAAAAAGGCAGAGGTAAGGTTGATGGCAAGCAAGAACCTGTAAGCAACGGGGTCATCCTTCCCAATGGACATGAGGAAAGCCCTCCACACGAGGTTTCCAAGGATAGCCCAGCTGATGGTACCCAGGGGGACCCTACCACCAGCCCCAGTGGGTCCTCTGCAGAAAACCACCTAACCCTCAGCTCACCTCCAACTGGCACTAAAGGCCCCTTCTGTGTCAATGGGGAGGCTGCAGAAAGGAACAGTAATGAGAAGGATGAAGCTGAAGGAGATACAGAACTGGGTCCCACCACCCGGTATAGCTGGCATCCAGACTTCAGGGAACACCGCCCCAGGAAGCACCTGTCCCTGAAACTTTGCGATAGAGAGACTGGAGCTGGACAGGCTCCGGAAAAAGCAAAGCCCCACCAGCTGGAGAATGGACTTTCAAGATCCATCTCCCAAGAGGCAGAACCTGACCGAGAGGTGGGACATCAGAGCCAGAAATTCTCCCCAGGGCCCCTCTCCCCCGAGGAGGAGGATGTGTTCTATAGTGACAGCCAGTCCGATTTTATGCCAGGCCTCCAAAGTAAGGCCAAATTCAGCACCAGCTCCTCAGATCAATCCTTTGCCTCCTTTGATGATCAGCAGAAGACGTGGTTTACCGAGAGCCAGCAGGAAGACAGGAAGAACGATGTGAGTGCAGGTGTCAGTGAGAAGGACGAGAAGAACACGATGGGGAAAAATGAGCCACAGCACTGTGCCTTAAGTAATGGGCACCCACGCGTAGGAGAGCACAGTCAGGGGGAAGCGCTAGGGGGAGAAAGGGAAACGGTGTCTGGAGGGAGATCCAGGAAGGCATCAACAGAGGAAGTGAATTTCAGAGGCTCTTGGATCAGGGGAAATCAGGATAAGGCCCTTTTACATGCTACCCCCTCACCGTCTTCTGCAGCAAACAAGCACAGGCTGTTTGCAATCAAAGACAACACGCTCAAGACCACCCCGGTGATAAAACCTGTCATCCTGCCCCTCCTGAGGACCACGTCCTCAGAGGAGTCACTCAGTGGTGGCCACAAAGAGGAAGAGTTGGTAAAGCAAAGGTGGGGTGAAGATGCTGGTGGTCTTTGTATCCCCCAAAGCCAGGAAATGCCTGGCACCCCAATATCTGCTAACACACAGGACACACACTTGAAGCACATTGCATGTGAAGACCTGGATGACCCTGGGCAGCACAGTGCAGCCAGGTTGGGGACTTCTGGGCAAATCTTGAAGGGCAACTTCCCATCATCGCTACCAAGGAGAGAGGGGGACAGGATGAAGCCACCCTCAGGTGCAGTACTTGATGTCATGGCAAGCAATAGCAAGAGCAGGTCCACAGACTCGGGGTTGCTGGTTGCTCCACGGAACATCCCCACAGTCACTTTACTCCAGGATGACTTAGAAGAACAGTCACTCTCACAGCCACTTGGCACCTGTTGGGAAGAAGAGACCCAAGGTTTCCAAGGTCAGTTTTTGTCTGCACCTAGAGCAGGGCCACCTGGAAGAAGACTGACCCCTCATGAGATGGTGACGTCCCCCAACCCCAGCTCCCTTGGAGAGAGCAGCGTGTGCTCCCCTGCAGCCAGCAGCCTTTGGGATGATGCTTCCCAGGCCCCTGGGGAACTGGGGCTGTTGCCAGGGGAGCCTCCCAGGCTCACCCGGCGGGAGGACCTGACCCATGGCCTCATGTGGGAAGTAGACAGCTCTGACCCCCAGCTCCAGCCGACATCAGAAGACCTTCGGACTCTCTCTCCAAGAAGCTCATTTCTGGACATGACCACCAACTTCACAGCCTCCCCTGAGAAACCTGAGCCTCCTGCTCACCTGGAGAGGGCAGCTGGCAAGCCACCTGCAGTCCCACCCAAGACAGAGAAGGCCCTGCGGCGGGCGAAGAAACTGGCCAGCAAGAGAAGGAAGACTGACCAGGCACAGGAGAAGCACGGAGACTCCTGGGAGAATTCACAGTGGACAGAGCAAAGGCCAACATCGCCCAGAGAGAGACCCCGGCCCAGGTTCCCCATGGTCCGCTCCCTGCCCCCTCCCATGCACCGCCACTCAGTGTCTGGCAGCTCAGAGCCTATGAGGAGGCGGTCCTGGGGTCCCCAGCCTCTTACACCCCTGCCCCCTTACCCCTCCACCCAGAAGGTCCTCCAGGATCCCCAGTCTGGGAAATACTTTCTCTTTGACTTGCCACTCCAAGTCAAAATCAAGACCTTCTATGACCCAGAGACAGGCAAGTTCGTCAAGGTCTCTGTCCCATCCTCTGAGGGGGACCCTCCAGAGCCACCCCTGCAGGATGCCCTGGCTGCTCCCTACCTGCTGTACCCTGGCTTCCGGCCTGTGCCAGTGACTGCCTTGATGCCTCTGCGCTGCTCCTCCCAGCTATCTGCCCCCACCTTCCTCAGGCAGGGTCCCCGTGCCAGGCCCCAGAGTGCCCAGGGTACAGGACAGCAGCTAGCCCCAGGGCCTCAGGGCAACTCCATCCAGCACACAGCTGCCCAGCACCCCCATGGGCCTCCCCAGAGCCCAGAGGAGGAGGATGCAGAAGCTCCAGGCCTGAACATCATCTCCACTGATGACCTGGAGGACTTTGCCACCGAAGACAACGAAGACATTTCCTGAGAACTACAGCAGACTTCCTCCAATCCCCCCACAAAAAGAACAAACAAACAGAAAAGCTTACAGCCCCTCCCCCTTTCCCCCAACAAGCATTTCCCTTCTCTACCTTTCCCCAGCACCCCCCCACACACACACACATGCACTGTGACTCATGCTTAGCCATTTGAGGTCCCTAAAGTCCAAAGGAAAGTGGGAATCCCTATCTTAAGGGCTCCCCTGGGCTCCCTTGTGGCTCAGACCCCTCTGTGCCCCTTCCCAGATCTATTCCACCTCTTTCCTCCTCCTCCAGCCATTCCTGCCCTTCTCTGGCCCTGTACCAGGGTGGGTGTGGCACTGGACACTACCCATTCTAAGAGTTGCTGGGCTCCTGCCCCCTACACTGAAGCCCTAGAAATACTGAGTCCTCCAGTGGGCAAGGAGCACCCCAGCAGGCAGACTCCCCCAACACACCTGCCTGGGGTCAGGCTTGGTATGCAGCAGCAGGCCCCAGGTCACTCAGGTGGAACTAGCTGAGGACCACCCAAGGCAATCGTGCAGAAACAATGTGCATAGAAAGGGTTTTCTTCACCGGAGGAAACTTGTCATTGAGGCTATTTTCTGATAAAGAAAAGGCTACCATTTAAAAAGTGAAACAAGCGTGCCAAAGTGGTTCTGTCCCTAGGACTCCTGCCTTTCTGCTGGCCCTGCAGTGTGGTGCAGAGAGGGGTGGTTCTTGGCTTGTCATGTACTCTCCAGCTTCCCATGGCAGTCATGGGCCACACCTGTCTCCAGCTGACTGCATCTGCAGCCCAGGCCATCTCCAGCCATCAGTGGTGGCCCAGGGAAACTGAGCCAGGCCCTGGCTGCCCCGGTCTTGTGACTCGTTACTATGTCCTGAACTCAAAAGGAGAGTGTGTTTCCTGAGTCTCCAGCCTCTGGGGATTTGGTAAGGGCCCTGCTCATGTGAGACTGTGAGGGTCTGAGGAGGGCATCCACGGCAAGCAGCCATAAGGCAGCCCATCCTTCTAGGGTCCCACCCAGTGGCCTCTGCTGAAGCCTCTTAATTCTCGTTCTGGGGAAAGGTAGGGTCTAAAAGCACCTCCTTACGTAGAAACCTCAAGAGCTGTAAGGATTGTGCTGCCCCAGACCCAGGGGACCATGCATAATGCATCATCCTCGCTCTGTTCACACTGGGGCCATTTCCATGCTGGAGGATGGGGACTGGCTTGGCTCATAAGTGCCAGACTCCTACAAACACAGGACTTTGAGCAATATTCCAGGTCATGATTTGAGTTCAGGATTTTATATGTATCTTCCTAGCAAGTGCAGCTGCACCCAAATATCATTATGAAAACACCCAGCAGGCACCAACACACTCCCCCACCCCCAGATGCCACTGGATTTTGCTACACCTGATAAATCAGTCAGAAGACCAGCCAGGAGCATGGTCACTGTCCCACAAATCTGGTTCTCATGAGTCACTCACTGAAGTGCAAACCAAACAAAGTTTTTGGGATGCTGTCATCAAATCACCTCCAGGATCCTCTCTACTGCCTTCATCTTATTGTAGAAATATGAAACAAAAAATCTCATCTTAAAATTCTCAGAGTCCCCAGAAAAGAATTCCCTAACAAAAGAAGAACCCATCAGTATAACCATTGTTGTAGTAACTGTGTCCCCATGAGGAGAAATACCTTGAGGAATTATTTTGGGGAAGCAATCATCTTCTGTCTTGGAGGCAATGTGGGGAGGGCTATGGATAGAGGCGAAAACCTAAGGATACGTGTTTGGAGGTCAGGGTCAGTTCTCAGTGGATTCAAGACAGGAGCAGAGCTCTGGTAGATTTCAGCATCCACTCACATCAGGGAGCAGGGACGGACTCCTCGCCCCAGCAAGACAGCCCACACTTGCTCACAGCAAAGCATCCACTGTCCTAAATTCAGACAATGCTCCAAGGGAAAAAAGGTAAGAGTCACTACCCAGTAAAAACCAGCTCAGTTGTCAGTGATGTTGTCCTCTTTTAGTTTGTCTCTGGGGGTTGGTAGGGGTCATTTATGCCTCCTTCCTTTTTCCATCTGCCCCTTATTCATTTTTTCCTTCCTTTCTTCCTTCCCTTCCTCCCTCCTTCCTTTTTTTCTTTCCTTCTCCCTCCTTCCTTTCTTCCCTCCTTCCCTTCCCCCCCTTCCTTTTCACTCTCTGCCCCATCCTTCCTCCCTCCCTTCTTTGTTCTCTTTTTCCTTTGTTTCTTTTTCTCCCTCCCTCCCTTTGTCCCTACCTCCTCCTTCCCTTCCTCCCTCCCTGTGGCTATTTAGATAAAAGTAACCAAGAGCTCACATGATGGAGCCAGTGCTGTGTGTTTGCCCCTGAGTGAGGAGCTCTGAGCCTGGTCTTGGTTCTCATAACAAATCTGCAGGAAGTACCTTCATTGGTCTCATTTTACTGTAATGTAAACAAGGGCCCATGCATGGGGTGTAACTGCCAGTCACACAGCTGCTAAGGACTGGCCATGCCAGGAACTCAAGCCTGTCTGTCTCACTTCTAGGTGGATGCTCTTATTCCTCAGCCAGTACTCTGGACATATGGTCCCCAGACCAGTCAAGGAGCTGGCTAGAACCCTAGAATCCCAATCTGCCCTTCCCAAAGTTGCCTGGGAGATGGTTTCATCTGCACATTGAACTCTGTAAAGTGCTGAGCCTGGATAGAAGATTTAGTGGAGGCACATGGCTGTTTTCCTGTCTCCACAGCATTGTCCCACAGCCTGGTCAATGTGAGAACCCCATCTCTGATAACCTGTGCTGCCTACACGTGACATGAGAGGCTGGGAACACTGGCTTCCCACAGCTGAAGTCATCCAATGGAAGCCTTTCTGGGACAGAGATGGGTTTCAGAAATCATAAGAGACCAAACTACAGCTTTCAGTCATCCAGGCTAAGTGTAGGCTTCCAGCAAGAAATGACAAAGGGCCCAAAGTCCAAACAGGTGTGGCCTGTATGTATTTTAAAAATATATTTTAGCCCAGACAACACCATGAAGTTGAACGCAATTGTCTTTATAGGTCTCCCATCATGTAGTTATAAACCCCAAGCTGAGAAGAGAGAACACTGGGCTTTGTCACTAGAGCTTGTCACCTGAGCAGAAGTTTCCTCCCTTCCTTCCACCAGGTGGCGCCCACTCAAAACATGCAATTACTTGAACCCTTGTTAACCAAACATCTCTAGTACCTGCTTGGAACTGACCTTCCAGGAGTTGGAAACAGACTCTATATACAGAATCTTCCAGCGATTCTGATGTACGTAGACTCAAAAGAACCACTCCAGCACAGACACCCATCCCTAGGCCCAACATAGCAGCCAGGCACTCCCTGCCCAGGGGTCTGCCCAGCAGACACCCTTCTGGGGAGGACCAGGAGGAGGAATGGCGCTCCAGGGTGGGAAGAACACAGGGAAGCTGTGGACTGGGAAGGCATGGAGAGGCTCCAGGACCCCCATCAAAGTTGCCAGCCCTGACAGAGCCGAGCCCAGGGTGTGGTCCTGACTCAGCTGGCCCGTACTGCCACCATCTTCTTTCCCCAGTCACTCCAAGCATGCCCTGATGCTCTGAAGAGAGGCACAGACTGCTCCTCCAGAGGGATGAAGGGGCATTGTTAGGAAGGAGGGCTTCCCGTCCACAGGGGAAGTCCAGAGCTCTGACCAGCACAAGTAGATATTTAAAGGAGCCATGCTGATGACCCTCACTCTCCAACAGGGAGAAAGTCTTTCTGGGTGTATTGGTTCATTTTGTGTTGCTATAACAAAATACCTGACACTATATGCTTTATAAAGAAAATGGAAAAAAAAAGAAAATAGATTTATTTGGTCCATGATCCTGGTGTCTCAAAAGTCTAAACAGAATGGCACCAGCATCCTGACAAGAGTGGTGTGGCTGCACCACAGCATGTATGGAAACCAGCTATGTGCAGAAGGGGCACATGTGCAAAGCAAGAGAACAAAGAGGGACCAGACTTGACCCTCTGAGACAAACACTCTAGGGGAACTAAGCCACTCTTGCAAGGCCCAACCCACTCTTGCAAGACCCAACCCACTCCTGGAGGCCAGCATTAATTTCTACATGGGTGCTTCCCTAATGACCTCATCACTTCCCACCTCTCAAAGATCCTATTGCCACAGCATCACTGAGGACCAGGCTTGTAGCACATCAACCCTTGGGGGGGTAAACCACATCCAAACCACAGAACTCTCTTTCATTTGCTAAGATATACTTTACTTGGTAATTCTTTTTTACTATCTCAATCTTCAGCCTGTGTGGGCATTGTTTCTCCAGATCCTTTATGCCATTGGTTCTTCTAGATCCAGGCATGACCCCCATCTCTCATGTGCATTCTTCCTGTGTATTAGAGCCTTTCTATCTACCTTCAGGATAATGTCTCTGCAGTGACACCATTACCACCTGCCTTCCTGTCTTCTGTGGCCATTGCTATATTTTCCTCTGAATTTGGAAACTTCGGACTGATGTGCTCTTCTTTCTTGTTCACAAATCTCAGAGTTCATGCATGGTCTTCCTTAGTAGTCCTGTACTTTCACCAGCCCATTCTTCCTCAGTGATCAAAACTGAATGTGTCAGCAAGCCCAGTCACGAGTTAATCCAGTGGTCAACTTCCAGCCATCTCCAGCCAACATTGGCCTAGGGCCAGCCCTGTGGCTGTTCCTCTTTCATGTGTGGCATTAGGAAAGCCCCACTGCATGGAGCAATGTGATCTCAGTGGGGCTCCAGTCTGGCCTACCCCAGCCAGCACTGTCCAGCATGCTGGTTTTCCAGAAAGTGGATTCTAATTGAAACCTTTTGACCAATGCTCAACATCACTAGTCAGTAAGGAAATGCAAATCAAAACCACCCGTTAGGATAACTATTATCAAAAGCACAACAAAATACAAAAATAACAGTTGCTGATGAGGATGCAGAGAAATTGGAACCCTTACGCACCATTGGTGAGAATGTAAAATGGTGTTATGGTTTGGACCCAAAATGTCCCCCAAAGGCCATGTGCTTGGTCTCTGGCCTGGGGTACCATTGGGAGGTGAGTCAACATTTAGGAGGTAGGACAAGTTGGAGGAAATAGGTCATGGTGGGTGTGCCTTTGAAGGAGATATTAGTATCCTGGCTTCTCTCTCTTTCTTTTTTTCTTCCTGGCCTCCATGAGGTAGGCAGCCTCCCCTGTCACACACTCCCCTTACCGTGATGTTCAGCCTCATCACAGTCCTGAAAGCAATGGAGCCAGGTGAACATGGACTGAGACCATGAGCCAAAATAAACTTTTCTTCTCTTTAAACAGTTTCTCTCTGTTATTTTAACACAGCAACAAAAAGCTGACTAGCACAAATGGTGAGGCTGCTATCGAAAACAATTTGACAGTTCTTCCTCAAGTTAAACGTAGAATTATTATGTGATCCAGCAAACCTACATCTGAGTATATGCACCAAAAAAAATGAAAGCACCGGGCACTGGTGGCTCACACCTGTAATTCTAGCTACTCAGGAAGCACAAATCAGGAGGATTGCAGTTCGAAGCCAGCCAGGAAAATAGTTTCACAAGACCCTATCTTGGAAAAAACCCTTCACATAAAAGGGCTGGTGGAGTGGTTCAAGGTGTAGGCCCTGAGTTCAAACCCAAGTACCACAAAAAAAAAAAAAAAGGCAGGCACTCAAACAGATGTTTGTCCATCCATGTTCATAATGCTATTCACTGTAGCCAAAAGGTGACACAACTCAAATGTCCATCACTGGAGGGACAGATACACAAAATACAGCAATCTGTCAGTGGAATGGATTTCAACCTTAAAAGAGGAGGAAATGTCAGTACATGTACAACTTGGATAAACCTTGAGGATATTATATCAATTAAATAAACCAATCACAAAAGGACAAATACACATGATTCCACCTACACAAGAAATTAGAACAGTTAAATTCATAGAGAAAGTAGAATGGTGGTTGCCAGAGGCCAGAGGAGGGGTAAATGGGGAGTTGTTGTTTAATAGGTAGAGTTTCAGTTGGGGAAGATGAAAACGGCCTGGAGATGGATGGTGATGGATGTACTTAAGTCATTTAATGTGCAGTAAAATATGGTTAAAATTATAAATTTTAGATTATGTATACTTTACCACAATGTTTAAACACAAACAAACCAAAAAAGCTTTTTGCATTGTGTGTTCCATCCCATTCACCCACATGAAACATCCCAGCACACACTGGAACCTAAAAAAAGCAGTCCTTCCCCTCTTTGGTTCTTCCTCTCCATTGCTCCTGCAGACAAAGGAGCAACAGACAAAGAAGGTCAGGATTGCAACGCTGAGGGAAGAGAGCCTGCTCAGTGCCACATTCTTGTGTGTGTGAGGGTGCAGGCAAAAAATGGATGAAGAAGAAGGTCCAGGGTTCTACCCCTGCCTCCAAGCCAGGTCCTTATCTTCCTGCCCACCATGTTCAGCAACTGCACTGCCTGGTGGTCCAAGCTGCTTCCTGGACACCATTCCCACTGCTCCCAATCTTTGGCTCCCAATTCAATCCAACCCCAAACCAGTCAATTCTACTTTCAGGCATACTTATCCATCTGCATCTCGCCATCATTCTTCATCCCAGTTGCTCTCAAAGACTTCTCACTGCCTCCATTACTAATTTGGCCCTTTTCTAAACTGTTCCTGCAAGTAGTCCATGGTCCTGACTAACACCAGTCTGATCCTGAAACTGTCAAAATTTCTGTTTACCACAGGAAAGAGCCAAGTTCCAGAGTACAAAGTCACTATGCACTGGGACCTGTCCCTCTGAGCCTAATCACCTGCCCATTCCTATAGCTGCCAGATACCTCAGCTATCCTGCCTTGCTGTCCCAGCTATCTCTGGGCTGGCCACATCCTCTGCACATGTTCCTCCTTTTTGTAGCTGGGTTAATACATATCCATATGCCTTTGACCTCTCCATCGTGGAAAAATACCACACCACTCCCAAGATCCACCCTCCTCAAGTCTCCAACTGCCATGAAGGCAGGCCACATTCCTAGGTCACTCAGCTATAAAGAAGTTCCACCAGCCCCTCTAGAAAGATGGCATGGTGAGGCCTTGAGACCATGTTCAGACAGAGGGAGAGACACTTGGCCTTCTATCTAGCACCAGTCATGGGCTGGTGGAGCCATTATCAGACCCCTCACCCACAAAACCATGAGCGATAATAAAGTGATCGTTATTATTTTAAGCCACTTGGTTTTGAAGTATTATGTGCCAGAGCAACAGATATCCAGACTCTTTTCTAGTATCTCTTCTCTGTCTACCTTCACCCTCTCCCTGCCAGCTTCCTCCTGTCTACTTCCTATGGGCCTTGAGCTCACAGCCTCTTTCCATTTACTTCCAGTGGGCGTTGAACTCATACCCTCCTCTTTTCTACTTCCTGTGAGTTCTGAGCGTTCAGCATCCTTAGGTCTGCTTCCTGTGGGTTCTATCTCATAGCCTTCTATTGCCTGTCTCTTATATACCATAAAGTGTTCTGTCTTAGACACCATGTCCTCTAGAGACTGCCTTGAATGCTCTAACTCCTTGCTCTACCTAACTCACTTCTTAAGTGTGCCATCACTGTGTACGTCCCCCAACCTGCACACACTATGATTGCCTTATTTGCTCTTTCTCACACCCACTCAACAGCCAGTTTAGAAAGGAGGAATCTTACCTGTGCACATTATTGCTACATTCCACCAGCAGTTGTTACAGTACCAGGTACAACATAGGCCATCAGTAAACATCGCTGAATTCAGTGTAATTCATATTTTAAATTGTTGGGTTGAAGCCAGTAACAAGAATCTTTTGGGAGAGCAACCATTGCCATTTTGACTATTTTCTCTCTTTTCCCAACTGGGTGTGGCACAGCATGGAAACCTCAGTCTCAAGCAGAACAGGTACTCTGCTGCCCAGACCCCTGTGTGCTGAGCAGCTGAGGAGCCTGCACCCTACAAATGTGGTCTCAGGGACTCAGGGCCCAAGAACAGATGTCCTACAATGTAATCCCTACGTACTCACATTTCACTAATGTTCTTTGATGAGAAATTTCACACCTGCCAACAAAAGGAGGCCAAAAGGCTTGCCCAGCACCCACAACTACATCCAAAACCCAAATTAGAACCGAATTATTCTTTGGCTTTGTGATGATGAAATGATGAGGACATTAGGCAAATTGTATTAAGTGAAAGTGGTGAATGTGCCTGAATTCTGTGTTTATCACCACAGGAGAGCTTAGCATCAGACTACAGTCTTCTAAAGTATTCCATTGTGTTCAGTTGCCAAGAGGGAAGAGCAGGTTAGTGTAGATGGGTTTTAACATTTAAGTCACCTTGGAAAAATCAAGGGTGTTTTCCTTCAGGATCAGGAAGGTAAAGTAAGATAGTTATTTTTATCTTTCTTCTGATTTTGCCTCAATCCAATCCAATGAATCTGTCTAATTTTAGTTTCAAAATGTGAGAAATGCCTCCAAAAAATAAATAGCAGGCTGGGCGCTGGTGGCTCACACCTATAATCCTAGCTACTTGGGAGGCAGACATCAGAAGGATCATGGTTTGAAGCCAACCCCAGGCAAATAGTTCACAAGACCCTCTCTCGAAAAAAAAAAAAAAAACCCATCCCCAAAAAGGGCTAATGGAGTGGTTCAAGGTGTAGGCCCTGAGTTCAAACCCCAGTACCTCTCCCCAATAAAAAGATAAATAGAAACTGCACATCCAGGATTTGAGCTTTACCAAGCACAGAGGAGCTTTAGAAATGCCTAGAGCATACAGGGATGCTTGACATCCTCACCTCCCAAGCCTAGGACTCTGAAAGTTCCTAGGAAGTCAAAGTACCCAGTAAGAGATTTTTCAGATGTCCCAAAAATTCCCACGGTTTCTTTTGAGCATGTTCTCAAGGCTCCAGAAACTTGAAACCAGTTCACTTCAGCCAAGCACATTTGTTAATCAAACCACACTGTCATCATAGAGCATACTATTTTTCCTGACAGCCCCAGGAAAGACCTTTTGCCTCTTATACTCTACATGGAGGACAGTGGGAGAAAACCTAGCACACGCCAGAGGAAGGAAGAAGAAATCTAAGTACCCACATTGTATTGACTCTAATCCGAGTCCTCCAGGTTGTTGGCACAGATGAGAAGGGTAAGGGTTTTTCTAAGTAGATCCAAGTCCTATGCTGATGGCCCTGGAGAGGATTTTCTAGGTCCAGTATCATTCTCAGTGTGACTTCCTTCTCTCTGCCACTCAGGCAGGAACTCCTGCAGGCCAGATGATATGTATCCATCCAACGTGGTACCCACAAGTCATCCAACCATTCTGATTAAACTAAGAGCCTGCTGGACTTTCACTTGGTATCCAAAGGACTATGCTTAGAAATCAGTTTATTACACCACATGGATAGCTCTTAACTGAGATTACTAGTAACTACTATCACTCACTAAACTACACATACTGAAAGCATGCCTCTTCTACCCTCCCTCTTGGCAACAGGCATTCTTCATGAAACAACAGTTTTTAGACATTGAACAACAGGCAGCATAAGACTGGAAGAGAAGGAAGATAAACAAGGCAATACCTATCATTTTACCAGCTTATCATCTAAAAGTAATTTCCAGGTTGTAGCGCAATGAAAAGAATCCCAAACAGAATCTGGAAATTTGGGTTTGTGGCCCCAAAGACCAGAGTTTAAAGAGTCTAAGAAAGCCAGAATTTGCAGGATGGGATACAGGGGAGAAGGGAATTTTACAGGAAGAAAGCTCCGGCAACTTGCAGAGGGGGTTCCCTCAAGCCTTTGGCTGAGTAGTGATGTGAACATGTATGAAAGGAAACTGCCAATGAATTCCCAGAGCACACACAGAACTAGGACCAGTTTGTGTGTCACTCGTCAAGACAAAGGGCACCAGATAGACTACTCAGAGGAGTGGCACCTTAGCAGTGGAATTAAACACATCTCAGAAAAAAAGCTCGCTGAATCTACCCTTAAAAAGCTTGACAACAATCTTCTACAGCTACAGTGCCCTATGTGGTACATACTAGGTATATGTAGCTATTTTAAATTTTTTTAAAAATCAAAAGTTTAAGCCCTCAGTTGCACTAGCCACTAGAAAGTGCTTGTAAGTCACATGTGAGACGTGGACCCCATTTTATACAGCAAAGAGTATGGAAGATTTCATAATACACTGAGCTCTAAAGGATCCAACTGGTTTTGAGAAATTTAGTTGTTAACAAGACAAAATATAACTCCATTTAAAGGAATATAACACAATCCATCAACCAACAATATAAAAAAATCACAGTATTAGTATCAATCAGCTATTACAAGGCTTGAAAGAAACAAGAAAATACAATTCATAACCAATTTTTAAAAATCACACAACAGAAATAGATCCTTAAGTAAAAGAAATGATGACAAAGCCATTTAAAAGATGTTCTAAATATTTTGTATATTCCAGAATATAAAGGAAAACATGAGCATGAGAGAAATGTACAACATAAAAAATAACCTAAGTGTAACTCAAGAGGTGAAAAATACTGTATCTGAAATGAAAAATACACAGGGTGAGATAAACTGCTGATTAAACAATTGCAATGAAATATCAGTGAATTAGAAGTTATTGCAGTAAAAGCTACATTCAATGAGACACAAAGAAAAAGACCTTTACAGAAGCTAACAACATCAGTGACCTGTGAGAAAACATCAAGAGGTTTAATACACATTTAACTGAAATCAAAAGGGGGAGAGGAAAAAGAAAACATTAAAGAGATAATTGGGTTTTTTCTAAATTTGAATATATATATATATAAAGAAGTTTAACAAGCCCCAAACAAAATAACTCTAAATAAAGCCATGACAACCAATGATAAAGGGAAAAAAATTAGATATTCTTAGAAAGTAGGCATAACACACTACATGCAAAAGGATTACAGCAGATTAACCATCAGAAGCTATCCAAGCCAAAAGACAGTGGAGAAATAGTTTTAAAGTACTGAAAGAAATACTCTGTCACCCTAGAAAAATTAGATTCCAAATATAAAGGTAAAATAAAAACCTTCAGATAAAAATCTAAAAGAATGCAGCCCCAGAAGACTTGTACCTCAAGAGATAAAAGCAGATTTTTTTAAGCAGAAGAAAAATGATGCAAGTTGGCAATCTGGGAATTCACTAGTAAGTTAACAAGCCTTACCATGGCGGATAAAGAAGGCTTTTTCTTACACTTACCATGTGTAGGAGATAATTGCTTAGGGCAAAAAGCACAGCAATGCAGTGCAGGATTTACAGCAGACACAGAGTTAAAATAGGTCACCAATGGCACAAAAATGAAAGGAGGTAAAGAGAAAAGTCTTATAAGGTTTTTATGATATATAGCAAGTGTGATACTATTATTAGGAGGTGTTATAAATTATGGATTAAGTTGTAAGTCCTAGAGCCAAACACTAAAAAACAAAACAAAAGTTTAAACCAATAATGGAGTAAAATGGAGTTATGAAAATAATTCATCCAAAAGCAGGGAGGAAGGTCAGGGGAAAAAAGAAAATATAAGACAAATGGTTGTAAATTTAAACCCAAAATACATAACTATATTAAATAGAAATGGCAAAACAGACCAGGCATAGAGGTTCACACCTGTAATTGCAGATATTCAGGAAGAAGAGATCAGGAGGATTGGTTCCCAGGCCAGCCTAGGCTAAAAGGGAAGAGGAGGGGAGGGAAGAGGAGCAGAGAGGAAGGGAAGGAAAAGGTCCAAATACCCCAGTTCAGTGGTACAGCTGATCAGACTGGATTGAAAAATGAGTATCCAATTAAAATATAAACCCACAGTCTATAAAGTAAGTTCCTAAAAATATGTAACATGCTAACACCATCAAAATAAAGCTAGCACTCCTGCATTAATGCGGAACAAAATAGTATTCAGAAAAATGATTATTATATGGGTAAATAAATGCCAAATCTAAAGACGATTATATAGTGATAAAAATCCTAATTAAAATCAAAATTTTGAAATGTGTGTCGCAAAAATCTATAAAATAATAAAGAAAGCTAGGAACTATAACTATAGCTAAAGATTTCAACAGCACTCTAACCCGATAGCCCAACGTGAGGGCTGACCTTGTCCATGTGGCTGGATTGAGATACACCTCAACTAGAAAAGCACGCTTCTGTGTGTCTGTGAGGGCCTTTCCAGAGATCATTAGGTCAGGAGGGCTTCTCCCATATACTTTAAATCATCTCTGGGTTACTTGCAAAACCTAACGCAATATAAATTTAAGGTAGATCATTGTTATACTGTCATCATTAGAGAACAATAACAAGAAAAGTCTCTACGTACTCAAGAGTCTTTTATATATTCTTGATCTGTGGTTGGCTCAGTCTGCAGGTACAGAACCCATAGCTGTGAGGGCTGACTGTATGGTACAACAGAAAATGCAGATATACTTTACACAGAAACACAGATGACTCTTACTGATTCATAGAAGTAAATTCAAATTGAAAAAAATAGAAAAATAAATAAAACTGGAGGGGCTATATTAATTTCAATCAAAATACAATTGATTTGATTTTTTTCTGGTACTGGGGATCGAACCCAGGACCTCATGCGTGCCAGGTAAACACTCAACCACTGAGCTACAATCCCAGCCCCCAAAGTAGATTTTAGAATTAAAAAGGAGCTGATTGATCAAAGCCATACAATTCTAAATGTGCATACATCAAACAACAGAACTCTTAAGTGCATGAAGCAAATTAGGTCATAATGCAATAGTGTTATCAATTCACCAGATTGGCAAAATGCAAACTCTGACAATCCCAAGTGTTGACAAGCTAGAGAATAATGAGAATTCTAGTACTCTGCCTGTCAGAATATTAATTGGTGTGAACATTATCACTTATCTATTGATATGTAACAAACTTAGTGGCTTAAAATTTAAAAACTTTGCCAGGCATCAGTGGCTCACACCTGTAATCCTAGTTACTTGGAAGGCTGAAATAAGGAGGAACAAGGTTCAAGGCCAGCCTGGGCAAATAGTTTGAGAGACCATATCTCCAAAATAACCAGAGCAAAATGGACTGGAGGTAGAGTGCCTGCTTTTAGAGCCCCTGCTTTCAAGCCCAAAACCCTGAGTTCAAACCCCAGTCCCACCAGAAAAAAAATTTTTTTTAACATTTATTTTCTCACAGTGTCATGGGTCAGAACTTCAGGAGAGTCTTAGCAATATAGTCTGGCTTAGGACCTTGAATCAAGATGGTGAAGCTGAATTTATCTGGCCTTCCTCAAAAGGTGTCTGACAGAAATTAAATGCCCCCCCGCCAAACACACACACATACCAACCTGCAGTCAAACTATACTACTAACTGCCCCAACCCCACAGAAGCAGGCACAGGCATTACTGAAGAGAAACCTCACCTGAGAGGAGTTAAGGCCCAGGTGTAGAATCAGATTGCCTAGGTTCACACCCCCACTGGACCACTACTTACTCATTGACTAAGCTGGCCACCCTGACCCTCAGAATCCTCATCTGTAAAACCCCAGCCTCACACAAGGGTGATGAGGACTAGGTAAATCAGTATGCCCAATGCCTGTCACCTGCTAAGTGTCTGTGAGAATCAGGCAGTCACCCTCACTCTCTGGTTTCCTCACTGGTCCCCAGAGACCCTGTGGCCTGAGGATAGCCTGCTACAGAATCTAAGCACTTGGTAATGGATGGCCTCAATGAACCCAGCAGAGTTGGGCCAGGACCAGAGGCTGAGCAGGTCATGACTGGCTGGGCATCCTCCCACCAAGCAGGCCTGAGATTGCTGCAAGGGGGCTCTCCAGGAGCACATCTTGGGTATCTGAGGACAGCTCCAGGCCTGCTGCAGCTGTGGTCAGAACCCGGTACAGGCTGGGAAGGCCCAAGTTTAATAAAAGATAATTCCTAGACCGAGGGGCAGAAGGGGAATTGGATTCAGACAACAAAGCAAATGCAGCTTAATTGGAGAAAAGTGACTCACTCCTTCTTTGTGCCAACTCCAACACCAGCATCTGCAGAAGCAAGCTGGACAGGGTAGCACTGGCTTCTGAGGCACAGCTGTGAAGTATCAACTAAGTCATGGCTCCCACAGAGCCCAGCTCCAGTGACAGTATCCAGGGCTCAGAGTTCCAGTCTTGCACAAAGACTCCCCAAACTCTGTGAGAAGCACTCTCTGAGATGCAGGTCCCAGGGACCCTGGAAGCAGCAACTGGTTCGAGAAAAGCCCTCTGCCACAGCAACCTGGATTCCTGGAGGTCCTGGGAGGGGGGCACACAACCAGGCCTGCATGGTCCACCAGCACCCCCATTCACCAGGCCTCCCACCTCTCACTACAATCCTCTGATCTTGTCTTCTACCACCCAGTGCCCTGTGCCCTAGTACTGCCAGGCTAGTCCCCTGTTTCTCTTCCGGGCTTTTTGCTCAGGGCTCGTCACCCACTAGTACATCATGTAATTTCAGATTCAGCCACATCTATTGTTTGTCTCTTCATTAAAAAAACAAGCCATGAAGGATGAGGATCCCTGTCTGTTTTATTCTCTTCTGTATTCAAAGCAGCTCAGATGTAGTGGATGCTCAATACATATGTGTGGAAGGCAGTTGGAAGGGAGGGAAAAGGGAGAGGTGAAAGTTGTCAAAATCAAAATGGAGTCGCTTATGTCAACTCTAGAAAAATAAAGCCAGTAGGTCATGAAGGAAAGGCCCTCATTCATAATTTGCCTGATCACAAGAACTGTCACAGAGACTCTTCTACTTCAAGCACAACCTTGCACAAACAATACTTCTGCAAGAACATCTGCCCACAGGCTGCCTATTCAGCCTTGGGCTGATGCTATCCTTGTTATTAACACCTGGAACCAAGAATAATTGTTTCAAAACAACTTGCTTAACCTTTCTTGTTCTGCCTTTTAAAAGGGCTTGTCTTCCTTTACCTCCCCAAAGAAGCCTGTGCTACCTCACAACACACTCACAACACACAGATTCCAGACTGCTGTCTTCTGCTCATTCCTGAATAAAACCATTTTGTTTTTGAGAACCACTCTCTCTCTCTCTCTCTCTCTCTCTCTTTTCTCTTTCAGTTGATGGAGTGAAGTAGAGAACAAGGAGACATGAAGGAGATAGGGCAGAGGGAGAGAAGGGAGGAAGGAGGGAAGCAGACATCCAGGAGCATGCATTAGCTTCAGATGGTAGACCTCCAGCCATACAGCAGGGTCCAAGATCCCTTGAAGCCCATGAAGATACCCAGGGACAGCATCACAGGTCAGCAGGACCCTTACCCAACACAGTGTAGAGCCTGATGGATGAGCAGGGTCAGAGCCAAGTGGGAGAGGGAGGCTGTTGAGCTGACTGGGGAAACTGTCAGAACAACAGAGGAAAAAGCCTCTTCTTCCTGCTCACTCACTGCCCATGGACTCGAAAGAGGACAGACAGTACTCTGTGGGCCAGGATGAAGCAGTGGCCTCTGCTGGCCCAGCATCTGTGGCAGATGGAGGACACAGGCCTATAATTATAGTCATTCTTTCAAAGCTGGAGGTGGGGACTTTTCCAGTGTCAATCATGGGGAAAGGGACCAGTGGTTAGATTGGAAGTGGATTCTGAAAGGAAGGCCTGGCACAGGAAGACAAGGCCTGCCTGGTTCTCAGACCTCATTTCCTGGGGCCTCAACTGTGTACACGACTGTCCCCGGAGAGGCTTTGTGAGCTACTGCCTATGGTAGAGGTCATGGGGCCAGGCAGAAAGGAGGGATGTGGCCAAGTGGCCTACAAGCTAAAAAAGGTACAATATCCTGGGCTCTGATGGCTCCGGATGACAGGTCTCTTCGCAGTCCATTTCCCCAAAGGATGAATATGGCAAATAGAATTTTCCAAAATAGTATAAAAGTCTTTCTCATCCCACATGTTCTCCAAGACACTTGCCATTTCCTCATTAAGAGGAGGGGTCTACATCCTTTCTCCCCAGCCTTGTGACTGCCTCAGGTGTAATGGAAGTGACCCAATGTGACTTCTGAGGCTGGGCACAAAAGGGATTGCAGCTTCCTCCCAGCTCTCTCTCCCCTCTTTGGAGCTTAGAGCTGTCAAGAAAGAAGTCTAAAGCCATCTTGCTGCGAGGAGGCTCAGCTGACTCTCACAGACGGATCACCTGGAGAGGCCCTGAGGCCACAAGAGAAGAAAGGTAGCGGGCCACCCTTCAGCTGCCCCCTTGCCCTTCCAACTCCAGCCACTGTCTCAGTGCAGCCACATAAGAATCTAAAACCAGAGCCACCAGCCAAGCCATTCTCAATCTCATGACTCATAGATAAAGCATGTCACTATTATTGTCTTAAGCCACCAATTCTAAGGTAATTTGTCACTTAGCAGTAGTTAACCAGAACAATGGAAAATTCCAGCTGGTCTTCATTAGGCTCCACTGTACTACCAGGAGTAGGAGAAAGATAGGGGTCTGTGTTTAAGTTAAAAGAGGAGAAGCTCCCCTCAGCCCTTGAGGGAACTGGTTAATAAGAGGGCAGTAAGGGAACTCCTAGGGACAGGAGAGGGCTATGAGCTCTGGCCAACCAGCCTACTTCCCTTGAAGGACTGGCCGCACTTTTTGGGGAACTGGTAAACCTCTTATAGATAACTGATTATTGTCCCCATTGTGTCCAGCAGGTCAGAGAGCATATGAGAATCCTGCACTGAATCCTGGCCCTAGGTTCTGCAGTCTTCCTACAATCATGGAGGCACAGCTGTTACCTAAGGCCCCTGCAAGGAAGCTCATTGCCACTCAAAGAGAGAAAGCTGGTTGGGCTGGCAGCAGTAGTAGGTCAGAAAATGGGGATTCTTAGTCTGCCTGGTGACAAAGGCAAATTCCTCAGCCTAGGTTGGTTACAGGAACATCTTCCCAAAGATGGCTTCCAAAGCTTCCTCAAAATGTGATGTTAGATGGTGCTGGGGAGCAGCAGGGAGGGCAACTCAGGGGTGGGGGTTAGGATTCTGTCTCCCCTAAATGGTGGGGGAGCAGACAGAAAGCAGAAAGCTGTCCAGATGTTCCCTGTCCAGTGAAACCTCCTGATACCATAAGGCAGAGCCAAGCCTGAGGGGCACCAGAGTCCAGCCACGAGGGCTGGCCCATGCTTGGCATGGGTAGTGCCTGATTTGGGGGACCCAGGGAACCTGTGGTGCTGAGAGAAGATCCAGGCTTTGCCCTCACAAACACCCTCACTCCACATTCATCCCACCGAGTCAACAGAGATGAATCTTACCCATAAAGAGGGACTCCGACTGATGCCATTCCTAATTGCTGGCAATAAAACTGCTAAATAAAGAACAGAGATGGAATGATGAATCTACAGGAGGCCGCCCGACAAAACAATTAGACTTGAGAGATGAACCTTCGCTCCCAGGCCTCACCACCAGGCATGTATTATTAATAAAACAGACATTGAGCTCAGTCAGTGATGAAGGCAGGAGGACCCCAGCTTTCCCCATCCCAGTAAAGTCTTCTACCACCTCTCACATTGGCATGGAGCTCTAACTCAAAAGAGTCTGTTGGGTGATACCCCACCTTGGAGAGAAGCCCACCTCCCCACTCCACACCTGGAGTCCCAGGCAAGACCCCAATGATTCCAACTGCCAACTCACACCCATGTCCAGGTCCTCTTGGTCTTGGTGGCAGTGTCCCCACTGCTGTTGCATGACAAAGTAGCCTAACACTTAGTAGCTTAAAACAATAAACTGATTATCCGGAAGTTTCTGTGAGTCAGGAATTGGGTACAGCTTGGCTTGTGGGGTCTCATAGAGTAGTGGGAAGCTGTTGGCCAGGCCTGCAGTCTCACCTGAAAACTACTAGGGAAGGAGATACTTTCAGGATAATTCAGGCAGGCCTCTGATCTTCTGGGATGAGGACCTGAAGCCCTCTCAGTTCCTGCCTCATAACATGACAACTGCCCCTCTCGCAACCCGAAAAAAGCTGTCCAAAAATGGGCAAAAGCATGCCCTCAAGATCAAAGCTGCTGCTAGGTGCTGGTGGCTCACACCTGTAATCCTAGCTACTCAGGTAGCAGAAATCAGAAGGATCATGGTTCCAAGCCAGTCCGGGCAAACAGTTCATGAGACCCTATCTCAAAAAAAAATCACCAAAAAAATGGTTGGCAGAATGGCTCAAGTGGTAGAGCGCCTGCCTAGCAAGCATGAGACCCTGACTTCAAATCCCGGTGCAGCCAAAACAAAAGATGGAGGCTGCCATCATTTTATGGCCTAATGTGAGAAGCAATATCCCATAACTGTGAGTAACTCAACCCAGTCCACACTCAAGGGGGCGGATTACACAGTAGGCAAAGATCACTAGGATTGTCTCAGAAGTTGCCTGCCACACCCACTATGTGCTGTGGGTAACAGGGTGACAAGATGAAGCTGAGAGGCAGGTGGGGCTGCTGAAAGGAAGCCAGAGTCCAAGAAGGTGGCAGGCAAGGAGGGATTGATGGAGGAGATGGAGAAAAAGAGAAGGAGGGAAGGAAGGCAGAAGGGAGGGAGGAGGTGGAGAAAAAGAGAAAGGGGAGTAAGAAAAAAGATGGATGGATGGATGGGTGGGTGGATGGGTGGATGGGTGGAAAGAAGGAAGGAAGGAAAGAAAGAAGGAAGTGAGGGAGGGAGGAAGGAGAGGAGTATATTACTCAGTTTTGCGTTACTACAATGAATACCCTACACAGGCTACTGGATCTTGGACTTGAACCTTCTGATCCAGCAGCACGTTGCTTTGGGCCTCTGGCAAAGGCAGCACAGCATACGTCAGAGAAAGCAAGCTCATCAGCAGCCAGGAAGCAGAGAGAGTCCCTGGAGTCTGGGGTCCCACAGACTAATAGTCTCCCACTAGGCACCACCTTTTAAAGTTCCATAGCCCATCCAAATAGTGCCATCCTTGGGACCAAGCCTTCAGTGTATGGACTTGAGGGGACATCTTCCAAACGACAGCATCCTCTTAGGTGTAGTGTTACTGTGTAGCTGCCAAGCAAGACAGAGGGAGCCACACTGCCCCCTGGTCCTTTTCAAAAGAGCAGGTTTGTTATTGTTGCTGGTGGGCTGATTACAAAAGCAAGTCTGGCTCAGACACCCTCCCCTACCCCAGCACAGTTTCCCTCCCTCTTCCTCCCTCCATCTCCATGTGATGTTTTCTGCCAGACTATGATACAGCCAGATGGGGCCCCTCCATCATGGACTTACTTTCCAGTAGGACCATTTATAAAGAACATTGCTGTTCTTCATAAATTATCCACTCTCCAGTATTCTGTTTTAGCATCACAATATAGACTAAGTTGCCAGCCTTACAAATTTACACAAGCATCAGATTTAATAGGTAAAAAGCATGTGACTGATCCTTATTATCTTTAAAACAACCAGTGGGAAGAGGGGTGTTAAGTGGCTGACCAGAATTAAAGCAGGAAAAGACAAAAATCATTAGGCACTCTGCTTTCAACTCCAGTGCTCACTGGACACACTGGGCACTGGGAGTTCATCTGTGTAAGGAGTGAGCCAATTGAAGTCACTGGCAAAACACACATGGGAAACTAGGAAGGAAGTTTCTAGAGGCTGAGGGCATCAATGGATGTAATGGAGACACGTGGATTGAAAATGAACTGCAAAAGAGCATTCCAAAAGCAGAACTATATCCCTAATACCCAACTATCCCCACAATATGTGTTTAAGAGAAAAAAGGCAAAGCTCTAACAGTGTGTGGCACGCTGCTGTTTGGCTGAACAGGGGCAATGTATACATGTGCATCTCTGAGCTGGTATGCAGAATGAGCCACCGTGGGCACCCCAAGAGAGAGGGGCCAGAGGAGGGAAGGCCATCAATGTTTCTTCTTACCATGTGAGTAGGTTGGCGTACAATGGTCCAAAAGCAGAGAAAATTAATGAGTCCATATGTTACACTTGTGGCTGTCACCAATTGCTTTGCCAAGACAAGCATGCTGGCATTCCATCTCCCCTTGATAAATTGTTCCAAAACACTAATAAGACATCACTAGTCAATTTCACATTCTCCTCTTAATCTTTTCAAGGTTCCTCATCAGCAAAGCTTTTTCTACATTGAAAATAATTCCCTTTAATAAGCACATGAAAAGACGCTCAACGTCACTCATCACTAGGGAGACACCAATCAAAGCCACAAGGAGACACCACCTCACACCCAGTAGCATGGCCACTTAAAAAATAAATAAGTGACACGTGTTGGTGAGGATGCAGAGAAATTGGAGCCCCTGTGCACTGTTGGCAGGAACAAAGGATGGTGTGGTCAATATGGAGAATGGTATGATGGGTTCTCCAAAAATGGAAAGAGAATTGCCATATGATTTGGCAATCCTACTTCTGAGTATCTGTCCTAAAGAACTGAGAGCAAAGACTCGAACAAGCATTTTCACACCTATGTTCAGAGCAGCATCATACACAACAGCCAAAGGTGGAAGTGACTCAACCATCCACCCACAGATACCTGGATAGATAAAAGTGGCATCCTCAAACAGCAGACTACATTCTGACACATGTTACAACACGGGCGAACCTTGAAGTCGTTATGCTAAGCGAAACAAGCCAGTCACAAAAAGACAATTACTGTTTGGTTCCATTTATATGGGGTACCTCAAGCAATCAGATTTGTAGAAACAAAAAGTAGAATGATGGTTTTCAGGGGGAAGCTAAGGGGAGAATGGGGAGCTGTAGTTTGATGGGTATGGAGTGTCAGTATTACATGTTGGAAGGTTCTGGAGATAGACAGTGGCCATGGTTGCACGACAGTGTGAATATACTTAACACTACTGAACTGTATGCTTAGAAATGGTTAAAACCACAAATTTTATGTTATGTGTGTTTTACCATTTTAAAAGTGAAAAAATGAGTACTTTTCTGTCTCATAATAGTCACTGTACTGTTATCTCACAGAACAAGATTTGGGGGTTAAAAAGTCACATTGTGTTACGCTGCAGGTTAGACTGTTATGAGACCTTTTAATTTAGAAGTTATGTTGTGTTATGGACAAACGTTTGTGTATACCCAAAACTCATATGTCAAATCCCTAACCCGCTACATAACTGTGTTTAGAGATGAGACCTTTAAGAAAGTAAATAAGATGAAATGGGGTCATAAAGGAGGGCACTGATCCAATAGGATTAGTGCCCTTATAAGAAGACACACCAGAGAGAGTTCTCTCCCTCCCTCATTCTCACTCCCCTCACTTTACCACCCCTCTCTGACACACAAGGAGGAAAAGCATCTCTCTGCAAGCTACAAAGAGAGCGCTCACTGGAACCAACCCTGCTGCTGTCTTGCTCTTGGACTCCCAGATTGTAGAAAGTCAATTTCTGCAGCTGTGGTACTTTGTGATGGTAGCCTGAGATAACTAATGTATGTTGTCTATAGTTAATGTTAATTCTCTATATTTCATGTTTTTAGACCATCATGAAAAACAAATCATGTTTAATACTCTCTTTTTAAAAAAATATGAAGTTATAGTGATGGAGAACAGGCAGAGGTTGCCAGAGATAGGGAGAACACGCCACAGTCTCCTTGGAATAATTGAGCTGTCTGTACCTTGATAGAGAGAAGGTTACATGAATCTGTACCCGTGATGACATTTCACACAACCATTCACCCCTGACCACCCAAAGAGCACATGTAAAGACTGGTGAAATCCAAAAAAGGGGGAAATTGGAGGAAAAGTTGGACGCCATACTGTTTTGGCAAGTTGTATGTGCGTCTGAACTTATTTCGAAACAAAAAGGTTTTTTAAATGTATCCAATAATATTTTGTGGTAATATTTTGTGCTTCCCTGGAGACAGAGCCCACTGTACAATGTACGGTGTCGTCCACAGGTGTGCTCCAGATGAAACAAGGGCAAAGCATGTGGGTGCCCCAGGCCCATCCTGATCTTACACCCCCCTCATGCCTGCAAGGACTGCTCCTCCACCACTCCTTCTCCTTCCCACCTGGCTGAAAGCTCCTGGCCCTGGTCCTGAACAGCTTTCACCCTCCTCCTGCCCCGATCCCTAATCCCAATAGGTGCCAGGCACTGTGTCCCCTGCCATCTCACTCCACCTAATCCCCACTGTCTCCTTCTTACAGGTGGGGAAACTGAGGCTTGGAGCACAGAAGAGACTTGCCAAGGCCCCACAGCCAGTGGGCGGTGTGGGATCCAGGATTCAAGGCCAGGTCCGGTGACACCCCCGCTGGGCTCCCGATCTCCCCCTGTTGGCCACCTTGGGCTGCCACCTGCAGGCTGGCCTCTGGCTGCAGGTGCAAGGCAAGCCAATGGGGACGGGCACTAATTCAAGGCTGCCAGCAGAGCAGCTGTTCACTGAGTCCCTGCAGCCTGGGGCCACGCTGCTCTTATGTTCCCGGGTAGATAAAGTGCTCCACTTAGGAGAAGCTCTCTCCAGGCTGCAGGGCCATTAGCTTGCTGCCTCCTGGAAAAACCATTTGGCCAGCACTGACAGATGTGGCCATTACACAATCACTTAGCCCCTCTCCCTGCCCCTCCCGACCTTGGGAGGGGGAGGGGCTGCGAGGCATGCAAAGCCCAGGGGAGGGTCCTCCCAATTCACTTCCTGGCACTGCCTCCTCTCTAACCTTAGGCTACATTTTGCCAGACCATGTTGAAGCAGCAGGAGGCAGCTTCAGACAGTACAGTGCCTGCCACTGACCTTGTCCTCTGAGAGTTAGTTGTTCACGATCTGTCTTCACAGGCATCATTTCCCTGGCTCCTCACAACAATCCCGTGCACTAGAAATTAGGATTATTATCATTACTACATGTATAAAGAAGAGGAACAGAGAAGTTACGTGGATTTCCCGAGGTCACACAGCTAATAGTGTCCAACTTCTGACTCCCAAACTTGTAGTGCTTCCTTAGTCCCAAGCTGCTGGGGTGTTACCATGGATGGGGGATCCAGCCGAAAAGTAGGCTCTCCAGGGCTGGGGCTATGCAGGGGCCCCTCCTCTCTAAGTGGAGGCTACCAAAGGTTCCTGTCTTCCTCCCAAGGAGCCGCTGCAGCAGCCCTAAGCTTGGGGAATTTCCTCCTACACTCCTCCCTATGCTCTCTGGTCCCTTTTCTCAGGCAGCATAAGCCCTCCCACCCATGAGGCCCAAGCAGGGTCAAGGCCCTCCAACAGCTGCTCGCCTTCCAGGCAACCACAGATTCCTCGCAGGGTAGAGGCTGCACCCAGTCACTCCAGGCCAAGGCTGAGCGGCCACAGCCCCAGCACAGTCTGACAAAGTGCCCAGGCCCATCACAACCCTGGAGTCCCAGTACACTCAACACCAAAGGCGGCTGTGCTCCAGTCCCAAGGAAGAGCAATGTCCTGCCTCCCACCCGAGCCAGTCAGATAAGTGGATGAAACCAGCAGGGGCCTCCTCTCGGTCCAGAGACCTTGGAGCCCAGGCAAAGAGAGAAGGCTCAGTCCCCAGGCCCAGGGACAGAGTAAAGACAGGACCCAGTGGATATCGCTTCCCACCACAAGCCTTGCTTTGTTTTGAGGTGACTTAATGTCCATCTGGGCAAGGTAGTCCCCGCTTCTCTCCAATGCACTCCAGAGGAGAAGGGACGGACCCTGGTTTGCTAGGAGACTGAGAGAGCAGATGGACTCAGAGCAGGAAGGGAGGATGGAGACACTGCTCTCGGACACAGAGACTGCAGCTCCCAGTGCCTGTCTGCCCAGCACTTCCCAGATTGGCCCTTCAGACAGCAGTTGGTGGTGCTGGTGTCCCCGAGGTGCGAACTCAGGCAAGAGCTTTGTTGTCATAGGAAGAGCCATCTGGACATGGGTGGGCAGCTGCAGGCAGCTCATGGGGACACCTGGGTGTACATAGCCCTAGGGTCCATGTGGCTCCTGGGGGTAGGTTCAGCACACCCCACATTTCATGTTTGTATACAAGTCTGCAGAAGCTGCCATAGAGAGTACTTGGCCAGGCCCTGGAGAGAAAAGAAAAGCCATATGTTGAATTCTCTGGAAGTAAACTGACTGTCCCAGAGCAAAGCCTGGAAGGGAGGTGTATTACCATTGTTTTAAACTGAATATTGCATATCCCTTACTGTCTGTCTTTAAGGGACGTAAATATCATCCTTGCCTTTCACTTGCCTCAGCAACAGCTGGTCTTCCACATCTGTGCCCTTCTCTGCTTCTGTGTCCTCTGTGTCCCCTGCAATGGACACGTTCTGGGTGTCTACCCAGATCCCTGAAAAGGGAGTCCCCATCCCAGACTGGCCAGGGCCATGGGAGCCAGGACTGTCCACACCTGATTGGACCAGAGGTGTTTGCCGGGCCCAAGCTGGACCAATCACATTTATCCTCCAACCGGTCTGGGTGGGATTTCAAAAGCCTGGACTAAAACCTGAGCCTGCTGATTAGAGGCGAAGCAGGGTGCAGCCCTGCAGGAGGGATGCTGGCCATTGCCAGAAAGTAGCAGAAAGCAGGAGTGGAACCTCCTCCCTTCTCCTCTAGACTATCCGCACAGCGTCTCGTGTTCTTCTGACTGACACCTGGCTTAACTTTACTTGCAACTAAAGAAGCCTTTACTAAGTCTCTCTCAACCCACACTGGCCTCTGGGTAGCCCAGTTTCCATGCAAGTGCTCAGGTGCCTTCCCTGTCATGGAACCCGAGCCCAGTTTCCAACTGGAAGTCCTGCCCTCCTACAGTCCATGTGATTTGCTTCCTCTGCTGGTTCCCAGAGGCTGGGAGCCCACGCATCCTGTTTTCACTGAGAAATGTCTTCAAGGCTTTGATAGTGTGAGGCTGGGTGGGATGAAAACTAGCCTTTATATTGAGTGGGCACCATTTAGCTATCCATTAATTTAGTCTTCAAATAACTCTGTGAGGCGGCTGCCTGTATTACAAAAAAGTGAACCAGAACACAGAGAGGCCAAATGTCTTGCCCAGGGTCACACAGCATATAAGAACTGGAATTTCAAACAGACAGGGTACGTTCTTCAGCACTTCAGTCAGGCTCTAAAAAGTTTTACTCTTTCTGGTGAAGTCAGAAAATTAAGAAGCAATAATTTCCATTATGTGAATTGGTGTAGTCTTGGGCCCCTTCATGGTGGCCCCTCTAGAAAAACCATCTGAGAGTCCCAGGAGCTCTAGGTACAATCCATGTTATGAATCCCTGCTGAGCCTGCTCCCTGAAGGACTGACACACACAGGAAGGCCAGGTGCGCTGGTCCAGAGGCAGATCAAATGGGAGCCCACTGGCCTCTGGCCTCTGGCCTCTACTCCTGCCAGGCTGGACTCGGGGCAGAGAGACCCTGAGGGAGCTGACAGGGCCCTGGGGTGCAATATCCTCCCCCTCCCTCCAACAAGCCCACCAGGCCTGAGCCCACAGATGGTGAGCAAATGCAAAGACTCCACCCCACACCGCCACCACCACCGTTCACCATCTGTCAAACATGCCAGGACCCACCAGCCCTCTCAGGCCTCCATTGCCATCAGGGCTCAGTTAATGCCATCAGTTCACTTGTTAATCATTTTCTGGGTGACAAGCCATGAGGCCGAGCTCTTCCTTATCCTACTGAGGGCCACAGGCCACGTCACTCTGTAGTAGTTGCCCAACCTTCCTGGCCTCGGTTTTGTGTCTGTGAAATGGAAAGAGTTAGAAGCTGCATATCCCTTATCTGGAACACTTGAGACCAGAAGACTTCCAGATTTTAGAAATCCTTTCTGCTTGTAAATATTTGCATACACATAATAGACATTTTGGGCTGGGAGCCACAAAATTCATGGATGTTTCATATACACCTTATAGCCTGAAGGCTATCCTATACATTATTTTAGTTAAACTTGTTCATGAAACAAAGTTTCCACCATACTTGTGGTGTCATGTCAGCACTTTAAAAATTGTGGATTTTAGAGCATTTGGACTTTGGATTTTCAGATAGGGATGCTCAACCTGTACTTACCTTGTGGGTTGGTTGTCGTCGGGGTTAAAATGTAATCTCTACTAAGTTCCCAGGCAATGAGACAGTAGCGAAGTCTACGGATGCCCTTTCTATGCAGCTGAGAGGCCAGGAGCTAGGTATGCATAAATAAAGTGACAACTGAGGGGTGGAGGAGGGAGCCTGTGAGTCCTCCAGTGTCCTACACCAAGGCTACCCACTCTGACCTCTGTCCCCTATCGCTCCTCTTCCCAAAGCCCTCATCCTGAATGGGGCTGAGCTCTGCCTCTGTCATGACTTTTGTGGCTTCAAGGCTCCATTCTCATAGCCTGGAGTGCATTAAGACATACTCTTTGGAGTGCTTCAACTAATAAATGAGTAATAATTATTAATCAATCAATCCCTGGGGCCCAAACCTCCTTCCCAGACTGAAGCCCAGGTGGCTTTTTACAGTCACATTATGAACTTCAGACAGGGCAACCTACAGCGGCTCCAGTGATGGCTGCCCCAAAGAGTACTTCATCAAGGACAGCCCTGAAAGGGATCCGGCAAGACTACATCCATCCTTCCTGGATGGATGAGAAGTGCTGAGTCCTGCAGGCATGTGCACCTGGGGAGGGCTCTGGTGCACAAGGGCCTCTGTCTTGTCCCCGCATCTGCTGAAAGGCTCCCAAACCCAGGTCCCAAAGCCAAACCCTCCTCCTGGAAGTTCCTGAATGGTTCACCCTAGCCAAAGTGAACACTTAGAGAGCAGACTCCACCCAATCCACAGCTCCAAGGCCAAGAAAAACAAAGAGCAAGAGAGGACCTGAGTTCTGTAGGTCTTTCTTTTAACTCTTCTAAATTTATTTGGGTATTTAAACAAACAGAAACTACATCATGCACCAGTTACTTTTTGCCTTTGTACAACAAAACTAAGTACTCAATATCTCTGCAGAGGTTTGGCGCTTGCTTTTTCCTTTCTTTCCGTAATGTCAGGCAGACTTTTCGATGTTATCCAGTTTTGCACAGTCACTAGAGTGTCGCGTCATGAATTATTAAATCAGTGCTTCGTGGTAATACATAATTTCTTATCAATTATTCATGCTAATGTGTGTGTAGTTTACTTAATTGTGTTATTGACGATCAAAAGTAATTTCCTGAAAGTCCTCAAGGACACAAAATTTAATCAGCGTAACTACTTTTCGGATGCAATGCTGTTAAGTATTCTTAATTTGCCCAACAGTTCACTTATTTATGTACCTTTCTGGAGGAAATACGAGTTTAATCAAACAATTAGATTGAAGAGTTAGTGTGCATAAGGGCTTGAGCTTCCATTGCTCAACCAAACATTCGTAATTACAGGGAAACAGAAGCGACTTTGCCGCTTTTTGGCAAATCGGTTCATCTTCGTACTCAACAAGCAAAATACAGCAGGAAGAAGGATCTGATTTTTTAAAGGGGACGGTGTGTTTTATCAAATGCTTTGCGGCAGTCGTAGACGAGGCACGGTACACTTAGGACTATTATTTGGAGGGATCCTGGAAGTAGGCTAAAAAGAGAGCAGAGAGTCTGAAAGTAGAACCTTTTCATTATAGTAACTGAAACAAAAATAGTCATCATAAAAGCAACAGCTGTTTGCATGGAAATGCCATCAGCAAAAGCCACCAAAGACTGCTACATTTCAGGTACCAAGTGAGGAGCAGAGCTCATGCTATTATTGCACATTCCCCTTTGATTTCTCTGAGGTCACCATCCACACGACAGAAAAGAGCCACACTAGACCAAAACAGAAATCCTAGGAAATCTGGCCCTTTGGAATTCACTCTCTTCCACAGGAAGCCATCTTCCCCTATGCTTCCTTTCATCTTGCTTCCAACTTTTCTTCCCCCCAGTAAAAAAGTACATTTCTACTGGAGATCACCCTCTTTGTGCCAGAGAAACGTGGTGCATCTGGATGCATAAGGACTTCATAGATGCTCCAAGGGGGCTTCCTCCCTGTCCAAGGGCTCCCTGGGTTTCCTGGGCCACAGAGCTGCTTTCCGGGTGGCCAACTTCTAAGTCTCTTCTGGGGAATGGCAGGGCCTGCAGATGGGCACTTCAGTTGTAGGGGATCCACACTTTCTCTGTGCCCACAGAGTCAAGATGGCAGCCCTGGGTTATGGAACCAATGGCCAGTCTGATTGTCCTGGCCTCCCTGGCCAGATGTACCCAGTGAGACCTACTGGGCTACACCATATATTTCTGGAACAAACCCTGCCCCACCCCTACATTTTCTCACTTTCTAACCAAGTCCCTCCAACATGAGAAAGGGTCTTGCTGCTAGCGTTGGCTGAGAAGAACAAGAGTTGGTTGGGATTCTACAGCTCTGTGGTTCTTAAGCAATGTGACAGGGGCAGTCCCATTTCATATCATGAGACTTCAGCCCTGAGCATCTCTCTAGGATAACCCATGCCACAGTACTTGGGGTTGACAAGCCCTTCAAAGGTACCCGGGAAAGGGACAGGAAAGATGCAGGAGTGAGCAAATTGCCTTCCTTCAAAACTTCCGGGCCTGGATGGGAACCTGAGGGGCCTCACCACAGAGTGGGCTCCGGTGCCACCAAGCACCACTGGGACCTGTTTCCAAAACAATCAGGACAACACATCCCACCAGCAGGACACCAGAGGTATTCTCCAGTTGCCAAGGGAATGTGAGTCTCGCTGTCCCTTCCTGGGTTCACGAGGAGGATCACGCTTCTCCTTGATGTTCAGAGAGTTTGCAGGGCTGAGGTTGGGAGAAGCAGGGACATGGGGGAGGGCACACTGGGTTGGGTGCTCTGGACCCTCATACAATCTTCTCTCCCTCACTCTGTTCCTTGGTGGGAGGGGTCTTGTCCTGGCTGCTGTCAGGAGGCGCTGGCTTGGTGGCAGGGCTGGGGCTGCTGCTGGTAGATGGCAGGAGGTTGGCTGACTGCAGGACAGCTTCTGAGTGCTCACGGGCCTTCATGCGCAGGGCAGCCACACTAGCTGTACGGTTACTCTGGCAGCCGTAGGTGGGAAGGAAGGAGAGCCCCATGGGGTCTGGGACACAGCAAGAGCACAGTGGGCCCCCTGGAAGAAGAAAAAACAGGCTTAGTCATGGCCCACACTCTTTCTTAGGCTTGTTGGAAGCAAGGAATCTGGAGCCTAAAAAAGAGGAGAGTGATTCCACTTTGTTCCAGATACCAAAAGGAGGGCAAGTCCTCAGGACCCCAAAAATGCACCACTGAAGCTATCCAGTTGATAGTCCAAAGGATTCTCAGAGCGTCATGAAGACCTTAACCAGCCTGCCCACCACCCAGCCAGCTGCTCTTAGGCCAAGATATTGGCTTCCTGGAGCTTTGGCTTCTGCTTGTATAAAATGGGAAAAAGTACCTACATCATAGGATTATTATAAGGATCTAATGAAGCAATCCCACACTCCCAAATTATGTGCCGAGGTGCCCCTAAGAACTCACCATGGAGCTCTGTGGGGAGATTTTAAATGTTCAAGGGAAGCCCCACCACATCTGCTAGATACCACGCAAGCTGCTAGCTCAAAGCTGTTCACAGCTTCAACAAGGGACCCTGCTCTGTTCCTTTCAAGGGTGCTATGTCTGTAAAGCAGGATTTTGCAAGCATCACACAAAATTCCATGCAGAATACAAAATGAGAGTGGTGGCGTCCAGTCTGACTCCACCATCAGAGATGCTGAGCGAGTCATCAGGTATATGGTCCATGAAAAAGGAATAGTGGGTATTTTAAATGAAAAAAAAAAGCTATTTTCTTTCAATCTGTTTGAATTATTTTTCAGATGGCTATGAAGCTGTTGGGATCTAACCATTTCATGAATGAATGCTACCATTGCCCTAGCACAAGCCCAGCCCCAGGGTTATTCTTTTTACCCATCCGCTGCCTCTTGGCTGGTGATGACAGGATGGTGGCAGATGTGTCATGTTGCGCTGGAATTTCTGAAGAGGCCCCAAGCCAGAGCAGAGGGTCACACCAAGAACAGAACTCCTGTGTCCCCTACTCCCCTGTTGTCTTGGACATCCCCATGGGCTTCACACCAGCTCTGAGCTGCTGTCCTAACATTCTGAACATGGTCTGGAATCTTCCCTTGGGCCACTTTGGAGCAGTAATTGTGATACGATGCCCATGCCCACCAGGGCCTTCGAAGTCACCAAGATCTGGTGCCTACTTATACAGATTAGCCTTTGTAGACAGTCAGAGCAGCAGCAACTGGAATGTTCCCAGCTTCTCCCTTTCCCCCATAAGCAGCTCCTCCTCTCCTCCCCAGCATGTTTGAGAATTTTCCCCTTCCTTGTCCATCCTGTTCAAAGACGAACGATCACCTTGACCACCACCCACTGCCCCCTCTCATCACCAGTATAGCCCCTGGGAGGGATGGGCATTCTTCATCTCCACTCTCCAAGTAAGGACCCCAATGCTCCAAGTTTGCACAATTCATTGCAGAGGTGGGACCAGCCCCTTCTGGTGGCCTTAGTGTAAGGGGAGGCATAGGTGCAGCCTCCACTTCCTGCTTCAATTTTCACCAAAGGACTGATACAGCAGGTAGCAAGGTGAGTGTGAAACACATCACCACAACCAAGTGCACAAGGGAATTCTGAAAGCTGGCTGGCCACCTGGCTTCTAGCCTGACGTGAGTTTGGTCAGATCCCAAGTCCTGAGTGTTCCACTGCTCATGACAGCTTTACACAGACACAGCTGAGCACTGACACTAATTTTGGAGAGACACCCCAGGGGAGTCGCAGTTTTTGCTAGGAAGGATGCCTATGCTAGCGCCATGAGTGAGGAGCATTCCTAAGACTGGGCCCCGCCCACAGAGGAGCCTTCTCTCCCTGTCTCTTCCCTCGCTGGTGAGAAGAACCTCAGATATGGAGCAACTCATACTTTCCTCTCTGTGTCTGTTCAGAATTTTTCTCATTTTTCTACAATGAACATGAATATCTTTTAAAATCAGAAATATAACTTTAATTTTAGGGAACGTTTAAAAGAGAGAAGACTGGAAATGACCCTAGGTACATCTACCAAGGGTGCCACAGAGGCCAGAGCTGCATAGGAGCTGAAGGTCCCAGGGGACTTTGGCTGAGGACACAGACTGTCAGGAACCTAGAAGCACTTAGCAATTCTTGGAGGTCTGCATTGTGGCACTAGGATGTTACGCCATTGTGTGGGTAGCTCTCACAGTCTTTAACCATGGCCTCAGCCTCTGCCCTAGACAGGTGGAGCTGAGTTGGGCTTTTTCTCCAACCTAGGACTTTCTCTGCTCCTTTCTCAGGAAGCAGAAGTGGCAGAGCTCCTCCTCCTGGAACCACAATGCACACCTGCTATAGTGGCCCCCAAGAAAGCCTCTGATAACTGTACTCCTGCTCCTCAAAACCCAGATTGGGAGGTTTAGATATACAAATTAACTCAGAACCAAGGCTGTGGCAGGGAAGAGAGTCTATATATGTAGCCTCATTCACAGCCCACCCCAACACTAGATAGATGAAGAAACTGAGGACCTGATGAAGCCAGGGCTTGGAACACTCTGTGGTTAAGGACTGTGAGAGTTACCCACATAATGGAGTAATGTCCTACTTTAAAAAGAAGGGATCGCTGTTTCATGCTACAGTGCAGACCTCCAAGAAGTGCTAAGTGAAATAAACCCACCACAAAAAACAAGTACCACCTGATTTCACCCACATGAGGCATCCAGAATGGACAAATTCACAAAGAAAGAAAAATAGTAGTTTTCAGGACTGGAGAGAGTGAGACACGAGGAGTTGTTTAATAGATACAGAGTTTCAGATTTACAAAATGAAAAAGTTCTGAAGATGTGTCACAATGTGAGTACAGTTGTCCCTCAGTATCCATGGGGGTCTGTCTCTGGCACCCCCTTAATACCAAAATCCAAGGATGCTCAAGTCCCTGACTATATTACAGCGCAGTATTTGCATAGAACCTACGCACATCCTCCCATGTACCTCGAATATCTCCAGGTGACTTGTAACTCCTGATACAATGAAAATGTTAGGCAAATAGCTATAATTCTGCTTGGGTTTTTTAGGGAATAATGACAAGGACAATGCTCTGTACATGTTCAGCACAAATGCATTTTTTTCTTGATGTTTTCTATCTGCAGTTGATTGAATTCAGGAATGTGGAACTCACACATATTAGAAGGCTGACTGTATGCTTAGCAATATTGAAATGTACATTTAAAAGTAGTTAATATGGTAAAAAACAATTATGCTAAGTGCGCTTTGCCATAATTAAAAATAAGATAATTATTTGGAAAAAAAAAGAAACAAGTTTTAAAAAACTGTGAGAGTCAAAAGGCAGTTGAGGGTTAAGCAATCCAGGAAGTTGTCCAGGAAGATGAGGGCCACACGAGGCTACTGATTCTCTGTTATGGCTCCTACAGTGACTGAGGACCTCTGAAGTCCCTCATCCCACCCTACACTCATCCAGCCACAAAGAGCCACACACCCACAAGTGACACCCTCAATCCAGCCTCTGGCCAGGGTTTCCATATGCCCTTGATCCAGTGCCCACCTACAGAGTGGACTCTCCACAGCAGAGCATAGACCCTGACAGACGCATGTTGACCAGTGAGATCCCACAGCACCACGCCCTTTTCATGCCTCTGTCTTTCCTCATCTGTGCCCCAAGTCTGGACAGCAGCTAACACACCCATCCAAGGGGGCCAAGGCTTGTAAGTGGACTCAAGTATCTGAAAGCCACCATCAGGAATACTGACAAATGAACCCTTGGTGGTCTGGGGGAGGTCCTAGAGAGTGTGGAAGGGGCTGTCTCCCACTCTCCCCTGCACTGCCCTGAACAAGGGCATGGAAGACGTGCCTATCCTGAATAGAAATATGAGTAAGACTGAGAGAGGCTACCTGTGTAATAGACAAGGTCAAAAGCAAGTGGATGACAACTATAGTGAGATGCTATTCAACAAGAATAAGTGTAGAATCTATGACCTGTACCCAAGGATCCAATCATCTGAAGGGAAATGCACTCAGTAGTGAGCATATAGTCAACATGAGTTTACAGGATTACACTATAATCCCACGCTGTCATGTGTTGCCTTAACAGAGGCAGAACCCGCAAGAAAAAGGAGGGTGAAGTCCACCTCTTCTCTGTGATGGTCAGACTATTCTTATGTCTCCCAGCAATAGGTGCCCTGGTCACCACCCTAGGGAAAAGGGAGCATGTGACCTATAGTGAGTTGGGAACACACACATATTAACCTAAATTGCCATTCCTTAAATGGTACAACAATTTTTAACAAAGGAAAACAATTACTTCCACAAATAGGATCTTGCAAAACTAACTCTTGACTTCTCAGTAATCTCACAATACCAATAGATTACCAGGTATCTCCCTATGCCACCTGCACAGACAGTGTGGCCCAGAACACTCTTGGGAAACCCAGGCAACAGAACAGAGCTTCATCTTCCATGGTTCCCATGGTGACTGATTAACAGATGGTTACTGAGTGAAAAATCCAGCCCCCCCCAAAAAAAGCTCACACACTTTGCCCATGAAAAGTACATTCAAAGGGCAAGGCACCTGGTGCACCCCAATAATCCCAGCTACTTAGAAAGCAGAGGTAGGAGAATCATCATAGCAGGCTAGCCTGGGAAAAACTGCAAGACCCTCTCTGAAAACCAAACTAAAGCAAAAAAGGCGGTCCTGGGGGTAAAGCTCAAGTGATGAAAAGGTTGCCTGGCAAGCACACAGCCCTGAGTTCAAAGCCTCAGTACCACCAAAAATATATACACACTTGCTTAAGGTCTTCCCCAAGGGCTTAAATGTTCTTTTCTGTCCATTCATAACATAATTACAAGGTGTCTGATTTACAAGACTGCCACATACTGGAAAGAAATGTTACTTCTGATGGCAGGCACATGCGTGGGTAATATTGAGAAAAGAGACAAAATGGTAAAAAACCGCCAAAAAAAAAAAACCTCAAAATGCACAGTCAGCCATCTAGTACAGGCAAAGCAAAACAGCTCAAATAGAGGGCTGATGGAGTTGTTCAAGTGGTAGAGTGCCTACCTAGCAAGTATGAAAGCCCTGAGTTCAACCACAGTACTACTAAAAAAAAAAAAATAGAAGAAGAAGAAAGAAGGAAAACAAAAGCAGCTCAAGATGGCCTGGAGGCTGTCACAACTTGCTGTTGGATCATACAAGATGATGTTAAAAGTGGCTTTGAAAACACCACCAAGGCTGGGCACAGTAGCTCACACCTATAAATCCTAGCTACTCAGGAGGCAGAGATGGGGAGGATCACAGTTCCAGGCAAGCCAGGGCAAAAACTTCATGAGACCCCATCTCAATCAATGAAAACTAAGCACAGTGGCACACACCTGTCATCCCAGCTAAGTGGGAAGCCTAAGTAGGAAACTTGCAGTCCAGGCCAACCCAGGTATAAACCTGAGACACTATTTGAAAAAATACCTAAAGCAAAAAGGGCCGGAGGTGTGGCTCAAGTGGTAGAGCACCTGCCTAGCAAGAGTAAGGCCCTGAGTTCAACCCCCTAGTACAGCCAAAAAAAAAAAACCAACAAGCCTGGACTATTAGTGACGTGGATGCTTTGTGATGCCACAAGGGCAGCTCATCATTCGTCTATTACATCGGGTGGGGGGAGGGTGATAAAGACACTTGGAAATATCTATAACAAAATTAAATAATTGCTATGGAAATCCTATAAAATGAGTGACAAGAGGACATCTCTGGAAGTGCTGTGATGAGATGGAAGAAGATGGACTTCGGAGTGTGACTCCTGGCTCCATCACGAACCACCCATGGGGTTACAGATGCTCCTCCACTTACGTGGTGTTATGTCCTGATAAGTCCTTCATCAGATGAAAATATCTTAAGCTACAAATGTATCCACTGCACCTAACCTGCCAAACATCAGAGTTCAGCCTAGCCTGCCTTCAACGTGCTCAGACACTCACATTTACCTACAACTGGGCCAAGCCATCCAACACCAAATCTTCATATGACAGTGTTGCGTTCATCATGTCATTTTTTGAATGCTGTCCTGAAAATGAGAAACAGAGTGGCCGTACAGTATGCCCTCGCTCACACCATTCTAAAGTCTGAAACTACATCTGACCATCATAAACCTGAGACCTTTTATCTTTCCAAGCTTCAGTTTCTGCACTTAACACACTTACCTTTGGGATGAATTCTATAAAGCAACTTGGTACCAAATCCCCCAAAAAAACTGTTATTTCCATAATTCCTTGTAATTAAGGGGCAATTCAACATCATAGGTCACAATTTACTCCAATGTCAAGTTGGAATTGATGCCCATCGAAAAACTCGAGTTGTCCAGGTGCCCGGGAGGAGAGCTACAACAAGACCCATATCCATGCAGTCACCATTCTCATCCTCCCCTCTCACCGTGCCCTAGGGACAAGTCCTACACTATTCACAGTTGTTTGTTCCTTGGTGAAGTTTTCCATTTGACCAAAAAGCAGAATTATTTATTGTGCCAAGAGAACTGTGAGGCTCAAACCAAGCAAAAGTCCAAAGCTCAGTTTTTTAAGTATTAGAATTCCAGGCTTGGGGCTCCAGAAGGGAATAGCTGGGGGTGATGGGGGTTGTTTGTTTGCTTATTTATTTTTATTTCTGCTTTGATTTTTTTAATTGATCAAAAGTCTATAATCATGAGTGGGCCAAAAATTAAATTAGTAACAAAGGAAGTCATCCCAGTGTCTCATATAGCAATAAAAATGGTAAGTAGCCTAATGGCTGGTAACAGGAAATTGCCTGAATAAGCTATGGTCACCCATATAGAAAACACTGCAGCTATGAAAATTTATATTATAATAAGATACTTAGTGCCATGAAGAAGAAACTAATAAAATACTCAGTTTAAAAAGGCAGGTAAAGGAATGGTAAATCGGTATGACATCATCTCAGCAAGTATGTATACATACAGATGCATACACACTACGGTCTGAAGGTTTTGGTCCCCCAAATTCATATGTTGACAGTTGTCGACAGCTGTAGTGACAGTATGGAGAGGCTGGGCCTTTGGGAGATGATTAGGTGATGAGGCAGAGTCCCTCATGGGTTAGTGCCCTTCTCAAAGAGACTCTAGAGGGTCACTTGTCTCTTCCACCATGTGAGAACACAGCAAGGAGATGCCCTCTACAAACCAGGAACTGGGCCCTCAGACACCAAATCCTCCAGGTCCTGGGGAACTGTGATCTCAAGAATGGTGAGAAACAAGTTCCCATGGTTTCAAAGTCATTGTATTTATGGGCTTTCGTTATAGCAGCCCAAATGGACAAGGATGATTCATATCCCTGTATATAAAACACATACATATGTGGTGGTCCCTTGATAACCATGGGTCCCTACCCCAGGATACCAAAATTCATGGGTGTTCAAGTCCCCTATATGAAATGGTGCAGCATTTGCATAAAACCTACACAATCCTCTACATACTTAAGGCACCGCTAGATCACTTATAATACCTAATGCAATGTAAATAGTCCTGTGCTCATTGTTTAGGGAACAACAACAGGGAAAGGGCTGTGTGTGTTCAGTACAGACACATTTTTTTCAAATATTTTCAATTTGTGGTGGTTTGAATCTATGGATGGAGAACCAACAGTTATGGAAGGGAATACCAAGTGCGTGCATATAGGTGTACATGTACATGCATTTCCATATCCTAGATGATTTGGGGATTCTAGGAATATGTAAATTTACTACATGTATAAATTTATACATCTATAATATTTATTTAAAATTTTCTAATTTATAAATACATCATAAAATATTTACTGAGATATATATGTTTGCAAATAGGATAAAAATATATACCAATACCAAAATTTAGTAGTAATGCTTATTAAGATTATGAATGATTGTTTTCTTTGAGTCTTATTGTATTTCTGCTCTTTCTAAGCTGGCCAGGTGTCACTCTCATTAATAAGGTGTCCTTCCTGTGGTCTGTGATTTCCTGACTCCTTGCATATGAAGGATGGAACAGATGTTCTCCATTTATATATTATTGCTATCTTTTTTTTTTTTTTTTGGCAATAGAGGGGCTTGAACTCTGGGCCTCATGCTTACTGGGCTGGCACACTACCACTTAAGCCACACTCCCAGCCCAGATGTTCTTTAGAACAGGGACCCACTGAAGCTGTTGTATCCTCAGCACCAAGGGAAAATGCCCAAGGCTAAAGGCCACACTACACTTGAAGCATTAACACAGACACAGAGCTGAGGATGCACCATGACAGTCACCCAGGAACACTCCATTCACCTCCTCTTCTGTGGGAATCAACTTGAGTGTGTCCCTTCTCATGTGAACCTTCTTAAAAGGCCACGACTTCACTTTGCCATCACCAAAGTCTATGCAAGAGATATCTGGCCCTGAAATACAGCTTAAGAATTGTTTTGTTTGGAGAACATACTACCTCCTGGACACTAAATTAAAACACACAATTAGATTTCCATTAAGTTACAGCAAATTCTGCTGAATTGATCTAATCGGCCTCCATCCCTATATGACATCATGCTTTAAAGGCTTGGCTTGAACATAAATACTTAATGTAATAAATACAGTCTGAAAGATTTGATCTCCTTGGCAGTTTAATTGATCTAGTACAGAGACTGACAGGAAAAATTAAGTTAGCTCTGTCTCGTCTCTGCCAATAGCACATTTTCATCACTGAGGTCCGTGAGATCTGATGTGGGTGGCAGGCCGAGCTCTAGTGCACCATTTTCTTGTCGAACATTCAAGTAAGATGTAAGAATTGAATAAGAAAATGAATGCATGGATTGGCGAGACATTTCACACCGACACCATAGTTCTTTTTGCTTTATAATCAAATAAATATGCATATTTTGTGAGTCCTAATACAGGTTCCTTCCAATTCACAAGGAGGGTCTAAAGGGGACTGTTGATAGATGCCTACAACTTTGGCTTGTCTTTAGCTGCTATAGCTAAGTGCACTCATGATAACCAATGCACTACAATACCACTTTGTCTTTCAGCACAGACCCCTGGAAGTGTTTGTTCCAGCTCCTAGTATATGGCTGTTAGGCCTTATCCACCATGTTATGTTTGGTTTGTGTTCATCTTACCTTGAAACTTGCTGTGGGTGCCCTTCCCCAACCCACTCCCATACCCCTGATCCCAGAGCCAAATTGCCCAATTTTGGTACAAAGAAAACACTTGATAAATATTTGGGGAAGGAAGGAAAGGAGGAAGAATCTCCTTCCTGACTGAGTTGGCATATTTTAGTCCCTCAAGATTGCCATCTCACAGGCTCCAAGCTTCAGGGCTGGCAGAGTGACTCGAGTGGTAAAAGCACCTGCCTAGCAAGCATGAGGCCCTGAGTTCAAGCCCCAGTGCTGCCCAATAAATACATAACAGGTCCAAGCTTCCTCAATACCCTGTGGAGAGAAAAACTGTAATCATCATAATTACTCAATCTGATTAATGCCAAAATTGACAGCTAAGTTTTACAGGTTCTTTTGGCAGCATCAACCCTAAATCCCACTCATACCCTAATTCCAGCTACTACATGTAAGTTCACTGCCTCAACATCTACTTGTTCACTCAGAAAACACTCGTTGGCAAGGAACCATGGCACTGACCATCCTGATCAGAACTTTCTGCTATGACAGTCTCAAAGCCACTGCAGAATAGTGTCCTATTTCTGCTTGGATGTCTTTGCAGAGTCAAACAGATCTAAGGGTCCCCAGTATAGGCTACTTCTCCTGCTGACTCCCACTGCCTCTGGCACCAGCTTGAAGCCTTCTGCTCAGCTCCCTGCACTCCAGGCCCCATTGATCAACAGGAAGGGCAAACCATCAACACCCACAGGAAATGACTTCTGGAAATTGAGCTGCAGTTTTTCAAGTCAGACAATGACAGCAGGTGCCTGTCAAAGGAACAGAATCAATACAAGGGTCTGGGGGCTCAAAGGGGGTTGTCTCAGTCCCTAATTTGTCCTACCTCTGCCAGACATGCTGTGTGACCTTGGGCAGTCCTAGCTCTCTTCAAGACTCAGTTTCTCCACTAAAGCCTGGAGACATGCTCATCAAGGCAGTTCCTTGCAGATCATAAGAGAAGTTATGCAGTGTGACCTTGAAGGTCCTCCAAAGCCCCATGCATTGATTACTTAGTCCCCAGTCTGCGGTGCTATTGAGAGCTAGTGGAACCTTTAAGAGCTGGGATCTAGCAAAAGGAAGTTAGGTTTTGGAGGTCATGCCCTTGACGGAAATATGAGGACACTGAACCCTCCTCTTTCTGTCTTTGCTTCTCAGCCTCCGGGAAGTAAACAGGCCTGCTCTATCTACCATGTGATCCCACCATAATGTGCTGTACAGCCATAGGACCAAAGCAACTATGGACTGAATGGCTTGTGATAGCAAAACCTGGATTGAAGATGATAAGAAAAGAAAATCAGATCAATCTCATGATCACAAATGCAAAACCCTAAAGAAAATATTAGCAAACCAGATCCAGTACTCTGTAAAATAGATAACATGTCCTGTCTAATTTGGGTTTATGTTGGGAATATGCAGTTGGTTTAACATTTAAAAATCAATCAGTATAATTCATCACATTAATATATTGGGACAGAAAATTCACGCAATCTTCTCAACAGTAGCAGAAAAAGCACTTGGTGAAATTCAACATCAGTTCAGATTTGTGACTTTTCAAAATAATAAAACTAGAACAAGAAGAAAATATCCCCACTTGATAAAGGGTGTGTTAAAGAAAAGTAAAAAGGAACAAATGTGACTATAAGAGCTTTTCTAGAATAAAACAAGGATAGGTCACAGTGGCATGGTCAGAAGACAGCATCTTGTAAGAGCCTGTGCATATGAAATGTCCACACCAGCAACAGCAAAATGTCCATCAGCTAGAAAGACAGGGAGTAAATTCATGGTTGCTCAGGACTGGGGGCTTGAAGGAAATGGACAATGACTGCAATGGGGACAGGGTGATGAAAATGTTCTAAAACTGATTGCCTCAGTGGTTGTACAATTCAGTAAGTATACGAAGATCATGGAATTGTATACTTTCAGAGATGAGTTGCCCAATGTGTTAATTATAGCCCAATAAAACTTTTTTTAAGAATAGAATAAGGAAAAAAAAAAGAATAGAATAAGTCAAGGATGACTGTTATCATCAATTCTCGTCAAGACTATTCAGGAGGCAGAGGGAGGAGAGTTGCTTGGGCCCAGGAGTTCAAGACTAGTATGGATAACAGCAAAACTCCACTTCAAAAATTAAATTAACATTAAAAAAAAACCCTCTACTAGGAGTTCTAACCAGCAAAGCCATATCAAAAGAAAAGAAAAAGCATAAAATTGGGAAAGAAGAGACAAGCTGTCTTTATTTATGGATGACCTGCTCAGGTACATAGAATATTACAGCAAATCTACAACCAGACTTAGCTACGTGGCTAAAGCTTGCTAACATAATGCTGAGCCAAAGAAACCAGACACAAGAAAGAATACGCTGTAGGATCCATTTATATACAGTCACGTGTCACTTAACAATGGGAAAATGCTCTGAGAAATACATTGTTGGGCATTTTCGGCATTGTATGAACATCACGGAATGTACTCACACTATCGCTATGTTGTCGCTAGGTGACACATGATCTCTGAGCAAATCTTGTCATGTGATGTGTGACTAAATAAAGTTCAAAAAAGTGAAGACTCCAGTGCTTCAAGACGCCTACTTTGGAGGGAAAGCTATCTCACCATAAAAATCCACAGGGTGTTCACTTCGAGGTTAGCAAGGAGACTCCAGTGGAGGGAGCCCATGGAGTCAGGGCCTCTGGGTGCAAAGAGGTAACAAGTGCTCAAAATCACTCGTGAGGCTCTAGGTGCATGCTTTATGAATTTTCTAATGAATATTCTAGTTCACAACAAAACTACAAAAATTGGTTTTTTTAAAAAAAATGTACTTTTTAAAATTCACGAAACAAAGGAAAAAATAACTAAAGAAGAATGAAGGGAATGCTTTTAGAGGGCTCAGAGGAAGAAAAGGTCCCCTCTGACTCTGAGTTTAGCCTTAAAGGTAAAAATTGACCGCCCAACACAGTCCTTTCCATCTCAGAAGCTGGGCACTAGCCTGGCCTGGAAGCCAAGTGCAGGAAAAGGCATGTTTGCGACTTACTAAGGGGCCTTGCTCCTGGAAGGACATGCTGGACCCTCTCCCAGCACTGTCCACTGTCTCCCTCATCCGCACACACAGAATATAGGACCTACTACTCCAATTGAACATCTATTGAACACTGAGTGTGTGAGCGTATCAGCCTCCAAGGCCTCAGACAGGCAGGTGAGGCCAGGATGCCAGCTGCAGCCAGTCTACCCTCAGATTCCTCCCAGCCAGCTCTCACCTGGGGCCAGCCCACCTCTCCAGGTGGGGATGGGGAAGGGTAGAAGAAGGGGTCAGATCTCACTGCATTGCTCTGTTGCTGTTCTCTGGCCTCAGCCCTCCTAGCATGCTGCTCTGTCCAGTGCAGGAAAGTGACTGTGACTCCCACAGCATGAGCACACAGTGAGTTATGAAAGCGCTCATCTGGCAACTGTAATTATGTCCCACCTCACACCCAGCTCTAAGGATCGCAGGTTAGCGGCACAAGCTAAGTGCACCGGGGAGCGCACCTCCTCCACTGCGTGACTCTCCAGCCCCCTATGGCCAGCACTTCCTCAGAACAAACCCAAGTGCCTCCCTGGCCATTAATAACCTCCTCTGCATTAATGAATTGTGATCACAAGGCTGGCCATTAAGACAGTGCAGGAAGATTCTTGGTGTTGCTTCTCTGGACACCCATTATTATTACGCAAAGGCTCCCTTCACAGACTGGGTCCTGCTGTTTTCTTATCTGAGGGTTTCCACAAATGCTCAGTTACTAACATGTTAGTGTGATCCTCTCTGACCATCTGAGAGGTGAAGCCCCAGGAAGTTCTAATCAAAAAAATCCCACAAGGAACAGGAAGGACCCCAAACACTGTCAGAAATTAGAATCATGAGGCTTACAAACAAAAGGGAGATGAGAGAAGTTTGGAGGAGCAGACATTCCTGTGGGTCCTTGAAAAGTGAGTGGGACCTGGACACTGCCTCGGGGCGAAAATGGCGGGCTCCTGTTTATGGTGATGGTCAGTACTTACAGTGTCACTCATGTACCACAGTACTTACAGTGTCACTCATGTACCAAACAGTGGCGAGGGGTCTCAACTGTCCTCACTTGTGCTCTCCCCAATCTGTCTTAAGAAGTCAGTCCTATCAGGATGAATATGCCCATTTGACAGACGAGCAAGCAGAGGCACAGAGTGCTAGGAATTGGCTCAAGACTTACATAGTTAGAGAATGGAAAAAGGAGGGTTCATATCAGGCAGGCTATTCCAGAGTGCTTGCTTGAGACCATGTGCTAGCTGGCTGCTTGGTAATTAAAAGAGAAAAATGACTGCTCTCTGATTATCTAGCTCTGCCCCTGGTGAGCAGTTTCCTGGCCTGGGGTGGCCAGCTGCCTCACCCTCAGATGAGAGCAGCCCAATGCTGACCCAGGCACCTACCTGGTGATCCTGAAAGCTAGTCTGCCACACCTGTATTTCTGCATACTTCCCCTAACTGCTGTACCATGGGGGCTGTGACCTCCTGACCATTAAGGGCTGCCATCAGTCCCCTGTTCCCCACCAGCTGAGCCCACCAGCTGACGTCCTAATGCACATGCTGTTCTGCGTGGTCCAACCCTGAGCCTCCTTCACAAGCATCCCTAGCACAGTTTTTCACAGGTATTCACCTTGGGTGGAAGAAGAAGCTCAGAGGAATGTTCTGGGCCACAGACGCTAAGCCACAATGGCCCTCCTTATGTTCCCCACCACGCTGGAGTAGGCATGGCAGTCCCCATGCAGCGCTGTGCCCTGGGAGTCCAGTGTTGGAGGGGTGCATTCCCCTTATCCTCCCTCTACTACCATTTCTCAGGGAGCTGACAGTCAATATGATCAGATGGGTTCCAGATTCCAAGATTCAACCAACCACGGATGAAAAATATTGGAGAGAAGAGAAATTGCATCTGTTCTGAACATTGTCATTTTTCCCTAAACAGTTCATTGTAACAACTGTTTACGTAGCATGTACATTGCATTAGGTATTGTACGCCATCGAGAGGTGATTAAAGTGTACAGAAGGATGTGTGTAGGTTATGTACAAATACTACAATGTTTTACAGAAGGGACTTGAATATCTATGGATTTTGGTATCAGGATATCCTGAAACCAACTTCCTGCAGAAACCAAGGAACATTGTATTTCACGGGCACTTTCATTTTCAGAACACTTTCAGTGCCAAAGAGTGTCCAGGCAGATTACACCCATAAAACAACCTTCAAGACTCTCATGACTTCACAGACCACTGCTGAACAGAACTGAGCATACTCAAGCAAGCTCCAAGCTGTCCACAGACATTCCTGGGGGCTCTTAGTACTTAAAAAGCAAGGGTTTCACACCCATCCCGACAATGCCTAGAACCAAAACCCAGGGCCCCAGCCCCATCCTGGAGTCTGTAGCTATGCAGCATGCTTCCTGGGCACTTAGACCTGGAATTCCTAGGTGGACTTTTCCATGTGCTTATGGGAGGACAGATATCATCTTGTAGTGTTGGGAGCCCTGCATTTGTCCCCCACTGTACCGGAGGCTGGTGCAGCATAGGCAGTCTTGACTTACATCCTTTGTTGCATGGGGATCCTCTGTCTGGACACTCAAGTAGAGTCTAGGGCTGGCACAGAACTGGTCTGTATGATACCAGGAAGACCAAAAAGCTTGGGTCTTTTGGTCACAGGCTTTGAGTCTGGGAACTAAAATTAGCTTAGATCCATTTTTTATGTGTTTGTTGCCAATTACTGCAGGTCTAGAGAGGTAAGTTAGGATCTCTAGCCTGGAAGGGGCCACATGTGGTCCTGCTTGTATCCATACCCCAACCCCAGAGGACTCAGAGCTGTCCTCATTTGCTGGAGAGAAGCAAGGTGGAAGTCAAAACCTCTCATTGCTTCCCCTACCAGCAGGTGCTCACTCAGAGTAATGAATAAATGAATGATGTCTGAGGAAAGTGAGCAACTTCGCCCTCCTAAGGGAGACCTCACTGCATCAACGAGGCATAAGTAAGTGCTTCCCCATCCTGAGATTCAGTTTTTCACTTGTGCAAAGAGCCCAGGCAGGTGCTTCAAGTGCCAGCATGAGTGACACTCCTCCCTGCCAGCTGAGGTGGTCCCTTCATGAGCCTGTGGCCCCCGGAGAAAGAGTTCAGGCCCAAGAGAAGGACAGCTTTATTGAACCAGCAGTTTTCCTGGCATCTGGGGTGCAGGAAAGGTGAGAAGGCTGGGTCATATCCCAGGGCTTCTGGGATCGAGAAGGGTGCTAGAAAATTGGACCATTCCTCTCCTTGGTCAGGATGGGGTATTTATTTCTGCAACTTGAGGAAGCCTGGAGAAGGAGAGAAAAACTCTCCTTCTCAGAAAGCTTCCCTGGTACCAAAGCACTGAACACATTTCTCCCGTGACCTTTGAGCCCTGACCCCCAGGAGTGTTCAAAGCTGACTTGCAACAACTTGCCTGAATCGTGGGGCAGAGTTTCTCAAACACACCTGCAGTGGCTGCAGAGCCCACTTGCATTGGAGAGGCTGCTCTGTCCAGCCAAATCTGACCCAGCTTAAGGGGTCTCAGGCACAGAACATCTGGCTTCCAGAAAAGCCACAGCAGTGGGCTTGAGTGTTTCTAGAATGCAAAGACACCCAATCCACATTGGCTATATTCTCAGAGCCAACCCAGCTCCATTCACTAACTGTCTGACTATGGATCCCTCCTTTCATCATACTGACTATGGTACCATGATGACCAAAAAGGACTAAGACATGAGATGACCTTGTGGAACCCAGAAGTTTTCAATCATTTTTTATTTCCCTTCCTTTACAACATGGCTTAGTTTGTAAGAGGTAAAAAACCCAAGAGCTCAGAGTGACCAGAGGGGACTGGGCTACAGAGTGTCACAATGAGCCCAGGAGAAGAACTCTGCTGGGGAGAGGACCCTAGAAGGAGGAAAGTACACAGAGAGAAGAACTCGGAACACAGAGGTTGGAGAGATGGAAGAAAAGCTCCTCCCAGCCCAGCATGGACCACAAAACAGCAGGCCACAGACTGGTCCGGCCATGTTTGGCCCAAAGACTTGAAGACAACATTTTAAAGATGGAAATTATTGCATATTGATTGGTTGTGTCCTCCCCCAAAAAATTCCTTCTCATTCCCTGCTCTCTCTGCCCTAAGTTTAACCCTCAACCCCCTACCCACCTCTGCTTTCACCACTGTAGATGTCCTCTAGGGCCTCAACTTCACTTTCCAGAGACACCCCATGGTTTGCCAGAGAGGAGAATGTATGTGGATCACCTCCTACTTACTCATGGGGCCAGAGTGGGGCGAGTGAAAGGAATTGCTACTCTCAGCTGAGTGGGCCCTTACTGAAGCAGATGGACAGATGGATGTGGGGTTGCTCCTTTTTCAAGACTAGACCCTTGAATAATGCCCAAATCCTACAGGTAATATCCTTCTGGTCAACCAACTCCACCTCTGTTCAGGTTGTGTATCACTTATCTGAAATGCCTGAAACCAGAAATATTTCAGATTTGGGATTTTTTTTCAGACTTCAGAATATTTGCATAGATGTAATAAAATATAATGGGACAGAACCCAAGTCTAAATACAAATTCACTTAGGGGTATGGTACATGACCAAATACATATAGCCTGAATGAAATAAATGTTCCACAATATTTTTAGTGCATCTACTTTTCTTTTTGATGGTACTGGGGTTTGAACTCAGAGGCTTGGGCTTGCTAGGCACTTGAGCCACACCACCAGTTGGCTCATCCATATTTTGCCTGCCATCTGTCACATGAGGTCAGGTGTGGAATTTCCCACTTAGGGGCATCATGTTTGCATACATAAAGTCTCAGATTTTGGAGCATTTTTAATTTTTAGATTGAGATGCTTAACTTGTGGTGCCCAGGCAGCCTACTGTGTCCTGAGAATATGTCTGGAGGCTGCCCAGTAAGGGACGCCCAGGCCACAGGAGCACCTGGACTCTGGAGCTGAAGGAAGCTCTAGGAAGAACATAGAACACTGGCCAACTGAGCAAAGGGATTCACCCACCTACCTGGACCGCTTAGAAATGGCTCCAGTCTCAGAGCTGTACCTCCCACAGTGCAAAGTCTAGACCAGGTCTGGCATCTAGGGTCTTGCAGGGCCCCTTTCACCTTGTCACTGGGCACTCTCTGCAGGCACTCCTACAAGCCTGGTTCTCCTCCCCACACATGGTACACTTTGCATTTGCTGTTCCCTACACCTAGAATGTCCTCCTCTCCTTCCCATGCAAGGAGCCTCCTTAATGTGTGTGCGTGTGTGTATTTCTGACCCACCGGCTATAAAAAGGGACATTTTGAGGCCAAAGGGACCCCAGACCCTAGCACAAGACAGGCAGAAGACACCCTGGGTGGTCTCTCCCACTGCCCATCTTCAGGGAAAAGCCTAGAGTCCAACCCTGCACTGCCACCTCTCAGACCCCAGTGACAGACAAACCTCTAAGACAGCACTCACACTCACTCCCTCAGACCCATACTGTACTGTACCCAGCTCTGTTCTTGGCCAGAACAGCTGCCCAGCCTTTTCACTGGATAAGCAAGTTTGTGACCAGGAATTGAGGGACACTCAATGGGCCCACTGAATGGGCCCCTGCATCCAGGAAAGATGCTCCAGCAATCCCCTCGAGTGACAACCTCAAGGATGCTCCTCTCTCTGGCCCTGACCAAACATCCATAGTGATTTTCATTGTTCATATAACAAAGCCACTGAGAAGAGAGCAAATCTTGGACAGCCACAAATCCTAACTGTTCAGAACCAGCATCAGGAGTCCCTGGGGAAGGCAAGGGAGTGAGCTGCACATATGGAGAGGTCCTCAGGAGCTGGGATGACCTCCCTCCCAGGCCTCCCCATGAGCTTCAGGCCAGCACCTTAACTGTGACTGTGGAGAGGCAGAAACTGTGAATACAAAGCAGTCACTTTTGAAACAACCAGCTCTAGGTCAAGCCTCTGTGGGTGGCATGACATTCACCTACATTCTCAGGCCGTGTAGAAATCAAAAAGACAACAAGTACAGAAATGGATGGTGACTGTGACCCCGGCCATGACAGACAGGAGAAGAAAGAAACTGAAGCAGGCCAGGGTCAAGGATGGGCTGAACAGAGACAGGAGGCCAGTCAGTCAGTCTCCACCCTCCCCATGAGCTGGACCACTGGCAAATAAAACTCACCTTTCAGGGAGGCCACATGTGACAAGGCCTGGGCATATGTAGCTGTGTTCAGGAGCGTCCCCGGTAAGCAGGAGGGGAAGAAAGGACCTGCAGGACCCACTGTTCGCCCCAGGCTGGCAAAGAGAGAACATTGCATTGAGTTCCCACCTGTCTCTCCAGAGCTGCCTAAGACTCCACGCCCAGGGTCCAGCTGGCCTTACCTCTGCTGGGCCTCCAGTGCCTCCTTCTTGCTCCGGGCCTGGTCCCCAGGGGGTGGGGAGTTGATGTTCCTCACGGGTGGTGGTGTCACCTCTGCCATGGGCTCCTTGGCTCCAGGCTCCTGATCCGAGGCACCTCTCTCTGTTTTCCTCCACTTAGCTCTTCGGTTCTGGAACCACACCTGAGTCCCGATGGGAAACACACACCACCAAGAGAGGCAGAAAATCAGACACAAGAAGAGTGCCAGGACCCCATGCGGGTACCCACAGCTGGCCAGGAGCCCCTGTCTACACTGTGCTCTGAACCAGAGCTTCAGACTCACAGACATCTAGGATCAACTCACATCTATGATGGGCATCTGTCATAAATTTAAGAATAGAAGGAATCCAAATTCATTGCCCATAGGAAGGGTGAGTGTTGTCTTGTGAAGTTCTCAACACTGAATTACATGTGGTACATTTATTTGATGTGAAATGCTTTCCTACAAGGGATCATCATCAACGCAGCTGATAAAACACTGCTCCAGGGCTTCTCATCAAAAACGCTGTCTTCCACAGGCTCACACCTGTGCTCTGAATCATCTGTGTACCTGCCACAGTCATCTGTGCTCATGACCTGCAGCCCAAGGTATCCATAAGTAACCCTGACTCTGGAGTCATCTGTGACTTAGAATTCTTACTTCAGTGAACCTGGTTTAGAATCCACTGCAACCCTAGGAGGTAAGAAGTCCTGCTCTCCCCATTTCACAGATGAGGATGTTAAACACAGACAGGTTAATTAACTTGCCCAAGATCATCCAGTGGTAAATGGCAGATGCACAATTTGAAGCTCCGTGATTTGGTTCAGGACCCTGATCCACACTGTTTAGGGATGGGAGAGACAAAGCTCTCTGTTAGAGAGACCAAAGCACATGCAAAACATTGAGCATGACACCTTGCATGTAGCGGTCACTCAGTGAACACTAGCTAGAGTCCCCATCTCCATCATCCTCAGCTCAGGATGATGCTTGTGATTGACCTTGACCTAAGCACCCCTTTATAGAGGCCAGTATCAGAGTATTTAAGTCTTGGAAATCAAAACCACTTTTGCAGAAAGATGGCCCGTGGAAGCCAGGCAGTCCTGGCTCGAGGTGTTCCCAGAGGTCAGCAAAAGCCCGCTGCTCTTTACTCGATCCAGCAAAACCTCTCCTCTCCTGGGAGATAATTTCTGGCTAGGCCTCCCTCTGGCTCCCCAGGGGCATCATCCCTGCCTCCCCTGGCCCCAAGCACATTGGCCAGGGAGAGAGTCTGGGTCCTTGAGTCTAAGCCCTCTGCCAGCCCACCCTATCTCTTAATTTTCACTTTCCTTTAACTGGGTTTCTTTCTTTCGTTTTTAATCGAGTTGGCTTTTAATTGCACATATCAGCAAGCATTGAATAATGATTTTATCTATATTCTAAATTTAGGGCAGTTAAATGCAAAGCAAAATGCAGACACTTTCTTGCGTCTTAATTGAATGAAGGTCACAGCTATAACAACATTTAATTGAGCTATTTTTCATTATCATATTTTAATGACTTTGCACTGACAGTTCGCCTGCTTCTGAGGAAAGAGCATGATGGAGTCGTTTATTTCCCTATTTAGTTATTGTTTGACAACATCAGCTTCGATTAAGACCCTGCTTTATAGAACATTAATCATATTTGAATGAGCAAGGGGTAGAAATGTAAACACATCTCCCTTCCTGCCACCAAAGCCCATGTGCCCACACAGAAGCGAGCTAAACAAACCCTTCGCAGCCATTGTCTGCTTGCATAATAGCTAACAACAGCCTGGACAACAATTCTCCGCTTTAATTGTCACCACCCCTATCTTACCCTTGCACCTTTCAGGGAGAAGTTATGATCTTCCACTTCTGAATGCTCAATAATTGTGTCATTTATCTCAATTTGCAGTTCAGTCTTTAGGCAGCTATTGGCAAGCTGGCATTGAAAAAAGAAACGATAGCCGGTATCCGGGCCAAAGAAGATTTTCATTTCCAAATAATAATCAGTTTAATTTGTCCGCATATGACCAATGATTCATGTTCAGATTTAATAATCAGGATCACATAATCTGATTATAGGGGAAATAATTTGTTTACAACCCCCAATTTACTGCTCAGAATTCCATTATCTCTCTTCAGCCATTGGTTTTTAAGAGATACTAACATGACCCAGGGGAACCGAAAGCAAACTATTATATTTCCTACAATTAGATCTTTGCATAGTCTTAACCCCAAGCCCCTACATAAAAAAGAACAGAAACAGCATGGAGGAGACCCTATAAATAAAATGAATATATAATTGTGCTCAAAGAATAGCTCGCCCAGAGAGGCAGCACTGTGAATCGGTTACTCTCCCACCCGGGCACATCTGCTGGGCTCGGCAGTTTGTGCACTTAAACATAATCACTGTGCAGCTTTGAGAAAGAAATCCTGCTTAGAAACAGTCCTGCCAGCCGTGCCCATCTCTGCTCAGCCCTTTTGCTGCTGCGGCTTAAAGATTTTTAAATTGCACGTGTTCTTCGGATCCACTTTGCTGAAAGAGTCCGTGTGCAGGGGAAAAGATGGACATGAGGCAATTTCTGGAAAGCAGATTCTGTCCTGCTTCCCGTCTGAAAAGGCGGTTCTCTGCAATTGACCGGCCTCACCCCGGAGCGGTCAGATCTGCTTTGAGAATAGCATCTCAGCTCTTTTTTTTTTTTTTCCAAAGCAAGGAAATGGATGTGCATTGATGTAATTTAGTACCTTAGAGACGCGGACAAATTAGTGTAGAACATTATCACTAGTTAATTATGAATGACCGATTAATCAACCTAATCTAATATTCCACATTATGTTGACGTTATTAAAGCGCATCATGAAAATGACAGATAGTCTTCATTTGCGTTCTTTGGCCAAATGTGCACTCTGCAGTCATGATGTCAAAAAAAAAAGTTTGCCAGTTTTAATATTAGAGAGTTAAATAATTAAAAAGAAGGTTTACCTGCACTCTGGCTTCTGTGAGGTTTATTTTCATGGCTAGCTCTTCTCTGGTGAAGACATCTGGGTAGTGTGTTTGGGCAAAGACTGCCTCCAGAGCTTCCAGCTAGCGAGAGGAAAAAGATTCAGTAGTGAGAGGCTGCGTGAGATGAGGAAGCAGATGCCTATCTCAAGTCTGCTACCAGTGGTGAGGAGGTAGTGAGGGAGTGTCCCAGATCAAATCCAGGGAGGAGACAGAGAACGATTCTTCCAGAAGACTCTGCAATCCCAGATAACTTAGTCAAGATTTACTAACAACCTCAGTCCTCCCCCGGGAAATGGAAATAAGCAGAGAGGTGTGAATATTTCTATGCGTTTGCATTTAAATATTATCGTGGGAATCAAAATTATAAGGGTGGCCTTAAGAACAGTTAGCGTGACTCTCATAGCTTCTTCCACAGGGCCTAAAGAAGTAAATCAACCTGTAGACCCTCACTGGGCCTGCCCCACAGAAACCTCCTACTGCTGTGGGTGTCACCCTCCCAACTGCCCCAGCTTACTCAGGAGGAGGACAGAGGCTGATCTCAGGGGAAAACCCAGATTCAGGAAATGTCGTGGCAACATTCCAATGGTCAACCTTCCACTCATGGGTGACAGTACTGTCTATGAGTTAGTCAACTTCGTGAGTCCCAGTTTTTCCCATCTATCTGTTGGGGATACGAATGCTGACCTGCCTTCCTCAAATGATAATGCTAACATGGAAATGTGCTTCAAATCCTCAGCCTAAGCCAAGTGAGAGAGATCATTATTGCCTCCTCACTGAAATTACAAGGTCAAAACCATCTGTCCTCCCCCAAACAGATTCCTTGATACATAAATTGCTCAAGAGAACAGGAAGGTCCACTTAACACACGCAGTCAACCTTATTTTAAAAGACCAGGAAGAGTTGCTCAACTCTGCCTTTGGGGGAGCTGGAAAGCAGCTAATTCTCAGGCAGAGACTCATCCTTACCTGCTGAAGAGTGAAGGTGGTTCGGTTCCGGCGTTGCTTTCTACGCAGAAACCCATCATCGAAATCCCCTGTAGCATGGTTGCCAAAGGGTGCAGTGCCTACTGGGAGCAAACTGGATCAGCCTGAGCAGAAAGCCCCTGGTCCTCAGAACCCAGACACACGCAGCCGCCCACCTCACACGCACACTCACCAGACTCAGAGCCTGAGTCCAAAAGTGGGTTGGTTTTTTTTCTGCTTCTCTTTTCAAAACCCCTCTTTTCCACTCTCTCCTACTCTTTTTCTCCAAAAAAAAAAAAAAAAAAAACTTTGCCATTAGGCCCAACTGTTCGTATTGCATAGGGGAACAGAGACCTTAATCCCCAAGATGGTCTAGTACATCCTTGTGAAATTCTGGATTCTGAGCCAAGAGGGGTCAGTGGCTTGAGGCCATCTGCCCGCTAGCAGCTGCACCTCTGTCCTCTACGCCTTCATCTCACCTTCACTAGAAGGCTGCATGTTTCCTTTCCTCACCTGTTAGTTTACCTCCCCTGTTGCTATAACAACCAAGGATTAAAGGCTGGGGATGAGGGAGGCAAGGAAGGGGAAAGAAAAAACAAGTTTTTCACTATGCTTTTCACCTACAAGTGCAAAACTCGAGGAAGGAAGAGGTTTATAAATGAATATTAATTACCATTGGTCACAGCTCATCAGCACCATAGTGAATCTGTTATATAGATGTCAATTAACAAAAAGCCTGCACAGATAGCAATTGTCTTGAATGCCAAGCAGGCTTGGAAAGGGCCACTCGCAAAGGGCACCCACTCTCTAGCCAGGCCCTAGGAAGTACCAACTACTCCTGCTTCCCTAGAAAAGAAACACATCGTCCTCCCCAGCAGCCTTCTATGCTCATGATAAAGCCAGAACAGAGTCTGGCCCCAAACGTGCATTCAGATCATTTTCCAAATGTGCACTATTTACTTGATAGTCCACAATGGCTTCTTAGGAAAACAAATGAGCAAGTTTCCATTAACCAGCAAACACTTCACCTGCCATGGAATCTGTTTTCAGAATTGCTGCATGTTCATGTGATCGTGGCTCTCAACCCACAGCACCCAGACAACACCCCTTGGACCTCACTCCTAGGAAGCTAGTTCCTTCAGGCATTTTCAAATTCTATCTATTTGGGAGGGGCTATAGGAATTATTCTACCCCCTTGGCTTGGCTACAGCCTTCTCCTTCCATCTTCCCTTCCAAATTGCAACCTTCCTCAAAACCCTAGTTACAAATATTTCTTTCCAACTCCATAGGCACTTGAAAGGGATGGCCTCAAAGCAGTTTTATTTCCATTATTTTGCAATAAGCAAAATTATCTCCTTCTTGAAACACAATGCTTAAGACTGGTAAGGACGGAATACAATCGCTGAGGATCTCCAATCACCATCTTCCCAGTCCTCTTACACCTCATTGTCCCAAATTGTCTCACAATTGTATGTGCAACATCTTTATGAGATTCGTTGTACATTAAGTTGAATCTTAAAAAAAACTAACTTCTTCAAATTAATAAGAAAAAAAGATTGACAACCTAATAGAAAAGAAGAACAGATGAGATCATCCTTTTTTGCTTAAAAATAAAGAGAAGGCTGAAAGTCTTACAAAAATTTTAAGCCTCAAAACTACTTAAACAAAACACAACAGAACAATGAAATAATATTTTTACCATTTGGGCAAAAAGTAATAATTATGGGCATAACAATATCTAGTACAAATAAATTTTGCGTACATGTTCTTTTATCATTTGTAAGAATAAATATTGGTGCAGCCTTATCAGAAGGTAATTTTAAATAACCAGCAAAAATTTAAATGTGCATATAGATTTTTAATCTATGAATATAAAGTATACCAATAGTAAAAAGACAATGCTCCTGAAAACACCGTATTTGAAAAAGAAAACAAGATCCAAAGTACCCATCAGTAGACACTTTCTGCAAAACATACAATGGAATACTACACAACTGTCTAAAAGATTAAGTAGATTCACTCACACTGACATGGAAAAATCTCCAAGGTGTATTATGAAGTTAAAAAAAAGTACAGAATGATAATGTAACCACAGTGCAAATAAATCATAACAGAAAAATAATACATGAGAGAGAAAGCATGTTTTTCTTGAGAAATTCATAATGAAGCCCAAGCAACAGGTGCCTTTAGGAAAAGATGAAGAGAATTTCATTTGTCAGTGTAGACGTTTCTGTTCTATTTGAACTCAGGCAGATAGATCCATGCAGTACTTTTCAATTTAATATCAGCAAAACTATCTGAGAAGTGAGATTTTTTGAGCCATGTTTTGCTTTCTCCTGTCTCCCTCTCTAGATTGATTTTAAAAATTAAAATTAATTAAAGAACTGATTGGCTACAACAAGGTATCATATTCCAAAGGTCTGTTCTCAGCTAAGCTAGACTAAACTGAACTGAATTAAAACTCTCCTTCCTGGAAAACTGACACAGAAATGCATTCACAAAGGGTTAGAATGTTCTTAAAACTCCATCTCCTTTATTTCTGGTCATATCAATGGGAGTCAGTGTGAAGTAGGAGGTGCCCAGGGTGTCCATAGTAAAAGTGAGATAAACTGAGAGCAACAAGCAACTCTCAGAAAAAGCTGGAGCCAGGATTGTCCTTAAGTCACTTTTGCACTTCTGCACCTTGCAGACAGAGCTTTCCCCCTAGGTCACCAGGATGTCTGCCACTTGCTAAATGCCTTCCCCACTTTGACCAGAAGGCTGAGTTGTGGGCTGGCAATCAGTTCAGATCTCTGGGTTTAGAAGCACAGAGATGGTGCACCCATCATGCTGGGGGAGGATCTCCTCCAGTCCTGGGGTACAGTGTCAGGGGCATGTACCTCTCTGACTTCCAAAAGGCCTACTCTGCTTGCGACCTTGGGGATAAAAAGATGACATGCAGGCAAATGCCAGGTCTTCCTTTTTTAGGCAGGCTGATGGAGCCTGAATGTCTTCAGCATTGCTCCTCACCAGACTCCTTCAGAAAGTCCTGCTGGAATCCTAAAAGCTTTACAAGTTTGTTTAAAAACAAACTTCCTGAAATCCCAGCAGGCTGGCTACTGCTCAAAGGAACCTGGGTCAGGGTGGACAAGCACCTAGGCTGTCTCACCACCTTTTGCCCTGCCCCTACCTCCCTAGATTGCTTACCCTCCAAAATTGTCCCGGCAAGAATAAATCAAATAGGAGTAGGTTGCCAAAAGCCAGTCCTGGTGTTGCTCCCTGGGTTACAATAGTCCTAATATCTCGGGGGCTGCTTTTCTGAGAAAGTTGAAGCCCAGAAGGGTGAGGACACTAAGCTTCCCCAGAGAGCCCCCACCGGTGGCACCCAAAGGCAAAAGCTCTTTTCTCACCACCTCACAATTGGGAGCAGAGAGCCCCACACCAGGGATCCTGCAGGGAAATTTTCTTCTAAGGTCTGCAGACCTTCAAAGACCAGACACTGACCCTGGGGGCTGGGGGGGGGGGGAAGGTGGAGGTTGAGCTTGGCGTTTGGCTTCCAAAACCCAGTGAGTCACTCAGGGGAAGCCACGCCAGGGCTCTCCAGGCCTGCGGTGGGCAGGCTCCTCTGGCTCCAGAGACAGCTGGGCCACCAGGAACTGACATTAAGTTGCCCAAAATTGTGGGTAAGGCCCCTGACGCATCATCGCCAACGCCCAGAGTGAAGGCAGTTCAGCAATGGGTCCTTTCCGGCTCGTGATGGGGCCCAGGACGCAGAGGGCCAACTGGCTTTGGCTTTCCGGGATGTTTGCAAAACACCGTGAAAGATTGATGCGGCCCCCTGGGCGAAGGAGCCCCGATTAGAGGCGTGACACCAGCATCTGTGCTGGGAGGACCAGCGGGTCCCTGCGGCACGGATAGCCCCAGGCCGTCCGACGCAGACGGGGAGGGAGGTGGGAGGCAGGTGGCGACCGTGTGGAGGGATGGAGCATCATGTGGGGAGGGAGTTAAGGGTGTTCCTACTCACCGCCAGGCGGCTGCCCCCTCGTGGGGCGAGAACCCCATCACCCGCCAGCCTTGCTGCCGCCAGGGCTCTTTCTGGTCGGCTCCGGCCTCGCCAAGAAGCCCGGGACTCTGAGCTTACTCACCCTCTAGCTGGGGCGGACAGTGGAAATAAAACATCACCGACGGTGGGATCCTCTGGAAGGGTGGACTTGGGAGGGTGGTGGCGGCACGGACCGGCGCGCGTAGCTCCGGCCTGGCTAGAAAGCAAACAGCGATAGAGCATAAGTCTCCTGCCTGAGCTCCTGGCCTGCCCTGGGGCGCACGGCGAACTCCCCTCCGGACAGCCCCCTGCCAAAGCCCTCGGCCCACGGCAGGCACGGGAGGGAAGGTGGCACCACCTGCAGTTGGAAGCCTGGACCCCGAGGCGCAGCCCTTCGGGTGGGTCCGCCTCCTACACAGCAATGCCCTTGCCCTGGCCCCAGCATCAAACCGCACGGTCTGGTTCCCGGCTCTCAGGGGCCCCAGCAGCAACCCCTGCACCTGGCCACCGCAGCCGGGTCGGGTGAGCGCGCAAGACCATCTGCGCGCGCGGTAGCTCTGGCCAGGAAAGCAGTGGAGCCCCAAGGCCCGGCGCAGGGAGCCCGGGGAGTGGATAGCAAAGCCCGCGTACCTCCGCGGGCGGCGGGCTAGGAGGCCGAAACGTGACCGCCTCCGGTCCGCACGCGGGGCTCGGCTGGCGGCGGGCGGGGCTCGGCGCTGCTGGTGCCCGCAGGACCAGAGAAGTGACTCGGGAAGTGGCCAGATGTCTTGCTGTCTGTCTACAGCGCGCGCCGCCGCTCAGCACTCGCCTTTATAATCTCACGCATAATTGGCCTTAATCTGATTATTTCCAGCGCTGTCTACAGCGAGTAACTTGGATAGGTCTATTGGGCCTTACAAATGGCCCACGTGGTGTAAGAAAAAAAAAATCCGTCATTTCTCAGCAAACATCAGGAATGTTTTTCCTCTTTTCTTTTAAAAGAGGGTAGAAACAATCACCACCAACATCACCCCCCAGAAGAGGCTAGTTTCCAAACACTCGACCCAACCCCAACCGTGTCCCCTCAGACTCAAACCTTCTTTCTCCGGGAGAGACTGAATTTGAGCTCGCCCTTGTCAGAGGCCTGGCGACTCCCGGGCTGCGAATTGACAAAGCGCTGCTAATTGTCGCCGCCGGATGGGTTTTGGGGGGACTCTTTGCACACGGCCTCCCTTTCCAAGCGATCGTACAAAAGGAAAGTTTGATTTTGTTCTCAGCAAGGGGTCCCTGAATTTATGTTCTCTTCTCCATGCAAATGATATGCGGTGGGACCCTTCGCAATTACTTTTAAAATGCATCCGAGGCCCACACTCAGCGGAGAGAGACCGCCCTTCTCTCTGCCTGGGTGAAAATTAAACTCTAAAGTACCAGGCTGAAATTTTCAAGTCAGGGGCGCGGGATTGGATCAAATCACATAAACTGCAAAAAAAGCAAGTCTAATGGCGCATAATTGGTTCTGTAATAGCATTACACCAGGATAATAGCCCGTTACGGCCCCCTGCACTATTAAGTGCTTCCCTGGCGGAAAGCCTTTATGATATTAAAGGGGGAATATAATGATATTTTGGTTATTAAATGCGTGTAATTAATTTATGCACCACTGAAAATAAAGTTGGTATTATGACCCACTCAAGATGCATCAGAAGATGCAAGTCAGACAACTGTTGATAAGTTCTGGTGTCTGTGTTCCGTCTAGACTACCGATTTTATTTTGGGACGATGGCTTCTTGGACAGACTGCGTAAATTAAATATTTTATAAACATTCTAATGCTGCGATCGGGAGCCTTGGCGAGGCGGTGGGTCCGGTCCCTGCCTGGCCCAGGATCCAGACTTGATCTTAAAGACATAGCGCATTGGAAACAGAAGGCCTGGCGGGCCCACGAGTGGACACCCGCCTTGGGCGAGTAGCGTGGAGCTGCAGGGCTGAGTGCTGGGCTCTGCCCGAGCCGTTGGCACCCCTCCGAAAACAGCGGGGAAGAAGACGTGGCGCCGCTCCGGCCAAGGCAAGTCAGGGCCTATTTCAACCAAGCGGCTCTTCCCCGCGCTCGGCCGCCCGGTGCGGGATCGGCCCCGCCGCGAGCAAGGAGCCTTTGGAAACTCCTGCTGGGTCAGAGCCGAGAGACTCCAGGCTCCTGTTTTCCGCCAGGGCCACTGACTCCGCGAATCCTGGGGCCCGCCGGGGAGGAGAGCGCCCACAGGTTTGGGAGGCGGGTGCGGTGGTTGGCTGGGGCCGGCGGGACAGCCAAGCGCGCGATTTCCACTTCATGCAGAGGACTGGAGCTCCGAGAGCCGACCCTCTCTCAGCCCCAGGCAGGCGCTGTCTCTGTCTCCTTCAGAGGACCCCTGCCCTCTGCAGCCCTTTTCAAGAGCCTGAGGTCCCCTTGAGCTCCTCGGTCTGCCAAAAGACCCCTCAGATTCCCTCCTGCCCTGGGCTACCGTTCCCCGCCAGCTTGCCCTATGTGCCTCGGAAGCCTAGGGTCTGTGAAGCGAGATGGGGAAGGGGAGCCGGCTGGCTCCAAGATGCTCCAGGCGCACGTGGATATCTATGCGGGAACCTTAAGCACCGGCAGCCCAGCGCCCGGCGTCTCTTGGCCCTAGAAACCAGTGAGGTTCAAGTCTCGGTCTTTGGTCCCCAACACTGACCTCGAAAGACAGAGGTTCCTATCAAGGCCCAGCGATGTCCCAGTACTGGACAGGTTTGTTTCAGGTCTGCGAGCAGCACTTCCCGATTGTCCCGGCTGATCAGAACCCTGGACAGCAGCACTGATCTCCCCACCCAATGCCCGGACTTTGGCCGGAAAAGCAGCGGGTCCAGTGAGCCGTTCCAGGGTCCTGAGCTGCGCTGCTGCAGGGCCCGCCCAGCCAGATCCCAGGCGTTCCGGGACAGACCCTGACCTTCTCCCGTTGCAAATCTGTAAAAGTTATTTGGGACGCGAGCTCAGCGCGGTGCCTTGCGCAGGTCCTACCCGGCGTCTCCAGCAGACAAACATCCCAGGACTCCTTGCCGCCTGGCCCCGGCTCTCCCAGCGCCCCTGCACGCGAGCCCGGCCGCGGCCCCGGCTGGACAACCAGCCGAGCTCCCGGAAAACACCCACCTCGCGCGGGGCTCCACGCCAGCTCGAGACCTTCGGCCTCGCCTCTCCCGACGTCCGTCTCCCAGAGCAGCTAGGCTGGACTCGTTCCTGTTGGCAAAACAGTCAATAAACAAACAACCTCCGGAACCAAGGGCTACCGCAAACTTTGATGGCAGGGACCCCCTTTTCCCTTGACTGTCTCCGATACTTGGGGCCCTGGAGAAGGTGACTAATAGATATTTGCTATGGTCGCCCTCCACCCCCCAAAAGGGCGTTAGTAATGAAACGGTTATTTTTCCTTAATTCTTGTGCGGTAAAATGTATTTTCCAATTAACCAAATTCGCCGATCTGTCCCGCTTGGACACTCTGATAATTTACAACCTAAAAGTGTACTTTCTTTATCTAAAGACCAAGGTGACTGCTTTTAATTTTCTCTAACCTCTTTACACTTGATGTTCACCAGACTCATAATGTTAATTGGCTTCATATACGGATCATCAGTTTAATGAAGAAATAAATCCTGTGTTGCTTTATGTTTTAACAGTGATTGCTTTAATGAGGAATGTGACGTGTTCCAAAATCAAAGCTGCAGGAGACATTAGAAGGGGCTTCTATTCAGACAGAAATGCGTATTTAAAGTTAAAACACGGAGTCATATTTCAGCAGATTCTCCTATTGCCGGCCGGCCCCACCCCCACCTGGGTTGCCTCCAACCTCCACACCAAGACTGTTCTGTGGTCCTCAAGGCTCTTACTCCCCGTATTTAATCCCAGCAACTGCAGAAGCTGCATTTCATATAAGAATCATTTTCTGGTTACTAAATACGATGTGCTACCTTACCTCTTGTCCAGCAGGGCAGAGAAAGCCAGAACAGAGTGGGGAATTCAACTTTCAAGGTTGCTCATGTTTTAAAATAATTATAAAGGGGACAGGAGTAATACACACACCCCAAGACTCCTGTGCAGATGCATTGCAGAGGCTTATCCCCGTGCGCACATCCCCATTGCTGAAAATTGGGCTCCGTTCCTAAAGGCAAACAGTTCCAGCTTAGGTGGAGGGGGCTGATGGTGACCCAGGCTCTGGCCCCTGAAAATGTTGCAGGGGATGTGCTGGGCTCCTGCCCAGGTGATGAGAGCTCTACAACTCTATGTCAATTAATAACAGAGTGAATCTGCTTTCTCTAATGCTTGTTTGATTTTTCTAATTTTAAGCTGGTTCTATGAAGGTAAAACTATCATGGCAAAAACACTGAGAGCAGCAATAAATGCTGGAGATGGGAGCATCTGTACATGCAAACCCTCAATTGTTTGCAGTTGAGTTATGAGTCATTTTAAATTGATTCCTGAAAAGAATCCCAAATCCTTAGAAAATGTAGAGGGTCTGAAGTTCTGCATTAAGATCTCCAACACCACACACAATATTTATTTCTTTCCATTTTCCCTCTTTAAGGAAAAATGGGAAAACATTTGGAGACACTTCTGTGCACATCTTTTGAATCCAAATACATGAACATATGTTGGACTTGACATCTTAGTTGTGCTCAGAAAGGATTTTCCCACCCTCCCTTTTAAAACTTTCTTAAGCAAAAACACTTTTAGTAAACATGATTCAAAGCCATAGCAATGGGAGTAAAGTGGATAAAATAATTCTATTAAGAGGGAGGGGAAAAACACACTGAATTCATAATCATGTGTTTTGGAAGGGTCCCCATGATTTGTACTGTTGTTTTAATGTTAATTCTTTAAAAACAAGGTTCTCAGTGTAGTCCCCAGTGATCACACAGCTCTCTTGAGATAAAAGGTTGCACCATGAGTGCTCTCAGTGTGGATATGACATGCCCTCTGTGTACAGCAAATCTCATGTCGTTTTGTAGTTTTGGAAATTGCCAATAAAGCTTGGGTTAGCTAAACATGATAGAATATGTTTTTTTTTTAAAGCAGCTAATTGAAATTCCAGATGAGCAGGGGACTTATGAACAGAAAAAAATATATATACAAGGAATAGTATGCATTTTATTATCTTGGAAATTCCCTGTAATTCACAAGTTTTACTGTCACATAAAAGTAATAGCAGCTGCTCAAATGCAAGCCAAGTTCCAATAACTTCACTTGTTATTGTCTGGTGGCCATAGGACAATGTGGATCCCATGTAGTTCCCAGGGATCTCACAGCTCAGCTTTAGCTTTTTGACCCTGTCATTGCTGTTGACCTTAGAGGATGGCTCAAGCCCTCCAACCCTCATAAGGAATGAAAGCAGTGCACAGGAGGCAGAATTTCTGCTGCAGAGTCTGTGTTTTCCTCACTCCATCTAAGCAGGAGCTAGACGAACTTGAGCAGGTCACTTACTGTCTCATGACCTTTACAACTCATTCTGTGACTGGGACAACAATTCCTATATCCAGTGCTGATGAGAGAATCAAAAGGCCTTTCTATAATGTGTTGTAGGACATTCAAACTATTCTGCATGATACCTTAATGATAGGTACACATCACTCAACATTTGTGTAAACCCATAGAATGTTCAACACCAAGAGTGAACCCTCATGTAAACTATGGGGACTCCAATTTTTGTTTGAATTTGTTGTTTATAAAAAGCTACTAAAGACTACTAAAAAGTAAGGGGAAAAGTTTAAAAAAGACATTGTGGGCAGGGGGCATGGTTCAAGTGGTAGAGTACGCAAGTACTCTAAGATGTGTGAGGCCCTGAGAGCAATCCCAGTATCACACACGCACACAAAATAGAAACCACAAGAAGTACAGAGTGGAGCACAATGCCCAGCACAAAGCAATCGCACAGTGAACACCAGCACTGTGGTGTAAAATATGACTGTTCTATTATCATTGCTGCTGTTCTTGTCTTGCTAACACTGTGGTGTCCAATCTCCTCCCAGAGAGATGCTGTCTGGAGAGAAGCTACCTGAGTGCTTTGAGTACTTACAGATGGCTCCTGAGTCTTCTGGTTGGCTCTAGGATGTGCTTCCTGGGGCCAAAGCAACAATACCTGGAGGAGAGCTCCCCTGAGGCTCTTCTCCCTCCCTCTTTGCCTATCTGCCCTGTTTTCTTCCTTATATTTTTCTACTTTTCACACTTAATTGCCTAGTTTGCTAAGCTTTACTTGTCAGTTATTTGGTTAGAAAACCCAGACCAAAGCCTTTGAGCTGGATCAAAGGTATTGTATTTGGCCAACAGAAGCATTTTAGAAATCTAAACCAATTTCCTTTAACCTAAGAACATCACCTCTACTGGGCTACAGATCTCACTATTCCACACTACTTTTCTCCAGTGCAGCACATAGTAGGCAAACTGAGGCAAGGCTCAGCACTTTATATCCTGGCACAGTGGGAATACCTCTCACACTTGTGTGTCCCCTCTGGTTCCCATGGGCATCTGACTTTCCCACCCTGACACAACTGATAAATCACTTCTGGTCAAGTGTTAGGATGGGAAGGGGATGTGTTGAGGGAGACCAAGTCCCCAGCCTCCGGCTTTTCAGAGTCCAATGTAGTCCATTTCAACAAACACTTAACTGGCACATACACTTAAGTGGCATCTACTCTGTGCCAGTGGGAGGGGACACAGACCTGAGCTCCCAGCCTCATGACCCAGCCCCTAGAGGTTCTGGCTAGGAAAGAAAATAGAGAATTGGGGAGAAGGGATCCTGGTACTATTGGGAAACCATCCCAGAAGGCATTGGCTCCACCAGGCCTTTTCTACATTGTCCTATTGGGACTTCTGGAAGGGCAGCTTTCAGAATGCAGTGTACCCTCAGCTGGAAGGTAAGCATCCATCCTCATGTACCCTCCTGCAGGTAGAGAAGAGCCCACAGACACTGTCTCCATGTCCCCAGGGTTACACCAGAGTCACACAGTCTCCACAGGGTTCAGCATCTGATATCAGCCTCCCACCTCCCTATTCAAGCCACAGTGAGAATCTCCAGGGCTGGACCCAAGTCAATTTCAGATATGTCCTACAGATGCACCTACAGGGGTCCATTTCTAACATCTTAACATCCAAGGATGCTCTTATTGATCTACTGGAGTCATTGACTTGGAGCAAAATCTTTTCATATGCATATAATTGGTTAAATCTTGCTGACTATTATTAAGACATGATAATGAATTTCTAATAAGAAAACTAAATCAATCTAAGGAAATCTTTTCTAGCCAAAAATAAAAGAATGATTTCAGCCTCAAAGTCTGAATTACCTCACTAGCAAACCCCAGAAAACAATAATCTTCAAGGTTGGCTCCCGGGTGCAAAGCAGTTCTCCATGAGATCTGAAAACAGGGTTGTAGACTAGGAAGATGTTGGGCGAGGATGGCTCTCAGAGTTGGTGAGCAACAGAGGCAAAACTGGTGTCAGGCCTCCCAAACCAAGCCCCGCACTCCTCTCTGAACCCTTGGAAATCAGACACATATTCCCTGAAACAATCACAGTCGATTGCCCCTGCTAAGTGCTCAATAAATGTGCAGAATTTAATTGAAATGACTATTGAACGAATGAAATAAGTTTGCTACATGAATGATTAGTAAACATAATAAAGCCTTGCCATTTCTAAGAGACTTGAATTATGTAAACAGCACAATGGGAGGGGGCAGATTTTCAATCAGAGAGACTCAGGGTCAAATCTGGCTTCTTAAACCTTTATTAATCTCCTTCTTAAACCTAGCATAGCCACTAGTAGCCTTTTCTTCCCACCACACATCCCCATTTCTCTCCTTCTCCCACTACCCTCCTCTTCCTTTCTCTCTCTTTCTCCCCCACCCTCCCCTGGCAAACACAGTAGGCATTTCATGACTGTGGCTTTTCTGTAATACCCTTGCAAACCTGGATTTGCTGACCCTCACTCTTCCTACCTGACAAGCCCACTCCCATCCATGGTTAGACCCCTGTCATCAGAATGCTGCTGCCCCACCCCCACCCCCACCTCCTTGGTCCACCACTTTGTTCCTATTGTCTCTTCTATCTTGGTGACATGGTTCACATATCCTTGCCTATCGTGGCCAGGCCAGAGAAGGACCTCTCAGCACAGTCCCAGGGGTGGTCACTGCCTCTCTTCCCTCCCTGTGTCCTTAGCCTCACCCAACAATAGCCTCTCAGACTACATTTAGAACCCAACAAAACAATTTACTGAATGAGAATGACTGGTGTTTGGGCCAGGCTGGACCAGGCATTTCCCACTCTCAGCCTATGCCAGTCAGCCCTCAGCGTGACACACCTGAGCATTTCTCACTTCCTACACAGGCATTCATTCACAAAGGCACCAGTCTCCAGGATGATCTGGGAAATAAAACCCTAGGGATCTTAAGGACTGGAGTGTCAGAAGGACATCACATGGCCACCGTAGGGAGCTTGTCAAGGCCAGACCTCCAACCACAGCGGCAGGTCCCAGGATGTACCACAGGGAGGATGTTAGCTTCTCAAGGCTGCCCCACAGCTGGTGCCCAGGCAGTGCCCCCAGAGGAGAGCTGCCAAGATCTTCATTCCCAGTCTTCCTGTGCTGGGGAGATGAGTCTGTCCTGTCCACATGCTCTTCTTTTCCTTCACCTTTTCCTTCCTTCATCAAATGTTTTCTGAGAACTATATTTGCCTTATGTTGGGTGCAGGAAAAAAGAGTAGTTTCTTCTTTCATGGTGCTTAAAAGTAAAACACTTTTGTGAGATTTTGGAGGGTGGGTAATATTAACGCCCCATTAGACTGTAAAATCTATGAATGTAGAGAGAAGGTCAGCCCAGGTTTGCCAGTATCAGCACCTAGTAGGCACACAGTAAAGATGCGCAAATTAATAAGACAGGATCTATGGTCACAAGCTCTCTGCAGTGCTGCCCGTGTCCTTCACTGCTCTCTGCGACAGGTCGGGACCTAAATAAGCCCATGAATTAAAGAAGACAATCAATTGTCTGTTCTTTTCCCTATCTGTGGCTGAATGCTGCTGAAGGCTTTGGAATAGTCACAAGGAGACACGTCTGAAGTAAGCATAAAAGACGCTGAGTTTTTGGGGCCAGTGGATGTCCTGTTACATCCCACCAGAGCAGCTAAGCAGGAAGGCACATCCCCTGACCTGTACCCTAGCTTCGCCCATGAACCATCCCACCCTGCAGCCTGAGGCAGTGGAAAGTACATGGTGTCTTATGTCCTTGTCGCTACTCTCCAACTCTGGAATCATCTTACCTTTTTTGAGTATCATTTCTGCAAAAGAGAAATGAAGTATTTTATGAAATGGGAAAATGTTCCCTAGACGGTGGCAGTGGATAGGAAGTGTCACCTCCCACTCATAAAACCAAAGACAGTGAGCGGTAGGTGACAGTGGGAGACCTTCCATTTCTGCACCCCTGTCCTGTTCTTAATCCAGAAATGTCTCCCTCTTCTGACATTTCTCCCCTCTCTGCTTCCCCTTCTCCTTTCTCTCTCTTCCCCTGTTTTTCCCCTCTCTCTCTCCAGCTCCCTCCCTCTCACCCCTCCAGCCCAGCTCTACCTGGCAATGCCTGTGGTGAACTCAGGTGTGTCCAAGAAATACCTTTTCCTTTCCCCTCTGCTGTCCCAGGAGTACCTGCCTCTCACTGCCTTCATTCCTTTAGCCAGGAAGTTATGTGGAGAGAAGGGAGATGCTCTTCTGGAAAATTTTTCCAAAGGTAAAATAAATCAATGAATTAAATTTTAAAATGATTTTTTAGAAAAAGCACATAAAATAAAAAAAAAACATCAATAACCTCACAACCTAAAGATAACCATTACTGACCTTTTATTACATAGCTTACCAAACAAATTTATTACATGCATAAATTTTAAAGAAAAAATGAGATCATAGTGTAACCTGGTTTTGTAGAGCATTTTTTCACTTAAAATTTTTCACTTGAACATCTTTCCATGTTATTGACCAGTCTTCTGTAGTGTTCTCGGTGGTTCTATAAGTAGCATACATGTCCATTTGTTGTAACAGAGACCTATAGCAGTGGCTTAACAAGACAGTCCATTTCCCTCTGATGTTGATGTCAAGGATACAGGATGGCTCTGCCCCGTGAGGATGGCAGGCCTCCCTTTTAATTTAATTTCTCTACCATCCCTAAGGTGTGGCACCTGCCCATGTGGTCCAGAAGTCCCCTCTCAAAATTTCACTGCATCCCCTAGAGAGGTAGAAAGAGAGAACAGGAGAGCACACTCATCCTGAAAGGGGTATGACCTTCTAAGACCTGGAAGCTGCCTGTCACCTCTGCTTGCATCCCATTGGCCACAACAATGGCCAACCCCAGCTGTTAGGGAGGCTTAGAAACCAATTTTGTCTTGGCATCCATCCACATGCCCAGATATATATAGCAGGGACTACTATTGTGTTGGGGGGGAATAGAATGGATACTGGGGACAACTGTCAGCATCTGCCACAGCCACATTTTATTTTGGTAACTTCCGGGGACACTCATATATCCATTGTCATTTTCTTGAGATGAATTTTTGTGGAGAAATGATTTGATCAAAGAATAAGTGTATTTAATACCCGAGAATTATTCGCACCCCTCCTCATCTCTGAAAAACCCAGCTGATGACCACAACAATGCAAAGATTTTTCTTCTTAGCTTCCCTTCTACCTTGAGCACCTCTCAGCTCCCCATCCTTCAACACAAGGACCAGTCATGGGTCCTCCGAGCACACAACCCCATGCTGAAAACCACTTTCAGGATGCAGACCCTACAGCCTCTGAGTCAGCCTCTTATAGTCAGGGGTGGCAAAGCTGGAGCCAGGAAGGGTCCCAGGGATGGCAGGTGTCAGGTCCTTTACTGAAGACCAGAGGCCAGGAGACAGTAGTCAGGATGGAAGCTTCTGAGTCCTCAGATGCTTGGATCGAGGGGCCGGCAGTGGACAGGAGTCAGAGACAGGCAACCCAAAGCCAAATAACTCTAGGCTGAGGCTCACTAGGTCAGAGAGGGCCATGGTCACAAGGTCAAATGTCAGGAAAATCAGGCCTCCAAGGGCACCAGCTGACTTCTCCCCCAGGCAGAGCCATCTAGCACATAGTCCAGCACGTAGTAAGTATATGGTGGTCTTGGGACACCACCCCTAAGCGCCCCCAGCACCTTCCCCAGGCCTAAGGGGGATGTTGCCAACTTGTGGGGCTCTGCCTACAACCTTAGAGAGAGATCCCTCAGTGATCAGACTTTGGGGTCACTAGACAGTGCTATAAAGTCCACAAAATGTCCATTCAGAGCACCAGCTAGTGGCTCAGAGAGAACGGGAAAGGGGAGGAAGAGCAATAATCTAGGCCCCCCTGGCTCACAAAGCAGGAAAGTGGAGGCAGGGAGGGGTTTCTGCATCCCCAAGGGTTCTGCCAGTTGGAGCTGAACAAAAGGTACTGACCAAACCAGGTAATTTCTGAGACAGCTGCTGCTTTCCCAGGGTCAGGAAGCCATCCAACTTAGAATCAGCTCCATCCATTTCAGTCTGAGCCAACAACTGCCACCAGGTGGCACCAAACTGCAAAGGGAGTAAGCAATCCCTTTTTCTCAGCTGTGGAGGCTACTTCTTGTGGCAGGCAGGAGCCTGGGTTAATTCACCAGCTGCTCCTGGAAACTTTCTGGGCCCTAGTACAGAGCAGAAAGCTCAGAAAATGTCAGGTGTCTGTTGGTTGGAGAATTTGTAGATAGATAGATGACGGATGGGTTGATTCTTCCCCCTAAGGGAACCAGCCCCCATTTTCCTTTAAGGGGTCACTGTACATGAAGCTGAGGATATGTCTAGACCTTTGGAAACAGGTCTCAACAGGTGCCTCGCCCCAACTCCACCTGGGGCCAGGAGTCTGGAAGAGTCTACTGCAAAAATGACTAAGATCAGGAACTGCCCTTTGTGTCACAGGGTGTAGAGCAAGAGGTCACCTGGGCTGTCTTTACTCTGCATCTTTGTCCGCTGGGGCAATCAGAGAGAAAGCCCCTTCCTTTACTGAGCTCCTACCCCAGCTTGGCCAACTGTGTCCAGCCACCTTCCACCCTGTCCTCACTATTCTCTCAGTCTGAGGAGCGCCCCTGGATGGCTCTGGTCCTTGCTTCATCCCACTCTCAGCTCAGTTATCCCTTCAACACACAACTTCTGGAACCCTTGCTCTCCACCACTCTCTGGCCCTTCTGCTTTGGTTTCCTCTTGGCCATCAGCTTTTTGCATGTTTTGTAGGCACATGCTGAGTGTTGAGTGTCTGTCATTCGTCTGTCCGTCTCCCTGCTGTCATGCCAGCTCCATGATGCCCCCCCAGTGACTATGACAGCACCTAGCACACAGCATTGTGTTTCTGGAATGCCTCTGGGCCACTCTCCTGGCTGACCCAGCACCAGGCAGGCCCTTCCTAGTCCCTTTGGCTGCTCCAGCCAGCATGCCCCAACAGCAGGAGCCCGTTATTCCTGAGAAGTGCACTTTCATAGCACAAAGGTGACCTCTCCTATAATTAGGGTCCTAATGGACCCTGCTAATTTCAAGACCTGTAGTCTTCAACTCTGCACCCAAACCATTGCCACCCCCATTTCCTTATAAGGTCCAGGATAAACAGACCCAATATATTTCGCTTATCTATGGCTGCTTATTGATAAGAGAGCCCATTAATGGGAACAGGTCATTTAGAGACTTCCCAGAGCCAGAGCTGCTGGTAAGTGGGAGCCTGAGGTTCAGTGTTCTCTGACTGGCTGACTTTCTGTGCCCAGAAATACCACTGCTTACTCCCCCCTTTTGCCTGTGGCTCTGAGCCCACCACCTCTGCAGGATGTCTGCCCTCATAGAGAACAACTAGGAACAACAGAAACCAGGGGACAATAGAAATTCCCCATGAGCTAAGTGCCTGGACATGTTTGCAATAGTCACATGGAGGCACAGAAAACTTTTATTTTTATTTACGTAAATTAATTGTATAAAGGGGGTTCATTGTGGTATTACCATATATGCATATAGTGTGCTTTGATCAAATCCACTCCATTATCTTATCATCCCTCCTCTCCCACTTCTCAACAGTGTTAGTGGGTTTTAGTATGCTAATTTCATGTATATATGTGTGTGTGTATATATACATATACACAATGTACTTCGATCATATACACCCCCATCACCCTCTCCATTCCCCCTCCCCACTCCTGCTTGTTTCCCCCATAGTCCCCTTTTACAATCATGACATATTATTATTATTATTATTATTATTATTATTATTTAGGTCTAGGTTCTGTATATGAGAGAAAGCAGACAACTTTTAAGTAAATTTGGAAACCTGATAAGCTACACGGAAAGACGTCATGCTTTACCTAGTTTTTTCCTCATTTTATGGGTTGTAAACTCTTAGGATACACTGTTAACCCCACTTGCCTCAGCCCTTTGCCTTGCCGAGGGTGAAGCTTATCTTTTTCACAGTCCTGGAACTGCATGAGGTCTGGGTGACTCATGTGTCTGGCTCTGGTCTGGCCCAAGAGTTGGAAGAGGCAGAGCTGGGCACTGGTTCTCTAGCCAGCCAGGAAGGGAGGTCCTTTCTTCCTAGTCACAGGAGGACAGAAACTCTTACTTCACTGGGGTCACCCCTACTTATCCCAATCCTCCTATATCCTTGCTCTTTTACCTTTAGGAAGTAGGAACTCACTTTATCCTCCTCTTGTGTTTAGGCTCTGGCTCCCTTGAATCCTTGTTTCTGTTTAGAAGGAGAGTGAAGGAGGACAAATCCACCATAGGGCTGAAGGGAAAGAAAATAATCAGCTCTGTGTCCACAGATTCAACCAATCACAGATTAAAAATACTGGGGGTGGGGGGTTAGGGGTATTTTATCTGTCCTGAACATACAGACTTTTTTCTCATCATTATTCCTTAAACAATACAGTATAATAACTTTTAAGATAGCATTTATTAGGTATTATATGTGATTTAGAGGCAATTTAAAGTACACAGGAGGAAATGCATAGGTTCTATGCAAACACTACACCATTTTATATAAGGAACTTGAACAATCGAGGATTTTGCTATTCGTGGGGGTCTGGAACCCATTCTGAGGGATGAAAAAAAAAAGCCATTCACTCTGTTCTTGTGTGTTTTCTCAGAGACCTCAAAACACAGTGGTGGCCTATCCTCTAATGGGGGTCTTTAGATGGGGGCAGCTTTCAGCCTCTGCTGCTTCTCAAAGAAGTGTGAGATGGTGGATTTGGGGAGAGTGTGCCAACTGTAGAAAAGGTGGGAGGACCCTGGATACAGTGAGCCATAGGCGACACTCGGCTCTGCAAAGCCACACCCGGCCACTCACAACTGACCCTAGAGAGCTGGAGTCCCAGAGGAAGGGAAAGACCCCTCTCTGGGATTTTCTGGCTCAGCCTGGGGCTGGCCCTGGGCTCAAGCAAGCTATGGCTATGGATTGAGCAAGCTGTGACCATGTCCAAGGGGCCCCTTGGCAGTGAGAGGTGATGGGTCGGCTAAGTAATCTGTCCCCACTGTGCGCTGCCAACCACCTGAGCTGCATTATGTGCTCCTCTGCAGTTGGGTGTTCATTGTGGAGTGGGACTTGGAAACACTGGGGGTTGGGAACTACAGGACTGGCAGGCCAGAGCCTCTGCTTCCCCTGGGCTCTGCAGACCTTGGCCCCATAGGAGGTGGGTGAGGCAAGTAAAACTGTAGCACCACGGAGGGACAGAACTGGGGCAGACAGCACACATGCCAGCCCTCCCCCATCCCTCTCAATAGACTGATGGAAACACTGAACCTGGGAGAAACTTGGGAGGAACCTGGGGCTGCCCACCCAGGAGTTACACTATCTCAGTGGGGCCCATTAGACACCTGGTGAGAAAAGTGACTGATGGGGAAAGGAGAGCAGAGCCCAGGGAGAGGTGGGAAGGGCTCTGAGATCAGCTTCTTCTCCCTGATGGCCATTGCCAGAGTCCTTGCACATAAGATCTGCATGCCCACTGCACCACCCGCCCCTCCTCTTCCCTGGAGAATTCCTGCTCATCCTTCTAGACCAGTGAATCACTATTGAGTGATCTGAATCCCCAGTAGCACTTAGTAGTGTTTGGAGGTGGGTTTTGGTATCACATATGGGATGGGGGTGGGGACTGCTACTGGCATCTAATACACAGAGGCTAAGGATGCTATTTAACATTGGACAATGCAGAGGACAGCGTCCATTCCCCAACAAAAAAATCATCCAGCCAGCCCCCAATGTCAAGGGTGTTGAGCTTGAGAAGATGTTCTGGAATCCATGTATCCACTCACTCATTCATTCATTCCACACACTTCCTGGATACCAGCTCTCACCTCCCCTCTCCTGCCTCCTCCCCTGCCCCATGCACACATAGGTCCCTCTCCTTCCTCCTAGTGGTCCTATAATCTCCTCCATGACTTCATTAAACAGACTTGTCTCAAACACAAGCTCTCTGCCAGGCCTGGGAACTGCTCCTAAGTGCTCCCAGCCCAGCTCCTCACCATCTCCGTGGCCACCTTTCCTGTGAACTAGTGCTGATTTCAGCCCCTTTGCTAGAGATGAGGGTCTCTTTCATTTCTATTGCTCACTAGCTACTTACTCCTCCATAACCCCCTAAGAGATGTGGTATTCCTTGATCTTTACAAGTAAGGAGCCACCCAAAGAAGTGAGGGAATTTTTCTAAGGTCACATAGCTGGCTAGAAGGGGCAAAAGACTTTAATCTCATCCTCAGTGCATAAGGTCTGGGACTCTCCTACCTTCACGTTTGGGTGAGGAGGGCCTGAGAAACAGTGTTTGAAGGGTGTCTGAGGTTGGTCTGGGAACCCTGAATTAGGAGAGACAGAAGCCCAACATGATCTGCCAGGGAATGCCTGGGGAGACCTCTGCCTGGACCTCCTTTTTCATCACAGTCAAACACACAGTGACTTGGTCTGTGTTCTGTGCTGACAATATCAAATAAGACACAGAACACATCTACTTTCTTTTAAAATAACTTTTAATTGTATTTTTTCTTGAATAAAGTTAATATACTCACTGTAGAAGATGTAGAAAACATAGCAAAGTTAAATAAATAAATAAATAAAATACATGTGAACACATTAACCAGAGAAAAACAAGTGTTGACTTTGATGTATTTCTTTCTGGAGTTTTTCTATGCAAATTGTTGTAAACAAAAATGGAGTCATATTGTGAAGACTTCCGTGACCATTTTTTCATCTAACAATGTTTTTGTACATATTGCTATAAACATTATCTTCATCCATAATTTGGAAAGATGGTTGAGTAGAAAGATGAATGGATGGATGCATGCATGGATGGGTGGGTGGGTGGGTGAGTGAGTAGATTGACGGATGTGTGGGTTGGTGAGTTGATGGATGGATGGGTGAATGGATAGATTGATGGTTGGAGGGTGGGTGTGTGGGAGAGTGAGTAGATGTATGGCTGAATGGATGGACAGGTGATCTTTCACTCACTCACCAGTTAATTCTCTCTCAGGGCAATTTAGTTTACATCTGTTCTCAACTTTTCAAATAAGGAATTTCTCATTTATGATATACTGACAGGGATCTCATCTTTCTCAAGTTTGCTTCACTTTGAGAAACACTACGAATCCACAATGGACAAAGGGGAAATCCTCCTTCTTTGTCCACCACCCATCTGATTTCACTAGTCCATAAGTGGTTTCATCTGGAATGCTGGGTTTATCAAGAAGAATGAGGATCAGAGAGGTCTTTCTCTCCACCATTCTGTCTCAGCCGTACATGGATGTAGATGCCCCCAGCAGTACAGCATCTCAGCCCTAAGCTTCATAAACTCCACTGCTGATCATTTTCTTAGGCTGGGGATGATCCACCACCCAACTAGCCAGGAGAGTTCTGGTTCTGCCCCATGCCAGAACTTCTGGACCTGAGCAGCAGGGAAAGTGCAGAAAGGAAGGAAAGATTAAAAAAACTTTTCCTCTTGCTTCAGAAAACTAGGCATAACCTTGTGAAGATGACTACAGAGGTCTCTGATCTATTTGTTAAGTAAACGTCAAGGACCCACTCTATGCTGAGCCCATGAGGTCCCCAGGGACCCAGCTATGCAGGAGATAACGCAACGGTAACAGACCCTTCAAGAATGAGCCCTCAATCCTCCCCCAACCTATGCCATCCCAGGATTGATAAACTGAGATTTAGGGAGAATCTAAGCCCCCTTCAAAGGGATTTCAAAATATCATTAAATGAGATTTGGTGCCCTGGGCTCCCCAGTGATACTGTTTCATCCCACACCTTCCCATCACTTTCCCCAACTCAGTCAAGTGAAGTACATGTGGTTCAGGTCTCACCCAGCTACCGCCCTCACTGGTAGCCACAGCTCTCTACCCATATGTCTCCATATTGCCTCAGCATCTTCTGCTCACTGAAGTAGAGAAGACAAATGGAGTTGAGTTTCTTGGAGACACAAGAGGGGTTGGAAATGTTTGGCTTTACTTTGAAGGAGGGATGAGGTGGGATTGGAGGCCTTGGTCTTGTGGCCAGTGGGAAGACACAAGGCCCTAGCAGTAGTTAATCTGGTGGTGTGTAACCTAGCCACGTCCAGCCAATGCTGTGGAAGGTCCGTGTAGAGAAGGCACTTCGGCAGGCCACAGCCTCTTATGCGCTGTGGCCACTGGGGTGGCAGGCAGTGAAGTCCACAGGTGGCTTCTCTTGGAGCAGACACTCCAGCTCCAAGACATCAGAGGACAGTTCAGAACAGGATCTCCACTTAGCCATGCCTGGCCTGAGCCCAGCGCCCTCCATCTGTGCCCCAGTCCTCACAGGTCACTTCTGTCCTTACAGGCAGCACTTTACTGGTGACCAGGCCCTTCCCCAACTTTTAGGGGTAGCCCCACCTCCCTGATGCTGTGTGACCTTGAACAGAATCACTGAAGAACCAGACCCTGAGCTATGTATTTCACCAGCATTAACTCACATGCCAGGGTCCAGATGAGCAGGACGTGAACAAGAGGGTCCTACACCAGGCTTTGAACTCTGGCTAGGGCTCTTACTTGCTGAGTGGCCTTTTGTGCCTCAGTTTCCCCATCTGTACAATAGCAACAAAAAGATTTAAACCTCCTAGGCCAGCCTGCTAAGGGCATTCAATTTACCTGACTCAGTATGGATGAGTTTAATTCATTCAGCACAGTAAGAGACAAGCCAAATTGGCCCCAGTGCATGGAAAGGGACATGAAGACTTGGAGCAGCTGAACATGCTGACCAGCTTATTGGGTGATAAATGGCAGAGCTGGGATTTGAACCCAGGGATGTGGCTTTACTGTTCACTGTCCTCTCTGTGCCATAGTTTCCCTCACTTGTAACATCCAGACAGCACCACTGCTGAGCAGGGTGTCATGCTAGTATGATCAGACAGGGCCTCCTAAATGAAGAGCCATGCCCATGGACTGTGCCTTGGGGACGTGGCTCCCTCTGGCCAGGCTCCTTCAGTCCCACTGAGGCCCCTCCTGCTCGATACCTCCCCTGCCTGTCAGAGTGCCTATGACAAACGCACACAGTCACAAACCTCTTGTGCCGAGGGCTGAGCGTGAGGTTGACTCACCTCTGGGCAGGGCAGATAGCCCCTCGGAGTAGGCTCCTTGTCCTTTTTGTACATGACCAGCAAGGCGTTCCTGTGCTTCCTTCCTTCCTCCCTCCAGTCAATCTTGCCATAGGTGGACATCATTGGGTTGTCCACATTCTTGAGGTCACTACCAGGAAGTTCCTGACAAAGGCTGTCCTCTGGATCCTGGTGGTCAGCTGGGACAATAGCCAAGGCCCAGGTACAAACTGGTGGGACTTAAATGGAGTGGGCTTGCAGTCTTACCACCTGGGCTCAAACTTATGCTCTGACTAGCTAAGTGGCCCTTTTTCAAACAGCTAACATTTACTGGGAATTACTACATACCAGGCACTCAATATTTCCTGTGCTTTGTCTCAAAAAAATCTTCGCAGTAGCCTCATGAAGGATGTACCATATTGATTGCATTCTACATATAAAGAATTGAAGAGTTAGAACTAAGATGTGCAGACAAAGGAATAGTATTCAGCCATAAAAAATAATGCAAAAAAAAGTCTTTCTGTCCACAGAAAGACAAATGCCACATGTTCTTATTCATATGTGGAAGCTAAAAAAGTTGATTTCATAGAAGCAGAGAGTGGAAGAATGGTCACTGGAGATTAGAAAGGAGGAAGGGTAAGAGGGCTAGAGAGTGGCTGGGCAACAGTTACCAACCTACAGTAACAAAGGAGGAATGCCTACCACGTCATCGTCACCACTGAGTGCCTACATCTCACAGCAATTTATGTGTGGTGTGTGTGTGTGTATAAATACATAACGTGCACACACACACACCCCTAGAAGAGAGAAGTTCAAAGCTTCCCAGCACAAAAAAAATGATAAATATTTAAGGAAACGAGTCTTCTAATTCTTTTGATTTGATTCTTACACTTTGTACACATGTATCAAACTGTCACACTTTGTTTCATAAATATACACTATTTGTATGTGTGGATTAAATACAAAGAGATGTAACATTACACATAGAGAAAAGTAAAAGGTTCTTCAGTGCTAACCAATTCCTCTTAAGGTAACCTGAATGAACAAGTCATTGCCATCTGCCTCGGCAGCCAGAAGCCAGCACACACTTGTGAGGGAGCAGTCCCAAGGAACACCAGCCACCGAGCATCAGCCATACAAATGACCTTCAGTTTCATGCAATCCAACAGTCCACAGTCAAAGCGGGGACGAGTGGTCAGAATCTCTGATCACCATCATGGACTAAAGTTATTGCAGTGCCAAGGAGTCCCATCTCTCTGTATGACCCTTGGTGCCTCAGTTTCCTCATCTGTACAATAATAATGGTAGAAACTCATATGACATGATACAGATAAGCTAAATGTCTTAACTCAAGCCAGCTTTCCCAAAATCTGCCCATGAATGTTTGGGGAAGATGCCCAAGAGCTCCCTGGCATTCAAAGCCAAGTCTAGCACAGTAGGGCCGTGGCTTCCCTGATTTGGCTCATTCACACTCTCTAATTTCATTCACTCTCGTTCCATCTTCACAGCATTTCTTACATCCAGGGTCTACAATTGGCTTCATATTTTTCTGTAAATTCCCTTCATTGGTAATAAAAATAGTTCTCTTAAACACCATCATAAATCCAGTTCCCCTATGTTCATGAGGATAAACATAAGATAAATATAGAAATGGAGCTCCAATAGCAATGAGCATACTGAGCCAGACTCCTGAATACCACTGAAACAGGAGCCAGGCTTGTGAAGGTTATGCAAGTTTGAAATTATTTTAGAATAGAGTTTAAAAGGCAGAGGGAGGAAGGACCAAGATTCCTTAGAGAAATGACTGGTTTGGGCGAGGGCAGATAAAGTACACAAGAAGTCCGTGCCAGGTGGAGAGAACGTGACCCCACACCATAAGGACATGTTCAAATGTCATGCTCAGAGCAGACCCAGCCAAGACTGGGAATATTTGACCCTCAAAATAAACGAGGATACTAATGGATTATAATCTACCAAATAAAATAGAATTTTATGAGTCTGCTCTGATGTAAATAAATAAATAATGGGACAGCTCATCTTTCCAGTAAGTGCCAATAATAAACGGAGAAGGAATGATGGAGTCAGAGAAGATCCTTTGGCAGCCACCACAGTCATAATGGACTCAGGCAAAAATCATCAATGAAGGTTAAAATAGTGAGCAGAAGTCAGATAAGGAGCAAGATGTTTGCATAATCTCAAAAGGATTTCCCCTCAAGTCACTTACTAGGTTCAAAGGCACACGTGTAGCTGATGGCAAAGGAACCTGGAGGAGCCCACCTTACCCAGGGAGTCAACATGGGCATCAGCAGCCCTGGGACAGATGTGCGCCCTGTGCTGCACTGAGAAGGGCCCACACCGTAGCAGCTACAAATGCTCAGCCTAACCCTCATCACAAGGAAACATCAGGGAACCCCAGCTTGAGAGACATTCTGCACGCTCCAGACTGTGGAGGGCATGAGGCCTGGGAACCAGAGGCAGTGTCCCAGGCCAGGGTCTGTGGATGGGTGAGCAAGTGCGATTCTGGACAGAAGGCAGAGGATGGAGTTGGCAGAGCTGGAAGCATCTGGGTGGTATGGACCCTGTCTCAGACAACAGCACTGTGGGAATGATAAATGCCCTGGTTTGGTGCCTTGTACTGTGTTCTCTAGGATTATTACCCTTGCTCTTAGGAAGACCTAGCTGAAATATAGCAGGAAAGGGGAGTGGTGTCTGCAACGCAGTCTCCAAGGTTTGTGAAAAGTGTGTGTGTGTGTGTGTGGTGTGTGTGTGTAGAAAGAGAAAGAGGGAGAGAAGGAGGGAGAGAGAGGGAAAAAGAGAAAGAGGAAGGAAAAGAGAAGCAGAGAAAAAATGAAGGGGAAAGGGAGAGGGGGGAGGAGCACCTGTCAACCTTTCTTGATCAAGGGCACACAATGCTCTCTGCCTTTCTCATAATTTTGCATAAATTTGAAGTTATTTCAAAATAAAGACATTTTTAAAGAATACCTTAAAATGTGCCGACCCAGTGTTTGTTTGGAGCACCACAGAAAGAGTGATAAGAGAGTGTGGTGGACAGGTCCACTGCCTTCACTTGCGTGGGGTAGTCTGCCTGATGCCAGCCTGGCTCCCCACCTGGAAGGTACAGCCAGGTAGGCCAGGCTTTGTGCTGGGGCAGGTGGAAAGAGGCACGGATCAGGAATGATGTCCGAGGCACAGTAGCGTCAACAATGCTGCATCCCAAGGGTGGAGCTCCTCCCCTCCCCCTTCCCCTCCTTACTCCCTGGATGACACCAAACAGCAGCCAGTTTTGAGAGGTCAGAGGCAGGTTCTTGACCCACAGAAGGCTCCCTCTGTCTGAGTCTGCTGTCCTGGGACACAGCGGCCTAGCCACAGTCCAGCTTACTCTCCTGGAAGGAGGGGAGGAAAAACCACACGCAGTGCCTCTGGGAAAATGTGCCCAGGTGTAGAGAAATGTCATAGTCCTTGCAGCCAGGCACCCACCCTCTCCCTTCTGGAGAAAGTGAAGGGCCTCTGACCTGGGAAGCTTTCTAAGAAACTGACTGGATATAATAGAGGGAGAGAAGCTTCCTTCATGCAAATGTCCTCCCCTCAGGAAAGTGGTGGTGACTGAATTATGGTTCATCTGCATGACACAAATTATATGATTATAGGATTAACACCAAATCATATATAAACAGTAAGGCTGTGAAAAGTGTTCATAGGAAAACAGACTGAAAGGCAAAACATCTAGAAATTAGTTAAGGTCCTATCTATCATGGTATGATTACAGATACCGTTATTAGTTGTTTAGACCTTTTGTCATTGCCTTGTGTTGTATTTCCTCATTGTCTGTGGAATGAACTCCAGCTTCTTCCTTGCTATTTTAAACCTGCCATGCCTACTGCCTGTTCTCCTCTCACATTCTGACAGGGTCTTCCTTGTTCATGTCATACCCCTTTTCAGAGCACTTTCCCCTAACGGCTAGTATGTGAGCATCTCCCCAGACCCGTCAGGGCTGCAGGAACCAGGACTACAGGAACTCTGGGACCACACTCGGCCTCCAGTAGGTACCCAACAGATGATGCCCTGAACTCCAGTCATCCTTAGAATCCTGTCCTACCTGGCTGTCTCTTAAGAGCCTTCCCAGAGCTGCGTTCTTCCTGTCTTTCTTTTTTTAATTCACAGCCTTGCATTTGCCAAGCAGGTGCTTTACTACTTGAGCCACACCCCTGGCCCTTTTGCTTTAGGTATTTTTCAAATAGGTTCTCTTTATACCCTGGCCAGCCTGGATTGAGCCTCCTATTTACACTTCCTGCATAGTTAGGATGACAGGCACATGCCACCACATCCAGTTTTATTGGTTGAGATGGGGTCTAACTTTTTGCCTGGGCTAGCCTCAAACTGTGATCCTCCAGATCTTTGCCTCCCGAGTAGCTAGGGTTACTGGGATGAGCCACCATATTCAGCTTTTCCTACCTCTTGATGGCCCACCATGAGCATCCATACCACTCTCCCTAGATGGGAGAACCTCATTCACCCTTAGAGGGCAGATAAATAACGTGTACGGTTATCACTCAAAGGCTTGAGGCTTGCTAAGTCATAGGGAGCCCACCCTATGCCCACTGCTGAGGTTGCGTACCAAGTCCCAGAACCCAAGCAGACACCCTTCGTGGCTTCTTCCCCACAGGCCTCTCTGGTCAACCCAATGATCTTTCTTCAGCCCAGCCTTGAGGTCAGGAAAAGTGGGACTGGTCCAGTTATGTACCTTGCAGAAGACCACAGAGCAGGACGGGAGACAGAGCCAGGGTTGGTGGGCCCTTGCTGTAACCCATCTCAGCGCCCCCTGGCTGGAGGCACACAATATTCACATCAACCTTATCACTGATACTGGTTTTAATTACTTGGTCAAAGAATAGCCCAATATCCCTACTGTATAGTTATAATTTTGCCTTTTTATAATTAATGAGTAATTTGCAGAGGTTACTTTGAGACTATTATAAATACTCTCCAGACTTAGCGTCCATTAATGGTTCTTCCATTTTCACTATGATGGTTGCCAAATGGCTTTTTTCTAACTCCATCATTCTTTTGACATTTATTAGTTGGCATTCTATAGCAGCAAAGAACTTTTTCTTCTCTATTTTTTTCTTTATTTCCTCTCTATCCACTTGATAGCCACATGGATTGCATTTAATTTAATAATTATAATCCATTACTGCCACTATTTATTTAGATGATCAGGCATCCCAAATTTGGTAAAGGGAGACCCTTCCAATTTGTACCTGTGTCCTTTACTACGTGTCCCTGCTATTCTGCAATCATGGTGTTTCTTTCCTTCTTTCCTTTCTTCTTTCCTCCCTCCCTCCTTCCCTCCTTCCCTCCCTCCCTCCCTCCCTCCTTCCCTCCCTTCTTCCCTCCTTCCCTCCCTCCCTCCCCCCTCCTTCCCTCCCTTCTTCCCTCCTTCCCTCCCTCCCTCCCTCCTTCCCTCCCTTCTTCCCTCCCTCCCTCCTTCCCTCCCTTCTTCCCTCCTTCCCTCCCTCCCTCCCTCCTTCCCTCCCTCCTTCCCTCCCTCCCTCCTTCCCTCCCTTCATCCCTCCTTCCCTCCCTTCATCCCTCCCTTCTTCCCTCCCTCTCTCCCTTCCCTCCCTTCTTCCCTCCCTTTCTTCCTCCCTTCCTTTCTTTCCTCCTTCCTTTTTTGTATTAAATTTTTAATATCTATTTATTTATTTCAGTACTGGTGATTGGACTGAAGCCATCATGCTTGGCAAGTGCTCTACCACTTGAGCCACCCCCAACACTTTTGTTTTGATCTTATTTTTGGGAGAGGGATTTCAGAGCTCTCCTCTCCCACACACATGGCCTTGGACTACAATCTTCCAGTCTCCATCTCCTGAGTAGCCAGGATATATTATTAATATTTAAGTCTTATCAATGTTTAAGTTTAATACTGTTAAATATTCTTATTAACCCTCTTGTATTCCACTTCCTTGCAGTGACACGTTAGAAATCATAATGGCAACTTTTTTTTGGTTGTGATACAGGGGTTTGAACTCAGGGCCTCACACTTGCTAGGCAGGCGCTCTACAATTTGAGCCGCTCTGCCAGCCCTTTTTCATGTTGGATATTTTCCAAATAGGGTCACACTGGCCTCGAACCACACTCCTAATCTCTGCCTCCTGACTAGGTAGGATTACAGGCACGAGCCACCAGTACCTGACTGAATTTAAAGTTTTTGATTGCTATAACAATTGTGGATACCCATGAACTATATAGAGTGATGTTTGAATTCATGTATTGTGTAATGACTGAATCAGGGTAATTAGCTTATCTATCAATGTAAACATTTATCATTTCTTTGTGAGAACATTCAAAATTTTCTCTTCCATTTTGAAATAAATAACCCATTGCTGTTAACTATATTCACCCAACTGTGCAGTAGAAAACCAGAACTTTTTCACCCGTCTAATTGTAACACTATTATCCATTGACCCACCTCTCCCTATTCCCTTCCCCTATTCTTCCCAGCCTCTGGCAACAACCATTCCACTCTCAACCTCTGTGAGAGCACCTGTTTTCAGGTTCCATATCGCAGTGAGATCATGCGGCACTATCTCTCTGTGCCTGGCTTATTTTACTTAATGGTAATGATCTCCAGTCCCATTTCTGTTGCCACAAATGACAGGATTTGTTCTTTTTATGGCTGGGTAGTATTCCATTGAATGTATCACATTTTCTTAATCCATTCATCCCCTGATAGAATGATTGCATGTCTTGGCTATTATGAATAATTATGCAAAAAATCTGACACATTGATTTCATTCCTTTTTAATACATACTGGTAGTGAGAGAGCTAGATAGTACAATAGTTCCACTTTTAATTTTCTGAGGATGTGCCATATTTTTCCATAATTAGGTGCTAATTTACATAATTACACAATTTCTTGTGTAAGTGTTCTCCCTCTCCCACATCCTTACCAGAATTTGTTACATTTTGTATTTTTGATAATAACTACTCTGACTGGGATGTGTGAGACTTAGATTTGCATTCCTTGAAGGTTAGTGATGTTGAGTGTATCTGTTGACCATTTGTATGTCTTCCTTTAAAAAAGGTTTATTTAGGACTTTGGCCCATTTTTTTTAAATTGGATTATTTGTTTCTTGCTATTGAGTTCTTTATATATTCTGGATATGAATTCCTTGTTTCAAATGTTTTCTCCCACTCTGTTTTTTCCTTTGCTGGGGAGAAGCTTTTTAGTTTGCCAGAATTTCTTTTGTCAATTTTATGTTTTTATTGCCAGTTGCTTCTGAGATTTTATCTAAAAAAAAAACCCTCCCCAAAGTCCTGAAGCACATTTTCCTGTGTTTTCTTGTAATAGTGTCATGGTTTCGTGTCTCTCACTAAAGTCTTTAGTGTACTTTGAATCTTCTGTGTACGGTGAGGGGTCTGGTGTCACTTTTTTTGCCTTTCTTTAATGTTTTAGCAAAGCAGTATATTTATATTTTTGAGTCAAATAGTCTTCCAAAGTTGATAATAAACCAAAACAGCGCTCTGTACTTCAATTGAATGAGGTGCACAGATGTACAGACTTATCCTCAAACATTGGATCCTTACTTGCCCATTCTTGTTGCAGCGTAAGGAGGCACGAAGAAGTGCCTGGAGGCTCTGCTGACTGCTGGGCCTCCCCATAGGGAGTTCTGCCATTTCCCTGTGGAGTTTGAATGGTCAGGGTCTTTTCTCTGGGTCATTCAGGTTTTCCAGAGAGGAATCTGCCCATTTCTTTCCTAGGGAATCAAGCCTGGCCCTGGGCTCTCACCAGGTTGGAGAAAGTGTGGACTCGCTCCCTCACCACACAGATTTCTGCTCAAAGCCCAGAGTTCCTTGGGTTTGTTTCTGCAGAGGGTAAGCATCAGTCTAGCCCTGTGTGGCAGAGGGGATCTGGAATTCAGCCATGGAGGTGGTCTGTGTTCAGCCTCCAGCAATCCCTGTCCTTCTAATTCTGAGCCTTTTTTAGCCATTTTGTCCTGTAACATATTGTCTTTCTGCCCCTTTCAAGCTCGTTTTGCTAAATTACTTTCCCTCCTTCTTCTGCATCTTGTCTTTTGAAAACAGTTTTGGCATTTCTCATCCAGTTTGCTCTCCTGCACCTTGGGGCTGCAGGAAGGAGGGGGTGACTTTGAGCTCCATCCCCATCTCCCTTTCCAGCTGGAATTCTGTGGCTCATTTTCAAAGTTGCTGGATCACTTTTAAGAGTGTTTGCTAACTTCACCTTTGTAAGCCAAGAACACAGAGTTTGGGCATGGGTAAGCTCTCCCAAGCACTTGCAGGGTTGTACGGCCAGCATCAAGCCTAGTTTTGGGAATGTCCTTTCATTCTTTGCAGAGCAAGGCACTGAGAGTTGCAGCATGGGACAGATTCTCTGCGTTGTTGATAGTGAAGCCAAAGGGAGTCTTTGCAAAGACGGAAACAAAGAACATCTCCCAGCAATGGGCTCAAATGCCTGTATCACCCTGTATTAGGTGAGCTGCCTGCCTCTTGTACACAGCCTTGGCTTCCTCGTCCTTTTTCTGAAGAGATCACCTTCACCCAGGCTGCAAGGATCAAGGGAGGGAAGGGGTATCAATGATGAATGGAGAATGGTGAATGGAGGTGAATGGCAGTGAATGGTGGGTGGAGGTGGCTAATGGAGATGTGTGGGGGGTGGTGACTGGGAGATGATGACTGGTGCTGGATGTGGGTGCTGAAGGGAAGTGAAGGGTGGGTCGTGAGTGGAGGCTGGGCAGCCTTCCTCACTCCTGAAGGAGGAAAGACTTTTTCATATTTCTGTGATTTTAAGATCTGTCTTCATGGAATTTGGGGGTTCCAATGCATCTGAAAGAATACAGAGTCTTAGATGTCTTCAGAAAGCCTAGAGTGTGGGAACATCCTAGTCTAGGCAAACAAGTTCTAGAACAGCTGGTCCCCAGGGCTGTTTTAGGTCTGACCCTAATCTTGCCCTGTTTCTCTAGAGTCTGGAGCAGTGGTTCTCCAGGGTTGGTCTTCAGACAACTGGGAACTTGCTAGAAATGTAAATTCTGGCTCCAGCCCAGAACTTCTGAGTCAGGACCTTTGAGGCAGGACCCAGGATGTCCACCCACTGCTGCAATATTAAGAAAGACTCAGACCTGTGCTTGGAAACAACGCTACTGCTCACCTGGGATGATTATTCCCACACTTCACACCCCGAAAAGAGAAAGAAGAGGCATCAGTGTGCCCACTCAAGCCAGAGACCTGGAATTGAGATACCTGCATAAAGCTGGGAGCCTCGGAGGCGGGGCTGCAGTGAAAGGGGAATGAAAAAACTTTGCCTATCAGGCTGGGGGGGTCCAGAAGCAGGGCAGGCACTGGAGAACCCTCAGGTAACCTGTGAAGACCACTGCCTTCCCTTCCCATCTGTCTCAGACTTTGGGTTCCAAACTGGTTATCAAATGGAGAAGGAAGCCTCCCTCTTAATGCAAATTACAGTTATCCTAAAATGTGATTATTATAAATCCATGACCACCTCTCCCTCTTTCTTTGCCTTTCTCTTGGTACACACTCATTCTTCACCATGTGCAGTTTTGCATTCCAGTTTCCTAACAATGAAGCATATCCACAAGTGGGACCTTGATGCATCGCCCCAGTAATTTGAGGGTTAATTCATATCCCAGGGCCAACCAGGGCAGGATCTGCAGCTCAGTGTCCCTGGGGCTGTATCTTAGTACCTAGCACATTAGTCAGATTTTTTTTCTGTCTTAAATTCATAAACTACCTAAAGCAATAACCTCAAAGCTGGTTCCAGAGTCTTCAAATCTGAAATCCACAACAGGTAAGGGGAAGCAGAGCAATGCTTTCAAATCTGAAGCCTGCAGGACATAGAGGAGGAACTGGCAGAGCATCACACACTGGCCTCTCTGAACATGCTGGGGCAGGTCTTAAAATGAGAAAGGTCATAGAGCCACAGAAGACTGAAGAATTTCTCCTTCAGACAAAATGCACAAAATTTGCTTCCCTATCCCCTCGTGTGTAATTCTTTTTGTTGTTTTATTGGGGGGGGGGGGTTGTTTAAGATGGATCTAACAGTGTTGCCCAGGCTGACCCCAAATTCCTAGCCTCAAGCGATCCTCCTGCCTCAATCCCCTGAGTAGCCAGGGCTACAGGCACCTGCCATCGCACCCAGCTTCTCCTCTTGCAAAATTCTTTATATTCTTTACCTATATAGTTCCACTCTTATTTTTAGTGAAAAATATTTTTCATTTTAATTTCAGGATACTTACTCAGTAAAGCACAATTTTATTTTCCAACTCTGACCAGTAATTTGAGGGTTAATTCATATCCCATAGATTAAAAATGTTAGTATCATTCCTTATCTCCAAATAGAGTTACTACATTCACATTCACTTCTCACACCTGTCCAATTGGAGTATAAAATGTACCTTTCGTGGCAGTTGGCAGGAGGTTACCTTCCTTTCCAGCTCTGCATTAATGATGCTTTCCCGACATTTAGGAGCAAAAGTCATTGAGTGCAAAGAGAAAACCAACTTTTGAGAGAATTGTTTGCCATTTGGGACATAACTATTTGGATTAAAAATGGCCCCAAATTACTCATATGAACTAAATGTTAATAAACCGAGATTAAAGGGAGTTGAGTCGGCATCGTTAGATGAAGACTGGATCATGTGCCAGACTGAGCATAACTGCTCGAAGTCAAACTCCAGACAAAATTTAAAGACAATAGAAAAGAAATATGCATAAAATTCACAAATACTTGGAACCATATATATCTCTATGCATGCATGTGTGTGTGTGTGTGTGTGTGTGTGTGTATCCATAAGTGTTAGAAAACAAGAAAAGGAGGGCCACAGACCAGGTGTGGTGGCACAAACCTGTAATCCCAGCTACTCAGGAGGCAAAGACAAGGAGGATCGTAATACAAGCCTGGCCAAAAAAAAAAATATCATAGCAATCCTACTGAGGGTGAAATGGCATCTCATTGTGCATTTGATACATGCTTCCCTAATGACTGATGATGTCATGTGTCACTCAGTGTGTGGGGGCCATCTGTGTATCTTCTTTAGCAAGGGTCTATTCAGATTCTTTACCCATTTTTAATTGAGTTGTCTTCTGTTATTGCTACCAGTTTCTCTTGCATACTGTGTTAATTTTTTTATTAACACCTGTATTGGGACAATTCACATAACTGTTCTATTTAAAGACAATGAACTGTTTTTATTATATTCAAAGATATGCAACCATCACCACATCAATTTTTATCACCTCAGAACAAAACAAAAAGCCCTCAAGCTTTTAGTTACATCGCCCTCCACCCCATGCCCTTACCATGTCTTTCTACTGAACCACTCATCTATTTAGTTTTCTATACATTGCCCTATTCTGGACTTTCAAAGGAATAGAATCACATGTGGAAGTTCATGACTGATTTTTTTCACTAATAAATTTTCAAGTTTTACCAATGCTGTTTCGTGTATCAATCAGTGCATCGTTGCTTTTTGAAGCTGAAATAATAATCTCTTGCTAGACATACCACATTTGTAATGCCTTCACCTATTGATGGACACTTGAGCTCTTTTCACTTTGGGCTCTTGTGATTAATGCTGCTCTAGACATTCATGTACACGTTTCTGCATGAATGTGTTTTCATACTTTTGCCACCTGTGCTCTTGGCATTCTATCTAAGAATGTCGGGCCAAATCAAAGAATGCTTTGCCAAGGTCATGAAGATTTACCTGTGGCAGGCCATGAAGATTTACCCATGTTTTCTTCAAAGCACTTTCTAGTTTTGCTTTTACATGTAAGTCTTTGATATGTTTTAAGTTTTTTATATGATGCAAGGGAAAGATCCAACTTTCATGTTTTTGCATGTGGCTATGCAACTACCCCAGCATTACTTGAACAGATGATTGCTATTTCCTCTTGAATGGACTTGGTACTTGTTGCTGAAAATTTCTGACCCTCCATTTTATTACACTGATCTATATGTCTATCCTTGTGACAGCATCACACTTGTTGATTACAGGTGCTTTGTAGTAATTCAAAACCAGGAAGTGTAAGTCTAGTTTTTGTAGTCAACAAAAATTCACTAGGAAAGAATTCAAGAAAAAAAATGGGGCTTTATTTCAAAATATAGTGAGATGCAGCCTTTGGTGCAAAACAAAAGTGTGCTCAGAAGGAACAAAGGAAGGAGCTGGCTTAAATAAAGTTCCCATTCCAGTGTGCCTATGTAAATGGAGATGCAAATATGCTGGAAGCACTCATCCCTCATCGGTTGATTGTAGACCACAGCAGGAGCTGTTTATCTTGGAAGTTGGAGCAGGAACACACCTCTATAAGGACTACCAAGTTTAGGTCCTGTTTCTACCAGGACTCAGCAAATGGCTGCCAGGCTCTATTCTGAATTTAGCCCTGGTCAATCACTTGGGACCCTTCCTGGAGATTCAGTTTTTCTTAAAGTTCACACTACTTTATTCTTTTTCAGGATAGTTTTGGCTGTTCTGGGTCCCTTGATTTTCCATGAGTCTTAGCAGCCATTTGTCTGTTTCCGCAAAGAAGTCAGCTGGAATTCTGACAAGAATGGCACTGAAGCTGCAGATCAGTTTGGGCAGCATTGCCATGGTAACCATGTGAAGTCTCCCAATCTGTGTACATGGAATGTTTCTCTATTTATTTAGATCTTCTTTGGTTTCTTTCAGTAATGTTTTGTAGTTTCCTGCATAGAAGTTCTGCACTTCTGGTTAAACTTATTTTTAGCTATCTTATGCTTTCTGATGCTATGGTGAATGAAATTGTTTCTTTAATTTGTTTGGATAATTCATTGCAAGCATATAGAAATACAATTGAATTTTTTAACATTGATTTTTTGTCCTCCAATCCTGTTGAATTTATTAGTTCAGTCTTTTAGTGGATTCCTTAGGATTTTCTGCATAGGTGCAAGATCATGTCATCTGTACGTGGAGATGGTTTTACATCTTTCTTTCCAAAACTGGGTGCCTTTTGTTTCTTCTTTCTTGCCTAACTGCAATAGCTAGCTAGCACCTCAAGTACAAGGCTGAATAGCAGTGGGGAGAGTGAACAACCTGTCTCATTCATGGTCTCAGAAACAAATCTTCCAGTTTTTCTCCATTAAGTATTGTTAGCTGTAGGTTTTTCATAGATGCCTTTTGTCAAATTAAAGTTCTCTTCTATTCTTAGGTCATTTTTTTTGTTTTGTTTTACCATTTTTATCATGAAAGGATGTTGCAAAACAAAGGGGAAAAAAAAGGATGTTGCATTTATTCAAATAGTTTTTCTACATTTAGAAATAATCGTGATTTTTTTTTTTGCCTTTTTATTCTATTGATAGGATGTATTACATTAATTGATTTTCAAATGTTAAACCAATCTTATATCCCTGGGATTAATCCCACTTGGTGATGGTGAATAATTCTCTATATATGTTGCTGGATTTGGTTTGTTGAGGATTTCTGTATCCATATTGATGATACATACTGGTATGCAGTTTTCTGGTGATGCCTTTGAGTGATTTTGGGATTACCTGGGCAATACTGGCTTCATAAAATGAGTTGGGAAGTACTTCCTCTTCTGTTTCCTGGGTTTGTGAATAATACTAATTCTTTCATGGAATTAGTGAGGCCATTTGTACCAGCTTCTCATTCAGGGTTTAATCTATATTTATTTCCTTGTTATAGGTCTATTCAGATTGCATATTTTGCTTGTTAGATTCAGCAGTTGGTGTCTTTTTAGGAATTTGTCCATTTCATCTAAGTTATCTTATTTTTGGCTACAATTATTCATAGAATTCTTTGAAAATTGTTTATTTTTGTAAGATTGGCAGTAATGTCCTCTCATAACTGATACACCCTAGTAATTTGATTTTTTCTTGATCAAATTAAAGATTTCTCTATTTTGTTGCATTTTTTGGTATCATTCTATTTTTCTTTGCTACTTCATAATTTCTACTGTGCACCTTATTATTTCCTTCCTTCTGCTTGCTTTAGGTTTAATTTACTCTTCTTTTTACAATGACTTAAAATGGAAGGTAAGGTTATTGCTTCGAGGTCTTTCTTCCTTCGTATTGCAGACATTTACATCATTTTCCTCTGAGCACTGTTTTAGCTACATCCTGTAAGTTCTAATATGTTGTGTCTTCCTTTTCATTCATTTCAAAGTATTTTGTGATTTCCTTTTGGTATTCTTCTTTCATTCATTAGCTATTTACTAGTGCATTGTTGAATTTCCTCAAATTTGTGAACTTCTCAACTTTTTCCATTTTTGATTTTTACTTTAATTCTGTGAATGAGATCACAAAACACACCTCATATTATTTATATCCTTGTTTTATGGCTTACCATATGGTCCATCTTAGAGAATGCTCCATGTGAACTTGAGAATATACATGTGATGAATATGTAAATATACGTTGGGTAAAATGTTCTATAGATGTGTGTCGGGTCTAGTTTGTTTTTTGTGTTGGTTGTCTTCTATTTCATTGTTTAAATCTTCTGACTCAAATTCATTATTGAAAATGGGGTATTGACGTCTCCAACTATTGTTTATTTCTCTCTTCATTTCTGCGAGTTGCTTCATGTGCTTTGATGACGTTATCAGGTACATATGTTTATAATTGTTATATGTTCTTAATGGGTTGACCTATTTACCATCTTTGAGAAATGCTTTTATGTAGTACGGGGTTAGCCTGACCGGAAATTGCCTAGCTTCAAGGCTAAAGACACCTATCAGCAGCCATAACCAGAAATGCCAAACCATGAAAGGAGTGAAAAGCAGTGGCGTCCAAGGTCCTGGGAGAGCTCCATCCATTCCCAAAACCATAAATATTCCTCCCCTTTTTAAGCTTATCTCCCTCCCACATTATTCCTATCCTATATCAGCAATCCCTTAACTCCCTGGATTTGAGAAGCTGATCTGAGCAAAGTTCCCTCTTCTCCATCCTTTGGCCATGGAATAAATACTTTTTCCCCAACACTCATCTCTCTGACACTGATTTTTCCACAGGATGTGCTCTTCCTGTGGACAAGCAGTCCTGGGTCCAGTAACAACTGGAGCTCCTACCATCACACTGAGGTAAAAGGAGAGAGGGAGAGAGGGAAGGAGGGATGGAGGGAGGGATGGCATTGTGGCTCAAGTGTCACAGACTTGCTGTTCTTACCAGGATTTAGATTTGCTTGAATAAGTGTTACTTTATTAGCTATATGCTTTGAGGACAATTTCCAAAGACATTAAATGTTTGTGTGTTGGGGTGGGTGTTCTTTTACAATTTTTCCCAGACATCATTGACTTTTTGGGTCGTGGATAAATAGGGTCCCTAACACCACCAAAGTATAAATGGTAGTCTAAGAAACGTTTAAACAGTTAATGAAATCCAGCACTAGACTTAACCTGAAGTAAGCTGGTCTGTTAGAATCAACAGTAACTGCATATTTAATAATAAGACTTTGTAATTTTATCTTCAATGTTAGAAACAAAACAAAGATGCCAAATATGACCATTTACATTATCATGTTACAAATATAAAATATAAGACTGGATGAAAGGTAATTGTCATTATTTACAGGTGATGCATGCAAACAGAATAATTTACAGACTATCAGAACTAATAAAGAGTTTAGCAAAGCTGCTAGATGTAACACCAATAAGCGAAAGTTCACTTACAGAGAAAATAGAGAAATTCTAGTAAACTAGAAAACTTTAAAAATACATCACTTTCTATGCCATAAAAACTGTGGGACAATAGCCAAGTTATGGAAACAGCCAAGATGCCCCACTACTGACAAATGGATTAAGAAAATGTGTTGCTTATACACAATGGAATTTTACTCAGCCATGAAGAAGAATGAAATCTTATCATTTGCAAGTAAATGGCTAGAACTGGAGAACATCATTCTGAACAGAGGTTAACCAGGCTCAGAAGACCAAAAATCGTATGTCCTCCCTCATATGCAGACTTTAGATCTAGGGCAAATGCAGCAATGTTGTAGGTCTTGGGTCACACGCTAAGGGGAGAACACAGACGGGAGGAATAGGGATAGGTAGGAAACCCAAAACTTGAAAGTGTTTGATGTCCCCACTGCAGAGGAGCTAATACAGTAACCTTAAAGTGACAGAGGTCAATATGGGAAGGTGATCAGGAACTAGTGAAAAGGTCAGGCGAGATGAATCAATTTGTAACACATTTGTGCATGGAAGCAATGCTAGGAATCTCTCTGTATAGCTATCCTTATCTCAACTAGCAAAAACGCTTTGTCTTTCTTATTATTGCTTATGTCTTCTCTTCAACAAAATTGGAAAAAAGGGCAGAACAGGTTCTGCCTGAAAGCGAGGGGGATGGGGAGGAGAGGGAGGGCATGGGGCGCAGGGGAGAGAAATGGCCCAATGTATGCACATATGAATAAATGAATAAAAAATTTTTTAAAAACTGTGGGATACTTAAGGATAAATCTAAGTCATGAATGACCTTATAAAATGTAAGAACTAATGCATTTATTTATAAATAAATGTGTATTAAAAATAAGTGCATTGATAAGACCAATTCATAATGGGAAACTCAGAATCATAAATAATCCTCCTTGACAAATCTGCACACCCGTAACAATTGAAAAATCAATAAAATCTTAATAAAGCCGCAATGATTAAAACAGTGGTTTATTGCCAAAGTTAGATAAATGGACCAAGTTAATAGAAAACAAGAGCCCAGAAACACCTCTGTAATTGTATGGAAACTGGATATGAAGACAGAGGAGGCTTTATAAACTAGAAAGGGAAGTATAAACTTTTCTTTCCAAAAGATGCCAGGAAAACCAGTTACCAATATGAAAATTAACTAGAGAGAATAGAATGTGTTCTTAACCATAGGTTAGGGAAGGGCTTCTTAAATAAGGCAATAAAACATGCAAAGACTAAATTTGCCACATTTAAATTTAAAAACTTAAGTGGTAAATATTACAAAGTAGATACATGGGTGTTTTCATTCTTGATATTTTTACATAAAAGTAAAAAGATCCCGAACCAAAACTAAAAATGTATAAAATACACAGGCATAAGCCTAGTATGAAATGTGTAAGACCTTTATGAACAGTTATTAAAATTTTATCCAGAATATAAAGGACTCAAATAAAATGAGGCTTATCATACTAATGGAGGAAAATTAATTATGAACAAGTCTGTTATCCTTAAATTAATGGATAAACTAATGCAACCCCAATCAGAAGAGCAAGACAGTTTTAGTGAAACTTAATAAGCTGATTCTACAATTTGTTCAGAACAAAAATGCACAAGAACAAGAAAAAGAAGAGGAAAAAAAAGAAGAGGGACTTGCCTACCAGTGGCAAAATACAATGCAAAATCAAATGACTGTGCAGCGTGGCTGGGAAAAAAGACTTTAGATTCAGTGTCAACTAAACAACACAGCATATGACAAGTTGAAACCTGGAATTTCAAACTGGTGTAGGAACATGGAATCTTCACTAATGGTGGAGACAACTGCCTTTTCACTTGTTTGGGAGGCAGCAATCATAAAAAACAAATATCCCATAGAAAATTAGACAAATACTACATGAGCAGGCAAGGTACAGCAGAGATCTACAAATAGCCAACAAACTGGAAATGTTTGGTTTTGGTTTTATAACAAATCAGGAAAATTCAAGTTAAACAAGGCTATTTTCGATCATAAGATTCGTTTGAAACAACCTACAAAGACTGGTTCTACCTCCTGTTGGCAAGGGAATGGAGAAATGGGTCCCTTAATGAATTGTGAGTTGGAAGGAACAATTTTATCACATCCATTGAAATGAAAAACTACATCATTTAAACCCAGCAATTCAATGAAATTCAACCTGTATTATAGAAAATACATGTAATGTTAAAGTTAGATGCAATAGGGCAGTAAAATCCTATTAATGTAAATTAATAAACAAACTAGCTGTTATAATACGGTCTCCAAAAGACAGAGGTTTAACCAAGTCACTAATTTATTTCACTCTTAGGTAACAGGTCAAAGACAGCAGTTCAAGACTGGCAGGCCAACTTCTCCATCCTCAATACTTGATCTCTTTCAAGAGACTCCAGGGTAGGCTGAAGTTCCTATAGCATCCCAGCCAGCAAAAACAGGGAACGTCAAAGGGCGCACACACCCCAATTCCTTGTTTAAAGCCCAATCTGCAAGTTTCACTCATATTCCATCACTCAAAACTTCGTCGTGTGGTTACAACTATCAGGGAGGCTGAGAAGTACAGTTGTTGGCTGAGCAGCCACGTGTCCAAGTAAAACTCAGGGACTGTATTAAAAAGAAGGGAACATGGATACAGCAGCAATCTGTGCCACCTGTTGTGAAACACAGGAAGACAGCCTGCAGAACACACTCTGCACAGAGTCCTGGCTGTGGGAAAGGAGCGAGAGTCGTGTGGGAGTGGTGAAGCAGAGTATTGCTAGAAAATTTTTAACAGTGATGGTAGTAACTAAGAAATTAAAAATATTTTACTTTTACACATCTAACATGTTAACTATGTTACATCTATTTGTATTGTACAAAGTATTTCAAGTTCCAAAAATTCTACTATTTTATCTAAACGAATCAGTTACTCTGTATTGTTTAAACTCTTCCTCTTAGAGTGTTGCTATGTAGCTCCATCAGGAGGTTGGATGCCCACGTGTACAGATCTCTATGCTGAGACACACCTGTTCTGGAATACGGCAGGACAGCAACCGAGCTGGAAAGAGGGCCACCTTGCACTTACAGCATGGCAACCTGTGACAGTTGTATTTTACTCAGTAGGATTAGGTTTTAACACTGTAGGTGTGCTTCCCAAGTGCTTCGTATTAGTGAACCAGGTCGGTACTTAACCCTGAGGTCGGTCCTGTGCCCCCTGATGGGGCGAGGCATACTTTTCTTATAGGCTGATTATGAAAATACAAATAAACAAAGAAACAAACCCAGAAACAAACCCGTCACGAATTTTGGCTCCCTGCTAAGCTAAGCACTCAAGTTTTAAGAGTTACTGATCTGTTTAAAAATCTCTTTGATGAGAGCTTTAGATGATGGCAAAGTGAAGAGAATAATATAATCTTCTTCCCTCAACATATATGAGCTGAATTAAAAACAAAAAAATAAAACAAGCCAGAATCCAAAAACGGAGAAAGAAAATTCTACCGGAGTCATGACTCTGGCAGGACATCTCTCTTGTTTAAGGAATCCTTGGCTAAAGCCATTCAAACAACCTCAGAACGAAGAAAGCCAGGCAGGCCCATGTCCTCTAACCACAGCCACACACAGCCCAGCAGACTTGGCCACTGCCCATACCCTTCCTGTCAGGGTCACAGGAAAAAGCAAACAGCAGACCTGGGCTCAGCTGCCCATCTGAAGCATGAGCAAGATATAAGCATGGGAGGGAGGAAAGCATAACACAGAGAAATGAAAGAGGAAAAATCACAAGCCAAAGGACTCTCACCCAAGAAATGCACCACAATGTGATGCCTACAGAAGAAATTTAAAGAATACAATATATTTAAGAAAACAAAACTTAAGAGATAAGTTGGTAAAAATAACCACAAAGAAGGAAATAACGAAAAGGAGGCTACAAAAACGCCATACCATCACAACCAGCATAAACACCGTAACAAACAGACTCATTTAAAAACCAAGTCACCAAAACAGTGTCACAATGAATGCCAAAGTCAGAGAGAGATGAGCACAGTGGAACAGGAGATAACCCAAGAAGAGATAGCAGTGCTCATTTCCAAAACAAGTTGGCACCCTCAGCAAAGCATATCCACAAACTAAGCAGTGAGGGTTCAGACACCCATGCGAGCATGTGGACGGAGGACCGTGAGCAGTCGCTCTCTGGTGACAAGGAGACACCAGCTGCTGGCTGCACACATGCACCTGTGTCACTTCATGCACTTGCTTTTGTTCTGCTTGAGTTTCTGTCTTATGATAACAAATTCCGTTTTCCTAAAACCAAAAGTCAGTGTCAAGGGGGAAAATATGCCTGCTGTTTAAAGTACGGCCAGAGTAAACTGAGCACAATTTTCCACAGATACACACCATATTGTTTATCCCACATTATTCATGCTTTACTAATAACAACGCCTGCTGGCTGGGGATTCATACCCCACACCCCCCAAAATCTGCCAATTTAACAGTACTTCAAAAGGATTATTTAAAGGCAAGTAATATGATTTGACAGAAAACAAATCTTTGTGTGTGTGTGTGTGTGTGTAGTAAACGATAAACTGAAACATCTGAGAGTTATGCTTTAAAATACTGCTGTTATCAGATATTGAAATAATTTATTGAACAGGCCTGACTAAAAATGACATGTTTCCAGCACCAATAAAAAGAACTTAGATTTCTCTTCTACACACTTCTAAATGCGCAGTAACGTGTTCCCTGACAGCATCTTTTGGGTAAAGGAACAAAGGTGCTCCAAGAAGCAACTGTTAGGTCCCTGATTTTATAGCATAATTTGCAGTGCCAAGAAAAAAATATCCATCCAAGTATTTTCTTTTTAGTTAACATTATTAAAACGTTCCAATTGTGGAAAAGAGATCCTTCTTCCTTGAAATTTTAGTTTTGAGGTAGGTACTATTTAAAGTAAACATCAAGTGCAGCCAGCTTCCCTCGACAAACATGTGATAACTAATCACAGGACTAATGATCAAAAATTTCCATTAGAAAAAAGAATTCAAAGTCTAGGGAGCCATATCACTCAGCAGTATTCTGGCTTGAGTTTCCAAATCCCTTCACCACTAGAAGTTCTATGAAAAGTGCACAGATTTCTCAACAGTTCTCGAAAGACACAAGACTGTGATGTGGACAGCTTAGATTCAAACTCTTGAAGTATCTCTTGAGTGCTGGCCTGGCCATCTACATGGGCCTGAAAAGCAATGAAGTTCCTCATTTCTACCAGCAGATCATCGTGTTCTGTGGTAGAGGACGGCAGGGCAGAAGCCTCTGGAAGGTGCCCGCTGTCACTCTCCAAGCGCTCTGGCAGAATCAGGTGGTTTCTTGCTCTCATTCTGGCCAAGAGTGAGGAGGAAGTAGGGGCCCCGGAAGAAGACTCTGCAGCTTCTATTTTGCCACTGAAGTGCTCAGGTGCGTGATCTTCTCCCTCTTTTTTCACAACGCCATCCTGGAAAAAGAAGACCACTGCACTGATAAACTGTATTTCTCACTCATGCCTCCACTTAGTTCCTCAAAGGCTGGGATGGGGGCACAAAATAACCTAGGTGCCAGGCAGTGAAGTTGCAGGAAAAAGACTGAGACTCCATCTAGTGCCAAGGGAAAGGAGGACAGGCAGACATCTGGGTCTGGCCAGTGTGGAACATTTCCTAAACAAATAAACAGAAAGGAAGGCAAGTCAGGCATCCCTGGGCCCCACTCCAGTCTAAGAGTAGAGGGAGCAGCTGCACCCGAGAAATGTCTCTGGGAGGCCTGAAATGGCTTCAGTGGCTGTGGGCTCATCCTATACTTCCTTCCACAAGCACCTATAAGATAAGGAGCAGATCATCACTGGGCCTCCTTTTCTTCACTTTCTGACCTTACACCTCAGGTGGGTTTTCCTAAAACCACAACACAAATCTAACGTGGGAAGGACCTCAAACTCCTGCAGCTAAAAGCACAGAATATGGGGGGCCAGAAAGGTTCACCATTCCTAACGTGTTCAATTTGAAGTTGGAGTCCAAGCCTAGGAGTTTTCGAGTTTTATCATGAATACACCCTTCCTTAATCAGAAAGACAGAGCACACTGAGTGGTGGTTTTGGCCCAGTTTCACTCCCAAGGCACCATGGGCAGCTGCAGATCAGGGAGAGGTGAGCACTCTGCCTTGGCAGCTCATCATGGACAACTCTGAAGGAGAGGACTGACACTCCTCTCCCTGAACTTCCTAAGGGCAAAACAGAGTAACTACTGCAGAGTCTGTGTTTTAAGAAGTTAGCTGGCCCTGTAGACTGAAATGAAAGCACATCACAAGCCAGAGCCAACAACAGAAATGTCGGGTGTCATGTGCTGACATGCTAGCAATAAACACTTACTTCACATATGCAATCTAGTGAATTTTTCCTGGACATTCAATTAAGGAAGTCCCACACATGGAAAGCACAAAGGCTACCCTATTACCTACCTGGCATTTTTCTGCTGGAGACATTGAAGAAGGACGATGAACAGAGAGCTTAGAGTTCCTCTTCTGACCAAATCTACTCCTAAATAAGGAAATAAAATGTTAGCTGCTATGACAGAGATCAAAGTACTCTTTCAACAATTCAACTCTCCCTGGAGAAACTGCTGTCTCCATGGTAAATCTTGCATAGTCAAGTGTTTCTGCAGTATCACCTTGGATCGCTAAGCTCTGCTCACCTGGGAAGTTCCATCTTGGAGTGAGACCTTCCTTCAGCACATGATGGCGACCACCCTCCCACCACCTGTGTGGGAAGGCATTCTGAAAGGGCATTCTGAACAGCACAGTACTTGCTGACTGCTGTAAAATGGCTGATAATCTTATTAAAGCTTAAACATTCTATAGCTTTTATTATTTTTAACAGTATCTCTCAAACAAAAGAGATTGCTGTTCCCCCTGAAAAGCTGGCTCAGGAAAGCAGGGGATGAGATTGAGAAAGAAGGTAAGGGAACAATGGCATTACCCGTATCAATCACTCAATTCTGGCCAACACAATGCCTCCCTGAGGAACACCTGTTACTATTGGAAAGCAGAACGTCTGACTTACTGCCGACCTTAACAGTGTGGCCTCCCTGCAAGCATGGTAGGGAGTGGTCTCTTACTTTATTCCTGCTGGTGCACCAGAAATCCCCCTGTGGCCAGTCCAGGTGGGAACACCAGACACTGCCCCCAGACACCGCTGACGAGAGAGCCTCAGGGCTTTCAAGGCATCCTGGGCCACTCGGTTGGCTTCTGCCTCCACCAGCACATAATCTGGGCTGGCTCCATCCATGATGGCGTCATGTTTCACAACGCTGTGCACGCCCACTAACAAGAACAAGGGAACAGTGACAGTGCTATGTCAGTTTGTGCATCTGATACTCTCCTCCTCTGTAATAATCCAGTGTCATGGGAGATAAAAAATAAAAAACATTTTAGCTGCTATTTTTCAGGTGGCTGTTATAACCCAGGAATTTCTGGAATAAATGCTGTTTCTATTCAACACTACCTGTCAGGGAAAGATACTAATTATTCCTGTTTTCAAATAATTGAAGGAAAGTACTTGCATCACAACTTTAACATTTACCCTCTTCTCTGCTACCCAAAAGAAAGGCAAAAAATCTCTTAATAAATCCTCCAGTGAGAAGAAAATTATAAACCACAATTACAGAATTTCTAGAAAATGATCACAAAAATGCTACATCTCAGAATCACTAAGATACATCTGATACAGTGATCAGTAGAACATTTAGTATTTACATAAATAAAAATAAATTTCCAAGTAGAAATTATTTAAAAAAAAAAAAAAGCCTGAAAAATCCCTACCAAAACACAACAAAAACAAAGCACCTGGAAGAATGTAATAAAGATAAAAACAAAAACTAATGAGGTAGTGAACAACCATGGATCCAGTTTAGTAAGTCAAAATCATAGCTTACTGAGGGGAAAAAAACCCCTCATAAAACAGATAACTCACTAGGCTTGACTAAATCAAGGGGGAGGGGGGAAAATAAATTTACAGAATTTTAAATGTCAAAGGGAAATTATCTTGAAATAGAAGCAAATTTTATTTTATTTATTTTTTTTTCATTTTTCTTTTATTATTCATATGTGCATACAAGGATTGGTTCATTTCTCCCCACTGCCCCCACCCCCTCCCTTACCACCCACTCCACCCCCTCCCTCTCCCCCCCCTCAATACCCAGCAGAAACTATTTTGCCCTTATTTCTAATTTTGTTGTAGAGAGAGTATAAGCAATAATAGGAAGGAACAAGGGTTTTTGCTGGTTGAGATAAGGATAGCTATACAGGGCATTGACTCACATTGATTTCCTGTGCGTGGGTGTTACCTTCTAGGTTAATTCTTTTTGATCTAACCTTTTCTCTAGTACCTGATCCCCTTTTCCTATTGGCCTCAGTTGCTTTAAGGTATCTGCTTTAGTTTCTCTGCGTTAAGGGCAACAAATGCTAGCTAGTTTTTTAGGTGTCTTACCTATCCTCATCCCTCCCTTGTGTGCTCTCATAGAAGCAAATTTTAAAAACCGTTCCAAGACTACTTTGTATAGTTGTAAACAAATTTGAAAACTTGAGGAAATAAATATAATTTCCTAGGAAAACAGAACAGTAATGTGGAAGAAACAAAGTTGCTGATGAGCATAGTACAGAGAAGCCGTGAGGCCAGTATCATTTATGAACTTCATGAGAAGATACCAAGTACAACATTAGCAAACAGAGTTCAACAGCAGTGTAAGAAAACCTAGGTAGGAGCTGTTCTAGGAATTCAAGGTTCATCCAGTATAAGGAAATTCATTATCTGATAAGCCCTACTATGATATTGGTTTCAATATCACCCAAAGACATTGATCTCTATAGATGCTGAAAATGCCTTTGACAAAATTTAATATTCATGCCTGATAAAAACACTTAAAACACTGAAAAGTGATCAATATATCCTTAATATAACAAAATATATATCTTAGCTTTAACACCAGAAAATACTTCTGGTGGGTAAACACTAGAGGTTATTTTCACTAAGAATGATAAAGTTAAGATGCCCATTTCCTCAAATACTTACTATGCTGAAGGGTTTTTTGTTTTTGTTTTTTTTTCTTTTGGTGCTGGGGATGGAACCCATGGCCTCATGCATGGTAGGCAAGTTCTCTACCACCGAGCTAAACTCCTCCTCTTCTTTTGGATTTTGTGTGTGTGTGTTGCAATACTGGGATTTGAACTCAGGGCTTCATGCTTGATAGGTGCTATACGCCTTGAATCATATCTCCAGCCCTTTTTGCTCTGGTTATTTTGGAGGCAGGGTCTTGCCTTTTGTCCAGGTCAGCCTAAACTTGGATCTTATCCATTCCAGCCTCCTGCATAGCTTGGGATGACAGGCATATGCAACCTTGCCCAGGAATTTGTTGAGATGGGGTATCACTAACTTTTTGCCTGGGCTTGCCTCAAACCATGATCCTCCTGATCTCAGACTCCCAAGTAGCTAGGTTTATAGGCATGAGCCACCAGCGCCCAGCTTCTTTCTGAAGGTTTTAATGATCATACACCTAAAAAACCCCAGAAAAATGATACAACTTAAGCAAAATAATTCAGAAAACAATAAACATAAAATTAACATAAAGAAACCTTCCTATTCACAAACAATAGCCAATAAAGGATACAGTGGTGGGGAAGACTCCATATGCAATAACAAAAAACACAAAACAAGAATAAACCCAAGATGTGTAAAACCTAATGGAGAAAACTATACTATTAGGCTTTAAAAAATGGAAAGATATCTTCTGCTCCTGACAAGAACACTCACTCCATTCTTCTTAATGTATATACTTACTGCAATTTCAACAGAAAAACCAATAACCTTTTTTTTTTAAATGAAGCTAGACAAACTGATGATACTGAAGTTCATGTGGAAAAATGAACTTGCATGAACACCTGGCTCTCTAGCTGCAAGTCTGGTGCTGAGGCGAAACAGACAAATCAGGGCTTGATCACAAAGTCTAGAAACAGACCGGCTACATATGGAAATGTACTATTTGATAAAGGTGGCATCTCAAGTCTCAGGAGAACAGATTTTAAATAAGTGAAGCTAGAAAGGTTGGGGAGTTACTTGAAGTGATCTAAATGTGGAGAATAAAACCATATACATAGTACAAGTATAATACATTCTTCTATTACCTAAGCATAGAAAAGGCTTTCTAACTATGACACAAAGTAAATAACAGATGGCCATGTGTGGATGCTCACATCTGTAATCTCAGGTACATGGGAGGTGGAGATCAGAGAATTGTGGTATGAGGCTAGCTGGGGGAAAAATTCAAGAGACCCATCTTAACCAAAGGGGCACGAGTCTGTCATCCCAGCTATGCAGGAAGTATAAACAGGAGGATGGTGGTCCAGGTTGGCCTGAGCAAAAAAGAAGACCCTATTCCCAAAGTAAGTAAAGCAAAAAAAAAAAAAGTGGCTCAAGTGGTAGAGTGCTTGCTGAGCAAATGTATGAGGCCCTGATTTCAACCCCTAGTACAACCAAAAATAAAATAAAATAACAGATGGTGATATTTTTAAAATAACATTCTCAGTACAAATTCACTATGTGAAGATATTTACAACATATATATATAAAAAATCAAAATAAATAGGAATATTAAGAACTATTTAAAAATAGAGGGGAAAAAGGGCGAAAAATCTGATTACAAAATGGGCAAAAAGCATGAACAGATAATTCACATGAAAAAAAGAGAAAAAGATAAAAATGGCCCTACAACTGTTGCTCAATTTCCTTCAGAGTAAAATAAATGCAAATCAAAATGATGCAAGAGTATCATTTGTCACCCTTTGGACTGGTAAAGACTGAAGTGTAACAGTGTCTTGGCAAGGCTGTGGGGATCCACATTTGCATACTGCTGGTAACAATTTCACCTGACATAAACTTGATGGAAAAGTTGGGCATTAGCTCAAAAAGAACAAAAAACAAAATCCCTGCAAATACATTTACCTTTTTTTGGGGCGGGGGGCACAGGGACAGTCCTGAACTCAGGGTTCTGTGCTTGCTAGACAAGTGCTTTACCGCTTGAGCCATGCCTCCAGCCCTGTGTCTACCTTTGATGTAGTGATCCCACATCTAAGAATTCTCTCTTAAGATGTTATCTCTTAACAGTACTAAAAAATAGGTACAAAATTATTTATTATAGCATTGTGATCAGAAAAATCAGTAATCTAAATGCTCAAATGTGAACTATAGTATGTCCACACAACAGAGCAAAAAAAAAGGAAGGCCAGGCATCAGTGGCTCATGCCTGTAATCCTAGCTACTTGAGAGGCTGAGATCGGGGGAATAGTGGTTAGAAGCCAGCCCGGGAAAATAGTTCAAGAGACTCCCATCTCCAAAACAACCAGAGAAAAATGGACTGGAGGTGCATCTCAAGATGTAGAGTACCTGCTTTGCAAGTATGAAGCCCTGAGTTCAAACTCCAGTCCCACCAGAAAAAAAAAAAAAAAAAAAGAGGAAGCTATGAATTAATATGGAGTGACTGTCAGGATACGTGATATTTTTAAAAAGAAACTGAAGAACTGGGTGCTGGTGACTCATGCCTGTAATCTTAGCTACTCAGGAGGCAGAGATCAGGAGGACTGCAGTTCAAAGCCAGCCCAGGCAAACAGTACGTGAGACCCTATCTCAAAAAAAACGCACCACAGAACAAGGGCTGGTGGAGTAGCTCAACATGTAGGCTCTGAGTTCAAAAGAAACTGTCAGAGAAATTATACATGTGTATACTTACTGTCACAAAAAGAAACACAGGAAAGGGCTGGTAGAGTGGCACAAGTGGTAGAGCACCTGCCTAGCAAGTATGAGGCTCTGAGTTCAAACCTCAATACCACAAAAAAGAAAGAAAGAAAGAAATGCAAGAAGTAAATGCCAGAAATTCATGAGATCGAGGAAGAAGGGATGAGGATACAGGTGACACTTCTCTGAGTATACTTTTTTGTGTAATTTTGACTTTTGTAACATTAGTAGTGTTATACACTTGAAAAGGCAAACCCCTAAAATGGATACAAAAACAAACACACATTAACCTAAATCACAATCCTGTTATCAACTGTGATAGACCGATGAAGGGAGGGAGGAAAAACAGAACCAACCCAAGAAACATTTAAGTAAAAAACCTTCAGACTAAAGATGAAAAGAAATATATTGAACCCTTGTTAGTATGGCTGTTTTCTGTAGTGTGCAAATAAATCTACATTGGGAATGATGCCCAACAATTTTTCACTCTTGAAAAAAGGAGTCACAAATACATGTAAAGGGCTATATGGTGTTGCATTAAAACTGGATATAACAGTATCAATTCATTTTCTTTTGCTTCATCTGTCTTACTGGGCTATAACTGACACACAGTGAACTCTACCTACATAAAACTTGATGCGACTTGACATGTGCATACCATGATTGCAATCAAAACAATGAACATAACCACGATGTGCAAAATACTCCCTGTGCCCCGTGATAATACCACCCTTCTACCTCCTGTCCCCACAGTAAAGATGATCACGTGGCTAGTTTTCTTTATTCTACTGAGGGATCATCGCTGCTGTTTTGGGAAGATATTTTCATGGTTCTCAACATATCTTTGTTTCTTTGTATATATCTTTTCTCCTGGGGTAGTTTCAAGATTTTTCTCATTATCATTTGCCACGTCCTTTGTTTTTTTGCTTGGGATTTATTCCCTTTCTCATATATGTGGGTTTATAGCTTTCATTAATTTGGAACATTTTTTTTACCATTATTTCTTCAAATTCAAATATTTCCCCTCCTTTTTGTCCTCCTTCAGGACCCCAATTTCCATTATATAAAGCTGACTGACTTGCCACAGTTCACTTAAGTTCTTTTCTGAATTCTCTTTCCCACTGTGTTCCAGTCTGCATAGTTTCCATTACAGGTCTTCAAGTTCCCTAATGTTTTCTTCTGCAATGTCTAATATGCCTTTAATCTCATGTAGTATATTTTTCACATCAGACACTGTATTTTTCATCTCTAGACATTCAGTTTCAGTGTATGTACATGTATATGTTCCATGCCTCTACTTAATTTTTTTTTCTCCCTTAAAGACAGGATCTCGCTACATAGCCCAGGCTAGCCTTGAACTCTCTATCCTCCTGTGTCAGCCTCCCAAATCACAGGAGGAATTGCTGGAATTACAGGCATGTGCCCTACACTTGTCTCTATTTAACTTTTTGAACAGATTGAAAAGTTACAGTAACTATTTTAATGTCTTTGCTAATTGTAACATCTGTGTCATGTCTGGGTCCATTTTTATTTATTTTCTCCTCATTTTGGATATTTTCCTGCTTCTTTTGTATGCTCAGTAATTTCTGATTTGGTGGCAAACTGAATTTTTTCTCCATGGGTGCTGGGTATTTATAGAGCCCTATGAAAATTCAAGTGGGGCTGAAACAGTACTAACTCTAAGGTGAAGCATTTCTTACTACTGAGGTAAGACCCTTCTGTAATATACCCTATGCCCCATGGAACATTAAGTTTTCCCAGTCTGGCTAGTAAGCACAGGCATCATCCCCTACTGTGGGAGGATACACAAATGTTTTCTCCAATTGTTTTGGGCAGTCTTTTTCCCAGCCTCAAATAGTTTCCTTGCACAAATACGCTGATAGGCATTCAGCTGAGTTTCAAAGGAAACTCTCTACAGAGACTTGGAGTTCTCCTTCTCCACCGCTTTCTCCTCTATTATACTCCCTCATAGGAACTTCCAGCACCTTAATGTTCCAGGATACTCTGCTCTGTCTTCTTTAACACAGAGCACCCACCTGGGGCTTCCTCTGGGTTCTCCCTGTTTTGTCATAGTCTGAAGTTCTCTCAAGGCAGCAGGGTAGGGCAGTAAGAGGGCTCAGTTCATGCTCCCCATCTCTTAGAGATCACTGACCTTTGGCATCTTTACTGTGTTAATGTTCTAGTTTTATTTTTGCATGGAATAGTAAGTATTTTTCCATCCTTGCTGGAAGCCAGAGTCATGGTTTTATAGACAGATACAGAGACAGAGATAGATGTACATGTACATGTTTGTATGTATACGTGCAGGTATACGTGCATATACACACATCTATTTCCTAGTCCTGCAGAGGAGCAATGACACATTGTTAGCAATCAACACTCCTGAAAACCCTGATCCAGGTTTCTCGGTACCATTCTCCAGGGTTCCCTGAAAAAACAACTGACTTTGGGGCTGGAGAAGAAAAAGTACCAGTACGGCTTGGAAGATCTTCATGTGCCGGAAAATAAGCAGGTACTCAAAGAATAATGGGAACATGCCAGAAGGACAAAAGAGTCGGCTCAATGGAGCTCTTACCAAGCAAATCTAAGACAATGTAATATCAAAATAATATACAAATGAATCATAGTCATGGGGGAGAAAAAAAAGAATCCATGAGTCCATACTGATAGAAAAACAAATGAATAAACAAGCAAGGGAGAAAGAAAATGTTCTTTACAGTGGATGTTGATCACCATTTGGCAACCTCTACAGTAATAATTGGTTGAGGAAAGAATCATCAACGGATGTTAAAACCAGTGGACAAAAAGTCTGATGAAGAACAGGATATTTTCACAGCCTTAAATTACAGTAATTACAAAAGTAAAATGGGAGTTGAGAAATCAGGCAGACCCTACCTTCACCAAGTGATCTTAAAAGTTAACCAGTAATAAGGTAAATCAACAACATGTGTATCCTGACAGACGCACAAAGATACTGTAGTATTCCTGCCAACAATGTAGGCCTGTTTACAAGTGTGTGTAAAGTAAATGCTAAAAAAAAAAAAAAGGCTGCAGTAGAGTTCTGAATTCTATTTAAACTTACTTCTTCAATCTGAAATTATCTCAAAGTAAGGAAATTAACAAAAACATTTAACCATATTAGGTAAAAGTCTTTCTGAAGTGATACATAAAACCTGCTTTCTCAAACAGTGTATCCTAAACAGCAATCTTTGGTAACTATGGCCACCACATTGTGAATACAGTGACTACTAGAGGAGGATGGACAAGATAACACTCCTAGGGATGACGAAGCTGGGCAGAGAGCTCTGGCATCCAAGGTCTTGAGCAATTGTTATGTCAACTTCTCCTGATGTTTTTCCCTTAGTCTCAGCTATCAGTTTTCCTATTTCTACAATGCCTGCCTCTAGGCATCCCTCCTGACTCTCTCCTCTAGGATCTGTTACTTTAATCTCCTACAGTTGAAAAATCAGTTAAGTACAGCCTGTAAGAAAATCACCTATTAATATTCGGGTAGCACACATCTATTTAAAATATCTCACTTCTCCTGAAAGTGGTTACTACTATCTCTCAAAGTTTCAAATTCTCCCACATAATTAGAAAAGGGGGCAAACACAATTTTCAAAACATCAGCAACATCCATTAAAGGCTGCCATGCAAGAAGTAGCCTTCTCATTCTCTGTTCCTAGCACCTGTGAGAAATGTATAAAAAGCATTACCTGATTTTTTGAAAAGCTTTTCCAAAACATAATCATCACTGCTCTGCTCCCTGGCTGTGCTCTCCTGTTCAGTGTCTTGCTTGTGGTACCGCCTTCTCTTCACCAGGTGTGGAACTCGAGTTCCCTCAAACTTGGCATCTCTGCAATGCTTAGAGTTTTTAGGCTTTTGCTTTGACTGCAGAGGTTTTTCTGGGGTCTCTTCTTCTGCCACATCATGATGTTTTGTTTTTGACTTATGCTTATAAAAATGACTTTTCATTTGTTCATTCTCCCAAGGTGGTCTTGTTTGAACCAGGCAGCTTCCATTTTTACAGGAAGGTCCTTCCTTCTCATCAATGTTCACCTCATCAGAAGGCTGGGGTGTCTTGCCAACCTTTGGAGAATCCGAAGAGCTCCTATTTACACCAGTCATTGGTGGCCCCTCCAGTCCAGACTCTACATCTGTCTCTCCTCCAAGCCCAGCAGTATTACTACTTACGTTGCTACTCGTGTGAGGCTCACCTTTCAAAGGACCGCTTTCTTTACAAGTTACTGCATCTCCTTCAGCCCCTGTTGCCTTAGTTTTCTCTTTAGGCAAGGTGGCATCATTTGCAGATGTGTTAGAATCAGGTAACTTCTTGCATTTTGAAATGTCACGGTCTGTGTCAAAGGCTGGTAGGATCTTTCTTTTTAAATGGCGTTTGGGTGTCTGGACATCTGACCCAGTTCCTATAAATGAGGAAAACATAGATAATGTTCCACTACATAATTCCTATGCAATTAATTACTTTAAATTAAATGATTTTATGTAATACCTGCAAAAATAGCACTTGTTTCAGTGCTCTGGGATGCATCAGGACTAGTCAGGGTAAACAGCTCATAAAGATCGTTGGATTTGAAAAACCGCCTTTGTTTTGGATCTTTTAGCACTCTGTTTGTCAAAAACTGCTTGAAGATTTGTCTAAAAAGGTAAAAGTTATAGTGGCATGAAACAATGCTTAGCTCTACCTCAAAATTCCAGTTAGAAAACAATATGGGAGAAATGACAACTGCAGTTCTATGAATGGCAAATACGCCTCCAAACTTTCTGCCTTGCAAAATTATAATTCAAGACGTGCATAATGCATCAGGTGCCCTGACATGTTTTATGGAATTTAAATTAGCAACAATATCTTATTATTTCAATCCAATGAGCTTTTTCAACCTCACATTTCAAAAAAGACATTTCATATACATCCATGTGACTCACAGCCTCTCTGAGCAGCATGGAGTCAGGCTCCTAGATTCCATGGAGTAAGCCAAGAGTTCCCTAACCCTGTTAAGGATCCTCCTGTGATGGGTTCAGGAAATTCTCACCTGGGCTTTGCAAAGTCCTCACTCTAAAATGTCTCCCCCACTCCCACCTGCTGGTCCACACTCTGTGCTAAAGCCCCACACCACTGTCCTCTCACACAAGTATCTCCATGAGACAACAATGCTTCCTCCCAACCACTTGCTCTTCTGGCTAAAATTCTCCTCTCACAGGATTCAACTCATCTCCAGCCCTCCACAATAAGCCCTAATAAACATACTACACTCCAGGAGCAGCCCAGGACAGGTACAGGAGCTGGGTACAGAATAAGCACAAATTCAATGGTGGGGAAAGGAAAGAGGCTGGCAATGTCTGGATTCTGCTGCTAAAGTTAGCATTGCCTAAAGTCTCTAAGCTACTGCACAAAAAGTCAGAGGAAGGAACAAGTACCTTGTCAACTTCCCTCCTGATATGTGGAAATGCTAATAAGCCAGCTTCAACTTTGTTTTCATAATTTTTTCTAAAAGAAGGTGGCACACTATACAGTAAAAAGAAACATTTCTCTCAAATAATAATATCAAGTTTATACATAAGTAATCCTTATGTATAAGTAAGTAATCCTTATCTGAATAAGGTACAATTATCAGGTTAGAAGACATTTTTGAAAAACTCACAATAAACCATTAAAGCTTATTTTGATGACAAAGAAAAAATACAAAACAAAATGAAAAAAAGTATGTCCCTTAAGTAGCAGTAATTATTATTCTAAGATGGAAAATGCTTAAAAACAACACTTAAAAAACCTCCCTGCTCAGAACCTTCAGTACAGCATCGAGGCCAGCAGTCATCTACACTGACCGGTGGTAGATCTTCTCCTCAATGGTGCCAGCTGTCAGGAGCCTGTACACAGTCACCTGTTTTTTCTGACCTATCCTCCATGCTCGCTCCCGGGCCTGCAAGTGGAGAGACTCATCTCAACAAAGGGCCTTTCCCAGTACAAGAGCCAACTAAAAGAAATACAAATAGTTGTCATTGCCTTTTGCTTCCATTTAGAACTCTGGCTAATGAGGCCACATATACTGAAGGCCTATGAAAGGAAGTATATAGCCAGTTGATAAAAATAAAACCAAAGCATCTCAATTTGGAAAAAAAGTTCCTAACTTTGCATGTGCTCTTTTCACCCCACGTCTAGGAAAGGATGCTATAGATAAACAACTGAAGACTCTTCCAGTCTATGTGACTCTGAAGGGTGTGTTCTTTCATGTGAAAGAGTAAGAAATGACCAAAATGTGGACTGTACTTAAAAGCCAGCCAACTAGAACATCAAAGGATGACTACAGGTGCTAACCACAAACTGTACTTCTACTTACACATTCTTGTTTTAAAGTAAAAACCAGACCTGTGTGTCAGTGCTTGGGTTCCAGTCAGGGTCGTAGATGATGACTCTGTTGGCCCCTGTCAGGTTGACTCCTATGCCACCCACGCGTGTGGTCAGAAGAAACACAAAGATGGACACATCCTATAGGCAAAACCCGAAACATCTGAGATGTGCTAAGGCTCTGCACCTCTGCCACCCAGGGGCATCTGGCTATTCCCAACACCTAATAATGGTTACATCCTAGAGTCTGGTGAATCAAGATCCCATCCCACCGCTCCTGCTTTTAATGTTAATTATATCATCAACATCTATAAACTGGGTTGTGAACAAGGAAAACATTCCTTAAATACATACACATGCATACATGCCCACACTTTCACACCTCATTCCTCAACAATCCTGAAGCACATACTTAAAAGCAAAAAGTCCCCCTTCACCACTACCCAGTGGGTAGCACCATCTGGGTGCTAGAGGATGTAAACACTTCTCAGATGGCTGTGGCTATGGACCCTCACTCCTTTTCTCCCCATGGACAGTAGCACTGTCCAATTCTTCTGTCACACTGACTTGTTACCTTATTGTATCTCTCAATCAGAGGTTGTCTTGAAGCTATAGTAGTGCTCCCATCCATTTTGAGATAGGAATAATTCTGGGCTCTCAGGAACACTTCAAGGATGTGTAGCATCTGTTGGGAGACAGGGAGACCAGTTTGCAAATCAAATTGCTCCAAGTGCTTCTCCACTTGTGTCAAGAGGTATGCCTTCCCCAATGGCCTATCATTAGAAGGAATTTCTGGCTTTAAGGCAGAGAAATAAAACTTCTACAAGCGTATTTTTGGTAATTCCTTATGGTTGGTTCTTATAACTTTGCTATGTAACCCAAGGTCAGACCCAAACTCATCTGGAAACCAGGTGTGGTCTTTTTAAAAGGCCAACTTCTGGATACCATCTCTAGAGAAAGATCCAAACCTCCACAGAGACACACAGGCTGCCACCTCAGCCATCAGTGCATTCTTGCTTTGGAGGTATTATTTTGAATGATATTCTCTTGTTTGTATTGGTGGTCCTAAGTCCTAAGAACTGACTTGTCTCTTGCATGCAATTTGCACACTCACCTGCCTCGACTGAGAAAACAACAGCACTCGCTGACCCTGCTTGTGCCATATTTTCAACAAAGACTCAACAACAATCATTTTCCCAGAACGTTTCCAGTATCCAAACTGGTTTTCTTCTAGTTCATCACCTGGAAGGCCTCTGAGATTCTTAGGACCTCCAGAAAAAAGATCAGGGTGGTTGCAGATTTTTCTTAGGGCTATGAGTCCGGAGAAAATCTGTGGTATAAGGGAACATATATGCATTCAGGTTACCCCACATAAAATAAAAGGAAGGAAGGTAAAGAGGCTTTCAATATATGACAGGATTAAAAAGTCATTCTTTACAATCTTCTTAGTTTCATCTCTAATTTCAGCATTACTAGGAGTTGTTATAGTTGGATCTGGAATCCCAAAGGCTCATGTGCTAAAGGCTTAGTTCACCATGCACCAATGTTCAGAGTGGGGGGGCTTTGGGAGAGTGATCGGATCATGAGGGCTCTGACTTTGTCAATGGATTAATCCACTGATAAGGTTCATAATTTGATGGGTTATTGGAAGGAGACTGAAACCTAGATGGTAGGATCTAGTTGAAGAGAGAAGGTCTTTGGTAACATGCCCTTGTCCCTTGTGCATGCATGTATGTGTGTCTGTCTGTCTGTCTGTCTATGTCTGTCTGTCTCTCTCCCTCTACCTCTCTGCTTCCTGGATGCCCTGAGGTATGTAGCTTCACCCCACCACATGCTTCCAGCCTTACCATGGCCCATAAACAATGGAGCCATGTAACCACGGACTGAAACTTCTGAACCCAAAATAAACCTTTCCTTCTTTATTTTCTCAGGTATTTTGTTACAAGCCATAAGAAATTAGCGTTCACTTAGGTTCTTTCTCTGACAGGGCAACTTTCTGAAAACAAAACAATTCTATTATACTGAACATGTCTATAAGGGTCATAGTCAATTGCTGATAATTCATTTTCCTTTACCAGAAAAAAAAAAAAGCCATGCACTTCACAACATTATAAACTTGATATAAAAATCTGACTCACCTTAAAAATACAGGTCAAAAATGTCAAACCAATCTAAATTTAGAGAAATTAGTTATGTGACTTATCAAATGCATCTAAATATTATATTTGTAAGGCCCCCATTGAAAGTTCTATGCAAGTCAGAGATTGAAGTTCCATTTATCTCTACATTATCACTGCATCAGAAAACAAATGTGCATGACAAATGCACAAATGGGAGAGGGAGAAGGATGGTCAATAAAGCAGAACAGCATGGAAGAATAGGGTGAATGCTCTCTCACCCACCCCGGTCACCGCCCCAGCTTTCAGAATGTGACTCAAATCAAACTCACTGGTGTAGAATTTAAGTAAGAAAAGAGAGAGAGAGAGAAAAAAAGCTAATCTTCAAACTTTGAACTAGTGAACAACAGTTACACAAATAAGCAATAAAAGATCTGAGTGAATTATAAGCATTGTCAAAACTCCCCAAAAATACATCTTGAACTCATTCTTCTTCCTTTCAACCCACACCATCCAATAAAGTAACCTCTAGCCACACTAGGCTACAGTGCACAGAAGTGCGGCCAGTACAAATTGAGATATGTTGCAAATGTAGAATACACACCCAAATTTGAAGACATAGTACAAAAAAAGGTAAAACGTATCAGTAATCATTTTAAAACTTTGATTATATAATATTTTGGCTACATTAGGCTAAATAAAATATATGATCAAAATTAAATTTCACCTATTTTTTTTACCTTTTTAAGGTGAATACTAGAAAAATGAAAAGCATAAGAGTAGCTTGCATTCTCTATGGTGATTCAGACCACCTAACTTGGCATAAGAGGAAGTTAGGGGAGACTTAGGAGGGCTGAAGATATGTGCATGATTTAGGAGCTTCCTATGGATACCACTGACAATTCAAACAAGAAACCAAAAGGTGGTTAACAGTGCAAAACAACTGAATCTGAATGCACAGCACCTGGGTGTTAGAAACAGAAGCAGCCATGTTGTGTGCATTCTCATCTCTCTGGACATCAAAGCACAGAGAAGACCAGGGTGGACTTCTGAGCACACAGTGCAGACCTGATACCCAATACTTAGGACTGGATTCCTAAGGCTTCTTTTGAAAGTTACTCACAGAAACAGCTGTCCATGACAACAGCAAGAACAAAGACGATTCCTCAGTCTTAGAAATTTTACATGTCAAATCAGTTAATATGCAGTTCACAAGTAAGATATGACGCAGAAAGAAGGGACAAGTTTGCCTGAAGCTTTCGACTAATGCTGATTATAAATCGATCATATATGCATAACTGAATGCTGGCTACTGCCAATAGCTGTGATGATATTACAGAAAAGTATGTGAAAATGCACTTCCTCCATGTGCCTGCTCACCCTGGCAGTCTGGACTGTGTCCCTACACTCTGCAAGGGACACCTCCAATCCCCAGTTCTGCAGACCTCACCACTGCAAGCCCCATCGCTAAGTGTCTTCACTAGACGAATGCTGGATTCAAGTGCAACTGTCTCACAGTGGAGATGAAAAGGAATATGCTCAAATTTAATGTGTGTCCTCTCACTTCTGGAAGGGCCTCAAATTTCACATCAAAACATTTTCATAGAGGGTCACAGAAAGCTCTTGACCTGGTGGCAGTATATGCCATCTAAATAAAATTCAGATGCCTGGCTTTCAGCACACACACCTCAGCTGGTCTATGATGTTCCCACCAGCTCTGCAATCCCACAAACACATTCTCATTTAGAGTGCCTGGGGACGCTCAAGTGGGAAAGTGTTCCAGAAAGCCAATTTCTACCACATTCATATGATTTATATAATCTAACTTCGGACAACACTGGAAAGAGGTTTCACAATATTGAAAGAAAAGAATGACATACAGATTCCTTTCACATACCAGGACAATGAGAATTAGAGTCAGACATTTGAACCAGAGTTATATCTGGCAGTGGCTCAAAAAATTTATTGGGGTACAGGACTCATTTAAGAAACTGATGAAACATGAATCCTCATAATCATCTCCTCATAATGCATAATTTTGGTCACGATTTCCAGGCAAACCCAGAAAGGCACCTGATGCTCATCCACATATCAGGTAAAACCATCAAGTGCAGGGCGTTGTGGTGACACCGTACCTGGGTTCTGGCTTTACAGCTCAGGGCTGCCACCCTCCCGCCATGGCCTTCACTTCTCTGCACCTCCCAGTCTCCACACTGTAGCTGTGACTGCACATACATCCCACAGACCACAAAAGAATAAACTGAGATGGCATGATGTGAAAAGCCTGACACATTTAGACACCACACCAGTTTCCTTTTCTCCTGCCTCTCTTGGTCAAAAAGTTGTTTCTTCAGCTTCTATTCTTTGGCTGACCTGCATCTCTCCATTGAGAATTCCATAAACTTCTTTGGAATCAATGAAATTCTGGTAGACTTTATGCTGCTCATCAGTAAGACGGCAAAATAAGACCTAAGGGGGGAAAAAAGCAATGATAATTTTTTAAAGATTTCAAACAAAGTAATTAAAATATCAATAAGGTTTCCTAATGAAAAGAGTACAATATATGCAATTTTAAAACAATGGACCTCTTATCAAAACAACAAATAATAAGGACACCTATCAGGCTAGACAAAGGGCATTTTCCCACTTCTGTATCCATCCACCTCCTAGGCCCTGCCCCATCACCCAACATGTTATCCCTTCAGGCTGGCTTCCTGCTCATCCTCAAGTCCAGGACCCACGTGCACAGACCAGCCTTCATCTTAGCCTCAATGTATTCAGACTACCTCTCCTTCCACACCCTGTGCCTGTACTCTGGTTGACAGAACTGACAGGGACCTTAATCTCACCCAGAGCTCCCCACTTTCTCAAGGTTCACCAGTTTACAAGACTGTGACAGCAACTCCTACCCTCCTGGCCACCTGGGCCAATTACTCCATGCCACTGTGTTTTCACAGATTTCCTGCCTCAGCTCTCCTCTTTCTCCACTGTCACCTTATGGCTTGATGTCAGTCATATTCCATTGGGATGTTCTTTCAGCCACCCTTATGACATCCATGCAGGCCCTTTTCAACCCACTGCACCTGCCCTATGAACTGACAAAGGCAGATCCACTCACCCATGCCTTCTCTACTGCTTCATGGTCAGTGTCCAACAGCATCCTCTACCCTGTGGCAGCCTGCCACTACCTGCTCCAGAAACTCCCCTCCACACACCCTGCCCATCACCTTCTGAAAGCCCAGAATGCTGTACCAACACTCCTTGTGCTCCCCACACCACTCACCCACCTCAACATCTACTCAAAAACAATCACACAAGTAGGGCTGGAGGGATGACCCAAGCTGCAGAACACCTGCCTAGGAAGCAAAAACCCTGAGTTTAAACCCCAGTATTGCCCCCACCCCCCAAAGGACCACAATCTATCTAATTCTCTAGCTTCTACTCCCTAGAAGACCTCCACCTCACCTCAGTTTGCTTTATTCTCTGAGGGAAAAGTTCCAGTCAAGGTCAAGGGTGGACCCTCCAACCTCTGCACTGGGTCTAAACACCTACCCACTCATCATCCGGGGCACAGTGCCCCACCCGTTAAGACTCTAGAGGAAAAGAGAAGTGGGGACAATCTTTACCTGCACTTCCTCACCAACCAGGCAATTCTGAAGCCAGCACCTGCTGCAAGTCTATGGGACACGCCCACTGATGCCACTGAAAGTACTCCTAATGTGTCACTACTGACTTCGGAGTTTCCAAATGTACCACATTCTTTCCAACTCAGCCCACTTGCCTTTTGCTCTGATATTTGCAGCCTCTGCTCCTTCTAACCCCGCTCTGAGTGTCTGCCAGGCCTCCCCCCACCTTTCCAACTGATCCCCTTCTTCCATCCTCTCCTGAGGTGCTCCTGCTCCCTCAACTGCTTGTCTCTTCTAGTGCTCCACATAGTCGTTGGGTAAACTGATCCCTCAGAACTTTACCTCTGCAGCTCCTAAGTCTTAGCTACGGAACCCTCCGCAGAGCTCTAGACTCTTACAACGGCTTCTTGAAGGGACTTCCCACACATCCTAAATTCAATTCACCAGCTATGCTCTAAAAGCTGATTGTCCTTTGAAACTTCTATCAGAGCAGATGCATCCCTGCATCTAAGGGAAAACCTGGGCATCACTGGGCCCTTTGGGTTCCTCCTGCCAGTCTCAGCCTTGCCTTGTCCAGGACTTTGCAAGGCCTGGCTAGCACATCCTTCTACTTCCACTTTCTTTCCCTCCCAATACTTTCAATCACAGCCTGAGCGATCTTTCTAAAATATGAAGCTCAGGGTTTATGATTCTTTATTTCTTAAATTTGTATTTTATTCTTTCAAATACAACTGCAACAAAGAGAAGCCTTTCCTCTCAAATGCAAAATTAACTGAACAAATTATTCACCAGGTATTTAGCACCTGCCAATCACTGTGGTAGCTATAGGAAGAGTATAGGAAGTCTAGCTCTCCAGAAGTTTGCAGCCTAGTAGAGAACCTGGGAGGCTCCTAAAATGGAACTTTTCTACATGTGTTTGCTGGGGGATGGAGTGGGTGTGTCAGAGCCTCCAGGTGGAGGAGACATTGTGTGCAAGCAGAAAGAAGAGTGGCACACACTGGAAAACAGGAAGTGATCTGCCTTGGCTACAGCATAAAAGAGACAGTTTGTGATTACATAATGAAAATACATCAGTGCAAATCAGCTAAGTTAGTGCTCTTACGTAGGTCATGGGGTGAGGGACAGCAAAGGTATGCTGATGGGAAGATGCAACAATGGGCAATACTGAATGGAGTGGAGCATCTTGGTGAGTAAGAGGCCTGTCACACGTTGACCACACCAATTTATGAGCAAAGTCACAGGATGTGAAGCAGACAGGTGAGAGTAATAAAGAAAAAATAGAATGCCAGGGCAACTGGCTGCCTGAGAACTGGTCAGTTCAGAGGACTGTGACACAAAGAGGAGAGTTTCCGAGGTCATGCAGAGGTAAAGGGCTCAATGTGGAGATGAGTTTTGGAGGAAGAAAAGAGACAGGGACAAAAGTAGCCTTGATGACAAATGTCCAAGATGCTTTACAGTTCCAACATTCAAAATCTACAACACTTGAAGGTACTAAGTAGAAGGTACAATCATCTATTAAGATTATAGAACACCAGTGTAGAATTTAGAAAGATCCTTTCAATACCTAAATCAAATGATATCAATCCCTTGCTCAATACAGTTCCATCTATTTCCTCCTCACAAGGAGTAAAATGCAGTCTTTCCCAGGGCCAGCAGGCCCCTGTGCTCTGGCTTCTAGCTGGCAACCCAGCTTCCACCAGTATTGGCCACACAGACCTCCCTGCTGGTCCCTGAGTACCAGGACATTGTCCCCATCCATCACCTGGTACGTGCTTCTTCCCAAACTCATACAACTCACTCTTATACCTTCTTTGGGTCTCTGCTCAAAGGTGAGTTGACCACAAGACCACTTCTGACCATCCCTGACAGCCCTTCCACAAACCTTTGTCCTCAGCACTGCCATCCCCCTAACCCAGCTTCTTTTTCTGATAAAAATAACTACCTCAAGAATGAGATAACAAAACTTGTTTTGTTCACTGCCGTGCCCAGAGCCTAGAGTCATGGGGGGTACATGGTTGGCACCTGATACAATGAGTAGCAGGAATGAACTGTGGGCTTAAGGAAAATGGAGATGTTTAAGAAGAGTAGCTATAGGAATCTATGTGTTAACAGAGGGAGACCAAAAGCTATGGACTACAGGAAGAGTCCAGCCAAGAGCTGATGCTACAGCAGGAAGCAAACAGAGGTAGATACAGATGTGGATCAGCCACTCCAGGGCCACACCTGCAGGCCTGGTCAATTCATACAGGAAAATCGGAGTGAAGGGCAGGTAGCCCTGGTCCTTGACAAATGGCTAATTAACTCCTGGCTTTACAGACCTGTTCATTTTTATCTGGCAAAGAAAGGCTCATCTTGACATCTGATTTCATTCTCCGCAGTAGGTATGGATTTATGGTGTCTCGTAAGACACATGCACATTTGTATGCAGTTTTAACCTATAATAAAAGAAAAAGGGGGGGATTAGTTTAAGGAATACATTTCCTCTTACCTCTCAACTTAGAAAATAAAAGAAGGACCAACTGTTGTACAAAATTGGTTGGCAATTGGCTTGGAAAACTCATGTAAGTTCTGTATGCTCTAAGGGACGGTGGCTTTCATAATAACACCATCAGTGAAAAAATCTACCTCATTAACCAAAATGCACAACAAAAGAAAACACAATAATTTTGTGCTTCATTCCTCTTCTATATTTGCTTTAATTATTATATAGTTATACCCTAAAACAGAGATTTATTTGGTATTTGTCTATCCTCTGGGGAAAAACACTGCTTTCAAACAAATCTCTGTAATCTTGTGTTCTCCAAAAGCTACAAAGAACTGTGACTCTGTGAGACTGAAGATCAAAGCTAAGTGTGGGGGAAGCAGCAGCAGTGGGAACGACCAGCTAATGAGCAGAGATTACTGCCCACTGGAGACCTAGAGAGGAAGTTCAAGAGAAGTCCTGTGCTCCCAGAAATGAAAGGTCACTCACCGAAAATGGAGCTTACCTAAAATGCTCCATAATGGACACGCCATATGAGAGACGTATTAACTCTGTGCAGAAAAACAAAGACCCACAGCACAGAAAGCCACTCCCTTCTCAATTCACTTACAGGGAAACAAAGACTTCAATAAATTATTGATACTCAAAAATAAATAAATAAATAGTCTTAACAACTTAGTAAGTTACTATTTCATGGAATAAACAAAAGTCCAACCAAATTTTAAACCTAGGCGCGTGAGCTCTTAAGAATGAATGATAATAAAAAGAACTTGTCAGCAACACACACAAAAAAATTTCAAGTTAAAAATATTAACAAGTTTGCCAGGCATGTGAGTACACATCTATAATCCCAGCTACTTGGGAGGCAGAAAATAGGAGATCGTGATTTGAGACCAGGCCAGGCAAAAATTCACCAGACTCTATCTTAAAAACAAGCTGGGCATGGTAGTCCATACCTGTAATCCCAGCTGAGTAAGAGGTAGAGGTCAATCATGGTCAAGGCAAAAAGCACCCTATCTAAAAAACAAGAGTAAACTAAAGCAAAAACACTGAGGGCATGGCCCTTAGGGGGCAGAGTGCCTATCTAGCAAGTGCGAGGCCCTGAGTTTAACAAAAAAACATTCTAAAAGACTAAAAACACCTCCCTCAAATCTGTACCCATGTATGCACATGCAGATGTTTGAATGGGCATGCATAAGTATAAAAAACAGGTGTTACCTGGGATAACAGATAATAACAAAGAAGTTAAAGTAATCAGTAAGTATTAATTACATTTAACTTCTTCAGTGTATCATCTGGACAACGGTAACAATTCCCTTTAAGATGAGATGGGTTATGTATGGTTTGTGATGTAGATACAATTAAATTTTACAATTTAACAACACAATACAGTCCCACCAAGGAAGCAAGTATTCCAGCTTGTTACAGAAACTCCCCACTCCTGTCTGTCCATATCTCTCTCGGGCTGATTGAGGACAAGGGTGAACTAAACCAGGGCTGGGCTGGGAAGTGGCTGCCTCCCAGCTCCTGTTTCTCCTGCATGCAAACCCTGAGAAGATGGTATTTAATTCCCACCTGGTCCTGTTTATGTTAGTAGAAACATAGGCAGGGATCCAACTGTGTTTCTCTAACTCTCATTTCCAACCCCTCAGTGCTTTGGAAAAAAAGATGCCTTGAGGGAAGAACCCATGTTTCTTCCTACTCCTGACAAGGTAGAGAACTGATCACACCCTAGGTCTGCCTCTGCTACAGAGGAGTAACCATAACAAGTCACTCAAATACCGAGTACCAATAACAGGTGCCTGTGAATGAGGAAGTTCAACCAGTTATCTCAAGTTCTTTTCAGTTCTGAAGCTCCCTACCCAGGCTGAACACACTGCCTCAGGGAGCAGGCCCTACAGTGTCTGGTGGTCCTCTGCCCTCACTCTCCTCAGCCCGTTAGACCTGGCCTAGCCATCCCATCACGAGGCCTTTCTTAGAGCCCACAAGCTCTGATGTGAGTATCTCCCTGATCACAGTTCTCGTCACCCTGTTCTGGTATGTTCACTTGCCAACTTCTCGCCTCCCAGTGAACTAGGGATGATTCAAGAGAAGCTTTTGGTTTCCAATCCTCTCCCATCATGTTAGCCCTAGTCTGACACAATAATTACCTATGGACAGACTATCTTCTTAGGATTCAATAGCACAGGGCAACCAGTCTAAACAGAAGAAATTACTGAAACAACTGGTAGAAGCGAATGACTGGAGACCAGATTAAAGAATGGTATCCAGTCTAAATTGCCTCCTAACTTCTGGTCTACCCTATGGTTATGTGAATGAGGTGCTTATTTTTAAGAAATGCACTGAAGATTTGGAGGCAAGGGTTTTCCGCCTGTGACATTCTCAGATGGTTCAGAAAACAAAACAGCATTAATTTGTATTCAACTATTGAGGGGCAGAGGAAGGATGATAAGGTACATGTGGCAAAACATTAGTAAGATGTTAATTATCAGTGAATCTGGTTGAAATGTACATGGGGGTTCTTTTACAATTCTTGTAACTTTCTATTCAGTTTCAAATGACTTCAGAATGCAGTTTAAAAAAAAGAATACTACAACTGAAGGACAACAGTGCTTCAGAGAACACAAAAGTTAATTAAAACTCAATCTCAAAATATAAAGATACATTTCTTTTGACAGTCATCTGATTTTAAAACTCTTTTTCTAATTAAGTATTCCAAAACATAAGAGTTTCCAGCAGTGACCACAAACACATTGACACCTGAGAAGGACTGCACAGACACCCTGCTCTCCCAAGGCTGGAGTGGCCCCCAAAGGTCACTAGCTGCCCTCAAGTTAGCTTCACCACCTGAGGTTCCTGCCTATGACAACACCATTGAGGTCTAAGCCTCAGAAGTTAGCAGGAGTAAGTTTGCTACCCTTCACCTCTGTTCCTTTATTCTATCAGCCCCCACATCTTGTTTGCCCTGCCTACAAATGGCACCTGGGTCTCTGGTTCCCCACCTCTCTTTTCAGACCATCATTCAAGCCCATGTCCAGTTCCTCACTGCTCTCATGCCCAAGGGGCCCACAGTTCCCTCAATGCCAGCCTCCTTCCCATGTCCCATGAATCCCTGGAGCCCAAGAAACCCCTAAGAACTGCCGTCTTCCAGCAGCCTGCCTAGACACCTTCCTGTTGCCACTGAGCACTGCTGCTTCCCTTTCAGAGCCTCTAGTGCCAGCACCCACAACCTTCCCAAAACAAGTACTTCTGGTCTGATCAAAAACAGTTCTCTTCACTGCTCTAGTCACACAACACAGCTGTGCTCTGTCCTAGAAAGCCCTCACTCTCTGTGGCCTATTCTCCCAGGCTAAGGAACACTTTTCGCTATGTCTTCCCTAATTTCCAGTCCTCCCTGGTCTTACCTTCCCTAAGCTTCTCACAACTTAAATGTACTACACAACTTGCACAAGATTATATGCTATCCAGAATGATTCGCTCTTTTTTCACCATTTTTTTACTGCTCTTGATTACATATACCAATTTTAAATTTCTTAAAATGTTCCAGACAGAAAAAATTTGTTTCTGGCAAAAACACATCCTAAGAACACCACCACCAAAACTGTTTCATTTCTATTATGCCAAGAGAAGTTTCACTTTAGGGCTTTGCATTATTTAAATATTTTACATGGTTTTTTAAAGCAAAATCACATGATATTTTTATCCGGAAAAATATGGTTTATCCAGAAATAATTTTCCGATTTTTATGAGATATCAATTGATAAGCCTGGCCATTTTCCTTACATTCTGAATAATTTGGCTACAGAGTAGTTTAATGTTTAGTGGGAGCGTTTTAAATATTGAGATGCCAAAGGTCTCACTGACTACTACTCACCTGTACTGGAGAGGCATTGGAATACCCTCCCATGGTGATGGGGACAGAGAACTGCTCCATAAACACAGGCAACGTGCCCAACTTTCCTGGGAAGACAAAGTCGAAGAGTGACCACAGCTCTCGGAGGTTATTCTGCATCGGTGAGCCTGACAAGATGATCCGATGAGGTGTGCGGAACTATTTTGGGGAATAAAATGTCTTTTTACTAAATTCACTTCTTAACAGATGTCACTATCCTCATCCCAAAATACTCCTGTGACACTGTTATTTAACACATTTACTCATCCTTTTAATTCTCACACCATTTTGTCCAAAACAGACATCTTATGTAATTTCAATTCTTTAGTTACATATAAGTGAAAACACAGGGAAGAATTTTTCTTATTGTTCAGGCTGAATACTATGGGTTAGAATTGGATTTGGTTACATTCTTACAACTAACCCTTACAAGAGACTTTAAGTAGCATGAGTAATCAAAATTAAAGAAAAAAAACAAAACATTAAGGGCAAGCATACAGAATTTTCTGCATTAAGGCAAGATTCAATAAATGCGCTACTAACAGCAGAAAGCCAATTCTAAGTTAAACACTATTACCCACTGGAACTCTCCCAGTTATAAGGGGTCATACCTGTTTGCAAGCAAGGGTGACAGCAGCATTTGGGTTTCGAATTTTGTGTCCTTCATCTAAGACCACATAGTGCCAGTCACACCTGCCAATGGCATCTTGCATCAGCCGAATGTAGGAGTACGAAGTGACCAAAATTCCATGACACTGAGCAATCTCTCTAACTAGCCTCTCCTAAATCCACAATAAAACAGTAAGGACAATTTAAAATGAGTGAACATAACTTAAAAGGATATTATTTCAATCGTGAGATAACGTAAGCACTTTATAAAAATGTACAAATACAAACATAACGCATGCAATCCTAATGACACACTACCAGCAAGGGCATATACTTTGCGTTTGGTTAATCTATGAGATAGCAAACACTGACTACTAATACGTCCACCACTGTGGGGGAAGACATTCTCAAAAAATAAGAATACGTTTTAATATGTAAACACCTACTCAATTTTGACTTTTATAAAACACCCTAAATGTCCATCCTTATTAAACAGGGTGGATAGAAAATTACTGGTTTAAAACAAAAGCAAGAATACGAAAGAAAATACAGGAGACAAGGAAAATAAATCATTGAATTCCAGGAGGCCAGAGTAGAAAAGTCTTAAAAGAATGACTTAAGAAATAATAGGGAAAAAACTGCATATACTGATAAGAGATCTACAGAGAAAAACATCCCACAATGTCAGAAATACTGAAAGACTTATCCTACTGAATGTCTGAATTCTAGACATAAAGAAAAACAGAGAAATTTCTGTAACAAAACAAAAACAGATATAAAGTATTTTTCCCTCCAAAGGAAAAACACTGCTTGTATCTGGCACTTCATCTGTAACAATAAAAATTTCAGAAAGCAAAGAGAAAAATGTTGACATTAATTCTTGGTGGGGGAAGAGTGGCAACCCTGGAATTCTGCGTCAATCCAAACTAGCAGTCATGCTTGACTAGCAGGCGCGGCTCTGAAAATAAGTCACCTGGAAGCTGGCTGGACACAGCGTGCTGAATGCAGATGGAGCTGTATGTGCAGAGCAGCACACTGTAGAAGAGCCCAGGCACCACTCCTACCCTGCACACTTGTCACAGACAGCAACTGCTGGAGTAAGGAAAGTATGTGTGACCACCATTAACCCCCATTTTACAGATGGAAACCATGGCTTAGATTTAGAAATGGATGTATCAGGTCATGCAGCTGGTGAGTGGGAGAGCCAGGATTCCAAGGTAGGATAGCTCAGTACAAAGCTAAACCTATTAAGTAGTAGGCTGTACTGCCTCTTACTGTATTACAAAAGAAAAACTTGAAAAGGGAAAATTATGTGTAATATCCATACTATTTCTTTAATCATTAAAACATAGCAAGTAAGTCTAAATATTAAAACTTAAATGTAAACAAAACTGGTAAACTAATTCCTGTTTAGTTTACTAGAACCTGGAGTGAAGTTAGGGGAAAATAAAAGTGAACTAAAAACCCCACCCTGTCCAAGGATATTACTTTTAATTCTTTTATTTATTTATTTAATTCTATCTATTTAGGTATTCATTTATTTATTTTAGGTATGTAATACTTTTAATTCTTAAGGGGCAAAGGATATGTTAAATACATTTGTAAAAGTTAAGCTTATTACTAATTAACATTGTCATCTCCATAGAAACACTAGGAAAAAAAAATAGAACTATCATACTATTATATAGGAAACAGTAATAAAAATGGCAAAAAACAGGAAAATAGAATACAGAAAACAAGGTAGCACAATTCAGAATAAACACACATCAGATACATGACAACATATAACAGTGGGTTAGTAACAGCGAGACTTTCCACCCAGGAAGTAAGCAAAACTCTAGGCTTAAGTTAAAAGGAGATCCAAACCAGACTGGCACAGAATGTTGAACTATGGGAATTATAAAAAACATACAAGGAAATGCTATACTAAAAAAGATAGGATTAGCAAAATAAATATGAAATAGAAATGGACAGAAAGAGGGGTGTTTTATATTTTAAAGGAAATGACACTAAGAAAGAAGAGCCATGAACCTTTACCTTAACCTACCATAAAGCACTGTCTCTCACATACCAGTGAAGCTCTGAGAGCTGCCAAGACACACATGCCACAGCCTATCTGGAAACCTGGCCAAAGCCTCTTTCACAAAGTAAGATTAAAGAAAAAAGTTTAAAAATTAGGATACAAAGGACTGAATGCTACCACCAGGGAACTTCTTTTCATAGCTATCAACAGAGACTGAGCTGCACAAAAGAACACTTATTTACCACACAGAAGGGCTGAGCTGGAGATGCACAGTCAACTGAACAGGCTAAAAAAGAAAACTGACAGACTCAATAGGACAAAAACAAAAATTAGAGAACCTTAAAGAAAAACCTGGTGGAACTCATAAAGCAAATGAAAAGACCAAACCAACCAACAAAACCTCTGAAAAGTCATCTGGAAGAACAGACTCCCTGAACAGCATTAGAAATGTCAGAAGAACTATCACCGATGGGAGAGAATACAAAAACATTAACCAACCCAATGTGCCAGAAAACTTAAACACTTTGACAGAAGATGATAGTTACAAAAATAAAGTACCCAAATGGAAATGGACCCAGAAAAATCAGACCAACTGAGCTAAAATTATACATCAACTGAGCAGTATTGACTAAAAATTAGCCAATACTGAAGAACTGAAGATATTATGTTCTTCCCACTGTAAGTCTACCGTACCCAAAGGCTTTCATGAGTGCCTCAGGAATAGAAGTAGTTATTTAAACTGTTCCCAGTCACAGAAACAGACAGACTAACAAAACCTGGTTTTCCAAAACTGACAGGTGTGTACACCCCACAAACTAGAGCCATTACCTTAAAGATTCACTACTTTATTGGTAAAATCTAGCAAAATGTAAACATAATAAGGCTTATCACAGGAATATAAGAAAAGATAAATATTACAAAGCCTAAAAACATTACATAATCACAATCATCTCATATAAATTGTATAAAACTCAAAATCTTCAAAGATGATTTTATTTAGGAAGTAAGATTTAAAAATTTTAAGCCAGGTGTGATGGTACATGTCTTAATCCCAGCACTTGGAAGACTGAGGAAGAAGGATTTTGAGTTCAAGGCCAGCTTGGGTTATACAGCAAGAGCCTGTCTCAAAAAACCAAACATAAGAGTATAAAAGAGTACAAAGAGGGTTGAGAAAATTTTGAAGGAAGAAAGGAAAGGGGAAAATTGTCTCCTCATGTGTCCCAATAATTTGACACTCAAGAAGTTAATAAAATTGCTTTACAAGGCTACTACAATGGCTGGTAACTATTTAAAATTAGATAGAGAGATATGTTATTATTGTTACAACTACTCCTTTTCCATTCACAAAGTTCAAGGTCTGCACAAAACCACAGAGAAGGTCACCCGTGCTTTATCCAGCTCCCAATCCTGACATTAAAGCAATGCATCAGCCTGGCAAACACACAAGCATGCTCGCCCAGAACTCACTTCCATCCCACTCCCCTGACTACACTGCTACTCTCTCAGCTACTGGTGGTCAGTGCAGAAAAGCACTGCCCAAAGAAGCAGGCTCCACTTCCCACACCTCTCCTGGCCAGTTCCACAACTTTAAGAAGCCAGAGATTATTTTCACAGCTCCTCAACATCTGAATTTTGTAGCAAGATTCTAGGTAGGCAGTGCCCCTGGACTCTATTCCCATGTTCCCCTCCAGGACAGCGGAGTTTGCCATTAACAGCAGGTGAGGCATGAAGCAACAGCAAAATTGAGCCACCAGAATGCATCATGCCTGAGTGCAGGCATGTGTGCACAGAAAGGCAACCACAAGTGTCTGGGGCTTGAAATAGGCAAAAGTTAAATTACTGCTCACACTTATAAAATGTCCACTGTGTATGGCCAAACCCTGAAAATGGGGCTCCACTTGCTCATGGACCCTGGAACTCCTAACTGCTGGATGCACAGATTCACCATGGTCACCCTGTTGACCTCCAAAAAGCACAACCCTGGAATGAATTTGAACATCACCTGGTGTGCCTGGAAACTTTACGCTAGTTAAACAAATGAGATGCCGAGCATCTTAAATGCATACCACTGCAGCAATATAAAGCTTCTTTTGGTTGTTTAAGTATTGAAGGTTATTGGGAATATTCTGCAGTGTTAACTACAGAAATACAGAATTCCTACTGCATTCATAAAGACATATATTGATTAACAAGAATTAAGAAGATACTTTTATAAAAAGAATATTTGTGCAAAATTTCCTGGCTGAAAATGCAATCTCCACTAAGCCAGTGGGTAAAAACACATCTAAGCCTATTTGTTTTTACCTGATTCAATCTCAGAATTCTATAACTGCCTAGACTGGAGTTTCAATAATGGTGAATTGTTGAATATTATGGACGTCTCTATTCAAACACTTAAGACAAATCATCTCGGGCGGTTTCAAATTAAAAGCTTGTAAAATATGTAACCTCTCCTAGTTTTTGCAATTAATAGGGTACATCTGCAATTAGCCTGACTTACTGAATGCAGTGCTGTTGTCATTAAAAGATGTCTGTGGAAGTGCTGCTGTTATTATGGAGGCTCAGGAGACCAATCCCTCCTAGAGGGCAAACAGTGAACTGGTAGAAAACAACAGCCATAAATCACACTGTCAGCAGCAGGGAGAGCAAGCGAAGCACAGGCACATGAAGGCCATTCACAGTAAACACAGCACGCAGCTTCCCAGGCAGGATTTACTGCACCTGTAATTAATTAAAATTTCCTTCAAACTAAATCTTTAATAAACAAGGATTTGTGCTGACAATGAAGAAAAAAGGGCTCCAGCAACATCATTTTACAAAACACCTCACAGAATGAGCCCAGCATCTATCATTTCTTGTATCAGGTGTACACATCAACTCCAAAGTTGATAGGAATTATATCACTTTGCATTATCAGTGTGTACTTGGATTGGGTCACAAACATTTAGGATGCTTGGGGGACTGTGTGGGCCCCCTTTCTGTTTTTACTTGACCCCATCTCTTTCAGCTTTTTAAAAAGCCAGGTCTTTTGGCATTGTTTCAGAAGAAGGGACTTTTTAAAGAATGCATGATGGGGGCCGGACAGAGTGGCTCAAGCAATAAGAGTGCCTGCCTAGCCAGCTTGAGGCCCTGAGTTCAAACCCCAGTACTGCCAAAAAAAAAAAAAAGAGAGAATGCATGATGGCAGTTTCATCAGACAGCCAAGTTTCTGTGCGGTTTGCTTTTTAATCACACTCTACACTTTCCACTTGGGATCAAATGTATGTGGACATGAGGAAAAAAGCTCTAGACGTTGCATACAAACATTATTGATAAAGCAGGTGTGAACTTTTTATCTAGAAAATATACTGAATCAATCTGCCATGCCTCACTCACTTTGTGAAGTGCTTTGTCTCTAACAAGAGTAAATACCTGGTAAGAGTAAACATCAGGGGCCACACTAGGTTCTTCATGCATAGACATTAATCCAACAAACCCTCAAAAATTATTTTAAAATCCCTCTTTTACAGGTCACCAAACCAGGCTCAGAGAAGTTAAAAGTCCAATACCTTAAGGTTACAATATGGCAGATCTGAGGCTCATATTCTGGGTTGTAACTATAAAAACCTATGCTCCTAAAACTTTATACCAGTGTTGCTTTTCCCACTCTTATGCCTCTAAATGGCATGACCTGATCAAAATGAGGCAAAAAAAAAAACCCTCTTTAATTATCTAAAATAGCCCATAGAATTACTGGTCCTACACAACAGAAAAAGGTGGGAGAGATAAAGTGATAATCATTTCAAGAAGATAAGCAATTTCCCACTACACATCTTCTCACAAACTGAAAAGGGTTCTTACTCATTAAATAAGCTTTACAACACAGTACTTAACAATGCCACCACCCGCTGTGAGCTAAGAGGTAAGCATCACAAGATTGCCTTCTCCCATTATTTTTGCTCCCCAAAGAAACAGTTGACTTTTCAAAGTTAGTTAAAAACATCATATCCATTTTTAGATGCTTAATAATATCAAGCACCAGAGATATAGTATTTATAGTTGTTCAACAAATAAATATTAAACTCTCAAAAGTTTTTCTATGCTAGAAAAGGGAATCACAAATCACAATGAGAAAAAGAAAATCTCAGACTTATTAAATGAGATTTCAACTGAACATTAAAGGAAATTCAGAAGCCTGAAATTTTCTTTATTAGGTTTGATCATGAGATTGAAATTATTAGACACATTTTCTTCATAGTCACTGGGTGGTGTGCATTTCATAACTTCAAATTATGCTGCCAATCAAAGAGACTATTAACAAAGATAACATAGGATGAAATGGTAAGAAAGTTGGGAAGCTAAATGGCAATTTGGGGAAGAAGAAGAATACATGTGCATGATCATTTGATACCTGTTTGCAAATGAAAATTTTTCAATACGGTATGTCATACTAGCAATAACAAAGCATTGATAAAATGAAAACAAACTACTTGAGTAAGGAAAACAATTATTATTAGTCTTTTAAATATTTGTAAAATGAAATTCTCTCCACTTTCCTATTTTGTTCAGTAGTGAATGTCCCTATGCCAAAGTGCCACTATTGCTCTTAGACAGGACAACCAGTGGATTTTGAAAGTTCACCCATGGAAAAAAGAAATCTCAGTTGATAAGGAAGAAAGGAAGTCAGGCATTGGATGCTGGCTTCAAGGACAGACTGGCATTGATAGTATATTTGAAATATGAGTAATAAATGTAGACTCTATCTTAATCTAACACACATTTTAGCTATCAAGTGTGCATAGGGTAGTGACAAAGCTCTATAAACACAGATAAAGGGAGGAGCAGAGGGACAAAATGTCATTTCAATATCTGAATCCAGAAACCAAAGATATGATCTTGGCCTAGGCAAAGGAACTACTGACACATTCTTAATGTGTCATCACCACATGTAACAACTGATATTGACAATAATACCCAATAAACTGATCACATTTTTAAGTCAAGAATATAGTTTGAAAAAAATATATTATTTCAATGTTCTGCACAACAATTCACATCTGTAGAGCTCTGAGGTTCTTTATAATGGGAAAAGAACAGTACAGGGGGTTAAGACAGCAAAAACACAAAGAAACAGTAAACTGCTTTTCCTTAACAATAACATTCTAAGTTGAAGTCCTTGGTAAACTGCAAAGCAATGAAAACCCGATAAACAACTACATTTATACATGTTTCTGTGGGGGCTAAAGCCATCTCAGAAGGTGGGACCAAAGCACTTGAAAGACTGAGGCAGGAGGATTATGAGTTCAAGGCCAGCTTGGGATAAAAAAAGTGCCTCTCTCAAGTGAGGTGAACCTTCCATGGCCTTTACAACTGCCAATGCTTTCCTTGGGTGCAGGAGAGCTCACTCAAGAGCTCAGAAGACTCAGGAAAGAATGAACCCAAGACAAACTGCCACTTCTTGTCAATAATGTAACCTGCAAACCTATAGTAAAACTGTCATTTTTATTTATTCAGCAAATGCTTATAGCACTTGGAGTGCAAAATGAGTCAGACACATAGAGCTTGCAGTCTAGATGCCAAGACAGATAGGAAGAAAAAAAAACCATATCACACTACTTAGAAAAGAGACAAACCTCTTTTTGATAACATGGCTGTTAACACAACTACAAATAATGGATGAAATACAGTCCAGGATTTGAGGAACAAAAAGCAGTAAGATTTGCTCTAAGTAGTAGGTTGCTTCTTTTGTTCACCAAAAACATGTCCAAAAGCATAATTACAAATGCATTTACCAATTAAGGCTAAGTGTCTGTTATCCCAAATGCTTGAGACCAGAAGTATTTCAGATTTTGGATATTTTTAGGATTTGAGAATATTCTCACATACATACTGAGGTAGCTTGGGGATACACACAAGTCTAAACATGGAATTTATTTATGTGTCATATACATTTTATACATACAGCTTGAAGGTAGCTTTACACAATATTTTTGGTATACTTGCATTATGACTGTGACCTGTCTTAGGACAGGTGTGGAGTTTTCTAGTATGGTATCATACCAGTGCTCAAAAAACTTTAGGTTTTAGCCTAGGCATGCTCAACCTGTGTATTACTTTTTGTGTCAACTTTCCTAAGACTGTTTAAAGCTACAAATGAATCCCTAGTCAAGGTCATCCAAGTCACCAATCTGTGACCCACACATAAAATCAGGCCACTGATTTGTGACCCCTTGCACATAATCGGGTTTGTGCTGCCCTTTCTGTGCCCAGCTGTGTTATGCTGGACAACAAATGTCATGACACCACTGTGGACTGTTAGAACAATAAAGCTGTATTCACAACTGTTTTGAAAATGAAGTCAATGTAAATGTATAATTTTAAATGCACAAAGAAATATAGGAATACATGTTAGAGAAATACATGTTTCAAAGAAAAAACAAATATATAAAATAGGGGAATTTAAAGCAAAACAAGTAAGAAGTACTAAAGTACTATAACATTACCTTTTTGTGGACACAGGAACCAGTTTCGTGCAGAATAGCCACTCTGAATGGAGGCCACCATGTGTGGAATTCTTTCACCCACTGGTGCATCACTGTCGTTGGACAGACAATGATGGTGGGACCCAAACCCTCGAACCTATACCCGAAGGTCCAAGACAAAAACAGCTGTGAAAGACAGCAGAGAGTGATCAGCTGCCAAAAACAAAAACCTTCTTTAATGGTTCAAAAAAGAAAATGCAAGCTACAGAAATTTACTGACATTTTCTTTAAAAAGCTATTGAAGGGCCAGGCATGGTGGTGCACACCTCAGGTAGGAGGATTATGATATGAGACTGGCCCAGGCAAAAGTGTGAGACCCTATCTGAAAAACAAACTAAAAGCAAAAGGACTGGAAGACATGGCTCAAGTGGTATGCTCAAGGACCTAAATTCAATCCCCAGTACCATCAAAGGGGGAAAAAAAAAGTTATTGAGGTTAATATGCAGTAAGTAAAATCTACATGAATCCATTCATAGATTAGTGCATGCAGGAATTAAGAGAAAATACCATACATAGTAAAGGGAAATCAAACAAATATAACAAAAATACTTTTTCTTCCCTTCTATTTCAGATTAGTGAAGTTATTATACAGTTTATTCGAACTCAAGTGAACATGACAGGATCTTAAATTTCTTTGAAACTTTACAGTCTACCAGAGTTTTCACCCCACAGAATTTCAACAAGTCTTCACCACCTTGGAAAGTAAGCAGGACAGAAATAATTCAGGGGTTCAGAATGCTGGTATGCCCAGGATGACATGACCAACAAGAGATGGGGGACTGCTCAGAAGTCAGCCCTCTGGTTGTTGTGGCCTGCCCCCACTACACCTGCCCCATACGATGACCAACATCAGGTGGCTGCTCTTCCCCCAACCCTACCCCCACTACTCTACACTGCTGGAGTATGACTGGACCACTGTGGAAAGTGCTGAGCAGCACCAGTCAGAGCCTTGTCAACAGTCACACTCACCTGGCCATCCCAAAACAAGTGTTTATGCACTAGGATGTACACTGTTAGAACCATGTATGCCATGGAAAAGGTGGGTCTGACAAACTTCAGGGGTAAGGGAGGGGATGAATGAACTACCCATTTCATTAGCACATCACAGGCCAGTGGGCAGGAATGCTGCCTGCATCTGAACCCTGGCTCTATGCTAACTGTATGACCTCAAGTACGTCATTTAATGTCTCTGAACTTCTCTCAAATGGGAGTAATAACAACACTGAGTGCATGGTTACTATGAAGAACATATCAGTTAACATTTGTGAAGTGCACAGTGTTTAGATACTGTTGGGGTTTATTAAATAAGATGAGTGTTACATTCCACTAAAATAGTTCTTGAGAACATTTAATAACCTGAAAAGCAAAAATTATTTATGGAATTATCCAATGCCTGACATTCAGGTACGTGGGAGCTGGGTGGGGGCTACTGTGTCAACATGTCCTTCTCCTCTCTGCTTCCCTGCAGAACCCAAGCAGGGGCATTTGCTGCTCTCCCCTTCCCACTTCCACCATCACAGATGTGTACTATATGGGACCCTGACCACTGATCTGGCCTTGAAGTGGTAATCCCATCCATCAAAAGTCCATCAATGCACAGCATCCCCCTGCAACTCTCACTAGTCCACAAAGCTGTCCTGGTAGGGCCAACTGACTCAGAAAGGAAACCTTACACTCCAGGTTTGGGGAGTAGCTTCTCTTTCACTCTTTCCTACGGCAGGTACAGTCCAATGACCAAGGGTGGAGGATGGAGTGGATGCTGGCCAGTGCTTAAGATAAGGTTGAGGCTGGCTATAGTGGTTCATGCCCATAATCCCAGCTGTTTGGGAAAATACCAGTTCCTTGCAAGGTGCAGATTGGGGGAATCACTGTTTGAGGTGTGTTGAGGTTAGCAACACACCATCTCAATCAATAAGCTGGATGTGACAGTGCATGTCTGTCATCCCAGCTACTCAGGAGGCATAGGTAGGAGGATCACAGTCTGAGGCCAGTCCCAGGCAATAATGCTAGACACTTTCTGAAAAATAAGTAAAGTAGAAAAGGGCTGGCAGTGTGGTTCAAGTGGTACAGCGCCTGACTAGCAGGCACAAAGCCACGAGTTCAAATGCCAGTACCACAAAAAAAGAAAAAAAAAAAAAAGATGAAGTCAAAACCAAGCAGCAACCAGAGTGATACCATGCTCACACTCACTCATGCTACACGAGGCAGCTGAGAACCAAGGCTCACCAATGGCCCACGGGCCACCTGGTCTGCTTCCCTTTCATCTGGAGCACACTCATCAGCACATCTGAAACTGCCCTTCTTCCCCTCCTCATTCTCTTTCTGCCCAGCAAGAATGATGACCATGGAGTAAACTGCACAGAATTACACTCTCCTACCCCAGTAATCCCCACTGAGCAGGATGCCAACCTACTCTATACTCAGATCTCTTTCCTGCACTCCAAACTGCCCCACTCTAGGTATTTAATTGCTAACACAGATGGTCCCAAAGCACCACATAGGCCATTCCCTCCCCCAGGATTCCAAATCCAATGGACAAAACTGTCATCTATTCTCCAGGGACCCAAATAAGAAATCCAAGCCTCACTCCTTGATCAGTTCCATCATGAACCACCTACACAAGTTTGTGTCACTTCTCACCTTAAATCCCTCTCTAAGCTACCATGTCTCTCCCTCTACACTGTCACTATTCCAGCTTCAGCCATTATGATCTCATCTAAGTTACTGTAGCTTCCAGCATGATTTCTGAAAGCAAAACCCGAATGCCTCATCCTCTTGCTTCAAGGCCTCCAAGGGCTGCTCACTGCTCTTGGGAAAAGTCTATACCCCTTGGCCTGGTCTATAAAACCATAAGGATCTAGTCTGTGCTCCGCCCACCAACTCATCTATCCCACTGTCATTACCCCATCACCTGCCCCTGTGGCCAGGATCCCACCAGTCTGAACTGACCTCAGTTCTTACAAGATGCACACTCTGTGACCGCTCAATCTTTGCTTGACCTTTCTTTTCTTCTTCTCCCTCCCAACTACCTTCTACTCATTCTTCACCTCAGCTTCCTTGAAGCCTTCCCCGTCCCTTTCTCTCCAGACAAGCTGATGACCCCTCCTCCCTGCACTCACACTGACCACGTGTAACGTGTCACTCCTCTTAAGTAACTCTAGAGCAGAGACAATCTCTTCTTAGAATGATCTCAAGGCCTAGCCCACAGCGGGTAAAGAATGAATATGAAAATATTTTTACAGTTGGAAGAAAGCATGTCCAAAATGTGAAACAGATTTTTTCTGAGATGAGGGACTATGACTGATTTTTATTTTCTTAATCATCTTAATAAATGATTCCAGAACTTAAAATAATGTTTGTAAATGATTCACAGTAAACAATGCAGTGTTTTGAAGTACTAAAAATCATCTTCTGTAAAACTGAAAAATAATTGGTCTAACAAAAGAACAAAATTTGGCCAAACCCTAACTTAAAGGAGGTTCACCCTTATGTTCCAAGGTGATGAAATGCCTCTGCCCACATATGAACTTTCCCACTGTCTGCTATATATGGTCACTGCCCATGGCCCTCAGCTGGGGAGCAAGAGTTGGACCACAGAAGTCAAAGGGCCACAACAGACTCAACATGTCCTACAGAATTTCCAAGCTGTGCTATCACCAAAGGTGGGGCCAAGACAGGTGTCCCTAAAACTCTCTGGGGAGAGTAGAACTCTGCCCTGGCCCTTGGCCCCTTCCATGAGAGCATTCCTTTTTAAAAGGATTAAATGCACCAGCTTCTTTATATCCTCCAAAGGGAATAAAAAGACAGTTATCATCAATATGCACTTAGCAGGGATTAGGGAATGACCTATGAAATACTGTCTAAAATATTTAATAACAAACTCACATTAAAAAAGCATGAATACACACATATGCCCTTTCAGACTATACAGCTTTTTTTTCTTTTATAATATACCTTCAGCAAACTGCTACACTTTCGCATTTAAGGCTACTATTTTCTTCTGGATGAACATCTATCTGGCAATATCATGCCCTTGAATTTTTGCCATTCTTCCTCTATTACAAGAATGAGGAGGTTTTCATGCTGAGTTGAAATCTCAGAGCCTGGCAGACGTTTCTTGGACCACAGAAGGGGCAATCAAACCCATTAACAGTTCTGTCAACTGAACCACCCTTTTCCAACCTCATATCAGTGAGATGAGCATAAGAAATGGCTAAACATACTAAAGTGATTAGCATCAATTACTAAACAGACTATAGTTCCTTTAATCTTTGATTACCATTGATTACCTAATAAATTTAGGACAAGTCAATAGCTTGTCCTAAATTCAATATTATTTCAATGTGCAAGATGGAGATCTGCTAGCCATAGCCTAGAACTTAATAGGAATTACAAAAAGTCATTCCTAGTAAAGTTTACTAACATTTTTAGGATACTTAATCTTCATTAAAAATTAACTAAATGGGGACAGGGGGGTGGGAAGCAGGAGGAGAGGTAGCCTAAACAATGTATACACATATGAATAAATGTAAAAACAATAAAAAAGAAATTAACTAAATGACAAATAAGACACTTAAGTATTAACTGAAAATCTAAAGATAAATAATTAACTTCCTCCCCATCATAAAGTTCAGAGTCCCCATCATTACAAGAATGGCAAAGGGAAAAGCCACTGTATCCATTAAGAACTGAGAACACAAGTCAGTATACAGTTTTATTAACTACATGCTTCCCCCTCTTCTAACAACAAACATGCATACAATGCACATTAAAACACCGCCAACAAAAGAAAATAAACCAAACTGCTTTACCATGAAGTTTCTTGGTATCACTAAGACTTGCATAGTTCCAATGTTTGTGGACCTTAAAACTCAACACTAAAACCATCTCAAATTAGTACCCCAACATCTCCAATTTCCAAGAGTTCAGAGGAAATGAACTGAGTGAATGAAGCAATGCCAGCTCATGCAGAACTTCTTTTGACCTCAAAGGATGACTATTTTCTTTAGGACATAAATGTAGAGGAAAACTCCAAGTCAACCTAATTTCGGAGAAGGACATGTTATATAGAACTGTTAGGAAAATGTTATCCAATTTGCTTGGGCACATTAAGTGGAGGGGAAGTAAGCTCCTCAGCAAAGTTCTATTCATGAAGAGCCCAGTTGTTTGGCTGATATATTGCCATATTCTCAGAAACACTTCTACCAATACTATTTTAATAAAGATAATGTGGGGCTAGCCCAATATCTACCCCGTGTCATTTTGGAAAAGAGAACATGACCACTGATAGCTAACTGATTACAGCTGATGCTCACTGTTAGACCAACTTCACTCCTAGCAGGATTGGCACCAATTAAAAATTGTTTTAATTTTTAGATCAAACCTACACTGCAGGGATGGCTTTAGGTTTCCTAGGCCCAGAGTATTAGACTACACGTTTCATGATAATAGGAAGGGAAGGGAAGAAAGAGATGAGAAATAAGAAAATACCATAAATCATTTAAGGAGAGACAGTTCTAGAAACCACATGGGGCAGCTTACGACTCTCCAGTTATCATTATCAAAACAGTCCAACAGAGTCACCCAGGCCAAGCTAACCAAAAAGCTTACTTACAACAAAGAAAGCATTTGTGTAAAATGCTAAACTACTAACTGTCATAGGTAAAAGAACATTAAAATGTAACAAAATCCTAATATTTGAAGGAAAGTCTCTGCTTCAATACAACTTTCTTAGAACAAGAATAACAAAGTATAAATTTAGCATTTAAAAATCTCTAAATGTTTTCTCCCTTCTACAGTTATATAAATACTTCTAGGATTCTGAAAGTATTTTAAAACTCAAATGCTCCTCACAAGAAGGGTTGACCTGCTAAGTGAGAGTAAGAAAGGAAAGCACAGTGCTACACTGTGAACACTAAAAACAATGGTCTTTACTCAATGGTTTGGTCTGTGTTTGGCACTTATAAACAGTTCTAGGTGGAAGCACTAGAGTGTAGGATAGTAACATTCTGCAGTTGTGGACTTGAGGCACATGGATACTGTTTCAAAGGTATCTCCAAATCATACCTAGCCAGTGCCTGAGGTTCCTGGGACAGAGCCGCCTGGTAACTATGTTGCATTACTCATTAGATAAGCCTACTGAAACAGGAGCGCTTGGATTATCTGGGTTCAATAATAAACATCCTATATAATTTACCTACAAATATTTTTACCAATACAGAGTTCTACTAAGCCAATTTAAAACTTAAATATGGAAATGCTCACAGTTCTTTATTTAAAGACCATGCATTTCAATGCTATCATACGGAACAGATTAAACCCTTACTCTTTTGGAATATTAAAGACTTAAATTTATTTAAATTTCTAAGAATAAAGATTAAAATCTAAACATTGTTTTCTATAATTTTAGACAGTTGTTTAGGCTTTGGCCTTGGAATGTGTATGAAATTCGAAAAGATCAAGAAGGGAGTCCAAAGCACAGTGAGCGGAGAAGTAACTCATTCAAAAAAAGAGAGAGAGAGAGCTATCTATAAATGCTATCATGCACACTGACTATAAAGGAAATTAGGGAGAATGGCTTCTTCAAAGCTCCAACTTTCCCTATGAATAGACTTTGTACTTACTGTAATGCTCACCTGGTCTCCTGCCAGAACAAATATTTTAATGTAAAATTTAATAAATGGAACTAAAGGTATTATGTCTAATTTAAAATTCCATATTGTGTAAACTATTGATATTAACATAATTGAGTTTGTAAACAATCCATTTGCAGGAGCTAACCTTAGACATTGTATTGACCCAAAATATCTAGTGGGGCTCATCTGCAAAATGAAGCATCAATGCCTGGAATTCATTAAAAGTGTTACATGTTTAATTTCTCCTGCCCTACAGCTCCACTGTCTCGTAAAATTTTTCCTTTGATGTCCCCCACTAAAAGAATTAAAGGAATATTGTAATTGAAATGTCATCAATAATTCACAAGACCCTCCTCCACAGCAATACATCTGATGAAATATTAATTGAGCTCCACAGACTGACAGTCTGCAGAGGAGCACTTGCCTGTAATTTGAACCACGAGTCCTGATCTTGCTGTAGCTCAGACCTGCCAAGAAGGCAATTATCTGGATGGTCTTGCCCAATCCCATTTCATCTCCCAGAATTCCTCCTGCCTGCTGGCAGTGCAATTCCCACAGCCACCTAACACCTGTCTGCTGGTACCTATAACAACAAACACCAACAAGAAAAGAGAAAATGGCAAATTGTGGGTAATACACATCATAACAAAAAGTACTCATGAATAAATCATTTGACTAGGTTCTAGTACCAATCAGAGAAACATGCCGGATGTGTGTTTTACATGAGTATTATATTTATAAGGTCATACATTTTTGATCACCTAGGCATAAAATCACAAATTTTTCTTCACAGAATGTTAACACATTTCTAATTAAACTGATAGATGAGGTAATTAGGGACTATTTCATTTCTTTTTCAACATTACAAACAGCTTGGTAAACAAGCATAAACTTATTATCTTTCATTCACTCTTTCTGGGGGAAAAAATCCAAAATATTTTTAGCATGTAAAGTTCCACAAACTCTACAAAAATAATAATAATAATAATAAAAAGGCAACACGTTTATTTTTTCAGTAGTTTTTTGTTTTTGTTTTTTGGTGGGACAGGGTTTTGAACTAAGGGTTTCACACTTGCAAAGCAAGTGCTCTACCACTTACGCCACACCTCCATACATTTCTTTTTTTCAATGAATAACATCAAAAACAGCAGGACAGAAAACAAAATTTGTAGCTTTTGCTACTGTAAAGTCACTTGGTAATCATATTATCTTTTTATAGAAAAAATTAAATTAAGTTTTAAGGCCATAAACAAGTCTGAATAATAGGACCGTCTTCAAAATTAGTATATAATAGATGATTCTGTCATATTACTAGCAGATGCAAAAAAGAACAATTTAAAGACTGAATAATACAAAAAGGTCTTTTAATATTTTAAAGCAGAAATTGATTCAGGGATTTTACCATAGGTACAAGATCAGAGCTGTTAAAATTTTAAAGAAGGAACACAGGTCAAAAATAAACAGTATATAATATATATACATCCATCCCTTTCCCTTCTCAAAACAAATAGGAGTGGATATTTTCTTTTCTCTACCAATGGAACATTCAATCTATAAACCTAAAAACGAAGGGTTTTTTTTTTTTAAGGAATAATACTAAAATCTTTTTAAAAAAGATTTAGTATCTTAGAATGGTGTAAAGATTATAAGCCAAGTGAAAAAATCTAAAGCAAAAACCACTTAAAAGATTTGAATTTAAGGATTCCCCCCTCCAAAGAAAATACACAGGCTAATGAAGTGCCAGGGCAGGTTCCCATTGATGTTTTACTGCTCTGGTGTCTCCTCTTTGTTGTCTGGTATGCCCACTTAAAATCTCGTCTTGGACTTCAGTTCTTATTGAGCTGATTTTACTTTTTCTCTTCGCAGTAAATCTGTCATGATTAACTTTCCCCCAACACTTGGCAAATCAATTTTTGAAGTTTTATTCTGTTGCCATTAATACCTACAATATAAGGAAAACTTTGAGACATTTACCGCTGGTTGCTAATTATAATAAACACTGGATATGCACTTTGGAGAAAAGGATTAAAAATCAAAACACATGATGTCTAGTATGAATATCAATTAATTTGGGAAGAAGGACAAGTTCCACAAATGTGTGGTATGTCATCAGAGAATAACAGCCACCACTTAAGGAGCCCACTGCTAGGAGGCAACATGCCAGGTGGTTTGGATACAGCCTCACAACCAACCTTCTCAGAGGCAGTCGTCAGCACATTTTATAGTTAGGAAACAAAGGCTCAGAATGGTTAAGTGATTTGCCAAAGGTCACACTGCTAAAAAAATGTGAAAGCCAGAACTGAAATCCAGAAGTCCCAAGTGATTCCCCTTTGGAAATAATCTAAACCAATGGTTCTCAACTGGGTGCACTGTGCTCCCTTGGAACATATGGCCATATCTTAGACATTTTTATTACAAGTGGAGAAGTGCAATTAGGGTATAGTCAGCAGAGGCCAAGAGAGTCACCACAACAAATTATTTGGCCCAAAATACCAAGAGTACCCAAGGTCGAGGAAACCCTGATCTGGAACAAAAGCGAGTTCATGAACTGGCAGCTCTTGAAAAGAAAAATTACAAAAAGTCCTTTAAAAAAAAAACTGTGTGCATTCCATTTCCAGAATCACTAAATTCTAACCGACTGACCTCCTCTTACCAATTATGGGACCAGCTCTTAAGGCAGGGACCAGAACCTCCCAGCAATCATCCCAGGGTTCTACCCTACCACACCACACTGCCTCCACTCAACATAGGAACCAATATTTCTCTTTGTATGGGGCTGAAACTGGAAAAAAATCTCAAAAGCAGCAATTAGGGAAATGTTACCATTGAAAGAATCTGAGACTGGGATGGGATACTGAATTCTGTGTGTCCCTAGACAGGCAGGAACAGAGTACTGGGTGTTCCCACCTCTCCAAATCTAATCTCCAGGGGCCTTCAAAGAGCACATTATGGTCTATTTAGATGAAGATGAGAAGAACTGAGGAAATCACTTAAGGGAAGATAATGAACAAGCATCCCAGTAAGCTGCATCTCCAACAGCTAGGGAGATTGTATAAAGATGTTGCTGGGGTTCTGCTCCACCCACCCACAGCACAGGCATGTCCTCAGGCTGCAGTGGAAAGAAACTCACTCAAACGCAAAAGCAGCTGCCACCTGGTTACAGGGGTGTGTGCTGAGTGAGAAGCAAGGGGCCTGGGCTCTGGTTCCTCAGAAGCCCTAACTGATTTTGGTTTTACTGCTTTATACTCCTAATAAACAGTGCAAAACAATTACATAGTTAAAATGAAAACAGGTTACAGACTCTAGTTTTCCAAATCTCTCAAAAGTGTATTAAATTTACTCTTCAGAAAAAGTTAAAGATACTTATAAACTATTGTAAGGGAAATTACTATACTCTGCTATCCCCATGAAGCAGAAGTGTCAGAAAATAACCACAGATAATTGGTGTATGTGTCTTGGCATTGTCATATTAACCCAAGATTGCATTTACTAGTTTGGTTAAAAGGAAGGTCAAAAGATTGAAATTTGTCATGTGGTTGCTAAATTATACAGATAAATGCATTTGCTGGGCAAACTTTCAGAACAGAAATTTAAAAGTTAAACATTATCTTGAGAAAATAGCACTTAAATGGAAAACTGTACCTTCTGACTCCCTGGTATACAACTATATAGCCTATCAACTCAATTCCACAGAGTGCAGTAAATGCTTAAAATATATATATATATATATATATATATATAACATAAATATGTTAAAAATATATACAGTTTAAAATAAATTGGCTCAGCAGAAACTTAATTACAAAAGAAAAACAGAGATTCTACCTATCCTATTAATTTATTTTCATATGGCAGAAGAAAAGGAACAGAAGTTTTATAATAATGATAAGATATATAAATCCTGTTTTTGTAGATATAAAAACAAAATACTTTCTAGGAATGTACAGTTAAGACTAAGAACACAAACAAACATGTATTTATGTTAACTATACTAAGGTTATAACCATGTAATTAATCATAACAGGGTTAATATCTAATAGACTGACTCTTAGTAAACAAAGTTTGCTTCTATTAACTATGAAACCTGTTTCCTAGAAAATCTGACATTTATACAAAATGTACATTCAACTTGATTCCTGAGGGTATTTGCCAAATCATTTACTACACATACAGAGGTACCCTGTCTTCGTTAAATCAACTTAATCTATAATCTGGGTGTTCCTTTTGCTAGTACAGCAAAAGGAATTTGACTGTTCCTTAATAAGCAATCACTTTAGAAAAAGTGAAAAGAGTTGCCAATAAATGTTGCCTTTATTTGCCTTTCTGTAGTTAATTCTCATTTGGGGGAAATAACATACAAAGCAGTCACCTCTCCAGGCTAGGAAATGACTTCTCTGCTGAAATTATTAGAGATTTAGTTTTTGCCTTCAACACAGTTCTTCCTCTGTTCAGTTATAGCCACCCAGCCAGGTCAATTCACATTGTTAGGACTCAGCTTTGCCTCTCCTATCTCTCTCAATATAGAAATAAATTAAACCTTAATATAGAACTGGGGATTTGGCTCAGTGGTAGAGCTCTTACCTAGCATGTATGGGCACTGGATTCCATCTCCAGCACCACACACACACACAAATACACACACACACACACACTATATATATATTTGTATATATATATATATATATATTTACACATATACACACGTATATATACACACTCACATGTATGTACATCTATATATGTATACCTACATATATGCACATTATTTATTTACACACATATAAGCTCTTTGAGAAGGAATATAAAGAGCATGCTATTTTTAAATAGATATCTTCCATAAGTTTAGGGCATGCTGACGGCTGAATCTATAAAGGACATTAAACTTAATTATCTCACAGAAAGAAGTTTGCATCCTGCTCCAGACTACAAATTGATGATATGAAAGAGAAAGAAGCTATTTAATGGTTTAACTTCCTATATGCATCTAAGAAGCCTTCCTAAAGCACCTTGTTAAGTAAATCCCAGGAGTGAGGAGATTGAAAATGTTCCTGGGTATTTACATTCATCATGGGAGACCCGTCCAGAGCATGCATCTATCAGGTAGCATCCAGTCATCCACACATGGCCACTTTACATATGGAACTTAAGTCAGCCTCCAACAGCAACTAAATCCTTGAGGTGTTGTTGCCTATGTCTTCTTTTTGATGTGAGAATGACATCTACATAAAATATTTAGATGTGCATTTGTTCAGCTCAAAAGTATTACACTCTTAGGTACAATATAAGGCACTCAGAAAATAATCTCAACTATTTTTTTATTTCCACATAGAAGGAAAAACCCTCCCCAAGGTTTGATTTTAATAAACAACTTTTGATATTGATTTTAATATACAACTCATCAAATTAATCTGATTTAAGAAATTAGAGATTTGGTCCCTTAAAATTACTAAGAACACAAGGAAAACTAATTCAATGGAGAGGCTTTTAAATGCATTGCTCTTAGTCTGCTGAGACAGGTCCATATAGATTCATCAGTTTACAAACATACCCGATGTGCACTTTAGTCAATTTATTATCATCTAATTTTAATGAATAGCCATGTAGCTAAAATTTCATTTGACAGTGTCTGTATTTGCAATAAATTGCTGCAAGTACCTTAAGGGTCCACAGTAACTAATGTGTAATTCCTAAAATATTAATTTGTACACAATGGCCTGCTGACAAATATAGAGGACAGAACAAATACAGAGGCACATACTTAAAGAGCTTTTTGAACAGAAAACCTGGCACTTTAAAGCCTTCGTCAAATTCAGCATCACTTTCCTCAGAATCATCTTCAAGCTTCAGACATTTCTCTTTGTCCTGCAGTCTCAGTTTATTCCACTTCCTACCAAGAAAATAAAAGTCATGTTCAAGTTATTTTTATTACAGACAGATTGAAATAGCTAGTCATAGGTCACATACTGGGCAAACACAAGGAAATCAGAATGGTCTTTCAGTTTTCTGAGCCATAATTACCCAAAACACTGACATTCAAAGAGGAAAACTAATTCTCTTTTCCTGCCTTCTCAAGGCAATTCTTATTTGAATTATTATAGCTACTCTAAAAATATTCCTATAAGGTCTCATTTCATTATCCAAACTATTTGCTCCTTTTCTGGCATACCCTAAAGAAAAATTTCTATGCTAGTTCCTGAGATAAATGAAAAAAGATTCAGAAAAATTTCAACATAGCTAAGTATCTCCAAAATAGTGATACAGTATAGTAAACATATTTAACTAATAATTACTATTTGTGTGCTAGTTGTTAGGTGGAATAATATAGCATCTTGGGCATAAAGCAAATTTCTGGTCAAAACTGCCATTATCAGATTCCCTTTACTTAATTGAGGAGGAGGCAACAATAACATCAAAGCACTCAGAAAAAATACATTCATTGGATGAAGTCTAAGTTAAGAAATTAAGAATATGATACTTTTACATACAAAATAAGATGAACATGTATATTAACATGTATATTTCAAAAGCACAATACCATGTCTGTTTATCAAAAAAAGTGTCAGTCATATAAGCTATGAAAGTCTTACAACACACCACAGTAGTACAGAAGGTGCAGCCATTTAACCAGACTAATTTTGCATTCATGTAACTATAACGAACAGTGGTATTATGAATAAACAGAAAAAAAATTACTAGAATAAAAAGTCTCAGATTCCATTCACATTCAAAATAAAAGGATGATTTTCAGCATGTTGCAACTGACACTCTGAATGTCATAAAAACAGTGTAAATGTAATAAAGTAACAATACTAATAAATGCCTTCAAACTAAAAAGCTCACAGGAAGGGAATGAGAACAGCAACACACACAAGAAGGCATTCATCTCCCACTGATTATGCAAGAATGTCAGAGAACATCTTAGGGAAGGCAGAAAAGAAAAGGAAAGGTTAAGACTACACACTGATGGCTGGAGGGGTGGTGTGTTGTCCAATGTCCATCACAGAAGCAGCATGGAGGCCAAATGCCAGTGCCCGGCAACCCACTCAAGTCACTGCTGGTGGATCATAAAACACATCCTCTGATAAACTTGCCTAGCTGAAAATCTCAACCCTTCAGCTGAAATTTACTTGTAATCAGTAAGAAAGCACTCGTTGGTGATCTGAAACTGCACTACAATGCAGTGAGAGCACCTAAAAATAAGATCAATGAAGCCTTGTTGGTAATTTCCAGAGAAAGGCATCAAATGGAAGAGGCATTACATGGCCAAGTCTAGGGAACCAGCTATCATATAACCATATGTGATACTCCTTTACATAAAAAATTTAAATATCCTTTTTATGCTTAACTTTTAAAGGCAATCTCTTCCTCTCTTTTATTATTTTTCCTCCTTAAAAATAATCTCTACACAACTGACAAAATGAACTATCTCTAGGTGGCAGTAATAGTCTCTGTTACTCTTCTGAGTTTCATGCTATTTACAAATTTAGTTCTGCATTGAAACTACACAATGGTGTACAGCAGTGGTTCTCAACCACTGAAGAATTACTGGGGTAATTCTGTTCCTCACTGCAACCCAGGGTAACGTGACAATGCCTACAGACATACTGACATACTGGGCTGTTAGCAGTGGACAGACTACTGCTGGCATCCTGCAGGTAGAGCTCAGGGTTACTGCTAAACATCCTATAACCCAAAGGCCAGCTGCTCCCCCCACTAAGAAGTTACCTAGTCTCACATGTCAATGATGTCAAGGCTGAGAAACCCTGGCATACAGGTATATCCTTACTATCAGAACTTAGAAACCAAAAAGATGTATATACAGATTCCTGATATACATATCTGAATTCTTGCTACTCACTCTCAGAAATTTAGCCATGAAGCAGTTTAAGATGAGATATTCCATCAGAACTCAGCACCTAATATCTGCCTAGCAAAAGACATTTGTATGTAGCAAATTTGTGGGTAAGTGAAACTCCAAGAAATCACAAAAGCTATCATAGCCACTTAAAAAGACTTCAGTATGCAATTTCTCGAAGATGATTTTATAGGAAAAGAAATAAAAACACCAGATACTGACTTTAGCAGTTTGGCATAGGATCATAAATACTTTCTATATAAGCATATCACATATTAAACTTCATTGACAAGTGACAGTTACTTCCTTAGACTTAGCCAATAAATTTTTGTGGCTGTTAAATTTCTCACCACATCACTCTGCATCAATAAGGTTTCACCTTCTCCTCCTGACTCCCTCTGTCCTAAAATACATAGGCATCATGTCACCACAGGACTCAGCACCTAGGAAACCACAAAAGCCACCACAGATATGACTGCCTCCCAGAGTCTTCAGCTTTGTAAAGAAAGATGAACACACTGAACATTTATACAGTTAAGACAAAGGATGAGTAAAAGTGGTCAGGGAAAATCATTATAGTCTACAAGTACCTATATCATTGTGAAGACAAATCACCCCAGTAAAATCATATACACATACTAAAGACAAAGTACAACCACATGCACATGTGGCTCAGGCTGAGAGATTCTGTTACATACTGCAATACTTCCTCATAAGGCTTAGAGCTGACATCTAATAAGCACCCACAAAAGTGATACCATAAGAAGGCACTGGCCAGATGGACCACGCAGCACACCAGAGAGAGGGAGGAGAACCAAGTTACTCAAATACAGAATACAGAAAGAAACAAGAGTCAGGGACATAGGTCAGTAGCAGAGCACTTGCTTAGTATGTGTGAGGTCCTGGGTTCCATCCCCAGCACCATAGGAAAAAGGGTGGGGGGGATAGTGGCCTTCCCCATCCTAGGTGCCATCCTTACCATGATCTCTAGGTAATCCTGCAGTCTGGCAGACTGAGCAATCTGTCTAGCCAGCACAAAGATGTAAAGGGGAAAACTGCTATGAATACACTGGATTGGATGCAGGCAGAACCAAAGGCCCACATATAAAATTCTGGGTGCAGACTAGCTAGAATCAAGTCCTGCTCCATTCATTAGCTCTGTGTTAGCTTTCCATCACTGTGACAAAATACCTGAGAATATCAACTTAAAGGAAGAAACGTTTATTTCAGTTCATGGTTTCAGTTCGTTGTCACGTGGCTCCAATGTTTCTGAGCTATGGTGAGGCAGAACATCATGGCAAGGAACTTGTGGTGGAACAAAACTGATCACCTCATGGTGGAGATGGCCAGGAAGCAGAAAAAAGGAAGAAAGGGTCTGAGGACAAGATATAGTAGCCAAGGGCAAGTCCCCAAAGGACTCACTCCTTGCAAATTGGTCTCATCTCCTAAGCTTTCATCATCTCCCAATAACCCAATCAAATTATGAACCATCAATGGACTAATCTATTGATGAGATCAAAGCCCTCATGATCCAACTGCTTTCCAAAAGCTCACCTTTCAACACTGCTACACTGGAGTTCAAGCCTTCAACAGGAGCCTTCTGGGGACATTCCAGATCCAAACCATCACATGCTTCTTAACCCTCAGCAAGTAATTAACCTTGTTAGCATCTAAGTTTCCTCTACTGAGAACAACGATACCTACTTCACTGTTTTTAGGGAAGAATGACTCATGCAAAGCATAGCACAGAGATACAATATAAGTGCTTAACGAATTTAAAGAGAAATGCTGGAAGCTGGCTCAAGTGGTAGAGTACCTGCCTAGCAAGCACAAAGCCCTGAGTTCAAACCCCAGTACCACATCAAAAAAGAGAGAGGGAGGAAAGGAATGAGGGAGAGAGGGAGAGAGGGAAGGAGGGAGGGGGAGGGGGGAGAGAGAGAGAGAAAGAGAGAGAGAGAATTACACATCATCACAAACACTTATGGAAATCCTCACACTAACCCTGCAGCAGGTACTACTACTACACTTACTTAGAAGGAAACAGAGGCTATGTACAACTCAACATGAACTACATGCAACAATGCAATATCTCACAAATGTTTCACAGAAAGCTAATAGCTCATCAAATGGATGCTCAACAAATTATCATGAGTAATATGGTTGCCATATGAGTAAAGGCACCTACCCTTTAGAAGACACCTATGGGAATGAATCAATTCACAAATTCTGCCATGGACTGGGGCTGCAGCTCAGTGGCACAGTACATGCTTAGCATGTGCAAGGTTCTGAGTCCAATCCCCAGCAACAAAAATAAAAATAAAAATGTTGCCATAAATTTGTAAACAGAAAACTGTCGTGAAGTATGGTGGAATTTTATATGATAGTAACAAAAAGGAGATACAGAATGACTTAAAACTGGATAGAGGGAAGTCAAAGTGAAGATCTGGGCCCAAGTGAGCCAAAATCTTAAAAGTTAGAAATGACCCCCCAAATTTCTAAATTCTGTTACTTCAACAAATGTATCTATTAACTGAGAAAAAGCAGAAAGGAACAATAGATTGTCCAATATTACTTTTTTTAGAAAAGGAATAGCTTTTCCATGTTCTCTATCCTCTCATTTTAAAAACTCCACACATGTAATAGTCACAGCTGCAGCCACATAAAACGAAGTGGGCCTGGTGTTCCCTGGCACAGTTTCTAACTCCTCACATGGCTGCCATGTTCAGTCCGCTGTTGACTTCACTGGCAGCCCCTTAGAAGAGAAGCCAGTAATAAACATAAACTTATAATCCCTGTCAGATGCAGGCACAGAAAACACTTCCTGGCTTCCCCTCACTCATGCAGGAGGAGACTCTAGCCCAGGCTGTGGGCCTGGGGCTGATACTGCAATAATGATCTGTCAGAAGCAGTAGCTCAACTACACCAAGACCACTGCAAGTTACTGGAGTGCCTTACAATAGAACCCTAAGAATACACCTGAAAGCTAGTTGCCACCATTTAGTGATAATTTATTTTACAATTTCCAAATCCCAAGATGTTTGAATTATACAAGCAGAAAAAGATGGCTGGCTGCCATTATGCCATACCTTCTATGTAGCCTTCTGAACTCTGTTCATTTGCACATCCAGTACTATCTGTCCAGAGACTCCCTCCCTTAACATGCACATCTATACACCTGACAGACCCACCAGTCCCCCCTCCCAAACAGCACCTCCCCTCAAAGCAAGTCTTCTCTGAGCAGGCAAAGTTAGGACACCTACTCTACCAAGACCCCTCCCAACCCAGTGACATCCTGAGCACACTGTGGGTCTCTTCTAAAGCATCAGTGTTAGCATATTATGAAATCCACATCTGTCTCCCCCATTAGATGGGAGCCGTCTGAGGATAGAGACTAGCACAATGCTCTCCTCACGCAGACATTTAATAAATGCTGAGTGAATGAAGTTCAGAATTGGGCTCGGTATAAGCAAAACAGAGAGGCAGAGAAGCAGTTTCACTAAGTGGGTCATCAAGAAATGGTTCCAGAAACTTCCTATTCTATCTCACTTAGAGCCCACCTCCTACTTTCTATACTCCTACTCATGTGACCCTGAAGTCCTACACCTCGCTCTGACTACTTGATAAACATGGTTAACATCTGCTAAGATGTTAAAGAATGACCCATGAAAGGGGCTACTACAATGTCAGAAAAATTCTAAATTTAGAATCTTATAAGCAAAATACCAAAAAAAAAAGATATTGGGGGGGGGGGAGGCAAGGAGAAACTCATTATTTTGAATAATGAAAATAAAATAAAAATTATTTAAGTTATTTTCAAGCTTGAGTTCCATTTTTCAGGTTCACCAATGTGAATTCACTTTGCAATAAGAGACTGTTTTCTGCACTAGCTAGTAGGAAGAATTACAAGCCTCAAGTGTGGTTTGAAACTTCCTTGGGACCATGGGAAAGGCTGGGCAAGGGATCTGATTGCTTATGAAAGAATTCTCCATAGGATAGGAAAAGAAGGAGTTTAACTAGGCTTAACCTATATTTACATTGCTAGGAAGGAAACAATGTTTTTGATGTTCCCATCTTCATTTTTTTTCTTTTACTCCAGACTTATAATAGTCACAGCTGCAACCAAATAAAATGAAGTGAGTATGTCATTCACTAGATTTGTCTGTTTTGTTTTGTTTTGTTTTGTTTTTACCACCAGCAGCCCCATCAGACTCCAGTGGTGGCCACTAGAGCAGAACCTAGTAATGAACACAGATTTGAGACACCACTGGGAAGTGACGCCAGATGCAGGCAGAGAGCTGCACTGCAGGCCTTCAGCGGGAAAGGGGAGTCCTGAACTTTAGACAACATAAGTTGCCACTGCTGATTTCTGCCCTCGACCACAAAATATGCCAAATAATGTGTTTTTAGGACTAAATGAGATAGCACATGTATAAGAAACTACATAAATCTCAGATGCTACCTTGTAATTACTGGCATATTACATAGCCTTTACAAAAAAAAGCCAACATAAGAAATATCAGGGCTAGAGATGTGATTCAAGTGGTAGAGTGCCTGCCTGACAAATGTGAAGCCCTAGGTTGAAATCCCAGTACCACCAAAAAAATTTTTTAAATGAAATAAAAATTTTTAGTTAACTGCAGGTTAAATGTGAATAAAAATAACAAATGTCAAACTATCTATTACAACCTTGAGCAGGCAGAATTTAAGTTTGTCCTCCAATGTATTTTGTATTTATATATGAAAATAGAAGAATGAAACCCAGTGAAACTGTTCTGGGAAGGAGAGGGCAGGAAGAAGAGGGAGAATGATGGAAGGGGTAAATCTAACTAAAATATATTGCAAGCACATATGTAAATATCACAACGTATCCTCTTGTACAAATATTACATGCTAATAAAATTTTTAAAAGTCTGGCCTCTAATCATGGCATGGTACCCACCCCATACTGGCCAGTCAAGATGAACAGGATCTTGCAAGCATGCCATCCTTTGCATCCAGGACTGCAAGGAGTCTCGAAATCAAGCCACAGGAAAAGACATGGAAGAATCCAGCACACCTACCTTAAAGCAGAGCTGTGAGACCACAGTTCCATCTTAACCTATCTGCCCTCAAAACTCAGGCTGTATGGTTTCAATGGTCCATGGGCAGAGGTCTGCTGCCCTCTAGTGTGGGGAAGATTATTTCTCCACAACTATTGGTACTGCACTTCTATTCATAAATATTTTATGCTATATAGGCCTTAATTATACTAACAAAAAAATATGAAAGGTAAGAAAAAGCATAACATCAATAAAACGAACCCTCTAACAGTTAATAGTTTATCTATGCATAATAGTGTCAATTGTTAAACTGCTTTTTACCTGGGAAAGAGGTCACCCTTTCATATATCACTGTTTATAAGTTCTTCATAGTTCTGACAGACCCTCTTTTCAAGCATCTTCCTGGCTTAATGAAATTTTTGTTCTACCTTTTTCAGCTATCGAGCACCTGATGCATTACTTCTTATTATCCTACCACCTTAGAGGAGAGTACTGCTACGATCCTCAGTTTACAGATGAGGAACCACACAAGATATTATGGCCACCAAGTAAGACTCAGGCCATCTGACTCTATGACCTGTGATTTACAACCCTGATACCATGCACTTAAGTAAAGTTGGCTAGCTCTGAACAAGTTTTGTTTTGAGATTATACATATGTGTAGATTTTTAAATTTAAGAGTCAGAAAACAACTAGTAATAATGACTGATGGTTACTGATATTCACTGTATACTAGGCACAGATTTAAGTATTTCACATTTATTGATTCACATAATCCTTACAATCCAATGAAATAGATACTGTTGTTATCTCTCACTCTCTCCCTCCCCCTACCAAAAAGGGTCAATAATCACCTCTGTAACTGCCACATAATGAAAACAACTATACAAGGGCAAACCAAAGTCTAAACCTTTATAAAGTGCTACAATTTAAAGAGGAGACCGCCTTCACACTGCGCAGCAACACGGTTCCTTCCCTACTGTGCAGGGTAAGTCACATACACTCTTCTCCAGACCCCTGCAAACTCTTCCAAGTAATAGGAAACCAGCCTGGCAGTTCTTCTGACTACAGATGATCTGACCATCACAAGGCACACTTAACACCAGAAAAATCGATGGACACAACTGCCTATACCAACCCACTAACAGGATAAAGTACATCTGCAATGGGAACTGCCAAACATACAGCCATCAAATGAACACAGCCCTTCTCAAACTCCAAGGAAGTCACATATTGAGGTGCTTTGAAATTCAAAACTGAAACTTGCTGCTCTGTCTTTATATTGTTCTTATGTTGCACAGGTTGCAAGAGTCTGACAGAGTTTAAATCTGCACTGACTGGAAGGGAACAACTACACATCACAGAGGTAAATCATTCTTAATACAGAGTGAAATTTCAACCTCAGGATCATTCTGCACTTATTGCAATCTCCACGAAAGAAATTCTACAACAAAAGCACAGTGAGTACAACCTGATTTTTAAACATATATTCAGACACCAAGCTGGGTGTTTAATATAGTTTGCATTTTTGCAATAGGTTTCCTATTTCAGACAGTTAAGAATCCCTTATAGATTAGTCTAATTTGCTAAATTGAGATACTCAGTGTTTTACTTTTCTGATCTGCCTTTTTATGGGTCTATCTGGGTGGACTTAATTGGCACATCTGAGCAGATGAAATACCCTCAGTAAGGAGTCCAGCTCTCACAGAGTAAATTAAGACTGATGCAGACAATTATGCCCAGAGCCTAGAATGAAAGGTGTGCATAGAGCAGGAAGCAGAATTAGTCTTCATTTGTGACTCAGCTTTGTCATTTCAAAGAAGCCAACAGGCTCTCTAAGAAAACATCCTTAAGGGAGTAGCTTTTTCTTTTCTCTTTAAAATATGGATTCCCAGAAGACAAAAAGGAGGAGGAAGAAGAAGAAAGTAAGAAAGAACAGCTAATTTCTTGAGAAAGAAATGAACTCCCAAAAATAAGAACAATCTTCAAACTGTTATAGTTAGGTTGCTGAATCAAATCTAGATGAAACTTTTACTAAATTCACATTTTCAGTTATTACATTCAAGTTTATTTGGGGCCTTAAAGAAAGGTACAAATAGAGTCTTTGCTCCCATTTCCTATGTGGGGAACAGGAAATGTTTCTCTCTCTTTATCACTCCCCACCCCCACCATCCCCTTGTCTATGCTTTACCCTGTTATACCAAAATAAAACCTTGTGTTTTTTTTTTTTTTTAAAAAAAGGTACAAGCAAATCAATTTGGCTTTTATTTTACTATGGCCTAAAATTGCTAAGTATTCATCTACCACAAATAAGAATCCAGCAAAAGAACAGACATAAAGAATCCCAGTGCAAACAGGCTCTCAGCAAAAGGGAGAGAAAGCAGCTCCATGCAGACCACACACAGAGATGCAGGAGGTGGGAGAGCAGCAGTTGTCCAAGCACTGCCTTCAGCAAGGTCTCAGGCTAGGAAGGGATCACAGATGATGAGGTGCTGGTCTCCACCAAGTGAGGAGGGAGACTAGTCCCTAAGACATTGCTTGTCCAAGTCCACTACAGCAGACCAAGCTGCTGGGCCACTCCCACTTGCCTCGACCGCCTTCACACCCCTCCTCCTCTCAAGGCTCTTCCACTAACTGCATCTTGAACAAACAATTTCAACTCTCAGAGCTCAGGCTATCTCCCAGGAGGATGTGAAGACTAAACCAATTGACCCACATGACAAAAAGTAAGTAGTTAAGCATTCAAACACACTAGTTACGGTTGTTCTTAGGTCATCCTCCCCGCCCCCACTCCCCCCCACACACACCTGATGCCACCTTTGCTCAGGCCATTAGGGCCTCCAACCTTCTAAATTCTCTCCAACATTCATTCTACTTGGCTTGAACCCTCTGCCAGCATGCTGACAGGCTGCTCCTTCTTGGAACTGCACGTATAAATATACAACCAAACCATCCAAACCAGGATCCAACTCACCCTGGCCACAGAAGCCCAGTGCTCAAGAGAGAGGACAAAGAGGAGTATTATTTTTACCAGATGATTAAGCCTTGAAGATCATTAGACCATTTGTAACACAAAATTAATGGAGTCCTTACCAGCCCTTTTAAACTGCAAGTTTATTTTTATAAAATAAAGTAAAAAGTAGGGCATAAGAAAAGAAAAACCTTTGGAATCAAAAATGAATTAAAAAACCAGGTGCTAGTAGCTCTGTAATCCTAGTTACCTGGGAGGCTGAAATGGGGAGGATTGTGGTTTGAGACCACCCCAGGGAAACAGTTCACAAGACCCCCATCTCCAAATAACCAGAGAAAAATGGACTAGAGATATGGCTCAAGCAGTAGAGTTCCTGCTTTGCAAGTGTGAAGCCTTGAGTTCAAACCCCAGTCACATCAAAAAAAAAAGAATTAAAAGCAAGTTACAGCAACAGGCATCAAACAGATTCAGTTTATACCAGGCCACGAGGCAAATTCTATTCTCACCTACACCATACTTGTCAGGTCATCTGGACTCCCTAGCCATCTTCCAAACCTAGCTTAGGTTTCAGGTTGGTTTCCTGGCCCTAGAGGCAGAGGCAGCTATGTGCTGGTTCTTGGCACCATCTTGTGGTCACATCTACATACTGCACTTTCTACTCAATCCCACAATGGAAGGAAGTTTCCACAGCACTGCCTAACTTCAAGCCTCAGATTTACCTCTTAATAGTGAGACTATGGGCAAATTCATTAACTTGGAAGTCCTATGACAAAGTGTCTGTTCAGCCTACTGTAATGAGAATGTAAAGATATGTATGTACAGGATCAAAAACTGGAATAACACATAGAAAAAAACCAAAAATAGGTAATTTTTTTTCATCTTAATATTATTATATTTTCACAATTAAAAATGCAGGGAACCATCAGGAGTGCTGAAAGATGGGAGAGAGGGGAAAGCCTCCAAAGCACGCAGAGTTCTGAAGTCACTAGATCGACAAGCCCACTCACAGCCTACAAATTCTTTGCCAGAAACCCCCAAATCCAGTCCTAGAATGCATTCATTTAGTGGAAGCAAATACAAAGAATCAGAGCTGACCTGACATTTCAACTGAGAAGTGAAATAAACCACACTGACGTAACAAGGTCTGGGCACAAGCACCGCTGCCTTTTTCCACCCTGAGGGTAACATTTGTTTCTGAGCCACTCTGGGCTGTCCTGATTGTCCAGCCTGAACTAGGCAAGCAGCCTGCAGGCACTCTCCAGGACACATGTCACACACTGAAGTGTGTTAGGTGCAAACAATCCTTACCTGGCTCTGAGAGTCTTTAAGCAGTGGTATTATTTTTAGAAAGCGAATCCTGATAGGATGTGCGTACCACTGATGTGAATGACTGACACTTCAAAGCAGCAGCCTATGCTCCTCAATGTAAACAGAAATGAACAGTGGGGATCCCACTTATGAGCCAGCCTCCTTGTGCAGCGTGAGAACACCAAAAAAGACACACGCAGGAAGGGAACATGCACAGGCAGTTTTAAAATGGCAAGAACTTTCAAGACTAAGCTGAGGTCTTGAGCCGAAACAGAGAAAGTGGGATTGCTACTGCTGAGTTCCAGAAAAGGTCATAATGTAGAAAAGGCCTACAGGAAAATTCCCTCAGAATATCTGGTTAAACAAAAATATCTAGTCAGAACGAACCTACAGCTAATAATGAAAGAAAGGCCCATGACTTTCCAGCTGAGAGAATAAAAGGGATAATATGCCTACGAATCACCTGCTCTCATTTCCAATAACTTAAAAGAACATTATAACTAACAGGCTATAACCAATATTTTTTTAACTTCTGTACAAGGTTTCCAGCTTAGGAGTTCTAACTGCTATGAAAAACTCATTTTCTATATTGTAAACTCTATGGCTTTATTCTGATCATCCGTCATCAAACCATTGCTGAGACAAGCAATCCTAAAATTATTCTTTATTCAAAGGAATGCCATTACGATTTCAACCCATCTACAATGATCAGCAACAAACAAGTAACAAAACAGAGTGACTAGCAGTTCTCAAATGTTCTTAATATGCCTCTCAACCCTGAGTATTTTGTTTTCTTTTAACATCCCCCAATCCAAAGAGCACCAAAAGAGATGTAATACAAACATTTCCACGTAGTATCTGCAGCTTAACAGCCTTAATAACTAGCTATAAAATTTTAAGAGCTATTGTATTTTGGTGGCAATTAGAGTTATTGATATTTCTGAAATTCATTTGAGATTTTACTGTAACTTTAGCAAAAAAAAAATTGCTATGATATGACTCTGGAAATAACTGTTTTACAATCTTAATATTATAAAGGAAAACTTATTGCAATGAAATTAAACTGCACCATATTTAAAATTCAATCAAAATAAATTGCTCTTGATCAAAATACTGATAAATTAAAATATATTTAATATTGACCCAGTTTAATGAGAATATATATTACTCCACTTATAATCAATATGTTAAAATTAACACTCTTGTTAATTTTCTACAATAAACAAGACTGACACTTTTCACTGTTCAAGAGTATTGAGCAATAGTCCTCAAACAACCTTACAGATAATAAGTGTACATACTAACCAAAGTTGCAGTACAAAATGACAACTATAAAGCCACTCTTCCTCTACATATTACTTAAGGTGCTATTAGACTGTGAATATAACAGTCTAAGAACTGAACTTAAGTCACAAGTTCTCAAATTATTTTTAAACTATTATGCATCTGCTTTGAAAAAGTTATGCCAAAAAAAAAAAAAAAAAAGATTATACAATATGTATGGAGATTCAGATGGGTCATGAGCAGTTCTGAAGAAAAACAACAGGTCAACCTTCATTCATAAAGGCCAATGGAAAACTGCAAGAAATACATACAATAAACTAGGTCTCCCCACACTGAGATACAAGAAAAAACTGTTAAGAACTGGGGAAAAGCCATCCCAATATTAAATACTTAAAAAGTTCTGTGGTTCCTTTTTCCCTCTGATTTCCGCAGAGCTTCTAGAGAACTAATGCGTGCAACTTGTGCTCAGTGGGGCATCGTGGAGAGGCATGTGGTGTATGGATTGCTTTCCTGGCGCACAGAAACAGGCCAATGGTGATTCTGACTCTGTTACACACATTCAACTCCTTTTTACCTCATGTTGTATGCTGACAAAAGTCAAAAAGATAAAAACCAAAGTCAGTCTCTGCATATAAAATTACATTGAAAAGGATGGTATGCTATGCATACAAAGTACACTTTTGACATGAAGGTGGTTTATAATTCTGTAGGTGACTTTTCTAAAGACAAGGAAGGAGGGATTTAAGGAAGTAAGTTTAGAGTAATAAAGGGAGTAAATCTAATCAAAGCACATTATACATACGTATGGACATATCACAGTGAAACCTCTTTGTATGATTAGTATGTACTAATCTTAAACAAAGAATGCAAGCTTATTTTTTCATATGCCAAAGCATATGTTTCTGCTCTTTTTTGAAGGAAATTCTTTTAAAGTTATTAACCTGCTTCAGAAGGAAAACAAAAAAATAGAAACAAAAACCTCCACGCAGTACACACAGTGATATCTTTCTTGACATTTACCACACGGTGATTGCTGAATAAAGCCACACAACTCACACTTCCGTCCTCTCTCTGCTCTTGCCCCAGCCTTTCCCTTAAGCTCTTCATCCTGGACTTGCCTCCAAATCTGTACAGAGACTCAGAAGTACAGGGCCAAGTCCACTGAGGACACAAGTTCCTGATTTTAGCAAGCTGGGGGTGCAGGAAACCTAACCTCTGCACATTTGGGGATCTAGAACAGTAAGATGCTTCCAGAATGCTTAACATACTAATAAAGCTGCCACTTACAGCAAACAAACAGTACAATCTTCAGACTGACCTTAAGCGCTGCTTATAAAAATCTTCATCTCCATCGTCTCGGCATCTCACTACTTTGCAACCTCCTCCTCCTCCTTCTCCTGCAGCTTCAGCCTCTTCCCCAGAACTTGGGAAAAAGTCGTCATCATCTTCCTGCACTAGAACTTTCTTCTGACGTCTCAGGCCCTTGCGCAGAGGCTTCAGTTCACAGTCAATGCCATCTCCAGTCAGGCTGGCCTCTGTGCACTCTTCCTCCCTCTCTGTGGGGGAGGATGCTGACATCTCACTTTCAGCGTCTCCCTCTGCTTCTGGTCTCACCTCCAGCTCCGAGGGCTTTCTCCCCCTTGGCAATCGCATGTTCCCCTGGAACTGCAACGCCCTCTTCTGCAGCCTCCTCATGTGCTTCTTCAAGCGCTGATCTGTTTTTGAAAGAACTTTGCTTCTCTGGTTTGGCTTGTTTTCATTTGCTTCTGCTTTAGATTCAGACGTGACCAAGGCTTTTCTGGCTGCTTTTTTATTAGCAGCTTGCTTCTTCTTTTCAAAAGACAGTTTTGCTTGATCTGCCAAATATTTTTCAAAGCCTGATGCCTCGTTGAGCATTATTTTTCTAGGCTTTTTCTCCTGTTTCTGAGGGACCTGGGTCCCAAATGGTGTCATGTGGCCAGTGCGGATGAGCTCTTCCCAGGCAGTCTCCTGGGCAGGCATGAGCATACTGCCAAGACAGGACGGCCCCGGTTCTAAAAGAGGAATGGCAATGTACACTACTGTAAGACTTTCAAGAGTATCCTGGAAATATTCACTTAGTCAACAAATAGTCAGTGTACTAAAGGAACAGAATAAAATTTATATAACATCTATCATGCCATATTAAATACAGTCTGTTCAAAAAGGAGGTTTCTCAGCAACTTCCCTCCAAATGACACTATATAAATGTGGTACACATACACACCAGAATACTACTTAGCCATAAAAAGAGTGGAATTCTCTCATTCGTGACAACATGAATGGAACTGGTGATCTAAGTTATGTTAACTGAAATAAGCCAGGCACAGAAAGACATCACTCACAAGGAATCTAAAAAAGTAGATCTCATAGAACTTGAGATTAGAATAGTGGTCACCAGAGGCTGAGGAGAACTGGGTAAAGGTGGGAAGGGGAAGGCTGACCAATGGTACTAAGTTACACTTAGACAGGAATAGCAAGTTCTGGTGTGCTATTTCAAGACAGGTAACAATGTTTCACACGGCCAGAAAAAAGGACTTTGAATGTTTTCACCATGGTGCAAAGACATATGTTTAAGAAGTAAGTGTTTAACCTGATTTATACATTACTGAATAATTTACATTGTACATAAACATGCATCAAAACATCACATGGTACTCCACAGATATGTGCACATTTTATTGTCTTTATGTACCAGTTAAAAATAAATTGAATTCAAACTTTAAAATCACATTATAAATATACTCCATAAATCCAAAGATAGCTCTGTGACTATGTAACTACTATGTAAATTATACTTACAAACAAATTTAGCTATGTTTCCTTATAATTGAGTAGACCATGAGAAGTAATCTCCCAAGTTCCCATGCCATTGTTAATGCCAACATTCAGGTGGATTTACTCAAGGGGCAGTAAAAGTGAAAAGAGACATGTAAGAGATAGGCATGTGCCTAAATAAGAAAACATAAAATGCTGAGCACAGCATGGTAGTCACCATTTAGTTTCCATGTCACCTGTGGCTATCTAACGATTAATTTAAAAACTGAGTTCTACAGCTGTACTTGCCATATGAAGCTCAATAGCTACATGTGCCAAATTGCTACATAAAGACAACCAAGAACATCCCCCTCTCTGCAAAAATGTCCACTGGTCGGCAGTGTGTATACGTGACAGTATCTGACTTGAAGAGATGAACGAGAACTTGAAGGGATGCCATGAGTGTAAAGTCACCCAGAAATCATCCCTCTTGCTAACTAAGTTAACCTCCAGCAAAATAATTACCACATAATCATAAAATCAAAGACTTACGGCTTAGCAGGAAGGAATCCATACGCTAAACTCTGTGATTCTTTGTGTGTGTGTGTGTGTGTGTGTGTCTGTCCATGCACTCACAAATCTTCTATTTTATTGTAGCAAAATACACAAACCCTAAAATGTACATTTTAACCATTTCAAGGGTACGGCTGAGTGGCATTATATGTATCCATAGTGTCATGCAGCCATCACCACCACCCACCTCCACAGCTTTCTCATCTTCCCAAACTGAAACTGTGCCCCCATAAAAGACCTCCCATTGCTTCCTCCTCTTGCCAACCTTCAGCAACCACTACCATGCTTTCTCTCTGTGAATGACTATGAGGTGCCACATGTAGGTTAAATCTTCTAGCATTTGTCCTCTGTTTCTCTTGGCATCATGCGCTCAAGGTCCATCCATGCCATAGCATGTGTCAGAATTTTCCTCCTTTTTAAGGTTGACTAATACTCCATTAATCGTATCTGCCCTAGTTTGTTTACTAGTCTTCTGCCCATGGACTCTTGGGTTGCTTCCACCTTTTGACTTGTTCATGATGCTGCTTTGAACACAGGTGTACAAATACCTCCTCCAGTCCCAGCTTTCCATTCTTTTGGGTTTATACCCAGAAGTGGGGTTGCTAGTTCTATTTAATTTTTGAGTAAGTGCCATATAAAATCTACCATTCTTGTAGACCAATGATACTACAGCCAGTTTTTCATTAAAATTGCACTAAAATAAAGTATACATCAGAGAGGGCCCAAATCATAAGCTCAATGAATATTCAGAAAAATATATACTCATTCATCAACATCCAGATCCAGTAACATATAAATGACTAGCATCCCCAGAGCACCCTTTGTGCCACCGCCCAGAGATACTGACAGGCTGACTCTATGGATGAGTCGTAGCTGGCTCTGAACTTTGTGTACATATATTGTTTGTGCTCCCGTGTCTGCCTGCTTTCCTCGGCATTATGCTTGTAGATCCACATTGATTTGTTGAGTGAAGCTGCAGTTTGTTAACTCTTGCTGTTGCTAATATTCTACATGAATATGCTACAATTTCCCCATTCCACTGTTAATGGGCATTTGGGTGGGTTCCAGGATTTGGCTCCCAGAGATAATGTTACGAATATTCTGGTGCACATTCTTTGGAAATAAATGTACATAATTATCTGGATTATTATGCTTTAGTATACCTGTCAAACAGATTTTCAAAATGGTACCATTTTAAGTTCCACAACAGCATTTGACAATTCCAATAAATCACATTCTTGCCATTGCATTTTAGCTATTCTGGTAACTGTGTAGTGGTGCCTCAATGTGGCTGTACTTGGCATTTCCCTGATGACAAATGAAACAGGGTGCCTTTCCTTGGGACACAGCCTCGTTTGTGTAGAAAATGTTCAAGTCTTGTGCCCATTATTCTGTTGACTCAGCTGCCTTAAAAAATGATTTATAGTTTTTTTATACAATCTAGATTCTAATCCTTTGACTCGTAAGTTCTGCAAATATCTTCTTCCACTTTTCAGCTTACCTTTTTACTCTCTAAATACCATCTTTTAATGAACAGAAGCTTTTTGTTTTTATATAATCCATTTAATAAATCTTTTTCTTTATGGCAAGCATTTTTGTGTGTTAAGTCTTTGCCTAGCCCAAGATCATGACATCTTCTCAAAGTTTTATTTTGTGCATAGTGAAATGGGTCAAGATTCATTTTATTTTCATGTAGATTAACCAAACACCATTAACTGAAAAGATTGTTCTCTCCTTAGCATCGTCTGCCACCTTTATCATGCCTTGTGAATATACACAGGTGGACCTGTTTGTTGGACCTGTTTCTGTCCCTTTGGTCTGTTTGGGCCACCTTATGCCAATACCACACGTCTTATTGCTTCAGCTTTATAACAATCTTGACATTTCTCTTTAAGATTCCATGGTTGTTCTTGGCCAAATGAGTCTTTATAAATTTCATAATCAGCTTGCTAATGACCCCTACCCTTAACCTACAACTTCTACTACATGCCCTTTACATTAAAAACCTCCCCAATTACTTAGGCCTTTAACTCTCCAATGATGTTTTATAGTTCTTAACGTAGGAAATACTGCAGAAAACTGTGCTTTTGGCTAAGACTGATTTCTATGCATTTGATTTTGACTGTAACTGGCATCTCTATTACATTTTATTTTTTATTCTTCCTGACATACAAAAATATGATAAATTTTTATATATTGACCATGTATTCAGTGATATTGATAAGTTCACATGGCAATTCCAACTGATTACCCATGAGTTCTTTTTAATTTTCTATCTAAACAATTATGCTTAGTCCATGAATAATGATGGTTTTGTTTTTTCATCTTCTCATGCTTCACATTTCCTTTCTTCCATTCTTACACTGTCCCTACAATGCTGAACAGGAAGATGACTGAACACCCTTACTGCCCTCCAGATCACTGTGTTTGTAATCTGTCCTTATCCCCCCTACTTCCAGGGAAGGACTGTCAGGTAATCGTCACGGTCACCATGTGGAAACCAGGGAAAAGGGAGCCTCAGGGAGGCATGTGGATGGCAGTTGAGGTACCACACTTATGCCTAATGCATGGTTCAGACAGTCTGACAGAGATAAAGGATGCAGCAAGGTCCACAGCTGGCAATACAGAGCTGGGCCCCTGAAGCCTGAGCTCTCAGGTTTTCAGCTCTACAGCCTCTGCAGAAGGGCAGAGAACAAAGGGTGGTGAGAAAGATCAACATTTCAAGTGATAGCTGGTGCCCAGACAGAGAGGTATCATAGGAACCAGGAACTCAAAAAAAAAAGGCAAGGCTCTATCTACAAAGACACCAAATCCTAGGTGGCTATAAAATACATTGGTAGGCGGAGGCAGGTGAGATTATTCATAGAGAGGAAACAGAAGAAGGGGCCTCAACAAGAAATCTGAGGAGACATCAGCATTTAAGATAATACCAGGAAAAGCTAGCCAAAAATAACTAATCAGCAGTAATTGGAAGGCAGAAAGAAAATCAGAAGAGAGACTGGAGTCCCTGAAGGCAGAAGAAGTACTAGCTACTGGGGACAGGCCAAGTAAACCAAGGACGAAAAGTTGCTTTCAGGTTTGAGAAGATATTAACACTGGGCAAAGTTTTACTAAAGTAGCAATAGGAAATGAAAGACAGCAATTGGTTTGAGATAGCTGGACAGAAACAAATGCCCTTTACCAATGAGAAATATGGTGCCACAGAATCAGAGAGCATTAGTCATAAGAATTAATGAATCTTGTAAGATTACACTTTACAAGTATATCTAAACTGGGACATGGTAGGTACTTGGCTGAATTCCCAGCACTTAGGAGGCTGGGCAGGAGGATCATGCATTTCAGGCCAGCTTGGACTACCTAGAGAGGTCGAAGCCAGTCTGGGCTACATAACAACCCTGTCTCAAAAAAAAATAAAATACATATATATAACATCTAATATGTTTCTATCACCTATTGTTATGTTCTTAACAATTCTTGTCTTAGTGATTAAGCTTCTAGAGCTAGTAAAAAAATATTTGTATAAAGAGCTTAAACACTAAAAAGCCTTAATCTATATTTCAAGCAGTAAATGACTGAATAGTAACCAATAATCTCTGAATACACACACACACACATATACAGAGAGAGAGAGAGATAGAAAAGATATTTAGTTTCAGAGTTTATGCATGTTTCCAAAAGACAACCACTCTAGACAGTAATTTAAATGAAATTATGGCTATGGTATAGCCTGAATGTCTTTTCTTAAATAACAGAATGGATGTTTGGAAAGCCTGCCAAAAATGTTCCTTAAAGATATGTGAGAGTAATTCTATAAATGCTGATTGATGATACTGGGCTTCCAAAATGGAATTCAATCAAGATGTTAGTTCTCTTTATCAAGTTAACTGTCTAAGAACGTTTAAGATTTCCAATTTATTAAATGTGCATCAGTAGCCTTCAGTGAACTGAACTAAAAATTTACTTTCATTCTCTAAATATCCTATATGACTTAAAGGTTTCATTCTATAGCTGATAAAATTTTCCTAGATCCATTTTGACACTAAGGCAAAGAAATGTGTTGTTCAAAGTATACGAAGGGACTAAAGAGACACCCTCCCCTGGATAGAAGCAACAGGAATTAACTCAAAAATATAGAGAGACACTCCCACATCCTCACCTGCATTCTCCTCCCCCAGGCTGGTGTGTTCCAACTCTACTTGCACCTTCATTCCTGCAAGGATGGCCTGGAGACGTTTCTGTTTTGCAGTGATCTTCTTCAGCTGCTGTTCCTTGAATAGTAAATCCCAAGTACAGAACACAGCATCTCAGTGGTTTATTGTTAAATATAAAAGGATAGTACCATGAAATTTAAAAACCTTAATCAAGAGTAAAATATAAACAAACAAATCCCCTAAATACTATGACTATAGAGAACATTATTTGAGCAACTACCACTTTCCTGAAGCAGGTCAACCGTGAAGCATTCCTGCCAGGAAGCCAGCCCTGCCCACAGGCTCTCCTCATTGAGCAGCACAATGCTTTCCAGGTGCCTGAGACTAAAGTCACATGGATTGACTGTGGGGGTAATTGTCCTCTTGGTTCCCCCCACTACCTGTACTGCATACATCACTAAACTTCTCTGTGTTTCTGAACTTAGCAGCAAATGGGCTATGGAGGGTAATGGACCACAGAGATTAGAAATAAAAACACAAAAATACAAACAGTTTAAAAAAAGTCACTCTTCTTTGGTAACTGAGCATGTCTTCTTTAATCACAAAACTTTCAAATATAAATACATTTTACAGTGCCTCTTTATCCCACCTGCCCCCAAATCCTCTTTGTCTTGTTTTCCTTGATGTCATGAGAACTTAAAAGATATGCGGCCTTACTAAAGCCTCCCAATTAACTGGGTCTGGAGTACTTAAATTGTCTTCACAAGGAAAAGAATGTTTCAAATCCATCAGTGGCACTAGCATGCATGAGGCTCTGGGTTTCATTCCTACTACCAAAAAAAAAAAAAGTTTCAACTCCAAATAAGTGTGGGGCAGGCAGGAATTCTGAACATAAACAGCACACTGCAAGGACTTATAACTGGTTATTTTGTATTTCCTTCAGAAAAATCTCATTTAAAACACTTTAAATATAGTCTATCTGCTGCTAAAGATAGGAAAATACAAAGTTTGAACCTCTCCACCCTTGAAGGATTAAAGATCTCTTCTGCACATTAATTTACATGCTCCCACAAGAGTCCAGATGTTCCCTCTCTGATTTAGGTGGACCTCATCTGCACTGAGCTAAAGCTAGCTGTGACCTTTGGTGAAGATAATGGACTAGGGCAGGGAAAGCAAAAGAGGGCCACATGAACTAGTCTATACAACCTCCAATGGGCAGCACTCAAATCAGACACAGAAGGACTCTACATGTAGCAATGAATCAACTCTAAGCACAAGGATGCTAGATGGCAGAACTGAAATGAACAACACTAGTCATTCCTATTTACTGCAATGTATTTTCACAAAGACATACATAAATCCTAAGAAATATTTCAAACCTCACAAAGCTGTACGTAAATCCTAAGAAAAGAAGTTTCAAACCTCATAAAAACAGAGCCTTCCTACCCTTAAGTTCTCCAACCCTAGTGAGGCTGGTCTGACGGTAAAACCTGAAGCAGCGATAGAGATAAAGCGTGAGACTATCACCTCTCTCAAGCTCTTGCTCCCTCTTTCTCAATAGGAAACAAAGAGGAGACATCAGTGCAAGCAAGAGCTAACAAGAAAAACAAAGTCCCCACAAAACAAGGAGACAGAGTGAGAGACAGCATGCCAACCAGGAGCAAAAGCTGATGGAAGAAAATGTGACAAGGAAATGACTCTGGAAGAGCACATGAGTGAGGAGGCATGCAAGCTACACAGGAACTACTCTCAAATATGTACATATGCATGCATGCATATATATGTATAAACATACATCTCTGTATATGTGGGTCTTTAAAACTACTGCATTACAGAGGCTGTGAAAAGGAAATAGCTGACAGATTAAACACATAAAAGCAACTCAAAATTTCTCTACTGTAATTATAAATACTTGTTTCACATCTTAAAAGTACTTTCCAGAATAGTTCCTGAATTATTAAATGGATTTAAATGGAGACTTTCTAAAAAATGTAATACTTAATGCGTTATTTGGAATCACCTTATTATACTTCTGTCGTTTTACAGAATCTAGTTTCCTGCTGATGTCTCTGTTGGTGGCTGCTTGAGGGCTAAGTTGTTCAATAATTTTATTGATTTGCCTTAAGGATGATGTGCATGACCTGAAAAATAAGATAAATTGTCTATTTTCCACTATGGTAACATTTTTATAGCATAATATAAAAAGAAAAATGCTAAAAACATGTCTCTTTCACTTCTTATGAACTAAAAGATAAAAGAAACTGAACCAAAAATGCATATTCTTAATGGTCACAAATTGATTAGAGGTGTAAGGTAACTATCACTGTTTGCCTTTTCTCTAGCTGACTTAAATCAACTCATTCCCATTTGTAAATTGAGTCATTCCTTCTACAAGCATTTTTTATGTGTCTATTTATTCAAGTGTGCAATAAGTGCTATTTTTACATGAAGAAATGCATACACAGATTTTTAAAGCCCATTTTAGAAGCTTCTTAAAGTCTAAAAGTGCTTAAACATTTTCTTATAAAAATCAGACATCTGTGACAATGTATTTCTTTTGTGTAGCTGGAAAATTCATCTACTTCAGCATTAAACTTTGTGGTATGAAGAGGAAAAAAAAATGAACTAAAAATAAAGTGCTTTTGTCTGGTGCTGGTGGCTCACGCCTACAATCGTAGCTATTCAGTAGGCAGAGATCAGGAGGATCATGGTTTGAAGTCAGCCCGGGCAAATAGTTCATGGGACCCTATCTCAAAAAAACCCATCACACAAAAGGGCTGGTGGAGTGGCTCAAGGTGTAGGCCCTGAGTTCAAGCCCCAATACTGCAAAAATACATAAATAAATAAATAATAAATTGCTCTTAAAATAGACACCAGAGAATTGTAGCTTCCAGTTTTCAATTTGTTGCTTTTATTCTTTGTGGAGTTCGGGACAAACAATTCAAGTTATTGGTCACCAAAGGCACCATACATCAGCAGCCACATAGTGTTACCCTGCCTTTAGACTCCACAGGATTCTCCTCTGTCACCACTATAGGAAGTAGTCACATTTCCAGGATCAAATGTAAAGAGTGTGTCATTACAAGGAGCTGAGGTCCTCAACACTCAAGCTCATATTATAACTCTGCAAAAGGACCTGCTACTGGAGAGGCCAAAACTTAAAAAAAAAAAAAAAAAGATTTGAACTAAAAAAAGAAAAGAGGCAAAAAGAACACAACAGGGAACTGTTAGCAAAAAGCATTTCCTTTAAGCATCAACAGCTACCCCCACACACAACCTCCCCACCAGGTAGCCACCAACTCCATAGCCTTCCTCCCACCCTAGCCTCTCACTGCAACTGCCCATTCCTCCACCCAGTCCAGTTCTCAGCTTCTCTTTCTCCTTTGCCTAGTCCTGCCTAGAACCCTGCCCAATGGCAATGAGGAGGAGGTCTAACCTACACCACTCCCCATCCTGTCCTCACCTCAGCCTGGCTTAGGTCCTCCCTTCCCTACCACTACACTATGCTCAACAGAGCCCACATCTCTCTTCTGCACAACACAAATCAAGTCTCCATGAGACTTCATCTTTCCTTACAGAGTAAAAGGTAGGACAGAAGAAAAAAGGCAAAGAGTTCATTCTCATTACTTTTAGAAATGTAAATGTGAAATATTGCCAAGAGACTGAACACTCAACTTGGGGACAGCAAGGTGGAAAGAAACTATGGACAGGGAACTGGATGCAGGGTCATTAGTATTCCTGGCATCTAAAGGAGTAAACTCCTGAAATGCAGGCACACTTCTCCTGAGATCATTGACATGCTGGTGAGTCCTAGGGTCTTTAGGACAGCCCTTCTCTTCAGGACACAAGTCAGGAAAGCTGACTGAGCCCCTAACAACCGGCGCAATGCTGCTCCTGAGGGAAAGGGTGCGAGTACAAAGACAACTGCGGGGCTGTCCTTACTGACTGTCTCCCAAGTCAGAGGTTCTATAAGTTCCCTAAATGTCTGGAATATTACAGTTCTCTATTACCTAAATATCCCTGGCATATTTAAACACAAATTCTAAATAAAGGACTGTACTCACGTGAGGTCATCCATAACCGATCGATACTCCTTCTCGGCGTCAGCGCACTGTGCCCCGCGGCTGGCCTCATGCATCGCATTGTCCACCTGCTGAAGCACACCCTGCTCTAGCACAGCCTGGTCATACACATCTATATCCAGGCCCTGCAGCTCCAAGGCCTGCACAGTAGGATCCACAGCTGGGATCTGATGTCTGTCAATGTGCAGCACGCTTGGCCCTTTCCTTGCAGTTCCTGATGCACAGCCCTCAGCAGAGGTGGACAGGTCGTGGTCAAAGGAAGGAGAGGGGAGCTGCTCTTCCACCTCTGCATCCCCACCATTCTCCTGCTCAGCTGGCACTTCTTCACTGGTACTGACACAGTTACTTTGCAAACCATCTTGCTCTTGAGTTTGACTTGAGTAAGGGATTCCTTCACGGGGCATCTTCGACAAACTATCCAAAAGGAAAAGAAAGAATCTGATAAACTTCTTGATTATATAAAATTGATCAGTATATAGTTTCTTAAATATTTTATAGTTAACACACTGATTTCTTAAATCAAGTAACAACTTCCAATTACATAAATTCAAGTTTCCAAGTGTTAATTTCTTAAAAGGGCATAAATATTTATCTCCTGATAATAACAAAGAAAGTTATCCAAAAGAGAAAGGAATGCAGTATCATCAGCAAAGGATACCTGGGCTGCCAGCTGAGAAAGCCAGCCATCCAGTCCTGAGTGATATCCATGGCACGTTCCCAAACAGCTGAAGTGGTCTGGCTACTACTGTGCTACTGTCTTCCCAGTTAGCATTTTCACTGTGCCATGGCACAAATGATTAATATTAAGAGTGGCACAGTCAACTGTAATGCATAGGATCAGTGATGTAAGGAGAAAACTTCTGGATGAATCTGGCATTACAAACTTTTAGTCTAAACATCTATCCAGTAAAGTAGAACTCTGAATAAATAAGAACCTCAGCGACATCAAAATATTCTCAGGCTGGAGGCATGACTCAAGCAGTTAGAGCACATGCATCCCTGAGTTCAAACTTCAGTAACAAAAGAAAAAATACTACATTTCAGTACACAATATAATTTCTCACCCATCATGTTGACAGGACTGACAATACCCAATACATCTTCATCAATGCTGGTGGGAATATAAATTAGCACAGCCCTTTTTGGGAGCAATTTAGCGGAATCTATCAAAATTTTAAATGCATATGATCTTTGCTTAGCAATTATAGTTCTATTTATTTATTTATTTCAGAGAAATATATGGTAAGAATATATGTTCACCCTCATGATTGGGTGGTGACTGAAAGTAGCACCTCACAGCCACTGTCTAGCACCATGAGAAAGGATTAGACTACACTGCTAGTTCAGGAAAAGAATAAAATTCAAAATTCAAAGTAAAATTTCTGCTGAATGTGTTTCATACCATCAAAAAGTTAAAAAAGCATGAGTCATAGGGCAGAAACTGTCTCTACTCAAATGTAGTGTTTCAATAGTTCAATGTAGCCACTAAGTACTTTCCATGGTACTTTTCACTTAACACGGTATAAAAGCCATGTTAAGTGAAAAAAGTCATGAACAAAGTATAAATGCATTTATATTGAAATGGTATATATGCATCTGTGTGTATGGAGTGCACACAAAAAGATCTGAAAACATGCACCCTAAACTGCAACAGGGGAGCATGTAGAACAGGGAGCAACAAAGGGGACTTTCTACATTTTATCCATACAGTTTGAAGGAGGACATACTAGTTACCTGTGTAACCGTCTAATAAAAACATTCAAAAGCAACATAATAACCAAAAAACAGACTTGCTTTTTAGCAAGCAGGAATAAACTAAGGCTTTTTATTTTTTTCAGCACTGAACCTTTTATTTCTATGAAATGATCACAAGTTCACACACACACAACCCACTCATTCTTCATTAAATAAAACAAACCCAGCAACCAACACTGGAATATAAAGACGCCAAGAATTTATCATCTGCCCAGAATGGCTCACTTTCTACAGAAGCCTATCAGTAACATAGTAAGGAAGGCCAGCAATGGGGGCATAGATAAGAGGTCAAGCGAACTCAATGAGGAGGAAACAATGCACCATCCAGGCCCAAGAAGCATGATCTGAACCCTTGACCCACAGGCTGATACAGAGGAGGTGCTCAACATTTGCTGAAAGGAAGAAAGGTTCAGGTAACAAGTCCAAAATAAAAAGGTTGGTCTCGGTAACTGAATCAGCAGCAAATTCAGTCACAAAATGAGACTCTGAGAAAAGCAGCAGACAGGAAGCATGAAAAGGGATGCTGAGGAGCTTCAGAGTCACCAATACTAGTATATCACAAGGTCAGAATGCAAATCTGAGCGTGAGGGAGAGATCTGGACAGGATGTGGGCACACTAACAGCACAAGCAGTCCCAGGGTTCCCAAGGCTCTGGCAAGTACCAGAGGTCATCACTTTGAAGGGAAAGAAGAGGCTAACACTGAAAGGGTTTAAAGTGAGCATTACACGGTTCCTCCCTTTTGGGACCTTCCAATTATTTTCAGGAGAAAGGCTCAGGTGGGTCTCCCTTTGCCAACAGATGGGGCAGGGTTCTAGTTCAATGTAAGAGCTAGAAACACTTCTGCTTTTATCATTTTTATCTGTATGCATACAAGGACTTTTTTAATTAAAAAAACTGTCAATTCAACAAAAACACTGATAGTATTATAGCACAAAGACAAGGTTATAAATGACAAAGTGTAGGGGAAACTTCTGATAAAAATGGGAAATGATAGGGCATGATCACATAAGGAAATCAGGAAGGGTTCAGTGGACTTGGACACTAAGCAGGTTACTGATTATCTTAACAAAGTAAGTTTCAATGGAGCAAGAGATAATAAAAAAAGGACTCTAGCGCGTTATGAAGTCAACAGATGAGGCAATGGAGGCCACAATGGGGTGGCCTAGCCCTTTAAGGAGCCTGGCTATAGGAGAGAAACACTTGGAGTGATAAAGTGATAATGATTTTGTTGGGAAGTGGGGACAAAATGAAGGCAAGAAAAAACTATAAAATGTAATGAGTGGAGGAGATATCTGGAGATGACCTACCCAGTTGTGCAGCAACATGGGAAGGTCTACAGAAGGTGTAAACAGAAGGCATGACACACCTTTCTCTGACTCTGGCCAAAGGGTAACTCCTGCTGTGCCTACATCTGTAGGTGCAGAGGAAAGCTAAAGTAGACCATAGAGAAAATATCCCATAATGTAGGACATTTGGGCATTCTCTGGGTCAGGGGACAAAGTTGGGATGGGAGCTGGAGAAGAGTAAGAGTCTAGAACAAACGTCTATTAGAAAACAAAAGGTTGGTGATGGGAGTGAATATTGTGGGTAATGGCCCCTCCAAATCAAGGATTTTCAACACTCCGAAACACTGTACAATTTCCTTCTCCAATAATGAGCAGTTCTGGGGGAAATGTCATTATTAGGGATTTTCGGAGTAGACGTGGCAGAAAAAAAGAACCCTGAAGTTAAAGATTCTGGAAGTAACAGTTTGGGCCCATGCCTGAGTAGGTTTTAAAAAAAGAAGTCCAGAGGGGACTAAAAATGGAAGTAAGAGGCCAAGAAGGCAGTTATCATCTGACTATAGCAAGAAAAATAAGTCTCCAGGGGGTGAAAGTTGGAAACGAGAAGGTTTTCATCAGAAAGTTAAAGAACAGTTTCAGAAGTAAAATAACTCATACCTTGGAATAGTTATTGAGAGTCAATTACACTAGGCAACATAGTAGGCAAACAAGGTCCTGTCCCCTCAGAACTTAGTCTCTTGGGGAAGCCATTTAAAAATTACATACAATGCAACTGTGGTGACTGCCATAAATGAGCAAAGCACAGAAACCTAATTCAAACTTCGGAGGTAGTTGTGAGGTCAAGGCCTCTCTGATAAAGTGACATTTGAGCCAGTGCCTGAAGGATGAATAGGATTCAGTCAGGCTAAAAGCAGAGTTAACACCATGCCATAAGACAACATGTGTAATTCCTAACGCTACAAAGTGCTGCTGATTTTGGGAAAATGGAAGAGGCTGGAACACAGTGAGAATTCTTTATTTTTACTTTGGGTCAAAGACAGTCAATTCATTTTGTAAATGTTACAGACTATCTTCTAATACACTACAAGGCTTAATCGTCTGGAAGAACATCTTTACTGTCCTCCCTCCCCTTTGCGCACTGGGGCGTCTGTGGCCAGGGACAAGCTGTACCCTGGTTTGGATACTTGTACACATGCAAGGCTCTGAGAAGAGGCATGTTCTCTCACGGGTCTGGGAAAACGTGAACTTGGATTTTACTCCAAGGGTGCAATGGAATGACTTCGAAGAGTTCTAAGCTGGGTTATGACGGCGTGATCCGTGCAATGTCTGTAAAAGACCAGTTGGGCTACTGTATGGATAATGGGTTGGAGAAGGAGCAAGGAGATGATACTGGGAGATACTGGGAGATGGGACGAAAAACGACTACAGCTTGGAACAGGGCGACGCTCTGTGGGAAAAAGGTTACAGCATTCACATTCGACCGTTCAATCCTCCTTCACATACTCCATCAAGGCACAAGGCGCCGGACATGTATCACCCGACTTTCACAAACTCCAGTATTTTAACGATATCAGACAGCGCCCAGCTGACCCTGTACGTAGGGCCTGACTCGAGGGCCCGACCAGTTGATGCCTGGCGGGGCACCCCAAATGTCCCCACCCCACCCCCCACAGGTGAGCGCACGCGCCGCGGCGTCACTTCCGGTGCAGGTACACCTGCCGGAAGGGACGCCCGGACCGAGGATTGCTCGACCAGCCGCTTGTTCCCTCACGGGATTAGAGGCCAGGGCGCGGGGTCGCGACTTCCTGGAGAACCTAACTACCCTCACCCGACACTCAGCTGGACCGCCAAACACTCACCCCGGGCCGCGCGGCTGCCCGACGTAAACGGAGACGCCACAGCTGCCACCGCCGAGGAAAGTAACGTGACCAGCTTGGCGCATGCGCCCTAGACCCGCCGTAAGCACCGCCCCCAACACGCGGCGGGACGGACGGCGCATGCGCGAGCTGCGGAATTTGGAAGCAAAAGGACCTGTGCTGGAAGCCGCTGGCTTTCCACCTCGCGCAAGTGTGGGACTGTGCTGTCTGCCGCTGGGCATCGAACGGCTTGAAACCCACGCTCAGTCCCAATGAGGAATAAGGCGGTTATAAGAATTAAGAGATGTTTCAAGCGGGCGCTAGTGTATCCTAGCTACTCAGGAGGCAGAGATCAGAAGTATTACGGTTCGAAGCCAACCCTGGGCAAATAGTTTGCTCACCCCCATCTCGAAAATACCCAACACAAAACAGGATGGCAGAGTGGCTGAAGTGGAGAACGCCTGCCTAGCAAACATGAAACCTTGCGTTCAAACCCCAGTACCATCAAAAATAGAAAAGTTAAAAAGATGTTTCAGACAGAGAAGGGTATACAGGTTGGGCCGTGCAGATGTAAATGCTTACAGTTAACCATGAACCTTCATGAGTGAGCGAGCTAATTCTATTTGAGCGCTTCCCTTGCCAGTCGCCTTGTGCAGTAGGCAAGGCATCATTATCTCTATGTGTCACCTGGCATGCATCTCCAAACAGGTGAAGGGTAGCAAGGTCTTACCTCAGTAACCTCCCATACACACCTAAGCCGGGCAGTGTGTGATCTGCATAAATGTCTTTAGTGCATTAGATCAATCATTTAATATCCATCCTCAGATCTGAGTGGTTGAGAGGATTTTGAGTCAGGTAAGTATTTTAGCTTGGAGCATTTGAAGTGATGGGATGTCTGCACTTAAGTGTGGAACAAAAGGAGGAAGCCAAGTTTCGCCTGAGGAAAGAAAAAAGAAGTTGTACCAAACAGGGAATTTAGCCAAAGGATATCATCACTAGGAAAGGGTGGCTCCCTGAGGATCTGAAGCAGAAACTCCTGTGGAGCATAGTGGACTGTGGAGGGGATCTTTGGGGCCTTGTAGGTAGACTGTGTCTTCCTCATTTTGAAACCTGAAATCAAACAATAGGAAAAGAAAGTTGGGAATTTTACTTCTGTAGCAGCCCCAACCTACATGGACCTCTGCTCATCCTACATAAGACCTTGAATGATAGGAGAGCATGATGACAAAGAGTAAGTAAGGGAAGGGGGGCCATTAATCTGCTTAAAGCAGATATGCAGGCCTGAAATACCAAGGTAATACCCCATTGTACTATCAATATACACTTTTTTTAAGAAATGAAGGGCAGGAGGGTTAAACAGGTGTTTTCCAGGGATGGGTACCAGTGGGAGGGGGGAGGGCATAAGGAAAGGGTGAATGAGTTAATATGGTGGATTTTTTAAATTCATATATGAAAATAGAAGAATGAAACCTGTTGACATTGTTCTAAGGGGGAGGGGAGAATAATGGTGGGAATAAATATAAGAAATATTGTAAGTATGTATGTAGATATTATAATGTATCCCCCAGTACAACTATTATATACTGATATAAAATTTTCAAAATTAAAAAAAAGAATTCTGGTGATTTCTTGAATAAAATATTGGTAGGGGTTGTGGATATAGCTCAGTGGTAGAGTGCATGCTTAGCATGCAGAAAGCCTTAGTTTAAATTGCCAGCACCATAAAAGAAAACAAAAAAATCAGAATAGAAAAGCAGTTGGTAGCCTCTTAGTTTCAGTCCTTGCAAGTAAAAGCAGTTTCCTCAAGATACATTGGAGTTCCTAGCCATTTTGAGAATCAGGTTTCCTTTTTAGTATGTACTGTTTGGGGAGACTTCCTATGTACCAATCAAAAGAAACAGATGGTAGACACAAATTAGGTGGTGGGAGCTTTAAAAACTTTTACAAAGACTTGGGCATATAGCGGGCACTTAAAAACTGCTTTTGCCAAAAAGCACAGACTCTTTACTTGAGCTCAAAAGTTAACCAAAAGCAGGAGAAAAATGTTGACATTCCTTCATCCATTTTATATCTGTCTCTACACTGAGCCATTATCTCCTGCAGTCATCTTACTGCCACCTTGGGTTCCAGGACTGATTTATAACATCTTTGTGATAATGAACCAAAACTACTTCAAAGGAAAGGAGCAGCAGAGCCTCTGAGACAGTCCATCCCCAAAATGAGAATAATTACCTATAATGACAAGGTTGCACTCTGGAGCAGGAGTAACCATCTCATAGGGACCAGAATGCTCCCCTCAAGAAATAACAACTTCTCTGAAACCCCTCAGAGAACCAGAACTGAGATCATGATCAACCAGGCCACACTCTTCCTAGAACTGTTTAATTATGCATACTTCTCTCCCCCACCCTAATTCTTCCTGTATTTAAACCTAAAATTCATGTCAGTACCCACAAGATAGGCTGAAATACTTACTTTGCCTGTTCCTGTGGTGTCCCCATAATAAATGTCCTCTTCCCTTCACCACTGCTCATCTCTTTATTTGGCATTTTGGGGCAAGTGGCAGACTTGACATATTGGAACTCCTGGAGTTGGACCTCTGGCCTAGAATTCTGATTATAGACAGGATTTAGGAAAACAGGATGGCACAATACATATGCTAAGGCTAGCAGGAGACCAGGAGCTGTGCCTAACTGTTATGGGCTGAATTGAGTCTTCCCAAATTCATATTTGAAGTCCTAACCTGTAGTACCTTAGAATGTGATTGTGTTGCAGGAAGGCTCAGACAGAGACAGAGAGGGCACCAAAACTTTCAGGAAGCTCAAGTCCAAAGGCTGCACCCCAAGGAAACAAAGGGGGCTTTCTTTATATACCATTTAGAGCAAATTACAGAAATTGGGGGGAGTATAGCTTGTCCCATACATAATCACATGTTATTTCATTGGCCGCGTTGACTTATAGGGCAAGGTGACCCTTCTCTGGTCTCCAGGTAACATTCCCCAGCTCCAGCTTTCCTTTTTTTTAACTGTAGCACTCATTAATCTCTCTTCCCCCTCCCTGCCTTTCTGCCACATTCCCCCCTTTGATGCTTGGACCCACTTCTGGGTCAAAGAGCATCATCTTGGTCTAGGGGTTTATATTTTCATAGCGTCATTCCATGAGCAGCTGTTTCTCTTTTATAGTGGTTTCCATAATGGTCCTGAAGGACTGCAGTACCGGGGGATTAGGCAGGGTGATATCAGGCACGCTCTGGAACAAGGAACGTTGCCCCTCTGCTAAGGTCTTGAACCCACCTAGGGTTGGGAACCAGCCCCAGAATAGGTCACCGCGGCACAGGGACACAAGCAAGCTTTTTTATCTTGTCGGTAATCTCTTTAATTACCTTTTTCTCACCATTAATCTGTAAACAGCAGTTACTCAGATTGAGATAATTTTGGGCTATTGCAAGTTTAGGGAAGTTAGGCAGTGGGTAGGTTCCATGTGATTGGGAGCACTCCCCATTGAGTCTCCTGAGTAGCGTCATTGTAAAACTTTTGTCCCAAGCAAATCAAGTCCCCTACTCAGGTGGAGAATTAGTCTTTTGGATGGGAGATACAGTAATTCCCAACAATAGAGGTTTTTAGAGCCAAATGCTCTCCCCATGGCTAGGGAAAGTGGTTTTCTTAAAGGGCTTTTGGGGGTTTAGCTCTTTTGCCTCCCATGACCAATGGTCTCCCATAATACAAAGTTACATTTAGAGTTTACTCGACTCAGCTAGTAAGAGGAACAGGTTTTTTATTGTAATTGAGATGGGAAACTCACTTTGTATCTCCTCGTAAAATGAATGAAAGGCCTAGTATGAGGAGCTCTCATGAGTGATCATGATGAGTTGAAAATGCAGCAAAATACCAGGGTCTGTTTTCTTTTTATAGATTCCTCAAGCTTCTTCTGTGAATAGACTAGTCAGCTCCCAGAGTGAATAGAGCAGGGCTGACGTCTCCTGGGAAGCAGGGTCCTGTCGGGGAAGGGCTCAGGCATTCCAAAGGGTGATCTTGCATGGTGAGGCTGGGTCCAGGATGCACTTCCATTCAAGGGAACCTGGCTCCACTCTGTAGTGGTGGGTCCAGGGAACGATCTCTGCTACCTTAACTGCAGTGAGGGTGGACAAAACAACAACAGAAGGGCCCCTCCAGGGGGACTTTGGCAGTTGAACATTTTATTCCTTTACCCAAACAGCATCCCCTGGTATATAAGGGTGCGTGGGAGTTGTCAGGCTAACAGGGAGTCTCTCTCTTACCCAGTCATTGATTTTTTTATAGAGTCAACCCAAGGGCCTGTATCTGTTGTCTCAGGGTGAGATCACCTATTTTCTTAGGGTCCCCTGGCACACCTTTGACTAAAGGGGTTGGGCGCCCAAAAAGAATTTCAAAAGGGGAGAGATCTGTCCGTTTGATGGGGCTAGACCTAATCCTGAGCAAGGCTATGGGCAGTAATTGATCCCATTGTAGGTGGGTGTCCTGGCATAGTTTTCCCAATTGCAATTTTAGAGTCCTGTTTGTATGTTTTATTTTCCCTTAGCCTTGGGGGCAGTGGGCCGTGTATAGCTTTAAAGTTATGTTTAATGCCTTAGCCATCAACTGTAACCTCAGCCACAAAGGCCGGCCCATTGTCTGACCCAATAGACACAGGTAGTTTGAATTAAGGGATGATTCCCTTTAACAGGCACCTGGCCACTTCTTGGGCCTTCTCAGTTCAAATGAGGAAGGCTTCCATCTATCCTGAGAAGGTGCAGACAAACACCAGCAAATATTTACATCTTGTCTCTTGTCGGGGATTGTTTCTGGCACACAGACTGCACCTTTCATACCCTGTCTTACTTATGTTGAAGAGCTTGGGGACATAAAAATGCTGGGCCCAGGTGGTCTCAAAAGAGAATTTTCTCCTTCAGTCTCAAACCAAGCCTGTTCTTATGAAGTATACCATGGGTCCCATGCAGATAAGGGGCACAGGAACAAGGCAGCTGCCAGTAGTCAAGGTTTGTTCTCCCGTGAGGGCTGCTTGTTTGGCTTTCCGATCAGCATTTCAGTTTCCCCAACAGCTGTTGTCTTCCCCATTCTGGTGCCCTCAGCAGTGTATGACCACTACTTACTGAGGGGCCCATACATCTTTTAGTAATTTTAGAATTTTTGTCCATATTTAACACTTTTTCTCCTGAGTTAGAGGTCCCGACTGGCAGTGGTCATGCTTCAGTGACAGCATCCAGAGTCACTACTGTGTATCTGGCAAAATGTGTGCCGTCCTGGACGAAGCTGTTGCCATCTATGAAATACTCAGTGTCTGGATGACTAATGGGCTGGTTGGTCAAGCCTGGCCGGCTGGAGAATATCTCATCCATAATCTCTAACAGTCATGCCTGAATTAACCTGTAATAGGTGTGGCTGGGTTTAGAGTCTTAATGATCTCTAGCCAGACATACAGGTTTTTACATAACATGCTTTGGTATTTGACCATTCAGGAGTTTATTAACCAATAATTTTTTTTACATTCCATGAGTATCAAAACAGAATGGGGAACTCGGACTGTGAGTTCTTATTCCAAAGTAAGTTTGTCGGCTTCGGCCACCAAGACAGCAGTGGCTGCCAGGGCTTGCAGGCAGGGCAGCCAGCCTGGGTAAACTGCATCAGGTTGCTTTGATAAGTAGGCCACTAGGCAGTGCCAGGAGCCAAGCAGCTGGGTCAGGACTCCTACAGCTCCCAGTCTCTTATGTACATAGGAAGAAGGGCTTCATCATATCTGGCAAGCCCATAGCAAGGGTGTTTATGAGTGCCCTCTTAACTTCTTTAAAGGCCTTTTCTTGCTTCTCTCCCCATACAGTGGGTTCCTGCTCTTCCCCCTTTGTGGCTTCATAAAGGGGTTTTGCAGAGAGAGTAACTGGGGATCCAGATCCTGCAGAAACTGCAGCTCCTAGAAATTCTCTAATCTGCACAGTGGCATATAAGTGGGGTGGGGACTCCTCCTTGGGGTCCCCCACTAATATGGGTTTCTCTGGCTTTTTACATTTTTTCCCTGTACTTGGAAGCTGCTTCCCCCTTGCTATCATAACCCTACATGCTTTCTGTATGTGGGGCTTTAGCTACATGGGCTGACTGAGGACTGCATCCTGCCAACAGTCAATGTAAGGAAACATCTGGGTGTGTCAGGCTCCTCAACAACCACTTTAAAAACTCTGGTGACTATGACCTTATCTAAAGACCCCTCCAAGAGCCATTGGAGTCATTTTGGCCCCATAATCTCCACTAAATCCCTCTTAAAGTTCTTAAGCATGCACTCTAGGGGGGTGTTCTTACTCTGACCTCCTCCCATTCCTCCCGTTACCAGACATCAAGACAGACAGAGATGGAAGGGATGAGGGCTGTGGAGAGGAGGTAAGGGGTCCTCCCCTCCAGCACACAGGGGAAACAAATGATACCACTCACTTTGTCTGTCTCCAACTGCTCTCCTCTCAGGGATCTAGGCATCTCTTGGCCATAGTGAGTCTGTATAATCCCCAGACTGGAGGCCCTGTTAGGGCTCACCCTAGACCATATGAGTTCACCACGGACCCACGGATCAGGAACCCACACTCACTTCATAACCTTCATAACCAGGCTATGTCTCAGGCTCACACTTTCACACACTCTCACACAGCACAGTACTTCCACCCTGCTCCCTGAATCTAAAAGACACGGTTTCACCCCAAAGGGTGGTTACTAGGGTGCTTACTAGTGTATCTTTGGGAGTTGAGGCAGACCTGAATTTGAACCCAGGTTCTTACCACTCTGATGAGTGGGGCTCCAGGTTGGTTCCTGAGCCTTTCCAGGTTCCTTTGTACAACCAGAACTTGCCTCCTTGGCTCACTGGAAGAGAGGCTCTCTCCCCTTGGATCATCATGGTCCCTTGGCACCTGGCAAGGGCAACCCTCCCAGCAGGCCAGGGACGTTGAGTCAGTGACAAGGAGGTGAAAACACCACCCTCCAAATCCCCGATGAGCCTCTAGAAATGTTGCAGGAGGGCTCAGACAGAGACAGAGCACCAAAGCTTTTGGGAAGCAAGCTTATTAAGCAAGCTGGCAGTTATTCAGCAGACTCAAGTCCAAAGACTGAGCCCCAAGAACAAAGAGAGTTTTCCTTATATACCATTTAGAGTAGGTTGTAGAAATGGAGGGGGTACAGCTTGTCCCATACATAATCACATGTTATTTCATTGGCCGCTTTAACCTCTGGGGCAAGGTGACCCTTCTCTGGTCTCCAGGTAACATTCCCCAACTCCAGTTTTTCTTTGTTTCACTGTGGCACTCATTAATCTCCCCTCCCTCTCTGTACCTTTCTGCCACAATTGTATTTATTAAAGTGTTATTAAATAGGTAACTAAGTTAAATTAGGTCATTAAGGTAGGCCCTAATCTAATGTTACTGCTATCCTTAGAAGAAGAAGATATTTAGACACAGAAACATGCACAAAAGAAACTGGGGGGATGAGACAGGGAAGTGGAGAGGACAAAGGAGAGAAAATGAAAAACAAGTAAAATGGTAAACTTTTCTGCATTATGTTATGTTCATTCTTGCACATAGAGCTCTGACCTCATAGACCCCACAGAGCACTGTAAACTGCATTCCTACACTTTGTTGCCAGCATATGAGGTGTTCAAGATATTTTCCAGTTCTTGGGTAGAGCATCAAAGATTAGGACACTGCACCAGGAACAGCAGAAGAACCACACAGCAAAAGAACCTCAAAGAGTTGAAAGATAGTGAAGAGTAATTTATTGGCAAAGCAAAAGTATACCTTGAGGCATAAGGTGGGCAGTTAAATAAGGGTCAATTGCCTAGACAGGGAAAATATACCTCAAGGGGTGAGGCAGGCAGTTCAGGTAAGGACTGACTGCATGGAGGCTGTCTGGGCTTGGGTTTTATCCAATAGGGTGAGGCTACCAGATGGCTCAAAACTGAGCCCCTTCCCTGGTAGTCCCTCTCCAAATGGCTTGATCACTGCGCCTAGGCTGCCCTTTGTAGGAAGGTATAGGCCTTCCTCTTTACCCTTCCCATTTGGTTCTCTTTGCCCTTCCCAATTTAACCTTGATATAGGGAGTGGGGTCTATTAGGATACTGTTGGCCCATGGTGTGGACCATCTGGGGTTTTAGAATGGAATCTGGTAGCTCCTGGGTATTTCCTTCATCCTGCTTGTGCCTGCCTACCTAGCTGCTGAACACTAATATAACCCCACAGAGAACTGTTAACAGCCCTATGAAGGCACCAGACCTTAAAGAAAACATGTGAAAGTATCACTAACAACATTGAACATGTTCCTGTACAATAATAATAAATAATTATGTGCCCAGCTAGTTTGACCCTTTCACTGTTTGAAGTTACTCACAGGGCAGAAGCCATCAGATAAGAGTCTTAACAATAGGAATCTCTGATGAGATTCTAGGAGTAAAAGTCAAAGTAATTAACTGAGTAGCTGAAGGGTCACTAAGAAGAAAAACCAATATTGATCAGAATCTCAAAACATATATTGTCTCAGTAAAGATAGAATGGCAAGTCTCACTCAGCCTGCACACTCAACTTCTGTGAATATGTTCTATTCTTGCTAATGAATATGCTTAAATCTCAAATCTAACTCATCCTTAAATTCTTTTCTTGGTAAAATCAAGGACTCCTGAGTGGCCTGAGTAGAGGGCTTCCCTCCCCTTTCTCAAGTACCTCCTCAAGACACCGTAGGCTACAGTGACAGGGGACACAGAGAAAAGATGGTCATCTACAAGCCAAAGTAAAAAGCCTCCGAAGAAATCAACCCTGCCAACAATTTAAACTCAGACTTCAGGCCTCCAGACTATGTGAAAGTAGAAGCTAACCAGTTTTAGCAGCTTTAGCAAATAGGCCTGGAGGGACCTTGGGATAATAGTCAGAAGGGATTGGCAGAATGACGAGGATCTCTTGAAATAAATATACTTATCTCTATTTCCTCCATTTTTTCATCTGCTGGTGTTTCCCATTGATGAAACCAACTGAAAGCTGGAGTCAGGGAGCCTGTTGATGCCTGATGCTATAGGCCAGCATCCAGGACACAGAGCAGGGTGGAGGGAAATGGAGATGTCTGGAGCATCAGACAGAAAGTATGCATCATTCCTCATATAGTTGTAACTCTCCTTTTTGTATCCTTTTACCTTAGAGAGGCATAATAATAGTCACTATTGAGTCAGTAAAGCTTTATGAATGACTTCATGTTTAATAATTTCCTTAAGCCAAGTTTGCCCTCTCTAGCCTGAGAATACTAAGGTCCCACGAGCAGTGAAAAGTCATATTCAATGGTTTCTGTGTCACCTGAGTACCAAGGATTCCTCTCTTCATCCATACCCTCATTGCCGATGTCCGTCATCATTTTAGGAGTTCCCTGGGTGCCTCCAGCCTCAGGTCTCCTAAGCTTCCATCTGGCATTCTGACCCTCTAGAGAGTGGTATCTGCTCCTGATGCCTACCACTTAGTGGGAACAGCATCATTTGGGGGCAATCAGAGCTCTCCCAAAGCCACTCCCAGTTGGCATTTTCTGAAGTCCTAATTTAGTCCAGTCTAGTGGGGAATAGGCCCCCACTCTATCATTCCATTACCTGAGCCCCAAAGCAGCCCTCCTTATATCCCTAGTCCTACAGATCTGCACCCACCCCACCCCCCAGCTTCACACACAAGGACGTATTGCTCCACATTAGAACACTATGCAGGGACGACCATGCCATTTCATTCTTTCACCCAGTTTCTGCCAAAGACACCACTCCTCCACATGCACCACAATTCCTTTCTTCCTTGGCAGTTCTTCAATGACATGCCCGTGGATCCATGGAGCCTGGACACAGAATTTTATCAGATATGTCTGGCTTCCCATTGAAGCCTCAGCTAGGGAATAGCCACCTCCTCAGGTGTACTTGTCTGGGGAAGGGGAGACTCCCTGGTGTCTCTTCATCAGCTTTAAAAGGTTCAACCCTATTGGATTAGTGTCCTAGCCTTAAGATCTTAACTAACCTGAATTACTTCCTAAAGTCCCCACCTCCAAATACAGTCCCGCATTAAGGTTAGAGTTCCAACATGCAATTTTTAAGAGCACACAATTCAGTTCGTAGCCCCAACTTTTTCTTTGGTAACCTCCCATTGGTAGCTTGAAATTGGCCATGGTGAATATATTCACACCACAGAAATGGACAGACTTTATAAACCAGGGGATTTGGCAGGGGTTGGGGGGGTTAATATTTTCAGCACCCTCCCACTTGTTACTCCTAGGCTTCAGTTACTTTGCATATAGGTTCCTCTGCCTGGAATTCCCCCACCCATTCCTCACTCAGCCCCAAGTTTCTCTTTTCTGTCCGAAGCATTCCCTGACCTTCTAAACAGAATTGAACCCTTGCATCTCTTCCAAACACACAGGCAAATATTTCTGTCATCTCCATTATTGTGTCTATTGCTTTGGATTGCAAATATATTTTACTTGTCACTTTTTAGTGCTTACTCTGGGGTGAATATTATCTTGAATGCTTTAGAAATATTAACTCCTAGCTGGGTGCCTGTAACTCCTAGTGGCTCACGCTTATAATCCTAGCAACTCAGAAGGCAGAAATCAGGAGGATTGAGGTTCAAAGCCACCTGGGGCAAATAGTTCGTGAGACCCTATCTCAAAAATACCTAACACAAAAATGGCTGGTGGAGTGGCTCAAGGTGTAAGCCCTGAGTTCAAACCAGTACCGCAAAAAACAGTAACTCCTTTGAAAATGGTGAAAATTATCCTTGTGCCTTTATTTAACATTTAGAGTTCAGTGTAAGCATCCTCCCCTACAGAGCTGAAGGGTTAGACTGACTCTCACTTTTCAAAACATCAAGGAAATGACAATGCAGCAATTTGACTCTCAGTTGCCCATAAATATGGAAATATATATTGGAAGTACAATATATTGGAAGTACAATAAAAAAGCATAAAAGTAACATATGAAAAATAGATGTAAAACCATCTTATCTAGAATTAAGTTGGCTACCACTAGAAAAACTAATGTTAAATGCATGTGAAATGATAAGCAAATAATTTTAAAAGCAATGACCACATAAAGCCATGTGATTGCATTGGAAAACCTGTGTGTGTGTGTGTGTGTGTGTGTGTGTGTGGCTGGTGATTGGGAGAGTTGATGAACAGTTTCTTCCTTCTTAGTCACATCTGTCCTGTGCTGTTCTGTGCCTTTGTTGCTATTGATCTCATTGTTTCATTTTGTCTTAGTACTTTTTGTGTTATGACAACAAAATAACTGATATGGGGTAATTAAAAAAAAAACAGTTCATTTAGCTCCTGTTTGGCCAGTGGCCACATCTGGTGACTTCTGGTGAGAGCAACATGGCTGTATCACATTACTTACAATAAACCACATCCTAGCAACCAATCCCATCTCAGGAGACATAAGTCACTTCCGTGAGACAAAATTCTGAGGGTGGCGCCCCCATGACCTAACTCTCCCCCCACTAGGCCCCACCTCCTGACATTGCCTCATTGAAGAATTAAACTTCTACATGAATCCTGAGGAGTGGGGGGAAGATCCAGCCACATCAAAACATCACACATGTATTCTGTCCAAGTTTGTCTTCACCTTTTTCTCATAATACTTTCTGATTCATTTTGAGCATTGTATTTTTCCTAATCTTTTGGGGTCATTTCAGTAATCTTCAGAAAACACCTTAATTTCCAAAGCTGATCTACAAATAAGAGAACAGATATGGACAAGCAAAGCTCTACTTAAACTTTGGAAAGTGGTGAGGGTTAATCTCAATGGCCCTGATTTTAGCAGACTCCGCTACCTCAGTGTAACTTCACTGTTAGTAACTAGCCTTGTGACAAACATGTAGACTTATACCTTAAGGAGATTTTGAGAAATTGTAATGATTCTGAGAAGAAAAGTCATTGTTGATCTAGTCCTCCTGTCAATGGAAACTGATTGAGAATGTGGACATAAAGATGAATATAGCAACAAGAGAGAATAACCTGAGAGCATGACGGGTTTACTGGATATAACTCCAGAAAGCATTGTAGAAAGAAAATAGAACCTTGCAGTCTTGGGATGTTGCATGCTTGTTTTTTAATTGTCAGTAAGCCTACTCTTAAAGGATGCCACTCAATAAATGACCACTAGAGGAATGAGAGAACCAATTGTCTGGGTACTTTTGCATTTCAACAGATTGATTTTACCAAATGACTACTATGAGCCAGGTGCTCTGCTGAATGTGGGGAACATAGAAGCGAACAAGCAGACACAGTCCCAACTATAGGGCTTGCATTCTAGCAGAGAGAAAAAATAATAAATGCATTAAGCAAAAATAAAAAGCAATAAATGCTATTAAGGTACATGAATTAGGATAACAAAGAACGACTAGGCTACCTTTTAAGTGGATATCTTAGTTGGTTTTGTGCTTCTATAACAGAATTCCTGAGACTGGGTCACTTGGAAATAACGCATTTATTTCCTATAGTTCTGGAGTCTGAGGAGTCTAAGGTCGAGGGGCTCTCATCTGGTAAGGATCTTTGTGATATCCCATGGCAGAAAAGATAGAAGGGTAAGAGAGCACAAGAGAGGCAGAGGGAAATGAACTTGCTTTTTTAACAAACAAATGCTCATGGTAACATCAGCTCACCCATGAGTACTTAACCCTCATGACGTAATCACCTCTTAAAGGCCCCACTTCTCAACACTGTGGCATTGGGATTGACTTTCACACACATTCTAACCACCGCAGTGAATGTGAAATGATATCTGAATAGGAGACATTTCCAACAGCAAACCTGAATGGCAGGAAGGAGACAGGTCAGAAACAAAGGGATCCTCAACAGGAAACAGTATTACAAAGAGGGTAAAGCAAGCACAACTTGGCATATTTAAAGACCAGACTTGGGCTTCTGTGGCTGACTCAAGACAGGGAAGGATCAGATATCTAGAGTTCTGCAAGCTAGGCATGAAATTCAGATTTTAGTCTTTAAAAAAAACATTGGAGGTTTTAAGTAAAGAAGTTATGCAATCAAATTTACATCTTAAAAAGATTATTCTGGCATAAGGATAATCATATAGACCAAGGCAATAAAATTGAGACTCAAGAAATAAACTCACACATCCTTGGTCAACTGATTTTCAACAAGAGTGCCAAGACCATTCCATGGGGGAAAGAACAGTCTCTTCAATAAATGGTGCTTAGACAAGTGGATGTTCACATGCAAAAGAATGAAGTTGAAACCCTACTTCACACCATATACAAAAATTTAATTCGAAATGGATCAAAGACCTAAATGTAAGTACTAAACCATAAAATTCTTAAAAGAAAACTTAGGGGTAACCCATTATGACAGTGGATTCTTAGATATGACACCAAAAGCATGAGCAGCAAAAGAAAAAAAAAAGGTGAATTACACTTTACGAAAATGTTAATCTTCTCTTAGGACACTTGTGACAACTGTCATGTGAATGAGCCACACCATTGCCATGACCCCAGTGGATGCCAGGTCAACTCAGGACTTGTGAGTCACATTTGCACATCACTGGATTAACACTCCCCAGCCCAACTTGCTATGTTCTCTCATTTGTTTTACTCTCTCTAATATTTGGGACTAGCAATTTGCCTGGCTCTTGGAGAGTAGAGAAATAAATGTTTGAGTCATTGTTTGAGTTCCTCCCTTCAGGCTGTCAGGCTGGAATACTCCATGAGTGGTCCACGGTTCAGCTCAAATTCCAGCCCTTTTAGAAAACTTCCCTAACACCACCATCAGGCTGTCTGATGCCCTCTTTTCTTCTGCTCAGAATTCCACCTTAGAACTCACTGGACTGTCTTGTAAATGGCTTTTTCGAAGTCCATTTCTCCAGATAACTGGGGAGCAGGATCTCATGCCCCTATAACCTCAAGCCTGGCAGCTACAGTACACCATGCCCCCTTCCATCCCCTCTTCCATATCCCAGGGAAAGCGTAGCTTACTGCAGACAAAGATCCTGTATCTAGATGCACCAGCCCCTGGGAACCCCAGATCTCAGACCCAGTGGCTATTGCAAAGTTATACCAAGTGGTAAAGCTCAAAAACCTACCTCCTTCAGTCTCGCAGGATCCCTTCCCCCACCCCCCTCATTTCTGTAAGGTCTGTGGTTAGAGACACACAGATTCCTCAAGGTACTTTTTAAGACTTCCTGCTCTGTGCTGGCAAATTGTTAATCAGTTTGTGGCAGCATAAATAAAATTAGAGGGTTTAATTAAAAGTAATGAATGAGTGAGCAGAGACCAGCCTGGCCGCTTTGCTCTCTGAGCCTCAGAGCAGTAAATAATGAAAGTGTCACACATCAAGTGATGTGTTTTAGCAGAAGTGTAAGGGCAGCAGAAAGAAGGCCACAGAGCACTTCTCCCGGATGCAATTTACTAGTAAGTGGAATCACATTTTTGTGTTTCTTAGTAACTAATTCTTCAGGAACCACTCCAATTTTCTAGCTGGTCTTTGTTTAGTGCTGGTATGACAGAATGGCACAGAGTGGGTAATTTATAATGAACAGAAATTCATTTCTTACAGTTCTTGAGCCTAGGAAGTTCAAAATCAAGGAGCTGGGTACATCTGGCTATTGCACTTTTCTGTATTATCCCACGGTGAAGGGTGAAAGGGCAAAAGACCATGGAAAAGGAGGAGGGAGGAGGAGGGAGGAGAGAGAGGAGAGAAAGAGAGAGAGAGAGACTAACTCACTTTTATGCTAACACTCTCTTACTCTAACAAACCTACTTCTGTAATAATAACATTAATCCATGCACAAAGGCAGAGCCCTCATAACCTACTCACCTATTAAATGTCCCACCTCTTCAACACTCTTGCATTTGGGGTTCAATTCCTAGCACATGAACTTTAGGGGGCTCATTAAACCATACTATGGCCCTTTAAAATGGGGGGTTCACACACAGGATTCCTGTTCTCTGTCCTCACGAAAGGAAGCAGTAGATGTGATGATGGGACCACACCATAGACATTTGTTGGGCAGGAATCAGCAATCCCAATGTTCCCAGGGGTAAGGATGCAAAAAGAAGAATTGTCCTACATCCCACTTGGCTTTGAAATGTATCCCACACATTCCTGTAGGTAAGAAACCTTTTCGTAGTTATTTGAGTTTAGACTTGAATTCCAAGTAAGCATAAAGTCTTTTTTGTGCAGTTCTCTTAGGAGATGATACTGAGGCTTGAACTCAGGGCTTTCTCGGCAAGTGCTCTTCCACTTAAACTGTGCTACCAGCCTTGGCCTATAATCCTCCAACCTTTATAACCCATATAGCTGGAACAATAGGCAAGAGCTACCACACCCAGCTTGTTCTTTGAGATGGAGTCTTGTTAACTTTTTGCTAACCCCCTGGCTGGCCGCCAAGAGAATTCTCCTCTCTCTACCTCCTAAGTAACTGGGATTACAGGCATGAGCTACTGCACCTCACACTATACACTTTTAATATGTAAAACATTTTCCAGAAATGCAACTCTACATGAAATGAGATTAAGCTGGAGATTAGACAACATTTTTTTTTGAGACAGCATCTATGTCTCCCAGGCTGGCCTTAAACTTGCAATTCTTCTGCCTTAGCTTCCTGAGTGCTGAGTTTATGACATGTACTTCTATGCCTGGCTCTTTGGCATCATTTTTAAAGCGACATACCCAATGACAATACCCTTCCTAAAGTCCACATCTCTGGAATAGCACACCTGCATTAACTTGCCACACTTATCTTGATTCTTTGTACAGGTGCAGATGTTTTATTGTACAGGTGCAGGTATCTTATTGTTCATTTGTCTTGAATGCAGACCTTCCCAAGTACTTACGTGTTGAAATGAACGTTCTTTTTATTTTTTAGCTAGAGTACTATACTATCTGAAAACTCTCTCTCTCTCTCTCTCTCTCTCTCTCTCTCTCTCTCTCTCTGTATGTGTGTGTGTGTATGAATTTGTGTATGAATATTTGTGTTATAACAAATATTTCTTATTGCATCTATCCTTTTAATGCTTCTAATGAAACTACTAGCTCTTGCTTATCAAATCTGGTTAGTATAATATTGTCAAGGTAGTGAGCTGCTGTGTGATCTCTTCAAATGTCAGGATGATGGAGATCACTTAGCTCTACAATATGGCAGGGAGCAGAATTGACATAGCCCTGAGAGGAGAGTGTGAGTGTATATTATTGACCCTGACTGGTAAAACTGACTCCAGTGGTCCTGATAAGTGTATTAGTAAGCTTCACATTACTATAATGAGATATCTGAAGCAACTAAATTTATTAAAAGAAAAAGTTTATTTGCCTCAGTTTTGGAGGCAGAAGGACATGGTTCCTGCTTCAGCTCAGTTCAGTGAGGACCACATGACAAATGGCAAATGGTGGGTGGTAATGGCAGTGGTAAGAGCATGTGTCAGAGCAAGCAGTCCCATCTTGAACAGGAACATAGATAGAGAGGACCAGTGAGTCCCAATTCTCTATTCTCCTAGTGATCTAAACATGTCCTAAAAGGCCCCACCTCCCTAAGGTCACACCATCTTCCCATAGCACCACTGTGGGGACCAAGATTTTATATAAGGGCCTTTGTGGGATGCTTAAATTATACCTGAAATAAAGCAATAAGTGTGGAGACAAAGGTACTAGCTAGGATGGTAGTTGTGTACCAAGTGCCAGGAGCCATGTTTAACTCATCTAGTAAAACTGTACATCTGGGATGGAAAAAATAAGAGTCATCACTTGATTAAGGTTACAATAATCCACGCTCTCCTGATCCTTCTGATTTCTGCATAGGTCAATCTGGTGAGCTACATGGGGATGTGAAAGTCATCATTACTCCTACTTCCCTTGAGAATTATACGGCAACATTAATCTCTGCAGCTCTCTCAGCAATGTAGTGTTGCTTCTGGTCACTGTCTCAAAGAGTGGAAATTAGTCCTTCACCTTTCCTGTCATACTGAGGCTCACCTCTTAGTTCAAGGAGGTTATGTGAGGATTCCCACATAGTTGTCCCGTATGTTTATTTCAGTTATACATTCAAGAGCTGGGGGAAATAACTACAGAGTTGGTCCATGGATTACAGGGCCTATTGTGAGTCAGGCATAGACTAAGATTCCATGACCTGAACCACTCCAACTGGTAGTTCACTCTGGTATCTTGGTTCTAATCCTTGGGTCCCCAAGAATTAGTGTCAACTCAGAGTCAATATATAGTAATCTTGGAAAGGTCTGTGAATTTCCTTCTCTCAAATGCAGTTACTCCAATTAACTGCCACAGGTCTCTTTGGAGAAGGCCTAGAGTAAGATTTAATGTATATCTATAGCAGTGAGGCGGGGTCCTTCCTCAAAGGACTTCATTCAATGGACTCTGAGCATGTGAATTACCTTTGATCTAGAAATGGGGTCAGAAGCTGTGGCTCAAGTCAGACTTTCAGCTATCAGACCTAGAGTATTGACTGTCATACAGATCAAACAATACCACAGTAGGCTGTCCACCTACTTAATTCCTATGATTACCGTGAAAAATTGGCCACTGCTAATGCTCTCTGTGGGTCAAGGCACTCTGACTTCCTGTGCGTCTCTGCTGCCCTTTATGGTAGTGTGTCTTTGACAGTTCAGTGCTGCTTTTTGACCTGTTCTGCTCTGTGCTCTCATCCCTACTCAAACAAGAGAATCCATCTCAATGTTGGCAACCCCCACAGACATATCTGACCTACAGAAGAAAGCCATCGCAGGTGCTCTCCTCACTCATATACTTGTCACTGCCTAGTGATGGGAGAGTCTTCTGGGCCTTCTCTGGGAACATTTTTGAGGGGTATGTGTACAGTTTGCACATGATAAATCCAGTCCAACATTCCCATCTCCCTAACTTTTGGATTCCATTCTTTGTATCATACCAGAGAAACCCTAGAATCTCATCTGAATTATATGTAGGCCACCATTGTGTCCAAGTTTCAGTGAACCAACCAAGAAAGCTGTTGGAACACTGCTATCTGCATGAGATAGCACTTTAAGTCCAGAATCTCTGACAACATTTGCATCCATCGATGTGCAACCATATCAATGGATTGGGCTTTATCTAGGGTGTTCCACCCTTCTTGGTCTAACTCCTTTAGAATCCACATGTTTCCCAGGCTTATGATACACACTAACAAAATCCCGTAACACTTTCTATGCATAAGCTACTGGGAGATGGGTCCACTGTGTATACTTGTTCTCCTGGAGCGTGCTGAGATTTGACTCTAGTTAGGGGTATAGTGGTAACAGGAGGTAATTTGGCTGGGTCTTGAGGTAAGTGGACAACTTCCTTTTCAAGGCATCTGTCTCAGGCAAGGTTATAGCAAGATTTTCAGGCAAAGGATGGTTAATATTTTCACATACCAGTTTTCTTCCATGGGGAAGGGCATCTCTAAGTGACTTGGAGGTTCATGATTATCATTTTCTTCCCATTCTAGTTTCCAGATTCCATTCTTTACCAATCAATTTCAAATACAATTTAGCAAAAAATTAAATTGTATGCTTGATTTTTAGCATTATCAGTTTAGCTACAAGAAATGGGAGATTTTTTTTTCAGGGATCTCCAGTTTCAAGTCTGTGACTTGAACTGAGAGAGAATTGAATTTTGTTGCTTATTTTCTCTTTGTAAGTGCTCAGGCATGCTTAAGAAGAAAGCACAAGTCCATGTAGACCACTGCCATCACAGCTTATGCAGCAGGCACTTGGGTTCCTAAGAGCTTGCTTCTGCTGTTACTTCACAGTCAGTCATAGGTAATGATGTGATTAAACATGGTGCTACACATGCTGTAGGTTACTGCCATTGTACTTCCCATAGACAAGGAGCTTACAAATGTGCTGAAGCCCAAAACCCAGCCAAACCAATCCCAGTTTCTGTCTTTATGGTTTCTCTTTGGGGATGACTACTGTTATCAATTCTGTATCAGCCAGGATCCAATCAGAAGAGCAATGACTCACAGGGCTGAGATAGTATCCTTAGAGAAAAGGTCCTCCAGTCCTTCTTGGAGACGCTATCACAAAGGATCACTGAATGGCAGAGAAGTTGCTGTGATGCCACAACTGTACTAGTCAGGGCTCTCCAGAGGAACAGAGCCAATAGAATGTATCTATAATTATGAGAGAATTTGTTAGATTGGCTCAAGTGATCAGAGGCTAGATAGTCCCCAATGGCCATCTGCAGGCTGAAGAACCAAAGAACCCAGTAGCTGCTCAGTCTAAGAAGCTGGAAACCTCAGGACAAGAGGGACCAATGATACAGCCCAGTCCAAGGCTGAGACCTGGAAGCCCCCTGGAGAGCTTCAGGTGCAGATCTGTGTTCAAAGACTGAAGCATCTGGAGTCTGATGCCCACAGGCAATGGCAGTGATAAAAAAAATCCACTCATAAAGAGTGGAGCATGAGTGTGTGTGAGCTTCCTCCTTTCATGTTTTTGTTCCATTCAGACCCCCAGCCTATTGGATAGTGCAGTCCACATTCAGGGCAGGCCTTCTCCACTCAGTTCACTGACCTACATTCCAGTTGCCTCTGGAAATGCACTCACAAACACACCCAGAAGTCTGCCTTACCAATTCTCTAGGCATCTTTCAATATAGTCAAATTGGCAACCAAAATTAACCATCACATAACCTCAAGGAGTTAATGTCCTGAAAGGAAAGGAAGAAGCCAACATGAGGTCAACCTTCAGGCAGACAGTCCAGAGAGCAAAGTCCTAACCACCCTCTCCCTTCTGTGTCTCTTATTAGGGTCCTCACTGGAAAAAATAAACTGGTCTGGGTCCTGCCATCAGTCATTGTTCCTCATTATGAAAGATCACAGAGCTCATTGGTTTTATTAGCCTGTATCCTATCTATAGAATCTTGGGAGTCTAGCAGGCTTCTTTCATTTTTTAATTTATTATTTTTACATTTACTCACATGTATCTACGTTATTTGTGCCACCTTTCCCCGCCAGGTTCTCCCCCACCTTCTTTCATTTTGTACTTTATCACTTTTAGAATTTTTAATCCAAAATGTTAGTATTTCTGCCAAAATAATTTTCCTAAGAACCTTGTAGATCATGTGTGAATTATACTGAGTTTCCCTCCATTAGATAAAACCCACATCCACACATTGTTTAAAGACAATTTTTTTCTCTACTTTTATGTCTCCTGATGAGATGGCTAAGAATACTTTTATGTTCCTAGAAGTCCTCTGGTTTGTTCCAGGAACTCTGTGAGGGACACCATTCATCTCTTGAAAAAGCCTGATGTATAGCTAAATACTCTTTTTGACTGTCTGAGATTTGGGCAAAAGTTTGTACAGTCACACCTTTGGCTGCTTCTCTCTGAAACACTTTTGCAAGCAGTCTTTTAATTTGAGCATTTCTTGACATCTGGGTAGACACTTTTAAAAATCATCAAATACTGGCTCCTTTTTGATAGTGGTTCTTCCTCAACTTGTCTCTCTCCTGTCACATGCTCACTTCCTTTTGTTCCCTCACTGGCAGATGAGGACTCCTTAATGTCCATATTTTTACTAAGTCTGCTCAAGGGGACTCAAGTTTTCTCAACCACAATCTTCAAAATTCTCCTTAAAATCCCTTCAACCTCCACCCTCTCCTGGCTCCAGAATCATGCCCACATTTTTTTGTGTGGTACTGGGGTTTGAAATCAGGGTCTACACCTTGAGTCACTATGCCAGCCCTTTTTTTGATTGATGGATTTTTTTCGAGATAGGGTCTTGCAAACTATTTGCCCCAGCTGGCTTTGAACTGCAATCCTCCTGATCTCTACCTCCTGAGTAGCTAAGATTAAGGCATGAACAACTGACACCAATCTTGAGGTCAATTTTTTTGTGATCTTAATTACATCTATAAAGTCTCCTTAGCCATATAATTTAACATAATCATGTGAGTGATATCATATTCACAGATTCTTCCCATACTCAAAAGGAGGGAATCACACAAGGTCACAGGGAATCATCTTATAATATAGTACACAAGTCCCTAGTTCATAGAGTAACAACTCTAATAAAGACTAAGAAACTTAATATACAGATGCTCCTCAATTTACTGTAGGTTTACATTCCAGTAAACTGATCCTAAGTTGAAAATATCACAAGTTGAATATGCATTTAATACACCTAACCTTTTGAGCACCACAGCTTAGCAACACAGCATACCACACAGCCTCATGATCACATGGCTGGCTGGTAGCTGCAGCTCCCAGAAAGTCCAGAAAGTACCATACTATGTGTTGCTAGCCTGAGAAAATATCAAAATTCAAACTTTGAAGTACCATTTCTACTAAATAAATATTGCTTCCGAACCATTATAAAGCTGAAAAATCATAAGTCAGGGACCATCAGCGTATAGAATTCTTAGGATGATACTTGGCACATAGCTGTCAAATGTTCTCTATTATTGCTGCTGTTAAGTGCTGGTACCCAGGCTCCCTTCAGACCAGTGGGTTACTGGCCCAGCTCTCTGGACACCTGGTGCACAATGAGAGGTGACCTCCAGGATCCAGACCAGGTGGCACATTTATGACTCTACCTCTCCCTGGGAAGCTCCTACTCCTTTGCTGTTCATCCTCCCAGCGGGTCCCTCCATTTGACTGATGCTTTCTTACATTTCCCTCCACCTCCTAGCTATTCCCTACTATTATCTTGGCCTGTCTTACTCACTGAAATAACTGTTGTGGGGCTATAGGAATATTTTTCCCTAAAGTTATAGTTTTTCACATTTCCCACTGGATGTAACTTTTTACTTGCAGCTGGTTTTTCTAGCCTATAGGTCAACATGGAAGTGACAGGGATGGGGAACAGGAGTCAGGGTTCAGAAAGCAGCACATGTCCCAGGAAAACTCCCAGCTGAACCAAACAATATTGCCTGGAATGATGTAAACCTCTCTCCAACAATTAACACCTTGGGATCACAACTTTAATTAAAAATTTTAAAATCCTTATTGGGGATAAGGGCTGGGAATCACAGCCAGCATGGTGTATGCTCTTTTCTGACTTATAAAGGAATTGAAGCTTTGGTTCAGCAGAGAAAATACCAGACTAAGCAAGTTTCCAATATGGAAGCAATTTGGATGTGGCTTGGAGATCAATTCCCTGCCCAACAGGTCTAAACAAACCCAAACCAGAGCCTTTTACACAAATGATTAGAAATGAAAGCAAAAAAATTTGTCAAAACAAAGGTGTGCATTCAACATATTGGCCCCTTGGTGTCATTTGAAGGAAATTAATGTGGAGGGCCAAAGAGATGGCGTCTGCAATATGCAATGCTCCAGGGGCCTGCCTGGGATTTTGTTCCTGTTGTAGCAGAAATGAATGCTCCCAGCAAACCCTTGGGGAGGAATAAGACATGTGCATAAGTAAGATTAATCAGTAATGCTACCATCGACCTAATGAGTCATCTCTGACATCATAAAACTAGAAAAATACAAGGTTGTGGCCTGTCAGGTCTGCAAGTTCTCAGAAGAAGCAAAATGGGGCCCACCCAAGGGCACAGCTGTGGGCAGCTCCTGAGCACACTGGGCTTAGCAGATAGGAAGTGATAGAAAAATGGCCGTGTGCTGGGAGTTGTTGACCCACCACTGGAGATGTAGGGTAAGGGAAAAAGGCAGGATAGGGACCCTTGCACCTTCTGCCCTCAGGAGCCCTCCCTTTTTATTCCAGTGAAGCTCCCGGGGGTGGGGGGGCTGTGTTTCTTTCCAAAGAAGCCATCGCTTAGAACCTCCTGGGATGCAATGCTGGCTTCCAGGAAGTTGGGAAAAGAACAGGCAGAGTCCTTCCAGGGATGCGCCGTGTCACATCTGCCATTTGACTCAGATACAGCTCTGGTGTGTTCTGGAAATGCTTGGGACTGGCCACTCCTCTGCATCCATTCACATCATGTGCATCTTATCCTTTGACACAAAGGTCTTCATTGCTTTGTTTTGCTCTCACTTCTCAAATGAACAAGTTGAAGTCTCAGGTCACACAACAAGGACAAAGGGAAGCAGAGGTCTGTGCCACCCCCATCCTACCTCCACCCCCACCCCCAGAGATTCTAGGTTCAGGTTTCTGCTTTTGGCAGGACCTCCATGGGCTGGCCTGCGGCAGAGTGTTTGAGTAGCCTTCCATTCACCTGTGCTGCCAGCTCTATGCCCCATTAGTCTCCAGATCCCATGGGCCAGCCCTAACCTGAAATTAGCTCCACTTCTCTGCCTTGAATCTGCACCTGCTCACACATATCCTTTGTTTCCCTTTGGCCTGAAAATCTCTTCATACCCTCCCCTCCTGCCCTAATTTTCCCCATGCTCAATCAAGTCTGAGGGCCTGGTCACTCACAGTCCTTCCACAAAATGGTCTGGGTTGTTCAGCGTCACACATTTCCCCAGCTCTGCCACACTTACATATCAAAATGCAAACCTCAAACCCCAAGAATCACATGGTTCCTGGGCAAGTCAGGCCAGGCTTCTTGACCATACACCTCACAGGTGCGTCCCACTTTGGAAAGCTGTCTTTAACACAGCCCACTTTCTCTCTAGTGAGCATTTGGATGGTCCACAGAATGCCCCAAGAGCCCTAAGTCATTCCTACTAAAAGAAAATCCAGGCCCCAGGTCCCAAGAACAACGAGGCTCTGTCAGGCAGGGTTCCCCCTGTAGTGACCACACTGCCTGGCACCAGCACTGGTCCCAGACCCACCAGCAAAGGCTCCTGGGAAAGAACAAGCCACTGAGGTAGAAGAAAACTTGGAAAGGGAAGAGTGTTTGTTAGGAATCCAAGGGAGGAAAGTGATCCAACGTGTTTATGCCACCCACCTTGTATGAACACTCCAAGGATGGAACGAAACAATGGATGCATGTGGTTTTATTTTGTTTTTTCTTTTTTCTATTGAGACTGGGTCTTGCTATGTTGGCCAGGTTGTTTTCAAATTTGTGGGCTCAAAGTGATCCTCCTGTCTCAGGCTCCTGTGTATAGGCACACAACACCACGCCCAGCTCAAAACTATGATGTGAGAGCCCCTAGGGGGTCCTCAATACAGACAATGACTATTATTATGAAAAGGTCAATTACTGTCTGCCTCCAGAGCCAACTGTTCTCATGAGGCTACCATGAGCCACTGATCCAGCCCAGCACACCCATACTTCACAGGGTGTCACAGCTAGTTCCCCTTGTCTAGCTTCAGTAACCTCAGAGCTACTGGGCTGGCTCTTATGCCCATCCCAGCCCTCTGCCTCTCTGGGGTCAGCATTTGCTGTGCTGGACTCCAGATACCAATCCAGTGTGCTCCGGCCTCTGCCTGGTTCTTGGTTTGGAGTTTGTCACCCTGAGCAGTGCAGGTAACTCACTTTAGTCATCCAACCGTTCATTAACCTACACAGCAATGCATCACCCACCCACCTGCCTGCCTAATGAGCATCTATTGGTCACCTGCTCTATTCCAGGTCTTGAGCTTGATGCTAGGAAGTCAGAGGTAATGCGACATTCAGAATAAAATAAAACCAGATTTTCAAAAAAATTTTTTACAGTAGATTAAGAATTCACAGAAAAATTGAAAGGAAGGTACAGAGATTTCCCATACACTCTGCCTGCCCCTGACATATAGCCTCCCCTACTGTCAATATTCCCTACCAGAATTGTATATTTATATGTGGCAATTAATGAAGCTACATTGAAATATAATTTTCACCCAGAGTTTATATCAGGGTTCAAGCTTTATATCAGAGTTCGCTCACTCTTGGTGGCATATATTCTATGGGTTTTTGAAAATGTATAATGAAATGTATCCATCATTATAAGATTACTTTTGTTGCCCTAAAAATCCTCTGTGTTCTGCCCATTCTTCCTTTCCTCACCCAACCCCTGGCAATCATTGATCTTTTTCTTGTCCCCATAGCTTTGCCTTTCCAGAGTATCATATACTTGGAATCATACAACATGTAGCCTTTTCAGATTGGGTTCTCCTGCTTAGCAATATACATAGAAGTTGCCTTGGCCTGATTTCCCTTTTTTTAATGCTAAATGGTACCCATTGTTTGAATGTACATAGTGTAACCTTTTACCCACTGAATGGATAGCCACATGCAAAAGAATGAAGTTTGATCCTTACTTCATACTATATGCAAAAATTAACTCATAATGGATGAAAGTCCTACACACAAAAGCCAAAATTGTCAGACTCTTCAGGTCTGGGGGCATGGTTCAAGGCCAGCAAGTGCCAGGCCCTGAATTCAATTCCCCAGTACCACCACCAAAAAAAAAAAAAGAAAAGAAAACTCTTCAAAGAGAGCATAGAAGTAAGTCTTTATGATGATGGATTCACACTGGCTCCTTATATAGGAAGAACAAAAAAGAAATAGTTATATTGTACTTCATCAAAATTAGAAACTTGTTCATCAAAGGACACCATCAAGAAAATGAAAAGACTACCCACAGAAAGAGACAAGATATTTGCAAATCATATATCTCATAAAGATTCACCAGGATATATAGAAAACCCTTATAATTCAACCAAAAAATGACAACAACCCAATTTTATGATGAGCTGAGGACTTGGATACACATTTCCCCAAAGAGAGAAATGAAACAAGCACATGGAAAGATGCTCAATACCTTTAATCACTAGGAAATGCAAATCAAAGCATCTTTACATCGTTTTGATGACTGCAGGCTTTTTTAAAGTAGAGAGTGAGTGTTGGTGAGGACTTGGAGAAATTGGAACACATTGCCAGTGGGGATGTAAAGTGGTACAGCTTCGTAAAAGTCAAATACAAGTTCAACTCCTAGTACTGCCAAAAATAAATAAATAATAAAAAGTCAGCTGGAGGTGTGACTGAGGTGGTAGAGAGCCTGCCTAGAAAGTATGAGGCCCTGAGTTCAAGTCTAGTACTGCAAAAAAAATGAAAAAATAAAAATAAAATGCAGAATTCCTTGGTCTAGCACCTTCTGTCCTCGGTTTATACCCAAAGAACTGAAAACTGGTACTCAGACAAATATTTGCACAGCAATGCTTGTAGCCAAAACAGCAATAAAGATGGTGGCCATACAACATTCTGAACATACAAAATGCCACTTGAAAATGGTTTATTTTGAGTCAGCTCAATGAAAAGGGTTTTAAAATTGGATTACATAGTTCCTACAAGATCCACTTTTTTGCTTTGTAGAGGGTTTTGTTGGGCTGGGGGTGTGGCTCAAGTAGTACAGCACCTCCTGCCTAGCAAGCAAGAGTCCCTGAGTTCAAACCCCAGCATCACACACACAAAAGAAGGTTGTATTAGTCAAGATAGGATAGGCATGGAACAATGGGGGGAGCTCAGAATATTAGTTTTGGACATTTAAATTTGAAATGCTGCAAACTGTTACAGTTGGAGCCATTAAGTAGAATATATGTGCTGGAGTTCCAGAGACAGGTCAGGATGGAGAAAAAAATCTCATTGTGTAGCCCAGGTTGACCTCACTTTTATATTTCCGTCTGTAGTGTTACCTTGGCTAGAATTCTTCATTTTTCTATATGGCTATAAATTACTGTCTGTGTCTTTTCATTTCAGCCTGAAGTGTTCCCATTACCATTTCCTTTTTTTTTTCTTCCCAGCACTGGAGTTTGAACTCAGGTCCTTTTGCCTGTGGGGCATCTCTTGTATGGCAGGGCTACTAGCAACAAACTCCATTTTTTAAAAAATCTGGAAATCTCTTAATTTCTCCTTCACTTTTAAAGGATAGTTTTTCTGAATACAAAAGTCTTGGTTGACAAGGTTTTCTTTTTTTTCTTTCAGTACTTTAGATATATCATCCTGCTGCCTGTGTCCTTCTTGGCTTCTGAAGACAATTTAGTTCTCAAGCTTACCGAGGACAGGTTGCTTCTTTCTTCTTGTCTGGTAAATCCCATGGCTGTGCTTGCTCAGGGAGAGGTTCTGTTCATTTCTTCTGTGGATGGGGCATGCCTTTCTATTTATGTGCATGCTTCATATTTTATTGAAAAGTGGGAATTTTTAATATTATATTGTAATAACTTGGGGAATCAGCTTGTTCTCTCCCCTCAGGATTTGTTTTTTGCTGCTTACTGTGAGCTGCAGCTGTTCATTTTTTTTAGTGACTATTTCAAGCTGGTTTTTTTAAGTTTATATTCTTTGTCATGTGTGGTTTCCAAAGTATTTGTTCCTTTGTCCTTGTTTTCAGCTAGTGTGTTCATGGAAATTGTCTTGAACATCAGGAGAGAGGGAGAAGGAAGAAGAGGAGGGAAAAGAAGAAGAGAAGACAGGAGTATATTTTTTGAAGATCTGACAAATTTGATTTTGGCAGTTTTGGCTGAGACTCCCAATATTTCTGTGGAGGGATAGGCCTTCAACCATCTCAACTATCAGCCCCATGATTTTCACTTACATCATTTAATCCATTGTTCTAGTGGACAGGATTCATAGAATGGCCACAGAAACCAACTTTGTTTTTTCTCCATCTGCTTTTAAACGTGTTCTGTCAGCTATTTATTTTCAACCCTTCGTTAAAAAATCTGAGCTAGATCCAGTAACTCTTCTAGTCATGCTTAGCAAATCCAACCTTGGGTTTGCACATTGAAGTGTCCACTCCAGGATAATAAAAATTCCTTTTCATCTCACTATAATAAGCATTTTCTAAGTTTATCCAATTTGAAACTTCCTTAGGCCCTCCCTGCCCCAGGCAAGGACACTTGGCAGATAAGGTATTTTTGAGGAAAGACATACACATTACCTTCACTGTTTCTCAGCTCTATTTCCATACTATGGTTTGGATGTGTTAGCAACTTGATCCCCAGTGCAGCAGTGTTGAGAGGTGGGACATAATGGGGGCTGCTAGGGTCCCTGCCCTCAAGAACTGACTAATCCCCTTCTGGGCTAATGAGTTATTGAGGGGGTGGCTTTGTTGGACAAGTGAGCTTTCTCTGGCTTGCTCACTAACTCATCATGTGATTCCCTCTGTTTTGTTATGGCACAGCAAGAAGGCGTTCACCAGATGCTGGCACCGTGCTCTTGCCCTTCCCAGCCTCCAGAACTGTGAGAAAAACAAACCTGTAGGCTTTATAAATTTCCTACTCTCAGATATTATGTTATAGCAATAAATACATAAATAAATAAAAGGCTAAGACAACCCACCACCTAGCCAGGTTGGCTTGAACCTTAGAGAGGAAATAATTATTAATGTGTTAATAATTAATATATTAGTAATTAATAATAACTACTACTATTAATTATTAAGAAGGCATAAATTCCTTGGCCATCTAATAAAAGTGAGCCCTGGATTCCAGTTCCATCTGTCTTGTTGGGTGACTGCAGGTTCATTGGGGTCATCTGCTGGGACCCTCCTGGAGGGTAACAGCCTTGAAATCTGGGCTCTTCCCACAGACTGCTGGGCCAAGTCCCAGCTTTAACCATAAAACTGGGAAAGCAGTTCTTGCACTGTGGTCTTAGAACAGCAGAAGCAGCTCCTGGGAAATCTATAGAATTAGAAGTCCTGACAGTAGAATCCAGCAATCTATGTTTGCTAATCCCCTCAGGTAATTCTGATGCATGTTCAAGTTTGAGAAACTTTGGTCTAGAATAATCCCTCACTGTCTCTCAAATGCATTTGTGCATTCATGTCCCAAACACAGATATGTAGGTTTCACCTTCAGAAATTCAGACTTAACTGTTCGAGGATGAAACCTTAGGGCCTGGATTTTTAAAATCTCACCTGGTGATTTTAATATGCAGTCGAGGTTGATACTTATTTACCTGTAGGATAATGGAGAAATAGGGTGAAAGGAACCTGGATCCTTGAATAACCCTCTAGAACAGAACATTCTGCTGACTTGGAAACTTCACCTGGGAATTTGGTGTGAGAGAGAAACTTCTCTGTTCTTTAAGCCACATAACTTTTGGTGTCTTAGAGCAATTTTAGCCTGAGTAACACAGTACTCTGTAAGGATGTGACCCACAGCTCACTTTACTCCACCCCAGTAGTTCCTATTAGGTCCCCTTAGGTGGGTTGTCACAGATTAAGCTCTTGGGACCCAAACACCAGCTCATGCCTGCCTGATCTACCTCAGATACCATGGCAAGAGCTTCACAGTGTTAGAAATGTCATTCCCAAATGATGATCAAAGAAACACTCAGGTGTCACTCAGCAAGACAAAAAGAAAAGTTTTACTTCTGCAGAAGGGTGCAGCCACAGATCACAGTCTAATAGGGAGAACACACTGAGCAGGGAGTCAGCTCAGTTTTCATCTCTCTGCCCCTCACCCTGATGGACAAGTTTGGGTTCACAATCTTCCCAATTGGCTGACTATTGTTTGAAGTAAGGGTAAGGTTTTCTGAAGCACTGACATTTTTACAGCTCAGTGAGACAGTGATTTCTCAAGGTCTCCTGAAGATAGGGGTCTCTGATGACATTTTACTCATCAAGAAGTTTGGGATTAGGGCATCTGGCGGTAAACAGCTCTTTGTCTGACCGCAAGAACCTTGCAGGGTCAAGCAACGTTTCATAAAGCACATAGGCAGCAATTTGGGGAGCTTAGCTGGCATCTATGCATTAAATTCTTTGACAAAAAAGACCTAACTTTGATTTTCACAATAGTAAGGGAGTGACTGATAAACTGGGAGGAAATGAAGGGGTAGAGACCTAAGGGAGCTGAAAAGCAGGTGGGACAAGAGGGGAATCAGTGGATCCAAAAAACCAGAGTTCACAGTCAGAGAGTGGCAGGCGGGATTTAATTCCAGAAGAGGAATGGTACCAGCTGGTGCAAGCTCAAGGCAATGCCATGCATTTGAGAGGACACTCATGATGCAGGTGGGCATCCTTGGGGCCTGGGAAGCCAAGCTGCTGTACTGTAGTGAGGGTGACATTGTTCCCTGACCATTCCTACTTCACTCCACCCAGTTCCCTCCCACTGGAAATTGGTATAATTTGAATGTGTCCCCCAAAAGATACCGTTTTAGAAACTTGTTCTCCACGTCACGTTAATGGCATTTGAAGGCAAGGCCTCTGGATGGTCATTAGGATTAAGCGCATGTGTTAGCTTTCCATCACTATAACAAACTATCTGAGGTAATTAACTTATGAAGAGAAAAGGGTTATTTCATCTTACAGTTTGGGAGGTCCCAGTCTATGCTTTGGGCCTGTGGTGAGGCAGCATGTTATGGCAGGAGAGTGTGTTGGGGAAAAAACACTCACATCAGGGCCAGGAAGCAAAAGAGAACAAAAAGGCAGCGGAGTCACAAAATCCTCAAGTAAAAACCTACCACTAGGCCCTATTTCTTACAGGTGCAATCACCTCTACTAGCTCCATAAGGTGGCAACCAAGCTTCTAATGTATGGGGGCCTTTGGGGGATACTGAAAGCCAAAACTAAAGCAATGAAATCATGAGGGTGGGCTCCCATGCTATCATTTGTGCCTTTATAAGAAGAGAAATAGAGATTCAAATTAACACACCTGGCTCTGTCTTGCCACATGTTGCCTTCTACCATGTTATAGCACAGCAAGAAGGGGCCTCACCAGACACAGAATAGATGGTGATTCCAAGCCTTGGAAGCCATGCACCAAAATAAATCTCTATTTTCTGTAAGTTTTCCAGTCTTACATATTATGCTACAGCAAAAGAAAATGAAAGAAAACATGTGCTCATGGCCTCACAAAAGGAAGAATGGCCACAGCAGATTATAAAAAGGAAGAGGCTCCTGTCTTTGAGTCAAAAACTAAGAAGACCCCGAGATGACAGAGATAACAGGTTTGGGGGAAAAATAGGATGAATAATGGTAACAATTCTGCCACCTCTCCCACCAATTAGAAAATCATTCTTAGGCTATCGAGTCGGGGGAAGAAATGATGGTAAGCTCCCCAAGTAGTGGAGCCCTGCCAGTGCCTCCAGCTGAGCCTTAAGCATAAAAAGCAGATAGATCTGTGGGGGCTGTAAGCAGAGGTGCATTAGAGATAAAAGAGGCCACCCATCTTGCTCCTGTGACCTGCATGGACAAATGGCATCAATGACTGAAGCTTTTTTGTTCTTTCTGTAATGGCTGGGTAACCAATAAAGAATGTGAGTTTGTTTTGCTCACAAGTTCTAGATTCTGGGAAGTCTAAGGTTGAGGGGCTGTATCTGGTAGGCCTTCTGCAGGCCAGGACTCTTGTAGACTCCCAAGGCAGAGCAGGGCATCACATGATGAGAGGAGCACACAAGATATGTCCAAATTAGCTTTTACCACAGACTTGCTTTTGCAATAACTAATCCACTCCCTCAATAACGCTTTAGTTAACCTGTGAATGGATTAATCCATTCGTGGGGTAGAGCCCCCATGACCCAATCACTGCCAAAGATCCCATCTCCAAATATCATTAACACAAAACTTTGGGTTTAACTTCCTAACATATGAATTCAGGAGGATACACATCCAAACCATAGCTCTCTCTTCCCCCAAACTTCAGCCTTAGCTATAGAAGAAGGAGAAAGGTTCTGTGTTAGCTATTAGGATTCTCTTGCTTCTGTAGAATAGAGGCAGGATCAGAACAAAGAGCCTTCATATTTCCTGCATGCCTGAGCTGGGCATGCAATCTCTGCCCACTGGAGAGCACAGTTAGCAGAGGCAGAGGTCAGAGGATGAAAGCAAGCTATACAGTGGAGGAAGCATGGGCCAGGGCAGATGGCTCCAGGCCTTCCTGATGGCACAACCAGGGTCTGCTTTCCTGAAGCTAGCACTTCTCCAGCTTCCTAAGCCTGTGGGGTGGAGTGGGGCACCCTAGAATCCAGCAGGCAAGCTGGGAGCTGACCTCAGCTCTGAACCACAGGCTGCAGGAGAGTCCATGCTGCCAAGATTTCCTTTCTGTTTCTTTTCCTGCATTCCTTCACCCAACCAACCTTGGCTCACCCTTTTCATTCACTCAGCTGCTTGGTGTCCAAGGCAGCAGGTGGGAGACTGTAGGCTCTGCCACGCCATCAGCAGGAGAGACACAGAGTGAGGATTCACTGAAGGTGAACACAATTTCACCAATAAGGGAAGATAGTGAGCAACTTGTCCTGGAGACACATGACGAAAGGCTGCTGGGTCTGTAACCTGAAGAGCAGGGTCTCACAGCTCCTCTGCATTCTCATTGCCCAGCAGAGAAACCGACCCGAGGTGGACACATGGATGGATGAATGCATAAATGAGTCAGTGGATGAATGAATGCACACGGCTATTTCAAGCAAGATAAAGAATAGTCAAGGGTGGAAGAAGCAAATTCAAATCTCCAATGCAGTCATCCCAGGCTCCAGCTCATCCTGATTCCATGCTGGTTTAAGCCTGGAATCTCCCTCCAAGCTTCATTTGTTGAACTCTGGCTCAGGCTGAAAACAGGTACAATGTGGGAGACGCACAGGCCTCAAGTCAGCCTAGCACCCTACTACTATGGTTTGTGTTAAAGTCCTGGTCCCCAGGGTGGCACTAGTAGGAGGCAGTGAAGCCTTTAAGAGGTGGGGTCTAGTGGGAAGTCTTTAGGTCTGGGGGGTGCTGTCCTCAGAAGGTTGTTCTAGTGGAACTCCTTGGTGGTTTAAACAAGAATATTGCTGTAAAAGCTCAGGTGCCACCTTCCTCTCTTTGCTTCTGGTTCAAGATGCAACCACTCATTTGCTCCCACACCACAGCTGCTATTGCCATCCATGCCCTAGGGTAATGCAGTCAAGGGGTGGCCACCAGGCCTGTACTGTACTCCAAAGCCTGTACCTTTTTCTCCTTATAAAGTAGCTTCTTCAGATATTTTGTTGTAGAAACACAGAATAGACTAGTCTCCAGCCCTAGCCCACCTCCCTGTGGGGCCCTGACTGGCCAGGCTCCCTCTCATGTGGGCCATCCCTTCACCTGGAAAATCACCGCCCTCTCCTTTACAACTAGCTAACTCTTGTTTGTTCTTATGTCTATGTGAGGACCCAGAAGGGACTCTGCACCTCTGTAGTACATGTTTCTTTTCCCTGTACCTGCCCAGCCACTAAGGAGCTGGCTTCCCACCTTTGTATGTGATCCTTCTGTTCCCCTGCAGAACACGTATAGGTATTCTTCTTCCAAAGAAACAATCCCAACCAATATTACCGAGGCAAAATGAACATTGTCACCTAGAACCAGAGAATTCAGTGTGACAGCAAGATGTGCACCTAAGTCAGCTGAAAACTGGGTCCCAGTAGAGGCAGTGGAGGCTGCTCCTGGCTTCTCCCCACCTCTTAGCAGCCCCTGCTCTATTCTGCAGTTTAACCATTCCCAGCCCAGCACATCACCTCTACAGTGTCTCCAGGACGCAGGATATGGGGCTGCCTTACATTCTCACGTGGCATACAAACCTACACTTTCTAGCTCCAGGACAGGTTCTTCATGTCTGCAGAACTAGACAACTGTTCCCCTAAGTGCGCTGTTTCTGGTCAAACACCAATCCAGACCTTTCTATGAAGGTGTTGTTAGATGTGATTGACATTTAAATCAGTAGACTTTGAGTGAAGTAAATTACTTTCCATCCTGTGATTAGCCTTATTTGACCAATTGAAGGCCTTCAGATAAAAAAAACAGCAGTTCCCTGAGGAAGAGGGAATTTGGACACCAGCTCTTCCTTGGGTCTCCATCCTGCTGGCCTGCTCTGCAGAGTTCAGACTTGCCAGTCCTCAAAATCACATTACCCAGTTCTTTAAGATAAATCTCTGTGCATATTACACATTCTGTTGACTCTATGTTTCTAGACGACCCTCACCAATACAGCCATCAAGCACATTTGTCCTCTGAGGTCAAACTTCTGGTCATCTCCCTTCATGTCAGACCTTCCCCAAGAGTTCTGCACCCAGGCTAGGAGTGATCTACAAAAGATCATGGGTCAAAGAGGAAAAGATCAGGCCTCCTTCAAGAAACCTCAGAACACAGAAGGTTCCCAGGCCTAGTCACTGAGACTGGCCATCTACTTCCATCCCCAAGTCATTTACTTAGGAGACAAAAATGGTACATCTTAAACATTTAATCCCGTAAAATGATCTTAAGAGGAATAAAAGGTCAGAGTGGTCAAGTAAGTTTGGAAACCATGGATAAAATTTCAGGGATGTTCTAGAGCAAAACACAGCACAACACTAACAACCTCCCACAGCTAAACCTGTTCCACTTGGTTTAATGCAGCACCTGTTCCTGCCTCTCACAGGGAACTTTATTAATGTCTGTAATACCAATCGCTCAGAGACATCGCCAGCTGCTGGAAATGGAAGGGGTTGGGGATTAGAAGTCAGGCAAACCAAAGTCAAACTTCAACCATTTGAATAGCTTGGCATTTGGTGTCGGCTAGCTCTTCCTTCCCCTGACATGAGTTAAGTAACAACAGTGCTCTTGCATTGAGACCCTGGGGAAATCCCTTTGATATGGTATGAGTGTTGAAACTTAATTCCCAATGCAGCAGTATTAAGAAGAGGGCGGCTTTCGAAGGTGATTAGGCCATGAGGGCTCTGCCCTCAGGATGGGATTAGCAACCTGATAAAAGGGCTGGAGGGACCTAGGTCAGCCCCTCTTGCCATTCAGCCTTTCTGCATGTGAGAACACCTATGTGGTGCCATCTTGAAAGCAGAGACTGGGCCCTCACCCATGCAACCTTGCTAGGTCCCCAATCTTGGATTTCCCAGCTTCATCTAAATGAATTTCCGAGAAAACAAATTTCTGTCATTTGAGAATTACCCAGTCTCAGGTGTTTTGTTACAGCATAATAAATAGACACAGACATGCTTGAAGAGTGCTGGTGCTGTCCGGCACAACCAGGAAGTGAGACTCCTTCTCCTGGAGTCAGGTAGACATAGGCCTTGCCCTTGTCTTTCCTGAGTCACATGAAGCCCTGTGTCTCTTTTGAAAGGTAGTCTGCAAACCTGCTTTGAGGGAGGAGGCTGTGTAACTTCTGCCTCAATAAATGTCAAAAACTGCTTTCTTAAAAAAAATCCTGCTCACTCTGTTTGGGACAAGTTTTAATGACCTGTTTGAGGAAGACACATAGAATTCACTTCTTAAATCCTACTTACTCTTTTGACATGTGTCTCCATAAAGAAAATGGGGGTGGCTCTTTATGCCAGAAATAAGGCTCAGGAAAAGTTTTATGGCTCTCTATGAATCCACATTTTTTGTGCCTCAGGGAAGGAGATAAAAGGTCAGAACATTACCTGTTGCTGAAGCAGCTGCCCAATTGTTCCTAGAAGAGAGTCCCCCTACACTCCCACCCATGCCAAGGAAGCCAACCAGCGACATGGACCAGGTCCATATGGTTCACCTGTGTCCCACCATTCCTGCAGACAGACCCTGGATGTTGCAGGGTATGCTTGTGACCTGGCATGAAGGTGATGAACCCCTCACATTAGGTTGTCTCTGCAGTTTCTATTTCAGGGAGAGCAGAGCATCCGAGCACAGTCAGCTCAGACAGGGGATCATCCCAAGTCTTGACAGACCCTATACACCTATGATGTGCAGGGGGGCTGTGCAGACAGAAGTTCAAATGATCCCCAAGAACTGGAAAATCAGAAACTCACCGAAGATCACACTAGCAAGCAGCAGATCGTGAATTCAAATCCAAGTCTTCCAACTCTGATATTTTGATTACTCAGTTTTCCTTAAGAAAAAGCTCTAATTCCAACCCTAGCAGGACATGTTGACCCTGCCATTAAAACTCCAGCCACATTTTGACGAAATTTCCTATGAGGAAAAAAGGAAAGATGTGTTAGAAATAACCAGCACAAAACACAACAGGTTAAAGAGCATAGGTAAAACTTTAATTGCCTAATTTATTTATTACTAGATAAATTTGTAATCGTTACCCTTAAAGAAAACTCACATAGGAGTCTTTGCTCCCATTTCCTGCTCGGGGAACAGGAAATGCTTTTATCTCACTTTTCTCCTCCCTGTTCCTCTCCTAATAAACTTTACTATTACTTTTACTAAAAAAAAAAAAAGAAGAAAGAAAAGAAAATTCATAGAGATAGAAGCTACATTACCAAAATCTAATATTTAAAGCTCTAAGAATAAATAAAATCTTCACTGAGAAATTTACAAGGAAAAGAATTTATTCCAGTGAAGATACCTGAAACAAATTAAAATAAGAAGCCAGATGAAATGTGAAATTGACCCAAACTAGAAGAGCTTGTTATTCTCAACGTTGACCAGAAAGTGGCAGCAAAGACCACAGCTGGAATCATCCCAGCCTCGGTTCTGACGGGCTGACCAGACCAGCTCTAGAAGGCGCAATGTACTTCCAGGTCTGGACGAACAAAGCCCTGTTGTGAACTCATTAAAAATGCATATCTCGAGCCCATTAAATCAGAATGCCTAGGAGTACAGCTCCGAAATCTGCATCTTAACCTAGTAACTGATGCACAGTCAGGTTTAACTTTTGGCCTACCCTCTGGCCAGGTGCAGCCAGCTTCCAATTATAGGTTTCTTTACTTTATCAAATATCCTTTGCCTAGCCACTATACTGCTTAGTTTTGAAAGAAACAAAATGCAGTATCAGATTCAGATGCCTGCTACTACAAACCTCCTGTGCAGTCTGAGTCAGGGAGAGGTGAGATGGGAGCCCTGTGCTTACAAGAACAGCCCCCAGGCTGTCCTCCTGTCCTGGGCACTGCTTTCACCTTGACTCTGCTCTTGCTGATTACCTGGGAATGGGACTTTCCTGATCAAGTGGGTATTTTCTTGGGAAGGAATTCTGTGATCTACTCCACAGAATAGGGTCTGCATTGCTGTGTCTTGTCTCCTCTCCAGCCCTGGACTGAAGCCAGATGTTACCCACCATGGAGTTCCCTCTTTCCACAGTGCCCCAGTAGATAAATTAGAGAGAAAATCAAGGCCTGGCTCTCCCTATCCCACCAACTCTGGTCCCTCCTATAAATGCCTGGTGTGCACACGGTCACACTTCATGAGGGTTTTCCACTGGCGACCACTGGATGAAGTGATAACAAAATGACATTGCCCCCACAGCCTTGGAAACTAGTCTGGGTGCAATAGTGAACAGAGTGGATGGAACATTGGCTCTAGCAGAAGGCAGATCTGTTCCAGCCCCAGCCCTGTATCTTCCTGTGGGGTTTGCACAGGTCACCAAACCTCGCCAAGCCTCAAATTCTAGATCTGTAAAATGGAGTCAAAACTTACATTTCTCAAAAGTTCACTAAATGATCACATGTGAACATCTAGTATGAGATATTCTGCCTCATAGGCCCCTGGCATGTGGAAATAGTGTCCCCTTCCCTCAGAAAGCATTAGTTCCTTGTGCCTGGCAGGTTAAGAACCAACATGATGCCCATTTTGTCAGAGATGTTGTGGAGCAAAGATTACAAACTTGAGTGCCTATGGCACGCAGGAGTTCAGCAGACAGGCTACAGCCTGGTGGAAATGGGGCCCAAGCAGTGAGACGTTCTTGTTTTGCAGGAGAAACTGGAAATGTGGATGTTGACATGAACTCTAGGCCTGCTGTTTTAGGACTCTAGCAGAGAGAACCCATACCCCAGGTCAGTCATACCTGGGATCTACCAAAACCATCACCCTTGGGGGACTGCCTAGGAGGCTGGAGAGGCGGCCAGAACCTGACCTTGCATCTGGCTCCAGCTTTCACTAACCTGGAGATCTTGAGAGCTTCTCCTTCCCCATCTGCAACTTGGAGCAAGTCATCACACCTACTTCACCCTCTCAGTAGGGTTGTTTTTTTGTTTTGTTTTTGGTTTTCATTTACTTGGTTTTGGGTGCTAGGAATTGAACCCAGGACCTCATATGTGCATGCACTCAATCACTTGAGCCAGGGTCCCATCACCTAGGTTGGAAATGGAGACTATTTCTCTGGGCCTCAATGACTCCCCAGCTCGGGTCCTCCAGAGACAACTGGAAGTTTCCTTCTCAGCCACCATTCCAAACAAACTCATCTCTGAGCATATGTGATTTTAGAAACCAAAGTTTCCTGCTGTCTGTACAAATGTGGCGGCCTAACCATAGCATGGGTTAAGAATCCCTTGCTAGAGCTGCAAAGCCTGTGCCCAAGCCCAACTGGGCAGGGCATCTCCTGGCTCTGTGACCCTGGCTCATCACTGGCATCTTCAGAGTCTCAGTTTGGGGACAGTACAGACCCATAATCCTTTAACTGCAATTTTAAATTCAAAAATGCACTGAAAGCCAAAGATTTCTTGTGACTCATATGGCTCCAAAACCTGTCTGGACCTAAGTCATTTGGTGGCAAAATCTGACCTGAAATGACATGAGTCTATTTATGGTCCTTATTTATCCTACACAATATGGATATTTGTACATTTCTCTGCAGCAAATATTAATGTATTTGATTATGGGGTGCTCCCAGGCCCTGCAGGTGTTACAATAAAGCCAGTCCCCTGGGCTCAATGTCAACTCACAAATAAAGAGAGTAGGGCTTTAAGGAAAGGACAAAGAAGAGGGTAGGGAGAATCAGCCTCTCATTTCTATGATGCCATTTTTGAGAGAAAATTCCCTCCTTCTAAGAGGGAGTTCAGGAGCTCAGCTTAAGTACATGACAAAATGCATGTCCTGCAATAAATGCCAGCCTTGGTTCTCCAGGTTTACTGGTGCTACATCTCCAAAGTTGTATGTTTTGGCAGACGGGTTTACTTCTCTGGCAGTCAGAGAGAGAGAAGGGAGAATTATGCCTGGCTTCATTGAAGAGTAAAGGGTGTTAACTTCGGGCTCTCCAGCATGTAGGCAAAAGCGGGAAAATGTCAGTTTGACTAACAAGCAGAACACAGTGGCCAGAATGCAAGCTGGCTACACCAAAAGCTTCTCCCTTTTGTAGTCCCGGTTACACTTACCCCACTGTCAATTTATTCCTTCTGTTTCTATGGAAAAGAGGTGACACAATCATCTAACTTCTTCCTGCCTTTAGTTAATTCTTGGGCCCAAGTAAGGAGTCAGGGTTCTTCAGCAAATGCAGCTTTTAAGCCCCGGTTACATGGGGACATTACAAAGGGCAAGCATGAACAGTACGTACATCATCTTATTTCCCTAAAATATTTAAGATTCTTGATTTTGAGAACTGTGAGGTCCCAGGGTCTCAGCTAGGGATTTGTGAGTCTGGTCCTGACCATGTACAAGGTGGTCAGGTGTGTCACTCTGTTCCAGAGGCACATGGCAAGTGCTTATTAGGATTATGGCTGCATGCGTGAGTACTGTTCTCCCCTACCCAGGGCTCCCAAGCACTTTCCTTCTCCTTGTCTCTCAAGGCCTCCTCTGGGCATTGTCTGTCTTGCACTGCTCTTGAAGGGTCACCCCCTCTCAGGACAGAGCACCTGGCTGCCTCCTTCTTCTGGGGTCTCCAGCCCTCCTGAAGGAGCCATTTGGAGGCCCTCTGTGCCTCCTTCCCTTCCACACATGGCTGTCAGAGGACACAGCTCAAAAATCTGGGCCAGCTGTGTGAGTGGTGGTCTCTATCTGTGAGTTGCAGTCTCTACTTTTCACCCTCCCCTTGTGGAGAGTTCACAACTGGCAGTTTCCAGTTCCTGTGGGGCCTGGCCCCTTCCAAGAAGGCTCTCTGCTAACATGGCCCCAGGCCCAGGAAGAAGGAATGCAGAACCCTGTGACCGGAATGCAGGACAGGAGGGGAGCCCATCTCAATGACTGCTCTATAGAGACTATGAACAAGCTAAAGAGGCCTGGCAGACCGATGGCTATGGGGTCAAAGGTCAGTTTCCCTGAGGTGAGGTCATGGCTGGGGTCACTCAAGTTGGGCTTTGATGCATTCACCACTCTAACAGAGGGCAGACAGTGAACCCTGTCCCCACCCCTCCATGTCTCTTCTCCAGGTTGCTCATGATCATCTCAGCCTCCCCCTTCTTATCTGACCTGCTTCTAAGGTGGCACTGATTCCTCCATGTGGCCCACTTTCCCCCCATGGCAGGGACTTTCCTGAATTCTGGCTTTCTTGGAGGACGCTATCTTTTCCACCCTCCCTCTGGGTTAATTCAACAGCCCCTCACAGGTCTCTGCATGCCACCACCTGCCACCCGCAGGACTTCCATCAGATGAGAGAGATAAGAAGTGCTCAGGATGGGGTTTTAAAGAAGGGGGTCTGGGAAAGCTTATGACTCAGAGCAAACAACTGGGATGTAAGGGAATGAGACTGGCGAGTGGATGGCTTTTGGGGGGGGTGCAAAGATGGTGGTTGGAAGCACACTGAGCAGAGGGAAGGTGGCACTTACATCGGAAGGCCTGGGAGGGTGTGACATATCGCTCATCATCAAAGAGCAGAAATTAACAAGGTAGCAAGGATCCCCAGTTAGCTTGTTGGTTTCTTCAGGTAATAACCTTAAAGAGGCACCTTTCATAGCCTGTGCAATGAACTCCAGTGTCAAGCTTTTAGAAGGCATTGGGCTTAAAGCATTAAGAGATATAAAAAATGGTCCTACCTTAGACCAATCATCTTACAACTGGGACAAAAAACTTAAGAAAGTTTCTAAACAAAGGAATCATTATATTAATCCCTTTATTTAGCCATGGAAAGCAGTTGGCTTCCAGGTACTGTGCCCATCTGGCCTCTGGAATCTCTGCAGTCTAGGGCTGCTCCCTTCAGGACCACCAGGAGTATCTGCCTGAGGCTGAAGCTCCGTCTTCCCCTCTCCTCCACCACACCAGTCAGGGAAGAGTCAGTCCTCTTCCTCCCTCTTTCCTTTCACAAATGCCCTCAATCCTGGGTCAGGGGCTCTCTGCAATCCTTCTATGGGGGTCTCTCAGGGGAAGGAGGCTAGCTTAGGTCAGCCTTTTGCTCTCAGCACATATAAAGTGTTTTTCTGGGAGTCCTCCACATGGGGGTCCCCTCCTGAGCCCTGAGCATGTTCAGTGGGCCTAGTCCTCACTGGGTATAGCTGAGACAGTCCGGTCAGGCTGGGACCTGCCCTATTGTTCTTTTCCTTCCAGTTACTAAGGGAGGATAGAGGCTTTCTGATTCTATCAACTACTGGGCCAACGAAGACCCCACAAAGGGGTCTTCAATTGACTCAATATCTGGGGAAAAATGGGACTGTTCCAGGTCATGCAGTCTGCTACCAGATGATATCTGAGCAATTCAAGTGAAGAGATGGCACCTGTCATTTACAAACCTACAGATGACCCACTCCAAGCCATACAGACTTTGTAAGGGATGCATGTGTGTCTCATCAAGAATTAATTTGACACTGACTTTACATGCTGCTTAATAAATTGCATCTTAATTATCTAGGGAACAATGCCCTGGTTATTCTCGACACTCAAAGCAGGTCATGTTTTTCAACTGAATCAGAGTGTCAAGGTGACCTTTCCCAAGCCATTGCCCCATGCTGCCTGGTCCCTGCACACTTGTGGAAAGACAGAGGGCATACCTGCATTCCTGTCTCTCCAGCTATGAAGTCTCAGAGTCCCTGTCCACATCACCATCTGAAACTCCAGGATCATTCAGGAGACTCCCCCTCCCCTGCTCAGAAAACAGTGGTTATGTCTTTCCACAAAACTTGACCCAGATGGCCAGTTAGGATGCATGCCATTAGAGGTATCCTGTACCACATATCCATGCCCATTAGGATACAGACATTTTCTCCAGCCCCGCCCTCCAATATCACCAGGAGTTTGGGGTAAAGATCCCCTTAGGCTCTTCATTCACCAGCTCAAATCTTTTCTCCCATGGAGACCTCCTCTCGGGGCTTCATCTGGCAATGAGGGCACAGGATAGGCTCCCAGATTCTTCAGATATGTTGTAACATCTTTGAACCTTAGCAAGAGAGGATCAGAGCTCTGTGCATCTTCCTTCCTGTAACAGTCTCCAGAATGTGCTGCTTTCTATTTGGCCATCCAATGTGCCACACACAGTGCTAGGTGCTGAGGAAACAGCGGTAACAAATCAAAGAGGGTCAAAAATCATGTATAGGAAGCATCAGCCATCTTTGGACTGCCATCATGGACAGTGAAAGGGATGTCATGGTCTAGCAGTCCACAGTCTTGTGCCCATTACTATCCCACATCTGCCAGTTCACCTGGTACTGCTCAGGTACCGTCCTGCTCTATAGGTGACTCTTGACTCCCGTCCTGATCCCAGTCCTGCCCCTGAGCACAGATCATGGATGAGAAGAGGGTTGAATATCCATTGCTTCTGTCAGTCATCAAAGCGACCTTTGTTGGGAGATGGAGCACAGGTTCCGGGGCCACCTGCCCAGGTTCCAATCCTGGCTCTGTTGCTACTCAGTAGTATGACCTAGAGTAAGTTACTTCATCTCTCATTTTTCTGCATCTCAGTTTCATCTCAAATAAGATGGGAGAGGATAGTATTGACATGGCAAAGCTGTGGTGAGGCAGTGCAGTTCAACAGCCATTTGTTAGTTACAAAACTAAATTAGTGGGTTGTGACCAGCATTTAACATAAATGTAATTGAAAAAGAGTATGTCTTGGAGTAGAAGTGTGGCTCAAGTGTGAAGTTCTGAGTTTAAACCCCAGTACCACAAAAAAAAAAAAAAAAGGATTATGCCTCACTTCAAAGGGGCCCGTAGACATGACACATTCTAGGTAAGTCTTTCAGTCTGCCCCATGGAGGGCTTGAGAGATGTGAAATGGGTTAAAAACAACCAAGCATCCTTCCTGATGATTCCAGCACCAGCATGCTCTGTGGAAAGTCACCCATTTTGCTGTGACAAAGGAAAAAAGAACACAGTTGGTGATGCAACTGGGACCACAGGACCTAGATGTCTCAACAAACAAGTCTGTGTGTGGCAGGAAGTGCTAGGAGGAGAGCCTTGAAAACCTTGCTGAGCTGGTGAACTTGACCCCAGGCAATGGGAATTTGAAGCAGGAGGTTGGTTGATTTATAGCTCTCGATTGTGTGCCCACCATGGGGAAGATTTATGTTTTTACAAAATTGACTCTTGAAGCAGTTTGGAAGATCAAGAGCTGGTGTCCACACCATAGTAAGGGATCTGCCAAAAGGCCGCTACAATGGTCCCAGCAAGAGCCAACAAGTGTGGAAGTCAGGATGTCTGGGGAAGGATGAGATAAAGGCTGGTGCCCCTTTGTGTTGGGGCCAGACCATCCCCAACACCCAAAGGAAGATGGCAGCATTGATCCTGCACAGTGACTGGGTGGGAGACTGTGGAAAAGGCAGGGCTTTAAAGACCACAGAAGAATCTCACAGTCCCCCAAATAGCAAAACCACATGCCAAGCAGACAAGCACCTGAGAGTGAGCAGACAGCCTATGAACTTGGCCCATTACTCCACCCTCTGTGCTACTGATCTTCAATTGATAAAATGGGCCCACAGAGGACTTACCTCCCAGGGTGTGAAGAGATGGAAAGCTAATGATGTAAAAGCCTTCACTAGGCTGGCACAAGGCCGAGACTGTCACTGTGACTGCTCCTGGCCTCTCTCCCACTTCGGACTTGCCTGGACAAGATACCGGCTAGTAGCCAGAAAAAGCTGGACTGCAGCCACTCAACAAACAATCTTTTAAATTGGCTGACCTTGGCATGACTGTCTCCCACCCTGTGGACTCTGCAGTGAGGCTGGTGGGTGCGGAATTTGGGCTCTGCAAAACTCGACTTTCCCACTAGAGGGGGTCTCCTCCTTGTATCTCCACCATCCATATCCACAACCACATGTGGAAGACAGATGACCTTGAATTTATGGCCACATTAATCAAGCAACTAATGATCACTACCTACCCACAATAGCTCTTTCCTCCAATTTTCACAGAGCTGCTCCATGTGCCATGCTGCAGGGCACTGAGTGCCAGGGCCACAGAGCAGATCCCTTCTTCTGAGGCCCAGGGACCTGCCTTCTCTCTACATTGGCCACACTTTTCAAGTCTGAAAATGGAAGTGACTGGCTGATCAAACCTTGCTTTTCCAGTCACAACAAGCCTTGGGATCAAGGGAAAATTGGCAGCATTAAATCAATCTTCTTGGTTTTCTCAACAGAGACAACTCAGATGGTAAACTGCAGTTTCTCTTCAATATCTTTTTGCCTACCAGACTAATCCATCAGAAGGGCTGTTTCCTGGTTCTCCCAGGGTGCATGGAGGTAGTTTTCAGGAACACATCAGTTTCCCCTAAGTGTCCATTCCAGTCTTGACAGTACTTTTGCAAAATGAGAAAGCCCTAATTCTTTTTGAAACTGACAAACAGGCTTATTCATCCATTCCATAATCAACTATTCAGAGTATACCAGCTAGGGGGGTCCACTCAGACCCCATCCTGAAGGGTGCATACTCTTGTACCACAACTTTTTTTTTCACTGTGCTGGGAGTACATTGTGGCATTTACAAAAGTTCTTACAATATATCAAATATATCATAGTTGAATTCATCCCCTCCATCATTCCCCTTTATCCTCCCTCCCCTCATTCCTGGAAAAGTTTCAACAGGTCTCATTTTTCCATACATACATGTGCACACAGTATTTGCAACATATTCATGTACCACACCTTTGTATTGTCAATCCACCTATTTTTTAGATGGGTGAATTGACACCCATCTAAAGGTTTGGAGAGGATAAGTAACTTGTCCAAGGTCAGAGTTAGAAACTTGCAAAGAAGGACAACTATGTAAGATTTTTTAAAGGATAGACCCTGGATCCAAAGCATATGAGTAAATTTTCTCAAGGTTAAAGAGCTAGAAAGTGATGCAAGCAGGAATCAAATCTGGGAATCACATCTGACCCAAGAGATAGATGGATGATAGGGGACCTTTAATGTCAAGCTAAAGAACTTGGACTCTCTCCCACTGCTGATGAAGGAGCTCTGAGGGTTTTAATTGATGCAGCAATCTCACATCCACTCTAACTTATCTTGCCCAATAAGTATAAGCCATCAAATCTAGTATTGAAGAAATAGCAATAATTTTCATCTACAATGGACATGTCAGTGGCAAAGATATTCCTTTTAAAAAATGAGAATGCTTACAACTCAGGAAGAAAGGACAACCTAATAGAAAAACAGAGGAAGAAAGTAACAGGCAATTCACACATCAAAAAAAACAAAGGAAGGAGGAGTGAGGGGGGGAGAGAGAGAGAGAGTGAGAGAGAGAGAGAAAGCTGGCCAATAAACATATGAAAAGGTTCTTAGCCAGTTAAGCAATTAAATGATTGAAATGATAGTGAATACAGGTTTTCTCCCGGCAGACTGACAAAAGCAATGTTGGCATGGCTCTATATTTATGCAACCACTTTGGAAGACAATTTGGAAATTTCTTTTAAAATGTAAAATGTGTACAGATTTCTGGGATTGACCCAGCAATCACAGTTACTGGTGCATCATTTGGGGTAGCATCTCCACATACCTGTTGCAAGGAAATTCATTGTAATACCTGCAAATCAGAAATAACCCAGATGTCCATCCATAGGGAAACAGTAAATAAGGAGACCAGGGAAATACTGGTATGTTTATTACAACAACAACAAAACACCTCACTACAGTTCAACTAAGAAAATTGAACTTTTTGTTTAGACTGAAGTTGATATAATGTTTGAATGGAAAAGGAAATAACTTCAGAATGATATGTATATGATAACATTTACATTAAAATGTACTAGATTAAACATAATGTTGTTTGTTAAATTTGATATGAGATCATATCTGTTTATAGAAAAGAGTTTAGTAAGTTCTTGGAAATACACATAAAATTGTTAATGGTGGCAGAGGAGACCAAACATTTATAATGCTCTGATTTCCATGAGCAGAATGCATTTCTGTATTACTGATGTGATTAATTCATTCTAATAAATGTAAAGGTGGATTTGAAAACCACTGACACACCAGTTCCAGTGCAAAATGCCATGGCTAAGGCTGTGCAGAATATATAATGAGCAAACACAGATCTTGAGTTTGAGAAGCTCTCAGGCTAGTGTGGGGGGATAGCAACTAGGACAAATTCCAGAAGACTTGTGCACGAGGTAGGTCTGGACCCTCAGGACAGGCTGGACAAGGGCAGCCAGGCAGGCACGTAGTCCTCTGGCTTCCAGCCACCAGACTCACAGTTTTCCGGGAAAGGCTCACATGGGCCACTCTGTTCCTTTGAATCTGAGACTATGTGGCTGTGGAAGCCTAAATTAATTAAGTGATGCTGAGGCTGTGAGGCCCTCCCCAGGCAGAACCCAAGGGAGGAGTAGTGAGGCCTGAACAAACTGCACCCCACCCCCACTCAGTGCTGGAATCCAAAGAGGCTCATAAGCTTCATTGGAACCAAGCCTGCACTTAAGTGCTCCCAGGGAGACAAAGAAATAATAAATCAGGAGCAGGTGCCCCACCCACACACTGCCACCACCACACCAACCTGCTCCACAGAAACATGAGCATTTCACATATCTGGGAAAGACGTCTCAGGGAAGCAACAAATGGTCCTGTGACCTTCTCAGAAATGGGGCCAGGTTGAGCTGGTACCTCCCTCTACAGCAGCACCCACACCCCCTGACCTATCTGAGAGCCCCTCATACACATGCACCAGACCTCACCCAGGGACTGGTGCAGGGCAGCTGTCCCACTCTCCAGACTCCTGACGATCTAGTCCCCACTAAGATCCCCAATGACACTGACCCAGCATGGAACAAATTTTATTCTGTCCTATCAGACTGAGGCCATAGCTGTGTCCACTGGATAAAATGAGAAAAAAGACTGTCAGTCCCAAATTAACAAGCGGTCTCTAGCCATACAAAATAATAAGGAAGTCCCTCCTAAGTATCAAGCAGAGGGTAGATCCTGTCAGGTGAATCTTGTCACTCAACCTCTACAGCAGAAAAGAAATGGTGTCTAAGTGCCTGATGCTGAATCTGTCTCTCCCACTTGAGAGCTCTCCGACTATGGATAAATTTCTTCACCTCAGCATCCTTGACTATAAAAAGGTAAAGTGAAGGTTGAGGAGAGGATTACATGAGTTAATATTTGTAAAATGATTAGAACAGTGCCTGGTACATTATACTGTACTTCTATATGTCTAATAAATAAATTCCTTCCTTCACTTATACCTATTGAATACTAGATATGTACCCTGTAGCAACAGTTGTCATATTTGGTTGAGGAGAGAAAAATGCTTCTATTTTCTTCTACAGGATTGGATGGGATGTTCCCTTTTTGCCTGTAAATTATGCTCAGATAGAGGAGTCTTAGGGAAGGAATTTGCCAAGGGTTCAGGAAGCCACAGGTGCAGGAAGACAGAGATAATGAAAAATCAAATACCTAGGTGTAAACCTAACAAAAGATGTGAAAGACCTCTACAAGGAAAACTATACACTTCTGAAGAAAGAGATTGAGGAAGACTATAGAAAGTGGAGAGATCTCCCATGCTCATGGATTGGTAGAATCAACACAGTAAAAATGTCGATACTCCCCAAAGTAATCTACATGTTTAATGCAATTCCCATCAAAATTCCAATGACATTCATTAAAGAGATTGAAAAATCTACTGTGAAATTTATATGGAAACACAAGAGGCCACGAATAGCCAAGGCAATACTCAGTCAAAAGAACAATGCAGGAGGTATCACAATACCTGACTTCAAACTATATTACAAAGCAATAACAATAAAAACAGCATGGTACTGGCACAAAAACAGACATGAAGACCAGTGGAACAGAATAGAGGACCCAGATATGAAGCTACACAACTATAACCAACTTGTCTTTGACAAAAGAGCTAAAAATATACTATGGAGAAATAGCAGCCTCTTCAACAAAAACTGCTGGGAAAACTGGTTAGCAGTCTGCAAAAAACTGAAACTAGATCCATGTATATCACCCTATTCCAAGATTAACTCAAAATGGATCAAGGATCTTAATATCAGACCACAAACTCTAAAGTTGATACAAGAAAGAGTAGGAAATACTCTGGAGTTAGTAGGTATAGGTAAGAACTTTCTCAATGAAACCCCAGCAGCACAGCAACTAAGAGATAGCATAGATAAATGGGACCTCATAAAACTAAAAAGCTTCTGTTCATCAAAAGAAATGGTCTCTAAACTGAAGAGAACAACCACAGAGTGGGAGAAAATATTTGCCAACTATACATCAGACAAAGGACTGATAACCAGAATATACAGGGAACTTAAAAAACTAAATTCTCCCAAAACTAATGAACCAATAAAGAAATGGGCATGTGAACTAAACAGAACTTTCTCAAAAGAAGAAATTCAAATGGCCAGAAAACACATGAAAAAATGCTCACCATCTCTAGCAATAAAGGAAATGCAAATTAAAACCACACTAAGATTCCACCTCACCCCTGTTAGAATAGCCATCATAAAAAACACCACCAACAACAGGTGTTGGCGAGGATGTGGGGAAAAAGGAACCCTCTTACACTGTTGGTGGGAATGTAGACTAGTACAACCACTCTGGAAAAAAATTTGGAGGCTACTTAAAAAGCTGGACATCGATCTACCATTTGATCCAGCAATACCACTCTTGGGGATATACCCAAAAGACTGTTACTCCAGAGGCACCTGCACATCCATGTTTATTGCGGCACTATTCACAATAGCCAAGTTATGGAAACAGCCAAGATGTCCCACCACTGACGAATGGATTAAGAAAATGTGGTATCTATACACAGTGGAATTTTATGCAGCCATGAAGAAGAACGAAATGTTATCATTCGCTGGTAAATGGATGGAATTGGAGAACATCATTCTGAGTGAGGTTAGCCTGGCTCAAAAAACCAAAAATCGTATGTTCTCCCTCATATGTGGACATTAGATCAAGGGCAAACACAACAAGGGGATTGGACTATGAGCACATGATAAAAGCGAGAGCACACAAGGGAGGGGTGAGGATAGGTAAGACACCTAAAAAACTAGCTAGCATTTGTTGCCCTTAACACAGAGAAACTAAAACAGATACCTTAAAGCAACTGAGGCAAATAGGAAAAGGGGAACAGGTACTAGAGAAAAGGCTAGATCAAAAAGAATTAACCTAGAAGGTAACACCCACGCACAGGAAATCAATGTGAGTCAATGCCCTGTATAGCTATCCTTATCTCAACCAGCAAAAACCCTTGTTCCTTCCTATTATTGCTTATACTCTCTCTACAACAAAATTAGAAATAAGGGCAAAATAGTTTCTGCTGGGTATTGAGGGGGGAGAGGGAGGGGGCAGAATGGGTGGTAAGGGAGGGGGTGGGGGCAGTGGGGAGAAATGAACCAATCCTTGTATGCACATATGAATAATAAAAGAAAAATGAAATTAAAAAAAAAAAGACAGAGATAATGGAGCTCTCCTAGGGCTGGAACCAGCACCCTGGACAGCTCCATCCAGCCAGGGCAGGAAGGCAAGTGTTCCCACATCCTGCCATAGTTCAGAGGGGCCTTCAGCTGAAGCTTTTTGCTGAAGGGGGTCCCTGCCTACCTGTGACTCCTGCACCGCAGTTCTTGGGATAATGATTGAAGTGGGTGTTGCCTTCTGATCTGGAAGCGGAGGAATGAATTTTAGAGTCCTGAGTCTTCCTGCGAGAACCAGCCCTGTAACTTCCTTCTCCTTGTGGGTCTTTATCTGCCCCTCCCCCCTACACTGCCACAGTGTGCCATCTTGCAGATAGAGAACAGGGCCATACAGGGCCATAATGGGGCATGGGGAATATGGAGGAAGCATGAGGACCACAAGGCAGGCCCCATAACTTGGGTTTAAATCTAGGCTCTGTGGCTGGAATCTCAGGTAAGTGACCCAGCTTCTTCATTCACAGTGATGGAGGAATGGTACCACACTCTTCTAGGATTGAGGGAGGACAAAATACAATAGCATACACAATGCCCCTGGCAGAGAACAAGTGCTTACTAAATGAGTCTGCTTCTTGAGCTATAGGAGAATGGAAAACTTAGGTACGGGTCTAGAGATAGCTTGTCTTCATGCTCAGGAACAATCATGAATTATTATGTGGGACAGAGAGCTGGAAGAAGAGGCTCTGTCCTGGGATGGCACCAGGAAAACTTCTCTTCTAAATGATTCCACTATTCTTCAGCCACTAGCCAGAAAACTGCCTTAAATCCTTTCCCACATCCTGTTTTTAATCAGACAGGGCAACAACATATGTATAAACTATCACTGCTCTACAGGCTAGGGTGCCCCTTTAAAAGCCTTATAATGGGAGAGTCAAAAGAGCCCATAGATCCTAAACTCAAGTGACTGGTGAGCCAGGCAGGTGACATAAACATACAAACCCAGCTGGGGGGAGATTAGGAGTTGGAGAGTGTGTGAGTATTGAATAAAGGCTGTCAGATAAAATTTAAAATAGTTCTCTTGCCCAAAAGAGCCCTTCCACAGTATGTCTGTCTGTCTGAAGGCTGTAGAAGTGGGCTCTGCAGAGGTGGAGGCAGGGGACCAGAAAGGGGCTGTGACTCACCCAGTATCATCCAGAAACAGGTCTGTCCCCATATTTAGGCTCTTTCCCTCTCACAGACAGTGCAGTTCGGCCACTGTAGGGCAGGTGCTGGCAGGGTTGTTAAGTGGATGAGTTTCTTCTCCTTTCCTGGGGTGCTCAGGTGGGTGGAGACATTGGGCAACAGCTGGCAAGGCTGTTGCCTTTCACCCTGGTGCTCTAGTCTCCATCACATCATCCCACATCTGGCTCAGGGACAGAAGCCAACTTTCCAGTGCACTCTGCACCCTCCACCAACCCAGACAGAGCCTTGCCTTGCCTATCAATGCCCACCTACCCAGAGGAACCAGCCAGGGTGCCCTCTATGTCTTTTATCATTCTTCACAAGACCCTCAACTGTGACATAAGCATAAGACAGCACGTGTTACAATGATAATAACAACAGTGAGTACTAATATTGCTCTTACTGTGTGCCAGCCCCCCTTCACAGTAGGTACTGTTATTCCATTTTACAGACAAAGCAAAGGGGCAGAGGGACAAAGGGGAAGAACTTCCTCCCTAGGTACCCTTATCTACTAAGTGGCAGAGCTGGGGGCCATCCTAAGTGTCTACCGCCAGAGCCTAAGAGTCATGATGCCCCCTCAGGGGTGGGGGTGGGGGGGCCCAGTGGAGAAGAAGGTCTCTCTAATGCTGGTTTGCTTTGTGGCCGAAGGCTCCCCTGACTCTGGAAGAGAGATGAATTGTAATCTCAATGTCAGTCCCCTCAACCTCAGCTGCCTCCGATCTTCTCTTCTGCCAGCGCAGGACTAGAACACTAGCTTCCTCTCTCCTGCCAGCCTGTGGACTGGATGGTTCCATGTACCATCCAGGGTCAAATCTCTTCTGGGGACGCGTCAAGCTGGGCATCTCAGCCTGTCAGCTGAGAACTGTGCGCCTCAGCGGGTGCATCCTCTCTAAAGGCGAGCCTCTTCTGAACCTGTGTTGACAGCAAAGCTGCGGGGCCCTACCCCGCGCTTGGGCAACAGGACAGCGCGTGCAGGTTTCTCATTGCCCCGAGAGGACCCCGGTCACACCACCCTTGAGCCCACCTACAGCTTGGAGGTGGCTCTGGAGAAGTGGGAGGGGGTGGTCGGTAGAAAAGTGGGTGGGGACTTGCAGGAGCGACGGGAGGGGCTTGGTCAGGAGAGAAGAGGGCCTGGGAGGAGTTAAAGTGGAGAGAGGGTGAAGAGGAAGGAGGGAAGAAGAGGCGGAGCTGGGGCACCAGTACAGGGAAAGCAAAAAGGGAGAATCCAGGCAGCGGGAGGGTACGAGGCAGTGCGGGAGGTTGAGAGGGGCAGTGCTCATATTTGGGACCCTGTTTGGGGGCGAGGCAACTTCTCTCAGTCCTCTCATGCTCATAGTCGGGAATTAGCTGTCCTGACATTCTGCCGAAGGGCTAGTAGACCGGAACCAGGCCAACAGTCTCTGAGCCTCCCCCTTCCTTCCCGCAGCGAGTAGGGGTGGTGGAGGACTGGGGGATGTGGAAAGGACCAGGGGGCGGAGCTAGAGAAAGGGTTGGGGGTCCATGCCCCTCAGATGGAGTCTCCACATTCCAGCTGTGAGAACAGATGGATGCAGCGCGGCTCACCTCGGGGGCTCCCTGCCCGCTGCGTGCCAAGATCCAGACTGAGGCGGAGATCTCGAGCTCCCGGCTGCCCCTTCTCTCGTGGGGCTGCGAGGAACCTAGGAACCGATTGTCGTGTCCCCATCCCAGGGGGAGAAGAGCGGGCGATCAATCCGCAGGTCCTAGAACTCGGTGGGGGGGGGGAGGGTTGTGGGGAGGAACAGAGGGCCGGCCCCTCCCACCACGCACCCATTTCTAGGGGCTTGTTCAGGATTCTTTCTCACTAAGACCCCTTCCTGGGGTACCCAGCCCTGAAGCATCTGGGAAGAGGACCCCGGCCCTGCTGCGCCCCGCCCTCGGCCCCCGCCCCGCCGACGTCGCATTAGCATGAGCGACGCAAGTGGCCCGGACACCACTCGGGGGCCGAGACTCGCAGCGTCACAGCCCCGAGTGGAAGGGAAAAAAAGAGGAGGCGGCGGCGGAGGAGGAGGCAACAGCCGACGCTAAGGGAGGGGAGCGCGGCTGCGGGGCGAGTGAGCGGGCGGGCGGCGGCAGCATGCCCCTCGGCCGGTGTGGGCGGCCTCTCAGCGCGGCAGGGGCTGCTGCGGGCGCTCCCTGGGTACAGCGCGCCCAGTCTCCGTGCCCAGCCCCTCTGCGTGCCCGCTTCCCCGGCCGCACCTGAGCCCAGCGGTGGCGGGTCGCTGGATCAGCTAAGAGCAGCGGCGGCGCCTCGCGGGACAGAGTCCTTGGCTTTCTTTAGGCGTGGGGACATGAGCCCCGCAGCTACCTGAGGCACGGGGGTGGGGGGCGCTGCACGGCTAGGACCGCGCCTCCGAAGAAGTTCCTCATCCTAGTCTCTGCACTGCGGAACGCCCGCGCCGGACACTGGTGGAGGCGTCCTCGGAAGAGCAGCGGGATAGGGGCATGGAACCCACGGCGTCCGCGGGCCAGGCCCGGGCGGCGGCCACCAAGCTGTCAGAAGCGGTGGGCGCGGCGCTGCAAGAGCCCCAGCGGCAGCGGCGCCTGGTGCTGGTCATCGTGTGCGTGGCGCTATTACTGGACAACATGTTATACATGGTCATCGTGCCCATCGTGCCCGACTACATCGCTCATATGCGCGGGGGCAGCGAGAGTCCCACCCTGGCCTCCGAGGTATTATGGGAGCCCACCCTGCCGCCGCCCACTCTGGCTAATGCTAGCGCCTACTGGGTTAACACCTCCGAGTCCCCGACGGCTGCCGGGCCTCCCTGGTCGACTCTGCGGCCCCGCTACCCCACGGAGAGTGAAGACATGAAGATCGGGGTACTGTTTGCCTCCAAAGCCATTCTGCAGCTGCTGGTGAACCCTTTGAGCGGGCCCTTCATTGATCGCATGAGCTACGACGTGCCACTGCTTATTGGGCTGGGCGTCATGTTCGCCTCCACTGTCGTGTTCGCCTTCGCGGAAGACTACGCCACCCTGTTCGCGGCGCGCAGCCTGCAGGGCCTGGGCTCAGCCTTCGCGTACACGTCTGGCATTGCCATGATCGCGGACAAGTATCCCGAGGAGCCGGAACGCAGCCGCGCGCTGGGCGTGGCATTGGCCTTCATCAGCTTCGGAAGTCTAGTGGCGCCACCCTTCGGGGGCATCCTCTACGAGTTCGCCGGCAAACTCGTTCCCTTTCTAGTGCTTGCCGCCGTGTCGCTCTTCGACGCGCTGTTGCTGCTGGCGGTGGCCAAACCCTTCTCGGCTGCTGCACGGGCGCGGGCCAACCTGCCAGTGGGCACGCCCATCCACCGCCTCATGCTGGACCCTTACATTGCTGTGGTAGCCGGCGCGCTTACTACCTGTAACATTCCCCTTGCCTTCCTCGAGCCCACTATAGCCACGTGGATGAAGCACACGATGGCGGCGTCAGAGTGGGAAATGGGTATGGTCTGGCTGCCGGCCTTCGTGCCGCACGTGTTAGGCGTCTACCTCACCGTGCGCCTGGCTGCACGCTACCCACACCTGCAGTGGCTGTATGGCGCCCTTGGCCTGGTGGTGATCGGCGCCAGCTCGTGCATTGTGCCGGCTTGCCGTTCATTCGCGCCGCTAGTGGTTTCCCTCTGCGGCCTCTGCTTCGGCATTGCACTGGTGGACACGGCGCTGCTGCCCACGCTCGCCTTCCTGGTGGACGTGCGCCACGTCTCAGTCTATGGCAGCGTCTATGCCATAGCTGACATCGCCTATTCCGTGGCCTATGCGCTCGGGCCCATAGTGGCAGGCCATATCGTGCACTCGCTTGGCTTTGAGCAGCTCAGCCTTGGCATGGGCTTGGCTAACCTGCTCTATGCGCCAGTCCTGCTGCTCCTTCGCAATGTGGGCCTCCTGACGCGCTCTCGCTCTGAGCGGGACGTGCTGCTAGACGAGCCGCCGCAGGGTCTGTACGATGCGGTGCGCCTACGTGAGCGTTCGGTGCCAGGCGGGGACGGCGAACCTTGCAGTCCACCTGGCCCTTTTGACGGCTGTGAGGACGACTACAATTACTACTATACCCGCAGCTAGCAGCCCCGCTGCTCCTCCAGGCCACTCGCCCTTCCCTCTTGGGTCAAGGTGGCTGCTCTGCGACAGCGCACTGGCCAACTCAGGCTCAGGGCCCACCTCCTCCACCAAGTACCCCAGCCCCTCCCCAGTCTCGACTTTCCAAGCCGGAATCCCCTCTCCGTAACCCATTCTCTGTTTCTCTCCCTGTGTCCAATGCGACATGGAGCATCAAGAAGTGATTGCGCTCCTGGCAGAGGTGAAAAGGTGTGCGGGTCATCACCTCGGAACTCCCCAGTATATAGCTGTGCGTCTGTCTGTCCTTCCTTCCGTTTCTTCCAGTACCAAACGTGGCCTGATGCACCGCGATGCCTCCGGCCCAATTAATAAATTATTTCTGTCTGAGGAGGCCGAATCTCTTTATTGGTGAGGGGTGGGCAGACGGGAGGGTGACATGGGTCTCCATGCCTGAGTCTGGTGGACTTGTGAAAGTCTATGGCTTTTTTGCTACCCAGAAAGGGGGATACAAAGAAGGCAGACTCAGCAAGAGCTCTCACCCACGGACACCCTAAAGCACGTGTTGCTCTCAGTGAACACTTTTCCAAGCACAGCGTAGCTCCCGGGGATGCCGCCCGGGGGAGCTTGAGGCTCCTCGCCGGCTGTGCACGCTGAGCCCTGCCCTTTAAAGACACGCCCCAAACCACAAAGCTCCAGGGAGCCTATGTTAAGCTTCTCTTCCTACCCGCACCGCACCCCGTCCAGGCTTTGAGAAAGGAGTAGGGACCGAGCTGCTCCTGGCAGAGGAAGAAAAATGGGTCCCGTTTTTCAGGAACCAACCTCTGGACTAATGTGTTCGTTAAAGAGCTAGGCTCTATCCTATGAGGAGTGGGAGAACAGTTGGTGCGTCTGCTGGGTCTCGGTTAACGGGTTTGACTCACGAAGGGAGGGAATGGGAATGTGGCAGGTGGTACCAACCCCCAACCCTACCCCGTCCTGAATGAAAGTAGCTGTCCAGAGCTGTCAGGCAGGTTTCCCATCCTTGAGTCCTCGTCGTAGGAGCCCTGGACTCGCGTATGCCGGACGCCTTCAGTCCTGGAACCGCCACTGCCGCCGCCACCAAGTCCTCCAATTCCAGCGTGGAGGGGAGGTTGGGTTAGGGTCACCTGTGAGTACTCTGCCCTAATGGTGTGTGCACGTCTTTCCTTGCTAATCTGGCTGTGTGTGTGTGTCTGAGCGGGGTCTTTGTGAATACCTCTGTATGTACTCTTGTGGAGGCACCTATATGGGGAGGAGCGTCTTCTTCCAACTGAGTGTCCCTATTCAGTCCCGGCTTTGCCATCAGAGTGGGCCCGGTCTGTGTTACCTCACCTCCACCTCCCACCCCAAAGCCCCAGCAGGAATGGGATGGCAAAGGAGAGGGAGGTCCTACAGTGATCAGCAAGCAGGTTGTTTATTATTAATTATTATGATGGTGATGATTTTAACAGGGACTGTATGAGTCTAACCTAGCCAGAGGTGGGGAGGAGGCCAGTGCTTTCCTCGGACCCATTACTCCCCTAGAGTTCTGCATATACAGTTACAGAGGCGTTGATGGAGTTGGGGGCTAGAGGAGCCTGGGGCAACCGACATGGGCAGGACAATGTTAGGCGCCCCTTTTCAGACCTGAATGCTGCTGCCAGTGCAAGAGCTTGTCCGGGAAGTCGTCCAGGCAGGTTCCGGAGACGCTAAACGGGATCGTGGGGCGGGGCCGGGGGTGCCGGGTGGGGGAGAGAAAGAGGACAGAGGAAGAGAGATGAAGGAGGGGCAGGGGGAAGGAAAAGGGAGAGAGGGGAGGGAGGAGGAATGCGAGGAAGAAGACCGCGGCCGATTCGCTTGCAGCTAGTCGGGCGGCCGCTGGGACCCGGTGACGTCGGAGGCTCTACTACGGACCCAGGCGGCAGCCCCAACCCATACGTTGCTGACGCGCCCCCCCACCCCCGCCCGTATCCCTACTGGCTCACACTCCCGCCCTCAGTCCTTTTTGGTGCGGAGAGGCGGCGGCGGCCAAGGCAGCAGAGCCCAGGATAGCAGGTGAGAAGGGCCGGGGCTGGGCGGGCGGAGCGCGGCATGGGGAGAGGAGCCCCAGGGAACTGAGCGCGAGGCACTGAGGCGCTGTCCCTCTTGTGGCGCTGTCCATCCAGGGACAGCGCCTGAGTTGAGAGGCCGCAGGACTCTGGGAGTTCACCACATCTGGGCAGGCAGTGGCCGTCGGGGGACATCCAAGAGGCTGCGGCATTCTGCAGCTTGGGTGCTTGGGCTTGGAGAGGTTTGACCAACTCTCTCTCCTTCCTTGTAGTCTCAGTTCACCTAGAGCCACATCTACTAAACACAGAGGTCTGTGCTTTCTGTGTCCAGCCCGAGGGTCGGTGGGTCTCATTCCTGAAGTGCTGACTGGAGTCCAGCTCTCTCCAGACCCTCGCAGAAAGGGGGGGGTTAGTGGGGGAGGGAGCCGCTGAATGTGGCCAGTGTGAACTGGGAGGCAGCTGGACCTGTGATGCTGGACCAGACTGGAGTTGGAGCTCGAGGGTAGAGCAGAGACCCCTTCCGGTAGCCTTGGCAAGCTAGGCAAGCAGGACCAGGATAGGAGGGCAAACAGACAGACATACTGTCATTCACCTGCCAGGTTCTGGAAGAGGAGGAACTATCAGGAAGTCATCTGCTCCTCTCTAAGATGCAGTATCTCTGGCTCTGAAGCCTGACCACTGTTTTCCCCTATGGGGTAGAGCCGCTGAGCCAGTGCAAAAGGAGGCATTGGCTTCATTGTCTGTACTTTACTGACTGCCTTTATAAATTTGACCTTGTCCTGGTGCCCCCTCTCAGAACTGCATGGTGCTAAGGTAAACCTTCACTCCAGCACTGCTACCTTCAGTTCTGCAGTCCAAGGCAGCACCTGCTGTCCTTAGGCATGATAGGATCTAAGGATCATCCACTTGTAATTTCCTGTACCTACTTGCATGGGCCTTCTATCGTCTCCCCAGCGAGGCCAGACATTCCCAGTATTCTCCATCCTTAGGCCTGGTTCATCCATCTTTGTGGATGTCTGTCCCCAGGGTGAACTGAGCCTTGAGCTAGCACCTGGGCTGTGTTTGTGTATGAGTATGGTTGGTAGTGGTGATGGAGTACACTAAACATCAGTTTTAGGCTCTCGAGAGAGAAGACAGAATGGGTTGATGGAAATTCTGAGTTGCTCCTATACAAATTTAGGTGTGGGGTGATCTAAAGGTAAAAAGTATACCCCCACAGAATAAAAAAGTGGCCTCTGCCCTTCTTGGCCTGGCTCACTTCTATGACCAGACTACCAAAGTCAAGCTCACCCAGGCCCTTGTATCCCAGAGTACCACCTGCAGTTGGCCTAAGAGGTTCATTCACATGCATTCCTTTCTCCAGCTGACCAACAGTCTGCTAACTCCATGCCAGCCCCTAAAATGAATTTCTTAGCAGGCATCATCTTACTCTTCAGAAGCTCACAGTCTAGTGGGAAAAGAGATTGTAATCAGGAAAGCATACACCAATTGAGTACTAGACAGGAACCAAGCCAGTGCTCGACTGGTGACCCCCTGCTCATTGGGAGTAAGCAAACCTGACCCTGCTCCTTCTTGTGCTGCCTTGGGGTGATCAGTTGGCCTTGAGCTGCAGCAGTGTTGTGAGATCAGGTCCCAGCTAGGGGCTCACTTGAAGACCCACTCTTCAAGTGACTTGGGGACTCAGTTTGGTCACTGTGGCCAAGAAGGCAGGTCTGAGATTTGAGATTGGAGCCATGCCTGTGATGAGGCTCCTTCTTATACACTGCTCTCAGGCTCTGGGTTCCTCACAGGGCAGGCGTCAGACTGTGGGAGGTGAGGGGATCATGGCAGGACTGGGTGGCTCTTGTGTGATGCTTCTGCTTCTCAGTCTGTAGGTCTGTACCTTTGCTATTCCGGATCAGGAGACATCAAGATGCCCATCCTGGAAAAAGTTTCACAAAAGACAACTGCAAAAACTGCCAGCGGTGAGGAGGAGCCTGTGAGTGTCTGTCTTATCCCTGCTATCCTGATTCACATGCACTTGCTCCCAGAATAGTCCTGTGTGGGACTGGCCCTCAGCACTTTCCCCATTCCCCAGCCCTGCACTCTTCTAAAGTTGGACACCCAGACTGCAACCTTGCCCAGGGAGGGCCTGGAGAGACTGGGAGTGTCCTTGGGGTGCTAAGGAGTGCCCACTGCAAAACTTCCTAATCTTGAGGCCAGGGAGAGCCTGTGACCACTGCAGATGCTATCTCTCTTCTTTCCATCCCCTCCTCCATCCCAAGGTCTATTCTCATGACTTTGAGTCCAGTGAGGTTGCTTAGGATGGGACTGAATTCCTTATCCCAAGCTCTGCCACATCCCAGCCCCAGTCGCTGCTACCGGTTCAACCCTGTAACTTGAAGCACGATGTTTTTCACTGGTTTGAGACAATACCATCCTCTCTGAGCAGGCATCCTTCTTCCCACACTACCAACCCCAGAGTGATGGAGTAATACATCTGACTTCGGGTTGTTGCATGGGCCAGTCCCTCTGTTTCATGCCTCCTCCTGCTCCCTCTGGCCTTCATTTGAAACTGTCCTGCTTCACTGCCCTGACCTCTACAGCTTAGCCACACCTTTGTTGTTACTTACAATCCATGTCCTGCTCCCTAATCCCCTGCATTGGACTGTGGCTTCCTGGAGAGCAGGCTCTGTGTCTTCTTCACCTCTGAGTCCAGTCCAGGGGCTGGCTCACACGAAGTGCCCAAGAAAAGTATATGGACCAGAGACTCAGGATTTCAGGGGCCAAAGTCCCTTGGTTTGGAGTCAGATGTCCAGAAGATCTGAAGAGGAGACCCCAGGGCTGAGCTGTCTGAATTAAGATTTCCTGCTTCATTCCTTTTTATTCATTACTGCTGAGGTCCAGTGCACTATGAGAGGCTGGAAAAAGGGCTGCCTTTCTAGTGGTGGCTCCAGCCAGACCTGCTGGTGCTCTTGGGTCAGGCCTCTAGCTAAGCTGGGCTTTCTGTAGATGCTTGTCCTCCCACACAGACCCCCTAGAAGTGCAGCAGAAGGAGGGATCAGAGTTGCTGGGTGAAGAGACTGAACCTGGCTGGCTGGAAGTGGGTTGAGCAGCCTAGGTTGCTGCCCAGACGTGTCCTGGCATCCTTCCCTAAAGCAGGAGTAGCCCATAGTTGGTGCTGACACTCCACCCCCTGCCAGAGCAGTGAACTCCACAGACAGGATGAGACAGGTATAGGCAACTGTCATTCATCCATCAGCACATACTCAGAGGCTCCACCTGTGGCAGGGAGCAGCAGTAGGAGCAGAAAGGGGTGCATTTTAGTGGGGCCCCTTCACTCCACAGCCCACTTTCATGACTGCGTCATGGAAACTCGGCATCCCACAGAGGAGAAACTCCTGAAGAAAGGCAGCCCAACGTCCACCAACTGTGTACAATTCAAGCAACAATATTAAAAGTCCCGTTTTCCTGTTTTTGGGGCTGAGTAGGAAGAAGAGAAGAAAGGAGGGAGTGAGAGGAAAGGAGAGAACAACCCAGGAGAAAGAAGCACAAAGAATGTAGGATGAAGTTAGATTTCAGAATGGCCAGGGACTCAGCTGTCCAAACTGAGGGCCTCTTTTCTTCACATGTAAATGGGATAAAAATCTCTTTCCTGTCTGTGACAAAATTGAAGACACCCATGAGACTCCTTGACAAATGTGGCGGTCAACTGGAAGCTCAAGACCTATGTAGGAGGACAGTGGTCAGGGGTTCCTGACTCTAGCCACACTTTGGGCTCCCAAGATTACAAGTTTCCTTTTGGGATTTCTTTTAGAGTAATAAGGCTGGTAATGTCACAATACTTTATGATGTGCCTGTTTGAGCCAGTTATTTCTGTCATTAAATTCTCTCTGTGTCCCTCTCAGGTAGGTGTTGTTACTTATGTCCTGTGAATGAGTAAATGAGGGTTGGATAGATTTGGACAAGAAGGAATTCTACTGCCCTCCCACCCCACTCCAGTCCCCACGTGGAACAAATCTCCTGCCTGGGTTTCATGTCTGGGAGGCATATAACAAAGAGTTCCCCAGGAAGCATTTCATAGAACTCTGGTCACTAGAGTAGCATGGAACCACATCTCCACCCAAAGCTATCTTTGCCCCATCCATCTCTTTCCATAAGAGTATACCCTTCTAGTCTGGACAACAGTTATACTGTGAAGCCCCATCTGGGAACATTTCCTACATGAAGAGTGACAAGCAGGGCTGGTGTGGTGGCACACATCTATAATCCCAGCTATTTGGGAGGCAGAAATTGGGGAATCAAGGTTCTAGGCTGGCCTAATCAAAAAGTTAGTGAGACCCCATCTCAGCAAATAAGCTAGCCATGGTGGTGTGTGTCTGCAATCCAAGTTACATGGGAGACCTTAGATAAGAGGATCAGTCTGAGGCCAGCCTAGGGAAAAAACTCAAGACCCTATCCAAAAAATAACTAAAGTAAAAAAGAGCATGACTCAAATGGCAAAGCTCCTACCTAGCAAGCATAAGACCCTAAGTTCAAACCCCAGTACCACCAAAAGAAAAAATGACCAGCAGCCAACAATATCCATAATCTTTCATCTTAGGGTTTGTTGTTCCTTTCATCCTATGACAGGATCATTTTACATGGGAAGAAACTGAGCAGTGCCAGAGGGTAAGAGACTTGCCAGAGGTCACACAACTGATCAACAGCAGGGTCAGGGTATGAACCTAGGTCTGTCCATTGTCACCATCAAGGTCTTTTTCTTTGCACTTTGTGCCTTCCTGGAACTTGAGCATGGTAGGGGGCAGGGACAGCAAATAGGAGGGTCCTTAATTCATAATTCTGTTGAGTCAAGCCCAATAAAACAGACAGGTCCCAGGATAGGGAGCAGGATGAGATAGAGTGAGACACATCCGGGGACCAACCCAAGGACAGGCATGGCCACACAGATGGACAGGCACAGTGAGTGCCTGTGAACCCCCTCTCTTCCAGGGGCTGCCCAAATTGCCAGTGCCTCCCCTGCAGCAAACATTGGCCACCTACCTGCAGTGCATGTGGCACCTGGTGCCAGAGGAGCAGTTCAAGAAGAGCCAGGCCATCGTGCAGCAGTTTGGAGCCCCTGGTGGCCTCGGGGAGACCCTGCAGCAGAAACTCTTGGAGCGGCAGGAGAAGACAGCCAACTGGGTAAGGGTTGCTGGGAGGAAGATAACAAGGGACCCCCTGGAGTGGGGCAAGAGGCAGATGTGGGGACAAATGAAGGGTTTGGGTAAGGGGCAGGTAGGTGACATAGACCAGGCAGATGTGGGGATGGGATAGTTGGGAACAAACAGCATGGGTTGGAGGTTAGCAAAGTTCAAGAGAGAGGGACAGGCAAGATGAGAGGTAGGGATGGGGAAGAGGGGGATAGCTGGGAGACAAGGGAATTTGGAGAGAGAGGATACAGAGATGGGAGACAGGACTAGGAGAATATGGGAAGGTCAGGGAAGCAGAGAGGAGTGGCAGACAGGAGTGAGACACAGATAAGGACAGGCAGAGACAGGGATATATCACCAAAAATCCAGGATGGGAAAGGATTGAAGAAAGGAGACAGTATGGGCCAGAGATGGACAACAGTCCTGGAGGGCTGGGAGCACATGGGCCCTTAGCACACAACAGGCTCAGTGAACTCTTCTGTGACTCTTCTGTGAGAAGAGTCAATGAATGCTCCAGTAAGGTACCCCAATCTTCCCTCAGGGTGGCCAGGATGGGACTGTGACCTCCACTGGTAGGGTACCCTCAGGAGGTAACGGCACCCCTTCCTGTTCTCCTCGGCAGGTGTCCGAGTACTGGCTGAATGACATGTATCTTAACAACCGTCTGGCCCTGCCAGTCAATTCCAGCCCAGCTGTGATCTTTGCTCAGCAGCACTTCCAAGACACCAATGACCAGCTAAGGTAAGGCCACGGTACTCCTGGGCTTGCAGTTTTGAGAACCCATCCAAGGTAGGGAACAGGGCACCAGTACCAAAGTAGTGTGTTGGCTGAGGTTTCTGGGGTCAGATGCCTTGAGACAGCACATCTAGGCCATGGTCAAGCTAGCTACTCAAGTGGTCATCCTCAAAATATATTTATTTGAGATGAGCAGTGATGGGGGTCATGGGCTCTAGGAACCCTACAGCAGTCTCGACCCAGCCGAGGCCCTGAGGGCAGGTGTGTATTCTGTCACCTTATCACACAACTCCAGGTGCCTGAGAGTGCCTCTGTGCTCTCTAGAGCCCAGTTCCAAACAGACTCCAGAGGGGGAGGAACCATCTGCTGCAATTTCAGAGCTCACTGAGCCGCTGGAAGGGCCTCTGGGCCCACTGAGGACATGGTAATGGCAGGCGAGGAGGGGGGATGGTCTCCCTGCTGGCATCTGTCAGAGTTCCTGCTCTTGAGACCAAAATGGGACCAAGTGGCCTTAGAAGAAGAGGCAGGGTCCTGCAGCTTCTGGCAGGGCTCAACCACACTGGTCCCCTAGGACCAACTCCCCTGACCTGCGGGCAGCCTTCCCTCTCCCCTGCAGCTGGGGACTCCTCTGGCAGAAGGAAGTGTGTGGATGGATGAATTTCTGAAAACCACTTTTCAAATTGCATCTGAGGGGCATTTCCCTTCCCCATGCAATGAAGCCGGGCCTCATCAGCCATGGTCAGTTAAGATGGCATAGTCCCCTGGCACAGTTCTCTGGGGCCTTTCTGTCCCCACCCAGCACTTGGTTTCCCTGTTTTTAGACAGTAAGGGAACCACATTATAGACGTCTCCCAGAGACTGGATTTCCAGAACTCCAGGTGCCCAGCCCAGTTCAACCTCAGGACTGGCTAAGAAGAACTCCACCCCTCACTTTCCAGACCTTTCCTGCCACTCTGGGGCCTTTCCTGGCTCCCTCTCATTCCTCCTCCTCCCCAAAATGATTCTGGTTTTCTCTTCTGCCCCCCAGAGTTGCTCCACCCCCAGTTCTCACCAAAGGACCATTTATAATCCAAGGTTCTGTGGTGGCTGACTGCAATAGGGGAGGGGCAGCAGGGCCTGGCATATGGTGGATGATTCGTGAGTTTGGGACAGAAGAAGCCATGGGGAGAGCAGAGAAGGAGACAAGTAGATAGGAGGAGGAAGGAACAAAAGGAAGGAGAGAGGGAGGGCAGGAAGCACAGTGGGGTGGGGATGGGAGGATCCCTGAGGCCTTATGTCTGTTCCTCTGCAGGTTTGCAGCTAGCCTCATCTCTGGTGTGCTCACCTACAAGGCTCTGCTGGACAGGTAAGATTGGGCCCAGCCCAGGAAGGGGAGGGCCCTGCTCTGGACAGGCTGTCTCCCTGCTGAGCTACACATGGAGCTCCAGAAGGCAGAGACCTTGTCTTTTTTACCTGTGCTGATCACAAATCCCACTGCCCATTTCCTAGCATCAGGATGGCTTTCAGCCAGCTGACCTGACCATTAAGTGTTCCTTTCCTGGAGTAAATACCATCCTTCCCTGATCTTGCTTAAATGCCCCCTCTCTCCATATCTCCTCTGTTTTTCCGTAGTGTGAATTAGATTGTCTGCAGTCTAGAGAACACACAGACAGTATAGAAGGAAGAGGTATAAGGTCATGCGAGCTTAGCTGAACATACTGGAGAGATGGTCTCTGAGCCATCCTGACTCCCACCAAGCTCAGTGGACACAGGGCTCCTCTCACAGGTGGAGAGAACTGCCTAGACATAATGGCTTATCTTTGATTCTAGAAGAAATGTCCTTCTCTTGGACCAACTCCAGGGTGTCTCGGAACAGCAGGAAAAGAAAAGGGTCTGGAGGATATAAGGGCAGAGAATATAAGGGCACTGATACTGAAATGAGGGAGGGGCCCAAGGCATCTATTTGCATAAGTAAGGAAGCTAAAGCTCAGAGAGATTAAGTAATTTACCTGTGCTCACACAGATGGAAGGTAACAGCAAAGAAGGAACAAGGGGAACTCTCTGTTCAACCGGATTCAACTCAATCTCTACTCAGCCTTGGGGAAGAAGCTCAGAACCACAGCCCCTCTGGAGAAGAGGGGTCAGATTTAAGGGGCAGATTTAGAAGGCAGAGAAGCTTAGGGTTCAGGTCCTGGGTTCCTCAGACCTGATTCTGAATTCAGTTCCCCACAATAGTGGGAGGGTTGATCTGGAGTGAGTTTGATGGCTTCTAACTCTTGCCCCCTGTCTGTCTAATGGGAACACAAATGGCAGCCTCACTAAGGGACAGCAGTGACTGTCCTGTGCACCTGTAAGCTCTCAGACCTGAACAAGGTGCAAGCAGGCTGTCCACTGTGGGTATGGACTACATACTCCTTGGCACTCTCTGCCTGCTCCTTTCCAATGCCAGATCACTGTGCCTTTCTTTCACTGTGACTATCACCACCAACCTTGTGACTGTCATCTCCTGTGGTATTTCCTTTACTGTTTCTGTCTTCAGGAAGTGCTCTGCCCCCTCACAGAACTCATTACTCCTGCTCACATGGAGTCTCCATCTTCAGAGACCCTTGTCCCTATAGCACCCCAGTGGCACAGTGGAGGAGAGAGGGCCCCACCCTGTTCACTGGAACATCCATTACTGACAGACTTGGCCCTGACACTCTTGTGGGTGCATGTGTGTGTGTGTGTGTGTGTGTGTGTGTATGTAAGCACTTGTGTGTGTGAGCATGTGTGTGTATGTGTGTATATATATGGGGGTGCATGTGTGTACGTGTGTGCATGTGTGCATATGTGTGTGTATTGTGTGTATGTGTATGTGTGTATGTGTGTATATGTGTATGCATTGTGTGTATGTGTGTGTATATGTGTGTATAAGTGTATATGTATGTGTGTATTGTGTGTGTATGTGTGTATGTATGCGTGTGTATTGTGTATGTGTGTATATTATGTGTATGTGTGTGTGCGTGTATGTATGTTCATATGTATATGTATGTGTATGTGTACATGCATGTGTGTGTGTGTTGTTTGTATGTGTGTGTAAGCACTTGTGTGTGAGCATTTCGTGCACACACGCATGCCCACGCATATAAGATTTCTGTGTCTAATGCTTGTAAGTGTCATAGGCAGGAATTTTGCCCAAGTGCCTGTTGTGTACACTTCATTCATTCATTCACTTTGCATTGTACTGATGCCAGGAAGAGGAAGTGAAATTAGGCCTCTTCCTTGCTCTCAACCAGTTCTCAGATATTGGGCAAGACAGACACAAAGTTCAGCTTTGCTGCTCCCATGAGCTCCAGACAACCCAACTGGGATGTCTGCTGGCCATTGCAAAGCAGTCTAATAGAGTTTTTTAGCCCTTCCCACCTTCAACTTGCTCCTCCCTTGCCTTACCCTTCAGTTACGTGCAAGGGCCTATCCCCAGTTAGTAGGTCCTAGCGTTCAGAAGTCCCCTGCAGCACCTTGTTCTCCTTCCCCCCTCGTCTAATCCACGCTCAGATATGGCCACTCTCCCTCCAAGCCTCCCCTCCCTTTTCTCTCCTTCCTCTCTGGCTCACATCACTTTTCTCATCTCAGCTTTAGCCTTCTTCCTGCCTTTCCTGAGACCCACTCTTCTCATGTAACCAGAGTCATTGGAAAAACAAAACAGGGCTGGGGGTGTAGCTCAGTGGTAGGGTGTGTGCTTAATCTGGGCAAGGTTCTAAGTTCAGTCCCCAGCTCCAAATCATTCCCCTGACTGTTAAGGCCTTCCAGGGGCCTTTACTGCTCCAAGCGTAAGCCACCAACTCCTGCTTCTGCCACTGCAGTCCACAGGACCGCGCCTTGGCCACCTCTCCAGCCTTCTCCTCACCATCCTCTTTTCTGACTTCTGTTGGCCCACTGGTGCTTCTCAATCTATCTCTGAAGAGGGATCTTTTTTTTTTTTTTACCAAAAGTGAATTACTAGAAAAACATTACAAAGATATAAAATCTAAGACCACATGTTTTATTATTAGATTCAACACAAAATTCTCATCACATTGCTACAAATGCTGCTGGATTCTTGCACTCATTCTATCATAGATCAGTCATGACAGTTTAGCGTAATGCCCTTACTTTCAGTGGGAGTGTCATGGGACATTCCACACTGCCCACCTCCATGGCAGCTTCTTACCTTTAGGACTCAGCGAGAATGTCCCCCAGACACCTTCTCTTGCCCTTACCAGTCACTCAGGCTCACTACTTGAAATTCTCCTCTTTGCCTGTTTGCTGCTTGTACTCTACTTCTCACCAACACAACCCAGGACTTGTATCCCCTCAGAGTAGGAAAATCATGTCCTGTTTGTCACTGTATGGTCAGACCCCAGAATGGTGCCTTGCACAGAGGAGGTGTTCAGCAAAATTTGTTGGCTGAAAGGGAGAAAAGATGGATGGATGGATGGATGGATGGATGGTGGATTGATGGATAGGTGATGGAAAAGTGGATGAAGGGGTGGTGGACGAGTGTATGTATGTATGTATTAGTGGTGGATAGGTGGATAGGTGGATGGGTGGATTTGTGGATAGTGGATGGATAGATGGATGCTGCATGAGTGGATGAATGGGTTGATGAATGAGTAGATGAATAAATGAATGCATGGTGGATGGATGGATGGACATATGAATGCATGGTGGGTGGATGAATGGATGGATGAATGGAAGAGAGGAAGGAATGATAAACACAAGTCATGCAGATACCACAGGAAAAAAAAAGAGAACTTTCTGCCTTTAACTGAGATTCAGCTGCTAGAGAGATGATACAAGAGTAGGCTCTTGAAGGAGAAGAAGGAATTTTCTAAACAGAACTGTAGAATGCCGGGGTAAGTAGGAGTGAAGGCATGCCAAAGAAAGACCAAGATAAGCAAAGGTACAGTAGACTAAATGGCAAGATTTGCCTATGCAGTACCTGAAACCGGTGTGAGGGTGGAGTAGTGGAGATTTGAGGAAACACTGAGGGTCTCCAGGGCCATGGAAATGGGGTGTTCCACTACTTCAAAAAATGGAGAATTGAGCTCTGCAACTGACATTGTGATCAGTTCTGAGTGTGGTGACCCATTTAGCCTAATCAAGTTATAATAGAGGACTGGGGATTTATCTCCATGGTAGAGCACTTGCTTAGCATGCACAAGACCCTGGGTTCAATCCTCAACACCAAAAAAAGAAAAAAAATTAGCATAAAACCAATCTTAATTCCCTCTCTTCCCCTCCTCGTCCTCTCACAGCTGCCTTCTTCTTTCCCCTCCAGCCACTCCATCCCCACTGACTGTGCCAAGGGCCAGCTGTCAGGGCAACCCCTCTGTATGAAGCAATACTATGGACTCTTCTCTTCATACCGGCTCCCTGGCCACACCCAGGACACACTGGTGGCTCAGAAAAGCAGCATCATGCCCGAGCCTGAGCATGTTATTGTGGCCTGCTGCAACCAGGTAAATGGCCCCATGTCACTTCTGCAGCCTTTAGACTCAGGGAGGGTGTGAGGCATGCAGTGGCCAGGTGTGCTTGTCCATTCTTGCTTCTTCAAGGGTTCACAGGCCACTTCCCTGAGTCACACCATGAGCTGGGGCACAGTGGCCCCAAAGTGGTGTCTCCTACTCACAGTCAGTCCCACTTCTGTCTACCAGCTGTCTTTTAAGAACAAGGAGAGTTAGGGAATTCCCTCCTTGGGGTCATTTCAGCCCTGTGGAGCCAAGTCAGGTTGAAGAACTGATTGATGGACTGAGGATTCTGAAGGAGTCCCCGTGTTGCTTTGGCTGTCCACCTGCACAACATGTGTTCATTTCCATGTAGTCACTCAGCCCATGGTCTTTGTAGAGGCCACACACAGACAAAGGGACAAAGTCAGGGACTGATAGACAAGACTTCACATGGACCAGACAGGACCCAGTACTTAATACTTATTCACCCCATTTAATCCTACAATGACCCTGCAGAGGGGTCCTTGAGTCCTCATTTGACTGATGAAGTATGACTTGAACAAGTTAAATGGTTTGTAAAAGAGTGAGAAGGACCCTGAGGTCTGGTCAATGCCCTGTACCTCAGATCTTCAGGCAGGGTTCCATGGAGCCAGTAAGGACCCCATGGTGGGGGAAAAGACTGATCATGAGGGCTCTGACCCCTTCCTAGTGCCCACCCACTATATATTCTGTGTATTGAGTTTACACAAAAATATTTCATATGACAAATAGTGTTTTGTTTTGTGGGTTTTTTGAAAGGGGTGTTTTCTTTCTGTTGTTTGTTTTTATTACTTTGCTAAAACCTAAGTTTGACATTCACCTCAGAGTTACCCTTCCACCACCGTGCTTGTTCTGTAACGTTTTCTTCTTGGGCTTATCTCATATCTTTAGTAAATTGGGAGATCAGTGAAGATTTGTTATCTGAGGACAACTGTGAGCCCTGTGCCCAGGTTTGAAGGCCAACGGGAGGTTTCCCAGCTCATTTGACATCTTGGCCAGCCAGCCACAAAATGAAAACCTTTTTCTGACTTCATTCAAAAGTCAACCCCAACATTTCCCAGTCTGCACATGGTACGGTACCCACACCCTACAGAAACAACCTTGGAGCGCCTGCTCTGCACACAGCTTAGGGCAGGGGAATAGGTACTCATGTGAATCAGCTGGAAAGTATGCTTTCATCTGCATTGAGAAAGAGACCCTTTACACCGCTGAATGCTCTGGCTCTCGGAGCTGCAGAACCACAGCACCACGGTATTTACATATAAAGCCCATGCAGATAAACATGTGTACGTGCACATGGATGCACAAAGGCTTTTGTGTGTTGTTTGTCCATTTTGATCTTCCCATGCATCTCATCTGTCAGCTTGCTTTGTTTTTGTTTTCCTACCACTGACCAGTGTGTTGGAGATCTAGTTCCATAGCACTATCTGGAGCTAGTTTCTTTTAGCTCATTCTGAGCTGGTTGAGAACACTACATTTTATTTAGCTGTTCCCCTCCTGGAGAACAGTGAAGCTCCTTCTACTGTTTTATTTTTAATGCAAAAAAGGTTGCTATGCACATGTTCCATCATAAGTCTTCCAGTGCACATGGATGTGTTTCTCATGTACAAGTGCAATTGCTAAGTCATGGGTATGTACATTTTTATTTTTGATAAATACTGCCCTCCCACAGTGGTTATACCAATTTATACTCCATTCCCTGTAAACATAATGGTTTTGCATGAACTAGAAACCACAAAAGCAAGTTTTCTTTTACTAATTTTAATCTGGCCATCTTTGAAGGGGGATGGGGCACAGTGTGGAGTCCAGTACAGTGAACAGCATTTGGTTGTTCACCAAACTGGGATGATTCGGAGCCATCAAACACCTTGGGAACCATGGGCCTGAGCATCCCCCATCCTGAGCTCAGCTGTGAAGGCGCAATGAAGGCCTGCACTTTGGGCTGGCTGCCAAGAGTGACGTGTTTGACCTGTTTCCCCCACAGTTCTTTGTCTTGGATGTTGTCATTAATTTCCGCCGTCTCAGTGAGGGGGATCTGTTCACTCAGTTGAGAAAGATAGTCAAAATGGCTTCCAACGAGGATGAACGCTTGCCTCCAATCGGCCTGCTGACGTCAGACGGGAGGAGCGAGTGGGCCCAGGCCAGGACTGTCCTCGTGAAAGGTTAGCTGCAGTGCCCAGTGCATCTCCACGTTCATCTCATCCTCATGCCCATTGGCCTTCCCTCCTCCAGGGTTGGACACCTCAGCCTCATCCCCATTAGCCATAGCTTGGGGACCTCAGGACTCAGGATGGGTCAGCGGGGTGCCTTGAAGCTGAAGGCAACTATTACACACTTGTGTTTTGTTGGATGATATTCTAGCTTTCTGGGTGAGACGAAGGAGCATTGCAGTTGTGGGAAATCTGGAAAAACTGGGGGGGCAGGAAGGTTTTGAGAGGCAGGAAGGCTGATTATAGTCAGCAGCCGTGTTTTACTGGTGGGGCTGGGCTGATGCTCATCTGAGTTGCTGATAAACTCAGCCACTCAGGGGCTTTGGGATGGCACACCTCTCTGGGAGAGCAGTTTGCTATCTCCTTCATTTGGTTTCTTGGTCCTGACACCTTTCCTCTTCAAGCCAACCCTCATCCCTCTAGCTGGCTACTATTCTTGTGAAAGATTCTAAGCCTTCCCATAACAAAGCCAATAGTCTTAATTTTTTAATCATCCTCTGGAAATTATTTTTCAAACCAAAGCCAGCCCTACTTGGAGCCGGATGGAGTGCCTTCTTTTCTTGTCCATGTTAGACATTCTAGGATGAGAAGCAGAACTTCAAGGAGCTGTCATCTACCCTTAGGAATTGCACAGGACCAGGGAATCCATTCAGATGCCCTGTGTTTCTGTAACTCACACACAGTGGTTGAGGCCTCCGCCACTGACTAGCTTGATGATAGGAACAGGGCATGGGGTAGGAGACTCAAATATATAAGAATACTATGTTTACCCATATAAAGCAATAGGGACTGGAGGTGACAAATAAGTGCTGTGGGACATGAGAGAGAGAAGGGAGGTCCCTTCTAATTAGGATTTTGAAAGACTTTGTTGGAAAAAGTAGGTATGGAACAAAGCTCTGTGCCACGAGTGAGAAGGGCAAGAGAGATGAAAGAATCATGTCCAGACACTCTGACAGGTATGGGCAAATCCAGCCACTCAACAGGAACATGTCTGCCCTGCCCTGGGGACTACAAGAAGAGCAGTTGGCTACCAGAAATGACTATGCTGGATGGAGGTACTGGCACCTGACTCTCTGACAGCATGCATTTGCCTTTTCTAGTCCCTCTCTCTAGAAGGTTCCCTCAGAGCCAGCTGGTTCCTTTCATCATGCAGAGCTCAGTTCAGGTGTCAGGACCCTTCCTGAGCATCCTTTTCTCACATCAGCACACTGTCACTTTGACCCCCCTTTCTTATCTTGAGTTACTTGCTAGCCTTGCATTTGTTGGATTAATGCTGGTTGTCTCTGCTCCCTCCCATGTCTGTAAAGTCTGGGGGAACAGGAACTTGTCTGTTTGGTTTAACTTTTGAATCTGCTGTGCTGCATTTGTTAAATAAAAGAGTGAAGGATTACTAAGGAACCAGGCCCCAGACTTATTTCCCACTTGACAACTAATTATTCTTTCATCTAATTATTGGGCACCTGCTGAATGCTTGGTCTTAAATAGAGAGCTGCAGGGGCCAGACAGAGGTGTGAAGCAAATCTGTTCTCAAGGATATGACCACCACGTTGTAGAATTAATAATTTATCATTTGAAAGTGAGTTAATTCCCTCAGGAGACAGTCATGAAATCATATCCCACTCTTCTCCCCTCCAGGGACAAAGACAGGCATCAGAATAATCACCTCTGCTTCCAGTACTCTTTCCACTTTATTAGCAGGCCAGGCCCAAGATGACTGACCGGGTTGCCTTGAGGTCTGCGCTAATCGGAATTAATTTGTTAATGGCACTTGATCTGGCTTTCTGAATGGAAGTGCTGTTTCTATGGGAAGTTCAGCAGAAAGGAGCGAATGCACGCACCTCCCCTTGGGCAAATTGGTTAATCCAATTAGCACCGCTGATTGTGTCATCCACACAGCAGGCAACCAATTCCTCCCAGAGTCCTCCTCCCTGAGCAGCAACTGCCCACTGAAGGCAAACAGGGAGACCATTTCGGAAATGATTTCAGTTTCAAGTGAAACGAAGGCAGCGTGGGCGAGGGCTGAGCGTAAGGAAAAATGTGCATGGGTCTAGATGTATCTCAAAGCAGGGAAAAGGGAAGTAAGAGGAATTCCTATTTTGTTTGGTTTTGTTTTTTTAATTGGGGCCAGTGAATGGATGGTGGTACCACTTACTGAGATGGGACATAAGGTGGGGAGGGGATTGAAAATAGAGAAATCCTGTCAGAGCACATTTGATTTGAAGTGCCTTGAGTCATGTAAGGGAAGATGTCAGGTTAGATCTATGTGTCTGGAGCTCCAGGGAGGTCAGTACAGAGATATAAATTTGAGAGCCATCAGCACCTAAATGATATTTAAAGTTGTGGACCTGGATGAGATCATCTGGCAATAAGAGAACAGGGTCCCAGAGGTCAGACAGAGAAAGATACAAAGGAGAATACAAAACAGCAGCTCATGATGTACAGAAAAGCCAGGAGCTGAGTCACAGATTAAAGAGAGAGGAAGAGAATGGCCAACTACATGGAATGCTATTGAAAGCCCAAGGAAAGATAGGACACTGGGCTTAAGAATCTTGACATTGACAGTGAACTTGACAAGGCTCAGGCTGGAGGAGTAGGAAGAACAAATGGTTGTATGTGGGAGTGAATAGTCCAACAGCAGAAAGAAATTGTTGATGAGGTGGTTATTGAGCAGAACCAGCGAGAGTGGGTGAGTCTATTCCAATATTTGAGTATTAAAAGAAAGAGAAAAAAATGTGACAGTTTCTGGAAGAGGATGAGGGTCAAGGGAAGTGTTTCTAGTTAGAGAGAGGCAAGCTCATGATGTGTGTAGACAAGTACAAGAAAGTGATCCAGTAAAAGGAATTGCTGATAAGGAGGGAGGAGATCAACAGAGTGGTAGAATGCTTGCCAACACAAAAAGAGATGGAACTGAAAGAATAAGAACTTTTGTTGTTTTGGAAAAACAAAACTTGTCCCAAGACCTGTGGCACAGCAATCATGGCAGGAGGGATGGGAGTATGAGTCTCCTGGTTTCAGATCAGCAGAGCCACAGAGGGGGCAGAGATGGGATTCTGAAGACAAAGAGGAATTAAAGCAATGTATGAGGTAGCCTCTTGCTTTGGACATTTGGTGAGATTTAAGAGCTGTTTAGGGTCCATATAGGAGTATCTGGAGTCATCAATTTTAGGAGAAATTAGTTAAAATTGTGTTATGGGATTTCCCTCCAACCCCGTTCCCGAAATGTTCAGCTTCTCAGCTTCAGGCAAGAAGAAGGTGAGTCAGTGAGTTCTGCCGGAGTTGGTGACATAACTCGGGGTGGGGGGGTGCAGAAGGAATGGTCATGATGTGGAATGTGACCTGAGTAAGGAGTTGTGCTCAGACGTCCATGACCAAGTGCCACTGACCAGGTGGCATCAATAACCGAAATTTATTGTCTTGTGCTCATGCTTCTGGAGGCTGGAAATCAGAGATGGATGTGCCCACAGGGTTGACTTCTCCTGAGTCCTCTCACCTTGTAGAGGTAGTCTTTTCCCTGAGTCCTCACATAGTCATCCTTCTGCAGGTGTCTGTGTCCTAATCTCTTCTTCTCATAAGGACACCATTCAACACCCTAATGACCTCACCTAACTTAATGAGCTTTTAAGGGTCCAATCTCCAAATATAGTCAAATTCCGAGGTGACAGGGGTTAGACTTCAACAATTTGGGGAGGATACAATTCAGCCCATAATAGGAAGTGAGAATAGAAGTCTCGGTAAGGTGAGATGTGTCCAGAGGGTAACAGAATATGACTCAGAAAGTCAGGAGTGTTGTTAAAGGGTGGGATGAAGTAGAGACTTCAGAGGCGGTGGGTTTCTGGTAGGGAGAAGTTCCTGGATGTGTTCATGGGAGTGAATGCTGAGGTTATACTATCAGAAGTAGTTGGGTCCAGGAATTGATTGATGAGAATGAGGGCCAGATCACCCACGTGAATGGTCAAGTTACAGAGAATGAAGAGTACAGTAGTGATGGGGAAGAAGGTGGCCCAGGAGTCCAGGTCTTTCTTCATGGTGGGGAGTTAAGAAGAGACTGATGCAGTTCAGCATCAGGGAACAATACCAAGGGGACTAAAAGTCTAAGAGCTCCAACTCCAGATGGAAGAGGATGAGGAAGGAGGGCTAGTTGAGAAGTGAGAAGTGGGTAAAGGAAGCCATCTAGGGTACATGAGTATGAAGGCAAACAGCAGTGTCCCATGACAGGACCATAGGGACTGGAGCCCCCCAAAGCACCATCCTCCAGTTGAAGCAGGTAAACAGGTCATGCACAGGAGAGGTTATTCATGCCAGGAATGGCCTGTCATAAGGCAAGTGTCATGAAGGCCACAGGGAGGAGGAAAGAAGAGGAGATGAGGACCAAGTATGTTTAGAGACACGTGGAAGTGAGGGGTGGAAGTACCAGTGAGCCAGTGAGGATGGAGATCTTCATTGTCAGCAATGCTCTTAATTAATTCAGCCAGGAGGTTGCTCATGGCTGGTAGTGGTTGTTGGAGCTGGGTTCTTTCTGGTCCACAGAAGTACCCAGATTAACAGCAGAAATGGGTTGAGTTATTTCAAGGCATCATAGATTAATTCTCTTAGCTGAGGCCCTGAAGTCTTGCCTCTTTCCTTGGGACAGGGGTGGAAGCAGGCAGGCACTGTCCAGCAGGAGGCCTGGGGCCAGGCCAGCTCCTCTCAGCCTGGTGGAAGGTTGGATCATAGAGACTGTGCTCAGACAAAACATGCCTCTGAGGTCTCCTGTGATCAACTGAGAGCCAGCAGGGCAGGGACTTGTCTGCCCCTCTCCTTCATTTCAGCAACCTTTTCTCCTTCCAGACACTGTTCTGATCATTCACTGGCCCAGAATATGTCCCTTCTGTGAGTTCTCAATCTGCCCAGCCTGAACCTCTGCCCTAACAATAAGGGGTGGAACTTGGAAGGAGGAAGTTCACAGACCACTAGGATGGCACAGCCCACTTGGGGAAACCAGGCCCTTCCCCACCCTGCCTAGTGCTCCTCAGACAGATTTCACTCAGATACCATGCTGGAGTGTGTGCCTTTTATCACTGTAGCCACCCCCAACATCCCCGGCCCAATGCCACATACCCTCCTGGGTGGGGGAGGCAATCAGACTAAAACCAAAGGAGCATTTCAGACAGCATTTCCTGAGGGAAAGTGGAGGCCACAACCCTAGCCTGTCCCAGCCCAGGAGGAAGTGGAACCTGAGGTCCAGCCCAGGTGGACTAAGGTCAGTATGACTCAGCCCTGGCTGCAGACTGGGATGGTTGATGACATAAGACTCATCTAGAGCACTCTTTAAAAAACAAGACAGATTCCTGGGCCCCAGTGATTTTCCAGTGGGACGGAAGTGGCTGGAAGAATCTTATTTTTAAAGCACCCTGCTGACCTTGTGTGCAGCCCAGATTTGGGGCCCACTAACTCAGACAGGAGCTGCTGCCATGCCCCAAGCTCTCCCTTTGTGTATGACCTTGTTCTGGATGTTTTCTGTCCCTTGTAAGTCTTCCTTATGCCTGTGAGGTGGCAATTCCTTCCCCTCTGAACAGTGGAGGCAGCTGTGTCTCCCATAGGTTGAGTTGTTCCCTGCACTTAAAGGGAGTGGTTGGGGAACACTGGGTACCCATCTCCCTAGCCCGAGGTCCACAGCACTTGTGTGTGAAGGGATCAGAAGACAAGACTGGGGTCTCAGAAGGGGTGCACACATCCTTTCAGAGCCTCCCTCACCACTGAATCGCGAAGCTGTGGCCTCCTGAACCCAGGAGGAGCTAACACCGTTATCCTAGTCTGGAAATTTAATTAGACATTCTGCCCCGAGTCTGGAAGACTACAGTGCTTGTCAATTTATAGGAAAAAGATGGCCAGCTTGGACAGCCCCCCCCTCCAGCCCACCAGCTTTCCTGGGTGCTGCGTGGAGATCCTTTGAACACTGTGAACAGACCTCACAGGCAGATGCTCTCCGTTTACACAGTCCCGTAAATATTTATCCCCAGCAGCCAATTAGAGCTGAGCCACTGCTTCCAAGGAGGGAGTCGACAGAAGGTGGCTGCAGCTACAGAAGGCTGCGGTCATGGTTTACAAGAACCACTCAGGATAGGGGCATTTTGCTGTTTAAATATTGTCATTCAGAGCTAGGCAAGCCTGCTGATTTTAAAACCAATTACACATTAGCAATAACAGCCTCTCTGATTTAATTGGCCCAGAAATACCTCCTGTGCTCTCGAGGCAGAATGTGATTTTCTCTCTCTGGAGAGGGCTTGGGCTATCCCCCCCCACAACCAACAGTAGAAACACAGAGGCCTTTGTGGGTGAAAGCATCCAAGCAGAGAGAGGCGAATGGTCCAGGGCAAGAGGCCTGGCCTTGACCTGCGCCTGCCCTGTCTCATCCTGGCTTTCCTGGACTAAGGCACGGAGATAGCAGCCTGCCTTGTGGGTAGGACTGGAGCATGGCTGCTAAGGGTGTCTGGCACACTGAGAGTGCTCACTAAATAGTAGTTCTTATTAGGTTTAGGAAACGCTCTAGGGAGACTTTGCCCAAGGCCTACAACCTCTCTGGAAAAATCTGGTGAACTAGAAAATTGGCACTTGTGGAATGGGCACTACTCATGTGGTCACAGTCAGTGGCCCTCTGGCCTTCAGGCTGCAATGGCCGTTGTTCCTTGTGTGCAATCCTAACCCTTATTAACCTTGCTAACTCTGGGGTTCATTTTGCCAACCCTGTTCTCCACATACCACACACCTTTTTGACTTCTCCCTATTCACCATGTCTCTGGTCACCACTTTCCATTTTAGGTGTAGCTTAATAATATTGGGGGTACAAGGCAGTTGGGAAGTCATTTCTGTATCTCTATCCTTCCCCACCTGCACCCTTCTTCCCAGTTCTGGAAGCATGAAAACTCTGTGTTTTCTGCTAGTGATTAGAACCAACAGAAAGAGCACTTCTTGTTCTTTTCTTTCTTTATCTTTTTTTAAGTTAAATTAAACATATTTTGGAACAACCCAGATACACATACAGTTCTAAGAAATAATACAGAGATTTCATATGTCCCTGTTTTCCCTTAATGGTATTATCTTTCAAAACTGTAGCACAGTAAGACAACTAGGATATTGACATTGACAGCCAAGATACAGAGTATTCTATCACCCTAAGGGACCCCCTGTGTTACCCTTTTAAGCCACACCCATTTTTGCCCCACCTCAACCCCTCTTTAACTTCTGGCAACTATATATCTGCTCTGCATTTCTATAATTTTGCTGTTTTAAGAATATTATAGACCAGGTATGGTGATGTACATCTGTAATCCCAGCACTTGGGAGGTAGCAATAGGGGGATTGGGAGTTCAAAGCCAACATGGGCTACATAGCAAGACCCTATCTCACACACAGAGAAAGATCATTATATAAATGAAATGATATAGCGTTTTTTATTCCTATGTGCATACAACGCTTGGGTCATTTCTACCCCCTGCCCCCAGCCCTTCCCTTACCCTCCTGCCCCCTCCATCTCCCCCCACCCCCTCGATACCCAGCAGAAACTATTTTGCCCTTATCTCTAATTTTGTTGAAGAGAGAGTATAAGCAATAATAGGAAGGAACAAGGGTTTTTGCTAGTTGAGATAAGGATAGCCATACAGGGCATTGACTCACATTAATTTCCTGTGCGTGTGTGTTACCTTCTAGGTTAATTCTTTTTGATCTAACCTTTTCTGTAGTTCCTGGTCCCCTTTTCCTATTGGCCTCAGTTGTTTTAAAGTATCTGCTTTAGTTTCTCTGCGTTAAGGGCAACAAATGCTATCTAGTTTTTTAGGTGTCTTACCTATCCTCATATCTCCCTTGTGTGCTCTCGCTTTTATCATTTGCTCAAAGTCCAATCCCCTTGTTGTGTTTGCCCTTGTTCTAATGTCCACATATGAGGGAGAACATACGATTTTTGGTCTTTTGGGCCATGATAACCTCACTCAGAATTATGTTCTCCAATTGCATCCATTTACTAGCGGATGATAACATTTCGTTCTTCTTCATGGCTGCATAAAATTCCATTGTGTATAGATACCACATTTTCTTGATCCATTCGTCAGTGGTGGGGCATCTAGGCTGTTTCCATAACTTGGCTATTTTGAATAGTTCCGCAATAAACATGGGTGTGCAGGTGCCTCTGGAGTAACCTGTGTCACAGTCTTTTGGGTATATCCCCAAGAGTGGTATTGCTGGATCAAATGGTAGATCTGTGTTTAGCTTTTTAAGTAGCCTCCAAATTTTTTTCCAGAGTGGTTGTACTAGTTTACATTCCCACCAACAGTGTAAGAGGGTTCCTTTTTCCCCACATCCTCGCCAACACCTGTTGTTGGTGGTGTTGCTGATGATGGCTATTCTAACAGGGGTGAGGTGGAATCTTAGTGTGGTTTTAATTTGCATTTCCTTTATTGCTAGAGATGGTGAGCATTTTTTCATGTGTTTTCTGGCCATTTGAATTTCTTCTTTTGAGAAAGTTCTGTTTAGTTCACTTGCCCATTTCTTTATTAGTTCATTAGTTTTGGGAGAATTTAGTTTTTTAAGTTCCCTATATATTCTGGTTATCAGTCCTTTGTCTGATGTGTAGCTGGCAAATAATTTCTCCCACTCTGTGGTTGTTCTCTTCAGTTTAGAGACCATTTCTTTTGTTGAGCAGAAGCTTTTTAGTTTTATGAGGTCCCATTTATCCATGCTATCTCTTAGTTGCTGTGCTGCTGGGGTTTCATTGAGAAAGTTCTTACCTATACTTACTAACTCCAGAGTATTTCCTACTCTTTCCTGTATCAACTTTAGAGTTTGTGGTCTGATGTTAAGATCCTTGATCCATTTTGAGTTAATATTGGTATAGGGTGATATACATGGATCTAGTTTCAGTTTTTTGCAGACTGCTAACCAGTTTTCCCAGCAGTTTTTGTTGAAGAAGCTGTCTTTTCTCCATCATATATTTTTAGCTCCTTTGTCAAAGACAAGTTGGTTATAGTTGTGTGGGTTCATATCTGGGTCCTCTATTCTGTTCCACTGGTCTTCATGTCTGTTTTTGTGCCAGTACCATGCTGTTTTTATTGTTACTGCTTTGTAATATAGTTTGAAGTCAGGTATTGTGATACCTCCAGCATTGTTCTTTTGAGTGAGTATTGCCTTGGCTATTCGTGGCCTCTTGTGTTTCCATATAAATTTAACAGTAGATTTTTCAATCTCTTTAATGAATGTCATTGGAATTTTGATGGGAATTGCATTAAACATGTAGATTACTTTTGGGAGTGTGGACATTTTTACTATGTTGATTCTACCAATACATGAGCATGGGAGATCTCTCCACTTTCTTTTTTATTTATTTATTTATTTGTTTGTTTATTTATTTATTTATTTATATTATTTTATTATTCATATGTGCATACAAGGCTTAGGTCATTTCTCCCCCCTGCCCCCACCCCCTCCCTTACCACCCACTCTGCCCCCTCCCTGTCCCCCCACCCCCTCAATACCCAGCAGAAACAATTTTGCCCTTATTTCTAATTTTGTTCTCTCCACTTTCTATAGTCTTCCTCAATCTTTCTTCAGACGTTTATAGTTTTCCTTGTAGAGGTCATTCACATCTTTTGTTAGGTTTACACCTAGGTATTTGATTTTTTTTTGAGGCTACTGTAAATGGAATTGTTTTCGTATATTCTTTCTCAGTTTCTTCATTATTAGTGTATAGAAATGCTAATGATTTTTCTATGTTGATTTTATATCCTGCTATCTTGCTATAGCTATTGATGGCGTCTAGGAGCTTTTGAGTAGAGTTTTTTGGGTCTTTAAGGTATAGGATCATGTCATTTGCAAATAAGGATATTTTGACAGTTTCTTTACCTATTTGTATTCCTTTTATTCCTTCTTCTTGCCTAATTGCTCTGGCTAGGAATTCCAGTACTATGTTGAATAGGAGTGGAGATAGTGGGCATCCTTGTCTAGTTCCTGATTTTAGAGGGAATGGTTTCAGTTTTTCTCCATTAAGTATAATGCTGGCTGTAGGCTTGTCATATATAGCTTTTATAATGTGAGGTACTTTTCTTCTATTCCTAGTTTTCTTAGCGCTTTTATCATGAAATGGTGTTGGATCTTATCGAAGGCTTTTCTGCATCTATTGAGATGATCAAGTGGTTTTTGTCATTGCTTCTGTTAATGTGGTTTATTACGTTTATTGATTTTTGTATGTTGAACCACCCCTGCATTCCTGGGATGAAGCCTACTTGGTCTTGGTGAATGATCTTTTTGATGTGTTGTTGAATTCGGTTTGCCATTATTTTGTTGAGGATTTTTGTATCAATGTTCATTAAGGAGATTGGCCTATAGTTCTCCATTTTGGAGGTGCCTTTGCCTGGTTTTGCGATAAGTGTAACACTGGCTTCATAAAATGTGTTAGGCAGTTTTTCTTCTCTTTCTATTTCATGAAACAGTTAAGGGGGGTTGATATCAGTTCTTTAAAGGTCTGATAGAATTCAGCAGAGAACCCATCAGGTCCTGGACTTTTCTTTTTGGGGAGACTCTTGATTGCTGCTTCAATTTCATTTTGTGTTAGAGATCTATTCAGTTTATTAATATCCTCTTGGTTCAGTTTTGGATGATCATATGTATCTAGAAATCTGTCCATTTCTTTTAGAGTTTCAAATTTATTTGAATATAGGTTCTCAAAGTAGTGTCTGATGATTTCCTGGACTTCCATTGTGTTTGTTGTTATCTCCCCTTTTGCATTCCTGATTCTACTAATTTGGGTTTTTTCTCTCCTCATTTTAGTCAGGTTTGCCAGGGGTCTGTCGATCTTGTTTATTTTTTCAAAGAACCAACTTTTTGTTTCATTAATTCTTTGTATGGTTTTTTTGGTTTCTATTTCATTGATTTCAGCTCTTATTTTTATTATTTCTCTCCTTCTATTTGTTTTGGGATTTGCTTGTTCTTGTTTTTCTAGGAGTTTGGGATGTATCATTAGGTCATTGATTTGGGATCTTTCAGTCTTTTTAATATATGCACTCATGGCTATAAACTTTCCTCTCAGGAATGCCTTAGCTGTGTCCCATAGGTTCCGGTAGGTTGTGTTTTCATTTTCATTGACTTCCAGGAACTTTTTAATTTCCTCTTTTATTTCATCAATGATCCATTGTTCATTAAGCAATGAGTTATTCAGTTTCCAGCAGTTTGCATGTTTTTTGTCTTTACTTTTGTTGTTGAGTTCTAATTTTACTGCATTGTGATCAGATAGTATGCACAGTATAATTTCTATTTTCTTATATTTGCTGAGACTTGCTTTGTGCCCTAGGATATGATCTATTTTGGAGAAGGTTCCATGGGCTGCTGAGAAGAATATAAATTGTGTAGAAGTTGGATGAAATGTTCTGTAAACATCAATTAGGTCCATTTGATCTATTGTATATTTTAGATCTAGGATTTATTTATTGATTTTTTGTTTGGATGACCTATCTATTGATGATAATGGGGTGTTAAAGTCTCCCACAACCACTGTATTGGCGTTTATATATGCATTTAGGTCTTACAGGGTATGTGTGATGAAGTTGGGTGCGTTGACATTGGGTGCATACAGGTTGATAATTATTATTTCCTTTTGGTCTATTTCCCCTTTTATTAGTATGGAATGTCCTTCTTTATCTCGTTTGATCAATGTAGGTTTGAAGTCTACTTTGTCAGAGATAAGTATTGCTACTCCTGCCTGTTTTCAGGGGCCATTGTCTTGGTAAATCTTCTTCCAGACTTTCATCCTAAGCCTATACTTATTTCTGTTGGTGAGATGGGTCTCCTGTAAGCAACAAATTGTTGGATCTTCTTTTTTAATCCATTTCGTCAAGTGGTGCCTTTTGATGGGTGAATTAAGTCCATCTTCCCAAGCCGTCTGGGTGCTGCCATTTGGCAGCGTCGTGGGAACCCTCCTAGTCTCTGTTTAACGTGAAGTGGAGATGCTGTGTGCAGGCTAGAGGTGTGGAGGAGTCAAAGTTTTGCCTCTTCTTGGTGGTTTTCCTGTAAGGTATATCTCTAGCATCTCTCCAAGATTGTACTTTAGGGGGCTCGCTTTCTGCTTCCTCCCTCTAGCTGCCATCTTGGAATCTTGATATAGCATTGTGATTGATGGGATTGGCTCTTATTTTTAGCATAATTCTCTGGAGATTCACTCAAACCATTGCATGTGTAAATAGCCCATTCTTTTATACTGCTGAGTAGAATTCCACTGTGTGATGTACTAGTTTCTTTGACTATTTTCCCATCAAAGGACAGCTGAGTTGTTCGCAGTTTGGGGCCATTACAAACAAAGCTACTCTAGGTATTGATGTACAGGCTTTATGGGAATGTAAGTTTTCTGGGCATTTTTCCAGAAATGAAATTGGTAGGTCACCAATAGTTGAATGTTCAGCTTTTAAAGAAACTGCTAAAATGTTTCCAGAGTGACGGTACCATTTTACGTACCCACCCACAATGTGTGAGTGATTCAGTTTCTCTTTATCCTCTCCAGCATTGGTGCTGTCAAGATGTATATACATACTAGCCATTCTGATAGTTGTGTTGTAGTTTCTCATGGTGGTTTTAATTTGTATTTCAATAATAACTAATGACAGTGAATATTTTTTCATGTGCTAACTTGCTGTGTATCCTCTTTGGTGAAATGTCTTTTACCCATTTTCTAATTGGGTTGTTTAGGGCTTTGATTTGTTCATTACTGTGTGTTCTAAGATTTGTTTATATGTTCTAGACATGAGTCCTTTATTGGAAACATGGTTTGCAAATATTTTCTCCTAGTCCTTAATTTGCTTTACATCTCTTACATTCCAATAAGTGAAGAAATGTAATTTTTGTTGGAGTTCAATTTATCAGTTTTTCTTTTTATGGATCATGCTTTAAACTGTCAGGTCTAAGGAGTCTTAGCTTCAGCTTAGATGCCAAAGCTTTTCTCTTGCATTTTTTTCTGCAAGTTTTGCAATACTACATTGTATGTTTAGGTCAGCAGTCCATTTTGAGTATTTATTTATTTATTTTTGTGTTACTGGGGCTTGAACTCAGGCTCTCACTCTTGCTGGGGAGGTGCTTTACCACCTGAGCCACTCCATCAGTGTTTTTTTGTGTTGGATATCTCCAAGATAGAGTCTCAGGAACTATTTGCCCAGGCTGATCTTGAACTCTTGATCTCTGCCTCATGAGTAGTTAGGATGATAGGCCCAGTCTATTTTCTGTTATAAAGTATGATATTTGTCAAGGTTTTCCTCTTCTTTTACCTACAGATTTCCATTCTTTTCAGCACAGTTTGTTGAAATTGTTGGTCATCCTCCACTGAATGGTCTTTGTGCCTTTTTCAATGTCAGTGGGGCACAATATTTTGAGATTCTCTCTTCTTTTTTTTTTGTGGGACTGGGATTTGAACTCAGGAATTTGTACTTGCAAAGGAGGCACTCTGAGCCACACCTCCAGTCTATTTTGCTCTGGTTATTTTGGAGATGGGGTCTAATGAACTATTTGCCTGGGCTGGCATGGAACCTTGATCCTCCTGATCTCAGCCCCCTGCATAGCTAGGATTATAGATGTGAAACATAGGCACTGGCTGGGGTTCTTTTTTCTGTTCCACAGTCTTGATTATGTAGTTATGCAATTGGTCTTGACTCCTCTAACTAATCTTTCTCAAAATTGTTTTAGCTATTTTATTTCCTTTACCTTTTCACATAGATTTTTAGATAATTCTCTTTATCTATGAAAAGTCCTGCTGGGATTTTGATGGAAACTCTGCTAAAGCCCATGTTTCAACTTGGAAAGGATTAACAACTTCACCATGTTAGGTCTTCCAAAGTGTGGACGTGGTGTGTCTCTCCTTTTACTTACGTGTTCTTTGACTTCTTTCATCCTTGTTTTGTACTTCCAGCATACAAACACCATATATTTTTGTTAGACTTACACTGAAGTATTTAATTTCTTTTGAATGATGGTAATTGGTGCTATATTTTTAACTTTGTATTCCATGTGTTTGTCACTGGTATACAGAAACACAATTGTCTTTTGTAGGCTGATCTTATATCTTAGAACCTTGCTGAATTCACTTATTTGTTCTATAAGATTTTTGGTTGTCTTTACAGATGACTTAGGATGTCCTAAGGATGACTTAGGATAAGCAATCATATCATATAAAGATAGGGACAATTTCACTTCTTTTTTTATGATCTGTAAACCCCTTTTTTCAATTTATGGTACTGGCCAGAACTCCCAGTACAATGTTGAATACTTGTGGTGAGAGTGGCTACTTTGTCTTCTTTCTGATCTTAGAGAGAAAGCATTCAATCTTTTACCTTTAAATGTAAAAGTATATTTATAGCTAACAGTTAGCTATAATTTTTTGTAGCTATTCTTTACCAAGTCAAGGAAGTTCCCTTCTGTTCTTAGTTTCCTAAGAAATTTCATCATGAATGAGCATTGAATTTTGCCAAATGATTTTTCCCTATCAATGAGTATAATAATGTGATTTTTCTTCTTTAGTTTGTTGATATACTGAATACTGAATTTGAATATTGAACTAGCCTTGTGTTCTTGAAATAAGCACAACTTAGACATGGTATATCATTTTTGTACATTGCTTCATCCTATTTGCAAACATATTCAGTGTTTTTGCATCTATATTCATGAAGGACATTGGTCTGTAATTGCTTTCTTTTTTTGTTGTTTTTGTTTTCACGGTACTAGGGTTGAACTCAGGGCTTCAAGTTTGCTAGGTAGGTGCTTGACCACTTGAGCCACACCCCCAGCCCCTGAAGATGCTTTTTTTATGGTTCTCTTATTGATTTTTTTGGTACTGTATTTGTCTTGTTTTAGCATAAGAGTGACACAAGTTTCATAAATTAAATTGGAAGTGTTCCCTTCTCTTATATTTTCTGAAAAAGACTGTAGATGTGGTACTAATTCTTCTTTAAATGCTTGATAGAATTCTTGGTCCTGGAGATATCTTTTTTTAAGTTTTAAACTTACAAATTAAATTTCTTTTCTTTTTTCTTTTTTTCAGTGGTGTTGATCTAACCCATGGCCCAATGAATGCTAAGCAAATGCTATACCACTGACCTATATCCTTAGCCTTACAAATTCAATTTTACTTGTTGTAAGTCTACTCAAATAATCTATTTCATATTCAGTGCATTGTGGGAGTTTATACTTTTCTAAGATTGGCCTAGCTCATCTAAGTTGTCAGATTTATGTGTGGAGAGTTGCTTCACAGTATTTTTTTATTGTATTTTTGATGTCTGCAGAGTCTGCAGTGGTATCACTTACCTCATTCCTGTTATCAATGATTTTCATTCTCTTTCTGTGTGTTTGTCTCCCTCTCTCTTTTTCCAGACTTACTGAGCATTTAGTACTATAAATTTTTCTCATCAATACTTTAGATGTATCTCAAAACTTTTTGATATGATATAATTTAATTTTAATTAATTTCAGTGTATTTAAATTGTTTCCCTTAATACTCCCTTTTTGATTCATGGACTGTTTACAAGGCCGGTATTTAGTTTCCAAATGTTTGGGATGATTCCAGTTATTTTTCCACTACCGATTTCTATTTTGTTTCCATCATAGTCAGATAATGAACACATTTTGAATTATTTCAGTTCTTTCTACTCATTGAAGATTGTTTGGTACACAATGAATATAGCCTCTCTTGGCATATATTTCATGGATTCTTGAGCAGAGTATCTATTCTGCTATCTTTGGGTGGAGATTTCTACAAACGTCAGTTTGATCTTATTGGTTGTTGGTGGTGTTGAATTCTTCTAGGTCCTTGCTGAATTTATGTTTAGCTAATCTATCAATTGTTGACAGGAGGGTATTGAATCTCCAAGTACAGTAGTGGATTTCCCTATTTCTCCTTCTAGTTCTGTTAATTTTTGCTTCACATATCTTGTGATACATTTGATACATATTTATTTAGGATTGCTATGTCTTCCTGAGAGATTTACCCTTTATTTTTGGGAGGATTCATCCTTTATTTTTATGTAACATGCCTTTATGCCTGGTAGTTTTTTTGCTCTGAAATTTATCTGACATTAATATAGTGGTTCCTGTATTCTTTTGATTAATGTTTGCATGATATATCTTTTTCCTTTCTTAAAATAAACCTATATCATTATATTTCATGAGAGTTTCTTGCAGAATGTTTTATACCCTGCCAATATTGTTTTTAATTGGTGAATTTTGATCATTTACATTTAATGTAATATTGATATGTTAAGGCTTATCTCTGCCATTTTATTTCTTGTTTCCTTTGTTTTTGAATACTTTTTTTTCAATTCTTGTTCCCTTGTTTTTGCTTATATGGGGGTTACATGAACATTTTTTAGAATCTTATTTTGATGTGTCTATTGTGTTTTTAATGTTACCTGTTTGTATAGCATTTTCTAGGATTTCTTATAAGTATTACCTTATTTATACACAACTTATAAGAGACTATTGGTGTTGAAATGTAACCAGTTCTAGTGATCTATAGAAAGTTTACTACCTTTTCCATGGTTTTACTCTCCCCGCTTTATAATTACCTTAACATAATTCCTTCATGTAAATTTAGAACCATTTCAGGCATTGCTATAAATTTTGCTCCAACACTGAGTCATAATCTAAAAAAAACTCAAAATGGAAATGAAAATGCATTTGTTCATTGTAGTGACTGCCATGCACCAACCTTCCCCTGCCCAGGCCCTGTTCTGGGCTGGGCAGCCTACTTGGTGGTTGCCCTTTTTCTGGGTCTGTCTTTTTGATGTCCCAGTGTTTCGCTTTTTAAATTACTTCTTTTCTTTTTAGGAATTTCCTATAGATTCTTTTAGGGTAGTCTTATTAGTGATAAATTCTCCCTTTTTTTCTTCCAGTGCTAAGAATGGAACCTAGTACCTTGTACATGCTAGGCAAGAACTCTACCACTGAACTATACCCCATTTGGTTGGTTTTTTTGTTTTTTGTTTTTTTAACATATGAGAATGTTCTAATTTTCTCCTTCACTTCTAAAGGACATGTTGTATAGATACAGTTCTTTCAGATTTCAAAAAATATTAAGCTACTTTCTTCTGGCTTCCATAGTTTCTAATAAGAAACCTGTTATCATTCTAACTGCTTTTCTACTGTAGATAAAAATGTCATTTCTGTCTCACTGCTTTCAATATATGTATTTTTTTGCCTTTGGTTTTCACAAGTTTGGTGTAGATTTCTTTTAATTTGTCCTGGTTGGGGTTAAGTGAGTTTCTTGAATCTTTAAGTTTATGTCTTTGCCAAATATGATTTTTTTTAAGCCATGATTTCTCTGCTCTGCTCTCTTCCTCTCCTCCTTTTGGGAATTTGATGACCTGAATGTTATATTTTTTGTTTGTTTGTTCTTTTATAGTACTGGGCTTTTGAACTCAGGGGTTTGCACTTGCTAAGCAGGCACTCTATCACTTGAGCCACACCTCCAACCAAAATATTAGATCTTTTATGTCACCAATTTCTTAAGCTCTGGTCACTTTTTTCTAGTCTGCTTTTTCTCTGTTGTTCAGGCTGGCCAGGTTCTGTTGTTCCATCTTCAAGTTCACCGATTCTCTTCTCTGCTGAATTCTGCTTTTGGTCCATCCACTGAGCTTTATATGTTTTTCAGTTCTAAATTTTCTATTTGGTTCTTATTTCTGTCTTTTATTTCTGATGATTTCTATTTTTTTGCTGAGACTTTCTTATTTCTCCATTTGTTTTAAATGCTTTCAAAGCTGCATATTGATGTATTTTTATGATCACTAACTTTAAAATATGTGATAAATGATATAATAGTATCATTTCTGTAATCCCAGCGTTGACATCCATAATTTCTTACTGAAGTTGAGATTTTCCAAGCTCCTGGCATGATGTGTGATTTCCTATGGAAGCTTGGATGTATTGTGTTAAGAGACACTGGTCCTTTTTAAACCTACTGCTTCAGCTGGCTCTCTCTACCACTGATGTAGCAGCTGAAGGTAGAAATCCAAGTTCTTTGCTTGAGCTCTATTGATCTCTGAGAGAGGGTGTGTCTTATTACTGCTGGGTAGGGATGGAGTTTCATGCTCCTATGTGGTTTCCTTTGATGCTGTGTGGGAGTCAGTCAGGAGGTCTGATTACCACCCAGGAGAGATGCAAATCCCAGCTTCCATGTGAGACCATGTCTTCTCTGATACTACCAAAGGTCAAAGTGCCTCAGTACCGACAAGTGACAGTAGAAGTCTAAGCTCCCACTTGACCTTAGATGGCAGTGAGTGGTGGAGGATAGGAAATTTGGAGGGTTGTGAGGGAAAGGACAGTTTTCCTATGACATTTGACTGAAGAAAAATGGCTATTATCTAAAAGTTTTATGTCTCGCGAGGCTTCCCCTTTTCTGGTTTTTTGGACAGAGAAAGCAGACTTGTGTTGGGGTTTATTTGTTTGTTTCTATACACATTTGAGATTTTATGCTGCCGACTTTTTCTACTATAAGTCTGAAATATTTTAGGGGAACAAGTGCCCAGTATATTTGTGTGCTAGGCCTGCCATAACAAAATACCACAGACTGGGTGACTTAAACAACAGAAATGTATTTCTCACAGTTCTGGAAGATAGAAATCCAAGATCAAGGTATTGGCAGGGTTGATGTTTCCTGAGGCTTCTCTCCTGGGATGGCTTTCTCACTGAGTCCTCACATGGCCTTCTTTTCCTTTCCTTTTTTCTCTGTGATCACATCCTTGGTCTGTCCTTTATTTATTTATTTTTTTAACACAGAGTCTCACTAAGTAGCCCAATTTGGTTTTGAACTCATGATCCTCCTGCCTTAGCCTCCCAAGTTCTGAGGTTACAGATGTGCACCATCGCCCCACCCAGCTTCTCCCTCTTCTTATAGACATCAGCCCTATTGAACCAGAGCCCCACCCTTATGACTTCATTTAATCTTAATTGACACTTTAAAAGTTCTTTCTCAAAATAAGTCACATGGAGGTGAGGGCTCCAGTATATGAATTTGCTGATGACAACATTCCTGCAAAGATAGGTCCATCACACTTAGAGGACCTGCCACCATGTTGGTTTTTTAGGTTTTGAGGTTGCTGGCTGGTCTTCTTTCCTCCCTCCTTGTTTTAAATGTAATGGCCAGGGATTTCAATGGAAGGAATAGAGAAGAGCCTGCTCCATCTTCCTAGAAGCTCAAGATGCTCCCTCATAAGCTTTTCCAATGAGGTTTTTATAACTCAACTCAAAGAAGTTCTAATATGCAACAGCCAGGTTTCACTGGGCAAGAAATACTTTAGTTGGAATCTCATAGTTTCCAAGAACTGGAACATAGAAAGTACCCAACCAGACCATAGATTAGGAAAGAATATGAGGTGTGTTGTGGCAGATTTACCCCTGAAAAAGAGATATAAGAGCTGGGGAAGAAATTGGCTCAAGTGGAAATGTCAAAATATTACAAACTCTGGGCCTCTGAGAAGGAGTCCAGTCTCCCTGGACTGTGTGAGGGGGAGCAGGCAGCTTGGTACAATCTGACTATGCCAGTTCTCTGGTAGCAGATCAGAGAAGGCAGAGTACCAGAGAAAGCCATACATGTATGTGTGCTTGCACAGGTATGCCTGTAAGGGAGCAGCACCCAAGATTCTGCAGCCCTCCAAAGGCAGAGGTAGTAGGTGTGCATTGTATTTTTGCTCACCTGAGTCAGTCTGTAAGCTTCCAATGTCCAACTGTAGCCACAGGGCTCCCCAAGGCCTCCAGGACTCTGGAGTTTCTGCACCACTGAAGCAATCAGCCCTTGAGTGTGGGCTTGTGTCAGAGCCTTATTACTCAACTCCTACTTCTCACTATTAAGCAGGGACTCCATGAGGAAGATTGATTTACCACATTAAGCGCACCCTGGTGTGTTCTACGAGGATGCCACAAGACAAACAGCTCCCGCCACAAGCCTCCAGTCCACCGCCCTGCATTTCCATTACATTTGGGCTAGAGTCATGGTGGATGAGTTTGGGTGTAGTTCATTTTTTGCCTTACACAATAAACTTGTCAGCATTTGACCAAATAGCACTTGTGTGCAGGGACTTCATTTGCAAGGCCACCTGGCTTCTAGCTCTGCTGTCCTGCTCCCATTTCACTCTGTCTAATGAGCCCGAACTTGGTTCCTGTCGGGTGGCGCTGAGCTGCAGAGCCCTACACAGTTCACACATGATGGCAAGGCCTCAGCCCCTCCTGTAAGATCTTTCTCCCAGCCTGGAAGAGACACTGATGTTGGGAAAGCTGTCCTTTCTTATTGCCAGCCTTTTGTTGCCCAGCTGGGAAGGAATGCGCCAAGACTCTACTCCCACCCAAGCTTGCTCCAGCCTCCAGCAGGCAGACATTCAGGGGGCTTCTTAGGGCTGCAGCCTGCCTACCCACACAATTCTTGGGGCTGTTTATAAGAAGCCCTGGAGAAGGCATTGAGCTCTCTAAGGCACAGCCAATAGAGCCAAGATGTGTATCATTCAAGCTGTCTGTGGCCCTTGACTGGCCTTCTGGCCTCCAGGCCCATGCTTTCCCCATGCTGATGGGTATCCTTGACTTTATTCTGACCATGTCACCTTTGGCCCAAGGTCCTGCAGTGACTCCCTGTTGCTGGAGTCCACTTCTCAGAGCCTGCCACTCACAGCCCTTGATGATCTGCTCCCAACCTGAGCATGGGTATTGGATGCCTTGGACCAAAACCAGCTCCCTCCAGTTACTGAATAATTTTTGCAAATGAGGTCTTGAAATGGCTTAAGGTTTCTCTGCTTCTTATCTATAAATGAGGCACACAGCGATGCCTGTCTCATAGTCATTGATATGTATGCTTAGAACATGCCTGGCATTCAGTAGGTGCTCAGCAAAGGTTGGTTAATACCCTCACATCACTGTGTTATTCAGCTCATGTGAATACTGAAGGCTTTACCCACAAGCTGGAGGCCAAGCTGCTACCCCATAAGCTCCAACTACAGCCTGGGCTGTTCTCAGTCCTCCACATCTGTCCCCCACATCTGTCCCACCTGTCCTGCACCTGTTATCTCCTCCCTCTTACATGCCTCTCCTTCTTCTCTGCTTATCTGAATCTGACCCAGGTCTGGCCAAGGCCTCTCCATTTCTGAAGGGCACTGGCCAGCCTGGGAACCCAAAGGGGCTCACAGCACAGCACACAGTGTGGGGCTGGACACTATGGCCATCTTCAGGGATGCTACCAGAGGACAGAGGGGTAGGGTGGAAGCCCTTGCAGAGAGAAGGAATCCCTACCCTGCTTCCAGCCTCCCCTCCATCTGTACTCCCCACCATTCCATGAGGTTTGATGTGTGGACATAGTGGTTCCTGACCTCAAAGAGGCTGCAGATCTTCCTGTTAGCCACCTGGGCTCCTCCAAGTCCCTCTTTGAGCTGGGTGCACAGATCCCAGACCCACCCAGGACTGGGCTGAGGAAAGCACCCTGAAGTCTGTTACCACCTTTCCTGTGTCCACCTTGTGGCCTCACCCTCAGTGAACCAAGACATGGGAATGGGACCAGGCCAGGGCTCCAGGGGCTGAATGTGAGTTGAACAGCAACAACTGCTGAAAGCATGGGAGCCTGGGGGTGATGGCAGGATCACACCCTGTAAGCAGGAGGTAGTGGGCACACAGAGGGGTGGTATAGCCCTGGGTCCAGGTACTGGGTGAGACCAGTTTGGCAAGCTTCCACATCTGCACTGAGCAGGTTGTAGAGCCTGTATGCTGTAGGCACCAGGAGTCCAGAAGGGCAAGGTTGGCACTGTTACAAGTGTAGATAGCTCTGGGAGAATATTACCAGCACAGCTCTGATAGGCAGAGTAGGAGATGGGCCCCAGACCCAGGAACAGCCAGGGATAATGAGGAGATAGACTGTGCACAGGCATCCAGAGAATGGCTGGAGGTAGGCTGGAGGTTGTGGAGGAGGTCAAGCAGAGCAGGGACAGGGTAAACCATGTTTCCCAGAGTGCCATGTTTAGAAATTTGGATCCCCTTGGTGGGCAGTAAGAGCTATTGCAGGTTGAGTAGGGTGACATGGTCATGTTAGGAAACTTAAGGCACAGCACATTTCCCAAGGCTCCAACTGGCTCTCATTTACCATTAGACCCTCAGCTCATGGCCCAAAGCCTGGATTCTGATCAGATTGAGGCAGGAAATGTGGAAGGCCAGAGACAGCCAGGCCATCATAGGATCTAAAGGCCTCCTGACAATATGAGTCTTCCTAGAGCTTATCCTAAGCAGGAAAGGTGAATGGTTCAGGGGATGGTCCAAGCATGCACTGCCTTTCCAGAATAGGAGGTGTGCTGTGGGTTATCTACTTCCCCAGGGATTTCCAAGAAAGGATGAGTGGAGATGGGAGACTCCTCTCAAGGCTATCTGTGGACAACTCTCATAAATCTAGAGAAATCAACTAAGCAGAGCAGGGACAAGCATAGGTGGCCATGTACCCAGGAGGTATTAAGGAGACCTGAGAGAAGGAATCAGGCAAAGTAGAAGTGAGAGCTCCAGCCATCATACATACCCATGCATGTATGTCTCCAGACAGCAGAATTGGAGGATGGTGAGAAGAAGGGCAAAGAGCACATGCTAGATTATATATATGAGTTCTCTTGGATGTTATCATACAGTGTTTCTCTATCTTGAGATACTTCATAACTCCATCTGCAAAGGAGCCTGGGAAATGTAGTTTTAATAGGAATTCCATGTGCCAATCAAAAAACCAGGGTCCTATAAATAAAGGGAGAAGGGGTGCTGTGTTCTGCAGCTAGTATTCTCAGGGCTGGGGGTGACTTAGCCCCTCTTCCTGTCTCTGTATCCAGCCCCAAATGCAAAATCTCTGGGTGATGTGTGGCCCTCCCCTTGAGGTCTTGGTGCAGCTCCTTGAAATTTTAAGCCAAAATGTTAAACTTTGATTTTGGTGGACTTTTAAATTTGGGTTAGGTGAACTTTAAATAAAAAGATAGGCTTTCTGCCCCCATGCCCAGTGGGGTCACCACAGTAAAGGCTCATATTTAGAGGAAGGGAAACACAGGGCAGCCATGATCAGTCCTGCCTGGCTGGCTTTGGGAACTTCCTTGTGCTTGGTGGGAGAAGTAGCAGGCAGCCCAGCCAGCCAGCTTGGCTCCACAAGCTGGAAGAACCCCTAAGTCCATTGTCCCCTATGGGGTGATCACAAACCTTTGCCTGACTCCTCCATCCAGTGCCTCTGGGGGGACACCCTTTGGGGGCTGTGTGGCTTTGGAAGCCCCCTTTCTGTAGGAGAAGGTCGAGGAGCCTGGGAATCCTTAAAGACTTAGCAGAAGAAGCAATCTGAGGGTTGGGCCTGGGGCTCCCAGGTGACACCTGCACTGCACACCTAGTGACTTTCAGTCTCCTTGTCCAGGTGAGTCCCACATGCCTGGAGCAATCCCAACCAGCTCATCAGCTCAGAGTTGAGCAACCAGGCCTTTTTGTTTGCAGTTCTGACTCTGAACCAATAACTGGGCACAGAGAGGCAGGCAACACTTTTCCTTCGGATTTTCATGTGAAACTGGCCAAGTTTAAAACTTAATGATGAATGTATATGTTCGAAAATCATAGTTGAGGACAAACAAGCATGCCTATGCACAGGTGTGGCTCAGGGGTGCCAGGGAGAAGGTGCCAGCTGATGAAGGAGTTGGGGTCTCCCCTGCAGGATGCTGGCCTGAAGTTCTGAGCATCCTCCTCACCCTGACAGGCAGAATCAATGGCCCACACACTCGGGGCAGAACTGCCTGCCACCGGAGGGCAGAACTCTTGCGGAGACCACTGGGGTAGGACAGAGGTTCAGGACAGTCTAGCTGATGGCGCTGTGTGGGGCTCTGTGAGGCCACAGGCCTGGGCAGAACAGGTGCTGAGGTTGTGCTTGGTTGTCTCACAGACTCCACCAACCGGGACTCCCTGGACATGATCGAGCGCTGCATCTGTCTGGTGTGCCTGGATGCCCCTGGCGGCGGGGATCTCAGCGACACCAGCAGGGCATTGCAGCTTCTCCATGGTGGAGGCTGCAGCAAGAACGGGGCAAACCGCTGGTATGATAAGTCCCTGCAGGTAAGCGTCATGTCCCGCCCTCCCCTCCCCAGTGATCTGCCCTGCAAAAGCACAGTCATACACAGAGCTGGCCACCAGTGCATCTACTGTCCTGTGCCACCTTGGCTGCTGGATCAGATGGGGCTGGAGTGGCTGAAGACACCCAAGACATGCTATTTTTTTTATTATTCATTTATTCACATGTGCATACATTGTTTGGGTCATTTCTCCCCCCTGCTCCCCTCTCCCCCACCCTCTCCTCTCCTCCCCCCCTCGCTTCCAGGCAGAACCTGTTCTGCCCTTATCTCCAATTTTGTTGAAGAAAAGACATAAGCATAATAAGGAAGACAAAGCGTTTTTGCTAGTTGAGTTAAGGATAGCTATATTGAGAGATTCCAAGCATTGCTTTCATGTACACATGCATTACAACCCATGTTGATTCGTCTCTACCTGACCTTTACACTGGTTCCTGATCCCCTTCTCATGTTGACCTCTGTCGCTTTAAGGTTTCTGTATTAGTTCCTCTGGAGTGGGGACATCAAACGCTTTCATGTTTTGGGTTCTCTACCTATTCCTATATCTCCCGTATGTGCTCTCCCCTTGTCATGTGATCCAAGTCCAACCACATTGCTGCATTTGCCCTAGATCTAAATTCTGCATATGAGGGAAAACATATGATTTTTGGTCTTCTGAGCCTGGCTGACCTTGCTCAGAATGATGTTCTCCAGTTCCATCCATTTACCTGCAAATAATAAGATTTCATTCTTCTTCATGGCTTAGCAAAATTCCACTGTGTACAAGTACCACATTTTCTTGATCCATTTGTCAGTAGTGGGACATCTTGGCTGTTTCCATAACTTGGCTATTGTGAATAGTGCTGCAATAAACATGGGTGTGCAGGTGCCTCTGGAGTAACCTGTGTCGCATTCTTTTGGGTATATCCCCAAGAGTGGGATTGCTGGGTCATATGGCAAGTCTATGTTTAGATTTTTAAGAAGCCTCCAAATTTTTTTCCAGAGTGGTTGTACTAGCTTGCATTCCCACCAGCAGTGTAAGAGGGTTCCTTTTTCCCCACATCCTCGCCAACACCTGTTGTTGGTGGTGTTTTTTATGATGGCTATTCTAACAGGGGTGAGGTGGAATCTTAGTGTGGTTTTGATTTGCATTCCCTTTATGGATAGAGATGGTGAGCATTTTTTCATGTGTTTTTTGGCCATTTGAATTTCTCAAGACATGCTATTGGTGCCACCTCTGGACTGGCTAGGGCTCTTCTCAGAAACAAGTATCTGAGCTGCAGCCTGTGCAGGAACCTCTGGGCCATCTCATGTCACACATCATAAGGTGGGGGCTTGGCAGGGTCAGAGAGAGCTGCAGTTCTTCCCAGCCAGCCCCCAGCACATTTAGCAGGAACTGGTGTGTTGCCTGCTAGGTCACTTTTTCTGAATGTTCACCATCTGGCCTGGCCGTTTCAATACACTGTCCTTAATTCCTGAGAAGCAGGGCAGCCCAGAATTGCTGCAAAAGTAAAGTCTTAAAAGGAAATTAAATAATTCAAATTTTTCCATTCACATATTAATCTAGAAACATCATGACCACTATGTTGGCCTACAGAAAAAAACTCACACAGATGGGGTCTTGCCATTCATTCCTGGTCCTCCAGCCTTTCTTCCACCAACATGTCAGTCCCCAATCTGATCTTGTGTATTTTTAAAGCTTCCACACTCTCACAACAGCCTTATAAAAGGGCGGGCAAAGCATCTCTCTATTTTGGCTTGCCTTAGCGCACCTTGGTGAGCGTTTCAAGGTACCATCTCATTTCCTCTCTCTCTGTCCCTGCCTTTGGCAGGTGATCCTTTTTAATGGCTTGTGTATCGATTCTGTTACTCCCAGTGAGCTCTCTCACTGCCGTGCTGGCTGTTTAGCCTCCTCAGGGTGCTAATGGCTGGCAATCTTTCACAGTGCAGCTGTGGGAATGACATGATATAATGGGTGCACAGGATGCAGAACATAGGAAGTCTTTGGAGAAGATTTAAAAGATACTGTTTTCCCTCTTCCTATTACTGACAGGGATAGAAAGGCACTAACATTGGGAGAGGGCATAGCCTCCCCTTCCTGCCTGCTCTGGGTGTGTCTCATGTGCTAGTCTCCAGGCTCCTTTCATAAGCATGACAGAAAATTAGGTGCCAAGAATTTCAAAGAGGCTCCATGACAGGTCTCAGCACAGAAAGACTGGGGATGCTGGGGAGGAGAAAGAAGGACCAGCACAGAAGCTCTGTGGGTAGTTCATTTTTTTACTTGCTGGTTTGCTGAATGACAATAAGATCCCAGCATCTAGCCGCCAGTAAGAGAGACTGCAGTCCCCCTGGACCAGGTTTTAGTAAAGACCTGGAGAGCTCGATCATTTGTTAGCTCATTTGTTTGTTCACTGATGGATGGGAGACCAGCATCTCTGTGTGTGATAAGCTCCAGGCATCCCCTCTTTATGTGGGTTCTAAACCTTGTCCTTCTCATTCTTTTCTTCCAGTACTTTTGTGCCCAGAATCTATTCCTTTTCCAATTCAGCTAAATATAGTCTTTGTAAAGTCATTTTTAAAAAGTCATAAGTAATCTTTATGTGTCTGTTGATCCTTCACGTACATTCTCCCCACTCCTCATCTCTATCCTGTGAGCTGGGCCTCACTGTGCCCTTTTTAAATGACAGCAAACTGCAGAGTCAAAAGGTCTTGTGGAAGCTCTCCCAGCTGTGTGGTAGCACAGCAGAGCTGGGATCCAGCAGCAGTCAATGGATCATCTTCCGTACCCTTTCCTGCCAACGGGCTTTTATTTTTCCCTAGGAACCTGCGTGCCATCCAAATCAGATCAGTATCTTGAATTCACTCATCTGACACAATTACCCAGCATCTGCTTCGGGGGTGGACACTACTCTAGATCCTGGAAATAAAATCAACGGTGGCCAAAACAAACAGGAACCATTTGGGTCACAGCACTGCAGGATAGTGTCTGTGACACATGGTTAGAGGAAATGGGGCTGAGAGGAGTGGAAGGAGCCTGCCTGTCCCCAAGAACAACATGCCCAGGCTTGTGTGAGCTCACTTAGAATGCCTGGCTTGCTTCAGCCATGGAACCTGGAGGAGGTTGTCCAGTTAGTAGTGCCTTGAGACTCAGATTATCAGACCACTGAAGTCACCCGCAGCCTTCTTTTCAGAAAATAATGTGCCTTGGGGGAGAGATGCCCTGAGAGGTGTGGGGGGGTGGCAACCTGGGGCCCAGGGGCTGGTTTGGAACGCTGACTCCAGGATCAGCTCCCCTTCCTCTTCCCGTTGCAGTTCGTGGTGGGCCGCGATGGCACGTGTGGCGTGGTGTGTGAGCACTCCCCATTTGATGGCATCGTCCTGGTGCAGTGCACAGAGCACCTGCTCAGGCACATGTGAGTCTGGCGCAGGGCAGAGGAAGACCACCCAGGGCTGCCATGCCAAACAAGGAAAAATTGGGGTGGCCACCGGTGGGGGGGGCGGTTAGTCTGGAAAATGGCTTAGTAGAAGAAGAATTTGGAGAGTAGCTTGAATGCAGCTTCACAGGTCACAGATGGAAGGCACAAACTGGGAAAGAGGTTTAGAACCATCAGGAAAAGAAAGGCATGGCAAGGAATTCTCAGGAACATCTGCTTTGATTGGGGAAACCCAGATCAATATTCATTATTGGCTCTGGGTCAGGGCTGGGTGGCTGACGGCCTAGCACAGAGGCAGGTCTCTGAGCCACTCATGTGCCAGGCTGGGTCCTCCACAGCCTCTGAGCTGACGGGACTAAGGGGTTCTCTGTCCTTTGAACACACTACATTCTTTCTTCCTTCACATTTTTGTTCATTCTCTTCTAGCATCTTCTCCCTGCGTATAGGATCTCAATGTCGTTCACAAAACTCTGCAGGGTCACTTACACCAAACCACTTCTTGTAGACAGAACAGCACAGCTTGCAGCTGCCTTCTCTCCCAGTCTTATATAAGTGTTATCGGTGAAACACTGTGACAAATGAAAACAAATAATGTACTTGGGAGTCAGGTGGAACTGAATGAAATCTGGCTCTGCTACTTACTGATGTGGGTGGCCTCGGTTTATTCATCTACACAGTGATTTGGGGGTGCAGCTCAGACCCCCTGAAGCTCTGGGCTGCACATACCAGCAGCTAGATGATTGCAGAGGGCAGAGAAGCAATGCTGCCTACAGCCCTCAGGTCCAGGCCCTCAGGAGGTCGCCTCTCTGTGCCTACAGGATGAAGAGCGGCAAGAAGCTGGTGCGAGCTGACTCTGTCAGTGAGCTTCCTGCCCCCAGGAGGCTGAGGTGGAAATGCTCTCCGGAAATTCAAGGCCACCTGGCCTCCTCAGCAGAAAAACTTCAACGGTGAGGTGATCAGTCCTCTGGGTGATCTTCCAAGGGCCACCTGCATCTCTTACCCCCAGCTGCTGAGGCACCCTGGAAGTTTCCAAAGCCCCTGGCAGCTCTGCTCTTCTCAGAGCTCTGCCCACCCCACCCCTCATGGAAATACAGTCAAACCAAGGGCGAGTTGTAGCTCTCAGGAGTAACCTTGCTTAAGTTCCTGTCATTTCCATAAAATGCAAAATGGAGCTATTTTCTTTCTGCAGGTTTCACCTGATTGAGCACAGTCAAGGCCAGGAAACCATTCCCTGCTCTGGGGGAGTAATAAACAACTGGTTTGAATAGGTCATTTGAATCCAAGCTATTTCAGTTTGCCTGAGTTTACACTGCAACTTGATAAGCAGGGCTTTTTCTCCAGGAGAGGGGCTGGTTCAGGCCCTAATGGACCCAGGCAGGGAGGCCTGGGAGGGCTGGAAGCCCTTCTGGGTGGGCCAGGGGCAGGGTCAGGGTCAGCAGCAATGTGTGGTGGGAGCCACGGGCTGGCAACCAGAGCAGGACGGTCATTGTTCATTCCCTCATTCGGTAAGTGAGTATGAATGCATTCATTCATTTACTCAAGCATGGATCAAATGTGCAGAACTCTAGTGTGTGCCAGACCTGTGGTAAGTCTTTGGGAACACAGATATTGATGTTCCATAGAGTACTTTAGTGGAGGAAGCAGAGCCCAGGTAAAAGAAGTGCCCAAACTCAAGCCAGGCATACAGACCTGAATCCAGAAATGGGGGCTGAACTCTGCCGAGGCAGTGAGGTAGGGATGTGCAGAGGTGTGCCTTGAAGGATGAATAGCAGTTTGGAGTATAGGTAGATAAGGAAGAGGCAGAAAAGCAGCTTGTTCAAGCCTGTACAGATTCATAAAGTGAGAGGATGGCCAGAGTTAGGGCACAAAAGGGAAGTTGGGACCTTATTGTGCAGGAGGAGGAGCTGTGGGGTGAGCAGCCCATGGCAGGGGGTGGGGTCTGAGTGGGCAGAGCCTGGGAGGTTTCCAAGTTGCTGTTACAACAGTCTGACAAAAGGCAGGACTGATGGGCAAGTTCCCAAGTGTCCTAGGCTCTTCTGAGTCTCTGTGGGTCCTGGCACCTGGCATGGCCCCCTGAGTGCTGAGCTCATGTCAGGGAGGGGGAATATTTCAAGGAGGGGCAGACAGGGCACCTGGAGATCCCAGGAGAAGATGTGAGTGAGAGCAGATCCTCTCTCCCCCTTCCAGAGCTCTGTGCTCACACGTGGCTAGGAACAGACAGAGGGACCTTGTTGGTGTTGCTCCCATGGGCAGCCTAGACCCCAGACCTATAATGAAAGAGTAGACCAGTCAATATGGAGGTGGCCAGGACTCAAGAGTCTCCTGTAAACACAGAGAAGTTTCCTGTTACTCTGACAGTGACAAAGACTCAGGCACGTCATGGAGGCCCAGCAGAACCTTCTGAATCAGATGGGTTTTCAGTTACTGATAAAGTCCCAAATGAGCAGCCCTTGGTGGGTAACCATGACAAGAAGCCAGGCCCCATGCCCTTGTGCCCATAGCATAGCACTGATGAGTCTTGGTGAAGAGGTGCTTGGGCAGTCAGCTGAGAAATGCTAGGCTGGCCAAGAATCCACAGGGACACCTGACATACCTCACGGGGCACAATGAATGGCTCCTTTCAGGCCTACTTTGTGGGCAGAGGGCAGGCAGCTAGGACTCTGTGGGCAGTGCTTGCCCTGCCCATGCAAATGTCTCTCATTCCTATTGCCTCTCCCACCTCCCTGCTGCAGCCAGACCCACTTCCCCCTTCCCCTTAGAGCAGGGCCACCCCCTGCCAGAGTTCGCCTTCTGCTCAGAGGTCCTGCATACCTTCTGCCACATCTCTAACACCCCAAGGTATTCCCAGAGGACAGAGAGTGAGTCATTACCTTCCCAAGCACTAGGACATGCACCAGGCTTAGAAACTTGGGTGGCCTCGGCAGCGTGTGTTGGTTTTTTTTTGTTTTTTTTTTTTTTGGTGGTAGTGGGGTTTGATCTCAGGGCTTTGCACTTGCTAGACAGGTGCTCTACCACTTGAGCCATGGCTCCAGCCCACATGTATGTTCTATTTTTCACATAATTAAAGCATTTATTCTTTTTCTTCTATAGAATTGTAAAGAATCTGGACTTCACTGTTTATAAGTTTGACCACTATGGGAAAACATTCATTAAGAAGCAGAAATGCAGCCCTGATGCCTTCATCCAGGTGACCCTCCAGCTGGCCTTCTACAGGTGAGCAAAAGCAGGATGAACCTGTGCCCCTGTGGGCTTCCTGCCAAGATGTTTTAGATCCTAGAAGCATCCTGGAGATATGCCTGGCTTTTTGGGGGTCCAGCAGTCCAGTAGATGACCAAAGCAAACTGTACAGACAAGATATTACAGGAATTGGATTTTGAGTACAGCTCAAACCTCAGGAAGAGTGTCACAGTCAAGGAACCAGAGCCATGATCCTGGGCTCTGGAGCACAGAGCTAAGGAGAGCCAGGTGGGCAAGGAGGACCGTGAGGTATGAAGGTTACTATTCATCCTGGTTTTATCCAGCCCAGCTGAGCCCATGTAGCTGCAACTGCTCCTCCCCAGTCTTCCTAACCTTGGTCAGGACCTAGAACCAGTGGGCCTCTAGTTGGTCCAGACCGAGATTTGGATCTATCCTTGATTTCATCCCTTCCCTATCTCTCACTCCCATACCTCCATGCCAGTTGTCCTCCAAATGTCTTACAATTCTGCCCTCCCCCCACCACCATCAGTACCTCCCAAGTCACTGTCATCCCTAGCTCAGCCAACTGCAGCATGTGCCCCAAGGCTCTCTGCTCCCACGGTTGCTCCTATAACACTGTCTTCATGAACGTTGAAATATGCAAATCAGACTGTATTGCCTACTATCAATGCCTCCTACCATGCTTGAGACCCTCCCACAAACTCTCTGCCCTCCCTCCAAGTCATTGCCCTGGCTGTGCCTCTCCCCTCCCATTCCACTCACCTCCAGCCCAGATACTACCCTTCAGAGGCCTGTGTGGACCACCTTGCCTAGTTCATGGGCCAAGACTTTCTGTGTGACTCTGGGCTGTCACTGTCCCTGCTGAGCTCTGTGTCTTTTTTCCTCCCTCACTCTCAATACCAGGAACTTTACTGACTGATGAAAAAGGGAGTGGGCCAGACAGGTGCACAAGTCTAGGGATGCTCACCTGATTCTCATGCATAAGGAGCATGAGCTCTGCCAAGGTGGCCAGGATGCCAAAACCATCATAGAGATGCCGAACACACCTCTGATCTGGGTCACATGAATGGCCTCTTCCAACCAACTCCATGAAGACAGGAGAGGCACAGCCACATTGCCCACAGGCGTGGGTGCCCTAGAACAGTGGGCCAGGGCAGCAGTTCACACTCACCACCTCTGAGATCCCTCCCTGCTTCAGACAGAGGTCATGGCTCAATCAGTTTACAGAATTCCCTCAAGGGTGTGAATGATTAATTGCGCAATTATCCCATTCTTGGCTATTAATCAAACACTCATTGAGTCTCAGAAAACTCCAGGTTTTTCAACAGATTGGAAACAAAGTCACTTCTTTATATCAACACAGTGTCCCCAATATATAAAACTGTGTACATGGCTCTTCATATTAGAGACCCCCCAACATTCATCTCTGGGAGTTCTCCTTCCGAATTCCATTAACATTAAAATGAAATACTACACCAAGTCAAGTCAGAACTGTAAAAATAAAGCCTGCTGAGGCTATTTTTCTTCCAGCATTTTTGAGCCCCTGAGAATAAATTAACATCCACCATTCAACCTTTATCTTACGCAGGCTCCACCGGAGACTAGTTCCCACCTATGAGAGTGCTTCCATTCGCCGATTCGAGGAGGGGCGGGTGGACAACATCAGATCAGCCACTCCAGAGGCCCTGGCTTTTGTGAGAGCCATGATTGACCATAAGTCTGTCATACCAGTAAGTCACACTCCATCCTGAGGAAAAACAAGGAGACCTGTGAAGCCACTGTGGACTGCCTGTCCTCTGGGCTCCAGGTCACCAGCTTCTTTGGGTGTTTGCCATTGAACAGCCTCTTAATGTCCTGTACACCAACCCTCTGTTCTGTCAACAGGATTCCAAGAAGGTGCAGCTCCTGAAGGCAGCCATCCTAGCCCAGACCGAGTACACAGTCATGGTGAGTGATGATGCCTTGGGCAAGCAAACGAGTATGGCCAGAGCTGCAAGAGTTGAGGCCACAGCACAAGACCCTATGTGAACAGCCCAGCCTCAATCAGTTTTACAGAATTCCCTCAAGGGTGTGAATGACTCAGCAAGGCCACCTCCCTCTCAAAGCTTCCTTTTTTTTTTTTTATTTTTAGAACTTAGGTAATGCGCTATTCCTGCTTCTTTCACTGAATTCACAAGAGTATAATGAGTGGTATTTGAAATAACCAAAATGATAATAACAGGATATAGACTATGTCATACCTTACAGTTTATATGAGAGAAGTCAAATAGGAGAGAATACAGCTGCAGCCTGGAGTGGTACGCATGCCCCTTGCACAATTGCAGGGGAGGCAGTATTCATCCTACCTGGGCTGATTTTGCCTCTTGTCGTCTGTGTATTTATTTATTTATGAGTGGAACATTCATAGTGCAATCATTAATTGTACAATCAAAATTATAAGGGGAATTTTTCTCTAGTTTAAGGAAATAATTTATTTTCAGGCACTGCAATGCCATCATTTGCATATAAACAATGGAGAATAAGCATTGCTTGAACTAGTGATCAATATATTAATTTCAAATCATGCTAAAATAGTCTTTGAAGGATTATGTAATTTATAAAAATGGATTGACCAAATTTCATTCTATATACTTAAAAGCAAGTACAATGTATTTCTGGATTTTGGAACTAGTCAGTAAAGACTTTCCTTTAACTAGGTCCCTAGTTCATCTGTATAATTATGTGTTTGTTCTATTTGGGGACAATTAAGCACTATATTAGTCAGTTTCCCATTACTGTAACAAAATACTGGAGAAAATCAATTTTGAATTAGAAAAGTTTATTTTGGCTCAAACTTTCAATAGTTTCAATCCATGGTGAGTTGGCCCCATTGTTTTTAGGCCTGTAGTGAGGCAATATATCGTGACAAGGATCCCATGGTGGAGCAAAAACATTGACCTCATGTCAGGGGAGCAAAAGAGGGAGAAGAAGAGAAGCAGCTAGGATCCTACAATCTCCTTCAAGGGCACACCTCAAATGACTGGAAGACCTCCTGAAAAGTCCCACCTCTTAATGTTTCCAACCTCTCAATTGTGCCAAGCTGGGTACTAAACCTTTAACACATGAACTTTTGGGGGAACATTTCAAATCCAAACTATAGCAAGTACCCTATCTCCTATTCAAGGATTTTTGTTTATTTGTTCTTCTGCTTTATCCAGCAGGGTGCTAGGTGCTGGGAAACAAAAACTGACATCCATTATCCCTGTCCTTGGGGAATTCAGCATGCAGTTGAGGGAGAGGTCTTTCAAAGTCAAGTCTGATCCCATGTGAAAAGAGCCCTTGGGAAGTAACAGAGACCATGGAGGAGTAGCTCTTTCCTCTGCTTGGGAAAGCCAAGATTTCCCAGAGGAAGTAGTGCTCAGTTTGAGACTTGAGAATAAAAAGGGAAGATGGTCCAAGAAGGGAGCAGCATGTGTAAATGCAAATAATCTCAAGAGAGTAAGACACACCTGAAGAAACAATTAGCTCAATGTATGCAGTTTGCAAAGGAAAGAGGAGTAGGAGATGTTGCATTTCCTGTGATAAAGCTTACTCCAGTGTGGGCGGAGAAGAAGGATTGCTGAGGGTGGTGCTTGCCAAGAGGAAGTTATAGAACATTCAAGGAGAACTGCAGTTGGGCAGGGGTGAGAAGTTGAAAGGAAGTCATGAACTTCTGATTCAACATGGCAGGCTGGATACAAATGTTTACTGTCACTCACTCTGAACCTTTCCAACATAAAAGTCTAGGATTTTTTTAAGCTATAAATAGGGCAATAAGGCAAAGAGAATGAGAAAGAAGATGCTGCTGCTATAACAGAATACCTGAGACTGGATAATTTATAAAGAACAGAGATTTGTTTCTCACAGTTCTGGAGGCTAAAAGTCCAAGATCAAAGGGTCAGCAGGTGAGGTTGCTGCTCTCTGCTTCCAAGATGGTGTCTGTTGCTTCATTCTGTGGAGGGGAGGAACACTGTGCTTTCACATGGCAGGAAGTAAAAAGGAAAGAGGGCTGAAGTTTCTTTTAGAAAAGCCTTCAAGAGGAAGGAGCCTTCATGGCCCCTTAAAGGCATCTTAACACTGTCACACTGGCCAGTAAGTTTCAAGATTTGAATTTTACAAATGAGAATTCTATAAATAAGAACATGAAACTCTAAAAATATTTTTCGGGAAATGAAAACTCCTTGGAGAATATGTTAGCAAAAAGTCAGTGGAAAGATTGAGAAATAAGGTGAGAGATCTCCCCTCAATACCAAGCAAACAGATGAAGACCAGGAGAGAGAGGAAGCTTTGTCCCAAAGGACAATATTCTAGATAGTACTTGTTCAGAAAAAGGGGGACACACCACCAACAAAATAATTCAAGAAAATTCCCTAGAACTGAAGAACATGAGTTTCTACATTGAGAGAATTCACCAAATACCTTTTATTAATACCAAGGAATATCACAATACTAAAAATAAAGAAAAGGTCTTAAAATCTCACAGAGAAAATAAACCAAATACAAATATCAGAATGAAGATATTATTGACCTCTTAATAGCGTCATAGGAAGGTGAAAGATAGAAGGGACGATGCCTTCAGATTCTGAGAGAAAACAATCTGCAACCCACACTCCATACCCAGCTAAACTCTCATTGAGTTTGAAGGTAGCATAAAAACAATTTTAGACAGATGAGGTCTTGCAATTTTTACTTATTTAGCATTGTTTCTCATAATTCTACTGGAGGATATAGCGTGAGAAAATAAAATATAAAAGATGAACTCATAAGCTCCAAAAAATCAGAAGATTCAACTGCAAGACAGAGGTAGAAAGACTCCCTAGGATGATAGCAAAAGGAGCTCACAAGCTGACAGCTGTTCAGCAGACCTAGTGAGCAGTCATCACAGAGGAGCAAGAACTTAAGTGGAAAGATGAAATTCTAGCTGAGAATTTAGGAACCAATTAACATAGAAAGCCAAACAGGTAAAAAAAAAACACAATATTTAAAGATGACCATTTCTGGCAAAAATAAAACAGTCAATAAGGAAATCTAGCCATAGTGTACTGCTTGACCCAACTGTGAATGGTTACATAATATTATGCAAACACTGTATGTTGATCAAACAACAAAGAGTTAAAAACCTAACTTTATTGGGAAGATGGAAAGAATGGAAATGTGTTGGAGGAATAGAGGCATAAAAAAATAAAGTTTCATTTTTCTATAAAAAGAAGATTACAGGTAAAACAGGAAAAGGCAGCCATGGCACTCTAAGCATGGATTTGGAACAATGTAAATAGATATCAAAAGAAATAGAGAAAGGGTGGCAGGGAATTGCCACTGTAGAGTGAGAATCAGTGCCAGTAAGGTGAGGCAAGCCTTTGGATTTTTAAACTATAAACAAACTTATGAAAAATTTTAGAAAAATATCCTCCAATGCATTGCTACAGACTTCTGTTGTGCTATCTATTTTAACTTAATGAGGATAACTGTCTCAGAAATATGAGGGGGGTGGTGATGATGGCTGGCAGCAAAGCTGATGCCCATTTGGCTGGGGAAGGGAAGAGAGAGGAGAAAGAAGAAAGAAGCAAGGACCCTCCTGACAACTGGCAGATGTATTTGGTAGTGGTGGTGGGGAGAGGAAATTCCAATGGAGGGGTGAGGTGGTCCAAGTCCTGTCTCACTACTTTATTACCTTATGTTTTACTTCCCAGCCTTTATCTCAGGTTATGGTATTATTTGCATAGTGGTAACATCCACCCTTACTAACCACGAGCTCCACCAGGGCTCAGTCTGTAGCTGCTCCGTTCTCCATGCTTGCTGCACCACCCAGTAGCATCAGGCATAGAGTTGGAATTCAAAGTTTCCCTGAAGGAAGGGAGGACTGAACCTGGAGTCCTTTTGCTCATTACTACTCTGTCTAAACAACTCTTTGCACATTCTCTCTTGCTATAGTTTGTTCAGAAATGGTGAAATCAGGTGGGCTGGCTGCTCTACAGAGAGTTTGTTTCTACAGACCTACACAAACCAGAGATTAAATAGAGGTAACCAGAGAGTGAAAAGAGCCATCTACTGTTCGGATGGGCACATAGTGCTTCCTGTCTGTCCTGCTGAGACACATCCAAAGTAAGCTGTAGGATTGGGTGTAGTTCAGTGGTAGAGCACTAGCTAGCAAGAGTAAGGCCCTGGGTTCTATCCCAGCACCACAATACAGGAATAAATTAATTAAAAATAAAGTAAGCTGTGGTTTTGTAACTTGTCTTTTCAGACTGTAATGAGAGACTAAGGCCTCTGCCTTGTTTATGCATTCAGTCTCCATTGAAAGGGAACGGCTGTCAAATCCCAAAACGTGCTTGGTAAACCCAAGCGAGGTTCATTGGGAAAGTTTTCCTCCTGGGTGGGGCTCTAGCAGCTAAATGGCCATTTTGCATAACTTTGAAACCCCAAGTTACAACCACTTTGATGTTAACTTAAAGTTTATTGCTGTAGGGAGGTATGGCCCTGAGTCTCCATCAGCCTGCAACATTGTCCTAAATAAACACATAATCAAAAGCAAAACCAAAAAACTGTGTATGCTACATACCCAGCCTCAAGTGGGAGAGATGTAGACCAAGTGCTCTGGCCCCACTTCTAGCCACACAACCATCCCTGAGCTCCATCTCACTGAGATTTTGGAGCTCCTGCTCTATCACCCCATTCTTTGACATGAGTTTAACTATCTTTGTGATAAAAAGAAAAAAAAAAACTTTCATCAGTCAAGTAGCTCTTTCCCCTTGAAAATATCAGCTGAGCCTCTGCTCAGATATCTGGTTCCTAAGTCAAAATGATTCTTAGATTATGAATCTAAATTTAAGAGTATCAATCTGGGGCCCACAAAGTGACTGAGACTCAAGGGAACCTGATGCCCTCTAACCCTTTCCCTTGATCTCCTGCTGGACAATGAAGCATTGGTTGTATTGAGAAAGTCTGCACTCTCACAGCCAGGCTTACCCCTCCACATGCTTAAGTGGAGCCTAGCAGTCCCTGGACCCAGCACATGGCCTTCTCCCCAAACTCCTTCCCTGGCCCTAGCAGCTTTGTGGTTGGGATGGCCCATCCAGGGCCACTCTTTCCATTAGAGCACGGTGTGGATGCAGATGTTTAGTGGATGCTGGGACTTACTGACTGTTAACTCAGGCATCCTTAAGATAGACCCCCAACCTGTGCTAGACTCCTCCTGTGGATAAAGAAGTAGGTAAAAGCCTAAGGAACAGAGGTTGTATAGTAAAGTAGTCCACAGTGGGTGGCTACTCACTTACATTGTCTGTAGCAAGTGCTGGGTAAATGCCAGTCATGACTGTTGGAGTCACCATTACCATTGTGGAGGAGAGAGGAGGGGAAGAGGAGGCACCAAGAGTTCATGGTTCATCTCCTTCTCTCTGTCCCCAATTCCCAGGCTATAACAGGGATGGCCATCGACAACCACCTGTTAGCACTGCGAGAGCTGGCTCGGGACCTGTGTAAGGAGCTGCCCGAGATGTTCACAGATGAAACTTACCTGATGAGCAACCGTTTTGTCCTCTCCACCAGCCAGGTACAGCCCCTGCACACAGCCCTGGACCAGAGGCTCCTTCGTAACCAGTGAGCCTTCTAAAAAGTAATTAGTGACTGCCATCCCCTGACTGGAGTTAGCAAGTCCTGACTCGGCCAGTCTTATATGGAGCCTAGCAGTCCCTGGACCCAGCACATGAAAAGTGCTGTATGTACTTATGGGGTATAGTGTGATGTTGCAATACAGTGTGTGATGGTCAGATCAGCATAACGGGCGTATCTGTCATCTCAGATGTTGGGTTGGGTTTGGAACATTGAAAATCCTCTCTACTATTTTGAAATACTCAAATAATTGCTGACAACTATAGTTATCCTGCTGTGTTACAGGACATTAGAGGTCATTCTTCCTTTGCAACTGCACCCCTGTGCCACTAACAATCCTCTCCCCATCCTCCCTCCCCAACCTGACCCTGCTTCCTACGAATTATGTCACCTTCAGAAGAATGATCTAAATGTTCAGAGCACTGGTTCCTCATCTTCTAAATGGGAGTGACCACAGACGCTCTGTCCCCTTAGCCAAGGTGAGAACAGGATGGGAACACAACCCATCTTGGGGCTCTAACCATTATGCAGTACTGCCTTTCAATCTGCCACTTGAGAGGTGGTAATCCACAGAGGGGACCATAGGCTCTGAAATCCCACAGGCCTGGATGTAGGTCCCAAATAGATCATGGGCATTATTATGAAGGACCAGGCCAATGACAGAAGATTAGCTGGCAACCCAACATCTCCTAGCCAGTGCTGCGACAGGCCTGTGTGTTGGAGGACCTCTGTCACAAAGACAGGGTAGAATCCATTAGTAGGAGGCCCAAGTTGAGGGAGGAATACCCCACAAGTCAACTTACTAAAACTCCACCTCATCCATGAGTGTCTGGACATGATAAAGCTGTGTTTGAGGATAAAAGCCCACTCGGTAATTTGATTTTGTCATTATGGCTGTGAGCTTGCAGATGTGAATAAATGTGGACAGAACACAACAGCATAAATTCCTTAGGAAACCATCCATGGTCAAAAAAGTGCTCTGGAATGGCTTTATGGCCTCTGGCTATTGCACGGCAAATTTATCTGACAATGCAGTGACTCTATTAGCAAGACTAATGGCTTTTTCTGCCCCATTAAAATGGCCAGTGTCACTTCAGAAGGTCTGAGAACACAGCATCAGAAACCTGTGGGTTTAAAACAAACCCCGACCCTGAACCTGCCCAAGAATCCTTCCTATTTGTCTCCTAGAACTAGCTAAAAAAAATTAATTGGGGAGTGTGAGTTTTTTGGTGATTGTTTTCCAACTGGAAAGTAGCCTTTATGGCTTGAACGCCTTCAGAAACACACTGTCTTGTTTGTGATCTTACAAAATCTTAGCCCTCTAAATTCAATTCAGCTTAGGTGCATAACTAAAACTCTAGTTGATGGCAACCTTTGAAACACCCCGTGCTGGGTAATTGTGCATGGCCAGGCTGAGGGGAGAAAAATCAGACCAGCCAGGCAATGCTGACAGTAATTAAGGATCTGGGGGAAATCAAGAGAAGATGGGCCAGATTTCTTCCAGTTCATAAATTACTCCCTGTGGGAAGCCATCTAACTGTTGGGTGCCACCAGGGTGCCATTTAGTAAATTACCCTGATTGCTACAGTGCCTCAAATGGCCCCCAGGTGAAGAAGAGACTCAGACCAAGCCCCAGCACCAGGTCACCCTGGGAGCTCTTGGCTCCACAAGTAGAGCAGACTGCCCGCCAGGGAGTGGGTTTGAGGTCCCTGTCCGTCCTTCCAAAGCCATGCAGTTAGATGAGTTTGTTTTTATGACTCTGGCCGTGTCCAGCCAGGCTGAAGCAATCAATTGATCTGTTGAAATCACTGAAATCCCTGGGCTGGAGAACAGTCAGAGAAGCCAGAGGTGTTGGAAGGTGTCTCATTCTACCTGGTTGACAGGCTGCATTTCAGAACCAGCTGCTTCTGACCTATGCTCTCCTCTAGGTGCCCACAACCATGGAGATGTTTTGCTGCTATGGTCCTGTGGTCCCCAATGGGTATGGTGCCTGCTATAACCCCCAGCCTGAGACCATCCTCTTCTGCATCTCCAGCTTTCACAACTGCAAGGAGACCTCTTCTGCAGAGTTTGCAGAAGCTGTGGGAGCAAGCCTCCTTGACATGAGAGACCTCTGTAGCACACTACAGCCAGCTGAGGACAAACCACTGGCCACGAAGTAAAAAGCCAGGAGACCCACCCAGTGATATCTTCCACTAGATGTCAAGTTCCCAATCCCAGCCCTCAGTGGCTGCCATACCCTGCCAAACCCCTCCCATCCCTTGTTCCAGCTTTCTGTACCTTCTGTCCTCAGGGCCCAACCTGCAGGCCACACAAAGGCATCACACAGAGCCAGGGTGTTGGAAGAAAGCATCCCTACTTAATGCATGGCAATTGTCATTACTTTTGAAGGTGGCATCTGGCCTGTTCCCTAGGCATCAAGACCAGCCTGGCTCAGAGGCAGCCTGGCTGAGCTGGGGGATACACACCAAGGATTTCCCTCCATGTTCATGTTCCCTTTCCCAGCAGGACCTAGCGTGTCCAGGTGATCTTTCTGGCCAAGGAAAAAATGAGTCACCCTATTAGTTGCCATATGCCCAAGTGAATCACAAAGACCAAGACCTAGGCTAGCTCCGGGTCATTACCTTTTTGCTTTCTGGGAGGAGCAGCGGCTTTGTTTTCATATTCAAAGCATCTGATCCTGCCATTCAGTGCTTCTCCTGAGCCCTGCAGTCCCATGGGCACCCTAAAACACACACACACCCCAAGTTCATTTAAAATACACCCCAAGTTCATTTAAATGAACCCCAAGTTCATTTAAAATACACTGACATGTGCCCAAATACATCTCTCCTTTTGCCTTGCAGGGCATCCTTTCTTAAGTTCAGATCAGCACATCCAGCTATTCAGAAAGAAAAAAAAACAAAGATTGTCTGTGTCTGCCCTGGAGTCTTTGTAGCTCTCTGCATCCCGGGAGGCATTAGGGACAGTCCCAAATGAGGAAATCACACAGCCAGAACAAGCAGGCACTCATACATGTGGGTGTGCAGTGGACTTGTCCATTCCTGGGCCCAGTCATTTGCACTTTTTTTTTTGACTCTTTGCCACATTGCTTCCCGCTAAATATGCCCAGACAGGAGAACAGAGAGGGAAACTTGGGGTTTTTCCATCACTGTTATTATTGTTTATCTCTTTTTTGTTTGTTTTCAAGAGAGAGGTTTTAAAAAATCTACTCTGACATTAATTTCCCAAATGATCTCAGCGGCCCCAGCAGGACACCCCTAGGACTGTGGCTCCTTTATCTGGAGAATGCCCCAGAGATTATGATCAAAACCCGTGAGGAGCAGCCCAACACCAGCCTCTCCACTGGCCTCAGGGACCAAGGGAACAGCTAGCAGAGAGAGAGGGACTGGGAGGAGAGAATGACTGTGTTCGGAGACACCCCCAGTTGGGGCAAGACAGTTCAGTCCTGACAGACCACCCCTCCTAGGCAGAGTCAAGGCTGAGATTCTCCTAGGGGCTGTTACCGTAGAGGAGGTGTGAGAGGCGTTTAAAGTCGGGGCACTTTTTTATTTAAAAAATTTAAGTTTTATTTTACTTTAAATTTGCAGATAACAATTGTACATATTTGGGGATACAATGTGATGTTTTCCTACATGTATCCATTGTGAAATGATCAAGTCAGAGTAATTGGCAGATCATGTCTTTGTGGTAAGAACATTCAGAATGCTCTCTCTAGTTACTCTGAAATACACAAGACATTGTAATTGACTATAGTCACCCTACTGTGCAATGGAACATCAGAGCTCATTCCTCTTATCTAACCAGCATTGTACCCATTGACTAGCCTGTTTCCTTGTCCTTCTTTCCTCCGACTCTCCTCAGACTCTGGTAACTACTATTCTACTCTCAACTATGAATGAGTTCGACTTTTTAATGAGAACTCTAAAGCAACCCTAAAATTCAAAAGTGCAGAAAGTATAGGGCAGCCAGAGTCCATTCCCCCACTAGGCTGCTCCATCCCCTCTGCAGTGTTTCTGGAAATCCTCCTCCCCAATTCTGTGGGGCTTTACGTCATTCTGAGCAGTCCACCATGGCCCAAGGCCCCTGCCAGTGTCCCTTCTTTGGATCATTGTGAAAGCTCTCTGCACCTTGCACATGGGCTGAGTGGGCAGATATTTGGCCTTTGCTCCACTCCTTGAGAACACAAAGACCTGGAGCAAGGAAGTCCTTGAGCCCCTAGCTTTATGTAGAAGTTCTCTACGGGATGATGAGGAACTGGCCTTCCAATGCACAAACTTAAGTTATTGTTCTACAGGTCTCTACTCCTTCCCTTTTATGTCCACCTTTAGCTCCCCTTGGCAAATTGCAGCCCAAAGGCCCCAGGGGTTCCTGGGGACCAGCAATTCACCTGCTGTAAGTTGATCCAAAGCCACTTGTGTGATCTCACTCTATGACCCCAGGTAGATTTGAGTTCTCTACTGGTTTCCCTCCATGGATTTCTGAGCAGGCACAGAACTCTGGCTTTGGGGTCAGGCAGCCCCACTGAGTTTGGCCAAGTGACTTAGCTGTCCAGAGACTCAACTCTCTCCATTGTCAAATGAGAACAAGAACGTCCCTGTCTTGCCAGGGTTGGAGATCATGTGCATCAAGACCTTGCACAGCAGGTAGGCAGCAGCGTCCACCTTTGGGATGGCATTCCTCAGCATTATTTCAGAGATTTTTTTTTCAACTATTAACACTGATCTGAGAGAACAAAGCTCATACCTGCTGTTATCTGAGCACAGGGAAAGGGAACTCACATCATTAACTCAGATATCAAGTCATGCACAGTGAGGGCTTTGAGACTTATGAGTGGTAGACACCCGGCTGGAGGGAACACCTCCTCTCTCTGAAGAAGGGGCTGGAAGCTGGTCTTCCCCTCCATGAACAAGAAGGTGTGCTCCGTCCTTATGCACAGGCAACACTGAGCCATGGCCATGGGCTCCTTTGTGGGGACCCTGGGAAAGGAGACCATGTGTCCCCAAAGAGATGGACAATGAGACAGACATTTAGAACAGTGATGCATAGTTAATGTGGCTACTTACAACTCTGCTAAATTGCCAAAATATATAAAGTTAATATTTGAGTTTTATTTTTATAAAATAGTTCTAGATTTATGGCAATATGTATATGTGTATTTATAGCCTTTCCATTTTAATTTATAGTTTTGTGCTTTAAAGAAATATATGTATGATTAAAGAACTGTATATTGAGACTATTCTATTCAAGTTATTTAAAGATTGTGAGTCTGAATTCAATAAAATGTAATTCCAAGAAAGATGAGGCTGCCATTGTTCCTCCCAACAGTGCTGTAAAATACAATGCTGTAAATTCTGTGAGAGGGTCAGCAATCCTTTGGCCTGTGTCTGGGCTCCTCCAGCAGCAGTGGTGGATGTCTAAAAGACACAAGGAAACGCAGCAGGGTGGCGTGCGCCTGCATTTCCAGCTCCTCAGGAAGATGAGGCAGGATTACTGCTTGAGCCCAGTTTGAAACCAACCTGAGGGACATAGCAAGAGCTTGTCTCAAAAGGAAATCAAAATAAAAGATAATATGGCCAGGAAAGTAAAGGGAGGAGGGAACTAAGTCTCTCCTAGTGTATGACAAACCACCATGGAGTGGAGATGAAGGGCAAGTGGCCTCACAGAACATCTGTGGTCAGTTGAATATGGTCAGGTCAGCAGGAACCTGGGTGTAGAGACGGATGACTCCCTCTATGCCTGTACAACATGGAGGCAGCACAAAGTGGAGGTGAAAACACCAGGCTCAGATGCCTGGACAATAAGCCCTTACTTGCCATGGGCTTTGAGGAAGTCTCCTTACCTCTCTATGCCTGAATCCTCACCCATAAGGTGGAATGCTAAGATCAGCACTGCTCACTTTCAGATTGAGGTGGGGTGACGTGACATGGTTATTGCTTGAAAATGAAGGAAGCATTGTAAAACCCTAGCCTTCTCGTTGCAGGCTTGCAGACACATGGGCACACTCCTTTGCTCTGCCCAGTCCACAGCTATACTCCAAGCTGTAAGATCCTCTCCATGGGTACAGCAATTCACAATACTGGAACATGATTCCTCCAAATAGAGGCTTTCCAAATAGAGCCTAAAATGGACTGGTGGAGTAGCTCAAACGGTAGAGCACCTGCCTAGCAAGCGTGAGACCCTGAGTTCAAGCCCCTGTACCATTAAAAAAAGTACAATTAGAGTGGAAAAGGAACATTGAAGTGTGTGGATTTGCTGGCTGGAATGTGGGGAAGGAATTATTCAAAGAGGTAATGCCTAAGAATATTCTAGTAGGAGTGGAGGCTCAAAGTATGTGGATCTGCTTTTATCTACTATATATGTCACAGGTGGCTCCCAAATATTCAGAAGTAAGAAGACAGACAACAGAGAGAGAGAAAAGCACAATCAGGAAGCCAACTCCTGCATACAAAATAATGCCACTCCTCCCCATGAGTACAAATGCCGGGAAGAACCTCTGAATTACACAAGAGCACCCAGAAGTTTCCAAATTACCCCTAAGCAGCTCTCCTTGGAGAGAAACCAGTGCCTTGGGCTCCCTTTATAAATCCAACCCTTCTCCCTGCTTTTGTGTTTCTCAGATTTTTTGCTTTCAGAAAAGTCACTCAAGTATGAAGGATGAACAGTGTGCCATTCCTAGGAAGAGCTGGCCTCATATCATGAAAGGAAGAGCCTTTCTACACAAACTCTCTCCTTGTTCTAGGCATGCTCGGCCATCTCTTTCAGGGATTTCTCTTCCTACATCTGTCCCTTATGTCAATGGACCCCAGAGTTCTGTCCATAGTCTCTATTTCTAATTAAGGTACAGCAATATGGCAAGCTGAAGATGCAGAAGGGCTCCCTCCACCTTCAGAAACATACACTCAAAAGGGAATTTCCTTAAAAATAGATAATGGAGTTCAGAAGCAGCAAAATAAATGCTCATGTTCCAGAAAAAGAGGAGGACACTCACAGCACACAGCAGTAAGCAGAGCTGCATGTGGATCAAACCAGACCCATCAACCCAAGGGAGGAACAAGGAAGCCTGCCATTCACTCGGGGCTGTAGATAGGAGCAATACACCTATAAGAAATCAAAGCCACAGACTTGTGCCACGGGCAGATGAAAAACCTGGATTTACATAACTTCTGTGTAAAGATAGAATGCCAACCCAATAATTTTGAAAGGTCAAATTGGCCTATTACAGGTTGACAGAGTGGTTCAAGTGGTAGAGCACTTGCCTAGCAAGCATGAGGCCCTTGAGTTCAAACCCCAGTAACCACCAAAAAGTAATAATACTAATTGGCCTGGGTCAGTAAGGCTCAAAGGAACTCATAAGAATCACATACAAAACTACTTTTCACCTGGAACATACCAACGCCTACAGGGGATGTTTGCAGATGAGTTCACAGTCAGAAAATACAAATAACACATGAAATGACTCAGCAGATAAGGCAAACAGGAGAGATGACATCACAAAGGCTTGAGATAACAGATGAGTCAAAAGAAACTATTAAATAGATACACTTAGTATTTTTAAATAAATTATTAAACAAATACAAGGAAGATAGAACATACATGTAGGAGCTTGAAAAGGAGAAAATAGAGAGAATGGAAGGAAAGAACTAGTCAAAGAGAAAGTGGCTTAGAGTATTTCAGAACTGAAGGAACACTTAATTCCAAAATTCATCAAAGAAGAGATCACAACACAAATATTAAAATACTTATAGAAAAATGATAGACACTGTATTTCTTTTTTATTATTATTATTATTCATATGTGCATACAAGTATTGGGTCATTTCTCCCTCCTGCCCCCACCCCCTCCCTTACCACCCACTCCGCCCCCTCCCTCTCCCCCCACCCCCTCAATACCCAGCAGAAACTATTTTGCCCTTATTTCTAATTTTGTTGTAGAGAGAGTATAAGCAATAATAGGAAGGAACAAGGTTTTTGCTGGTTGAGATAAGGATAGCTACACAGGGAATTGACTCAAATTAATTTCCTGTGCCTGTGTGTTACCTTCTAGGTTAATTCTTTTTGATCTAACCTTTTCTCTAGTTCCTGGTCCCCTTTTCCTATTGGTCTCAGTTGCTTTTAAGGTATCTGCTTTAGTTTCTCTGCGTTAAGGGCAACAAATGCTAGCTAATTTTTTAGGTGTCTTACCTATCCTCACCCCTCCCTTGTGTGCTCTCGTTTTTATCATGTGCTCAAAGTCCAATCCCATTGTTGTGTTTGCCCTTGATCTAATTTCCACATATGAGGGAGAACATATGATTTTTGGTCTTTTGGGCCAGGCTAACCTCACTCAGAATGATGTTCTCCAATTCCATCCATTTACCAGCGAATGATAACATTTTGTTCTTCTTCATGGCTGCATAAAATTCCATTGTGTATAGATACCACATTTTCTTAATCCATTTGTCAGTGGTGGGGCATCTTGGCTGTTTGCGTAACTTGGCTATTGTGAGTAGTGCCGCAATAAACATGAGTGTGCAGGTGCCTCTGGAGTAACCTGTATCACAGTCTTTTGGGTATATCCTCAAGAGTGGTATTGCTGGATCAAATGGTAGATCGATGTCTAGCTTTTTAAGTAGCCTCCAAATTTTTTTCCAGAGTGGTTGCACTAGTTTACATTCCCACCAACAGTGTAAGAGGGTTCCTTTTTCCCCACATCCTCGCCAACACCTGTTGTTGGTGGTGTTGCTGATGGTGGCTATTCTAACAGGGGTGAGGTGGAATCTTAGTGTGGTTTTAATTTGCATTTCCTTTATTGCTAGAGATGGAGAGCATTTTTTCATGTGTTTTTTGGCCATTTGAATTTCTTCTTTTGAGAAAGTTCTGTTTAGTTCATTTGCCCATTTCTTTATTGGTTCATTAGTTTTGGGAGAATTTAGATTTTTAGGTTCCTTATATATTCTGGTTATCAGTCCTTTGTCTGATGTGTAGCTGGCAAATATTTTCTCCCACTCTGTGGGTGTTCTCTTCAGTTTAGAGACCATTTCTTTTGATGAACAGAAGCTTTTTAGCTTTATGAGCTCCCATTTATCTATGCTATCTCTTAGTTGCTGTGCTGCTGGGGTTTCATTGAGAAAGTTCTTACCTATACCTACTAACTCCAGAGTATTTCCTACTCTTTCCTGTATCAACTTTAGAGTTTGTGGTCTGATATTAAGATCCTTGATCCATTTTGAGTTAATCTTGGTATAGGGTGATATACATGGATCTAGTTTCAGTTTTTTGCAGACTGCTAACCAGTTTTCCCAGCAGTTTTTGTTGAAGAGGCTGCTATTTCTCCATCGTATATTTTTAGCTCCTTTGTCAAAGACAAGTTGGTTATAGTTGTGTGGCTTCCTATCTGGGTCCTCTATTCTGTTCCACTGGTCTTCATGTCTGTTTTTGTGCCAGTACCATGCTGTTTTTATCGTTACTGCTTTGTAATATAGTTTGAAGTCAGGTATTGTGATACCTCCTGCATTGTTCTTTTGACTGAGTATTGCCTTGGCTATTCGTGGCTTCCTGTGTTTCCATGTAAATTTCACGGTAGATTTTTCGATCTCTTTAATGAATGTCATTGGAATTTTGATGGGAATTGCATTAAACATGTAGATTACTTTTGGGAGTATCGACATTTTTACTATGTTGGTTCTACCAATCCATGAGCATGGGAGATCTCTCCACTTTCTATAGTCTTCCTCAATCTCTTTCTTCAGAAGTGTATAGTTTTCCTTGTAGAGGTTTTTCACATCTTTTGTTAGGTTTACACCTAGGTATTTGACTTTTTTTTGAGGCTATTGTAAATGGAATTGTTTTCATACATTCTTTTTCAGTTTGCTCATTGTTAGTGTATAGAAATGCTAATGATTTTTCTGTATTGATTTTATATCCTGCTACCTTGCTATAGCTATTGATGATGTCTAGAAGCTTCTGAGTAGAGTTTTTTGGGTCTTTAAGGTATAGGATCATGTCGTCTGCAAATAGGGATATTTTGACAGTTTCTTTACCTATTTGTATTCCTTTTATTCCTTCTTCTTGCCTAATTGCTCTGGCTAGGAATTCCAGTACTATGTTGAATAGGAGTGGAGATAGTGGGCATCCTTGTCTGGTTCCTGATTTTAGAGGGAATGGTTTCAGTTTTTCTCCGTTAAGTATAATGCTGGCTGTAGGTTTGTCATATATAGCTTTTATAATGTTGAGGAACTTTCCTTCTATTCCTAATTTTCTTAGAGCTTTTATCATGAAATGGTGTTGGATCTTATCAAAGGCTTTTTCTGCATCTATTGAGATGATCAAGTGGTTTTTATCTTTGCTTTTGTTAATGTGGTTTATTACGTTTATTGATTTTCGTATGTTGAACCACCCCTGCATCCCTGGGATGAAGCCTACTTGGTCGACACTGTATTTCAAAACCTCTAGTATATAGCAAATGTGATTATAGGACATTAAATAGCTTTAAATACTTTTATCAGAAGATAGGAAAGATGTGTTAAGTATAACTTTAAAAATAAGAAAAAGAACCAAATAATAAACTCAAAGAAAGTAGAAGGAAAAAATTATTTAAATATAGGAATAGCTTTTAAGAAAAAAATTAGAGAATAAAAGCAAAGCAAAAATGGGTTGTGAAAAGACAAACAAAATAGACAAGTATGGTAAAACCAATTAAAAAAGCAAAATTCAGCGATAAATAATATTATGAATAAAAAGTTGACATAATGTCAATAGCATTTTAAAAGATAAAAGAGAATATAGCAAAACTTAGATACAAAAAAAAGATGAGAGAGACAAATTTTGTCAAACTTTCAAAGAAGGGATCATTTTAATTGTGTTCTATTCTCCCTCATTTATTCTCTGAGGCTAATATAAAGTGTAATATTCAATCCAGACTCAGACATATAATAAAGAAAACAGGCAAATTTTGTTCATGCATGTATATGCAGAAATCCTAAGCAAATAAATGTTAAGGGTATGTAAGAAAATATACACATCAGTGACCAAGGTAGGTAGTTCAGTGTTAGCAAACAGCTAAATAACAGCAGGGCCTGTTAACCCCAGCTACTCAGGAGGCAGAGGCAGAAGGATGTTGAGTTCAAGGCCAACCTGGACAAAGTTAGCCAGACCCTTCCTCAAAAGCAATACAAACGAGAAGATATGTACTATCACTGCTTTTATTGTAACAGATGTTCTGGCAAGTGAAATGAGATAAGAAAAAAAAGAAAAGTTTATAAAGGAAGTAAAACTGTCATTGCTTGCAAACAGTGTGACTGTTTACATAGAAAACCCAAAAGAATCAACAAATAAGTTAACAAATAATAAATAAGATAAAAGTAGCTTATATACCATCACTATATAAAAGTCAATTTCATTTTCTACACCAGCAACAAACAAAAATCCCAACTGAAAAGACTTGGTTTATATAGTAACTCTTTTTCTTTTGGCAGTGCTAGGGTTTGAACTCAGGGCCTCATGCTTGCAATACAGGTGCTCTACCACTTGAGCCACTCCACCAGTGAAAAGCCTAGGTTTAAAATAGCTCCCAGAAAAAAGGAACCCTCTTACAGTGTTGGTGGGAATGTAAACTAGTACAACCACTCTGGAAAAAAATTTGGAGGCTACTTAAAAAGCTAGACATCGATCTACCATTTGATCCAGCAATACCACTCTTGGGGATATACCCAAAAGACTGTTACTCCAGAGGCACCTGCACACCCATGTTTATTGCGGCACTATTCAAAATAGCCAAGTTATGGAAACAGCCAAGATGCCCCACCACTGACAAATGGATTAAGAAAATGTGGTATCTATACACAATGGAATTCTATGCAGCCATGAAGAAGAACGAAATGTTATCATTCGCTGGTAAATGGATGGAATTGGAGAACATCATTCTGAGTGAGGTTAGCCTGGCCCAAAAGACCAAAAATCGTATGTTCTTCCTCATATGTGGACATTAGATCAAGGGCAAACACAACAAGGGGATTGGACTATGAGCACATGATAAAAGCGAGAGCATACAAGGGAGGGGTGAGGATAGGTAAGACACCTAAAAAATTAGCTAGCATTTGTTGCCCTCAATGCAGAGAAACTAAAGTAGATACCTTAAAAGCAACTGAGACCAATAGGAAAAGGGGAACAGGTACTAGAGAAAAGGTTAGTTCAAGAAGAATTAACCTAGAAGGTAACACCCACGCACAGGAAATCAATGTGAGTCAATGCCCTGTATAGCTATCCTTATCTCAACCAGCAAAAACCCTTGTTCCTTCCTATTATTGCTTATACTCTCTCTACAACAAAATTAGAAATAAGGGCAAAATAGTTTCTGCTGGGTATTGGGGGGGGAGGGAGGGGGCGGAGTGGGTGGTAAGGGAGGGGGTGGGGGCAGGAGGGAGAAATGACCCAAGCCTTGTATGCACATATGAATAATAAAAGAAAAAAAATAAACAAATAAAATAAAATAGCTCCCAGAACAAAACTCACAAATGCATAACAAACTACATGCAAATAACTATAACCAGTACTGAAAGACACTGAGCAAGATCTAAATAAAGGAGATGTAGTCCAAGCCAAGAACAAGAAAGCCTCAGAAAGACATCTGATTGTCTAAACTGATCTCCTGACTCAATGCACTTTCAGTCAAATTCTCAACAAGGAAAATTTTTTGCTTTTAATAATGGTAGTCTAGTTAATTCAGACTAGGTTCCTACAAAAGAAATCTTGAAAAATATGGCATACAACTTTTTAAAAAAATCTTCTTGAGGTGGATGTGGTAGTACACACTTGTCATCCCAGCCCTGGGGGTGGGAGGGAGTCTAAGACCTTCTCCAAAAAAATAACTAAGGCAAAATATGACTGGGGAGATGGCTCACATAGTAGAGTAGATGGCGTCCTGAGTTCAAATACTTACTGGGTTGAGTAGTCTAAGAAGACACTAGTCCAGAAGACGCCAAGTCCTTGTGTTGCCTGAACAGAGACACAAATTGCAAAACTTACTGAAAGAAAAGGAAGAAAGAGTAAGAGGAAGCACCTCACGGGAAGTGGTGGGCCCCTGCCAGGTGGCACAGAAGTATTAATTTCTTTCTTAAGTCCATTTCATAAGTTGTAAGACAGGAAAAATCTGGGCAGTCCTTAGGGAGGAGCTAGGGTGGCTGGCAGGTATATTAACACAGCTATCACATAACAGGGGTAGTCTGCGCATGTGCTTATGCTAATATTTGGTCTTTAATTGTATGTATGAGATGTGACTGATATTCATGAGGTCTTAAGTAAGAGGATTTAGTCTGGGAGACAAAATTGGGCGCAGGCCTTTTTTTTACAAGCAAGGCAGGCCCAAAGAGGTACCTCTTCTGGACACTATCTTGCAATTATATTTACAATCACCAGGGTATTTATTGCTGTAGAGTTGGCTCAGGCCAGCTGGGGTGCCTGTTAGCTTTGTTTGCAAGAGAAGAGAGCCCCTGATAAATTATTTTCCCTGTTTGCTAGCCTGCCCCACAATGACTAACCTGGGACACAATTAAAGTAAACCAGACACTTAAGGTGACAAGATAAAATTAGCAGAAACAAATAACAGCAAAAGAAACACAAGGTCTCCAAACAATGGACTTCTCAAACACAAGCTATCAAATAACTATCTTTACTATGATCAAGGAGATTAAAAAACCAACCCAGAAAACTTGGCAAGAAACTGAAAATGGCACAGAATATTTGAAAGGGAACAAACTAAAATTCTAGAATTAAAAATATAACCAGGTGGATGGCTTTAATACTGGCTAAGATGCAGCTGAAAAGAAAATTAGTAAAGTGGATAATATATAAAAATGAACAAATGCATGTGTACAGTACACATGCCTGCACACATACAGATGAAGGACACAGGGAAAGAGAAAAATACAAAAGAGACAAAGAACATAGTGAGAAGGTCTAGCATACATTTAAGTAGAGTCCCTGAGATATGAAAATGTCACATAAGCAATATGTGAAGAAGCAAAGGCTCAAACTTCTCCAAAACTGAAGAAGGACCTTCATTCAGTTCCAAGAATCTCACAAATCCCAAGCAGGATAAATAAAAAGAAACACAAAGGCGCCTTATGGTGAAACCATACAAGCAAGAGCTGAAGAAACATGAAAACAAAAAAGTAACCAAAAAAAGCAATGGCAATCTTTATAAAAATTTTTAGCAGAGTTAATGCAAGGAAGCTAAATTTCTACTAAGTGAAAATATCACAGTGACTAAAGGATTCTTGCCTTCTGAAAAGCACACAGATTTTAGAGAGAATGAGACAACAGGTCCTTCCAAGGGAGGGCATGTGGCCATACTGTACCAGCAGAAAGAACAATAACACCAGGAGTTCTGCACTCCTCCAGAGTTTGCTGTGTTCAGTATGTTGGGGAGTTCATATACTGCTATTTGATGGTGCAAAATAATGTGTTGAGGGAAAAAATTTATGCTTCCTCTATTTACCAACCATGTATAAATTAATCCTCTTCAAAGAAATAGGTGTTATAGTAGAACAGGTTGTATACATGGTGAGAAATGAAAATGCAACAGTAGCGTATGTTGAGAAAGGAATTAATGGAAAAGATCTTTAAATCATTGCACTGTCCAAAAGGAGGATAAAAATATCAACTACCACTGATTTCTAGAAATTAAGAATGCATTTGTTAGGTTTGGCTAATTGCTACAATAAACCACCCCCAAATCTCAGCGGGTACAGAATGGATGTTTCCTTTCGCTCCTGTCATAGACTGATGCTGGTTGGTGGGCTGTGTTCAGGACAGCTATTCGAGGGTCCAAGTTCTTGGCGTGTAGTGATCCCTCATCCCGGATCCCGAGCAGGGGTGCGGTCTACGGCCATACCACCCTGAACGCGCCGGATCTCCTCTGAGCAGGGGAGCGGGAGACGTTTTTTAGAAGCCAAGGATAGAGGTGGTGATGTTCTTTAACTGGCAGAGCAGAACAAAGGAACGGGAGTTTGGCCATCCTACAGCTTTGTCTCATTATAGTAAGAGAACAGAAACAAGTTTCAAACAAAGGGGGAAAATGAATTGATTTAAAAATATATTGAGCTGTGCGCGAGTGGCTCACGCCTGTAATCCTAGCTACTCAGGAGGCAGACAGAGATCAGGAGGATGATGGTTCAAAGCCAGCCCTGGAAAGTAGTTCATGAGACCCTATCTCGAAAACACCTTCACAAAAAGAGGGCTGGTGGAGTGGCTCAAGGTGTAGGCCCTGAGTTCAAGCCCCAGTATATATATATATATATATATATATATATATATATATATATATATATATATATATGTACTTGCCTGTTTTTTAATTCACTGTATATATTTATTTATATATATTTATATACTGAATTCAAAAACAGTTAAGAAAGTAGAGAAAGGTAATGGTTTCCAGTCCAAAGGACACCCCTGCCTGGCTTAGGAAAATGTCTTGGCCTCTCTGAGCCTTCGTTTTGTAAATACAAAATGCAACTCGCTTTAGAGGGATGGCATTCTGATCAAATGAGATGATTTTGTGCTTAGCACCAGCAGGTCACAAACTTCCTATAGCTATGGGTATATGGCTAGTTACCATTGACACCTGCTGCGTCACCTGCCTGGAGGCTCGGTAGGGCAACTTCAGCGCAGGGCAGTGCACCAGCGTGGGGGGGAGGGGCGCGGGGGGGCGGAGGCCCCCAGCCTCTCTCTGGCCCCGCCCCGCGCGTGGCCACGCCCACCGCACAGGGACGAGCGGTTGCCTAGCAGCAGGTGCCGCGCGGCATCCCTGACTGCCGCGGGCCTGGCCGCAGACTGCAGCTTCATGCCCAAGAACGCAGTGGTCACCATGCGCTACGGGCCGTACAGCGCGGCGGGCCTGTCGGTGGAACACCGCACCTTCCGCCTGGAGGGCCTGCAAGGTGGGTCACCTTGCTCCGTAACCATCTGTGTGCCCCAGCTCCGGTATCCTTGTAGTCTGAAACGTCTGCCTAGACCTTCTTCCTTCCTCAGCCCCCAACCTAGAGCCACCTCCTCCAGGAAGTCTTCCAAGAGCCAGACTCCCCAGGGTGATTTAGTATCTTCCCCTGCTTGGTTATAAAAGTGAGAACAAACCTGAGATGTGGGCCCACTGAGTGCAGGCAGTTTACCCACATTATCTTAATATAAAAAATTACCTAACCCCCCTTTATGAATTGGGAAACTTGGGAAATGACAAGTGCTGAGATTCTATTCCTTGATCATTCATTCATGTAGCAAATCCTTATTGAACATCTAGTGTGTGGAGGGGGGACCCTTGTGGGTACTGAGGGATTACCATTGAACAATGCTGTACACACTTGCAGTCTTCCCATTGTTGACTACTAAGTGACAGAGTAGAGGGTACCATGGGAATCTCCCCATAGTGGGCCTGTGACTGTTCATAATTAAGGGAGACTCATTGAGGAAATTACATTTAAGCTGAGCTTTAAAGGATAAGTAGAAACTAACCAGGTAAGGAGAGGTGAGGGCTCTCCAGGCAGGACTGATACCTACGAAAGCCAGCAACATGATCACGTGTTGGAGTTGCTGAATCAGTGAGAGGGGAGGCCACAGAGAGACAGGAGTCAGATCCTGCAGGACCACCAAAAGCTTTAGGCAGGGCTGCTCTGAGAGCAAGTTAGAGCTGCCAAGGGGGGAGGCAGGGAAGCCAGTTAAGGGCTGCCGTGGTGGGCCACAGTTGAGAGGAGAGCCTGGAAAGGACAGCCATAAAGGGGACAGTGGCTGAAAGTAAGAGCTACTGTACAGCCTGAGAGGGTGGAAATGGCAGGCAGGGTAAAGAGGATGCCACCTGGATCCCATCAGGGTTTGCTAGAGACTGCTGAATGGAAATATTTTCCACCAAAACTGAAAACAGCAAAGATGGGACAATTTGGAGGAACATGTTCCATTTCAGACATATTAAACTTCAGGTGTTTGTAGCTTACCTAGGTGGAGGTAGAAAGTCAAATCTGCAGCTCTAGAGATCAGAAGAAAAGTCCAAACTGGAAGTAGAAAGGAATGATCCAGTTACAGGAGAACATTCAGAGTGGAAGAGAGTCCAGGACTGAGACTTGGTGAACTCCATTATACAATCCAAACTAAAGATCTTCCTGGAAAAATGCTATAGGAGTTCAGAGGACATGAAAAATCAGTTTTGGCCCAGCAATCAGGGGAGGCTTCTGGTGAAAGTGGTATTTGAGTTCAAATTTGAAGGACCTCATCTGGCAGAGAATGTTGCTTTCTGGGAGAATGGTTAAGACATTTCTGGTGTAAACAGCTCAGTGTTGGTGTTGGTGTACTAGGGCTGCCAAAACAAAATGCCACAGATTGGCTGATCTCAAAAGCAGAAATCTTATCTCCCTACAGTTGGAAGGAAGAAGTACTTGGTCAAGGTCAAGCCCTGGTTGAGAGCTCTCTTCCTGACTTGCTGACAGCTGCCTTCTTCCTCACCCTCTCGGGTGGGTGGAGGAAAAGGTGAGGGCAGCAGGCAAAGTGCTCTCTTTTTATAAAGCCCCGGTTACCTCCTCAAGGCCCAGTCTCCAATGCACACACAACCCAAGGGGAAGGGAGGACAGTCCAGCGCACAGCAGTGTCTTACAGAGATGCTTAAAATACTGGCACAGCCCAGTAACCGGCTTCTCTTCCTGCCATCACTCGCTCACCACACAGCCCACCTTCAGCTTTTGTCCCCTGAATTCTGAGACCCACAGCTACAGCATTTCTCTAAAGAGAACATGGATCTTAGACAGCTGAAGAGACACTCAAGGTGACAGCTTTTGTATTTCTTCGCTTTGTCCCCAGCCTCCTGACTTCTGTAGAACTTTTTTTGTTCTTTGCCCCAAATTTAGGGCAGCTCCTCCCTCTACATCCTACCTCCACATTTTCTGGCAGGTCAGCTATTTCTTGTCTTCCGATTTTTAAATTGTGGTAAAATGTATAAACTCTCCATTTTAACCATTTCAAGTTTCAACTCAGTGACATCAATTACATTCACAGTATTATAGCGCCATCACTCATCTATTTCAACACCCCAAACTCTATATGCAGTAGTCAATAATAACTGTCACTCCTCCCAACCCAGCCTCTGATAACCTCTAATCTACTTTCTGTCTGTATGAGTTCTAGATATTTCAAATAAGTTAAGCCAACAATATGTGTTCTTTTGTATTGATTTAATTCAGTTAGCATATTTTCAAGATTCACCTATGTTGCAGCACACATTACACTTCACTCTCTTTTATGGCTGAATGATATTCTGTGATAGGTGTATACCAGGCTTGTTTATCCATTTATCTCTTGATGGACACTTGGGTTTCCACTTTTTGGCTATTGTGAATAGAGCTGCTGTGAACATGAGTGAACAGATATCTGGTTGAGTCCCTTTGTTTCAAGGGATTGGAAGTCCTGAATCATATGATAACTGTATTTAACTTTTTTTTTTTTTGAGACAGGGGCTTGCTATGTTACCCAACTTGGCCTGGAACTTGCTATGTAGTCCACATGCACCTCAAGTTGGAGATCCTTCTATCTCAGCCTCCCCAGAGCTGGGACTGCAGGCACATACCACCACGCCCAGCTTCTGTTTGACTTTTGAGACCTTTCGTCGTGTTTCCTAAGCAGCTGACCCATTTCTCATCCCTCCGGCAATGCGTGAGGGTTCCAGCTCCTCCATAGTCCTCCCAACACTTACGATTTTGCTTTATTTATCCCCAGTTTTAATAGGTATAAAATGATTTCTCATGGAGTTGACTTGCATTTCCCTTAAAATTAATGATATTGGGCATCCTTTCATGTGCTTATAGTCTGTCTGTACATCTTCGGAGAAATGTCTGTTCAGATGCTCTGCCCTTTTTTAAACTGGGCTGCTGTTCCTTTGTTATTGAGTTGGAAGAGTTCTTTATAGATTTTGGATACTAGACTCTTAACATATGTATGATCTACAAATATTTTCTCCCATTTTATAGGTTGTGCTTTTGCTTTCTTAATGTGCAAAAATTTTAATTTTAATGAAGTCCAGTTTATTCTTCTTTTGTTGCATGTGCTCTGAGGTTTAAGATACTATTGTCAGATCTAAGGTTATACTCTAAGGTCTTATTTTAAAAGTTTTTTAAATTTCTAGATTTAGATCTTTGATCCATTTTGTAGTTTTGTTGTTGTTGTTTTCAGGACTGGGGTTTGACCTCAGGGACCCAAGCTTGCTAGACAGGCACTCTATCACATGCCTCAAGCCCTTGAGTTAATTCTTGTATATGGTGTAATGTAAGGCTCCAACTTAATCCAAAAGTTATTCATATGGCTATCCAGTTTTCCCAGCACCATTTGTTAAAGAGACTGTTCTTTACCCTTGGAATGGTCTTGACACCATATCAAAATGAACTGGTCAATCATTTACCTCTATCAGTGTGAAGGTTTGGTTCTAGGCTCTCAATTCCATTCCATTTTTCTCTATCCTACCCTTGTGCTAGTACTAACTGTTTTGATTATTGTTGTTTTGTAGTAAGTGTTGAAATCAAGAAATGTGAGTCCTCCAACTTGGTTTTGACTATTCTGGGCCCCTAAAAATTCTGTATAAAATTTAGAATAGGCTTTTCCATTTCTTAAAAAACACTATGAGATTTTTAATAGGGATCATATTGAATTTGTATAATGCTTTGGGTAGTATTGTCATCTTAACAATATCAAGTCTTTAAATCCATGCACACAGGATGTACTTTCATTTATTCAGGTCTTCATTAATTTCTTTCAACAATTTTTGTAGCTTTCATTCAATGTACAAGATTTGCATCTTATTGCAAATCTTGTTTTATTTATTCCTTAGTATTCTATTCTTTTCCTTAGTGTTTTATTCTTTTTAGATGCTATTTTAAGTGGATTAATTTCCTTTTCAGATTGTTCATTGCCAGTGTCTATAAGTACAGTTGCCTCTTTGTGTTAATTTGGTCTCCTTCAGCTTTGCTGACTTCATTTTTAGCACTAACAGGGTTTGTTTTCATTTTGTAGACAGTAGAGATTTTTGGATCATTACAGATCATGCCATCTGTAAATAGAGATAGTTTTTCTTCTTCCTTTCCAATTTGGATGGTTTTGTTTGTTTGTTTGTTTGTTTTCTTTTGTTTTGCTTTGATTTTTTTTGCCTAGTTTCTCTGGTAGGATCCCAATTCTAAGTTGAATAGATGTGGTATAAGCCAGCATCTTTGCCTCATTGCTGATCTTAGGGGAAAAGGTTTTGCTCTATTTGTGTGAGTGTGCTAGCTGTGGGTGTTTCATGTGAATAGGCTTTGTCATGACAAGGAAGCTTCCTTATATTTCTAGCTTGTTGAGGTTTTTGTTTATTTTTTATCATGAAAAGGTGTTGTGTTCTGTCACATGCCTTTTCTGATTGACTAAAATGATCACATGGTTTTGCCCTTCATTTCTACTCATATGATAAATTGCATTTATTGCTTTCATATGGTGGACATCTTGCATTCCTGGGATTAGACCTGCTTGGTCTTGGTACATAATCCTTTTGCTATGCTGGTGAATTTGGCTTGTTAGTTTTTGCTGAGGATTTTGAATGAATATTCATGAGGGACCTTGGTGTATAATTTTCTTACAGCATCTTTTACTTTGGCATCTAGAAAATGTTAGCCTCAGAGAATGAGTTTGCAAGTTCTACCTCCTCTCTTAGTTTTTGGAAGAGTTTCAGAAATATCTGTGTTAGTTCTTTTGGGTGATGTTTACTAATGAAACTATCTGGTCCTGGGGTGTTTTTTTTTTTTTTTGGTAGGGGGGATTACTGATATAATATCTTTACTTCTCATAGGTCTATTCAGATTTTTATTATTCTTAAGACAGTTTTAGTAGTTTGTGCTTATAGAAATTCAACTGTTTTATCTAGGTTGTCTAATGATAACCTAAATCTAGTTGATTTTAGTATCCTCTTGATCTTTTCTTATTTCTATAAAGTCAGGTGTATTGTTCCCTCTTTCACTGTAATAGTTATTTGAGTCTTCTCTCTTTTTTCCTTAGCCAATTTAGCTAAAGGTTTGCCAATATTATTGCTCTTTTCAAAGAACGTTCAGTTCCATTTGTTTTTCTGCTTTCTATTTTATTATCTCCATTCTAATCTTCATTATTTTCTTCCTTCTGCTAGCATTGGAGATGGTCTACTTTTATTTACCTAGTTCCTTAAGATGGACCTAAGTTACTGATTAGAGATCTTTTTTAATGTAAGGATTTGCAGCTATAAATTTCCCTGTGAGCACTACATCTCATGAGTTTTGATATCATGTGTTTTTTGTTTCACTCATCTCAAATTCTTTTTCTGACTTCCCTTGTGAGCTCTTCTTTGAGTGACTGGTCGCTTAAGAGGATATTGTTTAATATGCATACATTATGAGCTTTCCAGTTTTCCTTCTGCTATTGTTTTCTGGTTTCATGACATTGTGATTTGGAAAAACACTTTGTAAGATTTCGTCATTTTTAAGTTTATCAAGACTTGTTTTGTGGCCTTAAATATGGTCTGTTTTGGAGGAGGTTCTCTGTGAACTTGAGAAGAATATGTACTGTGCTGTTTGGTGGAATGTTCCATGTACATCTGCAAGGTCTAGTTAGTTTAGAGTGCTGGTCAAGCCCTCTAGCTCCTTACTGATCATCTGTGTATTATGTTCTCTCCATTATTGAAATCAATGCATCAAAGTCCCCAGAGATTATTGTAAAACTATTTTTCCCTTCAATCTGTCAATTTTTGCTTTATATGTTTTGTGGCTCTGTTCTTACTTATGTACGTGTTTATAATTATTATATCTTCCTGATGGATTGAACTTTGTATTAATGCATTATGTGCATCTTTGTCTCTTAAACTTTTTCTCTTAAAATCTACTTTGATAACAACATAGATACTTACATCTCTTTTGGTCATTATTTGCATGGAATATCTTTCTATCCTTTCACTTTTGACCACTTGGTGAATCTCTTAAGAAATAAATAAGCAGAGGTTAGAGGCATGCCTCAAAGCTGTTGAGCACCTGCCTTGCAAGCATGAAGCCCTGAGTTCAAATCACAATACTGCAAAAAAGAAAAAAAATAAAGCGAGTCCCTTATAGACAGCATACAAAAGGATTTATCTATTATGCTAATCTGCCTTTTAATAAAAAATTTAATCCACTTGCATTTAAAGTAATTGCTAATAGGGAGACACTTCCCTTCTGCGGTTTAGCTGTTTGTTTTCTGTTTGTCTTATATGATTTTTGTTCCTCAATTCCTCTATTGCTGCCGTTTTTGTGTTTAGTTGATTTTTTGTAGTATACCACTTGATTCCCTTTTTTTTTTTTTTGTATTTTTTGTTACTTTCTTAGTGGGTAACTTGGGGATTACAGTTAATATCCTAAACTTTTAACAACTACTTTTAAATAATGCACACTTAGTTTTCACTAATATACAAACACTTTGCTCCAGTACATCTCTTTACCCTTCCTTTACATTGCTGTCACGAGTTAAATCTTTACATTCACTCATTAACATAGATTTATAGAGCTGGGCATGGTTGCAACATGCCTGTAATCCCTACCAGAAGGCTGAGATAGGATGATCACAAGTTTTCGGTCAGCCTGGGCTACACAGCAAGACACTGCTTTTCAAATCATATAGGAAAAATGAAGAGTTAAGAACAAAAGGTGAAGTAATACTTTCTTTTATATTTACCTGTGTTGTCACCTTTACAGTAGTCTTTGTTTCTTCATTTGATTTCATGTTACTGTCCAGGGTCCAAAGATTCCAGCCTGAAGGTCTTCCTTATAGCACATGTCTACTAGTGACAAATGCCATCAGCTTCTGTCCATTGGGAATGTCTTGACTCCTTATTCACTCCTGAAAGATAGCTTTGCCAGAGTCTGCAGTTGACAGCTGTGATGGCGCCCAATTGTGTAGTCAATAGTAATCTGAAGGTTATTGTAAAGTATGTTTTAGATGTGATTAACACTTATCATCAGTAAACCTGAAGTAAAGCAGATTGTCCTCCATAAAGTGGGTGGCCTCTTCCTACCAATTGAAGACCTTATGACAACAAAGATTGAGGTTTCCCAAACAACAAAGAATTCTCAAGATTATAACTTAGAAACCCTGCCTGGGTCTCCAGCCTGACTTCTAAGCCATTCTCTTAAATAAATATGTTTAGATAGGTAGGTAGGTAGATAGATAGAATATCTTATAATAATTTATAATTTGATTTATGGATTATAATGGCATGAAAGCAGCATGCATCCTATAGATACTGCACGTCAAATTTTGAACTTTGCTGTTTTCCTGAGCTAATGATACATGGTGTGATCCTCTCCTGTGATGGTGGTAGTGAGCCACAGTTCACTTAGCCACGTGATCATGAGGGGACACAACTGTGTTAATAACCTATAATGTTTGGTAGATTAGGTGTGTTAAATACATTTTCAACTCATCGTATTTTCAACTTATAGTGAGCTTATCAGGATATAACCATCATAAGTCTCCTATTGATTCTATTTCTCTGGAAAACTCTGACTAATATAACAGAATTTCTTTTTTTTTTTTTTTTTTTTGGCATTTTAAATATACCATCCCACTGCCTTCTAGCCTCCATGGCTTCTGATGAGACATCAGTCATTAATCTTGAGGGCGCACTGCACATGATGACTCACTTTTCTCACTAAGCTTTCAAGATTTTCTGTCTTTGAGTTTTAAAACTCTGACTATGGTGTGTCTTAGTGGGACACTTAGGATCTCTCTGAGTTTATCCTGCTAGTAGTTAGTCAAACTTCTTGGATATGTATTTTCATGACTTTTGATAAATTTGGGGAGTTTGTAGTCCTTATTTATCCAAATATTCTTTTTGCCCCTTTCTGTCTCTTTTCTCCCTCTGCATGTATACGCTGTTAAAGAAGGTGTCCAACACCTTTCCAAATCTCTGTTCATCTTTCTTCATTATATTTCCTCTCTATTCTTCAGATTGGATAAACTCACTCGTCCTGTCTTCACGTTTGCTGGTTCTTTCTTTAGCTTACTCAAATCTGCTGTTGAAAGTGTCTTGTGAATTTTTGAATTCCAGTTATTATACTTTACAGTTCCAGAACTTCTGTTTATTATACTTTCCAACCCCAGAACTTCTGTTTGGTTCCTTTTTAGAATTTTTATCTCTTGATTGATATTCTCATTTTGTTCATATAACATTTTCCTGGTACATTTTAGTTCTTTGTCAAAGGCTTCCTTTGGTTTTTTGAGAATATTTAAGAGAGTTGATTTAAAGTAAGCCCAACATCTGGGATTCCTCAGGGACAATTGCTGTCCATTTTTTCCCTTTGAATGGGTCATATTTCTTATTTCTTTGTTTGATTTCTGATTGTTTTGCTGAAAACTGGTTATTCAAATATTAGAATGTGTTCTGTCTGTAAATGAGATTCTCCTCCTTCCTCAGAGTTTGCCCTTGTCAATTTTCAAAGGTTTGGCTTGTGTTCAGTCCGTGTTTTGACTAACATTTCCTTCGATCCAGAGACAAAAACCTTTCCCTCTTTTGTGTATTGGCTCTGAATGGGTGCTCCTTTGACACTTAGCCAGGCTGCTTGCAATTCTCCTCAGCTGTTGGTTCCTGCTCTCACTGAGCCTGTAGGTCAGACAGTGGTGAAAGTTCAGGAACTTCCCAGTCTTTTCTGAGCATGTGTCCTGCCCTAGGCAACCCTCAGCTTTCTCAACTGTCCAGTATACATGATCACTTTTGAATGTTCTAATTTCCCAAAGAAACTCTCTCTCTCCTCTCTCTGGCTTTTCCTCTTTGGCTTTATGAGCTATATTGCATGTCTCAACTCTCCGGGTAGCTGTGGGTCTTTCATTTGCTGTACAGTATTTTAGGGCTGCTCAATGATTTTTCTACCCTATGTAAGTTCCAAGGTAGGCAAAGACAATTGCCTTTCAACAGCCCTAAAGAAAGCCCACAGATGGGTTAGAACACACAAACACAAGCATTTGCAAATAAGATGTACTCTGCCCTCTCTGGAATTAAGAATGAGGTCCATAGCAGGAATGTGGTCTCTTGTCTTCAAAACTGCCACCAAATCAGGAAGAGGTCAGGCCAGGACAAGTGAAAAATGCCACAAAGCTTTTCTGCTGCTTTAACGTTGCCTCTGCCTTATTGGTGTTCGCATGGCTGCTGTAGACCTTTGATTGTTTCACAGAGCGTTGACAAAGTTGGTTCCGATACTTCTGGTTGTGTTTTGATATTTTTCTGGAGATACAGGAACTGGGGACTGTCTACTCTACAATTTTGTTGATGGCTGCAGACACTTTTAATTATGTTTCTTACTGTTTCCGCAATCAACATGGTCATATATAATCAATTACATCATATGCCAATATTATATTAAAGTAGAATGCATAAGTGAACATTTTCTTAGATGTACAACTCATAAGTGTTGAGGGGAAAAGTCTTTTACCAAGTTGGTTCACAAACCCTATCTCTTTCTCAGTCACCTCCCTGGTCACTTGTCTCCTGCTAACATTCTTGGCACTGTGGCCAGGGAGCTAGCATGAGCAAGGGTGAAGCCCAGGGGCTATGAAGTCCATCCAATACAGTCTTGAGCTAGTCACCATCATTTAATGGCCTTGTGAACAAAATCACAATGAAATATTTTACCTTTCTGAGTCTCAGTTTACTTGTGGGCAGAGGAGAACATGAATCCCTGCCTCACTGATGAGAAATGCATGGAGTGAACATCACCCACACATAGTAAGAACTTAACAGTGTTCTTACTATTCCTGAGGGGGTCCTTGGGAAAAGGAGGGGGACGTGGGACATGTTTGGCAGCAAGAGAGCTGGGCCTCTTCTGGCCTTGGCAACAGGGAGCCAGCAAAAGTTCTTGAGCTGAAGAATGATGAGATCATTCTTTACTTTAAGAGGCCAATTCTGAAGGAAGAGATGTGTGGAGGAGAAATGGGAAAATGAATTACGAAGTTAAGTCAGCAGTGAACAATTATGTTCTAGGGCTTAGAAGAAAGGTAAAAGCAGGAGATTTGAGTTAGGAGTAGTTCTGGCTCTAAACGGCATCTACACGCTGATGAATTCCAAGTGCGTGTTTTTAATGGGGATCTCTCATTGCAGAAAGTCAAGGAGACACCTCATACTGAGTATATTCAAGATTGCCAAACTGGACCCTAATAACACTCCACCCCAGCAGCTCCTGACTGCTCCCCACCTCAGGTCATAGCCTCTCCATTCTTTCTATCATCCCAGGCCAAGTGTTACAGTCATTTCTTCTTTCTCACATCTCCCCCAGCCCTGTCCTCAAAACACTTCCATAATCCAATCCTTTTCACCCCTTCTAGCCTCCCTCCTCCACTCTACTTTCTGCATCCAACAACCATCACCTCCGGCCTGTATGCTTCCCCTGGCCTCCTGATTGGAGTTCCTGTGTCTGCCCTGGTCCCCTGTTCTCAGGACCAAAGCCAAACAACACTGTAAACTTGAATCAGAGGGTGGTCTTCAACTCCAAGAACATCCCAATATCTCCCAGCTCCATGTGACCACCCTGCTAAACTCCATGTGACTTGGCTGACTTCATTCCCTTGTTCCCAGCAGTTACCCTGTCCCCTCATTTACTCCAGCCACACCCACTTCCCGGCTCGAGCTCTCCAGGGCAGCTTCCACCTGGCGCTAAGTCTTTGCTTTGCCTATATATCATAAGGATGGATAAATGTTAATTAAGTAAGTCAATCTACAGGGAGCCAACACTGGCAGCACAGGAGGAGACTATGAAGGAAGCAGGAAAGAGAAGAGAACAAGGGGATGGCAGGTGTTGGAGGTACTACCTCTGAAGGGCAGAGAGTGTTGACAGGAGAGGCCAGAGATGGTGTGATACTGAGGTGGGGGAGAATGTCGATGCACAAGAAGGCAGATGAGATGGGGATAAGTGGCCCATGGATACCAAACTGGTAAGCAAGAGTTATCTTTCCAGACAAAGGAGCCTGTGGCTAATGAAGGACTTAGACCACCAGTATTCTCATACGCTCTGGATGGGAAGGCAAATTGGTCAGTGACCTTGGAAGGCAAATTGGTAGTGTCTATTAAAATGTAACCCAAACTGTACAATCTAGTTATTCCACTTCTAAAAATCTTCCTTATTTAAACAAAATTGCATATACACAGGAGGTGTGCTACTTATGTTTTCCACAACATTCTTGGTGAAAACAAAAATTGGGAAACAACCAGAAAGCAGAATGGCTAAATAAATTGCAGACATGCAACATGTGAAATACAATGCAGTGGTGAACAATAATGCAACAGGCTATGTATTCACAGGTCTGGGTCACCACGACACAGTGTTAAGGGAGAAAGCACTTCCAGGGAAGTGATCCCACTTCCATTGACAAAGACAAGAGAGTGGGGAAGAATTGTGATTTTAAAGTTTTTGGCCTTTTCTATAATTTCTAAGCTTTTTTTTTTTCATTTTTCTTTTATTATTCATATGTGCATACAAGGCTTGGTTCATTTCTCCCCCCTGCCCCCACCCCCTCCCTTACCACCCACTCCACCCCCTCCCGCTCAACCCCCTCAATACCCAGCAGAAAAAAAGTCATGAGTCATTACCTTTATAATCTGATAAAAATTTTGAGATCTAAAATGTTTTTTCCAGAAAAAGTGTTTTCAAGAAGCCAGAAAGAGCCAGGTGTGGTGATGTGTGTCTGTAATCCCAGCACTTGGGTGACTGAGGCAGATGGATTGTGAGTTCCAGGCAAGACTCTGTCTAAGGAAAAGAAAAGAAAGCAAGAGAAGAGGGGAGGGGAGGGGAGGGGAGGGGAGGAGAGAGGAGAGGAGAGGAGAAGCAAGAAAGAAAGAATGGTTGGGAGATGAGACTTGATGAGCCACCAAATGTGTGAATGGCTTCGGGACCTTGGAGAGGGCAAGTTGTGCAAAGAACATAGAGCAAAGAGTCAAGGCCACCAGCACAGGCTGCCTGCCCCAGGAGGGATGGGAACGGAGTGTTTAGAAAAAAATCCAGGGGAGCATTTTTTGTGGTTCAAGGAGACTTGAGGATTGCAAGGTATCAGCAGGTGGTTGATTTGTAAAGTAAGCTCTGTGTATCGTGCTTGGTAACTCATCTAATACTGACTGCCAACATGCACTGAGGCCAGTGACAAGGGCCAGGGTGTTAATAGCAACAAAGCAGGGAACATTTGCTCCCCCTTCCTGTCCCCCACCCCTCCCGGTCACTTTAGACCCATCACAGCAAGCAGGTCTATTTGCAAGCCCTCTGCTGTGAAATCTGCATTTGAATTCTGTGTGTTACTTTTTAAAAAATCATAGCCTTTTATCATTTCCCGAATCCCTGCTGTCTTTAGAAAGATGCCTGATCTTTTCTGAACTTACCATGCCTTAAGCAATCTGAGAACTCTTGTTCCTTCTTTATTATCCATGAATTATAATAGCTCAGCAAAAATAAGTGTCTCCATTATGGCCTCAATACTGATGAAGCTAAACTAAGGCTTAACAAAGAGTTATAAGTAATTGCCTGGCCACCGTTGCTCCGTGCCTGCTGTACTCTAGCCTGCCAAATGACCCACTCAAAGGAACTGGAAGGAATTGAAATGGACCCTTAAAAATAGAATCCGTCCTTATTTAGCTAAGATACTCGAAGTGCCATTCTCCCAACCCTAGCTATGCATTAGCTGCACTCATTGAAGGCCATTGGTTGGCATTGTGTCTGTGCTAAGTAGAAGAGGAAAGCAATCTGTCTGTATACCTTGACTTCCTCCCCGGCAGCATTTAAATCCTCCACAGATGGTGCACAGTTCTACCAGCATGGAGAGGACAGAGCCACTCCCACGTCCCTTCCCTTCACTTAGAACCCCCTTGAAGAATGAGGTGCCACTTCAAAGAGATGCACATCCTGCGGGTGGTCTTCCAGCTTCTGGTTGATTTATGCTGGAGCCTAGCCACTACCTCTGCAGCCTTTTCTTGGGGAGTATATTTAGCTGACCTTTCTTTGAGGAGACAATCCCACATCAGCTCAGAGGAAAACCTGAGTCCTCCATGTTGAGCAGTGGCATTTGGATGAGCTGCAGGAATTCCGGACTTCCTTCTTCTTTGATCCCTTAAGCCTGCACTGGCCACCCCACGGCCCGGCTCAGCAAGTCCTGGACTAATGGTGTCCTGAGGCTGAATGTATGATGTAGATCTTGCAGCAATTATCACTCTAACACAAATCACTCTGCTGCACAAGAGTCGCTGGGCATGCTGGTGGTGCCCAGCGTTGTTCTGAGCCCCTTGCTTTAGGGAGCCTGTATTAACAGCAGGCACCTGGAGGAGGGGCAGCGATGGGCTCATGGTCACATCCTTTACAGACCACAAAGCCCCTAGAAGGCAGAATGTGAGAGAGATGGACAATAAGAGAGTGTCTTCCTGTGGGGGCTCCATTTGCTCATAGGTGCAATGGAACCTCACTATTCACCACCCCCATAGGGCAGGTTATTTTGTGGATTAAATCCTGCTTCTAAGAATGATGTTATCCCCATAAAATAAACTCCAAACCCAGAGGCTTGCAGGAAGAGGACATTAGCAGGCTGCATGTGCTCACCTCCCAGGGTCTCTTCCTGCAGGGCTGCCCCCTCCACACACACCCCATATCTGAACCCTCATTCCCTCCAGAACTCCGCAGGCCTGAGAGAGCTAGCTTGGGTGTTGATAGCAGAGCGGCAGTGTCTTGTCCCCCACCACTGTAGGGTGCGAGGTGGAAATGGGACTTTTTGTTCCTGATTTCTTCCTGTCAGATTGAAGCCTGTCTCCAGGACTGCCTTCAGACCATATAAAGCCAAAAGTCATGGGCACCAGGTTGTATCCCCACTTGCAGCTGCTCCCTTCTGAGGGGGCACCACTCAGGGACCATGTGAGCCCAGGAATCTTTGCCCGTGGACTGTCCTCACATCTCTCCAGACAATCAACTGCCGTTCCAAGCATCTCGACTGCTTCATTAAACAAGTCATTGGGCCACGCTGAGTGCCTTCTTCAAAGATGTTTAAGAATAAGACACTTACACAGGATACGATGACACAAATATGCCAAGAAAACAATGCGTGAATTCTTTAGAGAGAGGCGTTATCTGACAAAAGTCAATTAGGGCCACCATTGGTGCCCCAGGAGCGCTGTCTTGTTAATGGAGATCCTGGCTGAGTCTTTCTGAAGTTTCTTTCCAGAAGTGAAATTAAAATCACACAATTAAAATGCTCACAGTTGGGGCTGGATGTTCTTGAACTGATTGAAAGATGAAGTGGTGGACAAGCCAACATTTTCAAGCAGCAATTGTCTCTGTAATTAAATGCAATTAACTGACAATAAATGTCTGTTTTTCTCCATCTAAGACTGATTGAAATGCTAAGACTTTTAAAAAGAAAATGGCCCCATCTGATTTCTCTTTCTATCTTAAACAAAATTCTCATCAGACTGCCCAAGGTGGTGAGTTGGCACACCACCTGTAAGGTGGAAGTTCAGGGTTAATATTCCAAGAAAATTGGGGGAAACCATGTTGGAGAAAAATCAAGCACTGGGCTTTTCAATGCGGATTATTTCTCCTACGTCACACACACTTGCATTTCCACAAAACCTAACGGCTTTTCTGTGCCTGGTCTCTGAGAAGGAGCCTTGAATATATAGATAACCAAACTGCACACTCCAAAGGTAAAAATAAAAAGTCCATTAACTTTTTTAAAGAACATGTTTTTCTGATTATTACAGTCAGTCTGAAAAATGCTAAAAGATTAATGAGGAAAAGGGTTTCATAAAGCAAGATTCATATAGAGAGATAACCACTTGATGTTTTTCTTTTTACATACATGTTTTAATTGATACTGGATTATATATTCTTAATACTGTATTATACATATTTGTATCCTCATTTTTTGTTTATATTGGAAGTATTATGCTTTCTTTTTTCTTTTGTAGTACTGGGGTTTGAACTCAGGGCCTCATGCTTGCTAAGTAGGCACTCTACCACTTGAGCCACTCCACCCGCCCACAAGTACTCTTCTCAGTATTTAAAAAGTTCTTGAGCATTTTTAAGTGTCCAAATAAAATCTAATCACATGGACATCCCACTGTTTACCTGACCATCCTTTTATTGTTAGACATGAAGGTTATTCATAGAATTTTGTTATTATAATAACCATGAAAAGGACATTCTAGTAAAAAAAAAAATCTACCTGTATTTCTGATTTTTTTTTCTTTCAAGTGCAATTTTCCTGGGCCAAAAACTAGAAACACATTTGAGGTTTTGGTTTTAATGCTAATTGCCCTGTAGAAAGGCTACAAATTTATAATACTTTCATCAGCAGGGTGAGAAGTTGCCCAATCCCCCAAGTGCTGGCCAACTCTGAGCATGGAATCTCTGCAATTAAGCCTGTGGAGAGCCAGAAGCCATCTCCTAGAGAAAGGTCATTGCCTAAAGATCTTCTGGGGTAATTTAGCATCCAAGACTTGAATTGCTCAGTTGTCTTGCTGTGCTTTCCAGCCAAGGTGAGGGCACATAGGAGCCAGTTTCAGGGAAGCACTCACCAAGTGATTTAAGTGATAGCCATGAACAACCAGGAAGAAAATAAATTGCTGTTGTGCGTGAAGGTATGTACATATCAGGTCAATCTGGTGTCTGTCCCCATGTCACCCACCTCCCTCTCCATTTTCTAGCTGTGTTGGCCAAAGATGGGCACAAGGTCATCCTAGAGGAAATAGAGTACTGGAATGTGGTGGAACTCTTGGTGAATGAGGAAATCGTCTTCCAGTGCAACATTAAGGACTTGGAGTTTGGTAAGCCCAGAAGCAAAGGTTCCACTTAGCCCTTTGCCCCGTCTGAGGAGTCTCCCCGATTCTAGTTGAAATGGTCAGTATATCATGCCTAGATTCAAATTGGGTTTTTTTTTTATTTTAAATTTGTACTAAGAGACCTGTACCCTATGGCATGTGAGGAAGAGCATCCTAAACCACACATGGTAAAGGGCTGTCTGTCACTGCTCTTCTTTCCAGAATGCTGGAAACAGAAGAGAAAAGAAAATGAAGTTAAACCCTGGACCTCAAATAGATGATGGAATTTAAGGGTAATGGGTTTGGGGATTTTTTTTGTTTTGGTTTGGTTTTTTTGTACTTTAATAATGTGTGTTTTATTATTATTTTCTTTCAAAGTGATTTTTATTCTATTTATCCTATCTAGACTGACTGAGACAATTTGAGTCGATATGCCTTTAGCACGTGGCATTATTATCAACGTTCTAGTGATTTCTTTGCCCTAGAGGGCTTCTGGCCTGGCAGGCTGGCACTGTGCCTGCTTCCCTGTGCTCAATAGCAAGAGCTTTTGCAATCCACAGACTCTATTAAAACAGACTAGTTAACATTTTACATGCCTGGAGCCTTTGAAAATGTACTCTGGGTGGAAGCCCAACATCAAATTGTGTATAAACCCGGCCAAAACAAAATTTTATGTTTCCCTAGGAGGTGATGGTAAACTGGACCCACTGTGCAAAGCTGCCAGGATTGCAGTGCTAAATGCCTACTGATCTCCTTGTGGAACAGACAAAGCGCACATCAGCTATTCCTGGCCAGTCTGAGATGCCAGTACTGGGGGCTTTGCGGGCACATGGTCACTGAGCTCTTCCAGTCAGGATAAGACGGTACCACTTGTCCCTTTGCCTATACTACCTCAGGTATCCATCCCATCCAGCTGCACAATAATAAAACCACAGCACTGGCAGCAGCTTTCAGTCTCAACCCATAGGGAGAGCTGTCTAATATCAGATACACACTGAGCTGAAGGAAATAATAAAATGCAATCTAATAACAGAGCGCCATTTCTTACTAATAACGCACAGTTGCCAGAAGCATTTGACATTCCATTCTACAGTGGGTGCAGAACTAGAAACAGGTAAAATTAAAGAGGGTTGGGGGCGGTGAGAATCGAGGCTTTTGCAAGTCTGAGCCGAAAGTCAGTGTCAGTATAGTATTTGGAAACCCGGCTACTCCTACAGATTTACTTCTTGCTCTCATTGGAATAAATATTTTAAATTGCTAATATAAAATAAGCTGAACTCCATTCTTCAGCTATCCTCATTTAAAACAAGAAAAGTATCTGCCTTCTTTTGCATTAGCCAGTCCAACAGGACGTTCTGAAGAGGGCAGGAAAGAGGCCTGAGCAGAAGCCAAAAGTGACTCCCCTGACCCTTTGAGGAGAACACAGCCCACATAAAGGTGTTTTTAGCTCCAGTCATGTCAAAATGACACTCATTTTACTTCCAAGTCCTACACACTGACCTGTAGTATATATTCTTAACCATAGAGCAAGGGAGAGGGGAGAAACTCAGATACCGATCTAATGCTGAGATCATGGCAAGGGGGCCTCACACCCATTAGATCAAAGACAGACTCCCCCTAAAGAAGCCTGGAGCCTGTGCTGAAAGAGCAGGGCTTTCAGAGTTTAGGAGCCCCGGCCCCCCAGAGCTGTCCTCACCACTGCCCTGGGCAGCTGAAACCCTCCTGCACAAAGACCAACAGGACTCTGAAACTACAGGCACAAGCTTCGTCTTGCATGCGATGAAGCAGAATATATCATTTAAAAACCCCTGCCCAAGTTTCACTTAGCAGAGATTATAAATCTTCAATGTTAAAACTCTTCAAAAATATTGAATCATTTCCTTACTGAGAAACTGAGGCTTGAAAAAATTCTTCCTTCCAGGGTCTGGTGTTGGTTTTCAGGTATCTTTAAAAACCCTAAGATTCAGTCCCTTTTGCCAAAGACCACCTTCAGTTACTATAGATATAGCATTCTCTCGTGGTTTCATTATAAATATCTTGGTGCCTAAGAGGAATACATTGTCATGAAAGAAAAATGGAAAAATACAACTAATAATAAAGTACAAATTTAATAATCTGTTGACATATTTCACTTTAGGTTTCTTCTATTTATGTCTGAATACTCATAAAGACATAGACATGCAGAAATTGATTTTACCCATTCAGAATCACATTAACTCATTGTTTTGTGTCAAGCTTCTTCCTGTGCGACAGCATTTGCTGACTGCCCAGCACTGCTTTTTATTTATTTATTTTTTTGTGCAGTACTGAAGATGGAGCCCAAGGCCTCATGCTTATTAGGCAGGTGCTCTACCACATGAACCATGGCCCCAGCTCAAGCGCTGTGTGTGTATTATTTTGTTGGCATGTATTAACTGTACAAAGAGGTTTCATTGTGATCTGTCCATCCACATATGATATGTGATATGTCCATGCATGTAATGTGCTTTGATCAAACTCACCCCCCATTATTTTCTTACCCTTCTCCCCATTTTAAAAAACTTTAATGGGCTTCATTATTCTGTTTTCATATAAGCATATGAATTATTTTGATCATATTTACTCCCCTATGACCCTCGCTTTCACTCTCCCCCGTTGTTTCTAGCTCCTCTTTATCCCCCAACAGTCCCTCTGATTCTGCATATGAAAGAATATGTGATATTTGTCTTTCTCCATCTGGCTTATTTTGTTTAACATGATGATCTCCAGTTCCATCCATTTTTCTGGCAAATGACATAATTTCATTCTTTTATGGTTGAATAATACTCCATTATGTATATATGCCACATTTTCATTATCCATTCATCCTTTTATTGGCACCTAGCATTGTGTCCTAAATTAGGAAAAGTCTTCCTTCTTGTGTGTGACTGTGAATAAGGGGTTGTCTTCAGTCCATTTTGTGTTGCTGTGATTCGGTATCTGATGCTATGCAATGCATAAGAAAAGAGGTTGATTTGACTCACAGTTCTGATGGCTGGAAAGTCCAACAGCATGACACAGTGCCTCGTGAGGGCCCTCTGGCTGCATCACAACATGGAAGATGATATCACCTATGAGAGAGGAAGCAAGAGACCAGAGGAGGGATAGACTTGTTCTTTTTAATAATAACCAACACCTGAGGGAACTAATCCACTTCTGTGAGACCTAACCCACTCAGGGAGACCAGCATTAATCTCTTTAGAAAGGCAATTCCACTACCTTGCAGCACCATTCCATTGGGGACCATGTGACCTAATCATCCTCCATCAGTGGCTAAGAAGGGCTCCTTTTCTGAAATGTCTGAGGAAATGTGCAGTCACCCATCCTTTTTCTTCCTTCTGCTTCTCCTCCTTCTGTCTTCTGTCTGCTGAGCACCCTCCCTGCCTAGAACCAGGAAGCCCAGCTTGGTCCCTATCAAGCCAAAAGTACTCTGTGCTTCAACAAGCTAGACATCTGGGTGCCTTTTAATGCTTTTAAAACACCACTTAATTAAATCACATTTTAAGTTTTAAAAGATACTAAATCAATGTCACTCTTAGTGGAACATCTAAGGAACGTGTCTTCTTACAATAAAATTAGAAGCATACTTTTGTCTCAATAGTTTTAAAAGGAAATTTGGAATCGCTAAATTTTCATCATCTTTTAAGTTTTAAAGTTTAAAAAGAACAGATTTTCAGGAGTCTTCCAGGGCTGTTCCCTGGGGCCCTACTTGCCATACCTGCTGCCTTTGTTAGGTTTATGCTTTAAAACATTGACAGACAATCCTTCGACAAAGCTATCTACAAGGACTGGGGGTATATCTCAAATGGGAAAGCACCTGCTTAGGAATTGCAAGGCTCTGAGTTCAAATTCAAGTACCACAAAGCCATATACAAGATAACTGTGTTAAAACTCAGTTCCTAAGGTAAGTTTCAGGGACATTTCAGCAGTAAGGGAATGCAGGAAGGACCCTGAAGGGACCCTTGAACCCTCAGTGGCTATTCCTTTGGACATATCTCCCAGACAAAGTGACTCTGGGATATGACACTCAAATCCCCTTCCTTAAAACACTGGCCTCCAGCTGGTGGATTTGCAAGCATTATAGGGTTACAGAAAAGGAACAGCTCAGGTGACAATATTCATATGCCCTGTGGGTGCCAAGTTTCCATGAAAAACACACCAGCTGGGCAAATCCCGGTGAAAGTCAAGAAAATGCTAGCCCAGGTGTCTGACGTAGGCATGGAAAGACATTCTTCCCAAATCATTTGAACAGTTAAAGACCTTGTGGAAGAGGACATATGAGATGGTGATGTGACCCTCTGTTCTGTCCTGGCTGGGAACTGGTGATGTGGCTCATAGGAGGGAGATTGGATATCTTCCTGTAGGGTCCAGGCAGCAGCAGGGTGAGTGCTAAGCTTATATAAGAAGACTGGACAGACAGAACAGTGAGTGCCTTGTGGGGGGGACAGAGGGGTCAGGAGGAGCAGGATGGACTTAGATACCAGATGCCCAGGCTCAGAGCGGTGGCTGCCTCTTTAGCTCAAATGCTGCTGCTGTGTGCAGGAGGAGGTAGGTCTGGCTCTCTCAATATTCTGAATTTTTCCAGAAAGACTAGAAGTCTGGATTTCTATTTTAGCTTCCCCTCCTCCCTTTTTTTTTGTGCTGAGGATTGAACCAAGGGCATTGCACATGCTAGATATGTGTTCTACCACCCAGATCTTCAAACTTGATTTTAAAGTGTTGGCTTAATTAAAAAAAAAAAAAAACAAAGCCAACTGAAAAACAAAACCAAGCATGTCACAGCCTGTTAGCAGGATGATCCTCTCTTTCTGTTTACCTGGAACCATTCCAGATATGCCTTTGGTTTGAGCATCCTTTTCCCCATAAATTTCATGACTACCCATCATGAGGGGTCCATAGCCTTCCTGTCTACAACAGTGGTGTGTGTAGACTCTTTGTTCCTGTGAAACGCTTGGCCCAACCATTTGCTTATGCAAAAGAAAAAGCAAAGTCTGTTTGCACAGCTCTGAAATGACACCTGAGAAGCACACCCACTCCTGTGGCCCTACCCAGTAGTGCAGTTTAGGAAGAGCTGACTGCATGGGTCATTCTTCCCGATGGGGATGCCTCTTTCTGAGGTGTTAGACTGCATCTGACTGCATAGTCACAGGCCATTGTGAAAATGTATGTTCCTGTTTGAGAGATCCTTCAGAGGGCATCAACAGCTGACATCCAGAAGCTGAAGAATATAGTAAGTCCCAGATCCCTGTTCACATGGAGTAACAAGTTAGGGGGAGATCAGTGCAGCCTGTACTGCTGATGTTCTCCAAACCCAAACTCCAAGGAATACACTGACATTACAGTCTCTTGTAGGCAGATTCTAGAACCCATTCCTTATGTTCTGATTTAACGGGTTTGGGATGGGACCTAAGAATCTGCATTTTTAGCGTTGTGCTTTCAGCTGATTCTGATGTAAGAAGGCCATCTGCATTCTGAAAGAGTTGGCATTAGATGTCAGGGCAAGACCATATCCTGTAGGTAGAGGTCAGTGCTCTGTCAGTCATTCTGGGAAGGGAAGGGAATAAGAGAAGGGAAGGCTATCCCTAGAGAGCGGAAATGGGATTTTTGTTCCCTTTGGGCCTCGTATTCTTGAGCCTGGATTCCAGGAACCCTTGAAGGGCTTAGAAATACTTCTGTGGGGAGAGAAAAGCTGGTCTCCAGAGCTTGAAGGGAGGTTGGGGGCTAGGCTGGCATGATTTCTGAGGCTGGTACCCCATATCCAATTATCCGTGGCCCTCCAGCTAACTTTGCTAACAGTTAACAGCAACACCTGAGCTGTGGCATGGAGAGGCCTACTTTTAAGACCCAAACTCCAAGCAATAGTGACACTCTGCTCCTGGGATGGGGGCACAGGCCTGCAGGAAGGGAACTCCTCCCAACACAGCAGGGCGGCAGCAGCCCTGGCCTTAGAACTCAGTCGGTAACTCTGGACTCTGCTGGGGGTGAGTCAGCAGCAGGGAGACTTCCAGACATGGAATACCGTTGACACACAGTCTCCACCACCCTCCTGTCCAGAGAAGATTCTTTGACTTTAGGAGTTTTATCACTAATCTTTCATTTGCACCCATGAACCAAGAAGACCCAGGTAGCACTTAGGTTGTATATTTAAAATTTATTTGCCTTTCTGTAATACCTACTTATAATATCCATATTTACGCTGGTGGGCTTTTACTTTGAATAAAAGGCAGTACAGACCTGCATTGCTCCAGCTGAGGGTTGGTCAGGGAGTAACGACTCCTGAGGGAAGGACTGCAGTAGAGAGGAGGGGCAGGAGTGGTGTGAACCTCCCTAAGGACTGATCAGATTTTGGCTTGTCAAATGTGCAGACACTTCCGGTGGGGGCTGTATAACAGACATGGTGCCTATGCAGCAGGCAAACCTGCAGCTTAGTGAACACCTGCTACCGGTGTGATCTTGTGTTGAATGGGAGGAAACTAGGCTGAGAACCACTGTCCTGAGTTTTGTATAAAACCCTCTTTTTTCCATTGACTTTATTTTAGCTATATTTCTGAACACTCCTATAACCTTTTACTACAAATTGTGCCCCAAATTTGTTGTGGTTTTTCACTGACCTGGACCTTAGCTTGCACACATGTCATCTGGTCACCCCAAAGTTCTCACAGTTCCTCAAAGTAAACTACAGCTTTTTCCTTTCTCTGCCATCCTTCTTGAATGTCTGTGGTGCTGTGTTCCCCAGGTGACAATCTTGCTCATCCCTCAGGTCCTCACTCACCTATCACACCCTCTTTGTGGCCCTCCCTGGAGCCACCCAACTCACCCTGACAGGGTCAGGCTCAACTTCATGGGTACTTCCCACCACATGGTATGACATGCTGAGGATGCTGGCTTGCTGGTCTCCTGGATGCCTCTGCCTAGCCAACAAGCTCTGTCATGAAGATATCACTCTGCCTCAGAGTGGATCCAGTTCAGCACCCTATTGAGGAAACGTCCAAATTAACAGTGGCTGAAAGCAGTCAGCAGTAGCAAGCTGGGATGGTTAATTTTATGAGTAAATGTGACTAGGACACAGAGTGCCCACATATTTAGTTAAATGTTATTCTGGGTGTGTCTGGGAAGGGGTTGTGAGTGAGATTAACACTTGAATCAGTAGATGGAGTAAAGCAGACTGCCTTCCCTGCCATGTTGAGTGAACCTCATCCAGATCTACTGGAGACCTAAGTAGAGCAAGGGGTGGGGCATTTGTTTCCCCTGCCTGACTGTTGTCAAGCTGGGTCACTGGTTCTCTGCACATGAACTGGAACTCACACCACCAGTATTCCTGGTGCTCAGGCCTTCAGAGTTGGATTGAAACTATGCCCCTGGCTCTCCAAGATCTCCAGCTTCCAGATGCAGATAGTGCAGCTCACGCCTATAATCCCCGCTACTCAGAAGGATCAGGAGGATCGAGGTTCAAAGCCAGCCTGGGCAAATAGTTCACAAGACCTTATCTTGAAAAGATCCTTCACAAAAAGGGCTGGTGTAGGCCCTGAGATCAAATCCCAGTACCACACACAAAACAAAGAAAGAAAGAAGAAAGGAAGGAAGGAAAGAAGGGAGGGAGGAGGGAGGAAGGAAGGAAACGGAAAAAAGAAAAGGAAGAACGAAAGAAAAGGAAGAAAGAAACAGATGTGTGACTTCTCAGCCAATTCCACATCAATATACTTCTAGAGAGATGCAAACATCAGATTGGTTTCTGTGGAAAACACTGGCTAATATAAAAGTCTAGAACTCCTCAGTCCCCAGAGATCCTGACTCCATCTACTTTCTGTTCTGTCATCTAAGCTTGGAGCCCTCTGTCCATCATGACTAATGAGTTTCAGTCACCAAATATGTGTTGCAGACAATTGAAAAAAGAAAAGGACAAGAAGGTTTGCCCCCTCTCTTTTAAGAATTCTCAGAAGCTCCACATGACCCTCTACTAACATGGTCAAACCCAGTGACAAAAGGAACTGGGAGTGGGAGACATTCAGTCGAGACATTCAGTCAAGCAGCAGGGTACTGCTGAAACCCCTTGTTAGAGAAGTAGATGAGAAAGAGGCAAATGGAGGGTGACAAGCAGCCTCAGCCACATGCTGCATGTGCTGGCTCTGTCAGGGCTCACAGGGTGTCTGCTACACACGCAGCAGTCATCACTGAGGGGTCATGATGCCTAGTCCTGGGACAAGTTAGTGTTTCAGGTCTGGGAACATTTCTAGACAGTTCTAAACCTCCTCTTATTATACCTCTGTTACCCCACTAAATATGCCAGGCAGATTCATCATAAAACATCAACTCTCCCTATGTAAATATTTCCTGTTTCCCATTAAAAATGACAACAGGGATTTTTTAAAACAAGACAAACTAATTGTAAAGATTATGTTGAAATATTATCAAGCAATAGTAGTCCAAAATAGAGCATAATCAAAAAATTGACAAACATATAATAAAGCTTTTCAAATGATTGGGAAAGAGTGCTTATTCTAAAAGTGTTGTCAGGAAAATTGGACATCTCTCTGGAGGAAAGTTGGATTCACACCTACCCTCTTATCCTAAAATCAATTAGAGACAGACCAAATATTTAAATGTAAACATTAAATCACAAATTTGAAATTTTACAAGCTTAGAAAAAAACTTTTTCTAAGTATGACTCAAAACCTAAAGACAAGCATAAATGGATAAATTTGACTCAATAAGAATACATGTGGTTTTGTGTTTAAAACAACAACAAAAAAACAAACAGCAAAACAGGTATGGCCGTGCACACCTGTAATCCCAGCATGCTGAGGCACTCTGGGCCACACACTGAGTTCCAGGCCAGCATAGCTATATAATTAAACCCTGTCTCAAGAGAGGAAAAGAGAAGATAGCATCAAAAATTAAAATACATGGGGGATGGGGAAGCATTTTCAACTCATATCTTTAATCCATACAGAACTCCCACAGATCAATAAAAAGACTAACAGCCAACGGTGTGGGGGGGGGGAATGCAAAGGAAATGGAGTGAGCATTCACAGAAAAGGACGTATAAGGATCCTTAAACATAGTAAAAGTTGTTTTAACCTCACTTATAATAAGACCAGTGCAAATTGAAACAGATATTAAATCAGAAAAGCACTAGTACTCTATTTCGGTGAGGATATGGAAAACAGACACTCATGTCTGAAGCAGCAGAAATTGATAAAATGCTTGCACAGCAACCTGGCATTATTTGTCAAAAAGTTTAAACACAAGCTGGTTGTGGTAGCCCAGCTACGTAGAGGCAGAGATAGGGGCTTCACATATGGGAGACGATATAAGAAAAATCCACCAAAGTAAAAAGGGCTGAGGGATAGCTCAAGAGGTAGAGCACCTGCCTTGCAAGTGTGAGGTTCTGAGTTCAAACCCCAGTACCACCAGAGACACATTTTTAAAGCATATATCCTTTGATTCAGAATTATACCCTGTAAGAGATTTATCCTAAAGATATCTGCATATAAATTTATGCAGGAACAAAGAAACTCTTTACGGCCTGGCTTGTCATAACAAAAACTTGGATGCAACCTGCCCCACACTCACTAACAAGCGACCGGTTACACACTCTGCGTCACTCATGCAATGAAGTCCCATGTGACTAGGCAGAAGAAAGAGGGAGATCTTTGGAGAAGTGCTATGGCAAGGTCTCCATGATGTATTGCTGTAAGGTATTAGAAGAGTAGATACCCTATGTTACAATTCCTGAAAAAGTGAGATAGAAAATAGGTATTTACACTGAATCTGCATAAAGTAATAAACAGGAGGCAACTTCCTTCAGAGTGGGAGGCAGGGTGGCAGTGGGACAGCAGTGAGAGGGAGACCTCTCCACTCCATGTCCTTTTATTTTTTAAATGTGTATTTAAATTTAAATTTGCACATATTACATCACCTATTCAAAAATAATGCTTCAAAAAATAAAGGATTAGCTTGACAGAGAAACCAGATCCCAGCATAGCAGAGGTTTATTGCAGACAAGAAAAACAAGAACCAACTGAAAGAGTGTGTGGACAACTGATACGATCTCCTTTTTCGCTGATGTCAGTGAATCCAGTTTACACAGTATTTTCTCCATTCAACAGATGGGGAAACTGAGTCTCAGTAGAGGTGAGGGTCAATCTGGATGGCTCACTCCGGTGAAGTGGCCAAGTTGAAGGACATAGCCCACTTCCATGAGACCCCCAAGCCTAACCTTTCTTGCTCTATCCCTCCTATTACTGGAATAGGACTCAGGATCTTTTTGTGACTTCCCCAAGCTGAACTTCTGGAAGTCTACTTCAACAATGAGTGGCAAGCACTATCCAGCATTCACATAAGATAAACCAGGTTCATGCAACAGATTTCAAATATCACCAAAATTTAAGCAAGAGCCTAAATACCACCAAAGGGGGTCAGAGCAGCTGGTGATCAGGCTCCAAGACTTGATCGATTCTTGCCTTTAAGATGTTCTGGTTATTTAAACGCTTGCCAGGGATTCAGCATCACTGGGGAAATAGATTAAATGAGTTAAATGCTTCCTTCACAATGGGAAATATCCCAAACTACTTGTTGACTGTTGTACTTTCTGAGGAAGCCCCAGAGGAGCACTAGAGCCCAGCATGGCACAACGGCATTTGAGAAGTGGGTAATCTGGAAATTGTCCTCAGAGAGACATCTGTTTTCCCTTTTTCTGAAGAAAAAAAAATGCTTCCAAAACATCTGATCTCAGTGGTTTTCTTTGGAAATGGAAAGGGGAAGGGACCCTATTGATCTTGTGTTTTTAGCTGTTTTGGAGTTTTTCTCAATTTGCAATAAACATTACATTTATAAGAAGGGCTTAGGTATAATGCTTTGGAGCTAGAAGTGTTTCAGAATGTATTTTTGTACCAGTGCACAAACAATGGCCTGTCTGTGGTTCTATTCACACTCACCTCCTCCCCCGCACTCTGTAGTCACACCCACAGCTCGGCTCTAGCTCCTAATGTCATTCTCAGTCTTGATCTTTGCTAAGTGCTAGATTCTAGATCCCAGTGTTTGAGCCAGGACATTTTCATCTTCAAGTTGTTTAAGCCAGCTTCCATCATGGCTGGGCACAAATGGTCAGTGGGTGACAGCAGGTCCCTGTCTCTGCCCCCTGGCTGAGCTTTATTTGGCATTGGCTTTGTTAAGTCAAAGTAATCACAAGATGGCCACTAGCTGCTCCAAGATGATGCCCACTGGCTTGGATGTCCCAATGGAAAGAAGGCTTTTCCTTTCCATTTCAAACCAATCTTTGTGACCTGCGTTGGTCAGGCCCGGTCACATACTCCTGGGGAAGAGAGGCAAAGAACCCAATCCTATTAGAACCAATAGAATTGATAGTGGGAAAGGGATTTGTTTCCCAAAAGGAAAATGGTGGATGCATTTACTGAGTGAGGGATAGTAGGTGGTAAGTAGCCAAAAAGGACAGCTGTCTCATACCTCCTGAACATCTCCAACTAGATATCCTACAGCAACCTGTGGGAAACTCAGTGCAGCTCTCCAACTCTGTTTTTCCAACTGTATCCTCCATGCAAAGTAAAGTTATGACTAATGACCTACTTAATTTGGAAACTTGGAGCAGCCATAATTACTTCTTCATCATTTTATTTCTTCTTCTGATATATCACCAAACTACCTTTTCCTCAATGAGTTAATCAGCTTTCTGTCACCACAGCAAATTGCCAAGGTACGAAGCTTATAAAGAGAAAAAGGTTTACTTTGGAGTTTTCAGTCCCTGATCAATTGACCCCATTGCTTTTGGGTCTGTGGCAAGGGAACACATTATGGCAGGAGTGAGTGGCAGAATAAATGATTCACTTCAAGACCAGGGAGCAAAAGAAAGACAGGGATTGGGACTGGGGTCTCACAATCCATTTCAAGGGCAAGTCCCAATGAGTAGAACACCTCCCATTAGGCCCCATCTCTTAAAGATTTTACCACCATCCAATAGTGCCTCTCTCTCTTTAATACATGGATCTTTGGGGACACTTAAAGCACATGACTCTAGCACCAGCATTTCTGCCTCATTGGGATCACAACATCTCCTGCCTAAACTGCTGTACTGGATTCCTGTCCTGTGGTTCAGTCACTAAACTTTCCTCCTGCAGGCCACTCTCCACATGACTGCTAAAAGAATCTAAAGTGCAAATCTCCCCTTTCTTCCTTGTGTGTTTGTCAGTTTGGGGCTTCCCACCATCGTGTTATGTATGGGAACTGCCCACATTCTGCTGGAAGCAGAGTTACATGTGCAATGAGCGCAAAGTGGGTCACACCTTGACTCTAGAACGTGCAGCACAAGGACAGAGAAAGAAAAAATGCAAGGCCAGACATGGTGCTCACACCTGTAATCCTAGGTATTCAGGAGGTAGAGATCAGAAGGATGGCAGTTTGAGGCCAGCACTGGCAAAAAGTTAGCGAGACCCCATTTCAACCAATAAAGAGCTGAGTGTACATATGTAAATGTCACAATGAATCCTGCTTCTACAACAAATAAAAGTTTTAAAAATGTTAAACAAAATTTCAGTAAAAATGTTAATAAGGAGAGAGAGAGAGAAGACAGAAAGAAACAAACAAACAAAGAAACAAAGAAAGAAAGAGAAAGAAAGAAAGAAAAGCTTGGTATGCTGGCATGAGCTGTCATTCCAGTTATGAGGCCAACCTAGGCATAAATACAAGACTATCTCAAAAATAATCAAAGCACAAAGGGCTAGAGTCATGGCTCAGGTGGTAGATCACCTGCCTAACAAATGTAAGGCCCCAAGTTCAAACTCCAGTACTGCCAATTAAAAAAAAAAAAAGGAAAGAAAAAGGAAGGATGATGCATTTGTGGCTCCAACAATGACATCCACATCCATTTTTGGGAGGAAACCATGGCAAATATGCCAACCCCACATCCAGCACCCATCAAGGTCAGAGGTGCAAGCTGCCATGTCTGGCCTCAGCAGCCATAACCATGGGCTCCTACAAGGCCTGGTTGTGTGGTATGTCTTGGGCTATACCTCTGGATTCAGAGTCTCTTCTTGTCTCTGTCTTTTATCCAGTCTACTTCTTTAGGCTCCTTGGCAATTCTTTGAGCTCCCTGGTTTCCTTTCCAACAATTCCTTTTTGACTTGTCCCAGCCAGAGTCAGTTCTGTTGCCCACAGTGACAAATCCTGACTAACACACCCTAAAGACAAAGTCTAAACTCTGCAACCAGGCATTAGATACGCTTTTTGGTCCAGGTCTCACTCCCTCTCCACTGGTCCACTGCACACCCCATAACCCTAAATGACCGGCACCAGGCCCTTTGCACTTCCTGGCCTTCGTCCTCCCATCATCCCTATTCTACCTGCTAAAATGCTGCCTAGCTCAAATGCCTCCTGTTGATATCATCTTGCCTCTCATTCCTTTTCTCCCAACAACAGTAGCTCCTCTTCTGGTCTCCTGCAACCCTTATGCTCCACAGGTGCTGAGTGAATGCCTGGCACCTTGTACCTGTGTGTATCTGTTTTCTGAGGGGGCACAGAACACCTCAAAGTGGTAGCCATGTCATCTTTCATATTTTTTGCACCTCTGACTCCAGAGCCTAGCACAGCACATGTCACCCAGCCACCCCTCCAAAATCACACGAGTCAACACCTGAAGGCGATCAACATTCCATCCCCCTGGGCCTGAACAGAAACCATAGGCTTGTCCAGAGGGCAGTGCAGCATTCGTGCTTCATAAAGCATCTTGGGGAGTGTCTAAATGCTCCCAGGGGACAATGCGTAGTACAAATTATTGCTCTCAGTTTCTTGGCATCTCTCTCTGGGGAGCAGTTGACTTCCTGGAGAAAACTGTCTCCCTCGGGTCCTGGTGGCCGGCAACACTCTGTGAGTGGGGAATAGGGGCAACTTGTCTCTCTCCTTCAGCAACTATGGTGGACAGTGGCTGTTTTCTTGGCTGTCTCTCTTCCTCCTTTTTACAGTAATGGTCCTCTTGTTTTAAGGATGCACTTCTCCCTGCCTCTAGGTGTCTGTGGCCTGTGAGGCTTCTGCTGCCCTGCTGCTGCTGCAACTCAGGCCTCAGCCTTTCTTAGGCAGCATGAATTATATGTTCTACCACTAGGCATCAAAATGTCATTTACTAGATCAGCCACCCAAAACAACAGTGGGTACTCAGCAAGATGAAATTAGCCCCTTCCCAGAACAGCTGGAGAACCAGGGCCACCCATTGCACAGCAACAGGTCACTTCCCTGCAGCTCCTGGTACATCCCACTCCAGTCTGGGACTTGAATCCCACCTGCTCTGGTAGGAGGTGACTATTGCTGCTCCCCTATTTGGGGAACCTCTAAATAAGCCACTCACCCAGAGAAACCCTTGCCCGAATTACGAATTGTGGGAGATTTCCTAAGGAGAAACAAAGGCTTCTATGCCATACCCACAGCAAGTGCTTTAAAAGTCTTCCTCAAGCTGGATATGGTGGCCCATGCCTGTAAATCCAGCTACTCGGAAAGTGGAGACAGCAGAATCATGCTTCAAGGCCAGCCCAGGCAAAAAGTTAGCAAAACCCTATCTCAGAAACAAGCTGGCATGGTGATATACATCTGTGGTCCCAACTATACAGTAGGCATTGAATGTAGAAGGATTTATGTCCCAAACCACCTGGGCAAAGTTAGAGTGTGACTCTCTGAAGAACAATCTAAAAGCAAAAGGATTGAGAATGTGATTCAAGTTGGTAGAGCGCTTGCCTAGCAGGCACAAGGCCCAGAGTTCAATCACTACTGTGAAAGGAGAGGAGAGGAAAAATAAACATTTTCCTGAAGTCAGGTATTTTGGTACACACCTGTAATCACAACTACTTGGGAGACTGAGGCAGGAGGATCACAAGTTTAAGGCCAGCCTGGCAACTTAGCAAATCCTATCTCAAAAAAAATTAAAATAAATTAACAAAAAAAGAGCTGGGGCTATAGCTCAGTGGTAGAGCACCTACCTAGGATGTGCAAAGCCATGGGTTCAATTCCCAGGACAAAAACAATGTTGTCCTCAGGACACAGTGACTTATTCCTCTACTTACCTTCATGCCCCCTGACCCACCTGGAGGGTGACATAGTTAAAAATATTTCAAAATAGCTAGAAGAGAGGATCTCACCACAAAAAACAGTAAGCATCTTGCATGACATATTTGATCATTAAAAATGTATATGAAATCATCACACCCTGGCCCATAAGTGTGTATAATTACATGTGTCAATTAAAGATAATTTTTTTAAGCAAAAGAATGATCTTCCTCAGGCTGCGTGGCTCCCCGAGGCTCTTCTGTCTCATCCACCCAGACCAGTCCTTCCCTTTTTCCCCCAGTTCCCCATAAACTTTGCCTGTTTCCACCTCCTTAAGAAGCAAACTCTCGTTTTCTCCAGACTGCACACTCCTCCCCTGTCTCCATTCCAAGTGAGCACAGTTCTGGGAATTCACCCTGCCATCTGTTCTGACAGAGGAAACCATGGCAGGTTCTTCAAATATGTTCCCGAGTCCCCGCCAATCTGTAAGCTGACGAACCTTGCTATCTGGATTTTTTTTATTGACTGATAATAACCATGTATCTTTACAGAGTACAGTATAATGCTTCTGCACTTCTGTGCATTGGGTACCGATCAATTCAGGATACTTGATTACCCAGCATCTCAAACACTTGTTATTTCTTTAAGATAAAACATTCAAAATTCTCTGTTCTGTGTTGAATTATGTGAAACAAACAGTATTTCAAACAGCCAAATCCACTTCCCACACCCCAGGGCTGCTGGCAGCAGAGTCAGGGCTCAAACCCAGGTCTGCATGACCCAGAAGAAGCTAAGAAAATGGCTCAGACAAGCAGCTTGCTGATGAACGCAGGAGAAAGCTGCCAAAGTGGTCGGGAACACTACGACTCGCTTTGTTAGATGTGGAGATGTTTAAACACATCAGGGCTTTTGGCAAAGGAATAGAAGTATATGCTGTGATTTTCCTGAGAGAAATGATTGTCACTGTGGTATGTTTGGGAAATTAGCTCCCTTTCCCAATGTGTTGTTCAGTTTGTCACAGTGACTATTGCTGTTTTCCAGACATCATGACATGTATGCTGGATGAGGCCTGGACCCACCCAGCACAGATATTCAAAACACGCATTTCAACAGGCTGACAAGTGCCCCAAATCCCTTCATGGAACAAGACAAGCTGGGGGCACACTTATGTTTGGGAGAATGCTTTAGGATGCTACATAGACAGGAATATGTCATTTGATGGAATAGGGACATTCAAAAAAAGACAAAACTTGTTTCTTTATCAATCACCCAATGTGTGGAGTTCTAGAGCAAAGATTCAGAGATGAGCGTGAATCAGTCCCCGTCTTACTATCTGGATTACTGAAAACTTAGTCTCTCAATTCTCAGTTTTCTCACCTATAAAATGGGAATCATAATAACAACTCCCCCCTGACACTATTAGGGGGATAAAATGAAATAATATAAAGAGAAGAGCCCACTGGTACCCAGTAAACCATCAGTAAAGGTTAGAGATTATTATTTTTTGTTTGTTTTTTTAAACTTTCTCATTTGTACTCAAAGGACATATATTATTTTTCCCATTAGGAAAAACATAAAGTTTGTTTTTTACAAGCAGCTGCAATGAAGCCATACAGCTTTTTTCTTTGGCCTTTCTTAGTACCAAGAAGGAAATGACCAAAAGGTATTTTCACTTTGTACTTCAGTTGGAAAGAGAAGTGATGAACAGCATGTGGAGGTAAGTAATTTGTAACCTAGTTCTACTCCATCCTCTGGATTTTGAGATTCCCCTCCGACAGTACTATGTCAGAAAGTTCCTCAGATGCTCGAAGAGGAACTAGCTTCCATCATTCCCTCCCACTTCCCAAACATGCAGAAAATCTAGTGAGCTCCACGCAGACCCACACTGACCAACTTGGCTGGGCACTGATAACGCCATGGGCTGAGTGCTCAACTCATACAACCACTCCCAGTTCTCACAAACACCTTATGAAGAAGCACCTCAGTCCAGAGGCAGCAAGGCTCAGTGGCTCAAAGGACTCTAGACCCTGCCATATGGGTGTGACTCCCAGCTTTAGGAAAGTTACTTACCCTCTCTGAGACTCAATGTCTTAATTGATAACATGAAAGTAACATGTGCCTCCTGGAATGTGGTGAGGACAGGAGTTATTAGCAGAAGGGTTGAAAGGCAGGAGCTGACACTTAGTAAGGGCTAGAAGGCACTAGATAAATTACATACCAGATGATATGATTGTCCTCACACTGCCTTGGTGGCATGTGGAATGGGCACCTACAGTTTGTTCTGCCCACCATCCATATCCCCTTCTGGAAACCACGTGCCAATTTTAATTGGGGGCTCATCCCCCATTGCATACAGTCTTAGGCCAACTGTCAATCACTTACTCCAAGAAAGATACGAATGGCCGATGAAACACCAATCAGATATTCTTTCCTGGAATTTGACTCAGAGACAGTGAAAAGATGCTTAAAAGTGATTAGAAATCTAGGAATTCATCTTGGGAACAGAGCACACACCAGGCTCTCCATTAATTCCTGTGGTTCAGATGCCCAGAATTATTCTGGGCACATCCCTCCACTCCATGCTTGACCCCTCAGACTTCCTACGTGCAATTCCACAGGTCGTTTCTGTGACCCACAGTGAAAGAATGCCAAGGCGTTTGTCAAAGAATCATCCTCCTTTAGCATGCCCCTCTGCTCCAAATTCAGCACAGTGACAGATAACATTTTAAAAGAGGAGCACTCTAAGATTGTCAGCTCAAAAAAAGATAAATATCTTTGAGACTAAAACAAGAGAGAAGGCCAATATATTGGGTGGTACAGCAGCCACATGGAGCCAGAGCAGGGACAAACCTGGGAGTTTGGCTTTCCAAGGTAACAGGACTAAAAATACCCTGTGAGCTGGAGCACTGGCTCCTGTATCCCCACTTAAAGTCAGACATTAAGATCCACTGGCTAGGAAGTAGGGCTGAAACAAACTTTAACTCACTGCCCATGACGCCAGGACCAAAACAGAAGGCTGCGCCAAAGCCTAAATGACTAGGATCTCTCTGGCATCACCACAGAAGCCATAAGTTTCCACTCCAGTGGTTCCCCACCCCATCCATTCCAAGACCTTCAGTGGATGTTTGAAACCAGGAATTGTACCGAACCCTGTGTGAACTGTGTTTTCCTATGCATTTGTACTTATGATCAAGTTTAATTTGCAGTGGTCTCCTTTTCCAGTTTCACTTTCCCATAGTGTCAGTTACTCATGGTTAACTGTGATCAGAGAATATGAAAAGAAAAATTCCAGAAACGAATGATTTGTAAGTTTTAAAATGCGTGCATTCTCAGAAGATTGTTGAAATCTCCACTATCTGCTCCGTCCTGAGTGGGATGTAAGTCTGTCCGGCATATCTATGCTGTGTACACTTCCACCTGCCAGTCACTTAGGAGCCATGTTGGTCATCAGCCCAACTGTGACAGTTGCTGTAACTGTGTTCAGTAACCCTAAAGTGAAGAGTAGGTGCTGGCATTCAGCTATGCCGTAAAGTGTTTCCATTATGTGAGACAAGTCCTCAACAAGGAAAAAAATCACACGCTGAGGTTGCTAAGCTCTACAGCAAGTTACTATTGCTAAATTCTTATTGTGCCTAATCTGTAAATTACCCTTTACCCTCATTATGGATGGACAGGAAAAAACACACGAGTATGTAAGTTTTGGTACTATGCAAGTTTTCAGACATCCAGTGTGTGTGGGGGGGGTGTTCTTAGAATGTGTCCTAAGGATAAGGGGGACTAGTGGATAATGCTGAGTCCTAGTTGTGGCTTAGTGAAGATAACCACAAAAAAATGCAAAAGTGGTAGATAAGGCAGAAAAGAGAAGAAAACAGAACAAAACAAATTGAAACAACCTACTTAAAATAAGCCAGCTAATCAGCAGTATAACATAGAAGGGAGAACACAAATACAGAAAAAAAGTCAATGAAATCAACAGTTGGAATATAAACTCACTACAGATAAAATTAAGTTGATAAAACAGTTTGAATAGGGCGGGGGGGAGCTCAATGATAACAGCATTGCTTAACATGTATGAACCCCAGGTTCATTCCCCAGCACCAAAACAAACAAATATTCTCACAATTCTTCAAAATTAAAAGCTGCTCAAAGATATTTTGAAAAATAACACTCATTAGAAATACAATCCAATACTTTTAAACAGGTAGAAATGAATGATACGTACTACAAGGAAATACCAAGTAGCTATGAACAATGTAGAAATCCCAAAGAAGTATGGGCACTGACAATCTTAAACACTCCATGAAGAGAATAAATTCTAGATAGAAACTAGATGAGGAGAAACAGTGAATTAGAAGACAGTTCTGCAGAATTCACCCAAGACTCAAGATACAGAGACACAGAAATGAAGAAGATGTATTTGAAAAAGCAGTCAGGAGACCTGAAATCTACTTTGAGATGTTCTGACATTTAACAAGGGTTCAGAAGCAGAAAATGGGGAAAATAGAAAAAAATACGCATAGATGAGAAATTTCCAGAATTGAAGGGAAGGATCTCAGAGTGGATCATCATGAAGGAAGAAGTTTGTTATTCTCAGAGGTCCTTTCAAGCAGGAGACAGGACAGGACATTGCGAGCCATGAGGGAAGCACCAGGACAGTCAGGGTGCAGAGTGAGTGAAAGTAAAATGTGGGCAAGGGCCTCCAGGGTTTCCATGTGAAGGAACAGACAGGGAGGGTGAGCAGGTTTAGGACTGGCTAGTTTGAATAATTTCAGCAAGCTTTGAATAATCACTCAGCACAGGTACTTGGCTCTAGGGATGCTGTTTGGGGTGTGGGCTCTTGAGTTGCTGGTTTGCCTGGGAAAGGCCAGCTCTCAGGGAAGCTGTTTATTATCTCTAGGAATGGGATAATAGGAACAGTCCCTCCAGGGTCACCAAGGCCCCAGATGTCACATCATCAGAAAATGAAATATAAGGTTGTATTTCAGTCTGAAGTGAAATGAACTGAAAGAGAAGTTGCTAAGCATGGGTCATTAAATTGAATTAACAATAAAAATAGTCATATTAAAATAACAATCTCTGTGATGAACAATGTTGAATTCATGTAAACGGATGAAAAGAAGACTTACTGACAGGTAATTAAAATTTGTTCCAGAGGCACCTGCACACCCATGTTTATTGCGGCACTATTCACAATAGCCAAGTTATGGAAACAGCCAAGATGCCCCATCACTGACGAATGGATTAAGAAAATGTGGTATCTATATACAATGGAATTTTATGCAGCCATGAAGAAGAACGAAATGTTATCATTCGCTGGTAAATGGATGGAATTGGAGAACATCATTCTGAGTGAGGTTAGCCTGGCTCAAAAGACCAAAAATCATATGTTCTCCCTCATATGTGGACATTAGATCAAGGGCAAACACAACAAGGGGATTGGACTTTGAGCACATGATAAAAGCGAGAGCACACAAGGGAGGGGTGAGGATAGGTAAGACACCTAAAAAATTAGCTAACATTTGTTGCCCTTAACGCAGAGAAACTAAAGCAGATACCTTAAAAGCAACTGAGGCCAATAGGAAAAGGGGACCAGGAACTAGAGAAAAGGTTAAATCAAAAAGAATTAACCTAGAAGGTAACACCCACGTACAGGAAATCAATGTGAGTCAATGCCCTGGATAGCTATCCTTATCTCAACCAGCAAAAACCCTTGTTCCTTCCTATTATTGCTTATACTCTCTCTACAACAAAATTAGAAATAAGGGCAAAATAGTTTCTGCTGGGTATTGAGGGGGTGGGGGGGAGAGGGAGGGGGCGGAGTGGGTGGTAAGGGAGGGGGTGGGGGCAGGAGGGAGAAATGACCCAAGCCTTGTATGCACATATGAATAATAAAAGAAAAAAATAAATAAAATAAAAAATAAATAAATAAATAAATAAAATAAAATTTGTGATGTTCCTTCGTTAAAAAGGAGTTCGGAAATACTAAATAACATAAAATCATACCCTTAGAATGTACACTAAAAAGAATATCAATATTTATTGCTTTCAAATCAGCAGAGGATAAATTGAATTACAAGAAAATTTAAAACTTTTATTCAACAAAAGGTAGGATAAACTGGGCTGGTGGCTTGTGTCTATAATCCTAGATACTTGAGAGGCTGAAGTTTGGAGGATCCCAGTTCCAGGACAGTTTGGGCAAAAAATGAGACCCCATTACAAAATATCCAATGCAAAAAAGGGCTGGAGGTGTGGCTTAAGCTTCAGGGCACCTGTCTAGCAAGCTTGAAACCCTGAGTTAAAACCTCAGTACTGCAAAATGAATAAATAAATAAATAGAAGGATAAATACAATGAAGAAGTAAGCTACAGTTTAGAAAAGGATACTGTTGTACTTAACTGTCCAGGATCAGATTCCAGAATTTACAGGGAGCATGTAAATTTCAATATGAAAAATAACAGTTTCAACTTTTAGTTGTTATGCTTTATTGTTTTAAAAACAAGGGGGGGAGGTGGCCCAAATAATGTATACACATGTAAGTAAATGTAAAAATGATTAAAAAATGTGAAGCAAGACATCAGGATTTGATCAAGGTTGATGAGTTTTTGATGTTTGTTCTCATAGCCTCTTTTCTTTATATTTGAGATATTTTTGTTATCTAAGAAATAGAAAGAACAGTAAATGTTATAGCATGGTCAAATACAGACCCTTACAATTCCCAAGTCTTTATTTTGGCCACCACCCTAGAAAGCAAATGCTCACTGTCCCTCCCCACCGTGGGCTGAGCTGAGATCCCCAGGCAGGGATGGTAGAGGAAGCAGCTCAGTGGATCTGGCTCTGTCCAGCAGAGATCTTTGCCTTCCTAATTCAGGGAGTCCTTTTCTTTGCAGGGTTCAGAGTAGCTGAAGATCCCCAGGGTGGCAGGTGTGGTTCTCCAGCTAGCTTCACTCCAGGAGACCCTGACCCTTTAGTGTACTTATTTAGCAGCAGGGAATCATTGACTGCTGTGGGGACAAGGGAAGGACTTTGCTGTCATTTCTGCAGCTGGAGCCCCATTTCCAGGGACTCCTTAGGACTGCTCACTCCCTAGCATCTCAGGACCTTTTGGCTAAAGATGTCATTATAAGAAAATCCAGTCCAGCTCTTAGCTGGAGAGAGAGGCAAATTGGAGTAGTAACCAGGCCATGGAGGTTTCAGACCCCACACCAGATGCTTTGTCAGAGAATTTAAACATACAAGATATAAAATGATAGAAATTGCTCCTTAAGTGACAAGATGGAAATCCTGAGTAAATCAGTAACCGCAATTTAAAGCCTAAAACATGCCATACAATCAGAGCATTCAACTTACTGCTTTTAGCTTTCTTGATCACAAACTTACCTTTTAGAGGTAAGGGCATTTTGCTAAATAAAAAAAAAAAAAGCCAGTTTCAAAAGGTGACATGCAAAAATGGTGTGATTCCATTTATATAACATTCCTCAAATGACAAACCATATATGTGGAAAGAGATTAATGGTTGCCAGGGTCAGGGACAGTGGGCGGTGACCACACATGGGTAGCACAGGCAGATCTTTGTAGTGATGGATAAATATGCCTCTTGTATGCAGTGTTTGTTCCACAAGTCCATATATGTTATAAAATGTTGTAAAACTACACACACACACTACACTGCAGTCACATAAGATGGAGCCAGTACAGGAAACTAGGTGAAGCGTACATGAGATCACTGTACTATCTGTGTAACTCCTTGTCAATCTATAACTATTTTGAAATTAAAATTCAAGAAACAAATGACTTGTGTATAGTTAATATGATAAGGATTGGCAAACTATGAATCACAGAATCACAGGCTGCATCTGGTCCAAATGCCTATTTTTTATATCATCTGTAGCCTAAGAATATTTTTTACATTCTTAAGTGGTTAAAGGTATTAAAAAAGAGAATGTTTTGTGGTACATGAAAATTATATGAAACTCAAATTCAGAGCCCACTAATAAAGTATTATTGGAACACAGACATGTATTCATTTATGCATTGAAGGCTACTTTTGTACTGCCTCAGCAGAGTTAAATTGTTGCTAGAGATTTTTATGGCCTGCAAGGCCTAAATTACTATCTGACTATTTGCAGAAAAAGCTTGGTGACCCTTGTAGTAGAATATGTAGGGTTTTTATTATTTCACTATTATGAACAATACTGGAAAATCTTTGTATTCCCTGTATCTGCACATATGTAAGAACATCTCTGGAACAGAAACTAAGAAATGGAGGCATATGAATTTTTAGTGCCTCTTGCCAAACTGTCCTTCAGAAATGGTGGTTCTAGCTTATATTAAGAGCAACCTCAGCCAGAAGAATTTACAAACAGGACAAAATGTAAAAACAAACAATTGTCTGAGGCATCAGAAAGCAACCAGATGTAGGCAGAAACTGATAGGCTAAAACTCTCATAATGAATCCTAAAATAAGGCAAAGAAAATAGTAAGATGAGAAGTCAATGATGTACAAAATGAAAAAAGTAGAGAAAAATCAATAAAACCCAAAGTCAGGTTTTTCAAAAATCCAAAAATTTTAAAAATTGAAGTCAGGCTTATCAGAGAAGACACAAATTGGCAAAATCAGGAATGAAAGAAGAAACATTAGTACTGAGTCTACATACACTGAAGAAATAATACAGAAGCACTATGGATAATTCTATGGTAATAAATCCAACAAGTCTAAAATGGACAAATTCATTGCAAGACTCTGCATCAGTCCGCTCAGGGTGTTGTAAGGAAGTACCATGGACTGATTAGCTTAAACAACAGAAATTTCTCAAAATTCTGGAGGTTAGAAATGCAAGATCGAGGTTTTGGAAGAGTTGTTTTCTTCTGAAGCCTCTTTCCTTGAATTGTTAATAGCTGTTTTCCGCCTGTGACTTCTTAGTGTCTTTCTGTGCATGTCTGTGACCTTATCTCCTCTTTCTATTAGGACACTAACCTAATGACCTCATTTTAACGTAATTACCCCTGTAAACGCCCCATCTCCAAAATGTAGTCACATTCTGTGGTCCTGGCAGTTAGGACCAACACTTTAATTTAGGGGGACACAATTCAGCCTGTCATAAGCACAAACTAAAAGACTCACTCAAGAGAAAACAGATAACACAAATAGTCCTAAATTTATTAAAGAAACTGAATTCATGGTTTAAAACCTTTGCACAAAGAAATCTCTAGGGCTAGGTGAGCTCACTGGTTAATTATACCAAACATTTAAAGAATTAATATAATGTTTATGTAATCTCTTCTGGAAAATAGGAGATGATGGAACACTTCTTGAGTGATATCAAAAGCTGACAAAGCTGGGTTCAGTGGTGTATGCCTGTAATCCAGCACTTGGGAGGCCAAGGCAGGAGGATTGAGAATTTGAGGCCAGTCTGGGCTACATAGGAAGACTCTGTCTTAAAAAAACAAATGAAAAAGAAAGAAAAACAATTGAAAAAAACTGTCAATCTTAAACAATGTAACAATTTTTAAGACTTCAAAAAGATATTACAAGAAAAAAATGTATCAAAACCATATCTCTCATAAACATAGGTGCAAAAATCCTAACCAAAACTTTAGTAAGTCAAGTCTATCAACATATAAAACAAGGAACACATCATAACCACATGGGTTTATTCAAAGAATGCAAAATTCACTTACTATTCAAAAGCCTACCAATGTCCTGTAGCTTGTTGATAGATCAAAAAGGAGAAGCAGGATGCCCATCTCAGTAGGTAAGAATAAGTATTAGTCTTTATTAGGATGCAAAGAAGCACTCAGCAAACAGGAGTAGAAAATTCTGTTCAGCCTGATAAAGGACACCCAAGAAAAAAACGTTAGTTAACTTAGTGATGAAAGACTGGGTCGGGGAGGTAGCTTGGTGGTAGAGCACTTGCCTAGCATGGGCAACACTGGGTTCAATCCCCAGCACCTCAAGGAAAAAAATGATGAAAGCCAAAATGCATTCCCATATTATAGCAGTCTTAGCCCGTGCAATAAGATGAGGAAAACAGAATGCAGAAAGATTACAAAGGAAGACAAAACTGGATTTGCAGATGGCATGATTACCTTTGTAGAAAATCCAAGATAATGTAATTTTTTAAAACACCATTAAAGCTGATAGGCATAGTCCCAAACATATAAAAATCAATTGCCTATTAATATACTAACAGTTAGAAATTGAAAGCTTAAAAATAATTTTTACAATGACTAAATATTGAAATATTTAGATAAATATAGCGAAACACATATTATTCCTATATGCTGAAAACCGTAACACACTGCTAAGTGGAATTTCTAAAGATAAATGGAAATCTAGAAAATACTGATGGACTAGAAGGTATCAATTCTCCTGAAATTGATCTGTGGATTCACCATAATGCCAATCAAAATCTCAGCAGACTATTACAGTTTTATACTAAATCTCGAAATTAGGTAATGTAAGTCTTCTGTGCTTTTCCTTTGCAAAGTTGTTTGGTATATCTAAATATTTACATATAAATTTTAGAATCAACCTGTCAATTTCTATTAAATGGCTTAATGTAATTCAGATGGGGACTGTATAGAATCTGTAGATCTAGGGAAATTTGACTCTTAACAGCATTAAGCCTTGTAATTTATAACTCTCCACTTATTAATCTTCAACTCACTTATACTCTCACTATACTGGTCTTGAGCCCATTTTCTCTTTTTTTTTTTGATGGCACTGGGGTTTGAACTCAGGGCCTCATGCGTGCTAGGCGGGCGGAGAATTTATCACAGGAGCCATTTTCTCATTTTTGATGCTATGTAATGGAATCACAATAATTGTACATACAGAAAGGTGCCGAGTTAATTCAATGATATAAGTCTTCTTAACAACTGTACAGGATCAATCAAGCATTGTATAGGAGGTACTAAATCTTGGCCCACGCCTCACTCCATATGCAAAATAACTCAAAACATGTTTCTGTGCCTTAAAACTATGAACTATATAGAAGAAAAAATAGAAAAATTTTGTGGCATCAGTTTTAGAAACCAATTTTTAGTTAGGACATCATTATGGTTTGAAAGTTTGTGTACCCTGAAATTCATATGTGGAAATACCCCCAAGGGGATGGTGTTAGGAGCTGTGGAGGTAATCACCCTGGGGAGGTGATTAGCTCATGAGAATGGAGGCCTCATGAGTGGGCTTTTCCCTCTCATAGAAGAGGCCTATGGGGGCTAGTTTGCCTTTCACATCACTGGGATACAGCAAAATACAGCATCTTCAAGACAGTGAACTCTCACTGGACACTGACTCTGTCATTGCATTATCTTGGACTTCCCAAACTCCAGAACTATGAGGAATAAACTTTTTTTGTTTATAATCCATCTGTTTACAACAGCCTGAATGTACCAAGACAGACACAGAAAAGCACATACTATTAAAAATAATGAATTACATTTCATGAAAACATGAATTTTTCTTAGAGAAAATCAACATACAAGTCACAGACTGACAATATTTGCAAAATATGTATCTGATAAAGGACTCATATGTAGTTTATATGAGCAACTGTGACAACTCAATAACAAACAATTCATTTTAACTACTTTCACACAGTAAGGGATTTATATGCAGCTGTAGGAAATAAATCCTACACCCCCAATGGTACCATCTTGCAACACCACAGTGAGGATATTGACATCAAAACTGTCAAGAGGCAGACCAGTCCACCTGCAGAAGCATCCATCATGTTTCTCCTAGGATTCTTGCCAGGGAATCTATACGTCCTCCATGTCTCTTCTTTAGTCTTTGTTCTACTCTCTTGGTAGAATTCTTTGGCCTTCATTCCTATTTTTTTTTTTAAAGCGGGAGAGTTTATTGAGATAGAAAAATAGCAAAGAGTAGAGCTCCCACAGCTGGGAAGGGTGCCAAGAGGGTACCCCCACCCCAAACTTATTTTGCATTTCAGCTGTGTCTTTCTGATATTCAGCCTTCCTATTGAGATTTTCGTTTTGGCAATATTTGGTATTTTCTAAGAATCTGATCTGCTATTTTTAAAAGTTGGTTAAGTGGTCTGTTATTATTTCATGATAGCAAGGTTCTCCCTGGCCTCTCAGGTTGTACTAATTCATTTAAAGCCTGTGCTTGTTCCTTGAGCTTATTTTACTCCCCAGTGAGTTCTCAGATGTTACTTTGGAGCCCTTTCCTCATGCAGTCAATACTCAGTGTAGTGCTCAAGGAGCCCCATCAGCTCATTTGTAACCTTCTGGCAACAGAAGTGAGGAAGAGGCATTACACACAGCCATGGCAGCCATCCAACCCAGAGCCTGGGGGCTCCCTGCCCAGCCCAGGTGCCTCCCTGGCAGCATCTCTGCCCTCTGGCGTTGTTAAGTGCAGGGAGAGCAGTGTGCACGATGTGAAGAGCTGATGTCCCAAGGGAAGCAACCTAAGCATGTCGACAGAAACCACCAAGTCTCAAACCACTACTCCTTCAGCAAGTGACATTGAGAAAATAACTTTACATGAACCTTCACTTCCTCTTTATAAAATGGGCATATTCCCAACATGCAAAACCACAGTGATGGTTGAAAGTATTTATTGACATATGCAACCCCACAGAGGATCCAGGACACTGCAAATAACAATTGTAATTATTTTTACTTCATATTCACTTAGAACTCTCCTGCAATAGGATTCCAAGTGTAATACAATGCACTGCATTGAGACTGGTGGCACTTGACATCCCTGTCCAACCTCTGGCTGGCTGTTTCTTTAGGCGGTCCCCACACCAACTCAAGCATTTCTAGGTCTGCTCCAGAGAGGCTCATCTCTCTCAGTTCTGTAGGACTCCTTCAAGCACACTTCATGCAAGAAGCCTCCCTGATTCCTAGAGCCTCTGCACTTATCTCAACATAAATCCTCACTCTGCTAACTAAATCAATGGAATGAGCTAGCTACTTCAGCGGTAGAGTGCATGCTTAGCACACATAGGGCCCTGGATTCAATCCCCAGCACCACTGAAACAAATAAAAACAACAAAATAAAGACAATATGCCTAGTGGCAAAGCACTTGCCTAGCATGCATGAGGTCCTAGGTTCAATCCCCAGCACCAGGACAGAGAAAAGGGAAGAGAGGGGAGGGGAAAAGAGGGAAGGGGAGAGGAGGAAAGGAGAAGACAAAGAAAAGAAAAAGGAAAAGGAAACTGATATGCACATTTCCCTGGCTGGACTCCTGAGTCTGAAGAGCCGGCATGAAGATGGCCACCTTTCCCCAGGGTCCTGGCATCTCACAAAGAGGAAGTGCTCTGGGATGGATAAAGGAACAAGTGATTTGTTGAAAGCAAAAGTCCCTCAGTAGGAAGCAAAACCAACAAAAGGCTGAAGAGTGGGGAAGCCAAAGACCTGGAAAGCTGCCCTGGTGCTGGGAGGAACCGTCCCATGAAGGAGGTGACATGACAACCTGCATGTTCACACCTGCCTCTCCCCATTACCCACCCCCTCCCGACCCTCCCCCCCATCCCCCCACCAATTTTACAAGAAGACATGAAAAGAGCAAATCTGTCTTAAGTAATTTTATTTTTGTCTTTGTTATTTGGTTTTCTACTTTGGTACACATGAATTGTGGCTGCATCTCACATAGAAGCTGACCTATCTCACAGTCATGCTCCATAAGACAGCACAAGGAAATCACCAGGTGTGATTTGGCTTCCCCTGCCTGTTATTGCTGAAATCTCTATTTCTAAGAGCTCGAAAGGGAACATCTCCTTGAATCCACAAATGAACACAGACACATGAGTGGCAGCCAGGTCTGCAGGAATGAGAATGGCTGATGACACAGGGTTCCTGGTGACTGTTGTGAGTCACAAACACCACAGAGAACCCACACAAAAAGTTCCAGAAAGATCAGGGCAGCTGATCTATCAGACCCCTCTGGTTTCCTCAGTCCTAACAGATTCAGAAAGATGATGAAGGCCTAAACTGGCATAATACAGAAACCAGTGGTGCTACTCTTTGGCCTCTATCACTTCCGTAGTTTGTCCTGGGATCTCAACAGCCCCTCTCCTGGGCAGAGGTTCCACTGCTCCCCCTCTCTAGCTTCCTAAATTCCCAGCACACACCCAGAACAAGACCCAGGTGGGACTTGCCCCACTCTAGAATGTCTTGCCATCAAAGGCCTGGAGAATGAAGGCGGTATCCAGAAATTTCCTCAGCGATACCAAGTGAGTATTCCTGTTTCCAGTGGCAGGTGCAGCTGCTGGGTCACGGCCAACATACCTGGAGAAGGACAGAGAGCTGAGGGGAGGCTGGGCCTGGCCTGACACTCACCCCAGGACTGTAGGAACACATCTAAGGAAGGCTGGCCTGAGCTGTGGGACCTTCCTTCCTGTGTGGGCCCCACTCTCAGTAAGATACCTGCATTGGGGCAAACTCAGCTACTCAGCCACAAGTCAGGGAGGAGAAACAGCTCCCTCCATGTCACTGAACTTGGACAACAAATGCCACTCCAATCCAAAGGATTTGGGGGCAAACATACTTTTGGCTTCTCAAGGTTTCTCACACTCCTCTCCTGCCTTCCCAAGACAAAGGATGGCAAAATTGAGCACTGAACACTACTATGTGGCATGCACCTCAGAGGGCTGGCTATGCACAGGGTCTCATCCATCATCATCCTGATGCAATAAGGAGAAGCCCAAAGCCCAAGAGGCTATGTAAGAGGCAAAGACCAAAGGAAGGCAGGAAGGAGACGTGAGCCTACAAAAGTTTCTGTAAAAAAAAAAAAAAAAAAAGGTTTATATTCCCCATAAAATGAGTACTGATGGGCCCCTGACTTTCCACAGACAGAGAACACAGAGCTAGCAGGGACTACAAGAGGTAGTTTACTCTACAGTTTTTCCAGTACGGCTCAGGGAATGGCAGAGACCAGGTCTGGGTGACCAGGCCAGAGCCAGGATGGACCAGGCCCAAGAGCCACAGGCAGGCCCAGGACAGGGAAGAGGTGTCTCCCCCACCCCCCAGCCTTGTACCATATGGGCCGAGTGTGGCCAAGGATGGTCATGAAGCGTGGGCTGATGTAATCATAGTAGCCCATGTTCTTGTGCTCCTCCTGACACCACACCAGCTCGGCACCTGGGTACCTCTCTGCCTCCTGCTTGATCAGGTCAAAGGGGAATGGAGAGATCTGGGGAGGCAGGGACAAAGGGAGCACAACTGAGGAAGGGCAGAGTGCCCAGGGCCACAGAACAAGGCAGGAGCCATGGGGCCTGCCCCACCCCTCACCAGCCCCACCCCTGCCCTGCCTGGAATACTGTCCGGAACCAGGGGCTGGTGAATTGACCTGGCCCATCACTCTGAGTGCTTCAGGGCTCAGCACACCTGCTCCAGGCGCGTGATGGCCACCTGCTCCTCCAGGCCCTGGCTGCCGCGCTCCTTCACCAGATCGTAGTACACCTTTCCCGTGCAGAAGATGAGCCGCCGCACCTGCTGAGGAGCCCGTGCCGCAGCCCCATCTTCTGGAATTACCCGCAGGAAGCTGGTTCCTGAGAGACAGGCCGGGCACCTCAGGACCATCAGCACCCAGGGGGCATTAGTTCCTTGAGCATCCCCACTGCTCCCAGGCTCTCCCTGATCACTGAGATAACCAAGGGTTAGGCTGTAGTTGCACTGGACACCTCCTGACCCAAAAGATGGAACAAGGGACAGAGGACACCTTGAGTTGTCACATGGAGGAAGGATGGAGACAGAGACATAGCCAAGAACAGAGTCCTGGCAGTATCAATATTTAAACTGCTAGGTACTGGGGTGTGATGGGGAGGGTCCCCGAAGGAAGGAGGTGACATCTGCTTGTACTATCATTTGCCCCAGACCTGCTCCCTCCAGTGGTGACCACCTCGTACGTGGCATCTAACCACCATCCACCAAGCCGAAGGCGAGCAGCTGTCTGGGGAAGTCACTGTGCATTCCTCCTCCCTCCACCCTGCAGCAGAATCCACATTTCCAACCCTTGTCCATTTCTCCTTCCTGAGGTTACACCACGTGCAGGTCAAACTCAGTGTCCACATGTCACTGCCTCCCAGATGATGCACAGGGGGAAACTGCTGCCGGTCATCCCACGTAGCAATGCTGGAGCTTTCAACTACCCACGTCAGCCACCTTCCCAAACTGGAGGGGACACCCAGACACACCTGACTAGCCCTATCCCTCCTGCTACTACCAAGACAGCTCTGCTGTTAACCTCAGGGCCTCATCCTGCCCCTCCCCAACTCTCTACCAAGTCACATCGCAATTTCAAAACCTGAACCTTCAGGCGCTTTACCTGACCCCCAACTCCCAGGATGAAGAAGCTGAGAGCTGCTGGAGGGGAATGCCAGGTTCCAGGGTCACTAATGGTCTGTTTGCTTCATGAGTGAAAAACCCAATGAATGAATGAATGAATGACACTTATAGTGCCCAGCAAACCAGGCAGCACTCTACCAGCCTCCTGCCTCTGAGCAGCCCCGGCAAAACCAGGCCACCCTTGCTGGTAGCTTAGAGTGGCCCCAACACATTCCTTGGGCCTTGGAGCTCATTCCAAGTGACCTGAGCTGGCCATGGTGCCAACCTCCCAATCCTGAGGCTGATGTGGACTGGGCTAGGAGCTGCTGCAGGGCCAACACCCCAGAGGAGGGGACAGAGGAGCCTCAGGGACAGAAACCACACCATGAGCCACCAGGCCCCATGGACCACCTCCCCAGTACCGGCCACCCAACACACTCAGGACAGGCACATACCAGACACCATTTGGTCGAAGTTGGACTTGGCCTCCGGGTGTCTCAGCAGAGATTTGGGTGTGAAGACGATCAGCTGGGAGGAAAGCACATGTCCAGCTGCCAGCAGCCCCCACCTGTCCAGAGCTCCCCACACTCAACCCCTGCACCGTGACAGTGCTGGCGGGCAGGTGGATGGCTCACCGGCTTGCGGAAGGGCAGCAGGATCTGCCGGCGCAGCACATGGAAGTAGCTAGCCGGTGTGGAGCAGTTCACAACAATCCAGTTGCAGTCATAGAGCTGGCTTACCTCAAAGTCCTCAGTGAACACCTGTAAGGGCAAAGGGATGGCTGGGGGTGGCACCCTGGACCCCAGACCCTGTGGCACAGCAGCATGGTCCCACCTGGTGGCACTAGGCAAACTCACTGGGTAGGCATCTGAGTCGTCGTTGCTCATCTGCAGGAACCTCTCGGGCCGTGCCGAGGAGTGCTCAGGGCCCTGAAAACACACAGGAGATGACCAAGGCTGGCCCCACAGGATGATCATGACCCTGCAGGGACCCTGGACCAGGCAGTCTGGGTGGCTTCTTGGGCAGTGCTCTCACTCTGGAGCCTGGACCATAGGAAAGAACCAGAAATATGGGACAAGACAGGCAGGATGTTCTCAGAGGGGTCCACAGGTGAACGTACAGGGTGGTAAGGTGCAAAAAGACTACATTTAGACACTCTTTCTCTGGAACATTCTGGAACACCAGCAGCTGCTGCTAGGACCCACCATACACACATTAATCATTCATCTTGACAGCAGCCCCAGGAGGTACACACTCATTTCCTCTCTGCACACACAAGAAGGGAAGGGGCTGACAGAGTAAGAATGAGCCCCATCCACCTGCTATAAAGGAGAAGATTAGCCTCCTGTGCCCCCTTGCCGACAAGGCAGACCCGCGTGCTCCAGGGGCCAAGGGGCCACTCCACCATGCCTCGGCCTCCACAGCCCACCAGCTCCCACACAGCCCTCACCATGCCTTCCATGCCATGAGGCAGCAGAAGCACGATGCCGTTATGCCGCACCCATTTGGCCTGGCCGGTGCTGATGAACTGGTCGATGATGCACTGGGCTGTGTTGTGGAAGTCACCAAACTGAGCCTCCCAGAGGACCAGGGCATTGGGGCTGGCCATGGCATAGCCTAACTCAAACCCTAGGCAGAAGACACCAAGACAGAGCTTTCTGCACAGCGTCACCAAGTCGCAGTGGCTCCTGTCAAACTGTCTGCCTCCATCCATCCTCCCCACAGACCAGGAAGAGCCTAGGGATTCCTTGGGTCTCAAAGGACTGAATGTGCCCAAAGATGTCACACTCAGCTCTTACATCATACATGGCCAGGTTTAGTTTTATCTGGTCCATGAGCCAGGTTGAACGGTTCCCTGAAGAGAACACAGGGACCATCTGCAAAGAGGACCCCACCCCCCCAAAAAACAACTCTATAACATATGCAGAGCTGCTGAGAAGGGGAAGGTCCAGAGGCAGCTCCTCAGATAGGAAAGGCTGAACTCAGGAAGAAGCAGTGTGGGAGGAAGCATGTTAGCTAATGTGGGTCCAGGGACACTGTGTATAGCTGACCCAGGGGCACCAGAGCCCAGGGAGGGGACCTCACCACAGGGATGCAGGGTGGAGGAAGCAAGATGAGGCTCAGGAACATGGAGGCTAAGGACCAGGCTTAGAGCTAGTCAGTGACTGTGTCCTGCAAGCAACTCTTAAAGGCCTCCTGTCTGGGCCCACTATGACTGGTACCTAGAGAGGGGGTCTGGTGCCTACAGAGACCCCTGCAAGGCAAGCAGGGACCCCATCAACTGGGATCCCTAAGGGATGGAACAAATCTCACCTCCCACATGTCTATATCCCTCAGGGCCATCTCAGTACCTGCTCCACACACAGGGTCTCAGCTTTCCAGACCTCTCAGGCCCAGACCCTGGCTCCCTTCCAGCCTGAATCTGGTCCCTAGGGATCTTGGGGCCCACCCAACCCACCTAGGACTCCATACTCTGAGAGGGAGCTGTTGCACACAGTGTAGGGGGCCTGATCAGGCCACAGATGATTCATAGGGACACATGTCCTCCGGTCGACTTCTTGGTCATGGAGAACATGGTGACGGTGGCTGGGAGAGACAAACCAGAGAAAGGATGAGGGAAGATGGGCAGCACCTGTTCCAGAGCAGGGCAGCTGGGCAGCAGAGGCAAGCAGGAATGCCCCAGGAAACCTACAGGGTCCCACAGGATGGTGACACCAAGAAAGCAACCTGGTTCCTTCCCTTGTGCCTCCCAGCTCTGCTCCCTGCCTACTGGCTGCCCACATGCTATACTGAGGATCTGGGAGCAAGATTATAGGTCTTGCACCTCTGGTCTCAGCTCCTTACCCATACAGGGACCTGGTATGATGTGCTTTCCCAATCTCCCAAAAACAGGGTGGAGTCTGAGACCAGGAGGCCACATGGCTAGGGCACAGTCCCCTGCCTATCCTGCTGGCCCCTTTACCGTCTTTCCCACCCCAACCTAAAAAGAGGCAGGAACTTAGCCACCTGACTGAGACCCAAGCTGGCAAGGACTAGTGTGTGGCTCAGGGTCGGGCGAGTAGTCAACCAGCTCTCAGGCTAAGGCAAGGCCAGCAGAGATGAGTACCCAAAAGAAAAACGGCTTGTCACTCCTAGAAACCACACCACCAAAACTTGGTGCTATGGCACTAAGTCAGAACCTGGAACATTTGGGACCCCAAACCAGGGGAAATGGGACAGGGACAACGGACACGTGGCAGTCCCCATCTGGATCTAAAACCTCAACAAGCAAGATAGGGAGGGTGGCTTGACAACAGCTCACCAAAAAATAAGAGATAAAGGATCCCGAGGGCCTCAGATGACCACCAGCTTGCTGTCAATTGCCAGCTTAGATCAGCAGTCAGCTCTGCACACTTGCCTCAGATGTCAGGGAAGGGCCAGGCAGCCCTCTGACTTGACCCTAACTGGGACTGGAGATGCTAATGGGATTAGTTGTGATACCTCACCCAGACCAGGGGCCTCCCTAACGTTCACAAAAGAAGAAGGGCCAGCTCTCCTCTAGGTTTCCTATGCTGACCCCAGGACACACTATACCCAGCTGAGCTCTGAGATCCCCCATGGACTCAATGGGAACAAAAGACCAATGCCAAAAGACCTGGGGTCCGAAGCCCACCCTGCCCTCACCTGAATGTACCCCTCTCCACATCCTGGCCACTGAGCCGCACATGGATGCCCTCCTTCAGCAGTGAGCCAAAGGCCATGTACTCTGCCAAAGCCCAGTCCACTGTCCGCTTCTTGGTCATGTCTGCACGGCCATGTAGGATGCGAGAGAGCCCTGCAGGAGGAAGGAGGCCTGAGGGCCTCAAGAGCCTGGCCACTGGCTTGGGACAGCTGAAGCTCCAGGGCTCTGGAGCAAGTGCTCAGTGCAAAAGCAGAGCCCTGGCAGACTGCAGGAGGATGCTACACAGGTCCCCATACCCTGGTCCACATCCTCCCGCCTACATTCCAGGCCCTGTCACTTGCTCCATGGAAGCCCCTGCCTCCCTGCTCCCCTGCCTGGCCCAGGGATGCCCCTCCAGAAACTGTGTGTGGCAAATCCAAGGTGCCCAATACAAGACCAGTCCCTGGCACCCCGCCAGAGTGTGGCATCCACACTCACATATGCCGACTCCCCACATCTCCCCTGAGAAGACGGTTTCATGGACACATCTTGGACACAAAGAAAGCTTCAAGAGCTGAACCAGCTATCAAGAGGCTGGACAAGGACATGCTACATGCCATGCCTTCCTTGGGGTCCCATCCAGTCTCCTGCAGGAGGCACAATCTGGGACCTCGGCCATGCTAGAACCTGAATAGCAACCTCACCCGTGTGGATCTTAAAGTCCTCCAGGGGCACAGAGCTGGCCACGTTGCCAATGTGGGTCAGCACGTCCTCTGGGATGCCCGTGGCAGGACATGTCATGCTCTTGGGCTCCCCATCCATGTTGAAGAAGCCTGAAGAGACAGAGATTCTATTTGCATAGGGTGGCATAGGGTTGATGCTCCTGGTCAGGACTGAGAGGTCAGCAGATTCCTTACCCCAACCAGCATCTGAACTTACCCTCAGGAACTGTCACAGCAGGGGTGGATTCTCCCCTGGGCCATGTGGTCACAGCTGATCCCATCCTGCCCCACCAGGGAAGCTGACCACACACACTGATGGCAGCCCCACCCCAATTCCACTGGCGTTGACCTGCTGGAATGGTCCACTCCTGGGGTCTCAGGAACACAGCCTCAGCCTTCTGGCTAGGCAGGGACTGGTCTTCCAGGGTCATGTCCATGACCTACTGGTCTCACTGGGCTGCATGCCCCTTGCTCACCTGGCCAGGGCGAGTCCAGCCAGTGCTTTATATGCAGGATCTTTTTATCCTTTGACCTGCCATACGCCTCCTCACAGATCCTGTCATATTTGGCGATTTCTTCCTGGAATCAGGATGAAGGGTGGATGGAAACAACGATGCTGTGGGTGGTCAGAAGCTCCAACTGCCCAGACTCATAAGTCCTCATCCCCCTCACCGAGTTCTAGAACTCCATCTTCTGGCTTATAGAGACCTCATGGCCAGAGGCCCAGTCTCGGAGCACAAGGTAATCCTGGGGTGTTGTAGGCCTGGTGAGCCTGCCATGTGCTCAGCAAAGGGCTCAACAGGGGCCCAGGACAGTCCTTGTTCCCAGAGTTTACTGAAGACAAAGGACCAACATATCCATAGATAAACTAGGGGATGAACCCAGCTGAGGGCTGCCTCCTACAGGAGGCCATCTTGGACTCCTTTCTTGACTAAAGCTGGGCTTCCCCTCACATCATAGCACTTGCTGCATCCTACCCAGCTGTAATCATGTCCTTACTTCTCTGTTCCCTTTAATAACTGGAGACAAAGACCACCTACTACTTCTTTAAATCTTCAGTGCCCAGCACTGGACTGGTGACACCTATACCATTGTCCTGGAGCCCATGAGGCCCACTTGCTCACCTCAAACTCCTGCAGGGTTACCGTGCCCTCAGCAATGAGCTTGTCTGCATACTTCTTCAGTACAGGCACCTGCCTGTGTATCTGCTTGTACATGAGCGGCTGTGTGAACATAGGCTCATCCATCTCATTGTGGCCACGCCGGCGGTAACAGACCTGCAAGGACAGCCAGGGGTTCAATACCCACCCCAGGCTGTGTGCTCAGTGGAGTCACTGCAAAACTGAGCGCATCCAGGCTGGGCACACTCTGAAGAGCCAGATAACACCCACTGTTACCTTTCACTGAATAAATGTCCCAGGGCTTTGCACAGATGGCTCTTGCTGGCATAAGTCTCCTGTCTAAAACTCACTCCCAGCCCTAAGAAGAGGTGAAGACCTGGACAGCTTAGCACAGCAAGGATGGGCCATCTGCCCTTGCTCTGGCCCCAGCACCTTCAAACCCACCTGGCCTACCCAAGGCAGCAGGGCTGTTGCCTGCCCCTGCCTTGACCCACCAAGTCCACGACGACATCTTTGTTGAAGGTGTTCCTCCACTCGGCTGCCACACTGCATACATATATCACAGCCTCTGGGTCATCTGCATTCACATGGAAGATGGGCGCATTGACCACTCGGGCCACATCAGTGGGGTACGGAGAGGAACGAGCCATTCGGGGGTCCGTGGTGAATCCAATCTGCAGGGTGGGAAGAGCGAGCAGTGCCACTCCATTTACTTTTTTCTTTTTTGAGACAGGGTCTCACTATGTTGCCCAGGCTGGTCTTGAACTCGTGGTCTCAAGTGATCTTCCCACCTCAGCCTCCTGAGTATCTGAACTACAGATATGGACTACCACACTTGGCAATCTTCTGCTTACTTTGAACTAGGTAGATGGTGCTGGCGTCAGAGAACGGGGGATCGGGAGCTGGGCAGAGCCCATGGGGAGCACCCAGAAGACACATGAGACAGGAGGTCATGATGGTGAATGGTCCCCCAGACATGGCAGCAGCTCCCACAGGGACAACAGCAACCCTCAGAAGGCTGTGCCTGCTTTTTCTCTGCTGGTCACTTCTCTGCACTGATAGTGAGGAACAGGCCTGGGAAAATCCTGGTCCAATAGTGAGTGACTGCACAGCCTCAGGCAAGACACTTCAATTCCCAATCTGTGTCCTCATCTTCAGAAAGGGCTCATTAAACTCCTGCCTCCCAGGAATATTCAAGGAAGATTAAATGACACTGCACACACAGCACTTAACAGGGATTTCTAGGCTCATAAGATGAGCTGTTATTGACTATAGCTGCCTTCAAGCAAAGGCCTGTGACGCAGCCATCTAAAACCAATGTGCTCAGGTGGCACTGAAGGTCAGGTCTAGTCACACGTCTTGCTTCTGTGTTGCATCCTTTCGTCCTTACAAAAGGTGCTGCACACAGGTGTCCCTTGGTATCTGCAGGTTCCAGAATACCCCTCATATGAAGAGTCAAGGATTCTCAAAGCCCTTACATAAAATGGTGTCGCTTTTGCATAGAATTTATGTACACCTTTCCCCTACTTTAAACCATCTCTAGGTGACTTACAATACCTAATATATTATCAATGCTATGTAAGTAGTTGTTATACTGTAATGTTTACAGTAATGACAAGGGAAAAGCCTGTACAAAAAAAGCCTTGGGAGGGCTTTCCTTCCCCTCCCCCCAAATCTTTTTCTTTTTCCTTTGCAGTACTAGGTATTGAACTCAAGGCCTCATGCTAGGCAGGCACTCTACCAGTGAGCTAAATCCCCAGGACCCGTGGTTTTTAGAGACAGGGTCTCACCGTGTGCCCCCAAATGGCCTTGAACTCTGCCCCTGCCTCCCAAGGGCTGAGATTACAGGTGTGAGCCCCCACACTTGACCCAAGTATTTTCAATCCAGCGTCAGTTGAACCCAAGTGTGTGGAGCCTGCAGATATTCAGGCCCACATAATGTATCTACCAATTTCAGTGACCAGGGCACTGGACTGAGAACACATGCTGGGAAGTGGCAGGCCCACTCTTCCCACCAACCTGCTGCCTGGATTTCCAGAGATGGGCATACAGCCTGGGCATGGAGCCCACACTCTCACCTGGTTGTTGACCACGACGTGCACAGTGCCATTGGTGGTGTAAGAAGGCAGGTCACTAAGGTGGAAGGTCTCGTAGACCACGCCCTGTCCAGCAAAGGCAGCATCCCCATGGACCAGGATGGACATGACCTGAAGGTCAGGGAAGAGAGTCGCAGGGCCCTGTACCCCAACCTGTGCAAACCACCCAGCCCCTTCTACCACAGTGGACCCAGGGCCCAGGTCTCCAGAGTCCAGCCCCTCAGGGCCCAGGTCATCAAAACTCAGATCCTCAGAGCCCAGGTCCTCAGATAACACCCTCCAGGCCTAGGTGAGCTTACCTTCCTGCCCTGGGTGTCCCCACGGTAGAACTGCTCTGCCTTTGTCTTCCCCTGCACCACAGGGTCCACAGCTTCCAGATGAGAGGGGTTGGCCACCAAAGACAGTGTGATGTTCCTATTGGTGACGCGGTTGATCCTCTCGTGGTACATGCCCAGGTGGTATTTGACATCCCCAGAGCCCTGAAGGCCAGGGTGGGACATGATGAACCAAGCCCCTCCTCTGCCAGAGGGGCAGACACTCAAGAGGGAATGACACTAGGCTGGAACATTCCCTGGCCTCTGCTCCCTCTGAAAGCTGTGCTGTCCCTGGTCACACTGCCCCTCTCACCCATCCAGGCTGGCACAAGGAGGGAAGTCTGACTCCTCCTGGGGCTTGCCTCATCGAAGGCCACTCTGCGGTATCACCATGACTGACCACAGTGTGGGAGAAGATTAAAGCAGCAACAGACAGTCACCCAGTGGTGGTGAGCATGGGGAATGAAAGGGTGGCTCACAAGAGTGCTCAGCCCACTTGCTAGGCCTCCAAGGAAAACAACAGTACCACATCTCTACCTCACTCCCACACCAAAGTAATCAAAGCCACAGTAGCACTGGAGGAAAACAAGACAAGAATCTGTGAGACGGAAGGCTTAGTTTCGAAACAAAATCTAAAGCCTGGAAACCGTAAGAGATAAGACAGCTAAAACAGAGTAATTTTCATTTTCTTTTTTTTTTTTTTTGTGGTACTGGGGTTTGAACTCAGGGCCTACACCTTGAGCCACTACACCAGCCCTTTTTTGTTAAGTTTTTTTTTGAGACAGGGTCTCACAAACTATTTGCCCAGGCTGGCTTTGAACCACGATCCTCCTGGTCTCTGCCTCCTGAGTAGCTATAGGATGACAGGTGTGAGCCACCAGCGCCTGACTACAGAACAAATTTTTCATAGGTTGGGGAAGCAAGGCCAGGCACAGTGTTAGAGGGATCAAGCCGGGGACAATATACAACAAACACAGGCTGTCTCTACATATCAGAAAAATAAGGCCCAAAAACTTCATAGAAAAATAAGCAAAGGCTATGAAGGGGAATTTACAAGAATACACATGGTTCAAAACCATGTGAAAAAGTATTCGGTTGACTTCATAACAAAGAAATATGTTAAAATGAAATCACTGTTGCATCTCTCATACTGGCAAAGATGGAAAGATTTGATGGAGCAGGCGAGGACAGGGTTGTAGGGCGTACATGCTTTCTGACATCTACATCCTCCTCGGAGGGTCATTTAGTCCAAGCTTCTTAGCTCTGGCCACTGCACTTCTCAGACTCCATCTAACAGCTATAGTCACTAGCACACGTGTGAGGAAGTTCATTGTAGTAGCCAAATGCCCTCACAGGAGACACTCTGTAGCTGTAAGAAACATGGGGTAGCTCTTCACATGCTGGTATGAAATAACGACAACTTGGTAAGTGAAAACAGCAAGAAGCCATGTTGCACTGGGCTGCTGCCATGGACAAACTGTGTTTGTGCCTGCACAGAATGTGCCTGTAAGTACACATCTTGCTACAAATACGCATACACACAAAAACAGCCCACAGGAACTTTTTTTAAAAAAACAATGCTCATGTTTCCTTTTCAATTTACCTTTAAAAAAAACCCTTATATTCTTTTCAATCTAAAAACTAATCTTTCCAGTTTCTCTCTTCTCTCTCTCTCTCTCTCTCTCTCTCTCTCTCTCTCTCACACACACACACACACACACACACACACACACACACATACACATACACACACACACCCCATCTGTTCGATCCTCACAGCCACTCTGGGGCAGGTGCTTTTGTTCCTGCTCTTTGAAGAAGCAAACTGAGGCCTGGGAATTGAAGGTGATTCAGTGAAATGAACAGGGTGCAGAAAGACCCTGGGCTGGGAGCCAGAGATGCAGGTCCTGGTCCTGCTCTGGCGCTATATGCCAAGTGTCCTTGGAACAGTCATTTAATGTGACTCACTTCAACAAACCAAGCACTGTGCTGGGTGTTGGAGCTTTGGAGACAAGGTCCCTGGCCTCCTCACCCTGGAGGAGAAAATAGACACACATGCACACACACAGCAGACTGAAGAAGGCCAGAGAAGAGACTATATTGAGGGTAAAGGGACACAGATGAGGGACAGACTCACTGTCCAGAGCACCAGGACAACCACCAAAAGGAGAGATAGACAAGACACGGAATTAGGAATGGGCAGAGGCAAGGGGAAGGCAGTAGGTGCTGAGAGCCTGGTATGGCTAAGTCCACAGTGGCATACTAGCAGGGTAGGGGTAGGGGAGGAGGACAGTGTGTCCTTGGCTGGCCAATGGGCACAGGAAGCCATGACTTCCCACAGATCTCCAGGGCAAACAAGTGAGTGAGGGACCCTCCCAGGCTGGTGACAGGAACGTAGGCAAGAAGCACAGAGACACAAGTTAAGGCAGTGAACTTCTGGCAAGCCCCTGCACTTCCCTTGCTAGAATCAGAGAGGCTTTGACTCCAGGGCCCTCCCAGCTGTTACATTAGCACATGTTCCCACAGGCCTAGGGACCTCACACAAGCATCCCAGCCTCTCCATGCTCTTCCATATCCATCCACCTCAAGGTCTGTCTCAGCCTGGAAGCTCATGGCCCAGACTCGTCTAGCACCTCTTCCAAATGCCAGGTCCTTTCAGGGACACCAGGACCAGGGCTTGGCACCTACCTCATCAGCTGCCTCCAGCTTGGGGTCAAACTGGCAGAAGATCTGCTCCAGGTCCTTGCGGATCACATTCGCCAGCACATTCAACCTGCCCCTGGGACCAGAGGGACTGGGCTCTCACCTGGCACCAAGGCACACCCGACACCTTGCCCACCACTGCCATTCTCCCTGTCTACCTGGGACCTATTAGAGTCAAGTGGGGTGGGGGACCCTCCCAGGTGGAGTCGAGGTGAGGCCCAGTCCACTCCTCCTGCCTCAGTCTACCAGGCTGGTGAATGGTCCCACCCAGCCAGCTCCCTCTAAACAGACACCCCAACACATTGGTGACTTAGAAGGCCCTCAAAGGCAGAGGGCCACACAGCACAGGAGAGGAGCCACTCACTCCCCTATTAAATCCTCTGGGACCTTCTTCCCTGACTCAACCTAATACCTCAGAGCTGCTCACACAAAGCATCCTGGGGCAGGAAGGGGAAGGGGTGGGGGACTCAGACCAGGCATTACTGGGGCTGGTGAACTTCCTATCAGAGGCAGTTAATCCAGGTTGGACACCAGCATGATGGAGACACACAGGGTGACTCCAAACTCACCCTCTAGAACCCATCACCCCAGGCCACAGTGAACCCCAACCTGTCCTGCAGTCCCACAAGGCCCTGTAGGAAGCACAGTCCTGCTGCACATCAGCCTGTCCCTGACTGTAGGGCTGCAAGAGACGAAGAACATCACTCTGCCCCGCTGGGCAGAGCCCTCCAGCCCCAAGGTCCCCATCCACACTATGAAAACCTAGCCTGGCCAGAACAGTCCCTCCATTCCCAGACCCCTCCTAGGGTGAGCACCTGCCCAGCACCAGGACTCAGGTGTCTGAGCTGCCCCTTCCTGCCAAGCACCATTGTCTCCTGCTGCTCTAACAGCCCAAGACCTGGAGCCATGTTTGCCCATGCCACGTCAGCTGCTGGGCCAGCTCTGCCTGACCTCTGACCGGACAGTGAGGATTTCCAGGCTCCTCAGAGCACAGACTGTGTCGAACAAAGCATCATCTAGAAATCCCTTAAGCCAATGTGGCCCTGGGCTAGCCCAACCACAAGTAGCTTCCTGGGTGATAGGAAGGGCCTGAGCCTTGTCCCACAGACTCCTCCCTCATAGACTTCTGGTACACAAGCCTTCCAACTCTCCATCAAGATCAAGGGGAGCATGGTATCAGCTTACAACTGGGACAACAACGCTCTGCTCACCTCCAGAGACCCCCCCTACAAGGGATGCCAACCTGGTGTCACTTGCTCTCACTTTCCTGGGATGTGCCCCTCCATATCTCCTGTGCACAGGAGCCTTAAGAAGCACAACCCAGCCCTTTCTGAAGTCTTGCCCCTCCCAAAGAGAGTAGAACACAGCCAGAGGAAAAGGAATCTCAGAGACTCTCATCATCCTGACTCCATCTGACTTTGGCCAAGTATCTCGTTCCTTCTGTGAAAAGCTGCCAGGCCCAGGGACTCTGAGAACCTACCAGGACACCCACCTCTACCCCACGCATACCATGCCCGGATTTCCACCTCCTCCCTTCCCCCTGACTCCCTTGGGCCTGGAAAATGGGCAACGTTGAGGAGGGAGAGAAGGTGGCTCGACCTGTGTGGCATTCCCAGGATGATGTTCTCAATCCCCATCTCACTGGACTTGTCAATGATGGTCTTGAGGGCAGGGATCATGACCTCACAGCCCTCCAGACCAAACCGCTTCTCCGAGGACCACTTCCGTGCTAGAAAGTCTTCAAATCTGATTGGGGAGAAGGGAAGGGATGGAGAGGGGCAGATCTGGGGATAATGGAGGCTATTCATAAGCGCTAGGAGCTGGGAGCCTGGGACAAAGGAACGGCAACGCCACCTCCCTCCTGGATAGTCCAGAACCCACCCCAGACACATCACTCCCACCTAACAAGGAGCACAAGGTCAGGGCAGGCTGGCGGTCCTCCCAACCTAACCAAAGACCGGTGACTTAACCCCTTCACAGATACCACCCTCTCTTCTCACAGTCAAACTTCTCCAATAAGCCATCTTCCACCATTCCCAGCCTACTATCCTCCTGCCATCCTGGAAAGGGCTCTCCCATCAAGTTCCAAAGACCTCTACCTGGCTGAATTCAAAGTCTAGTCCACATCTCACAGTTCAGGAGGCTCCTTGGCACCCATCAGCTGAGGCAGGTGTGCCTCCAAGCCCCTAGGTCAGCCCTAGACAGACCCAGTGCAAGCCCTCCCACCCCTACAAAAAGGCACTGCTATACTCACTCCACAACAGCTTTCTGCCCAGAAATTCTCACAGCTACACCCTGTCACTTCTGCCCTTGCTGAGTATCACCTACTGCTATTCTTCCCTCCTCAGCTATCTCTGACTTGGGCCACTAACTGAGCACCTGATCCTGATGCTCTGCCTAAGGGTCTCCCACAGCCAGCAGGGGAGGCCAATCTAGTCCTGCCTTGCCTTGTCGGCACCATCCAGTTTCCTAGTCAAAAGCCATGTGAGCTGTCCATCCAGGGTGGCGCTGACCTCATGGAGCGCACCAGCCGGGCCAGCAGGGTCCGCTTCTCCTCGCTGGAGAACTGCATTACTCCAGGGGTCTCGAACTTCTGCCGGATCCACTGGCACTGCTCCACACCATTAATGAACATGAACTCCAAGCCAATGTGCTGGCAGTAGGTGCTCTAGGGGGACAGGTGTGGACTCCATGAGGAGTCAGGAGAGACAACGGCCATGGAGTCTGGAACAAAGAAGGAGGTGCCCTCCCTCTCAACTCATGCTCCAGAAAGCTCCATCTGTACCAGACACACCTGCCTGGGCTCACCTCCAGACGCCGAATGATCTCCCGCAGAGAAAGTGTGTTTTCAGTGCCCCCGATGAAGGTGGTTGTGGGCAGCTGAAACTCCTTATCCAAGTCAGCCTCCCGCAGGTCATAGAAGGCTGGGGAAGGAGCCCCAGGCAGCAGAGAGGAGGAAAGAGGGATGTCAGGCCCGTGGCAAGGGGAGCATCTTTACTTTAGGTCCCCCCACAGCCTATTCTATGCCTTCCCTTCATGCCCAGCCTGGAGGCTCAAAGATCCTCTGTCTGGGCAGAACGGAGTCAGCGTCCACCTGCTGCCATGAGGGTGGGTTTGGGTAAGTCTCTCATACTTGCTAGGCATGGTGCACCAGCTAGGGAAGGTGGAAAGACATCCCTCTTGGGAACTCTCTACAGTAGCAAGATCTCATGAACCCAGAGGCACGGGGGGCCCCAGGCCCCAGGTTGCTCTTGTATTGCCAGGGCAACAGGGAAGGGTCCCAGCTCTCACCCAACTTATCAATGGTTGTGATCAAGTCTGAGGGTACAAAGGAGTCCAGGTCTGCATCCAGAATGCCCAGGGGATCCAGCTGTGCCACATGGTGGCCCCGGATCTGCAATGAGGGAAAGGGCAAGGCCAGGCTGGTGGTCCCAGCTGCACAGAACTTCACCTTGAGCAAGGCTTAGAGCACCGGTATCTCACTCTGGCTTCAGATACTCGAATTTCCACACAGCTCACCATGCTGTTGCCTATGAGACTCCAGCCACGGCCATCAGGTGGCAAGAGCTCACCTCAGTTTAAAAGTACAACTCACAGCGGACAAAAACAGGAAGAGACCGCTACACTAAGGCATGCACTGCAGTGATATTAGTAAATGTAAAATTCCAGAAGTTTTTAAAATGACCATCAACAGGAGTCCAGCATACAGATAAGGAAAATCCAGAGCACTACAGAGCTGCTAAAAAGAATGAGGAAAATCCCCACCTGCTACTCTGAGGCAATTCCCACAAGATACCTACATGAAAAAACACAAATTCTAGGAGAGTATGTATGGTGAATCACCCATTATCTAAGAAAGAGGAGATATGGTTAAATATATGCATCTGTATACACACAAATAAATACTTTAAGAAAACCATAAAACAAGAAAAGTTATTATCCGTAGGAATGGACAAAATAGAAAAGAAGGGCAGGAACAGATGCCAAGTTTTTGTATCTTATTTTGAATACTTACTAATGTTTACAATAAACATTTTACCTCAGGAAACTAAGTTAAGTTTTAAAATTTGAAAGTAAAATAAAACAAATGACTAAGTATATTTATTTAGTGCCATAAGTACACAGAGAACTATTCCAACTGGCTAATGGAATATTCCCTAAAGACAAACGGAACTACAGGGGAAATGCATAAACTCTTTTCTACTTCCAGTCAGTAGTAACAGCGTTAGAATTGTTCTTCAAAGACTGTTGTACGTGGGCTGTGGGAAAATCAAATAAGCCACTGCACTGGCATCACTAATACATTCATTTTTGACATCTTTGAAAGGAGACAGTGCCCTAAGATTGATGAGGTCAAGGATAAATCCTTAGTCCTGCATTTGAAGTGTGTGGCTGCACCAGTATGAATCCGTAATGTATTAACTCTAAAAAATACACACTTCCCATCTTTTAAACCAATGTTCCCTGGATGGTTCAGGCCTGGGCAGAAATGTACAAGGTGGACTTGAAGCCTCTTGTTATTCCAGACAGCAAAGGGCTGCTGACCACTGCCAGGGCTGGGAGTATGGGTACATTCTGGGCAACAGTATGTTGGTCAGTATAAGGTCCACAGCAGACTGAAACTCATAAAATATGTTTACATTTGTGCACTCATTTCATGCTTTTAAAAAGGAGAAAAACCTTCATTGGTTACCTCTGAAAGATGCAAAGGAACCACCTCATATTTTTGAAAATCAATCAATACAAGGAAAAGACAAGCATTGTCCCACCTTTCTTATGCAATGTGTACCTCGGGATGAGCAGAGTGGACAGAGAGGATTTTCCCTGACAGAAGTATTTCAATAAACAAAGGATACACAGGATGAGAAGGTCAGCACTGTTGCAACTCCTAATGCATGAAGGGACCTTGAAAGTCATTATCCACGACTGCTCACTGTTCCAGTGCCCATCACCACCACCGGGAAGCTGATGGAAGGGCGGGGGAGGGGTCCAAATCACAATGGATGACGCCTCTAGATCTCACTACCACTTACAGAAATCACATGGGACAAAGGGACAGGTGAAGCAATGCCACCGGGAATGCAATCAGCAAAACCCAGACACAGGAAAACTCTCCAAGACAAACCACCTGCTTTCTTCCACAAAAACCAGCAGGGAATACAGCAAATGGAGAGGAACCCGCAGAGGACAAGGGATCTCACAGCTACCTCAACCACTACAAATGCCGTGTTTATTTGAATCTTGCTTCAAACAAGCACTGAAAAGAAACCAAGACAAGAGGCAAGCATGAATATCACTCTCATTTTGATGGTAGTAAGGACCACTGTTATTAATAATTGCTGCTATTATTCTTAGATGTGACAATGCTATCACAGCACTGTAAAGCAAGTTTTCATTGGCTTTGTTTTTGTGTTTGTAGTGCTAGGGATTGAACGCAGGGACTCACATGTGCTGGACAAGTGCTCCACCACTGGAGCTCTGCCCCCCAGCCCTTTTTTGCTTTATTTTTCAGGTAGAGCCTGTGGCAGTTACCCTCCTACCTATATCTCCCTCCTTGCAGCTGAGAACGCAGGTTCATGCCACCACACTTGTTGACTGAGATGGGGCGGTCTTGGTAACTTTTTGCCTGGGCTGGATTCAAACTGTGATCTTCCCAATCTCTGCCTACCAAGTAGTTGTGTGGCCTATTTTTCTAAAGAGCCCTTATCTTTAGAACTGCATACTGAGGTAGCTCATGAATAAAATAAAGGGATATCTGAGATTTTCCCCAAAATAATCCAGCAGGGCACGGAGGTCCAGGGGGAGGAGAAATAGAGGAAACAAGATTAGTCATGCTTTGATGGGGGGGTGTCACTTCGTTATACTTCTACCTTTTAAATGTTCGCAAAGATCCATAATTGTGTTCATTTGTTGTTGTTTTTTTTTGGTTTTTGTTTTTCAGAATAGCATGCAAGTGAGTCAAACCAGAACTGCACCTCCTACTGGTCTGTGGGCCACAGCCCTCTGGTGGGAGCTTACCCATCTCAGGCACAAGGGGCCATAGCCACTCAGCTCTGCTTCCCTGCCTTAGGTACTTTTACCAGCCAAATAGAACAAAGATACCTAAACCCAGAGAGTACGTTGCCAGGAGACTCCAGTATTAGGTCCTGGCTAATTACAAAACAAAGAGGGAAGAACTGTGTTAGAAGACAAGGCCCTTAGGCAGCATGGCGGCAGGATGGAGGGTTACTCTCTGTGTTTAATATAGTTTTACATTCCTTCTTCTTCACTGTCAAAGCCTTAGATTGCTTTCTGTTTCTTTCAGTCAGCCAAGAAAACACAAGACTAGAAGGTCTTAGAATTTTAGATTCCTTCAACATAGTAAAAATGTCGATACTCCCCAAAGTAATCTACATGTTTAATGCAATTCCCATCAAAATTCCAATGACATTCATTAAAGAGATTGAAAAATCTACTGTGAAATTTATATGGAAACACAAGAGGCCACGAATAGCCAAGGCAATACTCAGTCAAAAGAACAATGCAGGAGGTATCACAATACCTGACTTCAAACTATATTACAAAGCAATAACAATAAAAACAGCATGGTACTGGCACAAAAACAGACATGAAGACCAGTGGAACAGAATAGAGGACCCAGATATGAAGCCACACAACTATGAGCAACTTATCTTTGACAAAGGAGCTAAAAATATACGATGGAGAAATAGCAGCCTCTTCAACAAAAACTGCTGGGAAAACTGGTTAGCAGTCTGCAAAAAACTGAAACTAGATCCATGTGTATCACCCTATACCAAGATTAACTCAAAATGGATCAAGGATCTTAATATCAGACCCCAAACTCTTAAGTTGATACAAGAAAGAGTAGGAAATACTCTGGAGTTAGTAGGTATAGGTAAGAACTTTCTCAATGAAACCCCAGCAGCTCAGCAACTAAGAGATAGCATAGATAAATGGGACCTCATAAAACTAAAAAGCTTCTGTTCATCAAAAGAAATGGTCTCTAAACTGAAGAGAACACCCACAGAGTGGGAGAAAATATTTGCCAATTATACATCAGACAAAGGACTGATAACCAGAATATACAGGGAACTTAAAAAACTAAATTCTCCCAAAACTAATGAACCAATAAAGAAATGGGCATGTGAACTAAACAGAACTTTCTCAAAAGAAGAAATTCAAATGGCCAGAAAACACATGAAAAAATGCTCACCATCTCTAGCAATAAAGGAAATGCAAATTAAAACCACACTAAGATTCCACCTCACCCCTGTTAGAATAGCCATCATCAGCAACACCACCAACAACAGGTGTTGGCGAGGATGCGGGGAAAAAGGAACCCTCTTACACTGTTGGTGGGAATGTAGACTAGTACAACCACTCTGGAAAAAAATTTGGAGGCTACTTAAAAAGCTGGACATCGATCTACCATTTGATCCAGCAATACCACTCTTGGGGATATACCCAAAAGACTGTTACTCCAGAGGCACCTGCACATCCATGTTTATTGCGGCACTATCCACAATAGCCAAGTTATGGAAACAGCCAAGATGCCCCAGCACTGACGAATGGATTAAGAAAATGTGGTATCTATATACAATGGAATTTTATGCAGCCATGAAGAAGAACGAAATGTTATCATTCGCTGGTAAATGGATGGAATTGGAGAACATCATTCTGAGTGAGGTTAGCCTGGCCCAAAAGACCAAAAATCGTATGTTCTCCCTCATATGTGGACATTAGATCAAGGGCAAACACAACAAGTGGATTGGACTATGAGCACATGATAAAAGCGAGAGCACACAAGGGAGGGGTGAGGATAGGTAAGACACCTAAAAAACTAGCTAGCATTTGTTGCCCTTAATGCAGAGAAACTAAAGCAGATACCTTAAAGCAACTGAGGCCAATAGGAAAAGGGGACCAGGAACTAGAGAAAAGGTTAGATCAAAAAGAATTAACCTAGAAGGTAACACCCACGCACAGGAAATCAATGTGAGTCAATGCCCTGTATAGCTATCCTTATCTCAACCAGCAAAACCCCTTGTTCCTTCCTATTATTGCTTATACTCTCTCTACAACAAAATTAGAGATAAGGGCAAAATAGTTTCTGCTGGGTATTGAGGGGGTGGGGGGAAAGGGAGGGGGTGGAGTGGGTGGTAAGGGAGGGGGTGGGGGCAGGGGGGAGAAATGAACCAAGCCTTGTATGCACATATGAATAATAAAAGAAAAATGAAAAATAAATAAATAAATAAATGGTAAAAAAAAAAAAAAAAAAAAGAAACTGAGCAGAAAGTACTGCAAAATGAGGAATTAGTCAAATATGTTAATAAAAAAGATTAGCACAGGCTTCCTTATAATCCTAGAAGATCAGACCTCAGAATGGCCTTACTGACTCTGGTATACAAGAAATACGTGGTTTTGCCCCTTGTTCCTTCCTATTATTGCTTATACTCTCTCTACAACAAAATTAGAGATAAGGGCAAAATAGTTTCTGCTGGGTATTGAGGGGGGGAGTGGGAGGGGGTGGAGTGGGTGGTAAGGGAGGGGGTGGGGGCAGGGGGGAGAAATAAACCAAGCCTTGTATGCACATATGAATAATAAAAGAAAAATGAAAAAAAAAAAAAAAGAAATACGTGGTTTTGGAAGAATGCTATCAGATGAAGCAAATGAATTAGATAACAATATTGCTGGAAGAGAGAAAAACACTAAATCATATGAAAAGTGCCAACCTAAATAGATTGTCTGATGTCATTAGTGATGATTAAGAGTAGAAATAACTATCAGTCTAATTTCTGTACAAAAATAAATTATTTTTCAAGCAGAAAAAAAAAAAAAAGAATTTCAGATTCTTTTGGATTTGGGAATATTTGCATATATATAATGAAGTACCTTGGAGATGGAGCCCAAGTCTAAACACTGTTTCATATGCACCTTATATATATAAATCAAAAGTGATTTATGCAATGTTTTTACTGGTCCTGAATTTGGGCTGAAACCCATCACAAAAGGTCAGGTGTGGAATTTACCACTTGTGGTATCATGTTGATGCTCAGAAAGTTTCAGATTTGGAAGCGGTTTGGATTTCTGGGATTAGGGATGCTCAGCCAGTACTAGTTTTTCACTTGCAGGTAGCCAACCATCAATGGGTCCTCAGGGCAGGGAGAGCACTGCCCTGCTTGCTTTCCCTCTCCCACCCAGGGCCAGCTGCTGCACAGGGAATTCAGCTATATCCCACAGGGAACCAGGCAGGACATCCTTTCTACTTGCTAATGCCCTCTTCTCCAGAGACCTGGTTCGAGCTTGCTGCTCCTTCCCACAGAGTCTCTGCTAAGAACCCTCCAGGACGCAGAAGTGCATTACCCTCAGCATGTCAAGTTTCCCTTACGAAATGCTTTTGCCACCAGCTCCCAGAGATCCCCAGGATTACATTTATCATGGTGTGAACACCAGAGCAGTCCTCTAATTAGTCCTGTTCAGTCAAGATTAAGAACCTGGTACCTCAACAGGGCACTCTGACAAAGACGGGGCCCAGAATGGGGACCCAGCACAGAATAGCCCAAGTCTCCAGAATAAGCAGCTGGTGGAGGAGAGCTGTTTAGTGAAGAACTCATTCACTGCACCAACACTAATGGTGTACCTGTTGTGTGTACCAGTCTGTCCTGCTGGAATACACAGGACAAAGGAGATCAGACATGGACAAGGGTCAATACACTCCGTTTTCAGGACTGACCACATTCTAAGTGCTTCTCTGGGTAATGAAGGCATAGTATGTGCCAGAGAGACAACATTCTAGAGACAGACCACAAGCCAGCAAATCCGCACACACAAAATTCGTGGTGCTCTGAATGGCACCGTGACCGACTGGGGAGACTTTCTATGGCATTTTGTAGCCTTAGAGAAGGGCTCTCTGGGGAGGTGGCATTCCCTTCCCCTAGTGCATGGCCAGGCCCAGGATCTGGGTGGCCTCCCAGACTGGGCCTTGGCTACCTCACCTGGTAGGCCCGGATGAGGGACTGCACTGCTAGGTGGTCCTCCACCAGCTTGCTGGTCTTGGTGCGGCTCGAGACTGCAGGTCTGCTCTCGGGGATGACAGATGGGAGCTGTGGCTGAGCAGAGCCTGCAGAGGTCTTCTCACTGGCTTGCCGGAAGAAGATGTCCCAGGACTAAGCAGGGCAAAGGAAAGAACACAGCTAGGTCAGGGCCTGGGCATAGTTGGCGATGGCCCCGGGTGGAGTACCAGGGGATAGACACATGGTGTTCCTTAGGATCCACAGCTCTAAGGGCCCTGTTTGGGGGACCACTCTCCACCAGCCCAGGCTCCTCACCCACAGGACTCAGCTTGATGGGAAGACAGTCTGAGTGTGGCTCAGGGGCTTTAGTTGTGACAGGGGCTTCTACTCTGGGGAAATCATGCCCTCACACACCGTGGATTACAGGAGGTCTTTGTAGAGAGCAAGGTGGCAGGTAGACCCTTCATGTATTCAAGGCCCAAATCTTTTGAGCCATAAGTCTGCTGCTAATAACCTATCCACAGATGTACTTATACAAGTGTCCCAAACCTACACACAAGAACGTTCCCTGCAGGGCTTTTTATAAAAATGACAGCAAAAACACAACCTAAATGACTATCAACAAGAAAGTGACTAAACAAATACACATTTAGAATCTGGAAGATCATGCAGTCTTAAAAAAATAATAAGATGTGTTCATTGTGAATATGGAATATAGCTAAAATATGTAGTAAAGAAAACAAAGCAGATGACAGGTGGCTTGCCTCTCTTGTGTAGAAGCAAAATCAGACATGCACACACTTGGCACTTCTGTGGGTTTTCCAGAACAAGTAAAAGCACTTTCCTCAGGAGTCTGGGGGCAGGTAGAGCTCTGTGGTGGGGTGTTTGCCTAGCACATATGAAGCCCTGGGTTCAATCCCCAGTACCCTCAAAACAAAACAAAAGTGCTTTCCTCTGCTTATTGCAATACAGTGGGAGAATCGACTGAGTAACACCACGGAAAGCAATTTGGCAAAACCCATCAAAATTACATGCAAAGATACTCTTAGACCTGACTCTTCCACTGTGGGAAACTTTTCCTACAGCTAGCTGTACACATGCAAGATGATGAAGGCACAAGAGTATGCACTGCAGCACTGTATATGATGATCAAGACTGGAAATGGACCAGATGTCTGTCACTAGGGATGGGATGGCACATTGATGCAATGGAATACTATGCAGGTGGAAAAAAGAACAGTGAGGTTCCTTATGTACTGACATGGAAAGATCTGGGAGAAGATTGCCAGGTGAAGAAAGCAAGGAGAAAAACAGGATTGTTGCATGCTACTTTTGTGTAAAAGACAGGAAAATCAAGTTGCGCTTGCAATAAGTTTGCCTAAAGACAGTCTCAGAAAGACAAAAAACAAAGAATAAACTGGGGGGTGGGGTCTGGGGTGAGTGAAAACAAAGCAGCCAGGGACTTAGTTAGGAGTTGGGAGCTGACCTTTCATACTTTTTGGCTTTGGCCCATGTGCCTGCTTGCTTTCCTCTGAGGAGTGTTTTAGCAACTTCACTGCTCACACTACTACTTGAGTTTTTTTTAACCACCAACAGGTATTTATTTTATTGGATCATGCATCTATAAACATTTACCATCTGGAGATCACTGGATATAACAGAGAAGCAGGGCAGGTCTTAGGTGTGCTGAGCAGGGCACCCTCAGTACCTCTCAAGTGACAGCACCTCCCACTGGTTTCTCAGCAGGAGGGCATGAAGGCATGTCCACAAACGGACAACTAAGGACCTGAGAGGCACAGAAGCCCCCTCAAGATCACACAGCAGCAGCTGTTTCTCTCCTCCTCACCCTACTACCTGGGCCCAAGAGTATCCAACCTTATGAACGCTCTGTGGGTTTTCCAACCAGGCAAAGTACATCTCTTCCACATAACTGGAACCACTTCTGCCTCTGCTGCTTGGGAAGGTGGTCGGTGGCCAGGAGGACTGGCTGCGCCAGCTGCACACTGGCATATCCCGAGCAGCCAGTAGTCTCACAGCATGGGCCCCAAACTGGGATGGTAGCCGCCTTAGCTGACTCATTTTGGACACAGGCAATGGAAGAGAGGCCTAAATCACAGAACCAAGACAGGAGTTCAGACAGGTGTGCATTCACTCATCAGCACCTGTCAGTCCCACTGAGGGGGTAGCCCTGGATTAGGCCATGATGAAACAACAAAGGTGACTATCTTCAAGCTCTAATGGGTTCACTGACTCATGGGAGGCCCCATGACACCAAGTTTCCCTGAGCCCTTCATCCCAGCCCATGCTCCCTCCATGCTGGTCTCAGAAGCTTGAGATACATGCAGCCTAGGCCTTGCCTCAGGGGGTATGCAAATGGGGTCCCCCCCCCCACCCCGAGCCCATTCCAAGGGTCCCAGGGCACATGCAGGCAGTCTCCTCAAGAAGGATGGGCATGCAGTCCACCACCCTGAACTTGGGCAGGGGTCCTTCAGCACTGGGTGAGCTGTGTGTAGTCAGAACAAGGCAGAGAAACGGGAGTCTGGAGACAAAGGTGCAGCAGATGAGGGATGACGGAAGTGTACTATCTCAGGAGGCCTGTGGCACAGCTGGCTCTCTGATCATTGCGATCAAAAGTGACTAGTGCCCCCTCTGATGGCAATACTGGCTTAGAGTACCCTCCCTCCCAGGCACAACCAGGAGGTTGGTGACACAGGCCTCAACAACAACCAACTTCACATATGGAGCACTGAGGTTAGGTATAGTGGAGAGCAGGGTCAAAGTCACCCCATGCCCAGCCTAGCTCTCTGCTGGGGCTGCCCAGAGCTCACACTTCAGACAAATGTCCCCCAGGACAGTTGAAAGCCAGGGGTACATATAGGCTGGAAACCCCCCAGGCCAGGGAACCAGTACCCAGAGCTCCTCTCACCCATATGTCATCTGCCTTTCCCAGAAAATTTTGGCTGTCAATGGTGGGGGCTACCTCCATGTGCACCCCAGTGGTGGGCTCAGTACCTACAGCCAAAATCCCAGTCAGCCCTTCTTGGTCCTGCCCATACAGTTCAAGACAAGAGTGGGAAGTTGAGAATAAGATGCTGAAGGTCTAAAGGCCTCCTTCGCTCCTAAAGAACCCCAGGACCTACAATTCATGGAGGCTCGGGGGTTGACAGGGCCCTCTGAAGTCCCTGCTACTGTGAACAGCGGTCCTTCCACTGCCAGTCCAGCCACTACCTGGACAATGAACAGCTATTAATGAATACTGGCCAACGAACTTCTGCCCAGAGAGCCCCCACCTGTGAGCGAGTTTCAGTCCCAGAACCACCCCATCACGGGCCATGCAGGGGGAGAAGCTTGCAGCTCCTTGCATGGCTCAGTGACCCAGGAAACACAGTTCTGGGTTACTACTGGTATCCTGCCTAGGACTGAACCTGGTGTGCTCTGCCAACAAGCCTTCCCCTGCCCCTCACACCAACCCCTGCCATCAGCTCTAACAAGCCACCAGGTCCCCCACTGGCTGGACCCTCTGCAAGGGGTAAGCCCCACTGTAGGGCAGGGTACAGTCCCCCCCAGCCTGCTGCCTCTCCCCATCCCCATTTCTCCCCTACACACTCACATGAGCCAAAGGGAAGGGGGGTAGCTCTTCAATCAAGGAAGGGTAGGTTCCTCAGGGCAACCAGCAGCAAGTCTGAACAAAGGAAAATTAAAAACTCAAAAAATATACTCACTGCAGCCACAAGCCCCCTTTCCACATGCTTGGCCCCAAACCCAGCTGTGTGCCCAGTGCACCATCTAGTGTGGTCAGATCCCACTGTGGGCCATCCAGGGCTGCCTTGGCCCTGTAGCGGCAGCTCTCCAAGGGCTGGGCATAGCCTCCAGGGTCAAATGGCTGGGGTCATAACTCCTGCCCTGCCCTGCAAGTCTAGGGCCATGCAGGAAGTCCTGACCCAAGGCATCACAAGACCCCAGGCGGCTTCATCATCCTCATTCTACACACAGCAAAGGAAGCTAGACACAGAGACCACCCCTGGTGCCAATGAAAAGAAGAGAACACATCAGGAGCACTGCCTCTCGTGTAGTCACTGTGCTCACCAGCCCCTCACAACACCCTACTTGTGCGCACTGATAGCAGTCCCACTTTACAAACAGGGAAACTGAGGCAAAAGAGCTGTTGAGTGGCTGGGCTCTGTGTGACTCCACGGCCTGATGTCTCTTAGAGGCAGAGCACTTTCCATCTTTCCACAGGCTGTAGCTGATCCCTCTGCCAGCCCTACCTCCACAAGGGAATGGGACACTTTAGGCCAGACAGGAACAAAGCCTGGCTGTATCCAGCCTGGCCCAGTGTGGGAACACTATGTTTTGCAAACACTGAACGGTCTGGACAGCCACTGGACAATACTGTGGACTTCACTCAGCCTGGCAGGTGGGAAGCAAGCCAGTCACCACCCTACCACCATCACCCTCCACCCCTACCCTATGTGACCTGAGGACACAAGACCCTTGAGGGACTCTGTATCTACACCATAGCCCCAGGCAACCCCACTAGGTCCTGCCCATACGGTTCAAGGAGTCAAGAATAAGGTGCCCTGTGGCAGCCCATGCAAGGCAGCTCTGGAGGGAGGGGGGTTGTCCTCTCTGGGGATAGTAACTCCAACCCAACACAACTGTAGACACCTCTGCCCCTCAGCTTCCCCCACACTGGGCCCTGTCTGGGGTGCTCGAGGGTGGCCTGCCTTGTAGGGATAAGTTAGCAGAGGTCATAGGAGAAGGGTTGCCCCAAGACCTCTGGGCTAGGCAGCAGCTGAGCCTGCATTCCCTCTGCCTACTCAGGTTCTGCACCCTGATAACTGGATGGGCTAAAGGCAGGTCCCCAAGAATCAGGGCAAGGACAGGATGTGCTAATTTCCTTAGAGAAGAAGGGCCTGGGCTAAAGCCCAGAAGTGGAAAAAGTACAAAGGCCATGGGGCCTGTTTTAAGGCACTGCTGGATGTGTGGGCAGGGGCTGCATCTGCAGCTTGGACCCCCCTGGGGGTGTCACCCTGGGGGTCAGTTAATGTTCACTGTAACCTCCTGGGGCCTCAGAGTTACTGGTTCCCCATTAATCCCCATCTCCTTGAGGGTGCTGAAGCACTTCCCACACGCCTGACCTTGGGCTAGTCTGGCCTGTTTCCTCATCTGGGAGCAAAGATCGCGATTAAAACCGTCTTACAAGGGCCCTTCTCCCAGGAGGTCCTGGGGCTTCGAGGCTGCCTGTGTATTCTACCAAGCCCGCAAAGCCGGACCCTCCCCAACCTTAGTGGGGGGGTTCGGTAGTCTGGCTCTCTTTGGGAGGCCGCCGGGCAGCAATCCCCTCTCCCCCAGGCCATGAAAGCTGGGAGAGAAGCAGTCTGTAACCTTCAGTTGGGGACCCTCTAGCTGATGTCTGAAATCCCACTGTTAGAGAGTCACGCCTTAAATTGTAAATACTGCACTAGCAGGATCAAACACGCGCGAAAAGGGGGTGGGGGTGTCCCTGGGGAAGCCGCGGCCAGCCAAGGGCGGATCCAAGGTCACGTTCTCGTTCTTCCCTCCTCCCCCTCCCCCAGACTGGGTCCGGCTTAGGACCGCGGGCAGTGGCTCCCCAGGACCTGGGAGAAAGAGGAGCAAAAGGGCAGGGCCCCCAGACGGCAGGGGAGGGGGTGGCGCAGGGACCGGGAGGGGGCGGGCCGCCGCGCTCACCGGGTGGGCGCGCCCGCGTGGTCCCGAGGCTGCAGGTCAGGGGGGCTGCGCGGAGTGGGTGCGCGGCACGCCGTGCCAATTACCTGGGTCACGTGACGCTGCAGCCGCAAGCGCGCACCCTGGAGACTTAGCGCGCGGTGACGTCTCCATGGACGCCCCGCCCTTGCCCTGCGGCTGGAGCTGTCCGAGGTGCTGACCGCCCAGGCCCGAAGCCACCTGTGGCCAGAGAATGAAGATTCTCCAGACCACAGAACCCCAGGCCTACACTGGCTGAGACCCTAAACCCCAGTGTCCTCATCCTGAACCTAAGGAGAATGTACCAGAATTTAAGCAGTCGTTTGGGTGCGGATGAGAGAGTGCATGAAAAGTGCTATCACAAAATCTGATGCACATTCTGCCACTGATGGTGGCAGAGCTGTCCTCAGAACCCATTGCCACAAACACTGCTGCATTGAACGTCTTCTTACACATTTCGAGTCTCCTACACGTAAGAATTTCCCTAAAATGTACACATTCCCCATGCTGACTCCAAATCCCTCTTTATATAAGTAGGTGCTGAATTGTTGAGTTGCAGGTTCATGGGTGTGTGCATTTTTGACTTAGCAATGTTACATTGCTGCTAGATTCTATGATCAGATCAACAATGCAAACATATTTCCAGTCCTCATATCTCAGTACTGGCTTTCTAAATTTCCCATAATAACAGATGCAATGTCCTTTTATTGTTTTAATCTGATCTCTCTGATCATCAGTGGTTTGCATCTCATATTGTTTGTTGGTTTGGAGGCATCTTGTATTTTTGTCATTTTTTCTATAAGGTTTTGTTTTCATCTATACGCAAGAGGTCCTGGTATAGGAACTTAATATGCCTGTGGATTAAGGCATCATCCCTGGATTATGGTAGCACCCCCACCCAATGAACCTCCCTTAGTAGTACCTGTGTGGTTAGCAATCTCCAGCACCAAACATAAAAAAGTATGTCTGGTGCAGAAAGGCAGAGCTTATTGGGAATTCTTTGATTATGAGTGCCTTAAATAACCCAGCTTGCTTAAATTAAAAAAAAGTTGACATGAAGTTTGCATAGAAGTAAATTCCCAGACTCAGAGAAAGCTGAAGTAGCCTCAGAAAGCAGTTCTGAGCCAGAGAGAACTGCCTCTTCAAGGCGCTTATGATATTCAAATCAAATTCCAGGAACCGAGAGGCTAAATGATCTGAAGTGGGGGACAGAGGGCCTGGAGTCACCCATCTGAACCACACATGGATGGAAAGGCAGATAGCTCATGGGATGTGAGTACCATAAGAAATAGAAGAAGATGCTCAAGAGGAAGAAATCTGCACATGTCCCAATGATCTCCAGCAGGAGAGAGCAGCATGAGCATAGGCAGAGTAGGATAAAGGCTGCAGAAAAGCAAGCTGCAAGATGCTACAGGCTATGGGACTGGACTGTGTACCACTGCTATAGTTTAGATTTAAAATGTCCCTCAAAGCTCATGTGTTGAAGGCTTGGTTCCCAGTGCAGCAGTGTTAAGAGGTGCTCTGACCTCATCAGTGGATTAACCCACTGATGAATTCATAACTTAATGGGCTATTGGGAGGTGTGGAACCTTTAGGAGGTAGAGCCGACAGGGAGGAAGTTGGGGAAGAGCCCTTGAAGAGTGCATTTTTGTCCCCAGTCCCCTCTTCTCTCGCTCTCTATGATTACTGTCATGATGACGTAAGCAGCTTTGTTCTACCACATGCTCCCTGCCATGATTTTGCATCAACACAGGTCCAAGACAACAGAACCAAGTGACCAGAACGATTGAGCCAAAATAAACTTTTCCTCCTCTAAGTTGATTTTCTAAGGTATTTTGTCACAGAGATGCAAAGGTTACTTAACAACCATGTTAAGGAGCTCATACTGCCCTCCTATCTCTTTGCCCTTATTCTCCTCCAAGGAAAGTCACAGAAACTAGAATTCCTCTTCTCCAAGGCAGGTCAGAGAAACAAGAACACCACCCTAATGCCAGTTATAAAACCTAAAACTGTTGCTGTAATGTTCCCCTGCCTTCCCATCTAGAAGTTAGCCATAAAGAAATCAAGACTCTCATCCCAGAGGGGTCAGCCCCATACCTTGGGGCACTCACACTCCATAAACCATCTGCCTTTCCATCCATGCATGGTTCAAATAGATGACTCTAGGCCAATGTGCGGACAGACCTTGCTGGGTTTCGCACTAAGTCTGTTTCTCTTGGCTCACATCTTTTTTGTCCAATCAACTTCTACATGGATGTCCACTGATTCATTAGACCTAAATATGAATAGCTCACCTGGCTCTTTGGATCTTCAATCTGAATGCTGATACAGGACACAAGGGAACTTCCATCCCAGTTACAAAAGAAATAAAAACTGATATGGAGAGAAGGAATACTGAGGCAAAGCTCTAATAGAGGCTTTTTTCAAGAAGAAAAGAGTGAGGGAGAAGAGAAGGGATATGGAAAGAAGTGTGGAAAGGGGTGCAGGGAAGAGATGTGGGAAGTGGTATGGGTACAGCACCTAGAGAGAGAAAGACAGAGAGAGAGACAGAGACAGAGAGAGAGAGATCAGGCTACTCCACATCAGAAGAAATAGGACCTTTCATTGGGTTGCTAGAGTGGTCCAGGGTCTGATAATTTTCCACTAGTCATGAGGATGGCATTTTAAAAGGTTTCCCTCATGTTTCAAGAAGATTTTTCTCTTGTAAGATACAGATCAGTGGTCAAATCAGTTTTGGGGACATTATGGTGTCAACCTGTGCCTGCTGGGTTTTGTCCCTGTCTTAAGAGTGGAAGAATAAGGAAGAGCATATTTTTGAAAGGAGAGGAAGAGACATTTTTACTTTTACAGAATATGAACTAAGGGCTCAAGAACTTATCCATCTCTTGTCCCCTCATGGGTACCTGTCTACTGAAAAATTATGATCAAATAAATTTGTTATGCTTTTCTCTTGTTAACCCATCCTTTGTTTAAGGGTCATGACCATGACCCTTTGTGATGGACAGGAAAGGGTTTGCCCTTTTTTCTTCTCTATGGACACTAGAGCCGAGAGACTGGACACCAGCCATGTTGTAAGCCATTGATGGCCCGGTCAGATTTGCTTTCTTAAAAGCTTTCTCTGGCAGCTGAAGTGAAGATGGAGTAGAAAAGGTGAGAATGAAAATTATCCAGATGAGTGATAATAGAGCACTGGCAGCGGAGATGCGGTCAGAGGACAGATCTAGAGACATTTAGAAGTCAGCCTCACTGGTTAGTGGTTGGCAGGGTATGAGTAGTGGGGTAATGGTATCTCAAGGTTCTGACTTTAGCAATTTGGGGGCTCAGTATGCTGGAAAACAAAAGGTGATGCAGGTTGAGAGGGAAAGCAGAAAACTTTACAAGTCAGAGCCACTGTTCGACCACTTAAGGAAGATGTAAAATGACTTGGAGCAGCAGACAGGAACAATGCCCTAGCAAACCAGAAGGCTTTGGAGCCTCCAATTTGCTCACACTATCTTTGAAGTTATCAGAGGGGACATGGAGAGCCAAGGAAGGAAGAAAGGAGACCCACATTGTGGAAGGAAGCTGAGTCACTCAGTGAAGGGAATGGGAGGAGCAGCCATGGACAGAAGCCACTGCCTCCAAAGCCTGTGGGACTGCCTGGCCTTCCAGCCTAATTGATGCTCTGCTAATTACAAGTATTAAAGCAAACATTTGGGCAATCAAGATTCCCACGAGGGTGGCTGCCATTCTTAGAAGGCTGAGTGCCATTCTTGAGGCAGTGGCTAAGGGCTCTGCAAAGATTTTTGGAAGCTTCCTTCTGTGTGGTGGGGAGCGGGTCAGAACATGCAAGTCTATTTATTCTAGTTATGCAGACTTTAAATAATACTGAAAGAACAAGATGTGAACACTTCCCATTCTCAACCCCAACCTCACCTTTATTCCCCTTCAGAGGTAGCTACTGGCTGTGTGTGTGTGTGTATGTGTGTGTGTGTGTGTTCATATATATACTTGTACAGATACATGCTTATAAAAACATAAAATGGATCACACTAGAATATAGTTCTGCAGCTTGCTTCTTTTTTTCTCCTTTCTTGAAGATCTTTATTTTAATTTCAGTACACATAGACCCACTCCTTATTTTTAAAGCATATTGTATCCATTGTAGGAGAGTGTAATGGCTGCATTTTACTTCTCATTGAATGTATATTTGCTTTTTTACATTATAGCAGAAAAAAGAGAGGAAACTCATGTTAGCCCTATTTTGGCAACATTGATTGCTGGAAAAATTTAACATTGACTCAAAAATATGCTTGTTTTCTTTTTTTCATGGCACTGGGGTTTGAACTCCCAGTCTCAAGCTTGCTAGGCAGACACTCTACCACTTAAGCCACTCTACCAGCCCAGAAAAATATGCTTTAGAATTTAATATGTTCAGTCTTTAGTAAAATCATTCTGATTTTTGCTTCCTTGTCAGTGTTCATGTGTTCCCACTTCTTTACATCCTTACTAAGCCTTGCTGTTATAATTGTTTTTAATTTGTGCCAATGTGACAAAAAGATCTCATTTTGCAAAAACTGATAGTTAAGAATCTTTTCATTTCTTTGTATTAATTTTCTGTGAGTGACCAGCTGAACGCCCCTGTCTGTAGTATCTTATCATGGCAGCCTGAGCAGACTGGTACAATGCCTGACAACATCATTCTGTGTTTGAACACCACTTAGGGCTCAGGGTTTCTGCTCAACTCCACCTTCTCCTCTCTCCTGAGTTACGGTGTCTACATGCAGGCTTGTTCTCAGCAGGCGCAAGAGGAGCCCTCTGGGAAAGCTTTCCACTTAAAGTCTGCTTATGTGCATATCTCTTTTGTTTTGTTTGTTTGTTTGTTTGTTTTTTGCTAAACTAGGGCTTCAAATCAGGTCCTCACACTTGCTAGGCAAGCAGGCACTCTTACAACCAGCCCTTCTTTTGTTCTTTTTTCCACCATCTCATTTTATTATTATTTTAAGAAAGATATCAAGGGACAAAACACCACCCAGAGACAAATACTATTAACTCCTTAGGCAGCTTTCATCATGACTTTTAAAAATGTATGATTTACCATGTCTGTCACCCTGTGTAAGTAGCCACTCAAAATGGGTGAAGGACCTTAATATAAGACCTGAGATTTTGAAGCTAGTGCAGGAAAGAGTAGGGAATACACTGGAACTTACAGGCATAGGCAATGACTTTATAAATAGAACACCAATGGCTAAGAAACTAAGAGAAAGACAAAGGAGAAAACATGAAATTTAAAAGCTTCTGCACAACAAAAGAAATGGTCACTAGATTGAACATGCTGCCCACAGAGTGGGAGAAAATCTTTTAATAACCAGAATATACAAAAAATTAAACTCCTCCAAAATCAATGGCCCAATGAAAAAAAATGGGCAAATGAACTGAACAGAGCTTTTTTAAAGGAAGAAGTCCAAATAGCTAAAATACACAGAAGAAATGCTCACCATCCCTGGTCATAAAGGAAATGCAAATCAAAACCACATTAAGATTCCACCTCACTCCTGTTAGAATAGCTGCCATCAACATTACAAACCAAAACAAACATTGGCAAGGATATGGGGAAAAAGGAACTCTCATACACTGCTGGTGGGAATGTAAATTAGTATAACCACTATGGAAAACAGTATGGAGGCTCAGCAAAAACACTAAAAATAGAACTGCCATATGATCCAGCAATACCACTCCTAGGGGTATAGCCAAAGGAATGTAAGTCAGGTTACAATAAAGGCACCTGCACACCCATGTTTATTGCAGCACTATTCACAATAGCTTAGCAGTGTAAATAGCCAAGATGCCCCACTATTGATGAATGGATTAAGAAAATGTGGTATTTATACACAATGGAAGAAGAATGAAATTTTGTCGTTTGCAGGTAAATGGATGGAACTGGAGAACATCATCTTAAGTGGAGTAAGCCAGGCTCAGAAAGTCAAGGCCACTTGTTTTCTCTCATGTGTGGAATACAGACCCAATCCAAATACAAGCAATATTATGAAAAATAGGTCAGGGAAGGTCACTAATGGGAGAAGGACGGCAAAAGAAGGAAGTTAAGTAGGGAGAAGGACGGCAAAAGAAGGAAGTTAAGAAGGTGAATATGGCTGATGTACTTCCTATACAAGAATGAATACAGAATTTTTAAACCTGTTGAAATCACCATAAGAAGGGGACTAACCAATTCAGGTATATATATATATGGAGATGTCACAATGAAATACCCTGTATTGCTATCTTAAACAACAAAAATGTCATTTTTTTTTTCAAAAACAGAGAACAGGAAGGCAAAAGATGTCCTGCTTGGGGGTTGGCACCAGTGGGAGGGGGCAGGGTACAAGGAAAGGGTGTAGGACAGTGAGTATAGTGGAAATATTATGTACACATGCATGAAAATGGAAATTGAGACCTGTTGAAACTATTCCAGGAATGGGGGGAGGGATAAAGGAGAATGATGGAGGGGGTGCATTCAATTATGATATATTGTAAGAACTTTTGTATATGTCACAATGTACCCCCAGTACAACAATAATAAAAAAAGAAAGACAAAAAAATTTTAAATGTATGATTTATATGCAAGATTGAAATAATACTGTTTTTACTTAACAGAATAACTTAAGCCATGTTCCTTGTGGGTAAATATTTATAACACTGATATTAGTGGTTGCAAGTTTCTTGTCCCAATGTTTCTTCCACTTTGGGGTTTTTTTGTTTGTCCTTGTTTCTTACCTTATGCATGCTAGGAAAGTGCTCTACCACTTGAACCATGCTCCTAGTCCTTTTGTTTGTAGTTGTTTCTGAGGTAGTATATTATTAACTTTCTCCCAGCTATCTTAAAAATATTCCTGCTTCTGTCATTCAAGCATCTGGGATTACAGGTGTGTGTCACCATGCCCAACTTCATCCAGTATAGCTAAAAGAAAAAACCCACCACATGAGCCATTCTGTCTGAATTATGATCAGATGTCACAGTTTATTTGCTTTGTCACCAGCACAATTCCTGCTCCCACCAGGGTTCCAGGTTATGTACTGAGCACTGTACCCTTGTCACCTCATTCAATCTTTGCCATGTTTCAGAGGTAAAGTAAGGAAAGTTTCCAAAGACTACACAGGCAGAGATACACTCTGTGAATCAAGGAAATATGAGCTGAACTCCAAGACTTTGCTGTCCAGTCCTAATCTCCAATAATGAAGGTGGAAGCCAAGCACCCACAGTGTAGGGCTGTTTGCACAGGTCACAGAGCACAGCCAGATTCAGGTGGAGACCATTCCCATCACCGTGATAATTCCTCATGCTGCCCTTTCATAACCTCCCCCACTTTCCCCCCACCTCACCCCCTCCCTAACCCCTTCCAGCCATCCATCCTTGAATTGAATGTTGTAATTCAAGAATGTCATATGTAAATAACATTATTGTAGGTAACCTTTGGGGATTGGCTTTTTTTTTTTTTCCGGACAGGTTGTGGTGTGCACCAATTGTTCATTGCTGAGTAGTATTTCACAGGATGGATGAGTCACGGTTTGTATAACCTGTCACTCATTGAAGGACATCTGAATTGTTTCCAGCTTTGGGTTATTACAAATACACTTACTATGAACTTTCGTGTGCAGGTTTTTGTGTGAACATAAGTCTTCATTTGTCTTGAATAAATGCCTAGGTTAAATTGTTGGGTAATATGGTAGTCTCATGTTTATTTTTTAAAGAAATTGCCCACCTCTTTCCCAGAGTGTCTGCACCATTTTACATTGTCACCAAAAAGGTATGGATGATCCACTTTTTCTACATCCTTGCCACTATAGTGTGTGTCTGCCATTAGTGTGTGTGTGTGTGTGTGTGTGTGTGTGTGTGCGCGCTATCCATCCTGATAGGAATGTAGTGATGCCTTACTGTGATTTTAATTTGTGTTTTCCTGGTGTCTAATGAGTATCTTTCCATGTGTTGATTGGTCATCTGTATACCCTCTTCAGAGAAATGTCTCTTGTGTCTTTTGGCCCTTTTCTAATTGCATTGCTCTGGTTTTTCTTACTGTTGAGTTTGAAATTTCTGTGTATAGTCAGATGTGTAGTTTGCAAATGCTTTTTTCCTCAGTCTATAGTTTGTTCATCCCCTTTAAAGGGTCTTCCATTGAGCAAAAGAAGTTTCCAATTCTGATAAAGTCATCACTTTTTTATTTCATTGTTTGCGCTTTTGGTGTCCTATCCAGGAACTTTTTTTTTAACTCAGAAACTTTTTTTGTGGTGCAGGGGATCACACCCAGGGCCTTGTATGTCCTAGGTATGAGCTCTACCATTGAATTATGCTTCCAGTTCCTGTCTAAGAAGTTTTCACATCTCCCTAGACCCTGAATATTTTTTCTTAAAAGATTCTGTTTCACAGTTAAGCCCATCATTCATCTTGAGTTAATTTTTGTAGAAGGCATGAGACTTAGATTAAGGTCTTTCTCTCTTCCTTCCTTCCTCCCTCCCTCCCTTCTCTCTCTCTTTCTCTCTCTCTCTCCTCCATTTTTGCTTGCATAGAGACATTTGTTGCAAAGGCTCCACTAACTGCTCTTGCACCTTTGTCAGAAATCATTTGGGCACATCTGCGTGGGTGTGTTTATTAATATGTAATTCACATAGCACACAATTTCCATTTAAAATATCCATTCAGTGGGTTTTAGTATATTCACAGTTTTGCAACCATTAGCACAATCAATTTTAGAACATTTATAACCTATGAGAAAAACAAGACTATGACATATAAAAAAATCCTCTGGGATGCCAGAAGTAGAGAAGAGTGCCGATCAGGTAAGCCTGTGATACAGGGCAGTCCGGTTCTATGCCATCTCAGCCTGAAGCCCCAGAAGGACTTTGACATTTACCCACAGCCACCACTGCCTCCCACAGGCATTGACCTTTGATCCTCAACCTCAAGAGGACATACATTTGTCAGGTTTCTGTAACTACTTAAAAAATACTTCCTTTAATAACTTACAAAGAGGAAAGTTTTCTTTTGGCTCACAGGTTTACAGGTCTCAGTCCTTGATGGCTTAGCACTATTGCTTTGTGCCTGTGCCAACACAGCATAGCAGGAGTGGATAGGGGAGCCCAGCAGCCCACCTCATGGTGGGGAAGGAAAGAGAGGAAGAGGAAGAGGCTGGGGTCCCTCAGTATCCTACAAGGGCGCACACCCAGTGATCAAAAGACCTCAGACTAGCCCCACCGCTACCTCTTAAAGTTTCCACGCCTCCCAACCTCACCATGGACTGGAGACCAAGCCTTGAACCTTCAAGAAACACTTAAGATCCGAACCACTGAGGATAGGTTAGGGTTTTCCCTCATAGAAGACCGAGCCCCTTCTGCCAACTCTCTGCATCACGTCCTCCATCTCCTGCGCAGCCATTCCTTTACAAGTCATCCCAATAAGGGGAGCGGGGTGGGGAAGGCACAAAGACTGCGGAGACTTGGGTATCTATTCAGAGGCTCAGCGTGCAGAAGCAAATTCAGCCCTCAATGCCTACAGCAATTGAGGTTTTCACCTCCTAGAGCAAGCAAGCCCCAGTGAGTAGACTGCCGGGTCTCTGGGATGAAGGACAACCTTCCTGGTGTCCCTGCCAGTCCCCAGACAGGTGTCTGCCTCCCTAGGCCTAGCTGCCCCAGTCTCTGGGATCCGACAGGCTTCCGCTCCCCTGGTGGCCTCCAGGCTGGCGAGCGTCCCTCTGGGCTCCGGTGCCCCTTCCCGCCTCGCAGGCTTTGGACTCACGTGACCAGGCATCTGGTGGGTGAACCACTGAGGACCCCAGACGAGCTGGCGTTGAGGGGTGGGACGGCCTTTGGGCGGGGGTCGCGCGTGATGAGCGAGTTTTCCAGGCTGCGCACTGCGAGCGCACGGGGCGCAGCGGGCGGTGCTCGGGCTGCGGGCGGGTCGGTCCCCCGAGCGCGCGCGGAGGGACGCGGGGCCTCGCCCAACCTCCAGCCCCGACGGCCGCAGCACACAGGGCACCAGGGTCCTGTACCCCGGCGACCACCCAAAGTCAAGGCAGGAAAAGATCCCGCCCCGCTCGGCCTCCCGCGCGCGGTTGTTGGTTGTAGTGGGCGCCGGGGAGGCAGGGTGGCGCCCCACCACGGGAACATCTTCAGGGGCTCCCTGCAAGACCTGAGGCCCAGACTCTGCCTGCATAGGAGAAAGCTGCGGGTTCTGTTAAGGGGGACTTGAGTTTTCTGTAAAACAGAGACCGGCACCCTGAAATCCCACCCTGTACGTGAGCACGTGGGGATGGGGCCCTCCCAGGCAGGGCCAGACAGCCTGACCCCTTTGCTTGCTCTCCTGGGGATTGAAGACGAAGGCACCAGGGAGGACTTCCTGGACCTAGGGAAAGGGTGCTGGATGGGGGCGGGGGGGCGAGGAGTGTTGTGGGCTCTGTGCTCAGGCTGCTGTTGGTCACCCTAGCGAGCTTGGACTCTTGGTGTGTGGGGGTAGGTGGGGGCTGGTTCTCTGTGACCAGGCTTCTGGCACTCCTAGGCAGGGTTTGGAATTAGCCAGACCCAACCAGGGGCCTTAAATGGTCCTCACCTCACGACATTGGTGTCCTCAGACATATGGAGTCCCTTCAGGGTTGAAGTAAGGGACACCGATCAGATTCTGGTTTTGGAAAAATCAGTCTGGAATCTGGTGGAATACAGGTAGGAAACCAGGTAAAGACAAAGATGGGCTTTCCCAATTGAGGGCAGCCCCTAAGGTCACAAGGGGAGTGAAGATGAACCACTGCGGCAGGGGAGGTGGTTCCCCAGGCAGAGTGTTACAAGGGCAGGGTGGGTGAGGTTGGGGACAGACTCGCAGTGGGTAGTGAGAAGGAAAGAGTCAACTATGTCTTCCAGCCTCCAAAAGGTATGACCTGTGCTTCTGTGAGCACAGTTATCAACGCCTGCCTAGGAGGCCCTGCAAGAGAATTGTTTGCTCACTACCCTTGAGGACTAACATGAGCTTACCTGGGAGAGACACAAGCAAAGAGTACAGATTAGTTCAGCAAGTTCCTTCCTCCAGGTGCCCTGAAGAAACAGAAGAGGCAAGACAGAAGGACCAAAGAATAAAACAGAAAGAAAGAACACTGAAGTGGTTAACACATTAGTCAGAAAATAGGGACTCTGCCAGGTGCCAGTGGCTCATGCCTGTAATCCTAGCTACTCAGGAGCAGAGAAAGAGGATTGTGGTTCGAAACCAGTCCTGGGAAATAGTTGCAAAGCTGTATCTTGAAAATACCCAACACAAAAACAGGACTGATGGAGTGGCTCAAGTGGTACAGCACCTGACTAGCAAGTGTGAGGCCCTGAGTTCAAGTCCCAGTGCTGCAAAAAAAGAAGCAAGGACTCTTAATAGCTGTTTTTTGTCAAGATTTTATCTTTAATTGCAATGTCAATACATGCACATTAAAGTAAAAAAAATTAAAAAGTCTTCCTGTCTTCTCACTCAAACTCAACTACTGGTTGAGTTTTATCAAATGGTGTTTTCCTTCCAGTCTTACTTTCTCATAAGATGTTCAAACTTTTGACAAAGTTGTGGTGACACTGTTTTTACTATTGCAATCCCTCTTCACTTGAAATGATCTCAAAAACTTGATGAACTCCTGGGTTAGCTTAGACATTGTAGTGTTGCATCCTGGCCTGCCAGCTCAGCTTAACTGCTGAGTCCCAAATTCCAGTGAATCTACAAATTGTGAATGCAAATGCTACTTGGTCTGCTTACCTTTTGCTTTACAGCAGAAGTTAAGGACTCTGGCTTCCTGACGCTTATTAATCCTGTTCTCTTCTGAAAATCTTTTGGCAACTGTGAGCATAGTGACTTAGAAACCCCACCAGTATAATTAACTTCCAGTGGAAGCAAAGAGGAAGTGTGGGTTGAGGTTAGTTAATAAGATTGGGAAAGGCTCCTGTATTATATGAAGTGTGTGGGCTACAGACGAGGGCCGTAGGGAATAATCAATGCCATTGTTGGTTGGGTTCAGATTGATTTCATAAGCAAGAGCTGAGCTATTGAAATATCATCAGAGAGAGACATTGCCTTGCTAATTTAAACTCCACCAAAAACGAGATCACAGCTTTCTGGCCCAGGAGAGGGGAGGAGATGTTTACCACTATTCACATCACAATCACAGTGAGAACCAGGGCCTTTTCTGACCCCTCAGGAAACAGGCCCTGTGTTTTGAGTTCAGAGACCCAGAAGCAGAGTGCTCGGCCTCCTGTTGGAGTTGAGCTCTATCATTGCCTATGTCCTGGCCATGAAAGCTGTGGTCCACAAACCAGAAGCAATGATACCACCTGGGCCCTTGTCAACAGTGCAGAATCTCAGGCCCCAGCCCAGGCCCACCGAAGCAGAACCCATGTTTAGTCAACATTCCCATGCAGTGAACATATCAGATTCGAGAGGCAATTCTCTCTGTAACATCAGGAATCCTTCATTCCTGTACAGAAAAATCATGCCCTTGTTGAGGGTGTCAGTAAAAAAGGATGCTTAAAGAGGACAAGTATGGTTGCTGAGATCATCTTAAAAGGATTAAACAAATTCTCCCTCTTGAGGTTCAAGAATTCCAATCTTTGCCGTGTGTGATGGCACATGTCTGTAATTCCAGTTATTAGGGTGGTGGAAGCAGGAGGATCGTGAGTTCATGGCCAGCCTAAGCAAAGGCAGTAAGACCTTACCTCTAAAACAAAATATAAATGAAAGACCTGGGGGCATGACTCAACAGGTCAAGCACTTGCTAGCATGCATGAGGTTCCAAGTTCAATTCCTCCCAGTACTGCAAAAGAAAAAAAAGAATTGTATCTTTCCTTTTACCCTTTCAGGAGCTAGTTATGTCTCTCCCACTGGGGAGTGACACAGACAGGCCGTTTCTTCTTAGGAAGGTTTACATTGTAATGATACATACATTTTTAAAGACACATTGCAAAAGTTTTCAGTATTGTTAATTTTTTATAACTGGCTCTATTCCTTCTCTTTGGCTTCTTCTTATCCTTCCGTGTTCACGTTACAGACCAGACTCTGACTCAGAGAAAGGGGCCAGGATGGGGGTGGAGATGTACAACTTCCTCTTTGAGGTCATAGTCCTCAAAGAAATGAACCCCTGGGAGGCTAATTCTCTTAATTCCTAAAGCTGGAACTTTCAGCATGGCTGCTAAGGGAAACAGGATCTGGCTGCATCCAGGAAGAAAGGTTGTGCAGTATGGAATGAAGGCAATCAGAAAGCCTCTGGGTTTTCAGGACCCAGGACAGCACTGGGTTTTCAGGACCCAGGACAGCACTGGGTTGGCGATCTGCAGCCAGCTGGTGACCAAACCTAACTCTGGATTTACAACACCTCAGGACACCTGCTATGGCTTGAACATGTCTTGTCCCCTTGGAAACGCATGTAGAAAGTTGACTGCCATTCTTAAAGTGGGGCTTTAAGAAGTGATTAGGTGGGAAAGAGGTGTTAATGCCTTTCTTGCTGGAGTGGATTTGTTTTTACAAGAACAGGTTGTTATAAAGCCAGGCTGGCCCTTTCCCATGTACCCATTTTCAATTCTACTTTCTGCCATGACTCAAAGAGATATGGGGTCCTCTCCAGAAGCTGCTGCCATGCTTTTAGACTTCCAGGTCTCCACAATCGTGACTCTTTCTTTAATTGTTTTTTCTTTATAAATCACCCACTCTCAAGAATTTTGTCATAGCAACAAAAAATGAAATTCTCAAAATCTCTTAATGGGATTCATTCATTTTTAATGAAAAAATTAAAGGAGAACTGCTAGGGACTCTGAGATACTTCCTTGGAGCATCCACATCACAGAACAAAGACAACTGGTTGCAAATGTGTATCAGAAGCCTCAAGTGTCGATTGTGATGCAATATACACTGCTGCTGTCAGGAAATCTATCTAAAAGGAACAAGTATAGGGTGGCTACTGCAGTACCGTCTAGAAGCAGTGTAAGAGTCTAGCCATGGGAAAATGACTAAGGAAATTGAGCTATAAGGCAGCATATTTTCTAATCATTATGAAAACTACTCTTAGAAATGAATAGATTTCTTAATAATTAAAAGCAAACTGCCAAATAGCTTTATTTACTTAGCATTATCACACTTTCTCTTATATGCAGAATCTAGACCTAAAAGAATTTTTTAAATGACCTGAATGTAAAAGGGGGACTGCTTTAAGGAGGAGGTCGGGGGAGGGAGGACAAAGACAGGGAGATGGGGAGGTGAGTATGATCCAAGTATTTTATATGCATGTATGAAAACAGAACAATTGAAACCAATTAAAACTGTTTTTAAAAAGGGGTGATTAGAATGAGTAATGAGGAGGAGTGAAGGCATGGTACTTAGGAAGGTACAGCACTTGCCCAGCAAGCATGAAGAACTGAGTTCAAACCTCAGCACTGCCAGAAAAAAAAAAGAGTAAGAGGGTGAATTTGATCACCACACATTACATGCATGTATGAACATATCGCAATGAAAGCCTTTTGTGCAATTAATATATGCCAACAAAAATATAGTATTAATACAAAACAAGGAAAAGTCAAAAAAGAAAAACGTAAGAAAGTAAGTAAGATGACTTTTAAACTTTAATAAGAAGAGAAAAAGAAATCTATTCATGGGATTGACTGTGCGGTATCAAACACAGCAAAACAACCTGAGCTGTGCTTGTAAGGCATGCTCAATGACACTGGAAAGCGCCTCTGACAGAATGCTATTACTGATCTCACACACTTACCAAGCTTATTTAACTCTCCTCACAACTTACTGTGGTCAGAGGTGCTTACAAAGGCTCATGTGTGAAAGGCTTGCTTGAGACTGTGTCCTTGAGGGCATATTGAGGCCCTGGACCCCCATACTCTGTGTTTCCTGGCTGCAGAGGTGAGCAGCTTCCTCCACCATGATGTTCTTTCAATTCTTTTTTTAAGTGTCTTTTTTGCGTGGGACTGGGCTCTGAGCTCAGGGCTTTGTGTTCTCAAAGCAGGCGCTCTACCACTTGAGCCACACCTCCAGTCCCACTATGATGTTCTCCCTTAGCAAGGCCCAAAAACCATGAGGCCAAACAACTACAGGCTGAAACCTCCAAAACTGGGAGCCAAGATAAACCTTTCCACTAAGTTATCTCAGGCATTTTGTTACAGTAATGGAAAGCTGACAATACATAGCTCTCAGAGAAATATCATTATTGCTGTTATCCCCTTTTGAGGAAATTAAGACATACGAGCATTATAGAACTAGGTCAAGGTCTAAAGCTAGGAAGGGGTAGAAAAAAAATTGAGACTCATGCATACAGTAGAAACTCAAACATACATACACAGAAAAACACGATTTAAGGAGTCCCCTGACTTTAAACTTTTTTATTGAGCTTTAATTTAGATATAACTAAGCGCATAAATTTTACACACGCAGCTTAATTAAGTTTTCCGTGGTGTAAACTCATATATCTACCATCCATAGCAGCTTGTACTTACTTTCCAGCACCCAAAGACTCCCATGCACTGTTTCCCCATCAGCACCCCCAAGAGGCAGCCACCATCTGACCACTTTCACCATAGATTAGCCTGGGATATTTTTAATGTTATAAATGTAATAATACGGTAGCATCACCCCTCAGTATCCATGGGGATTTGTCTCAGGACCTCATGCACACAAAAATGCTCAGATGCTCAAGCCTCCAATATAAAATGTTGTGTTACTTGCATGCACCCAGGCTGGGGGTGGGGCTCAGGGGCAGAGCGCTTCCTTAGCAGGTGCCAGGCCCCAGATTGGATCCCTCACACTGCAGAAAAAAGAAAAACCTGAACACATTCTTCTGGATATTTAAATATCTCTAGATTGCTTACAATGCCTGATGCTGTGCAAACAGTGCAAATTATGAAAAGAAAGAAAGCCTATGTGTTCAACACATACAGATTTTTATGATTATTTTTAGTCCAAGTTGGTTGAATCCACCAATATGGAACCATGAATACAAGGGAACAAATGTATATATCTTGTGTTTGATTTCTTTTAGTTAACATGTTTATAAGACAAAACATCTGTGTTGCATGTCCCAGCAGTCCCTTTTCACTGCCATGTAGTATTCCATTGCAGAAATACACAATTTTTAATCCATTCTACTCCTGTTGGATTTTAGGTACTTTAATACTATAGGTAATGATTTTGTGAATATTCCTGCACATATCTCTGTTATATTCTAGTACAAGCCCTCATATCCAGTAGATACATAGCCAAAAATAGATTTGCTAAGTCTCAGGGTAGATACACAAAATAGTTATTTGAAAATTATTGTACCAATTTACACTCCCCTTTCTTCTTTAGTTTTATTTCTTTTATTCCTTTCTTAAAATTTTTTTTGTACAAAGGGGTAAAAACTAGAACAAAATGACAGCCTTGTCATGGAGGACAGTCAAAGCTTTGTGTGGGAAGCAGGGCCTCTGGGTTCCTCACTCAGTTATCTCACAAACAAGGGTGGGGGAGGAAGGACAAAGCAGCACCTGGACGAAAAACTTGACATTCTACCATGAGGATGCTGCCCTTAGTGGCAAGGACATTTTGAACTTGTCATCTCCAGACTGTCAGAAGTCCATTCTCTTACCACAATTACTCAGTGCCATGCTGATTTTTTTGCCGAGGGGCTGGGGGCTGGTACTGGGGTTTGAGCTCAGGGCCTTGCACATGGTTGGCAGGAGCTTTACAACTTAAGCCACACCCCTAGTCCCTTTCCTTTAGATATTGTTCACGGTTTCAAGTTTTTTCCCAGGGCTGGCCTCAGAGCAGGATCTTCTTATCTGTGCCTCCCAAGTAGCTGGGATCACCCAGTTTGTTGGTTGGGATGGGGTCTTCCTAATTTTTTGCCTGGGCTAGCCTTGAACTTTCTGATCTCCGCCTCCCAGGTAGGTGGGATTTATAGGCATGAGCCACTTTGCCTGGAGAAGCCATGACGCAGGAGGTGATTGAGGACTTAACTCTAAACCCCAGATCTGCTGCTGAATTACCCTGCTCACTCTCAGGTGTGAAAGAACCCCATGTGAAAATATGTGGAGTGCCGCAGGAGCAGGATAAAGCACACAGCCGTCTTGCAGGATGGCTGAAATCTGATCTCTTCTGCTCTGAATGGGTGGCAGAAACATGACAGCATTTGTTTTCATGAATTACAGTTTTCTTTGCCATTTCTGAGACGTACAGCTTAGCTGCAGCTGAACACTTACAATGAGTCATCCTGGAAGAGACCCAGAGGGGAAGAGAAAGGCCAGATAAACTCACCTCTGTGTCACAGCCTAACAGCATCCTCTCCAAAGGGATGAGGTAAGCCTGCAGGACTGGGTACAAATGTGGATGCCACCTGAACCCACAAACGCTCTCCTTTACCTTACTAAGATTCTTAACCACACTGACACTCGTTGTATGGACCCACTGTGCTGGGTCCTTGAAGAGACTCACAGTCTGCAGAGTAGAGAGATAAGCAAATGACGTCATTTCTGATGGAAAGTGTGGGGCTCAGGCCATGAGAGGTGAGTGTTGTCTGGAATAAAGCTGGTGTAATATGAGTCAAGAGGAAGAAAGGAGAGCAGTAGAACTTCTGAGTAAATAGTGATACACTGGGCTTTAGGTCTGGAGTGTGGCTCAATGGCAGAGAACTTGCCTAGCATGTGAAAGCCTTGGGTTCAATCCCCAGAGGTCAAAAGAGATCCCAGACACCATCCCCACCCAGGCACAGGAAATGTGTTATGACTGGGCTGGTCCTAACAACCAAGTTCAAGAGCAAGCACTTCTACATGCAAAGGAGGACTTACTGGGGTCCCTAGATGCTTCACTGCTTGTGGGGTCCTGCATGCCAGCTGGTTTCTCTGGGCTCAGTTTCCCTATGTGAAAATGGAGTTTGACAAGAGGTCTGTGTGAGTTTCTTGATGTACATTTTAAAGTGGTCATCACAGGTCACCTCCACTGTGTGGTTCGTCAGTTTATAATTTACAGCCATCGCCATGTATTCAACCAACCACAGATCAAAAAGATTTTAAAAAGTGTCTAGTGAACATGGATGGACTCTTTTCTTGTCATTATTCTCTAAACAAAATGCTGAAATAATTTTTTGAGTAGCACCTACATTTTATTAATTATTATAAGCAACCTAGAGGAGATTTGAAGTATAGAGGAGGATGTGCATAGGTTATACACATATACTATGCCATTGCTTATAAGGGAATTGAGCAACCTAGGGGACCCTGGAATCAATCCCCTAAAATGATGAGGAGTGGCTATATCTTAGTTATGCTCATGAACCCATTGTACATATCAGACTACAGAGGAGTACATGAAAAAGAAAGGCAGCCAGAGAAAAGGAAAAAGACAGTGACTTGAGGATGTGCACTGGAGAGGAAATGAGACCCCCTTCTCTTTAGTGCTTGAGTGGGTGTGACCCAGGACCCAGGACCCAGGACCATCCTGAAACATGGACAGCGGAGTCTCATCCTTCACAAGTGTTACCTTCTTCTGCTATCTTCAGAGTACAACATCTAAAACTAGATGCACATCAGTCCTGGAATGTGATGCGGATAAAACCGAATCTCTCCTGCACAGTATTCAAGCCTGGATAACTGAAGCAGGGAGTGAGAAGGGGCATGAGGAGACGGTATTGGGGTCATAGAGGCACGAGGCACATGAAGCCCTGGGATTTTCCCCTACAGAAAGCCAGCTGGGCAAGGTGGTGAGCATTTTTTTTGGTTGTAAAAAGCAACCAAAAGCCTGTGTCTGTCTTCAGAGTAAGGTGAACACCCAACATGAAAGAACTGCCTGTGTTAATTAGCTTTCTGTCACTATAATGAAATCCCTGGGATAATCAACTTACTTAGAGAAACGGGTTGTTGTGGCTCATAGTTTTGGAGGCTCCAGTCCGTAATTAATTGGCCCCATCTCTTTGGGACTGCAGTGAGGAAGCACACACAGCTGGAGCATGTACCAACGCAAATTTGCTTACCTCCTGGCATCCAGGAAGAAAGGGAGGAAGAAGAGACCGAGGTCCCATGATCCTCTTCTAGGGCTCACCCTCAATGACTTCTCACCACGCCCCACATATTAAAGGTTTCACCATCTCCCAAAAGTGCCACCCTGGAGACCAAGCCTTAAATACATGGACCTTTGGAGACCATTCAAGACCCAAACTATTGCACCACCATAAAGGAAAGAAGACAGTAGCATAAAAGTGTGTGTAAGGATGGAGGAGAGGCTGGTGCTCACACTTGTAATGGGGAGCAGGCCACATTCAATAAGTAGTTTTCCTGTGTGTTCTGTTCTTAGTGCTGGAGACCCAGAGCTGAAGCATCCAGTCACTATCTTGCTAAAAAAGAAAGACAAAGCAGACAGACACTCAAGTAAAAACAAATCCTAAAACAAATCCTTGCTCTGAGGACTCAGGATTCTTACCAAAGGGTTGCCATGGACCAGCAGCATCAGCATGGTCCACGGGACTGTTAGGAAGGCACAGTCTGCATTTTGTCAGGAACCTCAGAGTTTTAGGCACACTGCACCTCATGGTGTGGAACTATGGTTACCCTGGTTGGGAGGACTAATTGGGGAAGGGCTGATTGTGTCTGAGGTCAGGGGCTTCCCTGATGAAGCCACATTTGGCCAGCTCTTCAGAGAGGTGTAGGAACACGCACCAGTTGTTTAAGAAGAGGGAGAAAGAAAACCCATATAGAGGAAGGGGTAGGAGGAGAAGGCTGCAGACTGAAGGGAGATGAGCTCATCTGGAATTATAGGCAGGAACCATCTTAAGGAGTTTGTGTTTTGCTTGTTCCCCTGGATATAAAGTAAGCAAGAAGGGTTGTGTTCTCCAGGGACAGCGGTGATGTGTAATATGCATCATTGATGCCAGTGACCTTGTTCACAGTGGAATTAGGTTTTCAAGGGGAAAATCAGTAAGAACTAGTGCTATAAGGTTGGCTCACAGAGGGTGAGAGGGTCCAAGAGTTTGAAGGCAAACATGCACAATTTGCATCAAAGGCCATTTTTTTCTGAATATGATAAAGACAAGAAAATTATCAATTCCTCTAAATGATCTTAAGTCTAAACATGGGAAGTAATTTTTCTTGGAGGATAAAGTAGCAACTGTTTAATCTTTTACACGGCTGATAGCTGGAACTTACTTCTGACTCGGGTCTGAAAAGTCTAGTGTTCTGGTAAGGATGACCACATCAGACAGATCAGGGGCTGAATTCTTGCCCAGGACCCTGGCTCAGTGTGACCACTATTCCTCATGCAGGCCTCAGCCTTCCTTTGCCCCCTCACTGGCCAGTCCTCTCAGTGTTGATCCCGAGGAAGTCAGGAGGCTTTGAAAAAGGGTGAGAACATTTGTCAAACTCTGCTGTTACAATAATTATTGATTTCTTAAGTGGTCCTATATGTGGAATAGTGTAGCACATTTAATCTAGCACAGATAACTCAGACAGCTCCCACTTTTAGAGGGAAAGTCTTAGTATTCAAATGTGCCTTATTGTAGCAAAAGTCCTGGTGAAACTGAGGGAATACCTGGATAAACCCTTTAGACTTACCCATGTCACCCATGTCTCTTTAGTTGCTTTTAGTTGACTTTTACAAATCACCAGTTTTAGGGGAAGTTTGATTGCACATAGGAGAACACCGATTACTTCTGAGCTTCTAATCACCTTTCCAATGTCTCAGCCCATAAATATCCCTAAACCTCATCCTTGAAGAGACAGATTTGAGACTCACTCCCCCAGCCCCACACAGCCACCTGTGAGAAACTCTGCTCAAACCTGTTGAGGCAGTGACTGGCATGCCTTCCAGAGCAAATGGGCCTGGTGCGTGACACTTGGGCCACTGGAACTGTCGACTAGGCGGTGAGTGTGCGAGAACTGAAAAAGAACTAAACATTCACAACCAGGATAAAATTATGCTGCAATGTGTGGAAGTGGTAAGCAGAAAAGGGAGAGAAGGGAGAGAGGGAGGGAACAGAGAACGTGAGAGGGAGGGAGGGAAGAATGGAGGAGGAGGAGCAAAGGAAGAGTAAAAAGTGGAGGCTTCTAGTCTCAGCCTCTTCCAGAAGCTGGCCCTGTACTGCAGGTTTTGCAGCGCTGATCTCGAGCTTGTTCCCCACTGGAGAGCTATCATTGGTCTCATTTCCAAATGAGGATCCAGCCTTCAATTGAGGGTGGTTGTCAGGGCTCCACACCCGGCTGTGCAGAGCTGGAGTTCAAGTCCCAGGCAGCCACGTCAACCACAGCCCATTGCCCTCACTGCCTGGAGTGCTCTCCTGCCATTCAGAAGTGTCTAGAAAAACACTAGTTTGCTAAAATTTTGTCCAGCTTTCAGCAAATTCACCAAAGGGCAGAAAAACAGACAAAATCCACACAACTAAAACATTGATTGAATTAATTTAAAAGCAAGTATTAAATTACATAAAATTTGTAAATTATATGTAATCATAAAGAATAATGACTTTTTACTTAAAAGCTTCAGTTTACAAAAGGCTTCAATATAAATTCACACATCCAGCTGCTAAATGCACTTAAAGTGATCTGTTTGCAAACATTTGCTTGTAGCTTTTCCAGAGCACGGTTTTCATGTGTATGCTTTACACATGGGGTCATAAGAACCCAAATCTATTAATCCATTTGACTCCACAAGACGTTAGTAATAGTGGATCAATATACCTGTACCTATCACTTACTCCTTTAACAGTGCTGTGCTGAATCCTGGGAGAAGAACAACAGTGAGGGAGAGACGGTCCAGCTCTAAAGAGGACTCTAACACAGGGAGAGAGAAGAAAATCAAAAAAGTGGAGAATTAAGTAAGGAGTATGTCACCATTGTTTTTAATGTTAGAGACAATGGAAAAATTATACAAGAAGAAAGAGAAAGGTTTTACCAAACTAAATGTATTCAGATGATACTCAGAGGGGTCAGAAAAGAGAAGTGGGCTTGGGTTCAGGAGCGTTAGGGAGAGCTCTACAGAGCAAAGACCTGAAGGGATTTAGAAGGGAGAGAGGATGCTGAAAGGCAAAAAGGAAGTGTGTTTAACAAAAGTACAAAGGAAGATGTATTTAGGGAAGAGAGGGTGAATTGATTTGAATTTAAAGAAATATTTACAAGTGAACTAAAGAGAACTAAACCACAAACAGCAAGTTGGAGCTATACTATGAAGAAAGTGTTGAAGGATCTACGTGCAATTGGTACACAATTGGTGGGACAGCCACCAAAGGTTTTTCATGTGCTTATAAAATTCTTCCTTCCTTTTCCATAAATAGTACTAGAACAATTGGATGCCCATATACAAAAACTGATGTTGGATTCCCTACCTCACACCACATGTAAAAATTAACTCAAAATAGATCCCAGATCAATATAGAAGAGCTAAAACTATAAATCTAGAATTTCTTGGGTTAAGCAATTATTTCTTAGGCACACCACCAAAGGTATGAATGATAAGAGGAAAATTGATAAGTGGAATTTGATAAAAGTTTAAAACTTTGCACTTCAAACAATACCACTTCAACCACACCTCCAGTCCATTTTGCTCTGGTTATTTTGGAGATGGGGGTCTCACAAATTATTTACCCAGGCTGACCTTGAACCATAATCCTCCCTATCTCAGTCTCCTGAGTAGTGAGGGAGCCACTGGTACCCAGCCTTTTTTACTTTCTTAATCTCACGTTTTAAAATTTTGTCAGATTTATTCCCTGCATTTCTTCAGCACTCTATAAAATTTTCATTTGACTGTAGTCTCCCTCAGTCACTTCAAAGTTTACACTTCAGTTCCGACATGGTTTTATATCACTTTCACCGAGTTTACTCTCATTGTTTCATTTCTTATTGCCTTTGCTATTTTCTCTTCTTAAAATTTGAATTTCTTTTTAAAAATTTTCTTATTTAATTGTTTTTATATTTACTCACACATGTATACATTCTAATCCAAGATGTTTTTCAAATCTTTATGTGATTACATCAGGTCCACACAATTCAGAATGTTGCATTATGGTTTTCTGCTTTGTGGTCTAGGGAGTTTTTCATCAGCTGAAATGTTCTGATTTTGAGTTTTTGTCTATTTGTTTTGTTTTCTGTGTTTTGTTTCATCTCAATGCAGCATTGGATAATGGGAACCCCATCGTGAGTGCATTCATGACTGGGATGGGTAGGAGGGGTTGGTTGGGGTGGTTGACAAGATTCCTAACTCGAGAATCCCCTCTGGGGACTGGTGGAGTGGCTCAAATGGTAGAGCACCTGATTAGCAAGTGCCAGGCCCTGAGTTCAAACCCCAGTATCTCCTAAGGAAAAAAATAAAGGCAGTAAGAATTCCCTCTACATCAATATTGTGGGTCACACACTTTCCTTAATGAATGACTTGGTGGGGGAAGGGAGCGTGTGAGGGAGATTTCATGTATCCTTAGCTTTTGAACTCTCTTTCATCTTGATTTTTTTCAGCACCCAAGCTTTAGAAGTCATTCTTCCTCCTCTTTCTAGCATTTTCTGTGATGATGCTCAAGCATACAGAAAAGCTGAAGTAGTTTTCCCAGAACACTCACCACTTAGCTTCTACAACCAACATTTTATAATTCCTGCTTACTACATATTGGTGAAAGTAAGCTTTACCTATCCATTAATCTGTATCATTTTCACGCACTTCAGAGCAAGTAATATACACCAGTACATATGTCTCCCCTTAAAGACTTCATACATGTCATTGGAGATCAATTTCTTTTCAGTTTTTAAATGTTAAATCTCAATACAAGAAAAGACATTCAGTTATTCGTTTGCTAAATTTTGACAGTTGAATACATTTGTGCAATCCAAAACACTATGAAAAAGAGGACATCACCATTATCCCAGAGTTTCCTTGTGCCCCTTCCCACTAAATCCTCTATTCCCTATTCATCAATGCTATTCTGATTGTTCAATCATAGACTGGTTTGCCTGTTCTAGAATTTCATAGGAATGGATTCATATGGTATGCACCCTTCTGTGTAGGTTTATTCCACTTAGCATAGTGTTTTTGAGATTCATCCATGCTGCTTTTATATCATCAGTAATTTTATCAGTAATTTATTCCTTTTATTTCTGAGTAGTTGTATGAATATGCCAGTGATTGCTTTATTTACTCTCCTGATCAGGAACTTTGGGTTGTTCAATCAGAGAAGATTAGAAAGAAGCTATGAGAACATTGTCCTCTTTCCCTTTGCTACCTTTTATTTATTTTTCTGATTTTTTTGTTTGTTTTTAGTGGACTGTGGTTTGAACTTAGGGCTACACACTTGCAAAGCAGGAGCTCTACTGCTTGAGCCACACTTCTTATTTTTTTCCAGTTTTTATTGGCACATACTAATTGTACAAAATAATGTGTCATTATGGCACTTTGGTCATGTTTACTTCCCCTTTGCCCTATCTTGGCCCTCCTCTCCTCTTCCCAAATAGTCCCCTGTCTACTTTCATATCTTTTTTAAAATCTTAATTCTGAGTGAGAGAAACATGCAGTGTTTGTCTTTCTGCATCTGACTTAATTTGCTTAACATAATGCTCTCTAGTTTTATCCATTTTCTCGCAAATGGCATGACTTTGCTCTACTTCATGACTGAATGGTACTCCGAGGTGAGCACATACAACTTTTTCTTTATCCATCCATCAATCGATGGACACTAAGACTGATTCCGTATTTTTGGCTATTGTGAATAGTGTTGCTTTAAACATGGATGTGCAGGTGTCTCTATTGTATGATGCCTTACACTCCTTTGGGCGTATGTCCAGGAGTGGTGTGGCTGGATCATATGGCAGTTCTACTTCTGGTTTTTTGAGGAACCTCCATACTGATTGCCATAGTGGTTGCTGTAATTTACATTCCCATCAATACTGTATAAGGGTTTCCCTCCTGATCCCATCTTTGCCAGCATTTGTTATTGTTTTCTTGATGATAGCCTTGTGATTGGGGTGAGATGGAGTCTCAGTGTAGTAGTAATTTGTATTCCCTTGATGACAAAAGATGTTGAACTTTTTGATTGGTCATTTGCATTTCTTCTTTTGAGAATTGTCTGATCAGTTCATTTCCCTATCTATTGATTCTATTATTTGTTCTTTGGTTGTTTAATTTTTTAGTTATTTTTATATTGTGGATATTAATCCCCTGTTGGATTAATAGCCAGCAAAAATTTTGTCTCATTCTGTAGGCTGTCTCTTCACTTTGATAATTGTTTCCAGAAGCTATGCTGTGCAGAAGCTTTTTAGTTTGGTGCGATTCCATTTGTCAATTCCTGCAATTATTTCCTAAGCTATTGGAAATCTCTCTACTATCCTATACTTAAGGTCTTACATCTTCATAGGACTTGGTCCAAATGAGACAAATATAGCAGGAAGCCTAGAAAGGGAAGAGGATGATTTAAAATCTCTCCCCAGCTTTCTGGAAACAACCCAGCACAGACAGAAGGGTTCCTCCTGTCCTCACTTGGGAAGAAAACCTAACATTGGCTATGCACACCCCAGGTCTCCTACCCCATACACAGCAGCAGCAGCGTAGCACTTCAAGGGGTGACCTTGAGGCAACTTTCTGTCACTCTTCCTAGCCTTTGGTTTGCTCCTGGCAACTCCATGCCCCTTCCTTCCTTCAGCCTCTGGCCTAGTCACTCCCACATCTTCTATCACCTTCTCAGCCTTTCTCTCTCATCTTGCAGGCCTCCCTGACCAAGCACTTCTAGGAAAGCAACATCTTTGGGGCTTCACTCCTTCCAGCTAGGGTCCCTACCAGGCCCTTTCTTGCCCAGGATGTGGGGCTAATATGGCCGCCCCACTCTCCCTGACATCAGGGGACTGAGCGCTGTCATCTTATTCCAGGGGTAGTACAACATAGGGTACCTGGTAACCATTAGGCTGGGTATGGCTGTGGACCAAATGGAAATAACAAGCATCTTTATTTTGCCAGAGAGAGAGAGAGAGAAATGGAGGTCAGGGTGAGATCTAAAATGGCCCAATCAGAGTTCCAGGAAAGAAAAGGGAAAATGGAGGAGAGATAATGTTCGAAGAGATTTTTCTAGGGCTGATAAAATGGATGAGGTGACAAGGTCAGGAAACTGCAATAAATTCAAAGCAGAATAAATAAAAAGAAGACCAGAATGAAATTGCAGAACAGCAGAGACTAATAACAGATCTTAAAAGCAGGGAAGTGGGATTTTCAAAGACAAAAGAAGTTTAAAGTTACTCTATAGCTAGGAAATTGATTTTTAAAGCATTTACTCTATCTTATAACTAAAAGCAGAATTTTCTGGGCCCCTTCACATAGCCAAGGCTTGGTAAACTCTAAAACTCCAGTGCATGGAACAAGTGTATGTTGAATTTAGGCTTACTGTTTTCAAAGGTAGGGGCTGTTGTCACAGATACATCAAGGTACACAGAACTAGCAGGAAAGTCTCATGACCATCACAGAAAGACCTGGAAACAGCAGGTGGTCAATCCTAGGCATTTGACATTGGGTTCCTCATCAGAGCTAACACTTTCAATCCTACCCGTAGCTTCCCATCACTCTTCAACACAGCTCAAAGCTTTGCCAAGTCTGGCCCCATGATCAACTGAATACTGTTCTCTCTTTTAGTTTAACCAGTTATTCAAATTTTTAATATTTAGTTATTTTGAGAGAAGTTTTGAGCTTTAAAAAAAATTGAGTGAATAGTGTTGGGCTCTCCTATACCCTCTCTCACAGCTTCCCTCTGATTTACATTTTGAATTAGTGAGGCACTCATAACTGATGAGCCAGTTTTAGTACATTACTACTGACAAAGTTCACAGTTCACACTGAGGTTTACTATGTTGTACAATCCTATAGCCTTTGACAAATGCGAATGCCATATGTTCACCATTACAGTGTCAGACAGAATAGTTTCAGCATCCTAAAATCCTGCACTCCAATTTTTCAACTCCACTCCCTACCTCTTTCCTGGCCTTGAACCCTTGATGTGTGTGTGTGTGTGTGTGTGTGTGTGTGTGTGTATAATATTTTAAAAGGGCAGCTGATATTTTCATAGATACATGCAGACTAACATACGTATCTATATAGATATAGCTACATATACAGTATATACATATACTATCTGTATGCTTTCATCTTTTCCAGAAGTCATATAATTTGTTTTTTTTTTATTGTATTTTTTTTCTTTTTTTCAGAAGTCATATAATTTGAGTCATTTGGTATATAGCCTTCTCAGAATGTCTTCTTTCAGTTAATAATAAGCATTTTCCGTTCTCCCATAATTTTTAGTGTTTTCTGATAGCCTAGTTTTATTGTTGAATAATATTCCAGTGTATGGATGTGTGTAACCGTTTGTCTGTCCATTCACCCAGTGGGGGACATTGACTTCCAGTACAACAGAAACAACATCTTAATGCATAGGAGTAGTGAGAAGAGACATCCTTGCTTGTCCCTGACGCTCAACGTGGGAAAGCATATCGCTCCTTAACATGAAATATAAGGTTACTTGCAGATTGGGTTTTTTGGTAGCTTAAGAAAAATCAAGTAGCCTGATGCCATAGCTCAAGCCTGTCATCCTAGCTACTAGAAGCAGAGATCGGGTCTGTCATCCCAGCCCTGGGGAAAGTGTAAATAGGAAGATTATGACCCAGGCTTGCCTGGGCTTATTTATATAAATGGTGGGACCCTATTTGAAAAGTAGGAGGTTTGAACTCAGGACCTCATGCTTGCTAAGCAGGCGCTTTACCACTTGAGCCACACCCCCAGCCCTTTTTAGTTTTAGTTATTTTTTGAAAGATGTCCCACATTTATGCCCAGACCACCCTGGACCATGATCCTATTTATGCTTCCCGCATAGCTAGAATGACATTGGTTGAGATGGGGTCTTGAGAACTCTTCCTGGACTGGCCTCAAACCACTATCCTCCTCATCTCTGACTCCCAAGTATCTGGGAATATAGGTTTGGCATGTATCTGGCATGACGTTCCATCTTTAGCCTGTTCATGTAATATATTACATTAATTGATTTTTAAATATTGAAACAACCTTGCATAGCTAGGATAAATCCCACTCTACTGCTGAATTCCATTTGCTAATATAGTTTTGGGACTTATTGCATTATATTTGGAAGAATAGTGGGTGGTCTGTAGTTTTGTTTATGTTGTCTGTGTTTGATTATCAGGGTAATAAAGAAAATTGGAAAGGTTTTCCTCTTCTTCTATTTTCTGAAAGAGGTTTTGTAGACATGGTATTAATCATCCTTCAAATATTTGGTAGAATTCTCCAGTGAAACAAATTGGATTTGAAGATCGTTCATTGTGAGTCACAAAATTACAAATTCACATCAGTAATAGCTATCTATGGCTACTCAAATTATAAATTTCTTACTGGTTCAGTTGAAGTAGTTTGTACTTTTCGAAGAATTGGACTTTTCATCTAAGTATTCCTTTATCCTTCTTTTGCTATCTGCAGGGTCTCCAATGATAACTTTCATTCACTCCTGTTATTAGTAATTTGAGTCTTCTATATGTTTTTCTTTCGGTTTTCTGAGAGGTTTGTCAATTTTATTGATCTTTTTAGAGAATGAGCTATATGTTTCATTAATTTTTTATTTCCTTTAATTGATTTCTTCTCTTTATTTTTGGCATTGTTTGCTTTGGGTTTATTTTGCTCTTTTTTTCTAGTTTCTTGAGGTAGGAGATTAGAATACTGATTTGAGATCTTTCCTCTTTTGTTATATCTGCAGATAATTTTTGCTCAGCAGTCCCACAAATTTTGATATACATTCATTATTCAGCACATATTTAAAAATTTCCCTTAACACCTCCTCTTTGACTTATGGCTCTCTATTTAGAAGTATGTTGGTGACTAATTTGGAGATTTTTCCTTTATCTTTCTGTCATTGGTTTCTAGTTTATATTGTGCCTGCAAAACAGATTTTATGTTATTCCAATTAAAAAATGTATTCAGGATTGTTTTATGACCCAGAAAATAGTCTATCTAGGCATATGCTCCAAGGATGTGCTGTGCACTCTGCAGCTTTGGGGTGAAATGTTCAATAAATTTCACTTAGATCCTGAAGGTTCATACATAGCTTTGTTGAGTTCTTCTATATCCTTGCTGATTCTCTGTCAACTCAGACAATTTGTCTCTTATATTTAATGTCTTTATAGTTACTGTAACTGTTGAGGTATTTGGGCTTAAGTCTGCCATTAAAAAAAATAAACAAATTTTTTAGAGCAGTTCTTGGATCCACAGCAAAATTGAGGAGAAAGTACAGAGAGAGTTCCCATATACCTTGTTATAGTTTGGATCTGGAATGTCCCTCAAAGGCTCATATGTTGAAGGCTTTGTCCCCAAATGATGTCACTATTGGTAAGTGGTAGGAACTCTGGGAGATGGGACTTAGTTAGGGGAAGCGAGGCCTCGAGTTCATGTTCTGGAAGAGTGTATCTTTTTCCTGGCTTCTTTCTCTCTTTCTCTACTTCCTGGCTGCCATGAGGGGCGGGGCTGCTTTGATGTTCCACCTCATCACACATTCAGAAGTAACCATTGACTGAGAGCTCTGAAATGATGATCTAAAACAAATCTTTCCTCTTTTCAAGTTGTTTATCTTTCTGTATTGTCACAGTATGGACAGCTGACTAACGCGTGCCTCCTGTCCCTTCACACGTGACTTCCCCACTATGGACATCCCACATACACCATAGTGGTTGTTACAGCTGATGAGCCAACATTGACACATCATGACCATCCAGAGTCCAGTCGTGTTCAGTGTCACTTGTGGCACTTTATATTCCATAGGATTTTCACACACTAGAATGACATGCATTCACCATTATGGCATCATACAGAGTAATTTCACCGCCCTAAAATCTTACGTGCTCTATTTGTTCATCCCTCCCTCTCTGCCAGTACTGGCAACCACTGGTATTTTTATGGTTTCCCTAGTTTTATCTCTCCCAGAATATCATATAACTGGAGCCACGCAGAATGTAGCCCTTTGAGATTGGCATCTTTCACTCAGTAATATGCATTGACATTTTCTCCGTGTTTCTTGATTACTATTTTTTTGGCATTGAATATTACTTCATTGTCTGGACATACCATATCTTACCTAGTATATCTGTCTGTTAGCCTACTAAAGAAGATCTTGTTATTTCCAGTTTTTGGCAATGATCAATAAAGTTGCTGTAGTTATCTGTATGCAGGTTTTTGTGTGGACATAACTTTTTAATTCACTTAGGTAAATACTAAGATATGTGACATTGGGTTTATGGTGTAACAATATATTTAGCTTTGTAAAGGACTGTTAAACTGTTTTCCAAAATGGAAGCCAGTGATGGCATTTTGCATTGCCCTCAGAAATTGAGAGTTAATGTTCCACTTTCACATCAGAATTTGGTGCTTGGTATTTTGTATTATTTATTCAAATAGGTGTGTAGTGTTATTTTGTTTTTCTAATTTGCAATTCCTTATATTTTTGCGGGACTGTTTTTTTCATTTTTATTAGCATACATTCATTGTGTCATATTGGTTATGTTCGCCCCCACCTCACCTAAAACAATTGCAAAGCCTCATTGTTCTACTTCATATATGTATACAAAACACATTGACCATATTCACCTTTCTTCATTTTCTCCATTCACCCTTCCCCCTCCTACAAGTACCCCTTAAGACCTATTTTGCAGACCTGTCTTCCATTTTTACTTCTAAAGTCAGAGTTCAGCAGGGTTTCTAGATGTATTCCAGCTGTGTATATACTGTGGTCAGTTCAATGTCCTCTACTTCTCTCCCTTCCCCTTTACTTCCCACCGCTTAATATTCAACAGCTTTTAGTACAATATCGTTATGTCGCCTACTTACACAGATACAGCGTATTTTAATATTGTCTCTTTATCATTCTCTTTTCCTTTCTCTCCTACCCCAAATTCCATGCAGTAATTCCACTATTACAAATATGTTCTCTATATAAATATGTATATGGTGTATATGATGGGTTTTTTTCTGTATATATTTATCTTTTGGATCTTTCTTACACATATGAGAGAAAACATGTGACCTTTGTCTTTCTGAACCTGGCTTACTTCACTTAACATGATGTCTTCCAGTTACATCCATTTATCTGCAAACAACATAATTTCATTCTTCTTTATGGCTGAGTAGTACTCCATTGTGTATATATACCACATTTTCTTAATCCACTTATCAGTTGTAGGGCATCTTGGCTGTTTCCATAGCTTGGCTGTTGTGAACAGTGCTGCAATAAACATGGGTATGCAGGTGCCTCTATTGTATGATGCCTTACACTCCTTTGGGCGTATGTCCAGGAGTGGTGTCACTGGATCATACAGCAGTTTTACTTTTGGTTTTTTGAGGAGCCTCCATATTGATTTCCATGTTGGCTGCACTAATTTACACTTCCACTAGCACTGTAAAGGGTTTCCATCCCTGATCCCATCCTTACCAGCATTTGTCCTTGTTTGTTTTCTTGATAATAGCCATTCTGGCTGGATTATGTGGTAGTTCTATTTTTATAGTTTTTTTTTAAAGGAATCTCCACTCTGCTTTCCATAATGGTTGTACTAAATTGCATTCCTGCCAGCAGTGTATAAGGGCTCCTGCTTCACTGCATCCTTGCCAGCATTCATTGTTCCTTTTGCTCTTGAAGATGGCCATCATAACTGGGGTGAGATGAAATCTTAGTGTGGTTTTGATTTGCATTTCTTTTATGGCCAGAGAAGTTGAGCACTTCTTCATGTTTTTATTGGCCATTTGTACCTCTTCCTTTGAAAACTGCCTATTCAATTCATGTGCCCATTTCTTCATTGGGTTGTTGATTCTTTGGGAATTTAGTTTTTTGAACTCTCTGTGGATTTGGGTTATTTGTTCTTTGTCAGATGTACAGCAGGCAAAGATTTCCTCCCATTCTGTGTGCTGTTTCTTATGTCTGGTGACTGTTTCCTTTGCTGTGCAGCAGCTTTTGTTTCATGTAGCTCCATTTGTCCATCCTTTCTTTTAATTATTGAGCCATTGAAGTTCTATTTAGGAAGTTATTGCCTGTGCCGATATGTTCCAGTGTACTCCCTACTCTTCCCAGGCCTTATATTAAGGTATTTGATCCACTTTGAATTGATATTGATATAGGGTCAAAGACAGGATCTAATTTCAAGACTGAGGTTTTGAACTCAGCACTTCACACTTGCAAAGTAAGTGCTCTACTGCTTGAGCCACACCACCAGTCCATTTTGCTCTGGTTATTTTGGAGATGGATCTCAAAAACTTTCTGACCAGGCTGGCCTCAAACTGTGATCCTCCCAATTTTAGCCTCCCAAGTAGCTAGAATTACAGGTATGAGATACCAGTGCCCAGCTTGCAATTCCCCGTTGACATGATTTTGATCGTGTTTTTCATATGCTTACTTGCCGCTTGTATATTTTTTGGTGAAAGGTGTATTTACTTCTTTGGCCCATTTAAATTAATTTTTGTGATGCTAGAGATTGGATCCCAGAACTTATGTGTGCTAGATGAGCAACCCTTCCAGTCCATGTTTAATGGCATTGCTCGTCATCTTCTTCTTGCTGAGTTTTAAGGGTTGTATATGAGTCCTTTATCCGATGTATCTTTGCAACTATTTTCTCCAAATATTTCCTGTGGTTTGATTTCTTATTCACTTTGTATAGTCTTTTCCAGCATTTTTAATTTTAATGAAGTCCAGCTTATCAATTATTTCTTTAATGGGTAGTGCCTTTGTTGTTATATCTTAAAGTCATCACCAAATTCTTATTTACAAGGAGTTTGTTTTGCATTGCACATTTGGGTCTATGATTCATTTTGAGTTAATTTTCATGAGAGGTATAAAATGTGTGCCTAAATTTAATTTTTCACATATAAGTATCCAGTTATTCCAGCAATATTTATGGCAAACATTATTTTGCTCCATCGTATTGCTTGGTCAAGTCAGTTGACCAATTTTATGTGGATCTCTGTTCTGCTTCCTTGGTCTGTTTGTTTATAGTTTTGTCAATAGCATACTGTCAATTACTGTAGCTTGATGTCAGGTCCAGTTAAGTCTTGATATCAGGTAGTGTCAGTCATCTGACTTTGTTCATTTCCTTCAATACCGAGCTGGCTATTATTATTTTGTTTTGGGCCTCTCCATATAAATCTCAGAACCATTCTGTCATAGCTACAAAATAATTTGCTGGGATTTTGAGTGGGATCGCATTGAATCTAATAGCTGACACCTTGACAGTATAATCCTCCTATCCATAAACATGGACTATCTCTCAAGTTATTAGTTCTCCTTTGAGAGTTTTGTCAGATTTTTTCAGCTTTTCTCACATAGATCTTAAGTATTGTTAGATTTATACATAAATATTTCATTTGGGGCCACTAGTCTAAATTGTAAGGTGTTTTAAATTACAAATTACACTTATGTGCTGCTGGTATATAGGAAAGTGATCTAATTTTTGTACATTAGCATTGTACCCTGCAACTTTGCTGTATTGATATTAGTTCCAGCTTTTCTGTTGATTCTTTCATATTTTCTACACAGAGTTCTATTTCTTTCTTCATATTCTGTATACCTTTTACTTTCTTCTATTGTCTTATTAAGTCTTTGAGCATGATGTTAAATGCAACAGCAAGAGGGAACATCGTACCTTATTCCTTGTGAGAAAGCTTTGAGTTTCTCACTATTAAGTTTGATGTTAGCTTTTTTGTATGTTCTTCATCAAGTTGAGAAAGTTCTCTCTGTTCCTACTTTTATAAAGTTTTTTTTTAACTTTCTTTCCATTTCTTTCTTTTCTCCATGTCCTCTTCCTCACTTTTCTTCTTTTTTTCCTGGTAGCTAGGGCCTCATTTAGTTGTGATGTATAATTCTTTTAAATATATTGCTGGATTCAAGCAACTATTATATTGTTGAGAATTTTTACATCTGTGTTTCCCAGAGATATTGGTCTGTAGTTTCCTTTTCTTTAAAGTCTTTGATGCTGACTTATGGAATGAGTTAGAAATATTTCCTTTACTTCTCTCTTCTGGAATGGATTACAGATGATTGGTTTAATTTCCTCCTTAAATGTTTGGTAGGGTTCACTGGAAACCATCTGGGATAGTGCTTTCAGTTTTGATTCATTTCTTTACTAGAGATACGCCTGTTCAGACTCTCCTCTTGTGTGATTTTTGGTAGACGAATTTTTCAAGGAATTGGTCTATTTCTTCCAGCTTATCAAGTTTATGGGCATGGAGTTCCTAAAATCCTAGGATTTGTAGTGCTCCCTTTTTCATTTCTGATATTAGTAATTCATAACTTTATTCTTCTTTCCTTAGGTAGACTAACTATAGTCTCGTTGATTTTATTGATGTCTTCCAAGAACAGGCTGGGTTTTTTTTTTTTTTTGCCATTGTTTTTAATTTTTTTCTGGTTGCTCTCTGACATTTTTGTTTTCGTTTTTCCCCCTGCCTTCCTGTGGGTTAATGGAACATTTTCTTAGAATTCCATTTTGCTAGGCGTATAGTGGCTTTGAGTGTGTCTCTTTCTATAGCCGTTCTCATGGTTGCTCTGGGTGTGACATTGTATGATACATAACTTAGTGCAATGTTCTGAGGCCATCTCACCAATAGTGTAAAGGACAGAAACTCTACTCTGTTTTTACCTTCTCATATTTGCATTGGACAGTCATTTCCTCTATGTACATTGTAAACCACAATAGACAATTCCGCTTTGGTAGACATCATTTGGAAATCTTAATAAAGTTTACTGTACTTACCTATACCGTTTCTCTTTGTTCTTTCTTCCTGATCTTCCAAGGTTTAAACAAAAAAATAGTTTCGTATTTCAAGAACTTCTTTGGCTATTCTATTACCTGCTGGCAACAAGTTCTCTTGGTTTTCCTCTATCTAGGAAGGTATTCATTTTGCCTTTATTCCTGAAGCATATTTTTGCTGGGTACAGAATTCTGCAGTAACAGTTCTTTTCTTTCAGCACACATACAGTTCTGTGACACTTCCTTCTAGCCTTCATGAATTCTGAAAAGAAATCCAGTCACTTGAATTGTTTGTCCTATGGATGATGTGTACTTTCTCACTGCTTTCAAGATTTTTTCTCAGTTTTCAGAAGTTTGAAGTTTGACTATGCTTTTGTATGTACTTTGGAGATATTGTTTGGACTTCATTCAGTTTCTTTAATCTACAGGTTTATGCCATATGCCAAACTTGGAGAACTTTTGGAAAATTTCTTTGGATACTTTTCCAGCCTCCCACTTTCTTCCTTCTGTGATCCCAGTTGCATGAAAGTTAGACCTTTGTTATGGTCTCAAATTCTCAAATGCCCTTAGGCTTTTTCCTCACAGTCTACTTTTTACTTGTTCAGATTGCCTAATTTCTTTTTTTAGCGGTACTAGGGTTTGAACTCAGGGTCTTATACTTGCTAGGCAGGTGCTCTACCAACTTAGCCATTCCACCGCCCCTTTTTTGTGTCGAGTATTCTTAAGATAGAGTCTCATGAACTATTTGCCTGGGCCGGCCTCGACCCACAATCTCTGCTTCTGGAGCGGCTAGGATTACAGGTGTGAGCTGTGGCAGCCATCACAGATTAGCTAATTTCTATTGTTCTATCTTCAAATTCACAGATTATTTTCTTATCCTTCCTAGTCTCTTGTTCAGCCCATCTATCCCTCCCTCCCCCTTAGATTGTTCAATTCTAAAATCTGCACTTCTAATTGTTGAACTTTGTAACTCCCAGCTGAGACAACCTCTTTCAAGTGTTCAAAGTTGCTTGTTGAAGTATTTTTATGACTGTTTTAAAATAAAAAAATTGTAACATTTGTGTCATCTCAATGTTACTGTCTATTGTCTTTTGTCATTAAAGTTGAGATCTTTTGGGTTACTGTAACAAGTGTATTTTTTTTATTGAAATGTGAACATTTTGCATATTGTTGTGAGACTCTGGATCTTATTAAATCTTTTGTTTTGCTCCAGTTTTGGACAGAGTGGCGGGAGTACTGCTTCATTACTGCCAGGTGGGAATGAAGCCTAGGTTCTTCTGCTTCTGTTGACATCTGGGGTGTGTGTGTGTAATCTCGTCACTCTTGGGTAGGGCTGGAGTGTAGGCTCCGCCACAGGCTATGCTGACATGCCTCAGGCTGCGAAGGGGAAGAGAAACATGCCATTCCTCCCCATATATGTTCCACTGACATTGAAGGATGGAGGAATAGAGGTAACTGACCTACCTAGTGGTGAAAAGTCCTGACTCTGTTAGGCTTCCTATGACACTTCTTAATGGGCAAGGAAGGAGAACCTTGCTGCTATCTTTAGGTGGAGGTAGTTGCCACTAAATGGCCATGTTTCCTCAAATATAAAATGTCCTGGATTATAAAATGCAACTTGTATTTATGTATCACTAAGAAAAAGTCTTGCAAATCCTGACATACTGTCAATTTCTAGAAATATTTTGATTTCAGGGATACTACAATGTGAAAAAGTGTTCATTGGTATCTGTGAAATTAGCACATACCAAGTCACATGGAGTGAGACAAGATTAAGATGTTATCTTCATACATGTTCAAGAGAGAATCAGAGTATACTTTTGAGGCTACTGTCAATTCTAGTGAGTATGCTTTCCCAAATACTGACATATTACATCCAAGTTTCGAGATTGTTACAAACTTTAATAGAAAACATTCTCACATGAAAGTCTCTATCTTTTCATGACCAAGGACCCCTCCTGGTATTATTTTATCTCTAAGGTGTCCCATGTTTTGAAATACTCTGATATTAAGTAAAATCCACCTGGTAAATGCACATTTCCATTAGAAAATCCTTTTGTAGCCTCTGAGCTGCTTTCTGAGAGTCTGGGGTCTGACGGAATGCCATGGCAGCACTTTTAAGTCAAGGGAGGCATTAAGCTATCCCATTCTCGAGTTATATTTGTGTTAGGCCATTTGTTACACAACTCTCCTCAGACAAAGCTGAGTAAGGGAGTTCAACATTGCGAATTGACACGGTACAGGATTCTATTCATTCCCAAATTGAAAGGGTAAAGATTCAACAGGGTTCTCTAGGTCAAACTGGAACAGAGAAGTGAAAAGAAAACGCCACTTGTGAGTTGTAGATCACTCATCCTTACTCTCTGCCTCAGCTTATTGCTGAGTGCAGGGGACAAGTCCTTCATCTGTAGATCCCTTAAGCAGAATCCAGTGACTGGCCCAAGAAAGCAGTCACAGTGCCTGTGAATATGTGAATGCTCACAGACAAGGTCCTCAGAACCTTCAGGACTTCCGCCCTGTCCGACTTGAGCCCTTTTGAAGAAATATGAAAATTATGAAAAGGAAGCAAACACTAGGAAACAAGATGACCTCAGGGAACTAGCAAGTAAGAAAATCCACGCAGCCAGAATCCTCCTTAGCTTTGGAAAGATCCTCATGCCCATGACCACTTCTCCATGCTCAACACCTAATGTGAAATGACAAGTCTACAATGCAAAGAGAGTCACCTAATCCCTAAGACACACTCTAAATGCTTTCAATGAGTGCATGCACACAAAATCTCAAATGAATAGTAATTGAGGGGAAAAAAAAGGTAGTGGTGATGGGATCAGAATTTCTCTTCCCACAAAAACATATAAACATTAGAATAAACCTCTCTTTATCCCCAAGTTCAAATCATTATGACACATTAGGCTTACACGTACACAGTCAGGAGAAATAAAACTAGTCACAGGATGAACACAGTTTTATTTTGGAACCTGCTATCTGAGGCCCAGCAGATCCCTGTGGTGTGTGGTGAACAGGGAATCTAATACTGGGACAGAGGACAATGGTGGGACAGTGGATCTTAGCAGTTTGTTCTAGTGAGTATCACAGGACCAATATTTTGAGCTCACATTCCAGAAATGGATGGATTTGTCCTTCCTTGCAGACAAAGGGCTGGGCAGTATCCATGGGCTTGAGAAGGAAGTGTAGGCCTTCTCAATCTTTACAGCAGATAAGCTGGACGCAGGTCTTCCTTACATCAGAAAAAAGCCATGAACATATAGTCACATGGATTGGAAAAGGGGGAAGGAAAGAGATGAGAATCTACGCCAAATACCCTTCTTCCTGTTGGAGGTTTTCTAAAATGTGACCAAAATAATGTTTCCTCCAATATATTCTGGAGTGGGACAGCTTAGTCAACATTTGGTTTGCAGAGCAATATGTACAGAAGAGAAGTACCCAGAGTAGCACTCACAGGACTTGGTTACAGCTGCTTTTCAGTCTCCTTTTTAACACCAGTTTGGGTATGCCTGCCCTAAATGTCACTGCGGCCAGCAAGAGCAGAGATAATTCCCTCAGAGGCAAATGAATGCAATGCAACTGGCTAAAAACAAGTCACCCGTGATGAAGAACAAATCAAGCATCCCTCATTTAAAAATCCAAAATCTGAAACTTTTTGGGCACAAGTAGAAAATGTCATATCTGAACTTCTGTTGTATCTCAGTCAAAATGCAGGTGCACTAAAAAATATTTTATAAAATGACCATGTGGACAAGGTGAACTCTGTTTAGACTTGGGTCCCATCCCACAGTAACTCCTTACTGGGCTGCGGGTATGCAGCTCAGTGGTAGAGCATGTACTCGGCACGCACAAGGCCCTGGATTCAATCATCAGCACTAAAAAGGCAGGAAAAGATATGTTATGATGGAGACACAAATATCTCCAAACCCCAAATCTGAAACTCTGGAATTTGGTAGAGAACAAGGGTGGCTTGGTAGGCTCCCTTTCACTTCTGAGCACCCGTTAGCTTACTGGAAAAATGAAACACAATACGTAGAGCATATAGTAAGTGTTCCATAAATGTTGCCTGGTTCCAGTCAGTAGTATTAGTCTATTTTCTAGCTGAGTTAAGTCAGAGATTCAACTGTTAAAATATTAATTTGGGACGTGGCTATCATTTGAACCCAGTTTGCTTGATTTAAATATGTCATGCTCTTTCCATTACTGGACATCACTTTCTTAAATTGTTTTTGTATATTTCAGTGAGATAGACAGAAATTGAAAATGAGGGTTTTTTTTTTTTGAACTTGGCAGATTAAAGGAGAAGTAAATAATAGGAAAAAAAACCACCCTACCTGAAAGAGAATAAATGGGTACTGCTAAATATCTCAGAATAGATATGAATGCTAGAGCTTTTTCTATTTTTATTGCAGAGGATCTCTAAGGACAAAGTAACAGGGCTCTCCACTTTCTCCTTCCTCAATAAATGGACATCAGCTCTCTTTGTGTTTCATCTAATTAAGCTGTCTTAAGGATAGGGTATCTTCGAACAAAACTCATCAGGTATCACTCTTTGAAACCCCACAAGAGAGGCAGTTACCACATGGCCCCAGTGCTAACTCAGCACCAAGAACTGGGTCTCAGTTTCCATGTTCTGGAATACTGGGGCTGAGTGGTCTTCTATCTTGTATCCATGGTTTCTCTACCACAAGAACCAATGTATACTGCTCATGAAACTTTAAAGAACTGTCTTAGTCTTGGGACTGGCTAAGAGGGGAAGAGAATAGGGATAGAAAAAGGAGGAAATGAAATAGAACCATGAATACTTAAGCAAAGCACAGAATGTGTTTGGAAGTGAAGAGTTTACTATCAGTGAAAATAAAGGCAGACTGCTCTGATTTGGGAGCTGGTTTTAAAATCTTTAGTTACTATAGTAAAGAGCTTTATCAATGACAAGTGGCTGCCTTTAGATGCCAAATCCCATTATCCCAATCTCTATACAAACACAGAATTAGACACAGGTCCAGGCTCTGAGTTTTTTTTCTTTTTTTCTGTCAGTGATGATAATGGGGGCTCATACTATCTACCAACGCTCTTATTGATAGCATCTGACCTTCACTAGCTTTTCCTGAGTGTAAATCAGAATTTCAACAAGGTGGTTTAGTATCAGTTTGGAAATCTACCTAAGTGCTTTTGTGATTAAACTATACCTAGCACAGGACTGGCTTTGGCTTTCAATTTAGCCTCCCAAAGACATTATGCTGTCAGTTTTAAATGGACACAAATATGAGTAACAGGTTTTAAACAGAGCCCCGTTCAGTTTTATTTAGACTATGTGTTCCCACAGACCCACTTAAAGAATGTTTATGTAAGTACATAAAATACAGATGATAGAATTTCTGACAAATGATTTAGTAATGAAAATTTATTAACTGTATAACCTTTGAATACTAGAGAAACTTCCATATATACAAATCACATGAAGTTTCCAGTTCCCAAACTTTGGTTATATAAATATGCCTCAAGCACCATGGAACAAATATCCATCCTAACTTAAAAGAAGAAAATCTCAAGAAACAACAACCAAAAAAAACCCAAACTCTCAACTCTCTTAAACCTGTTTTCCTTATAGCATATGAGGAAAACCTCTATTTTTATTCTATATATCTTTTCATCTTGGTCAGTTTCCAAAACAGTGTCATTAATAATTGAGTTGGGGAAAAGGGACAAACATTAAAGTTGATGTCTCAGAAGAACAATTTCTGGAAATTATTCTGCCTTAAATAGAAAATGGCTTTAACCTAGGATGTTTGCATTACACAACATGAGCGAACTCCAATTCTTAATTTTCAAAATTCAAACAATGTGAGCGTAACAAGAGTTGGGGATGAAATGCTCACAGGGGGATGTGAAGCAAGCCCCATTAGAGAGATTCCTGGATTTCAACTTCTTCCCAGGCTCAATGGCATCCACTAGCTGCAGAAGCAATTTGTGTAATATAAAGACATAAAGAAAAAGACCTGATAACTGAGTACAATCTTTCATGGGTTTCACAAGAAATATGAACAAAAGAAAGGATTAAAAAAAATCAAAGAATGAAGACTGAACTAGAAGAAAATGGAAAGAAAACATATTTAAACCCACATAAATCAGGATGAAGGGAGCTTATGACAATGGCATATGTGTAGAAGGGATCACATCTTTGATTACAATGGATTATACACACATTTATATTAAGTTGGTTCATGTTACACCTGACATTCAAACAAGATGTCTCTAGAGGTGGAGGAAGTTCTAGTCATTCAGCTCCTCATGTCCCTGTTCTTTGTCCTGGCTGGTCAGCAGTCTCTTCAAGTGACTCAACAGCATGGTATATGAATGGATAAAGCTTGATGTCTGGTCCAGGGGTGGAACAGTTTTTGCATTCTTCACTGTAGTATCGTAGCAGTAGCTTATACACTTCTCCTGGAGAGTAAAAGGCCAGAATAATTTCAAATTAATGTTATGTACATGAAAAAAAAAACCTTCAAAAACCACTGTAGTTTTATCTTAATCTAGATAATATAAGCTCAGATTTAGCTTTTAAAAATACAGCATGACTTCACATATCTAGATGGCATTTCTGACATAAACATTTTAAGAATACCTTACTTAGGTCATGATTACAGCAGGTTACAAATGATATATTGTCCATGAAATGCCGTCAAGAGTTTGCAGTAATCTGTTCTTCATTTGGCTCAAGGCAGAAATACACTGGATGAGCATGTTGCATGTCTGATTAATATGAAAGACAGGCCCCTCAGGTCTGAACTTACCTTCATATATATCTCCTCTTTTTTGAGGTGGGGAGGACTGGGGATTGGAATATAGGGCCTCTCACATGCTAAGCATGTACTCTTATCAGTGAGCTGCCACCCTCAGTCCTCCTCTTAGTTTTCTAAATACAAAAGTAAAAACGGACATTAATTCCAGCTTTTTGTCCTTATGCTTTTATTTTTGAGATGGGGCTGGGCGGGGGTTCCCTTGCTATATTGCCCAGGCTGGCCTGGAACTGATGATTCTTCTGCTTCAGGCTCTCAAATATCTGGGAATTATAGCATGCATCACTGTGCCTGGCTGACCTCACTCTAATAAGCTGACATATTTATTCAACATCATGAATGAAACTGCCAGAAAGAAAAACACTGTAGATGCTGCCCCTCTAAGAGCTTTGTCCTCCCATCCTCAAAGTCATACCTACTGTGATCCATTCAGATTTAGCAAGTGTTTATCCTGGATGGTATACAATTCATCTGGATATCGTGTATCAAGACTATCTCCTACTTACCAACAGTTAGTTTCCTCTCAGTAAGGAAAGAGTGCATGCTATAAATGTCTCTCATCAATTCTGAGTCCCCAAAGGTAAAATAAACCACATCTCGCTCAGCTGCAGCAGCTGCCAGTATCTGTATTAAGGCTGTAGCAAAGAGAAAAAAGGCACAGCCATGTTATGACACTTCCTATCAAGATACCTTTAGCTCTTTCAACCAGCTCAGTTATAGCTGGTATGCCACAGCTTTATCCTGGATTAAAGATTTACAAACTCAATACATGTTATTAGATACGGTTAATACCAGTTAGGCACAAATCATCCAGTTGTGTGACTCTTCAGATAGGTTGTCAAGAATATCATTACACTACAGAATTCCCCCACAGGCCCCTTTTCTGAACCAAAAATAAAGCAAGGTGCAATTGAAGTAGGAAACCAAGCATTAAAGCGGCATCTCTGTTTACTTCTATTAATCTGGAATTTAAATTTTTGTGTTTGCATGCTTGATTTAATAATTCCTGTTTTAGTTCACATCACTGGTCTTTTGTATCAGAGGCATAATTAGGAGTTCTAACGCTCTCATTAACTTCACGGAATGATTCCCAAAATTGGCAGAAGAGCACAACTGCATCCCTCCTGTGTGTGTTATGCTACATGGTCAGTGTTACTTGAAGATTCTAGACAGTAACTCTCTGATATGTTGAAATAGGGAAACAACTGAGAGCCATTAAATCTAAGTGAAGTGTCAAAGCTGCAAATCACTGAGCCTGACATATGTTTCTAAAAAATTAAGTTCTTTTACAATCTTAAAACTCAATAGACAGGGGCTGGAGGCCTAACTCAAGCAGTAGAGTGCCTGCCTACAACACAAAGCCCTAAGTTCAAGTCCCAGTACTGCAAAATAAAAACAAAAGCAAAATCCCAATAGGCAGAATTTATTGTAAACAAACAAAAAATTGAAGTTATAATAAATGTTCTTTTGCTATTATTACATGTTTTTTATTACATAAAAGTGAAGAGGACAATCAAAATAAAAAGGATATCCTTTTACAATTGTGATTTTTGAGAGCATGTGAGTATTTTACATATTTAAAACATAAAAGTTGACAACTTGAATGGGAATGGGGAGGAACCTATAATTGAAAGCAAGCTAAATGAAAGAAGCCTAATTTCAGTTCAAAGGAGTAACATAACTATACTGAAGAGAAAGGAAAAAGAAAAAGAAGAAAAAATAACCTACATAATTTATGAACACAGTATTTAATTACCTCAGACAATGAGTAAAGAATTGCAAACAAATTCCCAACCCTTTTTACTAGGTTTCCTTACACAGTAGTATAAGCAAAGCAATTCCAAAACTATTTTTAAGTGTATTGGAGGATTGAACAAAAGAATAAATACACTGATATTGTTGGGAGTCGAGGTTCTCACTATGGAAGAAGACAGAATGGCACTGGTATATACTCATGGTGTCTCTATACATGCATTCTCCAGCTTTCTTGGCAAAAAGCAGACACTCCTATAGTAGTGAACACACCTAGTAATCAGATGTTGGTCTCTAACACCATTCCTCTCAAAAAGAACTTGATTGCTCAAGGAAATGCCTCGAGCATGTCCAGGGTTCGGACAAGAAAGGTAGAGGATGAGTCCAGAACATTTTGTTATACCAGAAAATAAAGTTGTGCTCAAAAAAAAAAAAAAAAAAGATAGAAGAAAACTGATGGGAGCTTATTACAGGAAATAGAAGCTACTCTGAAGGAATTACACAAATCTGGACAAGCTAAGCACTAAAAAAACTAAGTACAGTAATGAAGTATAAACCACTGAAAAAATATGAATCCTAGAGCCTATATCAATTAATAACAGATACATATACAAAGGAAAGGAGGGAGGGTTCTTCCTCACAGGAGAAAGCAAGAGACTAACTGGAAAGCTAGAGAGAATGCCACATTAGAACACCCGCTTGCGTGACCACTGTGATAAAGACTGGATCAGGCACAGTGGTTCAGGCCTACAGTCCTAGCTACTCTGGAGGTGGAAATTGGGAGGACTGCAGTTCAAGGCCAGACCAAGGCAAAAAAGTAGGGAGACTCCATCTTAATAAAAGAAATTGGGTGTGGTGATGCATGCCTGTGAGCCAAGCTATGTAGGAGGCATAGGTAGAAGGAACGTAATTTGTGCTGGCTAGGGCAAAAGCACAAGACCCTACTTGAAAAATAGACAAAAAAAAAAAAAGACAAAAGGGCTGAGAGTGTGGCTCAAGTGGTAGGCCACTTGCCTACCCAGTACAAGGCCCTGAGTTCAAATCTCAGTATTGCCAAAAAAAGGACTGCATTAGGCAAAAGTCATCAACAGATGCTAAGTCCAGGAGAAATTTTGTCTCCTCAAGATTGCTCTTTGGTTACAAGGGAGAAAAACAAAACAAAAAAACCTCAGTAACTATACAATGGAGAAACTGGGCAACATCTATACTGAGTGACCAAAATGAAGATCACCAATAGTATCTGATGCCTTCAAATGTCTCTAGAAGTAAGTATATCACTAATGCAGTGTTTTTAGTGAGAATGCATAACCTCAACCTCATCACAAGGAAACAGCAGACAAACTCAAAGAATGTTATATTCTTCAAACACAGCAATGTCATAAATAACAAAGAAAGGCTGTGAAAATACTCCAGACTCAAAAGGAGGTTCAAAAACATAACAACTGAACACTATATCTGATCCTGGCCTCTGTGCTGGAGGGAAGAAAGCTAGACATGGCTTTATTATACCATCTCATATAAAGAATAGATAAAATACCAATGAACATTTATGAATTTAATGATTATAATTTGTTTATGAAAGAAAATCTTTTTTTCTTAGGAAATACATGTTGATATATTTTTAGGAGAGAAGGCATAACGTATGTAACTTATCTCAAATGGTTTAGGAAAAAATGTGCATGTGTATAAATACATACATCTACATACATATAGAGGTAAACTGCTTTTACTTTTGATAAACTCTGAAATAATTTTAGATAACTTCAAAATTATGTAGAAAGGAAAAATTTTTTTAAGTTGAACTAGTAAAATTTGGTATAATTGAATAGTCTCCAGATTTGGAAAAGAATCTATGATATTGTAATACTTGTGAGATTCAAGTATGCCCTAATTTCCAAACTAATATTTATTGAGTATCTACAACCTGGGAGGTACCATGACTAAATCTCATTAATCTCAGAATGTTGAAATTAATTAATTTCAAAATAAAGGTAAATTTTAATTAAAACTGCTCAACCAACTTATGCATACATTAAAGCTTCAGTACCTCCAATTTTAAAAGGTTCCTAATTAACCTAAACTACATATAAAAATTGTAACTTGTCATCTTCCTCTACCAAGAGATATCATGTCTTTTCTTTTAGTGAGAATGAAAATTTGGCTTTAGGTATTCCTATTAAAAAAAAAAAGATTCAAAAGGAAAGTCTTTTTGGTCCTTTTTGAAAATGAAATATTAATGAAAACATTTAAATTTTATTTCCATATAGAATTTTTGTAAAAAAATGCTCCATAGACCATATTGCCACTATGGACAAACTTTTAAAGTTCAGCTTGACAAGAACTACCAAAAAAAAAAAAAAAAAAAAAAAAAAAAAACTGGATCCTAATAAGAGAAAAGCAAGAAGTAAAACCAATTCAAAGACTGAACTCAGGGCCTTGTGCATGCAAGGCAAGTACTCTACCACTGAGCACACACCCAGTCCCACACATGATATTCTTGATTTCATATCCATTTCTGTTCAAGTCCCACTTTTCCATGGGTGTTAAGATTAGTTAGCACTAAGAGACAGGAGGTCAAAGGTTAGTCCTCACACTCTACTAGTTGTCTTTAGTCAGTTGCTCAACTTTCTTGACCTCATTTTCCTAGCTATAAAATGAAGGAGTTGAGTTTGATCCCTAAAGACTCCTTCAGAGTTTAGGATTCCATAACCACTGTTACAATCTTTTCTCCCTGCAGTGGATATTAGACTACAAAGATCCAAATGAAATTTCCAGGAAGATAAATTAAATCTTGACTCTAAAAGATCATTTTAAACAGCACTGTCTACAGACCTCACTGTCTATGACATCCTGAGATCTTTGAAAATCTAGAGAATTATGCCTCATGATCTAAGTTAACTTTCTTTCACCAAAAATTAGATGAGAATAAATAACAAATCTAATGGGGTGTGTGGACTCATTCCAAGTCTGATACAAAAGCATCAAATTCTGACTTCAAGCCCAAATAGATGCCAAAGTAAATTAACCTACAGGGAGCTTGGCTTTAATTTTCTTTTTGGCATCAATGTTAAGCTGTGAGGAAAATACAAATAAATATGAATAACCTGAGAAAATTATTTATGGTTTCCTGTTGCAACAAGTGAATCAAGCAAAATGGGCAAAATGAAGGGCACTCATACCCAGGTGTGGTCTGAGGCCATCCCCATGCAATGTTACTAGCACCTGCTATCATGGAGCTCTTACAGCATGTGAACATTGTCCTAATAGCTTTACCAGCATGGACTCATGACTTACATTTAATCCTCACAGAAACTGAGTATGGTAATTATTAATATTATCTCCATTTTGAAAATAAAGAAATTTAGGCATCAAAAGGCTAAGGAGTTTGTCTAAGATCACCTCGTCAAATTGTGGTAGAGCTGATCTGAACCCAGGCATTCTGGCTCCAGGTCTCATGCCCTCACCCACTCTGCTTCCAGGCCACCGTATCAAGTCATTCTGTACAAGGGCAAGTAGACCTTACTGTATTCTAGCTAGAATTTCCTTATTTACATTATTTAAATGCATTCTGGCAAGGAGGCTCAAATAGTACAGATGTGAAAGCACTATCCATGCCCTCCTAGCGAACGCTGGTCTTCTGGAATCTCACACTCCTTTGGTTGTCCTGAAGGCTCCAGCACTGCTCACCAGTTCAAAGGTGCTCACTCTGTGTGTCTACTGCACAGCGCTCTTCTCTATCAACACTTATTCTCTAGATGCTTATGCCCTCTGGCTACTCTTCTTTGTCTTGACTTGCCTCCTCCTATTATAGATATTATAAAGGCTCAATCTTTGGTCCTCTCCTCTTCTTTAAATACACTCCCTCTTCAATCCTGCCAGTCTCCCTAGAATGGCAACTCACACATCTAGATCCAGATCTAATATGGATTAAGTATCAAAAGCACAGGCACTGGCCTCAATCCTGGTTTGAATCCTGGCACTTGCACTTGCTACTTTTGTGATGTAAGCTTACTATGTCTCAGCTGTGTCACCTATAAAGATGAAAATACAGTCTTCATATAGGCTGCTGTGTGTTTATACAGGTAAAGGATGTACTTAGTAAAATTCCTAGAACACAGAATGCACTCAACATGTAATAAAAATGAATACACTGTGGTTCTTTTTTAGGAAGATGAGGTCAGCTCTGTCAGTTTTGACACTTAACTGGCTGAGTCTCTTTGGGCAGTTTTGTTAGTCTGTCTACCAACCCTGACTTCCTATTCTTACAAATGGGGCTATAAACTAGAGTGATCCTTACACTTGGCTTATCATTATCAACTCCCAGACTGTAAATGAAAATTCCCAAAGTCATTTTCCAGATCCATTACCTCAGCACTATCTCTGAGGTACTAATAACAAACATTCACTCACCCTAGACACCCTTAAATGCTCATTATCCTATAAGACCTGCATCTAAGCACTGGGGCCACAAAGTGGGCAACACAGGAATGATAAGGAAGAAATAGCTTAAGCAGAGAAGGCTGGAAGAGAAACAGAATGTGATCTGTTCCAGCAGAAGGCAGCCAAGTGCTGAAGAACCTGTGGTATGCAAAACAAGGTAATCTGGCACACAACTGTACCCATTTTCTGCTGTCGTCCCTTCCCAGTCACCATAACCACAACGCCTATAAACCCCATTCAAAGGGTGACAAAGCCAAAGACAGCGTTGCAGAAAATGATTCACTAGCAATGCCCAGTGAATAATCCAGTCTTCCAGATTAATATTTTTTTGGAGTTTAGCTAGCTTAATTCTAAAATATCAAAGAAATTAGTAAAGGTATTATTTAAGTTTGATTTCAATGGACATAGTGAAGGTCAGGAAGAAAATGTATTTATACCAAATTTTTATATCTTGGAAATCTTTTACTGAATGTGTTATGGAAGCCTACTAGAAGTTTTCTCAATCTCATTAAGGATGTGTCTAATGTCTACTGACTTCTTGGTTATGATAATTTGGTACCAGGAATAGGAAGCTGATCCAGTTAGGGTACTTACAGTATTTCCAGTATAGTCCCCCTTTAAGTCTTGGGCCAATCAACTGCAGTATTGTATATCTATAACTATTTGGTTACATTTCCTAGCACAGTGAGACAACCTGATGGAAACAAGCCATGACACTAAGAGGAGTAGGCAGGAGTAGGCAGAGAGGAAGAAGAGAGGGAGCACTGATTCCAAGATCTAGTCATTCCTGAGGCCAACTCTAAGACACCCTTCTTAGCCACATTTGCCAATAATTCCCTTCTACGTAGAAGGAATAAGCTACTTTGGTATTTCTTTCAACTGAATTTTTTTTCTTTTGTGGTGCTTGGAATGGAACCCACGACTCTTTGCATGCTACATGCTAGACAACTGCTCTACCACTGAACCACATCCCCATCCCTGAAAAGAATTTTAATACACAAAGTGTTTGTTCAAGAGAAAGGGATCTTTCTGGAGTAGTTAACATTGGAGTAGAGGCTTAGAGGAGTAGAAAGAACTAAAATGTGCAAGCCCTAGAATAATGAAAGGCACACAGAGGCTGCTCAACAGTTGTGCTAAACAGAAATGTGTTCCGCGTATTTTATTTGCAAGTCACTTTTCGGTAGTGAGGGTAGGGAACAGGGATACAAAAGAAAATGTACAGGACTATGATATCAAGATATCCTTTAATTATGCTAAACTAGCAGTGGCATAATCTCTCACAAATCAGGTAACATTCTATAGAAATGCTAAAATAATAAACAATGAAGGGACTGCAAGGAGAAACTGACAAAATCACAATAGAAGAAAACTTTAATGCATCACTCAGCAACTAATGAAGCAAGCAGATAAAAACAGAAGGATCAAGAGTCTCATCTATAGGAATAGTATCTTACATGTGTGGATTATGTTCTACACCCTTTAGAGACACCCTTTGAGTGTCAACCTGTCTGCAATAAGTGACCACATTTAGGGCACAAGAAGCTTGAAAAAGTTGGTAATAGCACATTAAAATTAGAAATAAGAGGAAAATTTATTCTTATTTAGGAATGTTTAGGGTAGCTCCTCAACATCATGGTGCCTGGTGGTACACTTGAGGCAAGAGCCCACCCTACAATCTCTATTAAGATGGGATGTGGAAAACAGAAAAAAAAAATTGTTTCTACCCTAATAATGAGAAAAGGCCAAATAATCACAAAATTACAAAGTGTGACAAGCCTCTCCATGGAGACAAAACACAGGAACTGCTTTACCTTTGAAAAAGCACAGGAGAAAGCAGTGACTACCATATAAATTGGGAAGAAAAAATCAGCTGAAACTAACAAAAATTTAAAAGCCAAATGGGAACTACAAAATCACTTTGGGATACAGATGCTCTTTATCTTATGATGTGGTTATGTCTTGATAAACCCATCTCATTAGTTGAAAATATCCTAAATGTAAGATGCATTTAATCTAACTACTGAACACCTAGCTTAACACAACCCACTGTGGCACTGGCTATCTGCCCTCCTGATGGTAATCTCAGGGCTTATGAGCTGTGGCTTGCCTTCACTGCACAGCATCATTTGATCTTGGGAAAAGATCAAAATTTAAGATTCAAAATATGGTTTCTACTGAATAAATACTGATTTTGCACCATCAAGAACCATTACGGGGCTGGTGGAGTGGCTCAATGGTACAGCACCTGTCTAACAAGCACAAAGTTCTGAGTTTAAACCCTAATACTTCCCCTGACTCCCAAAGTTCCTGTGAGCCAGGAACTGTCTGTAGTCACAAGGGCCTATCTAAAGAGAGTTCAAATCCAAAAAGCATTTTCCCATGGCTTCTAGAGTGCTCAGAAAGATGGGTAGCAGGAGGACACAAAGCCTGATGGATGGCACAGGTGTACAGGAGGCCAATGGTTGCTGTTGGAGCCAGGCACAAAGACCCTCCCTTTGCCTCAGTCCCTTTTTTCTTCCTCTCTATCTCCTAGAGCCATTGGTTGCTTGGGATCATTAATGAGTCAATAAAATGAAAAGTGTTCTCTTAATATTTGTCATACTAATGTACAATTAAGGCAGATCTAAATTAAATTGTAAACTGTGAAACTTATGTATAATTAGGCAACAAACATATTAACAAATACTTTCCCCTATTTCTAATGAAAGAAATATAAGCTGTAGGATTTGCACAAGTTCTTCCTCCATGAAAATGTTTTGGTAAGAATTTTGTTACAAGAACAATATATACTCTCAACAGACAAATATGTATTAAAAAGAAAATAAGGTGCACCTTCATCCTACACTTGGAGACAACTGTGGTTAATCTTTGCACACAGGTAAACAGAGAACTTCAAATTTGTATGTGTCCTATCTTATATTCATAATTTAACATCTCATATGGCACATACAGTGCATTTCCCTGCAAAGTGGCAGGGAAATTTTAAAATCACAGTCTCATTGAAAAACGCTAACTGTTTCTATATTCTAATGAGTATCCAAACAAATGAAGGGGAGAGAGCTATCAAAGAGCAATTCCCAAGTTAAGCTCCATAACTGAAAAAACGAATCACACAATAGAAATCTTTGAACAATATATCTGATAGTAACCACAGCAAGCAAGGCTGTAATCTGAGAAAGTCTTTTAAGCCATAAAGAAAAGGACAGAAATAAACACATTTATAAAGGTTTCCAAATTGTCCACCACAAATGACCAGGTTTATGGCAGACTTGGTTTCTGGATTGATGGTATGAATCTAGTCATTCATTTTACTTAAAAGAAAAACAGAAAAAAGCATCTGTCATAAGATCAATAGGTCCAGAGTGAAAAACAGGTTTCCTCAAATAAATTCAGAATGATAAAGAATTTCATAAACTAAAACCCACACATTCCTTCTTTAATGGACTTTCAAATTTTGAAAAGGCACCATGCAATTTCTGAGTATAAAGAAAGTCTTAAGAATGAGGGGATAGGGAAGGCATTTCTAAGGAAGACAAAAAATATGGCCACATTAAAATTAACTCAATATGGCAACAACCGAAAAGACTAAAATAAATGAAACACTGTAACATAAGCAGTTAAGCAGTATTTAATATATAATTATTACTAACCAAAGGAAAAAACAACTACTCCTGAACAGATACATGGGTAGAAAGCGTGAAAAAGCAATTTACAAAACAAAAATATCCAATGAATATATGAAAATTGTTAGGCATCAGAAAAATTGAAAAGAATGGCGTATCTCTTCCTAGTGAGGTACATGTCTTCATACAAAGAAGACATGTAAAGTGACGAGTCCTTCAGGGAAGCAATTTCTAACAAGTTATCAAAATACAAAGGGTACAAAGTCTCCAAGTCATTACTCTTACTACTAGAAATTAATTCCAAGAAGATAATTATTTGTAACTTCCATATAATTATATACTACTGTCTGGAAAAAAGGGAAACAAATCAACTGACTATGAATGGACAATGTGTGAAATAAATTATGATATATATGTACACACAACAGACTACTATGTACTATGTAGCCAATAAAAATATTGGCAGTAAATCTACATTTGCTGGTGTTGAAAACTGTCCATGAGACTGTAGGGTTTTTGAAAAGAGGTTAAAAAATAAAATGTGTGGTGGGACCTCATTCATGTCAAAGGGTCACATAGATTTTTATAGAGAGATGTCTGAAACAATGGCTACCAAAATATAAACAGTGAATTCTGGTGATTTTTACATACTTCATGGTATTTTGGGGGGTTTTCAAAAGCAATAATAAATATGTCATTTTTATAAAAACAGTAACAAGCTTCTTTATTGTGGGAAGATGGTTACAGTGTGACAAAACTGTTCTACTCCTGACAAGATGGGTTTTATGTACCTCTAGTTTGGCTATCAAAGCCAGCTAGTTGTTTATGTGTGCTTTTATCAATCTTTTGGCAACTGCCTTTTAACAAATAATTTGGTTTTTGCCTGGGTTCCTGGCAGGAGCCTCAAGAACCCTTAGACTTGCCTTACTGCTAGTATCTTTCTTATGCTAACACGTTGGTTCAGAGAGCCCAACCTCCAGGGAGAATGAATTCAATCATATACCCAGTGATTTGATCAATCACGCTTATGTAATAAACCCCAATAAAAACTCTAGATGCCAAAAGTAGGTGGAGTTTCCTGGTTGAACACACTGATGTGGGAGGCGAGGGAGGTACACTGGCACATGAGGAGACATTGTCAAAGCTCTGCATTCCCTCCCAGGCCTCATCCTATGTTTATCCTTTATGTTAAAACTACAATCTTCAGTATAGGACTTAAGAGTCATTTTAGTCAATTATCAAACCTGAGGGGGTCCTGGGAACCTCATAGATTGGTAGTCAGTTGGTTAGAAGTGTAGATGGCCTAGGGAAGCTGGAGCTTGGTGGTTGCAGCCTAAAGTGGAGGCAGTCTTGTGGAAGATGTTACTCCTAATCTGTGAGTTCTGCACTCACTCCAGCTAGTGTTGAGAATTATACTGTGCTACACCTAGCTGGTGTTGCACCAGTTTGGATGAAATGCATCAGCAACCATCCTAAGTAACGATATAATACTATGTTCTATGACATAGTTTTCAAAGTAAAGCAAATGTCCTAATATGATAAAAGATCAGTAGCTTTGTTGGTCACGACTTTTTCACATAAAACAATAAAAGACAATGTTTGTCCTTCCTGGGTACCCAAATGCCTACTTGTTTGTGCATTTGTGCAGCTATCTCACACCATACTGCCTGTATTTCATGTTCCTCATTCAGAGCCCTCATCACTCTGTGCTGCATTTGTCTTCCTCTCCTATGCTGAACTGTGACTCTCAAGGGAAAGACCACATCTTATTCATCTTTGCATTCTCAATGCCCAGAACATGGCAGATGACCCATCAGTTTAGTGAGTGAATGAGTAAGTATGTCAGTGCAAGAGTTCTCCCATAAAAGTCACTCCAGTGAAGGAAAGTGCTAGAGTGGATCATTTTGGACTCTAACATTCCCTTGACCTTTCTATAGTCAGCTAAATACTGTGTCTGGTTTATCAAAGAGATAAGTGACCTTTGCACAGAAATAGTAAATGAAACTAAGAATTCCTTAAGCATAGTAAGAAAAAAAAAGAGGATGGTATCAAGGTTTTTTTTTTTTTTTTCCTTCTTCTTAGATTTCTGTAGTCTCTTATGAAGGAACACTAGAAATCTGGCTGAAAGGACTAACTTTTCCCCTTGGTCAGCATGCTATTCCTTCTTCTCTACAACAGCTTACTCACCTTTTAATCTGGCATCACCCCCAAAGGCACCACAGCCCCAGTTTCCTGTGGCTACTGCAGAAAGATTCTCTGAAGGAACCCCAGGACGGAGAAATCCACAGTAAGCCTGCAGGATAAAAGAAATATCACAGCACATGAATGACCAGACACCAACAGCACCAATGTGCTGACAGATGTACTAGGATCAACATCCATTATCCAGCTTATGCTCTATCTCTCATTTTTCTTTTTCTTTTGGAGCCAAATTCAAGTAGAAAACAAAGACAAAAGCTTGAGATGGTAAAGAGTAAGAAATGATAAATTCTAATATTTGTTTGTTTTGATGTTGGGCAAATCAAATTTCTTAACCCAGTTCAAGTCTTGGTTTCTACATACAGTACAAACAAACAGAGATGGGAATACCAGAGATACTTCAAGAACCAGTAAGATCCCTATCACACATTACCAGGAACTAAAACTACCAGTACAGGCACTGTGCAAACACTTATATTTAAAGGTTTCTGATCACCGTTTTTTCATCAAGGCAGAGTGACTATATTGCTTCCTTAACACTCTACCTGAGCTATTGGGATTAGATTAATAACCATGATTAATGTGCTTCCTTGCCACTGAAATGCTTAAACAAAGAGCAAACAACTATCTATAAAACGGATTCGTAAATCTGGCGTGAAATAATTTTTTTTTAAACAGGATCTCATTATGTAGCTCAAGCTAGCCTAAAACTCATGATCTTCCACCTGAGAATGAAATAGCCTTTTAAGACTACTTTCATTTCTAGAATTCTGTAGATTTGTAGCTCTGTTTTAAGCTAGGTTATTTAAAATTTTGCCAGTAACCTGAAAAAATTACAATATATCCCAAGGATGCTGACCAAGTATTAATTAAATGAACAGCTCATTTTGTACATGAGAAAACTATAGTTTAAGGTCCCAGAGTTTCTCATTTCTATTTCTTTGCTGTCAGCTTAGCCAGTATTTCTGCCTCCTAAAGGTTCTTAGTTTTTTGAAACTATTAGACTATCTTAGGAAGTTTAATATAATAGCAAAGCAAAGCTCCCTGGGCTCTCTCAGGTACAAAAAAAAAAGGCTGAAATATAGCTTAAATATAATAATAAATAAAATTAAAAGAATGATCTGTGACAAATGTTCCCAGAGAAAAACCAAGGATAAAGAAAGAAGCTTCCATGAAACCTACACACAGAAATACAGTAAATTGCACTCCAAAGTTTCCACATAGATATAAAAATTTATTCTATACACTGTCCAGATAGATTAACAAGGCTATTCCTTCTACTCCCTCCTAGGCTGTTAATCCTGACAGATATTAATTATAACTTGATGCCAGACTATTATTCAATGCTGTGGTAGAGAGCTTACACAAGAACTCACAAATTACCTGCATAATCAGATGCATACCTCTTCTGAAAATCTCCTTCAGGTCAAATAGTGTCATAAAGCTCCATTGTACTGGGCAGGTTCTTGAAAGACAAAAAGCCTGACAGGAGATGAACAAGGGGAAGCAAACCCCTTGGGAATAAACAGCTTTGCCACTCTGTACTGTCAGTTTTCCCTGACACCTCTATACAAAGACAAGCTCTTAGCCTTCTAGTTTGTGTCTTTGTCTTACACTATCAGAAGCCTCTGGTTTCTTTCTCGCTTTAGACATTAAATAATCAGGTTAAAATACTTTGATGAGCAAAAACAGCTTAGTTTAGTGAAGCTAAGGCTTCATAATGAAGAATTTGAGCCAGGTGCCATTCGCTCATGCATGTAATCCTAGCGTGATCAGGAGGATCACGGTTTGAAAGTACCCAGGCAAATAGTTTGTGAGACTCTTATCTGGAAAAAACCGATCACAAAAAAGGGCTAGTGGAGTGGCTCAAGGTGCAGGCCCTGAGTTTAAACCCAAGCACTGGCAAAAAACAAAAAACAAAAAAAAGTGAAATCAAACAGAAATGAAATGGTACAGAATTACACAGTAAATTGGTATAAACAATAACTGCTTAGAATGATTAAGCATAAAATTCTTTTATTCTGTTAAAAAAAATCAAGCATTTACAATATCAGAAGGAAGACAGAAGTATAATTGTTCCCCATTATCCTTTGAGGGACGAGTTTTTTGGTTGTCTCCTCTCCTCCCTCCACTGACTTCACACTAAAATCTATGGATGATCAAGTCCCTTACATAAGATGGGATAGTATTTCATAAAATCTCTGCACATCCTCCTGTGTACTTTAAATAATCTCTAGATTACTGATGATACCAAATAGAATGTAAATGCTATACAACAAGTTATTATACTGTGCAAGAAAATGACATACAATGACAAGAAAAAAAGTCTACACATGTTTGGTACAGATGAAATTAAAAAAAATTTTTTTGACATGCAGTTAGCTGGAGCCACAGATGCAGAATCCAAAGATATGGTCAACTTCCCTGAGTCCCCTCTAGAGAGTCAGCCAAAGCTTTTCTCTCTGTAGGAAGTCTGAGAGAAACAAGGAATCTTTCCCTTTACAGTGGAAACAGAGCTTCTACCATAAGAACAATAGATCAGGTAACACTTTCAAAACCTTTGCCAACATCAAAAAGATCATTCACCATGACCAAGTAGGCTTCATCCCAGGAATGCAAGGGTGGTTCAACATGCGAAAATCAATAAACGTAATAAACCACATTAACAGAAGCAAAGATAAAAACCACTTGATCTTCTCGATAGATGCAGAAAAAGCCTTTGATAAGATCCAACACCATTTCATGATAAAAGCTCTAAGAAAACTAGGAATAGAAGGAAAGTTCCTTAACATTATAAAAGCTATATATGACAAACCTACAGCCAGCATTATACTTAACGGAGAAAAACTGAAACCATTCCCTCTAAAATCAGGAACTAGACAAGGATGCCCACTATCCCCACTCCTATTCAACATAGTACTGGAATTCCTAGCCAGAGCAATTAGGCAAGAAGAAGGAATAAAAGGAATACAAACAGGTAAAGAAACTGTCAAAATATCCCTATTTGCAGGCGATATGATCCTATACCTTAAAGACCAAAAGCTCTACTCAGAAGCTCCTAGACACCATCAATAACTATAGCAAGGTAGCAGGATATAAAATCAACATAGAAAAATCATTAGCATTTCTATACACTAATAATGAACAAACTGAGAAAGAATATATGAAAACAATTCCATTTACAATAGCCTCAAAAAAAATCAAATACCTAGGTGTAAACCTAACAAAGGATGTGAACAACCTCTACAAGGAAAACTATAAATTCCTGAAGAAATAGACTGAGGAAGACTATAGAAAGTGGAGAGATCTCCCATGCTCATGGATTGGTAGAATCAACATAGTAAAAATGGCTATACTACCAAAAGTAATCTACATGCTTAATGCAATTTCCATCAAAATCCCAATGACATTCATCAAAGAGATTGAAAAAGCTACCATTAAATTTATTTAGAGCAATAGCAATAAAAACAGCATGGTACTGGCACAAAAACAGACATGAACACCAGTGGAACAGAATAGAGGACCCAGATATGAACCCACACAACTATACCCACCTCATTTTTGACAAAGGTGCCAAAAATATATGATGGAGAAAAGACAGCCTCTTCAACAAATGTTGCTGGGAAAAGTGGTTACCTGTCTGCAAGAAACTGAAACTAGATCCATGTCTATCACCCTGTACTAGTATCAACTCAAAATGGATCAAGGACCTAAATATGAGACCTGAAACTCTGAAGTTACTACAGGAAGGAGCAAGAAACACTCTGGAACAAATAGGTATAGGCAAAGACTTCCTCAATAGAACCCCAGCAGCCCAGAAACTAAGAGAAAAGATGGACAAATGGGACTTCATAAAATTAAAAAGCTTCTGCACAACAAAAGAAATGATCTCTAAACTGAAAAGACCACCCACAGAGTGGGAGAAAATATTTGCCAGCTATACATCAGACAAGAGACTGATAACCAGAATATATAGGGAACTTAAGAAACTAAACTCTCCTAAAATCACTGAACCAATTAAGAAATGGGCAACTGAACTAAACAGAACTTTTTCAAAAGAAGAAATTCAAATGGCCAAAAAACACATGAAAAAATGCTAACCATCACTGGCCATAAAGGAAATGGAAGTCAAAACCACGCTAAGATTCCACCTCACCCCTGTTAGAATAGCCATCATCAAAAACACCAACAACAACAAGTGCTGGCAACAATGTGGGAAAAAAGGAACCCTAGTCCATTGCTGGTGAGAATGCAAGCTGGAGCAACCACTCTGGAAAAAAATTTGGAGGCTTCTTAAAAAACTAAACATAGACCTGCCATATGATCCAGCAATCCCACTGCTGGGGATATACCCAAAGGAATGCGACACAGATTACTCCAGAGGCACCTGCACATCCATGTTTATTGCAGCACTATTCATAATAGCCAAGTTATGGAAACAGCCAAGATGCCCCAATATTGATGAATGGATTAAGAAAATGTGGTATTTATACACAATGGAATACTACTCAGACATGAAGAAGAATGAAATCTTATCACTTGCAGATAAATGGATGGAACTGGAGAACATCATCCTGAGCAAGGTTAGTCAGGCTCAGAAGACCAAAAATGGTATGTTCTCCCTCATATGTGGACTTTAGATCAAGGGCAAACACAACAAGGGGACTGGACTTTGATCACATGATGAGGCAAGAGCATACAAGGGAGGTATGAGGATAGGCAAGAAACCGGCCCCCCCAAAAAACAAGATAGCATTTGATGTCCTCAATGCAAAGGAACTAATGCAGAAACTTTAAAGTGACAGAGGCCAATAGGAGAAGGGGACCAGGAACTAGAGAAAAGGTTAGTTCAAGAAGAATTAATTTAGAAGATAACACGTAAGTACAGAAAGCAATGTGAGTAAACTCCCTGTATAGCTATCCTGATCTCAACTAACAAAAACCCTTGGTCTTCCCTATTATTGCTTATACTCTCCCTTTAACAAAATTAGAGATAAGTGCAAAATAGTTTCTGCCTGGTAGCAAGGGGGTGGGGGGAGAGGGAGGAGGCGGGAGGAAAGGGAGGGGGCTGGGTGAAGGGGGAAGAAATGACCCAAACATTGTATGCACATATGAATAAAAACAAAAAAACAAAACAAACAAACAAAAAACCTTTGCCAAGTTCTCCCCCCATAAAAAAGGAGCTAGGAGTTCTTAAGCCCTCCATGTTGACAAATACTTTTCTTTTTACTCAACCCAAGCCAAAGTGCTTGAGATCACCAGAGTAGAAAAGAAAGCCAGCTTGAGTGCTGAAAAATAAGAAATAATGTATATATTAAAAAGACTTGAAAGATCCCAAATCAATGACCTAATGATACATCTCAAATTCCTAGAAAAACAAGAACAAGCAAATCCCAAAACAAATAGAAGGAGAGAAATCATAAAAATAAGAGCTGAAATCAATGAAATAGAAACCAAAAAAACCATACAAAGAATTAATGAAACAAAAAGTTGGTTCTTCACACACACACACACACACACACACACACACACACACACACACATACACACACATACACACACACACACACACAAAAAAAAGTTGGTTCTTTGAAAAAATAAACAAGATAGATAGACCCCTGGCAAACCTGACTAAAATGAGGAGAGAAAAAACCCAAATTAGTAGAATTAGGAATGCAAAAGGGGAGATAACAACAAACACAATGGAAGTCCAGGACATCATCAGACACTACTTTGAGAACCTATATTCAAATAAATTTGAAACTCTAAAAGAAATGGACAGATTTCTAGATACATATGATCATCCAAAACTGAACCAAGAGGAAATTAATCACCTGAATAGACCTATAACACAAAATGAAATTGAAGCAGCAATCAAGAGTCTCCCCAAAAAGAAAAGTCCAGGACCTGATGGATTCTCTGCTGAATTCTATCAGACCTTTAAAGAAGAACTGATACCAACCCTCCTTAAACTGTTCTACGAAATAGAAAGGGAAGGAAAACTGCCGAACACATTTTATGAAGCCGGTATTACACTTATCCCAAAACCAGGCAAAGACACCTCCAAAAAGGAGAACTATAGGCCAATCTCATTCATGAACATTGATGCAAAAATCCTCAACAAAATAATGGCAAACCGAATTCAACAACACATCAAAAAGATTATTCACCACGACCAAGTAGGCTTCATCCCAGGGATGCAGGGGTAGTTCAACATATGAAAATCAATAAATGTAATAAACCACATTAACAAAAGCAAAGATAAAAACCACTTGATCATCTCAATAGATGCAGAAAAAGCCTTTGATAAGATCCAACATCATTTCATGATAAAAGCTCTAAGAAATCTAGGAATAGAAGGAAAGTTCCTCAACATTATAAAAGCTATATATGACAAACCTACAGCCAGCATTATACTTAACGGAGAAAAACTGAAACCATTCCCTCTAAAATCAGGAACCAGACAAGGATGCCCACTATCTCCACTCCTATTCAACATAGTACTGGAATTCCTAGCCAGAGCAATTAGGCAAGAAGAAGGAATAAAAGGAATACAAACAGGTAAAGAAACTGTCAAAATATCCCTATTTGCAGACGACATGATCCTATACCTTAAAGACCCAAAAAAACTCTACTCAGAAGCTTCTAGACATCATCAATAGCTATAGCAAGGTAGCAGGATATAAAATCAACATAGAAAAATCATTAGCATTTCTATACACTAACAATGAGCAAACTGAAAAAGAATGTATGAAAACAATTCCATTTACAATAGCCTCAAAAAAAGTCAAATACCTAGGTGTAAATCTAACAAAAGATGTGAAAGACCTCTACAAGGAAAACTATACACTTCTGAAGAAAGAGATTGAGGAAGACTACAGGAAGTGGAGAGATCTCCCATGCTCATGGATTGGTAGAATCAACATAGTAAAAATGTCGATACTCCCAAAAGTAATCTACATGTTTAATGCAATTCCCATCAAAATGCCAATGACATTCGTTAAAGAGATTGAAAAATCTACTGTTAAATTTATATGGAAACACAAGAGGCCACGAATAGCCAAGGCAATACTCAGTCAAAAGAACAATGCTGGAGGTATCACAATACCTGACTTCAAACTATATTACAAAGCAATAACAATAAAAACAGCATGGTACTGGCACAAAAACAGACATGAAGACCAGTGGAACAGAATAGAGGACCCAGATATGAACCCACACAACTATAACCAACTTGTCTTTGACAAAGGAGCTAAAAATATACGATGGAGAAATAGCAGCCTCTTCAACAAAAACTGCTGGGAAAACTGGTTAGCAGTCTGCAAAAAACTGAAACTAGATCCATGTATATCACCCTATACCAAGATTAACTCAAAATGGATCAAGGATCTTAATATCAGACCACAAACTCTAAAGTTGATACAGGAAAGAGTAAGAAATACTCTGGAGTTAGTAGGTATAGGTAAGAACTTTCTCAACAAAACCCCAGCAGCACAGCAACTAAGAGATAGCATAGATAAATGGGACCTCATAAAGCTAAAAAGCTTCTGTTCATCAAAAGAAATGGTCTCTAAACTGAAGAGAACACCCACAGAGTGGGACAAAATATTTGCCAGCTACACATCAGACAAAGGACTGATAACCAGAATATATAGGGAACTTAAAAAACTAAATTTTCCCAAAACTAATGAACCAATAAAGAAATGGGCAAGTGAACTAAACAGAACTTTCTCAAAAGAAGAAATTCAAATGGCCAAAAAACACATGAAAAAATGCTCACCATCTCTAGCAATAAAGGAAATGCAAATTAAAACCACGCTAAGATTCCACCTCACCCCTGTTAGAATAGCCATCATCAGCAACACCACCACCAACAGGTGTTGGCGAGGATGCGGGGACAAAGGAACCCTCTTACACTGTTGGTGGGAATGTAAACTAGTACAACCACTCTGGAAAAAAAATTTGGAGGCTACTTAAAAAGCTAGACATTGATCTACCATTTGATCCAGCAATACCACTCTTGGGGATATACCCAAAAGACTGTGACACAGGTTACTCCAGAGGCACCTGCACACCCATGTTTATTGCGGCACTATTCACAATAGCCAAGTTATGGAAACAGCCAAGATGCCCCACCACTGACCAATGGATTAAGAAAATGTGGTATCTATACACAATGGAATTTTATGCAGCCATGAAGAAGAACGAAATGTTATCATTCGCTGGTAAATGGATGGAATTGGAGAACATCATTTTGAGTGAGGTTAGCCTGGCCCAAAAGACCAAAAACTGTATGTTCTCCCTCATATGTGGACATTAGATCAAGAGCAAACACAACAATGGGATTGGACTTTGAGCACATGATAAAAGCGAGAGCACACAAGGGAGGGGTGAGGATAGGTAAGACACCTAAAAAATTAGCTAGCATTTGTTGCCCTTAACACAGAGAAACTAAAGCAGATACCTTAAAAGCAACTGAGGCCAATAGGAAAAGGGGAACAGGAACTAGAGAAAAGGTTAGATCAAAAAGAATTAACCTAGAAGGTAACACACACGCAGAGGAAATCAATGTGAATCAATGCCCTGTATTGCTATCCTTATCTCAACCAGCAAAAACCCTTGTTCTTCCTATTATTGCTTATACTCTCTCTACAACAAAATTAGAGATAAGGGCAAAATAGTTTCTGCTGGGTATTGAGGGGGTTGGGGGGAGAGGGAGGGGGTGGAGTGAGTGGTAAGGGAGGGGGTGGGGGCAGGGGGGAGAAATGACCCAAGCCTTGTATGCACATATGAATAATAAAAGAAGAAAAAAAAAAGAAATAAAAGGAAAATATTAGTACCCAGAATTTAAAAAGGAAGATGAGCAGGAGTGATGAAGATAGAGCTGTAAGAAGGAAGGAAAGACAGTGGAAAAAAAGACCAACGAAAGCAAGCATTAAGTTCCTGAACCCAGGAAAGAAATGGAATGCAGGGGAGTGCGGCACAAGCACTGCACATACACTTAAGTATGAACTCTGGCTTCAAGATTACAGCAAGTGGGAATAGATAAAGTTAACCCTAGCCTTTCATTATCATGTAAATGTTTGCCAGATGGTAAATGGTAATTATGCTCTTAAAAGTTGCCTACTCGTATGAAGTCAATCACACTTAATACAGCTGATATTGATACTGATTTCTTGAGGTTGAGTATTCTGTGATTTCTTTTACTTTTTTTTTCATTTTGGAAGTACTGGGGTTTGAACTTAAGGCCTCATTCTTGCTATACAGACTGTGATCCTCCTACCTATGCCTCCCACAAAGCTGGGATTACAGATATGTCCTACCACATCCAGTTTATTTGATAAGATGGAGTCTTGCTAACTTTTTGCTTGACTGGCCTCAAACCATGATCTTCCAATCTTTGCATACTGAGTAGCTGGAATTACAGGCATGTATCATCACATCTGGGCCCAAACTGGTAATTTTTAAAAGTCAACTTTTAAAAATCCCAACTACTCAGGAGGTGGAGATTGGAAATGCCAATCTGGGCAAGTTAGGGAGACCTCATTTTAATCGACAAGTTGTACATGGTGGTACATGCCTGAAATCTCAGCTGTGAAGGAGGCACAGGTAAGAGGATGGTAGTCCAGGTCTTGGCTCCAGGCAAAAAAGGTTGAAACACTACCTGAAAAATAAGTATAAAAACCAAAACTGGGCCGAACATGGTTCAAGTGGTACAGTGCTTGCTCAGCAAGCATGAGGCCCTAAGTTTAAACTCCAATACTGCAATAAGCAAAAACAAAAGAAAAGATCCTTGGGGAGCTGGTGGAGTGGCTCAAGTGGCAAGAGTGCCTACCTAGCAAGCACGAGGCCCTGAGTTCAAATCCTAGTGCTGCCAAAAAAATTTTTTTAAGATCCTTAAGTTTATTTTTGAGGAGAATAAAGTAGTTCTACTGAAGAACCATAAATTTATCCTAAACTCAGTAATAATATTTTTGTAAGTTTCTTCTAAAGAAATAGCCACTGTACAAAGATGTTTATTACTGCCGAATATATAACAGAGAAAACTCTGGGACTATTCAACTGTTAAAAATAGGTTATATCACACCCTATCAATAAAAGCAATCTTATTAAACATTTTATTATAAAGATTATTAGAAAGTATGAAAAGCTTTATAACATAGAGTTAATTTAAGTAGATAAAACAAATAATTATTAGGTAACTTTGGGCACATTTATATAAAACTAAATTTCATGTGCAAAGACCTACAAAATGAAAACAACTCTTTGAAATATAGTATTAATGGATGACTTTTTTGTCTTTGAAATAACTAACATTTAGTACATTTTGCTATTTTAAAATGAATATAAAATCAAAGAAGTCTGTAGACTTTAGCGTTTGGATCTCATGGTTATTCTGATTCATACGGAACTGAGAAATTTAAGGGAAACTCACTAGAAATGATACATGTTGAACTAATAACATTCTTGAAAAGGAAAGTGACGTATACTTTAAGAAATTATAAATGACGAGATGCTGAACTTCTTAGAAACATCAGGAGGAAGTACTGATTGGTATTGTAATCAAGCTTTGGTTTAATAATAATTCCATTTCAAATTTGGTGTTGGATCATAACAAAAGTCAGTAACTAACTCAAAAAAAAGTAAACAATGGTGATCTACTTCTATTCCAGAAGGCTCCACAAAATATAGCCATTATGCAACCTCACTTAAACAAGTCTAACTGGCTAAATACAACTTTTCACAGGTGACTTCTGACCTTGCAGCGCTATACACAAGCTGGAGTCATAAATCTTTTCAATGCCAAGGATAATTCTCCTCTAGAATGTCACCCAGTGACCGCTCACAGAATTAAACATAGGCGCACAGTTTCAGTTAGATAAAGTGAGACTGATTCCTTCTTTTTAAAAACCAACTCTACTTGCAGGTTATATAAGATGTGGGTCCAACAGGTAGGAGGAGCCTGGAGGAACAGACCTCTTCCAGAGCAATGAAGCCCTCTGTGGGACCGCCCTTACTGTGCGGTGAGGAGTGCCTAAGAGTAGCAAGTAGGTCTTGGGAGCTCAGAGAGCCACAAAGAATTCTGATGGTGGAAACCTGTTGTGTGCTTTGTTGCTTCATTTAGAAAAATGTACTTTCTCTCTGGCATGCAAAAAAAAATTATACAAGCATCTCTAAAGTGACTTAATATAGACTTTAATGAGATGTAAAACAGTCTCTCCAAGTTGCACTGCCAGTTTGTGTGAAATTCCTATTTCTTTCACTAAAATCCATAAATCTATTTTAGTAGGTAAATATTACTAGTAAGACATGGAATGCTTTAAGTTAGAAGGTCCAAAGTTATTTGGAATGGTTTTAAAAATTAAGTTGTAAATGATATTTAACAAAATCATTTGCTACAATTTCCTTTTTCAGCTAAAGAATTAGAAAATGAATTCTTTTGCTAAACGAATAAATTTTTGGAAACATAAAAATGAATGAAAGGACACAAATTTAAGCCAGGTGTGGTGGTACACCCCTGTAATACCAGTACTCAGGAGGCAGAGGCAGGGAAAACCATTTTGAGGCCAGCCTGGGCTACAGAGTGAGACCCTGTCTCAAAAAAATCCCAAAAGATCAAACATTTATCAGTTGCTTTCCCAATGTGCAAGGTCCTGAACCAGGTGCTTTCTCAGCATTAGTGCATGTGTTCATAGGCTATATTAAATCTGTGGTATCTTGTCTCATTGGAATTCAATAGGCAGGTTAGTGGGAACCCTTGAATTTCCTTGAAAAAGTCTACCAAGAAAAGATTATAGAGAAGAGGATTCAAGGGGTATTTTGCTCACAGTCTTAATTTTGCGATTACAAGAGGTGATCAAGGCATGTTCTGGGGATTCCAAGATGGCGGCTAGAGGGAGGAAGCAGAAAGCAAGCCTCCTAAAGTAAAATCTTGGAGAGACACCTTATAGGAAAAACCACCGAGAAGAGGCAAAGCTTTGATTCCTCTATACCTCCAACCTAGGCATAGCATCTCCACTTCACGTTAAATGGAGAAACCAGGAGGGCTCCCGCACCGCTGCCAGTCACCAGCGCCCACACGGCTCTCTCTTCAACAAAATTAGAGATAAGGGCAAAATAGTTTCTGCCAGGTATGAGGGGGTGGCGGGGGAGAGGGAGGGGGTGGAGTAGGTGGTAAGGGAAGGGGTGGGGGCAGGGGGGAGAAATGACCTAAACATTGTATGCACATATGAATAAAAAAAAGAAACTAAAAAAAAGAGCTGGCTTAAGGTGTAGGCCCTGAGTTCAAACCCCAGTACTGCAAAAATAAAGTGTAAAAAAAAAAAAAAAGCATGTTCTGGTAGGAGATTATGTATTAACCAAAGCAGGAAATCTCAATGATTTAAGGCTATAAAGGCTTAAAAAAATATCTAGAAGATCTGCATTTTGAAGGTTTTCTGAGGGTTAGGCTATGGCTCAGTGGCACAGTGATGACCTAGCATATGCCAAGCACTGGGTTCTCCCTACTACCAACAGGAAAAGTGATGTGAAGTCAGGGGAACCTGGAGTTAAGCCCTGGGTTGGCCACTGCCTAGTTTTGGGACACAGGGCAAATTACCCAACTTCCTGAGGCTCAGTCCGTTGCCTCTAAATTGGTGGTTTAGAGTAAATCTGCATTCGGTGGTGGTCATGGTTAGATCAGACAGTGTACGCCTCCAGCTAGTTTGGGAGATGAGGATCACATGAGTCTGAGATTGTTGAGGGTAACATAGTGAGAACCTATCTTAAAAAAAATTTTTTTTAAAGTCATGCCAGCCACCAGTGGCTTATGCCTATATTCCTAGCTACTTGGGAGACTGAGATAGGGAACATTGTAGTTCGAGGACAGCCAGGGCAAAAGTTAGCCAGACCCCATCTCAACCCATATCTGGGTGCAGTGGTACATGCCTGTCATTGAAACTACAGTGGGAAGCATAAAGTAGGAGGATCGTGGTCTAGGCATGCCTGGGCATGTGGCTCATGAGGTAGAGAGCCTGCCTAGCAAACATGAGGACCTGAGTTCAAATCTCAGTACTGCTAAAAAAAAATAAAATAAAAAATCAGACAATGATTCTAAAATGCTAAGTGGAATGTCTAGCATACAGCAAGTAATCATTTTATTGCTTTTACTATTGTTACATATATAATTTTTTTTAAAAATTCTATTTGTGTTGGACTGAAAAGAATTCTTTATGATTCATAAATGAGGCTTAACTGCATATTGACCTGAATAATGGCAGGTGGAAAACAAACACAGAATTGGATTACTCAACTTAAAAAAACCTAATCATTGTCTAAGATGTTATCTGCTTCATCACTCACAAAGTCATTTAACAAATTATTTTTAAGACACTCCCACAAGGTAAGCAGTGTGCCAGGCACCAACTGACCTGAAAGAAATAAAATTCCTCCCTCTGTAGCCAGGTTATTTAGAGATTCATTCTTTATATATAAGGTGTGTCTCATAAGCACTCTATAGTCTACAAATAAATGTTTCTCAATGTTGGCAATACTCACAACTAGCTTATCTATTCATATATAAGTGCCTTTAAAACTTCTGGTATCTTTGAGGACAAGTAAACTGAGAATTCATGATAAAGTAGAATGCATCAATATTAGACAAGGAAACTTAAAAAGAAAACTCATTTATGCTCAAAGCATACAGTTTAAAGAGATCACAATTGCGATTTTTAAAAGTGAATGATTTTGCTCCCACAGGAAGATTTATGTGGAGTATACACTTTATCCATAAGAAAGGCAACCTTTAAGTTTGTGTCAATATATTTACTGTGTAACTATGACTAAACATATTTTGGTTTTACCTTTGTTTCGTATCTTTTTCTCCAAACCACCTACTACTTATATAAATGTATTCTAGTTTCAATAACCATTTGACAAATTCCCATATACATGTTTAAGTAAAGAACACCTGATGAAAATCTGAAGATAAATGTTATCTATTTGATATGCTCTATCATAAAACATCTTGGTTTTGAAGGCAATTGCTTCAAGGCAAGAATTTGGAACACTGAAAGCAGGCTCACATTTATCTGAATTTTTTTAAGTGCTGGGCCTCAAATACACGGCCTTAGGTATGATTGGAAAGCACTCTACCACTGAACTACAATCCCCAACCTCATGCATTTAAAATGTACCCAAGTACTGATAAAAGTACTGGTAAAAGGGTTTTCTTTGTGATGATCCTAGGGTTTGAACTCAGGGTCATACACTTGCAAGGCAGACGCTCTACCACTCTACCAGCCCTAAAAGATACTCAGTACAATTAAATCTGACTTTTGGTGTCAGGTAGAAGACAAATTTAGAACTGTTGATATATCAAAGAACAATCTTTATAGCTTTTCTGAAGAACTACCTCAAAAAAGTGGTATCTGTTACATAAGCTCAATTTTGGAAAACAGTGCATTATTCTCTTTTTATGTGGTTCACTAAAAACTCTATAAACATTAAAATAATCTAATAAATTACATATAGGAAAATGTGTTCATCAAAAATAAGATTTTCTTGGCTGAGTGCAATGATTCTTACCTGTAACTCCAACTACTCAGGAGGCAGAGATAGAGGAAGGAGAACCAAGGTTCAAACCAGCATGGGCAAAAAAGTTAGTGAGGGCTAGAGGAATGGCTCAAGTGGTGGAATGCCTGACCATAAAGGATGAGGCCCTGAGTTCAAACCCCAGTACCATAAATAAATAAATATATAAATTCTCAAATAGATCAGGATATAAGACAATATAACTATTTATAGTCAAGGTATCTACTAAATTATAAGGGTTGTAAAAGTCTTTCTGGATTATTTGGTTGTTTATGTCCAGTCTGCTTTCATTATCAGAGGTTCTTTGTATCTACCTGTGCATGTAGCCAGGAAAAACTACAAAACTTGTTACTTTACTAAATAATACCATAATCAAATCCTACTCATGGAGTCAAAGAATGGTTTTCAGGATCGAGTTAGTCTTCTTGGCTGTGAGAGTAGTTTGAGGAACTAAAGAAAATTTCAACTATTTGGTAAGGACCCAAATCCATAGAATAGAATCAGCACTCTATTATTTAAGGTTTATTTATTACAATTACAGTAATTAAAATGTGAACAATAGGTATGGCTGATTTTTATATTTCTGTAATACAATAGAAAGAAAAAATAAATTTATTAGGTAGCACTAAGCACCACGGAACATCATAGTTTCCATCATAAATATGTCAAATTACCAAATCAATAAATAATTAATATATAATCTTATCTATAATGGAACAATAACGAACTTGACTTTTTTAGTTTATCTGTTTTAATCCTGATAGCATCCTTTGTAGAGAAAACGTCATTGGGCAGCTATGGGGAAAAAATGTTCAGGACTCATTCATTTCTATATGGATTTACAATGATAATGTTCCAAAACAGCTAAAAGTACTTGATGAGATAAGTGCATGTGTGGGGTTTAACATCTAGCAATAGTCTATCTGGCAACCTCAGCAGTAATCAAATAATTACGAAATGGAAAGTACATCTTGTACAAGCTGACAGAACCATTAAATCAGGAGAGCTGTGGGAAGATGTACTGACACTGTAAGAATTACCAGAAAGCATTAATTTCAGCATTAATAAAATGGCAGTAAATAGATGACAGCTGCCAGATGAACTCAGAAATAAGGTTACTGGCCTTGTTAAGCTCACGTCTCATTTTCTCAGGCACAAACTGATCGAGGTAGCGTCTGAAGTGAAGTGCATCAATGGCAACAATCTCAGTGCAGCGCCGCTGCCAGTCATCTCTGGAATGGGGCAGAAAGGGGAGAAAGATAAAAAACAGGTAGAGTCCCTCAAATAGAACCCTCACAGGGGTCAAGTTGCTGACACTTTGACAGTGTTAAAATATTAAAAACAAACTATGACTGCAAGTCTCAGCAAAGCAGGAGGGCACAAAATCATTTTACTTTTAGATTCAAGGGTATACATATTGTGCACTGTTAAGCATTAAGGAGTAAAATGAAAAATCAAGAGACAACATAAGATGACATATTGTAAGCAAGTGCATCATTCACAGTGAGCCTCAGAGGTTAAAGGATTTGGGAGTAAACAAAAGGAATTTAGGTCTTTATTTTCTTCTAATGCCATAAACATGGCATTTGTACCCCATTCCTCCTTTGCTTTGAGAGATCTGCTCTAAATCACTAGTATATAACATCACTACATATTGTCCAGGAAATAATCCCAAGAAGTCAAGTGTTATCAACAACGTGTAACAATTTAGTACAACATTCTATCTACTGTGTTCAACTGAAAGAAACTATTTTTAAAAAGACAAAGACATCAAGCAGACAATAATATGTTGCCTGTGGAAGTAAGAAGGACTATCTGAAATGATAATTTTGGAAATGTATAAAATTTCAAGTAGTTCATCTTCATAGACTTGCTTATATTGATAGTCAAGTAACTTTTCATGTTAAAGAATAACAATAGAAATCTTCATATTAATTTATAAATAATTATTAATATACATTTATACAGGTAACTGTTTATTATAACAGCATCCTTTAAATAAAATAAAAGAAATCAGAGACTAGACTTGAGACGTAAGAGTAAGTGTGTGGCACAGATATGGCTACACAGGAAATTGCAGATTCTGCCATGATGGCTTTCTCTGTAAGATCTCCTTTCCCCAAAAGCTTTCCAGCAACACTTCTACAAAAAACATTACTTTTGGTAAACTACACCATTTATGGGGAAGCAAGAGTGTCAGAGTGTGGAATTTATTTCAAGAAGAATGTAACAACATCACTACAAGTCCTGCTGTCAGACTGGTTTGAGGCATTAGGCAAACTGTTCCTGCACAGGTCCCATGCAAGCTAACCTAACAGAAATTAAGGAAACTGAATAAGCTGGTCCAACGACTTAAGCTCTACGTAGAATGGATTCTAATTATGTTTGGACTTGGAAATGAACATCCACTGCTCCCATTGTCAGCTTAGAGGTAAAGAACTATAGAACTCTGCCCTGCGTGTTTTTGCTTAAGACTTTTGATATTTATCTTCTCTGTGCTTCCCTTTGTTATATGGAGATGGCTAATTCTGTTCTGACTGTCAATACTGAATTTAAAAAGAAAGTTCAATTGCTGGAACCAGAATAGAAGGGATAGAGAGTGCACTGGGGTCAAGCTGGTGCACAGTCTTTCACTTTTAGCCACATGATACTAAAGTCAGAAAAAAATTCACCTTTCACTCCCATCTTCATGGCTCCGAGCCCAACGATATGTTTCGGCATAGCCTGTATATTCACTGTACTGTTCAGTACCTGAAACAAACAACCAGTTACTATTCATTTCAGATTCAATGGTGAAAGCATTCTACCTCAGCAACAAGGAAAGGACTAGAGTTCTCATCCCTTCTATTCAGCACTGAGCTCAGATCCACCCCTCCCGCCAATGCAATAAAGCACAAAGAACAAACAAAAGCATAAAGAATGTAAAAAGATAAGCAGACTGAGACTGTGGCTCTGTGACAGACTGCATGTTTAGGATGACACACAAGGCCCTGGATTCAATCCCCAGAACAAGCAAGCAAGCAAACAAAAGTAAAACTGTTCCCATTTTCAGAAGTCATAATTGTGTATATAGCAAATATTAAGGAATCAATGAAAGAAAAGTTGGGAAGAGGGAAGAATTTAAAAAGAGAGAAAAAAGCTCAGCTTATAAGATCAAAGGTGTATTTGTACACTGACAGTGAACGGAGGGAGAAAAAAAGTTAAAAATCCAATAAACACAATGACAAAACCATGTAACACCACGAGTAAGCTCAGCAGATATAGATGACACTACTGAGAAAAAGAAGACCGAAGTGAATGAGTACAAAACTCACTATCATTACAACACAAAGTTTTGCTATACAGAGTCACCTTAATGCTGATGACAATCCTAGAAGACTTTTGTGTCTGTGTGTTACTGGGGATTGAAGCCAGGGTCTTGAGTTTACTAGGCAAATGTTCTACCACTTGAGCCACTCATCAGATCTTTTTTGCTTTGTTTGTTTGTTTGTTTTATTTTGTTTTTCAGATAAGGTCTTGCACTTTTGCCCAGGCCTTGAACCTCAATCCTCCTACTTCCACCTCCCAAGCAGCTGAGTTTATAGCTCTGTACCACCACACCCAGCTTGTTTTTGAGACAGACTCTTGCTAATTTTTGCCTGGGCTGGCCTTGAACCATAATCTTACTGCTTTCACCTGCGTAGCTGGAATAACAGGCATGTGCCACCACACACAGCTTTTTTTAAATCCAGAATCTTATTACATTGTCTAGGCTGTCCAAACTCCTTGTGGGGGGGGTGTGGGGGGGGTGGGAGGAGACTCAAGGAATCTTCATACTTCATAGCCTCATAAGTAGCTGGGACTACAAGTATGCCAATGAACATTTTTTAAAAATTGTAAAATTTACATGGAAATGCAAAGAAACTAGAATAAACAAAAAAAAAACTTTGAAAAAAGATAATTAGAGGACTTAACTATTTCTGTCAACACTTACTAGGTCTTGGTCTAAGGAAAGATCAATAGATGCGTGGAACTAAACAGAACCCACAATGGCCAAATGATTGTCAATAAAGGTACTATAATAATCCATCCAGGAAAGGACAAATTTTCCAACAAATGTCACTCGACCAGGTAGAAATTCCTAGGAAAAAATACAGACCTCAACTGCTACCTCACATCAATGAATAAAAACTATCTGGAGATAGATCACAGACATAAACATAAAATTATAAAATTTTCAGAAGAAAAGTGTGAATAGGGAAAGATTTCTTAGACCAGATAAAGAAAGCAGTGACCATAAAATTTACTAAGTGAAACAAAAAATGACACAGCATCAAAATTAAATAGTTTTAGTCATTAAAACACCATTAGGAAAATGCTTAGGCAGGACTGGAGGGAAAATATTCACAAAACAATTATTTGTCAAAGGACTTATATCCAGAATATCTGAAGAAATCTCAACGAGTTAATAAAAACACAAACAACCCAATTTAGAGAAATGGGCAGAAATCTTGAACATACATCTCACACAGGAAGAAACACAATTGTCTAATAATCACATAAAATACTGCCCTCAGAGAAATACACATTAAACCACAGTAAGTAACCACATAGACCCAAAAGAATAGCAAAATAAAAAATCACACTAAAGGTTGGTAAGAATGTAAAACAAGTAGAAATCTCATCACAATTGCTGGTAGAATATAAAATGGCACAATAATTTTGAAAAACAGTTTGGTAACTTCTTAGAGAATCAAACATTCATCCTTTGATCTAGAAATTCCATTCTTAGGTATTTACCCAGTAAAAATTACAAATGGCCACCAAAACTGTGTAGAAGAATGTTCATAGCAGGTTTTTTCACAACACCTATCTTACTAGTCAGGGCTCAACCACAGAAACAGAACCAGTAGGAGATAAAGAGATTTATTGCAAAGAGTTTGCTCTCACAACTGCAGGAGATACTAGACAGGTCCAGAGGGCATTGGCAGCAGCTGCTGTCCGCAGGAAGAATTTTTTTCTTCTTTATGGAAGCTTAGCTCATGCTTCTGGCCTCTTAACTCACTGAATGAGTTCACACAGGCTATTGTAAATAATCTCCCTTCTAAAATGTTAACTGGTTGTAGAGTTTAATCACAATTACAAATACCTTTATAGCATTGTCTAGATTAGTGTATGACTGAATACAACATGGGGGTTGTAGCCTGAGCTGACATATAAAGAAGACAATCACAAATCTAAAAGTAGAAACAATCCAATTGTCTATCAATAGGAAGTTAGCATAGTCATACAGGGAAATACCAGTTAGTAATAAAAAAGAGAGAACCACTAAACATTCAGACACACAGATGAATCTTGCATATGTAATGCAGAGGAAGAGAAGCAAGATAAAAGAACGCATACTAAAGAAATCTAAAGAAAGAGACAAAACTAATCCAAAGTGGAAAAAAATGGTGGTTGTTTGTTGGGCTGGCATAGATACACTCTATGTATTGATAGGGTGTGGTGCACAAGTTGACATGCATTACCAAAACTCATCACATTATAAACTTAAAATTATATACTTCAATGTGTAAATTTTACTTTAAAAAAAAGGAAAAAAGAAAGAAAGGAATGGAAGAAGATAATTATAAACAAATATTGAACTTTTGCAGAGGCATTGTTCAGTTCTAAAACCACCGTTTGAATACTCTAGGCTTAAACAAATCAGAAAATAAATGAAAAAATACAGGGAACCATGTTTTCTCACTGTTGAGGAGAATTCCAAATATGGAAAGGGAAAGACTACAATGTATGCTGTGATGCTGGATGAGAATGGGAGCTTGTCAGAATTCACAAGTGGGGGGGGGGCGGTGTGTAGCATTATGTTCTAGCTCAAATCTTGGTTTCTAAAAACTACTCTAACTAAAATTTAGCACTCCTTGGAGGAATGGTTCATTTCATAGCTGGAACAGGAAATACAGAAGACAAGCTCAGAACATCTTTTTGTGCTAAAAATGAAGGAGGTGCTCAAAAAAGGAAGTGCATCAGAGGATGATGGGCATATGTCAAAGGGACACACGCACAATAGCTCACTTGAAGGAGCTCTCCTGATCAAATCTGGGAAAGCGTAGCACAATCGGCCATAGAAATAAGAGTATAACCCACTGAATAAAGTAAGAATCTGTGGGTCTATACAACTATTAGCAAATAAACATAAATAAATGGGGAAGGGAAAGTCTTTCTTACAATAGAACATCACTACTAAATGTAGAAGGAATAATGGGAGTTAAAATTAGCAGGTGAAAGTTTCATGAGGACAGAGTATTTGCAGCTTCAAATTATATAAAAAAACTACATAAAGATTACTTGCAAAGTAAAAAAAAGAATAATCCGATAGTGGAGAAATCTAGCAGATTTCTTAACCTACTCATTATACCTATATCATCTGGGAAAAAAGATACACTCAGTAGGACACAATACAACTCAGTGGGATTCCTACCAAAATGGGTAACCTGAATCTAATTAAGCAAAACACCAAAGTAATTGGCTTATATATTTTAGAAATATCATAAGTAAACAAGCACAAGGAAAGGCTGAGAAATGGTTACAGTTTAAAGGATTGATAACTAAATGCGAGGTACATGCTTAAATTGGTTTAAGATAGGGAAAAAGAGACAAAGAACATAATTGGGATAACTGACAAAACATAGACTAGGAATCATCTAACAGTGGTGTATCAATGCTAAATTTCCTGACTTTGTAAATGTGTTGTGCTGATATAAGATAATGTCCTAATGCTTAGGAAATAAAGAAATATTGAGAAGTAAGAGAGCACAATGTATTCTCCTTTTTCTTAGGAAAAGAAAATAGAAAAAAAAATGAAGCAAATAGGGCACAAAGCAAACTGCTGAATTAGTAAGGAATGCACAGAAAGCTGGGGTTGGTAGCACTTGTTTGTAATTCTAGCACTTGGGAAGTGGAGACAGGAAAAAGATTGAAAGTTTGAGGCCATTCTGGGCTACAGAGTAAAAAAACAAAAAAAGGATGTATAGAAATTCCATACATTATCCTCACAATTTCTATATAAGCCTAAAGTTTCTTATATACACTCTTATACACATGTAAAAATGTATTTTTATTTAAATAAAGCTATAAAAATAGTGGTTTTGTATATGATTAAAATTTTCCATAATAAAGAGTTAAAAGATAGCCACTGCTAGGCAAGGTGGCTCAAGCTTATAATCCTAGTGGAGTCAAAGCCTGGGAGATCAAGGTTCAAGGCTAGCTTGGGCAAAAAAGTTCACAAGACCCCATCTTAACCAAAGACTAAGCATGGTAGTATGTGCCTGTCATCCCAGCTACATGGGGAAGCATAAATAGAGGATGGCAGTCCAGGTTTGAGTAGGCATAAAGCAAGACCCTATTTCAAAAACATTCAAAGCAAAACAGGCTAGTGGTGTGCTTCAAGTGGTAGAGCATCTGCCTAGCAAGCATGAGGTTTAATTCAAAGTGAATCAACAGAAATATATCACAAATTCTTATTTTGATACTCACCAATATAGTCACCTGGAAAAAAATCACTTTTCGTGACAAAGTACACAAAGCTTGGTCATATTTAAATCACTGAGAACTACAGAGCAATAGTAGTGCAAACTATAATAGATATTACATCCACAAAAATTTTCCATGTCCTTATGGTAATATTGCCCAGTGCAAACGCTACTTGGCAAACCAGTGTAGTGTAGAAGTAAAAGCAAAAACAAACAAATCAAAGCCACAAGTCTAAAACTGTTAAACAGTTAACAGTTCAAACTTAGTTTGAACTAAAAATAATTTTAAAGAATTTATGCTTCAATTCCTCTACATTCATTAGACTTCCGGGCAAGATACTGATGCTACAAATCAAGAAAATAACCACAAAATTCTTGTTGTTTCTTGTGGGAAACCTTCCTTGACATGGGAAATAGGGCTGGCTGTCTTCCCTCTGTACTCCCATTGCACTCTGTACAGGACATCAATATAGAGAACTTAGCATATTAAATTGTTTTCTGAAAACCAATTGTATTTCCACATAGTAGCAATGAGTTTGAATGGAACCATAAACTAAAATTTTTTTAAAAAAGAAAAACATTATGTACTTGAATAAAAAGATATTTTATTCATGTCAAACTTAACACTGAACTGTCAATTTTCTCCAAACTGATCTATAGATTCCAATTGGTTTCAATTAAAATTCAAAAAAGTTTTGTAAATACTGAAAAGTGGACTCTAAAATTCACCAAAATTACTCTGAAAAATAACAGTTAGAGGGCTTACACTACCTGAGTTCAAGAATGATTATAAAGCTATATACACTATATGACTGATAAAAGATAAAGTTCTTTCAAAACACAATAAAAATGCAGTTAGAACATGGGCAAAAGATAGTTTCATGGATATATCAAAACTTAACCTAATCGTACCCCAATAAAACCGTTTAAAAATATAGTCTAACTCCATCACTAAACTGTCATCAGCTCCTAAAGGCAAGGATTATAAATCATTAATATTATTAACATTATCACCTCATAATGCAAAGATATAAAAGGAGTTGAGTAAGTGCTTACCTAATATACATAAGACTCAATGAGCAAAAACCAAAAAAAAGCACTGCATTAACTGAGATTAAAATGATAAATCTGGAAATATTTAATAGTTACTATGTAACTAACCTATATAAAAAATTCCTATCTGTAATGACAGCATGGCATGGAAAAAAGAGCGCCATGCAAGATGAGGAGACATGAGACCCATCTAAATTTTTACTAGTCTGGTGCACTTTGATAATCAAACCTCATTTGACTTTATCATTGGAAATTCAGGGTTATTAATAATTCTTATGTTTTCAACCTCAAAGAATTGCTTAAAAAACCAAGTAAGTCAAAAATCCTTCAAAACCACTGATGTCACTAGACGCAACTCTGTAACGCAGCAGAGAAAACAAAGATGTTTGACTCTATTTATAGAGGGGTTACAAGTGACCTCATCTACAGGCCAGAAGGGAACCTAGAAAGGCAGGAACACTCTGGTTCTTTTCTGTTTTCTGCTCAGCAGGAGATAAGCCTCACTTTTTCTACTCATAAAAAACAAACTGCCAACTCTGATCTCTTAATCATGAAAACAAATCTGTCTTTTAGAAAAAAAGTGGTTGATATGAATAGCAATGATCGTGTTTCTACTTTACATAAGGATGATTCTGGTCTTCTCTCCTGAGAGTAACAGGGTTAGACATTATTTCCTTTGAGTATAGGAAGTAAAAAATGTTTTGCTGTAAACAAATGAAATATAGGGCTTTATTTCTTTTTCTTTTGGTTTGAACTCAGGGCTTTGCACTTGGAAGACAGGCGATCTACAGCTTGAGCCATTCTCCAGTTCAATTTTGGATTTTTTAAGTAGATAACTTTCACAATAATATCAACTGTTTTGAAAAACAGATCACTTAAATGTGTTTAAAATTCAAATTTATTATTAAGCTATAATGAAAATGTAAAGGTAAAAAGTGATTACAGCAAATGATACAGAAGAATAAATGAACTTTATGACAGATCTCTCTACAGAAGGCCTGTAACACTTCATAGTCTCAAGACAGACATTCACTTAAGCAAAAATTAGTAAGAATTCCATTACAATCTTATAAAGAGTTCATGACAACTTCATAAGCTTTTAGACTTAGTAAGAAACATTTCTATTTTTCTTGCTAGGAATAAAAGTTTGTAATGAACACAGAAAACTATTTGGAGATTAAAAGATTCTACCTATCAAGGGCTGGCCCTCCAGCTACCCAACTTTTATTAGTGTCATTCATACAATGGTAATTATATAGTAGGTAGCATGATTAATAAAAACTTAGAAAGGCACAAAATCTTTAATCTCCAAACATTTTAGGAAAACTTCAACTGAACTTGGATCTTTCCCAGCAGGCTACTGTCATTTTAAGCAATGGGCTGCTTCTGTACAGATAGACACCCTAGTTTTGTAACTCAATGGGAAAATGGCACCAAGAATATAAGCAATGGTGTGTATCTGTAGTAATTTCTATTATTTCTGCTGACACTCAAAAAAAGATTTAAGGACTTGTGATGTTTGGAATAATCTGATTCAATACAAGTTTTATGTTAAATACACTAGTCCTCTGCTCATTAAATTTCATGTTTAGGCATCTGTTTATGTGCTCACCAAACAGAAACAAAAAAATAACTCCATAGAACACATAAACACCCTTTAGTATTAAAGCTACTTGTGGTGTGTCATGGAGAAACAAACACACTGGGGGGAGGGTAGAAAAGGAAAGACTGGAGGATTTTTTCCCTCCACCCATAACTTACTGAAAGGTTTTAATTCATGGCTGCCACAGGGAGGATCACAGCAGAGGGATAACACTGTCTGGATAAAAGCATTTGCCTACTTGTATGACCTGTTTCATATTCATTTAAAAGTCTGATAGCAACCAGATGTCCCACAATGATGATAAATTTAATTTATTTCCAAATCCTCAAACTCTTCTACAGATCCAGGCAGCACAGTCACAGCCATTAGCTCATTGAGCTTGGATGCATCACTGAGGGAATGGAATTGATCCGGCAGATAGATTGCAGTGCATGGTAAAGAGTCTCCTAAGAAGGAAGATGGCAGAAATCCAGACATCAAACAGATGATGAAATGGCCATTTCCATTAAGGAAACATCACATCACAGATATTAATTAGGAGGTACTATAATAAAGTTAAGTGGATATAGGAAGAAATGCTGAGCTAAAAGTCACCCCAAATGTCCTTAGCTTGAGGTAATTACAGATTGGAAGGTGAGTCATAGATTTGCAGTTTTCCACTCATTTTACAATGGCTACAGGTAAATTAGAGACCAGAGTGAACCTTTTTTAGGCTGGGGACAAACTCACCAAAATGAGAAAATCCCATAGGTTAAGAATTAACACAGGATGTTTAAATGATGTGGAGTAACTTGTTAAAAGCATCTTTACCAAGTAGTGCTTACAAAAAGTAAGGTGACATCAGCAAAAGTGGTGGAGCAAAAACCTCTGAAATCTCCCCTCCAAAAAAGCAATGAGGACACTTGTGAGAATCAACTGTGGAAAGTAACCAAATCTTGAAGCAATCCAGGAACTGTTAGCAAGTTTGTTGTATTTTAATATGCCCTATTTCCAATCCCACTATCTCAAACTCTGAGGTAGCCTTAAGAACAAACTGTGCTAACTACAGTGGCTGCCAGCAGCTACCAGAGGAGGGAGAAGAGTGCTGAAGCTCCTTAAAAATCCCCATTCTCAGAGAACGATCACCATGAGACTTGTTTAGTGGTCCCCTGGAAGACCTCATTCAGAAAGCTGAATTTACTTGACTGAACTTGGTCCTTGCTCAGTGTGAAAAGCCTAATCTGCATGAGTTATAAGAAAATAATATTGCTGCCTGAGATGGTACTTATCAGTTAGGGCAAATAATAGGCTAACCAAAAGCTTCAAAGAAAACGCTAAGCAACAATGGCCACAAGAGGTTTAGAAAAGTTCTAACGTATCCCTGGGAATGAGAACAATCACCTGTATGGCTGTGAAAATGCTCAGGAAAGGCCTGAGAAGTCCCTTGGTTCTCTCCTATCTGTCATATTCACCTGATATAACTCATGGGTTTATGACTTCTCTCCCACTGTAAACTTTGGGAATAACAAAACTCCCAATTTTTCAATCCAAAGGAGTATTTAGCTTCCTATACTAATTTCAAAGCAACAACAGATTCCAAGATAAAAAGAGAAATCCATTTCCACAAGGATAATAATTTTTAAAAAGTATCAGCAATTGATAACACATTGTGAGAGCCTTTACATGGGACTATTTGTTCAGGTACTTGAGTAACAGGTTTAATTTAGCTCTGGTGGTTGATTAGGAGTTTCTTAAGAGGTAAAGGTAAGCATTCTTTTTTTTTTTTTAACTCATTCACAGGAAAATACCATGACACAGTGATTTGTTACTCTGAAGAAACTTAAAAGAATTCTTTACAAACATAAAGTATAAATTCAACTAAATATTTCCCTGTCCTCTAAATTACCTTAAAGAAATCAAGGAGAAGCATTAAGATAATCACACTTTTCCTTAGGATTAGAAATTAGGGTAACCATAAAATTACTAATAGCTTTCTCAGTTTTTTTTTTTTTTTAATGTGTGTAGTACTGGAGTTTGAACTCAGGAACAAACACTGTCTCCTGAACTACGCCCCCAGCCCTTCTTGTTATAGTTACTTTTGGGATAAGGTTTTAAGATTTTGCTTGGGCTGGTGATCTTCCTATTTATGCTTCCCATACACCTGTGATCATAGGTGCATGATACCACACGCAGCTATTGAGATGGGGTCTTGCTAACTTTTTGCCAGGTCTGGTCTCAAACTATGACCCTTATAGCCTCTGCCTTCCAAGTAGGTGGGATTACAGGCATTAGCCACTGGCTATTTCTCATCTATAAAACTCAGTATTGTACTATTTCTCTCCAAATATTGTTACAATGCTTTTTATACTTATTTAATCTTTATATTGAATACAACAAATCACTTGAAACTTTTTTTAAAACTTATTTTTAGTGGAAACAAATCACTTTTTGAAATATAATGGGAGGAAAAAAACAACATAAAATATATTAAAAGGTCTATCAGTATCTTCTTTTTCGGAGCACTTTATATCATAAAACTTCAAAGTGAAAGGAAACTGAATAATTTTTACCCTTGTTCCCCAAAGATGACAAAAAAAAAGAAAAGATAAGGATAGGGTAGTAAAATGTGTTACTTAAGACAGTTTAAGAAAATAAGACTATTATAATTTTTAAAAACAAGTATAATTAAAATATTTGAACTAATACCCAGGAAGCCTCTACGCTCATGATAGGCATTCATAAATGGGGAGAACTACTTTGTTGTACAGAGTTCCAAAACTAACCTGTGATAATAAGACATTCATTGTGATCCAGCACTTCAGTGAAGAGCCGTGAAACAATCAACTCAGGGTTGATTAAAAAGCGGATTTCTTCTTGTACAAGTCCTGCACTGGTTACACCACCTCCAACAAAACGATTTGCAAAATCCACCTATTTGGGAAAATGTGGCAGGTTAAATCATGGTCTAAAATGCCTACATGTATGATAAAAGATGCTCATGCTCTATTGGTTCAAATCTTCTTTTCTTTTTCCATGAAAACCAGTCCCTAAATTAGTAATCTTCCCAAAGAAGATTGATTATAGTTGCTTGCACACCTTCCATTCACCACAGTCAACATCTCTGCATTTCTTTGGATCCCTTAACTGAATGAGGAACCTGGACAATGGAGCCTTTAGGCAAAAAATTATTTATTATATGAACTCTTGTTTATAAACCTTGTTTGTGGCCCTAGAGGGGGTCTTCATCTGGGAAGATTTCAAAGTTATTTCTTCATATTCACTCCTTAACCTTCCTTTAAGTATTTCATATGATTTTAATCATCAAATCCTTCTTATATAATGTGGCAATCAAACACTTGTCCTAAATAACTGAACTAGTTGACTGTTTTTGGTGTAAGCTTTTCCTTGTGGAAGAATAAAAGGATGAAATTTTTGTCCTAAATTCAACCCCAAGCTCCAAACTGCATGAACATAACGAACTATAAAAAAAAAAAAAAAAAAGCACACCACCACATACACAACACACCAAATGGGGCATTAAAAAAGAAAGAAGAGAATCCAGAAAAAGAACAAGGGTTCATGGGCTAGAGGCATGACTCAAGCAGTAAAGTACAAAATTCAGTTCAAACCCCAGTTCCACCAAAAAAACAAAAGAAACAAAGATTCAACTAAATTAATATTTCTAATTTAGTCTGGATTAGCCTACATGTAAGCATACTTTTTTTCTTTGTGCAGTGCTGTGGGTCATACCCACTGGCTCAGGCAAGTGTTCTACCACTGAGTTAGACTTCTAGCCCTACTAAAGCTTCATGTAGAGTACTATAAAGAGATCATCAATTCCCCACTGATAAAGAGTAACAGCACAATCCTGAAGAAAATGCAAACTAAACCTGCTAATATTATTTCAGTTTATGTAAGAAATGATGTCCATTTTTGTCTTGGACTATTCTGAAGAATCAGATTACAGATACATACAACTTGTGTACAAACACAGTCATACACACAAAACAGAATTCACTAAGTACTATAACAAAGGCTTATATTCTTTCAAACTATTATAAGCATATTTTACTATTATAAAACATGTTCATCTTCTCTAAAGGGAATGCACACTAAACGATAATCTGAGTAAAACAAGAATGAGTCATTTGCTATGTAAAAATATATGTGAAAAGAAAAAGATAGCAAAGTACTCTTTTTTTTTTTTAGCATAGAAGAACTTAGAAAGTACAGAAATATACCATTTATAAATTCTTGAAAAGATTTACTACAGTGAATCATGTATCTGGGTATGTATTTCTATGTACTAAAATTAATGCCATAAAAAATACCCAGTTACTATTTGCTTTTTACAGAAAAATAGCTTTGGTGATTGATTAGAGCTAGTCATGTACCACATATAAGGCAGTGGATGATTCATGGCTAAAACTGTTCAACTTAGCAATATTTACTGAGCATTATACTGAGTGGAAAACATGAGATATAAAAACAAGTAAGAATTATGTAGCTCCTGCTCTCGTAAGTGTTGCCATCTACGTAGAAGTCAGGTATATAAGCAGAAAAATCAGATGATCATTGATGAACCTATCATTATGTATTTGGTACTTCCCAAATAATAGAATTAACTAAAATCTGAACATGGGAGAATACTGGAATTTTACAAGAGGATAGGGCATTCAATCCAGTTTGCTGACTTATTAGGCTGAGGGAAAATCAAATGTAAACAGCTGTATGAGGAGAGTAGAAACAGGTTCCTCATGTTGCCTGCAATGTAGAGGACATTATATTGAGGGTTACAAGTAGTGATACAGTGGTCTGGAGTCTATGAAAATTTTACTCAATTCTCAAGGTTTTGAGAAAAATTCATTTAACAACTGGGCCTGTGTTTTAGTAAGATAATTCAGGCTACATTTTGAAGAAAAAGCAAAATGAAAGTAAAATTAAAAACAAAGAGTTTAGCTAGATAACTACTGAATAGTTTAGACAAGTACTTGTAGGACCTCAAATAGGGCAGAGACCAAGTAAAGAGTGGAGATCCAGCGATGTCAGAAATGAAATGGACAGCATTTAAAAACTGAAAGACCAGCTGCTTGCCGACAAATGTAGGTGAATGCAAATTAGAAGCCAAGGAGGTTTGAGATAGCTTAACTTAATTTTGACTGGAATAAGGTACATAACTGAAACAAGTTCTACCCAACTTTTGTGCTACCTAATAAAAATCATGAAATACACACAATGTGCATGCTACTGTTCACTTTGAATAAAAGGCCAACAACATTCATTAGTTGAAAGGCGTGCACAGAAATAAATGCAGTAAAAGCAGAGGCCCTTAAGAAAACCAAAGTTTCTAGTACTTAAACAAGTTCTTATTAAAAGGCTTTCAGTAACAGGCGACAAACCTGTTCCAGTACATTAAAACAAGCATATGAATGCTTCTTTATGTTTAGCGAGTCATTTTCCTAGTCTTTTACTTTAAAGCTACTTGTTTAAATCACTCAGCTTCTGGATTATAACTTGATGAAAAGAGAGAAATGATAGAACTCAGAGAGGTTTTGCTGTTGTTGCCATTCAGCATAATGTAATTTATATGCTACACAAGGAATTTTGGAGCATTGCAATACAATATTCCCTGGTCTCCTGGATAAGAAGAACAATTATAGTGCTAGAAGCCTTCATGGTATTCTTTTAATCTACCAAGGCTTCATATTTCATCTACAATATATTGCAGGGAAGTGGGAAAAAGCTCAACCTTGACTGTTAGTAAATAATTCTTTCTTGAACTGTAATGTAATGAAAGGTCAGCATTCCTGTGGTGCTAACTAGCAGTAGTTTTGCTTATTTCACATCTATGATGACCCCATGATTTATCTAAGACTTTAATGTAGGAAAAATCTTCATAAAGAAAGGAACATGGAGGAAACAGATATTCACTTGAAACAATTTTAAAGCACATTTAAAAAATATTTTTAAGAAGAAAAGCCATATGATTGTATAAAAATTAATTTTTAACAGAAGTATGGAAATACTATCTACTTAGTTATTCCAAGTATATTGTTTTACAAGATCAAGCAATCACTGGAAGAACGTGATTAAAAAAAAAACAACTCAGTGTCTCTTTAAAGATTTTAGTTACAAATATGTCTAAATAAAAGGCCACTCTAAAAGGAACCTGACTTATCAGATAATGAAGCATATGTACACAATAACTACATAAATCAATCTAGTTAAATCACTCTATTTTCTGACAACTGCTTTCTTTAGCGTCCAACACAATATAAGAACCAAACAAGGATCTAAGATCTGTTCCTAGTACAAACAATATGACACACAGGCTTCTTTCAAAGAAAACTAAGTTTGTAATGCTCTTATGAATGGGGATAAAACATAAAACATTTAACATTTTGTTTCTGATTAGTGAATTTTAAAAAAATCACTATAAATCAAAAGGAAATACATGCTCAGGTTAGGTGTTAAAATATTTTAAAGCCAGACACATGGGTTTATTTTTTGTCTGCTTGTTTTTGAGTCAGGGACATGTGGTCTGGGAACTTGCAATCCTCCTGCCTCAGTCTCCAAAATGCTGGGATCACGTATGTTTATTACCACACTCAGCTTGTTAACCAATTTTTATAAAATTTTGAGGTATGACAGAAACTAATAACAAAGGCTAATAAGCAGGATTACCCATTCTTTAACAGAGGGAAAAACCAGAAAGCATAGCTAACTCATGGGCTTAGAGCTGTTATTTATAGAAGAGAGGCCTTTCTATTCAATCAGATTTAAATACCTGCTTCCTAGACCTAAACAACAAGGCTGTCGGTCATAGAAAAACACCTCAAACTGGTCATCATTTGGAGCAGAGCAAGGGTCTTTAAAGAAAGAGAATAAAACTGCCTGGTGATAGCTTGTCAAGCTCATACCCTGGGAACTTCCTCCACTGCCAATCTTCAATCAATGTCTGAACCAAGAAGACTGATGTTGTCCAGATCTTGGGACTTCCTGTCAAAAGCTTTTTAAGGAGGTACATGTAAGAAACAGAGAGCATATGCTGGCAAATAACATTACCAAACTGTCAGAGTGATCTGTTTGGTGTTTTTCTTCCTTCTGCTATCATGCTTCTTTGCATTAAATCAGTTTAAGAGACAAATAAACAGCTTTTCAATTCCCTTTGCTGTCAGAAGGTTGACAAGAGAGTCTTACAAACACACACACTCACACACACTCTCACACACACACACACTCTCTCTCTTTCGAGATTCACCCACCTGTAACATGCCTCGACCATTTCCTTCTATGGTACCTTCATAAGTGACATGTAATCGTGTCAGGGGTTTCTCACATCTACAAGGTAAAAAGATATTCCTTTATTTGTTTTTCAAATTATGAGTAATTGACAACAGAAAAATAGCAAATATGAAAATACTGATAACTTAAAAACAAAAAAACCCCAATATCTACCTCAACTCTCAAAAAACAAAGACGCCTACTGTTAATCCTCTTTTTTTGGTGGCACTGGGGTTCTAACTCAGAACCTCATGCTTGCTAGGCAGGGGCTCTACCACTTGAGCCCCTTCAGCAGTCCTTTTTTTGTATGTGTGAGGTATTTTTGAGATGGAGTCTTGTACACTATATGCCCAGGGTAGCTTTGAAGCATGATCCTTCTGATCTCTGGCTCCAGAGTAGCTAGGATTAGAGGAGTGAACCACCAGCACCTGGCTCTGTTAATATTTTTGGTATTGATCCTCCCAAACTTTTTCTTATTTAGATCTGTAAATATACATATTTAAATTAAAAGACAACATATTGTCCTAAACCATCCTTTCCTCTCTATACATAATCTCAGAGTTCCTTTATGATAGCTGTAAAACTTCTCAAGAAATAAAAAAAAAATAAGATCTATGAATTTTATTATTATACTAGAGCTGGCAATCTGATACAAAAAATTTAGCAATAAATCAGGATTGTTAGGTGAGCTTTATTTTCACTAGTTTGATAACTGTGTGTTTGCAGAGGGGTGTCTTAATGGAAATACATGCCACAGAAATTCAGGTCTATGACAGTTTTATATTAATAACGTTAAAAAATGAACCTAGTACGTGTTAGTCATTCAGAAGGCACACTTATTTTCTTTGCCTTTAATAAACTATGGTTACTGAGGTATTGACCTGTCTTACATTATATTAAAAACCAATTTCACTATATTGCTAGCATTTGATGACATTTTTTTCCTTGCTAGACTTTTCCTGATTGCTTACCAAATAAAAACTATAACTTATATTAGAATATAAGAGATGAGATCCAAGCTCCTTACTAAGGGTGGTAGTAATTTTTTGAGTGGAGGTGATTACATTTAAAAAAATAATAATTTAGAAGGTCAGCTGAGAAAGCACTATTTACTTACTGAGATTTGTTTCCTTCCTAATTTGAATAAAGACTCATACACTTCTGGCAAAATTCCAGCATAACAGACTGATAACCTTAAACTACAAAGATAATTCAGTATGAGTTCTATTCTAAGAACTTATTTGTATTATCTCATTTAATCTTCAGAATAACCTCATCATGATCTCCTTTTCCAGACAGAAAACCACGAAAGCATTTAAGTAAGCTGCTCAAGCTAGGAAATAAAGCAGTAAAGATTTGAACCCAGGTAGCCTAACTTACTGGATCAAGCTCTTAACCATTACATTATACGTTTAGAGAAAAAGTATACCATCTCTTATAGAAAGTGCATAGGTTGAACTTTTTTTTAAACTTCCTTTTCTTGGTCTTATTTTCCTAGCCATTTTATTCAGAGGGAGGCCATCTTTGAGGATAGTACTGAAAAGATAAAGAAGATCTATAAATCTGCAAACTTTCAGTCAAAACTTCAAAGCCGAAATTCTATCTATTGGCAACTGTTTTCCACAAGTGAAGTTGGCAACTTTATGTTGCAGTTCTCACTGTAATTAGGGAACTGCTGGAAACCATTTCTGGTTTGTTTGTTTGTTTGTTTGAACTTCCAAATAGGTTCTGGTCCCAACAAATTCTTTGCACTCCTGGCTAAGGTATTTGCTGATAGTTAAAGAGCTAACTGTAACATGCCAGAAATTGGGATTTAGAAAAGCTTCCAACTTCCTAGTACACATGTAGCCCCTTAATCTTGGCAATACCAACAATCCTTATCTCTATCTTCACCCTCCATCCTTAAGTGTATACAGGTTTCTGATTCTGCGGAGTCTGGGAGACTGATTTTAATTACATTCTCCAACTCGGTCATGAAGCAGTTAAAACAACAACAAAAAAAAGAGATAGATAAAATAAGTTAGAAAAAGTTGGCTTGTGGAGTGGCTCAAGTGGCAGAGCGCCTGCCTAGCAAGTATGAAGCCCTGAGTGCAAACCCCAGTACCACAAAAAAAAAAAAAAAAGGGTAAAAAGAGGAAACAAGTTAAATTCTGCTTATGAAAGTTAAGGGGATAATGTTGGGTCTCACTCAGAGGCAAACTTACTGCATTTCATTCACTTAGCAACCTTGTTGGACTCTGCATTTCTATCTATAACTTTTTTCCGACATGGTGATATACAAATGGGTGCCCTTACACATTAGTGCTAAATAAGTAAGTCATGTGAATGATCTATAAAACTGATACCAAAGTGACAAGAGCAAAACATCCTGTATTCCTAAATTCCTATCACTCAGACTAGTAGAGTGAAGAAAAGCAGTCTTCGTAGTCGGGTATACACACTATAGTTGGGTAACAAAGCAGAATGTTACTTTTAGTCCCAGGTACCACATTAATGAATGGGGGTCTATCAAAATCAGATTTAGAACTCAGAAAAGAGCAAGTATAGTATAGATTTGTGTGCAAAGTTACAAGTGGGAGCAGGTCAAGAAAGCATTTTTAAGATACCAAAGGAGGGTTGAATGTTAAGAAAAATTAGAAATTAGATTTAATTATTGTAGGTTCAGTGGGAAGAACCAGAAACGGGGAAGGAGGTAGCTAGAAGGCAGATGTTTTTTAGTAATACAATATTAGGTAATAAGCAGCCAACAATGGAACAGACTCAGGCAAAACAGTGAATTTCCCATCACTAATGCTGTCCTGTCTCCATCTATTAAAATTATTACAGAGCTGATTGTTGTTTTTAGTAGGCAGCTTGGCCAAATTACTTCTGGGAGGCCCTCTTTCATCTCTATATGGCATAATTCCAAAATGCTATATATGTTTTCTCTTCCCTTTCTGGCTCAAGTTTCTTCCTTCCCCAAACATCATTTCATGTTACTTAATCTTTCATCCTCTTCTATTAATAATCACCTCAACCATATACTAAGCCTTCTGAAATAAGATTTTTCTTTCACCTGACAAATGAACATCTTTGATGGATGAAAACATCACAGGAAAGACACCTACATGAACAGGCCTTCTCAAGGTAACATCCCTTAAGAATAATTTCCCTTCATCACTAATCCTAAACAAAAAAACTACAAACTATAATAAAAATTATTACAAAATGAAAATGAGAAATACTGCTTAACATGCAATGTACACCGAAAAATATGCAAGTAGTAAGATTGAGCATATCATTACCTGTATTTAAAAAGTTGATCTATATTTCTTTAACAGCATTGGGGATTTGCTTTAGGTTAGAAATGTGTTAATTATTTCAGGGTATTAAAGACCTTACAAAGATCTGGAGGGTCAGGCACAGCGGCTCACACCAATACTACCAGTTACTCAGGAGAGTGAGACTTGAGAATAGAAGTTCAAGGCCAACATGAGCATCTCAACCAACAAAAGGGATATTGTGGCACACACCTGTGACCCCAGATGGATGGGAGGCAGGCACAGACAGAAGGATCAGTCTCTGACCAGCCCCTGGGAAAAACTGCCAAACCTTACCTGAAAAATAACTAAAGCAAGCTACGCACCGATGGCTCACACCTGTAATCCTAGCCACTTGGGAGGCTGAGATTGAGAAGAGGCCAGCCAGCTCAGGCAAATAGTTCATGAGACTCCATGTCCAAAGTAAGCAAAGCAAAGTGGACTGGAGGTGTGCCTCAAGCAGTGGAGTGCCTGATTTGCAAACCATGAGTTCAAACCAAAAAAGGAAAGATAGAGAAAGCAAAAAGGGCTGGGGGTATGGCTCAAGTGGTAGAGACTTGATGAGCAAATGTCAGGATCTGAGTTCAAGCCTCAGAACAGACAAAAAGGAAAAAAAAACCTTACAAATCTCAATTACCTCACATTGTTTATAATTCTTCTCAGTATTTTCAGATAAATAATAAGAAAAACAGTGCAGTAAATCAGTAACTTCCAAAAAATCTGCCAGTGGTACACATGGAGGGTCAAACTTCAAAATCACTGTCACTCAGACAAACTCTAGATTTTACTTAAAAAAAAAAAAAAAAACTTTCCCCAATCTTGTCCTCCAGAAAGAAAACTCATAAAATATAAACACTAATGAAAAAATGGTTAAGGAGGCACATTTAAATACTGATAATGTGGCAGGAAGGCAGGGAGGGGGAAGGTAGATAATGACAACAATGAGGGAGATAATAAGAGATGACTGCAACAGTAAAACAAAAAACCAGATTTGAAGAATATCAAGTAGCATCTGGGGCAAGACCAGAGAAGGGTCACCTCACCCCAAACGTTAAAAAAGCCAGTGAAATAATATGTGAGCATGTATGGGATAAGCTGAACCCCCCCCCATTTCTATTACCCACAGTAAATGGTATATAAGGAAGGCCTCCTCTGTTCTTGGGGCTCAGCTGAGTTGCTGCTGGCCTACTTAATAAACTTGCTTCCCGAAGGCTTTGGTGCCCCACCTCTGTCTGCACTGTCCTACATTTCTGGAAGCTCGTCCGGGATTCAGAGTGGTGTTTTCACCTCCTATCACCAGTTCAGTGTCCCCAGCCCACTGGGAGGGCTGCCCCTCCCAGGCGCCACAGGACTGTGTTGCTCCGAAGGGAGGGAGCCTCTCTCCCAGCAAACAGAGAAGATGAGTTTCAGAACCTTCTCTGAAGGAAGGCTCAGGAACCAACTTGGAAGCCCCACTCATCACACTAGTAAGAACCTGGGTTAGAATTCAGGCCTGCCTCAAGAGGCAGAAGGGGAGTCTGATCAACTCCCAGTGAGACACCCTAGTAACCACCATTTGGGGTGAAACAGTGTCTCTCAGGTTCAGGGAGTGGGGTAGAAGTACTGTGCTCTATGAGAGTATGTGAAAGTGCAAGCCTGAGACGCAGCCCAGTGGTAAAGCGAATACAGAGTCCTAAGCCGCTGGTCTGTGTGAACTCATATGGTCCACGGAAAGCCCTAACAGAGCCTGCAGTCTGGGGCTTATATGGTTCCACTGCAGCTAAGAGACCGTGAGGAGAGCAGGTGGAGACTGCCAAAGCAAATGGTGTTATTTGTTTTCCCCTGTGTGCCAGAGAGGAGGACCCCTAACCTCCTCTCCACAACCCTCAACCCTTCCATCTCTGTCTGTCTTGATGTCTGGTAACGGGAGGAATGGGAGGATGTCAGAGTAAGAACACCTCCTTAGGGTACATTCTTAAGAACTTTAAGAAGGGATTTAATGGAGATAACTAAGTCAAGATGACTCGTGAGAAGCTTAGAACCTTCTGTGAAATAGACTGGCCTGCTTTTGGTGTGGATGGCCCTTGGATGGGTCATTAGATAAGGTCATAGTCAATAGAGTTTTTGAAGAGGAGCCTGGACACCCAGATCAGTCTCCTTATGCTACTAACTGCTGGCAGGATGCACTCCTTAGTGGGCCCATGTGGCTAAAGCCCCACCTAGAGAAAGCATGTAGGGTCATGGTAGCCAGGATGGCAAAAACTTCCAGGTGCAAGAAAAAATGTAAAAAGCCAGAGAAACCCCTATTAGCAGGGAACCCTGAGGAGATCTCGCCTCCTTATGTGCCACTGTACTCCTCCTTCATGGAAAAGCCTCAGGCTCTGATTGATCTAATGCAGTCCATCATCCAACTCATAAGCCCACCTGGACAGACTGCCGACAGCTTCTTCTGACTCTAAATACAATCTTGGAATGCATGAAGTGAGACATGAGTTCCCTTACCTTCCTGATTGCCCTGTGGCCATGGGGCACAGATAACTTTTGACTCTGATGGCATGGCTACCTTAAAGCTGAGAGGACCTGAAGCCAAGATTCTAACTCTCATGGTTGTACAGGAGGAGGAATGGTGACTCTGTGACTCTAAGAAAGAGATTCCTGAGATGCCTGAGCTTCCCTTTAAGATTCCAGAAGTAAAGGCTGAGGACAACACCACCCCTCCCCAGACTGGCTCAGAACATACCTCCGGTGGTGGTAGAATTAAAGCCAGGAGCTATTCTGTTAGCCAGAGGCAATACTACATTCCTCACAAGGCCCAAATTGGGATCCAAAAACATCCTGACAGACTACCTCTGTACAGTGAACTCAGCAACTGCCACTTTACACCCTGGGGTCCCAAACCCGTACACACTTTTGGGCCTTATCCTAGCTGAGGGAAAGTTCTTTACCTGCTTGGACCTTAAGGATGCATTTTTTTTTTTTTTGCATCTGCCTGGCCCCACAGAGCCAAGCCATCTTTGCCTTCCAATGGGAAAGTTCTAGTAATGGAGAAAAGGGACAGATGGCTTGGATTCAGTTGCCACAAGTCTTCAAAAACTCTCCCACTATCTTTGGAACTGCCTTGGCATCCGACCTAAAGGCTTTCTTGACCAAACAGCATGGATGCACACTCCTTCAGTATGTAGATGACCTTCTATTGGCTGGACCAACTCAGGAGGACTGTATGGAAGGAACTTGCCTCCTTCTCTCTGTTTTGTGCAAGGCAGGCTATAATTTCCCAAAAGAAAGCTCAGATTTCCCAAGATATTGTCAAATTCCTCGGGTTTCACCTATCACAAGGGCAATATAGAATGGGCCCTGAGAGGAAACGGGCCATCTGTTCCATTCCAGTCCCCAAGACTGTAAACAGATTAGAGAATTTCTAGGGGCTACAGGTTTCTGCTGGATCTGGATCCCCAAATACTCTCTCCTTGCAAAACCCCTTTATGAGGCCACAAAGTGAGGAGAAGGGAAACCATGATATGGGGAGAGAAGCAAGAAAAGGCCTATAAAGAAATTAAGAGGGCACTCACAAACACCCCTGCTATGGGCTTGCCAAATGTGATGAAGCCCTTCTTCCTATATGTATCTGAGAGACTGAGGACAGCTGTGGGAGTCTTGACCCAGCTGCTAAGTTCCTGCCACCACCCCATGGCCTATTTATCAAAGCAACTTGATGCAGTTTCCTGAGGCTGACCACACTCCCATCTTGATGGCTGAAGCAGACAAACTTACTTTGGGACAAGAACTCACAGTCTGAGCTCCCCACTCTGTTTTCAAGTATGGACAAGAAATTCTGGAACTGCTAGAAGCCGTATGGGTCCCTAAGCAAATAGCAGTCATGTACTGTTGAGGGAACCAGAACAGGGAGACAACAGCTGTTCAAGGAAACAGAAAAGCTGATAGGGAAGCCAGGCAAGCAGCCCTCACAGGAGGACAAACCTCAGACTCACTGACAGCTGCCTTGTTCCATGCCCTTTATCTGAATGGGACCCATGGTATACTTTACAAGAACAGGCTTGGTTTGAGAATGAAGGAGAAAGTTTCCTGCCGGATGGATGGAGGAAGTTTGCCAATGACTATATTGCAATTCCAGAATCACTAGCTCCCACATTTGTCAAGTAGTTCCATGAAGGAACTCACTCAGGGCGAACAGCTCTCGAGACCCACCTTGGGGCATTTTATGCCAAGCTCTCAGGGACATGGGAGAGGTATGTGCCAAAAACAATCCCTGACAAGGGCCAGGAGTGCCACCCTAGGTGCAGTGTTGGAGGAACTCCTTTTGAAAACCTCATTGTGGACAATACTGGGATGCCACAGGCCAGAAGATATAAATATTTGCTGGTATTTGTCTGCACCTTCTCAGGAAGAGTAAAAGCCTTCCCTACTCAGAGTGAGAAAGCCCAGAAGTAGCCAGGTGCCTGCTAAAGGAAATCATCCCTTGGTTTGGAATACCTATTTTACTGGTTCAGATAATGGGCTGAACTTCACAGCTGAAGTGGTACAGTTGGTGGCTAAGGACTTAGGAATAACTCTGGGGCTTACCACCCCCAGAGTTCAGAGAAAGTAAAACGTATGAACAGGACTCTAAAATGCAATGGGAAAAACAATGTCAGGAGACCCACCTATAACGGGATCAGTGCCTGCTCATAACATTGCTGAGGATTAGGTTTAGCACCACCAAGTGGACACATCTCTCCCCTTTTGAAATTCTTTTGGGGCACCCACTCCCTTTAGTCAAGGGCCTGCAAGGGGACTTTAAGGAAATGAGTGACCTCACCCTGAGACAGCAGATGCAGCCCTCAAGTTGACTCTCTCGAAAATCAATGACTGGGTAAGAAAGAGACTCCCTGTTCCCTGACAACTCCCACACATCCTTATAAATCAGGGGGTGCTGTTTAGGTAAAGGAATGGAATGTTCAACCACTAAAGCCCCACTAGAGGGGCCCTTTTCTTGTTGTTTTGCCCACCCCCACTGCAGTTAAGGTAGCAGAGATCACTGTCTGGATCCACCATGGCCGAGTACCTCATTGCTCTCATGAAGGTGCTCCAGATCACTGCAGGAGAGCAGGATCCTACTTCCAGGAGACAACAATACACCACAATGAGAAGACGTCAGCCCTGCTCTAGTCACTCTGGCGCTGACTAGTCTATGCACGGTGGAAGCCTGAGGAGTCGCCCATCTCACCTCTATGGATGAGTCCCTTCTATGTTTTCTTCTTGCTAATCTTGGTCAGCTCTCTACCTGGGGACCTCCCCCCAGGCCTTGGACTGTGACTTATGCATGTGCACTACCCAACCAGGAAGTACTGTTACCAAAACTCTGGTCCATACTTATTATTTTTGTTCAAACCTGGAAGGGATGGAGTCCCAGTGACCTGTCTGGTTCTCAACCCTAGGTGGGTTTAAGAACTTAATAGGGGCAACATTCTTTGTCTTAGAAGCATGCCTGATACTACCCTGCCTAATCGCTCCGGTACTGCAATCCTTCAGGGTCATTATGGAATATTAACCCCCAGATCAAGATGATGCTCTCTGACCCAGAAGTGGGTCTGAGACTCAAACAGCGGAATGTGGCAGGAAGGAAGGGAGATAATGAGAGACAATGTGTTTGATAATAAGAGATAATGAGTGCAACAGTAAAACAAATCAAAATAAAACAAAAAAAACTGGATTTGAAGAATGTCAAGTAGCACCTAGGGCAAGACCAGAGAAAGGTCAACTCACCCCAGAGGTTAAAACAGACAATGAAATAATATGTGACCATGTATGGGAAAAGCTGTTATCCCTCCCCCCCATTTCTGTAATCTGATCTAAATAGTATATAAGGAAAGCTCCCTTTGTTCTCAGGGTTCAGCCTTTGGACACGAGTCCGCTGAGTCACTGCCAGCCTGCTTAATAAACTTGATTCTCAAAAGCTTTGGTGCCCCGTCTCTCTGTCTGAGCCCTCCTGCAACAATTTCCACTTAATATTATTGTCTTCATACACAAAACTCCTTAATTCTAAACAAAATTTGTTCTAGAAGACAAAACTAAAACAAAATGGCAGAAGCCAAAGAGATACAGATTTTGATTTAAAAGATGATTTTCCTAACAATGACAGAAACTCCGTACTTATGGGGCAATCAGAGGTTGAGAAACCTTTTCAAGAACTGTAAAATAGAATCCTCTCATAGCAAAATAGTTCTTCTAATTCTAAAGGTCTATGATTATTTTAATGATTACCTTTCCCATTCTGGAAATTCTTCAAGACTCTGTCTTGTAAATGTCACCAACCCAGTAGGCTCTAGAAAAGCAATAAAAGAAAAAAAATAAAATAAATTTAAGATTTCAATTTACATATATTCAATAAAAGAACCAGTCTAAATGGTTATAATATAAAATAATGAGGAAATACCAAGTCTATTATACAGATTGAAATACGCTCATCCCTTGTTATCTGTGGGGGTTTCAGTACTACTAGATACCAAAATCTGGATGCTCAAGCTCCTGATATTTACATATAACCTATCACATCCTCCTGTATACTTTAAATCACCTCTAGATTACTGATAATTCCTAATACAATGTAAATGTTAGGTAAATAGTTGATATATCATATTGTTCAGGGAATAATGACAAGGAAAAAAGTCTGTACATGTTACTGCAGATGTTATATTTTTAGATTATTTTAAATCTGTTGTAGGTTACACTGCAGATGGAGCATCCTTGGATACTGAAGGCCAACCACACAATGAAGAACTTACTTAAAATAATATTAGGAAGGTTGGGAGTGTGGCTAAAGCAATAGAGTGCCTTCTCAGTAAGCACGAAACCCTGAGTTTAAACCCCAGTACCATATAAAAATAAAATAATAATGATAATATTAGGAGCTCCTATAAAATAGCAAGTCTTCACTAAATAAAACTATACAACTAACAACCTGGCAGGATTTTAGTACTGGTAATTTTTGGTGATGTTTTCTAAAATGAATATCCTTTTTTTAAAAAAGCACTTAAAAAGATACATAGTTGGTATAACTTAAGAAATAAAGAAAAAACTGAATTCCAATCTGTAGAGTCCTTTTCAAAGAAAAATCTTAATCCTACACTCAAAACCTGGTGAACAGATATATATTTATGTGCTTTTTGATGAAGTAAAATGTCTAAGATTTAAAAAGGAAATCTTTGGACTGTCCTTTGGACTTACACAGTTAAGTCTCTAGCTTAGACATCAGGCAATTGCTCTAACTTACTAGAAGGCACCTAAGGAACAGACAGAATCACTGTGCTCTCAAAGTGCAGAGAAGAATGATGCCATGTTTTTCAAGAAGCAACATATTTGTAAGGATCAAAATGAAGTATTGTTAATTCAGTCAATAATTTTAGAAGTTTTTTTTTCATAACATTTACTTTTTTTAAGCCAGAGGCAAAGCAAAAAATAAATCAGCTGGCCAAAAGTAATCTGCCTGCTTCAAATCAAAGAACAAATTAAAAGACGATGCCATTTCTGTTTTCTTCTGTTACCAAAAAAAAAAAAAAAAAGCTCTTAAGCACAGAGATAGATGTCAGGAACTGTTAGGATGACAGTGTTGAGCCCAAAGAAAACCTAGCAATAATTTCATTCCTTCAGACAGTTCTGCATTTCTTTATGGCCAGTGACATGAAGTAACAACTTAAAAATCATGTGGCACAGCTGTATTAGCAAACAGAATTTTATGCTCCATATGGTGGGTCACTATTTGGGAGACAGAGATAGGAAGATGATGGTTCCTGACCAGCCCCGGGAAAAATCGGTTAGTGAGACCCTATTTCAAAGGATGATTATAAGCTCTCATCTGTAATCCCAGCTCTGTAAGAGGTCACAGGGTAGGAGGACTGCAGCCTGGGCAAAAATCACAAGATCCTATTTGAAAAATAGGAAAGTGTAAAGTGGGCTAGAGGCATGGCTTAAGTGGTAGAGCACTTGCCTAGCAAGCACAAGGTCCTGAGTTCAAACCCCAGTACTGCAGGAAAAAACAACAGAATTTTTTGCTAACACGTATTTTAAAATATTCTTTAGCTTATTTAACTTTAGGACAAATGAATAGCATATTTAAAACATGAGTAACAGACCAAACAATCCAAACTCTAGAGATGCAATTCTACTAGGAAAATAATGTCCATTTCATCATTCAGTTACTTGGCAGAAGTAAATCAATAAGTGTCTTCCATACGCTAAGAGAGACCAAGAGAAATTGATAAACAAACACTGCTGGCAGAGAAAGAGAAAGGAAGGGAGGATATGGTTCTCTAAATATAATTATTAACAAAAATGCCTTTGAGAACATGCCTGTTTCATCAATTTTTGAATATGTAACCTATAAGATACTTTTTCTAAAACTGTATCAAAAACAATTTAATTCAGAAGGCTTTTTAAAATCTTTTGGTCTCGAATATCAGCATTGTGAATATAAAATATAGATGTTTAATAACACTGAAAAACAGGTTCTGGAAAGGTATGGTGACTCAAGCCTGTCATTCCTAGCTACTTGGGAGGCAGAGATCAAAAGATCACAGTTCAAAGCCTGGTCAAAAAGTTCAGGAGATCCCATCTCAACCAATGGCTGTACATGGTGGCATACGCATGTCATCCCCAGATACTTGGGGAAGCACAAGCAGGAGGAGTGTGGTCCAGGACTCCTGCCTAGGCATAGAGCAAGCCCCTATCTCAAAAATAACCTCCAGGGTTGGAGGCATGGTTCAAGTGGTAGAGTGCTTGCCTAGCAAGTATGAGGCCTTCCTTGAGTTCAACCCCCCAGTCAGCACCCCCCTCAACTAAAAGTAGGTTCTACCAGAGTTATGTTTATCAATTCTTTTTTTTTCCCCCACATTCTAAGTTTCTGAAACATGAATATATCCTTTTTAATGGCGCTGTCTGCCATGGGTTTGGATTAAAGTAGGGTTTTCCCATAGAAGATGAGCATCTGCTTTTGCCATCATCTGGAGGTACCAATGACTTGAAATCATATGGATAAAATTCTCTATTACAGGCTTTTGTAGATCACCCAGATAGTAAGACTCCAGATTGATATTTGGAGTTTGTGATTCAAATTTCAGGGGAAATTTTCCCCTATTCTATATAATGCCAAAGTTGAGAGTTAAAAGTTTCTTTACTGTCCGTTTTTTGCATTGCCAGGTTAATTTCTCATGTATCCTTGACCAAGGGCACAGACCTCTTGTGTCTCAGTGTGACAGTTCTCCTATAAGATTTCCCCCATCCTGGTTTTCTTCTTCTTAGAGGTATATTATGTGATGGCACTTCCTATCATCTGTGATGTGTTGGATTTACTAAAATATAAGTACTTTACACAGATTTCAGGAGTCTCTATTCAATCACTAGGCTCCAGAACTTCTATACAGCTGGTCATTGCACGACAAATCTGTTTATTTCCCTCAGTACTTCCTCCTCCAGCCATCAGATTTAGACATTTCACTATATTTTTACAAATAACTAAATTACTACGTATAATAAAAAAGCCAGAAAATAAAATGTCTAATTACAGTTTATTCCTTTAGCCTGACAAACTCATAAGACTTATGAGGGCTTAAACATTTTTAGTTAAAACTTTTGGCTTTTTTGTCTCAAAATATCTGAAATACTAAAACTTAGAAAAGTAAATTAGTTTTCAGAGAAGAAATATATGATTTGACCCCTAGACAGAAAATTAAGCTTTGAATTACTTATTTCTAATAATTCTATTTAGATTTAAAAAGCATGTTAGTAAAAAAAAAAAGTAATCATCTTTCTATCAATTCATTACAAATTCTAATTTGATTTTGTGTCTCATAAACCTGAATGATCCTACGTTTTCCTGAACATTTCATTATGGAGCACAAAACTAAAATTCAATACACTAAAAGATAAATATTTTATCAAAAAAGAATATGATTTTTCCCTTTATACATCGAAATCTTGATACTTGATTTCTTTCCAAAAATCTGAACAATATTCGGCAACATTACATTCAAGGGAAGAAAATACAAAATGTACTATAACGTGAGAAAATTAAGAGTATTACAAAAATGAACCTGTAATGATTCCAACACATGCTTTAAGACAATCACAATCCCACAAGGTGGGTGACCACAAGTGAAAGTACTTATTAGACTTGAGCAGAGTAGACCTGACTTACTTAGCACAAGGAAACTTTTGAAGTATTCTGATTTCCTTTATCATCAACCTGTAGGAAAGGATACCCAAAAGCTAACATATTAAGCATGTATCTTCCTGTTTAAATCTCTGCAACAACCCTATGAAGTAATTATCATTATTATTTTACTTCACAGATGAGAAAATTGAGGCATTAGGTATTAAGGAACTTGGTCAGGGTCATTCAGCTTCTGAGATAGGAGAAGCAATACCAATCTGTCATGAGATGCTCATTACCTGCATTTGTGGGAAATGTACTACTGCTACCTCAGGCTACCATCAGATCTGGCAAAGCAAAATAGTAAGGTCCAATAGAGGAAGACAGACATGTAAACACTAAGTACGACTCAGTTTTTAACAATTCTACAAAGGGCTTAGGGAGACCCAAAAGAGAGGAATGGGTAGGAAAACAATGAATTACTTGATCTATATAAATTAACTTAAGTTAACGTTTCTTACAGCAAAGAGACCTAAAATATATTTTCTGGTCAATATACTTTTTTTTTTTGAAAAATTTACTGATTTTGCTCATAAAAATTCTTTAATGTATATATTAGAGATTTCAATATTGTATTGGGGTGCATGGCTCAAATGGTAAAGTGCTTGCCTAGTAAGCATGAAGCCCTGATTTCAATCCCCAGTACTTTTGTATATGGGTCTAATTTCGGAATCCACATACATTCATGGTATACATTCTTGTATATATGTACCATATACATAAAATCTAAGTTATAACAATGTATCATTGTTGTATAAATCTGGTTTGGGCAGGAAAGACATTCTAAACTCAAAATGTCCCTTGATTTGAATTGTACTCATCAGCATGAAAAATTATAGTAAAAATGAAAGGAATTTACTTTTCTCTGTGACTCTTCGAAAGTAGCAGAAGAGAGTTTTCAGTTTCTCTGGTTTTCTTGATGAACGTCCTTCAAACAACCTGAAAAAGACCAAAACATAAAAGAAGATGGAGGGTGATTTAAAATGCCTTAATAACTCACAAAACACTAAACCTGTATTTCCACCAAGCATTTAAAAAAAGGCACTACCTTTAGTCCCCCAAGGTCAACTTGGGCCAGTCAGTTAATGCACAGCCATTTTCCTCAAGGCAAATACTATTTTATGCACAACAATACTAAGTACTTACATAACTGGAGAAAAATGGTAGCTGAAAAATTATCACATCTGACTGTCTATAGTAAAATGAGGGGAATACGATGAGGGGAGAGACACAGGCAAGTATGACAAGATAATGAAGGATGATTAAATGAGCAGACTTCGATATTTAAGCAAGTAGATTCTGTGACAGACTGAATTCTGGTCTCCCAATATTCATATGTTGAAGCTGGAATCTCCAAACAGCTGTATTTGCAAGGGCCTGTGAGGAAGTGGTAAGGGTTAATTGAGGTCACAGATTAATCTATAGGATTGGGCTCCTCAGAAGAAGAGAATGAGTCGGAGTGTACTCTCTGCCATGTGAGGACACAGAGAAAAGGCAATAATCTTCAAGACCTCATTTGGCACCTAATTGGCCAACACCTTAATCTGGGATGGTAGCCTCCAGAACTGTGAGAAAATAAATTTTCTGTGGTTTGAGTCACCCATCCTATGGTTATTTTGTATAGCAGTCCAAGATGACTAATACAGATCCTTTGCTTGGTAACCAAAACAGTGCCTACCCTATGTTATTCAGTTTCCAGCAACCTGGATCTGCTCTACTTAATTTGGTTTTCTTTGAAATGGCATGGCATTGTTATTGGTAACATATAATTTAATTTACCCTGAGGAAAGAAAAACAGGCTCTAGAAGTGTATGAACTGAGTAAGTAGTTCACTAAGGATTTCTCACAAAAAAGCATGCTTTGGGGCATAACAAATAGCTTTCCAAAGGCATTTTAAAATTATAGGAAGATTCAGGGGCAATAAATGATAAGGATTCTCTGCCTCCAGTCATATACTCTGACTTTAAATCCAGAATCCCTTCAAGTAAAAGTTCATTTTAATAAGTGCTAAAATGGATAACATTTTTCTTTATGATTAGAAGAGCAAGCTTACATAAGTATGTACAGAGGAAAAAGTTAACTTCATGAGAAATCCTATTGAGGAATTAAAATGAATTAGGAAAAGGGAAGGAAATGTGGACTACAAAGGACCCTGTTCATGATCTGAAATCTACATTGAGGGTGGTGTTCTAGAAAAACAATTTATATGAATAGTTACTTTCTAAACAGAACACTAATGCCAGGTAGAATTTCAACCTAATCTAAAATCAAACCTATGTTTAAAAAATAGGTAAAGACCATGTTTATAATAATTCTCACACATTTCAGACTAATTTCTAAGAATATTTAATTCACGTATTATTAAATACAACTGCCAGCTAACAAAAGGATCATAAAGAATGCAAGTTTCAGGTTGACTTCTCTGCAATATGCCAACCAAAACAGAGTTTGTTTAAATCAAAGTGATAGTCAAAATGGAGAAGCCACTTGGCAGTTTAATTAAATACCCTATAACACTAAATAAGATTTACTAAATGAATACCTTGGGCTCTGTTGCAAAATCCCTTTGTAGGGTTACTACTCAGTGGTGGAAAACACTGTGAATGTAAAAGCAGCCACCACCTTTCTCTAGAAATGAATTGATGTATTATACAATTCAATTAAAGGGAAAAAGTTCCTCATCAATAGAACTACTGCAGACAGAGAAGAACATGGCTATTGCTCTTAAAGAATAATTTCCTAAAACACAAAAAGAGAAAAATGTCTCTACATTCTATATGTGGTCAGCTGTTTGTAAAATTGCATAGGAGGCCACATGTTTTATAATCATGAGGTCAAATTATTAACCACAGAGCCCCTCGGGACTATGGATTTACTACCCTGGTTGATTTGGACTTTCCTGGAAAATTATATGGCTGTTATTATCACTACAAATGAGTGCCACTATTTATCTTGTAAGTCTAAATCTTACAGGTACAAATTAAACAGAATCTCAATGTACTTCATTTATTTGTTGCTCCAAGTCTAATTTCAAATCACTGTGTAACTAAACAGGCTTTCCCATTTTCCTGATAAGAAGCAGAAAGGGTATGTGTTTATGCAAAAATGGAGACAAAGTCAGAGGAAATGAAGCAAGTTTAAAACCTTTATAACAAATCACAGACTTGGCTGCTCTGACATTTTAAAGCACTATGTATAGCTACCCAAATAAAATAAGTTATCTTGTTACTGCAATAAGAGAAAATAACAGAAATGTACAGGCAACAAGCATGAAAGGAAGTCATCATAAGAGTGATGTACAATTTGAGGGATAATGTGTTCTCAGGAAGAGGAAGAAAAGAGACTGAGGACAGAGCCAGAGAAGGAGGAAGGAAGAGAGAGAGGCTGACAGAAATGAGGCCGAGATAGAGAGAAGATATAAGAGAGACACAAAAACAGAGGAAAGAACAGTAAAGACAAATACATAAAGCAGAGAGAGGGAGACCTCGTAACAATCAAGCATCATTCAATTTTTAACGTCCCAACATTTTTTTTTTTACAAATTAGATTTCTCAAGTCCTGCGTATGTATATTTCAAGGTATATTTTGAATCAGTGTCATATATGTGAATGTACACATAAAGCAGGCCATAACTCTTGTGTATGTGGAAAAGACATTTTGGTCTCTTACTAAAGGATAAGTATAGATGATTTTAAAAAGCCAGTAAGGCAAACACACTTTTTAAACAAAACAGTTTGCATTTTCAAGGAAAGAAGTCAATCAAGGGTCAGATACTTATTAACTGGTGCTTTTCTTTCCATACTTATAAAGAGAAACATTGTTTAATAAAATCTTTCCCTGAATGGAATATTCATATTATTACTGGAATTAAATTCTACACACACACACACACACACACACACACACACACACACACACACACAGTTTTAAGTTAAGGATTAATTCCATTAGTATACAGTAAATCAAGCTCAAAGCACTATAACTTTAAAGCAGAAGCAAGTGATAATACAGGACCCAGCCAGAAAGTCCTTCCTGCTCCTTTGTGAGGCACTCTGCCATATGGCCCCAGAAGCATTTCCAATCCAGGGAAGAAGCAGATATAAAAGCCTCCTGGGCTGACCACTGCTGAGACCCACAATTTATCTCTGACCATCTAGTTTCCATGCAATTTCAGAAGCATCAATGCTAATCACATTGGAAGCCTTTATATGAATGTTTAGGCCATGAAAGGCAAGCAGGGGAAAAGGTCAGGAGTATTTAACATAACTAAACAGGTCTGGAAGAACACAACAATAAATAAAAAAGGAAGACTTATTCAATTTATTGACGTCAGTCTCCTACCACTACTCAATCAGCTAGCTATACCTCATTTGAGATTAAATACGCTTACATACTAACATACATACACAAACCTCTCTCAATTGCCAGAAACTATAATAATAAAAACAAACTATGCAAAAAAGGAAACACATCAACAACAAAATGCTACATAATCAGTTTACCAAATGGGTCACCAGATTAAGTATTTGATCTTTTAGAAACCACACAGAAAAGGGGAACTTTGGGTTGTCTTCCCATTCTGTTCTTGAGAGGCAGTGAGACACAAAGAAAAGCACTGAGTCTGAATAGAAGAAAAGTCATTTACTCTCCCTGAACCTCACTAGTGTAGAAGTTTCCCTACCTAGAAACTTCCACAGATAGAATCAAAGTGAGTCTCAATGGATGTATCAACAGTATGTACAGTCATTGCTCTCATTTGTTAGTTTAGGTTCATTAAAATAAATATCATCTCATAGTAATAGGAAAGTGCATTCTGGCTGCTGAAAATCCCTATAACAATTGTGGAAACTATCATGGGCTTACCAGTTTTAATTCATTTTTTAATGTTCTGGCATCTAAAACAACATCCATTACTCAGGAAGACAAGAGTATGTCTGGCTTCAACAGACCTAGTTAAACTCTTATTTGGTGAAAATATTATTTAATACAAGCTTAAATCCCTCTGGACTTACAGATGGCTTTGGTTCATTTAACAGAGTAAGTATTATCCCTAAAAATTGTTCTAAATTCTGATTAGCTATGAGATAATAGGTATTAACCTGGTTCACTCAATGGGAGACTGTGCAGCAAGGCGGTTAAGGAACACAGCTTCTAGAAATAGACTATATGTTGAGTTGAATCCAAATTCTACCAGTTATTGTGTTAACTTGGTGAAGTAACTTACATCTCTTTATCTGGAAAACAGGAATAACAGCAATACCTAATTCATATTGCTGAAGTGAGGATTAAGTAAAAAATAATTTAGCAGTGATTAGCATGTAACTGTTCAATTAGCTATCATTAAAAGATATTTTCATGGGAAAACTTTTTCAGATAATGATGGTGTAAGATGAGGTATTTGTGCTAAAATAAGGCATTATATAACAGCCAGGAAAAAAACAACATGCATTTACATAAAGGGCTTGCATTGTTCTAATCTATATTCCTACTATTAAGATAAACAGTCCGGCCTTGTATCTTATCAAGGCAAGCATGCTGACATTCAGGGCCAACCAACTTCTGGATAAATGACCAAGCACAATGGAAAACATAAACCTGCTATTGTCAAGCTGTTTCAGAGTTCACACAAGAAATTCAGCTGGTCATGACAATAGAGTGACTAGTCTATAACACTATACCTAACAGAAAACAACACAGAAATGAAAAAGTAATAAGCCTCTATTCTCCAAGCTGATAAAATATACTTGGCATTAGAAAATAAGCATTCTTTAGAGCTACTTCAAGGTTAACATCCTAATTAAAATTAATAACTTTTCCATAAGTTTCATCCCAATGTTGTGTTGTACAACCTAAGGAAATCTATTTCCAAATATCCTTCTGAAAATTCAGACAAACTAAAAGCCTACTAACATTTTAAGTCAAACTGCATCAGTTCTTTATAGTTTAGGTAAAATAAATGTACTTATTATTCTCATCCAATAATGAAAAAAGTGTACAGCTAAAAACAAAGTCATTTTAAAACTAGAACACACATAAAAATTAATATAAATTTTGGTAATTATGGGAAGTCACCAAAGCTAAGCAATCCAAGGACTTCTTGGTTTCTGTCCATCGGCCATTCTGCACCTAGAGTATTTACTGTTGAGAAGAGAAAGCTGACAGCACTGCATGTCCCCATCACTAGTGGACTCTGTGGATTTTGTTTCTTTCACATGTGAACAGAACTCTTAGGATAAATTACAGGCAATAAACACGTGTCCATGAAAGTACAATTGTGAGGAAGCTACCTATACCTTTTTCAAAAGTCTATGGAATTCTACTCTCAAAATGAAATTACAAAAATCATCTACTCTTTTGTTAACTTTGTTTCCTACATAATTCTGATGACTTCTTTATTCCTCCTCTTAAGTAACTATTTTTCTCCTAAATATAAAAGAAGTATATGCTCACTATAAATCATTTAAAACCTTAGAAAAGGGTGAAATAAAACTATTAAATGTATTGTTTATCTCACCACCCAATGGTAATATTTTGGCTAATTTTCTTGTCATTCTGATTTTCTATGCTATACACCTGTACGTATGGATGCAAACAGAGGTATATTAATAGATACATATGTATAGTTATCATTCTCCATAGAGGAAAAAGCTATATACATTTACAAGAATTAGGACCAATGGTATCTGGGAAGAATTTAAATACTGAATTCATAATGGTTGAGACAGAATGTATGGAATTTTTTTAAATATGGTATAGCCAAGGCTAGGCAAGGCTAGGCTAGCTACCTGGGAGGCAGAAATCAGGAGGAATTGTGATTCCAGACCAGACTGGGGAAAAATTAGTGAGACACCATCTCAACAAACAAGTTGGAATATGGTGTATGCCTGTCATCCCAGCTATGCAGGAGGCATAAGTAGGAGAATCACAGTCCAGGGCAGCCAGGCAAAAACATTAAAAAAATGACTAAAGCCAAAAGGACTGGTTGTTCCCATTCTCACTGTAAAGACAACCCATTTTCAGTCTATTAGGTGCATTCCATTCCTAATAAACTTTCCTAACACTTTCACTACATTTCCATGTCTTGCCTGACTTCTTCTCTCACCAGACACAAGGACCATGGAAGATACTAGTGCTGACTTTTAGGGAATATTTTTCATGCTGTGACTCAGGATCTCTGATCTAATAAATCTTAACTTGGATAACAGATCTAATTGCTTAAATCTGCTTCTGCAAAAGGATATAAAACTACAAATGATACAGCTCAAAAGCATGTCTCCTCCTCTTTGAACATGACTACTGCTGGATATGATATCCAAGAAATCCTAGCTGTCCCCATCCACAGAAAGCAAGTTCCAGAGACTCCTGACCTAGGCCTATGCCCCAAATGAGCAGGAGGTAGCCAGGAATGATTTCAACTTCCTATTTCCTAAAAGACTTTAAGGGTCTCTAGTTCTTCAGAGGGGAATGTCAGGAAGCAGTTAACTGTGAGTGATAGGGCATGCAAAGGGAACCTAACATGACGAATTCTTCTAGGTCTCTGAAAGAAAACACTGCAAGTCCTAATAGCCTCTATTAGGATCAAAATAGCCCACCGAGGTCATGGGATGTCCCAAGATGCTTCTAAGTCACCCACCCTAAGGTAGGTCAACACCAATTTATGCGTCTTAACAAAACAAAGACCCAGCCAGTAAATCAGATCCTGGGGTGTCAGGTGGACCCAATAATATTTGGTACTTTCTAAATCTATAGACCTACCCTAGCCTCTTGACACAGTGTCATAAACAGCTTCGTGAGCTGGTCCTAGGGAGGGACTTAACACTCCAAGCCCTTTCACCTCAATAAAAACTGGTGCCAAGGTAAAAATAACTGTTGTTCTCATTCTCACTCTAGAAACAACAGCTTTCAGCCTATTGAAAGTCCTTTCCTAATAAACTTTACTATCATTTTCACTACAAAAACAAGGTTGGGGGGGTGGCTAACATTGGAGGGCACCTGCATAGCAAGCCTGAGACCCTTAGTTCAATCCCCAGTACTGCCAATAAAATAAAATAAAAGGTAGGGTTGGAAATACCTTGACAAAAATAGTTAAGTACTGTTTTTAAATATTAGTTAAAATATTGGCTCACTACACTCTCAGTCATGTTGAAAATGTCCGTAACAAAGTTTTTAAAATAACTTTTGGAAAAGAAATGTTCTGATACAATCTTAACTTGGTTAGAAGAAACACAGTGCTTCCTTAAAAAAAAAAATCAGAAGTGTACAATTAAGTAAAAAAACAAAACAATCTCCTGAGAAAGTCTGAAGCTAAGGCACCAAAACTTTAACTTGGAGATTTATCAAGGTACACACAATAATGGATTCTATATCCCAGAAATAAAACGTGAATGGTTAGTGGGACATGAACTCTAAAGCATTATTAATTAGAACTACTTTTCACCAAAAGCAAGAAAACAGAAAAACAGGCCCAGAACCACTGAGATTGTTTCCAGAGTTCTGGTTAGAAAATTTATAATTGATAGCACTCTGGCAGATTCTAGACTTATTCAAGTATTTATCATAAATAAAAAGAAAGGCTACTTACTCTGGAGATTCCATATTACAAACACAACTAATACTCTTTGCACAGAAAATTATACTTCTAAGCAATCAAATTTTCATTTCTTTACTTATATGTAAAATTTGACCATTTCTTTCTCTGTATTTAAAAAGAAAACCTGCAAGAGATGCACAACCTTAACTTCTAGTGAGCCTGTTTTTACAGTAAAGAAAATGATTTAATAATTTTTTCTAAAAAGCAAAAAGATTATATTTAATGAACAGGTTCTTGGTACACCTCCACTCATAGACACTGATGTTCTTTGTGTTCTCTCAATCCTATCCCACATACTAAAGAAATGAAAGGTTAAATCTACATTTAAGTATATATGGCTTAAAAATAAAGCATCTCATAAATCCTAAGAATAAGATGCAGTTTGAAAAGATAGTAGACTGTAAACAAAGGGTCTAAATTACAGTCTTAGCACTCTGCCATTAACCAACTCCATAACTCAAAACAAGTCACTTAATTATCTCAAATGTTTCATGTAAAATTTATTTTCATTCATTCAATAAGAATTTATTGAAGTCTACAATAAATGAGATTTTGTGAAACAGCAAAGAACAAGACAGGTAAGCTCCCTGTCCCACTGCAAGGATTAAATAACCAATTACAGCAAAGGAGGGCTTGTGGTATAGTAAGAAAACTGGAAGACTATAGGTCCACATCTGATTGTATGAACCTAAAAAGTACCCAGGATGCCACTCCAGTCGTCTGTCATTTTCATATCCATTACCCCTTCAAAGGTCTCCACTCCTCTCTCCTGCACCACTATACTATTCCAGCTACCAATCTCTCCTGGTACACTACAATAGTATCCTCAACTGGATAAACTCATGCACTATGGCTCTCTTCATTCAATTCCCATACTACAGTCAAAACAAGCCATGAAAATGTAAATCTGATTGTGAGTGCCAGTCTGTCCTTACTGCCAAATCAACTGCTTTCCACTTTTTCTGCAAGGCATACCTATTTGTGCAGCTCTCCTTTCTGCATGATGCTTTTCTCTCAATGCTGTAGTCACATTGGTCTTCTATTATTTCTAGGCAATTCAAGTCCTCTCCACAGTGCCTTTTCTAATACAAATCCACCCCTCCTTTACTTCTTGGTAATAACTTCCACTCACCCTTTCATATTTAGTTCAAAAGTTGTTTCTTTAAATAAAGGTACCTTTATTATTAAATCATCCATCTCTATCAGAGTGCCATAGGCTGTGTACCTCTCCTTTATGTAACAGAAGAGGTTATCATAGGAAGAGTACTATAGGATATATGAACCTATCTTGGCAGAATTGGAGATACCAGAAATGGTGACTTGTGAACAGAGTCTCGAGGAAGAATAAAAGGCATGTGGACAGAAGGGCTATACAGGCAGCTGTATAGTTTAAAAAATGAGGTAATTCTATGTAAGATAAGAACTGGGAATCTGGCTTATCCCTTCTCTGTGACCCCAGTACCCTTACACGCAGTGGAAAATACAGTAGTTGTTCACTGTGTATTTGAACTACCCTACATGACTAAGCAGTATTTTCTTAAAACAAATTTAGCTACTGATATTTGGAAAAACATGCTCCTCACAATTGATATTTATGCAACTAAAGAGAATACGATAAAAAATGGGTACCATCCTGTTTGCCAACACTGGGATTTTAAAGAAATTTTACACAAATAACATTATTTTTGTTTTCTGTCCTTTCCCCTTTAGTGTTGATATAACAGGGAATAATTACATATAATAACAAATGTTGTCATTGGTATTTTAATACTAAGAGTCCTTAAAAATTTAACCCAGGAATCATGACAGTTCAGAGTATTCTTATATTCAAATAATTTTTACGCATTTGCTAAAAACAAATCTTCCCTACAATAATCATCCTGAAATGTCTTACTTTAAAATTTGCATTAGGTATTAATCAGCTGGATTATAGAAATTTTTCTCATCTTAAAATAATGAAGAATTCTGTAACTACAAGTGACTGAAGTAAGGCCTTTGGGACTAACACTCTGTGACTGGAAAAAACTGTGAATACATTTCTCCAATGTTAGATATGTGGAGTTGTCAGAAATGTTGCCCATATAAAATAAATTACATTAGAAACAATGATACTCCAGTAGCAATAAGCACACCTATTACCCAGATCTTAGTCTTTAAACAAAAGGAAATAGTGATCCTAATGGGAAAACAGTTGATGGTAGAACTAGAAAATATAAGATAAGCCTAGAACATTTTATGATTCCAGAAAGGAAGAAAATACTCAAAAAAAAAAAAAAAAAAGGGAGCTTGTTAAAGGAACTGAGGAGCCAACCTGAAGGAAACCTAATAACCAAAACTAGAAACATTTGAGTAGCAAAATAAAAAATGGTAGCATTCAATTTTAATATGTACAATAAAATAAAGATCCACGAGTCCATTCTGATATTTTTAAAATGGGAGATAAGGGACAGTTCTTCCTTACAGAGTCAAATGAATACTGCAAAAAAAAGGGAAACAGAAAAATTACAGTAGGCAAACATTATCATAATAATAACTACACACAAGACTCACAAGAGGATGCTAAAATTAGTGGGGAAAATGTAAGACAGAGCTTTGCATAGTGTTTTATCTTCCCCACAAGAAAACAGAACTAGAGTACTGTTACCGTGGAAAGACTCACAGACACTATTATCACCAGCACTAAGAAGAATCATGAGCCCACTAATGTGATGCACTTTAGCAGGACACAAAATGTATGACCGCATCCCAATTTTGAAAGAACTTCAGAAACCCAGATTGAAAACATTCTACAATTTAATGTGTAATCTTTGAAGTGTCAAAGTCATAAAAGAAAAGAAAAAATAAACTAACCAACAAGCCCCCACCCTCAAAAAAAAAAAAAACACCTCAGGAAGAGATTGCAGGAGACTAAGCAAACAAATGCAATCAATGTAAGATGCTGTGTACAATCTAAGAATAGAGAAAGGGGACAGCAGAAAAACTGGCAGGATTCAAATAAGGTCAGTATATCTGTTCCTAATTTTGATCATTTTACTATATTTTCAAAAGGTATCAGCATAAGGTAAAAGTAGTTGAAATGCACACAGGAATTCTCAGTATTACTTTTGCAAATTTTCTGTGTGTCTAATTAGTTCAAAATAAAAAATCTTTAAGAAACTACATTAAAAAGGTAAATTAAAATCTATAAAAACAGTATGGCAAACAGAAATGTCTTTTTTGTTTGTCTCATGACTGTAGCTCCGATTTAGCATGCTGCCCACACTGACTCAGAGCCAGGATATAAGGAGATTAGAGGTAGCAGAGGTGCACATTACATAAACCTACTGGGAAAGAGGAGCACCTATTATAACAGCTTTCTAAAGGCTTGTTCCTGTACTTCAGGAAGAAAACGCACACTTTGTTCATAGATCCCGTAAAGATAATCTCAAGTGAAGAAACAAAAAGAAGTGGGGGATTAAAGGATTGGGGACTGAGAGGGGAAAAAAGGAGGGAAAATGACAATCATTTGCCAAGAAGATTCCTTACAATGTTTTCATTTGCGTAGATGATAGAATATTCATTGGGAAAAACAACTGAAATCTATAACTTTATCAATATTATTTGACCAGTATTAATTTGACACCTTACATGTTTCCAAGTCTCATGACTTGATGATATTCCTACTTTCTAATATCTTTATAGAAAGTAAGACTCTTATTTCTATTTTCATATTAGTTCAGCAAATAAGCAATATAACGTACAGCAAATATTCCTGTCACTAATCAAACCAGAGGCAGAGGAAACTCAAAGCATTCAGAGGAGGATAATTTGAGAGGATGGAAAAAATATCAGCATTGCAATAACTAAGATGAAACCTTAGTTCTGTGACTTACTGGCTCCTGGATTCCAAACAAGTACTTTACCTCTATGAACCTTAATTATCTTGCCTTCAAAACAGTAAAAACATCACTTAACTCACAATAAAGATGTATGTAAAATGCTTAACCTCTGGCAAATCAAAAAATATTGGTTAGTTCCATCTTTATCTATTTCGCTGTGAAAGAGGTGTTTTCTGCAAACGTACCGATTGAAGTTGATATCTGGGTAACTAGAATACTCCGATTTCATCTTAGCATTTCGTCGGGGAAATGTGCAGAAGAAAGCATTAGCTAAAAGACTGGCAATCTGTTCCTGCGATATTGTAATGGAATGATTCATCTTCTGTTTCAGGAGTGGTATTGGCTGATGAAGGAAACAAAAAATATAGACAAGAAAAGCAATAATTAGTTTAGTAATTTCGAAAGCAGAGGCACCAAATTACATTTGTTAAATTAAGGCAGGGATAATTTCAGGCCTGAATCCTTAAGTCAGCAATATTATTAAAGTCAAAGGTTGCTGCTTATCAGAGATGATCGAGAAAAATGTACTTCTTCGACAAAGTGCAGATTTCTAATCAATAATGAGGATACTGAAGAAAACACAAAACATTACTTACTAATGAAAAACGAGATTGCTTTAGCAAGTAAATAGAAACACATTATCCATGTAATGAAAAACTAAAACAAAAGATGAAACAAAAATACTGGCATTATTGTTTATGTTAAATTCTGTTCTTATATTAAAAATAGGTGGACAGAGCAATTGTACTTAGTCCTAAATAAAATGATCTTACATAAATGGTTCAATATGTAAGTATATAAATAAGTATATTCCTTCTCTCTCTTTTTTTTTGGGGAGGATACTGGGGTTTGACTTTGAGGCCTTTTAGCTAGACAAGTGCTCTACCACTTGAGTCACTCTGTTAGCCCTTCTTTGGTGTGTGTTGGGTATTTTCAAGATAGGGTCTCATAAACTATTTGCCCTGGCCTGGCCTTAAACCTGTGATCTGCCTGATTTCTCCCTGCTGAGTAGTTGGATTAAAGGTGTGAGCCACTGATGCCTGACTTTTTTTTCTTTGAAGTTTAAACAAGGATGTATTTTAGTATAACAGGATAAAGTAGGGAGAAGTGGGGAAGGGAAAGAAAAACTGCATTTTTTTCTATGGAACAGAAATATATATAGTGTTAGAATAAAAGTTTGATAGAAGGAAGAAAAGGTTAAATTTACAGTTCAACTATTTCTCTTAGAAAACTTCAAAGGTAAAGAACTGAATATTCTCACTATGGTATCCCTTCTTTCAGGCTTCAGTCATCACCATTTCTAAAAGGAAACTGATCTCCATTTCCTGTCCTAAACATTTATTTACCACCCAACTATGAAGTTACAGAAGTTGACAGAGTATCAATGGCTTAAAGCAAATTACTACTTGGTATTAGTGAGAAATGAGTTTTTAACTACCATTCACCATATTATCCTGAAAAATTATTTCAAAAATCAATTAAGAATATTTCAGACTTAATGGACTTGAAACACAAACATTTCCTATCCCCTAAATAAACACAGCATAATTTTAAAAAGAATAAATGATTTCTGCTCTCATGGTGAAGAGAAATGTCTAGAAGCTAATATTCAGGAGAAAGCTAGATAAAATAAGAGACTGGTTACAGTGAACCAAGATACTTTTCCAAAATTGATTTCCTTTTTTCTTTACAAATCTAAAATTTACTTTTTAGATTTGTCCTACAGAGCTTTAATGTGATAAATCATTAAATACCAAAATATACAATTTACCTTGTTAGAAATGTATTTTCATTTCAAATTTAAATCTTAACTTTAACAACAGTTTGACTTTTCAGTATAGGACAGAACACAGAATTAAGATGTTCTTGGGCCAGGTATGTCTGTAATCCCAGCATCCAGAAGGCTGAGGAAGAGGGAGCATCAGTTTGAGGCCAGCCTGGAGGGAGAGAAGGAGGGAAGGAGGGAGGGAAGGAGGGAAGGAGGGAGGTAGGGAGGGAAGGAAGGAGGGAGGGAAGGAGGGAGGGAAGGAAGGAGGGAGGGAAGGAAGGAGGGAGGGAGGGAAGGAAGGAGGGAAGGAAGGAGGGAAGGAAGGAGGGAGGGAGGGAGGGAAGGAGGGAAGGAGGGAGGTAGGGAGGGAAGGAAGGAGGGAGGGAAGGGAAGGAAGGAGGGAGGGAAGGAAGGAGGGAGGGAGGGAGGAAGGGAAGGAGGGAAAATTCATTCTCCCAATTAATATACTAATAAAAGAACAAAGTTGTTCTAAGACAGGATGAAAAACTGAGGAGTCATTAATTTGACTGGGTTCTACCAAGTGACTTACAGCTTACAAATTTATATCCTTTCAAGCAATAAGTATCTCAGTAAATAAAATAAGGAAACTTTCTTTCCAACAGCCTGAGGGGATGAGAGGAAGCATTTAATCAAGCACCACACAAAGATCAGATTCACAAAGAGGATCTCCCTCCAGGAGAAAATAATCTAGTGGAAGGAGATAAGCAAAGTCACAACTTAAAAATAATGTGGGAAGTATGGCTTGAGTGCTACAGGCTTGGTTGGGGAAAACAGGGAAGGCTTTCATAAATGACTAGCAAAGGCAGGGATAGAGGGTGATGAGAGATTTCATTAGGTAAGGACAGAATGAAAAAAGAATGAACATGGAATATAAGCAAACAAATACCTTCCAACAGAAACTACAGAAGATGTTTTAAACAACAGAGATGTTTTAAAATATATTTTCCGGCCTAATAGTAAATACATTACTGAGGTGAAATTAGTAAAATGCCAGTAAATGTGGCATACTGAAAAACATTCACTGGTTCTTGACTAAGGTGACAGGACCTCAAGTAGGCCTTTGGACAGGTGTGGGGTATTTTTGGTTGCCCCCATGACTATGCTTTCAGTGTAGGGGTGTGCAATGAGAAGGACAATCCTCACATTCAGAAATTGTTACACCTAAAATGTCTATAGGGCCCCTGTGGAGCAACAGTGTTAGCAGAACACTGGCTAGCATCTGTGCAAGGGAGCTGACCCCTAATAAAAGACAGGCAAATTCAAGCCATTATTGTGAGAAACACACAAAAAATCATGAAGAACAAAACAACAACCCTCAATGGAGGTTTGAAACTATGTTCACACATTCTTTAATACCTTTAAGAAGCAGAGTCCAATTCCTCTGCCCTTGAGTATAGGCTAACTTAGTGTCTGGCTTCAAAAAAAAAAAAATAGTGGAAGTGGCATTGGATATTTTGAGAAACTCAGTCATAAAAGACACTGTAGCCTCCGCACTCTCCCTTAGATTGTTTGCACTGGGGAATTTAGGAACTAAGTCATGAGGACACCCATTCAGCCCAAGGAGAGACCCAAGGGAGGCCTCCTGCCAACAACTATGTGGATAAGCCACTAAGTGGACCCAGTCAGAATTTTCAATGACCACAGCCCTGGAAGACATCCTAACTGCAACCACAAGAGAGACCTCTGAGCAACAATTCAGCTGAGCAGTTCCCCAATTCATGAAAGATAATAAATAAATAATAATAATATATTATGTAATAATATATTAATATATTATAATTATATAATATGTAATGATTATATATATTATTATATACATAATATAATATATAATAATAAATAATAAATAATTCATGAGATAATAAATGTTAACTGCTTTAAGTCACTAAATTTTGAGATATTTTTTATGTAGCAATCTATAACTGATACATTCCAAAGTGAATAAGTAGTGGTTTTTATTTTTAAAAGTTAAGAAAGTTTTATGAACTCATCTGTCACAATAACATATCACTTTGGAGGACAGTGTTAGGAAGGAGTAGGTAGATTGGGTCATTCTGAGAAAAGAATCCCACATCCATTTGTAGGTTTTGAAATGATGAACACTTATAAAAAAAAAAAAACAGATTGTCAACAAAAAGAGGAAAAACTAAGTAAGCAAAAGTCAATAGTGTAAAAACCAAGTACAGAAACTGAACGCTGCTTTTTGTTGTTGTTGTTACTGGGTATGAATTAAGGGCATCATGCTTGCTAAGCAGGCACTCCACTAGCACTGTTTCGTGTTGAGTATTTTCAAGGTAGGGTCTCGTAAACTATTTGCCTGAGCTGACCTGAAACCACAATCCTCCTGATCTCTGCCTTCTTAGTAGCTAAGATTACAGGCATGAGCCACCAGCAACCAGCCGAATGCAGCATTCTCTCTGGCCTCTAATTCATTCCTTAATATAGCAAAATTACCATTTTCTTGGCAAAACTGTTTCCTCCCTCCCCTGTCTCATCCACCTTGGCCACTAGATTTAAAGGAAATCTAACTGTGAGTGTCAGGAAACCTACTGAGGAAATTATATTCACTAACCTGAGTACAAATACTTGGCAGACAGAGTGCAATTTTCACCATATCAGGCAAAATAGACTGATATAAATGTTGAGCTTCTGCTTCTTCAAGTACCTGAAAGCAAATAAAATGTTATGTGAATAATAGTAAACAGTGAATAATAATCAATGAACAAATTTCATTGACGATATACAATTAAGAATGGAATCCCATTCTAAAGCACATTATCACCAGCAAACACATAAAAACACACCAAGAGGCTCACCAATAAACTTAAAATTTCATTTTCAAGTATTCATCTTAATGTCCTATGAAAACCTCCAAATCAAATACCTCTCATGTTAGCTAGGACCATGAACACACACACACACACAAAAACCCCAAAAATCTCTCACATCAACATTCACAATCAAATGCAATACTTATACATGAAAACCAGTATATTCTGCCCTTAATCACACAAACTGACAACTTTTAACAACCCAGGGCTCTCTTAGAAGACTTCAAGGGCCCATTTAGCTTCAACAGTTTATAATTTAAAGAAACCACCATAAAAGCTATACTAATTACTTTGGAGCATATGGTATCAGCCATATCTAGCCTGTTGAGAAATTTCTTACAACCTTTAGAATTTTTTTTCTATGTACCCTTGGGAAGTTACAATCAAAATTCCCATGTGAAGCTCATCAAAGATGACATTTGTGGTTTATTTTAGTATAATTTTCATATCTTCAAGCAAGTGAACACAAGATTATTAATTCTTAGAAAAAGTTGTACAAGACTGGAAAAGCTGTCATAGCCTATTTATGAAGTATTTATAACAGCACCCTGCTAAGAAGAATAGAATACTGCTGTAAGTGAAATGAATTTGACAATTATAGTGGGAAAACAAGGAGGCAGAAGTAAGGCTTATGTTAGTGGTGATAGGGGACAGTTAAGCAATAGCAAAATCCTAACTTCCTGCAATGGGAAAGGAAAGCCAACACATTAAAGGCTTTTGGGGAGAGTTCTGATGAAAGCTTCATCTTCATATGCCTCTTGAACTCTGATAAAAACAAAAACTTTGCTCGCTTTAAATAGTATCAGTGTATTTGTAGATGTTCTATATAGCGTCACTACACTGTATCTACTGAGTAAGAAGGAAAGCCATGTCTCACTATCTAAATGGCTGGGACTGCACAAAGCCATGGAACCACATCCTGGAAGCCACTGCAGCCCATTTGGGCCTATGACCTCTTACATGAAAATTATGGAGAACCCCCAGAAAAAACAAATTTAAAAAGTCATACATTCATAGAAGACGTTCGAGTACTTTAGATGTACCAACTAAAGATACTTATTTTCCTGTATCTGAAAATATGTAAAATACATTAATGAATTTGTTTAGAATGCTCAGACTGTTCCTGATTATAATTTATCCTTTGCTTTATTTTGAAGTATTTATAGGATGCTGCACAAATATAGTAAGTCCAGTGTACCTTTTACCCAGTTTCCCTCAATGATTATATAACTATACCACACTATCAAAACCAAGCAATTGGGATGGAGATAACTGGGCTGGAGGTGTGGCTCACCCAGTTAGGGTGCCTAACAAGCACAAAGGCCCTGAGTTCAAACTTAGTACCACCAAAAAAAAAAGAAAGTGGTAAGACGTGTCATTTTGTGTTATTTTGTCATACACATATATTTGCACAATTACCATGAAAATCAAGATGCAGAACTCTTCCATTACAACAAAGATCTCATATTACACATTTAGAGTCATACTTGCCCTCTTCCTCTCACTTCACCCAAACCCAAGCAACCACCAATCTGTTCTCATCTCTATAACTTCATCATATTATATAAATAGAATCATACAGTTTGTTCTTTCAACTTGACTTTTCTCGCCCAGAATAATGCCCTTGAAATTCACTTGTTGCAAGAATCAATAGTTCACTCTTTCTCACTACTGAATAATGTTCCATGGCTTAAATACAATTTGTTTAGCAATTCACCCACTAAGGAGCACTTTGGTTTCGAGTTTGGGATATTATGAATTAGTATGTTTTGACAAGGCTCCCAAGGCTTCAGATGTTAAGAATGGTCATCAGTGTGGCAGTGTTGGGAAGAGGTATGGAACCTTTAAAAGGTGAGTCTATAGGGAGGTCACTGGAAGTGCTGCCCTTGAAAGAGATTAATTAGTCCCAGTCCCATGAGGATTATAAAAAGCAAGATTGGTCCCTCCCCCACCTCTCTGGCTTCCTTTCTATGTGACCTTTCCTTCTCTTACATATTCCCACCATGATGCTGCCTGCATGTGACACACACACTAATGCTAGCCCTTGAACCTGTAGAACAGTAAGCTAAATAAATGTCTTTTCTTTACCCAGGCTCGGGGATTTTATGACAGTAACAGAACAGAGACTAATATACTAATAAAGCTACCTTTTCCTCTAAAACTACCTATACTGCTGACTTCTTATAAATATAGCAGTATGTCACTTTAAAATCCCACTCTGTAAATCTGTCTTTTAATGGTAAATTTAGAATACTGACATTTAATACAATCATTATTGTTACATCTGAGCCTGCCATTCCATTTAAAAAATTTGTTTCATATTTTCTTTTCCCTTCTTTCTTATGGGTTACTTAAAGACAGTTTTGAATGTCGCTTCTATTTATCTAGAGAACTTTTGAGTGTATCTCTTTGTGTAGATTTTTTTAATGGCCACATTATTATAACATAGTTTACTGGGATCAACATTTTATAGCTCCTTTAAAATCAAGAGATTCCTCAACCCTCACCCATTTAAAAGTGATACTAATATTTTCATTACATAAATAGCCATATTAGACAGTAAAATTTTTGAAAACAGTAATAAAAATACCAAACAATTTAGAACATTCCAAGAGAGAAAAAAATGCCCATCCTATTTACTATCTTTTTTATTCTTTCTATTGTTCATTCTCTGAAGTTTTAAGATTCCTACTTTTACCATTTCTTTTCTATTTCAAGAAATTTTGGGGAGGGGGTAGGAGCAGGGGGAATGACCCAAGCCTTGTATGCATATATGAATAATAAAACAGTAAAAAAAAAAAGAAAATTGTTCAGAAACTCTTTTAGGGTAGGTCTGCTGATAACAAATTCTCTGACTTTTTCTTCATCTGAGAACGTCTGCTTTCCCTTCCCTTCCTCAAGCATATTTTTAATGAATATAGAAGTCTGATTGACCGTTCTTTTTTAGTCCTTCATAAACCTGTGCTTTTTTTCTAGCATGTATGTTTTCTGAAGAAAAATCCACTGTCAATCAAATTGGTTTTTTTCCCTGCAATGTGTCATTTCTCTCTTGTTACTTTCATACTTTTTTCTTTGATTTTAAAGGACATGTGACTAGTTTCTCTTTTTTTTGTAGGGGAGGAGTTATCCAGTTTTGTGTTCACTCACCTTTTTGGTTCTGCAGGTTTATGTGTTTTGCCAAATTTTGGAAATTTTCAGCCTCGTATTTTTTAAATATTTTTTTCAGTCCTTCACACTTTCTCCTTTCTTTCTGGTACCCCGATGACATCAGTGTTAGATATTTTAATATAGTCGCACGAGTCTCTAAACTTTTTTTAAGTCTATTTTCTCTCTTGCATTGAATAACTGTGGGTAATGTTTTTCAAGTTCACTGATTCTTGACTCTGTAATGCCCATCTTCAAAGAACCCATCCATTGCATTTAAATTAATGTAATTTCCAATTCTAATATTTCTACTTGGTTGTTCAGTTTCCTTATTACTGAGACTCTATTTCTTCATTTGTTTTGTGATGGCTGCTTCAAATTGTTACGTAATTATAATATCTATTATCTGATTTGATATATATGGATTTTCTTTCCTCACCAGTTGAGATTTTCCTCAATCTTGGTGAATGATTTCATTTTAATCTTTTTAATGTGGATATTTTGGGTGTTGAGACTTTGGATGTCACTTAAATCTTTTGATACTATACTAGTGGAAGAATGGGAAATCTGTTAATTACAGCAAACAGTAGGGTAAAATATCAGGCCTCCACTTGGCCTTCAATGCCCATGGTGGGGAGGGGATGAAGTACCCTGATTCTGTCAAATGGGTACTGTTCAGCTCCTTACTAGGTATGCTGATAGAACTCTGGTTTGATGTCTTTCCTACAGTCCCTTAGTCCCTACTCAGTCAACTTTATTTTTCAAAGTCTTATGTTTTTGTTTTACATACCAGTTCCAGTTTTGACTCTATGTAGCAGAAAGGATAGGAAGACATGCCTATTTAAACATCTTAAGCTTAAAGACACTTAGTTTTATCTTAATAGGCTGATGGCTTTTACTCCTTTGGATACCTATCTTTGTCTTAAAACTGACAATATGAGTAGCTGCTGCTATGCTCTGCTTTACAATATTACTTATTTATCTGATTAAGCAGCATTGCACTGCACTTCTTCACAACTGTCAACACTCAAAACCTATGTCTAAATGCTGCTCTGGAAGCACAAATGAGAACATAAAAAAAAAAAAGTCATTTGAGAATATAACCAACTCAACTATTGTTTGAGATGGAATGCATAATCTAAAAAACCAGCTTCACTTCCAGGCTTCACACACATCAGTATCATCTTGCAGATTTCTTTTTAACTTTTACTAAAGTACTAATTAAATCTGACAAATTTACTAGTCTATACAATACAAACTGGGATGCTAGTAGGAAAAGGTTTTGTTTTTCAATGTAAGCATTTCTTAACTTCAAGAGAAGCAAGAGAAAAGGATGAAAAGATTTTTTAAAATGAAAAAACAATAAAGAAATGAAAGAAAAAATAAATGGGGGTGGGAAATGTAACATTCTTTGGTTAAGCATTCTGTAACAAAGAAAAATAAACATTCACTGCTTATGATGATAATGATTATAAGGAAGACAGCCTATCTCAAATTTTCCCACAAGTAAAGCCCTGCCTTCTACTGGATGATCTGCATAAAAAACTATATATGGTAAATATTTCACTGTGTGTGTACATTTACCAACTTTTTATTATGGTTCATCAAACTGCTTATGTATCAATTCAAAACTGACACAATGAATTTCAGAATTACAATGCTATTTTACTCATTACCTCTCTTAATATTTTAGATCTACTCATTCATTCACTTGTCTGGTAAACAAATACTTGAGTATGCATTTTGTTTCAGGCACTGGGTCAGAAGATAGAAGAGTAAACAATAACAGACGCTGTCAATGACCTCATGATTCTCAAGACAGAAAGCTCCATGCTCTGTGACTCCCCAGTATGTCCTCCCAACCTAAAAGGCCAGCAAATAACTGCAAACTCATGACAGTGAGTATGGAAAAGCTCTTTATTCCTTTACCAGATGGAAACATGAGCAAACTACTAAAGTAGAGACACTAAATTTCCCAAATGTGAAACAACATAGATGATATTTATTTCTACTTCTTTAGACTATTTGATCAGCTATATCTGTTAACTATGCTCTAATATTAATTAAAGACATTCATAGCTGGACATAGTAGTTCATGCCTGTAATTACAATACTCAGAAGGAAGCAAGAGAATCACAAATTCAAGACCAGTGTGGGCTATGCAGTGAGATACAGTATCAACAAACAAACAAATAAAACAGCTATTGGGCTACGGGTGTAGCTGAGGTGGAAAAAACCATTTACCTAGCAATTGAAAGGACCTGGGTTCAATCCCAGGAGCATAAAAATGAAAAAAACAAACAAACAAACAAGACTGTAATAATAATACATGATTAAGTGCCATGCCAGACATATAGAAAGTTCTAAATAAATATTGACACTCTGAATGAATATATGAATAATGTAGCTGGTAATACTAGAAACCAATGTCATTTCACTAAAGGAGAAAATTTCTGTCAATTTTCAAATAGTTTATAGCAAACAGCTTTTTGGTTTTTTGTTTTGAGTTTTGGGTGATGGTACTGGAGTCTGACCTTAGGGCCTTGTGCTTGCTCAGAAGTGCTCGACCACTTGAGCCACACCCCCAGTCCACAAACAGCTTCTAAAATGTAAACAACTGCAAATCAACAAATACAAAAAAACACTGCACATCACTTCATTTCTCCTTTGACTAAACCGAGTTAGAGCCCAGTACAATTTTGAAAAATTAGTAATAATCCTCTTTAATGAAAAACAGAAAACATATAAAAGGTCTAGGATATCTACTTTATTAAATAAGATTTCAATATAAAAAAATACATGCTCCAAAATCTAAAAAGAAAAACTCTTTGTAATCCTATGATCCTAATACTAACACAAACACTATTTACACCTAGATGTTTCTTTATTTACATGGGCGCATTTGTTTGTTGAAATTACATTGTTTAAACAATTTAGTACATCTTTTCCACCTAATATGACAATAAAAGCATTTTCTATTTTATTATATAGTCCTCATAACCACCACTAAAGCAAAAAGTATTTTTAAAAAGTCATATATTTGTCTGGGGATATAGCACAGTGTGGTGTGTTTGGCTAGCACACACAAGGTTCTGGGTTAGATTCCCAACACTGAAAAAGAAGTTATGCATTTTCACTCTAGAAACATAAACAGGCTGGACATGGTGGCTGTAATGGCAGCTACTCAGGAGGCAGAGATAGGAGGACCTTGGTCTGAGGTTACTCTGGGCAAAGTTAGGGAGACCCTATCTCTAAATCAGGCTGAGTATAGTGGTCAATTCCTATAATCCTATTACATAAGAGGCAGAAGTAGGAGGACCAAGGTTCAAGGCCAATCTGGGCAAAGTAACCCAAACACCTTATCTGAAAAATAAAGGCAAAAGGACCAGGGGTATAATTCAAATGAAAAAGAGCTTGCCTAGCAAGCATGAGCCCTGAGTTCAATTCTTAGTACCAAAAAAAAAAAAAGAAAAGAAAATTAACATGAAAAAGAAAATGAATAAAACCCATAAACTCACTGCCAAGGTATCTATTGTTAACACTGTGGGATATAACCTTCCAAGCTTCTATCTATTAAAATTTACATTTTATTTCTGGTTAATATCCTGGATATTTACCCCATACAACCATTTTTAATAGCTGGGTATTATTCTACTAGTTGCACTAGTAGAATAGTTCTCTTATGATGGGCTTACAGGCTGTGTACAAGTTTCTGTTATAATTACTACTGCCACTTATTTCCCTGTAATTCACATTTTTGCATCTGTTGAATATATCTGTAAGAGATGATACATCAAAAAGCATCAGGTTTTTTGTTTGTTTTGTTTTAATTTTTATTGTTTTATTATTCATATGTGCATACAAGGCTTGGGTCATTTCTCCCCCCTGCCCCCATCAACTCCCTCTCCCCCGGACCCCCTCAATACCCGGCAGAACCTACCTTGCCCTTATCTCTAATTTTGTTGAAGAGAGAGTATAAGCAGTAATAGGAAGGAACAAGGGTTTCTGCTAGTTGAGATAAGGATAGCTACACAGGGAGTTGACTCACATTAATTTCCTGTGCGTGTGTTACCTTCTGGGTTAATTCCTTCTGATCTAACCTTTTCTCTAGTTCCTGTTCCCCTTCTCCTATTGGCCTCAGTTGCTTTTAAGGTATCTACTTTAGTTTCTCTTTATTAAGGGCAACAAATGCTAGCTAATTTTTTAGCTGTCTTACCTATCCTCACCCCTTCCTTGTGTGCTCTCACTTTATCACGTGATCCAAGTCCAATCCCCTTGTTGTGTTTGCCCTTGATCTAACGTCCGCATATGAGGGAGAACATACGATTTTTGGTCTTTTGGGCCAGGCTAACCTCACTCAGAATGATGTCCTCCAATTCCATCCATTTACCAGTGAATGATAACATTTCATTCTTCTTCATGGCTGCATAAAATTCCATTGTGTATAGATACCACATTTTCCTAATCCATTCGTCAGTGGTGGGGCATCTTGGCTGTTTCCATAACTTGGCTATTGTGAATAGTGCTGCAATAAACATGGGTGTGCACGTGCCTCTGAAGTAACCTGTGTCACAGTCTTTTGGGAGCATCAGGTTTTTACTGAAGTTTTGATATATGCTGCTAATCTTTTTAGAAAGCATCTATTGGTTTATATTCCCACGAATGCCGTATAAGAACATACTTATTATTTTGCAATTTGATTGGCTAATGTTTCACTATACTTTGTTCCTTCGATTATTAATGGCATAAAACTTTCAATTCCATTTATTAAAATCCCTCTGTGATGACCCCATACATTCCTTTACTATTAATTTTTAATATATGAATGCATTTTGTCTTAAAAGTATCAAACATTCAGATTAAACCAGAGCTCTCCTTGTTCACAAATCCTCAATTTCAAACTGCTTCTCTGACACGAGTGTGTCTTCCTAAAACATCTCCAAAGAATTTATATGTATATAATGCATATAAAACTTAAGTTTTGCATTATGTTAACTTTTTTAAAGCTTTCATGTTAAATTTTTTGCATTATGTTAACTTTTTTTTCTCAAAGAGAAACACAGAAGCCTTATAGAAAGCCTTAGAAATCTTTCCAGGAAATAGAATGGCAAAGGGTACGCAGTATTTCATAGTACAGGTCTACAACAATTTTTGTATTCATTCCCCGTTAATGGTAACCGTTTTCTCCAACAAGATGAAAAATTGCAAAATACAGCAGTAAAAATACATTGAACACCTAAATACACACTAGTTTCTACAATTAGCATTGTACTATATTTCTTCACATGCTCATCCATCCTTCTGTACATCCATCAATCCATTTCTGAATGCATTTTTAAGTTGTGAACGTTGTTACACTTCACCCTTATTTCATCCTGCACAATCAACATCTAGATTCAATTGAGGTCCATCCTAAACCATTCAATAAGTTTTTACAACTGCATATACCTGGGTAATCCAAATCTCCATGAAGACAGGACAACGCCATTACCCTAGAAAGTTCCCTGTGTCCCTTCCCGCACAACCTGTGCTCCCACAGACTACCACTATTCTGAACTTTCCCCCCTTTTTGGGTGGTAGTAAGAATTGAACCCACTCTTTTTTTTTTTTTCATTTTTCTTTTATTATTCATATGTGCATACAAGGCTTGGTTCATTTCTCCCCCCTGCCCCCACCCCCTCCCTTACCACCCACTCCGCCCCCTCCCTCTCCCACCCCCTCAATACCCAGCAGAAACTATTTTGCCCTTATTTCTAATTTTGTTGTAGAGAGAGTATAAGCAATAATAGGGAGGAGCAAGGGTTTTTGCTGGTTGAGATAAGGATAGCTATACAGGGCATTGACTCACATTGATTTCCTGTGCGTGGGTGTTACCTTCTGGGTTAATTCTTTTTCATCTAACCTTTTCTCTAGTACCTGTTCCCCTTTTCCTATTGGCCTCAGTTGCTTTTAAGGTATCTGCTTTAGTTTCTCTGCGTTAAGGGCAACAAATGCTAGCTAGTTTTTTAGGTGTCTTACCTATCCTCACCCCTTCCTTGTGTGCTCTCGCTTTTATCATGTGCTCATAGTCCAATCCCCTTGTTGTATTTGCCCTTGATCTAATGTCCACATATGAGGGAGAACATACGATTTTTGGTTTTTTGAACCACGCTAACCTCACCCAGAATGATGTTCTCCAATTCCATCCATTTACCAGCGAATGATAACATTTCGTTCTTCTTCACGGCTGCATAAAATTCCATTGTATATAGATACCACATTTTCTTAATCCATTCGTCAGTGATGGGGCATCTTGGCTGTTTCCATAACTTGGCTATTGTGAATAGTGCCGCAATAAACATGGGTGTGCAGGTGCCTCTGGAGTAACAGTCTTTTGGGTATATCCCCAAGAGTGGTATTGCTGGATCAAATGGTAGATCGATGTCCAGCTTTAAGTAGCCTCCAAATTTTTTTCCAGAGTGGTTGTACTAGTCTACATTCCCAGCAACAGTGTAAGAGGGTTCCTTTTTCCCCGCATCCTCGCCAACACCTGTTGTTGGTGGTGTTGCTGATGATGGCTATTCTAACAGGGGTGGGTGGAATCTTAGCGTGGTTTTAATTTGCATTTCCTTTATTGCTAGAGATGGTGAGCATTTTTTCATGTGTTTTCTGGCCATTTGAATTTCTTCTTTTGAGAAAGTTCTGTTTAGTTCACTTGCCCATTTCTTTATTGGTTCATTAGTTTTGGGAAAATTTAGTTTTTTAAGTTCCCTGTATATTCTGGTTATCAGTCCTTTGTCTGATGTATAGTTGGCAAATATTTTCTCCCACTCTGTGGGTGTTCTCTTCAGTTTAGAGACCATTTCTTTTGATGAACAGAAGCTTTTTAGTTTTCTGAGGTCCCATTTATCTATGCTATCTCTTAGTTGCTGTGCTGCTGGGGTTTCATTGAGAAAGTTCTTACCTATACCTACTAACTCCAGAGTATTTCCTACTCTTTCTTGTATCAACTTAAGAGTTTGGGGTCTGATATTAATCCATTTTGAGTTAATCTTGGTATAGGGTGATATACATGCATCTAGTTTCAGTTTTTTGCAGACTGCTAACCAGTTTTCCCAGCAGTTTTTGTTGAAGAGGCTGCTATTTCTCCATCGTATATTTTTAGATCCTTTGTCAAAGATAATGAACCCACTCTTTACACTTGAGCTATGCCCCTGCTCTCTTGTCTTTGTTTTTAGACAGGGTCTTGCTACCTTTGCCCAGGCTGGCCCTGAGCTTGTAATCTTCCTGTCTCCACTTCCAGAGTAGCTGGGATTACAGACAAATTTCACCACACTGGTCTATTCTAAATTCTTCTACCACAGATTACTGTTGCCTCTTATAACTAATATATTGCAAACACAGGATATGTGTTGTTTTGGATAAGGCTATTTTTTTAAATTCAGCACAGTGTTTCTGAGACTTATCTATGTAATGTATATCAGTAATTTGTTGTCTTTAATCACCTTTCATTATTTTTTATTATATGACTGTACAATTTTTTTAAATGTTTTTATTAGTATATAATAGTTGTACAAGGGATTTCATTGTGATATTTTGTATATGTGTATGTAGTTCAGTTCATCCCCTCCATTATTCTCCCTCTTCCCCCTCCCCCTTCTTAAAATGACTTAGACAGGTTTCTTCAATGTTTGATATTCATACATGCATAGAAAATACATTGACTATATTCATTTTCCTTTACTCTCTTCATTTTACTCTCCCCCGTCACTAGTAGTACCCTTTCCTTACATGACCTGTTTTACATTCCTGTACATCATTTAAGTGTCTATTCACTGTTCAGTGGAGTTTTACCTTGGTATTTTATCTGTACATATACTGTACTTTAATCAGCATACCTCCCACAATTTCTTTACTCTTTCTACTGTTAATAGACACCTGGGCTGTTACCAGATTTTATCTATTAAAAGTAAAGCTCATACAAACATTCTTCTGTTGATCTTTTTCTATACATATTTTTATTTCTAAGGTAGAGTTAAAGAAAGGATGGAATTAATGGATAATAAGGTAAATACATGTTTCATTTTTTTAAGAAAAATAGATCATTTTCAATGTGATAGATTTTTACTTTAGCCTTTCTAGTGCCTGAGTACTTGTATCTCATTCTAGTTTCAATTGCTATTCCCCCAATGACAAATAATATTGAACATTGTTTTTTTGAGACAAGAGTTTCACTACACAGTGGAGGCTGGCCTGGGACTAAGTAGCCCAGACTGGCCTTGAACTTGTGATCCTCTTGCCTCTGCCTCTGGAGTGGTGGGATTTAGAGGAGTTTACCACCATACTTGGTTTATCGCGTACCTTTAAATGTACTTATTGGCCACTGGCGTATCTTCCATAATAAGGAAACTTAAACTCTTGCTGACTTCATTTTTGAACTGTAATCCTTTATATACTCTGGATGCAAATATTTTCTCCCTGTCTTTAACTTGACAATACATCTTCCTAGCATCCTTTGACAACTATTTATGATTTTTTTCTTTTATGGTTAATGTTTTGCATGTATGAAGAAATCTCTACCCATCCCTAACCCACAAAGATGCTTTCTTTCAGAAGCTTCATAGTTCTCACTCTTACATCAGAATTATTTTCTACATATGCTGTGTAAGAAAGGATAAAGCTCATTTTTCTATCTACATGGATTTTTAGCTTTTATAGTATCACTTGTTGAAAACACATTTCTTTCCCCAATGAATTGCTCTGGCACCTTTGCTGAAAATCAAATGATTGTATAAGCAAAGGTCTACCTCTGGGTATACAACTCTGTTCTATTTTTCAATGTGATTTTATGTCAGTACTACACTATGTTCATTTCCTTGGGTTGCTGTTAGGAAGTGCCACAAACTGGGTGGCTTAAAATAATAAAAATTTACTCGATCACAGTTCTGGAGGATAGAAATCTGAAACCAAAGTCTCTGAAGGCTCTGGTGAAGAATGGTTCCTTACCTCTGTAGCCTCTGATGACTCCTAGCAATACTTGGGTTCATTGGCTTTCAAATGCATCAGTCCTATCTCTACACTATCAGCAGATAGGCTCCTTCCCACTGTGTCTACTGTGTAGTCTCTTTTTCTTATAAGGACACCAGTCATCAGATTTAGGGTGTACCACAAACCACTATGACCACATCTTAACTAATTATATCTACAAAGACTGTTATTTCAAACCCCATCCTGAAATTCTAGGTGGACATGAGTTTTAAGGAGAACCTATACAATTCACTGCACAAATCTCTTGGTTACTATAGTTTTATTATAAGTTTGCAAAGCAATTTATATAAATTTGCCAACTTTGTCATTCTTGTTTAAGATTTCCTCCTATATTCTGGATCCTTAGTGTTTCCAAATAAAGGCTTGAAGCAGCTTTGCATTTTCTACAAAAACCCTATCGGTGTTATGATTGGAACTGCACATAGGGAAAACTGATATTTAACTACAGAGTCCATGAGATTGGTATATTTTTTTATTTAGTTTCTAATTTCTCCCAACCATGTTTTATAGTATTCAACATACAGGTTTTATGTGTTGGGTTTTTTTTTTTTTTTTTTTGCAGTACTGGGGGTTGAACTCACGGTCTCGCACTTTCTAGACAAGCATTCTACCACTTGAGCCATACTGCCAGCCCTTTATATGCTTTTTGTTAAATTTATTTCTAAGTATTTTATATCCATTAATGATATTTTAATGAAATTCTAAAATTTTTAGCATTTATTTTCTGCTAGTGCATTTTTATGCAATGATTTTTGTATATTGACTTTATGTTCAATAAATAACATTAGTGCTTCTAGTAACTGTTTTCTAGGGTCCTTAGGTTTTCAAACAAATACATAAGCTGCAAAAAATCCTTAATGGTTTTCAAAAGTTTTATTTCTTTTTCTTACCTTACTACCATGGTTAAGATTTATAGTATTTTTTAAAAAAGAAGAGAGAGGGTATCTTTGCTTTTTCTTATCTCTTTGGGAAGAGCATGTAATATCTCCTCCTTAAGAATGATTTTAGTTATTGTTTTTAACAGATGCCCTTTCTCAGACTGAGGACATTTCTTTTCAGTCCTATTATGCTAAGAGTTCTTTACTGCGAATGGGCACAATTTTTTGTCAAGTGCTTATTCTGCATCTATTGATAGTCATATGGCTTTTCAAATATGAAACAAACCATGCACTTCTGGAATAAATCACACTTGGTAATGAGGTGTTATCCTTTTTACATATTGCTGGGTTTAATTTGCTAGTGTTCTGTAAGATCCATGTCACATCCTAGTTATCAGAGGTCTGCTGACGTTATACATGAGTTATGTTCTCCTGCATTTTCTGTTTCTTAAAATCAGTGTGTTAGTTTCTTTAGTGTTGTTTTTTTTGTTCTGGTTTTTTGTTTGTTTTGTTTTGTTTTTGCAGTACTTGGGTTTGAACTCAGTGCTTTGCATTTGCTAGGCAAGCACTTGAGTCAAACCTCCCGCCCTTCTTGGTACTGGTTATTTTAGAGATAAGGTCTCACATTTTTGACCAGGGCCACAATCCTCATTTTTAGGCTTCCTGCCATACCTGAGATTACAGATGTGTGCCACCATACTGAGCATTTTTTTGTTGAGATGTGGATCTCACAAACTTTTGGCACAGGCCGGCCCAGAACCATGATCCTCCCAATCTGAGCCTCCCACATAGCTTGATAAGACATGTGCACACCACTGCACCCAGCTATTGGTTGAGATGGGGTTTTGCAAACTATTTGTCCAGGCTGGTCTCGAACTGCAATCCTCCCCATATCTTGGCTTCCCAAGTAGCTAGGATTACAGGTATGAGGCACCAGCACCCAACTGAAGTTTGGAAGAATTAGTCACTGAAAACATCTGGTCCTACACAGTAACCAATTTTAACTGCATATTTTACTGACTTTCATATCACCCTTATCATGAACCACCACTCATTTTTATTATCTTTATTTTAATATCTAGAATAAAGAGGACAGTTGTACCTCCGCAGCCCTTGTCCTTTTCCAGTTTTATCTTTATCTATCCAGTCATTCATATGCTGTACTCTAGTGATACTGAACTATTTGCAGTTCCCCACTGTACCACACTAACTGCACCACTAGCCAAGATTAAATCACAACCTCTTTGTACCTGTTTTCTCACCCATAAATGAAAATATCTATCTTGCAGAACTAGCTTTTTGACAAATAACAATTACTGTTACGATGACGCTTTATTTTGCCCTCTACCTTGTTTAACATTTTACTACTGCTAACCCCCCACAATTAAACATATGGCCTCATTCATGTCTCCCTATGAAGCCTTCCCTGACTTTCCTACTTGCTCCTTCCTCCAGGAATCTGTAGCCAAACACATATACCCATAAGAATGATAGCTTCTTATAATTATTTTAGATTTTCCTCTCCTCAATCTGTGAAACTAAAAATGCAGGAATTGCATTTCAAGCATCCTATATCCCTATTTCCGTTAACATTTGTTGAGTGAAAAGCTGGTGACAATAGAGCTCAGTGGCAACATGCTGGCCTAGTATGTGCAAGACCTTGGGCTCGATCCTCAGTTCCACAACCAAAAAAAAAAAAAAAAAAAGAACTGATAACAATGAAAGCATATTTTATCCTAAAAGACAGAAAGGATAGACATCTAGAAAACTAAAGCTCAGAGAAGGTAAAGCAGGTTGATCACATTCAAAAACTTAGTGACAGACAAGGAGACTAGATGCTAGGACATTTCTTCCAGATTTACAAAGTGGTATTTTAGAAGAAGGAGGCCTGGCCAAGAAACTGGCAGACTATGGTTATAGGGCCAGATCTACATTTACGCTCTGTACTACAAAGAAAATATCCTAAATCCTCATTTCTTCATCCTTAATACAACTAAATCTACTATGACTGCTTAATCACAGTTAGGAAGGATCCAATATAATAGTGATTTATGAATTCCAAAACTCCATATACAAATGCAAAGTATTATTTGCTAATGGGCCAGTAATTTACAACCTTTCTGGAGCCTCCTTCTTTTATCACCCCTACATCAATTTACTACCAAGTCCTAGTGACTGATCTAGCAGGACCTCCCATACACATTACCTCCTCTTAATCGCTACTAAGCTACCTTGACTCAGACCCTCATTCAGTCTCACCAAGAATACTACAATAATATAACTGCTGCCCTGCTGTTAATCTACCTTCAGTTTCTGCCAAGTATACCCCGGGGTGTCCCTGCTCCATTTGAAAGCTTTCAGTGGCTTCACTGCCTTTTCAATGTAGTACAAACTCCTTAAATTAACAATCAAGCTATCTTTCCCTAGATGCTTACCTAGTCTTATTTCGTATAAATCATATATATGTATATATACACATATTCTATTCTGTGCATCTTACATATTTGGCAATTCACTCTTTTCTTATTTATGTTTTTAATTTTTATAGCATAAATAAATTTCACAAAGGGATTTCACTGTGGTATTTATAGTACATATATAATGACAATTGATCAAATTCATCCTACCTATATACACTTTTGCTGGAATTCGTTGTGCTATTTTCATAAATTGTATGTAATGTACTTCTATAATACTAGCCCCATCACTCTCTCCTTTCCCCTTCCTCTCTCCCAGATTATTCCCCCTAAACAGTCCCCCTATAGCACTTACCAGTGCTTCCACAGATACAATTTTCTCTGTGCCTAGAATATCTTCCCTCAACTCTAAAACCTATATAACCCTTTTGGTATCTTGGTCAAATAACACTTTGCCTAAAAATCAAGCCAAGAACCCTCTCCAGTTAGAAGGCAACTCTCCCTCAAAAAAAATTTTTTTTCACAAGATTTCCTGCTTTGTTGTAGTTATTTATGGACAAGATTTATAGTTGATTCACCATGCCAAACACCATGATGTTTGTATGTAACAATGTCAACAAAAATATTTGTTAAATTAATTAACATTTTCTTTCTGTGTTAGCTGATTGTACAAACCTCCTCTTACTCCTCTCCACTACCTTCTAGAATCTCCACTACTTGGCAAAAATACTATTTTTTAACTTAATTAAACTGTGTATCACTTGGTTTTCGCAAATATACCTTAAGCTTACTAGAGCTTCCTCTAGCATATCTCAGGTTGAGACAAGTTTGTATCTCAAAAATTTAAAAAAAAAAAACTCAAAATCACGAAGACCTTTGAGATTCACTTATTCTTCAGGCATGTTGTGTACAAAAAAGTCAAACGTTAAAGGAAAAAGAAAAAGCAGTAAATTATGCAAGAATAAAATTATCAGCTAGAGAAGGTGAATGTTTCTAACATTTATCTGTGCACGACTCAAGCTGACACATTGAAGAGAAGAATATGACAGCTACAAGAAAACAAACTCACTCATTCCCCTTAATTTCTGAAGGCTCATGAAAGTCTGACAGGCCAGCTACAGGGTGATCTCTCATGTGTATCACCCATGACAATTATGGCTTCAATAAAAATGTTCTAAAACTTTAATAAGAACAGTTGATTTTTAGGAAATAGAAAGTCTAGTTTTTTCATATTTATGAAGGCATACTTCACAAATTAGCAGCTAACTAATTTGTGTACCTAAATAAGACAGTTTAAAATTTTTTCCTCCTGGCATCAAAATGGATGTGGCAGAGAACAGGTGATGTGAAAGGCCAAATGCTCTTGGGTCTGTAGTAGTGATACAAGGAAAGAGTTGGCTAAAGACTCTATACCTCCTTTTGGTTTGGGTTTTCCTTTTCAAAAAGTTATTAAGAGTTTCCCTATGAATACTCAAAATGATATGACTCAAATCAGAAAAACAATGACAAAATGTCTCATTTTTAAAGCATTTGAAATGAACTCTAAGGATAAATGACATTCATAGTCTAGATTATTAGTCCTGTAATGTATACTGGATATAATCTGCGTTTGACCATAGATTATTTGATACTTGCTTGATATGGAGTAAGTAAAACTGCTATAGACATGGTTCTTTCCTCCCCTATTAATGAATGCTAGCAAAACTTGGAGGAAAGTAAAAAGCAGAAGCTCCTTTTCTTTTTATAAATAGCATTCACTAATTGTACAAAGTGGATTCATTGTGGTGTTTACATACATGCAAATAAAGTATTTTGATCATACTCACCCCCTCATCATCCTTTCTCTTCACTGTCCTCCCTCCCATTGGTTCTTTTTCAAGCATACTCCCTTATACACTCATGTGATCATTTTTTCCTCAGGTCTAGAGTCCACTTATGAGGGAAAACATGTGGTATTTGTCTTTCTGAATATGGCTTATATATGATGATTTCCAGTTCCATCTAATTTCCTGCAAATGACATAATTTTGTTCTTCTTTATGGCTAAATAATACTCCACTATATGTGTGTATATGTGTGTGTACGTATATATATCACATTTTTCCTTTATCCATTCATCAGTTGACACCTAGACTAATTCCACAGCTTTGATACTGTAAATAGTGCTGCAATAAACATGGGTGTGCAGGTGTCTCAGTTGTATACTGAGACACCTGCACATATACTTGTATTCCTTCAAGTATATGCCAAAAAGTGGTATAACAGGATCATAAAGTTCTACTTTTAGTTTTTCGAGGAATCATCATACTGATTCTCATAGTGACTACACTAATTTACACTTCCTTCAACAGTGTATATATAATGGTTCCTTTTCCCCCACATCCTCATCAGCATTTGCTATTGTTTGTTTTCTTGATGACAGACATTCTGACTGTGGTGAGATGCAGTCTCAATGTAGTTTTGATTTCATTTTATTTACAGCTAAGGATGTTGAACATTTTTCTCATATATTTATTGGCCTGCTGAACTTCTTTTGAGAAATGTGTTTAGTTCATCTGCCCAATTATTTACTAATTTATATTAAAATTTTGGAGCTCTTTATGTATTCTAGATTTTAACCTCTTAACTGATCAATAGCTAGTAAACATTTTCTCTTATTCTAAAGACTTTCTCTTCATTCTGGTAACTGTTTCCTTTACTGTGCAGAAGCTTTTTATTTCAATGCAATCCCACCTGTGTTTTACTATTCAGAAAGCCGTTGCATATGCCTGTATCTTCAAGTGTTTTCACTATTTCATTTAATTTGAAGCTTTCAGGTCATTATTCCAGTTTGAATTATTTTATACAATGTGAGAAATATGGATCTAGTTTCAGTCTTGTACATGTGGATATCCAGTCTTCTCAATACTATTTGCTGAAGGCTTTTCCCCGACATATGTTTTGGTGCATTTGTTGAAAATCAGATGGCTGTATCTACATAGGATTATATCTGAATCTTATATTCATTCCATTGGTTTACATGTCTGTTTTTCTGCCAGTTTTATGCTGTTTTTGTTACTATGATATGTAGTATGGTTTGTAGTCAGGTATTGTGAATTCTGCAGTACTGACTGCTCTCTTTGCTTATGACAGCTTTGGCTATTCAGGGTCTTTTATGCCTCCATATGAATTTTGAAATTCACTTTTATATTTCTATGAAGAAAACTTTGGGATTTTACATGGGGATTGTATTGAATTCTGTGAAGAATGACTTTGGGATTTTTCATGGGGATTGAATTGAATCCAGAGATTGTTTTCAATGGCACCCATTTTCACAATATTGATTCTGCCAATCCATGAACATGAGAGGGTCTTTCCATCTTCAAATGTCTTCAATTTTTTTCTTCAAGGTTTTATAGTTTTCATTGTAGGGATCTTTTACTTCCTTAGTAAAGTTTATTTCTATGTATTTTCCTTAGGCTACAATGAATGGGATTATTTTCCCGTTTTCTTCCTCAGCTGTTCATTATTTATATATAGAAAAGCTACTGATTTTTATATTTTGATTTTTGTATACTTTTTCTTTGCCAAAAGATCTAATAGTCTGGTGGTGGAGTCTTAGGGTATTTTAAGTGTAAGATCATGTCATTTACAAACAGGGATAGCTGGAATTTTTTCTCTTATTTGTATCACTTTTCTTTCTTTCTTTTGCAATACTGCTGTGGCTAAGAATTTAAGCACTATGTTAAACAAGAGAGAATACACAAGCTTGTCTCATTCCTGATTTAGAAGAAATGCCTTCAGTTTTTCTCCATTTAGGATGAAGCTGTCTATACGCTTATCATATGTAGTCTTTATTATTGTGAGGTACACTCCATCTATTTCCAGTTTCTTCAGGGCTTTATATAACGAAGGGTTGTTTAATTTTGGTAAAGGCTTTTACTGCTTATATTGAGATGATCATGTGACTTTACTCCTGGATTCTGTTTATGTGCTGTATTACGCTTATTGATTTGCATATGCTGAGCCATCATGGCATCCCTGGAATAAAACCAACTTGATCGTGGTGTATGATCTTAAATGTGCTGCTGAATTCATTTTGCAAGTATTTAATTAAGAATTTCTGTGCCTACATTCATCAAGGCAATTAGTCTACAATTTTCTTTTTTTCTTAAATTGTGTTCTTATCCAACTTTGGTGTCAGGTAATACTGGCTTCATGGCTGTTCTGTGGAATAGTCTGAGGAACACATAAAGGTCTGTTGGTAGATATTCACCAGTGAACCTATCCATCCTAAGCTTTTTTTGGGGGGGGCGGGAGGGAGACGCTTTATGACTGCTTCATTTTCACTGTTTGTATTAGAGATGTGTTGAGGATTTATCCTCTTGGTTCTATTTTATTAGATAATATACATCAAGAAATAAATTTATCTTTCACTGTTTTGGAATATAAATTATGAAAATCTTCTCTAAAGATCCACTGAATTTCACTGATATTTGTGGTGAGAACCACTTTTCCATATCTAATTTTATTAATTTAGGTCTCTTTATTTGTTCCATTTTGACTAAGAGTTTGTCAGTTTTATTTATCTTTTCAAAGAATCAACAATTATTTCATTGGTTACTTATATTTTAAATATCTCCAATAATTCCTGCTCTGATCTTTTATTATTTTTTTTTCTGTCTACTGGTTTTGGGGGGGTTTGTTCTTATTTTTCTAAGAGTTTAAAAGGAGGATCATTAGTTTATTTCTTTGAGCTCTAATTTTTTTAAGGTAGACACACATAAACTTTCTTCTTAGCACTGCTTTTGCTATATCCCAAAGGTGCTGGGGAAGTTGTACCTTCATTATCACTTGATTCTAGGAATTTTCTGATTCCTGACTTATTTCTTTGATGTCTAGTGATCATCCAAAAGTGTAATGTTAGGACCATTTGTGGTGGTGCACCAGGTACTTGGGATGTGGACTGCAGGAGGGTTGTGACTGAAGGCCAGCCTAAGCAAAATGGCCTGGAACCTCCATCCTCCTAATCTCAGTCTCCTGCAAGGCCAGGATGGCACGTGCATGCCATCATACCCAGCTGTTGATTGAGACAGAGTTGCATTAACTTTTCTTTTGAGGGGGGAGGCTTGGCTGGCCTTAAAGCACACTTCTCCCAATCTCAGCCTCTCAAGTAGTGAGAATTATAGGTTTGAGCCACCATGCCTGGTTAGTCGGTCTTTTCATGGGAGAACTGAGACCACTAACATTAAGAGTTATCACTAAAAGGTATGTCATAAATCTTATCTTTTTGTTATTAAAAATAATTGGTTCGTTCTTAATCCTCATTTCCTTACATAACCACACTTTTCATGGTTTATTTTCCTCTTCTGCATATAGGATTCCTTTAAGTATCCTCTTCAGTGCTGGTTTAGTGGTTACAAATTCCTTTAGTTTTTATTTATCATGGAAGGTTTATATTTCTCTTTTATGAAAATAGCTTTTCTTGATAAAGTAATCTTGGCAGGAAGTTATTTTCTTTCAGGGCTTAATGTGTATCATCCCATGCCCTCCTTGACTTTAGAGTTTTGCTGAGAAATTTGTTGTCACTCAGATGGGTGTGCTTTTACATATGACTTGGTATTTCTCTGCTGCAGCTTTCAATATTCTTTCCTTGTTCTGTATACCTGAATGTTTTAAACAGAAGATTATGGAACGAGACTGTTTGGCAACCTAAAAGGCTCCTATACCTGTGTGAATATCTCTTTCCCAAGGTTTGGGAAATATTGTGCTATTATTTTATTGAATATGTTTCCTCTGCTTTTAGCTTGCACCCCTTCTCAATTTAAGTACATGATTTGTAGGTTTGGCCTTTTAATAGTGTCCCAGAGGTCTAGTATGTTTTGCTCATACTTTAATTTCATTTTCATTTTCTTCAGGATTTCTGTATCTTCACTGAATTACTCATTCATATCCTGCTTTCTCCCCCTTATTTCATTCAGGTGCTTATTTGTATTCTCTTTGAAGTCATTCAAGCATTTATTCATTTTCTCCTTAAATGTGTTGATCATTCTCATTCTTTTTAAATCTTTGTCTGAGATTACATCTACTTCATTATTATTAGAGTCCATTAATGTGTACTGTTGACTTTTGGAGGAGTCATGTTGACTCCCCCCCACACATTTCTTGTGTTTCTGCATTGGGATTTGCACAACTGTGGCCAAGTTCTTGGCTGGAGGTTTTAATCAACTGTAGTTTTCAGAATAGTGGAACTATTCTCAATATTCATGCAGGACTAAGCAAAGTCAGTAGTGAGATATGTCTCACTATTGAACTGAGGGTATAGCTCAGCAGTCAAACATTCATCCACATGCTCAAGACACTGGGCCCAATCCCTAGCACCACTTAGGAAGAAGAAAATTAGCTGGACTCCCTTATACTTTTTAGTGTACAGGTTGGTACTGTCTGGGCTGAGGGCATAGCTGGGTCAATGGTCAGTTGTCTGTTTCAGGATTGATTTCATTTTAGAAGCTTTCCTTCTTAGTACATTGGAGCCACTGCAAAGGATTTTTGCAGTCTATGACCAGGCTGTTTCCAATTCACTCCAAAGGCCTCAGGACCAGCCTGTGCTCCCGGGGGCAGTAAGCATCCAAGCCTAGGACTGTCCCCCAAATGCATCAGAGAGTAGGAGGAGCAGACAGAGCACTGAGTTCTGGAGGGGGAGAACTGAAGGAATTAGGAACTCTTGTCTGCTGGTCCCAATGCTTTCAAACTCTGACCAACAGTTTAATCACCTTGTGGGAGAAAGAAGGTCAGGGAAATCCTGACATCTGAGGGGCCTGGATTCAGAGCTCCTACTCCTATCCAGAAATAACCCTCATACATCTCGGAAGTGGAGGCTGAGTACTCCTCCAGTCACAGACTCAGCGATCTATTTTAGTAGTGATCCTCTGGTGATGGGGCTTGTTCCTCCTCACCAGAGAAAGTATAATCACCAACCAACATGCCTGTTAGTGCCCATGCTTCCCACTACTTAAACTTCTCAGCAGGTCTACATCATACCCTTCCTGTCTCCACAAACTCTCTCATGGCCATCTCCCACCCACCCAGACACTATGGCACAGTGCTCTCAGGCTCGCTGAACTGCAATTGCTCCTTGTTTTCAAGTCCCCAGGGTAGCTCAATTTCAAACAACAGCCCCTCCTTTCAAAATGGTGCCTGGCACTCTGAGGTATGGAAAGCACCAAAGTATCTTCTTCAATGTTAGCCTATGGCACCAGATACAAGGCTTGTGAGAAGTGTGGGCTTATCCTGTAGCTAGGTCTGCCAGTCTGCTGCCAAAGCCACCTGACTTACCTTGTTATGATTTCAGCCTCCCCTCCTCCTTGGAGAGCTAGGAATGGAGTTGCAAACTGTTTCTTACTATTCTCTGTCACCTTTCTGTTTGCCCATGCTTTTCAACTGTCTCTGTTTTGGGTGGTAGTGGTACTAGAACTTGAACTCAAGGCCTCATGCTTGCTAGGTAGGTGCTTTACCACTTGAGCCACTCTGATAGCTTTTCAGCTATCCTCTTTCATGACTGCCAATACTCTTCTCTTTCTCTCTTCAGAACAGTCTCTCCTTTGTCTCCCTGACCCTTCTCATTCATGAGTCAAATGGAGGAAGCTTCTGATCTGCCATCTTATTCCCATTATTCTTCTTTCATTTTTAATTTCTACTCCCATGCCAATCTCTTACTAGCATTGACAGGGGAAGGAAGGAAATGAAGGGAGAAAGAGCCCTCCTTTCAGTCTTTACCACAGACCCATTTCCAACTTCTCCTAATCATAGCTGCTTCTAAAGATGGTTGCTCACTGTCAATAGTTTCTCACCTCAAAAAAAAACAAACCATCAGAGGTTTAAAAATCACATGTTTTTGTGGATGGGATGGAATTTCACTACCATGTACTCCTAATTCCAAATAATTAACAACTAATCTGGGAACAAAAATCAGTTTCCAGGTCCTGAAACAAAATATGACTTTAATGAAAAATAGTCACACTACTTTCAACACAAATTTCATTACATATGAAGAACTTTGTAGGTTTATAAGATGTGAAAGAAGTTCTTCTCTATCTGGTATTTACTGTATAATCACTACCTCTTTCACATTAATAGTAAAATGCATAGAGTATTATCAGCTTAGAAAGGAAAAAGCATAATAACATACCCTCATTATTCTCTGTCTCCAAAGAGTAATCCACTTCTCAATACTGTTATGGTAAATGATTATTCCTTGAGGAATCAACTTACTCTGATAGTTCTTTCCCATCTCTCAGTTTTATTACTATAAACCTACATGACCCTACCTATCAATCACTTTTGCGAACACCACCAAACCACAATACTGTTCTATACAACACAACAGATATTTTCAATACCATGTAGTCACACTATTATCCATCTTTCAAAGACAGGCAATCAAACTCAACATGACAAGATTTCAGAGAAATAGATAATGGTACTGTACGTTTTCTAATACTGATAACAAAATGGATTTAATTTATCCAAGAAACATAGGTAAACAAGAGTTATAGTTTACACTTTTAAGTGGGATCTTTTGAACTCTTAAGAAGTCCTTTAAAATTACTTATTTTTTGTCTGGGGCCCATGGCTCAAGTGGTAGAGTGCCTGAGTTCAAACCCCAGTACCATTTAAAAAAAAAAAAACAAAAAAAAAGTACCTATTTTTCCTCTTAGGTAATTTTCAAGAGAGTTCAATGATAGCCTGTCACACTTAAAACAATGGTAAAGAAAATTCCATACAAATCAATAGCATGCATAAATATTTATAGTAATTAATTCTTAAATCACTTATTATGAATAATCAATATTACAGTCTGAATGTCCCTCTATTAAGGTTCAAATAAACTTAATTTTCTCAAAGGATTTGAGGACATGCCCCAGTGGCAGAGGTTATTATAATAAAATACCTTTTTAAAAAAAATTACACAAAGAGGTATCCGGTGAACACAAAAACTGATCTGAGTTTCAAAGGATGGATTAAGAGCAAGCAAACAGCATGACAAAAAAAAAAAAAACAAAAGCAATTTAAAGTCATTATACTATAAGATTGGAAGTAGTGGGCTGGTGGAGTGGCTCGTGGTAGAGCGCCTGCCTAGCAAGCATGAGGCCCTGTATTCAAGCCCCAGTACCACCAAAACAAACAAACAAAAACTTTAAAAAAGACTGGGAGTAGAAAACTGGCATGAAATGATGCTAGAGAGATAGGCAGAAGAAAGGTCACGAAATGCCATAAATATTATCCAGTAGAGCTGAAAACAGATGAGGTGCCAAGGAAGGTTTTAAGATCTATGCTTCACTCTGTATGAGCACCACAAAGGATGGATGACTGTTGCAAGTCATGATGACACTACAGATGAAACAGAGTAATAAATACAGAGGTAAGCCTCAAGAAGTTTAGAACACACAATTATGACATCTTATTATAAGATAAGAGAATGGCAGGTCAGCAGAAATCAATGGCTGGGGAAGAGTAGGGGAAGATTAACAAATTCTGGGTTGACTGAGTGTATGAATGGTAGAACTATTCACTTAAAGATTTTGTAGTAGTCATGATAAGGCTAGTTTTAGATACTTATGGAATATCCAGGTGAATAAAGGTGATTAAAAAATGATAGAGCTGAAGATAAAAATTTGAGTCTCAACAGAATTAAGTGGTACTTAAGGTTCTTAGCACTATGTGAAGTGCTAGGGCTATAACATGTAAAAGTCTCCTGAAAGGAAGAGTATGAAGGATGAACAAATAAAGTCAATTATAGTAGTATGGATGACAATGATGTGCCAATATAGATTCATCTGCTGTTAACAAATGAGCCACTCTGGGGAGAGAGGCACTGATACTACAGGAGGCCATGTGGGTACTAGGGCAAGATATGTAGGGAGAAACCTTTGTACCTTCACTCAATTTTGCTGTGAACCAAAAATTCTCTAAAAAAATGAATAAAATCTCTAATAAAAAATTTTTTGAGTCAATTACAAAAGTTACAGCCATGCTGAACACTAAGTCAAGTTGGTGTTAAACAGACACTGAAGAAAGATGGATGAGGCCAGAGAAGATATGATGACATGTATGTCCTAAGGTATAATTCTGTTGTGAACATACCAATTTTGGAAATGGAGGAAAACTAGCTTTTTCTAAGTAGAAAGACATGAGTAAAGAATACTGAAATCATCAAAATGAAGGAACGGACAGAATTTATCCTTTAGAAGACCTAAGATTTCTCAATAAGGGGTGAAGTAGGAGCAGATGAATTGTGGAGTATGGATAAAGATTAGAAAACAAGGAAAGGTTCAGAAACAGAGTAATGAGGTAATAAAAGATGGCAAACAGAACCAAAGACCAAGCTAAGATTCAGTACATGAACTCTTAGTGAGGCCTATGAATAAGATTTATTATTCTCTCCCTCCATTCCTCATTATAGCTTTGTTTTACAAAGTATGTTCCACTGAATATTAGCTACAAGGCAAATTATAAGCTGTTACACAGAAAAGGACTGTGCTTATAAATAAATTTGGAAAAAAATGTTTAACAGAACTAAGCATGGTTCTTTAGTGTAATATTCCTCAGAATTATTCCCAGTTGGAGGATATAATATGTAATACTTTTCACTATCTCAACCATTCAACCCTTTATTTACAAAGCATTTGAGCAACACAACCCGGGAAAAAGTGGACCAGGAGAAAAGGGGTAGAAGCAGTGGAGATCTTGAAAAACAAAAGGCACAGCAAGAAATGAGTAGAAAACTAGAAGGCTGTGGGAGGAGATGAATTCACAGGTCATAATCTTAGGCAGGGAGCTGGCCCTGGAGAAAATCATGTCCAACCTATAGTTATGCAGTTTAATAAAGCAGAGAGTCTCCCATACAGACTAAGACTAACTGGTAAATGCACCATTATCATGAATACCAATTAACCATAACTGCCCAAGGTAATGTCAAGGAATAAGAGAAAAGAGGTATCAAAGATGGACCAATAACAAGAATAAGAAGAGGAAACATAACCAGATGGTAAAGGACTCCAAGGAACACAGATTGTTAGAAGTTGGTAGATGCCCTCCCTAAGTCATGTCTTTAAATACTATCAGATCTAAAGACCACAGTTCACTAAGACCACCTTTTTTGAGAGGATTTTCTTAAATTTCTCTTCTTTCTACCTATAATTAAAACCTCTGAACTTACTGGGCCTTCCTAGCCTTATTCAGTTTCTACTATGAATCTTCCCCTGTCCATAACCATTTCCAAATTACCTAATGTTTGGGTATTATGTTTAAACCATCCCTGTTTCTCCCTATTTGGTAGTTCAAAGACTGACTTCGATGGCATGTACCTCAGTTCTCAGATTAAGATAAGATACAACTTAGTTGCTTAACCCTTCTAAGCCTTAGTTTTCACTCCTTTCCTTGTAATACAGAAACATTAGTAGTGTCTACTTGACTACTTGAGAATTAGAAAAACTAAAGCATACTGCTTATATTGCTGCTGCATAGTAAAACTAAAAAATCAGCACTACCACATAGAATCAAATAGGATGTTCCAGCAAACAGAAAGGACTTATCTGTAAGGCAGGGGTAGAAGAGGTACATCTCGGAGCAGAAAGGGCTAAGCCTACAACAGATAAGAATTCCCAACAGGACTGAACCTGCAATGGTCTGTAACTTGAGCAGTAGGCATGAAAAAGGGAATGGATCATATAGGGAGATGGGAATCAGCTACAAGAAAAGAGGCTGCATACATGGCTACTAACAAGTGAGCAGAGTCAGTAAGCAGCTTTGACATTCCACTTCTTTGTTTATCTCAGAGCTGGGCTTCCTAGGGTTAAGATGGATAAGATGAACAACAAGGACTACCTCAATATATATCACTTCAGAGTTTGCTTGACAATATGCCATATTTCACCACATTGAAAATGGCTCTTGCTATAGCAAATGTCTTTTTATAGTGTTCTTCACATAACCAAGGAACATCTTTGGCAGTCAGGTAGCATGCTACTCAATTTAGAAAAAAAACTTTTTTTTGTTTTTTGAGTCAGGGTCTCATTATACATCACAGGCTTGCCTCAGACTCGCTATATAGCCCAGGTTGGTCTTGAACTTGCAATCCTGCATCTGCCTCCTGAGTGCTGGGATTACAGACATACATGTCTGGCTCTGAAAAACTTCTTTAAAGTACTATAATGAAGAACTGTTGGCTGGGTGTGGTGGTGCATACCTATAATCTCAGCTACTGAAGCAGAGACAGGAGGAAAGTGAGTTTAAAGTCAGCCCAGGAAAAGCTACTAAAATCCTATCTGAAAAACAATACACACACGCACACACACACACACACACACACAAAAGGGCTGGGGTAGGGGGATGTCCCAAATGGTAGAGCACTTGCCTAGCATGAACCAGGCCCTACATTCAATACCCAGCATCCCAGAAAGGGGGAGGGGAGGTAAGAAGTGTTTAGCCAGCTTGATTCTAAAAGCTTCATGCAGTTAATCATCTGTTATTACCATAGCAACAAATCATGAATGAGTGCTTTTCTCTTTCCATAACAAAACTGAAACAAGGAGAAAGACCACTGGCTTAGTTCCTTCATAGACCACAATACTTACAAAGGAGGACAATGGCTATAACCTTTATGCTCAAATTTACTATAGGCTACACATTGAAACAGTACATAAATTTGAGAAACAGCTCTAATATTCTGTCTTTATTTACTCTTACTATTTTTATATTCAGATGATATACTACAATAGTTCCTCCAGAGTTAAACAGGAGGTGTCACTGCAGATAAAAGTGTTACCCCAAAGGAACATACAGAAATTATCCTTAATGATTTGGAACATTAAATAAATGTAAATTAATTTAACAGGAATTATGGCATCAGATCAAACTGTGTAAGTAAAATATCAAAAATCAGACAAAGACAACAGCAAACACTTTAAAACTAGATGTTAGAGAGCTATAAATAAACCATAGGGAAGATTAAAACATGGAATAATTATCACCCTTCTAACAGAGTAGGTTCCTGGATAATTAAATCAATGTCATAGCAACATTTAAAAGAAATGGCTTCTATTGTTATTTGATTCAAATGAGTAAGTGAAAGACTAGCATAATAGGACATTAATGTACCAGCTTAATTTCATTATTAGAATACAGGAGAAATTCTACTGAATGGATTTCCATTTTTGAGTATCCATAACATCCAACTCCTTTGTCAGTCACATGAAGAAATACAACCAAGACAGTGTTTCCTAATCACAAAATAAATCTCTAATTTCATCAATGATACAGAGCATGGAGGACTCAACTAAAAGTGATCTTCCATAATAACTCAGCAGTTTATAAAAGTGAAATGCCTCATTCCAATCAGAGCAATTTGTCTTATGGGATATGCACTACACTTCAAAGAATCAAGAATATAAACCTTAAACCTATGCCCCAACCCAAAAGCACATATTAACCAAACTGACGGGAGAGGAAGATTTCACATATTTCTACACAAATTTTAATAGATTAAAACACATTTAATCTATTTTAATATTTTAGTGACTCTGATTAGCTGCCTTTTGGCTTCTATAGTTCTCATGAATTAAATTAAGTTGAGCTGTAAAGTAATGCAAACTTTATTGATTCCAGAGATTATGAGTCACCAAGGGAAGAAGTCCAAAAAGGTTAAATTTCCATTGAACACCAAATCAGAGGTTCAAAAGCTAGAGAGATAAAGACATTAGCTGTAGTCTTATGAGACATTAAAAACTGGATTCATTTGATTAGGTGTTTGCAACAGGCTCTTCATGGCCAATGTAACAAGGACATTTTAAATTTTTTAAGCTTTGAAGACTCAGAAAACATTACCTATGAAGAATTCTAAATTAGAGGCTAAGGAACAAGGTGTTTGTATGCATTTAGAAACTTTTTTCTATACTACCAAATAGTGAACAAACATCCTACTTAAAATAGTGATGAAAAAAACCAAAAAGCAAAAAATCCACACCACCAAAAGGCTGTCATGGAGGAAGTCCACATCCTTGCAATCAACAAGGATGGATACAGCAATCTGTTCTGACTTGAAATAGTGGTTACAACAATTGATTGCCCTTGCTCAATTTTTCCTGAAAGAAATGTTTATAGAGATTCTGGTGGGTGGAGGAGTGAAAAAACAAAGAAAAAAATCCTTTAACAATAATTTTGTTCTAAAATTTCAATCTTCCAAAAATGCTATGGGGCTAAAGGCATGGTTCAAGAGATAAAACACTTGCCTAGCAAGGGTAAAGCCCTGAGAACAAACCCCAGCACTACCCCCAAAACAAACAAACAAAAAAACCCTAATACTTTTGATATAGTTATACCTATCATGACCTAAGCTCCCTATAATAGTATGGCCTATTCTAGAAAACCAGGAGTCCATAATGTGCCACCTGATCCATGGATGCTCACTTCAGTGGTGCATAGCATACAACTATTATGTTTAACACTGTTTCATGATGGCTGATTTAAGCTGAATTTTGGCTAATAATTTTAACATTCTATTTTAACCTTTAATCACATAATAAAATGTAAATCAAAACTTAATTTCCTCTAGCCCTTACTCTTACAAATGTGAGACAACTCTTTTAGCAATCTATTTTAATACAAGCTTATGTTATTTTCCTAATTTCTACTGATATTCTGCTAATACATTATCATTTTACGTTGTTCCTGGTCATGATTCCCAAAAAAGTTATGTTATTTAAACACAGGTAATTTCTCAATTTTGGGGACAAAGAATTGTACCTGTTTTTAAATTTTAAAACAGTACTCTGAAGAAAAGGATGGCATAGGCATAAATTTTGCTCTACTGATTTACATGCTTCAAAACTCAATATAACCCCCACACCTTTTAAAAGGAGGTAGCACATAAATAAGGGTGCAAGTTCATTGCTGATAGATTTAGACATTATTATTTATAGGGAAAGAGACTATATGCTGTATTTATTAAAGAAAAAAACTGGGGTTTCCAAAGACTGTATCACTAGCCTAAACAAACAAAACGTTTTTCTTCTTTAAATATTTTTACTTTTTAAATTTAAGTGTTCTTATTGCTCTACTCCTAACTCTCACTTTCCACTCTTTGAAGCCAGGGATGCAAAAAACAAAAACAAATTCACTTCGCTTATTTATGGCAGCCCTTAGGGATAAAGTAATAGAAGGCAGAAATGAGAAGCTTATTCATTCCTATCTTTTCAATCCCAAACAAAGAAAGGAAGATCAAAAAGTCACAAAAATCATTTGGTTTCCTTTCAACAACTAATCCATTTGCCGAAAAAGTTTGCTGCGAAAATCAATTTTAGAATTCAAGGCTTATCTTATTAAATAAGTATTTTATACCTACCATGAAATATATATTCACAAACTACACAAATTTTATGAATGTAATTTAATGAATAATTACAAAGCAAGCATTCATTTTTAACCACCATCCAGTCCAGAAACAGAAGCCATCACCACAGAAACAGAGAAAATCCTTCTTAAACATACGCCCCACACTCTTCAGTCACTGTGGCTTTAATATCCAACACAAATGTCATGCGTTAACTCACTAAAAATGAAATGAAATAACACCACAAGTGTTATGAGGGTGGAAGTATTTAAAATTCCTCTATAATGTAAAAGAATCTTTTCTAATATATAGGACATTTTGTTAAAAATTCCTGTGAAAAATGACAGGAATAAATATGTTGACTCATTTAGAATATAAATGATTTGAAGTGCTTGGATTTAATTTTGTGGAACACCAAACAGGAGGGCCATAAAACACAGATTATTTGTTCCTAGCACTTCCAACAGCTGGCAGTGAGGAGGACCAGTATTACCACTCAAGATGTAAAAACACTAAATAACGGCCATTTTGACATAGCAGTACCAAAATATATAACTTAAATTATATAGTAAGGGATTCATCTTTATGATTTTTGCTGAGTTCTAACAAAATAATACAAGCTTTGGCCATACTCCTCACTTCCATTCCAATAAAGGATGCTCACATGACATGATCAGAACCGTGGTCCCTCCCTTGTCATAGAAGATAGTAGTCTGCAGGTTTTAACAATAGCATGGAATCACATGACTATGGATATTAACTCTTATTCTAAGATAGTTTGAGTTACAAACTCCATTACTCACAAAATCAACCACAGGAAGGCTTGAAGGAAATTAGTATCAACAACTTCAAAATAAGCTTAACTGCAAAATAAATTCAGGATGATTCAAGTGACCAATTTCCAAACTCTGCATATTAGGGCAACCTATACACAATGATAATGTACTATGTAGAAGTAAGGATTTTCAATCCTTTCACCATAAAGAAATGATAATTACTTGACACAATAGATACGTTTACCCTGATTTAAACATTACACAATGTATGCATGTACTGAAACATCACAATAGTATCCCATAAATATGTACATTCTTCAGGTTATGTACCACTTAAAAGTAAATTTAATAAAAAACAAAAAAGAATTTCCAAATTCTCTTAATAATGTTTAAGAATTCTTTAGATTAAGAAGCATTTCTACTCCAGAATGTAGACACAGATATGCAAAGTAAATATAATTCGTTTATAATTTAAAACCTAGGGAAACAATTATCTCACTTGCAATTATATCTCCTTTTCCTCCACCACTGCTTTCTATGTATATTTGACACTTCTCACGAACCATTAGAAGCCTGGGCAATGTTGTTTCCATTAGTCATGATTCAATGAGGTTTATATTAGTTTTAGAGATTTGAAAGAAAGGAAAATACAAAAAAATATTAAACATTCAAGGTGTTATGTTAAGTACATGAATAATGAAGGAACACCAATTGGTCACAGAGAAAAACACCTTTGAACCTGCATATATGCTTAACATAGATTTCTTCAAATCTCTAACACTAGAATGGCTAAAAAAATAATGTCTTGTCAATTTGATGGAATATTATGCAACCACTGAAGCTAAAAATTATAAAGCTACAATATAATATAGAATGTTATAAAATAAAACATCCTCAATATACATTATATCTAGCCATAAATACATTATATATATATGGGCAAAGACTTGAACAACACAGTAAGAATTAGTATTTGTCATATTTTCAGGCTCCTTCAACCCTCTGTATATTCACAAAGTAAATAAAAACCAGAAGGTCAAAATGCAATGACTTCCGCCCACCCCAAAGAACTGTAAAACCATCATCAGCACCTTAGTAATCACCCTGTATTTATGACCTACACTGAACACACCAAAACTTGCTATATATTACCCTCTCAGGCACAGTTCTTCTGGGCAAGGTCACCAGATAAAGGAGAAACAGGGTCCTGTCTGAGTATTCTGATTAAGGAGAAAAAAAATTGACTTCACCTAATGTCAGAGTAACAGAGGTAGTGTTACCAATAGCATGTTTTACTGCCAGTTCAAGATATCAAATTTAATGTTACTTCTTACCAAAATTAATCGTTGTACCTATTTAAAACCAGAAAATTATAACATACAAATGTTATGCTTTCATAACTTAAGTGACAAAGAAAATGATTATATCGATTTGATTAACCTTTCAATGCATTAGAAATCACATCCCTGTAAGAATGAGAGACATTTAGATTCAAAGATACTCTGAAATATCCAATATTCTGCTGGAGGGATAAGGGTAACTATTACTTTACGGCTGCCTTTAAATACTACAAGGCTCTAAAGTTCAATATGGTAACAACCTTCAAATGCAGAATTAGTTTGGCTTTTACTAACGTAAGTATAAATATTGCCTCAGCAGCTTTTGGTTGTTTTTTTTTTTTGGTTTGTTTGGGTTTTTTGCAGAACTTAACAAACTTATCCTAAAATTTGTATTGAAATGCAAAGGATCCAAATCAAGCAAACCAAACTGTACAAAGAACAAAGTTGGATGGTGCATGCTTCCTGATTTTAAAACTTACTATAAACCTTCAGTAGTCAAGACAATGTGGTACTGGCTGAAGGACAAATGATAGATCAACAGAATAGAATTGAGATCAGAAACATTCTCACATTTATGGTCACTGGGTTTTGAAAAGAGAGCCAAGACAATTCAACAGGGATAGAACAAAGGTGCTAAGACAACTGGGTATCCATAAGCAAAATAATGTAACTATTCCCCTTTATCTCCTACTATGTATGGATATTTGCATGGAAAATAACAAAACTGGATTCCTAACTCACACCACATGTAAAAATTAATTCAAAATGAATAATGGATGCAGCATAAAAGCTTAAGTATAAAATTACTAGAAGAAACATGCATTAGCTTTTAGATATAGCACCCAAACCAGAAGCAACAAAAGAAAAATAGATAAATTAGGCTTTGTCCAACTTAAAGACAACTGTGCTTCAAAGAACACCATCAAGAAAATGAAATTACCCAGAAAATGGCAGAAAATATTTGCAAACCATATATAAATATATTTGACAAGGAACATATACCTAGAATATTAAGAACATTTAGAATGCCATAATAAAAAGACAAAGGATTTGAATGGACAGTTCTCCAAAATGGGTATAGTCACATGAAAAGATAATCAACAGTCACTACAGAAATGCAAATCAGAACCACAATGAGATACTATCACATCCTCACTAAAATAGCCAAAATAAAAGAACACACATAAATAAATGTTGGTTAAATTATAAAGAAATTGAGATGCTTTCCAATGCTGGCAGAATTATAAAATGTTGCAATCACTTTGGAAAAATAGTTTTTTCAATTCCTTAAATGTTGAAGACATTAATACCCCCAGCAAATCAATCCCCAGGTATAAACGCAACAGAAATGAAAACAAAACTCTTTTCATAAATGTTCAGAACAGCATACTGTTAACAGACAAAAAGTACAAACAATCCAAAAATTCAGCAACTGATGTAGGCATAAATAAGTGGTATATCCATACAATGGATTATTATTCACCAATACAAAGGTAAAATATGGATGAACTTCGAAAATAAAGTGAAAGAAGTACTCTATAACATGCAACTTAAATATTTAACTATCTGTTATATCTAACCATTCCAGTGCTATGTCCTTTATAACATTTGCCCAATGACCCAAAATAAAACTCTTTTGCTCTTCCATGAGCCACTAGATTCTACAGTTGTAGTCTCTGTTAATATCTGATCAGAAGACTCCCAAGTTCTTTGTGTACTTCTTGGAAGAATCAAGGCAGAACATGTGAAGATTGTAAGACAGTAACAGAGTTTATTAAAGGTAAAAGGAAGGCATCACAAAAAGGAATGGAAGTCCCACCTGGCCAGGTGGGCTAGGTAGGATGGAAGAGCATGGGCTAGAAAAAGGAAAATGTAGGGGTGGCTCTCTGTCTCCAGGCCTTTTTAAATATCAATAATCAGTAGGTGGGGAAAGATTTGGGTAGTGCCAGTGCATCTAGCGCAGACATGACAGTCTGCACATACCCTAGTGCTATTTCTCAGGTACCCTAACTTCACATGGATGGAAGTTTCCATAGTTTTCTTTTACCTAGCTTACCTGAGTCCCAATAGCTTCCCTATTTCTAACCTGTCTCATTACCAGAGTATTTATTTTACTATGCCTTATTATTGTAGTCATCTATGGACATGTCCAGTGCCCTCTCCTTTCCAAGCATACCGCTGTCAGTCAAATCTGTATCTTTGGTTTTTTTGTGGGACTAGTTTGAATTTAGGTCTTTGCACTTACAAAACAGGTGCTCTCCCTTGAGTCACACCTCCAGCTCATTTTTGTTCTGGTTATTCTGGAGCTGGGATCTTGCAAACAATGTGCCCTGGCTGCCTTGAACGACAATCCCACTGATCTCAGCCTCCCAAGTAACTAGGATTACAGACAGATATTAACCACCGGCATCCAGCTCAAATCTGTAGCTTTTATAAAAAGTTTAGCACATTATACATAGAAATATTGAATGTTCTTTAAGGGATAAGCATCCTCACAATGAAAAGGACACGGGCTTTCAAGTTGAACAGTCCTTCCTATATTCAATGAATAGTTAGTTCTCACCTACTTTGTACAGTAACTGAACTGAACTCCAATCTAGATTTGCTCACTTAATGTATGCATGTTGAACAAATTACTTCATCTTTCAAAATCTAGTTATATTTTCCTCTCTAAATTGAGTATTCTGGTTACACTCCAATAAAGTAAAGATTAATGCAATAATTAATTCCTTTTAATATACATGTCTTCAATAAATATTATTTCCTTTTTTCTCCTTTCCTTAAAAGCAACTGCAGAATATTCGTTACATCTATGAAAGTATATAGAAGACATACCTAGGACAAAATGATCTCAAACTTTTAAGCAAGCTAATGTAAAATTTACAATTTATATTATAAACCCCAATAATATTAAAATTACTGAGAAATAATGTCTTTTTTTTTTTTTGCAGTACTGGGGCTTAAACTCTAGGCCTCATGCTTGCTAGGCAGGCGCTCTATCACTTGAGCCACTCCGTCAGCCTAAGAAGTAATGACATTTAAATCAGAGATCTCATATCACACTAATAATATCACACTATAGCTGCTAGAAAATTACTTTATCCTAACTAAAGTTTACTTTTCTAAGAGGCTCAACCATCTTATAGGTACACTTTCTTAAGCAACAGCTCAACAGGCAGGCGCCAACACACCCAGCTTGTTGATAGCATCTCACTCAGAACTGTATTTTTTTTAAATGTTAAGAGAGATTATTTCTACGTAGCAAAATCACATATTTTACTGTCATACATTTTTCTATTTCCCAACTTTCCTACAATTCAGGTACTAAAGATAAAGGAACTTTTTTTTTTTTTTTAATTAAGAGGCAAAACAAACTTTTGGGGGAGAGGGGTTACGTTACTAGGTTTTGAACTCAGGGCCTCATGCTTGCTGGGCAAGTACTCTACCATCTGAGCCACAACCCCATCCCTTTTTGCTTTAGTTATTTTTCAGATAGGATCTCACACTTTTGGCAGGGCTGCCTGGGCCACAATCCTCTTACTATGCCTCCCTCATAACTAGGATGACAGGTGTGCAACACCATGACCAGCTTGTGCTTTCTGAGATTGAGTGGGTCTCCTAACGTTTTGTGGGGAGGCTGGCTTAGAACCACATTCCTCCTGATCTCTGCCTCCCAAGGAGCTGAGATTACAAACAAGAGAGCCACCAAGCTCAGGAAAAATGAACTTTTTAGAAGAAAGAAAATAACAATTTTCTCTAGAATTTTAAAAGTGACTTCAGCTACTTTTAGCTGGCTCCTTAAAACATGCCCTTAAGTGGTGACTTTGTCTTTTAACAAGTGAGGGAACAGATGCAGGAAGTCATGTGTTTTGCCTGAGGTTACATAATCGAGACTGAGAAACGATAATTTCTTTTCTTAATTCCATGCTCTTTTCTCCATCAAAGGTTCTCAAAGTTTGGTCCCTGGAACTAGTTAGAAATGCAGTGCCCTGAGACTCTGAGTACAGAAACTTGAGAAAGGAAATGGGCAACAACTTATGTTTTAACAAGGCCTACAAGATTCAGATACAAAATTAATCTGAAAGCCACTACTGTATATTATGATTCCTCACAAATATTTTGTGATCTAATTACATATTTCTAGAAAAATAAAGGAGTGGTGTTATTTCTTTTATGTCAGCTGTATTTTCACATTTTAGGGCTCTATCAAATTAAGAGGCAGTACTAGCAAGAAGATACACAATAACCTTAATGTCTGCTGACTCTTTTACTTTTTTGGGGGTGGGAAGGAGGTAACTGGGGTTTGAAGTCTGGGCCTTATGCTTGCTAGGTAGGTGATCTACTACTTGAGCCATTCTGAAGCCAGCCCAATGGCTGACTCTTTACAACACAGTCAGTCTTAAGCTATTAGACAATGCCAACATTTTACAAATAAAGCAAGGCATAGACAGGGAGTGCCACATGGTAAGTTAAGACATTTGTCAAAGAAATTTTGAAAGAGCAATAGATCAAATGGACCTACTTGATGTCTACAGAACATTTCATCCAACTTCTACACAATATACATTCTTCTCAGCAGCTCATGGAACCTTCTCCAAAACAGATCATATCCTAGGGCACAAAGCAAGTCTCAGCAAATATAAGAAAATAGAAATTATACCGTGCATACTATCTGATCACAATGCAGTAAAAGTAGAAATCAACAACAAAAGTAAAGACAAAAAATATGCAAACAGCTAGAAACTGAGTAACTCATTACTTAATGAAGAATGGATCATCGATGAAATAAAAGAGGAAATTTAAAAGTTCCTGGAAGTCAAGGAACACCTGCACACCCATGTTTACTGCAGCACTATTCACAATAGCCAAGTTATGGAAACAGCCAAGATTCCCCACCTCTGACGAATGGATTAAGAAAATGTGGTATCTATACACAATGGAATTTTATGCAGCCATGAAGAAGAACAAAATGTTATCATTCGCTGGTAAATGGATGGAATTGGAGAACATCATTCTGAGTGAAGTTAGCCTGGCCCAAAAGACCAAAAATCGTATGTTCTCCCTCATATGTGGACATTAGATCAAGGGCAAATACAACAAGTGGATTGGACTATGAGCACATGATAAAAGCGAGAGCACACAAGGGAGGGGTGAGGATAGGTAAGACACCTAAAAAATTAGCTAGCATTTGTTGTCCTTAACGCAGAGAAACTAAAGCAGATACCTTAAAAGCAACTGAGGCCAATAGGAAAAGGGGACCAGGAACTAGAGAAAAGGTTAGATCAAAAAGAATTAACCTAGAAGGTAACACACATGCACAGGAAATCAATGTGAGTCAATGCCCTGTATAGCTATCCTTATCTCAACCAGCAAAAACACTTGTTCCTTCCTATTATAGCTTATACTCTCTCTACAACAAAATTAGAAATAAGGGCAAAATAGTTTCTGCTGGGTATTGAGGGGGTGGGGGGAAGAGGGTGCAGGCAGAGTGGGTGGTAAGGGAGGGGGTGGGGGCAGGGTGTAGAAATGACCCAAGCCTTGTATGCACATATGAATAATAAAAGAAAAAAAATTAAAAAAAAAAGAAATTTTGAAAGATGTGACAACTCATTTTGGAGGGGAATACGCAAGAAAATCTGAGTCTGGGAGACAGAATTTCAAAACAATGGTAAAGGAAGACAGTATATCAGTTTTAGGAAATGAGGTAGCAGGGGCAGAGAGATTTCTCTCTGTGATCAGAGAGAAATTATACCATGACAATAATGAGAGAAAATTGTTCAGGTTAGACTGTCCACCCAGGGTCAAATTTTGTAACCTTGACCTAACAAGTCTATCTTGAAATCACAACTACTCACTTACAAAAAGGAAATAATTATCTTAATTACCTCATAGTTATTTAACTGAAAAAAGGCCAGGGAGAAAAAGGTCCCAACATAAAGAAACAATATAGGCAATGTTCACAACAATTATTTTCTTCTAGATAATCAAAATTGTGTTAAAGATACTTTAACTCAAAATGTTTCCTTTTCAAAAATCACTATGTTTCTATTATTTGTAAATAAAGCATAAATAATTGAGATGACTCAAAGTAACATAAGAAGGCAGAAGAATAAAATGTTCATAATTGGTTTAAGCAGATTATACATAAAAAGTATCTTTTCTTGGGGGCGGGGAACCTTAATTACTTAGCAAAAGTATAATGCCATTGCTTGGGACAGCTCCTCCAGTAAATAGTAGTTTGGCAGTAACTTCTAAAACTAAAAATATACTTACCAAAGATTTTACCAACTACATTCTTGGACATTTATCCCAAAGAAACAAAAGCCTATGTTCATTCAAAAGACTATATACAAAAGTATACAGTATTTTCAACTACAGGTATAACACCTTTAGCTGAAGCAATTTAAAAAAAAGAAAGAAAGAAAGAAACAACCCAAATGGCGTAAATGGACCTATTGTTGAACAAATTATGACCTATAAATACCAGAGAATACTGATCAGCAATGAATAGGAACAATGATCAATACATTTGCATGAATCTCAAGGGAATTAATGTGGAGTGAGAAAAAGCAATTTGAACAGGTTATGGGTTATAACCTGTTTGGAATAAAACAGTTATAGAGGTGGAGAACAGATTAGTGGCTGCCAGGAGTTAGGAAGGCGTTCCCATGCTGTAAAGTGCAAGCGTAAGTGAGCCCTGTGGTAACAGAATGGTTCTATAAACTTAACGCCTTGGTAGCATTATACATAATTTGCTACACAAACATAAAGAACAACATACGAAACTGGTGAAATCTAAATGTGCCCTTATGTCAATTTCCTAGTATTAATTCTGTATTATAGTTATTCAGGCAACTGACATTAGGGAAGGTAGGGTAAAGGGTGGATAAGACTTCTAAATACATTTCTTTGCAATTTCTTGTGAAAAATAGAATGTTAAAAACATATACTGCCATTTTTGCAAAATACATGATATCCATTCTGATAGTGGTACTATGAAAGTTCCCAATGCTGGTAGCATAGTAAATTGCTACAATTTCTTGTGGAAATTCATTGTACAGCATGTTCAAAGGTATAAATGTTCTGTGTCCTTTTACACAGTCATCTAATTTCCGAGATCTAAAGAAACACAGAAAATATGAGAAAGTATATACACACACAAACACGTTATTATAGTGTAACTGAGATCAACTGAAACATCCTAAATGTTTAAACAAAAATCATTTTATCAAAATCTGGTCATGAAACATTATGTATCCACTGATAAGGTCAGTAATGATATGACAATATAATGGAAAATACATGTGATAATAAAACAAAATGCACTACTAGCTTCTAAATATATTGCCTAAAACATGCATTTAAAAAAGCAGGAAAAAAATCATTAGCATTTCTATACACTAATAATGAGCAAACTGAAAAAAAATGTATGAAAACAATTCCATTTACAATAGCCTCAAAAAAAATCAAATACCTAAGTGTAAACCTAACAAAAGATGTGAATGACCTCTACAAGGAAAACTATAAACTTTTGAAGAAAGAGACTGAGGAAGACTATAGAAAGTGGAGAGATCTCTCATGCTCATGGATTGGTAGAATCAACACAGTAAAAATGTCGATACTCCCAAAAGTAATCTACATGTTTAATGCAATTCCCATCAAAATTCCAATGACATTCATTAAAGAGATTGAAAAATCTACTGTTAAATTTATATGGAAACACAAGAGGCCACGAATAGCCAAGGCAATACTCAGTCAAAAGAACAATGCTGGAGGTATCACAATACCTGACTTCAAACTATATTACAAAGCAATAACAATAAAAACAGCATGGTACTGGCACAAAAACAGACATGAAGACCAGTGGAACATATAGAGGACCCAGATATGAACCCACACAACTACAACCAACTTGTCTTTGACAAAGGAGCTAAAAATATACGATGGAGAAATAGCAGCCTCTTCAACAAAAACTGCTGGGAAAACTGGTTAGCAGTCTGCAAAAAACTGAAACTAGATCCATGTATATCACCCTATACCAAGATTAACTCAAAATGGATCAAGGATCTTAATATCAGACCACAAACTCTAAAGTTGATACAGGAAAGAGTAGGAAATACTATGGAGTTAATAGGTATAGGTAAAAACTTTCTCAACAAAACCCCAGCAGCACAGCAACTAAGAGATAGCATAGATAAATGGGACCTCATAAAGCTAAAAAGCTTCTGTTCATCAAAAGAAACGGTCTCTAAACTGAAGAGAACACCCACAGAGTGGGACAAAATATTTGCCAGCTACACATCAGACAAAGGACTGATAACCAGAATATACAGGGAACTTAAAAAACTAAATTTTCCCAAAACTAATGAACCAATAAAGAAGTGGGCTAGTGAACGAAACAGAACTTTCTCAAAAGAAGAAATTCAAATGGCCAAAAACCACATGAAAAAATGCTCACCATCGCTAGCAATAAAGGAAATGCAAATTAAAACCACACTAAGATTCCACCTCACCCCTGTTAGAATAGCCATCATTAGCAACACCACTAACAACAGGTGTTGGCGAGGATGCGGGGACAAAGGAACCCTCTTACACTGTTGGTGGGAATGGAAACTAGTACAACCACTCTGGAAAAAAATTTGGAGTCTACTTAAAAAGCTAAACATTGATCTACCATTTGATCCAGCAATACCACTCTTGGGGATATACCCAAAAGACTGACACAGGTTACTCCAGAGGCACCTGCACACCCATGTTTACTACAGCATTATTCACAATAGCCAAGTTATGGAAACAGCCAAGATGCCCCACCACTGACGAATGAATTAAGAAAATGTGGTATCTATACACAATGGAATTTTATGCAGCCATGAAGAAGAACAAAATGTTATCATTCGCTGGTAAATGGATGGATTTGGAGAACATCATTTTGAGTGAGGTTAGCCTGGCCCAAAAGACCAAAAATCATATGTTCTCACCTCATATGTGGACATTAGATCAAGGGCAAACACAACAAGGGGATTGGACTTTGAGCACATGATAAAAGTGAGAGCACACAAGGGAGGGGTGAGGATAGGTAAGACATCTAAAAAATTAGCTAGCATTTGTTGTCCTTAACGCAGAGAAACTAAAGCAGATACCTTAAAAGCAACTGAGACCAATAGGAAAAGGGGACCAGGAACTAGAGAAAAGGTTAGATCAAAAAGAATTAACCTAGAAGGTAACACACATGCACAGGAAATTAATGTGAGTCAACTCCCTGTATAGCTATCCTTATCTCAACCAGCAAAAACACTTGTTCCTTCCTATTACTGCTTATACTCTCTCTTCAACAAAATTAGAGATAAGGACAAAATAGTTTCTGCCGGGTATCGAGGGGGTGGGGGGGGGTTGTAAGGGAGGGGGTGGGGGCAGGGTGTAGAAATGACCCAAGCCTTGTATGCACATATGAATAATAAAACAATAAAAAAAAAAAGACCAGGCTATGGCCAAATAAGAACAACATTAAGTTGAAACCATCGTAAATTGATTCATGTGGGAGCCATGTAACCCGCAGAAGACCCCAGCTTAGCCCAGCACACTGCAGTGTCAGGGTTCCCCTGTGATTGAGGGGCTATCTGGGAGCTGTGCCCAGTACAGCCAGAAAGGATCAGGCAGAGTGCCAGCCTGGTATAGACCCACATTCACAGCTCAAAGTCCACTTACCTCCATGCTCGGATCACTTCTGTACCATCACAAAATGGAAAAAATTGTAAGTTAGAATTTTAAGTCAAGAACTGTCTGTCCTATCATTTCAGCATATAACCAATATAGGACATGATTGAGCTCTTTTGTGGGGTTTTTTTAGAGTAAGCTTTTGAAATCCCGTATCTTTCAGTGGGAACTTTCAGCCGTTTCAAGTGGTCATTAGCTACACGGAACTAGAGAAAAGGTTAGATCAAAAAGAATTAACCTAGAAGGTAACACACACACACAGGAAATTAATGTGAGTCAACTCCCTGTATAGCTACCCTTATCTCAACCAGCAAAAACACTTGTTCCTTCCTATTATTGCTTATACTCTCTCTTCAACAAAATGAGAGATAAGGGCAAAATAGTTTCTGCCAGGTATTGAGGGGTTGGGGGGGAGAGGGAAGGGGTGGAGTGGGTGGTAAGGGGGGGGTGGGGGCAGGGGGGGAGAAATGACCCAAGCCTTGTATGCACATATGAATAATAAAACAATAAGTAAAATGAAAAAAATAATAATAAAAAAGCAGGAATTTGGGCTGGGAATGGGACTCACTCAAGTGATAGAGACCCTGAGTTCAATCCCTAGTATGTGCGGAGGGCCCTGATATTAGCCGAGGACCAAAGACAAGAGGATCACCTTTCAAGGCCAGCCTGGGAAAAGTTCCCTTAAGAACCTACATGAGAAACAAATTTAAAGAAAAAAAAAAAAAAAAAAAAAGAACTGGGAGTAATGTTCAACTGGGAGAGTTATTTCTTGAGAAAGGCCCTGAGTTCAATCCACAGTACTTGACAGGGATGAGGAGGAACCTAGAAAATTCATAAAAATAAAATGATAATTTTTGGTATTTTTCTCAACCCTTCTTATAAGTTGTATTATTTCATAACTAAAGAAATACAAGCACACTTTTACCTTATCCCAAAAATCAACCAAAGCTGTAAAGTCCCACTTCTTGGAATATGCCACATTGTATTTCAGAATAGCATCCTATGGAAAAAGCAGAAACAAAACCTCATGATACGGCCACACAAATTATCTATGAATAGCCTGTCTCTTCTATAAACTACTTCCAGTAAATTTCTTAATGCTGAGCAAGCTTCCTTGTACCATTAACTACTCCAGATCAGTAGCTATGGATAAGCAAAATGCATACTTAAAAAGAATGAGATTAAAAAAGTCAAGTGAAAGGGGCAAAACATAATTACCATAATGCATGCATTCTATTTTTTTTTAATGTTAATTCTTACCTTTATATGTAATGATGTACAGGGCACTAAGTAAACTAAAATATTTAAGCTGGAATTCAAATACAGATCTTGACGACCATTCATTAACTGCATTGGATATTTCTGTCATCATATTATTGTTGTACTGGAGGTATACTGTGATATTAACAAAAGTGCTTACAATATATCTTAGTTAAATTCACCCCCTTAAGCATACATTATGAACGGGGGTGATATGCTCTACGTGAACAAAATTGGATCTCAGGTTATAAAAAATAAACTTAGCAATCACAATGGTTAGGGTTGGAGAGGATTACAATATACAATTATATATGTGTAATATGTATGTATAACGTATATTTGAATATACCGACACACAGACATAGGGTACTTTTGTAGTACCAAAATGTCATTGTGTGGGGATAAGACTAGGAAGGAATGTGTAAAAAGTCTCCTGAGTAGAGGGCAATAATGAAAAATAGATTGAGAAATACTACCTTGAATTATAAAATGGTCTTTTTTTTTCTTCTACTATCAGTTACTTTTATAAGGTAAGTATAAATGGTTATCTTTTTCCAGCAGTTCACACAAATTACATTTACATTGAATGAAAAGTCAAAATATTATGCCATCTACTGGTATAACTTTACTGTCTGAATAGATATACTATACACTTAGTTTCCAAAGTCAACCATGCATAAGGCAATCCATTAGTTATTCAGAAAAATCTATTATTTACAATTAAATTACATTTTATTATACATGATAATAAAAGTAATATGTAGAATTTATAAACAACTATATTGGTAATACGCACTCAAAAAATTTTGCTGAAGGAATATACAAGTCTGAAAACCACTGTGTTACATTATTACTATAAACCTTCCAACTTTCCTCTTCATTAAAGAAGTTTAATAATTTTTTTTTTTTTGGCAGTACTGGGGGTTTGAACTCAGGGCCTCCAGCTTACTAGGCAACTCCCAGTCACCCCACCAGCCCACTAAAGAGGTTTTAAAAATTAACACTCTGGATTAGGGATGTAGGTCAGTGGGAGAATACTTGCCTAGCATTGGATTCTATCCCCAGTGACACAAAATCAAACAAAAGTTAACACTTTGCTAAAGAGTTTCCTGAAACTTTTTCCTGAAAAATAATTCATGCCATAAAGATGATCATCCAGCCTCTAGATTAAAAAGTGACCCCATAAAATGCATCTTATTTACTTGGAATCAGGGAATATCCTGAAAAGAAAAACATTCACAGTAAAAGAACATAACAAGATAAAGTTTTTATTTTTCTCTCACAAATCATAAAATTTTCTGTTAAGAATTAAAAGATATTGCTGGGCACTGGTGGTTCACACCTGCAATCCTATCTACTTGGGAGACTGAGATTAGAAGGACTGTATTTCCCACTCAGGGAGTGCACCAGACCCCATCTCAACCAATAGCTGATCCTGATGGTGTGAAGCTATACTGGAGGCTGAGATCAGGAGGATCATGGTTCTGGAGAAAAAAATTTTGCAAGACCCCCATCTTAATGAAAAAATACCTGGACATGGTGGCACTTACCTGTCATCCCATGAATGGTGGGATGCTTAAAACGGAGGACCATGGTGCAGGCCAGCATGGGCAAAAAGCGAGACCCTATCTCCAAGGTAACTAGAACAAAAGGGGCTGAAGGCGTGGCTCAGATGGTAGAGTACTTGCCTAGCAGGTGTGAAACAGAGTTCTAACCCCAGTACTACCAAAAACAAAAAAAGAAGAAAGGAAATTACAAGATTTTAAAGAATTATTTCTTAATCACTGGTACTGAATTCAAAGCCTCACATGACATAAAAATGTACTGTCTATAAACAGACGAATGGATAAGCAACACATACACTGGAGCAAACTATTAATATACTCAACTACATGGGTAAATTTCAAATCATCTTCATTCTGAGTAAAACAAGCCAGAAAACTATAGTATATATAAGACTCCAACCACAGAAACTATAAACTAATCTATAGTAAAAAACAAGAAATTAGTTTCCTGAAGCCAGAGTAGAAAGTACACTTGACTATATGAAGAGGTAAGAGAAATCTTTGGGAATAAAAGAAATGTTCTGTCTGTTGACTTTCATGAGGAGTTCACCAACAGTTACAAATGTCAAAACTAATCAAATTATACACTTAGAAAAGGATGCACTTTCTTATACATAAAATATTCCCCAATATTAGTAAGGAAACGCATTTAAAATAGCACTCATACTCTCATTCTTTAAAGGCATTTTATAATTAGTATTAGCCCCTAATACAGTTGTCCTCTAGAATTTGTGTGGGATTGGTTCAAAGCCAATCCCCACCCCAGGTTAACAAAATCTGAAGATGCCCAAGTCTCTTATATAAAATGGTATAGGATTTATATATAATCTACAAATACACTCCTATATAACTGAAGTCATCTCTGGATTCGTTATGACAACTAATCCAATGCAAATGTAAATAGTAATTATATAGTATCTCTTAGGGAATAAAGACAAGAAATAAATTTGTGCATGTACAGTAACAGCTACAATTTTGTCTTCAAATATGTTAGTTGAATCCAAAGATGAGGAACCCACAGATACAGCATTGACTGTATTTACTTATACTTTAGTCTTCAAATCTCGAAAGTAGCCTACTATGAGGGCTTGTCATAAAAAATAAATAACTGGATGCTACATGATATTATTAGCTATCACATTCTGAAGTTCATAATGCATAATAACATACAAAATTCTTTAGGTATAAATTATCAGGCATGTTATTGACAGAAATATTATTTATAAGGACACCGTTCCTATAACTTTGAATCTCTCTGACCCCTCTAACTCTACCATCGAGTGGCATATAAACAGGATAAAGATCATTCTATTCAATCAGTGAACTTTAATGTTTCCTTTCCCCATTCCTCTCTCACAGCATTCTTTCAGCAAAGGAAACAATTATCATAAGCAGACAGAAGAAAATCTCAATGGATTATTCTGTTCTGTTGAATCTACATATGATAAACAAGAAAGGGTAATTCACATTAAAGCAAATGCCCCCTTACTAAAATAATCACAGTGCATTCAGGAATTGCTTAAGAGGTGAGCAGACTGTAATAGAACACTGTGATTATTCCCTGTTTATGTCTGAAGGAAAATGTGAAAATTCTGACAAGCAGGCTATTAAGAAGACCATAAAGGATCTAAGACAGTGTTACACAATGAAGTGTAAACAATATTTTGAATGGCCTGCTTTTATGTTTGTAAGTTTATAAATTTGGGTTTTGAAAACAAAGGTCAAAACACATTCTCTGTAGGAATGAAGGCTATTACTTTAAAACAGATGAAAAGAGGAAAGGTTAAGTCATCTTAGGATATATCACTATACAGTAAAATCAAATTCTAAATGCGGATCAACAAGATCAAGATGATGTTCTGCATAAAGATCACATCTTTGCACCCACCAATATTCATCAACTGCCCCTGAATATAAGAATACAAAATAATTTTTCTTATATGTGATATTTTAAAAATATTCTCAGCATATTATTCTGATTATCTTTGCAAAAAAAGAATGATGACTACAAATATTTTCTCTATAATCACTGAACATAAAAGAATGCTTACAATGAACATAAATGAACATGCTTACAATGGAAAAAGACAAACTGATCTACTTATATAAGTACTACACACAGAAGTTTATAGTTTTATGTTTGCACATATGTAATTATCATTATGGTATATAAACACTGGAAGACCTTGACAATTTTTTTCCATTTAGGAATCTATCTATCTATCTATCTATTTATTTATTTTGGTGGTGGTACTGAGGTGGTACTTGAGCCACACCCTAACCCTTTTCCCTTTAATTATTTTTTGGATAGGCTGTCAAGCTTTTTGCCCAGTGGCTGGCCTGGGACCCTGATACTCCTACCTACACCTCCTACACAGCTGGGATTACAGAGGCACCACCACACCTGGGCCTATGAGCCAATTTAAAAGGAGTCCGCTACAAGATTGAAAAACACCATTTACAAGGAATGAAATTTCAAGATTACTATACAACATATCAATGTTTTTCATGTAAAGAAACAAAACAAAGAATACAAAAGCTACAGGAAGGGAAAGTTTAAAAATTGGATGGAAACCATTATGAAACCCAAGATACTACCCACACAGATTAGCCTCTGAAGGAAAATGAAACCCATTTTCATTAAATATAGAAAATTTTCTCACTATATTTATAAAGATGTTAAAAGTCCATATAGCTAATAGTTCTACAGTAAAATATATATACTCATGTATATTTTTGATAGAAATCTAATGATTACCCTCAGGTCTTAAATGAAATACAAAAAAAAAAATCAAAAAGTGAATTATTACCAATATATAAAGTTAATAAATAAGTTATTAAAGTGGTAAAGCGATATTAAGAGGAATAAAAATAGAATACTTAATGTATACTTTAATCATTAGCAAACTCAGCTTCCCTTTAGGCAAATACTGCTGAAGTCATAATTCTTTCCTGATTTCCTTTTAAACACACTTCAGAACCATGATAATCTTAAAACAAAAAAATAAAAGAGAGGCTCAGACTAAAGGAAATTGGACAGGGAATCAAGAAACTGTAGTCTTATTCCCAGTTCTCCAAATGATTCTGTATGGCTCCAGGCAAGTCATTTACAACTCTCAATTCTTCTCAGTTCCTAGTGATGGAGTGGAAACCAAGAAGGTCTCTAAGGAGCTTTCATTAGTGCCAGGAAGCAACACTTTGCATGCAAAGAATACTGTTACCTGAATCTATTATGATCAAAGAATGTCTGATGGAAATTCTCTAAGAGCTATATGTATAAGAGACTAGATTGGCAAAAAGAACATACCTTCAGGTTTTGGGGTCGCGTGAATTTGTTGAGAAGTGCAGTCTGAATGAGCTCCCACCGGCTCCCTGCAGTTCGCTCACCATTCTTATAGGAAAAGAAAAGCACAATCAAACTATTCTGTTTTGCGTAACAGAATCAAAAGCCAAACAAGTACTTACTAAACCATGCTTCAGAGAATAAAAGAACTTCAGTTTTGGTCTTACCTCATCTTCCACAGGGTATAAGTTTTGTTCAGAACAAGGCATTTTAACATGTTTGTTATCCCACAAATCTTTATAATGTGTTGGAAAAGCTTTAGGAACTTCTCCTGCTCGCAAAAGATCTACCTGAAATAGAGAGCAAACAAGAAAATTGTAAGTGCATAAAATCTAAGCTTTCTTCCATAAAATAATAAAAACCAAAACAAATACTATAAAATAGAGCTCCCAGTCAAGAAACCTCAGAAGTCCTCTGGAGCTGCTGTCACACCTCACCTCCTTTCATTCAGTATCTAAGTCATCATTTCCTGTGCATTCTACCCTGACCCTACCTGGGGGCTGGAGACTCGTCATTCTTTGCCTAAACTTCTGCCAACAGCCTTCTATCTCTCACCCTGACTCCAAATGCTCCCAGATACATTCAACCTCCATAAAACCTTTATCCCCATCTAGATTAACATTATCTTTGAAAGTAGCCCTCATCCTAACTCTACAATGCATACACTATGATTCCAAGTGCCATTCTGTTTTACATACTCTTACCAAAACAATATTCATTTTAGAAAAGTCAGTAGTCTTACCATCCCTTAAACACAGCAAACTTATTTTCATACCTATATCCCTATGTATATACTACTATCTCTCCTCTTTTTTATACAGTAACAGAATTACTGTCTCCTTATTTTTTTTTTCATTTATCTATTAAAACTTTGACCTTCACAGCCAGGCTTAATTTTCACTTCTACCATGAAGCCTTTAGAAACTTTTAAACAAGCAGTTAGTTCACTTCCTTGTTTTATTACATCACTATCATACTAGAGCACACTTATTTTTTCATTCCTTCACTAGACCTAAAATTGAGGCTAGTAACCATTTAGATTTTGCCTTCAGAATATTTAAGACAAAACCTGATATGTATTTACATATAAGCAAATGCATATATATACAAATGTATATAAATACATATACAAATGTGTATATATGTATATTTATGCACACACAGTTACTAGAATAAGCATTAAGTAAAGCTTTGAGGAAAGACTTATTTAAACAATAAAAGTTTTACATTGTGCCTATGTAGGACATTTCATAGAAATGGAATCAAATAACATGTCACTGTGTCGGCCTCTTCACTTACCATGTTTTCAAGGCTCAATTACGTTAACATGTATCAAGGCTCAATTACGTTAACATGTATCAGCACTTAACTGCCCGAGATAATCACACAATACATACAAAAATTACAATATGCTATGAATGAGGTGTCACAGTGTTAATGAGAATCTGTTCTAGACAGATTTATTTTATCTGGTGAGTTATCAAAGTGTTCCTTGAGGATGTGCAACAGAGTTGAGCTCTAAAGGAGAAAAAAAAAGTCAACTAGGAAGGGAGGCAAAAGACTGTTTCTACTATACTTTGGACATGGAGTGCCACCCAAAGGACCACATGTTAAATGATCGGTACCCAGGCCCAACAAGTGACTAGAAGGTAATGAAATCTTTAGGAGGTGATCCTAGGGGAACAAAGGTTATTGGGAGCATGCCCTTGAACAGGATATTAGTAACCTGGTCCCTTCCTCTCTCTTCTTTTGCTTCCAGGCTGCCTTGAGGTAAACAAACCTCCTCAAACCACGTGCTCCTACCATGATGTACCATACCACCACAAGCACATGGAGAAAAGCAACCATGGTCTGAAGCCTCTGATACCATAAGCCCAAATAAATCTTTACTCCTTGCAAGATGGTTTTCTTAGATTATTTTAGAAGAGCCATTGAGGTGATTATACCTAATAATGTGGTTCAGCAGCTTTGGAACTTGTTTGAAGAGGAATCTAGAAGTGTTTGGAGAAGCAAGCTAGAGAAAGCTTAAAATGCTGTTAAGTAGAGCTTAATGGCAAGTCTGGTATGAACTCAGAAAACCAGAATATCAATAGGAATGAGGACCACAAATATAGCACAAATGAGGTTTCAGACAGAAATATGTATTCTACGGGAAACTGAACTAAAGGCCGTTCATGTTACATTCTAGGAATAACTCATCTATGTTTTGTCCTCATGCCCTGAAACTTTCTGTAATGCTGAATTTAAATGTGATGGAAATTTTAAGGCAGCACAGCATTCAAACTATGGGATGACTATTGCTAGTTGCTTTTAGCCAGACTTATAGTGAACAGAAAGATTAGAAAAGCTTTCAGTTTGGTCAGAAAAGAAGTACCTGTAAAGATGCAGAAAGGAAGGTGTGGTAGCTGAAGACACTACTGCCATTAAAAAGAAGCCAAGTACTTTGCACCTGGATAATATGAAAGATGTCTTTTGGGAGTGTCAGAAATTGGCATGTTTAAAGGTATAAAATGCTAATTTGTTTAAAAGATTTTACAGAACCCTGGGTACCCTTCTTGTGCAAGGCCATCTATAGGATTGTTTCCCCACGTTAACCCACCAAGTAACTCAGAAGCCACTAAAGTTTAAGGGAACCCCAGTTCCCACCAGCAGCAAATCATGACATCTTCCACAAGATATGGGTTTTGAAGGTTTGGAGAATGCAAGTTATGGGATCATGGAGGCTTCTACTGAGATTTCAAAGGAATGCTCCAGAGGTCAGGTAGTGCATGACAGGAGTCATGAAGCTTCCACTAACGGGTCATGTGTGAAGCTGTGAGAGTGAATGTGAAGCTGCATAGGAGAACCCAAGAAGTTAGAGATGCCAGGAATATGAGCACCTGCAAAAGGAAGCAACAGGCAGTTAGCAGAGCCAGCCTAAGAGAGTGGCCATGTGGGCTGTAGCCAGCAAGTCCATAGCAGCTTCACATTATGCTGCTATGTTTCCTGGATGCTGGATATAAAACTATAGAATTTAGTATTTGCCCTGTTGGGTTTGGGTCTGGATTCAGTTCAATCCTTCTTTGCTATGTTCCTATTCCTCCCTTTTGGAATGGGAATGCATACACTGTGCCAATATCTTTGAAGTATGTAACTTGTTCTTTTGATTTTTATGGAAGTTCTCATCTGAGCTTGTCCTGAATCTCAGAGACGTTGGACTTAGGCTTTTGAGCAATCCTAGAACTATTAAGATTATGGAGCCTCTTAAAGATGGACTAAATGCATTTTGCAATGTAAGATGGACATCTTTTTTGGGGGCCCCCAAAAGGATCTGGAGTATCCTCTAAAGTGCCATGTGTTAAAGGCTTGGTACCCAACCCATGGTGCTACTTGGGAAGAGACAAAACCTTTAAGAGCTGGGGACTAGTGAAAGAAAGTCAGGTCCTTTTGAAGGGGATAAGACCCCAGCCCTGGCCCAGGCTCTTTCTTGTTTTTTTGCTTCCTAGATTCTGTGAGATGAATAGACCTCCTTCACCATACACTCTTTTGCCTCCACAGGCCCACAACAATGAGGCAAAGAGACTATAGGCTGAAATCTCTGAAACCATGAGGCAAAATAAATCTTTCCCCCTTATAAGGATGTACTTTGTCACAATCACAGAAAGCTAACACAGCTCCTTAAAAAAGGAAGAGCTTATAAACAAAGGAAGACTGTCAAATGGTCAGCTTCATACATACTTCTTCAACTTAAGAGAAACAAATCTGTGAACTATCTATGTAGGTGATCATTAAAGCCTTAAGAATGGACAAGACCACTCAGAGGAAGAAAAGAAAAGAGGACATATGAAGATACCTGAGGATGTTCAACAACACTTATTGGTCATATAGAGAAGACACTAAAAGGATCATGTGAGCTGGCTAAGGAGGTAGGAAGAAAACTCAGATATAAGATATCATAGAAGCCAAAAGATGAGAATGTTCTAAGAAAGAAAAAAGGTCTACAATCATATGTGACTGAATCATCAATTTTGCTGAAAGTACTTTCACAGTCCAGGCAAGCCTAGGCATAAACAGGAGACCCTATGAAACAACTAAAACCAAAAGGGCTGGGGATGTGGTTCAAGTGGTAGTGTGCCAAGTACAAGGCCCTGAGTTCAAACTCCAGTACTACAAAAAAAAAAGTCTCAAAAGTGATTTTATAAAGATTTCCCATATCACCTGAGGAAACAGAATAGTAAACAGTTGAGCTTCACACAAAAAGAAACACATATGAGACTATGCTTTGTGTGGATATGTGTGCATGAATAGATACACAAAAAGTACAAATTTATAGATAATCAAGGATTGAGTATCATACCTATGCAATTTCAGACTGCCTTATATTTCTAAGGCTTTATTTATTACATCAAATTCTACATCAATATATGACATCTTAGAAATATAACTAAACACTGTGTCAAATAACTATTTTATATACTTACATGTATACATACTATATACGTGCGTGTGTGTGTGTGTGTGTGTGTGTGTGTGTGTGTGTACACATTACCACATTTAAGGAAAAGAATCTAAAAGAAAATAAAACAAATTGTTAATCTCTGGGAAAAGGACTAAGACAGGGGCTGGAGGAATGCTCAAGTGGTAGAGCGCCTGTCTAGCAAGCATGAGGCCCTGAGTTCACACTCCAATACTGCCAAAAACAAAGGACTAAGAGAGACTTGGATTTTCTGATTGTCCCTGTGAAAGCTACAGAAATTGACTAAAACGTGAGATATTTAAAACTATTCAATGAGTGATGGTAAGTTTCTAAAACAGGATTATAGTAATGGCTACATAGCTCCCTAAATTAACTCCTACAAAACTGACACTTAAAAGAGTAAAATTTCATATGCCTCAATAAAGTTTGTTTTTTTTTTTTTTTAAATAGAAAGAACCCACAGAAGCATAAAAGGAGTTAACCAGGAGATAGGGAAAGTAAGAAATAATGTGATATTGATTGATACAGACTTTCTGGTGAGGAATATGAAAATGCTCTGGCAATGGGTTGGACAACACCGTGAATGTACTTAACGGCACTGTAAACTTAAAGAGAGGCTGGTTTTAGACATGCTGAGATACCTTAAATAGTGATGGAGATGTGAATGCACTAAAGCACACAGTTTTGGATTTTAAGGACTAGCCTAATACCTAACATATAGTGGATGGTCAATAAATACTGTCAACTGAATTTTGAAAAAAAACTAAATGAAGTTTCTTAGAAATAATAAAATTCAAAATTCAATTTCATCATCAGATGATGATGATTCATCCTGATTTGATGATTGCTATATTAAGTATGCTATTATTTGTTTCTCCATTCTGCCAACTTCTAAGTATATATGTATATACATATACACACAAAGAAAAGAAAACTTTCCATGCCTCAGTCTGTTTTTGGTTTTGTTTTGGCAGTACTGGAGTTTGAACTCAGGACACCACACTTGCTAGATAGGCTCTCCCACTTGAACCACTCCACCAGCCCTTTTTTGTGTTGGATGTTTTCAAGATAGGGTCTTTTGAACTATTTGCCTGGGCTGGCTTTGAACTACAATCCTCCTGACCTTTGCCCCCTGAGTAGCTAGGATTACAGGCATAAGCCACTGACGCCAGGCCCTTGGTCTGTTTTTCACATTAGTAAATATCATATAAGAATTGGAGGCTCAAGCAGTAGAGCACCTGCCTGGCAAGCATGAAGCCCTGACTTCAAACCCCAGTACCACCAAACATACATACATACATACATACATACATACATAAACAAATAAATAAATATCACAATAAATCAGGACTTCCTATCTTCTCTCCTACTGGGTAAGAGGCGATACCCACCCGAATAGTTACTGTGTGATTGGCAGATGGCCTCAAGAGAGGCAGCCGGATCCCACACTGAGGCATTTTTCTCATCTCATCAATAGGAGTTCCAAGCCACTTCTTATCTGGAGAAAGGTGAGGTGGGACGTATTTAGGGATCTTCCTTTCTGTTCTTTGATGTTTGACTTCACATTGTTCTTTTCTATGGTCAAGACACATATATTCAGTCACAATTTATTCCTTTAGTTCCCTTTGGATACACAAGTGCAAAATTTTAAGGTCAGCCAAGCATGCTCCCACTTCAGTTTGTTTTATAATTAACAGAAAAACTTACAAAGCTTATATTAAAACTCAAAAGCTTATTTTCAATATTCTGTGGAAGGAATTTCCAATCACATGTAAATCACCTTCGTATCAGCTGTTCCCTAGATCTTTATACAGTAATTTTCAATGAAGTACATTTAGTAACACATGTTAGAAAAAGGAGATCTTAGAAATTATGGAGTGGGCTTTAAGATTCTGCATGGGATAATGGCAAAAATGCAAGGCTTGTAATCACATACAAATGGAGTTAAACCCCAGTATACCACCAAAAGTTGTAATATTTCAGTAAATTTTCAACCAAATCTCAGTTTTCTCAACTATAAAGTGAGTTCATTATCACCTGCCTGCCTGTCACAGCATTAAAGAAAGTGCAATACGCAATGGCTTAGAAAAATGATTAACTAGTAACTATCATCAGTCTAGTATTTTCATGTTCTAATAATTCCCATAAATTCTAGAAAGAAGCTCATGAAACTTAAAATCTGATTGCCAAAATGTATTACTTCTTAATATTCTCTTTCTGGCTTTTTTAGAGTTTAAACTTCAGGCTCTAGGCTTAAATTTAGCCTAAATACTTAGTAAAAAACATAACCATTTCTCTACTTAACTATAAATAACTTTCTTAATCCCCTTATAAAAATTTAAAATATATTATGCTATTGGAGACATTCCTGATGGGAAAAAAAAATTACCTTCTATCCTCTGCTTTGGACATTCTCATGAAATGATCTGTGATTTTAGAATCCTTCTTTCCATGGTGCTTGGAATTTCTACACTCTATATTAAGGGTAGAGGTATTTCCGGGTAGTTTAGCATTTGAATCACTCATCCCAGTGTGATTCTCTCCACCTTCAAACTGAAAATGCAACCTAATTTCACCTCCCTTAGTCGAACATCGTTTCTTAAGTTCAATGTTGGCTTCTCTTGCTTGGCACCTTGAAGGTTTATTTGCTGTTTGGGAAAAACAACCATCTTCTTGCTCATCAAAACCTGGACTTGTCTCTTCATCTGCTTCTGAGTCTTGACAACTGTTTTTAGAATTATCTACATCCATTGGTGACTCAGGTTCACTTTCCTTCTCAAATGGAGGAGAATTTCCTAGACTACTTTCTTGTCTACTTAATTTGTTGTCATTTTTTGGTCCAGTTCCAATGTCCTCAGAGCCAACATCTGACAATGGACTCTCTGGTACCACATCTATCTCCTCCTGCTGACAGCCTGCACAGTCTTTCACAGAATGGCAAGACTTGCTGCACTTCTGGTGGCTTGTGGCATCTCTGGTCTGCTCATCTTCTGTAGTCTGCTTTGCATTTGCTAGCTTTACTGTCAAAAACTGTTGATTATCTCTACTTTCTTCACTATCTGTGTCACTGTGATCATCAGTCTGGGGTGACTGATTGGTGTTAGCATTACTAAACTGCTCTGATACCAGAGTTACTGTTGGAGGTTCACTTTCCAAAACCTGCTCCTTATGTTTCCCTTCATTTTGCCACTTATACATAGTCGGAGTCTGATGCTGGTTCAAATATTGTTTACTTTTTTGAATGGGTGATTTATTAACACTTAACTGAGAAACATTTTCCACATTATGTTGATAAAAGTTATCTTTTTGTACAGAACTCATCATGGATTCTATTCTTGTATTGTTGTTTTCTTTACTGTGCAAACTATGAGAGAAGAGAAAGAATTAAAACCAACTTATGATTAAAAAAAAAAAAGGCACTTATTCAACCACCCCCCACAATGTCACAGCAATAATTATTACTCCTTGTAGTTACTTGAACATAAAGCATGCTTTCATTAGTCTGTGTCTTTGTACAGGTGCCTATAACATCCTTCCCCAGCTGTATGCCTGGCAAACACTGCCTTTCCTTCAAACCTTAAACTTTATTCAATTCCTTACCCAGTCTTCCCTCAAGATTCAAAGGTAAAAGTGATCATTTGTTTCTCCTATATGCTAGCTACCACTCATACATTTACTTGCTCATACCTTCACTGTTGCATTTACCCATGAGGCAGTAATTATGTGTTTTTGTGTCTGCAATACTCACGACACATAAGTATCTTAAAGTTAGGGACTATTTCTTGCATTTCTGTATCTCAAACATTAAAGAGGTTCTCTGCACATAGGAGACTCTAAAATAAAGTATTTGAAGAATGAATGAATGTAGTTGAAGAAAAATACAAAAGAAAGAAAAGAGAAAATACCACATAGCAAGATAAAACTGTCTGATGTTATGTTATTCATTTCTCCACATAGGTATGTCTCTATACCTTTCTGATTCAGTTGTCTTGAGTCCTTTAGTGTCCATCCAAGTGGTAATAGTCTTTTGTTTGAAAACTGTAAAACAAAACAAATAAATAAATAATGTATATGCATATATATGCTTTTAAACAGAAACATGTACAACCTATTATATATAAGGCATTTTGCTAGGTTCTGTGGGTTAAATGAAGATTAACTATTCCTTATACCCTAGCCCTTATACCTTGTTCAGAGATAAGACAGGAGCAAGAATACTAATATGTGTAACATAGAGTAGAAAGTGAGTGGCCTCTAAAAGGTTTGGTATGGCCAAATATATAGTATCACAGGTTCTGGAATCAGAATACATGGATTCAAAACCTGGCTTCCTACGTGACACTTTTCTTTGCTCTGCAAAACATGCAAATTAACAGTATTTTTCATGGTTAGAGTGATGCTCGGATTATATAAAATGTTTAGGGTACTATCTGGAGTATGTTCAATAAATATTAGTTCTTAATTATTATTTCTTCTAAGTCCTGATATGGAACTAAGGTATTTCCAGGAAAAAGACCACTTAAGTAAACAGCAGTAAGTGGGGATAATCAGCAAGAAGCCAGTCCAGGCAAATAGTTCACAAGACCCTATCTTGAAAAAACCCATCACTGGCTGGTGGAATGGCTCATGGTGTAGGCCCTGAGTTTAAACACCAGTACTGCCAAAAAAAAAAAAAAATTGTGCCTTGAAGAATGAACACATAGTCACAGAAAGGAAAAAAAAATCCTAATTAAAGGCGGCAGAGCAATATAGAGTTTACAAAAAAAAAACAGAAAATAGAATTGAAAGGTCAGCTATGTCATAGAAGACTTTGAATGACCCAAAAAGAGAGATGCAAAAAGAGTGTCAAAAGTCACACTCAAAGCTATGACTCTAGAATCCAAATCTAGGAGGCTCACATGATAGATAGTGTGGAGTAGGCAAGAAGGCAGAGCCTACTGACAAAAACCAGTGAGAAAGCTACTGGTCAGTAGTTCTAAAACCATCTGGATCATCAGGTTAGCAACAAATGGATCTCAGGACCATATTCCAGACTTACTGAATTAGAATCTGTATGTGAGTATGACAGAGGAATCAGAATACCTGGGATCTGTATTTTTTTCAACAAGTAATTTTAATAATCAACTAAATTGAAGAATTACTGGCCAAGTTTCAAAAATAAGTCATTATGAGAACAGTAAGTTGAAGAGTCATTACAGAGTTCACAATGATAGGGTAAGTTAAAGGTGACACTATGCTTTAAGCTTAAGAGATCATAGAAATGTGGAATATAGGAGATGCCAAAGAGATAAACAGATAGAAATGACCAGCAAGCAATAGCAAAAATAGAACTGGTGAGCTCAGAAGTAGCAGATACAATGCAAATAAAAGCAAGTTGAATTTTATATAACCATTAGAAATAAGTGTGCTCATACAATATTTAAAAACCTTAAACATTACACAGTATAAAATCTTAAACATTCTCAACCACTCTTTAACTGCAATATAAGAATCCTGGGCCAGGCACCAGTGGCTCAGTCCTATTATCCTAGCTACTTGGGAGGCTGAGTTCAGGAGGGTTGCAGTTTGAGGCTAGCCCAAGCAAATATTTCCGAGACCCCATATCCAAAATAACCAAAGCAAAAATGAGCTGGAGGTTTGTGGCTCAAGCAAGAAATTACTTGCTTTGCAAGCACAAAACCCTGAGCTCCAATCCCAGTTTCACAAAAAAAAAAAATAAAGAGTAAGAGAGAAAAAATTTTGGCATCTAAATCATAAATTTTATTTTACTCTACCTCCTCAAACACCATAATATGAACTAAATAGATGCAGGCTCAAGTAATGAAACTAACAGCTTATTTATCACTGCAATAATGGCATAAGCAAAATACATTTCAGCAGGGGGGAGAAATGGTCCAAACAATGTATGCATATATGAATAAATGAATTTTAAAAAAAGAAAGAGAAAAAAATCTCTTTTTTTTAATTGAGATTGGTAATTCTCCAACTTTATTCTGACTTTATACCATTCACATTTAACTCTCACCAGTACCATCACACAGAAACCAGGTATTTCAATGAGGTAATCCAATTAGCAACTATCTATACAGGCAAAAGGCATAAAATGTAGTAAAATTCACCTGCATTTCCAAGGAACACCACTGTCTTCTTTGCAACATAACTGGGTAAATCATTCCCCATCAGAATGTGAATAGCATACTGAGTTTTGTCTATGTACAGACTTATATATTTCAATCAATATAAGAAATATATCAGGGGGTGGGGGCAGTGGGGAGAAATGAACCAATCCTTGTATGCACATATGAATAATAAAAGAAAAATGAAAAAAAAAAAAAAAAAAGAAATATATCCAGGAAAATTTAAAGATACTGAATACCCATTTCTCTACTTATCTAGGATAAGTATACATAAAAATTTTTAAATACCATGTTCCTGAAAGAATTCCAATACCTGAAAAAATAGCTTATGATATAAATTTGACTTTGAACATTCTATTAGTGGTGTCCTGTGCCAGGTATACAGAAAACATCATATGAAGGATTAATTTGGTTCCTCTTCTGCAAAAAACTCAAGATCCAGCCAGTGAAGAGTGACTTCCCCAGCCATTACCAGCAACTAACTCCTCCTTCCCATGCAAATAAAGTTAATGGGACCACAAATTACCCAGCTGACTTCTGTAGTTCACTTTCAGTTCTCCCTCCTCTATATTGAGTTCTCTGAAATCCATAGCCTAAGATTTAAAAACATTCCTTCCTTATATCCCTTAAATACATTACTTTTTGGACAGATGTTGTTTCCTGAGACTAGTCTCCCTGTTTACAGCCTTGACTTTCTCTAATCCAGTTTTACAAACTAAAAATGATTAGCATTTTTTCAATGAACAAATACAAACAATATAAGAATGCAGGGCTGGCATAATGGCTCAAGTGATAAGAGTGCCTGCCTAGTAAGTATGAGGCCCAGAGTTCAAACCCCAGTACTGCTTCCCACCCCACCATAAAAAGAATACATTGTATATAGAAAAATGTTATTTTGTGATTTATTTTAGTTATAACTATGATGTACGTACCAATTCCATATATTGTGTACCAGATAAAATTAACACGATGTGTCATACATTAAAAAGCTACTGCTACTCAAAGCTACTGCTTACGCCATCTTTTCTAAAATATTAACCAAATGCCATTTCCTACTTAAGTTTCCTCAAGTGGCGTATGCCTATAATCCTACCTACTCATGAGGCAGAGATCAGGAGGATGGTGGTTCAGAACAGGCCAACCTAGGCAAACAAGACCTCACCTTAAACAATTAAAGCCGGGCATGGTGGTACACACCTGTCATCCCAGCTACACGGGGAGCATAAATAGGAGGATCACAGTCCGGGTCAGCCTGGATATAAAAGCAAGGCCCTATTTGAAAAATAACTAAAGGTAAAAAGGACTAGCAGCATGATGCAAGTGGTAAAGTGCCTGCCCAGCAAGCACAAGGACCTGAGTTTAAGCTCCAGTACTGCCAAAATAAGTTTTCTCATGGCCTCCCATGAACCACAAAAAAAGGTCAAATGACTTAAAATGGTACTAGAGTTTGTCCATGTTAAGCTCACCTGAAAAAAGTCTCTGTCTTCCTATGCTCCAGTCCTACCAACGTTTGGGTGTGCTGTTCCTTCTTCCTATATAATTATCTCTTCCCTTCATTTACACAGTAAACCCTGGTCATACTTCAAGACTTAACTCAAGTCTGCTTTCCATTGCCTCTAGGTCCTAAAACATGTAGGTAAGTGTATCCCATTTACCAGAAGACAGCCTGATCTCTGCCCACCTTCTTACACTGTTGAGCAATGCATTTTTTGAAATGTTCTCTTCTCTGCAAAACAAAACACAGCTAGGCTTTCCTCCTCCCAACTCTGGCTATTAAATATTGTTGTTCCAAAAGCTTCTATCCTTGATCATCTTTACTTTCTTTATATATTTAAGTAATCTATGCTAGGACCATAGCTTCTATTATCATATTCATGCCAAGAATCCCTCAAATTCTCCAGCATAGAAAGTATCCCATTCTCTCCTGGATCCATGCACTTCTCCCCCTTCCCTACTGCCTGTAAAGTTATCTCCCGCCTCAACTAACTCCTTAACTACTCTTGGGCTTCCAGCTGTACTTTCAACCAACTTTTCATTTGCCACACACCAACCATAGGGACTTTTCAACAAACAAATCTAATTAAGGCACCTAACCACTCCTCCCCACCCACACACACATACTGAAAAAACCCTTCTCATTGCCCTTAAGAGACAAGATTCAAAGTCCTTAGCGCTATCTCTCTACAACCCCATCTCTCACTATCCTACCATTTACTCCGCAACACCAGCTGCATTTCTAAAATGTCTTATTTCCTCTTCACCTAGGTACTCATATAAAGTCTTCAGTCCTCACAATAAGCATTCCTACTTCCAGAGGACTACCTTTGATCCCATAAACTAGGTGTGGTACACCTGACTCCTACTAGAACAATCTGAGCCTCACCTATCAGAACATCCATCACCTTTTGTTATACGTGTTGACGTGTGCTATTGTCTATCTCTCTGGATACATTTCAGGATGTGAAGGCAGAAGTCATGTTCTTCACGTTCAACACTGCATGCCAGGAACAAGTATAATAATAGTTCTGGGAGCCAGAATCTGAATAAAGTTGTAACAGCAATATCTACAGACCCAAGCGCCCTAATGCTTCGCAGTTACATCTTTTTAAATAAGGCAATTTCTCCGTCACACTCGAGGAAAGCAAACAAGTGGAGTCTCCTGCCATTTTTCTCCCTGTGAGTAACTAACTGTCCTTCACGATTTCTCACGCCACCAATCGCACGGGGAAAAATTTGGTCCCACACCCCAACTAATGGCGTTGGTGGTTCAGCAGGGGGAACTCAGAACGGTGCACGTAAGACTAGATAGGAGCGTCTGGAGCTCTGGGTCCTGGCTGAAACCAGGAAGAGGTTTGGGCCGAGGTGCAGGACAAAAGATTTTTATTTCCCCACGTACCAAGCGAGGTGGCGCTGCCTCTGTGCGGTCCCGCCCGCCCCGGGACGGAGCCTGGCGAGGACGGTGGGACCCTGAACTGTACGGGAGCGTCCTTGGGGTCGAGGACGCGCCTCTGCCTGCCGGGGAAGCTCCGGGAGTCCGAGGCAACCGGCGGAGAAGTTCCAGCAGCGCCCCAGCGGGGTCGCTTGGTGCAGGGCTCACAGCCGGGGCCCGCACTCATGCTGGGACCCGCAGCACACAGTCCCCAGGCCGGCCCGGGCGAAGAGCCTCATTCACTAACCCTGACAGGGACGGACTGCGCCTCCTTCTTGGCGCCTCCCCGCACCATTCCTTCTCTGCCGCTGCCTGCTTCTGTGACTGCTGATCCTTTGGTCTCCGAGTCAAGCGCTCCCTATGCAGTCGTTTGCCTTCCTTCTTCCGCAGGTAGCCCACCTGCCTCAGGACGCGCCGCTTCGACCCTGGCTTCGCTCACTTTCCCACCACCGGAAAGCTACCGTCAGGTGCTGCTGACTTCCGGAGCGTACACAGCCGCAAAGCGGAAGTGAAGCACTTAACGGCAACTTGCGCCCGGAAGGTCAGCGTGTGAAGGAGGCAGGCAGCGGGTTTTCCCGCTGTTACTGTGGAGTAACGGCCAAATACAAGACCCCGGCCTAAGGCGGAGGCTTCCAGCAGTCGACAGTTTGCTGTGACACCATGGAGGGTGGCGGAGGAAGTGGCAACAAAACCACAGGGGGGCTGGCCGGCTTCTTCGGAGCTGGCGGAGCCGGTTACTCGCACGCAGATTTGGCCGGCGTCCCGTGTAAGTATAGGGCCTACCATACGAACCTTTCTGACTGGTTCCTGCGACTACACCATATATGTGGTGTCCCCAGTTCTTTTTCCTACTGTCATTCACAAGCTTCACCGACAATGACGGGGTTAACTTTGGGGCCCTAGATCCTCAGGAAGCTGTCTCTGATTGACCTGGACTCAGAGGAGATGATACACGTTTTCTTCCGTTTGTACCCGGGCCTTCTTCCTTTTTTTTCTTCACACACTTTCCTGGGTACTAGGATGTGTGCTTGGCCCTGGCTGTGGACTTGGCTCTGGAATTAAACATACTCCAAATAGCAAGCCTATAGTTACCTAAAAAGATCGCATATTCAATAAATTCTAAAGTAGCTAATAGAGCAAACATCAGTAATAATGCATATAAACAAAAAATAACATTACCTGGAAAAAAACAGGAAATTATTTGGAAGAACTGAGGAATGAGTTCTCAGGGAAGCCAGGTAAGAATTACAGAAGGGGAAACAAGCAGGATTGAAGATGCAGAGGCATGAAAACCCTATATGAGCTTCTCAAGCCTGTGAATATGTATTGCAGGCTTTTGGGATGTGACAAATAAGGATATTCAACTGGATGAATAGAACACGGACTTACAAAGATGGTAGGAAGTTGATGGTGGATACGGTCTTTGCAAAACTTCTTTTTTTTAAATTCTTGTAAACATTTTTCCAGGCCCTTTATACACAAAGAAAGCCCTTTCATGTCCCTCATGTCCACCTTATCAAAACTGAGTCTAGAACATTTGTGTATATTTTAGGATTCCTAGTTTCATAATACAAAGTGCACTACCCTAACATCCCAAAGTGTTGTTACATTAATTTGATTAAAACTTGAAGGTAAATTGAGAGGCAGTGAAGAGAAATGCCATTCATAGAGCACCTACAGTGTGTCAACTACTTTTTTAGGTGCAGCACTGCAGTGGTTAAAAAAGAAAAGTAATTCTTGCTTTCATGGAACATACATACTACCAAGGCAAGCCAAATATCAAAAACATTGCAGCTAGTGATAAATGATGTAAAAGAAATAAAATAGAATAATGAGACGGTGATTTGAGGAGAAGCCATTTTAGAGTGGGTCATAGAAAGCAAAAGTTGACATTTGAACTCTGACCTGGATACAATATAAATGCTTGAGAGGCAAGTGTCCAGGAAAATGTGCAAATGTCCTGGGGACGGGAGGAACTTGCCATGTTTGAGGAACAGCTGTTAGATCAGTGTGTCTTTAAACTACCAAGGGGCTTAGACTTATAGAAGATAATGAGAAAAGAAATGGCACCTAACACAAGCTTTTGTAAGCAAGGGTAAGGGTGTGATTACAAGTGTAGAGGAAAGCCATTAGGGCTGATTTCTTAAAAATGATTTTAGTTGCTTAGTGAATTGAAAGGGCAAAAAACATAAGTTAGGTAGGAGATTGTTGCTGTGTAATTTGATGATTGGATTAGGATTCCAGCATGATGATAGGTGAAAAATTGAAAATAGAACTGACATGACTTTCAAATGATGGAAAGATCAGAGTCATGGGCAGCACATACATTTGTGAAAGTAAATACAAAAAGATCCAAAGATTAAAATATGGGAAATTTTTATTTTATTTTTTTTCTGTTTTCAAAGTTGGTGGGTTTCAAGTCTAGCCCTCTGAAAGTTTGCATTTTCTTTTCCACTAACCCCCCCCATGGTAGAACCTAGAATTCTCTACCTTGCTATAGTAAATCTGTGTCAACAACTGTCATCAGGAAAATCTGAAGAAACTGCATTGAAATATTCTTACACAGTCAGAAACCATACTCAGCTTCTTTTTTCCAAGGGATTGAGTCATCTTTCAGTTTGCTTAATTGTCATGCAGTCTTGTAGTAGAGTGAGAGAAACAAGCTTTGTAAATGGCCTAGGCCATCTCTCCTGATAGTTTGATAATTTGAAATATGTTACTGCCAATATCTTCTGAGAGCCCAGTGTAAGAGTTAGCTTGAGATTGAAGGTCCCCATGACCAGACAGCCTCTAAACTGACAGAAAGGACATAGTACAAAAATTTTTCATGTTTAGTAAGTCTGTATCAAAATTGAAGAACACATGCAACAATCAAGAGCTGAATTCAGTCTATGAAATAACTTAAGAATTTTGTTGCAATATAACATTTTGTTTTCTCTTTAGTAACAGGTATGAACCCGCTGTCTCCTTATTTAAATGTGGATCCACGATATCTTGTACAGGTAAGATTAAGATTTTACTGCTTTGGTCCCTTTTTCTTAGAAAAGTTCAAGTACTTAATGCTGACTGAAACTATGACGTGTTTCTACAGGCACTCCAGTCACCTTTTTTTCACCACAAACCCTAGAAACCATTTAATTTTCTTCAATGGTTTATTTTTTAAAACCTGTTACATAGCAGGTTCCTGTCTCAAAAAAAAAAAAAGAAAAGAAAAGTTTAAGAACACCTTGTAAGTACTATATTGTGAGGTACACTCAGCTTTGTTTTCATTATTACCCTTTTAGGATACAGATGAGTTTATTTTACCTACTGGAGCTAATAAAACCCGTGGCAGATTTGAACTAGCCTTCTTTACCATTGGAGGATGTTGCATGACAGGTGGGTATAATGATTTTTTTAAGTTTCCTTAATCAAGTAATTGATGATGTTAAAAATGAAACACAACACGCACATGATTTCTGACAAAGGTGCCCAAAACATATGATGGAGAAAAGACAGCCTCTTCAACAAATGTTGCTGGGAAAACTAAATACCTGCATGCAGAAAACTGAAACTAGATCCATGTCTTTCACCCTGTACAAATAACAACTCAAAATGTATTAAGGGCCTTCAAAAAGACCCAAAACTTTGAAGCTAGTGCAGGAAAGAGCAGGGAATACACTAGAACTTCTAGGCATACACAATAACTTCCTAAATAGAACTGCAGTGGCTCAGCAAAGGATTGACAAAGGGGACTACATGAAACTAAAATACTTACGCACAACAAAAGAAATGATCACCAGATTGAAGAGTCAGCGCACAGAAAGGAGAAAAACCTTTGCCTGCTATACATCTGACAAAGTAATAATAACCAGAATGTACAGGGAGCTCAAAAAACTAAACTCCACAAAAGAATCAGTGACCGATGAAGAAATGGGTGAGTGAACTAAACAGAGCCTTTTCAAAGGGGAAGCCCAGATGGCCAAAAAGCACATGAAGAAATGCTCAACATTCCCTACCATAAAGAAAACACAAATCATAATCATGTTAAGATTCTACCTCACTCCTGTTAGAATTGCTGTCATTGAGAACACAACAAATGTTGGCAAGAATGTGGGAAAAAGGGAACCCTCATATGCTGTTGGTGGGAATGTAAATTAGTACAATCACTATGGAAAACAGCAAGGAGGCTCTTCACAAAACTAAGTGGAACTGCCATATGATCCAGTAATACCACTTCTAGGGATATGCCAAAGGAATATAAGTCAGGTTACCATAAAGATACTTGCACAACCATGTTTATTGCACCATTATTCACAATAACTAAGCTATGAAAACAGCCAGGATGCCCCGCTACTAATGAATGCATTAAGAAAATGTGGTATTTACATACAGTGGAATTTTATTCAGCCATAAAGAAGAATGAAATTTTGTCATTTGCCGGCAAATGGGTGAAACTGAAGAACATCATCATAAGAGAAGTTAGCCAGGTTCAGAAAGCCAAAGGCCACATGTTTTCTCTCGTGGAATACAGGCCAAAAACAAGTGCAAGCAATGTTGTGAAAAACAGGTCACGCCAAGGGGAGGTCACTGACAGGAGAGGGAGGGTAAAAGAAAGAAGTTAAGAAGGTGAATATGGTTGATGTAGTTTCTATACAAAAATATAGAACTTTTACACCTACTGAAATCCCTGTAAGAAGGAGAGTAAGGTAGGAGAAAAATAGAGGGGATGAACCAATTCGGGTTGTAATACACATATACGTGGAAATAACACAATGAAACTCCTGTATAGCTATTTTAAAGAAACAAAAATGACTTTTTTCAGAAACGGAGACCAGGAAGGTAAAACAGGTGTTGTCTGGGAATTGGTACAGTGGGAGTGAGAGGAGGCTATAGGGGAAGTGTATAAGAGGTTGAACATGGTGGAAATATATACTCATGTATGTAAATGGAAATTAAGACCTCTTGAAACTATTTAAGGAATGAGTGAAGGTGGGAAAAACGAGAATGATGGAGGGGTGAGTTTAGCTCTGATATGGTGTAAGAACTTTTGTAACTCACAATGTACCCCCAGTACAACAATATTATGATAAAAAAAATTTTTAAATGAAAAGCAGTTAGAATATTGGTTTCATGGTCTTTAAAAAAAAAAACTATAGCTGTTGTCTTCTTTTATTAGATAAAATGAAAATGAATTGGAAGTACAATTTTTTAAAGATAAAACTGTATTATGTGGATGAATTGTTATGATTCACCAGGGGCTGCATTTGGGGCAGTGAATGGTCTTCGGCTAGGATTGAAGGAAACCCAGAACATGGCCTGGTCCAAACCAAGAAATGTGCAGTAAGTCTGTGTAATCATCTGATGGAGTGATACTTGAGTATTAATCTCTGTTTTGTTTGATAGATACAACACTGAGACTGCAAATGTTTACAGAATTGATATACTCTCCTTTTTTTACTCTCTCTGTTTTTATTGTTATTCTTTGTTTTGTCTTACTCAGAATAGAAAGAACCAAGAAATCAGATTACTAAGCTCCGAAAAGGTATGATTTTTGAGTTAGTGTCCCTTAGTTTGCTGGTGCTATACCAAACTAGGTTCCATTCTCCAGGAGTGTATGACCAGCTTTTCAAATTGTTGAGTTGCTAAGAAGGAATTCGGATTCTTCAGGGGCCCACTGAGCCAGAGGACTTGGTAATGAATTGCAGTGATGGCTAGGTTTGCTATTTTTACCTGAACTTCTTATTGATTCACTCTCCAGTTCTGAAATGGGGAGTCACAGAAGCTTTATATGAAATTCCTAAAACTTAGGCATAGTTTTAAAAGGACATGACTGTCCTTTCTCAGGAAGTCAAACTTTGCAGAGAAGAGACAGTACAACTGAGTCAGAACGGGTATATAATGTCTTCACCCTGCTTAAAAATAAACATTACCAGTTCCTGTTGATACTACCTAAATAATATGTTGGTCAGTTTTGCACATTTTTATACTTTATGTAAGTGGAATCGCATGTGGGTATCCTTTGATGGTGCAGTATGATTTTGTTTTAGGACACTTTAAATGCCATGTTCCACACATCATTCAGCCAGCAGATGGCAGCAGATGTGCTAGAATTACACCTTGGGAAACTTGAAGGCTGTCAAGTAGTCCAAATTCCTGTTACTGTGTGTACTTGCATTACCAACCCAGATCAGTCAGTATTTTTCTGTTTATACTCTTAATATTTGTCTCTTGTTCCATTGATTGTTTCACTTGTTTTATGAGGAATTTTGAATCTGTACAATAGTAGACAAGGTGGTGTGATGAACACTTGTGAACCATAACTCATGCTCGTAACTATCAGCCATGACCATTTGTTTGCCATCTCCTTCTCTACTATATTTAAAACAAATCCCCAACATTCTATTAAACATAAATTTGGAAGCAGAAAGTCTCTTAGAGAAGATAGCATGTTTCTTTCCTTAAAACAATAATAGTTATAATCATTCTGATATTCCTATGTAGAGAGGCATCGTTTAATGATGGGGAAAAGATAGAATGTAGAGTCAGGAAGATGCAGCTTCAAAGTCCTAGTTTCATTGCTTGGTGTTTTGTGATGTTGAACAAACATTATCTATTTTCTGCCATGGAGAAGGTTTGAGAGAGAATTTAAAGTGAGAAGTAGGTAAGAGCTTAAGTGAGGTAGGTTGCCAAATGGCATGCCTAAGAATTTTACTAATTTTCAGTGCTACCAGCAGTACAACAGTGAAAAATAATAGTATTATATTAAAGCTTGTTACAGAAGAAAAAAAGAGTGTTCTAAACTCAAAATATATTAGTAAATAATTAATCAGGAAAATACACTTCTCTTTGAAAGCATTACTAATTCTTTTTCTTTTTGCTACAGGGTCTCAATCTGTAGCCCAGGCTGACCTAGCACTCTCCATCCTCCTGACTCAGCCTCTTGTGTGCTTGAATTACAGGCACACACCACCATGTCCAGCTAACATGACGATTGCTTTAAACATTTATTACTGTAAAGCCTTGAATCCTTTATTAATTAAATGAGTTATTTTATTCTTTGTAATTGCACTTACATCATTTCCAGCAGTAGTCAGCTGTCCGGACAGAACCATTCCTGTGATGGTGTTACATTGCTGGGAGAGTAATGTCTAGTCTTCATCCAGTTGCCTGTGTCACTGTTCTGGTGGCCTATGGGGCTGGGCAAGACAGAACTATGCTTCCTTGAGAGTGTGCTGAGCATTTGCTTTGGCTGCTTAGTTCTAGTCTGGAAGCAGACACAGTGCTTCCTCCATGTGTTCTAATTACATGGCTATTTCCTTCTCTTCAATTCTGCTTGGCAGTGCATACTTCAGTATTCTTTACTTTGATTCAATTTAATATTCTAAGTGCACCTCCTCCAAAAAAGAAAATTAAGCTAGTTTTTTACAGTTACAATGACATTTTATATGGATCAGTTTCTTTATAAAATACATTCTAGGCTGTTATTCAAAGTCTTTGTGTAAGTATTTAATAACTATATATTTAATAAAGGATTTTCCTCGATCATTGCAGAGTGTTGAAAATTTTTACAGTGTGAAAGCTATTAAAATTTGAGGAGGTATTAAGATGTATCTTAAAATTAAGAAAACTTTGGGGTTTGAGTCTATTCACTTTAAATAGTTACTATTACGGTTTTTTAGAATACTAAATTCATGATTATATGATTCTAAAATTCTTTCTCTTCCTTGGTAGGATTTTGAATATGGTGACTAGGCAAGGAGCACTTTGGGCTAATACTTTAGGTTCTCTGGGTAAGTAGAGATCTTGCAAGTATCATGAACATTTTGGTCACCAAAATTTTGGTTATAGAATATAAAACAATTGTGCTTAAATCCACTCAGGAGAGTAGTGTATGTATCATTTAGGAGAAAGACCGTGTACTACATAATGAAATAATCTTGGGTGCCACTTCTATCTGAATATCATTCTAAATGCTTTAAATTTTTTAAATACTGCTTTCTGACCAAGTAGAACATCAAATAAAATCATGCTTTAACTAAATCTAGTTAATTTAGTTCCAGAGCAAAGGGCTATGTATGTTAGGAAAGGTTCAAGGTCCTGTAGTGAGATGTGACAGATTAGTGTAGATGTTGTGCTGTTTTTCTAATAGTCTGTTCAGCAATCAGTTCACCTCTGTAGATTTTAAGGACCTAATTGCCATAGTTGCAGCAGGTCCTTTGTAGATAAGGAAAGCATTTACAGTTCTAGGCAGTGGGTAATTTAGTAATGCTTATCCAGAGTCCTGTGTTTTCATCACGTACTACTTAGGAATAGGCAGTTCTTTTGATTATTGATGACTTATATAATAGGTCTGCTTGTGGCACGTATACCCTAACATCCAAGGTTTTCAGGATTTACAGACTTGACTGAATATTTGAAAATCTTCTTACTCATAACATTTAATAAGGGGAAAATGTAGAAAATTCTTTGAAAAGAGAGAAGATCCTCTGTTATGACATAATAAGATCCTAGCCTTGTCATGGATTTTAGTGGAAGTGCATTTTCATACCATAAAGCCAGATTTGCATTTTGGATTCTGATAACTGGCTGTTTCCATATGCTGTCCATGGCTGCATCCCACCACACCCCCACTCCCCCTCACACCCCCATACACACATACTTACTCTCTTCTGTTCCTTTTTAATTTGCTTGTATACCTAGAGTAGTCAGTAGTCCTTGCCTGCTTGTTATCTTCTTAGTTTGGGCACTGCAAGTCCCATAGTCTTGGAAACCTGGGATAGCCGGTCACCCTGCCTGTTACTCTGTGTTTCCAGTGTAATGTGATCAGTTACAGTGTTCTGCTCATGTATAATAAGTTGGACAGGAAAATGAGCCCTCATAGAATGATAACAGAGGAATTATAAGGCTGAACTTGGTATAATGTTAGAGGGTCAAGTATGCATACAATTTTGAGAAAAGGTAACAAAATGTTTTAATGTATTCATACCTGATAGAAATCCTGTAAAGCAGAGTCAAGGGTTACTTGGGTAAAGACCTTTAAAAACTAAATGGTGCTTATGTTATATTTTTGCATGTATGAGAATCATTCTTTGTAGTTACATTTTTTCTTACAATACAAACATAGGCATTCAAAAAGCAGCTATTATGAATAACATAAGTGAAAATTTAAAAGATTCTAGTAGTACTTCGTAGGAATGGCTGTTCTTGACATTTCTTCTAAATCTTTGCAGACACTTCTTTGCATATCCAGAGTTATGTACTACTGTGCATATAAACTTGCTTTACTAAAGTTTTAGTGAATATAGCCCTTTTTGGTTTTTGTTTTAAGTGACTTTAGTATTCCATTTTATGGAAAGTCCCTTTCTGGATTAATCCAGATGGTGCAAATGCTCTTGTTGCATGTTTATTTGCTGCACGGTTTTTGCTGTTTTAGAAAGTGTTCCGGTGATTGTCCTGTATATGTCTTTGTGTTGGGGGTTTTGTTTTTTTGGTGGTCCTGGGGTTTGAACTCAGGGCCTCATGTTTGCTAGTCAGGTGCTCTACCACTTAAGCCACTCCACCAGCCTGTTTTTTTTTTTCTCTGTTACTTTTGTGTATATATCTTTGGATAAGTTTGCCTCAATATAATTGCCATACTGACTTGGAATCATACTTTTATTATTAATACTATACCCTTTTAGCTTTACTCTATAGTGCATTTGGTGTTATTATTGAAAAAACACGAGGAGCAGAAGATGACCTCAACACAATAGCAGCTGGAACCATGACAGGCATGTTGTATAAATGTACAGGTAGGTACTACTAAATGGAGAGCTGAAGTATGCTTTTTTTTCCCATAGTTTTCAAAGGAAATAAATATGTATATATATTGCAGTATAACTTACAGTATTTGTGGGGATCATTGGTATTGGGGGGGGCTTTTCTGTGGTATTTCTGGGAGGTGTTTTTGTTTGCTCATTTTGAGACAGGGTCTCACTGTGATCCAGGCTGGCCTCAAACTTGCAGTCCTTCTGCCACCTACCGAGTGCTGAGATTACAGGCATGGACCACTACCCATAGCTGTTTTTGGTTTCTAATTGTGGCAGAATATAGCATAAATTTTATCATCTTAACCATTTTTAGTTACGTGATGCAATAGTGTAAAGAAAGTTCACATTGTTGTGCAATGGATCTCTAAAACTTTTTCATCTTGCAAAACTGATATTTTGTGCTCATGAAACAACAGTTCCCCGTTTTTTCCTTCCCCTACCCCACCTCCAACTCTTGGCAATCTTATACTTTCTGTCTCTGAATTTGACTAATCTAGGTACCTCATATAAGGGAAATAATATATTATTTGTCCTTTTGTGACTGGATTATCACATTTATCTTATTTTCAAGTTTACTCATGTAGCATATTTCAGAGTGTTCTTCTGAATGATACTTTGTGGTTTTTGTTTTTGCTGTTTTTTGTTTTGTTTTTTGGAGGGAGGTAGGGAATGGTAGTACTGGGGATGGCACTCATGGCCTTCTGCTTACTAGGCAAGTGTTCTGCCACTTAAACTAAAGCCATTTTTGCTTTAGTTATTTTTCAGATAGGGGCTTGTGCTATTGCCTGGGGCTGGCCTCAGACCCCAATCCTCCTATCTCCACCCAAGAACCTGGAATTACAGAAGTGAACAACCATGATCAGTTTTTTTTTTTTAAGTTAGGGTCTTGCTAACATTTTTTTTTTTACTTTGAAAGAGATTTTATTTTCACGTTGGTCTACAATTATAGTAAATACATTTCCTGGCATAAAGACAAAGGCTTTGGAGTTTAAAATAGCCCCACTGCAAGATTACATACACAAAACTCCCAATTATTGTTTATGTAATAGTGGATTAAATAATCAGATTAAAATAGTTATACTATTTAGAATAAAGTGGAAAATATACTATCTAAATAAAGTGGGATGGAAATAAAACAGATTCATATTTAAATCATATATTTATAAAATACCATCTTGAGAATTACAATTCTATTAAGCTTTTATTTTTTTTAAATGCATGGGCTGGTCTTGAGATCCTCCCATGTCTGTTCCACCATCAAGTGATGCTTGGGTTTCTTCCACTTCTTAGCTACTGTGAATAATGCAGCCATGAACGTGGATGTTCAAATACCTGTTCATGACCCTGCTTTCAGTCCTTTTAGATATGTACCCACAAGTGGGATTGTTGGATCATGTAGTTCACAGCTGTTTATTTGACATTAAAAAGAGGTAAGATTTGCTGTGATTGCAGCTCAATGCTAGTGTTTGCCTAGAATGCTTGAAGCCCTGGGTTTAATTCCCAGCCTTGGGGGTGGTGGGGAAGGCAGGAGGAAGGATCTTAACTGTACTTTGCATTTTCATTCATTTTGTTTTTTTATCTTAGACTAAGCAATAAAACACTCAAAATTACAAATTTTGTTTAAATAATCTGGCCTGTTAAATAAGTATATTAAACTATCAGAAGACACACACAAAGCCAAAGTCTCAGGTCAATTTAGAAAATATTCTAGTGAGAATCTCACCTTTTTGGGAGATCAACATTATATTGTAATTAAGAGTCAAGATAGTTCTCTTTGTGTATAAGTATTTGCTAGTTTAAAAGCAAATATCCAGATAATACCAAATGTTATTTTAGTTTTTACATTTCTTTGTGTGTATATATGTGTGTGTATACTGAGGCTTGAACCCAGGACCTCATGTATACTAAACACATAATCTGCTACTGAGTCCAAACTCAATGCCTAATTTAATTTTTTTATTAGGTTGATACATCTTTATTCACTTCATACAATTTTATTTTTATCAAAATAAACCTATACTTTTTGTTTAAGACAAGGTCTTGCTATAGCCCAGGCTAGTGAACCTCCTGCCTTAGCCTCCCAAGTGCTGTGATTACAGGGGTGTGCCACTATGCCTGGCAACAAATATATAATTTTAAAAATTGAGCTTACTATCTTAACAATCTAAAAGACTTCAGAGATGTGGTCTCCTGTGCTTACCATCCTCACCTTAGCTAAGTGCAGTTACTATAATTCTTCACTCTTTACCTTTGTGTATCTAAATAGCATGATTGTCTTGCTATTTCTTAATATTTTAAAATCTTAGTTCTTGTCTATTGACTTCCTTCTAGGGAAACTTAAGTCCTGTAAGAATTGTACAAAATATACTTATGGAAGTAAGGAAATCTCTTGCTTTTTATAGGCCATCTCATTTATAGGCCTACGAAGGGAGCAAAGGTCACCTTTACATGAGATAAACTGAAATTTAGGCAAGTTAAATTATTTTCACTTGCTTCCCAGGTACTGGCTATGGAAGAGTGGCCTAGTGTAAAGCAAAACGTAGTCTGATTCCAAAGCCCATTGTCTTTTTAGCATACCAGATTGCCTCCCTAATGGGGAAATCAGGGAAATTTTAGAAGAGGTTGGTAACAATTGAGCTATATCTGACCAGTGGACTGAATTTCAGTTGTATTTGTTTGGTCATAGGATACCCATAAGAACTATGTAGGCAAAAACTCTAGGAGGAACGTGTAGATTTGGATAGGAAACTAGGCTTGAGAAGTTTAAATTCAGGTTGAAAGGCAGTAGGTCAGGGCATGACTCAAGTGGTAGAGTACCTGCTTAGAAAGTGAGGCCTTGAGTTCAAACCCCAGTACCACAAAAAAATAAAATTTTTTAAATGACTCATTAGCATTGTGTCATCAGAGGTTTTTGAACAAGAAGTACTAGAATCATCCTTGTTGCAAATTAAACTAGAAATAGTGGGTAGATAAGACTGATTAGAGGTGGAAGCCTAAAGTCAAATGGCTAAGGGAAATGCCAGAGAAGTTCATGGTTTGTGGTATGGACCTCAAGTTGGGGGATGGCTGGTGAGCTGCACAACTTACGAGATGAGCGGATAGTGACAGAGAGGCAGGTATCAAAGATGATTAGGTCACTGAAAGGCTGTTTCCTTCTTGGTTTTTGTTTTAGGGGGTTTGCTTGTATGCTTTTTTGTTGTTATTTTGTGGAAGCAGTATGTGTAAGATTTCACTAGCACAGCAGCTAGCTAGCTGTCCTAGACTTTATCACTACCACTTCAGCTACTCCTTACTTGCCAGCTTTTCCATGCAAACTGGACTCACTAAAATAACTTAGTTGCCTTTGATTGATTTCCCTTAATACTGTGTCCTTTTGTTATTCCCCCCCCCCCAGCAATGAGTCTTAGTCATTTGTTGGTTGCTTTTCTGTAGGAGTGTGGGGGTGGTGCTAGATCCCTGTGAGGATCTTATGAAAGTTTTAGAGAGTTTGTGAACCCTGAGTTAACATCTAGTATAGACCCCACTCAGAAGAGTGAACACTTACGTAATTTCAGGCTGATGATTAAATGGAAATACTGATACTTAGAACCTAAAAGTTAATCAGAAGTCCATTTAATCTCAATTTTTTATGGTGGCCTGTTAGACTCACTTTTTTTAATGTTTTTATTAGTGTATGATAGTTACACAGGGAGTTTCCATTGTGACGTTTCCATATATACATATATAGTACCCTGGTTTAGTCCCCTCCACTATTCTCCCCCTTCCCTCACTCCCCTTCTTAAAGTGACCTCAATGTTCTGTATTCATACATGTATAGAAAGTACCTCAACCATATTCATCCTCCTTTACCCTCCCCTTCCTGCTTTAATATGGGCTGTTTTTACATTCCTGTCCTTCATTAAACGTTCATTGTTCAGTGGTTTTGTCTTGGTATTTTACCTGTAAATGTACTGTACTTTAATCACTTTTTCATGATGTGCTCCCTGGCCACCTTAAAGGTTCTAGATTCAGCTACTCTTCCTATTGCCTTTTCTTTAACTTGTACTTGAGGACCTTTTTCCTTGCTGTTCCCTTTTCTTAGATCACTCTTTCCAGACATGGGTCTCACATGCTTCCTCATCTGTCTTTCTTCAGATAAAGCCTTCTTAAAGCTTCCCTTAAACACTAGAGTACAATTTTGCACCATATGATAAATTGCTGAGATCCAGGTTACTTAAGCAAAAATCTACATGTTTAAATGTTAATAACTATTACCAAAGTACCCTTTGAAGTCCCTGCTTACATTACTAGTATAAAATGTTAACTGTCACTGCTTTTTTGGTAAGGCTGGAATTTGATTTCAGGGCTCTTGCACTTGATTGCAAAGCAAAGCAGGCACTCTGTCGCTTTGCTGTGGTTATTTTTTTACTTCTGTCTCCTACCTTTGCAATGGAAATTGAAATATGTTTGTCACTTGACCTAGAATTTCTTTTTGCCTTTTTGTCTTAAATCAGATGCTAATTTAATACATCCTTACTTTCAGGGTTGCCAGAAGACAGGAGATACCATAATGGCCTAGCTTGTATAAGAGAACAGGGAGTGGTAGGGCTGACTTGGGGCTTCCATGCCCTTACATTGAGCTAGAAGCTCTAGCCATTTGCCATCATGTATAGTGAGGTTGGTTCTTTTATTTATTCAAATGAAGCTGGAGTCTCAGAATTTTGTGTGAAGTCTCCTGTTTTTTTTTTTTAAATGTCAATTTCATGTTTTTAGACAGTTTGGGCCAACAAATCTCTTGGTGGCTGAGTGCACCTTGTGTTGTCAGTTAGTTTTAAATTTGCTTCACTCCGAAGACTTTCAAGGTGAAGGTATTTTTATGTTTGTAAAAATACTATGAAGGGTAAATTTTTTCAAGAGCATAAAAGTTATTCACACTCGAGCTTGCTATCCTGGGAACTATGTTTACCTTAGTGCATGTGTGTACACATGAATGACAAGAAGTATTTTGTGCTTTTAAAGATAGAATTTCAAGTGCAGCCCGGCACCAGTGGCCCTTGCCTATAATCCTCACTACTTGGGAGGTTGAAATACGGACGATCATGGTTTGAGGCTATCCCCAGCAAATACTTCAAGAGACTCTGTCTCCAAAATAACCAAAGTAAAATGGGCTTGGAGGCATGGCTTAAGTGGTAGAGTGCCTGCTTTGCAAGCGTGAAGCCCTGAGTTGAAGCCCTAGTCCCACCAAAACAAAATTCTAAGTGCAGTCAGTTTTCAATATAGAAAAAAGAGTTTTATTTTCAAGTATTTCAGGAAAACTTAGATATTATAATCCTATTGAGACTTCCTTTTATGTCTGTGAAGTAAAAATACTACCTGATATTTGTGTTGGAAGAATTATTTAAAAAAAAAAAAACTTCAGTTAATCAGATGTATAATACATAATAAAGCAACATAGTGACTAGAGGTATCTTTCAGAGGCATAAATATAAAACATGGGCAGGTAATTAAACCATTTAAGACAAATGTGATGAAAATTTTAGAATATTTCTTACTAGCTATGTGACATTTTAAAAATGGTCATTTTAATACTGGTTTCATCCATCAAATTTGGCCATGAGACCACTTTAAGGGTTGTGATGTATTTTAAATGAGACAAATTACAGTGAGTGTTTATTGTTGAAAAAACAATATCCTATCATATCCTAACTCAATGAATGTTAGTTCTTTTTCTGTCTTCTAGCAGAATTTGATATTTACCCAGGCCATTTTGGTCCAACTGTTAGGACTTTGATTTGAGTGTTCTTGAAGTTTGAATGATGTTTAGCATGCCCTTGTTCTTAGCAGCATTATTCACAATAGCCAAAAGGTAGAAGTAACACCAGTATCCATTGATGGAAGAATGGATACACAAAAATGTGGTATATACATACAAAAAAAAATTATTCAACCTTAAAAAAGAAGGAATTCTGACACATGCCACAACATGAATGAACCTTAAAAGATATTATGCTAGCAAAATAAGTCCATCAAAAAAGGATGGATACTATATTATTCTACTTACATGACGTTCTTAAAATCATCAAAGTCTGTAGATAAAAAGTGTAATTAATGGTGGTTGCCAGGGATAAGGAGTAAGGAGTTAATGCTTAATGGATTCAGAGTTTCAGTTGTACGAAATGAAAAAAGTTTTCTGAATATATTCATGATAATAGCCACTAAACAGTATACTTAAGCATAATTAAGTTTTATGTTACATGTATTATGCCACAATTTTACTTATTTACTTTTCTGGTGCTGGAGATCATCCAGGACCTTGCACATGCTAGGCATGCACCTTACCTCTGTAACGTATGTTTAAAACATGAGTTAAAGTTTTTTAAACAATTATACAGTCTCTCCAAAGCCCAAAAAATAATACCACGTAAGCATCTCAGGGCATAAGACTATTCCTCTAAAGTAGGGCCCACCTGTCTACTGTGTGAAAGCTCAGAATGTTGAATGTTCTACCTTTTTTAAAAGTTACATTTTAAATTATTGCATAAGTACCTATAGCACTTACCTAGCATGCACAAGCTCCCAGCACCAAAAGAAAAAGGTTAAAGTACTTACATAATAACCTGTGACCCTCAAAGCCTAGCATTTACTATCTGGTCCTTTTTAAGAAAGATTTGCTAATCTCTGCTCTAAAGTAATTGCCATTTTAATGGGTAAGTTGTCCCATTAGCCAGTTCTATATCCCATAAACAAGGCACTTAAATATTCTGGTATCCTAAGCCTCATTTCTCATGTTTGCTAAAGGTAATACTTGCCCTATCTCTCTGAAAGAGTTGTCTAAGGATGCAAGGTAGTAGGTAAAACTGAAACCCAAGTCTTATGTTTTAAAGAGATTGACCGTTGACCTTGTTTTCTTACTCTGTGTGCAAAGCAAGTACATTTGCTGACCAACTTCCTGTGCTTAGTTGGGCAGAAGTTAATCACAGAAAACCTAAAACAGAGGACTTAAGCTTTAACAAATGGACCAGTCAGGGAACCCTGAAATTAATGGGAAGAGTTAAAATTAAAACATGGTTGCTGTGTGGTGAAAGGGTACTTGAGTCAGGATTAGCTGTGTTAGTAAATCAAGCACTGCATGTGTTTGGTGTCTCCTTGCTGGAGATAACAGTTTTCTTTCTAAAGCCTTTAAAGAAGTACATAACTTCATTGGCTGGAACTAAGCTTTTCTTTTCACTAGAAAGAATGCTTTTTAGAGAATCAGTTATTTTTTAAGGGATATTTAATGTACCCCAAAGATCTACTCAAGTCTTACAGATCCCATTTTGGTTATGTGACCCCTAGTGCCTATGCCAGAAGATTCCCATAGAGGCTTATTATTTGGTAACTAAGAAGTAGTGTGAAATTTCTTCCAAAAGGGACACATAGAAACCATGTTCTTAGGATACTCACAGCAAAGAATCAGTTGGAAGAAATGGTTTACAGCTCTTTCCAAACCAGTGAGCAGACTGTTCTTGGTTTTTGTTTTTCTTTACATTTCTAGGGATTAAACCAGGGTCTTGTACATGCTATGCAAGTGCTCTGCCACTGAGCAGTGGTCCCAGGCAGACTTTAAAGTCCTTTGGATCTGTAAAGAACTAAATGTACAGGGGAGTTAGTATGAAGTTGAATGTTTGGTTGTAGGAAATAGTATCTGAAAGATTTTTGTGCTTTCAGTTACCTGCCCTGTCATTTTCTAACAAATGGTGGGTAGGGCACCTTGGCCTGTCTTTTGTGTTGATTCATTTAGATCTAGTAACTGAGTCATAGTGATGCCCTTTAGATGCTTTTAGCATTTATTCTTTGCCTCAGTTTATTTTTTCAGTTTTAGGATTTTGGTCTAACTATAGTTCACTTTCAGCCCTACAGCTTTTTTTTTTCTTTGTCCTAGTAATCAAAAGCCTAAAATTAATCCTTATTAAACTGAGTTACATTATTTTGAGTTAGCAGGAAGAATTCACATTTTCAATTTTTGTTTTTTTCAGTTGCAAATTCAGCTGCCACACCAACAGTCTTAAGTATACAACAAAATGATAGAAATGAGGACTTCAAGGAGAATAACTCTCATTTACTTTGATTTGTGGGGCTTTTTCTTAATGTTTGTGATCCCCATTCCACACACTTGCTGTTTATGATGTCTGCAGTTTGTTTGTGTCGTTTAAGAGAGATAGTTGTGGCTTTTCACAGTAGAAGCCTAAGAAGAACTTAAGCAGGTCAGCTATCAAAAGTCTTCAGACTGGAGAGATTCTTGCAGGGAGTGACCCTTTAATCTATCAGCTAAAGCCATCTGGTAGGACACATTGCAGAAATGTTAGTTGTGAAGTGTTCTACCACAACAGCATCACTCAATTTCATGGAATTGACTGGCATGGTGCCCAGAGGCCTCTAATGAGGTAACTTGTTTGTGGAGCTGCAAGAGATTATCACATTCTTTTAAAGTTTCTTTGGGAACTCTTATTCCTATGGATTTTGTTTAGCTTAGTTTTTAGGTGGACTAGAGGTTGAACTCAGGGCTTCATGCTTACAAAGCAGGCACTCTTACCACTTGAGCCAGTCCTCCAGTCATTTTTGCTCTAGTTATTTTGGAAATAGGATCTCGAGAACTGTTTGCCTTAGACTGGCCTCCAGCATCAATCTTTCTGATCTCAGCCTCCCAGGTAGATAAGGACTACAGGCGTGAGTCACTGGCGCCCAGTTGGAGTTTCTTAAATTGGTTGGGGCATTTTCTATTTTGAGAAATTTCTGTGTAGTTTCCTTTTACTGGAGCTGGGGAATATTTTCAAGTGACTCACACACTTTTGTTTCTGCATTTCAGATGATACACCTATTAAAGAATACCCTCTTTTTCACATGAAAAATTGTTCTTTTATTGACAAGCAGAAATAGTTCAAAGTCTAATTCTTGAGTATTTTCCAACTAGTATGCTCATGTACAGTGCCTGGTTGCTCATTAGTTGTGGGAAATTGACATACCAGTGCAAGTGTGGGAGGTGCTGACAGGCTAGTGTTTCATCAGCACCTGACTCAAAACTTAATGAGAGCTATCTTATCATTACTGCTTCTTGTGTCCTCAAAGTTAATATCTGAAGGACCTGTCCAAGAGTCCAAAGACTGGTAACACTGCTTCCACTGAGTGTTCACCTTGCTTTACAGCCTTAAATTCATTAATGGAGCTAGTGAAGTTCTAAACTATGTCTAGCAAGAAATGACTGATCTAATTAGAACTTCAAAAATAACATCTAAAATTGCTGTAGTTACAAGTTGGATACAAAGAAATGACATCATTAATCCTGATTATTTTAGGTACAAATTGAAATTAAATGGAGTAGGGGGAGGTTGTAAATATGAAATTTATCTCCTGGACTTAAGTCTTAAGAGTGTTTCTCCTGTTTGGGATGGAATGTTTTTTAAAATCTATGGTGTCTCTCCAGGATGTCTTTCCATTTTATCATACTCCTTAATCATTTGATATGACAGGACACTATGCAATATAATAAGGTTATTTCTTTGTTTTTTTCATATTCCTTTTCTCCTAGGTGGTCTTCGAGGTGTAGCACGGGGTGGTCTTGCAGGACTAACACTTACCAGCCTCTATGCACTATATAACAACTGGGAGCACATGAAAGGCTCCTTGCTCCAACAGTCACTCTGAAGATTTTGCAAACTCATTCATGGAGGACAGCAATAGTCTTATCAATAAGTCAGCCAAGTTACTTCTACCTATAGTTACTTTGAAAAAGTGAAGATTTTTATTTGCTGTAATGAAGATCATGAATGGTTGACCAGGACCTGCACTTCTTGCTCATAGTGAGTGAAGCCAAAACTCTTTGGTGGCTGACTGAGAAATGCAGTTCTCTTCTCCTTTGGAGACGGTCTTGCACCTGTTCTTTCTCCTCCCACCTGAACTGGAAAACCACTTATTCCCAGAATTCAGGTCATGCTTATTATTTTATCACAAAGTATGTTCCTTTAATATTCTGAAACTGTATTGTTGGCCTGTATTCCAAATAAAGGGTGAAAATGAACAAAAGTCATAACTCCCAATGTAAATACAGTTGATGTCTTCATTAGGGTATGTCTCAAGTGATTATATAGCACCTGCCTAGCAAATATAGAGCCCTGAATTCAATTCCCAGTACCACCAAAAAAAAAAAAAAATCTGCCTGGATATAAAATGAAACTGACTCTTGAATCTTTTGTCCTGCCTAAACTAGGCCAAAACAATGTTTTCATGTTTGATTGAAAGGAAAGCCTGATGTTGGCATTAACAGCTAGGGTAAGAAGATTTTTCTCCCATAGAGCTGACATTATACACTCTGGTATTTCATCATTATAGTAGTATGCTAAAACAGTGTCCCAACAGTCAGTCTAACCTGTGTCCTTCTGTACCCAGTACCTCATTCCTTTCTGGGAATAATCAGGGACTAGAAGTTTTCGAAGAAGCCTTTGGACAGCAAAAATAAGGGATAGCTACTTGTTTTCTGAGTTTGTTTTCTTATCTATAAAATGAAATCACTTGTAAGTGTACTACAGGTGCACATACACAAAATAAATACTAAGCAACTTGGGACTTGTATGATTGGAAAAAAAGTTAAACTGGGCCATTTTTGGAGGCACCTAGTAAAAGAATCAAACCAACAAAAGTACTGAACCTTAGGTGTTAAGACCCATAGATTTAAAAGAAAAAAATGTGAAGAGTTTTCAGGAAAAGGTTGAAATGGAAGTAATTACCTACACTTTGCTAATTTAAGATTCATAAATTATAGTGAATAAACTGTTTGTTGACTGTATTAATAGAGATTACCACATTTATAGAACACGATAGCACATTTTGCAAGTTTTACAAATGCACACATACAACAGTGGTATAGCCTATATGCTTTTAATGGAGAGAAGTATAAAATGCATCAATGCAAAAGAATGTTTTACATACTCATTAGCATAGTGATTAATGTAAATTACATTTTAATAATGTAAAATACAGTGTACTAGACTTCAAAAAAGAAACCACAAAGTTTCCAGCAACGTAAGATGTTGAAAAGGCTCTTCAGGTTGTTTTTTACCCACCACCTTGACTATAATAATTCTTAATGGTATCTGAGGGGTATAAGAAAATATGAGGCTCTTTTCAGCTGTTGTTCTTCAAAGATTTCTAGTAAAGCTGTATGGTGATGTCATTGTGGAACACTGAAGTTTCCCCAAAAGTACTTCCAATAACATAGGCAGTTATGAGGTCTAATAGTTTTAAAGCCTGGAAGGCAGCTAAGTAAGATCTTATCCTAGAGAATTTTAAATATAAATCCCACTTCTGTCCTACAGAGGAACTTTTAAACCATGGACGTGACTTTAAGGATATTGAGAAAATATCAATAGTTTTCATAAAGTTTCAATAAGCAGCCCAAGGCACAAGTGTTTAAAGCAACCTATTCACTAAAATGTCACTGCATTATAATTTGGAGGTTCAGGAATGCTGTGCTTGCAGTGATAAGATAGACTGTAACCCTAGTTAAGAGCACCAGGTGTTCAGCTCAGTTTTCATTTACACAGGATACACTAGTAATCCCTAGGATAGTGAATGGTCCAAGTACTACATTTGCAACACATCTGCCTTTTTGCTATTACCACTGGGGCTCTTAAAAGCCTGGGTAGGTCTGTAGATTTTATTAGAGGCTAGGAATACCCTGAAAATGGTTTTGAAACAAGAATACTTCTCAAACAGGAAAGAATAAATGCAAAATTTGTAGTAGCTGGATTTTTTTCAAATAATGAAAAAAAAATGTAGAAATGATATGTAGGCTAAAGTATCTGGAAGTGTCAAAAGTTGCCAAGATTACTAATACGCAGTTTGATAAGGAAAAAAATACCCTATAAATTAACTGAACAGAATCATAATTTTGGACCACTAGAAGAAAGCCCACAAAAGCATCTCAAGAGCAATCAAAAGGTTAGTGAAGTTTACTAGCTTTACAACACAATTAACACACTTCTGATTATATAAATTACTCACTTTTAAAACTACAGTGTTCATGTACTTCTAGTATCAACCCAATTTATGGCGCTGTGGAAGCTGGTGAAGACCTACCCACCAAGATGCTGTATTTCTAGTACAGGGGTGAATTAGGTTAATACTTCTGTAAGAAGGAACTGCATCACCTCAGCATCAACAGCCTCTTTCTTACAAAGTAACTCATAGTTTGATGACTTCATTTCACTAATTCAAAATTAGGCAGGAAAGGAACTAAACTGGTCAGACCCAGAAATAATGATTTGGCAAACTGCAGTCACTCAGCTCACGGATGTATGTATGATAATCTGCAGAAAGCAGCTCCACTAACAATCCATTCCTTCACATCTATTAAAGAGAAAAAAAAGACCAAGATGAGTCACTTCACTGGAGAAAAAGGAAATTCCCACGACTAGACATACAATCCACTTGAAAATTACAGTGGCACCTTGAAAGGTAACTTTCAAGTAAGTCTACCTACAGATAAAGTTCAAGTGCAATACCTACAATTCTTAGGAGCTCCTCTCCCAACTGTGTATACAATTAACAGTAATATGGCTCCTTGGGCAAAGCATGACTTCATATGTTATGACAAAACATTTTATAAACAGCAACAATCTGAAACAATGGTGGCATGTACCCACCTGTAAAGGAGTCCGATATAACCACTTGTCTTTATCAACTTTAAGCTGCATACAGGCAAAGAGATCGCAAACTGCTGGGAGGCCGTAACAGTCTGGAGGAAAGTTCCGTTCCTCTTGTAGGGGTGAATTTAGAAATACTTCCTGCACAAAGACAAAAAGGGTAAGTTGCTTCATGAGAATTGGGAGGCGTAAGATTAACTTACCTCCCAAATTGTATAAAGAATAATTTAAATATTGGTCATTCTTTCTAGGGAAATGTTATCTGTATCCTGAATCTTTTGCACAAATACAATAAAACAGGCTGAGTTTTTTTCTTTCTTGCAGGGGTTCTAGAAAGTGCACAAATAACTCAGTCTGAATAATCATAAATCCTCCCTCCAGTTTCTAATATGACATAAAAATTACTAACCTCAGCCAAATTTAGCAATTAACATATTTAAGGATCTGGCCCATTTGCAAGATTCAGAATTACAGTAATTATAGTAGAACTCAAGCAGAACAATTCTGATGTCTGTGCTCACCTGGGCCTTTTTTCGAAGTAGCCACTTGTCTTCTCCAGAGGATAACTGGCTGAGGTTTCCCACCTTCTTTCCTGGCAAGACCCAGTCGGCAGTGTTAAAGGGACACCAGGAGGTGGTCATGGGGCTTTTAAGCTTTTGTTTGCCATCTCTGTCCATACTAGGCACTTCCCTGAGACTTCCTTCTTTACATACGGGCCTGATGAGCCACTCTGACAAAGAACTATTCCTTATGACTTGGAAGGAATCAGCAATTCTAGCAGGTGCTGTTGCCTTTGGTGCCTTAGCTTGTTCTGTTACCTCTTTTCTGGAAGGACAAAGCCACAAACTCAGGAATTCCTTATGTTTCCCAGGCTCAGGTTTGGGTTCCACAGGCATTCCATTTTTATCCTTTCCTTCTTTCTTCAGAAGCCATCTACACAGAGCTTCCTTCTCACAATTCTCATCACACAGACACTCTGCAAAGCTTGTGCAGGGCTCGTTGGCTTTGCACACTTCTTCTACTTTATATGGATCCTGATGGCTCTGGACAAGCCAATCCTCGGTAATCATGTTGGGGGTGGACAGTGGTTTCTTGGTCTCCAAGTGGTCATTCAGGCACTTCAGATTGCCCAGGTTTTCAATCTCCACACCTTTTGGTTGGTTACCTTGACAGTTGGTACAGGAGTCAGGCTTCACAAGCCAATCATTCACACTGTAAGGCTCCTGGAACACATGGAATAGGAGCTTAAACTTCTCACTGGTTTCGTGGCTGCCATTCTCAGGCTTCTCCAGCTTGCAGGGTTCCTGGGGAGACACCAACCAATCAGACAGGTCCATCTCATCTTGATCAAGGAGCTCTGGATCCTCAGCCTTTTCAACTTTGATGGAGAAAGGACTGGTGGTAGAATGGCTGTTACACTTTTGAGAACTTGGTTTTTCAGGAACTTCTTGTTGCTGATTCTTGAGGAGCCAGTTTTCTAAGCCCTTTAGATTGCCCCAGACATTGGTGAAGAAACTGCAGGGTCGGGCAGAAGTCTACATAAGATGTACACAGCATTAGTTTGCCAGAATAACTATATGACTACGTTTGCAGTCAGTCTTTATATTTACTAACTTGCCCAGTATTTTTCTAAATTTAAATGTACAAACCAAAGAGGCAAGGGATTCTCTTATACTATATAAAAATTCCATTTTCTGTAACTCGAAATCTAAGGAATCTAAGAAAGTACTTGTGACATTGTTTTTATTTAATTAGTTTCTCTACCTAATACCTTTATAGAGCCAGCCATGTAATCAAAGAAGTCTAAGAAACAAAAATACTCAACTGCCTTACTGATTAAAGAAACTAAAAAGCAAAATTAATGTTTTATGTCAAATTCAGAGGAAAAAAATCTTATAAATGACTACCACTATTAGAGAGGTTTCATGGTGAATAAATACTCTGCTGTTAGGAACATCAACTATTACCAATGTCCAAGAAAGCTAAACTAGCTATGTATCAAGTCTTAAAAAATAGGCAACACCATAATCTAGAATGCAACTTCTAGGAATTTACTCCTATGGAAATGATCAAGGATGAGCATAACTAATTGGCTCCTAAATGTTTACGGAAGCTTTGCTTATATCCAGAAAAACTTGAATCTAACTTCTAATCAATCAATGAACTGTATGTAAGGAAAGATTTTATGCAAGAAATTAAATGGTAGAAATATATTCATGTTATATATTGGTGGAGGGAAAAAAATCTTACCAAAGCAGAACTTATAGAATGATTTTTTTTAAAGTATGCAGAGAAAAAGTATATAAACAAAAATGTTTTAGTGTGTCTTCACTTATGGATTATGGGGTTTGTATATCTTTATGGACTACTTTTTAAACTATAGTGATGAGATGTCACTATTGTAATTAAAGAATTATTAAAAACATGTTTCCAACTGACGAATGGATTAAGAAAATGTGGTATCTATATACAATGGAATTTTATGCAGCCATGAAGAAGAACGAAATGTTATCATTCGCTGGTAAATGGATGGAATTGGAGAACATCATTCTGAGTGAGGTTAGCCTGGCCCAAAAGACCAAAAATCGTATGTTCTCCCTCATTTGTGGACATTAGATCAAGGGCAAACACAACAAGGGGATTGGACTATGAGCACATGATAAAAGCGAGAGCACACAAGGGAGGGGTGAGGATAGGTAAGACACCTAAAAAACTAGCTAGCATTTGTTGCCCTTAATGCAGAGAAACTAAAGCAGATACCTTAAAGCAACTGAGGCCAATAGGAAAAGGGGACCAGGAACTAGAGAAAAGGTTAGATCAAAAAGAATTAACCTAGAAGGTAACACACACGCACAGGAAATCAATGTGAGTCAACGCCCTGTATATCTATCCTTATCTCAACCAGCAAAACCCCTTGTTCCTTCCTATTATTGCTTATACTCTCTCTACAACAAAATTAGAGATAAGGGCAAAATAGTTTCTGCTGGGTATTGGGGGGGGGAGCGGGAGGGGGCGGAGTGGGTGGTAAGGGAGGGGGTGGGGGCAGGGGGGAGAAATGAACCAAGCCTTGTATGCACATATGAATAATAAAAGAAAAATGAAAAAAAAAAAAAAACATGTTTCCAGATTATGATCAAAAATGAAGCAAAGGCATAAACTACTGATGAGTAGCTAACCTTGTCCATTACTATATCTACCTCAGAACCAATAATGGCAGCCACATACCTGACTATTCTCCAAAGTCTGTTTTTGGGTAAGCCAGTCCTGGAGGTTGTTGCTGGGCACGTAAGGAGCCTGATGGCCACTGGCAGATTTGCTTCCAACAAGCCATTCGCTGAGAGGAATAGCTGTGCTACTGGATGTTGACTTCTGAAAGTCACATAAAAATCTTTGCTGCTTAACAAGGCAATATCAAATGCAATAGAATGGTTACCAGAAAAATAGAAAACTCATGCTAAGTCAGCTATTATGGACTCTGAGCAAGTCACATGCCTTCCCTGGGCTTCAATCATCATAATTTTAAAATAAGGAATTAGGTCATCTCTAAAGTTCTCCCCAAATGTCTAGGATCTCTTATTTACACTGCCTTTACAAATAAAACATCTCTATGAATTAGCAGATCCCTAAGAGAGAATCAATACCAATAAGATAGCTAATAATAATTTTCTATGAACTAATTGCTTCACTTTTATTTAAGAACTATAGAACTCAGGTTTTTTTTCTTTTGAGGGGACTAGGGTTTGAACTCAGGGCTTCATGCTTGCAAAGCAGGCATTCTACCACTTGAGCCACACAACCAAGTCCATTTTGTTCTCATTATTTTGGAGATGGAGGTCTCACAAACTTATTTGCCGGGGCTGGCCTCAAACCGCAATCCTTCTGATCTCAGCCATTCAACTATCTAGGATTACAGGTGTTAGCCACTGGCGCCTGACAAAACAACTTCCATTTGACACTCAATGCTTCAAGAGACTTATTCAGTTGCATAAACTATTACTGGTGGCCCTTTACAAAAAAACATTAGCAAAAAAGGAAATACAAACCAAATAATTATCAAAGACAAAATGACATTTTACCTGCTCTGGCATTGGCATATAACCTCTTTTCTCTAGGAAAGGTCCAAAGTTTGATGAACTAGCATGAGCCATCAGGTGCTCAGGAATTTGCTACAAAATGAAGATAACTTAATGTTATTTATGCTATGCTTTCCTACAAAAAAAAAGTAAACCACAATTTTAAATTTGAAAAGTATTAAGCAAAGGGTTATCATTTAACTAGAACAGTGTTCACACTAAACTCAATGACCTATGAATGATCCAATCTGAAAATTCTATATAATTTATCATATAAGAAACTGTCACTACAAATGGTAGCATCATTATTTTTAACAAGACCCAAATTAGACTGTTTGCTTCTTTACTAAAAACCATTTGAGCTACAAATTTTATCTTAGAAAATGTCAAAATATTTAAAGAGCTAAAATACTAATTCAAAGACTATCAATGAATCAATAACACAGTATAGGAACTGTCAGCCTAATGCTCTATCAACTTTATCAGAACAGGAAGCTTTTGAAGGTTACTGCCTCCAGAAAGTTACTACTCCTAACAAAACTTTTTCTAAAGACCATTTATAAGGCCAGACATGAGAAGCACACTATGAAACAGCTGAGATCACTATTACTCACAATGGTCTTGAGGGACCCAAAGGTGGTGATGGTCTGGCGCAGAGCAGTTGTGTCTGCTTCAAAGAGGAGGACAGTAGAATCTTCAGGCTTAAGGGTCAAACTGCCCAGTCTGGGAAAAATAAAATATGGCTATTTTTAAAGAATAGCTATAATTTTAAATGATTGCACTTTTCTAATTCAACCAAGGTAGAAGGCTTAATCACATTATCAGAAAGTATAACACTAAATATATAAAGCAGGGTGATCTTATCACAAGAAAAGTCAAGTTAAACCCAACATATGAAATGACTTACTATGCAAAAGTCAAAAAGCCAGAAGTAAAAAGTAAAAAGAGTCTTTACCTCTCCAGGCACACAGAGACTTGATTGGCTAGATCTTTGTTTTGGGTGCACTCCAGCTGATGAATAAGACAATTGAACTGACCCAATAACTACAAGAAAAAATGAAACCATCTTGCCACAATGATACTAAAAGGACCATTTATATCCAAGTTAGTGAACAGCATTTAAGTTAAACTTTTAGAGGTGTGGTAACACAGGCCTGTAATCCAGCTACTTGAGAGATGATCAGGAGGTTCGAGGCCAACCTGGGCAAAATATTAGCAAGACCCCACTGTCAACAAACAAGCCAGGCATGGTGGCTCGCAACTACAGTCACAGCCACAGCTGTGGTCCCAGGTACAATTATGAGCCCATCTACAACTGTGGTCCCAGTTTCGTGGGAGATAGCCACAGCTAGGAGGATTGGGGTCCAATGCTAAACCCTGGCCAAAATGCATGACCCTATCCAGGAAGTAACTAAAGCAGTGCTAGGGTGTGGCTCAAATGAAAGAGCACCTGCCTAGCAAACGCAAGGCCCTGAGTTCAAACCCCAGTACTACCCCAAAAAAATTTTTTAATGAAAAATTAAACTTTTATCTGATTTATATTAATCATGCACTATAAGGACATTTAGAAACCAGAAACCATACTCAAAACTGTTACCGATCCTAGATAATTAGCCACCTTACCCAATAAAGCTGCTGAGCCTGCTGCTGAAGTGTCTCCTCTTTCAGCTGATAGATGAGATCTACCTGTTCATACAGCCACACTTCACGGCTCCGAAGGCATTCCAGGTGACGACTTATGCAACTGTGAATCTGAGCTTTCACCTAGGAAACATATGCATGTTAGCCTCACCAGTGTTTTAAGCCCAATGAACACTTCCCACAAAGCAATGAGGGTTTTAAGCTTTTGTGGGTCAGAAATCTTTTTGATTATACAATAACATCCATGCAATGTCTTCCCAAAAAAAAAAATGCATATATTCAAAATTTTGCCTAGCCAGACAATGGTGGCTTATGCTTGTAATCCTAGCTACTTGGGAGGCTCAGATTGGGAGGATCATGGTTTGAGGCAAATAGTCTCAGAAACTCCCATCTCCAGAACAACCAGAGCAAAATGGACTAGAGGTGTGGCTCAAGTGCTACAGCATGTGCTTTGTGAAATGTGAAGCCAAATTCAACCCTCAATACCAAAAAAAAAATCAGAATTTGTCTAAAATTTTACCAAAAAGCCCATCCATGATCCATAAAGCCCTATGAATCTGAGTGAAGAAACCTACTCAGAAAAGTATAAGACCAGGTGTTAGTGGCTCATGCCTGTAACCCTAGCTAATGAGGAGGATCACTGTTCAAGGCCAACTTGCACCAAAAAAAGTTCATAAGACCCCATCTCAATCAATAGGTAGGCATGGTGGTACACACCTGTCATCCCAGCTACCGCTTAAAATAGGAGGATCACAGACCAGACCACCCTGGGCAAAAAGCGAGCCCTATTTCCAAAATAACCACAGCAAAAAAGGACTGGAGGCATGGCTCAATAGGTATAGTGCCTGCCAATCAAGTGTAATGCCCGGAGTTCAAACCTCACCCCCCCAAAAATAAAATACCAAACCAAAAAGAAAGAAAGAATATACCTAAGCTCTGAAATCCTCCTTCAATACTCCTCTTCCTAAGATCAGATTTATTTTAGGTATGCTAAAGTAATCAGAAGAAAGCATGCCAGGGATACTAATCCCCCTCAATTTTCCATATAATTTTAAAATATGGATTTACAAGCTAACCAACAAATGACAACAGGAATTAACTTAATGGCCAGCTCTTACCCCCTTTTCCCACATGCATGGGATGACCAGTTCATTTACAGTAGTCCAATTCAGTGAAGACATATGCCACCACATGTCAACAACTAGAGGACCATTACGGTGGACAGTTATTAAGTAAAATTATAAACCAAATGTTTCTAAGAGCATAAACAACTATTCACATGAGGGCCAAATACAAAAATTCCAAGGGAAAAAACCATCATTCACGAGAATCCTCGTAAGTAATTATATCATAGAACATATTTTATTCCTATATAATAAAGTTATGTTTCAAAGTCATAAACTACTTGGTATATTCACCAACAGAATTGGAGCTAACAAATTTCATTCTGGCTTACAGAATGACAAAGTCATTTATAGAACCAAAATCATGCCACCAAGTTAAAAGATAAGGCATGCTGAAATGTAGTTTTTCCTTTTTTTCGTGGCGGGGGGCTACTGGGGTTTGAACTCTGGGCTTCACACTTGTTATAAAGGCACTTTACCACTTAAGCCACACCTCCAGCTCCTGAAGTGTAATTCTTTACACATCAAGAGAATGCAGCTAAGCAGAACTGCTTACTCCTTTTGTCATTTTCACTGAAGACAGTGCTTAGACCACACAAAGTAATCAAAAATGCATACTGAATGGAATTCTCCAAGGGGGTACAGTTTCCAGACTCTTCTGGCATCTGCCTATTTTCCCATGGGACCAAAGGCACCAAAATGCCTGGCAGCTGACTAGGGTTAAATACAACATGCAAGGTATGGGATTAAGCTTTTTTGGTTGGAACTAAGTAGCCAAGTCCTTGGCCGTGCCCTATGCTGAGCCCATTCAAAGGAAGAGAAAAGTACACATCACACCTCTCGCAAGTTATCTTTAATTTGCTGTTCAGCCCGGAGAACTCCACCAATAGCAAGCTCCAAGTCCCTCCGTGCATCACTACACCTCAAAAGGGGTTCTCTATTACTGGAGCAGCCACTCTGGTCCTGGGAGGTGTTCATTTTGCTCACTGTTCCTTAAAAAGAAAAAAAAAAAGCAACATAATTATAATTCAAAAACACCTTTCAATCATCACTCAAATGATGATTCCAACAGATCCCATTACTATTTAGACAACTTTCAGCACAGGACCAACCACAAAGGATACTCTTCATAAACACTGCTTCCTCCCTCTCTTTTCCCCTCCACCTCTGTTTCTGTTATAAAATTCTGTAAATCTACTTTAGGGACACTTTACATGTGAACATATATTTCTGAATAGTAGTCCTGAGTCAACAAGACATATGTCTCCAAAAATGTTCTAAGAACATTAGCTAGAATGTTAAGTTTCTGAACTGAGGAGGATGTCATTCAGTGGTAGAAGTGCTTGCTTAGCACATATGAGGCCGTGGGTTGGATACCAAGCACTGCCAAAAAAAAAAAAAAAAAAAGAAGGAATTTAAATTTTTTTCTATTTATAACGTACATGAGGTCATATGAGGTATGTGTTTCTCTGTATATGGAAATATCTGTAATTACTTTGCAAATAAACTACTAACCAATAATTTGATAACAGTTTAGAATACCATTTGTTTAGAACTGGCATTTGCCTAAATTTATTAGGAAGATGGGGTTTTTATTTTTAACTGAGAAAGAATGTAAGAATGACTTCACAGCTAAGAAATAATTTCATGTGATTTGAATTTTTTATAGAAATCAGTGTGGGTAAATACAGAAGGTTCTCTAACAAGCTTAGGGTAAGGAGAGATAAGAAACAGAGTGGCAAGAAAAGCACATACTGATATAGTGAGAAGAACAGAAGGGTTTCAATAAAGCTTGACAAAGCTCACTGGAAGAATAATTTGCTGTTCATGTTGGCAGATCCAGAATCAAAACACTGTTCTAAACACTTAGAAAAAGCAAGCAATGATCTCTGTAGCCCAGAACAAGTTCACTAAGTCCTGTGTGTAAAGTTTTTGGCAGCATATCCCTGTTTTCCCTAATTACTTGGATGCAAACATAGAATAAAGATGTTAAAGCCAGAGATAACATGGGACTGTGACAAAAACAGATTCTAAAACAATTTCTATATAGCTATTAAATCTTATAAAACAATTACAAATTATTTGCACTTAAATGGGAAGAACAAGGCAGAATTTCTTTTTTTTTTTTTTAAGGATGGAGCTCTTCCACTGAAAGCAAGCACTATATAAGTGAGCACTGTGCTGAGTCTGAGGGAAATTAACTTACAGGCTATGTGACTGCATTTATAGTACGGTATAGCATTTATGGCAAATCTTTCCCATGATTATTAGACTGAAATTTATTTCTGGGTAACATGCTTTGAAAAGGGACATTTAGAAACAGGAAAGAGGCCTCAAAACCATGAAAACCTTCTCCAGGAAGGAAGGCTGTTTGGTCTAGATAAGAGAAGTCTCTGGAAGGACATGATTACTAGTCTCAAATATTTATTTTGACCCATCGAATAGAAAAATTAGACTTCCTCAGAATAGACCCAATGTGGGAAAAGGATTAACAGGAGATATTTTAAGCAACTCATGAAAGAACTTCCTAACATTCCTGAAATCAACAACCTCAGCAAAGCCAGCTTTGAATTTCCTACAAGAAATTCAAAGTTTAATAAACTTTCTAACTTTCATTAGCTAATTCTGTTACCTCAGTCTGCTTCCCCATACTGATCTACAAAAGGGCTTCCACAATTGGATTTGCAGGAGGCCTGTGGGATTTTTTTCTAACCCTGGAAAAAGCAGCTGTGGTTATTTTGCTGCCTATGCTTCACATGGTAAGTAGCCTGTGTGAAGCAGAGCATGGTGTGCACTCAATACACACTGTACAACTTTGGAAACCACCTGCCAACCCCCCAGGTAAATAAATGTAGGAAGGTTTAGCGAGCTGGAGTGTCACCTCATTGCCATGAGTAGCCTCATGCTGCACCTAAGTCAGCCATGTAAGGCATGCTTAGCTGTCTTTCAAATGCAAGAGCCAACTATCTCCACCTGAAGTCCACTTGTGTGGAATGCCACAACACCTGGCACCATGTAAATTTCACAAAATTAAAATGTTTCATAAAGTCAAAAAAAAACCAGGGCTCTGGGAAACAAACTGCACACACTGCAGAATATACTACTAGAACCCTAAAACACGTCTTCTCAATTCAATCGTAAGCCCTATACAACTGCCCCAAAAGAGACTATGGGCCAAAATACACACCTTGGATTTCCCCTTATCAGCTATGGGCAGAATGTAGCATGAGATTAAAAAGTTACAAAACTGAACCATATTTTTTTCAAATTAAAATGAATATTATCCTTCAAAACAGTCATCTTGCTAGAATAAGGGTCTTTGGAGCCCAATTATCAGCCACTAAGAAAACCTGCTTCATGTCTTTATGGAAAGCCTTCTGCTGCTCTTAGCTCTGTCCCTCCTCCTCCTTCCTATGGAGCAGTCAGCGTCTACATTCCTGGTTCCAAGAAAGGAGCTATGTGCAAAGGCTTATACTCTATACTGTGATGAAGAGGAACCCCTTCAGATCTGCAATCAAAACTTCTACCACACAGGTGAATATGAGTTAATGCGTGAACCAGCTTTATGAAATAAAGAGACTTGCATGAGATACTAAGTTCACATAGTCATTTTCAACAATAATTCACCACTTGTTTCAGGATCAAGAGCCAGCATAGCAAGCATGATGATTAACAGATCACTTTGGACTCTGACAAAACTAAGGCCATGCTATGTCTACACATTTGGGATCCCTGAGCTGGTAACTTAACCTCTCTAGGTCTCACTTTCCTCTGGAAAATGGAGATGACAGTAGTGTTGATGGACAAAATTACAACTTCCAGATCTTAACTGGCTTTTTTCTTTAAATCTGGAATTGGGCAACACTATTCCATAAAATAGAACAAGTGTTCCAAAGGGCTGAGCAAAAAAGATTGGTTTTATAAAGAAGGGATGAAGTTACATTCCTTGCCGGGAGGGAGAGGGAGATAGACCAGAAACAGAAGTTACTTCTTTGGGGTAAGGACTAAAGCAGAGGAAATTATTACCATGCCAACTAAAACTGATTTCTGGGAAATTTGGCGGTTCTTTTTCTGATTTCTTCCTCCTGATTTCTTGTAAGGTCATCAGAAAACAACTTAATTTCAGCTTGGTAATGAGAAACTTTGGTGTGAATGACTCCATTTTGACTTTTAGCCTGGTCTAGAGCAGGACCTTAGTCCAAAGCAACGATCTCCTGCAATTTTTACTAACAATAGCTACTTGTGGAAGATACATTGAGGTTAAAGGGAGACATCTGCCTATGAGTACTTGGACCCCAACCCCTGAATGATGTTACTTTTTAACAATTCAGTTATTATTATGTTTTGATGAGGGAACCTCCACTTTCAGAGTATAGAAACAAGGACCAAAACTGGCAAAGGCTTTCAAGTGAGAAGGTCCTCACTTTAGCCATTTATCTGTACTATGACCTTGGGCCACCATTTTGCCCTTTTTGATCCTAACTTCCTCCTTCATAAGTAAGCATAGCAATATAGACTCATTACTTAAGGATAAGGAAGTAGTGCTTATTTAATAAATAATACCTCCCCCATCTAGTCTCTAGACAGCATAGCAAAAGACAAATCTTTTTAATGGCAAAGTTCAACGGTCTAAGCCTTCTAATATATGCCAAGTAGGTACACATTTACCTGTTTTCTTACCAATACAAACATTGGGGCAAACTAACTCTAATTCTAAAAGTCAACTTAAAAATTACTGAACATATTCTTTTATCTTCCCCATCATAATCCAAACTACTGCCTTACAGCCTTCAAACAAGGATTACCTTAAATGCTGATTTTATAAGACAAAATTGTTTTCTAAAACTTCCCTGTTTCTTGATTCCTGTCCTGAGTTTTGGAAGAGAAAATGTAAGGGAGGGGGAGAGAAACACATCCCTCAAATAAAAGAAGCTGGAGTTTTCTTAAAGATTTCTACAAGCCACACATGTCATTCTTTGACAATGCTTTTGCACAAAACTAGTTATGAAATCCAAAGATCTTGGAACCAGAATTGAGCAAGTAACCACAAATTAGCCATATGATAACTGTAATTTAAAGGTGGAAAAACTGCCGGAGGTGTAGCTCCCAGCTTGCTTCATACACTCGAGGCCCTGGGTTCAAGCCTCAGCACCAATAAGAATTTAAAGTTGAAAAAGCCCTTAGCTATATCTTTAGTTCAGGACCCACACTTCACAGATGATGCCTAAGGCCCACATAATTTAAATGACTCTTTTAAAGGGTCACAATCATAAGAGGTAAGATTTGGGTTCCCAATGACTAGACCTGTGTTCTATCCCCCAGGTGAACTCCTCCTTTTAGTGTATTGTATTGTCACCTATAAATTGATTTGCCAATAGAGTTTACAATTAACATTCCACTGCTTCACTACTAGAATGTTTTCCATAACAATTCTCAATCCATTTTCATAGTCCTCAAATTATAACCCGGTTTTCAAATCATCTGCCCAGGATAACATCAAAAAAATACACAGCACCCCGGGTTGTCATGATAGGCAAATAAATAATCGAAATACTGCCAGCTATAGCAAGTAGGGCGTACTGGAGCAAGAGCCCTGTCTTCAGATGCGTGTAATCACAGGTCCTGAGAGTCTGAACAGTGGGACAGATTACCATGCCCTACCCTCGGCTCTCAGCTTCTCTGCCCCTTGCCACCTGCCCACCCCCAACAAACACCTCCACTTTTTACTTATTTCCCTGGCACCCGCACCACTGGTTTAAAAAGAAGAAAAGCCAAGCCACAGCACATATATGTGTTCTACGGATTACTAAATTCGAAATACTGCCCAATTTGGTAATCTTTGGTAAGACAGCCTACATTAGACCGTGTGTACAAACTTGCAGTAAAACAACGGCGTATTTAAAATCATTAACGGATACTTGGCAAGTACTTGAGGCACTTCCTGACATGACTCGCTCTTCCTTCTGTCAGTTAAAAGAATAACGAAGGCTGTTTTTTGAATCACGCTTCATCGGCCGAGCCCGTTCCAGTTCCCCTACCGGGACAAGCAGGAATGCGCAGCCCGCGTCTCGGCGGCTCGCCCAGAACCGCACAAGCAGACGTTAAGTGAAGAGCTCGCCACAACCCGCAGACCGGCGCTCTCCGCGCTCGATCCCTCCACCTCCGCCAAGTCACTGCGAGAGCAGCCCCGCACAGCGACCCGACAGCCTCCACACAATCCTACCACGCAATGACAACTAAGCACGGCTTTCCTGGTTCAAAAACTAGAAAACTAGCGGCAAAATTAGGCAAGAGCACAGTGACTCATGCGGCTTTCCAGGCTTCTCGAGGCCTTTTCTAGGAACGGCGGCGGAGGAACCGTCGGCGGGTCTCCCGGGCACAGGCTCGCGTCCGCTAGCTCCCGAGGGGCGCCGGAGCCCCGGGACGCATGCGCGCCCCGCCAGAGCCAGCCCTGCGAGGCCCCGCTGCGCCCCTGGCCTGCCCACGTACCTCTTAAGCTGGTTCGCCAACCCCTTCGAGCAGCACGCCGCTTTACCCCCGGCCAGCGTCCCTCACGTCCCCGAGCCCGTGGGTCGCGCCCCACCCCGCATGCGTCACACGGCGCCCCTCCCCCCCACGAGCGGGAGCGCGCACGCCGGGATGAGACTTGAGTCACCGCCCCTTAGCGCTGGCAACCTCTCCCCTCCAGTCTCCTCTCTCTACCCCCACGCGGGCGGCCAATGCCCTTCTCTAGCCTCTCCTCCCCACCTGCTCCACGCCCCCAACAGTCAGCACTGGCTTTAAATGTCCTGCTGCAAATCGCCAGAGAAATACCAAACGTGGGGCAGTCAGAAGGCTCGAAAGGACACGGTGGACCTAGCTGGGTTCAGCCCAGGGCTTTTGTGGAAGGCTCGTCAGGCATCCTTTCACCTCTGACAGCTCTACCTTGTGCTCGCATAGGTCTGTCTCTCACAGTCTCTGCCTCTCCGTCTCTTTCTCTCTGTCTCTGTCTCTCTGTGTCTCTCTCTCGCTCTCTCTCGCTCTCTCTCTCTCACACACACACACACACACACTGCAGTACTGCATGTTTTTCACTGAGCAACTAACAAACACCCAGCACAACCAGGCGCAGGATATAGCAATGACCACCACATGCCTACCTGAGTGACTCTGTAATACAGAGTAGTTAAGATATGCACTCAGCCCGACTGCTGGAACAAACGTGGCTCCCCCATTAGGTGCCATGTCCTACCTGCCAAATGGGATGAAAATGGACTCAACTCGATGAGAAATACTGAACTAAGATAGGTAAAATGGGTAGAACAGTGTCAGGCACATAGTACCACCTGTCTGAGGATGATCAGGCTCACGGTATTTCTAGTTTTCCTTTTTGTCTGACAATCCGTATAGCTTGTATATTCAAGCAGGCTAGGAAATGAAATCTAGACATCATTATCATTCCCTTTCAGTCAATTTTTAAATGTAAAATACTTGTCCTGTCTATGCATATAAACCTATTTTTGTGACTATATTAAGAGTAAAGCAAAATCGCCTGGGAAAACGCTAAGTGTGAGCATCCTCAGTTAAGTGTCCCTGAGACTGCACGTGAACAGAGCTGACAGACCTGCCTCCTTTGTCACTGAAGAACACTGTTTCAGCTGCCCCAATACAGACATCATCAACACAATCCTCTAATTCCAAATACCTTCTCTGGATAACACACTTTGTGAAGATACAGAGGAAACTAGACAAACTTGTCAATGATGGGAAGTTAAAATTGTATGTTCCTTTGTACTTTATGTCAATGGTCTTAATTTAAGACCACAGAAGATCAGAATGTGGGACTGCTCTGATTCTTGACATCAGTTATCTTTCAGCAAACTAAGAATTCCTTCTTTCTGGCTGTTCCATGAATAGTCCAGTTTTGTTGTCTTATCCAGCTTGGCTCCCTCAGGTCTCTACCAGCAACGTCAGTTACTTCTTTTAACATGACTTTCTGCTTTTCAAGTCACCACCAGTAGCAGGGTTTTCCTGACCATAGAAACCCCTCATTCCTCAATATAGAGTTGGTTGCTGCCTCCTGCATGCCCACTGTAATCTGCATAGGTTTCAAGCATGACTCCTGTAACACACTACCCTTACTGTTACATGCCTGCCTCTTTAGCCTGAGAGCACCCTGAAAGAGGAAAGGAGATCACATCTTATTTAGATGTGTACACCCTAATATGCTTGGCCCTGAACTCAACAGAGGCTTATACATTTTTGATTAATGGATGAATGGATAAATGATAAAATGAATGCCCAATAAAGTATATATCTGCTATAAACATAATCAACTTGTGTCCTACTAAGGCCGGTATTATTAATTCAGGAAGGTGATTTAGAAAAGGAATTCTACCACAATTATTTTTCTTTTATTCTTTTTTTGTGGAGTTGAAGCTGGGGGTTGAACCCAGGGCCTTGCATATGCCTAGGCAAGCACTCTAATACTTTAGCTATATCCCCAGTCTATGTTTTTTTTTGAGACAGGGTCTCACTATATAGCCCAGGCTGGGCTCAAACTCTCAATCCTCCTGCATCAGCCTCCCAAGTACTAAGATTACAGCACTGTACTACTATGCCAGGCTTAACACAATTACTATTTTTCTTCAAATAAAACAAAACTGGCAAGGGTGTTGCCACTCAAGCCATGATCCTAGGATAGTGTCTTTCAGGCTGCCAGACTCACAAAGCTCAGTCTCACAGATTCACAAACAGAAACAGGATTGTGAGCTAAAAGGAAATGTTTGCTGTATTTACAGCCAACCTGCAATTTTTTTCCCTCAGATTTTGCAGAGCTACAGAAATTCCAACTGACATCAACAAAAGTTTGGTAGGCTTTCAGAACTGGGGCCATGCCCTAACTTCAACTTAAACTTTTTGTCCTAAGAGAGTCCAGGACAGGAAAACATGTTACTTATCTGACATCTCAATAATAATCATCCCTGGTTTTATATGGTAATATCTTGTGGTTTTCCCCACAGAAGAAAACAAGAGATAAAATATTATCCTTTCTCTAAACCCTGAGGGAGTGGCTATAATTCCAAAATAAAACTCAAAACATACCTGACATTATGTTCTTTTGAAAGCTGTAATTGTCAAGAATTAAAAGACTGAGCTTCTTACCTGACCAAACTGACAAACAAGCAAAAACCTTTGAACCTATTTGTCAGTTATTCACTCTGTTGTTGAACCAAATTGCCATGTTTATGGAGCACTCAAGGTAATGGTGGATAGGAGAAATCTTAAGCCTCATAAGTGCTTCAAACATAATCCTAGTCCCAAAAAAAGAACATTTTGATTTCACCACACAAGTTAAACAAAATCAGGAATGACAACTTGTGATAAGAATAACTAAGAGCGCACAATGAATCACTCATGCCAGAAGGTAAGTAAAAGAAGCACCCTCAAAATAATTTTTTTGCTCACTTTCAGTGAATCCATCTAACTCAGAGAGTCTGCATGCAAGACATGCTAGAATTGGAGGCATGGTAGGCTTGACTGTAAGCTTATAAATGACAACTACAATGTTATGATTTAACAATAAAAGACAAGCTCAGAAGGACGAGATAACAGCTCCTCTAACTGATAAGCATAGAGACACAGTACTACCAATGCTCTTGCCAAGGCAAAACTTGATCCCCTTCTAGCCTAGGCCTCCATATTGTTCTAGGTTGAGCAATGTATTATTTACTAATAGTGAAAACAAAGCTAAGATGAAAACCTTGAACAAAAATTCTAGAAGAGCTAAAAAGCAACAGAAAGAATAATAAAAATGCTATGAACATCTATAATTCTCTCATGAAATGGAACTTAACTACCCAATGCATAAATATTGGTGGCCTTTTTTTTTTTTTTTTTTGAGACAAGGTCTTGCTATGTAGCCCAGGCTGGCCTCCTCCTATCTCAGACTCCCAAATTTCCCCTTTTTATAGTCACTTTAGGGTTTCCTTTTGCAAGCTAACCAGATATGAACAGAGGCACTGAATCCACTGTCAGCACCGGATAGGAGGAATCTTAAGCCTCATAAGTGCCCCCAAACACATTCCTCATCCCAAAATGAAACATTTTGATTCCATTGCACAACCAAGTCAAGAAAAATCAGGGATGACAACTTGGAAAGTGTTCTCTGAACCAGTAACATATTCTAGGTACATCCTAGAGTAATGTCTTCATTCTCTGAAGCTGGGCATATTTTATTAGAAAGAATTGATGATTAATAATAAATATATGTAAAACACTTAGAATAGTGCCCGAAACATAGTAAGAGCTATACAGGCATAAGCTATTTTTATTACTTTTAATTAAAAATGGAATATGATACTGAAGACAATTTATTATGTAGCTCATCAACTTAATATGTCATTATCACCTCTCTCTGGGATTCCTGCAGAAATCTCACATCTGCTGCCCACTCCTCCCCTACTCTTCTCCTCCTTGCTGCTCCACCAGCACAAGGATGCGTCTGCCTCAGGGCCCCTGTGCTTTCTTCCAGACCTCACATCCAAGCCTTCACTTCCTCATCTGACATGTAGAAACCATTTATTTTCTGATTCTCCCCCTTCAGAAAACATATTACAAGATAAGTTCCACATGGACAGGAACTTTGTCTCTTTGTTCACTGCTATACATATAGTAGATGTTCAATAATTACTTGTTGAATGAGTAATTTCAGTAAGTATTCACATATAGTATAGTCTATATGTGTCAAGACTTTTTCTTTTTTTATAATTCCCTCATTTCACCCTCACAAACCTTTAAGGTGGGTATTATCATCACCTTTAAAAAAAAAAAATCACTGAAGCTTGACAACATTAAATATATTACCTACAGTCACAAGCTTCCAGGTAGAAAAGCCAGGATTTAATCTCAAGTCTGAGTCTAAAGTCTCCTGCTACGCCAGTATTTTGAAGAGCTCTCGTTTAAGTATTAAGGCTTATGTATTCATTCAACAAGTATTTGAGGGCATAAGCTGATCCCCTACTGTGTTCTGAGGATACAATGGTGAACTTGACACCTAGAGGAGAATTTGGGTCACTAACTCATCAATCAAAGGCAGAAAATACTAATTCTGTGAAATACAGACCAGCAGCGACTGGCTCTAATGCCTTCCTATATGCTAATGTTAAAGAAGGAGAGGAGTAGAAATCACTAAGAAGAGGCTCTCAAATGGAGACGGGATGTGTCAGAATGGCCTATGGAGTTTCATGAAATGCCCACACAAGTTCCAGAGATTCTGGCATAGGTATGTTGATTTAATAAGATGAGGTGGGAACAGGAAGTCCTGTGTGATTCTCAAATGCACCTCTGAGAAGCACATATTCTTTCCTGGCATAGCTCAATGTGTTTTTCCACTTTTGAAACTATTTATTTGCCCAAAAGTAATAATGCAATTGTAGAGATTTATTTAGACATAAGCGATCATAAAACTTTAAATGCCTAGGACTGTTCCAAGGATAAAGGCACCATGGAAGAAAGAAAAGGAGAAGTAAAATGTAAGGAATATTACTAGGCTATACTTCACACATCATCCCTCTCACCTCTCTGAACAATTCTGCCAGGTAGAACAATCTTTAAAAGGGCAAATCAAGTAACTTGCTTGAGCCACAAAAAGTAAATGAATCGCCCGCCATTATAAGCATCAGGGAAGTCTTCTGAGATTCTGATATACTTTCTAGTTCAGAAACATCACAGTGATAAAATGAGCCAAGTATGACTACCTGTCCCATCCTCATTCAGGAAATTAACTCCAGTTCTAATTACTAAGTGGGTGAGGGAAAGTTAAGTGCACCCAAAAGCAATTACTACCGGTTACTAAGGTGAACCTTACCTGACCAGAAAATAACACAAAATGGCCTGGTTACCAAAAGAGGGAAAGAGAAGACAGGGGAGGGAAGGAGAGGGGAGAAAATTAAAAAGAAAAACCCCTGCCTTGGGTCAGATAAACTCTAGCACTCTGACTTCTGTCATTCCTGACTGTATCCTCCATGTTATACCCCACGGCACTTAAGACTATATATCTCACAACCAGAATTTAGTTCCAGCACAGTGACAGTGTGTCCATTTTTTTTTTCATTGCTGTATCCTCAACATTGCTGTATCCTGAGCACACCGCACTGAAAAAAATGAATGATGGTAGGATGAATCAATGAGCAAGTAAGCTCTCTCTTCTCATCTGCAAAGAGAGATAATCAAGCTACTTTTCCCGATTGGGGGAAGAATTAAATGGGATGTTAAGTAACACTGAATTTGGTACAAAAACAAAACCACCATGTTCTCTGTTTCCAGCTGCCGGCCCCTCGCAATGGATATGCCCTGGGCCCAGCACTGAAAACAGGCCCTGTCCCTACCAGAAATCCACCAGAGGCCATCGTAAATTTGAAGCGGTCACCCTGAAGCTGGGGTAAGGACTGACAGGAGGAGGTCTCCTCGCCGCCGCCCCCGGTGAAGTCAGGCAGGAGAAGGTGGCCCGCGACCCGCGAGTGAGGGGACAGGACAGGCCCGAGACCGACGCGTGGAAGGAAAGGCCGCCACCAAGGGCAGACCCGGGCCCAGCGCACCAACCGTCCTCGCGCTTCCCCTCGGTCGCGAGTGAGAACAGGAGACACGCGTTCCTCAGCCTCCGCTCCCCTTCTTACCAGCTCGGAGCGCTTCTTCTCGCAATCAGAGAGGACCTTGGACGTGCAGACACCAAAGGACACAAGCTTAGGGCCCAAGGACAAAGTTATCGCGAGAGCACAACCTGCCACCCACGCCTCTCGCCACATTCTGACAGTCTCGCGAGATATCTGCTGGGTCAGCCCAAAAGTCTTGACTGCCCCCTAGAGGATTCAGAGTGCCGGCACGCTCTTTCCATGCCCTTGCTCAGTGTCCTTTCACCCCTAAGAAGTCAAATTAAAGGAAGCATTTTTTTTTTTAAGATAAATACTGTGCGGAGAACTATCCTCAATGACTTTCTTACACCAAATATCCTCACAAAGTAGATATTATTTAACTTTAACGTTCAAAAGCAAAAATGCATGTCAGAAGACTCAAAGACCATATAATGTCTGATTCTGAGACACCTCTCCCTGGGGTGGAAGTTAAGCATTGTTAGAGCGCTATTAAATACTGTTAAGGCACTGTTGCTGACAAGCCTTTGTTATAAGCACCCTTCTGAAAGTTTATTTTACCTTAACATGTACTGAGATGCTGAGGTCTGGGAAGACTTAACTCAAATTGACAGCTGCTAGGCCCTTCCCCACTGCCCAGCTTCCTTGAGCAGCTGGACAACCCTCATGCTAACACTTAAAGTACAATCTGGCTTTAGAAGGCACTGACCCAGCAAGCAGCTTGCACCCTGACTTATGCTACCCAGGCCAGAGGGGGAACACTTCATTCCCCTGGTAGCCCAGAAGGCTGTGATTGGTGACAGGAACTGCACTTATCACAACACCTTCTAACTGCATAAGCAAGCTGCCCAATTCACTGTAAGCTGCTGGAGGACACCCACATATGCTGGTTCCTCTACTGTTGAATATGAGATCCAAAGACTTTCTCTCAAATGGTCTTGCCTACCTTTGCTGAGCTGGTAACCCCAAAAAGAAGAGAAGAAGAAAGAGACTGCGGCAAGAGAGGCAAGCCATGCCACTGCCCTAGCTATCAAGAGCCTCAGCCAAAATCTCAAGGCCCAGAATCTTGTGCTGCTGCCCTAGCTGTCAAGAGCCCAGGGCCAACTGCCACTGCCCACAAATACCCACCCAGGGCCCACTGTAACCGAAGGAGCTTCTTGCCTACCCATAATTTCCCTTTGGGTAGAGTAGAAAGACCCTAGACAGTTAGTTGATAACAATTTTGCTTAGATGCAGACCAAGTCAAATTCTTTTCTCAAACACATTTTTATTTTTAATTGACACATAGTTATTATACATGTTTATGGGGTAGAATGTTACCTTTCAATGCATATATACAATGTGTGATGATCAGATCAGGGTAATTAGCATATCTATCACTTCAAACATCATTTTGTGTGTGTGGAGGGGGACACTGAAAATTCTCTTTACTAGCTGTTTTGGAATATCCAATTGTCACCAACCACAGTTGTCCTACTATACTGTAGAGCATTAGAAGTTATTCCTATATAACTGCACTCCAGTACCCATTAACAGACTAATCAAATTCTTAGAGACAGAAAGAGAACAATAAGTGCCAGGCTGGAGAGGAGAGGAAGGACTTATTGCTTAATAGGTATAGAGTTTCAGTAAAATGGCTTAAATGACACATTTTATGTTATGTAAATTTTGCCAGTTTTTCTTCTCCTCCTCCTTCCTTTCTGTGGTGCTAGGGGTTAAACACAGGGCTTGTGCATGCTAAGCAAGTACTCTTTCTTCCACTAAACTACCCTACCCCTTAGTTTTTTGAGACAGGGTCTCACTGTGTAGCCCAGGCTGACCTTGAATTTATAATCCTTCTGCCTCAACCTCCCAATGCTAGGATTATAGGTGTGCACCACATGCCCAGCTCACAATTTTTTTTAAAGACTGAGTAAATGAATGCCAGAAGCTAGATCCTAACCCACATCACCTGACTCCAAAGTGTATACTGTGTACACCAAAGCACAACACACAATTTTCCACTGCCTTCTACTATGTTGTTTTTCCTTCATATTCTTTCCAGCATGACACGATCCACATTGGAATTTTTTGTTTGATTTATTTGTGACCAGAAGATAAAATGGGACTTTTGTCCCAGTTTTGACTAAGGTCCAAGCCAATTGCTTCCCCATTTCCCAGTAAAGGACAGGATCATAATAGGGTTTTATGGGTCCCACCCAAGAGTGACTCCTACAAGAGGCAAGTGACTCAACAGGAAATGGGAAACATACATTCAGATGCAGAAGCTATGAGAGCAGTTGTAGCCTGTGAATGGAAGGGGAGTTATAGAGAAAGAGAACCAGCAGGGAATTGTCCCAGAGGACCACAAAAGCCCCAAAAGGAAGCCTGTCTTGATCACCTCCTCAGGCAGAAGGAGCCAAGACCATGTTGTGCTCTTAACTCTTCTGTCCCCCATTCCCTCTTCAAGTCAGATGCAGACTATGGAATGAGACTTTTATGTAACCCAAAGTGACAAACACTTCCTTATTACTGGTAGATGACCATAATAGCTGAAGGGACTACATAGATTGCTCAAGAGGTCACATAGCATGTTTAAACAGGTAGGGTTAAAGGTGGAAGAAGTAAAGTTCTCACCACTTGCCCACTGATTGTTTAGCAAATAGCTGTACTTCTCTGTGGTCTGTCACATGCATATGTCTCACTGTAAGCCCTGAGGGACCAAGACCCTGACCTCTCTGGTTCACTGCTATATCCCCAGCCCCAGTGCTGCCCAGGCACTTAGAACAGTGTTGAATGAACACGTTTCCTGCCACAGAAACTGGAAAAAGAGAATTGTCACTGTTTCAAATCACTCTGTTCTAGGTGGTCCGTGTGCAGCAATAGATAACTGATACTGGAGTCCTGTATGCAGGCCATTCCCACCACAGGCGGAGCCCTGGCTTTGAGTTCCCTTGTCAGACTGCAGGAGCACTCTTTAAGGCTGTCCTGCTCTGATCTGCTCTAACCTTGGGCAAACATGTTCTGGGAACATAGCAGAGAGGACACTCCCTGAAGAGGATGGAAAGTTAAACATGAATATCTCAAAACAAAAGAAGGGATCTAAAGTCATCTCTGAACACACTTATTTTCTCATTCTCCACAAGAAATCAGGACACAGGCAGCAGAATGCTGACATATCAGAAGTGGTCCCTTAGAAAAGGATGTGTGATGACCTGTTGGAATATAGGAAAAAATATCATACCTTTTACTTTTATTTATTTCCATCTTTTAATGTTTATAGTCTTTATAATGTGCATTAAACCAGTGCAAACATAATTAGTAAATTTAAAGTATACCCATATTCAAGTGTTTGCTCAAAAAAATTTTACTATTTTTTCACATAGTCACAGACTATTTGAGGCCATAGGAGAATGGGCCTTGCCTGGGAGGGCCTAGGCCCCCTAAGGCTGGGAGCACTGGGTCCAAACCCATTAAACTATCCAGGAAAGGACAACGCATTTCTTTCTTGGATCATCTCGCTCCACCACGCTATAGGTGCAGTTCTTCCGGTTGAAGATTTTCTGGCACTTCCTTTTGTCATAACTCACAGGTATAGGAAGTCTGTCATTGAGATAAGATCAAGACCTGTTAGAAAAGAAAGGACACCTAGCTACCCCAGCCCACTACCCAGGCCTGCTCTGTGAGGAAGCAGCCCATACCCTAGCTGATTGGAGGCCCCCTCACCAACTTAAGGCCTTCCCTTGGCTGGCAGTCCTAAAGTTTTGTCTCCAGGAACCAGAAGCTGTCTGTACCATAGCATCACATAGAACATCCCTAACATTGATCCTCCACTTCATCCTGCAAACACACAAGGACAGGGGGAAGTTCTGGCAGTTCCAGAAGCCTGTCTGGGCTAGTCTAGGGCCAGGAGTCTTTTTCCAGCCAGGGTCTCCCCACTCTCCCTATTCAGAAAGTGGCCTGCAGTAATGTTGCTAGAATGTGGTAGGAAAAGACTTGTCCCCAGCCCTGGCATGGCAGCATGTTAAAAGAGAAACTAAACCAAACACCACAGGCCAGTACATGGAATCCAAGAAAGAAGCTGATAGAAATGGGATCACCTTCCTAGAAAAATCCACCTACACATTCAGTGGTACCAGCAATTTTAGCGTCCAGTGCCCCTGGAAGCCCATCCCCAGGTTCTGTGGTTAAATCACCTTGCCCAAGTGTGCTGACGCCACCAACCCAGTGCCCTTTCTGATAATGTTTGCTTCTAAAAGGTGACCTTTGACTTTCTTTTTCTTTTTTTTTTCCAGTATTGGGGTTTGAACTCAGGACTTCATGCTTGCTAGGCAGGTACTCTACCACTTGAGCCACTCTGCCAGCCCAACCCTTGACTTTTACTGTAACTAAAGAGGATATTTCAATTCTCTTCCCAAAGCTGTCCTAAGCCAATGTTGTTCTTCTATCTTAACTGTCTGTTTCTCAGGACACCTGAATTTGCAGTCTTCCATGGTGCAATGAGAACCAACCAGGGCACAGGCCACTGAACCCAGAGGATGGGTCACAACACAGACCTATGAGAATGGTCTCCTGTAAGTGGAAGCAAACTCTGGAATCTTGCCATTGGCTGTAAGGTTCTGGCTTAATTCTTCTTAAGACTAATAAATAGCTAAATTAAAGTACACAATATTTTGAAGAGTTTTAATGAGCTGGAATAGTACAATACTAGAATATTAAGTTGAAAAATCAGACCACAAAATTTCAATATAAAGCTCAATGTCCACTATGTAAAAGGAAAAAAGGTAGAGAAAAGAGAAAGAAATTAGTATAAAATGTTAAAGATTATTACTTTCAGCAGTGGGATTATAAGCAAGTTTTTTTTTCTTTTCTTGTATGTTCATTGCAGTACTGTTTACTATAAACTAGTGTCCATCAATAGATGAATAAATAGACAAAACATAATATAGCAACCTCATGGAACAATTACTCCAGTATAAAAAGGAATGATGTCCTAACCTTGAAAACTTGTTGAGTGAATAAGCAAGACACAAAGGGGCAAACATTGTGTGAGTTCATTTACATGAAATATCTAGAACAGGCAATTTTATAGACAGAAAGTAGATTAGAGGTTACCAGGGCAGGGCAGAGGAATGGATGTTATTTCTTAAGGACACAGTTTTGGTTTGGGATCATTAAATAGTTTTGAAAATAGTGGTAATGGTTACACAACATTGTAAATGTACTTACTGCCACTAATTGTGTACCTTAAAATGGCAAACATATTTATCATAATAAAAATGTTTGAAGTAGTGGTTATTGAAGAGATACCTATTCTTTTACAAGTTTTTGGTGGAAAGTGAAATTGCATAATTCTGCTACCTATGTGCAAGTACAAATTGCTATAGCAAAGAGCATATCACAGGATGCATATTTTAATTCAAACCAGACCTAGCATTGTAGATGAAACAGATACGAGAGATGAAAGGGGATCCTATAGACATGAGGTAATCAGATGTCCAGAGCTGGAGACTGGATGACCTTAACTCTTTGCCTCTTTCACTGAGTCTGAACAGTGTTGGGCCTAGGCAGAGTAGAAGTTGAGACATTTCCAGCAATCTGCCCAAGCTGCCTCTTCCTGGACCTCTAGACACTGAATACCTAGAGATCAGGGCATGTCTTCACCCCATAGAGGGTGCAATGTGTCTAAAAATTCTCCCATAGAAAGCTTAATCCAAATCTGAATTTTACTACAGCAAAAAAAAAGTTCATGAGAAAAACAGACTTGGTAGGAGGTGAGGCAATTCCAAAGAAGGAGTTGATTATGAACAGTAGGGAGATTCATTTCCCCAGGATGGAACAGTGTGTCAAATGGAACAGACTACATGTCAGGAGAGGGAAAAAAGGGTACGTTGATCTTTGACCACGTGCCAGTCATTGTCACAGATTCAGGGGACACAGACCAAGGCATAGAGGAAATATTTATTAAAGTTGAATGCAGAATTTTATTTAGTTCTCCTGTCCACTGGATTATCCCTATTTTACAGTGAGGAGCCTGAGGCTCAGAGAGACTCAGAAATTTATCAAGGTACATATAGCTAATATACAAGGGAGTGAAAACTCAGACCAGATTATTCTGAGTCCAGCATTGAAGCTCTTCTCACTTCATTAGCAGGAGGAGTCCTTGCTCAATCCAAGGTTCATAGGAACCCCAAAAGAAGGTCCTGTTGATGTGCTATGATGACACAGCAATGATAGGCAAGGGCCACTTTGCCACTATGGAAGGAGGAATGCTTTGCTAGCCCTTAACCTGATGGGGATCTAACCACACTTTGTGGTCACACTGACACTTGCTACATAGACAAAGCCAATCATCTGGAGCCACAAAATCAAGATTCACCTGTAACATGGAGTGATCCAACCAGTGCAATGCCTGGGAACCTGCTCCAGACAGCCTGCCAGCTAGTCTCCCAAACTGATGCGTCTCTTGCTTTATTACGCATTTACCGTGAAGCCAGCTCAATCAATGTGAGCAGAATTTTCCAGACATTTAAACTTCAATAGGACTTAGGTATTCTCAAATAACTCAAGTGCTCACTCCTCTCTTAATTGGTAGTATTAGAGACTCTCCAGACACTTATTAAAATTCTGTGGGATGGGGGAGTGGCTCAAGTGGTAGAATACCTGCCTAGCAAGCATGAGGCCCTGAGTTCAAACCCCAGTACCACCAAAAAAAAAAAAAAAAAAAGTCAGACTCAGAAGTATGTTTAGGAAATGCTGTTTTACATCAATGCTTCTGTCATCAAAACCCCTCCTGTTAGGCTAAGGGTATAACTCAGTGATTCAGTATTTGCCTAGCATGTGTGAGGCCCTGGGTTCAATCCCCAGAATAACAAAAACAAAAATAAAACCAATCTTATTCTTGAAAAACACTACAGGCCATTGAGGGTTGACAGGAAGACATCAGATGGATTTGGGGGTGGGGAAGGGCTCGGGGTTGGGAATGTAGTGTCCAGTACAGATGTTTCTGCAAGTACTCTGTGTTCTGTCTGCCCAAGAACTTTTAGCATCCATAGCAACCCAATAGAAAACATCTACATAACCGCTTGGCTGCCTTGAGCTCAACTTGAGCAGCAAAACAACACAGGGTCTACAGTACAAGATATACTACACGTCATCCCCAGCACCTCACCACTCTTCACTCCTCCTGTGCTCAGACCACTCCTGTTCTTGCAAATCTCCAAGGTCAAAGCTACAGTGAGCATAAGGACAACTTCAAAAATAACATCAAGAAACCTATTTGAGCATAAGTATTTAAGAGTAAAGATACTGACCAAAGTTCAAAAACAACTTTAAAAAAAAACTGAGGCAGAAGCAACCCAAGTGCCCATCAAGAGATGAGTGGATACACATAGGGTGGAATTTACATACAGTAGAAGAATACAGACCTTGCAAAGGAAGTAATTTCTAACACACGCTACAACATGCATAAACCATAATGAGGACATTTTGCTACGTGTAGCAAATTGTTCTCAAGAGGACAGATACTGTAAGATTCCACTTATATGAGGTTTCCAGAGTAGTCAGTCACATTTATAGAGACAGAAAGGAGAACGGTGGTTGCCAGGGACTAGCAGAAAAAGGAACTACAGAGTGAATGTTTGATTAAACTTTCAGTTTAATTTGGGACTTTGGTTTGTTTTTTATTTGATTTGGTTTTTTGAGACAGGTTGTTGCTATGTAGACCAAGGTGGCCTCAAATTCATGATCCTTCTACCTCAGGCTCCTGAATCAGTGCTGGGAGGGTAGGCAAATACCACCAGACCCTACTGTTTTCCTGTTTTTGTTTTACATTTTTGAGTTTTTTGAGCTGGGAAGATTATGTTGCCCAGGCTAGTCTGGAACTCCTGAGTTTAAGCACTCCTCCCAGCTCAGTCTCCTGGGTAATTAGAACCTGCAGGTTCATGCCATCACACCTGGCTTCAGAGTTTTGGTTTTACAAGATGAAAAGACTCTGGAGGTCAGTAGAGGTGATAGTTGTACTTAATGCTGTATGAATGTACTTAATGCTGTTGAACTGTATAATTAATGCTTAAAATGGAAAGGTTTTATGTTATGTCTATTTGACCACAAGAAACAGGACTGAGAATTAATCCTACTCCCCACCACAACATCAAGAGTGAACCCTAAGTGAACTAAGGACACTGGGTGATGACAATGTAGGTTCATACCCTATGGTAAATGCGCCCTCTGGTGGGCAAAGTTGGTAATGGAAGAGGCTGGACGTGGAGGTGGGTATGAGGAAGATGTACAGCAAATCTCTGTACTCCACATTGTTGTACATCTAAAACTGCGCTAAAAAAATAGTCCACTAAAAAAACAGCTGGGAATCGTGGTACAAAGTTGCAGCCCCAGCTACTTGTGAGGCTGAGGCAGGAGGATCACCTGAGTCCAGAGGTTCAAGATCAGCCTAGGCAACATAGTGAAGCCACATCTCAAAACACAAACAAAAACAAAACTCAGAAGGATGGGATTTGACTGAGGAGAGTAGCTGCTCTTCAGAAACAGCCACGTCCTCCTTTACTACCACTGGCCTGAGACTTACTTGCTACAGCATTGAATTCCAATTTCTCCACAGACACATCTCTCACAGTTCACAGTATCCCACATCGACGCCAGCTGGTGTAGTTCTCCATCAGGGTCCTTGCATTCTAGAACAAAATGCACACATTAGCAGCAGAGACCCCAACTCCTGCAACAGGACTAAGACGCTGAGGCCAGCCCCTGACTCTCGACGACAGGCAGTTTTCAAGGCGTCTAAGAAAGTGCTTCTGCATTCACCTGTGGCTAAATTCCAGTACTGTCCATGCCACTGTTATGTTTCTTACAGCAAGCTTGACCCTTCCAGATTTTATTTCAGAACAGACATTTCAAGAACAGAACCTTGCTCTTTCATTAGGTAGCTATTATGGCACTTAGGGGGCCAGCTTGCTCCTGCTGGATTATCTCTGGGTAAATACCTCACATTTCCACTTCCTTTGCTTTGCACTAGTGGTTCTCAATCTGGGGTGACATGTGAAACATTGTAGGTACTTAAAAAACATGCCCAGGCTGGGGGTGTAGCTCAGTGTAGAGTATATATTTAGCATGCCCTGGGTTCAATTCCCAGCACCAAAGGAAACAAACAAAATACCTCTCTATGTCTGAGTTCCAACCCAGGAAAAAGAAATCAGAATCTCTGTGTGTGAGGCCTATGCCACCTTATTTTTAGAAAACTCTCCAAGGAATTCAAATGTTCAACCAAGGTGAGAACTGTTGTCTTAGCTCCTTGGTGGTCCAAGTGTATTTGAAGGACGGGGGCCTCCTTGAACATCACACTTCTACACTCGCCTTCAGATACAGTGACTCAGAAGTTGCATATAACCAGCTCCTATGGAGTGAGTAAGCACAATAAACTTGTACAAACTTTGGAATAAGCCATGGTTCTCAACCCTGGCTGCATGGAAAAATCAATCAAAGAGCTTTTAAATATGCAGGTCTGACCCCACACAATATAATTCACCTGCTCTTAGATGATGACTGAGCACTTGAAAGTTTCAAAAGCTCTCTTGGCAGTTCTCATCCAACTAGAATTGAGAATGACTGTCCTGTTTGCTGGACAAGCTGAAGTACCTTATTTTACTCCATTTCGGTATTTGTGCCAACTCTCCTTTCCATGTACACTCAGAACCTTATAGTTTATCTACCCAGCTGCAATAGCGTAAGAAACATCCAGAACATTGGAAAGCCAGGACTTACCTCCATCCTGCATGCCTGGTATGTAATAGCAGAATGCATCACATGAAGTCACAAAGGTGGCAAGGACCACAAGACTCCCCAGGAGAGGTTTCTGTAATGTAAGGAAAGGTCAGGGATGGAGAATGAGTGAATCCAGATGTTATCCTTGACTGTCATGTACAAAGGTCCCCTGATGAGCTCTGACAAAGTTTTGAGGGTGGAGTGTCAAACCTTGGCATAGAAAGACTAAAAGTGAGTCTAAAATCACAGATATATGTTGTAAATGTCACAACATACCCCCAGTTACAACAATAATATGAAAATTTTTAAAAAATTCAATCACAGAGAAAAAAATCACAAAGCAATAAGGATAGATTACTGTTATATTACAGAAGTTTAGGAAGCCCTTACAGACAAGGTGACTTTTTAGCTGTTTTGCAGAATATGTAGAATTTAGAGAACAGAAATGGAGAAGAGGAAGAGAATTTTATGAAGAAAATAAAACACTGACAAAGACACAGAGCCAACAAAAATGCGGTTGTAGGCTCTCTGGAGCCAAATGCTAGTTACAGAGTAGGAAGGTGGGTTGGGGCCAAGTTAAAACAGACCATGCAGCTAAGAGCCACATTTTGCAGGTGATACAGGATTTAAATTTTTAAATTTTTCTTTTTTTTTAGGGTGCAGGTGCAGAGCATCAAACCCAGGGCCTCAGGTATGCTAGGTAAACCCTCTACTACTGAGCCACCCTCTAACCCTGATGGCCACATCAGTTAATCTGGCTTGAAAGCAGAAGGACCAGATGTGATACATAGACAAGTGTTAATGTGGTACTTCCAGGAATCTTTAAAAAGGAAGATGGGGTGAAGATAGTTATTTTGAAAGATGCCTAAAATTATGAAGCGATGCAACCTGAGGTAGTATGTTACTGACAGAAGTATAGAAAGATAAGCCTGGTATGGTGGCACATGCCAGCAATCCCATTGCTCAGGGTATAGAGGCAGGAGGATTGAGAATTCAAGGCAAACCTGGACTACAAAAGGAGACCTTGGGTGAAAAATGAAAGAAAAAGCTGAGCGTTGGTGGCTCAAGCATGTAATACTGGCTACTCAGGAGGCAGAGATTAGGAGGATCGAAGTTCGAAACCAGCCGTGGCAAATAGTTCATGAGACCTCATCTCAAAAAACCCTTCACAAAAATAGGGCTGGTGGAGTGGCTCAAGGTGAAGGCCCTGAGTTCAAACCCTAGCACTGAAAAAAAGGAGGGAAGGAAGGAAGACTTAAGAGTAGAAAGTCAAATACAGTGATTGGGCTGGTGGAGTGTCTCAAGTGAGAGTGCCTGCTTAGCAAGTGCAAGACCCTAAGTTCAACCCTCCAGTACTGCCAAAAAAGCCAAAACAAACAAAAAATTGTGTGTTTAAAATAAACAAGGCCTTTTTTTTTTTTAGACAGGGTCACACTGTATAGCCAGGCTGGCCTTGAACTTGAACTTGACATCCTCTCAATCTCCCAAGTACTGGGGTTATAGGTAAGTATCACCATATCTGGGCTAAATATGATCATTGAGATCTATGGAGAGTATTTAGTAAATGGTATTAAAACAAGTAGTAGATTACTTGGGGGAATAAGCAAAATTAACTTCCTACTTTAGTCCCCCCAGTGCAATAAATTCTGAAAGGGTCTTCTCTGCAGCGGGAGCAGCTCTCCTGCCATAGCCCTAGAGCCCCTGAAAATGTATGCCTGCTCTGTGTTTGCCTCCATGACTGCCTCTGTGCACTGATGCTGAAAGGACCAAAAACACTGGCCTATGAGGGCCACAATCTCCCAACCTCTGCCATCTCAAAGGACATGGCCAAGTTCACTGGGGCTGGGGCTGCCACAGCCACAGCTGGGGTGATCAAACCCAGAGCTCTTCTGAAGAAGCCAGTCTTCTATGCTCTTCTGGGCTTCCTCTCAGAGGACAGGAGCTCTCATACTTGATGGTGACCTTTGTCATCCTCTTTGCCACAAGAAGGAGCTGTCTCCACCTCCCAGGTCTCCTCTGCCCTATATGCTCCTTTCCCACACCGCCTGGGCAGACTGGGGAAAGTGGTTAGTCAGGATTTGACAGAGGGAAGACAAATAAATACTATATTAAGAAGATAATTTAAAATTTTCTAAAAGAATCCCAGTATACAATAAGATCACAAAATAATTACAGAAAATATAGGCAAATAATTATGTTATTTTAAGCATTGAAAAAAAATAAATTTGAGTAAGTAAAAGTTGTAAGGACATAAATTCAAAGGGTACCAGATATTAGACAATGGCACTATATGAGGAATTTTTATAAAACCACAGAAATGAAAAATGTCTTAGTGAAAAAATGGCAAGGGAAATAAAGGGCCATTTCACAGACACAAAAAGAAATGATGAATAAATGCATGCAAAAGTTCAACTTACTGATAATAAAAGAAAAATAAAATAAGTAAATAAGTAAATAAATAAAAGTAGATAAAATAGAACCATTGGCAACAGTCATTTAATTTATAATGGAGGGAAATCGGACATATTATGATAAACACAGAGTGTTTATGTGATAACAACTGTTAGTGAGAGCGAGTTGATGGTGTGCATCAAAATTCTGAAGACCCTTTACAACTTTGGAGATCATGTTTTCACTTCTAAGACCCGACTTTTAAGAAGAATGGTATGCAGATGAAGATAAACTCTCCCTCCCCTCCCCAAGGATGCTCACTGCAATGGGAAAACAGAAAAACACAAAACGCCCACTAATACAGCTGTTTGGGAACATGGTGTCTCAGAAAAAGTTCTGGCAAGGTGACAAGGTGAGAGGAGAAAAGACAAGAACAAGTGGTTGCTAGGTATCAGTAAGTGAAAGGAGCCAGAAGCAGATCACAAGCAGCCTGGGTGGATTGCAGGGATAGAGAGACACTCAGAAACAGACTGAAGGTTATATACCAAGTTTTAATAGGGCATTTTTGGGTGATGTGGTTATGACATCTTTCTTCTGTTGGATTTTCCTCTTATTTTCTAAATTTTCTACAGTGAAATGCATTTTTCAGGCTGGTGGAATGGCTCAAGGGGTAGAACACCTGCCTAGCAAGTGTGCGGCCCTGAGTTCAAACCTCAGTACCACCTAAAAATAAAATAAAAGAAAATGCATTCTTATAGGCATAAAAAGATAAGTTTTATTTTGTTCTTCTTTTTTAGTGAGAAAAAGTCTCACTATGTAGCTCAGACTGGCCTTGAGTTCGAAATCCTCCTGTGTCTGCCACCCAAGTGCTAGTGTTACAGTGTACACCATCATGACCTGTCTGAATTCTTTACAAAAAACAAACAAAATCTCTCAATGCACCAAGACTTGAAATTGTGCTGAATCTTTGCATTTCATTATTCTTTATTCTTCTGCATAATCTTCAGATCAAAAATCCCATTTTTCTCTCCAAATAGCCAGCCTTGTTGACAGAATGTCTGCTCCTTCATATAGAAAGAAGACTTCTGGTGGGCTGTGGTGACCATGGAGTCTTGGGAAGGGTCTGGTTTCACTGAGTTACAGAACAAGGGACTCACTGGAGATAAGCCAGGGCTACAGCCCAGGGCAAGTGGGCTGACAGAATCCCCCTACCTCCCACCATCTGAGACAGAGACATAAGACTTTTTAAATGACCAGAGATGGAGTCCAAACAGGGCCACAGGGGAGACCAAGTTAGTTATTTTTTAGATCACCCACTTGACAATATCTCAGAAATAGCCTGCTACTGCTCTGTTTCTCTCTCTCTCTCTCTCTCCTCCTCCTTCCCTCTCTGTTTCCTGAACACTTGGGGGTTGGGCATCAGAATTCCCCAGGGAGTTGATAAAAAACACACACTGTCAGGTTCACTGTTGACAGACAGGGCCATGCCTGTGCATCTTTACGTAATCTCCCTGGTGAGATCCACAGGGAAAATAATTCAAACCAGTGTTGCTGTAATGAATATACAAATCCATGGAAGAACTTATTAAATAACATGCTTGAAGATTTTGCTTCAAGAATATTTGGGCTTATGCCCACAGTTCCCAGGTGATGCTGATGCCAACGGTCATAGCACCACCCCTGAGTAGAAGATGGTCCAAAGTCCTTCTCATCCCTGAATTCCATTCTACCCCCTGCCCTGCCTCCCTTCGTGTCTTCCTTTCTGCATTCTGTAACCATAAGCTCCTAACAGTACAGGCACAGGAGATTAAAGCCTTGAAGCAGCTTTCTAGGTCATGTGGTTTATTGCCCAGCCTTGGGGTGAAGCAGACAGATGGTGTCACCTTAGCAATTGTGTCCCATTTGGTTAAGTCAGGGGTTCAGGGTCTTCAGCAGGGCAAGCGTACTGCCAACTGTGCAGCATACTAAATTCACTCCAAGGCCACATGGAGGGTGAACTGGAGGAGGGGTCTGAGTGGAGGCTGGGAGGACACCACTCATTATTGTTCTACCACATGATTCTGTGTCAGAGAGCACTTTTGGCTTGAGTCAAGGCACAAGATCTCTTCCTGAGGACCTCCTCTGCCCTCATCTTGTTCTTCTGTCTAGCTGCCTGCTTCCTTCCTCTCATCCTTGGCAGGCCTGCAAGTGACCTTTAGTTGTAGTCCTTCTACTGCAATTATCTTGCAATAATTGGTTTAAGAAAGATCAAGTTTAAAGCAAGGGGGTGGGGGCAAGAGGGAGGGGGTCGGAGAAAAGGGAGGGGGTGGGGGGAAGAGGGGAGTAACGACCCAATCATTGTATGCACATATGAACAAAGAAAAATTTAAAAAAAAAAAAAAATTTAAAAACTTAAAAAAAAAGAGATCAAGTTTAACTTGAAGACAGAAAGGGGGCTTACATGGATTTTTACATATTTAGAAATAAGATTCTTTAACTTGCAGCCAAATGTAATTAAAAAAAAAAAAAACATGATTTTTTTGAGGCAGTGTCTAGCTATGTAACCCAGGCTGGCCTTGAACTAGAGATTTCTGCCTCAGTCTCCTAAGTGCTGGGATTATAGGCATACAAACCATGCCTGGCACAAGACTCTTTCTTTGGTCTGGTAGGATGGTTCAAGTGGTAGAGTGCCTGCCTAGCCAGCATGAAGCCCTGAGTGTAAACCCCAGTACCACAAAAAAAAAATCAACATTTTTTTCTTGATTCAATCTGGTACAGCAAAAAGGGCCTCTAATAGGCCCTTAAAGACTGTGTTGGTGAAAATCACTGACTCCTTATTTAGGCCCACAAATTAACTAAAGGCAGGAGAAAAGCTTAGCATTCCAGACTCCATTTTGTTTTTGTCTTTGTTCTAAGCCATTCACTTTGCAATCACCTTGGGTTCCAGGAATGATAGGACTGACTGATAACATCTTTATACCCAAAGAAAAGGAAAAGCAAAAACTCCAGATAGATCACCCTCCAGGCAACAATGATTCATTTATCCCTGACCAAAAATCGTACCCCTCACTCAAGTGATGACAGTGACAGCACCTTCTCCAGAACCTCTCCATAATGATCCACCAGTCTATACTGTGACTAGGACAGTTTAGTAATTATGCATACCTCTCCCTTCTTGCCCCCAGTTTTTTGTCTATTTTACCTATAGCTCACCCTGAAGATGGCTGAAGAGGAACTGAAATGCTGTCTTCCCATGTTTGCCTGTGCCATGAAATTCCTTTCTCTGCCCTTCATGTCTCTTTCCTTGAAGAGTGGCTGAACTTGACATACAGAATCCCAGGAGTTTGTACTTGGGGGTCTAAAACTCCAGTTTTGGACATAGGGAAAGCATTCATCTGAACAGTTTTTGAAACTCCTATTGCCCCATCCTTACTGAAGACAAATTAAATCAGTGTCTGCTGTGGGCATGGTATCAGTATTTTCAAAGATCCCAAGGCGAATTGACTAGACAGCCAAGTCCAGAAAGCCACTGGCCTAGAGAGAAAGCCATAGGGTTCTCATCTCAGCTCCCTTCAGGCTGTGGTGAGAACCCAATGGCAGCTTCTTCCCCTCCCCAGGTTCAGTTTCCTTGTCTGTAAAATGATGCATTGTTGAAGCTCTAAAATTACACTTAGTTTCACAGAAGGCCTGAGTTTTAGAGACACATCTGAAATCCACTGAATCCCAGAGTTAATGGAACAACAACTTAACTCTTAGAGAATAGAAATGGTGCTAAACTCATTAAGATTTTTCCAGGCGCCCAGACTTTCATTACACTTTACCCATAAAATGTAAGTAATATACTGAAGATTCGTCACCCAATTTACACTTACCACTAAATGCTATCCAGTGGAAATGCACATTACGGAATATCAAAATATGGCCTACCATTGTGACAAGCAGGTGAGCAGGACTCCTTGCCCGCAGGGACCTTCAAGAAAAGTCACAGCAAATATGAGTACTGGGTTGTGAATTTATACAGGAGAGAGTAAGCACACATTTGACATCCTTGGAGAGACAACGCACCAAGAACACCCTGAGTATTTACAGAGGGTTGATTCCCAACAGGAAATTGTGATTTCAGATGATTTATAAGTTACTCATATGTCATGTCTCCACCCCAATTATGTGTTTTATGTATTTACCCTTGTCCCCAGCCCTGACATTCATTTTTCCTTGGCCAGAAAGAGCAGAGGAGGAAAACTCAGGGCCTTCTGATTACTAAGCAGACACTATATCACTGGAGCCATGCTCCCAGCGCAGCCTTTTTTTGGTTATTGTTGGGGTTTGAACTCAAGACTGTGCTTGCAAAGCAGGCCTTCTAACCCTTGAGCCATACCTCCAGTCCATTTTGTTCTGGCTATTTGGGAGATGGGGTCTGTGAACTATTTGCCTGGGCTGGCCTTGAATCATGATCTTCCCAATCTTAGCCCTCCCAAGGAGGATTACAGATGCAATAATACTCAAAGAAATGAAGGCTTGGGAGCGCCAGTCCCAACACACCTGAAACACAGCTAGAGCTGGGTTTCAGAAAGGTATAAGAATAGCCCAACAGGTCAAGTGACAGGCCTATAGGGCTATGGCTAAGGCCCAGAAGGCACTGCCATTAGGATCTGGTGCCCATGGGGTCTGGTATTGAGGCAGGATAGAGAAAGGAAACATGAGAATCAGGAGACAGGAATCCAGAAATAAGCATTGTAGGGTCAGCAACAAGATGGCAGAAGAGTAGAAGCTTTCTCCATTGGGCTCTGTGAATAAGAGTCTGAATAAAGAAAAGACTACATACTGAAGAGCCAAAGACAGGAGAGCATGGGAGAAACACACAAAAAAAAGATAGGATGTCTGAAAAAAGATAGCAAATCAAAAAGATGACACAGAAACAGCTTTCCGTGCCCACCCCAGATCTCCCTGGGAGGAAGGGAAGTCGAAGCCTCTATGTGAAGGTAAGTTGCTGCTGCAACAGACTGGCAAAACTAGCTCTGGGACAATATTTACGCCACCCACAAATCCTAACTCCAGTACAAAGTTATCATGAGACAGTAGTTTTCCCCTGCACCACAAACCAGCAGCAAAAGAGGACAACCCTGCATTTCCCATACCTCAGAGAGCTGCAGCAAGGCAGTCACTATCTTGAGAGGGCCTGTGGACTGAGTCTGGCTTTCTTGAGATACCTGGCTGCAGAGAAGCCTTAACTTGTAGGAAGCTGAGAAGTTAAAGGGAGCTGGGGGTGGGAACTGGTGACCCAGCCTAACTGCCTGAGGGAACTCTCCAATGCAAAACACCAAGCTTTTCCAACAGCAAGTTAGTTATCTGAAGCTCCTGGCAGGCAGGCCAACAATTCAGGAAATTCAAAAAATCATACACCTGAGATTTCTGGGTCTCCAGAAGAAACCTGTGCCAGACACAAATGGAACCATCAGGGCGTTCCTGACAGGAAAATAGCAAAAAAACGCCAGAGATCAGCAGCCCCGCCCAATCCTGCTACAAATCCCTTATTGAGTAAGGTCAATTTAAAAAACAAAACACCCAGCCTCCACCTACTGAGAACTCCAGTTAGAGCATCTGCTTAATAGCAAACAATGACAGAAACAAGCTTCTAACTGAGCAAAGCTGGGATTTAAAACCTGGGGTGTTCCAGGTCTCCAAATCACAGTATCTGCTTGGGAGTCTGCCAATGGAGGCAGACATAGAGAAGGGGAGATTTTGACTGAGCACAGTGGGAAAGCAGCAAAAGGCACAGAGGTGGGTGGTCCTGCCCTCTCAAGCTGCTTGCCCCCAACTATCAGAAGGCGTGGCCCCACTGCTCTTCACATTTCAATGGAAAGTCACTCTCTCTCTGTCTCTGTCTCTCTCTCTCTCTTTCTCTCTCTTTCTCTCTCTCTCTCTCTCTCTCTCACACACACACACACACCCCAACCCAAAACAACTCAGAGGGAAAACTTTCCTTCTTTCCTTCATCATGCTCCCCTCACTTTCCCACACCCAACTACATCACACTCAATTTCCAATTTTTATACTTTTCAACCAGAGTTAAGCTTCAGATCATCCCCCTAGAAATCAGAATTTTGCTCTCATACAACCTTACTGGGGAGACAGATAAGGGTTCCAATTGTTCCTTACTCATTCAAATACTTTATTGATGAATTGTTAACCTTTCTACTGCAAGTTTCTCCACTCAACCAAGGAAATAAAAGAAAACTCAAACCAACATGATGCGCAGATGATAGTGGCAGGAATTTCAGGTGCTCGGGGTGCATTGCCTGAGGGCAGATATGTCTCTCAGGTGCAGACTGAAGCTTCCTGGGAAGGAGAGGTGTCTCCTTGACCATTTATCACCTTTTGGGACCTTCTGTAGTCCGTCCTTCAAACAGATGCACAAAGAACACTGTAGAAATTCAATCATGAAAAACCAAGGCAATATCTCACCTCCAAATTCCCACCACAACAACTCAACATCTGAATCTAAAGATAATGAATTGGTTAAAATGTCAGAGAGAGAATTCAGAAGCCAACTGCTAAAAATGTTCATTTATCTGTTTGAGATAAATGAACAGATAATGAAGATAAATGAAGTTAGGAAATCAATAAACAGATAAATGAAGTTAGGAAATCAATGCAAGACCTAGACAAGAAAATCAGCATTATGGAAGAGAAACTCACTAAGGAAATGGAAATTATGAAAAACAACCAGTATAAATGCAAGAAACGAAAACCTCAATAAATCAAATGCAAACTACAGTGAATAGTATTATCAGCAGACAAGAGCAAACAAAAGAAAGAATATTAGAGATGGAGGACAAGATTGAGGAGTTCTTGCAGGCAAACAATCATTTAAAAAAATAACATGAATACAGCATATAATAACTCTGGGACATGATCAAAAGACCAAACCTAAGAATTCATGGGTTGGAAGAGGAGCTTAAATACAAACTAAAGGCATAGGAAGCCTATTCAATGAAATCATAGCAGCAAACATCCTAAAATCTATGTAATGATATAGACACCCATGTACAGGAGACATTTTGAACTCCAAATAGATATGACCAGAGAAAAGAACCCCACAGCACATCATAATTAAAATGCCAAAAGTAGAAAACAAAAAAAGATGCTAAAAGTTTCAAGAGAAAAATGCCTGTTACATACAAAGGTAAACATATAAGAATCAACTTAGACTCTCAGCACAAAAGCCAGGAACACACGGAACAATAAAATTCAAGCTCTGAGAGAGAATAACTGCCAACCAAGAATACTTTATCCAGAAAAGCTGTCCTTCAACCTCATTGGAGAAATAAGGACTTCTCAGACAAGGATAAGCTAAATCAGTTCATGTACACCAAGTGTACATTACAAAAGATACTCAAAAGAATAATTCACGTGGAAGAGAATAAGAAACAATCACAAATATGAGCGGTTAGGAAACAATAAAACTCAAAAGGGGAATTGATGAACCTATAAGAGCTAGGAAAGTAGTGTTACATGCCGGTGTCGAGGGTCCTTGTCTTCACAGGCCAGAGAACTGGCTCATGAGGAAGCTGAACGATGAGTCAAAGCTGGTATATAAAGTAAGATTTCTTAGAGAGAAAGGAAAGGCTACAGCTAAGGTACTGCAGCCGAGCCTGGAAGCAGGTGGCTCGCTGGACAGGTGAAGGCTGGGGTTTTTATGGACATTCTAACTCTGAGTTAAGTGGGTTTTTCTCATTGGCCATGGATTCGTGGGCATTCTCAGGTGAACTGGTTTGGTTTGTACCTTTATTGGGGAAAGGGAACAATCTTGAGAGCATTTTGCTCATCAGCCCTGTGGCAGATCTGTATCTCTCTTTTAGGATGCAGGAATGCAGGCCTCCATCTCCTCAGGATGCAGGAATGGTAGTGCCCTCCATGGGGGATGGGATACTCACTCATCTGCCTTAGGTCTCCAGACCCAACAGAAGCATCAATAAAGGAAGTATAAGCCAATATTGCTGATTAACTTGGATGGAAATCCTCAATAAAATACTTGCTAACAGAATCTAACAATACATTTAAAAGATCATACACCATAGTCAATCAAGTAGGTTTCATTCCAGGGATGCAAGGATGATAGAACAGACACAAAACAGAACACATAAATACAATCAAAGACAGAAACCACATGATCATATCAATAGATGCAGAAAAAGCCATTGAAAAATTTCAAATTCCTTTTATGATAAAAGCTCTGAAGAAACTAAGAATAGAAGGCACATTCTGCAATATTATAAAGGCTGTATATGACAAACCTATAGCCAATGTCATACTAAATTAGAAAAATTAAAACCATTTTCTCTAAAATCAGAAACAAGGCAAGGGTGTCCACTCTCCCCACTCTCATTCAACACAGTACTGGAATTCCTAGCCACAGCAATAAGACAGGAGAAAGAAATAAAAGGGATTTAAACAGGGAAGGAAGAAGTCAAATTGTCCCTATTTGCAGATGATATAATCCTGTATCTAAAAGACCCTAAAAAACTCAACCAGAAAACTCTTAGATCTCATAAACATGCTCAGCAAAATAGCAGGATACAAAATGAACACACACAAAAAAATCAGCATTTCTCTACAGAAACAATGAACAGTCTGAGAAAGAAATCAAGAAAACAATAACATTCACAATAGCTTCAAAAAAATTAAAATACCTAGGAATAAATGTAGCAAAAGAGGTGACCAAACAATAAAATGAAAATCATAAACCACTAAAGAAAGAAATCAACAACGACACTAGAAGATGGAAGGACATCTTGTTGGCAATAATGGAGCCAATGGGTTTCAGTTCTTACTGCACCCTTAAGCTTCTGTTTCCCAGGGTCATGGTCCTGCCTCAAGTCTAACTTGAATTCTCCTTCTGCCCCAACCTCCAATCAGCATAAGCCATAAGACCATAAGATCCTAATCAGATCATGCCGAGTCTCACTGAGGGATATTTAAGCCCCTGCCTCTCTCTCTCTCTCTCTCTCTCTCTCTCTCTCTCTCTCTCTCTCTCTCGGCTCTCTCACTCTCCCACCCAGCAATAAAGAATCTCTTGGCCAGATCACTCCTCTCTGCGTGGTCACTTTGGGCCTACATTTGCTTACACATCTCACACTTATAGATTGGCAGAATCAGTATCATGAAAATGGCTGTACTACCAAAAGCAATTTATATGTTCAATGCAATCCCTATAAAAATTCCAATGACAGTCTTCACCGAGATAGAAACGTGAATCCTAAAGTTCATAGAAGCATAAAAGACCTCGAATAGCCAAAGCAATCCTGAGGCAAAAGAGCAATGCTGGAAGAATCACAATACCTGACTTCAAACTTTACTATAGAGCCATAGTGATAAAAACATCATGGTACTGTTTTTATTGGGGTAGAATACAAGACCCTGCCACAAACCCATGCAGCTACAGCCATCTGATTTTTGACAAAGGTGCCCAAAATATGCGTTGAAAAAACGATGGCCTCTTAAACAAACAATGTTTGGAAAACTAGATATCCACCTGTAGAAGACTGAAACTAAATTCAAGTCTCTCAGCATGTACTAGCATCAATTCAACATAAATGAAAGATCTTAATGTAATATCTGAAATGGTAAAATTACTCCAGGAAAAAATAGGGAACACATTGGACCACATAGGCATAGGTAATAACTTTATGAATAGAATTCTAATAACTCAGCAATTAAGAGAAAGTGTTCCCGGGCTGAGTAGTTTAAGAAGACACTATTCCAGAAGATTCTGAGTTCTTTTGTCACCTGAACAGAGAACGGACAGAGAAATAAATTGCAAAAGAGTAACAAAACTTTGTGGGAAAGAAAGTGTAAGGAAAAAGCATTGCCAGAGAAGCAGTGGGCCCCCAGCCAGGTAGCACAGAAGCATTGATTTCTTTGTTTAAGCCCAATTTATAAGTTGTAAGGAAGGAAAAATCTGGGCAGCTAGGGGCTGGAGTGTCTGGCAGGTATACTTAACACAGTCCTATCACATAACCCAGGGTATTCTGTGCATGTGCTTATCCTAATGTCCAGGCCTTTAATTTATGTTTGAGATGTGACCAATATTCATAAGGTCCTAAGTAAGAGCACTTGGCCTGGGAGGTCCAATTTGGGAGCAGGCCTCCTTTTTAACATACATGCAATATTCAGCATTTTATTCAAGCCAAGCTCAGAGGTGTCCCTTTGGACATTATCTCACAAAGATATTTATGACTGCCAGGGTATTTACAATTTAGAGGGAATTTATTGCTGTAGAGAAGGCTCAGGGCCATGCTGAGGGAATAGGATATCTATTTGTTTAAGAGAAGGAAGGTAGGTGTCTTATGATGGGTTATTTTCCCTGTTTGCTAGTCTGTCTCAAAAGGATTGACAAATGGATCTGCATGAAACTTAAAAGCTTCTGCACAGGTAAGGAAACAGTCACTAGACTGAAGAGATAGCCTACAGAATGGGAGAAAATCTTTGTCAGCTATACATCTGACAAGGGATTAATGACCAGAAAATACAAGCACCTCGAAGAATCAACAACCCACTGAATAAATGGGCACATGAACTGAACAGACACTTCTCAAAAGAAGTACAGCGAGGTCCCAGTGGTTCACAAGTGTAATCCTAGCTACTCAGGAGGAAGAGATCAGAAGGATCATGGTTCACAGGCAGGCCAGGCAAATAATTCAAGAGACCCTATCTCAAAAAAACCATCGCAAAAGAGGGCTGGTGGGGCTGGGGATATAGCTCAGTGGTTTAGTGTTTGCCTTGGATGCATGAGGCCCTGAGTTCAATCCCTAGTACCACAAAAAAATAAATAAATAAATAAAAAAGAGGGCTGGTGGAGTGGCTCAAGGTGTAGGTCCTGAGTTCAAGCCTCAGTACCATAAAAAAAAAAAAAAGTACAGATAGTTAATAAATGCAAGAAGAAATGCCCAATATCCTCTACCCATAAAGGAACTGCAAATCAAGATGACATTGAGATTCCACCTCACTCTAGTCGAAATGGCTAGCATCAAAAACAAAAACTACAAAAAAACGCTGGCAAGGATGTGGGGAAAAAGGAACATCCCTACGCTGAATGTGGGAAAGTAAATTAGTGAAATCCCTATGGAAAGCAATATGGATGTCCCTCAAAAAAGTAAAAACAGAACTACCATACGATCCAGTCATACCACTCCTACGCATATCTCTGAAGAAATGTAATCCAGCATATGATAGAATCACTTGTATACCCATGTTTATTGTAGCACTATTTACAACAGCCAAGCTTTGGAAACAGCCCAGATGCCCCACCACTGATGGATTAAGAAAAATGTGGTATATATACAATGTTAGGTTCGGGAGCGGCAAGAAAAGAAACACAGAGAGAGAGGTGGCTCAACAGTACCAAAAGTTTATTCAGGAACATTTGAAGGAGGGCACCTGCTGAAGTTGGGCCCGGACACCACTCAGAAACCGGGGCAGTTATCACTTAATGCAGGTGCCTACACACTACTCTGGATGGGGGGGGGGAATTCTTTCCATGAGCTGCCCTGGGTGGGGGAAGTTCTTGAGATTAGCTGTTGCTAGGGTACCAGTTCTTTAAGTCACATTCTTCCCAAACACAGTGTCCATGCTGCTCAGGGCAGTGTAGGTGTTTTTCCATTAAGACCTGGGCTTGCAACAGGGGAATGCATCTAAGAAGGCTGGGATAAGGCTAACATACACAAAGAAGTTTCATTCAGACATGAAGAAGAATGAAATATATGTTGCAGGAAAATGGATGGAACTGGAGAACATCATGTTAAGTGAAATAAGCCAGGCTCAAAAGGTCAACATTCCCATGTTTTCCCTCATATGTACACACTAGACTGTAAGTTAAATGTGCACACATACACACACACACACACACATCACACATATAGTGAGAGAGAAAACAAAATTGTGTTAGTGGTCTGTCTGACAGGATTACAGTTACTGGGAGAGGAAAAGAAAATGTTAGAGAATGAAAAATTCTGCAACAACTCATCTATATATGAATATAATATAATGTAGTGCACTAAAAGCTGTTGAATAATAGGAAAGCATTGTTATAGAGAATGAATAAGTAATGGGGGTTAAGCTTATTTTAATATATGATACACTCATGTCTGAAATGTCAAGGTAAAACCCCCCTTGGACTGTTAATATACACTTTTTAAAAAATGAAGGAACAGGAAGGTACAACAGGTCTTTTCCAGAGGTAGGAACTAGTGTGAGGTGGGGGGAAAGCATTAAGGAAAGGGTGAGGGTGAATATGATGGATATGTTTTGGATCCATATATAAAAATAGAATGAAACCTGTTGAAATTGTTCTAAAAAGGGGGAGGGGAAGAGGGAGATGATTGAGGGGGCAGTTCTAAGATATATTGCAAGCACATATATAACTATCACAATATATCCCCCTGTACAACTGTTATATGCTGATAATAAAAAAGAACTAAGTATTGTATTAATAGTTAACTCGATTAATACTCTGTTTTCCTCACTAAACTGCAGTACACAGTAGAAAAATAATCCTCTACCTCCCACCCCAGGGGATTAACTGCCCTGGGGATTAAGCAAACTGCATTCCTTCTCTTTAACCTCACAAAGAAACCACACAGAGAACTGCAAACAGCCCTGTTAAAACTCCTGCTTATGTTCTCATAGAATGATATTAAATGGTTATGTGCCCCTCTCCCTGTTTAAGCACACACACACACATACACACACAGAGCTCAAGGACAGAGAATATCAAATAAAACTCAAATAGGGCAACAGGCTGACCCAACTTGTCTTTTTGTTGGAGGTCAGGAGATAGATCTATACGGTGGAGTTGACATGATCTATGAAGGTTCACAGTATAAAATAATTAAATACTCCAAATGGCCAGAACAAAATGGCAAGTTTATAGGCTGGATGTGGTGGTCCATGCCTATAATCCCAGCAACTCTGGAGGTAGAGACAGGAGGATCACAAGTTCAAAACCATCTGGGGAAAGTTAGCCAAACCCTGTCTAAAAATAAAAAATTTTAGAAAGTTCTCGGAAGAGTACTTACCTATCAGGCAAGGCCCTGCATTTAAACCCTAGTGGTGATGGTGGAGCTGAGGACTACCTTCCACCCACCATGGGGTCATTCTTGTCCTCCCTTCAAGAGCTGCAAAGCTGGCTGACTCCTCACTCACTAGGAACACCACAAACTCCTACACACAGCTTCTTTCATTTAAACAAGGGTTTGAAGTACTCATTGGAAAGTCCAGAAAGTCAGAGGCACATCTGTCATGCATTGTGGTCCCTTGGTTTATTTTGAAACACTAATTTTGAAGAATTTCCCACAGTATGAGTCCTACTTTACCTTGGTAACTAAGACTTGCTCTCCCAGAATTCTTGCCTCTCGGGCACAGGTGTGTGACCTTGACTCCAAAAAGAGGGTGCATGGAAAGCAGCAGAATCCCCTGGGAATGATGGTGGTGGGTGGTTCTGGCTCTTAGGACCAGGGTTTCTGGGATCCAGTGTGCAGTGTCAGCAGCACGGGAAACAAAGACTGTGACAGTGATTGTGTGGTCTTTCTAGAGCCACATGGTAGAGGGGTTCCGGTGATCTCTCTAACCTTGTGGCAACCAAATCTGTCTCTGGCCTTTCACAAAGCCTAGGAGCTACCTGATATCCTTTAATAAATCCCCTTTTGACCCAAACAAGCTACATCAGGTTCTATGTGTGCAACTAAGAACTCTGGGACCAAGCAGACACTATAACTTATTCCTATTGGTGTCCCTCCCAGTGATCAGTGCAGTCCTGGTCCAAAGCAGCTACACAGAATAGGATTACAGGTGGGGCTTTTGATTTTTGTTTGGTTTTGTGCTGGGGATTGAACCCAGGGCCTCACACATACTAGAAAGTGGTCTATTACTGAGCTCTACTCTTGCACTTGATTTTGGAACATGATCCACAGTGTGTTATTTCTGCTCTGCAGCTTGCTTTCTTCTCTTCATACTCCTTCCTAGCTGCCCTGGGACGCCCCAGTCATACCCATGCTTTACTCACTCTTGTTGTCTCTGAAATTCATTCTTCAGCTTTGTGAGACAAGAACTTGAAACTCTGACTCTTCCTCTGGCTATCCACCTTGGCCAGCAAGGTTGAGTAGAGGCTTTCAGTCCTACACAAATCTCCCATTTCATATTTGGTGCGTTGGCTGGGAATTGCATTCATTGCACTCAGGAGAAAAAGAGCTCAGTGTGAATTGGGAGAACTCTCTGCTGCTGAGCTAACAGAGCTGTGGCACTGGCTAGTGTCTCCCACAAAGGACCCCCCAATTTCACAAGAAGATTCTGGTTTCATCATTAGAAGCCCCACCAGGAATTCAGGACTCCATCAGAAGGGGTAAGTAAAATGGAACAATGATCGATTCTCTCCCTTTTCTTCTAGGCATTCTATGCTGCTTCTCTGGCAGGCAAGTTTCATTCAGAATGACTCTGGAACTCAGTGTGTTCTACTGAACTACTTTTGGGACATCACATTCTCTGAGCTCACAATTTTAACTTCTTTAACTTAGGTAAGGACTAAGGGAGACATGGGCCTCAGACACCTATGGAGCAATTAAACCAAGATGCACAGGCATAATGCTAAAGGGATTTGGGTTGAATGCAGGTTAGAGACACCTAGTCCTGATGAAGTCTGATCCTCCAGGCATGGGTGCTAAATCATTTGCACACCTATGGATCCACTTAAGCAATCCCACACAAGGTTGGCTGATGTGGGGGAGGCCAAACAGGCAAGGGAGGTTAATCCTGCAGAGCTTGATCCCCCCAGGTATGGGTATAACTTGGTCACCCACATCCCAATGACAAATCTGGAGGCCAGGTGCTAGGAGGGGATCAAGGATGCTTTATCCCAACCTAAATCCACAAGACCCACAAGAGACAGAAGCACCCAAGAGGGATGCCTCCTCTTTTCCCGGTCTTATCTTCCAGATGGGTAACCATCTGCAACATGCATTCTCCTTGAGTGCATCACTGGGATTACTTTTGACCTTCAGACCCTAAAGAAAAACTGCCTAACAAATAGGCTAATGGAAAAATTTGACCCCTGAGGGAAACTCTTTTACTCTCCTTAGACCTTTGCTTCCTTTCTGTGAGGCCGATACACAATTCTTCCAGACTCACAAGTCTTCCACTCTTCTTATCTTGTTCCCAGGTTATTCTTTAGTTTGGAAAAGTCTCTTAACTTAGTTCTAATCCCTCTCAACTTCTGGGGACTTCTGGTGGCCCGAGGAAGAAAATAGAAAAGTTTCCATTTGTTTGTTCTGTGTTTGATGTTTGTTTTGTATATATATGTTGTATGTAATCTGGCTTTATTTTCCACATAAACATCCTTTGGAAAATACACATGGTCACAGAAAGTGCCCCTGCTATGATGGGGTCACCTACAGCATCCATCTTTGCTGTAGTGCTGGATGGCAAACATGTGGCCTCTACCATTTTGTTACCCCCTGAGGGAGGATTCTAACTAATCTATGGCTAAATTGTTTAGGAATACTCTAAATTAATGTAATTATATATGTGTGTATTAATCTATCAAGCAAAACTTCTTTGGCCTCTGGAATTCCAGAAAACAACTAATTACTATGGCAGATTTTTCAGTTTTTTTCCATTTTTATGCACACTTCAGTCTTGGTATGCCAAAAACTTTTTATGTGTGCATGTGTGTGTGTGTGTGTGTGTGTGTGTGTGTGTGTGCGTGCATGTGTGCGTATTGGTGTGTATAGACATCTGTAAAATGGTTGTTAAATTACTATTATAACGCTAATAAGTAAAAACTGTTGTCACTTTAAAAACTGATTATCTCATCCCAATCAAGCCTACAGAAAATTGACTCAGACTGAAAAACAAAAAGATTCCATGGACAGTAACCTTAATCTGTTTCAGTCTGTCATAGTTTAATTTACATTCAACTCTTTTATAATTGGATCTATTAGCAGAAATGTTTTTGTAAATTATATTTATACAGGTGAATAGTTTTAAGATTGTTTTATTTCTGTTTTTTCATGAAAACAAAGCTTCTAAGAGTGTTTTATTTTAATGGAAAAAACAATTTTATTTACATTTTAAGTTTGTATAAGAGTTGTTTTAAAATTCAAGTTAAAAAAGAGACAAAAAAGAGTCAACAAGTAGGAAGGATATAAAAAGTATTGGGTATATTTTTTGAAAAAAAATCAAAGAAAAAAGGAAATGTTTTTGGATAAAAAAAAAAAAAAGGATCTTGTAGGACAAAGTTTGTCCTAAAGGTTTGTTCTGAAATGAAAAGGGACAAATCTTCAATGTTCAAAAATGCAATAAAATACATGAGTAGATCTTAAGTATATAAAAATGGGACCCATGAAAAAGTTCATGTACATGATTAATATGGCTATAATTTATAAGTTTATCTAAATTATTTCCTAAATATAAAATTTAATAAACAAATACAAAGCTAACATCTAATTCTCTGCCTTAAAAATATTCTGCTTAGTAATTGCTAAAAACTGGCTTGTAAGAAAGGTTTTATTTTATCAAGATAAGTAATTTCTTGTCTTCTAGCTTCATCAGGGTTTTGACTACTGAGGCAACTGAGTCATAACTAAATAAAAGTCTGTTCATGTAAAAGTCTCTTAACTGACCACCTTATAACTGTGTGGTAAAACAACTATTATTGTAAGTAATTCTAACAATCAGTGCAATATATATCTGTGACTACAAGTATATAGAGCTGTGTGTCTAGATACTGTACAAACATAAACAGAATTAAAAGTGGGTCAGTTTAGTAGATGCAAAATGAACAGCTAAGGCTCTCTATCCAAAATACATTGCATCTAAACCTCCTACATATACATTTGATTTTATGATCAATGCCATCCAGACAGGAGGGGCCTGCCATTGGGAAAGCCCTGCTATTTGGAACCTAGACTACATCTATATCTCTTAGCTGGGTGAGCATTACTATACATACAAAATACAATTAAAAGATGGAAGCTATTTGGGGTCACTGATTGGTCTCCTAACTGGTAAAAAAATTCTAGAGTTTTATGTTTTGGTACTGCTATATACCTGTTATTTCACCTATCAAAACAATCAAAATTTTACTCCCAGGGGTAACAAATAAGCTAATATATGTGTATTATATATATCAAACTATAATGCTGACTCCTTAACATGTTAAATGTATTTATGTTCTGCAAGTAAGCCTTCTAAAATGTGACATCAAAAAATGCTATATCAAGCTGGTATCCTCCAAATTAAAATGTTATAAGGTAATAATGGTAGACAGTTACAGGTTGGTGACAGGTGTTTCCTATTGTAATAAGGAGAACTTAATGGTACTAATGTAATGCTGTATCAATTAACCATTGTCAATTACCAAAAATTTTAAAACTCTAACAATGACTATTCTAAGTATTCTTGTCACCTATTGTTTGGACCCTTCCCTAAGTCATTTATAATCAAATTTATGGAAAACATCTCTATCAAGTATTTATTTTTCAAACATTTGTTTCTTTTCCTCAGCATTGTGATAGTACTGAGGATAACATGTATTAAGCCCCTAAATCAGTCCCAGTTGTCTTTGGCCATACAAGGTCCTGAAGAAACTCCCTCAGCCTTTTTAAAAAAACTGAGAAAAGCTTTGACCAATCATACTAGTATGACCTCTGACTCCTCTGAGGGACAATTAACACTGAGAGAGATAATTTCAAACCCAGTCTACTCCAGATATCTAAAAGAAACTTCAAAAGATTCCACTTTAGAACCTGAAAATGCCTTACATAGCCTTTTAAAAAGGTTACAAAAATATTTTGTAATAGGAATGAGAAACAAACTTCTGAGAGAAAACACACACACACACACACACACACACACACACACACGGATGGCAGCCTTAGGGGCTGCTCTGAGAGAGGCTAATATACGTGGACACCTCCCAATGGGGAGAGAGGATCCAGTTGCACCTTCTTTAAATGCAATCAGAAAGGACAAAAGAACCTCCAAATCCCTTTCCCATTTGCATGGGAGACCATTCGAGGTCTGACTATTCCCAATGTTGAAGGTCTCCAGGGCCAGACCCTTATAGAATGTCTCAGCAACAGGATTGAGGGTGCCTGAGGTGTCCTCAAATAGCTCCCATTCTTCGAACTGGCATCTCCAAACTGGAACCTTGGGTAATTTTAAATGTGGAGGAAATGCCTATAAATTTCCTTCTTGATAAGGGAGCTAGTTATTCAGTCCTCCCCTTGAACCCTGGACTCCTCTACCCACCAAATAACTGAAAAGCTGCATCAGGAATGCCTTCACCCAGATATTTCTCTCAGCCTTTCAGTTGTAAGTGGAATGGCTTCCTTTTCACACATGCCTTCCTAATCATGCCAGAGAGTCCAACCGCCCTTTTGGGGAGTGATATTTTGGCTTCTATGCACACTACTATTCTCATGACACTGGGGCAATTGTTATGTCTACTCTTAATGGTGACAAATGTGGGTCCAGAAGTGTGGGCCACTCAGGTAAAATAGAGCAATTGATGCCACCCTTGTTAAAGTCCATCTTAAAGACCCCACAGCTTTCCCTCATCAGAGACAGTATCCTCTAAGGCCTAAAGCAAAGCAAGGATTATGAACTATGAGTTATCAATCTACTATACTGTTTCTATAAATGGCAGGTGTTTTTAGTAGACTTTATACATGAGACTTGATGTTTTTATAATTCTATTGACTTTACCCACATATTAACCAAACTACCTCCTAAAGTCCCCACATCCTGATATCATGACACAGGGAGACAAGCACAAACATGCATTCTATGGCACGCATAAGCTCTTCCTTTAGAAGATGTCACTTGTAGAGCTTGTTGAGTGCAAAGTCAGAGCAGAGAGAATTAGCATAAAGACTAAAATAGATGTGGATTTTAATCTGCTTTCTTCCTCAAATAGTCGTGAGACCTTGAGCAAGTTTCTTAACATCTCTGACTTTTATTTTGCTAGTTCATTAAATAGAGGTGATGATTCCCACCTCAAAAGGTTGGCATATAAAAATTAAAGAGATAGGACTAGTGGTATGATTCAAGTGTTAGAGCACCTGCCTCGCAAACACAAGACCCCGAGTTCAAACCCAGTACCACCACCACCAAAAAAAGAGTACCTAAAGCACTTCGTTCTATCAGTGTCTGATAAAGGGTCACAACATTGTAGGGGAGGCATCATTTTACCTGTACCCTCTTAAGGTTAATAGGACAGATTAATAGTAGAAAATAGTGTCACATACAAATTTACTTACTGCATATTTTACATGATACAGTGCTCTCATAAGGAAATGAAGACCAAAAAAAAAAAAAAAAAAAGAGTTTAACTCTTACATACTGAGCTGGAGAAAGTGTTGTAAATTGTGTTTGTGTTTGTTTTTGTTTTTGTGGTGGTACTGGAGTTTGAACTCAGGGCTTCATGGCTGCTTGCTATGTGTGTACTCTATTGCTTGAGCCTCACCTCCAGCTCAAGAGTAGTAAATTGTGAACTCGAGAAGCCGAGGAGTTAGAGTGGCCAATTACATGGAGAAGTGACTAGGAAGACAAGGGGTGGCTTACCAATGCTTACTTGTACAGATATCTCTCTGCTTGAATTTCCCACCAATAAAATGTTATTTTCCTCCTAGTATAGGAGGAGATCTTGAACATAGGGGTTTTACCTCCTGCTTTCAGGCTGAAAGGGGAGAGAGCCTCAGTGCCCTTCTGACACCCTTTCAAATTTTTAATAATTTTTTTCAGCGCTAGGGATTGAACTCGGGACCTCAAACACTGAGCCATGTCTTTAGCCCTCACCTTCTGTTTCTTAAATTGCCTTTAGCTTAAAATGACCCTTCTGCCAAAATGGCACATTGCTATAGTTTGAATCTGAAATGCCCCCCAAAAGACCATGTGTAGGCCTGCTTCCAAGCTCATGGTGCTGTCTAGAGGTGGTGGAGCCTTTAGGTGGTATGTCCTAGTACAAGGAAGTTTGGTAATAGAGGCATTCCCTTAAAGGAGTTATTGGGACCCCAGCATTTCCTCTCTCTCTCTCTCTCTCTCTCTCTCTCCCCCTTCCTCCTTCCCATTCATCATGAGGTAAGTAGCTTGCTCCACTACATATTCCCTGCTGTGACATTTTGCCTTGCCACAGGTTTGAAGGCATAAGTTCAAGACAACCTGAACAACATGGCAAGATCTCCATCTCAACAAACAACAAACTGCATTATACCTGTTAAAGGGAAAGTGTTATAATCCTAGCATCTCAGAGCTGAAGGGGCCCTAAGGATTGTGTCATGTGCTCTGATTTTACAATAAGGACTGAGATTAAGAGGGTTGAGCAATTTGCTAGTATGTCGTGGAGTCGAATCACTTATACTGTCAGGAGGTGGCTGCTGCCTTAGGAGCATGACAAAAGACAGATGAAGATTAAGAGTGGGTAAAAGTCAAGTCATCATCCAAGGTATGGAAAAGGTAGGACCAACCCACTTACCTCCCAGGGCTATTGCAAAGATTCAAAGAACTGACAGATGAGAAAAGGTACACATGAAGTACCTTATTAGATCAGGCCTTCCATTATGCAGTGAGAATAAGGGACATTCAGGAGTCCCTAATGGACAACTATTGGTGAATTATCAATCACCTGGGATGAACCACGTGTGCTTGGAATGGCAGATTCTGTTTTGCCAGCAGAAACTCAGTCCTGCTGACATTTGATAATCAGGTGGTCAGAGGAGAATATGCCAACCTCTGCCACAATCTAAAACTTTATGGCCTGCTTTTAAAATTGCCTTTGGAAATCAGACACTGAAATGAAGTTTATATAATGGACATTGTTTCCCACTGCCTACACAGCCAGTTGATAGTGGGCATGACATGTTTTCTCACTGTCTTGACAACCCTTATATCTGTTAAATTGCTGTTTCAGGGAATTTGGGCTACTGCGGTAAGTGGTGTTCTCTCACTGACTGAAGGACAGTGGACTCCAATGGATGCCAGCCATGGTGTGAGCTTCTCAGAACCTCTCCTTCCACTGTCTCCACACTGACCCCACCTGTAGATTAAACCCTCCCCCTAGTCCTGCCCCACTGAGAAGTCCAACATCTATGGAGTCATGTGGCCCTTCAGCTGATGAGCAGCACAGCTGCTGTTCCCAAGATCAGGGTGGCTCCCCTCTTGATGGTTGTGATAGTCAGCTTTTCTTTATTTGGACGAAACACATGAGATAAACAACTTATAAGGTTTAAAGTTTTATGTTGGCTTAAGGTTTCAGAAGTTTCAGTTTATGGTCACTTAACTCTATTACCTTTGGGCCTATGGTAAGTGAGAACATCACAGTAGGAACATGTGGCAGAGTAACCTGCTTAGCTCACAGCAGCTGGAAGGCAAATAGAGAAACAGGAATGAGCCAGGGTTCCATTATCCTCTTCAAGGGCACACCCCCTAATAACCTAACTTTCTTCCATGAGACCCATACCTCCTAAAAGTTCCACCACCTCCCAGTAGCATGATGGGTTGGTGACCACACCAACAACACATGGGCTTTGGGGGATATTTCAGATCCAAACTATAGCTCTGGTCTTCAAACTGATTTCAACCTCTTTCATCCTCTTGTAGATCCATTCCTAACCACTGACTCTTCTCTTAAACCTTAGCTGCATCTTTTGGCAGAGCCGAACAGCCTTCTTTATACCCAGAAAACAATCTCACTTTTGAACTCACTGAGACTGCAGTGAGAATTGCCCAGTTCACCCAGGCGCACTGGCCTCCACCTTCTGTTCTTTTCAACTTTGCTTCTGGGTTTCTTCCCTGTCCTAATCATGCAATATAGATCCCACCTCCACCCTACCATTTTCCAGGGTTCTGTCCATAAAGGTTAGATTTAAGGTGAGAAGCACCATGAAGGAACAGGTAGAAAAGTTTCAGTACATGAAGACTACCACATACCCACTCAGGCAAGAGCCACCCTCTCTAAAGGTCCATTGCCTCTGGAAGTTTTACATTACAGGGCCTGATCCTTTCAGTTTTCTGTGGTCGGGACAGTTTCTACATTTGTCAGGACTCTGTCATTTGTGTTGAAAACTAAACTCAAATGAGCATAGGCAAAAGGAAATGTTTTGGGCTTAAGTATTAAGTTTGGAGGTAAACCAGCTTCTGGATTGAGGTTCCCAGACTATGCCAGGCATGATGATAGCCTTTCCAGTCCCCATCCATGTATTAATTTCTGCCTATTCAATATTTCCACTTACTTCTAGCTGCAATAAGACAAATTCACTTCCATATGACAAAAGATGCAGCAGAGGATCTTTAGTGGTGGTAGAATAGAAATCCTGTGGTTCCAGGAAAAGAAGAGAATTGGTAAAGGAAGTCACTAGTAGAACTGCAGGAAGTGTCACAGTACATCTGGACACCATAAATGTCATGAGCCAAGTCTATTCACTTTGGGTAGTGTTGAAAGGATACTGACAAGCCAGGAACCAGGAAGACTGCTGGTGAATCATTGTTATTTTTTGTAAGGCAACTGAAAAGCTATTCAAAGGAGTTTGAATACAACTGATAAAACTCTAGTACAAAGAGAGGGAGTGAAGCAAACATATCCAGGATCAACTAATATGAAACCTGAGAAACAAAACCAGGTTTTGTCTCAGAGAAAATAGCAGACCCAGGCACTCCCCTGGACGCAGGCCTAGAAGTTTCTTTTTTGTCAAAGTCATGGCAGCTTAGGACAACTATGCTGGAATCACCCACTTGGCTGGCTTTAAAGAAGATTGTCCCAGTGTTTCCCCTTTGTGAAGCTGACGCCTGGCTTCTTTTGAACACAAAGCCATGACAGTAAGGCTCTAGTGGCTGGTAGTTTGTTGCTTGTTTCTGTAGGTATTCAAAGTGTTGAACAACCAGTTCAATCTCCAACCTCAGCATCTAGCCACCAGGTCAGCCTGATTCTGGATCCTGGTGAGGTCTAGAGGGACCAAGAGATTCAGTATGGTGAGTATGGATCCTCAGCAGTCTCAGGCAGCATCCATGTATCCACTAGTAGGTCTGAAGTGGTATATATCAACATCACCAGTACCACAAAGGAAATGTGGCTGCCTGGATCATGAGACCAGTAATCCTCTCCTTGTCTTCATGAGTCATGCCTTCCAGAACTACCTCAAGATTGAAAGCTGAAAGGCAGGAGTGGAGAAGGAGCCAACACATCAGGTCTTTTATCTCTGCTTCTGTATGTTCCTTCTTTAAGTTTTTGCTGCAACACTACAAAACTGGCATTCTCACTTCCTTTTTACTAGTGGGGTGCTTTGGTTTGAAAGTGTCCCCTAAATTCCATGTGTTAAAAGCTTGGTCTCCAGTGCTGTGGTGTTGAAAGGTGGAGCTTTTGAGAAGGGATTGGGTCATGAGAGTTTTCCCCTCACAAATGGATAATGTGTTATCATGGGAATGGCTTTGTTACAAAAGAGAACTCCCTGACAAATCTGCTCTGTCCCACATGTCTTGCCCTCTGCTACCACATGGTATTGGTGGTTCATGGGATTCAATTTAAAAAGGGAGGAGGATAGACAGAGACACAGAGAGAAATCAAAGGCATCTAGAATTCAGAGGAAGAAGTAAACTGTATTTGTTTGCAGACTATAAAATCCATATGGAGAAAATCATAAGGAATCCTCCAAAACTTTTTACCATAACTAACAAATGAGTTTAGTAAAGTTCAAGATACAAGATCAGTACATAAAAATCAGTTGTACAGCCAGGCACCAGTGGCTCTCGCCTGTAATTCTAGCTTCTTGGGAGGCTGAGATTGTGAGGATTGCGGTTTGAGGCCAGCCTGGGATAAATAGTTCATGAGACCCCCATCTCCAAAAATAACCAGAGCAAAATGGACTGGAGGTGTGGCTTAAGTAGTAGAGCACCTGCTTTGCAAGCATGAAGTCCTGAGTTCAAACCCTAGTCCTGCTAAAAAACAAAACAATTGTATTTCTACAGAGTAGTATGAGCAATTTGAAAATGAAATAAGGGGAAGATTTCATTCATGATATCATTAAGATGAATAAAAATGCTTAAGGATGAGTTTAACAAAAGAAGTGCAAGACATTTACACTGAAAACTGCAGATCTTTGCTGAGAGATTAAAGAAGATCTAAGTCAAGGGCAGCAAACTACAGCCCATGGACTTAAACTGAATCCCTCATGCAATTCTGATGCAGAAGGTCCACAGAACACATGTTGCAAGTAGTGGCCTAACGGACCATTCTTTAATTTCTGATATTTTGTGATATTATGATTGCGTCTAAACAAGGCCGTAGTGACAATTATTTGTGTATGTACTGTTTAAGGATGCTTTTGCTCTAATGGCAGAGTTGAAAATGATCAACAGAGCCAAAAATATTTACTGTCATGACCTCTGCAGAAAGTCTGTGCCTCCCTGACTTAAATAATCCCATATTGATAGATCAAAAAACTCTCTGTTCTTCCTAAATTTATCTGTAAATTCAATGCCATTCCTCAAAAAGTCAGTCCAGAAGATTTTTGTAGAAATTGGTAATCTCCCGCTAAAATTTATCTAGAAATTCAAATGTCCTAGAATAGATAAAATAATTTTTAAAAGAACAAACTTAAGTGATTTGTACTATCCAATCGAAAACTACTATTTTTAAAGAAAAAATTTGAGCCAGACATTTATTAGAAGTGTTAAGACATTTTTACTCAGATTATTGCAGTTGAGAGAGAAACATACCAGGACAGAGTAGCAATACCACACTGAAAGGAGGAAGACTTTTTAAAAAAATGATCATATATTAATAATTATATTAAGGGGTCAGTGTGATATTTTCATTCATGCATATAGTGTGCACTGATTTAAAACCAAGCTCCCCTTTGCCACCTTCCTCTTCCCCACAACACACCCTTCTCCATCCCTGGTAATCACAGATCGACATTTTTAGTTACCATATATGAGAAAGAACACATGGGACTTATATTTTTGTGTCTGGCTTATTTAAATTTACATAAATTCTTCCAGTTCCATCCATTTTGCTGCAATGACAGAATTTCCTTCTTCTTTATGGCTGAATACTCTATTGTGCTTTTTAAATGCTAGTGTGCTAAGGGAAAAGAACATTAGTTGGGGGAGGTTCAATCACTCTGATTAGGCCTTCTGTGTTTGCTAACTTGTGCCTAGCAATGTTAAGGTTCTACCTTCCCACAGATAAAGACACAGGAAGCCCATCTTTTCTGACAATCACATTTCAAAGGGATGACCATTAGTTCCTTGAGAAAGACAACCCTGAGTTGCAGAAGAGTCTTTCCAAAGAAACAGAGAAAAGATTTGCAATTTTAAGTTTTCCAAAGTAAATGCTCTAAGAAAAGGGAGGTCAGGGGCTATAGTCAGGTTTTAATAGAACAAACTAATTTGTTGAACTTTCTCAGGCAGGGACTTAAAGGGCTGAGGTCATCATCCTAAATACGTGATCAGAATGTAAACCAGTGTTTGTTCAAGCCTCCAGCTTAGAGATGGGTTTTTGAAATAGTTAAGAGCTAACGATCTACATTTCTCATTGGCCACAATTGAGAAAATGGCTCAGAGGAGCCTGGCAAAAGAATCTTTGTCACTGTAGAACCACAGCGATAAAGACAGTGTGGAACTGGCATAAGGACAGACACAGGTCAACAGAATAAAGAAATCAAGAGTCCAGTAATAAACCCTCCATTTGTAAACCTTCAATTCGTTTGGTGTCCGGCAAATATTTACTGAGTCCTATCACAAACCAAACACAGTGCTAAGTACTGGAATAACTGAGGCTGTTAATATATGTCCTCTGTCTTAAATAAATCTCAATTTTGTGAGGAGATGTTGGGTGTTAAGGAAAACATAGCAAAGTACCAAACAGCCATTGGTTTGCCTTCAGTAAGACAAAGCAGGGAAATTGCCAGGCATGGTGGCCATTAGATACTCACATCTATAATTCCAGAACTTGGGAGACTGAGGCAGAAGGATCACAAATTCAAGGCCAGGTTGGGCTACATAGCAAGTTCAAAGTCAACATGAATTACATAGTAAGACCCTGTTTTAAGAAACAAAAACAAAAAATAAAGTGAGGAAATTGGATAAAATCAAGATTCTCAAACTTTAGAATGCATAAGAATACCTAAAGAAGTTCTGAGGGTTTTCTTGAGACCCTTGTCTGGAGTCTCTTTTCACAGATCTGGGGCCCAGAAACTACATTTTTAGTTAGGTGTCTCACTTACTCTGATACAGGAAGTCCAGCGAACCCATGAAAGAAACAGTGGCCTTAAACATCATGCTTTCATTTCTGATATTTTATGTTATTATGATGATTTAAAAATGAAGCTAGATAAAAACAAAATGCTTCAAAAGTGAGAAGCCAGTACTGGGGGATGAGAAGCCAGGACTAGAGTGTGGGTCAAGTGGTAGAGCACTTCCGAACAAGTATGAGGCCCTGAGTTCAACTCCCAGTACCACCAAAAGAAAAAAAAATGAGGAGCCATATGTTAATGGATGATGTTACCAATAACTAAGTAGTATCAAGATCCTGCTGTATGACAGACATGTTACATACGTTAGCTCTGTTTTATGTATGAATTTCTGGGAGGTATGTTTTATTATTTACATCTTATGGAAGAAGGGGTAGAGGCTCAGAGAGCCTCTCAACCAGAAGGAGACAAGATATGCAATCATCCCTGGGTGATACCAACACCCACCTCTGTGTGCCCAGCCCTGTGTAAGCACTGAGAATAAACAGAGACACTGACTTGGCTTCTGCCCTCATGGAACTTTATTCCATGGAGAATCAAGGACTAGGGTTCAATTGTTCTAATCTACAGCAATATTTCTCAACACTGCCATTCTTCTCATGTTTATGAGTTTTGTCATAGCATTGATTCTAGTGTTGTGCAATAAAAATAAAGTATAAGCCACAAAAAAAATGAAGCTAGAGACAATGTCAATAAAACTTTTAAAATGCATGTATTTGCCCTTTAGATTATATTGGCAAATGTGTGCAACAATCTAAGTGTTAAAAAGATCATTGTAGCACTGGCTCTGTTAGAGAGAGAAAGTTATCATAAAGGACTATTGCATAGCTGCTAAAAAGAATAAGGTAACTCTCTATATATAAAAGAGCTCCACATAAACTTTTAAGAGTAAAAAGCAAGATGCAAAACTCTGTGTGCAGCAAGATAAAAGCGAGAGCACACAAGGGAGATATTTTCCAAAGATGCTCATAGCCATATCTTCTCTTTTGCAGCGTGATCTTGTCTCCCCACAGCAGGAATAAAGTCTGTTATATCTCCCCTTGAATCTGGGCTGGGCCAGTCCCATGCAGCCAATGAAAGGTGGCAGCAGTGCACAGTGAGGCTACCCCATATGCTTGGCCCCTTTCCACTTCTCCACCATGTTGTAATACAGCCAGGGGACCCTTGCTAAGTGCTAGAATCATGATTGACTTTGCAACCACCAAAATGGTAGACAAAACAAACCTCTTTTCTTTATCCATTATCCAACATCATGTATTCTGTGATAGCAACACAAAAAGGACTAAGTAAGACACAAGCAATTTCTTTTCATTCTGTTTCGCAATATAGCCCAAGGCAAATCACAATCTTTCACTTGAGACACTTTCATAGCCTCAAGATGGGTCTCCCAATGTCTCTTTTGCTATTGACTGTCTACAGAGCAGGCAGAATGATCACTTTAAGATTCACATATGCTCAGTCATTCCCTTGATATAAATCCTTCGATGGCTTTCTATAACACTAGGTATAGTTCAGAGACCTTATTGAACTTTGTTTGAGCTGGCTCCAATTTAAAGAAATTTCTCAGCGTGGGTTTTGCTCTAGCTGATTTCCCTCACCCAGGGATGTCCAGGCTCACCTTTCCCTCAGGGCAGAGCTCAGAGCCTCCACTCCAAACACCTTCCTTCATGCTGCTTTTAACTCACATATCTTACAGTGATCTGATACTATTTTAGGCAGAGTAATTCCGCCTTATCCATGGGAGATTCATTTCAAGATGCAGGAGCTGCCTGAGCCAGGGATAATACCAAGCCCTGTACATACTGTGTTTTTCTTGTGTACATATGATAAAGATAATATAAACACTGGCCAACAACTATGTTTTCCATTCATTATTATAGCATATACTTGAGATAGCCAACATATAAAGAGAAAAGATGCATTTGTGATCATGACTTTGAAGGGTCTAGACCATAATTGGTTGGTCCTGTTGCATCGCGCCTGTGGCAAAGCAGCACTGCATGACTCAGGCCCAACCCAAAAACAATAGACTCAACTAACAAAGACCGAAACTACTGAAATCATGAGACAGAATAAATCTTTTTTCCTTATAAATGATTTGTCACAGCAAAAGAAATCTGACGAACACACCTGAAGTGTTTAACCAATGCCCCCAATCTCACACAGAAATGAAGAGGGGCCAAGATCAAACTCACATGCCAGATGCCTGCAATGCACCCCAAGAAACTGTCCATAATAGTCTTGGAGAAGGAAATTGTACCAGAAAGAATACTTTCCCTCCCCCCCCCCCCCCCCCCCGGTCTAGGCTCTCTGCTCTATGGAGCACATCACATCATATCACATCACTTGGTCTAATCCTCTCCTGCTTTTCCCAGTCATCTGCACCTCATCCCTGTTTCTCCTTCTACTCACTGCACTACCAGAAAAAAATAACTGAAAGAAAAAAGTCAATAAAAACATTTCCTTATCTGGTTTGTCATAAATCAAAAGGAGGAGGGACTAGAAGTAGATAAGTACTTAATAAATATTTAATCTGTCCTGTGTTTAAAGGAGGAGAGATTACAGTAGATTAATAAAGACAATATTTATGGTAGATAAACATACTGTGTCTATTTCCCACAAATTAACTGCCCGATACTGGGTTGGCATTTACCAGCATTAGCTACTGAGGTTTGTCCTCAGTAGTTCCTCCAACCTCCTCTTCCTCATTTCCTGGGCTCAGGGCAGGATGCTTCCTGCAGTGGTTGAGGACATGACTCAAGGTTCAGTTTCCTTTCAAAATGGGCTCCCACAGCCCATGGCAGAGACAACAGCGTTAGGAGAGAAAGGCTTTGGGGTATCAGCTAATTGAGTTCTTAGCCTGAACACCATGCATTGGAGAGAACCTAATGCCACCCAGACTAGATGAGGATGCCATAGGTCAAGTGAGAAAGAGAGTTGGAAATAGGAGCATGAGAGTGAGTCTTGGATGTGGTTCCTGACAGGGAACCCATGTCCTGCCTGTGACCAGCTAGGAGTGGGCACTGGAGGGAAGGGTGTAGGCAATGGAACTCCAAATAAGTGGCAGGATCTTCCAGCTGTTTCCACTTCCTGTGGGGGCTGGTGAAAGCAAGGTCGCCACTCCACCGTGCACAGACACAATCACAGTCTGCAGCAGACGTAGCTCCAGCTCTGTCTTCTGGGCTCCAGATAGAACATCTAATAGTGCTCCTGTGCCAAGAGGGGCCATCAGGTCTGTGACAGCCTTGCATCGAAGATGTTGACTCTCCACCCTCCTGCTTGAGACAAAATTGTTATAAATTTAATGTTCCCTTCTAATCCTATTTTCTTTGTTTAACTTATCTTTATGTATGATCACTATGTGGTACGGGTCTTTGTGTTTTTATCAACTTAATACAGACATGTTACATTTTTAAAAAGATACTACCATGAGTGCCCCATATTTGTATTCCTGAATACAAATATTCAAAATTATGAAGATGTCAATTCTTCCTAAGCTGACCTATGAATCTTTTTGAAAAAGACCATCAAGATATTTTTAGTACTAGATAAGATGAATCTAATGTTCACATGGAAAAATACACAATGGTATCCTGAATAATTCTGGAAAAGAACAAGAAGGAAGTTGACAGACATCAAAAGAAGGCATAACAAAATAATTATATGAGAGGTTCAAGAAGCAACATTAAAACAGGATGTATACTAAGCTGGGAACTAGCCTTGCTACAGTGCTGTCCAAGTAATGCCTGCTAGCTTTTGGGTCCTTGGGTGTTGGAGTAACCTGAAAGTAATTTTTTTATGTTGAACTATATGAAATATTTGTTTTTTACCTACACGTACAGTATTTTTTTAACTTGCTTAACTTAGCATTTGAGGTGACCAAAAGAGCAAAAAAAAAAAAAAAAAAATCAGAACAGAGAGTCTGAGTCAAAATCTTTTGCCATTGGTCAAAGACAAGAAAACCAAGTATCACATCAAATTCAAGAGGCTTAAAACTGCTCCCAAATTCAGAGATGTAATTCAAAATTGGTACCTTGTGCAGGTGAAGTGCAACTGGAACAAGTTGGACGTAGAGTGAGGAAAGCGCCTCCTAACAGCTGCAGAGAAGACTGGACAACTTGGGGCTGTTCTTTATTAGTTATGATTGGTCATGTGAATTACAAAAAGAGACATTAGGTCTGGCTTGGTCAAAGTGACCCATGTGGGAAGAGGTAATTATACAAATGTGCAGTTTCCATCAGGCAATGTTCATGGTTTTGTTCTTAAGCTGGAAGCCAAGTATATCACTATAGGAGTCTGGGCACATAAAAACAATGCATGGTTCTTGATGGTATCTGGGATGGGGGAAAATAACTATAAAGAATGTTACTGAGACAATTGCTCAAACCTGGGCAACTCTGAATATGGACAATATGTTGAGCTGATAGTATTGCATGCATATTAAAATTTTCTGAGTAAGATGATACATTATGGTTATGCAGAAGAATTTCCTCATTCTTGGTAGATTCAAACTGGAGTATTTTGGAATATAGTGATATCTGCATCAAATTGCTTCCAAAGATATATACACAGATACACAAAGCAGACGTAGCAAAATGGCAACGATGGGTAAATCTAGATGATAAATATTAGACATTTTCAAAAATTAAGAAAACCTTGGGAGGAAGGAAGAATACTAGCAATGAATACTAGCATGGGTGTCTTTTGCTCTGTCAGACTAGGCCTACCTGCCAGAAATGAGCAGAAATAGTTAAGCTCATAAGCATTGGTGAACATCCTTTAAAAAATAGATGCTCCTAAGCATCAAAAGTCTGTAGTCACCTGCCAGGGCCTTGTCTTTGTCCTCATTGTTTGGTTTTCTCACAGCTCAGTGTTTAGGGTGGGGAGCATTTTATAAGCCACCTGTTTGGTTGACCCCTGGGCTCTTTGTTCTCCCTGAGATTTGTTTTCATAGGTTCCTTTATGACCTCACTGGTGGGCAGCATTCTCCTGCCTTGTCTACCTTCTCTTGTGCCTTGGGGACACTGTGCTTTGTGTAGATCTTAGTTAAATAATTTCAGTTGTGGTTTTCACTTTGCCATACCAACTGTACATAAAGTGGATGCTTGCCTTATCTGTACATGATGTCAGGATAAAAGCATGTGGATTTAATTGGCATTTTATATATTCACTTTGGGAAGGTGCTGGAAATTAAACCCAGGGTCTCATGCATACTAAGCAAGTACTCAACCACTGAGCTACACTCCACCCCTGACATTTTAAAAAAGCTCACTTATAGTTGCAAACACCTGGAGCCATTGGGGAACTGTGAGAGAGGTAACTGACAAGGGCTGATGACCACAAAGTGACAAGTACCCACAAGACCAGAGGAACCAAGAAGAAAGCATCAAATGTTCGGCTTTTCTGCCTCTCTGCTTTATAGTTCCAGCTGCTTACTTATGATATGAAGTCTTCTTATAATGAAAGAAGCTTAACAAAGAGAAGATTGGGGAAGATATTAAAATATGGGTGACCATATTCTTTTGTAAACTTTTGTGAGTGTCTATTCCTATGAGCTACTCCTTCTTTACCATGAAGATGGTGGGCATAAGGCCACTGACATCTTCTGAGATTTTGCAAACTTAATAGTCTTCTTAGTTATCAAAGACACTACAGAGGCCATGGCTAAACAGAGGGTGTTCTGGTAGTAGTAACTTTCAGGGTTCTAACAGCTATCCTTAGTGGAATACTGAGAGTACATCAGGATTTAAATCAAGCATTCAAAATATAGTATGTCATGTCATCCTCAGTACAGACCTGTAAACTAACTACCACTATTCTGATATTATGAGAAAACAAAATCTCCAGAGTATAAATAACTAGTTTGAGGGCATATAACACTAAAAGCCAGACTTAGATCTTAATCACTGAGTTCTACTCTCCAGAATCAAGAAGTGTGACCAGCACGGTTGTGCACATCCATTCACTCAGACCTGTGTTTCAATTACAATGGATATATAGTTGCAGAGCCAAGAGGTGACCACTGAACATACTAGGAACTTGATCCTATTTTGTGCCATGAGTTCAGAATGAGCAGGACCAAAGGTATGTCCCATTCGCTGCACTTTTCTTGAGAACCAGTTAGAGAACTGCCCAGTTCTTATGGAGGTACCATGAAGGTCCTGTCCTAGAGAGCACTGGGCTTCCAGGAGAGAAGAGCCTTCTAGGAAGGATAATATTTGTGCAGACAGTGAATTGAAAGGCCCAGTTCATGACCATTGAGAAGCCTCAGGGCTAATTGTTTTATGATAACCTAGAATATGGTTTAGCCAAGTGCCTGGTTTGGAGAAAACAAGAGTGGTTAGCAGGCAGGTGTTTTTGGGGGAAAGATGTCCTTTCTTGCTCTCTTATAAAGACAAGGAGAGGTAGCTGGTGGGACTCATCAAAGGCTGAGTTCTCCACAAACAGCTATTGAGATGCAGTTGAGGTGCACAATATTTATTAGCGATGACCTATGACCTATGAAGGGAAGGGTGAAGAGCATATAGGCCAGAGGAAAAAAAATTGAACTATGAAGCAGACCTGGCAAAGTCTCCCTACCTGGTGGGCAGGCTGGACCTACTACTACCCAATAGAATGAAAACACTGCCCCAGGAATGTGGCAACATTGGGCAATCCAATGCCAACTTGAAAGACCAAGGACCTTGAAAGAAACCTAAAACTGAAGGCCATTCACTGACCATACTGGCTGAAGCTGGGCAGCAAGTTCTTCCTTGGTAGGCCTATGGGCAGCTCTACTCCATGTCTATCACAGACCTCTACCCAGGGTCTTCCAAGCTCCCAATAGCATGGTTCCCTTAGGTCATCTTAAATATTGTTATAGCAGGTGCTATTGGTCTCTGTCCCACAAGCCTTCAGCCCAACCCAAGTTCATCTGTAGCTGTGGTTGTAATATCCTTGTGCAAGCTACCAGCTTCCTCTTTTCCTCTTAGGGTTAGTTAACTTTCAATTACTGACAAATCTTGAAATATACTCACCACTTAAAACAACTGTTGCCTTTTCAGGTCTCAGATTCTAAGAAATTTTGGAGGCAGAAATTGACAGAAAGTGCTTTGAATCCAAGGAATGAACTATCCCTAGGCACTGAAAGGCACTCTGACTCATCAGAAGCCTTACTTGCTCTGCGTATGAGCAGTCTTCTGATTCTGTAGCTATGATAGGTGTGATGGCTATATTAACTCTAGTTAATATGGCCATCACACCATACTTATTGACTCACAACATCAGCATTTAAGTTTCTTGAGGTTTCTTTTGTGTGACAAATTATCCATGAACTACATTGGGCAAACAGGGTGGGCTAAAAGTAGATGGAAATCCTTATGTACATTGTGGATCTATATTGTGGTTGGAGCATATTGGTTCTTTCCTTAGTCATTAGCTCTGTGCCGTTGAAATTTACATGATTAATAGAATGTGTTTTTTTCTGCATAAAGACAACACTGCTGATTTCCTGTACCTGGTCCAGAGTTAGTCTATACCCAACTCTGACCATCTTAGAGTCACCCTTGAGATGTTGGTCTTCAACTACAAATTGGACAAAGCCAAGATATATCTGATTGACTTTGTGTCTTTTTCCAAATGGATTTTAAACAAAGGTTGTACAATGAAGCTATTCATGGAAAGGGCAAACCAAGATAAGGAAAGAAGACAAGAATTTGTGAGTGTGGAAGAGCCTTTGTAACTTCATCAGCAGTAGGCAGAAGGTTCTTGGTTTCCACTGCAGAAATAAAAAGCAAGGTAGGTAGCTCTCATCAGAAAAATGAAAGCATTCCAGATTTTTACCAGTGATACTGATGCACAGATGACACAGGAAGGAATTTCAGGTGCTCAGGGTTCTTGAGCCCACTCTGAGAATGAAAGCACAGGTGGACTCCAGCAGCAGAGGCCAGAAAAATTTTATTTGTAGAGAAGAAAAGAAAAGACTGCACGGTGGGGAATGCAGAGGGACCTGGAAACTGGTGGTCCCATGGGTCAGGATGGGGATTGGATTTTATAGCCGGGTGTGTGTGTGTGTGTGTGTGTGTGTGTGTGTGTGTGTGTGTGTGTGTGTATTGCCTGAGGGTGGAGATGTCTTTCAGATGCAGACCGGCATTTCCAGGGGAGAAGTGTTTCCTTGACCTCCTGCGGGTCTGTCCTTCAATACATCTCCTAAAATTTCTAAAATTTAAAAATAATGTGTAAAACTGGGCACCATGGATCATACTTGTAATCCCAGCAACTAGGGAGGCAAGATCAGGAGGACAGAGATTCCAGGCCATTCCTCTGGGAATGCTGATGACTCCATACTGGGCCGCTCCAAATCCTGAGGACTATGCCAATTGTAGGTGAAGGGCTCTGCCCCAGGCAGCTTGATCTGAGATTCAGGAAGTCCAAACAAGAGGCAAGGAGCTGTAGGAAGGTCTGACGTGCTTTATTTCCCACACTTGGTCTCTCAATGCAATGGTTTTTACACAAGTACAGACAAAGCCAGCATTCAGCCATGTTAGTACATCTAGTGCGCATGCGTACCTAGCCATAGTTACATAACTTGTTGACCTTGAGTGATTGCATATGCTTAATCCTTAGGGGATTAGCCTAAGTGTGGCCATTTTCCTCACAGCATTGAATGACTTCAATTTACCTATTAATACAATGCTTATTCTTATTTCCTGGCTCTTAGATCACTTTGAATTTTTTAAAAATAATTTGAACTTACTTTTGTTCTCTTGTCAGCTTTTTGTATGTTATCCTGCATCATTACCAGTTTGTAATATAAAATAATTAAGTTATTTTTTTCAAGGATTCAGCATAGATCAGTGGTTAAAACTCAGCCCTCTGGAGTCAGGTGATCTAGATTCAAGTCCTTTCTCTATAATCTTATGTAATATGAGACCTTAAGCAATAAATTTCCCACTTCATGCTTTCCTCTATTTTTTTTTAACCTTAAAGTAGAGTAATGCAGATAAATCCAAATTTTGTAGAAAATAACTCCACAGTATTGTTCAAAAGTATCAAGGTTATGAAAACATAAAGACTGAGGCACCATCCAGGTTAAAGAGGACTATGGAGACACGACAGCTTAAATGTAGTGGAGGATCTTGGGCAGGATGTTAGAGCAGAAAAAGGACATTAGTGGTATTTTAAGAATTTCCCCTCCACCTACTCCCAGTGTTCTTTGTGCCTTCCAGATAAATTATCTGCATGAAAATCCTCATATCACGGTCAGGCCCCAGGGGAACTCAAACTAGGACATTTCATTCCATTTCTGTAAAGCACAGAAACAGATGGAAACACCCATGATTTCAGGAGTTTGAGTGATGGTTACCCTTGGATGGGAGGAAGGTAGAGACTGACTGGGGCCAGAAGGGCCTCCTGCATGGTATGTTCATTTCTTAATCTGAGTACTGATTATACAGCTATGTTCCACGTGTGCAAATTGATCTGTACAGTTGCAATGGGTGTGCTTTTCTGTAGGCATGTTATAATTCAATGGAAGTCTTTAAAAATATTTCTGTGAGTTTGGGCAGGTGTCAGAGTTTTTGTTTTCATTATGTTTTCTACAGTGAAGAAATAGAAGAAAGTTCTTACTCACTGACATTTGCAGTGAAAACAAGGGTGATACATTTCTATTAAGTAAAATGTCAAATAATTTTTATAATTATTTTCTGATTCACATATGGCCAGAAAAACACGAAGAGACAAAGACTAAAAAGATGTGAAGTAGGACCAAAGGTGGCAAAGACAAGCTAAGAAAGAGATAAAGGATAAAGATAAGGATAAAGGTGGATTAGTATACACTGAAAAAGAGAAAAAAAGGAAGCAAGAGACACCAAAAAAGAATGAAAAAAGAAGGAGGAAGAGAAGGTGGAAGAAAAGAAAAGAAACAAGACTGAAAGACTAAGATACAAACACATATACATATTTTTCTGTCCATACTGTCAGAATGGGTTATAAAGATCCCTCTCCAAAGGTCAGAAGCCTCAGCATTCATGGAATGACCTTTTCCTTATATTCAACAAAGAAAAATTTCTAAAATCTTGTCTCATACTCAATAAATTTCTTTTTTTCTAAGAAAACTTTGGGGTCAATCCCAGTTTACAAAAGGAAGTGTGCCTCTTTTCACAGCATCATGTTTCCATCTTGTGGTCTTTTAAGATATTGACAAAGAACTCAAGATTTACAGCTAAGGCACAAGAGGGTATTTTGTACAGCTCTGTTGGTTGAGGGTTAAACCCAGGCCTCAGATGGGAAGGTCCTCATTTCTCTCCAACAGTTTGTAAGAAGAAACCTGGAGGAAAATACCTGAACTGACTCAGTGAATTTCATTTTAGGCTGGTCTGAGCAATGACATTCACATCAAAGGCAAGCTTATCATGAGGTTTATAACCCTGTGACAGCTATTCCCTGCTTCCTTGCAGATACTAACGCTCCTTTTCTTAAAACTAACACCCAAAGCAAATTTAACAGAGAAATGTCAAATTGACCTATGGCGTTTTTACTATGTCAACACTAAAGATTTATTGCAATAAATTATTCAAATGGCAAATTCAAGTGGCTTATGTGTTCATGTATGTGTATTACACACACATGTACACTTCTTCTGAGCACATGTCTGATATTCTTTACTCTCCGAGGTAAAGACTGTAGCTTTGATGAGATTTTTTTTTAAGTGTAATTTAGAGATTTAAGATTTTTGTGTGTGGGGTGGAAACCAGGGCTTCTCGCATGCTGGTCAAGCACTCTACCAATGTGCCACATCCCCAGACAGAGATTTAAGATTTTACGATAAAAATACTCTTAAAACCCCTCCCCTCCATGCTCTATCCTAATGAATGAGAAAATAGATATAGAAATGAAGTTACTGACTACATAATTGAGCTTAAAATCATGAAAGAGAGGGGTAAAGAACACAGAAACAATGTGGTATTATTCCCTACCCAAGAAGTCAGTAAGAAGACATGGGAAAAGCCAAGGCCCTGATAACAAATCTACATTCACGTGGAAATGCTAGTAAATTCCAAGGAGAATTCTAAGCCAAAAAACAGTGTATAGAGTGGAGAAGTGCCAGATGTCTGAGGAAAGTCATTGCCATGAGAGGAAAACAAACTAAGTGGCAGATCTTTCACTTGACTAATAGACCAATTAGTACATTTAATATCTTCAGCAACACAAAGCAAGACAAAACAAAAGAGTTATGGAAAAGAACCAATTAGAGATCTCAAAAATGAAAGCACAGATTATGGAAAGAAAATACTCAAAAGGTAGGCTAAAAAACAGCATGTACACCCTGCAGTGTGAATTAGGAAGATGGGGCATTAAATTGAGGGGTCCTGAAGACTGAAGCACAGAGAAGATGAAGAGACTTAAAGGATAGATGAAGACATCCAAGCTTTCATCTAGTAGGAATTCCAAATGGAGAGGGCAGAAGACAGTATTTAATCAATGACTAAAATTTCCACATACATGAAGAAAGCCAAGAAATCTCAACACATCAAACTAAAGAGAAAAATGTCCAAAATACTTTACATTTATATAATGAAGGATCAGATTTTCATTGTAAATTCCATCATAAATAACTAGACCAGATGACAATGATGCAATGTCTTCAATGAACTGTTAGAAAATAACTTCATTTCAGAACTCTATAAATAGTTATAGTATAATTGAAGATCACAAGTGAGACAAAGGTATGTTTCACATTCAGTATTTAAGAAGGTTTACCAACAGATTCTTTAAAAACAAATAAACAAAACCTGTTTAAGATGTTCTCTTGCAAGGACAAACATGAATCCAAAGGAAGAAGTGGTGTGAAGGCAATGGTGCTCATTTAAGTTATCAGCAATCCTATTGTTTAAGACTAAATAAGCAATGTTTGCCCAAAATATTTAAAATGACAATTTACAGCTAGAATTCAATAGAGAAAGGAAGAATGATGGAGGCTACTATTTCTTGCCTTGTTTGTAAAGAGTCAATATATTCTGAATACCTTTAGATTTTGTTAGGCAAATATAACCTCGTGTATGGAAATAAAAGATCAAGAGTAATTATTAGAAAGAAAGCAATGAAACATGTATAAATTTCAAACCAATAGAAGGAAAAAGATGGAAAAAGGAATATTCAATCAACCCAACAGAAAGCAGAAATGGGAACAAAGAAAGAAGCAAAAAGAGAGCATAGTAAATAGAAAATATAAAGTAAGAATCTAGTGATAAGTCCAAATAAATAAGTGCTGACAAAAATAGGCAACAAGGAAAAAAAATCAAATAGAAAATGAGTGAAACACAATTCAAGGAAAATTAGTATTGCCCATAAACATTTAAAAATGCTTAATTTCACCAATTGTTTCCTTCCTGCTGGGAAGGAAATACAAATACAATAACAGTGAGATGCCCTTTTACTGAGCAGGTTGGCAAGTACATTTACTTTTCATAATATCTAGTGCTAGCCAGAAGGTGGGCAAATAGGTACCCTCAGGTTCCCCAGTGGAAGCACAGTCAATTTGGAGGGAAATTTGGTACATCTATTATAGCCAAACCATGTGTTCATGAGTACAAGGGAGTTCAGTCAGGAATATCCTGGCGGTATTGTTTGTAAGAGTGAGGTACAGGCAACAACAATCTAAATGCCCCTCAACGGGAGAATGACTGAGTCACCCATAGTATATTCATACTGCAGCATATTCTACATAGTTAAAATGAGTAATTTAGATTTTTTTTGTGCACCTGTGTGTGTGTGTGTGTGTGTGTGTGTGTGTGGTACTGGGGGTTTTAACTCATGGTCTCGTGCTTGCTAGGCAAGTGCTTTACCACTTGAGCCATATCACCAGCCCACGTGATTTAGATTTTTATCATGCATACAGACAAATTGTGAATATTTTTAGATTTGCAGAATGAAAGATACAGAAATATCTTATATGTGTAAAACCACACAAATAAATACACATATTTTGTAGGTATGCATATGTCCATATATGCTCTGAAAAGTTAAACATCAGACTCATAATTGCGATTGCCTCTGAGAAAGTGGGAGGAGATAGGAATGGAGTGTGATGGCCTGGGGAGAGAGTTTGGTATGTAAGATGCAAGGGATTCTATACTATTTGTGAAGTCTGATTTTGTTTTTTGGTTTTTTTCCTTTTTTTTATTGTTGTGGTTGTAACATTTACAGAAGTTCTTACAATATATCAAATATGTCACAGTTGAATTTACCCCTGTCATTCTCTTTTATCTCCCCCATTCCTGAAATAGTTTCAACAAGTCTCATTTGTCCATCTACATACATGTATACGCAGTATTTGCACCATATCCAATCTCCTACACCTTTCCCCACATCCTCCCCACTCTGATTTTATTTTGAAGGAAATTATTTATATATTATTGGTTGAATAGGTCTGATTAAAGATAAGGTTCTTTTTCCTCTGAATGCTCTGGCTTTTACACAGATGGTGCATTTGCCAATCTAATCTATACCTGGCCAGGCACTCAAGAGTTGGGCTGTGTAGACATATCACTTATCAATCTTTGGCACAGTGGTAGGATCTGTGACCCTCCCTTCTCTTCCACCCCATAGTATTCATTAGATCTTAAGGAATCAAGGGGATCTGCTATAACTGGGCTGTAAATTAAGGGTGGTGGTACCCACTCTTAACTAAGCAGGTTCCTAGCATGCTGCCAAGCTGAGTGTGTGTGTGTGTGTGTGTGTGTGTGTGTGTGTGTGTGTGTGTGTGTGTCTGCTGGGAAGGTTAGGGGTTCCGGGAGACAATGCGTTCTCTAGTTTCTAATCTGTTAAAAGTTCTGTGATCCTCCCCACTTGAGCTGTTCACTTTCTGAGCTCTTATAACACCAAGAAAAGGGGAATGAATTGTCTCTTGTCCAGTCAAGCAATGAAAAGTTGGAACCATAACTGTAGCAATTCTTGACATCCTTCCTTTCTAATTACTCATACTTCTATACATTTTACTATTTAAAAATTTTTCCTTTGTTTTAAAATCATGGCTTATATATCTTTCTGTTTGGAAAACTAGAAAAATTAATTAGAAACATCCTAGATTGGAGTTGTAAAAGTAAAATGCTCATGGCAACAATAATAATTCTTTCTGATGATCTGAATTGTACACTACAAGGTCCGGTGTATTGCCTTTCTCCCTTCATCTGACCCCCACAGATCTCAGAGATTTCTCTTTTCTCTGAAACTGCCGGATTCTTTTGGTATTCACTACATTGAATTCCTGAAGAACTGTCTGTTATATTGTACCATGGTTCTTCCATTTCTTTCTTTCCCTTGCAGTTCCTAGGAAGTGGCTAATTGGTTACTTGATTGGTTAGAAACTGGAAGCAGCTAATGTATAATCCTCACTAATCCTTGGTTCTCTGAGTCAGCATTGGCTTGGTGCCTGGGATGGCCTCTGGGCAGACTGTTACCAGTTCTGGTGATGCTCCAGGAGTAGGTCTCTAAAAGGGAGGCCTCTGCCTGGCCCTTGGGTACTGAGTTCATTGATGCTATTGCAAGAAAAGATTTTTAGGACACATCAAAGCAGTGAGTATGGAAGTTTATTAGTAAAGCAAAGCAAAAAAAAGACAGAAACATAGTATACAACCCAGAAATGGGTCTGAAAACAGTTGCCACGAGTGCTCTAAAAGCAAGGGCATTTATGGTGAAAAAGTAGGTGGGAGGGATGCTCTTAATTTACCCTGGAATGAGTGCTCCCCTTTTTCTGCCACATGGCATATGTAATCATTCTTGCTGTTACACTGTTTATCAATTGGGTTCAAAGATTTCAAAGTTGGTTCACTTATTAAATTTAGGTCACTATGACATAGATGTTTGAGCTTCCCTTTAAACAAAGGATGAGTCCTCACAGGTGCTCCCTTAAAGATAGGAGTCCATTTTCACATTAAGTATTTTCCTTTGTAGACACTTTATGTGCCCAGAAAAGTCATTTTCCCGGGTGGCTTTTCCCCAGTATAAGTTTTTTTTTTTTTAAGATATCCTCACTTAGTTTCCAGAGCACACTAATTATTTGGACAAGTCGGCAAGATTACACCTGCAATCCTAACTACTTGGGAGACTGAGACCAGGAAGATTGTGGTTTGAGGCCAGCCTGGGGAAATAGTTTGCAAGATCCCATCTCCAAAATAACCAGAGCAAAATGGACTGCTTTGCAAGCTCAAAGCCTTGAATTTTGATCCCATCCCACCAAAAAAATCAACCTTGCTGATTTAATGCATTCATTAAAAAGATCCCTGATCTTCTCGTGAGAAGGATGTTTTGATTATTTCCAAGACTATATATTGAGCATGGGTTTGTGTTGTTTTTAAGTGGTTAGCAGAATTTTGCTCACATAATGCATAGTCAGAACAGCAACTCCCAACCTTCCTGAATGGCTCTCCACGTACAACAATAATAATGAATCTTTAAAATGGATTTGGGGCCTGCCCCTCCTTACATCAACAAACATGTTTCTAGGTATACTTGGAAAATATAAGCTTTAAGTATATCTATAATTTTCTCCCACATTATGCACCATCACTTCTTGAAGCATTTCCCAATTGTTCATTTCTATCACATGAAAGTTTTGGTGTTATGAGGACTTCCTTTTTTTTTTTTTGGTGACTCTACCACTTGAGCCATTCTGTAATATAATATATTACATACAAATAACACATTGACCATGTTAATGAAAGTTGGGGTTTTACAATAAAAATGTTTTATTCTTATACACTCAGTTTTATTCATTGCTTCTTTTATTGTCTATGGATTTTGAATCAGACTTTCCCTCACTGAAGTTAAAGAGGAAGTCATTCATGCTTTTTGCTTATACTTCTATGCCTTTGTTTTTCACATTGAGATCTCTAATCTAGTTGGACTTAATTTTTATGAAAAAAAATTTTTTTGCAGTATTGGGGTTTGATCCCAGGGCTTCATGCTTATTAGGCAGACACTCTTTAGCTTGAACTACCCAACTAGTCCAATTTTTGTGTAGTGTTAATATGGGTCTACTTTTATCTTTTGTCAAATAGAGACCCAGTTGTTCTGGCACCTCATTTTAAAAAGTCTATTTTTACCCTACTGCCTTGAAATGCCACCTTTATCTGAATACCAACTTTCCAAATGTGTGTGGTCTATACTTAGGCTTCTTATTCTATCTTACTAGCACATTTATCTATTCATATACCACTACTACTTTGTTTTAATTACAATATATTAATTTATAGTATACTTCATGTCTGGTAAGGCTAATCCTCTCAGCTTTCCCTTTTCAGTATTTTCCTGACTATTCTTGTATATTAATTCTTTTCATATTGTATTCTTCCAAAAATGCACAACCTGACTTTAATCATGAGGAAACAGACAAACCCAAACTAAGCTACATTCTATAAAAGAATTGGCTAATACTCTTCAAAACAGTTAGGGGCAGAAGAAAAAAGAAAGCAGAGTGGTCCTAGATTAAAGGAGACTAGAGAAATGACAAGTTAACTCTGTGGTCCTGGATGGAACTCTGGGACAAGTGATGAAATCTGAATGATGTCTGTGGATTAGACAATAATAATCATGTATCAAATTTTAACTTCCTGGTTTTGATTGTACTGTGTTTCTGTAAGATAAATATTTGGGGAACTAGATAACAGATACATGGGTATTTCTGTATAACCTTTGTAACTTTGTGTAATCCGAAATGATTTCAATTTGAAAAGGTAAAACATAAAGGATGAGAAAAATTCATTATATGTAATAAATATACATTTATTATAATTTTTTCAGTAAATCTTTAAATACTATATATAATCTCTTTGCCAAGTACAGAAATTACAGACTTGCTACTGGCAAGAGTGCAGCATATGAGTGAATAGACAACCCTGCTGTTGGAGTGCTGTGTATTTACTGTGTAGCAGCTTTGAAACCATCAGTGCAGGAATTAAGACGAATAGGAAGGTTGCAGTTTCTCCTATGAGTAGCTGCCAACCACTTCTGGGCAATGATGGTGACATAGTTTCAGAAGGCAAGCAGGTTTCTTGAGCTCCCTATATATTATGGTTATTAATTCCTTGTCAGATCTATTGTTGGCAAAAAATTTCTCTCATTCTGGGCACTGCCTCTTCATTCTGGTGACCATTTCTTTTGTTGTACAGAAGCATTTTAGTATCACGTAGTCCCATTTGTCAATCCTTTCTCTTAGTTGCTGAGCCATTGGAGTTCTATTTAGGAAGTTACACATCTGCCTATAAGTTCCAGTACATTCCCGACTCTAGCCTGCACTAGCTTCAAAGTTTTAGGTCTTACATTAAGGTCCTTAATCCACTTTAAGTTGTTATTTGTACATGGTGAAAGACATGGATCTATTTTTCAGTTTTCTGAATGCAGATCCAGTTTTCCTAGCAACATTTGTTGAAGAGGCTGTCTTATTTCCCATCATGTTTTGGGCACCTTTGTAAACAATCAGGTGGGCGTAGCTTTGTGTATCATCTCTGGGTCTTTTCTGTTCCGTTGGTCTTCATGTTTCATGTCTGGTTTTGTGCCAGTACCATGCTGATTTTATTGCTGTGGCTCTGTAGAATACTTTGACGTTGAGTATTGCATTACCTCCGCTGTTGCTCTTTTTGCTCAGTGTTGCCCTGGATATTTGCAGTCTAGTGCTTCCATGTGAACTTTAAGGTTTATTTTTCAACCTCTGTGATGAGTGTCTTTGGAATTTTGATGGGGATTGCATTGGACATGTAGAAATATCTCCAATATATGGGAGATATTTCTCTCTTCTAGGGCCTTTTTTGATTCCTTTCTTCAATGGGTATAGTATTCATTGTAGAGGTCTTTCACTTCCTTTGTTATTTCTAGGTATGTTAATTTTTTGAGGCTGTTGTAAATGGAATTGTTTTCCTACAGAAAGCCTATAGAAAGATCACTGATTTTTGTAAATTGAATTTTTTATCCTGCTACTCTGCTGAAGGTTTTCACAATGTCCAGAAATTTTTTGATGGAGTTTTCTGGGTCTTTTAGGCATAAGATCCTGTCATCTGCTAATAGGGATAGTTTGACTACTTCCTTTCATATTTGAATTCCTTTTATTTCTTCTTCCTCTTATTGCTTTGGCTAGGAATTCCAAGACTATGTTGAACAAAAGTAGAGAGAGTAGACACAATGTTGTCACTCCTGACTTTAGAGGAAATGATTTCAGTTTTTCCTCATTTAGTATGATGTTGGTTATAGGCTTGTTGTATATAGCCTTTATTATGCTGAGGTACATTCCTTCAATTCCTAGTTTCATTAGAGCTTTTATCATGAAAGGATGTTGAATTTTGTCAAAGGCTTTTTCTGAATCTATTGAGATGATCATGTGATTTTTTTGACTTTGCTTCTGTCAATATGCTGTATTACATTTAATGGTTTGTGTATGTTGAATCATTCCTGCATCCCTGGCATGAAACTGACTTAATCATGGTATATGATCTTTTTGATATGTTGATGAATTCAGTTTGCTGGTATTTTATTGAGAATTTTTACATCTAAGCTCATTAACTAGATAGATTGCCTATAATTCTCTTTTGTTTTATTGTGTCCTTGTCAAGTTTGGGATGAGTGTAACACTGGCTTCATGGAATCATTGTGGTAGTAATCATTCCCTTTGTATTTCATGAAAAAGTTTGAGGAGTGTTGGTATGTGTTCTTCTTTAAAGGTCTGGTAGAATTCAGCAGTGAATTCATCAGGTCCTGGACTTTTCTTTTTTGGGAGACTTTTTATTGCTGCTTCAATTTCATTATTTGTTATAGATCTATTTAGGTGATTTATATACTCTTGGTTCAATTTAGTTGGTCATATGTATCTAGAAATATATCCATTTCTTCTAGATTTTCCAATTTATTTGAATATAGGTTTTCTTTTTTTTTTCTTTTTCTTTTATTATTCATATGTGCATACAAGGCTTGGTTCATTTCTCCCCCCGAATATAGGTTTTCAAAGTAATCCCTAATGATTCCCTGGATTTTGTTGGTGTTTGTTGTGATCTTCCCTTTTTGTTTCTATTAATTTGGGTCTTTTCTCTCTTAATTTAGTTAGGTTTGCTAGGGGCTTATCAATCTTATTTATCAGAAATGGGCAAATGAACTGAACAGAACTTATTCAAAGGCAGAAGTACAAATGCCTAAAAAAACACATGAATAAATGCTCAAAATCCCTGGCCATAAAGTAAATGCAAATCAAAACTATGCTAAGATTTCACCTTACTCCTATTAGAATGGCTACATCAAGAACACAACAATAAATGCTGGGTAGGATGCAGGGAAAAAGGAACCCTCATATAAGATTGGTGGGAATGTAAATTAGTACAACCACTATGGAAAATTGTATAATCTCTTCAAAATGCTAAAAATAGAACTGCCATATGATCCAGAAATACCACTTCTAGGGATAGACCAAAAGGAATGTAAGTCAGGTTACAATAAAAGCACCTGCACACCCACGTTTATTGCAGCATTATTCACAATAGCCAAGTTATGGAAACTGCCAAGATCCCTACAACTGATGAATGGATTAAGAAAATGTGGTATTTATATACAATATAGTTTTATTCAGCCACAAAGAAGAATGAAAATTTTTCATTTGCATGTAAATGGATGGAACTGGATAACATCATCTTAAATGAAGTTAGCTAGGTTTAGAAAGTCAAAGACCCCTTTCTCTCATATGTGGAATATAGACCCAATATAAATATAAGCAATATTATGAAAAACAGGTCACACTAAGGGGATGTCAATAATGGGAGAGGAAGGGTAAAAGAAGGAAGCTAAGATGGTGAATATGGTTGATGTACTTTTAATATGAAAATGAATACACAATTTTTAAATCTGTTGACATCACTGTAAGAAGATGACTAACGTAGAAAGGAGAAAAATAGAGGGGATGACTTAACCTGGGTTATAATACATATATCTATGAAATGTCACAATGAAACTCCCTGTATAGCTATCTTATACGAACAAAAATGTCTTTTTTCAAAAACAGAGAACAGGAAGGTAAAATACGTCCTGTCTGGGATTGGCACCAATGGAGGGTGAATATGGTGGGAATATTATGTACTCATGTATTAAAATGGACAAATGAGACCTGGTGAAACATTCCAGGAATGGGGTGAGGAGGAATAAAGCAGAATGACAGAGGAGGGAAATTCAACTATGGTATATTGTAAATACTTTGGTAAGTGTCACAATGTACCCCAGGAAAATAACATGATAATAAAAACAAAATTTAAATAACTAAATAAACAACAAAGAAGGCAAGCAAGACGCCTGCTGTCTTAGTCTGTTTTGTATTGCTATAATAAAATACCTGAGACTGAGTACTTTATAAAGAAAAGAGGTACTTAGAGTCCTGGAGATTAAAGAGCATGGTGCCTACATTTTGATGAGCGCTCCCTGGTTACATCACAACACAGACAAAGAAATTAGCCATGAAAAGAGGGGTCAAGCACATTAGGCAGTTTTGTTCTACCATAACCTACTCTTTGGAGAAACAACTCACCCCAGAACATTACCATTCATCTTTTCAAGGGCAGTGCCCTCCATGACCTAACCACCTTCCATTGTGCACCATCTCTTAAAGGTTCTACCATCCAAACACTGCCATATTGAGGACCAAGCCTCCAGCACAAGAATCTTGGGGGACAAATTATATTCAAACCATACCATCTGCCTTCTGATGTATTTGGGTGAGTAGTAGAGCTGAGGGGAGGCTGGGTACTTAAAACAAAAACAAGGATTTTTTTTTTTTTTTTTGGTTAAACTGAAGATTTTGTTTGAGAGCCCAAAACCTTACCAAATAATCTCAGGTATTGAGTCCTGTGTTTCGCTGAAAGTGCATACCTTTTGTAGTAAAATTTTGTAGAGTTTATATAACTGAGGAATAAAGTGAGATAAATGTGGAAATGTAATTTAATGTCATACAGCATAAAAAATCTAAATACTTGCGGATTTAAAATTCCAATTCTTGTAAACTTATCAAAATTCGATAAATGAAGTTTTAGTATATTGTATGATGGAAAGATTAATCTGGAGAGCAAGATCTCACTGAACATGAAGAAATTCAATGAAAATGTATTACTTAAAAACATTTGGTAGTGGGGTGTGGTGATGCCTGCCTGTAATCCTGGTACTCAAGAAGCTGAGTCAGGATGATATTGAATTTAAGGCCAGCATGGAATACATAGTGAGATCCTGTCTCAAAATAAAAATAAAGCCACAAACATAGGATTTCTCGGCTAGGCTTCAGCTTAGTGGGAAAGTGAATGGCTTGGCTAGTATGTGTGCAAAGCCCAAGGTTCAACCCATGGGGAGTGGTATTTGAAAGTGCATCCTTCCCTTGAGGAAGGGAAGTCCAAGTTGGAGCACTGTACCACAGGAAACAGACTCATCAAAAACATGGTGGCTACCGGCCTTATGGAAAGAGTGGGTACCGTTTTTTCAGAGACTAATGGGGCATACAAGCTGTTGTTTTTGCTTGCCTACATCCCTTCTCTTTTGGTAACAGCATTGATGTTTTTAGGAGGAATCCACTTCTTTCCTTTCTATGTGAAATGCCAACTAGAAGAGTGAAAATATGACCCAAGTGATGCCAATCAGATTCTCTTTCTCTTAGGAATTTAAAACCTTGGAAGAAAAACACAGTAAGGGAAATGATTGGAGCCATCATCCTTACAACATTGGTTCAAAGTCTCATTGCCCTGAGTCTCTCTTATCAATATCCTTCCCATATCGTGCCTACTTAACTTTTCCTTGTTTTGTAACCTCAGTATGTTTCCCGAAAATTATGTTTGATCTTGTCAGTTGTACTCTGTTGTTTGTAAATAAACAACTGTATGTAGACAGGTGTGGCTGAAATTCTATCTACTTGGGAGGAGGAGATGGAAGATCATGATTCAAGTTTAGCCTGACCAAAATGTTTGAGAGATCCCCATCTCGACCAATAAAAAACTCGGCATGATGGTGCACGCTTGTCATTCCCATCAAGCAATACCCTGTCCGAAAAAAGAAAAGAAAAAAAGAAGCCATAAGTCCAGGATATGGGATGTAGATTAAGGATGGTAAGCACATTGAGATCAGGGTCATCCACATAGCCACAAAGTTGTCTATGACGACATTAGATGAGATGCAAGTCTGGAATTTGGATCAACTTATATGCGCAACCCAGTTCTTCAGTGTGTTTCTTAGTGAATGTGGGGGAATGGCAGGGAGGCTACTTGAAGGCAATGTGGCTAACATTGTGGGATCCTGGTTCTGCTACTTTACTGGTTATCTAGCAATGAGTAAATTAACCTTTTCTGTGCCTATTTCCTCAACCACAAATTGTGAATGATAGTCTCTGTTTTATAGACCATTGTGAAAATTAAATGAACTAATTAGTATAAAGTGTTTGATAAGTACTGAGCACACCATAAACATTATTATTATTAAAGGAGAGGTTAATAAGGCCAGCACAGTGGCTCACATCTGTAATCCCAGCTACTCTGAAGGCAGAGATCCAGAGGATCATGGTTTGAAGTGGGTGAAAAGTTAATGAGCCCTTCCCCATCTCTACAAAACAAGCTAGATGTGGTCAGTGCCCCAGTCATCCCACCTGAACAGGAAGCATAAATGGGATGGAGGTCCAGGCTAGCCTGGGCAAAAATAGGAGACCCTATTTGAAAAATAACCAAAGAAAAAGGGCTAGGGGAGTAGTTCAAGTGGTATAACCCTGGCAAGTGCGAGTCCCTGAGTTCTAATCCCAGTAACAACCACCAAAAAAAAAAAAAAAAGAGGTTGATACATAAATGATAACAATGAAATACTTTATGAAAAATACTTTACAAACATATAGAAAATAATCAAATTACTTAAGCTGTACTTGGAATAATTAGGAAAGTCTTCAATGAGATGACAACCTAAGTTGATAAAAACTGCCCCTTGCCACCATTCTCCAGCCTGAGCTGCAGCTGGTCTCATCTCTTGCAGAACAAAGCCCACTGTTCCTTATCTCCCGCCACCTCCCTTTGCCTGCCCCTAGACTTTGCTTCAGCAGCTGGTCTCATCCTTTGCAGAACAAAGCCCCACTGTCCCTTATCTCCTGCCACCTCCCTTTGCCTGTCCCTAGCCCTTGCTTTCTTCCAAATGCTACTTAAGGCCAGACCCACAGAGAGAAGCTGCTGTGCCATTTTTTCTTGGCCAGCCAGCCTGCTTATTAAACTTTTGGACATGCGATGCCTCTTGTGAGTCTCCTTTGTGTGCGGTGTGCCACGTTTTCCTAGCATAAGTGACTACTTAAGAAAGTCCAAGGTTCCTGGGGGAAATGGTAAGATTTAGGGTAAATGCTCATCATATGCCAGGCACCCGATTGTTTTACAAATGTCACATCCCAGCAAGATACATAGCTTCATTTATCTTAGGAGGATATCTCAGACAAGTTACATAACTTGCCTGTGCGCACATATGAATGGGAAGAAACTGGGCTTACTTTAAAAAGTTCTGACACAACAGCAACTTGAAAGGGGCCTTCAAGGAGGTGTGGGATACAACACAGAATCAGAATGTACTGGAGGGGAACTGAGAGCTCGGCCTGGAATCTCAGGATCATGCCAGAGTAAACGATTTCAAGCAGAGCCACACAATGAGTTGAAATTGAAATAAAGCAACAAGAGTATGATGCTCAGGTGGGTGTGACTCTCCATTTATCAAGCCATGGGTGTTGGCCTGGTCACAGGTAGTGGATTTGCAGCAAAAGAAGACGCACAGTATTGAAGGCCTTCACCTGCGTCCGCAGCACGGGACAAAGTTCCCAGACTGGTAGCTCCACAGACATATTTGTGACCCGTTTTCAGACGCGACAAAGTGCTTTTTGAGCGCCTTTACCGGAAAGCACACAACTCCAATTCCAGAGCTTCATCACCCAGGCTTTGGCCCCGCCCCCAGCTCGCCGCGTTCCCCACCCCAGCACTGCCGCGTCCAGCTCCCCGCCCAACAGAGCAAGCGTAGGTCTTTGAGATCCACCCGCAGCAGTAGCAGTAGCAATACCCGCAGCAGCAGCTTCCTCTCCGCCACGCCGCACGTCCGGTCACGTGCGTTTCCCGTCACGTGACTCCGGCTCACGTGAGTCGCGTCAAGGCCCGGGCTGTGCAGTAGGGCGTTCGGCGTCCGCAGCTCGGCGGCGCTAGGGGGTGCGGGTCGGGGCTCTGGAGCCCGCGGAGCCTCGTGGACAGGATGGTGAGAGCGGCAACCAGGGCCGGGGAGGGCCCGGCTGACTGGACTTGACCGGCGCCGTCCCCAGGCTCAGCTCTTTTTCTTGTCCTTCCCGCTGTAGATGAACCGGACGAACCCGGACCAGGAGCGGGCGCCGGCCTCCGAGCCCGTGTGGGAGCGGCCCTGGTCGGTGGAGGAGATTCGCAGGAGCAGCCAGAGCTGGTCGCTGGCGGCCGACGCGGGCGTGAGAGATGGGCCGGGGACGCGAGGGGAAGGCGGGCCGCCGGGGTGGCGCGCGGTTTGCGAGCGGGAGACGGGAGCCTGGATTCCCCCTGCGTACGGGCCACCTGCTGCCTGCCGTCGTCTTGGAGGCACGCGCCCCTCCTCGCTCTCGGGGGAGCCAGGCACCAGGGAGAGGCGGGCCGTGGGCGACGGGGGATTGTCTCCACCCACTGAGTTCACGCACCGCGGCCTAAACGCGGGGCTCCCTTCTGTGTTTGGCTTCCTAGCGGTGGCACTGATCGGTTCGCTAGGACACTTGAGATAAGTCGGTATATGGTTATCCCTGAGTGGGGCTCTTCAAGCTTGGGAACCAGAAAGCTCAGAACTTGAATCCCGAAGTCTAACATGAGTAGGAGTTTTGGATGAATTCGTCTGTTTCCTGTAGGACCACAACCAAACAGAATTTTGCATTTCCTCTAGAAATGAATAGAAAGTGACCATTGATTCGATACCACTCGTTTGATGAACTGTCCTCATGTTTTACATTGCCACTTAATCTCACTACTGTGAAAAGCTTCCTTCCTTTTAAATTTCAACACACAAAAAGGTGAAAGGATATGGTTCTTTTAAATTTTGACACAGAATAGATCCATATAATATTGACCCTATATACATTTATTATTTTTTTAAATAGCTACTACAGTTTCTACAGGAATTCTCACAGCAGACTATCTCTAGGACCCATGAAATCAAGAAGCAGGTGGATGGACTAATACGGGAGACTAAAGCCACAGACTGTCGCCTGCATAATGTCTTCAATGACTTCCTTATGCTGTCGAATACCCAGTTCATTGAGAATGTGAGTTGCTTACGTGCTTACGTACATCATAGTTATGAATAATACCTTTTGGGGAGTAAGAGCTGTTTTTTTTTTTTTTTTTTCCTTTTTAGCAGAGCGGGGGTTTGAACTCAGAGCTAGGATCCTGCTTGCTCAGTTTTGCCTCCAGCCCAAAATTGTTTTTAATGGCCTATTAGTTTCCCTCCAAAATTTTGGGGGACATATGGTTCTTGGTAATTGAAGTTTATTTTGCTAGAATCGAATGCTTGTTTCTTACTAGTAAAGTTTGCATTTTTTTCAAGCTTTTAAAAAATCTAATGGTAAGATTCCCTCAATTTTTATCCCTTTTTAATTTTGAGAGTAGTAAACATTTGTGTTGAATTAATTGTGTGGCATTGAAACAAGCCCTGTTACAGCACATTCTATAAGGACAACCATATACCTGGTCTGACTCCCTATGCTGTGGCTTCACTTTTTGATAGGGTTCATGGTGTTCTGATAAATTATTAAAGTGATGAATATGTCTACTTGGACTATCCTCAAAACTGAAGTTTTCTTATGATGGCCAATCAGTTATAAACAGGTTATTGAGTGTTGATTAAACCGTGTGTGATTTTTGTCTACATGTAGAGTTTCTATAAGATACTAGGACTATGTAAGTATATTGGCTAGAGCCCCTACCTTAGTAAATAGTATAATTCTACAACAGAAAGGAAGTAGGTGTGCTTGGCCTTAAGGGGTGAAGATGGTATGAAGAATAGGTTAGTTAAGCTGAGCTGTATTTCTCAAAGGGTATCTTACATTTTGAATATCAGCATTAATTTCTGAAATGAGAATTCTTTAATAGGCTATATACTTAGATTGATAAAAATACTAAAGAGACTTTTCAAAACTTCAAGATTATTAAAAAACCCCCATGATTTAGGATTAAGAGAATAGCAATAATGTAAGTAATTTGTGCAGCATGTTTGTGCATGTTGGTTTAGGAGCTCAGGCTGAAATGCTGTCTCTGACCTTTTTGGGAGACCTATTTGTGAAAAATCTTAAAGTCTTAAAGATCTCTGTGCCAATCCTTTTTTTTAATTGGCAAAGGGAAACTTGTGAATTTGAAATATAATACATCTTCAAGCAAAATAAGCTCAAGATAACTATCCATTATCTGGGATGCTTGGGACCAGAAGTGTTTCAGATTTAAGAGTTTTTCAGATTTGAGGATGTTTGCATAGATGTTACAGGGTCAGCATTCTTAATCTAAGACACTCCAAAGTCCAAAACTTTTTGAGTGTCACGTCAGTGCTCAAAAATTTTGAATTTCAGATTTTCAGATTAGGGCTACTCAACCTCTACTCATTTTTTGATCATCTACACAGGACCTAGTTGTCCTGAGCAATTGTCTGACTGGATGTGTCAGTTTGAGAGTCCATAATCTACTTCCCTGGTGAATGTAGTCCATTATTTTTTCACAAATTTGGTGTACCTTTAAATACTATTGTTCACATTATGTATTTTTCTTGCTTGAAGCTCTTTTCTTGGTCTCAGCTCTTCTCTGCAGTCACTGTTCAGTTCTAGACTGGGTAAGGAACAGATTTGAGAGGTTTTCCTTTGTACCAGATGGCCTGAATCAGATTGGTACTACATTGGTACCAGATCACACCTTTAGTAGGGAGAAGAAGGGGTCTGTGATTTTCTGAATTGCAGTGTTTAAGTTTTCTCTTTTTTCCAGTTCTTTTCTTGTGAGGTTTTCTTAGATTCTGAGTTTTCCCATGGTCTAGTTTTTGTGTAATTTTGCTTGGTTTTTGTTTTGTTTTGGTAGAAGTTTATTTCTGTACATTTCTGTGTATTTCCTGCTTTTCATTCATCTCTCCATACCCTTAATGTTAAGTCCTATTCCTCTTCCTCATCCAGTCGCATCCAGAATTTGTCTCTGGATATCAGATGTAACTTTCCCAGACTGCCTATGGTACAGATTCTTTGCATTTGTGACAGAGTGGCTGATGATGTTGAGAGAACAGCTAATGCTTAGAACTTTGAAAAAAAACCTACTTGCTGATAATATCTATAGCAGTGCTTTGGCTTCGTAGAAGTTTTGAAACCCTAAATTGGTGCTCAGTTCAGGCTAGAATGGTGATGCCATTTGGTTTTCTGGTAGTTCATTGGAAAAATTATTAAAAGTCAGGTAGGTTTCTGGATTTTATTAGGTAGCCTCAGAGACAAGTCACACAGTTGTAACAGTTTAGACTTTCTAGGGCAAGAACAGTCAGGACTTTCTAGGGCAAGAGAAGTTAGCACCTTTAATAAAGACCCAAGGGAACCCTGAAGGAGGAGAAATGCTAGTTAACATTGGCCGGTGTTTTAGTGTTTAATCAGAAGGTGACCCAATTCTTAAGGCTTTATTAATCTGTTAATTTCGGATTTTTATCCAAATACGAACACTGTAGTTAATGATATTAGTTTGATACAAGGTACCTTCCTTACTTGAGAACTTTAAAAAGTCAGTTTTGAAATCTTTAACTTTGTGAAATTAAAAGATATTTTTTCCCCAAAATGAAACTTTAAAGACATTTTGCATATTATCATGTTAATTTATAAAATCAGTGTTTTGGACTTTTCGGCTTCCTTTTCTACCTTTTGAAAAGACAGATGGTTTAGTAACTGTCAGATACTCAACAATGTGCATGTGAGGTAGTGGATAGCTCAGAGCCTTATTGGCCTGTGACTTCCTTCATAGGCTCCCCCACAGCCAGCCTTATTTTATGTAATGTCTCTCACTTTCAACACTGCAGCCTTCCTATTCCTTGAAGGCACCGAGAGCCCTATTGCCAGTAGGCCTTTGCTTATATTGCTCTGTGTGCCTGTACCTTTGATTGACATCCGTCTGTCTTCCAGGTCTCAATTTAGTTACTACTTTTACCTTGAACTTTTGTACCAGGCAAACCCCTTGGTAAAAGCTCATGAAGCATCATATGACATTCTTTAGCAGACTTACAAAATCCTAATTAAAGTTTAAAGATTTTGGATCTGATGAGTTAGGATCTGATGAGTTGAATTCCTCTATTAAATGACGTCCCATATTTTTGTTAATTGTTCTAATTGTAGGGCTCAGCACATGCTTGATACTTAAGGGACTCCATGAGTATTTGAATTAATGAGTGAAAACACACATAAATGGGAAAGACCAGGGCTGTGTATACTCTGTTAAGAAATCCCTAGCCCTCATCCCTTTTCTCTAATTCCCCCTCTCCCCAAATGAGGGAAAGTTCCTGTTGGGAAATTGTAAAGATATTTAACAGTTCTGAGTATAGCTGTCTGATTGTATAATGATCACAAAACACATGACTCTGTGAGGTCAGTTTGGGAAGAAGGGTGAAGAAGGTTAGCCCTGATTACTGTGTGCTAAGTAGTTGAGATGCATAGTCCTTCTTGCCCTCAAAAATTCTCATGGGTTTTAAGTTTTTGCAAACCAGGGTTTCTTAGATGTATTGTTTGACTTCCTGGCTGCAACCTGCTGATGGTCTTGGGAGATAGTTTTTAGTGATAGGCAGAGAGAAAAGTAGGGTGTTGGTGGTGTTCATATTCAGCAGGAAGCTCAATCTTTTAGGTTAATGGTCTTGCTAATAAATTCTGAAGTAACCTGAGTTCTGCCTTATCTTAAAGTCTCAATTTTAAGATTCCTTTGCCTTTTTTTTGTTCCTGTCTTTAGAAATTGTCAAACTAATTTCTGATCTTTATAGGACAATTAGGGGAAAACAGTAAGAAAATGAAAAATCATCTGAAATTTCATCAGTTAGAGGGAAGAATCTGTGTTGACACAGGTATTCTCAATCCATCATCATGCAGACATTAGGTTTTAAAAAAATCAAACCTACAGGAAAATCAACTATAATTCTACAACCCCTAAGTTAGCAGCCAGTGACCATTTTGTTGTATTTCTTTCTAGTCTAGATGACTGTGTGTGTATTTGTAGCCTGCATTTTTCTTAATGCTAACTTAAGAAAACACATCTTTGAGACTTTTGTGAATTTATTTTTTACCTTACTGTTACAGGAGCTATGTCATTACTTTTAATAATCCTCTAATACCATTTTTAATGAAATATTTCACATATATACAAAAGTTCAGAGAATAACCACAAATGCTAAGAATATGCAGTATCTAACATTAGTAGATTGAAGTATTTTACTGTAGTTGCTTCAAAGGCACCAACTCCTTCCCCCCACCACATACACCTTTTTCCCCTTGACAATAAATATTTTAGGTGAGGGATTCCTTGTATCTTTGCCTTTTTATTTTTTATATCTGAAGTGTATATATCTGTGGATATGTGTTAATGCATATGTATATATGATATTATATATATGATATATGATGGGGGTGTAGAGTTCATTTTTTTTCATATAAGTAACCTTTATTATATAGCTGTTCTTTTCCTAATTGACTTAGGTGTGTGAGTGTCAGTGTGTACACATAAAATCAGGCTTCCATATAGTTGTAGGTTTTTCTGACGTCAGCCCTTTGCTGCTATTTTTCTACTGTATGCCAGTATCATTATTTTAAATTCCTCAGGTTTCTAATACACCTTGGCTGGGAATATAGCTCAGTGCCAGCCAGAGTGCTTGCCTAGCATGAGCAGTACCCTTGGTTAACACCCCACCCATACCCAGTCACTGCAGAAAACAAGAAACTTGAGAGTTTGTCTAAGATGTCCTAGTAAGACAAGTCTCCGTAACTTCTTTTTGTTCCTAATTGTCATGGTTGTTTATCTTTGGTGGTTGACTTTTCTGTGTGAATTTGAGGATTAGCTTGATATTTTGTCTTTTGCTGCCATGAGCATCCTGTTGGCGTTTGTGATTACTTTTCTTGGAACTAAATTTCAAAAAAACAGAAAGGATATACTTAAAAGAAACATTATTTGATCAGATTGGCAGAATTTTAGATTTCAAAAATTAAATTCTTTTTTTTTTTAACCACATCTGCGTGTGCAGTAAAAATTAAATTTTTGAGTCAGGATACATTTAAAAACATTGATCAGATTGTCAGACATCGTCCATTTCTGGCAAAGTCTTGGGAAATAGAATGATTGGCAGATTTGTGGTGTGACACATTTGTGCATAGTGATCTTGAAGTAGCTATTAAGATTAAAGAGTAGATTTGTTCTCTTATTTGGTAGTCCTAATTTTGAGAAGTCTATAGAGAGAAGAGGACTAATGCTTAAGAATACATGTGTACGTGTGTTTAGAACACCTTACAATAGGTAAAACTGGAAATGTTAATATTCACCAATTAGAAACTTGAGTTAGTTAAAGTGATTGACTCAAATCTATATGCATTGACCTAGAAAGTGGTCGAAGGGGCAAAATAGGCAGAGAAATGTGTATGGTAAGCGTGCGTTTAGAGGACTCCGAATATGTGCGCAAGTCTGTATAGATTTGCGTAAGGCCTTGGGAAACAGGAGCATGTATATCATGCTTAAAGGAGGTGTTCCCAGGATGAGGTTAGGGATAGGGAGTTGTAAGTAACAAGTATTAAATACATCTCACGTATATTGTACAGTTAAAGCATCTTGAATAATACGATGAAATTTGTACCTTTTTTGAGTTCCTTGGTGCTGCTCTCAAAAAGTTTCAGATTTTAGAGCATTTTAGATTTCGGATTTTCCAAGTAGGAATGCTCAGTTGCTAAAAATCTATGCAGATATTAAAAAAATCTAAAAAAAGCTCAAATCTGAAACAGTTTAGGTCCCAGTCTTTCAGGTAAGGGATACTTAGCATACATTGAATTTAAAAAATTGAGTGATGTAAGATTTTCATTCATTGCCCCAACAGCATTATGTATTGGGTTAACGAAGAAGGTGTGACAGCTGGTTCTCGCTATTTCTGCAGTGCTTTGGTCAACCATGAGTTGGACTTCTTCAGGTGTTCTAGTCATCTGTATCTTTTTTTTTTTAAATTTAAGTTTTGGTGCATCAGCTATGGCTATTTGCACCTTCAGCCTTTGCTGAATAAACATTTCTTTCTCTTTTCTTTTTTTAAACCACGTATTAAATCCTTATGTAGTGATTTATTTCAAATGATGTTTTGTCCCATTAAAAATAAACTTCCTTTCATATTTAGCGTGTGTATGATGAAGAAGTGGAGGAGCCAGTACTCAAAGCTGAGGCAGAAAAAACGGAACAGGTACTTATGTTAAACTGCTTTTTGCTTGGGTTCCTGACTTAGAGAAGGAAAATAATATTTATAATGTAACTGTTGGGGGGTGGGGTAGGGTGGCATGGAACCAGGGTTGATGGGTATGAGGAAAATGGGAGACACTGCTCCTAACAGTGGTGCAATTGAATTTTTTCATTTATTTCTGAAATTTAGCCTGTTAAGTATAGATTTTGTAATATGTAGATTAAATTCCTGAATTCTGGAATAAGAGTAGAGCAGAGGTCCACTGTAAAGGACCAGATAATAAATAGTATAGGATTGCAGGCCACATAGGACACTTATCTTTTCTCTTTCCCCTTCTTCTTCTCCCTCCTTAGTTCCTCTTTTTCTTCTTCTAGCCCTTTCAAAATCTAGAAGCCATTCTTAATTTAAAGGCTACACAGAAACAGGCTATAGACTGGGTTGTGGTATATATAGATGAATTCTTTGAAGACTGAATTTCCCTATCCTTTCATGACAGTCTTGACTTTTATTTCTGTTAAATCAATCAAAGTAATGATAAGATAAATGAGGATTCAGTGTGTGCATGTTTGAGAGCTTCCTGAGTGCCACAGGATGTGTCAGTACAGAGAATGTAGACTGTGCAGTGAACAGTTAGTGACTGTCTAGTAAGATTGCAGGGAACTGGTAACTTAGGATACTTTGCCTCCCAAGAGGTTACAGTCCTGGTTGGGGCTACAGAACATAGCAGGTTAGAACTTCATGTCTGCTAAATGTTTTGGAAGTTCACACAAGGGAGTAGTCACTGGTGTAAGATAGCTGGGAAAAGCCTCAAGGATGATACTTCAGCTGGATAAAGAAAGAAGGGCTAGATTTTAAGGCACTGAGTGTGTGTGTGTGTGTGTGTGTGTGTGTGTGTGTGTGTGTGTGTGGCAGGGGGACATTTCATGACAACAGAATACCAGGAGCTGAAGTTCAGAGTTGGGGATGTGCCTGGTATCTTATGGGCTTCGCTTGTAGAAAATAGTGGAGGTTGAGCAAGAGGAAGGAAAAGGGGGAGCGGGCTGGGTGCTGGCGGGCTTTGGTAACCAGGCCACAGGTTAGCAGTTCCTGCCTTTTTTCCTGTGACTTCACAAGTGGCAGGTGCTTAAGCATTCTTCCTGGTCTTACATTGGCGCCTACAATGTAGCCAAGAGCTTGTGGACCATACTGACTTCCTAGCGATCTGGCAGAGGTATTTCCTTCTCTGTTGTTTGTTATGGGAGTAGTTTCCAATCAGTCTAACTTACTCAGAAGGTGTAAGTGGCTTAAGAAGGTTGGCACTCTCTCAGTATCTATTACTTATAGCAGATGAAGCTGTTAGAGTAGGAAAGGATATTAGACACCAGCTAGAGTTCTGCCTGTTCTCAGAGGGTTTTTTGTTTTGTTTTTTAGAAAAATAAAGATACTTTGTTTTTAATAGGACTCAAGAATTTGCTAACCATTTAAGTGCAATAGTATCTAGTTACATCAAGTCAGCATTAAATTTAAAAGTGTTAGGTATCTAGTGAACAGTTTTCTAAAAACCACAGGGCTGTGGGTGTAGCTTAGTGGTAGAGAGCATGTGCAAAGCCCTGAGTTCAAGCTCCAGCATCACAAAAATAAATTAAAGCTATTCTGTATGTATTTCAGAAATATGTTTTCACAGACTCAGTACAATATTAGCTGTTGAACTCAGAATCAAGCCTACCAGAGTAGCAAAAGGTACAACCAAAACAAATCAAGTTAGAAAGACTTCAGTACATGAGGTAAAATACTTACTCACAGGGTTCCCCATTGGCTTGGGAGTTTAATTCCTTCTGTAGTTACACATCAACTTCTAAAATATGTGAGAGAGAAAATGACTTTGTTTTAATGTTTCTCACAACTGATTATACACTTATGGGAACTACTATTGAGAGCTGTTGTAGCAAGTAGAGACCTGGGGAAATTTTTTAGGAGGTTGGTGATATGGACAGACTTGAGGGAGAGCATTGTTCTGGGGTGATAAGCAGGTAACATCTTTATGTAGAGTATTTCCTTCTAGCTCTTAACTCCTAAAACTGCTAGGGGCCCATTAGCTAAGGTGATGGGAATGTGAACATCTAGACCTTTAACTCTCCAGTAGTGAAGTGACACACCATTCATTGTTTGAGGTTTCACACAACTTAGCTGAACCATCACTCAGTACTTGCACTTGTTTTTGTTGATGAAGGGTCTGGAGCTCTGGGATCTTAGGTAGTTTGATATAGTCCAGAAAGTGGCAGACTTGAAATTTAAAGCTTTCAGCGTTACTCCACAGAATCTGACTTCTGTTAACATTTTAATTGTGAGTGTTTTAGAGCATGAAGCTAGACTTGGGAGAACATTCACTATATTTTCTTGAGGGGTAATTATATTGGAGATCACACTGAATGGTGTTTTGTTTATAGGAAAAGACCCGGGAACAAAAAGAAGTAGACCTGATTCCCAAAGTCCAGGAGGCTGTGAACTATGGTTTACACGTTCTAGACAGTGCATTTGAGCAACTTGACATAAAAGCAGGAAACTCAGACTCTGAAGAAGATGATGCTAATGAGCGAGTGGAACTTATCCTTGAACCAAAGGTAAAGACAGTTCAGATATTTACTGTACTATATTTATCATTTTGTCTTAGGTACAGGATGCTTCATCACATTCTGTTGTTTTATCATCTGGTCTCATTTTACTAATACTACTTTTCTAAGTTCTGCAGAGTTGGGCCCCTGGGAATGGGAGCAGTGACATTATTATTCTGTTTTTTTTGTGCTGTTTTGTCTTATGTAGAGATCCTCTTCAGTCTTCTGGGTATTTAGTTTGTTATGCTAACTAGATATTTAGTTGGTCGTGTTGCTTCTTTTCATTTTTTCAGGCTGCTCCGGTCTTCTCTTTACTCTGCTCCTGGGTGAATAAATTCCTCCTGATTCCTTCTGTCCCTTCTACCATGCCTGACTTTGATGTGCCCATTTACATTCTCAGAATCAGAGAATACCACTTGGGTTTATTTCTCCAAATTTAGACTGTTATTGATGATTCTCATGATACGTATTTTTATACATAAAGGTAGTATTAAGCAGTGTTGGTGAGCAGAAACACCTCCCCGCCCAACTTTTTTTGGATTATTGTTTTGAGACAGGATCTCTCTATATGACCCAGGCAGGCTTCAGCCTCTGAGCACTGAAATTACAGAGTTTTGCCACTTTGCTCATCTTTTCAAAATACTTTAATGTGTTAAAGTAGTTGTTATATTTTTATATTTTGTTTATATAAAACATTTTGTATTGCATATATTTATTTGGGGAGGTCCCTGGTAGTGCTTTTTAGAGGAGAGCTGAGTGTGTAGGACTCATCAAGTCTCCCTAGGATTTCACTTCTGACCTTGGTCCTTCTTTGGAACATTTTACTACAGGTTGTATCCTTTTCCTGGTTTGATTACTTTTGCAGGCCTTGGCAACATTTTTGATACTGAGGTACTTGGGGATGGATTTAGCTTTACCTTGCCATCTTTACCTAGGGTTTGACCTTAAAAAAAATTTTTTTTTTATTAGCATACATTAATAGTACAAGGGGTTTTTTATCATGGTTGTTTTATAGATGTGTGCAGGCTACTTTGAACATAGTTTCCCCACTCCATTATATTTCCTTAACTCCCCTTCCTCTTCCTCCCCCTTTTCCAAACAGTCTTTGGTGGGTTTCATTAGGCTACTGCCATATATATAGGTGTTCAAGCATACCACATACCTGTGGCATGTGGCTTTATGAGCTTGGCTTATCTTGCTCAGTATGGTGATCTTTAGTTCCATCCATTTTCCTGCAAATGTCATGATTTCATTGCTCTTTATGGCTGAATAATACTCTGTGGTATGTATATATATGTGTATGTATATATATGTGTGTGTGTGTATGTATACATATGAGATATATGTATATGAGATATGTATACATATGATATATTATACATACATATATATAATATCTATATCTATCTATCTATCTATATATGTATGATTCATTCATCAGTTGTTGGGCACCTGGGCTGATTCCACAGCTTGGCTATTATGAACAGTGCTGCTATAAAGATAGGTGAGCAGGTATCTCTCTTGTGTATTGATTTATACTCCTTTGAAAATATGCCCAAGAGTGGTATGACAGGGTCATAAGGTAGGTCTGTTTTTAGTTTTTTGATGAATGTCCATACTGATTTCTGTAATGCTTGCACTAGTTTATAGTCCTACCAGCAGTGTATGAGGGTAACCTTTTCTCCACATCCTCACCAGCACTTGTTTGTTTTCTTGATGATTTCCATTCTGACTGGGGTGAGATGGAATCTCAGTATAGTTTTGATTTGCATTTATTAATTGGATTATTCTTTTGGTGTTTTAAGTTTTTGAGCTATTTGTATATTCATTGAGTAGGTAGCTAGTGAAGATTTTTCTCCCATTCTGTAGGTTATCTCTTGATTCTGATGACTGTTTCCTTTGATGCTCAGAAGCTTTATCAATTTGATGCAATCCCATTTGTCTATTCTTACTCTTATTTCTTGTGCAATGAAGTGCTACGCCTCTATCTTCTAGTGTTTTTCCTATATTAATTTCAAGGTTTCATATCTTATGTTAAGGTCTTTCATCCATTTATTTTTAATTTGTTTCTGAATAGGGTGTGAGATAGAAGTCTAGTCTTCTGCATGTAGTTATCTACTTTTCCCAGCACCGTTTGTTGAAGAAGAAGTTGTCTTTTCTCCAGTGTATGTTTTTGGCTCCTTTGTCAAAGATCAGGTGACTGTAGTTGCACCGTTTTACTTCGGGGTCTTCTATTCTGTTCCATTGGTCTTTGTGTCTGTTTTTTTATGCCAGTGCCATGCTGTTTTTTTGTTTGTTTTGTTTTGTTTTACTGTGACTCCATAATATAACTTGAAGTTTTCAGGTATTGTGATACCTCTGGCATTGCTCTTTTTACTCAGGATTTCTTTTGCTATTCAGCATCTTTTATGTTTCCATTTGAATTTTAGAATTGACTTTTCTATTTCTATGAAGAATGACATTGGAATTATCATGGGAATTGCATTGAATCTGTAGATTGTTTTCAGTAGTGTAGTCATTTTCATCATTATAATTCTGTCAATCTATGAACATGGGAGGTCTTTCCATCTTCAGATGTTTCTTCAGTTTTTCTTCAAGGTTCTATAGTTTCCATTGTAGCATTCTTCTACCTCCTTAGTTTATTCCTAGATACTATGTTTATTTATTTTTTGAGGCTATTGTGAATGGAATTGTTTTTCTGATTTCTTTCTCATCCTGTTCATTGGTATAAGCTACTGAATTTTGTATGTTAATTATATATCATCCTGCTCTATTGCCAAATGTGCACATAAGATCAAGAAGATTTTTAGTGGAATCTTCAGCTTCTTTTAAGTATAGGATCATATTATCTGCAAATCGGGATAATTTGATGTTTTCCTTCCCTATTTAAATCCCTTTTATTTCTTTTTCTTGCCTTATTTCTCTGGCTAGGAATTCTAGTACTCTATTAACTAAGTGTGGGGAGAGTTAACACCCATGTCTTTCTTTTGACATGGAAATGGTTTAGATTTTCCCCATCTAGTATGATGTTGGTGATGGGTTTATCATATATAGCCTTTGTTATGGCAAAGTATGTTCCTAACTCTTCCTGGTTTCTTTAGAGTTAATAAGATATTGAGGGGGGGGGAGGGAGGGGGCGGAGTGGGTGGTAAGGGAGGGGGTGGGGGCAGGGGGGAGAAATGAACCAAGCCTTGTATGCACATATGAATAATAAAAGAAAAATGAAAAATAAATAAATAAATAAATAAATAAATAAATAAATAAATAAATTCTCTTGACAAAAAAAAATAGAGTTAATAAGAAAGGATGCTGAATTTCATCAAAGGCTTTCTAATGTATCTATTGAGATGATGATGTGATTTTTGTCCTTGATTCTATTTATGTGCTGTATTCTGTTTATTGATTTACATATGTTGAGCCACCCTTGCATCCCTGCAGTGAAACCAATATGATCATGATGTATCAGCTTTTTAATATGTTGTTTGCAAGAATTTTATTGAGAATTTTTTTGTCTGTGTTCATCAAAAAATTGGTCTATAATTTTCTTTTTTTGTTGTGGGATTTGACTTTTAAAAATCTGTTTTGTTTTGTTTTGTTTTTTTACTTTTAATCCTGCCTTTTTTCTTATTCTCCACTTTTATTATGTACCTTGTTTGGGGTAGTCAGATGGGTCAGGATGTCAACTGGAAAACTTGATTTTATTGTCAAATTTAAATGCTGCTCTCTTTTGTTACCTGCAGGATCTGTACATCGATCGTCCTTTACCCTATCTCATTGGATCAAAACTGTTCATGGAGCAGGAAGATGTAGGACTTGGAGAGCTTTCTAGTGAAGGTATCTTCTTCCCCAAATATTTTTGTTACTTTTAACATTTATATATATGTGAGCTTTTTGTGTTAAAATAATTTCAAACTTTATGTTAACATTACTGTACTAGAGAAAGAACACACATGGACTCTTCACCCAGGTTTCCCAGTTGTTACATTTCACTGCATGTTTTATCATTCTCTTTCTTTATATACATAATATTTTTTCTGAACCTACTTGAGAAACATTAAGTTCCACACAGAAAATATTTCTCTGTGTATTTTGTAAGAAAGACACTCTCTTGCATAGCCACAGTATAATGATCAAACCTAGGAAATGTTATGGTATATAATTCTATTATGTAATCTTCAGTTATGCTCACCTTTGCTGGTTGTCCCAGTAATGTCTTTTACCATTTCTCTCTTCTTTCTCTGCTCTGGGACTCAGCCCAGGAGTCTAGGTAGTCTCTCTAGTCATCTTTTAGTCTAATACAATTTTTAAGTTTTCTTTGCTTTTCATGACCTCAGCATCTTCAAAGAGTATAGACCATTTATAATTTTTTTTATCTTGTGGGGAGATACTTTGAGATTACATTTCCCATTCCTCACAGGAGTAAAGGTACTTTTAATTCCACTTAATAGAAATAGATGATTTATCAAAGTCTCTGTGGTGGTATTATGTGGTGGTTTGTGACTTTGACAAAGAACTAGGCACAGTATTCTTGTGAATACTGGCACTAACTCTCATCTTTTTTTTTTTTGTGGTATTGGGGTTTGAATCTAGAGCCTTGGACTTGCTCTGCAGGCACTCTACCAGTTGAATCATGACCCCCAGCCTTCTTATCCTTTTCTTGACAGAAGGTTCTGTAGGCAGTGATCGTGGTAGTATTGCAGACAGTGAAGAAGAAAAAGAAGAGGAGGTAAGGACTGTTTGGTGTGACCAGGTCATGGTGAGTGGGAAAGTTAGGATGTGCCTAGCAGGCTAAGTATATAGCATATTTGTGAATTAACAATCTGTTTTCATAAGACTTTTAAAAGTGCTAGAAGCTGTAATTTTTTTTTCAATTTTTATTTTTTTATTATTCATATGTGCATATAATGCTTGGGTCATTTCTCCCCCCCCAGCCCCCACCCCCTCCCTTATCCCCCACTCTGCCCCCTCCTCCTCCCCACCCCCTCAATACCCGGCAGAAACTATTTTGCCCTCATCTCTAATTTTGTTGGAGAGAGTGTATAAGCAATAATAGGAAGGAACAAGAGTTTTTGCTAGTTGAGATAAGGATAGCTATACAGGGAGTTGACTCACATTGATTTCCTGTGCATGTGTGTTACCTTCTAGGTTAATTCTTTTTGATCTAACCTTTTCTCTAGTTCCTGGTCCCCTTCTCCTATTGGCCTCAGTTGCTTTTAAGGTATCCGCTTTAGTTTTCTGCGTTGAGGGCAACAAATGCTAGCTAATTTTTTAGGTGTCTTACCTATCCTCATATCTCCCTTGTGTGCACTCGCTTTTATCTTGTGATCAAAGTTCAATCCCCTTGTTGTGTTTGCCCTTGATCTAATGTCCGCATATGAGGGAGAATAAACGATTTTTGGTCTTTTGGGCAAGGCTAATCTCACTCAGAATGATGTTCTCCAATTCCATCCATTTACCATAGAAGCTTTAATCTTAAATTTTTAACTTGGGGTGAAATTCCTTTCTGTCATATGTACAGACAAAAACAAGGAAAACTGCTTTGATTTCTTACCATTGTCTTCCTTCCCACCTTGCACCAATTATTTTGCCCAATTAATTTTGAGGAACAGAGTGGATTAGATACTTTGGTGGAATCTCTGCCTGAAACATAGTGTTTGAGTATCTTCTTTCTTTGAATAATTCTAGGGAAAAATATTTGTATTTAACCCTTTGTTACCATAAAATCTTCTATACCAGAAGATGCATAATGCATTTACTTACATGTTAGTTTGCTGTTACCTCTAGGATCTTTATTTCAACATAAAGCATAATCTGACTCCCTGGTGTGGGAGCTAGGAACTGGAGTTGTACTTTAGATGGGATATTCATTATTGCAAAGGGGAGACACACCTTGAAGGATAGTTCTTGATGTGAGATTTTGAAAGGTGACAGTTTTGTGTGCCTACTTTTCTCATCCGTTGCCTTTTCTGCAGTCTCCCTTCCTTCTTCTACTTTTCCAGCCCTTCCAAACAAAAAACCTAGCAGTAGGAAATAAACTTTCTTTCCTTAAGTAACCTTGCTAGAGCAGGTAGCCATTTGCTGAATGCTTTATTATTAGTCATCAGTGTAGCTCTTTACAGGTAGCAAATATAGATGCTCTTTTCTTGAGTCTGATGAACAGTTATCTTACTTAGAAGAGTATAGAGAATGAAGCTCAAAATGTAAAAACACTTGATGATTAAATAAATGTGTAGCTCTTTAAATCTGAAGGTTAGAATTGAAAACTACAATTGTTAGACCCATTTAAATGAACCACAGAAATTGTTAGACTGAGCAATCCTTTGCAGCATTTCCAACTATCCCCATTATCTGCACCTTGATACTTAAGGTGACCAGTAGTTATTGTAGGACACTGAGCGTCAGCTTTTTCTCTGTTAACGTAGAATCAACTTGCCTCAGAGAGTTTAGACCTAAAATCTGTGTTCTGGTAAATTTGTGTTCCAAGTAAAGCCTGTGTGAACAACAAAGGCTGTTTTTCACCCATAGGAATCAGATGAAGATTTTGCCAATCACAGTGACAATGATCGAAACCAGGTAAGGCTCATGTATTGAAGTGGATTTATTTATACATTTTAATTGAAGCATAGCATATGTACTAAAATTACTTCTGAATGATACATTATAAAGTGAAGCTTTTTTTGCAAGTTTATAAGTAATTTTCCTTATCAGCATGTCATGTGTTTAGACTATCTCATTTGTATATAGTTTTCTAATTTTCCTTTGTAATTTATCTTCAGTGTTTTTAAAAACAAAACTGGGAAACAAAGCCTCTGAAAGAAAGCCTAGTTACCCAAATTGAACTATTTCATGTGAATCTACTTCCCATTTTAAAATGAGGCAATATAGCAAAAACATTAATGAATATTCACAAGATGAAAATTATGTCTCTTACTGACTTATTACAGTTGTCTTATTTTTGAGTATATTTTTTTCATAATATGCTTATTTTATTTTCTACTCTTTTTATGTTAACATTAGTGCTTTCCTTGTTTGTAATTTATTTTATAAACCTCTTTTTTAAAACATGCTGACACATGTTACTGTGGTAGTATAAAGGTATAAAGGAAATAGTTTATTTCTAGGGTTTTATTCGCACATAGAAATCTGGTGCTTCTGCTGAACTGGTTCCTAGGGATGAAGTTTTACCTTAGGGGTCTGTTGATATGACTGTGTCAGGGACTTTATACATTTCAGATCATGCATGTTGATTTTCCTATAAGCTTATCAGCACTGAGATGATGGTTTTTAACTAAATTTTTTGCTCTCGTAGTATGTGTACCATGGTATATTGAGATAATCTCAATTTGCATTTCAATTTTTGATTTGGGAAATATTTTTCACAAAATTTCAATTGTTAAATGAAGGATTTTGCACTTTATGGTTGGTACTTGTATTTTCTTAGGTCTGTCTAATACTCAGTCTTTCTTTAGAAGCTATTTTCTCCTATGGAATTTACTATTAAGATCTGTTATTTACAGTTTTTCAAATAATAGAGTGCTTAAAAGCATTGCCCTGCCCATCTGTTTTTATTATTAAAAGTAGACTGGTTTTGTTTGCCACAGTTAATCTCAGAGTTGTAAGATTAAAGTAGATTAATAGAACACTTTTGGCCTAGTGCCTGGCATAGCTTATTGATTTAAATTGCAAAAAAGGGACAGAAATCCTTAACTTCAACTGTATGAATTAGACATATAAATGGTGTAATTGGAAAAATTAGAATTTAACAAATAAGACTGAGTCTAAGACCACTAATCCTCATCTTCTCTGCATATTCTCCAGAATTAACTGGAATTATGGTTTGGGAATGTGTCTTTCCAAGTCTTGTCTTTGCTTTTGCAAACTATGTCTCTGTGCACACAAATGGTGTAGTGTAGGAGGGGCAAACTGAATGTATCATTTTGTACTTTTTACTGCATCTACCTTGGATCCAGTAAAAAGTGCACTTTTTACTTGGATCTCCAGTTGTTATATTCCTTTAACTATTTCTTAGTATTCCTGTCCAAGTAAGACTATTTTTATTTTGTTTACCTTCTCTAGTGATGAACATTTTGAATATTTCAATTTCTTGCTTTAATGTTCTTGTTGTTGTATCCTTGTTAAGGAGTAAAGTCCTTTTTTTCATTCTGTTAAGTAAACTTTTTTATATGATTTGCCCTAGCACATGTACTGCTTCATTATGTGCTGTATTGTTATCATAATCATCATCACTTTTTTTCGGTGGTTTGATCTTAGGGCTTTGTGCTTGCTAGGCAGGCTCTCTAACACTTGAACCATGTCTCCAGGCCTTCATTATCAATACTTTTAAAAGCTATTACCTTTATTAGTGGGGAGACTAAAAACATAGTGGCTATGTCTCTTTTTCAGCTTGAAGACTTGCATCTTACAGTTCTAATCTGGTGTTTTATAATCTCAGCACACTGCACAAATGAGTGATGAGGAAGAGGATGATGATGCTGACCTTTTTGCTGACTCTGAGAAGGAGGAGGAAGATATTGAAGATGCTGAAGAAACTATTAAACCTGTAAGAGAATGTAGTAGCTATCACTTGGCAGGGTTTTAGAAATGGTACCTACAATTCATTCCTTGTATTGTTACTTACATTGTAGCTGTCTTTTTATATAGTATTTGTAGTTTCATTTACACTTGAAAACAATGGTGAGTGTTCCCAGCTGCCTTACAAATCTTGTTTCCTCTTCCCAGTGTTAAGATTTTGCAAGTCAGATCTTTCAGAATATATTCAGTTCTAGAGTTTTGCTCCTCTCTTCCTCTCCACCCCCGAGCTCCATGCTGGGTTTCTTATCTAGATTTTCAAGTATTAAAGTGAAGTATTAAAAAAAAAAAAAAAAAAAAAGAGAAAACATTATCTTCTTTTGAAGCAGTATTTTGAGTTCTGTTCCTTGGTGATCTCTATAGGGTGCGTAGGTTTAAATTCATTTAATTAAAATTCCTTTGTTGCTGTCGATCTAATTTTGTTTGGTGTCCAGAAATAAACTATACTAGTTGGTTTTAAAAAAAAAAAAGTGATTGTTTTGGTTTCTTCTTCCCATAGAAAAGACCTACATCATTTGCTGATGAGCTAGCAGCTCGGATCAAAGGGGATACTTTGAACCGACTAGAAGAGGAGCAGACAGGTGAATCTCGGAGGCAAGGTAATGGGGTGGTTGACAATGAGTGGTAGTCTCTGCTGGCCTCAAAAGGGTGCAGTTCCCTTTCTAATTAACTATGACACAAGAGGCTTAACTTACAGTTAGGCCTAACTTACAGTTCTTACTCTTTCTTTAGTCCGTAGACTCTTTGTGATAACTAGACACTGAGCCACACAAAAAAAATGCACATGTGCATATCTTTGTAACATTTTACATGCAATTCTAGGGGGAGTTCATGGGCACTCCAGAGAATTAAGGATCCCTGATGTGTATATACTCCTGAATTTACTCCTGTATTTTGCTGGCTTTTTTTGTTTGTTTTTTGTTTTTTTGGTGATACTGGGGTTTGAACTCAGGGCCTCACACTTGCTAGGCAGGCTTTCTGCCACTTGAGCCATTCCACCAGCCCTACTCTTGTATTTTTAGTGGAAAAAAATGCATTTTAAGTACATTCTAGTTATTTTAAAGGGTAGAAAGATATAGATATCAGCATAATTCCTTCAGTAAGCACAGTCCTGGTATGTACATGACCTGGCATGTGATCACAGCCTTTTACCTTACAAAGTTACTTTGGAGTGCCTCTAATCAAGCTAAGTGCTCCAGTGGAGCTCAGATACATTGTTGAATGTCCTGATTTTAGCCTAAGATGTGAAGATACAGACCCGTAGAGAAGCGTACATATACACTGAGGCTGAACTAAGCATTGTTAATACTGAACTGTTCTTCAAGCTTTATCCTCAGGAGATGCAAAACCTTGGAAGACATTGAAAGAGAAGAAGGATAAGAGAACGCCTTCAGATGGTAGGCCTTTTTTACTATTTGGTTATTTTTAGGAGCCTTTTCTCTCCAGCATGTTGTTTACATAATTGATTAAGTGTCATTTTAAATGCTGGCAAGTTGGCTTTGTCTCTATTCACTTTTCCACATCTGAAAGCATGTTTGAGGAGGAAAGGTGGGCGTGGAGTAAGCATATCTATAAACGTTTGAATTATTAGGTCCTATAGTGGTTATTACCTGTATTTCTAGAATTTTCTAGAGGTATAGAAACTAGGGCTTGCTAATGTTTTCAGTGAAGACTGTGTTTGGCTCTTTCATATTAAGTAGTAGTAGCCAGGTGTTGCGGTCCTAGCTACTTGGCAGGCTGAGATTGGAAGGATTGCAGTTTGAGGCCAGCCCAGACAAATAGTTCATGAGACCCCCATCTCCAAAATAACTAGAGCAAAATGGACTGGATGTGTGGCTCCAGTGGTAGAGCACCTGCTTTTTAAGCATGAAGCCCTGAGTTCAAATCCCACCAACCAAAAAAAAAATAGTAGTAATAGCCATTACATGCTCCTCATCTTTGTGTCCATCTGCAAGATTTCTGTTCAGTTTGCCCTTCCTCTAGGTTTTTGGGGAGGTAGGCCTTAAATGTGACAATTGAGCCATTACTGTGCTTCAGAATAAATAAGTCTGGGGGATGACCTAAAGAATCTGCTCTGTCTGCTTCATACATTTGCCAGCTTCAGAATGAAACCCCAGAGAGCCTTTAAGAGACTCAGCAGACTGTAGTCATTTTTTATTAAAATTCATCAGCCTGCCCTCAAATACTCCTTGTTAAATACGGTTGTTTAAATCCCATGCCAATGTCACGGATATAGAGGGTAAATCCCAGAAATTTGGGTTCCAAATCCATCTTTAAGGTTCCCTGTGCAACACTTCTTTCTGTTTGCTAGATGAAGAGGACAACCTGTTTGCACCTCCCAAGCTGACTGATGAAGACTTCTCACCATTTGGCTCCAGAGGCGGCCTGTTCAGTGGAGGGCAGGGACTTTTTGATGATGAGGATGAGGAGGTGAGTCAGTGTCGTGCAGAGAATTATTTCTCTGTTGTGAGTTCATAAGAAAAAATACACTTTTTCTGTTAGTGGGAGAAAAATAGCTTTTCATTAGACGTTACTACTACTTTCATTTCTGTGTTGAACTTAGAACCACAGAGTGAGAAATATGATATCCTGATGTCCTTTGTTAGGCACGGAGGCGATGTAAGAGTGTTAATAATGAATAATGTACGTGGTTATCTCATCTTATTGCCTTCCTCCATCTTTATATTTACTTTCTGTACAGGCCCAAGTTATTTATGGGTCTATTTTACCCTTCTCTTCTCTTTACAACTGACTTTATGGCAAACCAGTAAATACATAGCTTTAAAATATAGGTACTCCTCTTTACAATGCAGCTATTTACCTCTGCGTTTTTGGATTCTTTGTCATATGCCTTATTACAACTAGAGTGACCTCTTCAGGGAAGCCCCCCGGAATCGGCAAGTGAAAGCCCTTGTTAGTGAAGGTAAGCTGGGGTTGGAACCAACTTGGCGTTTTCTTTGCGAGTTCTACAGCTGTTTCTTTCCCATCCAGGGATGGAACCCCCAATGTTATTTATTCCCAAGCCTTGTTTCTTTGTTAAGTTCAAAGCTGTTGTTTTTGCCAGGGACTAGTCAAAAGCAGTTTGTTTTCACTAATTCTTGTTTAGGGGACAACAGAACCAATACAAACCCACATCACCATTTTCCCTCTTTCTTAGGGGAGAATTCATAAAAAGTCAAACGGAGGAAGTGCTTGATAGAGTGCTGAGGATATTTTTAACCAAAACACATTTAATTCAAAGAAGTATTTGCTAATATTCTGCATGTAATTTACAGTTAGTAATTTCCCATGCTGGCATGGGTCAAAATCACCTGCAGGAATTTTTAAAAAGCGCGCCGTATTTTAAAAATACCTACAACTTTTACTCTGTTAGGTTTGAGCTAGTTCTTGGGAATTGGGAATTAGTTTATTTTAACCAACTCAGCATCCCAGGCCACATGTCCTCAGAGTTGGGGACCTCCTCAGGCTTGCTGGGATGCCAGCTCACTATGCTGATTTTGCATTCCACTTTTAGACACCAGTGACTTCCTTGCCTCATTTCCCCTTTGCTCTTCCTGTCTTCATGTTTTTCACTGCTCTCACATTTTTTTGCTGTTTTTATTGTTCATTTTATCCAGCTGGAGTGGGGAGAGTTAGAATTATTCTGAGGGATCCTGTTGCTCTGCCCCTAACTCCCCAGCTGCTCCATAGTGAGCCTGACCTTCCATGGGAGTCACAGCTTAGACTGTGTTAGTCCCACAGAAAGACTTCTAGCATGGGTGGACATGAAAAAAAAAAATCAGGAGATTTAAAAAAATGGCTTATTTAGGAAATATTATTTAAGGCATCTCCTGCTAGATTTGTGTAATGTTGCGTGTACTACAGAAAAGATGGATTTAATGAAGAAAGTTAGGTGATGTTTTTTGTGAAATTATATCCCTCTCTTCCTCATTCTAGAGTCTTCATCCTCCAAACCTGGAAAGAAAATCCCGGCAGGAGCTGTTTCTGTATTTTTAGGTAATAGAGGATTCAGTTTTGAATAACTAATACATATTCTGTTCAGTCCTCTTCTAAAGACTTGCTGGATAGTAGGAGGTAGCCAGGAGCTTAAGAGGGCATTGGACAGCTTATTGAAAGAGCTCATTTACTGATGTTAGTTCACACTCTTTTTAGAAGCCAGTGGACGTGGGGCTGGGGGTGCAGCTTAGTGTGGTAGGTCACTTGCCTAGCACGCACAAAGCCCTGTGTTCCGATCCCAGCACTGCAAAAAAGAAAGGTAGGAATTAGAGGCCTTGGACCTCTTTGTGTTGGAGTGGCCAGGTGAGACTGTGTTGTGGGGCATTCTCTAGCAGGAACAGATGGAGATTTTTTCATTATTATTAAGAGAGGTAATAGAGTTTATTAAAGGTAAGGGAAAAGCGTTACAAAAAGGAATGGTGGGGCCTCATCTGGTTAGTAGGCCAGGTAGGATGGAAGCATGATCTGGAAATATTAAAAAAGAAGGGATCACAAGAAACAATGGTGACCCCACCTGACCACATGGGCCAGGTGGGCCAGGTGGGCTGGAGAAGCAGGAAGCAGAGAGCCAGATGGAGATAATTTGGCTCTGCAAATGTAATTTGTGAATGAATCGAAACTGAAACTGTTTGGTGGAAGTACTGTTTTGTTTTGTTTTGTTTTTGTGTGTTCAGGAGGCCCACACTGACTGACAGCTGTGTCTGCCTTGTCTCTTACCCACAGGGGATACTGATGTGTTTGGGGGCACCTCTGCTCCATCACTGAAGGAGCCCCAGAAGCCTGAGCAGCCCACTCCAGGGAAAAGCCCATATCTCCCAGCTTCTGCTGGCCTTTTCGATGATGATGACGGTGATGACTTTTTTTCAGCATCCTGCAGCAGACCTCCCAAGACAGGTACCTGTTTTAGCCTTTGATTCTGGGAACTTAGAAAAAGAATCTTGCCCTAAAAAAGACAAAGCTGCTCAAGCTTTCTCTTGCGGTTCTAGAATGCCTTCTTGAGCATTCCCGTCATTGTCTCATTTATACTTAAGTCATGCTGAGACCTTGGAGGGTCTGTTTAATGGACTAGTCTTTTCTTCTCTGGAAACTAGTTACTAAGAATTATTTTCCTTATGGAGAGCTGAGATGTTTTCCCCTGTAATTTTCTCCCAGAATTCTAGTTTTGACCTTTAGAATTGCAGCGAAAAGTCTTCTCTCCGGCAGTAAATTATATGAGCAGAATTTGCAGGCTAGTTGTTTAGTTCCCTTCTTCTCTTTCTGCCAGGTATACTCAACCTTTTCTTATATAATAGAATTTTCAGTCCATTGTTTGGTTTGGTGCTCTCCTTTCTCTTCCTGTCAGTATGTTCCTGTAATCTTTCCTCTAAGATGAATTTTCCAGGGGATTTTGTCAAAATGAAGATTTTGATTGAATGGGCCTAGGGTGGAGCCTAAGAGTCTACATTTCTAGCAAGCTTCTGATAGTCAAAGCAAGATTTAGATTAGATTCAGACTCCTAGAGTGGTCTTTCTGTCTGTAGGTCTCTCTTTACCTTTTAAGCCAGTGCCAGCTATTCTCAGCATAGGTTGCTGCTGCTTGGATGAAAGTGTCAGCTAGGTGATTAAGCTGTCTGTCTTGTTTCATTTGAACTGCTGTTGTGCTCTGTGAAAAATATCAAGGGAATGGGGCTGGGAGTGTAGCTCAGGGGCAGAGCAGTTGTCTAGCCTGTGTCACGTACTAAGTTCAGCCTCCCTCTATGATAGGCTATTGACCTTGGTTATAATTATATGTTGTGGTTTCTTTTTAAAGATAAAGTCAAATCCACTGCCAGTATCTTCAATGAAGAGGAAGGAGATCTGTTCAGAGAAAAAGCAGTGGCTTTGCCAGAAGCTACTGTTGGTCAGACAGATGAAAACAAAGCAAGGACAGAAAAAACGGTGAGCAGGAGGGAATAGCAGGGAAGAAAGTTGATTTGGGCATCTTATTAATTGACTTGGAGGTCAGATGGAAGTACAGTTCTCTCTCTCATGTTTATGTTAAGAACTTCAGGCATAAAGTTGAAAGAAGAATGCATTGAATCCCTAAATAACTACCAGATTCAGCAGTTGATAGGATTTTGCTGAATATTTTATGGATCTGAACCTTTGTGCATGTATGTTTTTTTCTGAAGTTGTAGTCATTGTGACATTTTGTTTTTTCTGAAGTTGTAGTCATTGTGACATTTTGCTCCTAAATGTTTCAGTGTCTCTTGAAAAAAACTGCTATTTAACCAAATGCTATTATCAATTATTGTGGGGTTATCTAGTCTATATTCACATTGCTCCAATTTGCCCAAAAATGTCTTTTTTTTTTTTTGGTGGTACTGGGGTTTGAACTCAGGGCCTTAGGCTTGTTAGGCAGGTGCTCTGCCACTTGAGCCACCCCATCCAGCCCTGTTTTGTGTTAGTATTTTTGAGATAGGGTCTTACCAGTTATTTGCCTGAGCTGGCCTCAAACCTCAGTCCTCCTGATATCTGCCTCCTGAGTAACTATGATTACAGGCACCCTTCTCCAAAAATGTTTTTGTAAAATCACACCCAACAAGTGTAATACTGATTTAAAATTAATTCATATATAGTCTGTATTTTAATTTTTTTCTCTTGTCCCAAATTGTCCTCAGCATTTTTGTCACTGTAGTTTTTAAAGAAGTCTAGGATCCAGGCAGTGATCTGCATTTCGTTTGCTTGTCCTATTTCTTTGGTCTCCTTTTAATCTAAAAAATATTGCTGGGTGCCAGTGGAGGGGCTCAATGTGTAGGCCCTGAGTTCAACACCCAATGCCACCAAAAAAAAATTTTTTTTTGTTTTTGTTTTTGCTTTTTATTACTAGTCAGTTGTTTTGTAGAATGTATTACATTGTGAATTTGCCCAATTGTTTTCCTACAACTAGATTTAGGTTAAGCGTTTTTGGTGCAATAATAGGCAGACTAGGTGTTTGCTCTCTGTTGCATCACTTCTCAAGGCCCTTCAAGTCCACTATCTCCTGGTTCCCCAGTCCCCTCACCCTGGTGAGTTTGGTCAGTTGGTTAAAATGCTGCCTACCATGCAGTTGCATTGGAAAGATTCCCCATTTTTCCATCATTACTAAGTTGATGTACAAGTGATACTTTGCACTGTGAATGTCTGTTCTCTCTCAGCCTTGTATTTGGTGGTTTTAGTATCCACTGGCCATTGTTTCCTGAACCAGTCATCCTGTGAGGCTGCACAAAAGTGTCTTTCTAATTCTATATCATACACTTATTAACAGGATTCTTTTAAATTGAAGAGCTTTCTCCTCTCTTACTTCCTTCCCCCCATTTTTTATAATGCTGTGGAAGTATGGGTTCTTTATTCAATGTGTTATATTCATTTGCTTTTTTTTGATACTCAATTTGACCTGTGCTTGATAAGTGGCCTGGGGCACCCATCAGTCCTTAAATTCTTCTGGTTGTTGTTCCTTGCCCTGCTGTCCTGCTCAGCTCATTCTTGTTTCCAAAGCGTGTCTCATCATGTGATGTTCTTGCTGTGAAACCCTGACTTCCCTCTCCACCAGCAAAGTCCTAGCATTCAGAGCCGGGTAGGCCCCTAGGGCAGCCTGCCTTCCTGTGCATCTCTAATTGCACATACCCCCTCAGTGTTCTATGTGACATTTGTCCTCCCTGATACACAGATGTACCTTTATCTTTCTTTTCTCTTATGTGGGTCCCTGTGCTGGGAATGGCCTTGTTTATACCATGTCATTGTGCCCAGGCTTTTTCCATCCTGAGAAACTTTCTTTTTAATTTTTTTTCTGGTACTGCAGGTTGAAGTTAGGGCAAGCATTCTATTACTTGAGCCATACTGCAGCCCTTTTGTTTGTATTTTGTTTTAGAGACAGGGACTTTGCCATGGCTGGCCCAGAAGTCACAGTCTTTTTGCCTTTACCTCCCAGGTAGCTGGGAGTACAGGCATGCACCACCATGACTGGTGAGACACTTACTTTCTAATAGATCTTTTTCTTCCCTCTTCTCTTTCCTAACTTACACCGTATTTTTTTCTTTTTAAGTGGTACTGGTGATTGAACTCTGCCTCAGATTTGCTAGGCAAGCCCTCTACCATTTAAGCCATACCTTCTGTTCTACTTATGCCAATTTAAAAATTCTTTCTAATGATACTTTTCCCATTAATTTTTTTTCATATAAACACCAATTTTATTTCCATATACTAAGAATGAACATATGGACTCTGAAACTAAAATGCAGTACCCTGGAGTGGGAATATAGCTTATTGGTACAATGATTGCCTAGCATGTGTAAAGCCCTGGGTTTGATCCTCAGAAATATAAATATAATAAAACATTTTCAGGGCTTGTAGGTTGAAAATTAATCTTGATAAAAGACGTCATAAAAGATCTAGGTGGGGTTGTGGCTTAGTGGTAGAGGGCTGTCCAGCATTTATGAGGACCTGGGTTTGATACTCAGCAGTAATAGCAACCAGGAAGCAGAAGGAATGCATGTTTTGTTAATTCTTTGTATGAATTTTATACACACTAAGGTCCAGGGCATCTTTAGTCCCCTGGTGCATGGCTTGGTATCCTTTCAGTGCAGATGCTCAGGACATTTTCTGAATGAATGAGCAAACTCATTTCCAGGTATCTTATTTGTTAGTCCTCAGATTTTCTTTTTATTCTTTTTCTTCCCCCAACACAGGTTACCCTATCCTCCAGCAAAAATCTCAAGCTCTTATCAGAAACAAAGACTCAAAAAGGTTTATTTTCAGATGAGGAGGACTCTGAGGTATGGAATTCTCTTTCTTAGTTCTGGATATTCATCTAAGATATGTCAATAACTTTTCTGAATTATTCTTTCCTTGGCAGAAGTATAAGACTTTTTATTTACTCTTTCTTTGAAAATAATCTCTTGAAAATATATGGCCTTTAGAAAGCAATACATATACTACACTTTTTACTTTCGGGTTTGATTCCATTGTATCTCCTTAGAGTGAGATTCTCTGTCTTTAGGATGCTCAGATTTTAGGCTGTCTGTAGGTCTACAGTGTTATGAGGCACTTGTATGAGAATGGAGATCAACATACTGCTCACTTCATTAACAGCCTCACTGACTAGTGGGCTTGGTGCAGTTTTGATCTGCATTCAGCTCAGTCTTGTTGTGACTAAATACAGGTTGTGGATGGCTCTAGTCCCATTTTAGGCTCTCAGAAGCGTCACTACTTTTTCTGACTCCCTGTAGGCTAGTCAGAACTAATTTTAGGCTAATCACCTTTTAGGGGATAAGAGATCTGTATGAAAATGTAATAGGAAGTAATAAGTCCCCTTCACAAAAAAATTTCAAGGTATTATTGACCCAGTTAAGTTCTTGTGGTTAGACTGCACTCACAGCTAGGATGTACATGTAACTCTTAGAGGTATGCAGATTATTCTTGGTGTAAATAACACCTTTGAGGATTTTGTATTGTACAGAAAGGAATTAGCCAAAGTCCAGGTCAGCCAGAGTCCTGAGCCCTGAGGCACAGCATGATGGGGCCCACACTCTTTCTTGCCCTCACGGTCCTCATTTGTCCCTCGCTGGAGCTGCCCTGGATTTATGGTCCAGCACGCCCACACATCAGGGTCTTTGCACTGGCTCTGTCCCTTCTGTGGAATGTTCTTTCTTCACTCTTTCAGTTCTTTGTGAGGCCTCCTCTGACAACCCTACCCATGAGAAGGCTGCTAGCACACACCATACTGTCCTCGTTATCCCCTCTTCTATTCTGTTGTTCACAGTATGTGTCGCCAGGTGATATGTATGTTTACTTGCTCATTGTCTCCTCCTCCAAACAGATTAAAATCCACAAGGGCAGGGATATTTCATTTCCTCCTGTGTCCTTAACACCCTACCTGTATTTGGTATTACTTGGTTACTAAATAATTGTTGAGTTCACGAAAGAACTTACTGTGAGTGATTTCAGTGACTTAACTTGGAGTTCTGGTCATTTATTGCTGTGAAACAGGTCACTCCAAAATGCAGTGGTCTAAAACACCAGTGGTTGAATTGTCTGTTCTGGTTCTAGAAGTTGGCTAAGCTCAGCCAGGCAATTGTCATTAAGGGTCTCTCATGGCTGAAGGTGGTTGGTTGAGTCATTTGATGGGTCTAGTGCCTGGTGGCAGGTGGGCCTTCTCCCCAGCCTTGTGTGGTTCTCCCAGAATGGCACCTTCAGGAATCTGGGTCCTTTAATTGGCTCCATGTGAGATTCCTGAGAGACAGGTGGAAGTCAACCTTTCTGCCACATTTGGTTGAGATAGTCACAGAGGACCACCCAGAATCAAAGGCAGAAGGCATAAACTCTACTTCATAATGGTAGAAATATAAACAAACTGGAGACTTGTTTTAGAACCACCACTTTGGCTTTGTACTGTGTGCATCATGAGAAGAGTGAATGATTTTACTGGATATTGTTGGAATTCTTAGGCAAGGAGAAGTAAAACAAGGCAGAGATAAAGCTTTGAACCAGAAAGAATGATTCTTCACTCTTATATCTCAAGTGTAGAGCTTGGCCTGGGAGACAAGTTTGAGGTAATGGAAATGTCTTTTTTTTTTCCTCAAACAATAAGAAAGATCCAAAATTGTGATATAGAAATTTGATTTTGATCTTAGGCTTAGATTACTTTCATTTTCCTAAAACAGCAGAGCCCTTTCTTTTGGCAATTATAAAATGCAGGAGGAGCATAAGATGCTTGGGGCCCCCTTGTGGACTCCACCTACCTAAACCGGTGTGACTCCACAGAGCCCAGGTGAAAACCACTGTGCTTGGAAGAGTTTTTCTCATTCGATGAGCTTGTTAGGTAGTCACTGGATTTTGTAAGAAAACAATTATCTAAAAAATTCTTGAAAGTATGTTCTTATTGTGTTTAATTATCTGGCCCTTACATTTTCAAGTTCTGCCCAAGAGACCAGTTGTCCTGTTTTATGTTTCTAATTCATACAGCTCAGTTTGCACAACTGTTGTAGGAGGGCTCAGACAGAGACTGAGAGGCACCAAAGCTTTCGGGAAACAAGTTTATTCAGCAAGCCGGCAGCGACTCAGTGGACTCAAGTCCAAAGGCTGAGCACTGAGAACAAAGGGGGCTTTCCTTACATACCATTTAGAGCAGGATACAGGAATCACATGTTATTTCATTGTCTGTTTTAACCTCTGGGGTGAGGTGACCCTCCTCTAGTCTCCAGGTAACATTCCCCAACTCTGGTTTTCCTGTAGCACTCATTGATCTGCCTTCCCCCTCCCTGCCTTCCTGCCACATTCCCCCCTTTGATGCTCAGACCCACTTCTGGGTCAAAGAGCATCATCTTGAAAGATCACAGTACGGGGGATTAGGCAGGGTGCTATCAGGCATGCTCTTAAGACAAGGAACGTTTGCCTGTCAAGGTCTTGAACCCACCTAGGGTTGAGAACCAGCCCCCGAATAGATCTTCGGGGCTTTGTCCCTTCTAGGTCTGTACAGGGACATGGGCAGGCTTTTTCATCTTGTCCTTAATCTGTAAACAGCAGTTACTCAGATTGAGATTATTCCAGGCTACTGTAGCCAGCAGGTGAGGCTGGGGCTCCGTGTGACTGGGAGCCCCCCACCACTGAGTCTCCTGAGTAGCGTCATTGTAAAACTTTTGTCCCAAGCAGATCAAGTCCCGGCCGGGGTGGAGAATTGGCCTTTTGGATGGGAGATACAGTAACTCCCAGTAATAGAGGGTTTTAGGAGCCAAGTGCTCTCCTTGGGGCTGGGGAAGTGGTTTCATTAAAGGGCTCTTGTGGGTTTAGCTCTTTTTGCCTCCCATGGCCAACAGTCTCTCATATTCATTCTTCCACAAACATAACGTAAAGTTACATTCAGAGTTTGTGCTATGGACTCAGCAAGTGAGAGGAACGGGTTTTTCATTGTAACTGAGATGGGAAACTCACTTTGCATCTCCTCGTAAAAGGAGTGAAAGGTCTGGTATGATGAGCAGCTAATGAGTGATCATGATGAATTGAAAATGCAGCAAAGTTCCAGGGTCTATTTCCTTTTTATAGATTAAAATGTCAAACGTTTTCCCAACTTCCCAGCCTGTTTCATTGAGGTTGAAAATAGTGAAATTTACAGAGTTACAGGCTCCAAGACCACAGTCAGGGGTTGCTTTCCTTTTTGTAAAAGTGCAGCAGTTCCCTGTGAGATATGGACCTCCCCTTTCAGCCAAGTTGCCCACCTTTCACAACCCCAATAAAGGGTAGTAGAGTTGTTCGTAGGATGCACAACCGGATGTCCCACTGTTATCTTTTGGGCGTATATACTTGTCATTTGACCTGTAGGTCCTTTCCCAGGCTAGCCCCCCACAGTTACCCGAAGGCCTGGTGTTTTCAGCTATTGCAGCACACATATCATAGTACATGGACACAGGTTTGTTGGGGTCAATACCCTGGGTGCGGTTAACGAGCTTCCCTATGCTGGTGAAGCTTCCGACCTCTAGCCATTGTTCTTGATGGCGATAGATGGGGTTAAAACAGATATATTGATCATCATGAAAGCAAACTGAGTAGGTGGTATGGCTCTGCATGTATGACCCAACAATGGTGCCTGCACAAGAATAATAAGTACAGAAAGTCAAAAGTTTTGGTAACAGCACTACCAGTGGAGGTAGCGTGCATACATGAGTCACAGTACAAAGCCTGGTGGTCCCCAGGTAGAGAGTTGACCGAGATTAGCAAGAAGAATACACAGAACGGATTTCTCCTCAAAGGTGAGATGCTGACTCCTCAAGCTTCCATGGTGCACAGACTAGTCAGCTTCCAGAGTGACTAGAGCAGGGCTGATGTCTCATTATCCCTGGTTTCCTGTTGTCTCCTGGGAAGCAGAGTCCTGTTGGGGAAGGGTGCTAGTGTTTTCAAGGAGATATTGTATGGTGAGACCGGGTCAGGAATGCACTCCCACTCGAGGGAAGCTGGCTTCACTCAGCTGTGGTGGATCTAGGGAATGATCTCTGGTACCTTAACTGCTGTGGGGGTGGACAAAACAAGAAAAGGGCTCCTCCAGTGGGGCTTTATAGTTAAATATTCCATTTCCTTACTCAAACAGCATCCCCTGGTTTATAAGGGTGCATGGGAGTTGTCAGGCTAACAGGGAGTCTGTTTCTTACCCAGTCATTGATTTTTGAGAGAGTTAAATCAAGGGCCTGTATCTCTTGTCTCAGGATGAGATCACCTATTTTCTTAAGGTCCCTTCACAGGCCCTTGACTAAAGGGGGTGGACGCCAAAAAAGCATTTCAAAAGGGGTGAGACCCATCTGTTTGGTGGGGCTTGACCTAATCCTGAGCAAGGCTATGGGCAGTGATTGATCCCATAGTAGGTGGGTCTCCTGGCATAGTTTTTTTAATTGTAATTTTTAGAGTCCTGTTTATACATTTTATTTTTCCTGAACTTGGGGTGGTAGGCCATGTGTAGCTTTTAAGTTATTTTTAATCTCTTAGCCATTAACTGTAACCTCAGCCACAAAGGCTGGCCCACTGTCTGACCCAGTAGACACAGGTATTTCAAATCGAGGGATGATTTTCTTTAATAGACACCTGGCCACTTTTTGGGCTTTCTTAGTCTGAGTAGGAAAGGCTTTCATCCATCCCGAGGGCCGAGAAGGTGTAGACAGATACCAGCAAGTATCAGGGATTATTTCTGGCATACAGACTGTACCTTTCATATACTGTCTTAAGTTATGCTGGAGAGCTTGGGGAAATAAAAATGCTGGGCCAAGGTGGTCTCAAGAGCTGTGTGTCCTGAGTGAGTTCCTTCATGGAACTGTTTGACAAGTGTGGGAGCCAGTGACTCAGGTATCAGTGAGGACATCAGTAAACTTCCACTATCTGTCCAGTAGAAAACTTTCTCCTTCAGTCTCAAACCAAGCCTGTCTGTGAAGTATGCCATGGATTCCATTGAGTCCTCCTGTGAAGGCTGTGCCCTCAGCAGTACATGACAACTACTCACTTAGGGGCCCATACAGCTTTTAGTAATTTTAGAATTTTCGTCCATATTTAACAATTTTTTCCCAAGTTAGAAGTACCGACTAGTGGTGGTGGTGTTCTTAATGACAGCGTCCAGAGACACTACTGCACATCTGGCAAAACGTGTGTCTTTTTGGGCAAAGCTGTTGCCTTCCGTGAAGTATTCAACGTCAGATGACTAATGGGCTGGCCGGTCAAGCCTGGCTGGCTGGAGAACATCTCATCCATAATCTCTAACAGTCATGCTCTGGTGGGCCTGAACTAACCTGAAATAGGGTGGCTGGGTTTAGAGTCTTAACAGCCTCTAGCTGGACATGCGGGTTTTTACATAACATGCTTTGGTATTTGACCATTTGGGAGTTTGTTAACCAATAATTTTCTTTATATTATATGAGAGTCAAAACAGAGTGAGGAACTTGGACTGTAAATTTTTGTCTCAAAGTAAGTTTGTCTGCTTCATCCACCAAGACAGCAGTAGCCACCAGGGTGCACAAGCAGGGCAGCCAGCCTGGGGAAACTGCATCAGGTTGCTTTGATAAGTAGGCCACTGGGCAGTGCCAGGAGCCTAGCAGCTGGGTCAGGACTCCTATAGCTTCCAGTCTCTCATGTACATGTAGGAAGGAGGGCTTTATCATATCTGGCAGGCCCAGAGCAGGGGCATTTGTGAGTGCCCTCTTAATTCTTTTTAAAGGTCTTTTTTTCCTCTCACCATACCATGGGTTTTCACTCTCTCCCCTTTGTGGCTTCATAAAGGGGTTTTGCAGAGAGAGTAATTGGGGATCCAGATCCTGCAGAAACCTGCAGCTCCTAGAAATTCTCTGAACTGTACAGTGGCACATAAGGGGCCAGGGACTCCTCCTCAGGGTCCCCCACCAATATGGGTTTTATTTTGGCTTTTTACATTTTTCCCTGTACTTGGAAGCTACTGCTGCCCTGGCTACCATAACTTTACATGCTTTCTCCAGGTGGGGCTTTAAGCCATGTGGGCTGATTGAGGACTGCATCCTGCCAGCAGTCAATATAAGGAACCATCTGAGTGTTTCAGGCTCCCCTACAACCACTTTAAAAATTCTGTTGAGTTTTTGAGTTATTGACCTTATCTAATGACCCCTCCGAGGGCCATCCTACATCAAAAGCAGGCCAGTTTATTTCACAGAAGGTCCTAAGCTTGTCAGGAGTCAGTTTGACCCCATAATCTCCATTAAATCCCCTCTTAAAGTTCTAAGGGGCAGTGTTCTTACTCTGACCTCCTCGCATTTCTCCCGTTTGCTAGATGTCTAGACAGAGACAAAGACGGAAGGGATGAGGATTGTGGAGAGGAGGTAAGGGGTCCTCCTCTGTGGCACACAGTTGGGAAACATATAACACTACTTGCTTTGTTCATCTCCGGCTGCTCCCCTCACGGGGATTTAGGTGTCTGTTGGCCAGAGTGACTCCATATAAGCCCTGGACTTGGAGACCCTGTTAGGGCTCACCTTAGACCATATGAATTTGCCAAGGACCCAAGGATCAGGACTCCACAGTTGCTTTGTAACCAGGCTACTTCTCAGGCTCACACTTTCACACACTCTCACACCGCACAGTACTTGCACTGTGCTCCCTGAACCTGAAAGACATGGTGTCACCCCCCCAAAAAGGGTGTTACTCGGGTGCCTTTTTAGAGTTGATCAGACTCCTGAAGCAGGCCTGAATTTGAACGTGGGTTCTTACCAGTCTGATGAGTTGGACTCTCAGGTTGGTTCCTGAGCCTTTTCAGGTTTCTTTGTGCAACTGGAACTTGCTTCCTCAGCTCGCCAGGAGAGAGGCTCCCTTCCCAGGATCAGCACAGTCTGGTGGCGCCTGGCAGGGGCAGCCTTGTCAGCCAGTGACAAGGGGGTGAAAACACCACCCTCCAAATCCTGGGTGGGCTGCCAGATATGTTGCAGGAGGTCTCAGACAGAGACTGAGAGGGCGCCAAAACTTTCAGGAAGCAAGTTCATTTATCAAGCCTACAGCAGCTCAGCAGACTCAAGTCCAAAGGCTGAACCCCAAGAACAAAGGGAGTTTTCCTTACATACCATTTAAATCAGGGTACAGGAATGGGGGGTGGGTGCAACTTGTCCCATACATAATCACATGTTATTTCATTGGCTGTTTTAACCTCTGGGGTAAGGTGACCCTCCTCTGGTCTCCAGGTAACATTCCCCAACTGTGGTTTTCCTATAGCACTCACTACTCTCTCTTCCCTCTCCCTGCCTTCCTCCCACACAACTTTAAAGCTAACATTTTATATCATTTTCAAGATTTCTTTAGTTTTGCAGATCTTTAACTGGTTTGGAATATCTCACAGTTCAAGTACAATAGCAAACATTTTAAAATAGAATTTAATTTGTATTCATTTAAAAGAAACATCATACTCTTAGGAGAGGATATTAATGGTAAAATGGTTATAGATCCAGTGTTTGTGGAATCTAGCCTTTGTTTCTGTTGTTGAGTTTCTGTAGTTCTTGCTTTTCTTTGGAGAGGTGAGGAGGTTGAGACAGGGTCTCTTTATGTAGCCCAGACTGGGCTCAGACTCACTATCCTTTCCTCAGCCTTCTGGGTCCTGGAATTATAGGCATGTGCTACCACACTGGCTTTGCTCTGGTTCCTTAGACAGTCATTCTTTTTTTTTAGTATGGTAGGACATTGACTGGAAAACCTCCTGCTTTATATCTTTCAGGTGTGGCTGTGGAAGGCTGGGGCTTCAGGCAGACCACCTGTATTCCTGTGGCTCTTCTCCTTAAACACCAGGCGGTTTCTGCCACACACACCCAAGTCAGATATAAGCCCTCCTTTTTATGGGCTCTGTCTTAGCCACTTCCCCCATCTTCTTTTTTTTGGCAGCACTGGTGTTTGAACTCAGGATCTCATGTTTGCTAGACAGGTGCTTTACCGTTTGAGCCACTCTGCCAGCCCCACCTTTCTCCTCTTGACAGAATAAATGTAGATACATGCTGCCATGTAGCCTCATCTTTAGTGTTTTATGTTTACCTGATGTTTTAAAATTTGATATGTCCTGCTAACCAGCAGCTTTAATCTTGATCCAACAGGATTTGTTTTCTTCTCAAAATGCGAGTAAGCCAAAAAGTGTGCCCAACAAGCTCCCAACTTCGCTTTCCCTGTTTGATGATGAAGATGAAGAGGTAAACATTGTTATTGCAGCACCTGATAATTAAATCATACATTAGTAGAAAACTGTTACAGCCAGAGGCTCAGAAGAAAGGGTGATCGTGACACTGTCAGAGTACGTGAAGCTAAGAGAACAAAAAATATGTCTTGTTTTCATTTCAGTGATCCCCAGTTTCTCCCAGCTGCTCATGAGGAGGACATTAGACTCTTAATAGAGTTTAATAGATTTCATTCTTTAGACTCTGCCTTTGAGAAATACTGACAGCGTCAATTTCTGCTAGACCTCATGATCTCTATAAGAATGTTTTGCATAAAGTGGGGCTGAGAAGAGAAGCCCATGTCTGATCTTGCCTTTTTCGCCACCATGGATGGAGAGAGCAAAGTGGAGCAAGAAATAAGAACGAGACCAAACTAGCTACCTTGCACAGTGTTGGGCAGTGGGTAAACTCACAGGCTTGTAGGCTGAGACCCACCTCCATCACTGCAAACCTGAATCTTCCACAAGTGACTTAAACCTACTCAATCTTAATATGGCTCAAAGGTAACACAATTTTATATGGCAGCAGACACAAATAACTAATGCAAACCTTTGCATGGTGCGATGTGCTAGAGCAGGCAGAGAATGAATATTAGCTATTGTCACCAGGTCCCCATTGGACACCAGCTCATTGTTCTCATGGCCTTTCTTACCTTACCACATTCTCCTGTCAAGCCCCCTTCATTGATCTTTATAGTTCTGCATTGTGCAGCTGCTATAGTATGCTGTTAATTTTCCAATCCTAATTCAGACTCAAGTCCTCTGATGGTTTTGTTCCCATTGCCTGAATAAAAGTACCAGTTCTTGCCTAACCCAGAATTGCAAATACCATTGAACTTATATGAATCAGACCTTAGGATGCCAGTAATTTTATTTAGTAAACTATTTCTTTGTATTCTCTCTTTAAAATTAAGTAGAAACCCAAATCATTCCTTCCTTTTTCCCCCCCAGACATATGTATCTTTCTTATTTGTAAAAAGGTGGAGAAAGTTCCCTCATTCTTTGCTTTTATATCCTTTGCTCTTGTTTATAATTCATACAAAGAAAGGCTTGACTTCCTGGCTGCTGCCAGGCACTTTTGCCTTCAGGAGGACCAAGTAGGGACATTGAATGGGCCTCTGTTCCTCCTGGTGCTTCTGTTACCTTATCCTCACATTATCTCCTACTTCTTCAAACTTTGCCTTCTGGTTCTGTGGGCAGGAGTGTGATTAGTAAAGATGGTGCAGTGGAATGTACTAGCATTTCATGATTGTTCCCACCAAAGGTGTTACATTTTGTCTGTCGTGGGAGACTTTGCTCTCTGATGTAGGAGAATGTCTTAAATTTTCTCTTTTATGTTATGAAGCTGTCATATCTTTCCATACCTGTCATTTATTCTTCTAGGATAATCTTTTTGGGGCTGGGACTGTGGCTGCTAAGCAGACATCATCTCTACAAACTCACAGTCAAGAGAAAGCAAAACCCTTGGAGCAACCCAAAAAGAAAGCATCTGCCTTGTTCAGCAGTGACGAGGAGGTGGGTTAAGGTTGTGATTGAAGATAAGGAGGATTTAAGAGTTACAGCTATTCTAAACATTTTTCTCTTTTCTGTTTTATACCCAGTGAAGTTCAGTCACCAAAAGACAGTGTTTACAAGATTATGCCCTTCCCTCTCTCTGTATTCCTCCCTATCTCTTTAAATAAGGAACACTTCATAAACTTGCTGTCATGAAGCATGTAGGACCCATGCTAATCTTCTCTGTGTTAGTCCAGTTTCAGTGTACGTGCTGCCAAGGTGAGCACAAAATTATGTCTTTTCTTAAAGTTGTTTATGTCATAGTTAAACACTAGTGTTTTCCAAATAGAATAAATGTGGCCCCATCACAAGGTTCACAGCTGAGGCACTGTAACAGAAGACAGATTAACAAGAGAGAAATGTTTATTTGAGATAAGTTTTAGGTGGCATAGGAGCCTTCAGAGGTGATGACTCAGAGAAATAGGGAAACCTGTGTGTATTTCATGCTAGTCTGATGAAGTGGATAGGGGGAGGTCACCTCTGAAAGGAAGGTCTTATGACATACTTTGAGGAGGAAAGTCAGCACTCTTTTATGACCTGATATGTAGGGGCAGGAAAAGGGAAGGACACAGAATTTTCTGCCTCTGTACTTTGTGATAGTGTGCTCTGTGCCCAGCTGCTGTATTTTTCTTAATTACTACTCTGTGTCATTAAGCTAGACATGATAGGAGTAACCTGTGCAAGTTCAGCTCCTTTTTTTGTTAACATCTCAGTATTTCCATTTGTGATCGAGGTTTAAATCAGCAAAATCAAAATAGTGAATGTAGATTAGCTGCTAGCTCAGATTCAGCCACACAGAAGACTTTAAATATAATGAAAAATAATATCCTGGGCATTCAAGATCTTCCTGGTGGAGTGGTAGGAGGCCCTGGCTTTAAACCCCAGCACTGCAGAATGATTAAAAAATAAATAAGCTAAATAAATTGTGGTATACACTAGTGATCGCAGCTACTCAGGAGGCAGAGATTGGGAGGATCACAACTTGAGGTCAGAGGCAAAAAGCAAGATTCAGTCTCAGCCAGTAAGCTGGGTATGGAGTCATGTGCGAGTCACATCATCACAGCTACATGGGAGACATAGGAGATTATTGTCCAAGGCCAGTGCCATGTAAAATGATGAGACCCATCCCAAGAACAACTACACCCAAAAAAAGGATGGGGCATGACTCAAGTGGTAGAGCGAGCATGAGATCCTGAGTTCAAACCTCAGTACCAACAAAAACACAAAAGGGCTGCCAAGCACTATGCTGGGGGTGTGACTTAAGTAATAGAGACCCCCAAAATAAGTAATCTTTTTTTTTCATTTTTCTTTTATTATTCATATGTGCATACAAGGATTGGTTCATTTCTCCCCCCTGCCCCCACCCCCTCCCTTACCACCCACTCCACCCCCTCCCGCTCCCCCCCCTCAATACCTAGCAGAAACTATTCTGCCCTTATTTCTAATTTTGTTGTAGAGAGAGTATATGCAATAATAGGAAGGAACAAGGGGTTTTGCTGGTTGAGATAAGGATAGCTATACAGGGCATTGACTCACATTGATTTCCTGTGCGTGGGTGTTACCTTCTAGGTTAATTCTTTTTGATCTCACCTTTTCTCTAGTTCCTGGTCCCCTTTTCCTATTGGCCTCAGTTGCTTTAAGGTATCTGCTTTAGTTTCTCTGCATTAAGGGCAACAAATGCTAGCTAGTTTTTTAGGTGTCTTACCTATCCTCACCCCTCCCTTGTGTGCTCTCGCTTTTATCATGTGCTCATAGTCCAATCCCATTGTTGTGTTTGCCCTTGATCTAATGTCCACATATGAGGGAGAACATACGATTTTTGGTCTTTTGGGCCAGGCTAACCTCACTCAGAATGATGTTCTCCAATTCCATCCATTTACCAGCGAATGATAACCAAAATAAGTAATCTTTTAAAACAGTTTTTCTGTACAGTGATAGTTACTCTTTATTTTATCACTACAGATAGGTTGCAAGGGTATGAGGTAGATAAAATAAATTGTAGCTGAGGTCGTATCTTTATTGAAACAGTTTGAATTGGCTCAGCATGCTCCAGTCTTGGTGGTTCATGCCTGTAACCCCAGCTGTTTGGATGGTGGAAGTAGGAGAGTTGTGATTCAAGGCTAAGTTAGCATAACTCCACCACACAAGCGAGGCATAAGAATGCCCAGCTGTAATCCTAGCTATTCAGGAGGTAGAGGCAGCAGAATTATGGTCTGAGGCTGGCCTGAGCAAAAGCAGGAGACCCTATCTAACAAACAGACTAAAAGTAAAAGGGACTGGGGTGTGACTAAAGTAGTGGAGCACTTCGCCTAACAAGTGTGAGGCTCAGAGTTCAATCCCCAGTACTACCAAAGGCAAACACACCAAAAAGCGACTTAACATAATTTGTGCTTTCTGCTCAAACAGACACAATGATGATGAATTGTTCATTCTTTTCTTTTTATCATTTTAAGTTTTTATGCCTATAGTGACAGCCTAACATCAGTGGAATTGTTCTTACCAGAGCATTTAAAAATTTTAAAAATGTTATTTATTTATTTATTTTTGCGGTACTGGAGCTTGAACTCAGGAAGGGCCTACACCTTGAGCCCTTCCACCAGTCTTTTTTTTGTGATGGGTTTTCTCAAGGTAGGGTGTTGTGAACTATTTGCCTCGGCTGGCTTTGAACAGTGATCCTCCTGATCTCTGCCTCCTGAGTTGCTGGAAATACAGGTGTGAGCCACTGACACCTGGTTTACCAGAGCCAGGAAAGTAAAAATACTAGCTAAATCTGGGAGCAAAACGAAATTCAGAGTAAAGATGACCAAGGGTCAAGAACAGTGACCTTGGCTACCACTTAGGATCATGTAGGGAACTCTGCTGGAGTTCCTCCACTCCTTGCTTTGAGGAATGGCCTCCTCACTGGAATTCTGTAAACTCTGCAGTCATTGCTCAGCATGGCTGCCTGCAGGAGCAAGCCTCAACTCTTCATGTATGAAGGAGTTACCTGGAAATGCAGCTTCTGACTTCAGTGTGTGGGGGGTGGGGCCTGAGAGGCTGTGGCATGTGTGTAATGAAAGGGCCACCTGTGCCCATGCTTCACTGTTCTTGGCCTACAGACCTCAAAATCACCTGATGGGGTTTCCTTAAAAGCTTCCTACAAGCCAGATTATATACTGGGTGATACTGGGATTTGATCTCAGGTCCTCAGACTTGCTAGGCAGGTGCTTTACCACTTGAACCACTCCCAACTCTTTTTGCTTCAGTTATTTTTGGAGTAGGGTTTTGCATATTTGCCTGGACTGGCCCAGACTACTGTCCTAGTCATACTTCCCATGTAGATGGAATTGTGAGCCTGTGTCACCACGCCCAGCTTATTGGTTGAGATGGAGTCTTGCAAATTTTTGTTCCCCATCAGGCTGGTTTTGCACCATGATCCTCCTGATTTCTGCCTCGTCCAGTAGCTGGGATTGCAGGTGTGACCCATTGTGCCTGCCCCTCAGGCCAGATCCTTTGTGGTAAAAAGGATCCCCAGCAATTCCCATTGTAACAACTTTACATTTGTGCTACATGAACTCTATACTCTTTTTTTGCAGTTTGCTTTGGGATTTTTAAAAATTTTATTTTATTTTTTGGTGGGACTGGGACTGGAGTTTGAACTCAGGGCTTTGTGCTTATAAAGCAGGTGCTCTACTACTTGAGCCACTCTTCCAGTCCTGCTTTGGGATTTTTAAACTAAAACATCCTTCAAACTTGAGAGTTCTTGATTTTTTTTATAATCCTGTTTCTACTCATCCCCTTTATAATTAATTTTGGTCTCCTAAAATAGACAAGTTCTGTCATCCTAACACAGGACTGGACCATAGGATGGAGAAACACTGTGGTAGGTGGAGGAGGAACCAAAGCTTTCCAGATTTGATTTCAAACAAAACCTCTTAGGCATGACCCTTCTTCTATACTAAGTTTGATCCTTAGTTTAAGTGTAACTTAATTTAATAAATATAAATTTCATTTTTACTCTTCACGTTTCATAATCTAAATTGTTCAGCATGCTAGGCAAGCACTTTACCACTAAGTTATACCCACACCACTCTGGATTTTTAATGTATGTTTCATGTTTTAAGGACCAGTGGAATATCACTGATTCACAGACCAAGTCAACGTACAACAGCAGGTCCAAAGGTAATTTGGGGACCATCCAGGGCCAGGAAGTGAAGGCTGTGAAAAAGACCAGTCTCTTTGAAGAAGATGATGATGAAGATGATCTGTTTGCCATTGCCAAGGACAGGTGAGACAGTCATTGTAGGAATTAATTTACTCTGTGCAGTAACAAGAATAGGTTTTCAGTGTGCACATTAGCCAGTACTAATGATTGATGCCTAGGGGTCATTCAGACACAGATGGGGCTGGTGTTACTTTTTGTTTGCAAGGTCTTCTTCCCCAGTACTGGGAAATGTTTGTCTTCTTACATCTGCACTTGAGTTCTCTCTATTTTTTCAGTCTTGGAATAATCTTTTTCTTAGTTTGTCTGTGGTTTAAAATGTCCAGTTTGTTGTCTTTTGTGCTTGTTTTTTATCTGGGATACCCTAAAGATTGTAAAATTTAGTCAAGGTTACTTAGAAGCTTATGATTTTAGGACTAAGGTGTGGCTTTAAAAGGTAGAGTGCCTGCTTTGCAAGCGCAAAGCACTGAGTTCAAACCTCAGTACCATCAAAGTGGGGGAAAAACAAAAGAAGTTTGTAATTTTTGCCCAGCACAGTGGTGCACATCTATAATCCCATCACTTGGAAGGCTTAAACAGGAGGACTGAGAGTTCCATGCCACCTGGACTGTGTAGCAAGACCCTGTCAATCAATCAATCAATCAATCAATAAAAAAAGTTAAAAAAAATAAAATTAAAAAATAAAAAATAAAAGAAAAAACAATAAAAACATTTAAAAAAATAATAAAAAAATAAAATTAAAAAAATAAAAATGCAAAATAAAAAATAAAATAATAAATAAAAAAATAAAAATAAATGAAAAGAAAAAATAAATTAAATAATAAAAATATATAAAATATAAAAATATAAATAAATATCAATATAAAAATAAATAAATAAATACAAATATTTTGATAAAAATCTGCTCAGCATTGAAAAACATGCTCTTAGGAGGACAGTTCTGTGCAAAGCTGTAGAATCCCCCAAGTACTGATAACCTTACTGACCTAGGTGATTCTCCACATGAAGCCCTGCTCTGAAGCAGGCAGGGTACAGAGAACAAGTGTGGGCTGTGCTTTGCAAATACTGCAATTTAGCTGTGGATTCAGAACAACAGCTCTGTAAATAATAAAGCATCAGTGTGGTTCACCTTCATTAGATAGATTCAGAGTTACCTCAGATTTGAAACTGCAAATATTGTCACCTCTTCGGACCTCGCCGTTTTCTGTTTTAGGTTCCTGTGACTTGACACCTGGTGTATCTTTGCCTTCTGGTTCATATATAAGCTCTGAAATTCTAGTAGCTGATGTTAAGTTTTCTGGCCCTGCCCATTCTGTCTGAACAATATTGGACAAGTTATCTGAATTCCCTGTGTCTCAGTTTCCTTAGCTCTCATAAAGTTGTTGAGCTGATTAGATTAGAGCCGCCTCCATTTGTCCTTGAAGTTGTCTGTGAAATTTGGGATATAATTCGTTGCTTTCATCAGATTTCAGAGAAGCTTTGTGCAGATGATAAGTGCAGGTGAGGGTGTGAAAGAGTGAAATGGTGTGGCATTTCCTCAGAACATTAAGCTGGAGTTGCCATATGGCCCAGTTAATTCCACTCTAAGGTGTGTATCTAACAGAAATGAAAACATAACCTCATATAAAAATTTACACAGGAATATTCATTGTAGCCTTATTCACAATAGTCAAAAAGTAGAAACAACACAAATGTCCACCAACTGATGAATGGATAAAATGTATAACTGCATAATGGACTTTTAGTCAGCAATAGAATGGAATAAAGGACATACTGGGACATGAATGAACCTGGAAAATACATTTTATTGAAAGAAGTCAGTCACACAAGACCACAAATTCCAGGATTCTACTTTCATGAAATGTCCAGGAGAGATAAATTCATAGAGGCAGAAAGTAGATTGGTGGTTGCCAGTGGTTGAGAGAAGAAGGGAATAAGGAGTGACTGCTGATTGGCATGAAGTTTCTTTTTGGGGTTATATAAATGTGAACTTAGATTCTGATGATAGTGCATAACTCCGAATATGATAAGGATCACTGAAGTGTATGCTTGAAAAGGGTTAATTTTATAGTTTGTAAATTATGTCCCAATAAAGCTACTATGAAAAAAAGGAAGTAGAAAGCAGACCTGACAATCATATTCCAAAGCTGGCCCTGGTCCTGGCCTTGACTTTGCAATTTCTCTTAGCAGCTGCCTTCCTGCCCACACTGGAAGTAGGCATATCCACTCCCTACTTCTTCTTCTGCTATAAGAGGTAGAGAGGGAGAGTGCTGTGTTTGTGAATAGCTAAAGATTGGGGTGCTCTGCAGAGCTAACAGCCAGAGCAACTGCACTGGGTAGAAAGTGACTGACTTGACTGGCAAGATGAGGAGGGCCTTGGGCTCCTCTACATGAGGGTGAGTGACAGAGGCTGCTGACTGCTCAGAGACAAATTCTACCATCCAAAGGTTTTTCCTGTCTGCTGTCAACTGTATAAGGTCAACAGATAATGGTAGATGGCTTGCTATAGGTGTGGCCTAGAAAGAATATTGTTTTTGTTTTTGAATCACATTTTCTCTGAATTTGACCTTTTGTTTGTTCATATAGTCAAAAGAAGACCCAGAGAGTGTCACTCCTCTTTGAAGATGATGCTGATAGTGGAAGCTCTCTGTTTGGCTCTCCTCCTGCCTCTGTTCCTCCTGTAGCAACGGTATTTGTAATCTCTTAGACCTAGGAAATAACCTCAAAGTTGTGCTACAAGGAGTAGTGATGCTGCCCTGAGTCAGCTCTGCAAACTGACCTTGTCATTGCTGTGACCTGACATAAACCCCTTAAGGGAAGAAGAATTTAATTTATGTCATGGTTTCAAAGGTTTCAGTCAGTAGTCCTTGGTTTTGTTGATTCTGAGTCTGTGAGAGAGAGGGCATAATGGCAGTGAGAGCAGGTGACAAAGGCTAATCACCTCATGGTGCACAGGAAACAGAATAACAGGAAGGGGCCTGGGCAAGATCTAGCCCTCAAGGACACAACCCCAGCGACCTACTCCCTCCAACTAGGGCCCCACCTCCTCAAGTCTCCTCACGTCCCAAAATATTGCCACCTGCTGAGGACCAAGCTTTCAACACATGAGCCTGTTGGGGACATTTCATATTCAAATCAAACAGTCCTGCATGTTCTACAAAATTTTTTTCTTTAATCACTTCATTATTGCTTTATCTCTTCTGAAGTTCTTTGTGAGTTTCCATTCTTCTTTATTTCAAGTATGAATCATTTTGCATCTTAAGGATCTCTTCTTTGCAGTAACTAAAAACAACATAACCCATTATTTTTTCATTCATTCTCCCCTGCCCCCCGCGCTTTTTTTTTTGGGAAGTGCTGGAGATTAAACTCAGGGCCTTGGCACTTGCTTAGCAAATGCTTACCACTTGAGCTACACTCCCAGTCCCCATTATTGCTTCATTTGGAACGTATTCTGTTAAAGTTAGTATTGTCCTTCTTTGAGTTTCCCAAATCTGCCTTCCTTACTTGATTTAGGCATTGTTTCAATGCCCAATTCCTCATGGCATCTAGTTAGCATAATAGAGTTTGGTTTTTCCCTCAAGAACCTGTTGATAAGTCACTTGACCCAAGGATGCTGATAATTCTAGGTGCGTCCAGCAACAACCTCAGTTAACTAATATGCAAGCTTCCTGCCTCTCAGAGAAGAAAGAGATGAGAAATGAACCAAAGGACTTGCAAGACCATAGTGTGAAATGACATGACTGGCCACAGACATAAAATATATGGTCCTTTTAGATGAATGGGCAGGTAGATGAGTGCTAGCAGTTAATCTCAGCAACACCCAGGAGAGAAGTTAGACCCAGGTAGGTAAGTTAGCAGAGGCTGGGTGGAAAGAGAAGCAATATGTTTATTCAGCAAAGAAACTAATATTTAAGAAAACAGGAAAACAGTCATGGGTGACATCTGAGCTGGGTCTTGCTGCAGAGAGGAGCACAATATTGAGGGGTGCGAGTTTGCAGTGAGTTTAAGGAATGGTGAAGAATGATGAGGTGCAGACACAGAGTGATACAGTGATCCTTGGCTCATGCTGAAGGGGACTGTCTATACATTATAGTTGGACGCTTTTTTTTTTTTATTGTTGTAGATGTCATTTTCTCTTTTCTTGGTAGAAAAAAGAGACTGTTCCTGAGGTACCACCTTTGCTATTCAGTGATGAAGAAGACAAAGAGGCACAATTTGGAGTGCAACCTGTGGATACAAAGGTTGAGAGTGCCAAAGTGTCCTCAGAGTTGGGAAGGGCTGAGCTGGCTGAGGAAGCAGAGAAGGTGGGCTTCTTCCATTTCTTACTGTGTTTGGGTCTCCTTTGTTGTAACACACACACATACACATACCCTTCCTTATATTTTTTTCCACCACTGAAAATTCATGGGTTATTTGCAGAAAGATTTTAAAACTGTAGAGAAGAGAGCCCATGCTTCTGCTCTTCAGGGAAACCTTCCCCATGCCCACTTTCTGGTTCTTTTTGTAGGTACATGTGCACACAGTAGACTATAAGTGTCTTGTTTTACTTTATTATTGTCAGTGTTTTGTCAGTTACATTTTGCCTCTCATTCCAGGTTGCTTTTCCACATCTTACTTTTCATTTTGTTTTTCTATGTATTTGCTTTTTCTCTATGACATTTCTGTTTCCCATGATTCTTTGCTCATCCCTTCCTATACTTGAGTTAAGATGTCAGTTTTAAGAAGACTTTAGTTTACCATTCTTTTAAGTATGGTTTATGTTGTCTGTGAACTACAGAGTAGAGTGAAATGTGTATTTCTTTGAAAATGCTAGCTTTCTTTTCCTGAAGGTTCACCATCTCTTGCTAGAAACCTATAGCTAATGCTGCTGGTTATGTTTGGGGATCCAGTATCATTGGTTGCTTTTGGTCTTTGTACCTTTTCTTTTTAAACTCTCCTTATACCCCGTGTGTCCATGTGCTCTGGTTTAATCTCTCCCCCCAGGGTGTATGTGAAGGACATTGAATTTTCTTTTCACATGAAACCTCCATGCAGCTACAGTGTAACAGATTTTTTTTGTACCTGTGTCACTCTGTGACCTTCTCTTCCAAGTGGCTGCATGTGGTCCTGTGTTGCCTCATTCTAGTCCTTGTGTATGGTTATATCCATAGCACTTTGCAAATAGCCGTGCATATAGTAGGCCCTACTTTGTACATTATGTATTTCTTCAAGTAAGCATGTTTTCCCACAGTTCAGCCATTCTGAAATTAGGATCACCTCACAATTAATGGTATGATTTCTTCTTTTTTTTTCTTTGGTGGTGCTGCAGTTTAAAACTCAGAGCTTCATGCTCACTAGGCAAGCACTCTACCATTTGAACTACCCTCCCAGCCCTCAATGGCATGTTTAATTAGGAGTCATTTTTCTTTCTTGGTTGAGCATACAATAAGAGTGATTCTTTCTGTCAGTGGTATTTTACCCAAATTGTGATAACTGTTGAATGAATAAATGTTGCATTTAAGATTATTTTAGGAATTGTTCTAATTGTGTATATAATGTAAACCCATAATTTGAGTGTCTTGATTTTGCTAACTAAGTTTATCCAGAGACATACACAACGTATTAATTAATAGGAAATACATGATCTTCTAATAATTGACACTTGTCTCTGTGACTTAGAAGTTCTTTCTAGCTCTTGAGTTTGTTCATTAAGGTTATAATTACCATATCACTTGGTAGGAGGGAGAGGGCCTACGGTTTTAAAATAATTGGAAGAATTATCTTTGGCTATGGACTATGTGTACAAAACTCTTCATTTGAGCAGCCAATGAAAAATTGACGTTAGGGGTCAGGTGTGGCTCAAGAGCTAGAGCTCTTGCCTAGCATGTGCAAGCCCTTGTGTTCAATCCCCAGTACCATTAAAAAAAAGAAAAAAGAATTGACATAAGTGTTTTGTCACATAGATGTAAATGTGACTAGGTATAGTGCCCTCAATCATGCAAATGTGGATTAATGAGGAACTTGAGAGGCCCCATGACAGAATTTTTATTTCTACTTAGTACTTATTTTTCTCATTATTATTTTCAGGGAGGAATATTGCCCACATCTGCCCAGGAAGCAGTCAAGCATTCTGATTTATTTTCTTCAATATCCCCTTTGGAGAAAGGAACCAAGAGTAGAACCAAAACTGTTCTTAGCTTGTTTGATGAGGAAGAGGATAAAACGGAAGATCAAAACAACATCTGTGCTCCACAGAAAGAAATAGAAAAGGTGAGCGGTTTCTGTCCTGTGAGTTACTGAAGAAATCTTAACCTTCAGTACAGAGGGTAAATGATTCTCTCTAGTCATTTCAATGTTTAGGAATCCAAGTTAGTGACCTTTCCCATTGTTGGATAGGGAATTAGAATTTCACCTGCCTCTGCAGGGTATTATAGACTTTGTTGCCCCCCCCCCCCCAAGCTATTTACAAGATGTGGGCAGTAGGAAAGGGGAGACGGGCCAGAATTGCATACTTAAGAACTTGCAAAATTCAGTTTTAAAAATCGATGTTGTAGATGAATCTTTATGTTTATCAGTTGTCAGCAAACCTAAGGGCTGTATAATAACTGTTTTGGCATTGGCAAGACACAGGAGTTTTAACTGCACAGCTCTGCTGTCAGTAGCGTGAAAGCAGCTCTAAAGAATATGAAAATCAGTGGGCATGATTATGGCCACTAAATTTTATAAATAAAAATAAGTGACATTCTCTGAGGCTACTATTATCCTGATGCTAAAACTAGATATGCTAAAAATAGATAGAGACAAGAAAACTACAAACCACTATCTTTTCTGACTGTAGATGGTAAAATCATCAACAAAATACTGCTAAACCTAATCTAGGAAAATATAAAGAGGATTTCACAGAAGGGGGGGTGGGATTTCTCCCAGGAATATAAAGCTGGTTGAACATTTGAAAATCAGTTGATATAATGTACTATTTCAATAAAATAAAGCTAAAAAGTACAGGGTCATTTCAGTAGATGCAGGAAAAACACTTGATGAAACTCAAACCCTTTCATGATAAAAACACTCAGTAAATTAAGCGTGGAAGGAAACCTTCTTCCATTTTATGACGATAAATACGAAAAGCCCCAGCTGACATAATACTTAATGTTAGCAGACTAAAAGCTTTCCCCTTCAGATCATGAGTAAAACAAGGATATCCACTCTCACAGATTCTAGTCAGTCTTATCCTAGAGGTTCTAGATAGGACAGTTAGGCAGTAAAATGAAATAAAAGGTGTCCAGGTTAGAAAAGAAGAAACAAAACTATCTCTGTCATTGCTAGATGGTATGACCTATATATAGAAAGTCCTAAAGAACCTACAGAGTATCTATCCAAAATAATTAAACAAATTCAGCAATATAACAGAATATAAGATCAATGTATGAGAGTAGATTATACTTTTATATGCTAGTAAACAGTGTGAAAATGAAATTAAGAACAAAAAGGATAAAATAATTAGGAATAAATTTACCAAAAGAAGTTCAAGACTTGTATACTAGAAACTATAATACATTGTTGAAAGAAATTAAAGATCTGTAATAGATGGAATTGAAGCCTTAATATTAAGGTGGCATTATTCCCCCAAATTGGTTTCACAGATTGAATCTCATCTCTATCAAAATTCCAGTTTGTTTTTTGCAGAAATGGCTAAGCCAATCCTTTTTTCTTTTTCTTTGTTGGTACTAGGTTTGGAACTCAGAGCCTTGCAGATTGCTAGGCAGGTTATCTACCACTTGAGCTACACCCCCTGGTCCCGATGCTAAAATTTTTATGGAGGTGCAAAGGATCCAGAATAGTCTACAGTCTTGAAAAATAACAAATAAAGTTATAGGACTTACTCTTCCTGATTCCAAAACTTATTTCTTCACAGTGTAGTACTTGCATAAGGTTAAAATATATAGACCAGTGGAATAGAATAGAGAACCCAGAAATAAACCCTCACTTTTATTGTCAGTTGGTTATGATAAGGGTGCCAAGATAATTCAGTGAAGGAAGAATATTCTTCCTATCAGATAGTGCTGGGATACTGATTATGCCTGTGAAAAAGAATGAAGCTATTTTACTCCACACACAAAAATGAACTCAGAATGGATCATAGATACAACTGTAGGAACTGAAAGTGTTTACATTTCCAAGAAAGGACTATACAAATAAATAATTGTGACCTTGGATTAGGCAAAACCTTCTGAGATTCAAAACCAAAAAAATACATGTGATGAATAAATAGCCAAATTGAACTCCATTTTAAAATACTGTGCTTCAAAGAGCACCATCAGTAATACTGGTATTTAGGAGATAGAGACAAGAGGGTTGCAGTTTGAGGCTAGCTTGGCAAAAATCAGATGCTGTCTCAAAAACAAACTGGGTATGGTGGTCAAAGCCTGTAATTCCAGCTACCCAGGAAGTACAGGTAGGAGGATCAGGGTCTGAGGTGAGCCCAGACAAAGTTAGCATGAGAGCCTATCTGAGAATCTAAAAGCAAGAGCTTGACTCAAGTAGTAGAGGACCTGAGTTCAATTCCTAGTACCATACTCACAAGATAGTGAAACGGTGACCCATAAAATGGGAAAGAATTTTCAAATTATATATTTTATAAGGGATTTATATCTAGAACAAGTAAAAGAATTACAACTTCATAATAAAAAGACAAATAACCCAAATGAAAGATGGACAAGGTCTGTGGCACAGTGGCTCACATTTGTAATCCCTGATACCAGGAAGGTAGTGGTAGGAGATTGCAGGTTGAGGCCATTGCCACCCCCATCCCCACCCCCACCAGACAGCAAGACCTTATCTGTTCTTACCTGAAAAGTAACTGAAGAAGAAAGGGCTGCTGGGAGCTTGCCTAGCAGGCATGAGGCTCTGAGTTCAAAAACCTCAGTACTGCCAGAAACAAAACAAAAAAAGATAAAAGATGTGAATAGACGTTTCTATAAAGAAAATAAACAGCAAAACACACGAAGAAAAATATCAGCATTATCAGTCACTAGGGTAGTGCAGATGGAAAGTGTAAGATCCCGGCAGGAAGGTTATAATTTAGGAAGTGTGGCAAGGGGTGTGGAGAAACTGAGATTGGCATTCCTTGGTTCAAGAAATGTGAAGGGGCTCAACAATTGGAAAACAATGTGTTCGTTCATCAGATTGTTAAAATGTGCTGTTACTATGTGACCAGCAATTCCATTACTAGGTATATGTTCAAAAGAAACAGGAACATGTTCACACAAAGATGTGAATGTAAATGTTCCCGGCAGCATTATCCATAACAGCCAAAAGATGGAAACAACTCAGATGTCCAACCACTGATGAGTGGACATGCACAGCATAGGCTGTCTGCACAATGGAGTGCAGTAGTCCCTTCTTACCTGTGGTTTCTTCTTTCCACACTCTGTTTCTCACAGTCTGAGTAACTGCATTCTGTAACTACTACATAAGAAATCCCAGAAACTCCTAATTTTTATGTTGTGCTCCCTTTGTCCAGTCCACACGGTGTAGACTACCTGCCTGTTATCACTTTGTAGTCATTTTGGTTATCAGAGCAATTCTCATCATCTTGTGTCATTGCAGTGCTTATGCTACATAAGGGATGCTTAATATTACTTAATAATAATGGCCCCAAAGCACAAGCATAGTGATGCTGGCAATTTGGATATGCCAAAGGGAGCAGTAAAATACTTCCTTGAAGGGAAAGGTGAAAGTTCTAGACTTAAGGAAAAACATTACATGCAGAGGTTTCTGAGATCTATGGTAAGAACAAATCTGTCATATTGTGAAGGAGAGAGAAAAATCACATTAGTTTCGTTGTCAAACTGCAAAAATTATGGCCACAATGGGTGATAAGTGCTTATTTAAAATGGAAAGGCATTAAATTACAGGGTTTAGAACAGTCTGAGGTTTTAGGCGTCCACCAGGGGTCTTGGAATGTGTCCCCTACAGCTAAGAGAAAGCTTCCGTGTTATTTGGTAATGAAAAGAATGAAGTAAGCAGGAAGAGTGACTTTTCATGCTCTAAATATAGGGTGATTACAGTTCACATCAACTATACATTCCATCTAATGAACTTCAAGAAAGGAGTTGAGAGATTTCCTACTCAAGGAATGGTAAATGCTTAAGAATACAGAAATGCTACTCATCTGTGCATGTATCAGATTACCACACGGGACCCCATAAAGAGAAAGTACATTAGTGTTTACTTGGGTCTGAGTGGAGAGGGTGTACAGAAAAGGAAAGTGGTAACTGATAATTCAGGGTTTCGTTTTGGGTGCTGAGAGTGTTCTCGATTCTTAGATTATGGTAATATTTGTCAACATGAATATTTTAAAAGTCATTGAGTTACATGCTTTAAATGAGTTTTATGATCTGTGAATTTTATCTCAACAGATTAAAAAAAAACAATTAGTTTTCAGCTCATGAATTAGCAATCCTTTTTTATCAAACTGAAGAAATAGTCCATGCTGATTTCTATAAAAAATGTTCTAGGAATTTTTTTTTTAAGCTGGCAGTGTATAACCTTATTTATACCTTTTTTTGATATTGCTGGGTATCAAACCCTGGGTCTTGTGCTTGTAAAACAGGTGCTGTACTACTGAGTTCCATCTCAGCCCATAACCCTACTTATAAATGAGAGATGCATAAAGTGAATATGAATAATTTACTCTGTTTTCTTCTAGTTTTGTATCATGTATTGTACTATTTTTCTATGGTTTTGAAACTTTAGTTGCTGTATTAAACTGGCTCTTTTTTTTCTCTTTTAATCATTTTTACATTTACTCACGTGTATACATTGTTTAGGTCACCTCTGTTATTAAACTGGCTCTTATGTATAAATAACCACTAGTTTATTGTTAGTTTGATTTATTTTATCAGAAGTGGGGCTTTAAAATTTGTTTTAATCTTTTGTTTGTAATGTCAGGTTTTCTGGAGCATTATATTATCAAACCAAGTAATGTTAATAGCAACTTTTTAATGTCAGTATCCTAGCAACAAAAGGAAGAGCTCATTTGGAGTATAAATGTGCTGGGGTAGAAGTGAATGGGCGTGAGGGAAGACTTGCTGGACACAGCTGTTCAGGTCTTTGGACTAAGATGCAGGCTGGTTAGGGATGCACACATCACCTGCTCTGTGGTTCTGAGGATTAAGTTAGCTTCTGTCTCTTCTTCCCTTTGAGAATGAGATAGAACTTACTCAATTTCATGTGGTTTTATTCCTGAAGTATTTCTCACTATGGAACTAGTGGATTTTTTTTTTTAAATTAAAAGTCCAGACACTATACAGAAGTTGAAAGATGATCTTTCCAGATTATATATGTTTTCTGCATTTCTGAATTCATTCTCCACTGTTTTTGGTAGCTCTGCAGTATTGTGTTTTGTGAATGTGTTATTTCCTGAATGCTGATTGACACATAGGCCATGACCAGCCTTTTGCCAGCATAAACCAAGCACAGGGGACATTTTTGTTGTGTCTGTCTTTGCCCTGTTGTGACTTTTGTACAATAAATCTTAGAAATCTAATCATATATAATCGTCTGCCTTTCCCCAGGGTCCTAGTCCTGATGCCTTCCCCAAGAGCACAGGTGTCTTCCAGGATGAAGAGCTGCTTTTTAGCCACAAACTCCAAAAGGACAATGACCCAGATGTTGACCTTTTTGCCGGCACCAAGAAAACAAGGGTTAGTTCCCAGTGGTTCTCCACATTATGGCTTTGCTACTGTGTTTGATACTGTGTCCGCAGCTTACCTAGTCCTCTGTAATTGTTTACTTTTGGTATTCAATCTGAGTGTTGTCTGTTCTAGTTGTCAGAGCCAAGTGTTGGGAGCCTGTTCGGCGATGATGAAGATGATGATCTTTTCAGCTCTGCCAAGACCCAACCTGTGGTATCAGACTTTTGTTCTCAGGACTGGGGAGCATGGGAAAGGAAAATAATGTCCACTTAGAGGAAGAAGGAAAATTCATATGGAATTGTGGTGCTCATGAGTAAATGAACATCACATAACATGCTGATATGAGAACAGTTCAATACTGTTCTCCTTCTTGTGTTCACTGACTAACCCATGTTTTCTGATCATATCACAAACTTGTTTGATTTTTAAGTGGTTTATTTTTATTTATTTTTTTGGTGGTACTCAGGATTGAACTCAGGTCCTCCTCATGCTTGGGCCAAGCGCTCTACCACTCGAACCATGCCACCAGTCTTTAAATGCCTTATTGAAGCACCATTGTATACAATATGATCTCTGTATTTTTATGCCTTTAACTCTTGGGTTTTAGCCTGTCATTTTTTATATATACCTTTCATCATAGAGAGGACTCCTATGTAAGTCATAGTCTTTTGTGGAGCTGGTGTGGTAGGAATGCCGATCATCAAACCCAGGGCCTTTGCACTCTTATCACTGAGTGACCCCTCCCCCCCTCCATTTAGATCTCATTGTTTCTAGAATGTTATTTCTGAAATGCTGCCTCTAAGCTAATTCAACCTTCATTTGACAAGGGGCTTTTAAAACCTAGAAGCCTGGTTCCTTTTTGCATTATTATTTTTGTTTAAAATTTCTAAGATACATGACAGTTTTTTTTTCCTTTTTGAAGGTGTCAGAAAAAAAGAGAGTAGTGAAAAAAGACCACTCTCTTTCCTCTGTGAAGACCCAGAAACAACCTGAATCCACTCAAGGTAGCAAAGAAAAAAGCACATGGAAGCCAGAAATACCGCAGGTTAGAACTGGTTTATTTCAGGATTTGCAGCTTTCGTTTGCATCTCAACACAGATCAGTTCCATTATGAAGACCCAGAGTTAACTAGAATTCTCTTTGTCAAGGGAAGAAACAGCAGGTAGCGCCTCTCACTTTTCACTATATTCTCTTTTCCCTGCTCTTCTTTCTACACACTATTCTTAATCATTCCTACTTTTGACTACAGCTCCATACTCAATTCCAAGATGAAGTTAAGGTAGGGTAAAGACTCTTCTTCCAGTAGAGCTCCCATTTCTTCCTCTGGTCTCCCCTGGAGCATTAAGTTAGAGTTAGTTTTAATCCTGTCTGACTTCTTGGTTGTCTCTCATTGTCACTTCTTCCATGGTAACTACTTTTAATTCTCCCTCTTCAGCCATCCTCTTAGAACTCTGTGGAGCTTCTCCAGAGAATGGGCCAGAACAATTCTGGCTCTTGCTGGGCATCTCACCAAGGTCCCTGTGTCCTGAAGTGAGAAAATGATGCACTTGTGGGAGAGTCTCTGTGTGCCCCTGGTGTTTGATATTGTCTGTGTTGGGTAACCAGCATGGTGATTTTGTCAGCCTTGTTCTGACAAACTGTAACTTTTAGGACTCTCACTCATCTTCTGCCTTTACTCCATGTGTGATCTGACAGCCTTCCACCTCTGTGCCAGAGGAGAAACATCAGTGAAGTACCATAGCAAACTGTGGCAAGACCCCACAGAAATTTAAGTGACCTGCAGAAAGGCACAGCTTTGTTCCATCACACATTTATTTAAAGGGATGAGTATAATACAGCAGATAATTTGCATTCTATTTCCCCAATGGATTTTTAACTGAATGTAATTTCACACAGGACTCATCAGGTCTCGCTCCATTTAAAATCAAAGAGCCATCCACTCGGATCGGGAAGATACAAGTAATTATAACATGTCTGGAATCTCCATTGCCTGCCTTGTGGCATCTATGAATCTTTTTTGGATTTTCACTTTTTTCAGCTACTGCCAAGCATTTTTTCATTTGTTCCCCGCCCCCCCACACACACCACACCCTCCACCCCCACCTAGTTGTTGCTTCTTGTGTGCTGAGTCTTTAGCATCCTTTCTTTGATCCTAGTGGTGGGCTCAGGTGTATTGCTTTCTGCTCTAATTCTGAGACTGGATCAGAATATATTTCTCTTCTCTTGTATTCTGCATTGTGTGCACTGAACCTCATTATGTGTCACAGGAAGGATAATAGACTGCTTTGTTTATGAACAAATACTGAGTTTTCGTTTTTTTTTCTTTAGGCTAATTTAGCGATTAATCCAGCAGCCTTGCTGCCTACAGCAGCTCCCCAGATTTCGGGAGCAAAGCCTATTTCACCAGAATTCAGTTTTCCTTCATCTGAAGCTGGAAGGAGCCACAGTCTGGAAAGCGTGCCTGCCCTTTCTAAGAGTGGGGAGGCTGGTGTGAGTTTTGATCTTCCAGCTCAGGCAGACACCTTACACAGCGCAAACAAGGTGATGAAACCATCTTTGCTTTTTGCGTTCTTGTGTATTAATTACAAATACACTGGTCAGTTTCAGCTCCCTACTTGAAGGAAGCATCTCATCCTTCCTTTGGCCCCCTCCTCCCTCCTGTTTTTCTCCACTTCCCTAATTCTGCTCCTGCTTTTCCACTGCCTGCTTCTGTTCTGTTCTGTTTTGCATAATAGACACATTGAAGTTGGTGTCTACCATCTGTGGGCTCTTCACTGTCCAGAGTAGAATATTCTAGCTCCTGATTTGGTATGAAAGCCCCTTTACAGTTGGTGTCAAGCCTTGGTTCCAGCTTTCCTATTGATCACCGCACATTTGCAGCCTGTATTCCAGTCACATCATACCCCCAATGCCTGAACACACATGCTCTGTCCTGCTGTCCACTGGCCATGCTTCTGCTTCACCAGGAATGCGCTGCCCTGCCTACAGCTCTGCTCAAACTTCCCCACTTCTATGGTTTTCCCTACCTATGCCCATGTCCTGGCCTCCCTTCTCCCAGATCCCATAGCAATTCCTTCTCAGCTAGGAAAGTTGTCACACTGTTTCACAGGATCTCGTCCATAGGCTCTGAACTCTGTTTTCCTTCCATTTTTTAAATTGGTTTTCTTTTTGCTATCTAATTTCCCTTCTCTCAAAAGACTGTTAAGTAAGTGACAGAACCTAGAATGATCTAACCTTGGCAAATGCATTAATTTTAAGTCTTTCTAGACCTGTTTTCCCTGTTCTTGCTTTTACTTTTTAAGTTTAAAGTGGCTACTTCCTAAAATTATTTGAAAAGTGGGCAGGCACAGTGAAGTACTTTGCCCAAAAGAGGTTTTACCTTCTCAAAACTCAACTTGATTTTACATTAAAAAAAAAAAAAAAAACCACAAATATTAAATCATAGCTATCAAGAGACTCATTTTCTGAGGTTCTATTCAGGGTTCTCTCTAAGCTATACTTGCAGTGTTTAATGTTTGAATTTTAGTGTTTGTTGAAGAAAATAGCATATATTCCCTCTTTATTGTCTCATGTCTCCCTGTTCCTGAAGCCTAGTGTAGACTAATCCCTTAATAAAGGTCAGTGCCAGGATCCCCTGACTTGCTCATGCTTTGAAAGGCACCCACATTTCAATTAAGGGTACAGGAAGTTCCACAGAGGGTTGTGGGTCACAGAGCACCAACATGCCTAATTTCTGGGGCTCCAGCAATAGTGAAGCTTTTTGTGTAAAACTGAACTGACACTGTCCTCAAAAGAGTAAAAAATGAACACAAAAGGATTAAGAATGACAGTCTTGGAGCACTAGTAGCCAGTAAACTTATTTGGAAATCTTTAAGAAAGATCCTTTCTTCTGTCTCTTAGATATCTCGATTGAAGTAGGCCAGATTACCTTACAGTATCTTGGGTTGATGATTCTTTGCTGTGTTTCTTTCAGCACCTACTTTTATCACCAAATGAACATGTATTTTTTGCCATTGTAGAACCGTGTCAAAGTGAGAGGGAAACGCAGGCCACAGACCCGTGCTGCCAGGCGACTGGCTGCTCAGGAGTCTAGCGAGGCGGAGGACATTAGGGCTCCCAAAGGACTCATTGCACAGTTTACAGATCATGCCATTTCGCCAAATGACCCTCAGCCTCAACCGCAGCCCAGAGCAGCCAGTGGAGAAGTCAGCTCTGAGGAGGCCGTGACTGCTTCTGCTTCACCTTGGGAAAGTGGTCCTGTGCCTACAATGGACAGAAGCCCATTTGAGAAGTCTCTGTGTCAGCCCAGAGGCGAACCTGATCTGTTTGATTCTGAAGACATCTTTTCCAAGGACACAGGATCTCAGTCCATGGAGAGAACAAAAGCTAAGGGGAAGTCATCAGATACCCCAGCCTACTCTCAAGGGGCAAGTAAAGATAAGAGCCCTCTATTTTCTGCTCTCAGTGAGGCTGGTAGTGATGATGATCTCTTTCAGTCTGTTAAACCAAAACCAGTAAAGAAAACCAGTCCCTTTCCTCTCCTGGACGATGAGGATGATCTCTTTACAGATCAGAAAGGCAAGGAGAGTGAGTCAAAATCCAACAGTCAGCAGGATGTTGTAGCAAAAACACAAGACATTTTTGAGGTAAGGGAAATATTTCATGCTGGTTCTATACTATGGAAAATACCTGATTCTATGGCTGATTCATCTGAGTGATAAGATTTATATGTTAAGCTTGTTTTGTGCATGCCTGATATCCACTTGCTTAGTAATCATAATTGGGATCTCCTAATTTACTCAGAAGGTTTTTTTTTTGGTTGGTTGTTACTTGTTTTGTTTCACTTATGAAACATGGCTGACTGTGATCCTTGATACAGGTCTTGATTTTTTAATTTTTTTGATTTTTTTTTTGTGGTCATGGCAATGGAACCTAGAGCCTTATGTGTGCTAGGCAAGTGCTGTACCTCTGAGCCATACCCCCAGTTCATTTATTTATTTATTTTTATTCATTCATTCATTTATTCATGTATTTATTAGTTTATTTTGCTGGGCTGGGGTTTGAACTCAGGGCTTCATGCTTGCAAAGCAGGTGCTGTATTGCTTGAGCCACACCTCCAGTTCATTTTGCTCTGGTTATTTTGAAGGTGGGGTCTTGAACTATTTGCCTAGGCTGACCTCGAACTCATCTTTCCAATTAGCTAGGATATCAACTGTGAGCAACCAGTGCCTGGCTTCTTTTAATTTTTATAGAATGCCGCTGCTGTCATTTTCTTTAGGGTGCCACTCTGTGACACAGATAAAAGTTCATCGGTGCAGCTTTAGTTGTTTTACCTCTGATGCTGGGGAAATAGGACCTGGCTGTAACTTTTTGTTTCACAGAAGGGCAGGCACTAAGGCATTCAATGGTAATTTCTCAATATTATTATGTTTATTGAGCATTTAAGTCTCACAGGCAGAAGGTGAACTCAAACAAGTGCTCTGCTCCCCAGAACTCTTAGGAAGGGGAACCTAATACAATCAGGGCAATGGATAATTAAGACAGTTTCAAATAGCACTAAATGCCGTAAAGAAATTTACCTGAGGCAGAACTGGTAGGTAGGGATAGGAGGCTGTCCTTAGGTAGGATGGGTAGAGAAGGCTTCACTGCAGAGCTAGCATTTGGATTGCAAGGAGGAGAATGAAAAGAAAGAACCTGTCATGCAGAGATCTGGGGCAGTGCTTTCCAGGAAGAGGGGAAGGTCTGATCCTGATTACCTGGCAGTTTGTCTTTCTACTTGTTTTTAGTTGGGGGAGGGGAAAAGCAAGAAAAAGAAAAGAAGAAAGTTGATTTAAAATTTTTTTGCTTGTTTTTTATTTTTTGGTTTGATAAGGATGATATATTTGCTACAGAAGCAATTAAACCCTCTCAAAAAAAAAGAGAAAAGGAGAGAACTTTGGAATCCAACTTATTTGATGATAACATTGATATCTTTGCTGACCTAACTGTAAAGCCAAAAGAAAAGTCCAAAAAGAAAGTGGAGGCTAAGTCTATATTTGATGATGATATGGGTAAGTTTGGTTTTCTTCGTTGGATCTAGAGGACTGTTACTGTTTGTCACCCACCATGAGTATACCTCCTGTTGTTTGTCTCAGCCATTTCCTGGACACTGTTCCCCAGTGGGTTTCCTATGCAATCCTATTTAGGATGGATAAGTAAATGGACTAGTTATTTGGGTTAAGCAAATTTGTATATACATCAAGGAATGTGAAGGTACTCAAAACTTGACCTTTAAGTATAATGTAGCTTTTATCTTAGTGTGCTCTAACAGCCATGACAAGTTTTTATAACTGTGATGTTATAAAAAGAGGAACCATCAGAAACAGCCCTACAAGCTGACGCAGGCTGAGGTGGCCATCTCAAGTGCCATGCCATTGGTTGAGTCAGAGTTGAAGCTAATGAGTGAGGGACAGCAGTTCAGAGACTGGAGGAGCAGTGTAGGAGAGCAGGACCATGTCAATACAGGGGAGCCTAAGTCAGAGTTAGCCTCTCCCTGAGTTCTGTGTTTGTGAACTGCTACTTCTGCTTGTGTTAAGGGGGCAAGCCAGATGCCCTGATAGTCATAAATGTTGGGCTAGATACGGTGTTGATAGCCTTAGGTTGAGGCCAAATACATGCTTCCTACTCTGTCCCCTTTCCCTATCAGCTTTACCTTGGGGCTAACTGGGAGACAGCTGGTGCAGTAGAGCACACTGGGTCTGCCCCCAGCAAATTCCATGCTATCTTCTCCTGTGTCCCATTACAAGGAGTGCAGAAGAGACTTCGTTTTTGTTTCACTTTGTTTTGGTTTTAGAGAGAGTATCCAGCCAAAGCCCAGGCTAGCCTTGAACTTTCCATTCTGCCTTAGCCTCCCCAAGTTCTAGGAATAAAGGTGTACATGACTTCATTTTTTTTTTAATGGAAAATGTAATTTGCTTATGATAATAGAATCATACAACTTAGAAAATGTAAAAAGAAAAGCCTTAGAGGCTTTAATACTTTAGTGTGTACCCTTTCAGATACAGTGACGTTAACATACATTTGTAAACATACAAATATAAAATTTTCAAAAATACGGATATATCATATACCTGTTGGATTTTTCCTTTTAGTCACATTTCTAATGTCTTTGTGTGTCAATACATAGAAATTACCTTTCTTGATTTTAGTGTTTGAGTAATAGTGCTTTGCATTTTGCCATTAGTTTATTAATGACAATCTAGATTGTTTCTGAGTTTTTTCTGTTACAAATAATGTGGTTTTTTATCATTTGTGTACATCTGTCTTTATGTACATGTTCTGAACTTGTGGTTTGGTGGAATCCTAGCAATACCATTACCAGATAAGTAGCATAACTGTATAAGTCAAGTTTTAGAGGCTGTGATATCTGACATGGATGTAGTCACACAGACTTCATTTTTTAACTATTGAGAAGCCTCAAATTCATTTTTTGGAAAGAGGATGAAGCCTATATTGGATCTCCCTTTGCATATTCATACCGCCTTTCTTTTTTAAAATGTGTAAAAAGAATATAGAGATAAGTCCAGTGTCCCAGATAGTAAGGTCTTGGGCTGAGTTAGACATCTTGTCACCTTCCTCTATCCTGCACATGATTTTCTATCTGAGAAATTTGTGCTCAAAGAGAATGTGTAACTTGTAATGATTGTAAAACTTACAGTAAACTGAGCCAAGACAATCTAAGAAGCCTGACTTCTATATTATTGTTTTTTGGTTCCCAATGCTATTGATCAGTCTTTAGTGGTTCATGTGACTGTGTCTTAAAAGCATTTATTTCCTGATCAGCAACTTTTTTTTTCTTTTTTTTTTTTCCTTTTCAAAGATGATATCTTCTCTGGTCTCCAGGCTAAGACAACCAAACCAAAAAGCCGATCTGCACAGGCAGCACCTGAAGCAAGATCTGAACACAAGGTGTCCAACATATTTGATGATCCCCTGAATGCCTTTGGAGGCCAGTAGAGCATACAGGGCATCTGTGTCTCACCTGTCAGCTACGTCCTTGAGTTAATGATGCTGTCTTATACGCTCATTGTCTTAACTGGATTACAGAAAGCAAATACTGGATTAGCTAGCTCATCTTATACCTGATGCAATTAGTATTTTTCTGCACTGATTTTAATCATGCTTAATAATTGAAAACAAAAATAAATGGTTCACAGTGGTTTGTTTTTATTTACTTAGTCTTGGTAGGCCCATAAGAAGATTAGGGCATGTTAAAGAAAAAATCTGTTTGCAGCTTTCATGGGTGGGCAGGGAATTCAGAGATATATCAACTTCCAGACAGATGACCTGGTGTCTTTGTTACGTGGGTTGGAACTTCTTGCTTAGACAGGACGTCGGCAGTGAAAAGGGAAAGGAGATGAGAGATTATACTTTTAAGTCTAAGCCTGTGAGAGGTTTCCTCTGAACTCCAAAGATGCTTCTGCAAGTTCTCTAAGAAAAGATTTTGCAAACTATGGCCCTTGATACTCTGATTTTGTAAATAAAGTTTTATTGGTGCACAGCCATACCCATTCATTTACATATTACCTATGTCTGCTTTCACCCTACCTACATTGTCAATGTTGAGTTGTGACAGAGACTGTGTGACCTGTAGAACCTGAGATGTTTTCTGTCTGTCCCTTTACAGAAATAGTTTTCTGTCCCTTACTCCAAGGCATCCATTTGCATCCTTGGAGTTTTGCCTTTTCTTATAGAGGTAGCAGAGTGAGCTCAGGTGTTAGCAGGCTGAAGTGCTTGGGATGGAAGCATTGGCCTCCAAAGCAGTGCTGTCCTGGAGAACTCCGCACTCATGAACATGGTCCTGTGCCTGCATTGTTCAGTGCAATAGCTGCTGGCTATGTGGGTGGACAACTTCCCTGGGCTACTTGTGTATTTAGCTTCCTGCTCTGAGCTGGAGCCCTAATGTGGGGTCTGACTTCATAAGCCTTTGTTGGCAATTGTCACTTTTCTTATGGAGCCACCAAATCTCATTAGAGATGAGTCAGTTATTAGAATTCTAAATCAGTCATTAGAATTGATTCTAGGGCATTCAGGAGACAAAGGGGTACATATTGTTATTTTGAGAGAGTGAAAGAACTTATGAAAGAAATGGTAGGTACTTTTATGCTGTTTTATTCAGTTTCCTAAGTTTACAGGATAGGTGATGTCCCAGTTTTACAGGTGGGGCTAAAATCTGGTAATAGTGAAAAGTTGGATTTTTGTATTTTGGTTGAGCTTCAGATCTGGCCCTCTTAAAGTTGTTTTACTTGTAGGCACATTGTTTTATTTTCCTTAGCTTTTGTTTCTTCCTTTGTCAATAAGAGGTTTCAATAGCAACCTTGCAGGTATGTGAGGGGAAGGATATGTAGACCCTTGCAACTATCTGGCACTTGAAAAATGGTGGGTGATGATATGAATGACTTTATTGGAAGTCAAAATCTTAAAACTGATCTGATTCCAAACATGCTGTCAGCTATTAGAACTGGGAAGCAGGGTTGAGAAACAAGTTTTTTTTTAACCTAGCTAATATTCCATCACAGGCATTATTCTAGTCTATTCAAAAATTATCTGGCTGGGTGTAGTGGTACATACCTGTAGTCCCAGCTCTTTGAGAGGCAGGAGGATTACCAGTTCCAGGCCAGCCTAAGCTACCTAGTAAGACCCTGTCTCAAAAAACAAAACACCCAAAAAATAAAGCCCAAAGATGATTACCATCATGTCTCTGTTCTCAAGAGCATGTGTAGAGTTTAAGAAGGAACCAGTGATAACAGAGGCTGATAAATGAAGGCCCAAGGTTATCCCCCATGGTGTGTTTAACTGAAGCGACTGAGAGGGTGGGAGACTGATTAGGTGTTGGGTTCATTTTAGACTGATCTTGAGTCAAGTTGAGGATGACTGAACCTGCTGTGGGAGTGAGGTGGTTTCATTGTGCATTGAGTAATCCACCTACTGAAATAGGTGCACGGGGCTGGAAAATGTCAGGAAGCATCTTGCGAGAGAAGCAATGCATTTGGGCCCATGTGGGGCTGGAAGCCATTTCCGATTACACCCCAGGTCAGCAGCTTCGAAATCGGCTGGGCTTTGAGCCCACTACTGCCTGGTCTACAGTCTTAATTGGGTACGCAATAAATGGATGATGATGCCTGCAGAAACATTTGCTTTCGCCAATCTTAAGCCAGGCGTGGTAATGAGTAGAATGCTAGGGGACAGCTAGGTGCAAGAAAGGGAATGTGTTCAAGGTAACCGTCCAGAACACAGTGTAAGTGTCCCAGGCTCAGGAAACGCCACCGGACTGGACAGCATCGGCTCAGGACCCTCTAATCCCAAGAGGCTGTAGGTGGGTTCCAGGGAAGGTACTCCATCCGGCCCCTAGGCCGGTGTTCCAGGCAGTCACTGGCAGACTTGCAGCTGCTTGCCTTGTCCGAGTCAGGTGTCCGCTGTTAGTAATGAAGGGTCAACATCCGGGCCTCTCCTAACCGACAACCATCTCCAAACGCCCGGCGGCCTTGGCGTCCCAGCAACCGCTGGCAGCGGATGGCCAGGCTCCGCCTCGTCCCCGCTGATTGGAGGGCTACGGGAGCGCCGGCGAGCGATTGGTGGGCGGTGTCACAAAGGGCGGGGGCGGCCGAGCGTTGTGGCTCAGAGCCTGCGGCTGCGTCGCTGGCAGGCACGCGCGTCCTTGTCGGCTTGGGGGCGGGCGACGAGCTGACTAGAAAGCCGGTGAGGGTGAGCGGGTGAGCGGGCCGGGTCGGGAGGGCGCCCGAGCCGAGCCGCGGGCGATTCGCCGGGCCAGGTCATGCCGCGCCGCCAGCCTTCGCGGTGCGGGACAGGGGCGCCGGCTACTCTCGGGCTGCTCCCCTCTCCGCCGCACCCGGTGCCGACCCGGGCCGCCTTCGTCCTGGACGCACCCTCCAGTGTCCTTCCTTCCGCGGGCGCGAAGGCTTCCCTGCCTTGTCCCCGGCGGTGCGGTTCTCCGAGTCGCGGTCCCACGGATAGCGCGACCGCTGCCGTCCAGGTGGAGGCTCATGCGTCTGGTCATCCCGCGCCGAGCTCGGGAGCGAGGGCTGCGCAGGTGACTCCGTGGCGTCAGGTGTGCGTGTACGTCGGAGGGTTGCGTAGGTGCCAACGCCGAACTGGTTCTGGTCCACCGCAAGTGACTCCACGCTGGAGCTGAGTTACGGAGGCACCACGTGGATGATGTCATTCTGTAGCTTGCCTTGAAAACCTCAGGGACGTCCTCGCATGTCAGTAAATGCAGAAGTGTGTCAACATTTGTCTGGCTGCGTCGCGTTATGGATAGCTTTGTGTTGGGGAAAAGTTTGAAAGCTAACTTCTTTTAGGTGGCTAAGCTTCTTTAGAAGAGAGAGAAGCAGATTCCAAGTTACCGAAATTGCTTATCCAGCACTAGTGTTACCTTCCAGTAGCTTTCACTTCCCTTTCACTGTTGGTTGTGTTTTTGAACTTTTCTAGAAAAGATGACAAATATTTGGGAATTAGTCTGGAAATGTGTTTTGATGTTAATACTCTTTAAGAGCTTAGGTATTAAGGTGTTTAAAAATTCTTTGTAAAAATTCTGTAGGCACGTTTTCTCTTTGCCTCCTTTCCTCTTTTTAGCGTTTGCATCACTTTTATGTATGTCTCACTGTTGTTCTTGCATCATTTCATTTTCCATCTTTGAGCTTTCATTGCCTCCCTCCTTTCCCAACAGCATAAAGTCCCATAAGATGCTCAGCCAAGCAAGACCACATATACCGCTTTAAGAAGTCTTCTGTGGACACAGCTTTTAGTACCAGCCACGTCTTTGGTTTCCAATTTGCTCCTCTAGATTTTGTCCTCTGCTATACTCATTTCTACTGCTGAAAAGTATAAAGTAGTTTGTAGTCGTGATTCCCATCCTTGGTTCTTTTTCTGTATTGGGAATTACTCCACTGACTGGCCCAAACTTACAATGAAAGTTCCTACAGCATTCATGGTCACCCATGTCTATCTTTCTGTAATATTCATTTCACTGTTCTTTACATCTGACTTTAGTTCATAGAGCTGCTACTGTGTGGGTAAGATTGTCATGGGCCTTGGGAGAATTCTGGTAATTCTGTAGTACACTATTATTTGATATAACATAAGTGTGGTTTTAAGAATCTGCATGTCATTATAATGAATTCATTATAATGAATAAGGCATTTCATAATAAGGCTGTTTGTTCATGAAGGTGGGATTAAACCCAGGGCCTCACACTTGCTGGGCAGCAAGCACTCTACCACTAAGTTAAATCCCCGGCCCACATTCACTATAAAAACTGTAAGAATATGTAACAAAACCTGAGCAATACAGCTCTTCATTTAGCTTTTATTTAAGGGTAATGCACTTTTGCCACTACTACCAATAGTATTAATAGCACAGTAGTTTGTATTTTTATTCACGGTACTTTGCATATTTATCCATTATTTTGATAAGTAGTTTAACAGCTTTCAACACAGCTATACTGCCAGCAACAGCTTTTTTTCCTATGATGCCATTTTTTTTTAGGAGCATCAGCAATCTGCAATATGCAGTTCAGGTTTCCTGATTAATTATATTTCCTCTTAGTGGCATGAAAACTCACATGATAGCAGAAATACCTGTATGTGCATGTATGTCTTGAGTTAGATAAATTTTGGTGGAGTTTGGAATGAATGAGAATATGATTTCCATGGGATACCAATATCTCTCCAAACAAACTTGGGACATAACCAGTATTTCCTCATGTCTAACACAGGAATAATACCTTACCTGTATCACAGGTTTCAGTTGAGAAAGTGAATTTTTAAAAATTATTTCATTGAGCAATCCTTTAATGAATACCATTCTGTACAAAACACTTTACTAGGTGCTAGAGAAGTAAATCAGATGTCATCCCTCCCTTAAATAGCTTATACTTGAGCAAAGTAAGAAAGGCATGTAAGGAATGAAATTGTTATGGGTACAATATATAACATGGGTAGTGGTGTAAAAGAGAGTAGATATCAAAGACCCACAGGAGAATTGATATTTGAGCTTAAGATCTTTTTGTTGTTTTATTCTGGTTTTGGCAATGCTAGAAGTTGAATCCACGGCCTCTTGCATGCTAGGCAAGGGCTTCATCACTGAGCTATATTCCCAGTCCCTTGAGCTGAGTCTTAAAAGATTACTAGTTGCTTGTCAAGTAGCCATGTGTGGGCATGGCACTGAGTAGAGCAGAGTAAGAACAACGTTGTAGAAGTACCAGAGGTGTTGACATGAGGTATATGGTTAAGGAAGAAGGCTGGTGAGGATGTGCACTGATGGAAACCCTTGCTCATTACTAGTGGAAGTGCAAAATGATAGAGGTACTTTGGAATATTGTTTGGCAACTTCTTATAAAATATAAAAAGTGTATTTACATTATAATGCAACAATCACATTCCTTGGGATTTGCCCAGATGAGTTGAAAATTTATGTTCACATGAAACTTGAATACAGTGTCTATAGCAATTGTGTTCATAGTTCCCCAGACTGAAGTAGCCAAGATAATCTGCTAGTAGGTGAATGGTAAGTGTGTAGTACATTCCGAGAATGGAGTATTAATTCAGTACTAAAAAGAAATGAGGCATCAAACCATGAAATGACATGGAAAAACCTTAAGTACCTCTTACTGAGTGAGAGAAGCCAGTCTGACAAGGCTGAATCTTGTATGTTTTCAACTATATGACATCCTGGAAACAGCAAAGGTATGGATGGAGTCAGCAAAAAGATCAGTAGAGGCTGGGAGATAGAAGGGGAGGGTTCAATAGGCAGAACACAGGACTTTTAGGATAGTGAAACTGCTCTGATACTATAATGGTGAATACATATTTTTATACAATTGTCCAAACTTGTAGAATATACACCACAAAGAGCAATCCCTAAGGCAAACTATGAACTTGAAGTGATAATGATGCATAGGTTCTTGAGTTGTAACAAATGTGCTCTGCTGGTGCAGGATATAGCTAGGAGGAGGTGGGAGAGAAGGAACATGTGGGAACCGTCTGTACTTTGTGCTTAGTTTTACTGTGAACTAAAACTGTTCTAAATAAAGTCTAGGGATGGAAGTGTGGTTCAAGTGTTAAAGTGCCTGCCTAACAAGCAGGAGGCCCCAAGTTTAAACCCATACTGCCAAATAAATAAAGTCTCTTTAAAAAGAAAAAAAATTCATGTCCATAATTTAGATTTAATTCCTTCATTGGTGAATGTTCACTCCAGTGCATTCTAAAGGATAAAATTATTTTAGGACTTTTGTGAACTCCCCTGTTTAAATAAAAATAGTAAAATAATTGTTAAACAATATGATAAAATGATACCATATTCCAATTTTCATAAATTGTCTTTCCAAAAGAAAAAAAAAGACAGCTGGTTGGAAGAACAAGCATAGGAATCAAGCATCATAGATAGGTTCTGAAAATTGCTCATTGGGAGCTAATGAAGCCCTGACAGTAAGTCCTAATCGGTGTGGGTTGAGAGGGTGAGAGAATACAGAAATGTGAGTAAGTCATATCAGGATTGGTCCCTTCTACACATCATGGGGTTGGGGGTTGGAAATCCATAATGATTCCTAGATATCTGGCTGGATGAATAGTGGTACTCTTTTAACAAGGTGGCAACTGCAGGAGAAGAAGAGCATTTGTGGGAAAGCTGAATCATTTTGGATATGTTGGATTTCAAGTGTCTTTGCAATGTTCAGATTTCAATGCCTATGGAATATGCTTTTTATGTGATGATTATTAAGCAAAGCATAAATCAACTGCTTCTTTAAATACATTTCTAAGACTGGTGTGGTAGTGCATCCTAGCAGTTGTAACACTGAGGTGGGAGGATCACCTATTAGAGGCCAACCTGGACAAAATAACAAATATATTTTTATGAAAATTATAGTGACTTTTTACATCCTTTTGGTAGAATAAGATATTTAAAATTTATGTATAACTCATTAATTCTTGACTCTATTCTTTTGGTGGTATTAGGGATTGAACTCAGGGCCTTGTGCTTACTACCACTTGAGCCACTCTGTCAGTCCTTATTTTTGACTCTTAACACATTCATACTAGCATTCACTTTCTGTTTACCTAGGCTTACTTGCTGATATCCTCCCACTCTGAGACTTCACCCATCCTGAAATACATTCAGAAGTTAACCAAGGGGTGTAGCTCAGTGGGAAAGTGCCCGGTATGTGCAAGACCCTGGGTTTGAACCCAGCACTGAAAAAAAATATGGTAATGGCTGAACTACTCTGTAAATAGACTAAAAAAGAAAGAAGTGAATTTTATACTTTAAATGAGTGAATTTTATGTTATGTGAATTATATCTCAATAAAGCTATTTTTTCAAAAGGTTTCCCCACCTCTTGAGAAAGATACACATTATCTGTAACCCTTCTTTAGGAAATTGTCATCAATTACTAGCAATTTGACAATTTGATCATCACTGTGCTCCTGATTCCACACTTAATTTACCTTACCATGTTTACTTGTGTTCATCTTTCATAGTCATTAGCCATTGTGTTAGTAAGTAGAAATTGTCTAGTATCTATAATCATATTTCCTTTTAATGTTCTAATGATAGACACCCTCTTGAAACCAAATGCTCGTTGGTCATTTAGTGAGTCCTATTTTAAAGGAATCTACTGGGAGGATGATGCCATTCTCCTTATCCAGTGTGGTTCAAATGTATAGTGGCTATAAAGTTATTATGCCTTATATGGTTTAGAAGACACAGTTCAAATATTTTAGGAAAAGATATACATACATTATTCAAATTCTTCCAAAATTATACTGATGTGTTGAGTTTGTTTAAATATCAGTAACAACAAAAATATTTGTTGACCAGGTGCTGTATATTAGCAATAGTGCTGAGCTCTAGTAATATAAAAACTACATGTGTTCTTAATAGTCCTACAGTCTAGTTTAGAGAGTGGTTTGAGAGGCAAGTGTAAAGAGTTCAGGATTAGACAGAATTAAAAGCACTAAAATGAATTCTGCAGCACATATCTGTAAGACTGATATGGGCCAGTGTTAATTCAGAATCTCTGTGGAAGCAGAAGACTTTCAGATAGACTTGTTAAAAATTATTCTTGTTTTTTAGGTGCTAAACTCAAAACATGAACAACAATACATATTACCAATGTTCAAAGCTGATTTGGGTAGAACTGGAATACAGTTGCATACAACATATTCCAGAAGAATTAGAAAAGTCAAAATAATGGATAACAGAAAAGAGCCTCCATTCTTCAATGAAGATAACGTGGGACCATTTTACTACAAACTTCCTTTCTGTGATACCATGGAGTTGTTCATTGAAACATTAACTGGAACATGTTTTGAGCTGAGAGTTTCACCCTTTGAAGCCATTATTTCTGTGAAAGCAAAAATTCAAAGATTGGAAGGTACTAATATTTCTTTACTTTTAGAATATGAGGACTAAATTTGTTTATCAGAGGTGGTATCATTTCTTAAAGCTTAAAAAATTATCATATATCGATAGTACAGTGAAATTTCATTGTGATAATTCCACAGATGTGTACAGTGTACTTTGAACAAGTTCACTCCCTGAAATGTTCTCCTAACTCTCCTCTCTCCTCCACACCTTGTTCAAACAGTATTTGATGGGCTTTATTATGCTATCTTGTGTATGTGTATGCACACACATAATATGAACTATGGAACATAGTTGATCCTCTTCACTCTGTAGTATACACACACACACAAACATGCACGTATATGTGATAATGTTTGTATTTGTATTTGAATTTATCTTTCACATGCGAGAAAACATGCAATCTTTGTCTTTCTGAACCTGGCTTGCTTCACTTAACATGATTTTTTCCATTTTTGTCTATTTACCTGTGAACCACAAACTATCATTCTTCTTTATGACTGAATAATAGTTCATTGTATATATACACCACATTTTCTTAACTTATTCATCCCTTGTAGGGCATCTGGGCTGTTGTGAATAATGCCGCAATAAACATGGTGTATAAGTGTCTTTATTGTATCCTGACTTACATACCTTCAAATATATGCCCAGGAGTGGTATTGTCAGATCATATAATAGTTTTTTTGAGGAACTTCCATGCTGCTTTCCATCATGGTTGTACTAATTTACATTCCTACAGTCAGTGTATTAGGGTTCCTTTTTTCCAGTATCCTCACCAATATTTGTTGTGTTTGGGTACTTGATGATAGGCATTCTAATAGGAGCAAGATAGAATCCTAGTATGGTTTTGATTTGCCTTTCCTTTATAGCCAGGAATATTGAGCATTTCTTCATGTGTTTTTTGGCCATTTGTACTTCTTCCTTTAAAACATTTCTATTTGGCTCATTTGCCCATGTCTTCATTGGGTCGTTGATTCTTTGGGAGTTTAGTTTATTGAGCTCCCTGTAAATTCTAGTTATTAATCCCTCATCAGATATGTAGGTGGCAAAGATTTTCTCCCATTCTGTGGCTGTCTATTCAGTTTAATGACCATTTTCTTTTCTATTTAGAAGCTTTTTTTAGTTTCATGTAGTCCAGTTTGTCAATCTTTTCTCTTAGTTGCTGAGCCATTTGAGTTCTATTTAGGAAGTTATTGCTTATGCCAGTATGTTCCAGTGTGTTCCCTACTCTTTCCTGTAGTAGTTTCAAAGTTTGAGGCCTTATATTAAGGTCTTTGATCCACTTTGAATTGATATTTGTACGGGGTGAAAGACATGGGTCTAGGTTCAGTTTTCCATACACAGATATCCACGTTTCCCAGCAACATTTGTTGAAGAAGCTGTCTTTTCTCCACCATATGTTTCAGGCTCCTTTGTTGCTATAGTTGTGTGAATTTATGCCTGGGTCTTCTATGCCATTCCATTGGTCTTTGTGTCTGATTTTGTGTCACTATTTTGCTGTTTTTATTGGCATGGCTCTGTAGTAAAGTTTGAAGTCAAGCATTGTGATACCTCCAGCATTGCTCTTTTTGCTCAAAGTATTGCCTTGACTATTCGCAGTCTTTTGTGCTTCCATATGAACTTTAGAGTTGATTTTTCAATCTCAGTGATGAATGTTATTGAAATTTTGATGGGGACTGCACTGAATATGTAGAGTGCTTTTGGTAGTACAGCCATTTTCACAGTATTAATTCTGCCAATCCATGAGCATGGGAGATATTCTGATGTCTTTTTTATTTCTTTTTTCAGTGATTTACAGTTTTCCTTGTAGAGGTCTTTCACTTCCTTTGGTTAAATTTATTCTTAGGTTTTTGGGGTTTTTTTTGAGGCTATGGTAAATGGTATTGTTTTCCTAAATTCCTTCTCTTCTGTTCATTGTTGGTGTATAGAAAGGCTACTGAGTTTTGTAAATTAATCTTGTATCCTGCTACTTTGCTGAAGGTGTTTATAATGTCTGGGAGTTTTTTGGTGGAGTGTTTTTGGGTCTTTTAGGTTTAAGATCATGTCACCTGCAAATAGAGATAAGTTAACTTCATCCTTTCCTATTTGAATTCATTTTATTTTTTCTTCCTGTCTTATTGCTCTGGCTAGGAATTCCAAAACTATGTTGAATGAGAGTGGGGAGAGTGGACACCCTTGTCTTGTTCCTGACTAGGGGAAATGGTTTCAGTTTTTCCCCATTTCGTATGATGTTGACTGTAGGTTTATTGTATGTAGCCTTTATTATACTGAGGTACATTCCTTCTATTCCTTGTTTCATCAGACCTTTCTTCAAGAAAGGATGTTGAATTTTGTCAAAGGCTTTTACTGCATCTTTTGAGATGATCATGTGATTTTTGTCTTCTGCTTATATGCTGTTTGCATATGTTGAGCTATCCCATAATACTATTGTTATCATATTAGGTCTAGATTTCACATATGAATGATAATGAGATATTTGACCTTTTGAACTTCGCTTATCTCACTCAACATGATCTTCATTTCTATCCATCTCTCTGTAAACAATGTAATTTCATTAGTCTTTATGGCTAATATTCCATGGTGTATATATATATATATATATACATGTGTGTGTGTGTGTATACACTCCATTTTCTTAATCCACTTATCAGCACTAAGTGTTGAGCACTTAGGCTGACTTCATAGCTTGTTTGTTAGGAATAGTGCTGCTGTAAACATGGGTGTGCAGGTATTTCTTTTGTGTATTGATTCATACTCCTTTGAATATATCCCCAAGAGTGGTATGGCAAGGTCATAAGGCACGTCTGTATTTAGTTTTCTGATGAACCTCCATATTGATTTCCATAGTGGTTGCAGTAGTTCACATTACCACCAACAGTGTACGAGAATTCCTTTTTCCTTGTATCCTGGACAGCATTTGTTACTGTTTCTTTGATGTTGGCCATTCTGACTGGCGTGAAATGGAATCTTAGTGTAGTTTTGATTTGTACTTCCTTTTATGGCTAAGGATGTTAAACATTTCTTCATGTGTTTATAGACCATTTGCACTTCTGAAAACTGTTCAATTCATTTGTCCATTTATTACTAGGATTGTTTATTTGTTTGATGTTTAAGTTTTTGAGCTCTTTGTATATTCTGTATATTAATCTTTTATTCTTGAGTCACTTGAGTCACTCCAGCAGCCCATTTTTGTATTGGGTATTTTCGAGATAAGGTCTTGAAAACTATTTGCCTGGGCTTGTCTTGAACCACAGTTCAAGATTTCTGCCTTGCATGTAGCTAGGATTGTAGGCGAGAGCCACTGACACCTGTCTGCGTCTTATGTTATTATCTTTTATCCATTTTGAATTGACTTTTGTACACGGTGAGTGACAGGTATCTAGTTTCAGTATTCTACATATAGATAACCATTTTTCCCAGTGGATCAGGCTGTCTTTTTTCTAGCGTATGTTTTTGGCTCTTTTGTCAAAAATCAAATCACTATAGCTATGTGGGTTTATTTCTGGGTCTTCTGTTCTACTCCATTTGTCTTTGTATCAGTTTTTGTGTTAGTATCATGCTGTTTTTGTTACTGTGGCTCTGTAGTGTAGTCAGATATTGTGATACCACCACCATTGCTCTTCTTCAGGATCTTTTATGTTTTCATATGAATTTTAGAATTGATTTTTCCATTTCTCTGAAGAATGACATAGGAATTTCATTGAATCTATAGATTGATTTTAGTATTATAGCCATTTTCAGAATAATAATTCTTTCAATCCATAAACATGGGAGGCCTTTCCATCTTCTGGTGTCATCTGTTTCTTTGGGGTTTTATAGTTTTCATTGTACAGGTCTTTCACCTCCTTAATTAAGTTTATTCCTAGGTAATTTTTTTCGGCTGTTATAAATGGAATTGTTTTACTAATTTCTTTCTCAGCTGTTCGTTATTAGTATATAGCTACTGATTATTTTATGTTAATTTTATATCCTGCTACATTTCTAAATGTGTTTATCAAATCTAATTTTTTTTTGGTGGAATCTTCAGGGTATTTTAAGTATAGGTTCATATCATCTGCTAATAGGGATAATTTGTGGCTTCCTTCCCTGTTTGCATCTCTTTAATTTTGCTCTCTTATTGCTCTGGCTAGGAATTCTGACTTTAGAGGAAATAATTTCAGTTTTTCCTTGTTTGATATTTTGTTGGCTAAAGTTTTGTTATGTATAAGCTTTTATTATGTTGAGCTCCTTTCCAAGTTTCTCAGAGCTTTTATCATTGAAAGAATATCGAATTTTTCAAAGGCCTTTTCTGCTTCCTATTGAGATGATCATAGCTTTTGTCCTTAATTCTATTTGTGTGCTGTTTACATTTTATGTTACTACATTTATTTATGTTATTACATTTATAGATTTGTGTATGTTGAACCTTCCTTTCATCCCTGGAAAGTTGCTCATATGATGTATGATCTTTTAAATATGTTGTTAGAGTCAGTTTGCAAGTATTTTTTCATATTTCTTTTATTGTTTTGCTGGTTGGGGAAATATTGTGGCATTTATAAAACTTCTTATGGTATATCAAATTTATCATACTTGAATTCATCCCCTCTGTCATTTTCCTTTCCCATTCCTGGAATAGTTTCAACCTTACCATTTGCCAAGTATTTTATTGAGGATTTTTGTGTCTGTGTTCAGGTAGATTTGTTCTGTTATCTTTTTTCTGTTGTGTCCTTATCAGATTTTGGCATCAGGGTATTACTGGCTTCATAGAATGAGTTTGATTGTCTTCCTTCCCTTTACTTTATGGCATATTTTGAGGAGTATTGGTGTAAGTTCTTCCTGAAAAATCTGAAGAATTCGACAGTGAATCCATATGGTTCTATGTTCTTCTATTTTGGGAAAATCTTTATTACTGTTTCAGTCTCATTGTTTGCTATTGATATGTTTAAGTGGTTTATATCCTTTTGTGTAAATTTTTGTAGGTCAAATGCGTCCAGAAATTTATCCATTTCGTCTTAATTTTCCATTGCAGTAAAATGTAACTCTACAAAGTATTCCTTAATTATCCTCTGGATTTCATTGATATTTGTTGTGATATACCCCTTTTCATCTCTAATTTTAGCTGTGTCTATAAATCCAGTAGTGTTTGTTTAATGAGATTGAGTATACCAGTGTTTGGTGCATATATGTTAACAACTGTTAGTTCCTCTTGATAGAGTTCCCTTTGTTAATATGACATGACCTTCCTTGTCTCTTCTAACTTACTTTTAATTTGAAGTCTGTTTTATCAGATAAGAGTGTAGTTACTCCTGCGTGCTTTCATGTTCTATTTGCTTGGAAAATATTTTTCCTTCCTTTGATCCTAAGCTAATTTTTGGTTTTTGTCAGTGAGACGCATTTCTTGTAGGCAACAAATGAAAGGGTCTTGCTTTTTAATCCAACCTGCCATTTTATGTCTTTTGCTTGGAGAATTGAAACCATTAACACTCAGTGTTAAAATTGAAAGGTATGTAGTATTTCCTGTCATTTAGTTATTTTTATGATGTTTGCTTCATTCTTTTTAATCCTTCTTTGCTAATCTCATCTAGTGGGATTTATTCTTTCTTATATTTCCTGGTTGCATCTATCTTCCTCTTCTGTGTATAGGATTCCTTTGAGTGTTTTGTAGTACTGGCTTAGTGGTCATGAATTCTTTAATTTTTATTTATTATGGAAGGTTTTAATTTCTTCTCCAATTATGAAGGATAGCTTTGCTGATATATTAATGCAGGTTGACATTTATTTTCTTTCAGGGCTTAGACTATATCATTCCATTCCTTCCTTGCTTTTAGAGTTTTTATTGAAAAATATGCTTATTCTGATGGATTCACCTTTATGTGTGACTATTCACTTCTTGAAGTTTTCAATATTCTTTCTTTGGTCTGTATATTTAGTGTTTTAACTTTAAATATGTCTAGGGATGTTTCTTTTCTGATCCTCCCTTTTCAGTGTTCTGAAAACTCCTTTGCTTGGATTACCTTCTGTTTCTCAAGATTAGGGATATTTTGTGCTATCTTATTGAATATATTATCTTTGCCTTTAGCTTGTACCTCTTCTATACCCATGATTGATAGGTTTGGTCTTTTGATGGTGTCCAAAGAGGTCTTGCATGTTCTGTTTGTATTCTTTTAGTATTTTTCTTTGTCTAACTGATCTAATTCTCTATCTCTGATCCCTGAATGCTCTGTTTTCACCTTGTATAAAAAGACTCAGTTGAAAGCCTTGCTAATACAATGGAACAAGGTGAAAATAGAGCATCCAAGGATCAGAAATAAAGTAGCAATTGAGATTTTAATTTTAATTTACAGATTTTAATTTGATTTTTTTCAGAATTTGAATGTCTTTAATAAATTCCCTTCATATCCTGTGCTGCTTTCCTTATTTCCTTCAGTTGTTTATTTAAGCCCTTGAGTTTATTTTCTTATTTGTTTGTATCCTCTTTGAATTCATTCAAGTGCTTGCTCATACATTCCTCTTTAATTTTGTTGATCATTCTTATCCTTGTTATTTTGAGTTTGTTGTTTGAAATTTCATCTACTTCACCATCATTCAAGTCCTTTATTGTGGAGTTGTTAACTTTTGGAGGAGATGTGTTGCCTTGTTTTTTCATATTACTTGTGTTTCTATGTTGGGATTTACACATCTGAGACCAAGTTGTTGGTTGGAAGTTTTAAACACCTGAAGTCTTTCACTTGAAACAGTCTTCAATATTGAGGCAGAACAGTGTGGTGGCTGGGTTGAGGTACAGTGAGAACACCATTGGACTAAGGGATATGAGTCAGTAGCCAAGCATTCCCCTACTTGCTCAGGGCGCTGGCCCTGATCCCCAGCTTGCTCTGATCAAGATAAACTAGCTGGACTCTCTTGTAAGGATCAGTTGTCCACTTCTGGGATTCTTTTACTATAGAAACTTCCCCTCTTTGTGTTCTAGGAGCTGCTTTGGCTGCAAGGAGCTTTACACAGCCTGTAGGCTGGGCAAGTTCCCACTTGATCCACATGCCCCTGGTTTGTGTCCCCAGGGGCAACAAATGGTTCAAAAGTTGGGGGAGGGGTTATATAGAACACTGAGTTCTACACTGGTTGAGTGAGAACTGAGGGACCAGCTCTGCCTGCTGGTCTCAGTGCTTAGAGACCCTGTCTAAAGGTTTACCTCCATGTGGTCGGGGAGGAGCTTTGGAAATTTAATGTTTCATAGGCTCTGGATTCTGGACCCTCAGTCCTGACTATCAGCAAATACACACTGGGATGCAGTTCCCATGAGTGAATCTCAGGCTCTACCTGACATTTCGCCTCCATCTGGAGAGAGGAGGCTGTGGGTATCGTGGTTGGAGGGTCTAGACTCAGGACTCTGACCCACCTAATGGTCAGTACACACAAGCAGAAGGTAGGCCCTGGACACAGAATACTATGCCTGCCCCAGGCTTGGTGCTGCTGTTTGCATTCAAGCCCCAGGCTATGGGACTCCCTCCTAATGAAGGAGGGAGGGGGCATACAGTTGCTCCCCTGATACTTGATCCACTCTGTGGGCCCACAACTGACCCTCTCCTTCTTGAGAACCTCTTGTTGCCATTTCCCACCCAGACCCTGTGGTGGAGTGTCCTAAGTCTCCTTGAGCCATAAGTGTTCCTTGTTTTCATGCCCCCCAGAGTATCTCATTCTCAAGATGGCACTGATGTAAGGGAAGCCACAGAATGTCTTTCTTCACTGAGCCTAGCCATCCTACCAGAGCAATCATAATCTCACCAAATCCCTGTATTGGGTTTAAGGTTTGTGAGATGCGTGGGCTTATATTGCAGCTAGAGTTGCCAGTCTGTTTGCAGGGGCAGCTGTCTTATCTTGAGAATGTATCTTTGGCTTCCTCTTCCCTTCCTGGGTAACAGGGGATGGGCTCAGGACTGTTTGCTGCTATTCTCTGTTGTCTTGGTTTCTCTATGCTTCTCTGCTTGTCCTGCCATCTCTTTTATGATTCTCAGTGCTCTTCTCTTCAGAATATAGTCTCATCTGTGTTACCTGACTCCTGTTCACAGAGTCAAAATGTTGGACACTTCTAATCTGCCATATCAGCCCGCCTTCCTGAAGTTTTTTTAAATGGAGAAAATTACAAACATACAACATTAGAAAGAGTAGAAAAACGAACCCCTCCATGTCTGTCCTTCACTCATATTCAACAGTTATCAGCTCACGAAGTATCTCTATTCCTCTGTTTTCTCCACCTTGTTCTCCTTCCACCAGATTCTTTTGATTCAAATGGCCTCATGTTAATGGTGTAAAATAATATTTCAAAATAGTAATTGTATGACCTTGCTTACCTTTTTACACCACTTTACATATCCTTTTAGTTTTTCTGATGTGCAGATTTTCTTTTCTTTGTTGTGCATGCGCACGCGCGTGTGTGTGTGTGTGTGTGTGTGTGTGTGTGTGTTACTGTAGCTTGAACTCTAGGTTTCATACTACTTAATCAGGCACTCTACCACTTGAGATACATTCCCCTAGTCCTTGCTTTTTTTTATTTTGAGATATAGTCTTGTGTTTTACATAGGTAGGCCTAGACTGCTATCTGCCTACTTAGCTTTCCACGGAGCTGGGGTGAAGGCAGTCATCACCGTGCCCAGATTCTTTGTTGGGGTGGGAGTCTCACTAACTTTTTGCCAAAACTGGCCTTGAACTGCAGTCCTGATCTCTACCTGCTGAGTAGCTGGGATTACAGGTGTGAGCCACCATGCCAGCTAGCATGGAGATTTTCTGAGAAGTGTTGTTGGCTTATATTTACCATATATTTGAAGTTCCCTTAGTATAGCAAAGATATCTCTTTTGTGGCTTGTGCATTTGTGAAAATTGTCATAAGCTTCTTTGTGTTAAAATTAGTCTTTTTTTTTGTACTTTGCATATTAAGTGGTACTTCTCATTTATAGTTATTAAGGTCTAGTTTTTTTTTTTCTGTTTGTTCTTCCCCTAAGGCCTAGTTTTAACTAAAAAAAAATTAAGTTCCTCCCTATAATAATAAATAGATTTTTGCTAGTGAAGCTTGCTTTAACTTGCTTGTAATATAGAAGTAGAAGCTTTCAAAGTAGTGTCTTCTGTTTTCAGTTTTTGAATTTGCCTTTTCATTCGAGATTTGTGTCTTTTCTCTCTCGGTCAGTCTTGCCAGAGGTTTTTCTGTTTTCATTGGCTTTTTCAGATATCTTTCATCTCTATTATATTTTGTTTTTTATTTTGTTATTTTCTGCTCTTGGCCTGCTTTTGATTTCCTTGTGCATAATCTGTAACTTTTCTTATTTTTTTGTAAAGGAAAGTAACCGTTTTGTTTATTTATTTTTGTCACAAGGTCTCACTACATAGTCCAAGTCAGCTGTCCTCCTGCCTCAGACTCCTGTTTGCTAGGATTACAGGAATGTGCTACTATATCTGGTCCTTTTCTTATTTTTCATCCCTTAATTTTCAGTCTTTTAATTTTTTTCTGCTTACTTGATGTTTAAATTACCCTACTTTCTTTATTTTCCTAAGGAGGAAACTTAGATTATTTGTATTGCATCTTCTTTATCCCTGATAATTTTTTCAGTCTCTGAGATCTATTCTGTCTGTAATTAATATAACTACTGATTTTCTTTTGATTAATGTTAGCCTGGGGTGTCTTTGTCTTTCCTTTTTCTTTAATTGTGTATGTGTCTTATATTTATATTGCCTGTGGACAACATATGGTGGAATCTTGAGTTTTGGTTTTATGGGATTTTTGATGGGGGTAGGGTCTTACTATATATCCTAGATTGGTCTCCAATTTACTATGTAGTATAGACTGGCTTTGAACTTGTGATTTTCCTGCCTCAGCCTCCTGAGTTCTGGTATTACAGGTGTGCATCACCATGCTTGGCAAGTTTTGTTTTTTGATCTACTCTGATAATCTGTTTATTGGTTGATATATTTAAATCACTGACATTTAAAATGATTATTAATTTAATTAGATTAATATCTCCCATAGAAATGTTTTCTATTTGTTTTCCTTGGTTCCTATTTTTGTCTTCCATATTTTTCTTTTTTGTTTCATTTTGTGATTTTAATTGATCACATTATATAACAAGACTAAATATTTTCTCCTTCTTAGAGATATCAATTGTACTTTTTTCTTTTTTTTTTTAAAGTCATTATCCTAGAGTTTGCTATACCTTTAAAACCATTCAAATCTGCTTTCAAATTACACTAAATTGTTTAATGGATAGTGGAAATACCTTATAGTAATGAACATGTTCTAACTCTTACCTCTCATCCCTGTGTCATTGCTGTCATGCATTTCACCTATATAAAAGGTATGATCTGCAGTGTGGCTAATACTGTTTTGAACAAACTGTTATCTGTTAGATTTATTTTAACTTACTCTTTCTCTAATACTGTCCATTCTGATGTAGATCTAAGTTGCTGACTGACATTGTTTTCCTTTTAACATTTCTTGTAAGGTAGGTCTACTCACAACAGAGTCCCTCCATTTTTGCTTATCTGAGGAAGTCTTTAATTCTCATTCATTTTCAGAGAGTAGTTTTGAAGGATATAGAAATCTAGTTTGGTATTTTTTATTCTTTCAACACTTTGAATATTTCACTCTACTTTCTCCTCTTGCTTACATGATTTCTGAAGAGAAGTCAGCTGTAGTTTTATTGTCCTTGCTCTTATAGTAAGGTGCTTTTTCCCCACCTTTGATTTATTTAAAGGTTTTTCTCTTTGTCTTTACTTTTCTGCTATTTGATATGATATACCTAGATTTAGGTATATTTCTAGATCTTTCTTTTCTTTCTTGGTATTTATCCTGTTGGTATTTTCCATGCTTTCTGCAACGATAATTTGGCATTATTTCATTAATTTTGGAAAATTCTGGAATATTATCAAATATTCCAGAATATTCTGGAATATATTATTAAATGTATCTTTTATTTCTTTTCCTTTTCTTAAGGTGCTGGCCATCAAACTCTGGGCTTTGCATCTGCTAGGCAAGCACCCTACCCCACTGAGCCAAATCCTTTTAGGAAGTTTCCATTGATGTTTCTTTACATTATGGATTCTTTCCTCATGTGTCTAGTCTGCTCATAACCCATCGAAGGCATTCTTTATTTATTTTAGAGTTTTCATTTTTAGCATTTAGCTTTTATTCTTTCTTAGAGTTTCAGTCTCTACTTATGTTGCCCATTTTTTCTTTCATGTTGCATAGTTTTCCATTAATTTCTTAAGCTTATTAATCATAGTTATTTTTGTTTACCAATCTAATTCCAAGATCTCTGTCATGTTTGAGTCTAGTTCTGATGCTTGTTTTGTCTTTCCAGAATGTTTTTTCTTGTTTTTTTTTAGCATGACTTGTAATAATTTTGTTGAAAGCCCAATATATCGGGTCATAAAAAAATTAAGTAAATAGGACTTTAATGTAAGGTTTTATATTAAACTGGCAAGGAGTTGGATTGTGTTTATGTTTGCTGTGTTCATAAGCTCCACAGTTCAGATTTCTTATTTTATTTCCTTTTTTGACTTTGGGTTTCCCTAAGAACTCCTCCTTAGAACAAAATCCATTGTTAATATACTGGGGCCTTGTTAGTGTGGTGGTAAGCTACTAAGGAGGAGAAATATTCTATAATTTTATTATTAAATTTCAGCCTTATAGTTAGTCTATGTCCCCTCAACCCTCTTAGTAGGTGAGATAGGAGAACTAGAGGGACCTTGTCTCTAGGAATAGGCTTTAGGCTTTTGTTATAGGAAGTGTTCTGGCTTTTTTCTTTTCTTTTTTTTTTTTTAAAAGTGCTTTCCTTTTCCCTGCTCCTGTCCAAGCTCTAAGGGAATCTTCCTTGATTCTTCATAGTGAGCACCCTGAGGGGTTCCATAGAGATAAAACTCACAAAAATATGGGGTCCTAAGAATGTGGCCCTCAGGAATGTGTTAGTCTCATGCTAGTCCATACTTAAAATCTACCAATTCATGAAAATTACCATGTAAGTGTTCTTTCCAGTTTATAGCTTTAGAGGCTCTGCCTCAGATAAGTAGCTGTTGACAGTAACTCTGAGGTGGTAGTTTTCTCTGCAACCTCATTTCTCTGATGGTTCCAGGGAAACTTGTTGGTTTAAATTTGTTCAGCTTTTTTCTTGAAAGGATGGAATTGGTTCTTTTTAAGCTCTTTACATATTGGAGCTGAAACTGGAAGTCTCAACTTTTTCCTTTGAATGTAATCATTTACTTAAAATGTTTGTCCAGGACTGGTGTAGTGACACAAGTGGTAGAATGCCTGACAAGCTAGCATGAGGCCCTGAGTTCAAACCTTAGTACTGCAAGAAAAAAAAAAAAGCAGTGATAATAAAATGTTTGCCCAGAACTATGCTATGTATGCCCTTCAAACTGAATTTCATTATCATTAAATTCTTTGTTTTGCAAAAAATATTTATTTAAATAATTGTAGCAGCCATTTAAAGTCTGCAACCACAGCAATATATAGAATTGGATTTATCACTTGTGGTTTATACTTAAGATTCTGACTAGTAATACTGAATATGTTTTCATTTATTTTCAGGTTCTAACAAACTCTTTTTAAAATATAACATGCATCATAAACTTATTATGTTTGTTTCCTAAGACTGCTATAACAAGGGCCCACAAACTGGATGACTTAAGCAATAAAAAAAATATATTATCTTATAGTTCTAGAGACTGAGGATATCCAAGATTTCAGTGTTGGAAGCATTGGTTCCTCCTGTGCATTATTAGAATCTGTCCCCTAACCTTGACCTAGTTTCTCAGGGTTTGCTGTCAGTCTTTCTCATTCATTGGTTGATGGAAGCATCATCTCGATCTCCTTACATAATGATCCCCCCCTGTATCTGTCTCCACATTCCCCTTTTTACAGGGACACCAGTCATATCGATTAGTCCAACGTGAAGTCCCTAATGACTTCATTTTAACTTGATAATACCTGTAAGAAACCCTGTCTTCCAAGTGAGCTCACATTCTGAGGTACTGGGACTAAGGTCTTCAACCCATGAAATTTGAGGGGACATAATTCAACCTAATAAGTAGATACTTCTATCAGTGTTTGAAAACATTTTCTGCCATGTAGCCATCACCACAATCAAGATAAAGAAGAGACCAGGGTGTGGTACATTCCTGTAGTCCCAGCTATTCCAAGGCTGAGGTAGGAGGATCATTTGAGCCCAGAAATTCAAGACCAGCCTTGTCAATGTAGCACAACTTGACAAAAAAAAAGAATCAAAAAAGATATAGAACAGTTTCATCACCCACTGAAAGTCTCCTAGTGCCTTTTGTGTTCAACCCCTTCATCTATAGCCAGCCTCTGGCACATACGGTTCTGGTTTTGTTCCCACATTTTGCCTTCCCAGAATTTCATATGAATAGAATCACATATAATATAGTCTTTAAGTCTGATTTCTCTCACTTATAGTACATTTGAGATATATCCATATTGTTGCATGTGTCAATAGTGCATTGTGTTTATAGCTTTCCAGTGTATGTATATACTGTAGTTATTCATTCCCAAGTTGAGACATCTGTGTAGTTTTCACTTTTTGGTGATTACAGAGAAAGCCATATGAACATTAACCTACATCGGAACATAGGTTTTCATTTCATTTGGGTAAGTACTTAGGAGTGCAATTGCTAAATTATGTAAAAAGCATGTATTTACCTACATAAGAAACTGCTACACTACTTTTCAAAGTGACTGTATCAGTTTGCACTCCTGTGAGTAATACACAGTTATGTGCCTTGTAACAATGTTTCGGTCGAAGATGGTGGTCCCATAAGGTTGTTTCACCTACAGTGTCATCTTGTCTTAGTTTGTGTAAGTGCTATTTATAATGTTCACACAGTAATGAAATTACCAGTGATCAGTTTTGTAGAATAGCTCTCTGTTGTTCAACTGTACATGACTATCAAAGTTGCAGTTGTTCTACGTCCTCGTTAGCATTTACTATACTATCTGAATTGTGTTTTTTTTTTTTTTTTACAATTTAATAGGTATTGATGATATTTCACTATGGCTTTAATTTGCATTTCCCTATTGACTATTTTAAACATTTTTTCATTTCCTTGTCACCTCTCCTAATAAATTCAGGCTATTGTTACAGAATACCAAAAAATGGGTGGTTAAACAACAGAAACCTATTTCGACAGCTATTCAGGCTGGAGAGAACAAGGTCAAGGAACCAGCAGATCTAATGTCTGGTGAGGACAATCTCTCTGGTTTGCACACAGCTGTTTTCTGAGCATATTCTCATCTCTCTTATGTTTCTTATGAGGGCACTAATTCCATTCTTGAGGTCTTCACCTGCATTATCTAATTACCCCTAAAGGCCAACCTCTAATACCATCACATTGAGGGTTTACGCTTCAGCATATGACTTGGGGGAATACAGACATTCAGTTCATCACATCATCTGTTTGCCTTCTTTCCAGAGATGTCTGTTCAAATTTTTGCCCATTTAAAAATAAGTTTTTTGTTTTCATGTTATTATTTTGAAGAGTCCACATTCCATTATGGTTTTTGTCTTCTTTAATCCATGAACTATTTAGAGATGTACTTTTGTTTCTAGAATGAGAAAAGTTTTAAAAATCATTTCATTATTAATCACTAATTGCAGGATATCAAATAGAGCATTTATGATGAACATGGATTTTTCTTTTTGGGGAGACTTTCTGCTTCAATTTCATTACTTATTATAGATTTATTTAGTCCATTTAAATTCTCTTGGTTTGATTTCCATTTGGTTTTTTTTGGAGACTTTTCTCTATCTTTGTTAAGTTCCTCTTTCACATCTTGTATTGCCTTCTTTATTTCATTTACCTCTTTTTTTAATATCTTCCTTGGTTTTTTTCTGATGTTTGTATCTTCTTTGAGTTCATTTAGTTATTTCTGTGTCTTCTGGAGGGTTTATTTTTTTTTTAATCTGTATTCTCTCAGGATTCATTGAGTTGTTTTTGCATGTCCCCTTTAAGCTTCTTAAGCATTCTTATCATTCTTTTGACCTCAGAAACTGAGGTTTCATCCCCTTCACTGTTCACCAAATCCTCTATTGTGTGATTGTAAGAGAGAAAGTAAGAGAAAAAAATTTTTTATTAGTATGTATTCATTGTACGAGGGGATTTCATTGTGACAATTTCAAATAGGCTTACATCGTACATTGGTTAGATCACCCCCACAATCTCCCTTCTTCAATCCCCTCCCTGCCCCACTTGAAGTAATTGCAGGAGGTTTCATTGTTCTATTTTGTATATGTATATGAAGTCCATTAACCATATTCCCTCACCCTTGTCTCCTCCATTCACCCTCCCCCCTCCTATACGTATCCCCCTCCACTGTATCTATTTTACAGTCCTATCTTTCATTATTAATTCATAAGTCAGTGTTCAAAAGGGTTTCTCGATGTATCCCTGCTATGAGTATATTTTACTTCGGTCACTTCAGCCCCCTCCATTACTCCCTTACCCCTTCTTTCCCTCTCCCGTTATTCAACAGCTTTCAGTATATAATGTTATATCCTGTACTGCAGAGATTTTATGCATTTCAGTATTGTTGACTGTCATTCTCTTTTTCTTTCTCTCCCCGCTGAGTTCCATAGAGAAGTTCCACTATTATAAACATGTTCTACATATAAGTTTGTATATGATCATGTTTGGTTTTGTTTATATGTTTATCTTTTGGATGTCTTCTACATATGAGGGAAAACATGCAACCTTTGTCTTTCTGAACCTGGCTTAACTTCACTTGGTGTCCTCCAGTTGCATCCATTTACCTTCAAGCCATGTGGTTTCATTTTTCCTTAAGCTGAAGGAAACTCGTGTGTGTGTGTGTGTGTGTGTGTGTGTGTGTGTGTGTGTGTGTGTGTGTATCACATTTTCTTAATCCATTCATCAGTTGTAGGACATCTGGGTTGATTCCAAAGCTTGGCTATTGTGAACAGTGCTGCAGTAAACATCAGTGTGCAAATGTCTTTGTTGTATCCTGACTTACATTCCTTTGGGTAAATGACCGGATGTGGTATCACTGGATCATATGGTAGTTCTGTTTTTTTAAGGAATCTTCATACTGCTTTCCATAATGGCTGTATTAATTTGTGCTCCTGTTTCACTGCATCCTTGCCAACATTTGTTGTTTTTGCTCTTAAAGATGGCCGTTCTAAGTGGGGTGAGATAAAAATCTTAGTGTAGTTTTGATTTGTATCCTTTTCTAGCCAGGGATGTTGAACATTTCTTCATGTTATTTATTGGTCATTTGTACCTCTTCCTTTGAAAATTCCCTATTCAATTCATGTGCCCATTTCATCATCGGGATGCTGATTCTTTGGGAGCTGAGTTTGTTGAGCTCCCTGTAGATTCTGGATGTTAATCTCTTATTGGATGAATAGCTAGCAAAGATTTTCTCTCATTTTGTTGGCAACCTCTTAAGTCTAGTGACTGTTTCTTTTGTTGTGAAAAAGAAATTTTTAAATTAAAAAAAAATTTTTAATTCTGAATTCCTTTCCTGTTGTGGAGATGAGTGAGTTTCTTTTGTGTTCTCTCCTCCAATATTTGGTTCTCAGCTTTTAGACTGCAGCTGTTACTCTGGGTACTGTCCCTTTAGACAAGGGCTTTGTTTGGGTCCCTGCCTCTTCTTTGGATAGATTTGTTGGGCTGGATGGCAATCAGTAGTGCCCTCCCTACTGTGTTGGTTTGAAGTGCGGCATGCTCACTGATTAGCCACAGGCTCTGTTAGTGGAGGCAGTTGGGTTTTCCCAGGCTCATTGTCCTGACCTGTGCTGAGTAGCCCCAGTTGTTTGGCCAATAGTTCTCCCTCTCTGAGAGGGCAGCCAGTTTCAGCTAGCTACTAGCTTCTCTGAGGTATTTTAATGAGTTATTATTTCCCACAGTCTGCTCTCTTTGAGATCTTTCTTTGTAGAGAGAAGCTAGAAGCTGTGGGCTGAGCTGCCCTCCCTAGGCAGGATGGGAGATTTCACTCCTTTTAGTAGGCCAAAAGCTTTCTCCTGGAGGGTGTGATCAGTGTCAGCAAGCCAAACTGGACTGTAAGGTATCTTTCAGGACTGATAGCAGCAAGCCCACCTACATGGATTGTAGGACCTCTCTCCTGTAGTGGAGGTCTTAGATCCAGGGCCACAGGTAGCAGGGCAGTTCCACAGCAGAGCTTCTTATTCCCTTTCTCCACATCTGGGACTTCCTATGCACTTGCAGGCTGGGCTCATTGTCCTGCCCTGTGTGTAGATTTTTAGTACTTCAAGTGGAGAAAAGAGATGAATAAAAAGCCCCTATGCCTGGGGTGGGTTTGCACTTCACAAGGCTTATTTAAAGGTTGGCCATTGGTCTTTGTAGATACATCTGCCTATATCTTGGGACCTCTTATTTGACTGATTAGCCAGAACACTTTCCCTTGCTACCACAAACCTAAGGTTATCTTTTAGGCCTGTGGGAATTCAGTGTTCTGGGTCTATCAGCAATCTACCATTTTTGGTTCTTATATCTTTTTTCCAATTCTTAAAGAAGATTCTGCGATCACTGATAAGAAACATGTCTACTTTTATAATATTTGTCTTTAGCACTAATTCCTCCTAAGTACTACAATACTGGTATCCCTCACATTTTGATGTGTTGTGTTTTCACTTTCATTCCGTTCAAATTAATGTGTGATTTTTCCTATTGGTTTCTTTCTTGATTGATGAGTTGTTTAAAAATATGTTGTTTAGTTTCTAAGAATTTAAGAGCTATCTGGCTTTTAGGAGAGCAGTACTGGGGTTTGAACTCAGGGCATTGCACTTGTGTGGCAGGTACTCTACTAGTTGAGCCATGCGTCCATCCCTTTTTGCTTTAGTTATTTTTCAAATAGAGTCTTGAGTTTATGCCCAAGATGGGAGCGTGACTCAATTGGTAGAGCACCTGCCTAGCAAGCATAAGGCTCTTAGTTTAAAACCCAGTACCATCAAAAAGAAGGAAAAAAAAAGTCAGTACATCTTTTGGAGGTAACATATAATAGATCTTGCTTTTTAAAAAAATTAATCTAATAATTTCTGTATTTTAGTTGTTTCTAGACCACTTTATTTAAAATAAGTACACATGTAAATGAGTTTCTGTTTGCCATCTATTCATCTGTTCATTGTTCCCTTTAAACTCTTTTCCATCTTTGTGTTGGGTTAATCATACTATTACATTCTCATTTTGTTCTTTGTTGGTTCATCACCTACAACTCTTTGTTTTGGTATTTTAGGTATTGCTTTGAGGATCTGTAATATGCATCTTTAACTCAAAGTGATACTCACTTATAAGAACTTACAATAATATACTCCCATTTCTCCCCTGCTGGCCTGTGTGTTATTATTGGCCTGCATTCTCCTTTAACATGAGTCCTGCAATACATTATTACTGTTTTCAATTGTCTTGAAAATCTTTAAGCAATAAGAAAACAAAGTTCATGTAGTTGCTATTTCCAGTGCTTTTAATTCCTTTACATAAATCCAGATTTTCATTTGGTTCTTCCTGAACATCTTCAACATCTTATGTGGCATAGGTTGGCGAGTAAAGAACTATTTCAGCTTTTGTGTGGCATAAATATCTATATCTTACTTTTTTTTACCTTTCACAACTTGAGGTAATATTCACACAACATAAAATTCACTGTTTTAAAGTGTATAATTCAGTAATTTTTACTATATTCACCATGATACACATACATGAACACTATTTCATTCCATAATATTTCTATTATTCCCAAAGTGTCCTTGTGCCTCCTAATTTCCCATTACAACCCCTAACATCTGCTAATCAGCTTTCTGTCTTTATGGATTTGCTTATTCTGGACACTTCATATATAAGTAATATCATACAATATGTGGCCTTTTGTTTTGGCCAAATACATATATCATGTTGTAGCATGTGTTTTCATTCCTTTTTATGGATGAATATTATTACATTGTACACACATACCACATTTTATTTAATTGTTCATCAGTTGAAAATTTGTTCTATTTCCATTTTTGAATATTATGAATAGTGCCGTGAAGAAAATTCATGTAAAGGTTTTTGGGTGAACATATGTTTTCATTTTGCTTGAGTATAGATGTCGGAATATTAATTTCTGTAGGCTGGTGTCCTTTTATGGTGTCCTTTGTTGTTCAACAGTTTATACTTTTCATAAATTCCAATTTGTATTTTTTACCTTTTGCTGCTTATATTTTGCTGTCATATTTAAAAAGCCTTTATGTATAAGCCAGTTGTGGTAGTTCACATCAGCAATTTGGGAGGTGGAAGCAAGAGGATTACTCATTTGAGGCCAGGCCAGGTAAAAAGTTGGTGAGACCCTATCTCGAAAACAAAAATACCAACTGAAGAGGACTGGTGGCCTGGCTCAAGTGGTAGAGCCTAGCATGTGCCATGCCCTGAGTTCAATCCCCAATACCATAAAGAAAAGATCAAAAAGCTAAAAAAGAAACCATTGTGTGTAATCCAAAGTCAAAAAAATGTACTATGTTGTGATGGTTCTTTTTTTTTTTTTCTTTTCTGCAGTGCTGGGGATTGAACTTTGAACCTAATGAGGCATGCTAAACAAATGCTGTACCATTGAACCACATCCCAAGATCATTACATTATTGTGTTTTTAGAAGAGCTTTTTAAATTTACCTCTTTTAGAGCTTTCCCTTTTTTTTACTCGACACAAAGTTCATATTGTATAAAATTGTCCATTTTAAAGCATGTGATTCAGTGGCTTTTAATAAGTTCACAATATTGTGCAGGTGTCACTCTATCTAGTTCCAAGACATTTTCATCACTCCAAAGGGAAACCCTTATCTAAAATCATTTTTCCACCTACTTTTGGCCTCTCACTTCTATTTCATTTTGGCTTGGTTGTAAGATTTGAAATTAGGAAGCATGCATCTTCTAACTATCTTTTTTAGGACTGTTTTGACTATTCTGGATCCCTTACTTTTCCACGTGAATTTCAGGGTCAGCTTTTCCATTTCCGCAAAAGATGCAGTTTGAATTTGAGAGGAGTTGTGTTGAGTCCATAGATCAGCTTGGAAAGTAATGCCATCTTAATGATAGTCTTTCTAGTCATGAGCACAGGCTATCTTTCCAATGACTGATGACTTCATTACTTTCAACATTTTTATAGTGCTCAGTGTACTTTACTACTAAATTTATTCTGTTTTTCTTTGTTTTTTTGAGACAGGATCTTGCTATGTAGCCCAGGCTGATCTTGAACTTGAGATTCTTCTGCTGCTACCTCCCAAGTGCTGGGGTTGCAGGTATGTGCCACCACACTGCTCTTTTTTATTATTTTTCATGTTGTTTCAGATGGACTTATTTCCTTTATTTTTTGTATTTTTAATTATTACTGTACAGAAATATAGTCAGCACTCTGTGTCTGGGTTCCACATTCATGGATTCCATCAACTGCAAATAGAAAATAATTCAGGAAAGAATGCATCTTTATGGACTTTTTTCTGGTCATTCCTTATATAAAACAGTATAGCAATATTATGTACCATTTACATTGTATTAAGTCATATTAGTAATCTAGAGATGATTTAAAGTTTGCAGAAGGGTGTACCTAGGCTATATGCAGATACAACATTTTATAAGGGACTTGAGCATCTGCAAATTTTGGTGTCCATCCACAAATATTCTGGAACCAATCCCTGATGGGTAACGGGACAACTGTAAAATTGATTTTTTGATATTGATATATCTTGTAACTTTACCGGATTCATTTATTTGCTGTAGTCATTTTTGCGTGTGTTTTCCTTAGTGTTTTCCACACTTAAGTCATGCTGTTTATGAATATAGGTAGTTTTACCTGTCCCTTTTGAGTATTAATGCATTTTATTTCTGTTTCATGTTTAATTGTCTTGGCTAGAACTTCAGTAAACTGTGGAATAGTAGCAAAAGTGGACATACTTACGTTCTTCCAGATTTTAGGAGGAAAATGCTCAATCTTTATATTAAAGATGATGGAAAGTCATAATGAAACCTTTTACTTTGTACAATTAATATACAGTAATTAAAAAGCAAAAAGAAATAAAAGATGATGTTACCTATCAGTTTAGATGTGGCTTATCAGGTTTAGGAGATTTCCTCCTGTTTATAGTTTGGTAGATTTTTTTCAGATGCTATTTCTGCATCTATTGAAATGATCAAGTATAATTTGTCCTTTATTAATATTTGTACTATATTGACTGACATTGTGGGTTGAGCCAACTTTGTATTCTTGGGATAAATTACACTTTGTCATAGTATATGATACTCTCAATATGCTGTTGTATTCTGTTTGCTTATATTTTGTTGAGGGTTTTTTCAACTATATTCATAAAGAATATTGGCTAAGGGCTGGGGAATGGTAGCTAAGTGGTAGAGCACTCGTCTAGCATGTTCAAGGCCCTGGGTTCCATCAACAATACCAAAGAAAAATATTGGCCTATAGTTCTCTTTTCCTTTAGAGTCTCAGGAATAACTGTCCTGATAGAATGAATTGGGAAGTATCCCATCCTCTTTTATTTTTAGGAAGAGTTTCTGAAGGATTGTGTTCTTTAAATGCTTGGTAGAATTTAGCAGTGAAGCCACCAAGTTCTGAGCCTTTTTTCTTGGAAGGTTTTTTTGCCTACTGACTCAATCTCTTTATATTTTATAGGTTTATTCAGTTACTCTATTTCTTCTTGAGTCAATTTTTATAGTTTGTACATTTCTAGGAATTTGTGTCATCTAGGTGATGTAATTTGTCAGTATATAATTGTTCATACTATTCCTTTATTGTTCCTTCATATTATTCCTTTGTAATCCTTATTTCTATAAGGCCAGTAGTAATGTCTCCAATTTTATTACTGATTTTTGTAATTTGAGTCTTCTCTTATGTTCAGAGAGAGACGTTTTCTTCAAAGAACCAACTTTTCAAAGAAACATTTTTTGTTTCATCAGTTTTCTCTGTTTTTCTGTTCTCTATGTTATTTATTTTCATTATTCCTTTCCTGCTGTGAGTTTAGTTTGGTTTTCTTTTTTAGTTTTATACTTTTATTTTATTTTATAGTTTTATTTAAGAAATGTGCTAAGCATTGCCTTTGTACTATTCCGTTGTTTAGAGTATGTTGTAATTCACATACATTTATCTTTAAATATTTTCTAATTTGTCTTGTGCTTTCTTTTTTGACTCATCAGGTTTTTAGGAGCATTTGTTTAATTTGTGAATTTTCAAAATTCATTCTGTTTTTATTTATAGTTTCAGTCCATTGTGGTCAGAAGACATAGTTTGTATTGTATCAATCATTTTAAATTTACTGAGATTTGTTTTGTTGCGTGACAGCATATTCTGGAGGATGTTCCATGTACAATTGAGAAGAGTGTATGCTGCTTTTTCTAGGGTAAAGTGCTCTTTAGATGTCAGTTGGATCTACTTGGTTTATATTGATATTCAGGTTTTCCCTTTTCTTAGTGACCTTCTATTTAGTTATTCTATCATTAAAAATGGTATGTTGAGCTCTCTAACTACTTTTGAAATATTTTTTCCCTTCAATTCTGTCTCCGTTTCATTTATGTTGAAACTGTTGCTAAGTGTATGTTTGTAATGATATCTTGTTGACTCATTGACTCATTTTTACTTAATGTCCTTTGCCTCATTACGTTTATTGTCTTGACGTCGTTTTCTGATATTATTGTAGCTGTCCAAGCTCTTTTTTTGGTTATTGTTCACATGATACATCTTTTTTGATCCTTTTAGTTTTATTCTGTGTTTTTAGTTTCTTCTGATTTCTGCCCTTTAATTGGAGAGGTTTTTTTTCTTTTTGGGTAGGGGGGAATGGGGTTTGAACTTAGGGTTTCATGCTTGCAAAGCAGGTGCTCTACTGATTGAGCCATACCTAGTCCTAATTAGAGAGTTCAATACACTTTTATTTAACATCTTGTGTGATAGGAAGACTTCTGCCATTTTGCTATTTGCTTTCTAAATATGCGTTTTTTTTGTTCTTCTGTTTCTGTTTTCTTTTGTGATAAGTAGATATTTTCTTGCTCATCATTTAAATTCTCACATATATTATAGTTACCATTACCATTATTTTCTTAATGTTGGCCCCAGAAATTACTATTATACAATTAGCATCTTAGAATCCAGTTCACATCACTAATTTTAATGGTATACAAAAATTTTGCTACTTCTCTTAGTTTCACTTTATGCTGTTGTTACTACAAATTCCACCTTTATACATTGTGTGCATATCAGTATAGACTCATGATTATTGCCTTATTCAGTTGTCTTTTAAGTCAGATTGGAAAAAGAGTTGTGCACTTATATGCCCTCTTTATATTTTCCATTCTGGTTGTCTTCACAGGTGTCCTTTGTTTCCTTGTATAGAGACAGATTGGTTTCCAGTGTCCTTTCATTTTAACACTTGATTATGATTCCTTATAACACTTGATTGATGATTCCTTATAGCATTTATTGTGGCAGAGCTGCTAGTTATAAACTCTTAATATTTGTTTTTCTGGGATTGTCTTAATTACTCTTTCATTTTTGAAGGATAATTTCATTGGGTATAGAACTCATGGAGAACAGTTTTCTTTTTTTTTTTTTTCCACTCCTGAGCTCTTGTTTTATTATTTTTATTTTTTTTTTCATTTTTCTTTTATTATTCATATGTGCATACAAGGCTTGGTTCATTTCTCCCCCCTGCCCCCACCCCCTCCCTTACCACCCACTCCACCCCCTCCCACTCCCCCCCTCAATACCCAGCAGAAACTATTTTGCCCTTATCTCTAATTTTGTTGTAGAGAGAGTATAAGCAATAATAGGAAGGAACAAGGGGTTTTGCTGGTTGAGATAAGGATAGCTATACAGGGCATTGACTCACATTGATTTCCTGTGAGTGTGTGTTACCTTCTAGGTTAATTCTTTTTGATCTAACCTTTTCTCTAGTACCTGGTCCCCTTTTCCTATTGGCCTCAGTTGCTTTTAAGGTATCTGCTTTAGTTTCTCTGCGTTAAGGGCAACAAATGCTAGCTAGTTTTTTAGGTGTCTTACCTATCCTCACCCCTCCCTTGTGTGCTCTCGCTTTTATCATGTGCTCATAGTCCAATCCCCTTGTTGTGTTTGCCCTTGATCTAATGTCCACATATGAGGGAGAGCATATGATTTTTGGTCTTTTGGGCCAGGCTAACCTCACTCAGAATGATGAGAACAGTTTTCTTTTAGCATTTTGAATATGCCATCTCTCTGACTTCTGATCTGCCTGGTTTCTGATTAGAAATTAGCTTTAATTTTATTGAGAATCACTTGTATGTAATGACTAGCTTCTCTCACTGCTTTACCGGACCCTGCCTTTAAAGCAAGGTGTCCTGGCATATGCCTGTAATCCAAGCAATCTGGAGGCTAGATGTAGAAGAATTATAAATTGGAGGCCAGCCTGGATTATTTCATGAGAGAGAGCCTGTCTTAAAAACAAAACAAAATAAAAATTGTTTGGTTTTTTTTTTAAATTATTTTTTGATTATGCTCTATTTCAATATTGATCTCTTTGGTTTGGAACTCATTGAGGTCCTTAAAAATGTGGGTTAATGTTTTTCATCAGACTTAGGGATTTTTAAGCCATTATTCCTTCAAATATTTGTTCTAACCCTTTATATTTCCTGAGACTCCCATTGTGCATGTGTTTGCTTAATTGACCTGTCCCAAAGGTCTCTTAGGGTGTTCATGTTTCTTTATTTCAGAGACTAGGTAATCAGTTGATCTGCCTTCAGGTTCACCATTTCTTTCTTCTGCTTTCTCTGATCTGCTGATTAGCCCCTCTAGTAAAATTTAAATTTCAGTTACTAAAATTTCAAATTCTGAATGTCTATTTAGCGTTATTTTTATTACTTCTTTATCTTTATTGGTAGTTTCTGTTTGGTGAGATGGGTGGTTTTCTTTAGATTTTATAACATACTTAAAATAACTCATTTGAAGTCTTTGTTCTGAGTTCATTTATCTCTTTATTAATCGTGATCTTAGTTTCATTTTGGTGTTTATACAGTGCTTCTATGGTTTCTTTTATTTCTTCTTGTGCTTTTTCTAATTCTTTATTTTTGTTGTCTTTGAATTTCTTGAGTGTCTCCTGTATGTTTTGGTTGACCATATCCAGTATCATCTCTATAAAATTCTCATTGATTATCTGTAGTATTTCTTCTTTTAGATTGTTCTTGTGGGTTTCATTGGATTCTTTGGCATCGTTTATCTTCATTTTGTTGGAGTCTGGATCTGAGTATCCGTTTTCTTCATTTCCCTCTGGTTTCTGTACTAATTTTTTGCTGTGGGGAAACTGGTTTTCCTTTTTTTTCTGTCTTCCCGTCATTGCCCTTGGTGTTTTTATTGTCCCTGTACTGTGTGCAATTAAGTATTTTCTAGCTTGTAGTAATAACAATGGCGATATTTAGAATGGAAGGGTAAGAGGAGATGGAAAGCAAAGAAGTTAAAGGAAAAGGGAAAACCATATAAACAAACTAGTAGAAAAAAACAAAACAAAGAAACAAAGAAAAGTTTCAAAGATATAAACAGGGAGAGATAGTGTACTAATCAACAGTAAGCTGAACAGGCATTAGAGAGACAGAGAGGATTGAAAATAAAAAATAAAAATAAAAATAAAAAATAAATAAATGGAAAAGAAAATCTCCAAGTTCAAATGCAATAAAGTTTCAGTCTTAATAATTTTGGTGTTAGTCCCTCAGCCTGCAATCCTGGAGATGGTGTCTCAGAAGTAGTTCTGTTGTCTCATCAAAGGGGAAAAAACTAAAAAAAACAACATAAAACAAAATAAAACAAAAAAACCCACAAAGTATCCCAAGTTCAAATGCAATACAGTTTCAGTAAGTTTTTCAGCATGCAGGTGTAGTTCAGTTGTTGTCTCATCAAAGGTAGGGAGAAAAAAAAAGAGTCTGGAGACAGTTCTGTGAATTGCTGTCTGAGGCTGTGGCTCACCTGCGTGCTGTTGTCAGCCTGCTGTTGCTGGAGGCTTTATTTATGCAGATCTCAGGAGTGAGCTCCTTAACACTCACCTAGTCCCTTTGAGTTCTCCTGCGTGGGACCGCCACTGCTACAAGCTTTCCCCTTTCCAAGCACACTGGGGGAGGTGACACTGTACCAGCTTTCTCAGGCCTGTGTGTTTATTTACAGTTCACATGGGAAGTGGGTCTTTCCCCCGTCCTGTGGAGTGTTCCTTCTGCTGCCACTTTTACAAGCTTTCCTGCTCCTGGTTGCTGGGCATGTGCCACCACTCCTGCCTTCTCCAGCAGGCTTGTTGTGAGGGTTTTCCCCTCCCCCCGCTTTGGTGCTCAGGGCACCCTGCCCTCTTTGTTATGTGTCTTTTTTGTTGTTACTGCTTATTAATCAGTTTTTTTTCCTTTTTTCCCTGGGTGGGGTCGGTCTGTCCAGGGGGCTGTACTGATCTGGCCCAGGGTTGTCTGTGGGAGTATCGCGTGCTGCTTAGCTCACCTTGTGGTCCACGTCTTCCCAAGCTATCTGGGTGCTGCCGTCTGGCAGCAGTGCTGGAACCCTCCTGGTTTCTCCATTTAATGTGAAGTGGAGATGCTATGCGCGGGCTGGAGGTGTGGAGGAGTCAACGTTTTGCCTCTTCTTGGTGGTTTTTCCTGTAAGGTGTATCTCCAGCATCTCTCCAAGATTTTACTTTAGGAGGCTCGCTTTCTGCTTCCTCCCTCTAGCCACCATCTTGGAATCTCAGTCCATTTTAAGTCTTTGTCTAGTAAGTCCAACCACTACTTTTTTTCATGGACTATTTGTATTTATCACTTCTCCCCCATTATGACCATATTTTTGTTTGCTTGTCTTTTAATTTTTGTTACAATTTATTCAGTTTTTAATATTTTGATTATTTCAATGTGACAAATCAAGATATGAGATTTTCCCCCCTCCAGGGTTTTTGTTTTACTTTTATGAATTAATTTCGTAAAGTTTATGTTCTTTTACATTTGTTGTCCAACGGTCTCTGTACAGAAATATAGTGGTCAACTGAAGACAGAGATTTCCTTAAATGATTGTAATAAAACTATTTCCAGTGTTTGCAGAGGAGTGTGTGTGTGTGTGTGTCTGTGTGTGTTCCTGTGCGTCTGTGTCTGTGTCTTTGCCACACTGTTGGCACTCAGCCAGGCAGTTTACAGCTCTGTTTTCACCTTCACTTCCTACTTGTCCAGAGCCTCAAAGTTGGCCAAAAGTGAGAGCTTAGGGCCTTCTCAGCATTTTCCTGAGGATGCTGACATGGGCATGGGCATTGCTATCTAGATCCCCCAGGAGCATTTCAAAGTTTTCAAGTCTCCTATTCCCCAAAGCATCTTACTCCCATGCTTTCTATACCCAGGGTTTTGGCTAGGCTATTGTTTACCTGAACTATTAACTTACTTTCTCAGGCAGTACCAACTAAAACTTTTGCCTCCAGCAGTGGTTTTTGTTGAGTTAGGTAAAATAAAACAAGCTATTTGAGAGGTTCTTCCAGTGAGCTGCCAAATGGGTAAAAAACAAATAATTTCCATTATTTTGTGAAGTCGTTTATGTTCTTTTTGGTACTGGGACTGGGAACCAAAAAGTTATTCTTTCTTTCTTTTCTTGGCCAGGGCAGAAACATGTACTCTGGATTCAGGGGCGGGATCAGTCCTTCTCGAGCTACAGTAAGGAGGGAGGTTCCCAGAAGAAAAGTAAGGTATTAATACAAAAAGTCTAGGATGGATGGGGCAGGCAACAAACTGTGTAAGAACCAGATGAACAGCCTCATGGTTGTAAGGGGTTAGTTTCCCGCTCCTAGACCCCTACCAATGCATGTCAGTTAAAAAAAAAAAATCAGCTTGAGTCTGGAGAGGTATAGCATTTGGTTCAAAGTCTCACAGCTAGCGCTGGTAGGGACCTCAAATTCAGAGTGTTTTACTTCTGAATCCCAGGGGCTGGAAAGATACTTGTCAAAACAAGAATACTTGCACTTGGTCTGAGAGTGCTGGGATCAATTGTGAGAACAGGAGAAGAGATTGAAAACGTGTATGCAGGCCAAACTAGGGAAATGCTACTTAATATTTGCTAAACACTCAGCATGTTCCCAATTTCAGAGAGCGCATGATGGATTCAGAATCCAAAAGACTTTATTTTGAACAGTTTTTACAATTCTGTATTTTCTGTTATGGAGGAGTATATTCCTAGAAAAGTTCCTTTCTCCACCATTTTTCCTGACATGGTATCTGGGGAACTCCTGTAACAAAAGAAGTCTGGTGTGGCCATACCAGGCAGACAGTGGGTCTAGTGACCTCCTAAGAAAACTGTCTGCTAGGTACAGACATTAGCTGCAGGATTACATAGGGAGAAACAAAAGGGGGGATGTAAGAAGCATAGTTGAGCAGTCTTGGTTAAACTGTGGTCTGTTTGGTTGGTCATTTTCTCAGGTCTGGTTCTGCAGGGTCCTCCTGGGGGTGGGAAGAAATGGGAATGCCTAAATGACTTGCTGGAACTTGAGTTAAACTGGGGAGGAGAAATTATTTTAAAGAGTGAGAACAAGCTAGAGTTGCAAGATGGAGTTAGCTGGAGCAGTGGCAGGGTCTTCCTTTTTCATGTTTAGAGTACTAGAGGTCTCTAGGCACTTCCCTGGTGATGTGGAACAAAACATCATAAAAGCTGGTGGTTGATAATGTCAATTATGATGTTCCTATAAATCTTAGAAATATCTTATTGTTTTCTTGGTGTCTCTGGCCTTGGAGGGGAAGGAGAGAAGTTAAATTCATCACTAATCTACCTTGTATTACCAGTTGTAGATAGATATTCCTTAAATGATAAACATGTCTACGTGCAGAGTCGAGCAGGAATTGGACCCAAAGATTAAGGTAGGAAAAGAGACAGACACACTATGAAGGCAGAGATGCCAAGCTTTTATCCTGTTTTAAGTCTAACCACCAGACATGTGTAGGCCCAAGTGAAGAGTCAATATTCTCTGGAAAAGTAGCCCTTGAGTCCCTCTTACAACATTGTTATTTCATGATATTAATTGTAAATGTTTCTTGTACTGATGCTAATTATGGCTTTTGGATCTGCAAATATATCTATCTTCAAGTTGGTCTAATTTTTGCCTCACTTTCCTTCCCTGTAACACTGCTGGGAACTTCTTGCAAAGCAGGAAACTGGTCTTATCTCAGGGGTCCCTTGATTTGTTTTCCATCATTCAGAGATCACTTTCTTCTTATCGTTTGATGTTCCAGTACCTTGATACTCATTGTTTCATATATTTCTTGATTTTTGTTGTTTTGGGTCCTTGCTGCTCCATCTTAACTGCTACAGCACTCCTAGAGGAAGGTATACTTTCCCTAGTCTTAGTAGGCATGTGTTGATTGTTACTACTCTCTTACTTTGGGTTTTCTGTTACATTTGGAAGAAGGGTCTTTATACCCTGTAATTTCAGACTATAGGTACTTTTTAAATTTGAAGATGGACTTTATTTTTGTTTATGTTGATATTTTCACTGAATGTCTAGGAAAGGAATGGAATGAAACCCTACTGTTGTAACAACTATGATAGGAAGTAACCTCAGTCACTAGAAATGCTTAACTTCTAGTATTTCCTATACACACCCTGACTCTTTCATGGGAATAATGTATTTTTGCCTCTTTTGGGGTTTTTGTTTGTTTGTTTTGGTAGATTTCTTTTTTTTAGGTTGAGAAAGTGTCTTTTATTACTCTGTCATAATTTGAAATCATTATTATTTTAATGACTGATTCCAGAATTTTTAGAGAAATAACTTTGAGGAAAAAACTTGATAAGTTACTTGGAGTAGATAGCAGGTCCCTTAAAGCATAGATATCAGAAGAAAATCACAGCTGTTCTTCTCCTATGGGGGAAAAATGATGAGAATGCTATTAATACAAAAAACTGAAAGAAACAGTGAGGTGTTGGGATGGTTAACTTTATGTGTTAACATGGCTGGTCCATAGAGTGCTCAGATATTTGGTCAAACGTTATTCTAGATGTTTCTGAAAGGGATTATTAGCATTCATTTATTTAAAAAAAATTTATATGTATTCATTGTGATTGGGTGACTCATACATATGCTTAATACAGGAATACCAAGTTTTTTAAAAATAGAACATTCAGCATTTTAAAAGATGTTTGGGGCCTTAATTAAATACTGGTTAAGATTCAGTTACTTCAGTAACTTTTAATACTTCAAAGTCATTAATGTCATCACTGTACAGTACTGAAGAAGTACCCCATGTAAATAATTTCCAGTATCATGCCAAGAAAACCTTATTCTAGGTATTTTCCCTTTTCTTCCTATACAATTAAAATGAACATTAGTATGTTTTTTTACAAATGTTTTATTTTAATGAAGCTGGTACAGGCCAAAGAGTAAAAGTAAAATCAAAAAGAGCAGAATTCTGTTGTTTACACTTCTACATTAATGACTTTATTAACTGTTAATGAGAACTGGAGCTTTTCTGGGTTCTTCTGACAAGATTTGTTTAAATCTTAAAATGCTTTCACTTCAGTAAGCCATCTTTGGAGTTTAAATTTGATATTCCTCTTCTTTTGATGCACCCATTCAATTTAAAAAGTAGCCTCAAGTTAAGGAAAAATCATTTCCCACAGTTCAGTTCGATGAATGTCCTAGTCAAAGAGTGAAACAATCCCATGCTAGAACTTTATGACCAACTGGAAAATTGTTAGAAACTCTTGTATTGGTCTCTCTTATGGGATTAACATTTACAATCTGTGGACTTTGGACTTTGCACCTTCTTTTCTTTTTTTGCAGTCCTAAGGCTTTGAACAAGCTAGGCAAGCACTCTGCCACTGAGCTACAGTGCCACGCTTAAGTCATTCACTTTGAATAAAGCAAATATTGCCTTCTGTCATGTGGATGGCCCTGAAAGAACACAAAGGCCGGCCGTTCTTGAGCAAGAGACAGTTCTCAAGTGATGCCTTCAGACTTGAGCAGTAACATTGGTCTTCCTGATTGTCCAGCAGACAGCTGACAGCCCTTGGACCTGAACTTGAGTGTCAGTCTCTTTAGTCTCCATCCTGCAGCCTTCAGACTTGAAATGCTACACACTGATTTTTTTTTTCTTTATTGATGCGAAGTCTCACTATATAGCCTTGTGTTACGGGCCTTGAACTTGCTCTGTAGCCCAGGCTGGCCTCAAACTTCAGATCCTCCTTCCTCAGTCTTCTGAGTGCTGGGAATACAGCTGTGAAGCATCATACTGTGAGAAAAATGATCTTTTCTATCAAAGTACATGTCACCCTCTTAGATTACTTAAAATTCCTCAGGTCACCATCTTTGGTGACTCGCGTTGTTTAAAGGGTTCCTGTTTCTTCTTCCAGATTCTTGTACACCCCCAATGCTCATGAAAATTGCCCACCAAATTACATGCCCTAACCCATCTCCCAAGCCTTTTAACCAATCGAGCAAGACTGTGAACCTTTGACCAGGACAAATCCCAGGTAAGGGGCAGGTGCAACTGTGTCAGGAATATGAGGAGAAGCCACTGTTAGCCGTTTTGTGTTGGAGTCTGCTTAGCTGGAGCGAGCACATGCTTGCACCCTTATGATCAAAAGAAATTGCCTTGTCAAGACTTTTTCTGTTTCTTGTGTCTGTTTTGGGTACTGGAGGGTCTTTAATTTCAGCAATACTTTGATTTTAATTCTTCTCTCTTTGAATATGTGTGTGGAGTTGTTGTATGTCCCTCACCCTGCTTTTGCTGCATCTCACAAATTTTGTTAAGTTGTATTTTCATTTTCTTTGTAATATTTAAAACTTTCTCTTGAGATTTGTTCTTTGTCTTGTGTTTTTAGAAATGTGTTGTTTAATCTCTAAGTATTTGGGGGATTTTCTAGCTGTCTCTGTAGTGATTTAAAGTTTAATTCCATTGTGCCCTGAGAGCAGATGTGATATATGGTTTACATTTATAATTTTTCCTGAAGTAAAGCTGGGCATGGTGGTGCCTATATCCCAGCCACTTGGGAGACTAAGGCGAAAGAATTGCTTTATGCTAAGAGTTTGAGGCGAGCCTAGGCAACACAGAATGACTCCATCTTGAAAAAAATAATTAAAGTATGTTTTGTGGTTCAGAATGTGATCTATCTTGAATGTGATCTATCTTGGTGAGTGGTCCATGTAACCTTTTTTTTCTTTTTCAAGACAGTGTCTCACTATATAGCTCAGGCTGGCTTTGACGTCACCAAGTTGGCCTCAAACTCAGCATCCTCCTGCTTGAGTCTCCTGAGTGCTAGGATTTCAGGCACACACTACTATAACTGGATTTCTATGACCTTGATTAGAATGTATATTCCTGAAGTTCACATAAATATAAACAACCAGTTGTTTATATTTATGTACACATAAATATAAACAACCCAGTTGTTGAGTTCAACTATGTCCTGACCAATTTTCTGCCTGCTAACTTTGTACATTTCTAATAAAGAGATGTTGAATCCCTCAAGTATAATAGTGAACTCATCTGTTTCTCCTGTATCCTTTCAGTTTTTACTTCACATAGTTTACTGATCTCGTTAGACTCATACACATTAAGGATTGTCTTGTCTTGGAGAGTGGAAGATTTTAAAATTACTTAATGCCCTTCTTCATCCCGGGTAACTTACTTAATTCTGAGGTTTAATCTGTCTGCAATTAATATTGGTATTTCTGCATTCTTTTGATTAGGCTAGACTGTGCTATCTTTCGCTCTCCTTTTATTGTTTTTTTTTTTTTTGGTGGGCCTTTTGACTTTATTTTTTCTTGGAGAAGTATTTCTTTGTGAGTTATTTTATTTTATTTATTTATTTATTTAAAATTCGTATGTGTATACAATGTCCCCGTCAGTACCCGGCAGAAACTATTTTGCCCTTATCTCTAATTTTCTTGAAGAGAGAGTATAAGCAGTAATAGGAAGGACCAAGGGTTTTTGCTAGTTGAGATAAAGATAGCTATACATGGAGTTGACTTGGTTGATTTCCTGTGCATATGTGTTACCTTCTAGGTTAAATCTTCTTGATCTCACCTTTTCTATAGTTCCTGGTCCCCTTCTCCTATTGGCCTCAGTTGCTTTAAAGTATCTTCTTTAGTTTCTCTGCGTTGAGGCAACAAATGATATCTAGTTTTTGAGGTGTCTTACCTATCCTCATACCTCCCTTGTGTGCTCTCGCTTTATCATGTGATCAAAGTCCAATCCCCTTGTTGTGTTTGCCCGTGATCTAATGTCCACATATGAGGGAGAACATACGATTTTTGATCTTTTGGGCCAGGGTAACCTCACTGAGATTACCCTCCAATCCCATCCAATTCCATCCATTTACCAGCGAATGATAACATTTCATTCTTCTTCATGGCTGCATAAAATTCCATCATATATAAATATCACATTTTGTTAATCCATTCGACAGTAGTGGGGCATCTTGGCTGTTTCCATAACTTGACTATTGTGAATAGTGCCTCAATAAACATGGGTGTGCAGGTGCCTCTGGAGTAACTGTGTCACAGTCTTTTGGGTATATCCCCAAGAGTGGTATTGCTGAATCATATGGTAGATCAATGTTTAGGTTTTTAAGTAGCCTCCAAATTTTTTTCCAGAGTGGTTGTACTAGTTTATATTCCCAGCAGTGTAAGAGGGTTCCTTTTTCCCCGAATCCTCGCCAACACCTGTTATTCGTGGTGTTGCTAATGATGGCTATTCTAACAGGGGTGAGGTGGAATGTTAGTGTGGTTTTAATTTGCATTTCCTTTATTGCTAGAGATGGTGAGCATTTTTTCATGTGTTTTTTGGCCATTTGAATTTCTTCTTTTGAGAAAGTTCTGTTTAGTTCACTTGCCCCTTTCTTTATTGGCTCATTAGTTTTGGAAGAATTCAGTTTTTTAAGTTCCCTATATATTCTGGTTATCAGTCCTTTGTCTGATGTGTAGCTGGCAAATATTTTCTCCCACTCTGTGGGTGTTCTCTTCAGTTTAGAGACCATTTCTTTTGTTGAGCAGAAACTTTTTAGTTTTATAAAGTCCCATTTATCTGTGCTATCTCTTAATTGCTGTGCTGCTGGGGTTCCATTGAGAAAGTTCTTGCCTCTACCTATTAATTCCAGAGTATTTCCTACTCTTTCCTGTACCAACTTTAGAGTTTGGGGTCTGATGTTAAGATCCTTGATCCATTTTGAGTTAATATTGGTATAGGGTGATACACATGGATCTAGTTTCAGTTTTTTGCAGACTGCTAACCAGTTTTCCCAACAGTTTTTGTTGAAGAGGCTGCTTTTTCTCCATCGTATATTTTTAGCTCCTTTGTCAAAGACAAGTTGGTTATAGTTGTGTGGCTTCATATCTGGGTCCTCTATTCTGTTCCACTGGTCTTCATGTCTGTTTTTGTGCCAGTACCATGCTGTTTTTGTTCTTATTGCTTTGTAATATAGTTTGAAGTCGGCTATCATGTTATCTCCAGCATTGTTCTTTTGACTGAGTATTGCTTTGGCTATTCGTGGCCCACTGTGTCTCCATATAAATTTAACAGTAGGTTTTTCAATCTCTTTAATGAATGTCATTGGAATTTTGATGGGAATTGCATTGAGCATGTAGATTACTTTTGGGAGTATAGACATTTTTAGTATGCTGATTCTACCAATCCATGAGCATGGGAGATCTCTCCACTTTCTATAGTCTTCCTCAATCTCTTTCTTCAGAAATGTATAGTTTTCCTTGTAGAGGTCGTTCACATCTTTTGTTAGGTTTACACCTAGGTATTTGATTTTTTTTGAGGCTATTGTAAATGGAATTGTTTTCATATATTTTTTCTCAGTTTGTTCATTATTAGTGTATAGAAATGCTAATGATTTTTCTATGTTGATTTTATATCCTGCTATCTTGCTATAGCTATTGATAGCATCTAGGAGCTTTTGATTAGAGTTCTTTGGGTCTTTAAGGTATAGGATCATGTCATTTGCAAATAAGGATATTTTGACATTTTCTTTACCTATTTGTATTCCTTTTATTCCTTCTTCTTGCCTAATTGCTCTGGCTAGGAATTCTAGTACTGTGTTGAATAGGTGTGGAGATAGTGAGCATCCTTGTCTGGTTCCTGATTTTAGAGGAAATGGTTTCAGTTTTTCTCTGTTAAGTATAATGCTGGCTGTAGGTTTGTCATATATAGCTTTTATAATGTTGAGGTACTTTCCTTCTATTCCTAGTTTTCTTAGAGCTTTTATCATGAAATGGTGTTGGATCTTATCAAAGGCTTTTTCTGCATCTATTGAGATGATCAAGTCGTTTTGTCTTTGCTTCTGTTAATGTGGTTTATTACGTTTATTGACTTTCGTAAGTTGAACCACCCCTGCATTCCTGGGATGAAGCCTACTTGGTCGTGGTGAATAATCTTTTTGATGTGTTGTTGAATTCCATTTGCCATTGTTTTATTGAGGTTTTTTGCATCAGTGTTCATTAAGGAGATTGGCCTATAGTTCTCCTTTTTGGAGGTGTCTTTTCCTGGTTTTGGGATAAGTGTAATACTGGCTTCCTAAAATGTGTTAGGCAGTTTTCTTTCCCTTTCCATTTTGTGGAACAGTTTAAGGAGGGTTGGTGTCAGTTCTTCTTTAAAGGTCTGATAGAATTCAGCAGAGAATCCATCAGGTCCTGGACTTTACTTTTTGAGGAGACTCTTGATTGCTGCTTCAATTTCATTTTGTGTTATAGATCTATTCAGGTGATTAATATCCTCTGGGTTCCGTTTTCGATGATCATATGTATCTAGAAATCTGTCCATTTCTTTAAGATTTTCAAACTCATTTGAATATAGGTTCTCGAAGTACTCTCTTATGATTTCCTGGACTTGGATGGTGTTTGTTGTTATCTCCCCTTTTGCATTCCTGATTCTACTAATTTGAGTTTTTTCTCTGATCATTTTACTCAGGTTTACCAGGGGTCTGTCGATCTTGTTTATTTTTTCAAAGAACCAACTTTTTGTTTCATTAATTCTTTGTGTGGTTTTCTTGGTTTCTATTTCATTGGTTTCAGCTCTTATTTTTATTGTTTTTTTCCTTCTATTTTTTTTTGGGATTTGCTTGTTCTTGTTTTTCTAGGAGTTTGAGATGTATCAGTCCTTTATATATATGCACTCATGGCTATAAACTTTCCTCTTAAGACTGCCTTTGCTGTGTCCCATAGGTTTCGGTAGGTTGTGTTTTCATTTTCATTGACTTCCAGGAACTTTTTAATTTCCTCTTTTATTTCATCAGTGACCCATTGTTTATTAAGCAATGAGTTATTCAGTTTCCAGCTGTTTGCATGTTTTTTGTCTTTACTTTTGTTGTTGAGTTCTGGTTTTATGCATTGTGATCAGATAAAATGCATGGTATAATTTCTGTTTTCTTATATTTGCTGAGGCTTGCTTTGTGCCCTAGGATATGATCTGTTTTGGAGAAGGTCCATGGGCTGCTGAGAAGAATATAAATTGTGTAGAAGTTGGATGAAATGTTCTGTAGACATCAAGTAGGTCCATTTGATCTATTGTATATTGTAGATCTTGGATTTCTTTATTGATTTTTTGTTTGGATGTCCTATCTATTGATGATAATGGGGTGTTAAAGTCTCCCACAACCACCGTGTTGGAGTTAATATATGCTTTTAGGGCCTTCAGGATATGTTTGATGAAATTGGGTGCATATAGGTTGATAATTGTTATTTCCTTTTGGTCTATTTCCCCTTTTATTAGTATGGAATGTCCTTCTTTATCTCGTTTGATCAATATAGGTTTGAAGTCTGCTTTGTCAGAGATAAGTATTGCTCCTCCTGCCTATTTTCGGGGGCCATTGTCTTGGTAAATCTTCTTCTAGCCTTTCATCCTAAGCCTATGCTTAAGTCTGTCAGTGAGATGGGTCTCCTGTAAGCAACAAGTTGTTGGATCTTCCTTTTTAATGCATTTCGTCAAACGGTGCCTTTTGATGGAATTAAGTCCATTATCATTAAGTGTTAGTACTGATAGGTATGTGGTGATTCCTGTCATTTTTTGTCTTAGTTGTTTGAAGATTTGATTGTGTGTACCTAAGTTGAGGTTACTCTCTACTTTTTTGCTTTTTCTTTTCCTGTAGTTTGGTGCTGTCTTCCCTTTCATTTTTTTCTTTTTCATTTTTCTTTTATTATTCATATGTGCATACAAGGCTTGGTTTATTTCTCCCCCCTGCCCCCACCCCCTCCCTTACCACCCACTCCACCCCCTCCCGCTCCCCCCCTCAATACCCAGCAGAAACTATTTTGCCCTTATCTCTAATTTTGTTGTAGAGAGAGTATAAGCAATAATAGGAAGGAACAAGGGGTTTTGCTGGTTGAGGTAAGGATAGCTATACAGGGCATTGACTCACATTGATTTCCTGTGCGTGGGTGTTACCTTCTAGGTTAATTCTTTTTAATCTAACCTTTTCTCTAGTTCCTGGTCCCCTTTTCCTATTGGCCTCAGTTGCTTTAAGGTATCTGCTTTAGTTTCTCTGCATTAAGGGCAACAAATGCTAGCTAGTTTTTTAGGTGTCTTACCTATCCTCACCCCTCCCTTCTGTGCTCTCACTTTTATCATGTGCTCATAGTCCAATCCCCTTGTTGTGTTTGCCCTTGATCTAATGTCCACATATGAGGGAGAACATACGATTTTTGGTCTTTTGAGCCAGGCTAACCTCGCTCAGAATGATGTTCTCCAATTCCATCCATTTACCAGCGAATGATAACATTTCGTTCTTCTTCATGGCTGCATAAAATTCCATTGTGTATAGATACCACATTTTCTTAATCCATTCGTCGGTGGTGGGGCATCTTGGCTGTTTCCATAACTTGGCTATTGTGAATAGTGCCGCAATAAACATGGATGTGCAGGTGCCTCTAGAGTAACAGTCTTTTGGGTATATCCCCAAGAGTGGTATTGCTGGATCAAATGGTAGATCGATGTCCAGCTTTTTAAGTAGCCTCCAAATTTTTTTCCAGAGTGGTTGTACTAGTCTACATTCCCACCAACAGTGTAAGAGGGTTCCTTTTTCCCCGCATCCTCGCCAACACCTGTTGTTGGTGGTGTTGCTGATGATGGCTATTCTAACAGGGGTGAGGTGGAATCTTAGTGTGGTTTTAATTTGCATTTCCTTTATTGCTAGAGATGGTGAGCATTTTTTCATGTGTTTTCTGGCCATTTGAATTTCTTCTTTTGAGAAAGTTCTGTTTAGTTCACATGCCCATTTCTTTATTGGTTCATTAGTTTTGGGAGAATTTAGTTTTTTAAGTTCCCTGTATATTCTGGTTATCAGTACTTTGTCTGATGTATAATTGGCAAATATTTTCTCCCACTCTGTGGGTGTTCTCTTTAGTTTAGAGACCATTTCTTTTGATGAACAGAAGCTTTTTAGTTTTATGAGGTCCCATTTATCTGTGCTATCTCTTAGTTGCTGTGCTGCTGGGGTTTCATTGAGAAAGTTCTTACCTATACCTACTAACTCCAGAGTATTTCCTACTCTTTCTTGTATCAACTTAAGAGTTTGGGGTCTGATATTAAGATCCTTGATCCATTTTGAGTTAATCTTGGTATAGGGTGATATACATGGATCTAGTTTCAGTTTTTTGCAGACTGCTAACCAGTTTTCCCAGCAGTTTTTGTTGAAGAGGCTGCTATTTCTCCATCGTATATTTTTAGCTCCTTTGTCAAAGATAAGTTGCTTATAGTTGTGTGGCTTCATATCTGGATCCTCTATTCTGTTCCACTGGTCTTCATGTCTGTTTTTGTGCCAGTACCATGCTGTTTTTATTATTATTGCTTTGTAATATAGTTTGAAGTCAGGTATTGTGATACCTCCTGCATTGTTCTTTTGACTGAGTATTGCCTTGGCTATTCGTGGCCTCTTGTGTTTCCATATAAATTTAACAGTAGATTTTTCAATCTCTTTGATGAATGTCATTGGAATTTTGATGGGAATTGCATTAAACATGTAGATTGCTTTTGGGAGTATCGACATTTTTACTATGTTGATTCTACCAATCCATGAGCATGGGAGATCTCTCCACTTTCTATAGTCTTCCTCAATCTCTTTCTTCAGAAGTGTATAGTTTTCCTTGTAGAGGTCTTTCACATCTTTTGTTAGGTTTACACCTAGGTATTTGATTTTTTTTGAGGCTATTGTAAATGGAATTGTTTTCATACATTCTTTTTCCATTTGCTCATTGTTAGTGTATAGAAATGCTAATGATTTTTCTATGTTGATTTTATATCCTGCTACCTTGCTATAGCTATTGATGATGTATAGAAGCTTCTGGGTAGAGTTTTTTGGGTCTTTAAGGTATAGGATCATGTCGTCTGCAAATAGGGATATTTTGACAGTTTCTTTACCTATTTGTATTCCTTTTATTCCTTCTTCTTGCCTAATTGCTCTGGCTAGGAATTCCAGTACTATGTTGAATAGGAGTGGAGATAGTGGGCATCCTTGTCTGGTTCCTGATTTTAGAGGGAATGGTTTTAATTTTTCTCCGTTAAGCATAATGCTGGCTGTAGGTTTGTCATATATAGCTTTTATAATGTTGAGGAACTTTCCTTCTATTCCTAGTTCTCTTAGAGCTTTTATCATGAAATGATGTTGGATCTTATCAAAGGCTTTTTCTGCATCTATTGAGATGATCAAGTGGTTTTTGTCTTTGCTTCTGTTAATGTGGTTTATTACGTTTATTGATTTTCGTATGTTGAACCACCCCTGCATCCCTGGGATGAAGCCTACCTGGTCGTGGTGAATAATCTTTTTGATGTGTTGCTGAATTCGATTTGCCATTATTTTGTTGAGGATTTTTGCATCAATGTTCATTAAGGAGATTGGCCTATAGTTCTCCTTTTTGGAGGTGTCTTTGCCTGGTTTTGGGATAAGTGTAATACTGGCTTCATAAAATGTGTTTGGCAGTTTTCCTTCCTTTTCTATTTCATGGAACAGTTTAAGGAGGGTTGGTATCAGTTCTTCTTTAAAGGTCTGATAGAATTCAGCAGAGAATCCATCAGGTCCTGGACTTTTCTTTTTGGGGAGACTCTTGATTGCTGCTTCAATTTCATTTTGTGTTATAGGTGTATTCAGGTGATTAATTTCCTCTTGGTTCAGTTTTGGATGATCATATGTATCTAGAAATCTGTCCATTTCTTTTAGATTTTCAAATTTATTTGAATATAGGTTCTCAAAGTAGTCTCTGATGATTTCCTGGACTTCCATGGTGTTTGTTGTTATCTCCCCTTTTGCATTCCTAATTCTACTAATTTGGGTTTTTTCTCTCCTCATTTTAGTCAGGTTTGCCAGGGGTCTATCAATCTTGTTTATCTTTTCAAAGAACCAACTTTTTGTTTCATTAATTCTTTGTATGGTTTTTTTGGTTTCTATTTCGTTGATTTCAGCTCTTATTTTTATTATTTCTCTCCTTCTATTTGTTTTGGGATTTGCTTGTTCTTGTTTTTCTAGGAGTTTGAGATGTATCATTAGGTCATTGATTTGGGATCTTTCAATCTTTTTAATATATGCACTCATGGCTATAAACTTTCCTCTCAAGACTGCCTTAGCTGTGTCCCATAGGTTCTGGTAGGTTGTGTTTTCATTTTCATTGACTTCTAGGAACTTTTTAATTTCCTCTTTTATTGCATCGATGATCCATTCTTCATCAAGTAATGAGTTATTTAGTTTCCAGCTGTTTGCATGTTTTTTGTCTTTACTTTTGTTGTTGAGTTCTACTTTTACTGCATCGTGGTCAGATAGTATGCATGGTATTATTTCTATTTTCTTATATTTGCTGAGGCTTGCTTTGTGCCCTAGGATATGATCTATTTTGGAGAAGGTTCCATGGGCTGCTGAGAAGAATGTATATTGTGTAGAGGTTGGATGAAATGTTCTGTAGACATCTACTAGGTCCACTTGATCTATTGCATATTTTAGATCTTGGATTTCTTTATTGAGTTTTTGTTTGGATGACCTATCTATTGATGATAATGGAATGTTAAAGTCTCCCACAACCACTGTGTTGGCGTTTATATATGCTTTTAGGTCTTTCAGGGTATGTTTGATGAAATTGGGTGCGTTGACATTGGGTGCGTACAGATTGATGATTATTATTTCCTTTTGGTCTATTTCCCCTTTTATTAGTATGGAATGTCCTTCTTTATCTCGTTTGATCAATGTAGGTTTGAAGTCTACTTTGTCAGAGATAAGTATTGCTACTCCTGCTTGTTTTCGGGGGCCATTGGCTTGGTAAATCTTCTTCCAGCCTTTCATCCTAAGCATATGCTTATTTCTGTCAGTGAGATGAGTCTCCTGTAAGCAACAAATTGTTGGATCTTCTTTTTTAATCCATTTTGTCAAACGGTGTCTTTTGATGGGTGAATTAAGTCCATTAACATTAAGTGTTAGTACTGATAGGTATGTGGTGATTCCTGCCATTTAGTTATCTTAGTTGTTTGAAGGTTTGATTGTGTGTACCTAACTTGATGTTACTCTCTACTGTCTTGCTTTTTCTTATCCTGTGGTTTGGTGCTGCCTGCCTTTTCATGGTTAAGTTGGGTGTCACTTTCTGTGTGCAGGATCCCTTGCAGAATCTTTTGTAATGGTGGCTTTGTGGTCACATATTGTTTTAGTTTCTGCTTATCATGGAAGACTTTTATTGCTCCATCTATTTTGAATGATAGCTTTGCTGGGTAGAGTATCCTGGGGTTGAAGTTATTTTCATTCAGTGCCCGGAAGATCTCACCCCACGCTCTTCTTGCTTTTAATGTTTCTGTTGAGAAGTCTGCTGTGATTTTGATGGGTTTATCTTTGTATGTTACTTGTTTTTTCTCTCTTGCAGCCTTCAATATTCTTTCCTTAGTTTCTGAACTTGTTGTTTTAATGATGATATGTCGTGGAGTAGTTCTATTTTGATCTGGTCTGTTTGGTGTCCTGGAGGCCTCTTGCATCTGTATGGGAATATCTTTCTCTAGATTTGGGAAATTTTCCGTTATTATTTTGTTGAATATATTACGCATTCCCTTCGCTTGCACCTCTTCTCCTTCTTCGATGCCCATGATTCTCAAGTTTGGTCTTTTAATGGAGTCAGTGAGTTCTTGCATTTTCTTTTCACAGGTCTTGAGTTGTTTAATTAGTAGTTCTTCAGTTTTTCCTTTAATTACCATTTCATCTTCAAGTTCTGAGATTCTGTCTTCTGTTTGTTCTATTCTGCTGGATTGGCCTTCCGTTTTGTTTTGCAGTTCTGTTTCGTTCTTTTTTCTGAGGTTTTCCATATCCTGGCTGTTTTCTTCTTTATTGTTGTCTATTTTTGTCCTGAGTTCATTTATCCATTTATTCATTGTGTTCTCTCTTTCACTTTGGTGTTTATACAGTGCTTCTATGGTTTCCTTTATTTCTTCTTTTGCTTTTTCAAATTCTCTATTTTTATTGTCTTGGAATTTCTTGAGTGTCTCCTGTACATTTTGGTTGACCCTATCCAGTATCATCTCTATAAAATTCTCATTGAGTACTTGTAGTATGTCTTCTTTTAAATTATTCTTGTAGGCTTCATTGGGTCCTTTGGCATAGTTTATCTTCATTTTGTTGGAGTCTGGCTCTGAGTTTCTGTTCTCTTCATTCCCCTCTGGTTCCTGTACTAATTTTTTGCTGTGGGGAAACTGGTTTCCTTGTTTTTTCTGTCTTCCTGTCATTGTCCTTGGTGTTGTTACTGTCCCTGTACTGTGTGTAATTAAGTATTTTCTAGCTTGTAATAATAACAATGGTAATATTGAGAATGGAAGAGTGAGCTGAGATGGAAAGCAAGAAGTTAAAGGAAAGGGGAAAACAAATATACAGACAAGAGGGAGAAAGCAGAACAAGGTATCAGACAAGAGAGTTTCAAAGGTATAAACAGGGAGTGTTAGTGTACTAATCGACAGTAAGCTGAACAGACAATAGAGTGACAGAGAGAGGATTGAAAATCAAAGATAAAAAAATTAAAAATAAGTATATGAAAGTAATATCTATTTATAAAAATGAATTAAAATAAAATGGAAAATAGAAAATTAAAAAAAACAAAAAAAACCAAAAAACCAAAAAACTTCCAAGTTTATATGCAATGCAATTTCAGTCTTAATAATTTGGATGTCCGTCTCAATCTCCAGTCCTGGAGTTGGTGCCTCAGATGTTGTTCTGTAGTTGTCTCATCAAGGGGGATGCATAAAGTAGAACAAAACTACACTCACACACACAGAGAAGAAAAAAAAAAAGCCCCACCAAGTGTCCCCAGTTCAAATGCAATACAGTTTCAGTAAGTTTTTCGGCTTGCAGGTGTAATTCGGTTGTTCTCTCATCAAAGGTAGGGAGAAAAAGAAAAAAAAGCGTCTGGAGGCAGTTCTGAGAGTGGTATCTGCAACTGTGGCTCGCCTGCCTGCTGCTCTCAGCCTGTAGCTGGCGGCGTTATTTATGCAGATCTCTGGGGTGAGCTTAGCACTCACCTGGTCCCACAGGCTTTGTTTGCTCAGAGTTCTCCTGTGCGGGGGAGGGGGGCCTCTGCCACAGGCTTTCCCCTTTCCAAGCACTGGGAAAGGCGACACTGCCCCGCGTTGTCAGGCCTGCGTGTTTATTTACAGTTCACGTGGGAAGTGGGTCTTCCCTCCTCTCACAAGCGTCCCCGCTCCTGGTTGCTGGCGCGCCCCGCTCCCGCCAGAGCCTCTCCGGCCCGCCCGGCTCGTTTATTTACAGTCCCGGGAAGGATTCCCTTCCCCCAATCTTCAGCGCTCAGGGCGCCCCACCCTCTTTCCAGCGTCTTAACTGTTCTTATTGCTTAGTACTCAGTTTCTCTTTTTTTCCCGGGTGGAGGTCAGTCTGTCCAGGGGGTTATGCTGCTCTGGCCCAGGCTTGTCTGTGGGGGAACCGCGGTACCGCGAAGCTCACCTGGTCCGCGTCTTCCCAAGCCGAATGGGCGCCGGTCACTTGCGGCCCGGGGGCCTCCTCGGTTCTCCGTTTAACGTGAAGTGGAGATTCTCTGCGCCGGCTGGAGGTGTGGAGGAGTCAAAGTTATGCCTTTTCTCGGTGATTATGCCTGCAAAGTGTGTCTCCAGCGTCTCTCCAAGATTTCACTATAGGAGGGTCGCTTTCTGCTTCCTACCTCTAGCCGCCATCTTGGAATTCTCCTTCCCTTTCTTGATTATGTGGGTTTCACTCTCTGTGTGCAGAATCCCTTGAAGAATCTTTTTGTAGTGGTGGCTTTGTCGTCACATATTGTTTTAGTTTCTGCTTATCATGAAGAACTTTTATTGCTCCATCTATTTTGAATGATAGTTTTGCTGGGTAAAGTATCCTGGGTTTGAAGTTATTTTCATTGAGTGCCCAGAAGATCTCACCCCAAGCTCTTCTTGCTTTTAGTGTTTCTGTTGAGAAGTCTGTGATTTTGATAGGTTTACCTTTGTATGTTATTTGTTTTTTCTCTCTTACAGCCTTCAATATTCTTTCTTGGGTCTCTGTATTTGTTGTTTTAATGATAATGTGCCATGGGGTCGATCTATTTTGGTCTGGTCTGTTTGGTGTTCTGGAGGCCTCTGGCATCTCTGTGGGAATAGATTTCTCTAGATTTGGGAAATTTTCTGTTATTATTTTGTTGAATATATTGCACATTCCTTTTGCTTGCCCCTCTTCTTCTTCAATGCTCATGATTCTCAGGTTTGGTTTTTTGATAGTCAGTGAGTTCTTGCATTTTCTTTTCACAGGTCTTGAGTTGTTTCACTAATAGTTCTTCAGTTTTCCCTTTAATTACCATTTCATCTTCAGTTCTGAGATTCTGTCTTCTGTTTGTTCTATTCTGCTGGATTGGCCTTACATTTTGTTTTGCAATTCTATTTTGTTCTTTTTTCTCAGTTTTTCCATATCCGTAGTTGTTTCCTCTTTAATGCTGTCTATTTATGTTCTGAGTTCATTTATCTCTTTATTAATTGTGATCTTTGTTTCACTTTGGTGTTTATACAGTGCTTCTATGGTTTCTTTTATTTCTTCATGTGCTTTTTCTAATTGTCTATTTTTGTTGTCTTGGAATTTCTTGAGTGTCTCCTGTACATTTTGGTTGACCATATCCAGTATCATCTCTATAAAATTCTCATTGAGTACCTGTAGTATTTCTTCTTTTAGATTATTCTTGAGGGTTTCATTGGGTTCATTGGCATCGTTTATCTTCATTTTGTTGGAGTCTGGATCTAAGTATCCGTTTTCTTCATTTCTCTCTGGTTCCTGTACTAATTTTTTGCTGTGGGGAAACTGGTTTCCCTGTTTTTTCTGTCTTCCCATCATTGCCCTTGGTGTTGTTATTGTCCCTGTACTGTGTGCAATTAAGTATTTTCTAGCTTATAATAATAACAATGGTGATATTTAGAATGGAAGGGTGGGAGGAGATAGTAAGCAAAAAAGTTAAAGAAAAGGGGAAAAACAAACAAGTAGAAAAAAACAAAACAAGCAAGGAAAAGTTTTAAAGATATAAACAGGGAGAGATAGTGTACTAATCAACAGTAAGCTGAACAGGCATTAGAGAGACAGGATTGAAAATAAAAAATAAATAAATGAAAAAAAATCTCCAAGTTCAAATGCAATAAAGTTTCAGTCTTAATAATTTTGGTGTTAGTTCCTCAGCCTGCAATCCTGGAGATGGTGTCTCAGAAGTAGTTCTGTCATTGTCTCATTAAAGGGGAAAAAAAACAATAAAAAACAAAACAAAATAAAATCCGCAGTGTCCCAAGTTCAAATGCAATACAATTTCAGTAAGTTTTTTAGCATGCAGGTGTAGTTTGGTGGTTGTCTCATCAAAGGAAGAGAGAGAAAAAAAAGAGTCTGGAGGCAGCTCTGTGAATCGCTGTCTGAGGCTGTGGCTCACCTGCGTGCTGTTGTCAGCCTGCTGTTGCTGGAGGCTTTATTTATGCAGATCTCAGGAGTGAGCTTAACACTCACCTAGTCCCTCAGGCTCTGTTTACTTAGAGTTCTCCTGCATGTGACTGCCACTGCTAAAAGCTTTCCCCTTTCCAAGCACACTGGGGGAGGTGACACTGCACCTGCTTTCTCAGGTCGCGTGTTTATTTACAGTTCACATGGGAAGTGGGTCTTCCCCCCTCTCCAATGGATTTTTCCTCCCACTGCCACTTTTACAAGCTTTCCCGCTCCTGGTTTCTGGTGCCGCCGCTCCTGCCTTCTCCAAACGGCTTGTTGTGAGGGATTTCCCCTCCCCCTCTTTGGCACTCAGGGTGCCCTGCCCTCTTTGCTTTGTGTCTTTTTTGTTGTTATTGCTTATTATTCCGTGTTTTTTTTTTTTTCTTTTTTCCCGGGGTGGGGATCGGCCTGTCCGGGGGGCTATGCTGATCTGGTCCAGGGTTGTCTGTAGGAATACCACATGCCACTTAGCTCACCTTGTGGTCCGCGTCTTCTCAAGCCATCTGGGTGATGCCGTCTGTTGGAGGTGCGGGAGCCCTCCTGGTTTCTCCATTTAACGTGAAGTGGAGATGCTATTTGCAGGCTGGAGGTGTGGAGGAGACAAAGTTTTGCCTCGGTGGTTTTTCCTGTAAGGTGCATCTCTCCAAGATTTTACTTTAGGAGGCTCACTTTCTGCTTCCTCCCTCTAGCTGCCATCTTGGAATCTCCCTGTCCTTTTATTGTTAATCTGTAAGTGTTTTTATATTTAAAGTGGGTTTCTTTAGGGACAGGGTCTCACTGTGCAGCCCATGCTGGCCTTGAACTCATGATTTTCCTGCCCCTCCCTTCCAAGTGCCGAGATTACAAGTGTGCACTACCAAACCCAGCTAAAGTAGGTTTCTTTCAGACAACATGTAGTTGGGTCTTGTTTTTTGATCCACTCTGAAAATCTCTTCCCTAGCATTCTATAGTCTAAGATTAGGTAATGAGACCATGCCTTTGGAGTGTTTTACCAGTGCTTTTCAACTTCCCAAACCTCCCTCCTTAGGTGTTAAGCAGCATAAGAGAGCTGGAGTTGGGTATTTCTCTGACCTCAGGTCAGTTAGACTCTAATAAAAACCCTGGAATCTTAGGCTCTAATTAGCTAGTTTCTTCTGAGGGCAGGCCTTATTAAGAACAGAATTCCCAGCCAAACACAGTGGCTTATGTCTGTAACCTCAGCTACTCAGGAGGCAGAGATCAGGAGGATTGCAATTCAAGGCCATCCCAGGCAAAAAGTTAGTGACACCCCCATCTCAATCAATGAGCTGGGCATGGTGGCCTGTTCCTATAGTCCTAGCTACGTGGGAGGCTGAAGGTAGGAAAATCACAGTGCAGGCCTGCCTAGGCAAAAAAAAAAAAATAAGTGAGACCCTGCCTGAAAAATAACTAAAGCAAAAAAGGGTGGGGATGTGGCTCAAGTGGTAGAGTGCCTGCATAACAATTTCAAGGCCCTGAGTTTAAGCTTCAAAACTGAAAAAACAAAAACAAAAACCAGAATTCTCTGGCATATTTCAAAATGGTTACTCTTTCGTGTCAGAAGCATGAAGCTTTTTATTCACTGTGAGAACCTAATTGAGTCCCTCATGGTAAAACTCACAAGAATGTTGGAAATACACCATCACAACTAAGTCCCCTTGTAGTTTCTGTCAGGCATGTCTGTACCTAACTTCCAGTAGCTACAGTTGAGGCATGCATACCTTGTCACTGGTTCCATGCAAGAATTTCTGCAGCTGGATTGTAATTTTCTGTACTCATCTTTCTCTCCAGTTTTTGGGGTAGCAGTTTGCCCTCAGACCTTCCTTCTCTGACAGATCCAAGAAGAGTTGTTGATTTTTCCATTTGTTTAGCTTGTTAACTTTTATTCTAATGGGTAGCAATTCTAGCAAGCCTTACATGCCAAAGTAGAACCTGGAGGCCTCACATTTTAACTGGGTCCTTCCACCTGCATGCCAAAATGGGAAGATATTTGTGTGTTTTATATATCGTCGTATTTCTAAATATGTATGATAACATCATACTAAGGGAAGTCTTTTGTACTTTGTTTTTTACATTTAATAATGCATCCTGTATATTGCATCAAATTGATGAAGCCATCCTCTTTTTTTTTTTCTTGTTTGCATTTGTTAGGCAAATGCTCTACCACTGAGCTACTTAGCCTGCCACCACCACCCACTTGCTAAATTTTTATTTTTGAGAAAGGTCTCACTAAGTTACCCAAGCTGGCCTCAAACTTGTGATTCTTCTGCCTCAACCTCCTAAATATCTGGAATCACAGGTGTACACCACTATGCCAAGCTCATTTTTGTTTATACCATTTCTCTTTATATCTGTATAGATTGGCTGGTATGAGTATATCACAGTTTGTTCAACTGTTTTCCTGTCTATGGCCTTTAGACTGTTTCTAGTGTTTCACAATTTTAAATGGTGCTTTAATGAATGACCTTGTGCGTGTTTTTGTATGACATAGGCATCTTAAAGGTAGATTTCTAAAATTGAGATTATTGGGTCAAAAGCAAAATGCATATGAAGTTTTGTTAGGTATTATTAAATTCCTCTTCAGAATGGTTGTAGTGTTCTCACAATAACATTTTCATATGTTACCCATAAGAAAAGAGTTGTCATACCTTAAATTTTTGCCAATCTATTATGTTGTTTTAATTTGGACTTCTTTAATTATGACTGAAATTGGAACATTTTATACATAATTTTTAAAGGCCATTTGTCTTTTATGGTGAATTGCTTATTTATGTCTTTTGCCTATTTACTGTGTTTTGGTCTTTGTCTTAAAATTTTTAAGAGTTCGTGATATGTTAGGATATTAGTCTGTGGTATATGTTATATATATTTTCTCCTAGTTTATCAGTTGTCTTTTGATTTTATTTACATGCATTTCTCATGTAATTAAAAACTTGTCTCATGTGTTTTTTTGTTTATTTGTCTTTTTGCAGTGTAGGGGTTTGACCTCAGGTCACTTACTAGGCAAGGCACTCTAGCACTTGAGTCACACCCTCAGCCCTTTTTAATTTTTTGATTTTTTCTTTCTATTTTTGGGGAGCACTGGAGTTTGAACTTAGGGCCTCATATTTGCTAGGCAGACACTCTTACCACTTGAACCACTCTGCCAGCCCTTGGTTTATTTTTACTTGGTAGTACTGGAGTTGAACTCAGAGGTACGCCACCATTTCAGCCATGACCCCAGTGCTTTTTGCTTTAATTTTCAAGATAGGGTCTCAGGTTTTTTGTTTGGAGCTGGCCTAGGACTACAATCTTCCTACATCTACCTCATGCATAGCTGGGTTTGCAGGCCTGAGCTACCATACCCACCTTGTTTTTTGAGATGAATCTTGGAAACTTTTTGCCTCGCCTGGCCTCGAACCACAGTTCTCCCTATCTCTATCTCCTGAGTAGCTGGGATTATAGGCATGGATTAAAAAATGCTAGGCTAAAAATTTTTTTAAAGCAAATTTGTCAGTCTTTTGTTGTCTTTTGATTTTGAGTAATAGGGTAGAAGGTCCTTCCCTACACCAATTGAGAAACTTGCCCATGTTTTCTCTTATAGCTTATGTGGTTTCATTTTTCACATCTATATTTCTAGTCCATTTGGAATTTCTTATATATGACATTAAGTGTGAATCTAATTTTATCTTTTCCCACATGACCACCCACTTGTTCCAACACTATTTATTTAAAAAGTCTATATTGGCCTCAGTCATTTGAGAGCCTGCCTTTATCATCTGTACTCTCATCTATTTCTAGGGTTTTTCTATGTGTCAGTCAGAACCACAGTTTTAATTACAGAGGCCTGAGAGTATGTTTTCATGTCTGCTGGAGCTGGTAGTCATTGATTTTCTTTTGTAGTGATTTTTTTCTGGCCACTCTTATTTGTTTTTCCACTTAACTTCAGTATCACCTTGTCTCTTTCAAAAGTTGTTTGGTTTTTTCTTAAGTTGGTATTTTTAATGCCATGTATTAAACATATAAATTAGCTTAGGCAGAACTGACAGTTTTATGTTTAATCATTCTAAGAACACAATTTTCAAGCCACTTTTATGTAGATATATTTAATTTTTTTCTTTTTAGATATTTGAGCAGGTTTTTAAGAAATATTTCTTAAGTACCAAATTTTCTTTATTGCTGTTGTAAAAGAGATTTTTCTCTACCATTGTCTCCTTTAGTGGCTTATTATTTATTTGAAGGCTGATATTTGTATGTTAACTTTATGTTCTTTTACTGAATGATTTTTTACTTTTATAAAGGAGTCTGTAAGGTTTTTCAGATAAGTTATGTTTATCTTATTATATGCAATAGAAATAGTTTCACTATTAAATTGTTAACCATTTTTTGCCTCTAACTGGTTTTTCTTTTTTTGTTACACTGACCAATATCTTTATCACTGTGTTCAACACTAGGATAAATAGTGGTCATTCTTGCTTTGTTCTTGGTCTTATTAGCAGTATTCCTAGTGTTCCCCAATTACATAACATACTGCCTTTCAGACTATTTAGTACTATATATATATTCATGTTTATTTAGCATAAGTCTTAAAATACTTATTTCTTAATTACTATTTCTTGAATTTTTAAAATATAATGAATGGATATTGAATTTTTTCAAAGGTTTTCTGAGGATCTCTGGAGAAGAAAATTTCTATAGCTAAAGTCTGTTTTTCGGGGGAGCAGGGGGAATGTTTGCTTTATAGAAATTAATGTATCTGTATTTAGTAATATAAGAAAAGAGTTTCAGTTTAAAGGCAAAAGGCCATTCTTTAATTAGGGTTGCCACATTTAGCAAACAAAATCTGTCTGAAAGCCTAGTTGGATTGTTTTATGTATTTGAGATTCTGAAGTGCTAGTAGGGAGAAACAATAGTCTTTCAGTGTGAAAGAAGTGCTGAGGCTCACAGAAGCTGATGGCTTTCTCAAAGTCATCTAGCAACTCAAGTGACTATTGGATCTGAGGTCAGCCTTGGACATTTAGTTCTATGTTGTGTTGTCTGCCACCAAATTTTTAAATTAAAAAAAGTAATTTTTTTAGCCTGCCAAATGATGGATAAGTCTATTAAAAGTAATTACAGTAGTTGGGTGTGAGCAGTGTTGCTACTATCTTTTTAATTCATCTCTAAAGTTTACATTACAAAATAATACTCCACAGTGCTGACTGAATGTTAACAGTTACTTAACAATATTGCTTTGTCTGCCTATACTGATGAAGTCTTTGGAAAGTTTATTTTCTTCCATTTAAAATTTTTAAATATGAAAATACTTTCAGAGTGAAATAATTTCTAGCTTAGAGTGAAATAATTTCTTTATGTGCATTCTCTTTTAGCTAGAAGCAAAAGAATATTCCATCTGGTAGATATGTGTGTGTATGTATGTGTGAATGTATGTGTGTAAACATCTTAAACCTCTGTGTGGAATATTTGTTGAGCATTTAGTAGGTATTCAGTTCTATTAACAGCCAACACCACTGGAAACATTCATCAGAGAGCTACTTTTGCTTTCAGCATAAAGGTTGAGTGCAGTCTCTGGAGGCAGCAGTCACACCTATGATCCACCTCATACACACAGTATGTCACTTAATCTCACTGTTCTTGGGTGTTATCCCCTGTGAAGTGGGAAGTTCTATTGATGCTCACTTTACAAGGTTGTTGCGGTTAAATTATAACATAGGTCATGTGCATACAGCAGTGCCCAGCTTGTATTCATAAAAGGTAACACATATAGTGCTTATTGTTATTATTCAGATTCACGTATTTCATAGTATCATAAACAAAAGCAGCTTGAGATAGCAGAATGTGAGACATTTGAAAAAAGATTTTCATCTTATCAGTATCCATTAGGTTTTCTATTAAGTAGATAATGCTTACTTCCTGACTAATATAACCCAAATTTGTGCAGTGTATAAAAAATTAGAATTGTTACGCTAAAGTATAGGATCTGCCTTTATATTTTTGTTAGGGCCAGAAAGTTACTAAAACATACTCTTAAAAAGTAAAAGGATTAGATTTCATCTACTTTTCACCATGATTTTTTCCTATGATTCTGTAAATTTTAACTGAGCACCTCATATTCAATTTAGAAGTGTGTTTAATTTATAAGTACATTTAGTTATTTAATGAAATTGGTGTTTTGGAGATGCTATTGAATTTCTCAACAGTTCATTTTATCGTCTTTCCCCTAAGGTATTCCCATCTGTCAGCAGCATTTAATTTGGAATAACATGGAACTTGAAGATGATTATTGCTTGAATGATTACAAGTGAGTGCAGTTGCATATTAGCTGCTCTATACCATTCAGTATTATGACTCCATATACCGGTATTTTTCTTCTGAATCCCTGGGTCATATCTCTCCTGAATAACTCTGATTCTAGATTTCATTATGAGTTCTCAACTGTAGATGTGTTTGCTTGGTAACCCATCTTTGTCCTCTGATACTTGTACTTTACCTTTTAAATTTTCATGTTTAACTGTCCCGTCTTTTGCATCTTCCTGTTTACATCTTGTCTTCATTGCTTCTTTCTTTGAATATTGGCCTATTCCCATGTATCCATCTTCCTTTTATTTCTGTTTTCACAAGAGTTTGGGGCCTGAGAGAATTGCTTTCCCCCAAGAGTTTTCTCATTAAGCATTACCAAGTGACAACATGTACACCAGTGATTACCAATACACTTCTTGACTTTCTCTGTCTTCTCACACAATTTATTACTCTTTTCCTAAGAAGGGTAGGAGGTGGCGTGGAATAGTACTGGGATTTGGGAGACTTGGTATATTTGCTGTTTTTCTGTTTGAATAGATCTGCTATTTTCTAAAACACTGGGTGTTGGGCAAGCCTCTTTTCTTCCCTGGGCTTCCTTTTCATTATGCATTAAACCACAGGATCACAGAGGTCCTGTAACAGTACTTTTTTTCTGGGATTTCACATAATATTTAAGGCTTGTGAGAGCTTTTAAAATTTCATTATTTAAGTGAATACATTAGCATCTTACATTAACTCATATTGCTGTATTTCTTTACATTTTAAAGAGTAGGTACTATGCCTAATAAACCAGCACTAATTAGTGTTTCATTTAACACTGAATGTATTTTGATGATTAGAGTTTATTTTTGTGTTAATTATTCACAGCATTTCAGAAGGTTGTACATTGAAGCTGGTTTTGGCTATGCGTGGTGGACCTATAAATACAAGAAAAGGTAAGGTATATTATTAAAGCTATTTAATAATCATATTATTCGAGCAATTTGACAATAGCATTCTTCAAGTCAGTTAATGTTTTTATAGCCTCCAGTTTGTTAAGCTGCCTTTCTATAATTAGGTCATAAAAAGGCTGGAACTCTAAAATATATTTCAGATTCAGTCCAAGTAGAAATAAAAAATAAGCCTTATCAGTATATGGAAGGAAAAATGGAATGGCATAGTGTAAATACTATGTTATTATTGTGTTCAGGTTCATATCAGTCTTGAAGCTTTTTTAATCTCTTGAGTCTTCAATTTCTATAATAATGTTGCTATGGAAAATTTCCAAATTGCCTGTTTACCTGATGTGATGCACTGGATTTCATGGATATTTTCATGATCCTGTTGAATCTTCTCAGAATGTGGGTGGGCTCTGGAGTCCATTCATTCATTATTCATTCAACAGAATGCAGAGTGAGCATCTACTGGATGTTGAGTGCCATGTCCCAAATACAATAAACATGGGAGACAAAGTCTTGGCTTCATGACCTCCAGTATGCCTCTAATAAATGTGCAAAGGACTGATGTAACTTCAAATGGTTGTAGTGCTATTCAGGAAATAGACCGGATAATGTGATAAGGTCTGTGGAAGTAGGATAGTAGGAGGGGCCTTGGAAAAGATGGCATGGGTGGAGATTTGATTAACAAGAAGGTTCCAAATACAGGAAGAGCTGAGAGTGTTTTCATCGGCCTCTAATTCAGGTGTGTCACATGAATCTCCACCAAGCAGAGGCAACTACTCAGAGCATCCCTGCTCTTTGGAGCTCATTTTGGGGAAACCCTTCAGATTTGCTTGATACTTCACAAACCAGATAACCAAAGGTTATAACTATGGATTCCACTGTTTGTTTGCTTCCTCATGTCAAATAATATCCCTATGTTTAATAATTTTGGTTTAAAAGTAGGATTATTGCCGTATTTTTACGTAACTAAGAGCTGTTGAACTATTTTTCATATATTCAAGAAAATGAAGGTAATGTTAGAGCTGATTAACCAGCACTCCTGACATCAAGGACTTTCTGATCATTAGAATGAAATTGTTTTATCTGATAATTGGTAATGTGCATAGTAATGACTCTAAGGGTATTGTAAGAACCCTAAGTGTCTGCTAAGCCATCATTTAAGATCAAATTACATAGTGTTTAAAGGCATGTGATTTAACGCATTCTGTTGTGTTAAATTTTTTAAAGCTGGCTATTTATTTATGTTTTATAACGTCTTTAAACCAGAGTGTTTAATTAGGGCACATCTACTTTTTCTTACTAGGTCTAAAATAATTTGATCTGTTTATGAGGATGAGTGTCAACTGTCTGTAGTTACTGAGTTCTGTATGTGTGTGTGTATGTGTATATTGTATATGTATATGAACATATATGTATGTATATATTTTATGTACATATATATTTAAATGAAAATGAGAGTTGTCACTACCTTTTGGTAGTTGAAGCTTTGAAATAAAAGCTTCTTCATAATATTTTTTCCTACAACTTTCTGTGCCATGTTTGTTAATTGAAAAATCAGCAACTAGAACTTACCTTTTCATTTATTTAAAATTAAGTTTTTTATAATTTTGGCTTTATCGAATCAACATTTTTAAAATTAAAAGTTTGATGTTGCTCACCACGTCATTAAAAACTTTGTGAAAAAGAAAAACTGGACCCAGATTTAGGGATCTCCATACTATATTTGAGAAAACAAGTTTTTAAAGCTAATTTAGATGTATTATTTCAAACTTATCACTTAGAAAGTACCTTTTTCATGTGAGCTCTAGTAGTACTTTGCTTTTAAAATCATTTTTGAAATAGCCATTGTCAAAACAGCATGGGATGCTGGGCATGGTGGAGCATGTGATGGTCCAGCACTTGGGATGCTGGGGCAGGAGTATCTGAGTTAAAGCCCAGCCTGGACTACAGAGTGAGACCTTGTTTCAAAAAAAAGAAAAACAGTCAAACAAGCAAGCAACATAGGCACAAACACTTTCCTTTCTAAAATTAAATCATATCATAAACTCTTTATGCATTGTTTTTAGCTGATAAAATCTAAATGACTTTTCATGCACACAAAAAGATGTGCACACACAGGCAACCTCTGCACCAACCTGAGGAAGGCACCCTATACTGAGTTAAGAAAGGCTTTCATGTGGCTGTAGTACTGGCAGTAGCAATGCCTAAAACAATTGGTGCCATAATTTTGACTTCCTAGTAATGTAATGTGGAACGTGGAACATAAACTTTTAACAGGGGCTCTGAGTATATGAGGTGTACCTGTAATCCCAGCACTTGGGAGTCTGAGGCAGAATGATTTAGAGTTCAAGGCCAGCCTGGGCTATATAGGTGTCTCAAAGTAATTTTTCATTACTTGAAAAATGTCTTCCAGTATTTATACATTTTATGCCTGTGAAAGAGCAATCAAAACAAATAATTATTTTTGTAAACTAAACAATCTTAATTTCTGTGATTTTTGTTTTAGTAGTAGTAGCATTAATTTTAGAATATGAACACCTGATGTTTTTACCATGTTCCTTTTAGAGTTTAGTATTTTTCTGTTGGTGCTACTTCTTTTTAAGTCAGTAGAGCACTCTGATTCTGTTAACAAGTAGATGAAAGTTATGCAGCTGGGAAAAATATTTCTATAGCATGACATGAGAATGTCTTTGGGAGAGAACTTTTTTCTCCAAACTGTTTACTTAGATTTCAAAGTCAGGTTCAGAGCTTCTGGAACATTTATCCTATAGCCAATAATCTTTTGAAGCACATCCCCCACCACCTTGGTAAAGTCAGTGGCTGCACCAGGATATAATGGTGGCTGCAACACCTTTGTTGTCCAAGGACAAAACCAGACCACTGGAGCCTGTCAGTTGTGGGGGTTTCAGAGTTGCACCAGTTAGCCTGTGTACCTCTGTGTGCTCTGACTGTGCACATGGACACCTACCAGAACAACTGGGGTCTGGGAAGGAGTGTTTCCAGAAACAGCATACAGAAACATTGCAGTTTTAGTATGCTAAGTGGCCTCCTCATGTTCTGAGCTACAGTGTACTTTTGACTACCTAACTTCACAAGAAAGAACAACTCTTAAGAAGAATCAGCTGTTATATAATCTTGCCTTTTTTTCCCCACCCTGGGAATCAAGTCCAGGGCCTTGGGCATGCTAGACAAAATGCTGTACCATTGAACTGTATGCCGCCAGCCCTGCCGCCTTGCTTCTCATTTCTTAATATGTCTCCTAACTGTGTGTGTTTTGACCTAAAGTAAGTAGTATTTATGCTTTTTTGTTTTTTATTTTTTCTCTTTTTATGCTGTTTTTAAATTATTGATTGATGGAGTCAGTAATTGAGAATAGAGGAAGCAGAATATGTTAAGTGAAAATGACCACAGATAATAACCAGCAAACATATAGACTCTAATGGCATAGGGAAAAAAAGCCCTGTATTTGGACACAGCAATATAATGATGCAATTTTTCTTTCACTTGAATACAATTTAGAGAATGCTGTGTTACTATAAAAACTACAAAAAGAATAGAAAGGAGGATATCGTGTATTTATTATATGTTCAGGGTGGTTGTTCAATTATAGTGCATTATATCCTGTTACTGTACCAAGATGCACAAACATTGATGTGAATTGAAATCTTATTTATCAATTTTTCCATTTGTAGTTCCTATGGAAGATCCACTTAGGCAGATGGCTGAGTTCATGGATTCCAGTCGAGATGAGGTCTGGGAGAAGACTTGCAACAAACAAGTTACATTTTTGGTTTATCGAGAAGGAGATCAGTTGAATTTCTTTCGTGTAGTAGATAGGGGAGATGGCACTTTAACACCATTATCTGAATCTTTAAGGTAAATAGGTTTTCATTTGCATTTCTCTGTTAGAAAAGGAGAATATCGTATGATCTGCTTCATAAATCTTCGTTTACCTGTCAAAATAATCTAGTATATTAACAAGACTGACTAAACTTCATGCATTTCTCCCCATGCCCTCCCTCAATATGTAATTCTGAAATTATCCTTCATGTGATTGATATTTAGAGTAGTTTCTAATGTTGAAGTTTCTTTATATGGTAAGGTTTTTTTTCATAACAAAGTTTTGTTTCTGTTACTTTTGTGAAACTCTTAAGATGCCTACTAGATTCTAGAGTCTTGCAAAAAAGTATGTTATTACTGTGGCATAACAGGAAGGGTAAACTTAAAGCTGGTATCTTTTTTTCATATTTAACTCTGATACTTAAAGATGAAAGATAGGTAAATTTCTTTGGTTCTTTGCTTTTGTTTTACTATTCTTTAAAAGGGAAAGAAATTGTAATATTCTAAAATCAGAAGGGAAAATCCTACAGATACTTATGAGCCAGTAGAAAAATGAGAATTAGACAAGATAACTTCTAAGTTTCTATATATCCCAATTTACTATGAGTCTTTTTCTCCTTTAACTCATTAAATGTTTACTGAGCTTTTATTGTTAGTCATCAAGGTAGGCACTGGTATTATAAATATGATGTCCCCACCTTCATGGAGCATGCAATCTGCTATTAGTAGTATTGGTGCCATAATGCTGGTGGTGTTATAAAAAGGTATCATGATCTCTGGGAAAACATGAGAGCCTTCGTTTTACCTGAAAGGTAGTGAGTTAGGGACAGCCTCTGAGAAGTGACCTTAAAAGAGGAGCAAGGTTTTGCCAAACAGACAAAAGAAGGAAAAGTATTACAGGTAACTTAATTGAAACCTACAAAATAAGTAAAAGTCTAGTGATAAAACTATTCAGAGGAAAAAGAGCTTGTCTGGAGAGCAGCTCTGGGAAGTCTAGGCAGTGCAACTAGTGCTCTGCTCAGTGTCCCACAGGCTGTCAGCAAGAATATATTCTAATTTGGAGGCTTGATTTAAGGAAGCGAATCTGCTTTCACATTTATATTCATTGTTGGCATAATTCATTCATTTCTTCCAACTTAAATGACAAAAGGCTCTGTTTTTTTTGCTGGCTGTTGGCTAGAAGCTCTTCACAGCTTCCTTTTGATATACTCAAAATGAATGCAAAATGAATTACTTCTGCAAAATCCCTTTACTTTTGTCATATTCAGTTAGCTAGAAGCCAGTCATAGGTAATGCCCACACTAAAGGGCAAATTATCCTAGGTATGAACACCAAAGGTATGGAATCATAGACATTCCCTTAGGATTTTGCCCACCACAGAATGTATGTGGCAGAGAGCTTGCACTCGTTTTTTTTTTTGTGTGTGTGTGGCCACAGATTGCTAACTGTAACAAATGCATAGTGACTGTTCTCTACTGTGTTTAGGAACATAACAAGAGAAACAAATTTCCACAAAATTATTATAAAATTCAAAATAGAATAATTGAATACATTTTAATTATATTGGTCTGTTTATATAAGGAGAATGAAATTCAGATTGGGGGGCATGACTTAAATGGTAGAACACTTTCCTATCTAATGTAAGACCTGGAGTTCAATCCCTAGTACCACAAAAAAAAAAAAAAAAAGAAGAAAAAGAAAAATAGAATTCTTTTTTATGGGAGTATTTTACATGATTGTGGTTGAAAGTTAGTGCTGCCCATCAAATTTGCAAGGTCAGTTGTACAAGCTCACCACTTAATGGTGACTTGTAATACGAGTTTAATGTACTTTATCTTTGAAAGTTTTCTTCACACAGGTAAGTATTGCCAAGCATTGATGTCAGTGCAGCATATGACTTTAATTGAGCATATTCATCCTTGGAAGACATTTATAGAGTTCTATTAGATTTTCTCTTGATGTTTTTCTGTAGCATGTCATTGTATTGCAGATTAATCACCTCCAGTTGAAGACAGGTGGAAGCTTCTCCATTGCACATTGCAATGGATGTCAGAATACGGACATTTCCTTTAAACTTGCATGGAGGTATGAAAACCTCTACTAGACCTATAGATTGAGCACAGAACAATATATTGTTGCAAATTTATGTGGGAATGGAGATCTTTGTTTAGATTTTTGAAAGCACAGGCAGCATTGCAGCTTCTTATTGCATGTGATTCAAGCAGTACTCGTCGATTTAAATATAAATTTCACATATAAGTATTATTTTGTAATTTTAGGTTGATTGTTAAGAAACATTATCAAGTCCAAACTAAAAACTACTTTCCAAAGGCATTCAGTATTCAGTGTTTGATATTAATGGTTGAGAACATTTCTCAGAGTCCCTGAGCTAAAAAAAAAAAAAAATTGTGATTAAACCCAGGGGTGTAGCTAAGTGGTACAGTGCAACTCATCATGTGTGAGTCCATAGCTTCAATCCCCAACACCAAAACAACAAAAAAAATTGTCATGATTATTGTGACTCTCTGATGCTCACTGAGGGCTCATGTGTTGGAGCTTAATTGTTGGCTGATTTGCTTTTGGAAGTGTTGTTTTTGTTTTTGTTTTCTTGAGGGCATTGACTAACCAATGAATTAATTCCTTGATGATAATATTGGAACATGGGGCCTGGTTGGGAAAGTGGGCCACTAGGAGTGTGTCCTGGAACAATATACGTTGTCCCTTGTCCCTGGTCCCTTCCTGCCTCTCTCTTTGCTTTCCTGCTGCCAGGAGGTGATTAATTTTGCTCTACCACATGCTCCCAACCATGATATTCTGCCTCACTGTGGCCCTGGAAGAATGGAATTAAGTGCCCATGGATTGAAACCACTAAAACCATAAGCCAAAATAAATTTTTCCTCCATCTAAGTTGTTTCTCTCAGGTATTTATCGCAGCAATGGAAAAACTAACACAGTGATAAAACTTTGCTACCATTAAGCCATCAAAATGATGATGGATAAATACATGAGACAAATGAAGTTTGCTATTGACACTACTGGTTTGATACTGTATGATAAGTTCAAATATTTATCAAATGTGTATTATGAAGAGGGACAAGATGGCACATTAGAAGCATATCCAGTAAATATTCGAATCTGTCATGCGTTATTGAACTAGTAACATCAGCAGTAAATTTCATTTGTTGGAATCAGAACTCCTAGAGAGTACCTGCTCAATGAGGTAGGTGACTGAGAACATGCTGAAGTTCAACAGTAGAGTCTTGGAGAATCTCAGAGACTCTAAAGAGGAGCAAAGTAAGAGGGAGTGCCTCAGCACTGAGAATGTGGCAGCACAGACCTGGTAAGCACAACTAACATAGAAATGGGCACAAAGCAGAAGGGCAGTCTGAATACAGTTGTTTGGGATCTGCAAAATGGACTGGTGCAAGAGAAATTCCCTGCACTTCCCAACATATATTCATTAGTGTCTAATGGGGAGCCATCTTGAGAAGGGAAGGTGGGAACTTGAGATTTTGAGAAACAAAGCCCTTACATTTTCCTGTCCCCTGGAACCCTTTAAACATTACTACATTCTCTGGACAACTGCCTTATGACCCAGTTTGATCCCAGAAGAGTGCCACTGAAACAACTCACTGAAAACTTTATGCCACTGAAAACTGTATGTATGTATCAATCTAGCTATGTATCTCTATCTAGCATATGTATGCATGCATTTATCCATCCATTTCTTTTTTTAGTCTTTTAATATTCAAAATTTTATGCTTTACATTACTGCTTTCATTTTCTACCTTTTTCCTGCTTTCTTTTTTCTAGTTTTGAATTTTTTCTTTTTATTGTGCATGCTAGGTAAATGCTCCACTACTGAGCTACATCTCTAGCTCTCTTTTTGAATATTATAAGTTTTCTTTTTCCAAAACTTTTCCCTTTTTTTCATTTTTTAAGTAATGCTTTTAAGTTGAGTTCAGCTTTGTTTTCTTTTTTATTAGCATATATTAATTGTACAAAGGGGTTTAATTATGGCATTTTTGTACATGCCTGTGATCATATTTACATCCCCCTTTTCCTTGCCATTTTAATGATTTTCATTATTTGCATGTTTGCATAAAATACACTTTGATCAAATTCAGCCCCCATCATCTTCTCTTTTTGCCTCGCCCTTCAGAAGGATTTCCCCCCCAAAGTCCCCCTTTTATATTAATGTCATTTTTATTTAGGTCTAGGTTCTACATCTGAGACAAAACATACAATGTTTGTTTTTCTGGGTCTGGCTTATTTTCCTTAAAATGATGCTTTCTAGTTCCATCCATTTTTCTGTAAATTACATAGTTTCATTCTTTATGGCTAAGTAAGAATCCATTGGGTATATATACCACATTTTCTTTATACGTGCTTTAGTTGAAGGGCATCTAGGCTGACTCCATAGCTTGGCTTTTGTGAATAGAGCTGCAGTAAACATGGGTGCTCTGGTATCTTTCTTGTATGTTGATTTACACTCCTAAGAAAATATGCCCAGGAGTGGCATAGCAGGGTCATAAGGTAGTTCTATTTTTCGTTTTTTGAAGACCCTCCATACTGCTTTCCATAGTGGCTGCAGTTTACATTCCATGAAACAGTGGATAAGGGATCCTTTTCCACCTTTCATTCTCACTAGCGTTTGGTTGTTCTCTTCATGGTAGACATTCTGACTGGGATGAGATGGAATTTCAGTGATGTTTTGCTTTGCATTTCCTTTATGAATAAGGATGTTGAACATTTCTTTATGTATTTGTTAACCATTAGTACTTCTTTTGAAGCAGTTCATTTGCTTATTTACTGATAGGATTATTTGTTCTTTTGGTGTTTGATTTTTGAGTTCTTTGTATATTATTGGTATTACCATTGTCAAATGATTAATTGGCAAAGGTTTTCTCTCATTCTTTAGGTTATCTCTTCATTCTGGTAATTGTTTCCTTTGCTGTGCAGAAGCATTTTAATTTGATGCAGTCGCATTTGTCAATTCTTGTTCTTATTTCTTGAGCTGCTGGAGTCTTATATGCCTGTATCTACAAGTGTTTCCCTATAGTAGGCCTTTTATGCTCCCATATGAACTTTAGGATTGATTTTTGTATTTTTGAGAAGAATGTCTTTGGAATTTTGATGGGAATTGTATCAAATCTATAGATTGCTTTCAGTAATATAGCTATTTTCACAAAATTCTGCCAGTCCTTGAACATGGGAGATCTTTTCATCATCTAGTGTCTTTAGTTTTTTTCTTCAAGGTTTTGCAGTTTTCATGTAAAGGTCTTTCACTTCCTTAGTTAGATTTATTCCTAAGTATTTTATTTTTGCTTTTATGAATGGGATTATTTTCCTGGTTTCTTTTTCATTCTTCTGTTCATTATTGGTATATAGAAAAGCTACTGATTTTTTATGTTGATTTTATATCTTGCTAGTTTGCCAAAAATGTTTATTGATCTATGAGTTTTTTTGGCAAAGTCTTTAGGGTCTGTTAAGTATTGGATCATATCATCTGCAAATAGAGATAATTTAGTTTCTTCCTTCCCTATTTGACCCCTTTTATTCTTTCTCTTGTCTCATTTCTCTGGCTAAGAAATAAAGCACTGTATTGGATAAGGTTGGAGAGAGTAGACACCCTTATCTCACTCCTGTCTTTAGGGGAAATGCCTTCAGATTTTCCCAATTAGTACAATGTTGACTATAGGTTTGTCATATTGTAACTTTTATTATATTGACATTCATTCCATCTACTGCTAGTTTTTTCAGAGCTTTTATAGAAGAGATGTTGAGTTTTGTCAAAGGTGTTTTTCTGCATTTATTGAGATAATGATGATATGATTTGGCCTTTATTCTGTTTTTGTGCTATATTATCTTTATTGATTTGCTTATGTTGAACCATTCTTACATCCTTGTAATGAAACCAACTTGATCATGATATTTTTCACGTGTTGTTGAATTTTGTTTGCAAGTATTGTATTGAAAATTTTTGCGTCTTAATGTTCATCAAGAAAATTGGTTTATACTTTTGTTGTTGTAGTGTACTTACCCAGTTTTGGAATCAAGCTAATACTGGCTTCATGGAATGAATTTGGTCACATTCCTTGTCTTTCTATTTTATGGAATAGTTCAAGGAGCATTCATATTAGTTCTTCTTCAAAGGTCTGATAGAATCTAGCAGTGAGTTCCTGCAGTAAAAGGGTTTTTCTTTGTTGGGAGACTCTATAACCACATCAAGCTCACTGATCATTATAGTTTATGTGAGTTGTTTATAAGCATGTGGTTTAATTTTGGCAGGTCATGTGCATCTAAAAATTTATGTTTCTTCTAGATTTTCAGTGTTTTGGTATATAAGTTTTCAAAATATAAAATAAAAAAAAGTTTTCAAAATATTCCCTTATGATCTTCTGAATTTTAGTTGTATTTCTTTTGATATTCCCTTTCTCATCTCTTAACTTATTTCTCCCTCTTTCTTTTGGTTCTTTGGCTAAGGATTTGTCAATCAGTGTTTATCTTTTCAAAAAATCACCTCTTTCATTAATTCTTTGTATCATTCTTTTAGTCTCCCTTAATTTCTGCCCTGATCTTTAATATTTCTTTCCATGTACTAGCTTATTTGACTTGTTCTTATGTTTCTAAGAGCTTATGGTGTATCATTAGGTGATTTGAGATCTCTTTGATTTTTTTAATGTAGGCACTCACAGCTTGTAAACTTTCCTCTTATTACTTCCTCTGCTGTTTCCCAAAGGTTTGGATAAGTTTTTTATTTCCATTAGATTCTAGGAATTTTCTGATTTCCTCCCTTATTTCTTCATTTACCCAGTGATCATTCAGAATTGAATTGGTCAGTTTATATGTGTTTATATATTTTCTTTAGTTTCTCTTGATGTTGATTTCTTTTATTTCATCGTATTCTGATAAGATACAAGAAGTTATTTGAATTTTCTTGTATTTGTCAAGACTTGCTTTATAAAGTCTTATATTTTATTTCTATTCTGGAGAAAGTTCTGGGGGCTGCTGAGAAGAAGATGTATCCTGTGGCCTTTGGGGTAATCTATAATTATCTGTTAATTCCATTTGATCTTCAGTGCTGTTTAATTCTGATGTTTCTTTGCTGATTTTTTTTTCTGGATTCCCTATCAGTGAGAGTGGGATATTGAAGTCACAGACTATTACTGTGTTGGGGTCTGTCTGTGCTTTTGAGTCCACTAGTGTTTTATGAAATTGGGTGTGTCCAATGTATTTAAAACTGTTCTATCCTCTTAATACATAATTCTCTTACAGTATGAAGTGACTTTCTTTGTCTCTTCTAACTAATTTTGGCTTGAAGTCTGCTATGTCATATATGAATGTAGCTACTCCTGCTTACTTTCAAGCTCAATGTGCTTGGAAAAATTTTTTTCCATCCTTGCACTTTAGCCTTTACTAGTGTTATTTTTCTTTACTAGTAAGATGAGTTTCTGGTAGGCAACAAATGGTTGAGTCTTGCTTTTTAATCTAATCTGCCAGTCTTGTGTCTTTGATTAGAGAATTGATATGATTTACATTCAGAGTAATTATTGAAAGGTATTCCTGTTATTTTGTTGTTTGTGTAATGTTTGATTTTTCCCTAATCTTCATTTACTTATAAACTTGCCTGGTGTGATTTATTCTTTCCCATATTTTCATTGTTGTGCTTATCTTCCTTTCTTCATGAATTATTTAGTTTTTTTTTAATCATGGAAAGTTTTATTTCTCCTTCAATTATAAGGGATAGGTTTACCTCTTACAGTAATTTAGGTTGACAGTTATTTTCTTTCAGGACTTGAAATGCATCATTCTATATCTCCTACTTTTAAAGTTTCTGTTGAGAAATCTGCTGTCACTCTGATAGGTTTACTTTTATGTGTGACTTGATGCTTCTCTCTGGGAACTTTCAGTATTCGTTCCTTGTTCTGTATACTCAGTGTCTTGACTATAATATAATGTGGAGAGGTTCTTCCCTGGTTTTGTCTGTTTGGTCTTCTGAAAGCCTTCTGTACCTGGATTTCATCTCTTTCCCAAGTTTGGGAAGTTTTCTATTATTTTATTGAACATGTTTTCTATGCTTTTAGCTTGCACCTCTTCTTCTTCTTTTTCTATGCCCCAATTTGTAGTTTGGTGTTTTTAAAATTTTTATTAGGGTATATTCATTGTACTGGGGGATTCATTGTGAGATTTTTGAATAGGTTTACATTGTACATTGGTTAGATGGCCCTCACCATCTCCCTGCCTTGACCCCTCCTCATCCTATTTAAAGCAATTAAAGAGGTTTCATTGTTCTATTTCATATATGTATATGAACCCCATCAACTGTTTTCCTTCACCTTCATCTCCATTTACCCTTCTCCCTCCCAAAATTACCTCCCCTGCCACTGTACCTATTTTACAGTCATGTCTTTTATTATTAATTAATGTTAATTAATCAATGTTCAAAAGGGTTTCTCATTGTATACCCACTGTGAGTTGAATTTTGGTCAGTTCTGCCCTTTCCATTACTCTCCCTTACCCCTTACCTCCTGCCTCACCATTATTCAACAACTTTCAATACATATCCTTATATCCTCTACCTGTACAAATGTTATGTATTTCAGTTGTGTTGACTATTACTCTCTTTTCCTTTTTCTCCTCCCCTGAGTTCCATAAAGTAGTTCTGCTATAAACATGTTTTACATATAAATTTGTATATAATGTTTGTTTTTGTGTATATGTTTGTCTTTTGAATCTTTCTTCCACATATAAAAGAAAACATGCTGCATTTGTCTTTCTGAACCTGGCTTACTTCACTTAACAAGATGTCCTCCAATTGCATCCATTTACCTTCAAACCACATGGTGTCATTTTTCCTTACGGCTGAGTAAAACTCTATTGTTTTATGTATGTATATCACATTTTCTTGATCCATTTATCAGTGTTAGGGCATGTAGTTTGTTTCTATAGCTTGGCTGTTGTAAGCAGTGCTGCGATAAACATGGTGTCTCCATTGTATCCTGAATTACATTCGTATGGTACTTCTATTTTTAGCTTTTTAAGGAATCTCAATGCTGCTTTCCATAATGGTTATACTAATTTGCATTTGCACCAACAGTGTATAAAGGTTCCTGTTTCACTGCATCCTTGTCAGCATTTGTTGTTTTTGCAATTGAAGATGGTCATTTTAACTGGGGTGAGATATAATCTTAGTGTGGTTTTGATTTGCATTTCTTTTATAGCCAGGGAAGTTGAGCACTTCTTCATGTATTTATTAGTCATTTGTACCTCTTTCTTTGAAATTTTCCATTCAATTCATGCACCCATTTCTTCATTGAGATGTTGACTCTTTGGGGGTTGAGTTTTTTTGAGCTTCCTGTAGACTCTGGATATTAATCCCTTACTGAATGAATAGCTGGCAAAGATTTTCTCCCATTTTGTGGAAAGTCTTTTAAGTCTAGAGACTATTTCTTTTGCTATGCAGAAGCCTTTTAGTTTGATGCAGTCCCATTGGTCCATTCTTTCTCTTCGTTGCTGAGTCATTGCAGTTCTATTTAGGAAGTTGTTGCCTATATGTTCCAGTGTATTATAGTCATTTCACAGTTTTAGGCCTTATAATAAGTTCTTTGATCCACTTTGAGTTGATACTGGTACAGGGTGAGAGAAAGGGATCTAGTTTCAGTGTTGTACATGTGGATATCCAGTTTTCCCAGCAACATTTGTTGAAGAGGCTGTCTTTTCTCCATCTTGTGTTTTGGGCTCCTTTGTCAAAAATCAGTTGGCTGTAGCTGTTTGAATTTAAGTCTGAGTCTTAATCTCTGTTACTATGCCAGTACCATGCAGTTCTTTTGTTATAGCTCTTTAGTATAGTTTGAAGCCAGGTATTGTGAAACCTCCAGTGTTGACTTTTTTGCTCAGAATTACTTTGGCTATTCAAGATATTTTGTGTTTCCATATACATTTTAGGATTGATTTTTCTACTTCTGTGAAGAATGCTGTTGGAATTTTGATAGGGATTGCTTTGAACATGTAGGCTGCTTTTGGTAATATAACCATTTTCACAATGTTCATTTTGTGGATCCACAATCATGGGAGATCTTTCCATCTTCTGATGTCATATTCTATTTCTCTCTTTAGTGATTTATAGTTTTCATTGAAAAGCTCTTGGTTTTTCCTTCACTAAATTCATTCCTAGGTATTTTATTTTTTTGAGGCTATTGTAAGTGAGATTGTTTCCCTGAATTTTTTCTCAGTCTCTTCATTGTTGGTATCTAGAAAGGCTACTGATTTCTCTTCTTTTTTTTTTGTTTTTTTGATTGTGCTGGGTAGGGGTATATTGTAGCATTTACAAAGGTTCTTACAATGTATCAAAAATATCATACTTGAATTCACCCCCTTTACTGCTCTCTTTCATTCCCCCTTTCCTGATTCCTGGAACAGTTTCAACAGATGCCATTTTTGCATTTACATACATGTATATACATTATTTCGACTGTATTCATCCTCCTACCCCTTTCCCTGCCACCTCCCCCACTCCCACTGGTGCCACCCCCCCCCCACCCCTCTGGGCAGAACCTGTTCTGCCCTCCTGTTTTCTGATTTTGTAGAAGAAAAATAAAAAATAAAAAGAGAATATGGTGTTTTTGTGGTTTGAGATAAATATAGCTACACAGAGTTTCCTTTTGTTGTTTCCATGCATGTATATATTACAACCCCAACTGATTCATCTCTACCAGTCCTCTTCACTTCTCCCTAGTCCCCTTACTATGGTGGCCCTGGCTAGTTAAAGATTTCTATATTCATTCCTGTACCATAAGCATATCAACCACATTCAAGCTTTTGGTTGCCTTCCCTTGTCCTATCCCTCCCGTTCATGGCCTCCCCTTAGTGTAACCCATGTCCCATAATATTGCTGCATTTGTATTAGGTCTATATTCCACATATGAGAGAGAACATATGGCTTTTGGCCTTCTGAGCCTGAGTAACTTCACTTAAGATGATCTCTAGTTCCATCCATTTACCTGTGAATGACAAATTTCATTCTTCTTTGTGGCTAGTAAAATCCCATTGTGTATAAACACCACATTTTCTTTTATTCATATGTACATACAAGGTTTGGGTAATTTCTCCCCCCTTCCCCTTACCCCCTCCCTTACCCCTCCGCCCCATCTCTCTTCCCCCCACCCCCTCACTACCTGGCAGAAACTATTTTACCCTTATCTCTAATTTTGTTGAAGAGACAGTATAATCAATAATAGGAAGGACCAAGGGTTTTTGCTAGTTGAGATAAGGATAGCTATACAGGGAGTAGACTCGCATTGCTTTCCTGTGCATGTGTGTTACATTCTAAATTAATTCTTCTCAAACTAACCTTTTCTCTAGTTTCTGGTTCCCTTCTCCTATTGGCCTCTGTCACTTTAAAGTATCTGCATTAGTTTCTCTGTGTTGAGGGCAACAAATGCTATCTAGTTTTTTGGGTGTCTTACCTATCCTCATACCTCCCAAATGTGCTCTTGCTTTATCATATGATCAAAGTTCAATCCCCTTGTTTTGTTTGCCCTTGATCTAATGTCCGCATATGAGGGAGAACATACAATTTTTGGTCTTTTGGGCCAGGCTAACCTCATTCAGAATGATGTTCTCCAGTTCCATCCATTTACTTGCGAATGATAACATTTCATTCTTCTTCATGGCTGCATAAAATTCCATTGTGTATAAATACCACATTTTCTTAATCCATTCATCAGTAGTGGGCATCTTGGCTGTTTCCATAACTTGGCTATTGTGAATAGTGCTGCAATAAATATGGGTGTGCAGGTACCTCTGGAGTAACCTGTGTCACATTCTTTTGGGTATATCCCCAAGAGTGGTATTGCTGGATCATATGGCAGATCTATGTTTAGATTTTTTTAAGGAGCCTTCATATTGTTTTTCATAGTGGTTCTACTAGCTTATATTTCTACCAGCAGTGTATGAGGGGTCCTTTTCCCCTGCATCCTTGCCAACATTTGTTGGTGGTGTTCTTGATGATAGCTATTCTAACAGGAGTGAGGTGGAATCTTAGTGTGGTTTCAATTTGCGTTTCCTTTATGGCCAGGGATGGTAAGCATTTTTTCATGTTTTTTAGCCATTTGGACTTCTTCCTTTGAAAAAGTTCTGTTCAGTTCAATTGCCCACTTCTTTATTGGGTCACTGATTTTTTTGGGAGTTTAGTTTTTTGAGCTTCCTATATATTCTGGTTATCAACCCCTTTTCTGATGTATAGCTAGCAAAGATTTTCTCCTATTCTGTAGGTGGACTCTTCAGTTTAGAGATCATTTCTTTTGTTGTGCAGAAGCTTTTTAATTTCACATACTCCCATTTGTCGATCCTTTTCCTTAGTTGCTGAGCTGCTTGAGTTTTACTGAGAAAGTCCTTGCCTATGCCTATTGTTCCTATATTAGCTTTAAGGTTTTCAGGTCTGATATTAAGGTCCTTAATCCACTTTGAGTTGATACTTGTACAGGGTGACAAACATGGATCTAGTTTAACTTTTCAGCAGGCAGATACCCAGTTTCCCCAGCAACATTTATTGAAAGGGCTGTCTTTTCTCCACCATATGTTTTTGGCACCTTTGTCAAAAATTAGGTGGGTGTAGCTGTGTGGATTCATATCCAGGTCCTCTGTTATGTTCTACTGGTCTTCATATCTGTTTATGTGCCAGTACTATGCTGTTTTTATTGTTATGGCCCTGTAGTATAGTTTGAAGTCAAGTATTGTGATACCCCCAGCATTGCTCTTTTTGCTCAATATTGCCTTGGCTATTCATGGTCTTTTGTGCTTCCAAACGGACTTTAGGGTCGAATTTTCAATCTCTGTGATGAATGTCATTGGGATTTTGATGGGGATTGCAATGAACATGTAGATTGCTTTTGGTAGTATGGCCATTTTTACTATGTTGATTCTGCCAATCCATGAGCATGGGAGATTGTTCCACCTTCTGTAGTCTTCGTCGATTTCTTTCTTTAATGGTTTGTAGTTTTCCTTATAGAGGTCATTCACATTCTTTGTTAAGTTTATTCCTAGGTATTTGATTATTTTTTGAGGTCAGTGTAAATGGAATTATTTTCTTGTATTCTTTCTCAATTTGTTCATTGTTGATGTATAGAAAGGATACTGATTTCTGTATATTAACTTTGTATTGTGTTACTTTGCCAAAGGAGTTTATGATTTCTTAGAGGTTTTTTTGTGTGTGTGTGAGTTTGTAGGGTCTTTTAAGTATAGGATCATATCACTTGCAAATTGGGATAGCTTGACTTCTTCCTTTTGGATCCCTTTTATTTCTTGCTCTTGTATTAGTGCTCTGGCTAGGATTTCCAAAACTATATGAAATAAGAGTTGAGAAAGTGGACATCCTTTTCTCACTCCTGACTTTTTGGGTCTTTTAATGGTGTCTCAGAAGTCTCATATGTTCTGTTCATAGTGTCTCCTTACCATTGTCTGGCTGTTGTACTCACCCCCTTGTTGTATAGCCCTGACACTCTACCTTCTACTTGGTCCAGTATGCTGATGTTCTATTTGACCTATTAAGCTTTTATTTTATTTTATTTTTTTGGTGGGACTGCTGTTTGAAATCAGAACTTTGTGCTTGCAAATGCACTCTACTGCTTGAGCTACACCTCTAGTCCTTATTGAGCTTTTCATTTCCAGAATTTCAATTTGATTTTTTTCCAGGACTTCTGTTTATGCATTTCCTCTTTCATATCCTTTATTGTCTTCTTTATTTCTTTTTCAGCTTATTTGTTTATTTGTATTCTCTTAGAATTCATTCAGGTGTTTTTTTAATGTCCTCTTTGATTTCATTGGTCATTCTTGTAATCATTCTTTTGAATTCTTTGAGAAATTATCTACTTCACTATCATCAGAGTCTTGTTTTGGAATTGTTAAGTTTTGGACAAATCATGTTGCCTTGGTTTTTCCTATTTCTGGTGTTTTGCATTGGAACTTGTTTATCTGAGGCCAAGTTATTTATTGGAGCTCTTAATCTCCTTTAGTCACAGCTGAGTTAATCTCACTGTTCAGGCAGGACTAGGTAGTGACAAGGTTGAGTTGCAGTTTCTCACCATTGGACTCAGGGTGTAGCTTGGTATCCAAACATTCATCTACCTTCTCAGGGCACTGGGCCTGATCCCCCATTACTATTCAGAAGAAAACTAGTTCCTAATGTATATGTTGGTGCTATGTGGGTGCTGAGGTCATAACTGATCAATGGTCAATTGCCTGCCTCAGGGCTAATTTCACTTTAGAAGCTTCCCTTTTTTGTATCCTGGGAGCCACTGCTGACCACAAGGAACTTTACAACCTGTGGGCCAGACAGGTCCCCACTTGATGCACCCCCTAGTTTGTGCACCCATGGGAAGCAAGCATCCAAGCCTAGAAGTGTCTCCCCTAAAGTTTTGGAAAGTGTGGGGAGCAATTTTTGGACTCAGGCACTCTGCCTGATAATCTTGCCATTTTTAGACCCTGCCTAGCAGTAAACCACCCCACCCCTTGGTAGAAGAGGTGGGAAAATCATATGGTCTGCAGGACCTGGGCTCAGAGTTCTTATTCCCTCTTGGCAGTCCACACACATCTGGTAGGCAGAGGCTGAGCACTTTGCAAAGAGCACGGGTCCACACCATTCCCATCACTGCCTGACCCTCCCTAGCCCCAGACTCCCTGAGCCACTATTGTTCCATGTTTTCAGATCTCTTAGTACCTCAGTCTCAAATAATGGGTCCCCTCTCAAGATGGCTGTCAGCTATACTATTCCCAGATAAGGGGAGCAACAGAATGCCTGCTCGAAAATGTCTACCCTGTCACACAGGAATAGTCACTGTCACACTAAACTGCTGCACTGAGTTTAATGCTTGCTGGAAATACAGGTTTATCCTGCATTTAGGTCTGCCTATTGCCAGGGCCGCCTGGCTTACCAGGTGGTTGTGTCTTCAGCTTCTTCTCTCTGCTGAACACCTGGAGTTGGAGCTGCAGTCTATTTCCTATTTTGCCATTGTCTTTTTGTTTCTCCTTGCTTTTCATTTGTCCTGGCCCTCTTTCATGATTCTCAGTACTCTTTCTTTCTCCTTATAGAATATAGTCTCTTTTTTGTTACCCTGAGTTTTCTCATTCATGGATTCAAATGAAGAAAACTTCTAATCTGACATCCTGCCCCACCTCTTCGAGGATTTTCCAGTCTTAATTTTATGTTTATCATTTTTTAACTTTGTAGTTTATATTATTTTTGCCACACCAGTTCAGTTGTTGTTGTAGAGATTATTGTTTTTGCTTGGTTTCCACTTTATTTCTATATTTGGTTTAGTTGTATTGGTAGTTGTTATTTGTGTTCCTCTTTCTACATAGTGCTGGGGATTGAGCCTAACACTTCAAACATGTTGGGTAGATGCACTTTGCTACTGAGCTACACTTCCAGTCCAGCTAAGAGACATCACATCTTATTCCACTCATAGCCCAGCCCCACAGGAACCTGGAAAATATCTCAACTTAAAGAAAAGGGGAGATAAAGGCCAACAACTTGGCATCAAGTAGGCACAGCTGGGGATGGGGCTCTGCTGATGCTATATGTCCAACCCCTCCTGGACATCCCTTCCCATATGGCATTTGCAGAGAGAAGTAACGCTGACTGTGGATAGTACCTGTGAGGAACCTAAGTATAGTTCTTTCAGACTGTGCACGGCTGACTAGATGGTACCCAGATAGGATATACTTCATATTGTCCAGTGTCTGCAACACAACTGCATGCTACCAGAGCGATGCCACTCTTGTGAGACCTACTGAGAAAAAGGGACCCAATTTATTAGTATATAGTTTTTTATAATATTCTCTAATGATATTTTGGATTTCAGTGCTTTCTCTTGGAATACTGTAACATTCCAAATCTATTTTTGTTATTTTGATTTGTTGGATATATACTGGTAATTTAAAAAATTTACAGTATAGCCATACACATGGAATCAAAACATTGATGAATTATGACAGTGACATTGTAATTTGTGCTTTTACAAAGCTGTAATGCACAGCAGTGAGGGCCACATACAATTTGTCAGCTGCTTAGCTCTTACTGCAGTGCAGAAGAAGCTGTATATAAAGCACGATCGAGGCAATGTGGCTATTGTCCAATAAAACTAATGAACAAATTTCAAATTTGAAATTTGTATCACTTTCATATGTTACAAAATACTACATTTTTAACTATTTTTAAAAAATGTGAAAACCAGGGTTGGTGGAGTGGCTCAAGTGGTAGAGCACCTGCCTAACAAGTGTGAGACCCTGAATTCAAACCCCAGTACCACAAAAAAAAAAAAAAGAAAGAAAAAAGGTGAAAACCATTCTTAACTCACAGACCACACAACAATAGTTGGTAGACCACACTTCACCCATGGCCACAGTTTGCTGACTCCCACTTTCAGAAGAAGCAGGGAGAATTGGATATAGGTTTTATTCATATATAAACTGCAGCATCCATCTTTTTAGTGAATCATGCTAATTTTTAAAAAGAAATAAGGAGATACTGCAATGCTTAAATGATGCCTTGTCTATAGAAGTCAAAATAAGGTCGTGGCTTTGGAATGAACAATATTCATGTTGAAATAAGTATCGCATTTGCCCATCTCTTATTCTTAATCATATTGTTAAGAAATTTAGAGACATTTTATATAGCATTGAAAAAATACTTAGAAATTTGACATTTATATTTAAATATAAAGAAAAAATATTTTGGGATGAAGCTTATAAATTACTGTTATCCTAATCTAGTTGTTTTCCTATCTAGAAATACTTTATTATTGGCTTCTAACTGATCTCATGAATCCATGATTGTTGAGAGAAAATATAATAATGTGATTCTTTGCAATATGAGGTGAATCTAAAAAGTGTTTTTATACTAAAAAAATCCATCCAATGAAATATTTACCATGATTGTTCTTTTTAGCATATATTTTATGGGAGACTAGATCTTTTCATGACAGGAATATTGAGTCAGAAACTTCTTAGAGTATTCAATAAGGATAAAGTTAAAAAATGCCACAGGGGAACAGGGAAGTATTTAAAGTTAAAATTAAAATATTGCAAGGTAAACAAGAATGGAGTTATACCTGAGTCATTTCTTCTAACTCCACAAGATGAACTGACAGAAATCTTCACTTACCCTCCTTTTCAGGTTTGTCGACCTGGACACAAAAGACATCACATACTATAAGTTCTGCTACTCATTTGGCTGCATAAGCATGATTCAGTAAGGTCTTTTGTTTGGTGCCTGGGAAAACAACAGAAAGTAGTAGCAAATATCAGCTTTGGAACTAAGCAGATAGGTCACTTGGATATTAGGCCCACCATCTACTATTTTCCTGGTCTTGAGCCTCATTTAACTTCTTAACTACAGTTTCATTTGTGGGAGATAATAGCTATCTTGTGTAGTTTTTTGCAAAGATTAGAAACAATGTGTAGAAAATGCCTGGCAGAGTGGACTTTCAGTAAGTGTCAGGCAGTGTTACGCTTTAGGACTAGCCTTTGTATCAGTGATTACACATAGGGATGTGTATTAGTAGGCCTCTATGGTATATAGCAGCGATAATTGTGAGTCAAGCACTGCAGACTGAATTGATTGTGAAGACCAGTTCTTGCATTCTTACTTCTGATATCCATATCTGCTGTGCATATAATTAACCTACAATTTCAAAACACCATCCATTTCACTATTTAAAACTTTAGGAATGGGATCTAGGGATGAGTGGTGGCTAAAGTGGTAGAGCCCCTGCCTAGCAAGTACAAGGCTCTGAGTTCAAACCCCAGTACAGCAAAAAGAAAATAAAGTTTTATTTTAGCAGACTCACTGTCTGCTTTGCCCTTGTGTGGTAGTAGTATGTGCTTAGAAGTATTATGGACTATTCTATATTCTGTATTTTAGGGTAGCCTTAATATAGCCTTAATGTAGTTTCCATTTCTTACAGCCATACAGAGCAGGAAATGTTAGCCTTCATACTGTGGTGTTTTAGGTGATTACATTTCCATATGTACCTAGGAAAAATTTATTACCCTTGTTTTTGAAGTTTTAGCAAGAATTTATTTTCATATAACAGGAGAAAGTAGGGAGAAGTGGAGAAGAAAGAAACATTTCCTGTTCCCCACAAAGGATATGGAAGTAAAGACTTCTGTTATCCTTTTTTATATTTATTTTTTGTTCTATTAGGAACAGAAATTGTGCTGATGGTACCTGGACATAAGTTTACTATTCTTAGTGAGAGAGTCCCTTCAGGATATATATAAAAATCTATACTTCTCTCCTGTGTCATTTTTTTTCCATTCTGGTTCATGGAAATCCAATCAGCCCATGGTGTAGGTTGCATATTTATCAGTCTTGGCAGATGAAATGAAATATGAGACATCCTTGTGAAAACTGGGGTTTGCCTTTCTGGAAATGACATTGCAGGTGCCAGAAGATGTTCACCTGTAATGGACTAAATTCACAGAAGCTCAGCTGTACTTGACTTTCAGTAATGCTAGATCATGATTCAGTGTTTATTTCCATTTAATTTTTTCTCCTAAGAAATACATGTTTTGAACTTTATTTCTTTGCCTTTATACTGATTGACAGTGGATTTAGTGTTTTATCCTTAGCAAACTCTGTAGTTGCTATTGCACATAAAGGATTTTTAGTTACTGAACAGATGTTAAGCAGATTAATTAAGTACTTAATTGTTCTCTTTGCAGTGGTGGTTCTGTGTATAATTTGTATACAGATGAGGATGAAGAAACTGAGCCTTCTCCTTCTGGTCAACAGATCATTGAAAATTCAATAACTATGAATAAGATGAAGCTGCTGAAGGCCAAGATGGAGAACATGAATCTTGGCAAAAAGGTGATGCTGTCTTCCTCTAGCTTACCCCAACAGGGCTCACAGCATGGAGGCCTGTTGGTAATTATGAAGAAAATCATGTCATTTATTTCAAATTTCAGGCCTCAATAAATTGTGGGGATTTTTTTTGGGGGGTAGGTAGCAACATATCTGAAAGGATATTTATGCATTTAAAATCCATTTTTAGAATTTCATAACTGGAAGGAAGAATCATAAAAGATAGCTTAAGCTTAGCAATAGTTATTTTTTAAGCTGCTGTTTTATTTATTATGGAAAACATGTAGTATTCTAGCTTTTGTAGATATTGCCAGTTTTCCAAAGTAATTTCAAAGTGGTTAAACCAATTTACATTCCTCTCAGCATTAAATAAGACTTTCAGTTTTTCTAGTCTTCCCACAGTTTGGCATGGTTCTCCATTTTAAATTTTGCCATTCTGGTTGGTTTATAATGGCATCTCACTGTGGTTTTAATTTACATTTCTCTGATGATCAAGAAAGTTGACCAATTGTCATATGTTATTGGTCTTTTGGAGATCCTGTTTTATAAAATACCAGCTAAAATCTTTTGCCCACTTTTTTTAGAGGTAGGGATTATTGTTGGTTTTTTGGATATAAGTCCTTTGTCTCACACACACACACACACACACACACACACACACACACACCATAAAAGACACACAGGTAGCCACATTAGTGATTTCTTTTCACTGTTAGTTGCTTTCCCCCTTTTCATATGTAATAAAAGTCACATCTTTAATGTGCTGCTTGATGAATTTTTAATTATGTATACTTGTTCAGACATAACCTAAATTAAAATAGATCCTGTTTTTCATTCTAGAAAGTTTCTTTATAATCATTCCCAGTCAGTAACTACTTCTTCTTACTCCCAGAAATGATTATTATTTTTACATCTGATGCCATAATTAAGTTTGCCTGTTCTGGAACTTTATATACATGCAATCATAGGGGATATATTCTTTTTTGGCCTGTTTAATTTGTTTAGATAATTTTTAAAAATCGATGTGTTGTTGTATATAACTAGTTATTCTTTTTATTTCTATATCCTACCCTTCTGTGTAACTTGCCTCAATTTGTTTGTCTTTCTCCTATTGATAGAATTCAGTCAGGTTGTCTTTGGGCTTGAATCAATAAAGCTGCATTGAGCATACTTATATTCTTTGGTAGATGTACAATCATAGGGAAGATACATGTTTAGCTTTAGAAGTTATGTCAAATAATTCTGTATAGCATTTGAACCACTTTATACTCCATAAATAACGTGAGAGTTCTAGTTTGTGCCATATCCTTGCCAATCCTTGACATTGTTGGTCTTTTTCATTTTAGTCATGCTGATGGTTTTCACTTATATTTCTTCTTTATTTTTTCCTTTGTGTGTGTCTGTTTGTGGTACTGGGGCTCGAACTCAGTGTCTTCACCTTGAGCTAATCCACCAGCCCTACTTTTGTGAAGAGTTTTTCTTTTTTTTTCTTTTTTTATTATATTCATATGTGCATACAATGTTTGGGTCTTTTCTCCCCCCTTCCCCCTGTCCCCTCCCTTAGCCCTCCCTGCCCCATGCTCCCTCCCTTACCCCCCCCCAACCCCTTGCTACCAGGCAGAAACTATTTTGCCCTTATCTCTAGTTTTGTTGAAGAGAAAGTCTAAGTAATAATAGGAAGGAACAAGGGTTTTTGCTAGTTGAGATAAGGATAGCTATACAGGGAGTTGACACGCATTGCTTTTCTGTACATGTGTGTTACCTTTTGAAGAATTTTTTGAGATAGGGTCTCATGGAGCTATTTGCCTGGGTTGGCTTCGAACTGCGATCCCTCTGATCTCTGCCTCCTGAGTAGCTAGGATTACAAGGTGAGCCACCAGAGCCCGGCTTCACTTATATTTCTTAATGTTGTCTTTTCATATGATGATGCTGTCTTTTGTGAAGTGTCTGATCAGGTCTTTTGCCCATTTTTCAATTGGGTTATCTTCCTTTTGTTTATTTGTTTGTAGTAATTTTTTTTTTTTTGGTGATTCTGGGGGTTGAACTGAGGGTCTCATGCTTGCTGGACAGACGCTTTACCACTTGAACCATGCTCCCAGACCATTTTGCATAGGTTATTTTTGACACGAGAGCCTCACTTTATGCCTGGGTCAGCCTGTACCATTTTCCTCCTATTTGTGCTTTCCTGGTGCATAGCTTGGATGACAGGTGCGTGCTACCATGCTCAGCTTTTATTGGTTGAGATTGGGTCTCATGAACTGATTGCCCAGGCTGGCCCTCGAACCCTTACCCACCCAGTCTCTGCTTCCCAAGTAGCTAGAATTACAGGCTTGAGCCATTGTGCAGGGCATTTTTAAAGATGTATTTTAGATTGCACTTTCACTTTCTTATTGTCTGTTGAATAAATGTTCTTAATTTTAATGTATTCTAATTTATCAATTTAGCTTTGATGATTATGAGTTTTTAAATAACCTTTTAATGAAATATTTTCCTACCACAGGTCTTAAAAACATGCTCCTGTGTTTTTCTCCAAAAGAGTTAAATAATTGTTTCTTCCTCTTTTAGAGTTATAATCTATTTGAAAAATTTACAATGTAATTTAAAGAGAGGTAAAGATCTTATTTTTCTTCAGATGGAGAATAATTGTCCTAGCTCTATTAAGGGGAAAACACCAACACTTTCCCCATGATTCTAAATGTTTGTACACATAATTCTAGAACTTTAAATAGGTAAAGCAAAAACCATGAAGGGAAATATTAAGTATCTACAGTCAAAGATTTCGACACTCTTACAAAAATTTATAGATAAGATAGGAGAAGAATTGTTAGGAAACATGAGTCTCACTGTCAACAAACGTAACCAAGTGACATCCACGGAGCACTTTGCCTAACATCACAGCACATGTCTCTTTTCAAGAGGCCACATGCAAAGCGTTTACTAAGGAAAGCCATATTCTGTGCTAGAAGGCAAGTCCTAATAAACTTTAAAAGGTGCAAATGAGGCAAAGATTCTCTGTTTACTAAGGAATCAAAATAGAAGTGAATAACAGAAAGATAGCTGGAAAATCTTGTGATGTTTGGAAACAACACACTTCTAAATAGGTCAAAGAAGAGATCCAAGGGACTCTCAGAAGTCTTGCATCAAATAAAATATTCAGATCATGTGATCATTTCTTTAAAAACATGAAATAATTCTCACATTTTTGGAATGAACAGCTCTTGCCTGGGTGTATTTTCCTTTTCATTGGCTAATATTTTATTTAGTATTTTTACATTTAGGATTTGTGTTCATGGAGAGAAAATACTTTGTAATTTTCCTTTTCTAACATACAGCAAAATTGGAAGAATTTTACTTTATATTCCCTCCCCCCTTTTTAAACAGTTTTAATGGGTTTCATTATTCTGTGTCTATGTCTTTTTTAAAATCTAAATTGTACATATAAAAAAAATACATGTTATTTCTCATTCTGGTCTGGTTTATTTTGCTTAACTGATGATGTCGAGTTTCATCTATTTCTGAAGCTATTTCATTCTTTTCTCTCAAAAAATGCTGCACATGTAGTGTGTATATGTATATATATAAAATGGAGTATTATAGATATATGTGTGTGTATATATATATATATATATATATATATATAAGCCACATTTTCTCTATCTGTTGATGAGCTCTATTTTACCTTTTTAATTTTGAAAAGTGTTTGGTTCTTCTTTCCCAATGAACAGCCATATATACACTCTAATATTTCTCATGTTTTCTCTTTCTCACTCATTTCCCTTACCCCCATGCATTGCAAGTTAGTTACAAATATCATGACACTTCTAAATACTTCATTTAGCACATATCTCTTAAAAAATAAGGGCCTTCTCCTATACCATACAGCTAACACACTCACATAATTTATCATCAATGAGACATTCTGTTGTATATTCATATTTCCAATAATGTGCTTGATAGCATTTTGTTTTGTTTTTGATCTGAGATTCAATCAACAATCACTTAGCCAGGCATAGTGATGTATATCTGAAGTCCCAGAGACTCAGGAGACCAAGGCAGGAGAATCACTTGAGCCCAGGAATTCAGGGCCAGCCTGAGGCCTCATCTTAAAAGATAAAGAATCAGGAGAAGTGACCCAAACAATGTATGCACATGTGAATAAATGAATAAAAAAAGATGAAGAATCACACATTGTATGTAGTTGTAGTGTATTCTCAGTTCCTCTTATGTAGAACTGTTTTTTGATCTTTTTTGACATTCATGTCAGATATTTTTAAGGAATATCCCTCAGTTTGGATTTATCTGATAATTTCATCATGATTAGATACAGGTCCAACACTTTTGGCAGGAATAGTACAACATATCAGCAGGCAATGTCAATTTGTAGCATCTTAATTTTTTTAAAGAAATTTACCATTTTAGTATTTCCCCTTTAGCCAAAAGTGGTTTAACAGACTTTAACATTTTTTCTGGTGGGAAAAGCTTTTTGATTTTTTCATTGTTAAATCTGTTTTATTCATGGACGTCAATGTTTATATTTTTAGTGTATAGAATTTTCTTTTATGTCTGGTATAGTTTCTGTGCATGTCCATGTATACTTCAAAAGGTGGCTTATTCTCTAACTTCAGGGTGAACATTTGGCAGATCTTCCTCACTGGTTGTTGTTGACATCCTCTATTTCCTCATTGTTTTTGCCAGTTTGATCTTCCTTGGGATGAGAACTCTGACCCATGGAGGTCTGTTGCTTAGTGTCTCCCATCCTTTTTTGTTTTAAGGAGCTGGTTGCGTTGTGGTTCTTGGTGCTGCTGCTTCTGAAAGTTGAGAAGTATCTCCCTTCTGCCACTTGCCCTGACTTGATTGTCTATTCTTACCTGCTATCAAGGCCCATGACGTCTGATATCTTTTGACATATTAACTAGCAACAATCAGTGAACTTATTGTACTTTCTCTTTTCTTTCTTCTTTTCGTTCCCATTAAAAATTGCAGTATTTCTGCTTTTTTTTTTTAAATGAGTCACTTTTCTGTTCTTATTCCTATTGATATTTTGATTTTATAGAAACATATCCCATGCTTTCTGTTAGTCTTTTTACTAAAGCTTCCCATACTTCTCAGTTAAAAGAAGCTCATCTCTAATTAAAAGAAGCTCATCTCTAATAAATTCCTTACGAAAAGCTTGTAAATACAGTAATTGAGCTTGCATGTTCAAAGCTTTTTCTTTATATTTAACATTTAAATGATAATTTGCCCAAATATAAAATGTTTTGTTCACTTTTTGCTTTGAGTTTCTTTAAAATATTGCTGTACTATTATCTTGCTTTTTATATTGCCATTAAGAAATCTAATTCCCAATCCATCTCACTTTTTTTTTTTTGGTAAATTTCTTGGTTTTTTGGCCAGGGGAAGGAGGTCTTGTTTGTTTTTTGTCTTTGAAGTGTAGTAGTTTTACTAGGCTATGACTTGGAATTAAACATTCTGGGTCAATTTTCACTTTCTGCTTACATTTTTTTTTTTTGCTTTGAATTAGGGTCTCATGAATATAACTGACCTCAAACTCCCAGTCCTCCTGTCTCAGCCTTCCAAGGGCTAGGATTACAGATGTGCACCACTATACCTGGGTTTCCTTTTATTCCTTTTCTGGGGGCTTCCTTTGTACATACTCAGTCATTTTTTCTCATCCTTTTAAATTCTTTATTTTGTTTTCATTCTCTTGGCTGTTTTCATACCTTCTCTCAGTATTTTTTATTAAATGTTCCGTGGAAGCTAGTCTCCTTTGCGTCCCTTCATTTCTGAAATCATTTCATTTTTCCATCCATTGTGTATGGGGTTAGTCAGCTTATTTAATATCTTCCTTTTTTGTCCATTGTATCTTGAGTTTTTTGGATTTATCTTTTGATAAGACTTTTAAAAACTATTCATAAAAGCTGGGTGTGGTGGTACATGCCTGTAATCCCAGCACTCAGGAGCTTAGGCAGCCAACCTGGGCTATAGTGAGACATGTCTCAAACAAACAAATAACAACAACAACGAAAACGCTCCACAAATACTAACTTAAGGGTATTTTGTGATTCACCTTTGTTTCTCTAGGATCCTTGCTCTACCCGTCTTGCTTTTTTTACCTTCACTGTCAAGTCCTCAAAGGGTGCATTTTCCTTTCAGCTTACTCTTTTGTGCACAAATAGGGCTTTATTAAAACTGACTGCTTTGATCCTGAACAATTTCTAGTAGCCCATGTTTGATATCCCAGATCTCAAGCTGTTTTTGGTATCTTTACAATAAGTGCGATTTTTTTCTTTTGTGGGTGTGTTTCATCTTTGTTCCATCAGCCCTAGGTTATCTTACCTCTCTCCTCCCCTCTCCCCTCCCCTCCTCTCCTCCCCTCTCCCCTCTCCTTTCCTACCCTACCCTCCCCTCTCTTCCCCTTTCTCCTCTTCCCTGTTTTGTCCCTTTCCTGAAGCTCCTCATTCCTGCCTATCACCACAGACGTAGGCTTTGCAGATGAGTCTCTTAGATTTGGGTGTTTTCCTACCCACCACTAAGTTCGAAGTTCATGTCTTATGTCTGTCTCCCAGTTTGCTAATGGCATGGATTATAGGTGATTTGATGTGCTTACATTCTTGATATGTTTGGTTGCATATGTTATTTATTTGTTTTGAAGATGCATGAATATATTCAGATTTTGGTAGTTACCAATCTCTACAACCTAGAAATCATTTTACTTACTTATTTATGGTGGTACAGTGAATTGAACTTAGGGCCTGGTGCTTATAGGAAGGTGCTCTACCATTTGAACCATTCCCCTAGTCCTCTTTGCTTTGTTATTTTTCAGGTAGTGTCTCATGTTTTTGCCCAGAGCCAGCGCTGCCTGCAGTCTTCCTACATATGCCCTTTTGGGGACTACAGACCCAGCTTATTGATTGAGATGGGATTTTGCTAATGTTTTGCCTAGGCTAGTCTCAAACTGTGATCCTCCCAAACTTCACCTCCCAGGTATCTAGGATTATAGCTGTGTGCCACTGCACTTATCCTAAATACAAGGTTTTTTTGGGGAGTGGGAGTTGGAAGTACTGGTGTTTGAACTCATGGCCCTGAGCTTGCTAGGCAGGCAGTATATCATTTGAACCACACCCCCAACATACCCTTCATTTTTGAAGAAAATTCTTGGTGGATATAGAATTGCAGATGGGCAAGACAGAATTCCCAGGATAAATGTAGCTATAGGAGCCAGCTCAGCTTTACAAGGTTCTACTTTCTTAGCTCCTCTAATTCTCCTTGCCTCAGCTGATATCTTCTGAATTATCTGGACTTTCTGATATTTTGATTTATTTTATATTTCTTATAAGTAGGAATGCCAGTATGTCATTAGATATCCCATCCCATCCCTTCCTGATCCCTGCTAGCTACCCTTTTGTGTGTGTTTAAGAGTTAAGACTTCACCTCTTTACTTCCCAACTTTACCCTTTTTGTCATACTTTTATTAAAACATTCTGTGCCAGGGTGCCCCAACACCATTCCTAGGTATCATGATTTGCTAGGAAGACTGACAGGATTCTAGTACATAATTCATAATTGTACTATGACTAAGGTTTATTATAGCAAAAGGATACAAAGCAAAATCAACAAAGGGAAAAGGCATATGGGGCCAAGTCCAGAGGAGACCATGCCCAACTTCCTAGAGTTCTCGCCCAATGGAATTTCACAGGATGTGCTTAATTCCTCTGTCAGTGCATTGGGACGATGTATGTGAAATGTTATCTCAGGGAGATCATTAGCAACTCTGTGTCGAGGGGGGTTATTGGGTCCATTTGGGTAAGCATTCTTTGCCTGGCATGTACATTTCTGACTTCCAGAAGAAAAACAGGTACTCATCATAAACCATGTTGTTTGCACAGCGATTGAGACACATTCTTATCAGTAGAGTCCTACAGTCCTAGGAACCCTCCTAAAATGGAAGTTCCCAGAAGCCAGTGGAGGCCTAGCCTTGTAAGCAAGTCTTTTCAAAGATATCTACTTAGGCTTTTAACTATTTTTCTGAATACCTATTTATGCAAACTCGTTGTTGAAAGAATTGTTGAGGATCTAAAATAGGTCAGCAACGTCATACCTGTTTATTTTATTTTCTTTTATTGATATGTGCATACAAGGCTTGGGTCATTTCTCCCCCCTGCCCCCACCCCCTCCCTTACCACCCACTCCATCCCCTCCCTCTGCCCCCCTCCCCCTCAATACCCGGCAGAAACTATTTTGCCCTTATCTCTAATTTTGTTGTAGAGAGAGTATAAGCAATAATAGGAAGGAACAAGGGTTTTTGCTGGTTAAGATAAGGATAGCTATACAGGGAGTTGACTCACATTAATTTCCTGTGCGTGTGTGTTACCTTCTAGGTTAATTCTTCTTCATCTAACCTTTTCTCTAGTTCCTGGTCTCCTTTTCCTATTGGCTTCAGTTGCTTTTAAGGTATCTGCTCTAGTTTCTCTGCGTTAAGGGCAACAAATGCTAGCTAATTTTTTAGGTGTCTTACCTATCCTCACCCCTCCCTTGTGTGCTCTTGCTTTTATCATGTGCTCAAAGTCCAATCCCCTTGTTGTGTTTGCCCTTGATCTAATGTCCACGTATGAGGGAGAACATACGATTTTTGGTCTTTTGGGCCAGGCTAACCTCACTCAGAATGATGTTCTCCAATTCCATCCATTTACCAGCGAATGATAAGATTTCATTCTTCTTCATGGCTGCATAAAATTCCATTGTCTATAGATACCACATTTTCTTGATCCATTCGTCGGTGGTGGGGCATCTTGGCTGTTTCCATAACTTGGCTATTGTGAATAGTGCCGCAATAAACATGGGTGTGCAGGTGCCTCTGGAGTAACCTGTATCACAGTCTTTTAGGTATATCCCCAAGAGTGGTATTGCTGGATCAAATGGTAGATCAATGTCTAGCTTTTCAAGTAGCCTCCAAATTTTTTTCCAGAGTGGTTGTACTAGTTTACATTCCCACCAACAGTGTAAGAGGGTTCCTTTTTCCCCACATCCTCGCCAACACCTGTTGTTGGTGGTGTTGCTAATGATGGCTATTCTAACAGGGGTGAGGTGGAATCTTAGTGTGGTTTTAATTTGCATTTCCTTTATTGCTAGAGATGGTGAGCATTTTTTCATGTGTTTTCTGGCCATTTGAATTTCTTCTTTTGAGAAAGTTCTGTTTAGTTCACTTGCCCATTTCTTTATTGGTTCATTAATTTTGGGAGAATTTAGTTTTTTAAGTTCCCTATATATTCTGGTTATCAGTCCTTTGTCTGATGTATAGTTGGCAAATATTTTCTCCCACTCTGTGGGTGTTCTCTTCAGTTTAGAGACCATTTCTTTTGATGAACAGAAGCTTTTTAGCTTTATGAGGCCCCATTTATCTATGCTATCTCTTAGTTGCTGTGCTGCTGGGGTTTCGTTGAGAAAGTTCTTACCTATACCTACTAACTCCAGAGTATTTCCTACTCTTTCCTGTATCAACTTTAGAGTTTGTGGTCTGATATTAAGATCCTTGATCCATTTTGAGTTAATCTTGGTATAGGGTGATATACATGGATCTAGTTTCAGTTTTTTGCAGACTGCTAACCAGTTTTTCCAGCAGTTTTTGTTGAAGAGGCTGCTGTTTCTCCATCATATATTTTTAGCTCCTTTGTCAAAGACAAGTTGGTTATAGTTGTGTGGGTTCATATCTGGGTCCTCTATTCTGTTCCACTGGTCTTCATGTCTGTTTTTGTGCCAGTACCACTGCTGTTTTTATTGTTACTGCTTTGTAATATAGTTTGAAGTCAGGTATTGTGATACCTCCAGCATTGTTCTTTTGACTGAGTATTGCCTTGGCTATTCATGGCCTCTTGTGTTTCCATATAAATTTAACGGTAGATTTTTCAATCTCTTTAATGAATGTCATTGGAATTTTGATGGGAATTGCATTAAACATGTAGATTACTTTGGGGAGTATAGACATTTTTACTATGTTGATTCTACCAATCCATGAGCATGGGCGATCTCTCCACTTTCTATAGTCTTCCTCAATGTCTTTCTTCAGAAGTGTATAGTTTTCCTTGTAGAGGTCGTTCACATCTTTTGTTAGGTTTACACCTAGGTATACCTATTATAATCAATGTGTTCTCCTCAAACTCTGAGAAATACTCAATAGTGAGGAAAATGAGTAAAAATTTTTCTTTATCATCTTTGAAAATTATACTCAATAAAGAAATATATAACAAAATCCTTTTCAACTAAAATCCTAAGATTTTAATACTTTAAAATATATTTAACTAGGAAATAAAAATGCTTCTGTGTTTTTGTTAGTAACATTTTCTTCTTTCATCAGTTTTTGTTAGTGGCAGAGAAAATGTCTGTGTGAAAGAATTATATATTCACTCTTTCCTTGTAGCCTAAGAAAGTTGTCAAGATAAAACCTCGTCCACCTATAGCTCCTCGACCCTCTAGCAGTTCCACAGCAGCAGCTCGTCACAGGTTATTAAGAGTCCTGCCCCACATTGGGCAGTCTTGTGCACCTTCTCCTGGGAATGCATATCTTCCCGAAACATCCAGGAATGCAGTTTCAAGTTTAGCAGCTCAGGGCCCTGTCAGTAGACCCATGTCATCTCTCACTAGTGAACTGCTTAAAGATGATCACTGGGAGAACAGCACACTGTCTCCTTCCGGCAGCAGCATCAGACAGCTGCCTCAGATGCCCCACATGGAGCTGGAAAATGACAGAGAGCTTGCTGATTCTATTCTCCATCTTGGATCGTCTCTGCCTAGGCGGACAAAACACTTTTCAGGGACCTTGTCACCTAATAACGAGGATGACTCTGTCTTATTTCCATCTTCTGAAGAAAGCGTACCTGAGGAATCTCTCCTACCTGAAGTGGGTCCTTTTGCTGCATTTGCAGAAGGAAATGCTGATGAGCAGCGGAATGGCTCAGAAGGTATATGGAAGGTAAATCCAGAGTCCCTACTCAATAATGGTGATAGAGGGTTGAGAACGACAGAGCAGCATCTGAAACATGTTTCAAAAGTGTTGAATGGTGAGTCCATAGACACTACAGCTCTCAACCATCGTGAATCAAGTCCTCACAAGAACAGACTCCTGTCACCGCTTCGCTGTGCTGCACCAATGTCACTACATAATTCCCTGGTGAAGCCACAAAGACAGTCCAAAGGTTTTGAGTCTGGAAACCTCCCATCTTCTGCTTCACAAAACACTCTCCGATCATTGGATGTTCGAACCATAACTGATTCTTCTTTCTCTAGGACTACTCGCCTGCGTGGTGTTAAAGTTGATTCACCTGGGAAAAGACCTGATGTTATTTCCAAAGTTGAAGCTCGGGATATCACAGAAATGGCTAACAAGGCTTCTAAAGAGCCTGTTGGTTGTGTAAATAATATTGGTTTTTTTGCTTCACTCGCACGGAGCGCAAGCAGAGACAGTTTACAGAGCTCACGTGGGGCAGGCCGGCTTCGGCCGTCCGGAATTGGGCTGTCTTCAAACCTCCAGCATTTTCAGGAAGAAAACATTAAGAAAAATTCTCCCCAGTGTGAACCTACAGAATTTTTTCTAGTAAGTATTTTCCTTTGTACATGCTGTTCTACTTATCGTGTAGTGATTGGGCATGTTTAAAGTTTGTTTTTTGTTTACATAACGAGGAGAGGCCTAAGGGTTTTTTCTTCCCATAGATTTCTCTGAAAATATTTGTCTAGTTTGTAGATAATCTTTTTTGTTGTTATTTATTTGTCTTTGCAGTACTGTGGTTTATACCAGGGCCTTGTGATTGCTAGGTAAAGAACTCTACCATTTGAGCCACACCTTCAGCTCTAGAACATCTTTTTGATGACTGAATTTTAAATAATGTGTTAGTCGTAAATTGAAAACCATAACTCCACATTTATAAATTTTGTTTTTGTTTTTATAAGACAGGCTCTTACTAGGTAACTGAGGTGAACCTCAGATTCATTATATAATTCCGGATGGCCTTGAAGTTTTTATTCTCCTGCCGTTGCCTCCCAAATACTGGGACTAATAGGAGTGCACCACCACACCCAGCTTTATCATGTTTTTCAGTACTTAATATTTTTATATTAATGTTTTTTCCCAAAGAACTCTTATCTGAGCCATCAAATTTTACTTTTTTAAAGATAAATGATAAGCATAATATTACTATAAGTCAGAATCAGGTTCCAAGTTAATTTAATTAAAAATAGATTAAATAATTTTAAATCGAAGCCCAACAACATCTTATTTATAAAATACAAATATTTCATGTTTAGTGACCTCTTCTATTCTCCATTGACTTACCTCTGTAGGTGTTTTGTGTTTTAATTGTAGTCTGCCCGTGGTATTGGAATGAATGGAAATAATGCAGCAGCAGGGAAAAGAGTAGGTAAGCTTCAGATAATTTTGAAAATAATATAAAGCTAATATAATAATCACACTGTTAGCATACTGTTGAATATTCAAAGAGAGAGGGGAAGAACATTCTCTGTAGTATGAACACAGTAAACTCTATCTTAAACTTTTTATCAATTCAGAATAATTATATGAATTGACTATTGACATCTCTTGCCTGGGAAGAGGTATGATCTATATAAAAAGACAAGATTATTGAATAATTAATATATACCTCCCAGTTACTCATCTGCCCCCTGTGACTGGTCACTATGGAGCCACCATGCAATCATCCCCTGGATGTGTTTTGAGGTTTTTCTCTAGGAAGGTGTTTTTAGTGTCTTGGTCCAATATCAAGGGGAGTGTTAAGAGATTCTTGCCAGTGGTTATTTCTGGATAAAAGAGTTGCAATCTCTAGGATCAACCCTTTCTTAAGCATAGTAGCAGAAGGCTACAAATCAGCATGCCCTTCAAGTGGTGGTAGCACCTTGTAGATGCCCTAACTGGTTCAAGGTGAAGGGAAGTGTTTGCTGTCTCCTTCTTTTATGCTTTCATCCAGACCAGGGATGAAAAATGTGCCTCCTTTGTAGATCCAGAGTTTAAGAAAATAACTATTTATTGTGGTTATCATATGAGTTTTTATGTTTTTAAAGGGTTTGTTTTCCATTCCTTCATAAGGGCCACAGTGATAAAATCTCTTTTTGGTGGTACTGAAGTTTGAACTTAGCACCTTGCACCCAAGGTGATAAAGTCCTAATATATCAACTTAGATTTTAAAAATGTGATATTTTTAAGTGATAAAAAGCACATCAAATTTATTGACCAATTTCCTTTTGAAGAATGGGTCTCTTTGTAGCCCAAGCTGCTGTAAATTCTCCATCCTCCTGCTTCCACCTCCCTAGTGCTGGTTTTGTACATGTCACCATGGCACTTGGCTTTCTTAGCTGTTTTAAGTGTGCAGTTCAGTGGTTAGTGGCATGAAGTGGTGGGTGTGACGTGGGAACTGATAGGAAAGGAGTCTTGCTGGGTGGCGTGTAAGACCTTGGATATCAGTCAAAGGAATATTAGCTTGGCATGTACTAGTGACAGTTCCTTGTTTATGGGTAGAAGGATGCATGGAAACTGTTCTCGTAGAAAACAACTGCTATTATATTTTTGTGCCACCTCTTTTCTGTCACAAATGTATTCTCTGTCTGCACATTCACAAGATTACTTGAATGAAAAAAGTTGAAAAGTACATATGCATTAAGCATTCCCCTCCAAAAAAAATGAAAATGTGACTACACTGAATTAAGTTATCATCAAAAGATTTTTCTACCATTGTTTAAGAAACAATATATTTCCATTGGATCTTCTGTAACATATACCTTCCTTCTGTGTCCTGTACAAGTGCTTATCTTATATTTTGGTGCTAGGGATCAAACTCACTGCCTCATAAATGCTAAGCATGTAAGTTGGGCTATACTCACAGCCATCTTCTTTTGGGAAGAGAGCACCCCATCACCTTTGTGAAATATTCTTGGTACCTCTACATGTGCTTGAGAAAGAAAGCTTGTATTAACTGAGTTAGAGCGCTGGAATCATTAGGAATCATTCAGTTAGTTGTTTCAAATTTTATTTCTAGTTCTGTGTAAGAACCAGGAGTATATTTTAGATTGGTAATAAAACAAACTTAATTTTGCTGGACTTGTGTATTGGGCACCCAGTCTGGGCTATGGCAAAAGCTGTAGTGTTAGTTAATTGTAAATCCAACTTTAGAGCCCTTGAAGGGTTCCAGAAACTCTCAGCTGCCAAATAAATATTATTCTAGGGCCTCTCACATCTTTTCCAGTAGTGGAGAATAGGTATACACCACTGACAAGCTATCATTTTCCCCCTTCCTTTCCCTTATTCTTGCTTATCTTTCTTTGTCTATTTCTTGGCCTTTGAGTACTACCAAGGATTTGTGTGTACTTGTACTATTATTTTAACAATTATGGACACTAATTTTATAAGTGGGAGTTGTTAACACTTTGGTAAATTCTAAAGATACTTCACTTAGTAATTAAATTGATTTTTTCTTATATAAGAACAGATATGCTCTCATTTTTAAGATAAAAATTCAAATTATTACAATATTACAGACTTTAATAGTTTGGAAAGCTAGTAGTAGTATGAAACTGAGCTATGTACCATGTTAATCAGTTTGATAAAATGGTATTTTATCTAACTATACCATTAAATTTTTTCAGAGTATTTTTTACATGTGAAAACTGAGTTGGCCTTAAAACATTTAGTAACCTAGGAAGAAAAATACATGTTCCATTATCTTAAAGATAATCAAATTGAAGTTTGAAAAGATAAATGACTTGTTCATGGTTGATAAATTTACTTTCTATAACATGTTTAAAACTAAATGTCCAGTTTCATGATACTCTAGTGCTCCTTGATGTTTACAAATAGGATGACTATAAGGAGGACTCATGAGTTAGGATCTCAACCAGGCCTTTTTCTTAATTCTCTTCAATGTTTTTTTTTGAGGTACTAGGAATTAAACCCAAGGCGTCACATATGGTAGGCAAGCGGTCTACCACTTGAGCTACATCCCCAGCCCTTGTTTTTATTTTGTGTTTGAAATAAAATAAACAGCCTGTTTTTTATAAGAACTTTGCTGGGCTGACCTGGAACTTGTGATCCTTCTGCCTCCACCTCCCAAGTAGCTATGATTACAGGTGTGTACCACCATGTCTGGCTTAGCATACTTTATATATGCTGATTAGCCTTCAATATAATCAGAAAAGTGTTTAGTTTGTATAAGAAGACCTACAATAAGTTCTACTCAGTAGAAATGTTCTACATCTTTAAAAAAAAAAGTTCTGCTACTTCACTTGTAGATTCTGTAAATAATTTAAATTTTATGGTATGTATGTTTACTATGTCAGGACTGTTCTTTGTTTTGCTTGTAGTAGTTCTTAGAATTTTATACCTGCACTAATCAAGGTTTTTTTTCTAAATAGGAGAATGTACCCATCACCTTCCACCTGTGAAAGCACCTCTTCAAACAAAGAAGAAAACAACAAAGCATTGTTTTCTTTGTGGAAAGAAAACAGGATTGGCTACTAGCTACGAATGCAGGCAGGTTGGCCAGCTAGAGAAGCTGAGATGCTTCCTCTCTGGTGACCCAGCATGGGGATTATGCAAAATAAAGTATTATTTAAATTGGCAACTCATAACATCAAGATAATATTCAAATAGCAGTCCTCAGTTGAATTCCTAATTGGCTGAAGTAAAGAGAAGTAGATAACCCATGAGTTTGCAAAAGGCAAAATTAAGTCATCTGCTACCCATTAAGCTAGGAGATTTAAGCTAATAGGAGAGTGTACTTTCTTCATCCAGTGCTAAATATACGTAGTTTTAGTTTAAATGTTGCCTAATAGAACCCCTCCTCTAAGATTCTATTTTAAATTGAACAAAAAGGACTAAATTGAAAGTTAATTTACTATAATTTTAACAATGATATGGTATAGTTATTTCAAAACAGGTGAATAATATTTTTTAAATAATGAACTTTTCCTTGCCATAATTATGCCTTCCCTTGACACTGATTGATATCCTCCAAGGATGGTATCTGCCCTTAGGTGAGGCCAGACATTGGAAATAACTGCTACTTTTTAGAGTGCATTGTGTTCAAATAAAAATAATTTGTCTTGTTGCTAGAAACATTTTTAAGTCATTCATGGGATAGATTGTACATAATTAATTTTCTCATGAGACTAAATTTCTCAGAAATTCAGACTTCTTTCAAGTTTGCTAGATATAAAAGATATGGTAGACATGCTTATCAGTTTTTGCAGTTTTACTGCTTGATAAAGATCTATTCCCTATTTTATTTTATAATGGATTCTTTATTATAAATTGCTATTTATACACTATTAACTCATTCTTTTGGGGTGGGGGGGTCTCTGTGTTTGTGAGTTGAAGGGAAATATCAGCACTGAAATTTTCTTAAGAAACCCAAAGGGCTCCTATTGGACTGCCTGAAGTCAAGCTCCTCTCTCCTAAAGAAGATGAGTCTTTCATAGAAATGTGACTATTCATGTAAACTTTTTTTGTGCTTTAGATGTGGAAACAACTTCTGTGCATCTCATCGCTATGCAGAAACTCATGGCTGCACCTATGATTACAAGAGTGCAGGGAGGAGATACTTGCAGGAGGCAAATCCTGTGGTTAATGCACCAAAACTTCCAAAAATCTAACTGTTCCTCTGCACCTTACTGTTCTGCCCGAGGAATCGCATTATATTGACAGAAGAAATATTGGTTAGACTGCATTATTTTTGTTCGGCTCCAAACGATTTGCCAAATAACAAGAGTATACAATGCATAGTGTTAAAGAATGAGAATGCTACTGTATTTGCTGTCTATATTCTTTGGTGAATCAAAAGTTTTTAAAGTAGTTTTAAAAACTTTCCACTGTAATGCTGTAGCTTTGTTCTTGCATGTCTGTGTTAAGTGTTTTATATTTGATATTGAAATTTTAATAGACAAATCTTCAAAAGATGCACTTTAGGAAGTTAATATTGACTGTGTAATGTACAGAAGCAAGTGGTCGTGTAATGGCTTTACTTAAAGTGACCATGTTTTGCCCTTTTTTTTCTTTTTTGTGGGGATGGGGTAGGTGGGATATTTTTTTAAATCCCATGTGTGAAAGTTTATGAGATTTACTAGCAAGTTCTTTTCATTTCAAACTACTTTTTATAAAAAAAATAACATTTGGTTTTCCAATGTGGTTTTTAACACATATTTTCTTCCATATTCAGATTGGCATTCAGATATGTATCCATTCTCTAAAACACATCATGTTAATCATAGTACATATTTCTTAAAAGACTACTTTTCAAATGGTAGTTTAAAATAGACAGTGTCCTACTTGTTGCCATTAAATACAGAAACCAACTTTTTACTTTTAGAAAAATGGCTACGTTTAAAGCAAAATCTCACAGCTCGGTTTGTTTTTCTTGTATGTTGAGTGCTATTACCAGCAGAAATTCAAATAAATATTAAACTTCACTATGAGTTTGATTATTTATAATAAATTTTCTTTTATAAAAACATTTTATAAAACTAATTAATTAAATCAGTAATTTATTCTACTTGGAAAATGCCTATCAGGATAAAAGTATTCTTTCGATTTTTTTTTTTTTTGGTGATACTGGGGTTTGAACTCAGGGCCTCATGCTTGCTAGGCAGGTGCCCTGCCACTTGAGCCACTCCTCCAGCCCTAAATTGAATTTTTTAGTGTTAAAAGTATTCTTTTTAAGGACTTTCTTCTTCATGTGCACCAGTAGACCATTCAGGCTTTGGGGATGGCCACTTGTTCTACAGATTGAAGTAGATGCTGAACTCTGGGAGACAGCTTACAGGAACTCACACAGATTCTGCAACTCTGACCTCTACATGGTGTAACAGAGGTTAACTTAGGTGCCTCATAGAGTCTCTTCCTCCACTCAAGATTGTGTGAACTGGAGAGTACTATTACCCTTTCCTTACTTCCTGCAAGAGATTGAATGTTGATAGCAAAAGATACCATTCAACTCAGAAAGAAGTATATTTACTAAGAGGAGATAGGAAAAGTTAGTGGAGCACCCATGAAATTAGAGGCTGAAAGCATGCTTTGTTAGGGTGGTGGACATAGATAAATGACAAATATTTTCATCTGTGTTATGAGTAATACAGTCTTTCTTCCCTTATCAAGGAAAAATTGTGGGTCTAGGGGTATGGCTCAAATGGAAGAGCACTTGCTTAGCTAAGCACAAGTCTCTGAGTTCAAATCTCAGTACTGGCAAAAAAAATTTGGGTATGAAGAAAGGTGTGTTTTAGACATACAAATATAAAAAGCTCAATTGCATGGATAAACTATTGAAAATGGGCCACAGAATATTCTTTCTTAAAAAAATTTTTTGGTGGAAATGGGGTTTGAACTCAGGGCTTCCTGATTGTAATGCAGGCACTTTACCACTTGATCCACACTTCCCAACCACAGCATATTCTTTAAATAATTTTATTCTATAAATATGAATGATTATGGCAGGCTTGAGATATGCTTTGTACACTGTGGTTTTTAAACCAAGACTAGAAATAAGTGTAGTTCTAAGTGTAGGCTCCAAAAAAAAAAAAAGAGTCCAGGACCTGACAGATTCTCTGCTGAATTCTACCAGACCTTTAAAAAAGAACTAATACTAACTCTCCTTAAACTTTTCCATGAAACTTTTAGAAAGAGAAGGAATACTGCCTACCTCATTCTATGAAGCCAATATTACACTCATCCCAAAACGGGACAAAGACATACCCAAAAAGGAGAACTTTAGGCCAATCTCCTTAATGAACATTGATGCAAATCCTCAATAAAATAATGGCAAACCAGTCCAACAACATATCAGAAATATCATTCACCATGACCAGGTCGGCTTCATCCCAGGGCTTCAGGGATGGTTCAACATATGCAAATCAGTAAATGTGATACAGCACATTAATAGAAGCAAAGACAAAAAAATACTTGATCATCTCAATAGATGCAGAAAAAGCCTTTGATAAGATTCAACACCACTTCATGATAAAAGCTTTAAGAAAACTAGGAATAGAAGGAACGTGTCTCAACATTATAAAGGCTAAATATGACACATCTATAGCCAACATCATACTTAATGGGGAAAAAAACTGAAACCATTTCCCCTAAAGTCAGGAACAAGACAAGGATGCCCACTCTCCCCACTCCTATTCAACATAGTCCTGGAATTCCTAGCCAGAGCAATAAGGCAAGAAGAAATAAAAGAAATAAAAATAGGTAAATAAACAAAGTATCCCTATTTGCAGACAACATGATCCTGTACCTCAAAGACCCAGAAAACTCCTAGACACCATACAGCTTCAGCTATGTAGCAGAATACAAAATCAACTTAGAAAAATCAGTCGCCTCTCTATACGACAGCAATGAACAAATTGAGAAAAAACATAGGAAAACAATTCCATTTACAATAGCCTCAAAAAAATCAAATACCTAGGAACAAACTTAACAAAAAGATGTAAATGACCTCTATAAGGAGGACTACAAACTACTGAAGAAAGAGATTGAGGAAGACTACAGAAGGTGAAAAGATCTCCCATGCTTATGGATTGGCAGAATCAATATAGTAAAAATGGCTATACTACCAAAAGCAATCTACATGTTCAGTGTAGTTCCCATCAAAATCCCAGTGACATTCATCACAGATTGGAAAATCTACCCTAAAGTTCATTTGGAAACACAAGACCACCAATAGCCAAGGCAACACTCAGCAAAAAGAGCAATGCTGGAGGTATCACAACATACCTGACTTCAAACTATACTATAGAGCCATAACAATAAAAGCTATATGGTACACAAAAATAGATATAAAGACCAGTGGAATAGAATAGAGGACCCGGATATGAATCCATACAGCTATGCCCACCTTATTTTTCACAAAGGCTCCAAAAGCATATGATGGAGAACAGACAGCCTCTTCAACAAATGTTGCTGGGAAAAGTGGTTATCTGCCTCCAGAATACTGAAACTAGATCCATGCTGATCACTGTCTACTAGTATCATCTCAAAGTGGATTAAGGACCTTAATATCAAACCCGAAACCTTGAAGTTAGTAAAGGAAAGAGCAGAGAATACTCTAGAAGCAATAGGTATAGGCAAGGACTTCCTCAGTAGAACTCCAAGCAGCCCAGCAATTAAGAGAAAGGATGGACAAATGGGACTACATGAAATTAAAAAGCTGCACAACAAAAGAAATGGTCTCTAAATTGAAGAGACCACCCACTGAATGGGAGAAAGTATTTGCTGTCTATACAACAGACAAAGGATTGATAACCAGAATATAGAGGGAGCTCAAACAACAACTCCCCCAAAACCAATGAACCAATAAAGAAGTGGCCAACTGAACTAAACAGAACTTTTTTCAAAGGAAGAAGTCAAAATGGTCAAAAAACACATGAAAAAATGCTCACCATCTCTGGTTATAAAGAAAATGCAAATCAAAACCACACTAAGATTCTACCTCACTCCTGTTAGAATAGCTATCACCAAGAACACCCAACAACAAATGTTGGCGAGGCTGCGAGGGAAAAAAGAACCCTCATACACTGCTGGTGGGAATGTAAGCTAGTATAGCCCCTCTGGAAAACAATACAGAGGCTTCTTAAAGAACTAAACATAGATCTGCCATATGATCCAGCAATACCACTCCTAAGGATATACCTGAAGGAATGCGACTCAGGCTATTACAAAGGCATCTATCTGCACACCCATGTTTATTGCAGCACTATTCCAAGCTATGGAAACAACCTAGATGACCCACTACTGACGAATGAATTAAGAAAATGTGGTATTTATACACAATGGAATTTTATTCAGCCACAAAGAAGAATGAAATTTTGTTATTCCCAAGTAAATGGGTGGAACTGGAGAATATCATCTTAAGCAAAGTTCGCCAGGCTCAGAAGGCCAAAAATCATATGAGGAACATCTGCAGATTATAGACCCAAAACAAATGCAGTAACATTATTGGACATGGGTCACACACTACGGGGAGAATGCACATGGTAGAAATAGGGAAAGGGAAGAAAACCTTAAACTTCAATATGGTTGATATGCTCACTGTATAGGAGCAAATATAGTAATCTTAAGCTGGCAGAGTCCACTATGGGAAGGTGACCAGGAAGTAGTGAAGAGGTTTGGTAGAGATGAACCAGTGTGGGTTGTCACACACATGTGCATGGACACAATGCTAAGAATCTCTGTGTATAGCTGTCTTTATCTCAAACTAGCAAAAATGTTATGTCTTTCTTATTGTCTCTTATGTTTTCTCTTCAACACAGTTGGAAAACAAGGGCAGAACAGGTTCTGCCTGGAAGCGAGGGGGATGGGGGAGGGGGGAGAGGTGGCCCAAACAGTGTATATGCATATGAATAAATATAAAAATAATTTTTTTGGTGGGACTGGGGTTTGAACTGCTTGTAAAGCAGGCATGTTACCACTTAAGCCACACCTCCCATCCACAGCATATTCTTTAAATAATTTTATTCTGTAAATATGAATGGTTATGGCAGGTTTGATATATGCTTTGTACACTATGTTTTTAAACCAAGACTATAAATAGAAATAAGTGTAGTTTTAAGTTTTATAAGAGGTTGGTTGGAAAGGAGCAACATGGCAGATTTCAGACACCCACCATATTCTTGTGTTTCCACAAACCAGAAATAAAAGGTCAGGCCAGTGTCAAGGAAAGGCACATCAACCCTGCCAATACCCAGTCCTTCCAGAACACACAGAATAGTTCAACTGAAAGACTTGAGGTGAATAAAACCTTCCATCAGTGACTTGAGTTCAGATGACCAAATCACAGTGCATAAACAAAAGAAAAATATGTAAAAACAATAACTTGACTCATAACATGTCAACAATGACAAAATAAAGGTTTTGAATGATAGTAAAGTGGATGAAATCTCAAATATTGAACTCAAAGGAATGATAAAAATGATCAATGAAATTAAATAGGGCATATATGAACAAAACACCTCAATGAATTCAAAGAGAATACAAATAAACAGCTGAATTATATAAGGAAAACAACACAAGATATGGAAGAGGAACTCAATAAAGGCAAAAAATACCAGAAAATATCAAATTGAAATTTTGGAAATGAAAAGCTATAAAAGTTTTAAAAAGTTGAAAGCCTCTTCTGTAGACTGGATCAAATGCAAGATGGAATACTGGGACTTGAAAGATAGATGTAATAGAAAAAATTAGATGAAGATGAACAAAACTGCAAGTTGAAAATGCAAGAAAGGGACATGAAAAAACCAAAGCTATGAATCATGGGCATGCGAAAGGAGATGAGGTTCAAGTTAAAGGCATACGAAACATATTCAATAAAGTTAATAGAAAACTTCCTAAATCCAGAGAAAGAAATGGCCATCCAGGTACAGGTGTAAGGACTCCCAACAGGCAAGCAGAATAGAATCCCCTTGTGTCATAGGTAAAATGTTAAGTATACAAAACAAAGAATACTAAAAGCTACGAGAGGCTCCAAGTCACCTATGAATGCAAGCCTGTCAGAATAAGTGGACTTCTCAACAGAAACTTTAAAAACAAGGAGGATATGGAATGATGCATTCCAAGCCTTGAAGCAAAGCTGTCCTTCATAATTGGAGGAGAAAATGAGGAGCTGCAGCATACACATTCTTAGCAGCCCATAGACCTTCTCCAAAATAGGTCATATTTTGGAACATAAGTCTTAAATACAAGACAATTGAAATAACTTCCTGAATTTTATCAGAACACAATGGAATAAAAGTAAAAATGATGACAAACTACAGGAAACATTCTAACACATGGAGGCTTAACAGTTCATAATAGGAAGAAATAAAAAAAATCCTAAAATCTTAATGAAAATGAATTTGCTGGGACACAACAAAAGGCAGTGCTAAGAGGAGGGTTTATACCACTGAGTACCTACATTTAAAAAAAGATTACATTTCAAATAACATAATGATGCTTCTCAAGTTCTTTGAAAAACTGGAGGAGACCACACACCCAAAAGCAGTGGATGGCAAGAAATGATAAACTTCAGGGCAGAGAAAAAATGGAGACCAAAAGAACAATATGAAGAATCATTGAAAGAAAAAGGTGGTTCTTTGAGAAAACCTTAGCCAAACTAAACAAAAGAAAGAGGGAGAAGACCTACGTTAATAAAGATGAGAAAGGGGTTGTCACAATGAATACACATGAGGTCAAGAGGCTCAATAGAGAATACTTCAAAAACATACTCTAATGGAGTAGAAAATCTAGAAGAAATGGATAAATTTCTAGATGCAGCTTACTTACAAAAATTGAGTCAAGAGGATATAAACCACCTAAGTAGATCTGTAACAAGCAATGCAATTAAACTAGTAAGAGTCTCAAAAAAAGTTTAGGACTGGATAGATTTGACTACTGAATTCTGCCAGAGCTTTAAAAAAGAACTAACACCAATGCTCTTCAAACAATTCTATAAAACAAAGGGAAGGAATGCTAACAAATACATCCTGTGAAGCCAGTGTTACTCTTGACACCAAAACCAGTTAAGTACACAACAAAAATAAATTACAGACCAATTTCCCTGATGGGAACATAGATGGAAAAATTTACAACCTGCCTGGTGGAGTAGATTGAGTAGTAGAGCATCTGCTAGCAACTGTGAGGTCCTGTGCTCAAACTCCAGTACTGCCCCTCAAAAAATTCTCAGTAAAATACTTGCAAACCATATTAACACATTAAAAGATCATATGCCATCATATGGTTGGTTGCATTCCAGGGATGGTTCAAATGTACAAAAGAACAAATCTCAACAGCACATAAACAGAATAAAGGACAAAATAAAATCACATGATCATCTCAGTATATACAGAAAAAGCCTTTAATAAAATTCAATATTCCTTTATGATAAACTGAAGAAACTAGGAAGAGAATGTATGTGTCTCTACATAATAAAGGCCATATATTATAAACCTATACCCAACATTGTCCTCAATGGAGAAAAACAGAATGCATTTCCTCTAAAGTCAGGAATGTGACAATCTCTCCACTCCTAATATAGTGTGAGAATTCTTGACCAGGAACGATAAGGGAAGAGAAAGAAAAAGGATACAAATACGAAAGGAAACACTGTTGGCAACATACAAATATCAGTAGCTTTTCTGTATACCAATAATGAACAGGCTGAGAAAAAAAAAAAACCTGGAAAAATCCCCAATCACAATATCCTAAAAAATAAATAAATAAAATAGGAATAAATCTAAGGAAATGGAAAACCTCTACATGAAAACTATAAACCTTGAAGAAAGAAACTAGATGATGAAGAGACCTCCCATGTTCACAGATTGGCAGTTAATGTGAAAATGGCTGTACTACTGAAAGCAATCTACAGATTCAATGCAATCAACAACAAAATTCCAATTACATTGTTCACAGAAAAATCAATCCTAAAGTTCATATGAAAGCAGAAAAAAAATATCAAAACAATCCTGAGCAGCAGGAAGAAAAGAAAAAAAGCAATGCTGGAGGAATCTCAATGCCTGACTTCAAAATATACAAGAGCCACAGTAACAAAAACAGCATGTCACTGGCACAAATTCAAACAAAAATACCAATGGAACAGATTGGAAGACCCAAGAATAAATCCACACAGCTACAACATTCTATTCTTTACATATGCCAAAAACATATGCTGCAGAAAAGATTGTCTCTTCAACAAATGGTGCTGGGGAAACTGGATATCCACATGCAAAGGACTGACAGAAGGTCCCTCTCACATTAAACTTATATCAATTCAGAAGATTGTAACGAAAGACCAGAAACTTTATTTTATTTATTTATTTTTTAATTTTTATTTTATTCATATGTACATACAATGTTTGGGTCATTTCTCCCCCTTCCCCTGCCCCCTCCCTCTCCCCCCTACCCACTCGCTACCCAGCAGAAACTAGTTTGCCCTTATCTATAATTTTGTTGAAGAAAGAGTATAAGCAATAATAGGAAGGAACAAGGGTTTTTGCTAGTTGAGATAAGGATAGCTATACAGGGAGTTGACACGCATTGATTTCTGTGCATGTGTGTTACCTTCTAAGTTAATTCTTCTTGAACTAACCTTTTCTCTAGTTCCTGCTCCCTTTTCTCCTATTGGCCTCAGTTGCTTTAAAGTGTCTGCTTTACTTTCTCTGTGTTGAGGGCAAAAATGCTATCTAGTTTTTGAGGTCTTACCTATCCTCATACCTCCCTTGTGTGCTCTCGCTTTATCATGTGATCAAAGCCCAACCCCCTTGTTGTGTTTGCCCTTGATCGAATGTCCACATATGAGGGAGAATTTACGATTTTTGGTCTTTTGGGCCAGGCTAACCTCACTCAGAATGATGTTCTCCAATTCCATCCATTTACCAGTGAATTATAAAACTTCGTTCTTCTTCATGGCTGCATAAAATTCCATTGTGTTTAAATACCACATTTTCTTGATCCATTTGTCAGTAGTGGGCATCTTGTCTGTTTCCATAACTTGGTTATCGTGAATAGTGCTGCAATAAACATGGGTGTGCAGGTGCCTCTGGAGTAACCTGTGTCACAGTCTTTTGGGTATATCCCCAAGAGTGGTATTCCTGGATCATATGGTAGATCAATGTTTAGCTTTTTAAGTAGCCTCCAAATTTTTTTCCAGAGTGGTTATACTAGTTTACATTCCCACCAGCAGTGTAAGAGGGTTCCTTTTTCCCCGCATCCTTGCCAACACCTGTTGGTTGTGGTGTTGCTAATGATGGCTGTTCTAACCGGTGAGGTGGAATGTTACTGTGGTTTTCATTTGCATTTCCTTTATTGCTAGAGATGGTGAGCATTTTTTCATGTGTTTTTTGGCCATTTGAATTTCTTCTTTTGAGAAAGTTCTGTTTAGTTCACTTGCCCATTTCTTTATTGGTTCATTAATTTTGGGAGAATTTAGTTTTTTAAGCTCCCTATATATTCTGGTTATCAGTCCTTTGTCTGATGTGTAACTGGCAAATATTTTCTCCCACTTTCTGGGTGTTCTCTTCAGTTTAGAGACCATTTCTTTTGTTGAGCAGAAGCTTTTTAGTTTTATGAAGTCCCATTTATCCATACTATCTCTTAGTTGCCGTGCTGCTGGGGTTCCATTGAGAAACTTCTTGCCTATACCTACTAACTCCAGAGTATTTCCTACTCTTTCCTGTACCAACTTTAGAGTTTGGGGTCTGATATTAAGATCCTTGATCCATTTTGAGTTAATATTGGTATAGGGTGATACACATGGATCTAGTTTCAGTTTTTTGCAGACTGCTAACCAGTTTTCCCAGCAGTTTTTGTTGAAGAGGCTGTCTTTTCTCCATCATATATTTTTAGCTCCTTTGTCAAAGACAAGTTGGTTATAGTTGTGTGGCTTCATATCTGGGTCCTCTATTCTGTTCCACTGGTCTTCATGTCTGTTTTTGTGCCAGTACCATGCTGTTTTTATTGTTATTGCTTTGTAATATAGTTTGAAGTCAGGTATCGTGATACCTCCAGCATTGTTCTTTTGACTGAGTATTGCCTTGGCTATTCATGGGCTCTTGTGTTTCCATGTAAATTTAATGGTGGATTTTTCAATCTCTTTAATGAATATCGTTGGAATTTTGATGGGAATTGCATTAAACATGTAGATTACTTTTGGGAGTATAGACATTTTTACTATGTTGATTCTACCAATCCATGAGCATGGGCGATCTCTCCACTTTCTATAGTCTTCCTCTATCTCTTTCTTCAGAAGTTTATAGTTTTCCTTGTAGAGGTCTTCCACATCTTTTGTTAGGTTTACACCTAGGTATTTGATTTTTTTTTGAGGCTATTATAAATGGAATTGTTTTCATATATTCTTTCTCAGTTTGTCCATTATTAGTGTTTAGAAATGCTAATGATTTTTCTATGTTGATTTTATATCCTGCTACCTTGTTGCAGCTATTGAAGGTGTCTAGGAGCTTTTGAGTAGAATTTTTTGGGTCTTTAAGGTATAGGATCATATTGTCTGCAAATAGGGATATTTTGACAGTTTCTCTGCCTATTTGTATTCCTTTTATTCCTTCTTCTTGCCTAATTGCTCTGGCTAGGAATTCCACTACTGTGTTAAATAGGAGTGGAGATAGTGGGCATCCTTGTCTAGTTCCTGATTTTAGAGGGAATGGTTTCAATTTTTCTCCATTAAGTATAATGCTGGCTGTAGGTTTGTCATATATAGCTTTTATAGTGTTGGGATACATTCCTTCTATTCCTAGTTTTCTTAGATCTTTTATCATGAAGTGGTGTTGGATCTTATCAAAGTCTTTTTCTGCATCTATTGAGATGATCAAGTGGTTTTTGTCTTTGCTTCTGTTAATGTGGTTTATTACATTTATTGATTTTCGTATGTTGAACCACCCCTGCATTCCTGGGATGAAGACTACTTGGTCGTGGTGAATGATCTTTTTGATGTGTTGTTGAATTCGGTTTGCCATTATTTTATTGAGGTTTTTTGCATCAGTGTTCATTAAGGAGATTGGCCTATAGTTATCCTTTTTGGAGGTGTCTTTGCCTGGTTTTGGGATAAGTGTAATACTGACTTCATAAAATGTGTTAGGCAGTTTTCCTTCCCTTTCTATTTCATGGAACAGTTTAAGGAAGGTTGGTATCAGTTCTTTAAAGGTCTGATAAAATTCAGCAGCAAATCCATCAGGTCCTGGACTTTTCTTTTTGGGGAGACTCTTGATTGCTGCTTCAGTTTCATTTTGTGTTATAGATCTATTCAGGTGATTAATTTCCTCTTGGTTCAGTTTTCGATGATCATATGTATCTAGAAATCTGTCCATTTCTTTAAGATTTTCAAATGTATTTGAATATACGTTCTCAAAGTAGTCTCTGATGATGTCCTGGACTTCCATGGTGTTTATTGTTATCTCCCTTTCTGCATTCCTGTTTCTACTAATTTGGGTTTTTTACTCTCCTCATTTTAGTCAGGTTTGCCAGGGGTCTTTCGATCTTGTTTATTTTTTCAAAAAACCCAACTTTTTGTTTCATTCTTTGTATGGATTTTGTTTTCTATTTCATTGATTTCAGCTCTTATTTTTATTATTTCTCTCCTTCTCTTTGTTTTGGGATTAGCTTGTTCTTGTTTTTCTAGTAGTTTGAGATGTATCATTAAGTCATTGATTTGGGATCATTCAGTCTTTTTAATATATGCATTCATGGCTATAAACTTTCCTCTCAGGACTGCCTTTGCTGTGTCCCATAGGTTCTGGTAGGTTGTGTTTTCATTTTCATTGACTTCCAGGAACTTTTAAATTTCCTCTTTTATTTCATCAATGACCCATTGTTCATTAAGCAATGAGTTACCCAGTTTCCAGCTGTTTGCATATTTTTTGTGTTTACTTTTGTTGTTGAGTTCTGGTTTTATTGAATTGTGATCAGATAGAATGCATGGTACAATTTCTGTTTTCTTATATTTGCTGAGGCTTGCTTTGTGCCCTAGGATATGATCTATTTTGGAGAAGTTTCCATGGGCTGCTGAGAAGAATGTATATTGTGTAGAAGTTGGATGAAATGTTCTGCAGACATCAAGTAGGTCCATTTGATCTACTGTATATTTTAGATATAGGATTTCTTTATTGATTTTTTGTTTGGATGTCCTATCTATTGATGATAATGGGGTGTTAAAGTCTCCCAGGTCTTTCAGGGTATGTTTGATGAAATTGGTTGCATTGACATTGGGTGCATATAGGTTGATAATTGTTATTTCCTTTTGGTCTATTTCCCCTTTTATTAGTATGGAATGTCCTTCTTTATCTTGTTTGATCAATATAGGTTTGAAGTCTACTTTGTCAGCGATAAGTTTTGCCTCTTCTGCCTATTTTCGGGGGCCATTGTCTTGGTAAATCTTCCAGCCTTTCATCCTAAGCCTATGCTTATTTCTGTCGGTGAGATGGGTCTCCTGTAAGCAACAAATTGTTGGATCTTCCTTTTTAATTCATTTCGTCAATTGGTGCCTTTTGATGGGGGAATTAAGTCCATTAACATTAAGTGTTAGTACTGATAGGTATGTGGTGATTCCTGCCATTTAGTTTTCTTAGTTGTTTGAAGGTTTGATTGTGTGTACCTAAGTTGAGGTTACTCTCTACTTTCTTGCTTTTTCTTTTCCTGTAGTTTGATGCCGCCTGTCCTTTCATGATTATGTTGGGTTTCACTTTCTGTGTGCAGAATCCCTTGAAGAATCTTTTGTAGTGTGGCTTTGTGGTCACATATTGTTTTAGTTTCTGCTTATCATGGAAGACTTTTATTGCTCCATCTATTTCGAATGATAGTTTTGCTGGGTAGAGTATCCTAGGGTTGAAGTTATTTTCATTCAGTGCCTGGAAGATCTCACCCCAACCTCTTCTTGCTTTTAATGTTTCTGTTGAGAAGTCTGCTGTGATTTTGATGGGTTTACCTTTGTATGTTATTTGTTTTTTCTCTCTTACAGCCTTCAATATTCTTTCTTGAGTCTCTGTATTTGTTGTTTTAATGATAATATGCCGTGGGGTAGATCTATTTTGGTCTGGTCTGTTTGGCGTTCTGGAGGCCTCTTGCATCTGTATGGGAATAGATATCTGTAGATTTGGGAAATTTTCTGTTATTATTTTGTTGCATGTATTATGCATTCCCTATGCTTGCACCTCTTCTCCTTCTTCAATGCCCATGATTCTCAGGTTTGGTCTTTTGATAGAGTCAGTGAGTTCTCGCATTTTCTTTTCACAGGTCTTGAGTTGTTTACCTAATAGTTCTTTGGTTTTTCCTTTAATTACCATTTTATCTTTGAGTTCTGAGAATCTGTCTTCTGTTTGTTCTGTTCTGCTGGATTGGCCTTCTGTTTTGTTTTGTAATTCTGTTTTGTTCTTTTTTTCTGAGGTTTTCCATATCCTGAGTCATTTCCTCTATAATGTTGTCTATTTTTGTCCTGAGTTCATTTATCTTTTTATTAATCATGTCTTTGTTTCATTTTGGTGTTTACACCGTGCTTCTATGGTTTCTTTTATCCTTCTTGTGCTTTTTCAAATTTTTGTTGTCTTGGAATTTCTTGAGTGTCTCCTGTACATTTCGGTTGACCATATGGAGTATCATCTCTATAAAATTCTCATTGATTACCTGTAGTATTTCTTCTTTTAGATTATTCTTGTGGGCTTCATTGGGTTCATTGGCATAGTTTATCTTCATTTTGTTGGAATCTGGATCTGAGTATCTGTTTTCTTCATTTCTGTCTTGTTCCTGTACTAATTTTTTGTTGTGGGGAAACTGGTTTCCCTGTTTTTTCTGTCTTCCTGTCATTGCCCTTGGTGTTTTTATTGTCCCTGTACTGTGTGCAATTAAGTATTTTCTAGCTTGTAATAATAACAATGGTGATATTTAGAATGGAAGGGTGAGAGGAGAGGGAAAGCAAAGAACTTAACGAAAGAGGAAAAAACAAACAAAACAAACAAAAGTTTCAAAGGTATAAACAGGGAGTGATAGTGTACTAATCAACAGTAAGCTGAACAGGCATTAGAGAGACAGAGGATTGAGAAAAAATAAATAAATAAAATTAAAAAAAAAATCTCCAAGTTTAAATGCCATAAAGTTTCAGTCTTAATAATTTTGGTATTAGTCCCTCAGCCTCCAATCCTGGAGATGGTGTCTTACAAGTAGTTCTGTCATTGTCTCATCAAAGGGGAAAAAAAAAAACCAAACCAAACAAAAAAAAACACCATTAAGTGTCCCAAGTTCAAATATAATACAGTTGCAGTAAGTTTTTCAGCATGCAGATATAGTTTGGTTGTTTTCTCATCAAAGGTAGGGAGAGAGGGAAAAAAAAAGAGTCTGGAGACAGGTCTGTGAATGGCTATCTGAGGCTGTGGCTTGCCTGACCTGTGCTGTCAGCTGCTGTGGCTTTATTTATGCAGATCTCAAGAGTGAGCTTAACACTCACTTAGCCCCTCAGGCTTTGTTTACTTAGAGTTCTCCGCCACTGCTACAAGCTCTCCCCTTTCCAAGCACACTGGGGCAGGTGACACTGCACCAGCTTTCTTAGGCCAGCATGTTTATTTAGAGTTCACATGGGAAGTGGGCATTCCCCCCTCTCCTGTGGAGTTTTCCTCCCACTGCCACTTTTACAAGCTTTCCCGTTCCTGGTTTCTGGGTGTGTGCTGCCACTCCTGCCTTCTCCGGCCAGCTTGTTCATTTACAGTTCTGTAAGGGATTTCCCCTCCCCCCTCTTCTATGCTCAGGGTGCCCCACCCTCTTTGCTATGTGTCTTTTTTGTTATTGCTTATTTTTCAGTTTCTTTTTTTCCCTGGGTAGGGGTAGTCTGTCCAGGGGGCTATGCCCAGGGTTGTCTGTGGGAGACACCCTCACCTTGTGGTCTGTGTCTTCTCCAGTGATCTGGGTGCTGGCATCTGTCAGTGGCGTGGGAGCCCTCCTGGTTTCTCCATTTAATGTGGAGATGCTATGCGTGGGCTGGGGGTGTGGAGGAGTCAAATTTTACCTCTTCTTGGTGGTTTTTCCTGTAATGTGTATCTTTGGTGTGTCTCCAAGATTTTTCTTTAGGAAACACGCTTTCTGCTTCCTCCCTCTAGTTGCCATCTTGGAATCAGCCCCAATCCTGACTTCTTATTCTGTATTTTTGATGCTTTGACCTCCTGGGAGGACAGACCTGGAAGGACTGTCCCTGGCACAGTAATTCCTTCCCAAGAGCAGGGCACACCACAGCATGTGCTGTTACAGGAGGCTGCACTAGGTCTGGTTTATTTGTTGACATGAGGGTCTTAATAACTTTTTGCCCCTGGTGTACTTGAACAACTTTCCTCCTGGTGTCCATCTTCTGAGTAGCTGTTGTTACAGATGCGTGCTGGCTTGACTCTGTCTCTGCACATGTGCATAGGTGAGGCCTGAACGTTTAGATACATAGACACAGGTAACACCTTTTTGTATATGTCCCAATAGCTCAGGAAATAAGAACAGAATTTACCAATGTGATTGCATCAAATTAAAAAGCTTCTGCACAGTAAACAATTAAGAATCAAGGACAACTTACCAAATTGGAGAAAATTTTTGTCAGCTACCCATTGGATAAAGAATTAACATCCAGAATATATGAAGAACTACAAAAATTAAACACCAGAAGAACAAGTAATCCAATTAATAAGTGGGAAAATGAATTAAACAGTTCTCAAAAGAAGTACAAATGAGTAATAAATACATGAAATATTCAACATACTTAGCTATAAAGGAAACACAAGGGTTGGTGGAATGGCTCAAGTGTTAGAGTGCCTGCCTAGCAAGCATGAAGCCTTGAGTTCACAGCCTGGAACTTTCAACACCACCAAAAAATAAAAAATAGGAAATACAAATGAAAACTACATTGAGATTCCATCTCACCACAGTCAGAATGGCTATCCTCTAGAAAACAACAAATACTGTGACAAGAAGCTAAGAGAAAAGGGATCCTTATCCACTGTGGTGGGGATGTACATTAAGCCAGCCACCATGGAATCAGTGTGGAGGTTCCTCAAAAAACTAAAAACAGAACTACCATATGATCCTGGTATACCTCTTTTGGGCATATATCCAAAGGATATAAAGTCAGCACTCAATGGAGATACATGCACACCTATGTTTATCACAGCACTCACTATTCATAGTAGCCAAGCTATGGAATCATCTGAGGTATCCATCAGCTATAGAATGGATAAAGAAAATGTGGTATATATATACACAATGGTGTATTATTCAGTCATAAAAAAGAATAAAATAATGTCATTTGCAGGAAATAGATGGAACTGAAGATCAGCATGTTTAGTGAAGTAAGTCAGACTGAGAAAGAGGAATATCCCATATTCTGTCTCATTCAGAATTTAGTTCTTACAAAATGACAGGAGTGTAAAACAGTGAATGTATGGGGTGGGAACCAGTGGGAGACAGAAGGGTGAAAGGAGGGAGTAAAAGTGGTGAAATGGTCAAAGTATTTTATATAAACATGAAAATAAAATAATGATATGTATTAAAATTGTTATTTAAAAGTAGGGAAAGGTGATAAAGATTAATAGAGGTGGTGAATTTGATCAAACTGCTTTATATGGAACAATGGAAATAACACAATGAAACTTCTTTGTACAATTAACATCCCTTTTTTTGGCAGCACTTGGGCTTGAACTTGGGGCCTCATGCTTGCTAGGCCAGAACTCTATCATTTGAGCCACTCTGCCAGCCCTTTTTCCTGTTGGGTGTTTTTAAGTAGGGTCTTGCAAACTATTTGCCTGTGCTGACCTCAAACCATGATCCTCCTGACCTTTGTCTTCCAAATAGGTAGGATTATAGGTGTGAACCACCAGTGCCCAGCTTAATATAACCAGAGATTGGTCAAAGTTGAACTTTTTTTGCAGTGTTAGGGATCAAACCCAAAGTCTGAGCCACACCCCCAGGTAAAATTGAGTCTTTTTACTAGTTTTTAAGAAATTGAGAGATGAACCACTTTAATTCACCAAGTTATATCATTGTTGGAAAGCATTTCTTTGTGCTTTAAAATAGCTATGCTATTCAAATTTCAGTGCCCTCAGATCTGTGTTAGCATTGCAGTAAGGGAGTGCCTTGCATATAGTCCATAGCTAAACAGTGAAATGATTGCACTGGAAAATTCATCTATGGGAATAAAAATGCCTTTGTACTTTTAAAGCTAAATCCATTTTACATTCAGTTCCTAGACTTAAAAAAAAAACAACATTCAGTTTTAAAAGCATTGAAAGTCTGTAATTTTTAACTTTTAGCTGTATGAAGTATTTTAAAGTTATATTTAGCACAATCAAATCATTTTGACATGATAATTCAAGTTCATGTTTTTAGTTTTATCAGTAGTGTACTGGTTTAATTGTAAAAGTAAAACAGGAGTTAATTTTTTGAGGCTATTTTGAGTGGAATTGTTTTCCTGATTCATTATTGTTGTATAAAAAAGCTACTGCTTTTTTTTTGTATGTTGATTTTTTATCCTGCTATTTCACTGAAAAGTGCTTATCAAATCTATTAGTGTGTGTATGTGTGTGTGTGTTTGTGTGTGTGTGTGTGTGTGTGTGTGTGTGTGTGGTTACTGGGGCTTGAACTCAAGGCCTTCACCTTGAGTCACCCACCAGCCCAATTTTTTGTGATACAATTTTTTGAGACAGGGTCTTGTGAACTCTTTGCCCAGGCTAACTTTGAACTGCAATCCTCCTGATCTCTGCCTCTTGAGTAGCTAGGATTATGGGCATGAGCCACTGGCACCTGGCAGATCTAATAGTTTTTAAGTATGGTCTTTAAGGTCTTTTAGGTATAGAATCTATAAATAGGGATGATTGGCCTTCTTTCTTTCCTATTTGTATTTTATTTCTTTCTCTTGTCTTATTGCTCTGGCTAAGAATTCAAACACTATATTAAATAAAAATGGAGACTTTGGAACCCTTGTCTCATTTCTGACTTTAGAGGAAATGGTTTCACTTTTCCTTGTTTAGTACTATGTTAGCCATAGGTTTGTCATATATGACCTTTATTATATTGAGGAGCATTCCTCCTATTCCTAGTGTGTTCAGGGCTTTTGTCATGAAGGGATATTGAATGTTGTAGAAGGCTTTTTCTTTACCTATTGAAATGATCATGTGTGTTTGTCCTTTATTCTGTTTGTGTTACATTACCTTTATTGATTCGCATAAGTTGAACTCATTTAATAAGAGCAAGAACTGACAAATGGGATTGTGTTTAATTTAAAAAATGCACAGACAGAAACAATTTCCATAATGAAGAGACAGCCTACAGACTGGGGGAAAATCTTTGCAAGCTATTCATCAAAGGATTAATATCCAGAATGTATGAAAATTTCAAAAACTTAGACACCCAAAAAAGCAAATAATCCAATTAATAAATGAGCAAATGAACAGGAAGTTCTCATAAGAAAAAGTACAAATAGCTAATACATGAAGAAATGTTCAACATCCTTAACTATAATGGAAATGCAAATCAAAATGACATTGAGATTCCATCTCAGTCTAATCAGAATGGCTGTCAACAAGAAAAGGAGGTCTGGGTACAGTGGCTCACACCTCTAATCCTCAATGCTCAGGAGGGAGAGAACAGGAGGACCATGGTTTGAGGACAGTTCAGGCAAAAAAATTCATAAGACCCCATCTCAACCAATAAAAGCTGGGTGTTGTGGTGCATGCCTCTCATCCCCTAAATAGGATGGTGATGCAGGCTGGCCATGGTGTAAATGTGAGACACTTTGAAAAAATACAGAGCAAAACAAGGGCTGGGGGCATGGATCAAGCAGTAGAGTGTTTGCTTAACAAGTGCAAGACTCCAAGTTCAAACCCCAATAATGGTAAAATGGGGGGGGAGTAAAGGAATAAATGGTGGTAGGATGTTGGGGAAAAGGAACCCTTATTCACTATGGAAACGAATGTGTACTAGTGTAGCCACTATGGAAATCAGTATGGATTATCCTCAAGAAACTAACAATAGAACTGACATATTGTACTGTACCACTCTTGGGCAGAGATATCTGAAGGAATGTAAATCAATATGCAGTAGTGATAACTGTACACCCATGTTTATCTCTGCACTATTCACAACTGCCAGATTATGAAATCAGTCTCAGTTTCCAGCTATAGATTAAAGGGTAAAGAAAATGTGGTATATATACACAATGGAGTATTACTCAGTCATAAAAAAGAATGAAATTACATCATTTGCAGAAAAATGGATGGACTGGATGTCATTTTGAACAAGATAAGATTCAGATATCATGTTTTGCTCATATCCAAAATCTAGACCCAAAAATTATGTGAACATAATGGGGATACTGTTTACAGAAACTAGCAAGAGGAGGGAGGGAGGAAGGAGTGTAAGCGGTAGTGAATATAATCAAAGTACATTGTATGCATGTATAAATATAGTATTGTGAAAGTATGAAAGGGGAGAAAGGATAAGAAAGTACAATAGGATGAGTTTGATCAGAGTACATTATATGCATGTATGGCTATATCACAAACCCCTTTATGCAATTACCATATGCTAATAAATAATAGTTTCAATGAAAAATGTCCTGAATGACTGAAATTTTGGAAATGAAGGTTTGATGACTTTTCTTTAAAATTATGTTAATTTTTAACAGTTAATATATACGGTTTTAGGAAAACTATGTAAGGTTAAAATTAAAATTAAAAATTTCCACCATAAACCTCCAATTTTTTCTTATCAATTTTACTTTTTTGTTAGTACCATCATAATACTAGCCAGCATATTGTAGACACTTTTTTTCATACTCTCTTACCACAGGTGATAACCAAACAACACATAACAAAAATACTATAGACTGAGTACCTTAGACAACAAATTTGTTTTCTTACAAAAACCCCTGGTGAGGCTTCTCTGTGCTTGCATAAGGCCACCTTCTTGTTATGTTTTCACATGGCCTTCCCTTCATATGTGTGTACAGAATCTGGGTGAGGATAAAGGAGTGGGAGAAGGAAATCTCTTCTAATAAGGACACTAGTCCTAGCAAATCGGGGCTCCACCCTTATGACCTAATTTAATGGTGTTAACTTCCTTACTCTTTTGTATTGCATTACTGTGGTTTGAACCCAGGGCTTTAATGTGAATTTGGGGGAAATGCATGCATTCATTCCTTAACATACCATCTCTGACTTCACAAAATTCATGTTCTCATATGTCAGTATATTAATTCTATCCAAATATCCCTCAAAGTCTTAAATTTTTCTGTATCAACTCAAAAGTCCAAAGTCTTTCAAATGTCATCTAAATCAGGGATAGGTGAAACTCCAATCCATGCTAAGGCAAAGTTCCTCTCCAGTTGTTAACCTGTGAAGTCACATAAGTTATATGCTTATGAGTGGTGGTTCAGGACAGGATTGATGTAACCACTGCAAAAGGAGCAATCAGAAAGAAAGGGATGACAGGTCCCAAAACAAATCCCAAACCTAGAAATCCATTAGCTCCCAAGTCCCAAGAAATTACCCTTTTAGGTTAGTGATTGACCTAAACATCCTATTAGGATGGCATTGTTGCCCCAATGCTCTAGGAACTGGTTTCCTTGAGGCACTGGGCAGTGGCATCCTGGTCTCTCCTGAAGGAAGAGGCCCCACACTTTCAAATGGAAGAGAAACACATCTAAGCATAGATGTGTGGTGATAATAGCAACCCTGGCTCTCTCAATCACCTTGAGGGTCAATCTTCTTTTTTTTTTTTTTTTAATTTTTTCCCTGTGCTGGGGATGGAAACAAGGGCCTTGTGCATGCTAGCCAAGCACTCCACCACTGAACTACACTCCCAGCCCCATTTCCTCCTCCCTTTTTGGAGACAAGGTCTGGACCCTATGTAATCTAGGTTGGCCTTGAGCTTGGATCCTCCTGCCTCAGCCTCCTGGATGCTGGCCTTATTTTCAGGCACCTTCACACTTGGCTCCCATTCTTCCCTTTTTAAAAGGATATCATAGCTGAGCATAAAGACCCAAACATGTAATCCCAGCTATTCATGAGGCAAAGGCAGGAGAATCATGATTTTTGAGGCCATACCAGAGAAAGTTAGTGAGGCCCTGTGAAAAACAAAACACAAGCAAAAGGGCTGAGAGCATGGCTCAAGTGGTAGAGCACTTGCCTAGTAGGTGCAAGGCCCAGGATTCAATGCCTAGAACTTCAATAAAAAAGTTTAAAGCTCTATTGTCTGTTGAATCATGAAACTCCTACAGCCTTTTTTCATTCTGTCTCTTGTGTGACATTGAGCTCACATCTGCCCCTTTGCACGTATGCAAATAGAATAAACAGTTCTCCACTTATCTCTTTGGATGTACATTTTCACTTAGATCTTAGTCCAATGATTTGAGAGAATATTTCCAGGTTTTAAATAATTTTGCGGGGAGCAGGCCATGCCTTGGACTGAGTTATTCCATTTTATAAAGCATCAGTTTGCTCCCAAGTTACTTCATTTTGAGCACAACAACTAACGCCAAATAACTTGGCATCTTGTCCAGGCAAGTCATTGACCAATAGATGTTGGACACACAGAATACATAGAGAATCATCACCAGCTGCATAGAATGATCATAAGGCAAAGACTGACAAATTATTTGGGCTAATAAATTACTAGGAAGTGAGGCAAGATGGTGAATTAGAAACATCCTCTGTTTTGGAACAGGAGGACTCAGATAGTAAAGGGGAAACTACATTCTGAAGAGAGAGGAAGAGCATCAGGATTTATGGAAAAGGTCACAGGACAGTTGAAAGACATGGAGACACAGGTGAAAGAGAAAAATAGAAATAGTCCCAAGATCATCTCCTGCTCCCCAGAGTGGAGGTGAAGCCAAAAACATAATCACAAGGTAAGCTACATGGCAGTGGTGACAGCGTGGCAATTCTAAATGGTAGTGCTCTGGTATGAGAGGCTAGCTTTTGTGAAAAAGACCTTTTCTTACTCCCTTTATCTTAGGGAGATACAGCAGGGCACCCTCTTCAGAGAGGACCTATTGAGACAGAGTCTCTGGGAACTTGAAAAGGAACAATGAAAGCCCAGTCTCAGAACACCCTGCTAAAGTGTCTAGGTTGGACATACCCAGAAAAGGTGGTTGTGGAGAGGGAGAGGTTCTGGCTTGGTCCTGCTGAGAAGTTTAAGCAGCAAGGGGCTCAAACAGTGAAGAGTATGGTAGTTAGAAAATCTGCCCTCCCTGGCGAGGAACAAGTCCCATCACCTAAAGAACATGACAGAAATAGAGCACGGTCCCATGGCAGGCATAGTACTCGGCCTCCAGGACCTTTCTCCTAGCCATGTGTGTCACCTGGCAGATGAGTCTGAAAACTCTAAGTCCAGACTCCCTTAATTGCCTGATTTCCACAGCCTCCACACCCACAGAGTGGTGAGCTGCTGGGTGGGGGTCTGAAAGCACTGAGATCTGCTTCCAGGAAGTGCATACTGGTGTATGTTGCTGCCAGTCATGACTGAGAACAAGCAACTGACTCTCTACAAGAGACTTCATCTAGTTTACTTCAAGCTCAGCACTGGTAAGGATCAAACCTGGAGCTCTGTGCATGTTGGCAAATGCTTGGGTACTGAGCCAAACCCACAGAATAGTGATGAGAAAGCAACTCAACTCTGCCACTACACAGTCCTGCCTGAACACTGAGAATAGTTCACCTGAAAGACTGTAGGTGTTCAAAACTTTCAACCAATGATTTGGCCTCAGATGCACAAATTCCAATGCAGAAACACAAGAAATATGAAAAAATAAGTCAACTTAGTCAACAACTCCACATCATATTAATCATAATTAATGAAGTGGATAAAGTCCCAAACAACTCAAAAGAATAATAAGGGTCATCAAGCCCTGGTGGCTCACACCTGTAATCCTAACTATTTGGGAAGCTGAGATATGAACATGGTTCAAGGCCAGCCCAGGCAAGAAGTTTGCAAGACTCTGTCTCAACCAATAGCTGGGCATGGTAGTGTGTGCACCTGTCACCTCAAGCTATGTAGGAGTCTGAGATTGGGAGGATCAAAGTTCCAGGCTAGCTCAGGCAAAAATATTTATAAGACCCCCATCTCAATCGAGAAAAACTGGGTATAGTAGCATGCACGTATTATCCTAGCAGCAGCAGGAAGTATAAAAGAGAAGGACCACATCACAGGCCAGCCTGAGTAAAATGTGAGCTCCCATCATCAAAATAACTAGAACAAAAATGGCTGGAGGCATGGCTCAAGCAGTAGAAAGCCCTTAGTTCAAACCCTGATACCACAAAAAAGTAACTAAATAAAAGAGGACAGGAATATATGCCTGAATTAATTCTAAAATAATACAAATAAGCACCTGAATGAAATTAATGCAGACATGATATTAAATTACCAAGGAAGAGTTTGATAAAGATATATAATATTTATTACATATATTAAAGAGCAGTTTGCTAAAGATATAGAAATTCTGAAAAATTGAAGTTCTAGAAATGAAGATCTCGATAAGTCAAAAATCTCAGTTGAAAACCTTTTCAGTAGATGGTATCAAATTGAAGGTAGAATATAAGGACTTAAAGACAAGATAGATGTATTAGAACATTCAAATAAAGACAAAGGAAAAGAGATAAAGTAATATGAACAGAACATCAAAGACCTCTGGAACACAATTGAAAGACCATACCTATGAATCATGGCATAGAAGAAGAGATGCAAGCTAAAGGCAGAGGGAACATATGCAATAAAGAATAGCAGAAAATTTCCCCAATCTTGAGAAAAAGATAGTCATCCAGATACGGTAGGCTTTTAGGACTCCTAATAGACAAGTCCAGAAAATATCCTCTCCACATCACATTATATTTAAAATATTACACATACAGAAAAAGGAAAAAATATTGAAAGCTGTAAGAGAGAAACTCCAAGTCAACTGTAAAGCAAACCTATCAGAATAGCAGATTTCTCAATAAACACTTTAAAAGCAAGAAAGGCATGGAATGATCTATTTCAAGTCCTGAAAGAAAATAACTGCCAACCTAGATGACTTTTTGAAGCAAAGCTATCTTTCATAATTGAAGGAGAGATAAAATCTGCCATAATAAAGAAAAACTAAGGAGTTCATGATCACTAAACCAGCACTGCAGAAGATACTTACAGGACCCACACACAGAAAAGGAAGATAAAAGGCAATCATGAAAATATAGGAAAGAATAAATTTCACTAGACAAGTAAATAAGCAAAGGAACAACAGGGAAGAATCAAGCACTACAAAACCCACAAAATTGCAGGAATTGCTACATACCTTTCAACAATAACTCTGAATGTTAATGGTCTTAATTCTCTGAACAAAAGATACAGACTGGTACACTGGAATAAAAAAACAAGACCCAACCATTTGTTGCCTATATGAAATGCAATATGCTGGCACAGACAAACATAAGCTTAAGTGCATGGATAGAAAAAGATATTCCAAGCAAATAGAGTCCAAAAGTAAGCAGGAGTAGCTATATTCACATCTGACAAAGCAGATTTCAAATGAAAATTAGAAGGCAAAGTCACTTCATATATAAAGAGGATATAACTATTGTAAACACATGCAGAAAAGATTGATGCATCTAATTTTATAAAAATGAAAACTACTGGACATAAAAGCAAAGATATACCCCAACACAATAATAGTGGTTGACTTTAATACCCCACTCTCACCAGTAGATAGGTTATCCAGGCAAATAAATCAACAAGGAAACTTCAGAATTAATGACACTATAGATCAAATGATCTTAACAGATTACAAATGGCCAATAAGTATATGAACAAGTTTTCAATATCTTTATCTATAAAGGAAATGTAAATCAAAAAACATTGAGAATCTATCTCCCCAATCAGACATTGCAATCATCATCAAAACAACAAATACTGGTTAGGATGCAGGGAAAAGGAACCCTTTTGCACTGTTGGTAGAAATGCAAACAAGTGCAGCCACTATGAAAATCAGTAGGGAGGTTCATCAAGAAACTAAACTAGAACTGGGTGCAGTTTAGGCTCATGCTTACAAACCAGCTACTTGGGCCTGGAAGCAAGGAGGGAGGCAGGGAGAAGGTGGGGGTGAGGGGCAGAGGGGGAGAAATGACCCAAACAATGTGAATAAATGAATTTTTAAAAGTTCAATCCATTAAGAAGATATAGCAATTATAAACTTATTATATAACAGAATACCAAAATTAAAAAAAAAAAAAACCAGCTACTTGGGAGGCAGAGATCGGAAGGATTGCTAGCCTAGGCAAAAATTTAATGAGACCAAATCTCAATCAATAAACAAGTCATGATGGTGCATACCTGTGATCCCAGCTATGTGGGAGTTTGTAGGTAGATAGAATACAGACTGAGTCTGGGCCCAGCCAAACATGCAAGGCAGTCCCTGAAAAATAACAAAACAAACCAACAAAAAGGTTGGGGACATAGCTCAAGAGGTAGCGAAACTATTTAGCAAGCAGGAGACCTTTATTTAGTTCAAACCCCAGTACCACCAAAACTAAAAAACACCTAAAATAGAACTACCATTTGATCCTGTTATTCCACTCTTGCACATATATCTAAAGAAATTATACAGTACTGATGCCTGCACACCCTTGTTTATAGCAACACTATTCAAAATAGCTAGACTATGGAATCAGCCTAGGTGCCCATCACCTAATGAACTGGTAAAAGAAAATGTAGTATATATACACAATGGAGTATTATTCAGCTATTAAGAAGAATGAATTTATGTCATTTACAGGAAAATGTATGGAACTGGAGATGATCAGGTTAAGTGAAATAAGCCAGACTGAGAATGTTCTCTCATTTGCCAAATTGAAACCTAAGAAAATGAGTGACAGCATAAAATGGGGAATGTTTGTAGTAGGTAGTGTGAAAGGAGATGGTGACTATTTTATACATGTATGAAAATAGAATAATTAAACCCACTAGAATTATTTAAAAGGGAGGCCTGAGAGGGGATAAAAACAGTATAAAAGGGAGTAAATTTGGTCAAAATACCTTACATGCATATATGGAAATATCACAATGAAATCCTTTTGTATAATTATTATACATAATAAAAAATTGATACATGTGACCTTACCAAATCATGAGCACATGGACCCATGAACATACCAAACCATATCAGAAATACTAGGCACATGTGGGCATGATGGTACATACCTGTAATCCCAGCACTTGGGGGTCAACCTCAGACCACAGTCCTCTTAGTTATGGCTTCTATGCAGTCAGAATCTCAGATGCTCACTACTAGGACCAACTTATTGACTGAAATAGGGCCTCAATAATTTTTTGCCCAGGGTGACCTCAAACCACAGTCTTCGCATTCTCTACCTCATTGAGTAGCTGGGTTTACAGACTCCATCCCTGGCACTTAGTCATAATTCCTAGGAGGCTGAGGCAGGAGAGTCTCAAGTTCAAGACCAGACTGAGCTAAATATTAAAACCCTGTCTCATTAACAACAAAAATGCACTGGGCAATAAGCTTATTGAACATCCCCAAACAACCAATGATGCAACCCCTCACCTGACACATAAGAAGGGAGCCCAAGACTGTGGCTTGGCAGTCACACTGACCTTATCATGAGTGCTGGTCTTTGCCCAGGAGAGTCACCAGGCAATGAACTTCCCATTGTGTCTGATGGTGAAATTATATTCAGCTGAACTTCCAATATCAGCTCAGCATGACTCCACTCTGCTATTTTGACACTGCCCACTCCAAACCTCTTTGGGCCCTCACCTCCATAGCTCTGTGCCTTGACAGTCCTTTGTTTTGACAGCTCCCTGGTTTGTTTTTTGACCCCTAATCTGACCACTTGCAGTGACTCTATTTGTACAAGCTCTTTGCTTTTGCTATTTAAATTCTGTGACCACCTTAACCCCTTTTCAGCCTCTCTGTAGGCAAATATCATACTTGATGTGTTATGTGTGATCTGAGTATAATGGACATTAGCAATTAAGATTGGCTTGGATCAGAATTCCAAGATGGCGGCTAGAGGTAGGAAGCAGAAAGCGACCCTCCTATAGTGAAATCTTGGAGAGACACTGGAGTCACACTTTGCAGGCATAATCACTGAGAAAAGGCATAACTTTGACCCCTCCACATCTCCAGCCGGTGCAAAGAATCTCCACTTCACGTTAAACGGAGAACCGAGGAGGCCCCCGGGGCCGCCAGTGGCCGGCGCCCATACGGCTTGGGAAGACGCGGACCAGGTGAGCTTCGCGGTACCGCGGTACTCCCACAGACAAGCCTGGGCCAGAGCAGCATAGCTCCCTGGACAGACTGACCTCCACCCAGGAAAAAAAAAAAAAAGAGAAACTGAGTACTAAGCAATAAGAACAGTTAAGACACGCTGGAAAGAGGGTGGGGCGCCCTGAGCGCTGAAGATTGGGGGAAGGGAATCCTTCCCGGGATTCCCGGGACTGTAAATAAACAAGCCAGGCGGGCCGGAGAGGCTCTGGCGGGAGCGGGGCACGTGCCCAGCAACCAGGAGCGGGGAAGCTTGTGAGAGTGGAGGAGGAAAGACCCACTTCCCACGTGAACTGTAAACAAACATGGAGGCCGGCAGGAGCAGCAGCACCGCCCAGTAAGCAGGAGCAGGAAAGCTGCTGAAAGTGGCAGTGGGAGGAAAACTTCAGAGGAGAGGGGGGAAGACCCACCTCCCACATGAACTGTAAATAAACACGCAGGCCTGATAACGCGGGGCAGTGTCACCTTTCCCAGTGCTTGGGAAGGGGAAAGCCTGTAGCAGAGGCCCCCGCACAGGAGAACTCTGAGCAAACAAAGCCTGTGGGACCAGGTGAGTGCTAGCTCATCCCAGAGATCTGCATAAATAACGCCGCCAGCTACAGGCTGAGAGCAGCAGGCAGGCAAGCCACAGTTGCAGATACCACTCTCAGAACTGTCTCCAGACGCTTTTTTTTCTTTTTCTCCCTACCTTTGATGAGAGAAAAACCGAATTACACCTGCAAGCCGAAAAACTTACTGAAACTGCATTGCATTTGAACTGGGGACACTTGGTGGGGCTTTTTTTTTTTTTTCTTCTTGTGTGTGTGTGTGTGTGTGTGTGTGTGTGTGTGTGTGTATGTGTGTGCAGTTTTGTTCTACTTTATGCATCCCCTTTGATGAGACAACTACAGAACAACATCTGAGGCACCAACTCCAGGACTGGAGATTGAGACGGACATCCAAATTATTAAGACTGAAACTGCATTGCATATAAGCTTGGAAGTTTTTTGGTTTTTTTTTTTTTTTAATTTTCTATTTTCCATTTTATTTTAATTCATTTTTATATATAGATATTACTTTCATTTACTTATTTTTAATTTTTTTTATCTTTGATTTTCAATCCTCTCTCTGTCTCTCTATTGTCTGTTCAGCTTCCTGTCGATTAGTACACTAACACTCCCTGTTTATACCTTTGAAACTGTCTTGTCTGATACCTTGTTCTGCTTTCTCCCTCTTGTCTGTATATTTGTTTTCCCATTTTCTTTAACTTCTTGCTTTCCATCTCAGCTCACTCTTCCATTCTCAATATTACCATTGTTATTATTACAAGCTAGAGAATACTTAATTACACACAGTACAGGGACAGTAATAACACCAAGGACAATGACGGGAAGACAGAAAAAACAGGGAAACCAGTTTCCCCACAGCAAAAAATTAGTACAGGAACCAGAGGGGAATGAAGAGAACAGAAACTCAGATCCAGACTCCAACAAAATGAAGATAAACTATGCCAAAGGACCCAATGAAGCCCACAAGAATAATTTAAAAGAAGACATACTACAAGTACTCAATGAGAATTTTATAGAGATGATACTGGATAGGGTCAACCAAAATGTACAGGAGACACTCAAGAAATTCCAAGACAATAAAAATAGAGAATTTGGAAAAGCAAAAGAAGAAATAAAGGAAACCATAGAAGCACTGTATAAACACCAAAGTGAAAGAGAGAACACAATGAATAAATGGATAAATGAACTCAGGACAAAAATAGACAACAATAAAGAAAAAAACTGCCAGGATAAGGAAAACCTCAGAAAAAAGAACGAAACAGAACTGCAAAACAAAACGGAAGGCCAATCCAGCAGAATAGAACAAACAGAAGACAGAATCTCAGAACTTGAAGATGAAATGGTAATTAAAGGAAAAACCGAAGAACTATTAATTAAACAACTCAAGACCTGTGAAAAGAAAATGCAAGAACTCACTGACTCCATCAAAAGACCAAACTTGAGAATCATGGGCATTGAGGAAGGAGAAGAGGTGCAAGCGAAGGGAATGCGTAATATATTCAACAAAATAGTAACAGAAAATTTCCCAAATCTAGAGAAAGATATTCCCATACAAATGCAAGAGGCCTCCAGGACACCAAACAGACCAGATCAAAATAGAACTACTCCACGACATATTATCATTAAAACAACAAGTTCAGAAACTAAGGAAAGAATATTGAAGGCTGTAAGAGAGAAAAAACAAGTAACATACAAAGGTAAACCCATGAAAATCACAGCAGACTTCTCAACAGAAACATTAAAAGCAAGAAGAGCGTGGGGTGAGATCTTCCGGGTATTGAATGAAAATAACTTCAACCCCAGGATACTCTACCCAGCAAAGCTATCATTCAAAATAGATGGAGCAATAAAAGTCTTCCATGATAAGCAGAAACTAAAACAATATGTGACCACAAAGCCACCATTACAAAAGATTCTGCAAGGGATCCTGCACACAGAAAGTGACACCCAACTTAACCATGAAAAGGCAGGCAGCACCAAACCACAGGATAAGAAAAAGCAAGACAGTAGAGAGTAACATCAAGTTAGGTACACACAATCAAACCTTCAAACAACTAAGATAACTAAATGGCAGGAATCACCACATACCTATCAGTACTAACACTTAATGTTAATGGACTTAATTCCCCCATCAAAGGCACCGTTTGACAAAATGGATTAAAAAAGAAGATCCAACAATTTGTTTCTTACAGGAGATGCATCTCACCAACAGAAATAAGCATATGCTTAGGATGAAAGACTGGAAGAAGATTTATCAAGCGAATGGCCCCCGAAAACAAGCAGGAGTAGCAATACTTATCTCTGACAAAGTAGACTTCAAACCTACATTGATCAAACGAGATAAAGAAGGACATTCCATACTAATAAAAGGGGAAATAGACCAAAAGGAAATAATAATCATCAATCTGTACGCACCCAATGTCAACGCACCCAATTTCATCAAACATACCCTGAAAGACCTAAAAGCATATATAAACGCCAACACAGTGGTTGTGGGAGACTTTAACACTCCATTATCATCAATAGATAGGTCATCCAAACAAAAACTCAATAAAGAAATCCAAGATCTAAAATATGCAATAGATCAAGTGGACCTAGTAGATGTCTACAGAACATTTCATCCAACCTCTACACAATATACATTCTTCTCAGCAGCCCATGGAACCTTCTCCAAAATAGATCATATCCTAGGGCACAAAGCAAGCCTCAGCAAATATAAGAAAATAGAAATTATACCATGCATTCTATCTGATCACAATGCAATAAAACTAGAACTCAACAACAAAAGTAAAGACAAAAAACATGCAAACAGCTGGAAACTAAATAACTCATTACTTAATGAAGAATGGATCATTGATGCAATAAAAGAGGAAATTAAAAAGTTCCTGGAAGTCAATGAAAATGAAAACACAACCTACCGCAACCTATGGGACACAGCTAAGGCAGTCTTGAGAGGAAAGTTTATAGCCATGAGTGCATATATTAAAAAGATTGAAAGATCCCAAATCAATGACCTAATGATACATCTCAAACTCCTAGAAAAACAAGAACAAGCAAATCCCAAAACAAATAGAAGGAGAGAAATAATAAAAATAAGAGCTGAAATCAACGAAATAGAAACCAAAAAAACCATACAAAGAATTAATGAAGCAAAAAGTTGGTTCTTTGAAAAAATAAACAAGATTGATAGACCCCTGGCAAACCTGACTAAAATGAGGAGAGAAAAAACCCAAATTAGTAGAATTAGGAATGCAAAAGGGGAGATAACAACAAACACCATGGAAGTCCAGGAAATCATCAGAGACTACTTTGAGAACCTATATTCAAATAAATTTGAAAATCTAAAAGAAATGGACAGATTCCTAGATACATATGATCATCCAAAACTGAACCAAGAGGAAATTAATCACCTGAATAGACCTATAACACAAAATGAAATTGAAGCAGCAATCAAGAGTCTCCCCAAAAAGAAAAGTCCAGGACCAGATCGATTCTCTGCTGAATTCTATCAGACCTTTAAAGAAGAACTGATACCAACCCTCCTTAAACTGTTCCATGAAATAGAAAAGGAAGGAAAACTGCCTAACACATTTTATGAAGCCAGTATTACACTTATCCCAAAACCAGGCAAAGACACCTCCAAAAAGGAGAACTATAGGCCAATCTCCTTAATGAACATTGATGCAAAAATCCTCAACAAAATAACGGCAAACCGAATTCAGCAACACATCAAAAAGATTATTCACCACGACCAGGTAGGCTTCATCCCAGGGATGCAGGGGTGGTTCAACATACGAAAATCAATAAACGTAATAAACCACATTAACAGAAGCAAAGACAAAAACCACTTGATCATCTCAATAGATGCAGAAAAAGACTTTGATAAGATGCAACATCATTTCATGATAAAAGCTCTAAGAAAACTAGGAATAGAAGGAAAGTTCCTCAACATTATAAAAGCTATATATGACAAACCTACAGCCAGCATTATACTTAACAGAGAAAAATTAAAACCATTCCCTCTAAAATCAGGAACCAGACAAGGATGCCCACTATCTCCACTCCTATTCAACATAGTACTGGAATTCCTAGCCAGAGCAATTAGGCAAGAAGAAGGAATAAAAGGAATACAAATAGGTAAAGAAACTTTCAAAATATCCTTATTTGCAGACGACATGATCCTATACCTTAAAGACCGAAAAAACTCTACTCAGAAGCTTCTAGACATCATCAATAGCTATAGCAAGGTAGCAGGATATAAAATCAACATAGAAAAATCATTAGCATTTCTATACACTAACAATGAGCAAATGGAAAAAGAATGTATGAAAACAATTCCATTTGCAATAGCCTCAAACAAAATCAAATACCTAGGTGTAAACCTAACAAAAGATGTGAAAGACCTCTACAAGGAAAACTATACACTTCTGAAGAAAGAGATTGAGGAAGACTATAGAAAGTGGAGAGATCGCCCATGCTCATGGATTGGTAGAATCAACATAGTAAAAATGTCTATACTCCCCAAAGTAATCTACATGTTTAATGCAATTCCCATCAAAATTCCAATGACATTCATTAAAGACATTGAAAAATCTACTGTGAAATTTATATGGAAACACAAGAGGCCACGAATAGCCAAGGCAATACTCAGTCAAAAGAACAATGCAGGAGGTATCACAATACCTGACTTCAAACTATATTACAAAGCAATAACAATAAAAACAGCATGGTACTGGCACAAAAACAGACATGAAGAGCAGTGGAACACAATATAGGATCCAGATATGAAGCCACACAACTATGAGCAACTTATCTTTGACAAAGGAACTAAAAATATACAATGGAGAAATAGCAGCCTCTTCAACAAAAACTGCTGGGAAAACTGGTTAGCAGTCTGCAAAAAACTGAAACTAGATCCATGTATATCACCCTATGCCAAGATTAACTCAAAATGGATCAAGGATCTTAATATCAGACCCCAAACTCTTAAGTTGATACAAGAAAGAGTAGGAAATACTCTGGAGTTAGTAGGTATAGGTAAGAACTTTCTCAACGAAACCCCAGCAGCACAGCAACTAAGAGATAGCATAGATAAATGGGACCTCATAAAACTAAAAAGCTTCTGTTCATCAAAAGAAATGGTCTCTAAACTGAAGAGAACACCTACAGAGTGGGAGAAAATATTTGCCAATTATACATCAGATAAAGGACTGATAACCAGAATATATAGGGAACTTAAAAAACTAAATTCTCCCAAAACTAATGAACCAATAAAGAAATGGGCATGTGAACTAAACAGAACTTTCTCAAAAGAAGAAATTCAAATGGCCAGAAAATACATGAAAAAATGCTCACCATCTCTAGCAATAAAGGAAATGCAAATTAAAACCACACTAAGATTCCACCTCACCCCTGTTAGAATAGCCATCATCAGCAACACCACCAACAACAGGTGTTGGCGAGGATGTGGGGAAAAAGGAACCCTCTTACACTGTTGGTGGGAATGTAGACTAGTACAACCACTCTGGAAAAAAATTTGGAGGCTACTTAAAAAGCTGGACATCGATCTACCATTTGATCCAGCAATACCACTCTTGAGGATATACCCAAAAGACTGTGACACAGGTTACTCCAGAGGCACCTGCACACCCATGTTTATTGCGGCACTATTCACAATAGCCAAGTTATGGAAACAGCCAAGATGCCCCAGCACTGACGAATGGATTAAGAAAATGTGGTATCTATACACAATGGAATTTTATGCAGCCATGAAGAAGAATGAAATTTTATCATTCGCTGGTAAATGGATGGAATTGGAGAACATCATTCTGAGTGAGGTTAGCCTGGCTCAAAAAACCAAAAATCGTATGTTCTCCCTCATATGTGGACATTAGATCAAGGGCAAACACAACAAGGGGATTGGACTATGAGCACATGATAAAAGCGAGAGCACACAAGGGAGGGGTGAAGATAGGTAAGACACCTAAAAAACTAGCTAGCATTTGTTGCCCTTAACGCAGAGAAACTAAAGCAGATACCTTAAAGCAACTGAGGCCAATAGGAAAAGGGGAACAGGTACTAGAGAAAAGGTTAGATCAAAAAGAATTAACCTAGAAGGTAACACACATGCACAGGAAATCAATGTGAGTCAATGCCCTGTATAGCTATCCTTATCTCAACCAGCAAAACCCCTTGCTCCTTCCTATTATTGCTTATACTCTCTCTACAACAAAATTAGAGATAAGGGCAAAATAGTTTCTGCTGGGTATTGAGGGGGGGGAGCGGGAGGGGGCGGAGTGGGTGGTAAGGGAGGGGGCGGGGGCAGGGGGGAGAAATGTACCAAGCCTTGTATGCACATATGAATAATAAAAGAAAAATGAAAAAAAAAAAAAGATTGGCTTGGGTTTTTTTGTTTGTTTTTTGGTGAGACTGGGGTTCGAATTCAGGGTTTTGTGCTCACAGAGCAAGCACTCTACTATTTGAGTAAGTAAGATTAGAAATGAATAAAGAATTTATCAAGTGAGACCAGAAGTACTTGGCAAGGTAATGATGAGGAAACGATGTATCTTGTGAGCTTATTGTCACTATCTAATTTCTGACAGTGTGGAAAGACCCAATTGTGTTAGCTTCTGTTACTGGTATATAGCTCACTCATGACAAATACATTTATATTTTTTTCCAGGATTTTCTGCTTGTGGCATGGCTCAAATAACCTAGTTAGCCTTATTTCTGGAAACAAAATTTTGTTTTTTGTTTCTTTAAAAATTTTTTTTAATTTTCTTTTTAAATTATCATACATTAATAGTACAAGAGGGTTTCATGCAATAATTCCATAAATGCGTGGAGTGTACTTTCAACAAGTTCACTCCTTCCATCATATTCCTTTATCCTCTTCCTTTCTCCTTTAAAACCCTTGGTGGGTTTCATTATGCTATCTTCATATATACATGGCCAAATGGCTAAATATATATAGCTGAATATATATAATGTACTTTGATCCTCTGATGATCTCCCCAAGTAGTCCCCCTTTGAATTTATGTCCCATTATTACCCATCATTTAAGTATAGATTCTACAAATGAGTGAGAACTTGTGATATTTGACCTTCTGAGCTTGGCTTATCTCGCTCAACATGAGGATCTTCAGTTCCATTCACTTCATTTTTCTTTATGGCTAAATAATACTCTATTGGGATGTGTGTGTAATGTCACATTGCCTTCTTTTCTTTTATCAACAAACATTTATTGAGCTCTGTGAAAGACATATATATAAACATGACACTTTTTTAGGGACAAAAACCTTATGTTCATGAATGACTAATATGTACCACATTTTATATACATTATTCTAGTTCATACTTAAAATAAGCATTTTTGAGCTTGGAAATATGTGTTTGACAGATTTAAAATTGAGGCTCAAGGAATTTAACTTGCTCAAATAAGATCTTACAGTGGGCAAATAGTAGACAGAACTTTCTGATTCCATGATCTAATATGGATGAAAAGACAAATACTCAGAAAGCCGAAGTCAAGGAAATATAAGTATAACAAGAAAAAAAGTGTTTTAGGATTCCAGAGAAACAGAAAAGAATTTGATCCCACAAAAAATAAGCCCTTTCTTACTTTCTTGTTGACATAGAGCATATCAGAAATACATTGAACAGTATTACATTTACTTAGGCTAAAAGGTTAGGGAGAAGATTGCTCACCTTTCTATGCATGGATACAGTCACACACTGGTATATCAGTCCCAAAATGCTAAGTGTGTGTATGTGTATACATGCATATATATAAATATATATTATATTTTATTTACTCACTAATTGGTTGTTAGGCACCTTGGTTGATTTCATGAAATGGAAATTTGTATTTTTAATTGAATTTTTCAATTCATTCTCTTGGATTCTTTGTCAATTTTAATCCTTTGTTTTATGCTGTTAGACGTTCTCAAATGTTCAGAGATTTTTTTTTGCATAGCTTGGAAATAAGAATGTGATTATCATGGGTGGGTCTAAGGAGAAAGGTGGAGGTATAGCTTAATTAATATGTAATGAGTGACTGTTCTTTATCTTTGGAAAATTCTCAGGATAAAGACAGGCCTATTATTGATGCCTATCATATACAAGGGACTTTAATTATGTGTTTGGAATATAAGGATAAACTAGACAGGTGTGTTGCAACACATAGACTTTGAAGAGCTAACACTCTCATTATCTAATTATAATTTTGATAAATATTGTAAAGGAGAAGTATGTGGAGCTATGCAATATGCAATGAGGAACCTGACCCAGTCCAGGACTCTTTTAAGTTGAAACTTCTCAAAGAATAACAAGTGAGGATTAGCTAGGAAAAGGCACAGGTTAGAGGGAAGAAGCCTAGGAGAAAATACATATATTCAAGAGCAGTTTCTGGGACTGGAGGAGTGGCTCAAGTGATAGAGCACCTGCTTTGCAAGTGTGAAGCCCTGAGTTCATACCCAGTGCCACAAAAAAAAAAAAAAAAAAGGAAAAGAAAAGAGCAGTTTCTGAGTTGGTCTTTACCTTTTTATTCATGTGGAAATGACTTGGTGAGTGAATTTAGCCTGTATTTCATTGCCCAGAGAAGCCTGTTACAGAGTAGCTGGAAGATCAAGGTTTCCATTGAAGCAGTTTCAGACATGAGATCAGAAAAGTAGGTTGGGTTGTTTAGCTACAGTATCTGCTATAGATATTACATTTCAGGAGATGAGAATGGGGCTTGGGATGTGGTTCAACTGCATATCAAGCAAGAGTCCCTGAGTTCAAACCCCAGTACTGAAAACCTTACATATGAGAATGTAAGGTTTGTTAGGGTAAAAGGAATACATGAAGGAAAAAAATCCTAGTTGAAAAGAATGTAAAGGAGCTAGAACATCACAAAACTTATAGTTAATCTGCTCAAGAAGGGAATGAAAGCTGGATGTGTTGACCCACATCTGTAGTTCCAGATACTCAGCAGGCTGAGGTAGGAGTTCAAGGCCAGCTTGGGAAACACCATTGCAAAAAACCAAACAAATGAAAAATGTAAGGTTGAGATTTTAGTCTACATACTATTTTGTGTTGTTACCATCTTATCCTTAATATTTAAGTATACTCAGTCCTCTTTTACTCAAATCACTGCTTACCAATAGAAACACAGTAGGCCAAAACGAAGACTAAGAGGAAAAAATGTTGATAAAGGATGGATTGAATACAGATAGACTTAAGTCTTTAATAAAAAGAAAACAATTATAGGTAGGATAAAAAAGTTCAACCCCTTGTTGTCTATAAGAAACAGCTGACAAAGAAAGTTACAGACAAATATTAGGTCAATCTCTTCATTTTCACTTCTTTGTTCTTATTATTCAACAATATTTCACTTTGTTTTGTTGGGTGAGAGGGCCTGGAAGCAGTAATACTCTAGTAGGTATGACCACACCTAGTGACCAGATCTTGTTTTCTAATACAGTAAGATGGCCTTGATTGTAGGACTGTAAGAAGTGCTGAAAAATGAAACAACAGAAACTATAATGAAGAATTTTGTGACACAGATGTCATATGAACATGCTCCTAATGAACAAACCTAAAACAGTTTCAGCAACCAAACAGAGCACTATTGGATTATAGTCCAAAGTATGAAAGTTACATTCAGAGGTGGAGGAGGTTAGAACTTCAACATCTGAATATTGTGGGAATATAATGCAGGCCACAACAGATACTATATGATGTTTTGATAATAAGTTAACCCCAAAATATAAGTGGATTAACATAACAGGCTTTCTTACTCACAGAAAAATCAGTGATCCAATCAACTTCACAGGGCAGCTGCCAAATAAAGTAACTTAAGGATTCTAGCTATTTGTATCACATGACTTCATCATTGCAGTATGAAGTATAGATTGATGGATCGGGGAGAGAGAGACAGCGAGCTGGAGAGTTGTGTTGGACTCTTAAATGCTTTTACCTAGAAGTACACATGCACTGGCTCACAAAAGGCTGGATGTAGCACTCTCCTGGGTTAATTGCATAATTGCTACATTACCTAATGGCAACAAGGAAGAGATGCAAAGACATCATTTGGCAGTGTCCTCTCCTCTCTTCAAATCATCGTGTCTCTCCCTCTCTTCGCATTCGCTTTTTAATTTTATTACACTCTAAACAGTCAGAAGAGAAATTCCACGCATCCAACAGTTTATCTACCAAGCTATCTGTATCCTGTGCCCACTGTAAAAGACAAAATTACAACAAATATAATATGAAGATTTTATTGGCCTTTTAAATTATTTGTTAAAAGGTCTTGCTATGTTGTCTAGGCTGGCCTTGAATTCATGACCTCTAGTGATCTTTCCAGCCTCAGCCTCTAGAGTAGCTGGGAGTACAGACACGCACCTCCATGCCCAGCTTTTGTCTTTTACTTTTTATTCTAGAATCGAGCAACACTTCCTTGTATGAGACAGAATGAATGATCTCAGGAGCTGAGCTGAGGAGGTTGACTTTATAGGCAAAAGAGGAATGAGAAAAGAAGAAACAAGACAAAAAGCAGATTGGTCACTTCAAGGTTACTTTCATTGCAAGAGTTAAAGCAGAGAGGACTTCCTTACCATGGGATCAACACTGGCCTTTTTCGGATTATCACTCCCAACCTTTTGAAAGGTTACATGAACCACTAAGTTTCAGCTTGGTGGCGGGGAACTACTGCATAAACAGCTGCATTCTGTTTGTTCTGTTGGGCCTAATGCAGGAGCTCAGTCAAAGCCAATGGCCTGCTGTAGATTTTACTTAAAACCACCTACTGTCCCCTTTTCTTGCTCACTTATCTAAGGGTGACGCATCCATCCTACCCATGGATTTCCTTCTCACACTTGCCACACTCTCCTGCGTCCACATTTCCTTGTTAGTAGACCATTTACATTAGTATGGGAATACTTAAACACAAAAACTTAACCTATACATCTCTGGCCCATTTCCCTATTTTTCTTACAGCAAAGTAGAAATGTAACCACCTGCTGTCACTAATATCTCTATCATCAGGCCTTTGTCCCCACCCACCATGTTATCTGAATAGCTGTACTCTCAAGGCCTCATGGTTCTCATATGCCAAATCCAAAGGTCATTTCCCATCTTACCCAACCTCTCAGTTGACACCTTTAGGCACTTCCTTGTCTTCTGAAATGTTTTTTTTTCACTTAGCCTTTAAGATTCCTTTCTCCTAGTGCTCTTCTTACCTTTGGCTTCTCCTAAGTTTCCTTTATCTGTGGTGTCCTTCTCTGCATTGTGCAACATAAGTAGTCTTTGGATCTCTTGTGCAATGTCCTAGGTCAGTGATTTTTCAAACTGTAGGCCACAATTGTCACTGGGTTAAAAAATCAATTGAGTTGGAAGCAAAAAATTAAAGAAATAAGTACAAACGAAAGGGAATGGGGAATTCTGTAAGGCAAGGGTAATATACATACATGTGGCCATGGTATAAAATGTATTTTGCATCCTGAGAGGAGACTGAAGGTATGACAGTTGCTGCGCTGTGATCTCATTCAATCCTGTGGCTCTAATACAATTAACACAATTTATACTCGTACATTTCTTCAAATTCCAGACGGGAAAGTCTGTAAAAATTGGCAGCCAACTTTACATCAACATTTATAAATCCAAGTAGCATGTCAAATTTAATATGTCTAAAATCAAATTACCATCCTGCCTCAAATTCCTCACTCCCAAATTGCACATAGCTCTTCTCCATCTCAGTATGGCAATTCCATTCTTTTGATTGTTACATAGGGGTTAGGCAGGGAGTTAGGAAACGCAGGCTGAGAACAATGGCATGGATACTGAAAAAGACCAAGTAATGTTAACAGAATGACCTATGATATACAGCTGTGTCCTGTTGGCCCTCAGCCTGCAGAGTAGAAAGTCCTAGCAGCCATGATGCCTGATCAGTGACCTCTGGGCTAATTAACATATAATCAGATTGCAGTTAGACAAAATCTTCACTGACCAAGGCAACATGACAGTCCCAGTCCTACAAACTAGGGTCAAAAACTCCCATACCTGAGGTGTGGAGAAGCTAATGATGCATAACCCAATTTCCAGGAAAACCCCTCTCATTCCCAAGAAATGATGGCCCCCTAGTCCACAGATTCAAATAAAAAAATCAGTATTTTAGGGCCCTGGGGACAGTCATTTTCAAGCCTGTCAGCTCTCCTATCTTAATCTTGTACTTTCACTTTAATAAACTTGCTCCCATAAAGTCTGCTGTGTCCACTCTTGAATTCTTTCTCTGATGAGAACAAGAACCTTCTACCCCAGACCTGGTAGTCCAGTCCCAGTGACAGTTATACAGGCCATAAGTCTTTGAGCCAAAACCTTCAGTTTGTTCTTTCACAATCACAGCTAAACTGCAAATCTTACGTGAAGCAAAACTGTCATCCTCATTGCATAGTTAGTCCTAAAGAACAAACAAAAGGATAAGTTATTAATAAAGAGGAAAAGGGATTTAGATTTTGTTGTAGTTTGGATAAGTCTCTTCCAAAGGTCCATGTGTTGAAGGCTTGGTCCCAAGTGGCACTATTGGGAGGTAGTGGAACCTCTAAGAGGTACAGCTTTGTGGGAGGCTTTTCAGGTCATTGGAGCCCTTGAAGGGGCATCATGCCCTTGAAGGGGATTGTGGGGTTCCAGCCCCTTGCTCGTTTTCCTACCTTCTCTCTCTTGCTCATGATGTAAGTGGTTTTGCTCTTGCCACATGCTCTCACCATGGTGAACTTCCTTTCCAGGGGCCCAGAGTTCCTCCCTTTTTATTGATCTTGGACTGGACCCTCCAGAACCATGAGTCAAAACAAACCTTTTCTCCTTATAAGTTAATTATCTCAAGTATTTTGTTTCAGTGATGGAAAGCTGACTAGTAAAGACTTAGAATCAGGAAACTTGAAGTCAAGGCTAGCTCTACAACATCACAGTTTTGCAACACTTTAGTTGGTTATTATTATCTTTTCCTTTGTTTGCAAATTCCTCATTATTACTTCATTTACCACTTTTAGTGAGAATACTAGTATAGACACTGTGTTAGATGAATGCTATTATAGAGTTTGCAGTACATTTTGACATTCACAAGAACATTTCTTCTTGTTTTTTTGGAGACAGCATCTCACTATGTACCTCAGGTTGACCTTGAACTCACAATCCTCTTGCTTCAGGATTCCAGGGTGTTGGAATTATAGGCGTGCATGGTCACACCCAGTTGTAACAACTCAAATGAAAAACTAGTACATGGTTTATACTATATTTAACCATTTGGTGGGGATTCAAGTGTGACTGGTTCTCAGGGTATCATTGGTCCTTGGATCAAGGCTTCTTTCTTGAGTATCAGAGCATATCCCACAAACTTTACCAGAGGATAGGTATTTCCCTAAAGGCAGAAGCTATGTAAGGGCAGAGTAGCAGGAGCTCCCATTAGCACAAGCAGGGAGGATTTGGTATTAATCTGCTATCATAAGGCCAGTAGTCCTCTTGGACTGAGTACCTGGTCATCCATGAGCAGTTCTTTACATGCAGCTTTACATTCTAAGTACAAAAGCCGCTTTCCATTTGTGGTTTCTTTCCACCTGTAGGCCAGGTGGCAAGAATCCAGACCCCAGACTTGGACACACTGAAGTTGCCAGTACCCTTCCCCTCAGGACTCTGAACTGCTGTATTACTACCCTTACCCAAAGGCAAGGTTAACACTTATTGAGCACTGTGTGTGTTGGGCCCTTTAAAGTGTTGTGCAGCATCACTTCCTTTCATCTCATAACCTCTCTATTCAGTAGCTATGATCTTTTATTAGTAGTAGTTTATTTTTTGATACAGGATGGCCTAGAACTCATAATGTAGCCCAGGATGAGCTTGAACTTTCACTCTCCCTGCCTCAGTATCTCAAGGGCTAGGATTACTGGAGTGTGCCAGCTCATCTTTCTCTTAGATGAAGACAGTCTCAGGAAGGTTTAACAAACTGCCTAGGTAGTAATGGCTGAGTCAGGACTCATGCTAGCATTGTCTGCAAAGTAATGCTTCTCAGTAATTTGGCAAAACTCACAGATGCTTCCAGAACGATGAAGGTTCTGCCACTTCTCCAGTCGGAGGGCAGGATTCCACACACACTATCACCCAACCAATCTTTTTGTTAACCAGGAATGTTTTAGGCATATGGTATACCAATGGAAGATATTGGTCCTGCCTCCATGGAATACTTACTGCCAGAGGCAATAGGAAGAGTCTATCAGGTCGTGGTAAATTTTTTTTGGTAGAACTGAGGTTTGAACTCAGGGCTTCATACTTGTAAAGCATGTGCTCTAACGCTTGAGCCACACCTTCAGTTCGTGATAACTAACTATTCTTGATAACCTATTTTCCATAGCAAAAGACCCCTATGGAGACAATTCATCATTATATTTTCTACTGTTTGTAATGCTACATTCTAGGTATGTCACAGAAATGAAGACGTTTTGACTTTGCTGTATTGATCTGGAGGAGGTTTTGACTCTCACAATTTGGTCTTTCACTTAGACAATCAAGTATGCAAAGTGGTCAGAACTGTAGAGAGGAATTTGATAAGCTATGCTAACAATAGATCACTTCTATACAACAGAATTGTGAAATGTTTGTGAGGATTGCTTACGAGTCACTCATGAATTTACAAAAGTAACAGACTGTCTTGTGTTAGATTTTAATACGATTTCTCTGAACATTATAGGAGAAATAAAATTGGCAGTGGCTTAAATTTTACTTTTATAAAGTCTAGTTTAGGAAAAGTGGAGTTGGTAGAAATAGTCACTAACAGTACTGTGGACGTACTTGGTGGGTAGAGTGTTTGTTCATAATCCAGGTCTTGGGTTTAACCCTCAGCAATGCGGGAAAGAAAATCACTAAAAACAAGTTGAAAGAGGTATAATCAGTAAAGCCTGATGTGGACAAAACCCGAATCAAAGTTGAGAGCATAGCTCAAGTATGAGGCTCTGGGTTCCAATGTGGAGTATTGCAAAATGAAAAAAAAAAAAACCCGTTTAGTAGGAGTCAAATATTTTCTGAAGGCATAGTCTCTTCACAAAAAGACTAATGCTCTTGAAAATTCAAAACTTAAAAAAAGTTGAGAATTCTACAAGCCTTCCTTAGGCCCTAGCTGGAAAGGGCAGGCCATTAAATAGGGAGTGACAGCGGAAAAAATCATTTATTTCCCCGCTGCCCCTTCCATTTTCTAGCTTCTGGTAGATATGTTCTTTCCATTTTTTTTCCTCTCTTAGTTACCATAACGACGGTAAGACCTCTCCTTCCAAAATGCTAATACAATCCACAGTCTCTACAGGTCGCAACCGGGCGGGGTTTTCCTGCTCTCCGGAGGGGCGAGCGCTCGCCGCCTTAGCACCGTCGCGCCCTGGTCGCCGGGTCAACGCCTCCGCCCCCACCCCTCAGCGGCCACGTGACGTACGCGTCACGTGACGGACGCCGGCGGAGGCGTGTAAACAGGCGCCGCCTGCTTGAGGTGCGGCCCTGCTGCGTCCGCGTCTCGGCCATGCGCCAGGCGGCCCTCGGGGGCTGCGCCGCGAGCTTGGCGCCCACCTGAGGTGACTCCTGTGGCCTCGGGACCCACGTCCTCCACGCGGCGGTCGCGGACTTGGCGGACCAAGCCCCGGGCTGGGAAGGGGGTGTGGCTGCCGGGCGCGCCGCCCGCGACAGGTGGGCCGGGCGGGACGGGGCGGGGAGGCCGCGGAGGCCGGGTCGGCGACCCCGCGGACGGCAGCACAGCCTGGCCGTGGGCTCTGCCTACAGCCCGGGTACAGTCTGCTACGTGAAGTGTTGTTCCTGACGGCCGTGAGGCCGGGGATCCCGCAGCCCTCTGCGCTGGCCTCAGTTTCCACATCCGTGAAATGGAAGTGGGGATTAGTGCTCGGGGAGGACCCCGCACGACCGAGATGTGATGTCCCGAGAGCCCTGCACACACTGAAGCCGTCCCGGGGAAAGCGTTGGTGCGTTATCTTGCTTTTCATTGGCTAACTTTCTGCTGTCTTTAAATCTGTTTATCTGAAACGCATTTGGCTTCTCCTTCATCCGGGTGAAGTTTGCGATAGAAAACTTGCTAGAAAGTCACAATGGCTTGGGGTTTCAATGAAACGGAGCCTCTTTCTGAAGAAACCTTATTTGAAAGCCCAGTTTGTAAAAAAGGATGAACATAAAACGTTTTGTTTTCTTTCCTCACTGCTCTTAAGGCCCCACTTCCCACAGGTTGAAAAGCTTCATCATGGAGTTGAGATGTTCTGTGTATCTTTACATTTCATGGGCTCTGAAGATGGATGCTTTGCATGTGTGGAGGTTTCAGTGATTTTCCTGTTGATATTGCTTGATTGCATGTTATGCAATTAGAGACAGACATTCGGAAATGGTGGGGCCTTTCTCTTTGCATTTCTTCTGGCATTGCAGTCCCAGGGGGAGTCAGTATATGTCATAATAAGACCTCACACGGTTACTGGTTTTGCTGCTTAGGCACCGAATGGGAGTGAAAAACTTATTTGAAGCCAACCGTACGGGTTAGGACATATCCTATAAAGACATGAAAACCGAAAGAAAAAGTGACCCGAAGCTGTGAGAGCCCTGGAATAATGTGGGCGTGCCCTTTTGCTATATCCTCCCGAGCCAGGAGGGTTTTACTAGCTTTTGAGGATGAATTGAGGAGAAAAGAACGTCCTCTTTTATGCAGTGATTGGACATAAATCTAGAATGTGAGGCGGTGCTGTAAGGCAAAAGCAGTTACCACGATTTACATAGTTCCCTAACTTGTTGATAAGAGGTTTACTGAAACTTGAAGTTGGTGTTAAAAGGGGAAGAACATTCCCTTTTACAGTTTGTCCACGTGGTGCTTCTGTGAGGTGAGCAAGAATTGGAAGTCTAATCTGAGTGGGAACCAGATTAGATTTTTCTTTTTGAAGAAAACACATCCTTGACCTTTGGTTTAAGCTTTCTTTGGCTCTCTGTTTCTGCTTCAAAGTGAGGAACTTGGTTACTGCTCTTTTGGCTGCAACTAAGATGCCCAGTTAAATGTGAATTTCAGATGAACAGGAAATATTACATGGGACATATTTAACCAAAGGTTTATGTGTCATTTATCTGAAAGCCAGGGCGTGGTGGTACATGTCTGTAATTCCAACTACTGGGAAGGCGGAGGCAGGAGGATTGTGGGTTTGTGGCCAGCTGAGGAATTTAATTGACCCTTTCCCCAAAACAAAATAAAAATAAAAGGCTTAAGTCGTTGGGCGCTTCCTAATGTGTGCAAAAGCAAGGCCCTGGGTTCAAACCTTAGTACCAAGGTATGTGTACGTGTGTTTGTGTGTTGGGGGGGGGGGGCGGGTGAGTGGAGAAGAAAACCGGGGTTGGCTGTGTTTAATGTTTTTGGTTAAATATGGCTGCCCTAACTCCAACATTTTTGTCTTATTTAATTTAGCACCAGGAAGAAATTATCTCAAGGCACAGATGGGAATGAATTGATTCTCTTGTCAAGAATCCCTATTTGGGGCTGGGGCTTAGTAGCAGAGAGCATGCCTAGCAATTGTGAGGCTCTGTGTTCAACTCCAGTATCAAAAGCACATAAACAACAATGATGAAGAAGCCTCATTTGTAGTGGTGTTTAGTTCTTCAGGTACAGCAAACAATCTGTCATTTGTGGTCTCTTCCTCTCTTTCTTCCCTATGCAGCTGTTCCATTTCTTCCTTTTTCTTTCTTTCTTTTTTTTTTTTTCTGTGCTGGGAGTCAAAACCCAGGGTCTCACACAACAAACTAGGCAAGCTCTTTGCCACTGAACCACATCTTTATTCCTCCACTTCTTCCATATTTTGTTTCCATAACAAAATGTTTAGCTTTATACTTTTGGTGGTATGTAGTTTAAATGAAATTAGCAAATAAGAAATTGCGCTGAAGTTTCTGAAAATGACCTAAACTTGAGTCTTGAAATGGCAAATACTATTTTTTCTGTCAAAACAAAAAAATACTATTTTTTCTGACTTTACCTGTTTTGTGTGTTGAGTTCAAGACATTGTATAAAGCGGCATAATGTTCTGCTGATAAGTTTGTTTGTTTTTTTTTTGAGACAAGATTCCTGTACATAGCCCAGACTGGCCTTGAATTGGACCAGATCCAATTCCTTTACACAACTAATGCTGAAATGTCTGAATTTTCTAATTCATTCACCAGTCAGCAGCAACAACAAAAACTTGAGTGCCTTCTTTGAGCCAAGCAGATGTGACCAGTGTCCTAGTTCTCCAGGTTGGGGTCCCTGTTAGAGGAGTAAAACAGGTGTAATCCAAGGATAATGTGATGTGGCCTTGAATGATGTAAAAGCTTTGGAAATTGAGGAGGCTCAGTGTCCCACAGGCTGACAGGTGGAATGGCAGAACTCCCTAGAGGAAGTGGTATTTAATCCAGATCATGAGGTAAAGGTGGAGTCAGTTAGATGGATGGACAGAAAAATAGGAAGAAGCAGGTAAGAACAGGGAGTCTTATCTTCTCAGTTCTGCAAAGCACGGGATTTGTGGGTTCAAAATAGTTCATCGAAGGTGGAGGCAGGAGGACTGTAAGTTCCAGCCCAGCCTGGTTGAAGGTATAGGTGAGAACCTGTCTCAAAAACAAAAGCAAAAAAGGCTGGGGGCATGGCTCAGGTGGTAAAGTGTTTGCCTGGCATGTTCTGGGCCCCCAGTTTACTCCCCAGTATTTGGGGAAAAAGTTGGCAGTATAGTTGGATTTGTTGTGATTCTCTTGTCTCCCTTATGCATATTGGGATCTAGCTGTATTTGAGATCTTTTTGTATTTGTGAGACCTTCAGTTGTGAGACTCCTTGAAAAAAGTGTTTATGAAATATGGCACACACACACAGAAATATGTATTCAAAGAACAAAATATTGCCAATATTGTTAAAGCCTCCTGTATGCCCTTCCTGTCGGGAGTAACCACAGTACTGATTTCTGTTTGTTATTTATCGCTTTTCTTGATAATCTTACTTTGTTTGTTGCTTTTGTGTATATTCCCTACCTCCCTCCTCTTTTCTCCCTCCCTTCCCCTTCCCTTACCTAAATGTTCCTTTTTTCCCCTCATTTCCCCTCCCTTTTCTTCCCTTTTTTTGCTGGAAATTGAACCCAAAGCCTCTTTTGCATGCTAAGCAGGTGCTCTTCCGCCAAGCTACATGCTTTTGCCTATTTTTTTCATCAATGGCATCATGCCATATGGGTTTTTTCTGTGATTCTTTTCGCAACCTAATTGAAAATTAGGTTACTAAGTCTCACCATATTTTCTCCCTAGTGCAATAATTTCTCTGAGGGTAAATATCTAGAATTGGAGTTGTTGCTTGCAGGGGGTGCATGTTGATATTTGTGTGTCTCTGGGGATTGAACCCAAGAACTTGTGCATGCCAGGTAGTGCTCCACTGCTGGGCTACATCTCCAGCCCTCTTTTTTGATACAGGGTCTCTCTGTGTACTCAGGCTGGCCTCAGACTTGTAATCCTCTTGCCTCAGCCTCAGAGTTCTGGGATTACAGGCATATACTACCATGCCTGGTGCACATTGGTAATTTTACTAAATATTACCGAATTGCTTCCCTATGTAGTTGGATTGTTCAGTTATCCTATCAACAATGTATGAAGGTTCCTATTGTTTTCCTGTTTACATGCTTCTCAGTGTTCAATATGAAAACATTCATTTGTCTAATAATGATCCACAATCTCGAGAATATAAAACTCTTAACAGCTTAACAGCATACCAAAGAATACTCAACTTAAAAATAGCCAATGGATTTGAATAGCTATTTCTTCAGACAAGACATAGAAATCACCAATAAGCACACAAAAAATATGCCCTATATTATTTGCCACCAAGGGGAAATGCAAATCAAAATCACAGTGAAGTATCACAGCACACCTACTCGGATGGCTGCCATCAGAAAGGCAGTTAACAGTAAGTGTTGGTGAGGTTGTGGAGAAGTTGAACTCTTCATACATGGTGGGTTGGTGGTAAAGTAGGGCCACTGCTCTCAGAAACAGTCTGCCAGTTTCTCAAATGGCTAAACATTGGGACACCTCATGCTACAGCAGTTCTACTCCTAGATATACCCAAGAGAAATGTAGACATAACCACACCAAAACTTGCATGTAAATGTTCCGGAAGTGTTCATCTTAGCTCAAAAGTAGAAACAACTTAAATGTTTGTCACCTCATGAAGGCTTAATGAAAAGGTGATCTATCCTGCAATAGAAAGAACGGATGTACTGACTGATGCTACAACACACATGAAACTTGAAAACATGCTAAGTGACAAAAGATAGGCCCAAAAGGCTGTGTGTTGTATGATTAAAAATGTTTGGACTTTTCTATATTACTTAAATGATTTTTTTGGTGAACATGTCTTGGCAATTGGAAGTTTTTTTTCCCCTTTTGGTTTGTAGAAGTTTGGCTATCTAGATGTTTTTATCTTTTAAATATTGGGTAGACATTGTAATAGTTATAAAACGTGTACAGAATTTAAATACCATTACACCTTAATCAGCAGGTAGGTATGACCTTGCTTTAGCTTTGATGCTGTTGGTCCCCTCGGGGGTTTCATCACTTGACCTTCATATGCATAGTGTGTTATACTCTGAGCTATATTCCTAGCCTCACTTGCTTTTTTGTTTCACATAGTATGAGACTTCAGACTCATTTACATGTTTTTTTCTAACATCATACTCATTTTTCCCAAGAATCATTGGCATCCAAAAATCTTCCTAGTGCTAATAAAATTTTCCAATTGCATGTAAAGACTGTGTAAGCACTGTGCATTGTAACTTTATGCATGTTAGAAATGTTATGTATTTTCATGGTTCAATACCATAGGCCACTTGTGATTGCTGAATACTTGAAATGCCTCATCCATATCTTTGTGAGTGGCTGCATTATTTGTATATTCCACAGTTTGTTCTTTGTACTCTTCATGACTGTTTTTTTTTTCTATTATGAGCTGTGGTAATGTGAACACTTGTGCATGTCTTCTGGTATACATAGCCATGAGTGTCTCTGGGTGCATAGTCAGGTGGCAAGCTGCTGGATTATACAATAATGCATTTCTTCTGTTTTTTCAAGAAGTATTATGTATTTTTTTTTGAGACTAGGTTTTGCTATGTTGCTCAGGCTGACCCTCAGCTCCTGGGCTCAAGTGATCCTCCTGCCTCAGCCTCCCAGTAGCTGGAACTACAGGTGTGAATCACTGTGCCCAGCTCTAGCTATCTGTTTAAACAAATTACTACAAATTCAGAGGCTTCAAACAATACAGATTTATTATTTCATGCTTCTATATGTCAGACTTGTGGTAGGCTTGGCTGGGTTGCCTGCTCTGGGTCTTACAAGGCTCGGATCAAGTTGTTGGTAGGACTGCACTATTTTCGGGATGCTCTGGAAATGAATATGCTCCCAAGTTCATTTAGAGCACTGGCAGGATTCACTGCTGAGGTCTGTTTTTCTGTATGTCAGCTCATGGTCATTCTTGGCTTCTAGAGGCCACTTACATTACCTGCCTCGTGGTCCCCTTTGTTCCTTCATCTTCAGAGTCAGCAATTGGGGATTGTGTACTTCTCATGCTTCACGTCTTTTGACCTTTTCATCATCTCCTCTAGCTGGAAGCGGTTCTCTACTTTAAAGGACTCCTGTGATTAGATTGGGCTCCCCTGGGTCATCTTTCTGGTTGATGTGTGCAGTCCCTTTCACAGCTGTGCCCAGGTTGGTGTTGCTTGAATAATCAGGGTAGGAGGCTTGGGGGGAATGTCTTTAGGTTTCTGCACTATATAAAATGTTTTCTGTACTAGTTGCGTCAGTATGCATTTACACCAGAGCTCTTGTTCCACATCATTGCTAACACTTATGTTGTCAGATATTTAAGTTTTAAATCATCTGGTAGTTGTGGAGCAGCATCTCATGTCAGCGTGTGTGTGTGCGTGTGTGCGTGTGTTGGTGATTGAATCTAGGCCTTGCACATGCTCCATCATGGAACTATTCCCTCAGCCACTTGTGGTCGTTTTAATCTGTATTTTTAGGTCCATATTTACCTGTAAATAACAGATGTTTTTGGTTGCTTTAAAAAACTTGCATAAGTTTTACTGTATGTGTTCTCTAACATGAGGTGTTCCCCAGAATTGTGCTTTGTGGTTTGTGTTTGAGTTTTTCTAACTACTGTGCTGTATTTATTGTGTGAGTATACAGGTTGAGTGTCCTAATCCAAGAATCTGAAATCTGAAATGCTACAGAATTCAAAAGGTTTTGAGCATCATGAAATGCTACAAAATTCAAAAGGTTTCGAATATCATGAGAGGCGCAGAAAGTTTTGGATTTTGGAGCATTTCAAATTTAAGATTTTCAGATTAGAGATGCCACTGGTTAGTTTATATAAATATGTTTAAATTCCCCATCTCTGAAATCTGTACTCTTGTCTCAAGCATTTCAGATGAGAAGAGCCAACCTGTGTCATGATTGATTGATCATTTAATTGGTGGAAATTTAGATTTCTTGGCTTTTCTTGTGAATATGTTAGGACATTTCTTGAAGGTATATACCTAGAGGTGAACTTGCCTGTATGTAGATAAAATCTAGAAGTGAAAATGATGTTTATCTTCACTTATTTTACTATATAGGAATACCTCTTCAACAAAAAGTAGGGTTTTTTTACCTCTTTATCGTCTCTGCTTTCCCTTTATCCCATCTGACAAATGTCTTTTATCTTTAAAAGAATTACATTTGTAGCTGGGTGTGATGGTATGTTCCAGAGGTCCCAGCTACTCTGGAGGCTAGGTGAGAGAATAGCTTGAGACCACAAGTTTAAGGCGAGCCTAGACAATAAAGCAAGACCCTGTCTCAAATGAAAAAAAAAAAAAAAGAATTGCCCAGGTAAATGTGTAAATGTTAACTGTTAAAAAAAATTCAAGCACTGTAAGTGCATAAAAGTCCCTTGCCTAGTTGTACTGTGTAGTTTAATAAAAGTGGATCATATTGCATATATTGTTTGGAAATAGGCCTTTTTACTCAGACCCATATATATGTAGGTCTGCATTTCCCTGAATTTTGTTTACTACTCTGTATCCATTGCTTAGCATCAAGTATTGGTGGAATGAGCCAGGTGAAGATTGATGCATGCTTCTAATCCCGGCACTCTGGAGGGTGAGGCAGGAGGATTGCAAGTTTGAGGCCAGCCAGTGAAACTATCTCAAAAAAAAAAAAAAGCAAAAATGTATTTGTGGAATGAAGACTGTATGGTTATTAAATTTATAACTCATTCATTACTTTCCCTGTTGATAGGTATTTAGTGTTCTCTAATTTTTCTCTTTTATAACAGTGTTGCAGGAACCATTCTTGTATATGTGTCTTCAAACATTTTGGGGAACAGTGTTATAGTATAGAGCCCCAGAAATGAAATTGTCTGGTCAAAGGAGATTTGTATCTCCTTTTATTTCACTAATAATGTATAAGTGTGCTTTTCCCCACTCACGTGCCCCCAATATCTATTACTGGTCTTTTAAATTTTTGTTTGCCTTAAAAGTAGTGTTTAAATTTTTGATCAAATAATACTTGGAAAATTTAAAAAATAGTGAATGATGAAAAACAGAGGTGTTTTTGTTTCTTATGTCTTTCACATTTCTAAATACAGCGTTTATACCACTGTATTCATTAGCTTTAGTTATTATGCTGCGCCTTTCTGTTTTGGTCCCTGAGAATTTTCTGTCTTAAATTCCTCATTTACTTTTTCTCCACTCTTGATTATGGTTACAACCCTATTTTTAGTGAAATCAATAATCGGTGGCCATTAACTATTGTTCAACTACAGGACCAGGCAGTAGTCTACATGTCTTTTATTTAGCTAAGTTTACCTAACTTTTTCATCTGCATAACTTTTCATACACAAATTCCTAATTTGTGCCAAATGTTCTATCGTATATGTTATTTTGTCAGTCTCTATACTTTTCTGGGGACCTTTCTACCTAGAGCCTTTCCTCATCCTGCTTTGACTTGAACAGAAATTTACTGCTTAAAGGCAGTATGTTATATATTCAGAGTTTATATCCTGACAGATTTTATTCTAGAGAACCTAAAAAGAGAATCTTTTTGTTGAGAATTACCTACCTGCCTCATATCAGTGTTTGGGAGGCCTTTTCTTCAGGCCATTCAGTTTCTCCAGATCCTTGAGTGTTCTCCCCCTTTGTGTTACTCATGGTAGTTTAAGCTTTTGCCTCCACACTTGTTTCATTTCAATGCTTATGAGAAAAGTAGACTTTTTGGCCTAGTCCCAGTTATACTGAGTCAGAACAAGGTGATTTGTATACAACCAAAACTTTGAAAAGCCCTGGGCTGTAGTGTGCTGTGGCCACAACACTAGCAATAGCAAAGCATTTATTTCTGTCATCCAAAATGTAACACAAATGGATATGACTTCTCCATTTGTAACTAGGCCCTCTGGCCTCCAAGAGGTAGTGGGAGAGAGTGGAGGATCTCATTGAATGTTGAGAGGTATTCAAGGTCAGGCCAGAAAGTGCCTGATACCAGTGGTTCCATATTGTTTTGACCAGGATTTAGTCACATGGTGGCTAACATAATTGCAAAGAAGGCTGCAAGATGTAATCTTCTGGGCTGCTCAGGGACAGGGGATGATGTGGTGAGTAAATAGCACTGACTCTGCTTCAGTTGGCTGTTGTGGTCCCCAGGATGTTTCATTCTTCTTTGGACTTGTGGAGCACACTAACTGCCCATCCAAAGAAGGCAGTCCAGATTCCATCCAGTCGTGACTCCACTTCAAAGTACAGGATCTCTGACTTATGTGGAAGAGCCTCTGGGAAATGATTGAGCGTGTGAAGCTTTTGCTTAGTTAAGGTTTCTCAGAAAGCTCCATGCCATAAATGAGCTCCACATTGCTCACAGAAGAGTTAGTTTGCTTTTAGGTGACTAAATTGAGGGTAGTCAATACAGAAGTTGATGCTTTAATACTGTAACTTGGTTTTTAAGTTAAAACAACCTTACATTTTGTGTCAGAAGCTACTTATTTAGGCATGTAAAATTTATATGGATTTGTTAAATAATTTACATATGTTTTAGGAAGGATAACTTTTATATTAGATTTTACCAAAAGCATAAACATTTTAGAGAATTACTGGAATTCTTAAGTTTGTTAATTCAGTTGTGATAATTTTAGGGATGTTCTCTTACTCAGGTTGAATATGTGCTTATTTAAGGATGTAGGCTCTGGAAGAATGTCACCTTTGGTGTTTTGCCATATGACCTTGCACTTGGGATCCTTCTTTCCTTCCTCCCTCCTTGCCTCCCTCCCTCCCTCCCTCCCTCTCTCTCTCTCTCTCTCTCTCATTTGATATGGCTGGAGTTTGTATTCAGGGCTTCACACTTGCAAAGCAGGTGCTCTACTGCTTGATCCACACTTCTGGTATATTTTGCTCTGATTATTTTGGAGGTAGAGGGTCTCTCGAATTGTTTGCCTGGACTGGCCTCAAACTATGATCTTCCCTATCTCAGATTCCTAAGTAGCTAGACACTTGGGTTGCTTGATCCACAAGGTGGATCACGAGTGTTAACTATTACAGTGCTTCGTGGGGGAGGTTGTGAAGTTTAAATGAGCTACTGTAGGCCAGATTCTTAGAGAAGTGCCTAGAGCACACACCTGCTGTTGATTTTTGCCTTTAATTTTTATTCTAATAGTAGTTATAAATATGCAATTCTCACAAAGTATAATTTTTTACCTTGTCAAAATGAAAATGTTTTTCCATTTCATCACAAGGCTTTTTTTTTTCTTTTTTTAAAAAAAACAAAACATCAGTCCTGTTACATAGCATCTTACTATACAACTTGCTATAGCTCTGAGGGCAAGAGGGTGGAATCTTGAGTTATACTCCTAGCTTTCTTGAGTAGCTGCTTGACTTCAGGTCAGGAGCCTTGCTTCTCTCTCTGCCTGGTTTACTCATTTATAGAAGTGAGATTGGGTGTGAACTGTTTGATCTCTAAGATTCCTTCTAGTTCTGCCATTTTGGTTTTTGTCTCCCTTAACTCTTAATTATATGACCTGAAGAGCTAGCTGTAAAACTGTTCATGAGAAGAGGGCATTTCACAACCAGGAGAAGAAAAAGTCTTGAGATTGGGAGGGCAGGGTGAATGGAGAGAAACATTAAGGGTGACACACTGAGAATGATTAGTCTTATTTTACTTGTTAAAATCGCCTGTAGATGGAAAGAAACGTTGACACATTTCTGTTTTTTTTTTTTTTAAAGCCAGTCTCATTATATATAGCCTTGGTTAGCCTTGAACTCACAATCCTCCTATTTGAGCATGGAGGCTTCTAATAGATAATTTTCTTTTTTCCTTTCTTCCCTCTCCGTCCCTCCCCCCTTTTTTGTGGTACTGGGGTTTGAACTTAGGGCCTGGTGCTTGCTAGGCAGGCACTCCACCCTGGGAACCACAACTCCAGCCCTTTTTGCTTTATGTGTTTTTCAAATAGGGCCTGGCATTTATGCCCAGACTGGGATCCTCCTATTTACATAGCTGGATGACAGGTGCGCGCCACAATGCCCAGCTTTTTTTTTTTTTTTTAATTGGTTGAGGAGTCTTGTGAACTTTTTGCCTGGACCGGCCTCCAACCTCCATCCTCTTGGTCTCTGCCTCCCAAGCTGCTAGACTTACAGGTGTGAGCTACTTGTACACCTAGTTTAATGGACACATTTCTGATGGTTACGCCTGTCCAGTGTTGAAATGGGCCACTTTAAGTGATGTCTTAACTGCAAAGACAAAAGTCAAGGTCAGACAGGCAAATGATGCTCCAGAGACAGGTCAAAGTTATTTAAGCTCGGCCAAGATGGAACCACATAGCTTCCCAACCTCTGGCTTCCTGTGGGTAGAAGTCATGGCACAGTTGTTAAAATACTCAAGAGAAACTTAATGTGGTGTGACCCAGTGGTCATGACTTTAACTGAATTATTAGTGAAACTCATACAGTAAATTCTTTTTTACCAGCAATGTTTTTTTGGTTGAAGTACAGACTAAATAACTGTTAGTTCTTAGCTTTAAAAATGTTCCTAAGTCGTGTGTAGTTTTTGATGATTCATATGGAATAGCAGCACTATTATTTTCTTCTTTTCGAGGTCTGTGAATGCTTGCCACTTTTCTCTTAAGCTAAGTTGGGAACTGTGAGGTTAGGATCGTAGGTATACACAACTAGATTCGTCATCCTTCTGTGGGTGCATTGCCAGCTTCTCTGGAGGTGTTCACCAGTCTGGGCAACTTTGATAGTATTATCTGTCTTTTTACTGTCGCTGCTGTGAGCAGTCTTAAGAAGTACAAGACATGCAGGGGAGCAAGCCTTCGGAGTGAAAATTGTATTTATTACTTTTCTTAAATTATTCCTGAAGTAGAACGTTGGCACCCAGAGGAGCAGTTCTCTCACCCTGATTGAGAAAGCTGTGGTGTGTGTGTTTACAGCTCCTATACTACTTCAGGTCTTCCTACTCCGGAAATGTCTTATTTCTGCTAAGTTGGGATTAGATTCTGCTGTACTAGAGGATACATCAATTAATGCAGAGTTTTTCAACCTTAGCATTATTGGCATTTGGGCTTGGATAGTTCTTTGTTATGGGGAGCTGGCCTGTGCCTTATAAGATGTTAGTAGCATCCCTGGCCTCCTCCTACTAGATGTCAGTAGCACTCCCACAGTGGTAGCAACCAAAGTGTCTCCAAGATACTACTAAAAAGTCCCTGAGCTGAAAAATCACCCCTGCTGAGGACACCTCTCAGCTGGCCCTCTGCCAGGTTAAGGTAATTCTACTCCTGTCTGGTTTCTCCGTGTTCCCAGCCCTGCTCACATCCTCCTCTCCCCTGACTGCTCTGCTCGGCTAATGAGGTGGAAAGTTGCCAAGTAGAAGGTGGAATCAGCAGGGAATAGAGCTGAACTAGAGTCAGGTGTGGCCCTGGGTAGTGGCTGAGCTCTGCTGCACACAGATGGGTGTGTTTTGGGGTGGAAGCTAATGATTAGACTGTTAAATGTCTTTTGACATGAACGTGAGAGTACAATGACACTTGTGGTCCCCCCACAAAACACCAATCAGGTATGTGGTGTCTTTGTATTGGCTCAAGCCTGCTTTGGGGATTTGGATTAGGGAAGAAAGCTTCAGGGATGTTTTTCCTTAATTTTTTTTACTTGAAAGAAGAAAAGTTAAACTACTTCTTGATGAGCTGCTGAATCTAATTTAGATTTCAATTTTAAGCTGACTTTAACAGCTGAAGTCCATTTCTTTTACATGAATGAGGTGAAGTGGTAGAATTTGTAAATATGAAGCAGCAAATGCTACTGAAGACAGCTGGGGATGGCACCAGTCCTCAGGTGCTAAGGGAACGAGACAGGAAGGTGGAGAGGGACACCCCTGCATGAGGAATGGTTGTTCTGTCATGGTTGGGGACAGGTAGAAGGAGTGGGCAAGTCAGATCTTACAGATAACCTGGAGCCTGGGATGGTGTTCACATGCCCTGTTTGTATTTATTTTCTTCACTGTTTGCTTTTAGTACTTATAGCCTGGGCTTTAATGAATTGCTTTTTACTTGGTTAAGGTCATCCTGAATGCTCCTTTTTGTAAACTTTATTCTCCTAACATTTATTGCATCAAATTTTCTATTTTAATATCTTTTAATGACTGAATATCGCATTTTGTGGTTATAGCATAGTTTAATCATTTCTTTATTGTTTAACACATGGGTTATTTTTAAAGAATTTGCTACTGTAAATATCATTTGATGAGTCTCTTTAAGCATAAATTTCAATCTATAGTTGAGATTATTTCTTTCAGATAGAATGAACTAGAGTAGTGAGGATCTTTTTTTAAGGTTCTTGACTGCTGAACTGCTTTCCTGAAAGTTCCTAATTAACACTCTCACTGGCAAATGTGCCATGATTTTAGAGAATTCTTGTCAGTGTTGATTATTGTTTTGTTTTGTTTGAGATAGAAACTTGGCTATGTAATCTAGGCTGGCCTTGAACTTGCAATCCTGCTGCCTCAGTCTCTCTTGAACTGGGATTGTGGGTATACACCAGTATGCCAGCCTACTAATGTTGATGTTTCCAAAAAAAAAGAATTACTGATTACCAGTAATTCATTTTTCTTTTTAACATTAAAAGTTCATTAGCCTGTTTTGTGAATTGACCGTAAATGTTCATTTCCCATTAACCTGTTGGAATATTAGTGCTTTTAAAATTTTTATTTTTTCCTCTTTTTTATTATTGTTGTGCTGGGGGTACATTGTGACATTTACAAAAGTTCTGGAGGTGTGGCTCAAGCAGTAGAGTGCCTGCTTTATAAGTGTGCAGCCCTGAGTTCAAACCTCAGTCTCACCAAAAAAAAAAAAAGGAATATAAAAGGTCCTACAATATATCATAGTTGAATTCACCCCATCCATCATATTCCTTTGTCCCTCTTTCCCCCATTTCTGGAATACTTTCAACATGTCTCATTTTTCCATTTTCATACATGAGTACATAATATGTCCATATTTATCCTCCTACACCCTTTCCTTATATCTTCCTCCTTCCCACTGATGCCAGTTACCAGAAAGGACCTATTTTACCTTCCTATTCTCCATTTTTGAAAAAAGACATTTTTGTTTGTTCAATTTTTGTTTGTTCAAGATAGCTGTACAGGGAGTTTCATTGTGACACACATACACACACACGTGCAACTTTTTTTCTTTCCTCTTTCTGGTGGTACTAGGGGTGAAGCCCAGGGCCTCATGCATGCTAGGGAAGTACTACACCACTGATTTATACTCCCACCCCCAACTTTTTTATGTATTAAAGGTAGTGACATTGTGTCTATGATAGTTATCCAAAACATTCTTCTGTTTTTCATGTGTGTCTTTTGTTGTATGATTTCTAGTTTACAGAATAAATACAATAAGAGCACCAAGAACACCAATTATATTTTACTCCCTAGCATTTTCCCCCTTTCCCTCTTTCTCTATATGCATGTGTACATAAATGCATTTTTTCTGATTCACTTGAGTCTGAATTGTATATTTCTAAGGTCACTTCAGTGTGCATTTCCTAAGAGCCAGGGCATTCAGTTATATAAGCACAGTAAAATAGTCAGGAAATTTAATAATTTGAATGGTGTTGTGATGTAATTCATGGTCTATATTGCAATTTCAGCAGTTGTGCCTATGTTTTTTACTGCTCTTTTGTTTTCCCCTATCTAGAATCTAAAACAGGATCATCCTGAATTTGCTTGTGATATTTCTTTAGTCTTTTTTCATCTGAAATAGATCTTTAATCTTGCTTTGTTTTTGGCATCAGTGTTTTTGAAGGGTACAGTTCAGTTATTTTCTAGAGTATCTCTAATTTGTGCTTGACCTGAGTTTCCTCATGATTAGATTCAGGTTATACATTTTAGGCGGGGATAGCAAAAAATAACTTTTATTCTCAGTACAGTGTATTAGGAACCACATAATGTCATTGTGTTTTGGTGTTGGTGTTAATAGTGGACTCTTGGTTAAGTTGGTACCTGCTAGACTTCTCTGCTGCCAAGATACTGTTTATTTCTCTTTGAAGTTAATGTTTCCTTACCGATCTGTCACCTGCTAGTTTTAGCATCAGTGATGATTTTCCAAATCTATATTTCTTCTTGTAGTTACTGCCATTCTACAAAAGAAGAGCTTTCTGCCCCCTTCTGTTTATGTATTTATTCAATTGTTTGAGATATGCATAGGTTTTTATTTAGTAGCCTGTAATTCATTACTTTAGTAATGAAGTCCAGACTTGGTCCTTGTAAACCCATTGAGGCTGGCTTCTGTGTCCTTTTTATATGTCTCCACAGTTTTGGAGCTCTTTCTGGTGCAGTAAGATGCTCTGGACTCATTTTGTATGCTCTTGCTCTTGAATCAGCTTTTCTCAGAGAAGCCTTGTTTTTGTATTGGATGGTGCATGGTATTTGGAAATCAAGAGTTTGTTTCATGATATGTTTATTGCCAGTGCTGTGTCACTACTTCTAGACCCTTTCAGTGGACAAAACCAGGATATGTTTGTTTGGATGTATGGTTATGCACACATACATTTTAGTTTATAAATCTGTCTTAGTTCATTAGTGCTGCAAAATACCTGAGACTGCACTGGCAGAGTAAGTTGTAGAGTGCCTGTCTAGCAAGCATGAGGTCCTGAGTTCACACCCCAGTATGGCCAAAAATAAAATAGCTGAGACTGCAACTTCTAACCAAAATTAAGTTTTTCCATCTTTGGAGCCTGAGAACTCAAAGATTGAGGTGCCTGCATTTGGTGTTTGATCAGGGCCTTTTTACTCAGTGCTCAGAATGGTGGAAGAGCAAAAGGGCTTAGCTAGTTTCCTTTAGCCCCTTTATGAAGTGCTCTACCTTCATGATTTAATTACCTCTAAGGTCTCCAACCACCCCCCCTTTTTTTTTTGGTGGTGGTACTGGGGTTTGAACTCAGGGCTTTGTGCTTGTGAGGCAAGCACTCTACTGCTTGAGCCACTTCACCAGCCCTTTTTGTTTTGATTATTTTTGAGATAGGGTCTTGCTTTTTTGCTTGGGCTGGCCTGGATGGTGATACCCTATTTACACTTCCCACTGTAGCCAGGATGACAGACATGCATCACTATGCCCAGCTTTTTTTTCTATTGAGATTATGTTTCACAATTTTTTTTACCTTAGCTGGCTTAGAACTGGGATCCTCCTGATCTCACCCTTCTGGGTACATGTGACCAGAAGCACATGAACCATACTCAGCTGTTAGTTGAGATGGGGTCTTGTGAACTTTTTGACTGGGAGTGGTCTTGAATTGTGATCCTCCTAATCTCAGCCTCCCCCAAAGTCTTTACCTCTCAGTACTGTCATATTGCTTTGAGTAAGTTTTGGCATTTGAAATTTTGGAGACATAGTCTCTAGCAACATGTAGGCACATATGTATGCTAAAAGTTAGTTTATACTGCCAATGTTACTCTGACATCATGGTCTCTCTTATGTTGAATTGTTCATGTGCTCTTCATCATCTTGCCCACACTCAGGGTGCGAGGTATGTTTTTTTTCCTAGAAGTTTTCTAGTTTTGACTTTCAGTTTAGATCTATGATCAGTCTAAAATTACTTTTTACTTATGGTGCGGGTTAATAAGGGTTGAGGTCCATCTTTTTCTGTGTGGATAGCTATTTTCTCCAGCACCTTTTTATTGAAAAGGCTTTACATTCCTCTTTGAATTGCTTTGGTGCTTCTTTGGAGATCAGTTGACTGTACAGTGTTAGTCTCTTTCTTCAGCTTTTGGTTCTGTTTGTCTGTCCTTAGGCCAGTATGATAGGATTTCTCTCCATGTCTCTGTGTCTCTGTCTCCCTTTTATTTTTTATTTGAGACAGAGTCTTGCCATGTTGCCCAGGATACCTCCAACCTCTTAGGTGACCTCCTTAGGAGCTAAGAAACAGTCACAGGCCATCCTACTCTGCCAGTTTTGATTATTGTAGTTTTGTAAGAAGTTTTGAAATCAGAGAGTGTGGTTCATCTTGTTCATTTTCAATGTTGTCTTATCTGTTCTAGTTCCCTTGTGTTTCCACACAAATTTTAGAATTAATGCCCAATATCTGTAAAAACAGCCAATGGGACTATGGTTGGAATTGTGATTTTGGCAGAATCAATATATCTACAATATTAAATTTCCAAATTACAAACATGGTATATGTCTGCATTGATTTAGGTTTTTAATTTCTCTTAGCAGTGTTTCGTATTTTCAGTATATGGGACATGCAAGTATTTTGTTAAGTTTATTCCTGAATACTCTGCTTTTGGACATTGTTTTAAGAAAAATTTCATTCTCTTTTTGTTGTGATTAGATAGGGATAGTTGAGTTTTGTACATTGCACTCCCATTCTGTAACCTTGCTAAATTGACTTCAGATGAATTTTGCTAGACTAACTTAGATTTTTCTTAAGAATTTCTTTTGTTAACAATTAACATGAAACATTTTTCTTCTACTTTTCTTTTTTTGAGACAGGGTCTTGCTAGTGTGGAACTTGTGATCCTCCTGCCTCTGTCTCCCAAGTGCTGGGATTACAGGTATGTTCTACCATGCCTGGCTCTGTTTTTATTTTTTTGAACAGTTGGAGATAGAACTGAGGACCTTATGCCTGTGTGGCAAGCACTTTATCACTAATGCTATTTAGATTTTTAAATTTCATCTGTGTCAGTATCAGTTGTAGAGCACTGTGTTTACCACACTCTAACTAGTGTTAGCTAGCATATCTTTTTCTCTTCTCTTACTTTTGACGTATTTCTTTTTATTCAAAGCACATCTCTTATAGACATGATAGAGTTGGGTCTTTTTTTCTCCCCAGTCTGACATTGTCTGTCTTTTAACTGGGACATTTATTTTGTCTCTTTATATGTAATGTACTTAGAGGTTACACAGTTGATCCTAATTTTTGGAGGAATCTGTATCTTCAAAAATTGCAAAATTGTACGAATCACAAAATGAATACTTGAGGTGCTTTTGACATCCATGTTACCAGCTAAAGTTGAAAAAAGCAACTTTCTGCCTTCCTGGTTCAGCTCTTCTGCAAAAAAGGGTTATTTTCCCAGTTTATTCAGTGCCATGTTTCTCACAGTTTGTATTTAAATTTTTTCTTTTTTGAAATAGGGTCTTGCTGTATATCCCAGGCTGGCCTCAGACTTCACTGTGTAGTCCAGCCTGGCTTCGAATTCATGATCCTTCTACCTCAGATGTATCCCACCATGCCGGGGTTACACTTGTGACTTTTTATTGGTGACTTGCTGTTTAAAATGACCTCCATAGTGTAGTGTTGTCTAGTTTCTGAATATGGGAGACTGTGACATACCTTGTGCAGAAAACACTTGTGTTAAAAGCTTCCCTCAGGCACAAGTGTGAATAAATGAACAGTACCTAAAGTAATGCATTTTAAACAGAGCATATATACATTAAATAAGGTGTGCATTGACTCACTAAAGTGTTGTGACCAGAGGCTCACAGGAAGCTAACTCCATATTTCTCTGACGAGCAGTGGTTCTGTGTTTGCTAATTCAGTCAGTGTTCATGATGACTTTATGGAGCCTTCCTCCTCCTGTGGGTAATATGAAGTCATATGAACTGGTTTGTGATTGTCTTCATATGTGTGTGTGTTTTCTGTTACTCTTTTCTTCATTTTTTTATTTCTTGGTGCTGTGTTTAATGACTTTTTTTACTGATTGTATTTGCAGTTAGAACATGCATCCTCATCTTATCCCTGTCTACTTAATTATACCACTTCCCATAAAATTATACCACTTCTCATAAAATTATACCACTTTCACTTTGCAGTGACATAGTACCATTACCACTCCATTCACTGTGTTGTTGAAATGTATTTTATATATACTTACAAGCCCATGATAAACATTATTATTACATTAAACTGCCTCTAAAGACTTTAAGTCTTTAAAAGACTTAAAGAAACAAGAAGAAATTGAGAGGAGAGATAGGTTTTTTTTCATTGCTGGGAGTTGGGAACCTAGGGCCTCTGCAAGTGCCCTTCCACCAAACTATCCCACCACCCCAGTTCTTCATGTTTATCCACTTATTTGACACTTCCAGTGTTCTTCATTTCTTTTGGTAGATCCTAGCTTTTATCTAGTGTCATTTGTTGGGGATAAATTGTTTTAGTTTTGCTTATTTGAACATACCTTTTGCTTACTTTTTTTTTGGAGGGATATGTTATTGGAGTTTGAACTTAGGGATTTGTGCTTACCAGGCAGGCGCTCTACCACTTACTTTCATTTTTGAAGGACATTTGACACTGTTCTGGTCTGATATTTTTCTTGCAGATACTGTTGCATTGTTTCCTGGCTTCTTTGTTTCCTTATAGATACTGTTATATTGTTTGCTGGCTTCTTTGTTTCCTCTGATAAATCAGCTGTTGTTCATATTACAGTTTCCTCCTAGATACTTTCAAGATTTTTCTCTTTGGTTTTAGCAGTTTTATCTGTAGTTCTGTTTAAGTTGATCCTACTTAGTGTTCGTTGAATTTCTTGGCTTTATAAGTCAGAAGTTTTCACTAAATTTGGGAAGTTTATCTTCAAACAACTTAAAATTTCCTTGCTATTTAAATGCTTTATATGTATTCTTAATATTTTGTCCTTGATAATTCTGTTTTCTGAGTGAGGGTGAGGATAGTATCTATAGTTTGTTCTTTCCAGTGAATCTTACTCAGAGACTTTGAATATGTGGTGATTTTTTACTGTGAGTTTTAACCCCAGGCTTTGTCTATGATAGTCCAAACGACCTCTAGTGGATATTTTCCTCAAGAGACTATTTGAATATGGGTTCTGGAAGGAAGTAGGAAGCACTTTTGTCCTGCATGACTTCAGCCAGTTAGCAGAGTTCTAGTACTCTCTTGATTCAGGCATGTTGTGTTTCCTGGTGTGGTGAACAAGGAGATTCAGCCATGTTGTGACCAATTTACCAGTTATCTTTCTGATTGCAACCTTTGCTTATCCCCTCAACGCTTGTGGAGTTAAGCATTGCTGTGTCACGCAGCGTTCTGTGGAGTTCTGCATTGTAAGCTAGCTGCCTCTTGGCTTCTCCACTCAGCACTCTGCTGGTCTCCAAAGTTAGTTGTCATTCCTTCCCCACTGTCCAGCTCTCAGAAGGAGATTCTGCTGTTCTTGATGGGTCTCACACTTCTTCCCAGTAGTTGTGTCTGTTTTCAGATCTCTTTAACCACACTTCTGGTGTTTGAGGGGGGAGGAACAAGAGTAAATACATGTTTAATCTACCATTTCATTCAAAAATTTCACATTGGTTTTTAAATTCTGATTTAACCACCAGTGATGTCATAAATGAAGACTTGTCTTATTTCACATGATAGCATGCCTGTGAAATCAGTACATTTAAGTAAATTTCTTGTTAATGTAATTTTAGTTTTCCAGATAGGAATGATGTGATTGGTAATGAAATTAAAGTTTGGAATTGAACCAGTCTGTGTCTTACCAACCCCTGGAAGAATGAAATATATAAAATAATATATAGTTTCAAGAGTGAAGGTCAGTGATGGTAGACTTTTACCCAATCCAGGGTGAAACAAGGCTGTAGGTCAGGGGCTGCTGCTGCTGCTGCCACTGCCACCAGGATGTCTTTCTGCCAGCTGCTTTAGGGCCCTGCTGGTCAGGATCAGGTCAAACATTGTCTAGTTTACCTTTCACACATTTACATGGAAGAGCACCTCAGGTTTCATCAGGATGCTTACAGCACTTGTGGGGAATAGCCAGATTGGTTGTAAAGTCTGGCCAGCGATCTAGAAGAGGTGAGGAAGATCTGAGAAGCCATGCTCAGTTACAGTTTCACTGGCATGGACACAGACTGCTAGGTGTTACTGTGAGATTGACTGATGAATTTCATAGTTTCATAGATTACCAGTATCTGCTTGTGTGGTATAGCATTGCCTTTTTAAGAATTACCCATCTGGGCCTTCCATTCACAAATGAGAAGAGAGAATGTCCTGGAGTCAATACTTGGGGTTCAACTTGAAATACCCTTACAAAGGACATGTACTCCCATCCCCACCCTGGCTTGCGCAGACTGCAGTTTCAGAAGCACAAAGAGCGGTGTACTTGTAGAGTTGTGTATGGTGCAGGGCTGGTTCTCTGTGACAACATCACTATCTTCCACTTCACACTGGCCATGACTGGCTACCTGATGAAGTTGCTTACAGATTCTTGTTTGCCGTAAGAACACGAGTTCTTTCACACTCAGAATCTTTTCTTCTAATCCATTTGTGATTTGAAGTACTTGGTGAAGACTTGCAGACCCTTGTGGAAGGTCTTTAGGAAGTTGCTCATCAGGTGTATTTCAGGGGATTGTTAGGGGACAGTATCATCACGCTCAGACTCACTGCCCATGGAATAGCATTCTTCAGGATGAAAGAGTTGTGGGTTTTTTTTTTTTTTTTGTGGTACTGGATATTGAACTCTGGGCTCGCACTTACTTGCTAGGCAGGTACTCTACCACTTGAGCCACTTCTGAAACTCCAGCCCTTTTTGCTTTAGTTATTTTTTGGGTAGGGTCTGGTGTTTTTTTGCCCATGATGTCCTCAAATTGCAATCCTCCAGATTCCACTTCTTGAGTTGTTGGGATTACAGATGTGCACCATCACACCTAGCCTCTTTTGTTTTGTTTGAGACAGGATCTTGCTACTTAGCCCAAGCTGGTCTCAAACTTTCAATCCTCCTGCTTCAGCTTCCTGAGTGCTAAGATTACAGGTGTGTGCCACCACGCCCAGGAAAGGAGTTGTTTTTTGTTTTTGTTTTTCATTTTTACTAGCATACATTAATTTTATGGGAGGGGGTTTCATTATGACATTTCTGAATGGCTGTACATTGAACATTGGTTAGGTTGCTCCACCATCTCTCCCCGTCAGCCTTCTCACCACCCCACCTAAAACAGTTGCTAAAGGTTTCATTGTTCTGTGTCATACATGTATAGAAAGCACACTTCACCATATTCACCCTCCTTCATCTCTTTCAATCGCCCTCCCCAGGAGTTGTTTTTTGAGGAGTACTGGTGATGCCTGGTAGTGTGGGCAGTTCTGTGTTCTAGGTGTAGGAGTGGCCCAGAAGCAGACTGAGCTCAGAAGATGAGCATCCTGATGATTATCAGCAGCAAGCAGCACTGATGGCTCAGGCTCTGCAGGGTCAGGTCGGCCCTGTCCCAGAGTAAGACTTCTTGTGCTGACTGTGCCCTTAGTTTCCTCAAGAGAAAATGATTCTTTTGAGCTGATTACACCTGCCATCTGCATGACTAAAACCTAGTTCTGATGAAGAAAAAAGATGTCTTTCTTTTAGATTAGGAAGAGCTTGCTCTGAACTTGTAAGCAGGTCTTTTCTGTTGCTCATCCCCGGCCTCTCCAGTTACCTCCTGCCACAGCATTCCTAGCTCATTTGATACGTCTTAAAATATCCTGGACAAATCTGAAACCAAACTGGTGAAATGTATATAACTCTTATGAAAAGAGTAAAACAAGATTTATTTTGATTCCATTCTTTTTAACATTTACTTATTTGCTACCATATTTGAATGAGTTAGACAGGTACTGTTTCATCATGGAGGACTGAAATTCTTTCCTATGTGTGCAGATGACACAGTTTTATCATGAAGAACTATATATATATATATATAATACATTCAGAGGGAGGGAGGGAGGGAGAAGACTGTATTAGTGGATCTATCTAAGGAGACTTTGTGGAGGCAAGAGAGAGAAAGAGAATGATAGAACAATGAAAATTATGGAAACGTATCTGTGTATGAAGATAGTGTAACACAATGCACTGTTAAGCTGTCCAGTAATAGGGGAGCATGGTGTACCAAGGTGAAACCCCTTTGAACTTTCAACATACACTTTTTTTTTTCATTTTTCTTTTATTATTCATATGTGCATACAAGGATTGGTTCATTTCTCCCCACTGCCCCCACCCCCTCCCTCAACATACACTTTTAAAAAATGGAGGACAGGAAGGTAAGGCAGGTCCTGCTCCAGAGTACCAGTGGGAGGTTGAAGGGTATAAAGGTGAAGGAGGGCAAATATGTTGGATATATTTTATATTCATATATGAAAAGAGAACAATGAAACTTGCTGAAATTGTCCTAAGAAGGGGAGGGGATGAGGGATAAAGATGGTGGGAATTATAGTAAACTCATATGTAAATATCATAGTGTATGCCTCCTTCCCAACTATTATATGCTAATAAAAAATAAAAAGAAAAAAACAGGTGAACAAAATGAAAAATAAAAGTAGAAAAAGGTATGAATGATGAAAGCAAAAATAAATTTCATATTGAATTTTACTGATTTTAGCAACTATTTCTTTTAGGCCTCAACATGTCCTATTTTAAATATATTTTACTTTTTTCACAGCAGTTTTAATTGTAAATGAAGGAAACCAGTTATATAGAACAAGTGAGAGCTCTGGTGATTTCAGCTCCTTTTTCTCTGCCTTCCAGCCTCACTGTTGGTTGTTGGACGTTCTGCACACCTATGTGTCTATGTTTTTGTGCACACACACACACACAGCCTGCTGGTGCTGGAAACAGAATTGAGAGTGGCCACCCGTGCCTGGCACCAGGATGCAGTCACTGTTCTCAGGGCAAACATCCTGTGTTGACAGGGTAGCTGTCATGGCTGTGGCTGCCAGGATGGTGATTATCACCCATACTGGTGTCAGTCCTGGGCCAGCAGCTGCTGCTTCCTATGCTGCTCATTTCTTGAATTTTACTGCTCTACCAAACCTTTTGGAGGAGTGTCTTTAACTCATTATACAGCTCCTGTTCTTCATGTGGGGTAGTGTGGATCACAGAGATCATATTGTCCTCCAAACCACTATACTCTCATGATGTGTGTGTTTTATTGATCATACCTGGCCTCCTGCTTGGTCCTCTCTCCTCAGGATTTCTAGGTCTTTTTTGTTAACTGGTCCCTGGCTGGGCTAACCCTGCTAATACCCCACTCATGTGCAAAAATCTTAGTGTCTTTCCTGGAGTGGCTCCATAGAGGTGCAGGCTGGGAGTTGTGCTTTGAAAAAGGAGTGACTAACCAGGGGTTCCTCTAATACCAAAGTTAATTAGAACTGTAGTAACAGGTAAAAGAGTATCAGTGATCATTTTTTCTTATACATCATGCTAAATTGTTACTACCAAACTATAGCTAAGTCCTTCATCTCCCTCCCCCTTCCTTTCCCTTTTTTGTCTTCTCCCTTCTTTTTTTCTCCTCCTTCCCCCTTCCTCTTCTTCCTGTATAGACATATTTAACTAAAGTGTGTTGAGGCATGGCTTAAGTACTTGATCTATGGCATCTGCTGATTTGGATTTGCAGGCCATGTTATGTACTGTTATGGGTACCTAAGGGAGTGAAACGACTGGTCGATCAGTCGTGGGTTCTGTTTGCATCCTCTTAGCTGAGGCCACCTCTTCCTGTCTGGCCCCTCACTCTCATTTAGAGTGATCCTGAAGCCTCATTCCAGCCAGCTCTACCTTTGCCAGGGGTTCATCTGGGTGTTCTGTTCACAGTCATACTTTATACCTGTCCTGTTTTCTTTAGGGACTAGTTTATTTTCCTTCTGTCTGCTGTCACTGTGCTAGTGATGTGCAAAGTGTATTGCCAGCAGTGTAATGCTTTAAGCGCTGATGTGGTAGCTAGAGGTATGTGTAGGAATGACCAGGCGATGAGTAGCAAGTTTTGAGAGAGCATATTGGGCCTGAGGGAGTGACTGAGTTGTAGAGCTCTTGCCTAGCATGCACAGGTTCCTGGGGTTTGATCTGATCCCCAGCATTCTGACCCTTTGCCAAAAAAAAAGAGAGAATATGAAGGTTTTGTTGTAAATGGGTATAGTTTCAGTTTTTCAAGATGAAAAGCTCTGGAGATCCCCTTTATGAACAATGTGAATATACTTAGTACTGTTGAACCCTGTGCATTTAAACATAGTTAATTTTATGTTGTGTGTTTTATTATAATCTTCTTTTGTGGACTATAGATTTAAAAAGATTTAAGTGCAAGGTTTTGGGGTTTTTTTCCCTTACCTCTTTGAACTTGGCTCTGTTTACTCCCTTATTTATTCATTCATTTGTTCTTATTTTTAATTTCATAGTTCTGGGAATCAAACCCAGGGCTTTCCACATGCTCGGCAAGCACTCTACCATTGAGCAGCCCTACTCCCTGTTTACTACAGATTGGATCAATAGATTAGAGCTTTTGAGGGTCAATGTGTAACATTTATCAGGCACCTCCCATGTTGCAGGCTCTGTGCTGCTTGTTTATAATTCAGAGAATTACAGACGTGTGTGTCCCAGATCAGACAAGGAAAGAAATACAAATATTGGCACTTTTGCTAAAAGAACTGTAGAGGCCCTTGTACCATAAATCAGGAATCCTGTAAAATTGTGTGTATCATGAACATTTTCTTATTTAAAGTGTTAGTCTGGTCATTTTAGCAAATTTCCAAACTTAATAATGGAAAAGCAGAGGAGGAGTATACCACCTGGCATTCACTGTGGCCTCTTGTTCCTGTCCTGCTGTGCTTTGGACCACATTCTTGTTCTTCGTTGTATTTGTAAATACTTCACTAGTTTCTCTCAGTGATCAAGGCTGTTTTCTTAGAACAAATCACAATACCTGCAGCATCTCCCATGTTATTTTACACTTGTTTTGTGTTTGCTTTGTCTGAGTTAGTACCTAAGCAAGGGCCACACATTGCATTCAGTTGACTTTCTTTAATACCTTTTAACCCATGGGCCTCTTTCTTACTGTTTTCTTGGTTCTTGACGCATATGAAGTCATGTCATTTATCTTGTGTAGTCGCTTATGCAATTTTGGTGAATGTATCCGGTGATGTAATTTAGCACGTTTCCCTTTTTTGTGTTTCCTGTAAGAAAAATAATTATTTTAGAGGTTTGTTGCAAGAATACTTCATAAACTAGGCACAGTGGTACATACTTTATAGTTCCAGCTACTTGGGAGACTGAGGCAGAAGGGTCACTTGAACTTAGGAGTCTGGGGCCAGCCTAGGTAACAGGGAAACTGTGTATCTTTCTTTTTTCTGTTTTTGGTGGTACTGGAGTTTGAACTCAGGACTTCAAGTTCAAACCATTCGACCATGCCTTTTTGCTTTGGTTATTTTTCAGATAGGGTCTTGTTTTTTTGGCTGGGTCAGCCTTGGACTACTGTCTTGCTACCTATGCCTCCTGCATAGTTGGGATTATAGCTGTGTACCACTATACTTGACTTGTTTGTTGAGATGGAGTCTCACCAACTTTTTGCTTAGTTTGACTTTGACCTGTGATCCTTTCACTCTCCTCCTAAGTAGCTGGAATTACATTTGAGAGCTGCCATGCCCAGAAGAGGTTGCATCTCTTTAAGGTTTTGTGTGTGTGCGTGTGTGTGTGTGTGTGTGTGTGTGTGTGTGTATAAAACAGAGTACAATCTGTGTTACCAATAACACATAATGTCTGGTTGTTTTTTTTCTTTGTGATTTTAATGGCCATTTATATTTTTACAGAGCAATTATTTAATCAAGTGTTTGCAAAATTTTCCCATTCCAGTTTCATCATTCCTACAATTGTTAGCTAGATAACTTGTGTAGAGAAGTTTCTTTTTGGGCTGGAGTTTGGACTCAATTGCTAGGCCCTGAGTTCAAGCTCCAGTCCTGCCAAAAAAAAAAAGTTTCTTCTTAAAATACTTGGTTACCCAACAGTACATACAGAGAAGGCACAGGTTAAATGAATGATTCTTTGTGTATAACTCTGGAGTGGGAGGTAGTCTTTAATATTCTCAGAGATAGGCAGTGTTGTTTTTTGCAGTGTCTCATGCCTGTAATCCTATTTACTCACGAGGCAGAGAGCAGGAGGATTGTGGTTTGAAGCCAGCTCTGGCAAATAGTTCAAGATACCCTATCTTGAAAAAAAACCCATTAAAAAAAATGGACTAGTGCAATGGTTCAAAGTGTAGGCCCTGAGTTCAAGCCCCAGTACTGCAAAAAATAAATACATAAAAAATATATATTCATATATATATATACATATATATTCATATATATACACATATATTCATATGTATATGTGTATATATATGTGTGTGTGTGCATATATATGTGTGTGTGTGTGTGTGTGTGTGTGTGTGTATATCTATCTATCTATCTATCTATATATATATATATGTGAGTTGTCAACATTGATGATACCTTAACACATTGTAGCTATTCTTAGGATCAAGTTGTGCCTTCTTTGACCACTGGGAGCGCTTTCAGGTTAACTCCGGGGCCTTTTTGGCCTGAGTGCCTCTGAGAGCTTCCTGCTTTCTGGTGTGACGAGATACCCGATTTTCATCTTGTCCATTTCCAACTGTAGATCTGAAATCAGCCCTTTCTTTAACTATTCCTGGTTCCTTTCACTGGGAAATCAAATTTAGAGATCATAATGTGGATAACACAAGTTGGTTATTGCTTCCAGTCTTTCTAGGTAGGCATTGAGGATTAAACTCAGTCTCATGCTTGCTAGAAAAGTGCCGTCCCCCTTTATCTATTCCTCCAGCTTTTTTTCCCTTTTCTTTTTATTTACCTACCGACCTACCTGTGTTTTGGTTACTTTTCAGGTGGGGTGTTGTGTTTTAGCTAAGGGCTGGCGTCAGACAGTCCTCCTTCCTGTTTCTTTTGCATGGCTTGGATCACAGGTGTGCTCTACCATGCCTGGCTTTGTTGATTGAGATGGAGTTCTGTTAACTTTTTCACCTGGGTTGGCCTTGAACTGTGATCATCCTGATCTCTGCCTCCTGAGGATCGGGGATTATAGGCTCCTTTTGCTTGTTTATTTTTTAGACAGAATCTCAAGCTAATTTTGCCTGGGCTGGCCTTGAACGGTGATACTTGAAACCCTGTTTCCTGAAATCTGGCTGGAATCAGGTTAGGAGATAGGTTCTTGCTGATTTTTGCTTGATCTGGCCTCAACTGCAATGGTCCTGTTTCCATCTCTTGAATATGTGGCATTATAGCTATGTACCACCATGCCTGGCTTTACTGTAGTATTTTTAACCAGTCCCATATTAATGGATATTTGTGTGTATATGTGTGTGTGTGTGTTTACCACCCTACAAGCTGATCTCAGTTTTGAATAGAATAATTTGACTTCAGGAGGCATTTGAGTATAAAGTTACTGCTATTGCTGAATTGTTCTGTGAGTTGTATGGGGTGCAAGAGGCCAGTTGATAGGAGTCTTTTCTTTGTGTGTGGTTCAGCCAATTGGAATTTTATATCATTGTTTCTGTGTAAGCAGCAGCCATACAACAACTTCTGTTTTTTTTCTTGTCAGTTTCTTTAAAGTAGGTTGACTCATGTGATTGTGGAGGCAACTTCAGGCAGGTAAGCAGACAGGCAGACTGGGGACCTAGGGAAGAGTTAGTTGATTCTGGAGTTTGAGAATAAAAGCAGTTTTCTGGCAGAATTCCCTTTTCTTGTGGAGGGGGAGGTCAGTCTTTTTTATGAAGGCCTTCAACTGATTAGATGTTGCTCACTCATACTATGGAAGGTAATCTGTTTTACTAAGAGTCTGTTTATGTGCTGTGCACACACTGGCCTTCCATGTCTAGCCTGCCTGCTCCTTTCTGGCCAAACACTTGCATCTGGTCAGATTTATACCATTAGGCTCCTTCTGCTTTCCTCAGGGGCCCAGTTGTTGGGCATTGTGCCTCCATTGGGTGGCATTGTTGGGCATACCTGGAATTCACTGTGCATTTGGAAAATCGTCTTGAATAGTATGCTGGATTAGTTTACAGTTGAAAGGATGGAAGGATAGGTTTAAATCATGGCATTTCCTTTCTGGAGCTTGTGTAACTTTGCAGGTGAACTCAAAATGGTAAAGTTTAATACCTGCTTTAAATTGGATCCAGCTATTTGAGGTACAACTTACTGCCTTAAGTATCCACTGTTTTTTTGTTTTTTTTTTTTTTTAGGGAAAGTGGTAGTAAAGTTTATTAGGAAAGGAATAATTTTCAGTAGACTGAGAGCAAGGTTGTCTCTAGAGTGAGAATGAGAATGAGAGTTATTTTGCCTTGGCATTGGTTTTTGTTGAAATGCAAGAGGCTTGGAGCCCATGAGGCTGAAGTCATCTTAAGGTAAAGAGGTAGGTATACAAATTTACAGAGTACCAACTGTTGTTGGGTCCACCTGCCAAACCCACTTTTGAAATATCCAAGTGGTTACCTTTTTTGAGTATTTAGCAGATACATTCATTGCTTTGCTCAAGTGTTTCTCTATATAGAAAAAATGCAGCAAAAACTCTGTCACTATTGAATGTTTCAAATGTGACTTCTGTGTTGTGTTCTGTATCCATGGTAATTACAGTAACCCTTCTTAACTACAAAAAAGCCAGCAACATCTCAGGTTCTATCTCTCTTCTTCCCATAGCAGTGCCATAGAATTTTTTTAAAGTTTGCGTATTTTGGGTTTACCTTGTTAGTTGCTGCATGCTATGATATGTAGTAAAGTGTAAGTTGCACAATGGTTCACATTTTAACATCTCTGACACTGGCTTCTTGGCATCCCTAGTTAGGTGGGAATGGTCATGGTCTAGTTGTATGAAATCTTCCTGTTGGCACCTTCTCTGAGGTCAGGGCAAAGGCAGCCTCTTAGATTCCTACACCATGTGTAAAATGGTAAAAAAATTCCTTCTCCTGGAATGCTGTGAGAGTGAAACAGTTTGTAGGTGCTTCCAGCTCTTGTGTTTGCTCCAAATTAGTATTCTCAGGTGGTGTACTCTCCCGTTTGCTTTATCATGTTTAACCTGTTTATGCTTTGAATTTCATTTACCTGTTACTTTCAATCTGGTTTATATATTATTATTCTACTTAACATTAATTTTACTTTATTAGTTTTACATTTATTCACATGTGTATACATTGTTTGCCCCCCCATGCAGAACCTGTTCCGCCCTCTTGTTCTCCGATTTTGTTGAAAACAGAAAAGATAATAAAGACAGCATTTTTTTCTAGTTTGAGATAAAGATAGCTATACAGAGAGATTCCTAGTGTTGCTTCCTTACAAATGTGTATGTGATGTCATGAGCCCACATTGATTCATCTCTACTAGACTTCTTCACTACTTCCTAGTCTCCTTCCCATAGCGGCCTCTGCCAGTTTAAGATTACTATATTCGCTCCTCTACAGTGAGCATATCAACCATATTCAAGTTTTAGGTTTCCTTCCCTTTCCCTATTCCTCCCATGCGCATTCTCCCCTTAGTGTGTGACCCATGTCCAATAATATTACTGCATTTGTTTTAGGTCTATAATCTGCACATGAGGGAGAACATGCAATTTTTGGCCTTTTGAGTGTGGCTAACTTTGCTTAAAATGATGTTCCCCAGTTCCATCCATTTACTTGCAAATGGCAAAATTTCATTCTTCTTTGTGGCTGAGTAAAATTCCATTGTGTATAAATAGCACATTTTCTTGATCCATTCATTGGTATTGGGGCATCTTGGTTGTTTCCATAACTTGGCTATTGTGAATAGTGCTGCAATAGACATGGGTGTGCAGGTGCCTCTGGAGTAACCTGAGTCACAATCCTTTGTGTATATCCCGAGGAGTGGTATTGCCGGATCATGTGGCAGATTTATGTTTAGGTTTTTGAGAAGCCTCCATATTGTTTTCCAAAGTGGTTGTACTAGCTTACATTCCCACCAGCAGTGTATGAGGGTTCCTTTTTTCCCCCCTCATCCTCAACAGCATTTGTTGGTGGTGTTTTTGATGATAGCTATTCTAACAGGAGTGAGGTGGAATCTTAGTGTGGTTTTGATTTGCCTTTTCTTTATGGCTAGGTATGGTGAGTATTTTTTCATGTGTTTTTTGACCATTTGGATTTCTTCCTTTGAAAAAGTTCTGTTTAGTTTAGTTGCCACTTCTTTATTGGTTCATCAATTTTTAAGCAGTTTAGTTTTTTGAGCTCTCTATATATTCTGGTTATAAGTCCTTTGATGTATGCTAGAAAATATTTTCTCCCACTTGAGTGTGGGTGGTCTCTTCAATTTAGAGACCATTTCTTTTGTTATACAGCTTTTAAATTTCATGTAGCCCCATTTGTCCATCCTTTCTCTTAGTTGCTGGGCTGCTGGAGTTCTACTGAGGAAGTCCTTGCTTATAGCTATTGCTTCCAGAGTATTCCCTGCTCTTCCATATGCCAACTGCAAGGTTTCAGGTCTGATATTAAGATCCTTAATCTACTTTGAGTTGATAGTAGTACAGGGTGACAGGCCAGGGATCTAGTTTCAGTTTTCTACAAGCATAAAACCACTTTTCCTAGCAACATTTGTTGAAGAGGCTGTCTTTTCTCCATTGTATGTTTTTGGTGCCTTTGTCTAAAATAAGGTGGGTATAGCTGTGTAAATTCATATCTAGGTCCTCTATTCTGTTCCACTGGGCTTCATATCTGTTTTTGTGCCAGTACCATTCTGTTTTTATTGTTATGGTTCTGTAGTATAGTTTGAAATCAGGTATTGTGATACCTCCAGCATTGCTCTTTTTGCTGAGTATTGTCTTGGCTATTCACAGCCTTGTGTTTCCAAATGAACTTTAGGGTAGATTTTTCAGTCTCTGTGATGAATGTCACTGGGGAGGTTAGAGGAGTCATGTGTGGTGTGTGGTGCTCACTTGTTTGTTTGCTCTGCAGGTTCATGCAAGCAGCTTTGGAACTGCTAGGCAGAGTAAAATGGCGTGGCATAGGGAGGCTTTCCACAGGTTAGGTGTCCAGGATATTGCAGAGTTTGGTTCTGATTGATGTTCTGTCTTCTGCTTGTTGGGAGTTAAAAAAAAAAAAAAGTAACAGCCAGGAGGCTTTTTTCCTAGGGTGGGACATGCCTTGCTGGCTACTTTGTGTAGGATTTCGTGGCTGTTAGGTGCAATTAAAGGCTGATTTAAGGGTCATTCTTTGAATTTTATGTACACCTGATGTGATGGCAGTTATTTTGGCTAGAAGCAATCAGAGCTACCCAACAGTAGCTCCACCGTCTCAAGGTTATTTCTGGAGTCACAGGGCTTACGATTTCTGATTCCCTACTCTAACCGCCATCTTGGACCTGGTCCCAAATTTCACTCTTTATGAGCCCTAATAATACTGTGCATTATTCTAGGAGATTTAAAACTAACAAACTTAAATCTTTTATTTCTTAATACACTTAAGTCTGTAAGATATGTTTGTATGCTTTATAATCTTCATTTTTAGTAATTGCATATGTATTTGCTAGTTACTTTTTTCTTGTATTTAAAAAAATTAATTCATTTTGATATTTGCTTTGCTTTTTTCATTTTGATATTTTTTAAAAAACTTATTTATTTTTTATTCATACGTGCATACAATGCTTGAGTCATTTCTCCCCTCTGCCCCCACCCCCTCCCTTACCACCCACCCCACCCTCTCCCTCTCCCCCCAACCCCCTCGATACCCGGCAGAAACTATTTTGCCCTTATCTCTAATTTTGTTAAAGAGAGAGTATAAGCAATAATAGGAAGGAACAAGGGGTTTTGCTAGTTGAGATAAGGATAGCTATACAGGGAGTTGACTCATTAATTTCCTGTGCGTGTGTGTTACCTTTTACGTTAATTCTTCTTGATCTAACCTTTTTCTCTAATTCTTGATCCAATTCTCCTATTGGCCTGAGTTGCTTTTAAGGTATCTGCTTTAGTTTCTCTGCGTTGAGGGCAACAAATGCTAACTAATTTTTTAGGTGTCTTACCTATCCTCATATCTCCCTTGTGTGCTCTCGCTTTTATCTTGTGATCAAAGTTCAATCCCCTTGTTGTGTTTGCCCTTGATCTAATGTCCACATATGAGGGAGAACATATGATTTTTGGTCTTTTGGGCCAGGCTAACCTCACTCAGAATGTTGTTCTCTAATTCCATCCATTTACCAGCGAATGATAACATTTCGTTCTTCTTCATGGCTGCATAAAATTCCATTGTGTATAGATACCACTTTTTCTTGATCCATTCGTCAGTGGTGGGTCATCTTGGCTGTTTCCATAACTTGGCTATTGTGAATAGTGCCACAATAAACATGGGTGTGCAGGTTCCTCTGGAGTAACGTGTGTCACAGTCTTTTGGGTATATCCCCAAGAGTGGTATTGCTGGATCAAATGGTAGATCAATGTCCAGCTTTTTAAGTAGCCTCCAAATTTTTTTCCAGAGTGGTTGTACTAGTCTACATTCCCACCAACAGTGTAAGAGGGTTCCTTTTTCTCCGCATCCTCGCCAACACCTGTTGTTGGTGGTGTTGCTGATGACGGCTATTCTAACAGGGGTGAGGTGGAATGTTAGTGTGGTTTTAATTTGCATTTCCTTTATTGCTAGAGATGGTGAGCATTTTTTCATGTGGTTTTTGGCCATTTGAATTTCTTCTTTTGAGAAAGTTCTGTTTAGTTCACGTGCCCATTTCTTTATTGGTTCATTAGTTTTGGGAGAATTTAGTTTTTTAAGTTCCCTATATATTCTGGTTATCAGTCCTTTGTCTGATGTGTAGCTGGCAAATATTTTCTCTCACTCTGTGGGTGTTCTCTTCAGTTTAGAGACCACTTCTTTTGATGAACAGAAGCTTTTTAGTTTTATGAGGTCCCATTTATCCATGCTATCTCTTAGTTGCTGTGCTGCTGGTGTTCCATTGAGAAAGTTCTTACCTATACCTACTAACTCCAGAGTATTTCCTACTCTTTCCTGTATCAACTTTAGAGTTTGTGGTCTGATATTAAGATCCTTGATCCATTTTGAGTTAATATTGGTATAGGGTGATATACATGGATCTAGTTTCAGTTTTTTGCAGACTGCTAACCAGTTTTCCCAGCAGTTTTTGTTGAAGAGGCTGCTTTTTCTCCATCATATATTTTTAGCTCCTTTGTCAAAGACAAGTTGGTTATAGTTGTGTGGCTTCATATCTGGGTCCTCTGTTCTGTTCCAGTGGTCTTAAGGTCTGTTTTTATGCCAGTACCATGCTGTTTTTATTGTTATTGCTTTGTAATGTAGTTTGAAGTCAGGTATCCCCTCGTGATACCTCCAGCATTGTTCTTTTGACTGAGTATTGCCTTGGCTATTCGTGGCCTCTTGTGTTTCCATATAAATTTAATGGTAGATTTTTCAATCTCTTTAATGAATGTCATTGGAATTTTGATGGGAATTGCATTAAACATGTAGATTACTTTTGGGAGTATCGGCATTTTTACTATGTTGATTCTACCAATCCATGAGCATGGGAGATCTCTCCACTTTCTATAGTCTTCCTCTATCTCTTTCTTCAGAAATGTATAGTTTTCCTTGTAGAGGTCTTCCACATCTTTTCTTAGTTTACACCTAGGTATTTGATTTTTTTTGAGGCTATTGCAAATGGAATTGTTTTCATATATTCTTTCTCAGTTTGTTCATTATTAGTGTATAGAAAAGCTAATGAGTTTTCTATGTTGATTTTATATCCTGCTACCTTGTTGTAGCTATTGATGGTGTCTAGGAGCTTCTGAGTAGAGTTTTTTGGGTCTTTAAGGTATAGGATCATGTCGTCTGCAAATAGGGATATTTTGACATTTTCTTTACCTATTTGTATTTGTTTTATTCCTTCTTCTTCCCTAATTGCACTGGCTAGGAATTCCAGGACTGTGTTGAATAGGAGTGGAGATAGTGGGCCTCCTTGTCTAGTTCCTGATTTTAGAGGGAATGGTTTCAGCTTTTCTCCGTTAAGTATAATGCTGGCTGTAGGTTTGTCATATATAGCTTTTATAATGTTGAGGTACTTTCCTTCTATTCCTAGTTTTCTTAGAGCTTTTATCATGAAATGGTGTTGGATCTTATCAAAGGCTTTTTCTGCATCTATTGAGATGATCAAGTGGTTTTTGTCTTTGCTTCTGTTAGTGTGGTTTATTACATTTATTGATTTTAATATGTTGAACCACCCCTGCATTCCTGGGATGAAGCCTACTTGGTTGTGGTGAATAATCTTTTTGATGTGTTGTTGAATTTGGTTTGCCATTATTTTGTTGAGGATTTTTGCATCAATGTTCATTAAGGAGATTGGCCTATAGTTCTCCTTTTTGGAGGTGTCTTTTCCTGGTTTTGGGATAAGTGTAATACTAGCTTCATAAAATGTGTTAGGCAATTTTCCTTCCCTTTGTATTTCATGGAACAGTATAAGGAGGGTTGGTATCCGTTCTTCTTTAAAAGTCTGATAGAATTCAGCAGAGAATCCATCAGGTCCTGGACTTTTCTTTTTGGGGAGACTTTTGATTGCTGCTTCAGTTTCATTTTGTGTTAGAGATCTATCAGGTGATTAATATCCTCTTGGTTCAGTTTTGGATGATCATATGTATCTAGAAATCTGTCCATTTCTTTTAAGATTTTCAAATTTATTTGAATATTTTCTTGAAGTAGTCTCTGATGATTTCCTAGACTTCCATGGTGTTTGTTGTTATCTCCCCTTTTGCATTCCTGATTCTACTAATTTGGGCTTTTTCTCTCTTCATTGTAGTCAAGTTTGCCAGGGGTCTGTCGATCTTGTTTATTTTTTCAAAGAACCAACTTGTTTCATTAATTCTTTGTACGTTTTTTTTGGTTTCTATTTCATTGATTTCAGCTCTTATTTTTATAATTTCTCTCCTATTTGTTTTGGGATTTGCTTGTTCTTGCTTTTCTAGGAGTTTGAGATGTATCATTAGGTCATTGATTTGGGATCTTTCAGTCTTTTTAATATCTGCACTCATGGCTATAAACTTTCCTCTCAGGGCTGCCTTTGCTGTGTCCCATAGGTTCTGGTAGGTTGTGTTTTCATTTTCGTTGACTTCCAGGAACTTTTTAATTTCCTCTTTTATTTCATCAATCACCCATTGTTCATTAAGTAATGAGTTATTCAGTTTCTAGCTGTTTGCATGTTTTTTGTCTTTACTTTTGTTGTTGAGTTCTAGTTTTATTGCATTGTGATCAGATAGTATGCATGGTACAATTTTTTTTTCTTATATTTGCTGAGGCTTGCTTTGTGCCCTAGGATATGATGTATTTTGGAGAAGGTTCCATGGGCTTCTAAGAAGAATGTATATTGTGTAGAAGTTGGAGGAAATGATCTGTAGACATCAAGTAGGTCCATTTGATCTATGGTATATTTTAGATCTTGAATTTGTTTATTGATTTTTTGTTTGGATGACCTATCTATTGATGATAATGCAGTGTTGAAGTCTCCCACAACCATTGTGTTGGAGTTAATATATGCTTTTAGGTCTTTCAGAGTATGTTTGATGAAGTTGGGTGCGTTGACATTGGGTGCATATAGGTTGATAATTTTTATTTCCTTTTGGTCTATTTCCTCTTTTATTAGTATGGAATGTCCTTCTTTATCTCATTTGATCAATGTAGGTTTGAAGTCTGCTTTGTCATAGATAAGTATTGCTCTTCCTGCCTGTTTTCAGGGGACATTGTCTTGGTAAATCTTCTTCTAGTCTTTCATCCTAAGCCTATGCTTAAGTCTGTCAGTGAGATGTGAGATGGGTCTCCTGTAAGAAACAAATTGTTGGATCTTCCTTTTGAATCCATTTCATCAAACGGTGCCTTTTGATGGGTGAATTAAGTCCATTAACATTAAGTGTTAGTACTGATAAGTATGTGGTGATTCCTGTCATTTAGTTGTCTTAGTTGTTTGAAGGTTTGATTGTGTGTACCTAAGTTGAGGTTACTCTCTACTTTCTTGCCTGTCCTTTAATGGTTATGTTGGGTTTCATGGTTATGTTGGGTTTCACTTTCTGTGTGCAGAATCCCTTGAAGAATCTTTTTGTAGTGGTGGCTTTGTGGTCCCATATTTTTTAGTTTGTGATTATCCTGGAAGACTTTTATTACTCCATCTATTTTAAATGATAGTTTTGCTGGATAGAGTATCCTAGGGTTGAAGTTATTTTAATTGAGTGCCCGGAAGATCTCACCCCAAGCTCTTCTTGCTTTTAATGTTTCTTTTGAGAAGTCTGCTTTGATTTTGATGGGTTTACCTTTGTATGTTATTTGTTTTTTCTCTCTTACAGCTTTTCTTGGGTCTCTGTATTTGTTGTTTTAATGATGGTATGCCGTGGGGTATTTACATTTTGATCTGGTCTGTTTGATGTTCTGGAGGCCTCTTGTATCTGTATGGGAATAGATTTCTCTAGATTTGGGAAATATTCTGTTATTATTTTGTTGACTATATTACATATTCCCTTTGCTTGTACCTCTTCTCCTTCTTCAATGTCTGTGATTCTCAGGTTTGGTCTTTTGATGGAGTCGGTGAGTTCTTGCATTTTCTTTTCACAGGTCTTGAGTTGTTTAACTAATAGTTCTTCAGTTTTTCCTTTAATTACCATTTCATCTTCAAGTTCTGAAATTGTTTCTTCTGTTTGTTCTGTTCTTCTGGATTGGCCTTCTGTTTTGTTTTGCAATTCTGTTTTGTTCTTTTTTCTGAGGTTTTCCATATCCTGGGTCATTTCCTCTTTAATGTCTATTTTTGTCCTGAGTCATTTATCTCTTTATTATTTGTGTTCTTTGTTTCACTTTTGTGTTTATACAGTGCTTCTATGGTTTCCTTTATTTCTTCTTGTGCTTTTTCAAATTCTCTATTTTTGTTGTCTTGGAATTTCTTGAGTGTCTCCTGTGCATTTTGGTTGACCATATCTAGTATCATCTCTATAAAATTCTCAATGATTACCTGTAGTATTTCTTCTTTTAGATTATTCTTGTGGGCTTCATTGGGTTCTTAGACGTAGTTTATCTTCATTTTGTTGGAGTCTGGATCTGAGTACCTGTTTTCTTCATTTCCCTCTGGTTCCTGTACTAATTTTTTGCTGTGGGGAAACTGGTTTCCCTGTTTTTTCTGTCTTCCTGTCATTGCCCTTCGTGTTGTTATTGTCCCTGTACTGTGTGCAATTAAGTATTTTCTAGCTTGTAACAATAGCACTGGTGATACTTAGAATGGAAGGTTGAGAGGAGATGGAAAGCAAAGAAGTTAAAGGAAAAGGGAAAAACAAACAAGTAGAAAAAAACAAAACATAGAAACAAACAAAAAAGTTTCAAAGTTATATACAGGGAGAGACAGTGTACTAATCAACTGTAAGGCTGAAAAGGCATTAGAGAGACAGAGAGAGGATTGAAAAAAAAATAAAAAGTAAATAAATGAAAAAAAATATAAAAAAAAATTTCCAGTTTCAAATGCAATAAAGTTTCAGTCTTAATAATTTTGGTGTTCGTCCCTCAGCCTCCAGTCCTGGCGATGGTGTCTCAGAAGTCATTGTATCGTTGTCTCATCAAAGGGGAACAAAAACAAAACAATACAAAACTGCAGAAAACAAAACAAAAAAAACACCCTACAAAGTGTCTGAAGTTCAAATGCAATACAGTTTCAGTAAGTTTTTCAGCATGCAGTTTTAGTTCGGTTATTGTCTCATCAAAGGGAGAGAGGAAAAAAAAAAGAGTCTGGAGACAGTTCTGCGAATGGCTATCTGTGGCTGTGGCCTGCCTGCCCACTGCTGTCAGCCTGCTGTTGCTGGGGGCATTATTTATGCAGATCTCAGGAGTGAGCTTAGCACTCACCTGGCCCTGCAGGCTTTGTTTACTTAGAGTTCTCCTGGGCACCACTGCCACTGCTATAAGCTTTCCCCTTTCCAAGCACACTGGGGGAGGTGACACTGCACCCACTTTCTCAGGCCTGTGTGTTTATTTACTGTTCACGTGGGAAGTGGGTCTTCCCCCTTCTCATGTGGTGTTTTCCTCCCAGTGCCACTTTTACAAGCTTTCCTGCTCCTGGTTGCTGGGCGTGTGCCGCCGCTCCTGCCTTCCCGGCCTGACTTGTTTATTTACAGTTCTGTGAGGGATTCCCCCCACCCTTCAGTGCTCAGGGTGTCCCACCCTCTTTGCTACATGTCTTTATTGTTCTTATTGCTTATTACTCAGTTTCTCTTTTTTTCCCTGGGTGGGGGTTGGTCTGTCCAGAGGGTTATGCTGATCTGGTCCAGGACTGTCTGTGGGAATACCGCATATCTCTTAGCTCATCTTGTGGTCTGCATCTTCCCAAGCCGTCTGGGTGCTGGTGTCTGGTGGCAGCGCGGGAGCCCTCCTGGTTTCTCCATTTAACGTGAAGTGGAGATGCTGTGTGCAGGCTGAAGGTGTGGAGGAGTCAAAGTTTTGCCTCTTCTGTGTGGTTTTTCCTGTAAGGTGTATCTCCAGCGTCTCTCCAAGATTTTACTTTCGGAGGCACACTTTCTGCTTCCTCCCTCTAGCTGCCATCTTGGAATCCCTTGTTTTGATATTTTGAAATGAGCTCATTATTCTTTAAATTAATAGTACTGTGGACTGTGTTAGCATTCTATCACTGACAAATACCTGAGGAAATCAACTTAAAAGAGGAATCTTAATTTTGGCTCATGATTTTAGAGGTTTCAGTCTGTGGTCACTTGGCTCCATCATTTCTGGGCCTGTGTTGAGCTGCAACATAATGGTGGAGAGTGCATGGTGGAGCAAAGCTATTGACCTCATGGCAGAGAGGTGAAGCAGAGAGAGACAGAGGGAGAGAGAGAAGGAGGGAAGAAGGAGGAAGAGGAAGAGGCGGGAACGGGAAGGAGGAAAAGAGTCTTGGGAGAGAAAATATACCATTAAAGGGCAAACCCCAGTGGTCTGCATCCTTCAACTAGATCCTGCCTCCCAAAGTTTCTACCCCTTCCAATGGCCTGTTGAGCTATGGCTCCATCAATGACTTAATCCATCGATGAAGTTAGAGCCCTATGATATTCACCTTCCCAAAGCCCCAACATCTGAACCTTGCTGCATTGTGGACCAAGCTGTCAACATGAGCCTTTGGGGGACATTACATCTAAACTAACAGTCACTATTAAAAATACCTGAGGTCGTCTGCTTATAAGGAGAAAAGGTTTGTTTGCGATCACAGTTTTAGAATTTCCAGTCCATGATTGATTGGCCCTGATGCTTTGAGCCTGTAGAAAGGCAATATGTCAGAAAAGGAGCATGTGACAGTAAATACGCTTGTCTCATGACCAAGAAGCAAAAAGGAGAAAGAGGAAGGGGCCAGAATCCCAATATCCCCTTCAAGGTCATGCCTTCAGTGATATAAAATCTTCCCACTAGGCCCCACCTGTTAACATTCTACCACCTCCCAGTAGTGCTATCCTGGGGACCAACCATTTAACACATGAACTTTTGGAGAAACATTTAGCACCCAAACCAGAACAGACCAAGCCTAAGAAACAAAACTGTTCCAGATTTTGTTTTTAGTGGGTGGCATATAGAGATCTTGTGATATTACTCTATCACCTTCCCTGAAATTTGTGAGATCTTCAAGGTTAATTGTGGTCTTCATCTTAGTAAAGGGCAGGAGCAGACTTATGTTTATACCTTAAGGTCTGCACTTTGCTTCTCAGTGCACTTTGCTTCTCAGTGCAGATGAGTGTCTAATAAGGTAGTATGGGAACCCAAATGTGACTCCTTGTGCTGGAGCCTTCTTCCCTGACTGAGAATAGGCTTGGAGGAGACAGGAGACACTGCTCATACAGGAGCATGTTTTATGCCCTTGTTTGATCATGTAGATTTCGTTTTAGTAAATTGATACCTACCCAACATTGCAGTTTTGACTCAAAAGTTGAAATTTCCCATCTGCAACTTATGAAATTTGTTTTCCTCTGTCTTATAAGAGCTTTTATAAGTGTTCATAACAATTTGTAATTGTGACCTTTTAGAATTACTCTTAAAAGATACTTAGATCACATTTCACTGTGCTTGAATTCTTTTACAATTTTGAACTTCATCTGATGTGGTCCATCTGCTCCAGATTCTTAAAGATAAATGGTTTCTTCTCAATTGAAATGAATTGTATCAGGTTGAAAAATTTAGTGTTTTCTAAATTTTCACTAAGGTGTTTGATCAACATTTGAGACTGTGAACAGTTTTGGTTAATAGTTTGAGTTACAAATGAAATTCTCACCCTATTCTGGTTGCTGTTTGAGGGAGATTGATTCAGCCACCATTTATTGAGTAAATTTAGCCATTGGGCTAGAGAAAGAAACAATGGTAAACAAAATGAGATATGATTTTTGTCTTTGGAAGCTTATGGCCCAGTAGGAGAGAAAGTTATTAGTTAAAGAATTCAAGCTGGGAATGGTGGTACAGGTCACAGTCTTAGGTACTGGGAAGGCTGAAGTAGGAGTTCAAGAACAATCTAGGTAACAACAAAAAGAATTTGGTAAATGTACAATTCTAATGGTGATAGTTGTTAATGATGTAGAGGTTCTTCATTGATGGTTTGAAAGCCTCGAAGTATGAAATTTCTTCTCTGAGGATGGTCAGAGAATTGAGTAAGTTAACTAGAACTTGAAGGGAAAGAAAGGCAGTACAAACAGAGAACATCATGTTTATTAAAGGCCCTCTTTTGGGAGGGAGCTGGGAAGCCTGAGGGAACTGGAAGAATGTCCCCCTTGCTGACTGTAGTGAGTGAGGGAGAATGGTACAAAATGAAGGCTCAGACCACAGAGGGCATGATAGGCTGTATAAAATAAGTATCTTGAAGTATAATTTAGATACCAAAACTCACCCATTATGAGTGTACAGTTAAGTGAGTTTCGTAAGTTTAGAGTTGTGCAGCCATCATCATAATCTAGTTTGCCATGTTCCCATGGTGTGCATTTGTACCTAGGTGTAGTCAGTGCCTACTCCTACCTCCAGCAGTAGGCAACCACTGTTCTGCTTTGCCTCTTAAATATTTGCCTTTTCAAGACACTTCATAAAAACACATCCGTACAACATGTAGTCTCTTACCTCTGACTTCTTCAGTTTGCTTAATTTTTGAGGGTCCTCTATGTTGTAGTGTATGTGTCATTGACTTGTTCCTTTTAATTACTGAATGGTATGCCTTTGTATAGATATGCCAAATTTTAGGTATTCATCAGCTGATGGATAGTGGGACTCTCTCTAGTTTTTGGCTATTAAGAATAGTGCTACTATGAGCATTCATTTCTGTGTCTTTGTATATATCCAGGTTTTCATATCTCATTTTGATTCCAAGTACTGGAATTCCTGTGTGGTATGATAAGTTTATGTTTAACTTTTTAGGAAATTGCCAGACTATGTCTGTATTACATTCTTACCAGCAACACATGAGGGCTCCAGTTTTTCTATGTCAAGCCGTTAGTATTGACTGTTTTTGATAATAACCATTCTAGTGGAGGTATAAGTGCTGTCTCATTATGAATTCATATTCTCACTCATATTCACTCTCATCTTTATATTCATTCATTCTCATTCATATTCTCATATTCTCTGTCTGTCTGTCTGTCTGTCTATGTCTCCTGTCTCACTATGTAGCCCTACGCTGGTCTAGAACTTAAGATCTTCCCGCTTCAGACTCTTGAGTGCTGGGATTTGAGTCATGCCCCACCATACTGGCTTTCTTGTGGTTTTAATTTTTAATTTGTAGCATCTTTCCATGAGTTCATTAGCTCTTCATAGATCTTCTTGGTAAAATGTCTATTAAATTCTTTTTACCTATTTTCAAATTGAGGTGCTTATCTTTGTTGGATATCAGAGAACGATTCCCGAGAATATGGTGGGCCTTTTTTTTTCTCCATGCTGTACAGTTAGATCTAATGGATATCAAAAGGCCTTAAAATCAGATTCACAATCAAGGTCTCTCTAATCTTTTCTCCTCTGTCCCAAGCACAAAGAAGAGGCTTTCTTTGTCATTTCTTTATCTGTTAGGACTAGACTGCAGAAGGACATATTGCCTAATCCCCATCCTGAAAAGAAAACAGGACTGTACCCACACCTGGGCAGACTTCCATTACATGAGAATGTAATTTTGTTCCTTGTGCTGATTCATATTCCACATGAAATCATTTTACAAGCTTATTTCTTCTCCCCCTCAGAATTGTGTACATTTTCCTTTCTCCTTTCCCCTATAGGAAAAGGTACATATAAGTTTCTGAATCATGCTGGGATAGTAGGAAGTGAAACCATGTGATTGCCTCCTTGCTTATTATAAATTTGTGTTTCTTTTCATTAATTTATGTGTCTTTGTCAGCTTACTCTAATGTATCTTAAGGAAATCTAAAACTTGAAAGTGTTTTATGTGCCCACTGTAGAGGAGCTAATAAAGTAACCTTATACTGAAAAAAAAGAAGGAAGAGGGAAAATTGTCCCTACAGATTATTGAATTGGAGGAGTTGTTTATGTATTCTGGATACAAGCCTTTTATCAGATACATGGTTAAAAAGTTTTCCCGATCTGTGTCTTTAGTTAGTTTAATGTTGCATTTTAAAGTGATAAAGTTTTAAATTTGATCATTTATCATTTTTTGGTGATATTGGAGTACCAAATCTTACTCATTTTAGAGACAAATGATATATTTTCCTTCTTGTAGTTTTTGTTAATTTCATACCCTGTTGAGGTTTTGAGTAACCCCTTATTTATTCAGGACCTTGCACTTGCTAAATACGAGCTTTACCACTTGAGCCATGCTCCTAGGTCATTTTTGCTTTGGTTATTTTTGGGGTAGGGTCTTGTGTTTCTGCCTGGATGGTCTGGACTGTGATTCTTCTGTTCACACTTCCCATGAAGCTGGGATGACAGGCAAGCACTACCATACCTAACTTTTAATTGGCACCCAGTTAATGTTTTCTTTTTTAATAACATCCATAAAGGTAGTCACAGAACGCTGACTGCCGGTGGCTCACGCCAGTTACCATAGCTGCTCAGGAGGCAGAGATCAGGAGGATCATGGTTCAGAGCCAGCCAAGGCAAATAGTTCACGAGACCCTATCTTGAAAAAACCCTTTGCAAAGGAGTGGCTCAAGGTGTAGGCCCTGAGTTCAAGTCCCAGTACTGCAAAAAAAAAAAGATAGTCATAGAAACCAAAGTTAGGAATGAGATCACCCAGGAGAAAGAAGCACAGAATGAGAGTCGGAGAGGGTAAAACGGGACTTTGACTAATTGTAATATTTAATGTACTGAATGTTGGGTTTTGATGAGAGTGAAGGTGTTAAATACCAGGAGGGCTGGAGAGTGGCCTTCAGACTTGATAACGTCAAGAGCACCATGGACCTACTGCACTGAAGCCAGGTTGCAATTGGTTGAAATGTCGGTGGACAGTGAAGAAGGAGCAGAATGTGAGCATAGATAACTCACAGAGGAACTGGCTGAAGGGGACAGTAGCAGGATTTGAATGGGTATCATTTTTTTTAAAGTTCTTACAGACAGGGGAATCTCCTTATTTAGCACCTAAATAATGATCTAGGTACAACATCACTTTTGAAAAATGTGCTGGAATTGGTGTTGACACATTTAGGGTCACATGAGTCTCCTCCTTGTTACTTTCTTTATACTTGCTATCCCTTTATTTTTTCCAAATATCTTTAAAATTTTAAAATCTATATATTTACATCCTTTAAAAATGAAATATAGGCTCAAATTCTGTTATTCAAAACTCTTGGGTCAGAAATAATTTGGATTTTTAGAAAATTTCAGATTTTCTGAAAAAAATACTGAAATCATTAGATATCCCCATTGAGGTTTGGGGCATCAAGACATCTTACTGTTTCTGTACTGAAGTATAAGATTTTTATATTAAGTAGCACAGATAGAGTTTATAAGTAACTTCTATCCATTCAGGTCAGGTTTTAGTTCCAAAGAAGTTCTCATATGATAAGGTCTTGTTAAATAAGTAAGGAAAGGTTAGGGTCTGTTTGTTTACTTGCTTAGTGAGTTTTGGAACTTAAGACCTGCGGTTAAGCACAGAGTCCTGTGTGAAAACTGTGGTCCTTTGCTCTGCTCCCCAGAGGTAGCCACACATGGCTCTAGGCTGTTCCTTCTGATAAGTTGTGTCCGTGTCTCCAAATGATATGTTCGTGCTATTTTCTGACTTAGAAGTCTTAGCTGTTATCTGTTGACTTACTTTTATACCCCAACTCCTTCTCCCCATTTCCTAATTTGACTGTTACAGTGTTGCTTATATCATGATAGTGTTGTTATCAGTACTGAATCATTTTAAAATCAAAATGAATATATTTTCCTTCTTTTATAGTTTATTGTTAGTAATTTCTATTTTCATTTGCATAATTTTTATTATATATATACTTAGTTCTTTGCAGGTATCCGTGACAATATTTGCCATTCCTTTTTTCTTTTGCCCTGCTTGGGGTTGAACTTGGGGCCTTGTGCTTGCAAGGCAGGCATTCTACCACTTAAGCCACTTCGCCAGCCCCCTCTGAGACTTCTTTTATGCTGGAGACTGGCCCCTGGAAATATTTCCTATGTCTGCCCCATTCCCTGCTGATTGTTTCAGGTGTTGTGGAGCTTTGTTCTTTGCCTCTCCCAAGCAATACTTGAAGTGCTGGTGAGCAAACCCAGGGCCTTATGCAACCTGCAAACCAGCAAGTGTTTTACCACTGAACTACATCCCATCCTTTTTTTTTTTTTTTTTTTTTTTTTTTGTGGTGGTGGTGGTACTGGGGATTGAACCCAGGGACTCATGCATGCTAGGCAAGCACTCAACCACTTGAGCTATGCCCCCAGCCCTCCAAGTTATAATGACTTCTGCATTGTATATTTTTCTCTTCCTTGATTTAGTTTCTTATTTTGCTGTAGAATATCTCTCTCAGGACTTGGCATTAAAAAAACTCAAGAGAATTGTTTTCCAACTTTTCTTATACCCCAAAATATAATTATTCTCCCTTTTTATTTGAAGTACAGCTGGACATAGAACTCCTATCTCCCTTCCTGCAGGATAATATTTTTTATCTTTGATGTCTTAGCATTTTATTACAATAAAATATTTTGTTGTGAACTCAGAGCCTCTTGCTTGTCAGGCAGTGCTACCATTTGAATCTTGCCTCTAGCCCTTTTTACTTTAGTTATTTTTCAGGGTATGGTCTCATGTTTTTTTGCCAGACTGGATGTAGTCTGAGATCCTCCTACTTATGGCCTCTATGTAGTTGGGATGACTAGTGCATGCCACCACACCTGACCTATTGATGAGATAGAGTCTCACTAACCTTTTTGCCTAGGCTGGCCTCAAACTTAGTCCTACTGATCTCTGCTTCCTGAGAAGCTGGGATTCCAATCATGAGCGATTGTGCCCAGCTTCCATTTTTATTTTTAAAGTTCATTGTACCAGGTACTTAGTGGGCCATTCAGTCTGGGGACTTGAGTTTTTTTGATATATATATTTTTTTGGTCTTGGGAATTATTGTATTGTTACTGATCATTTTCCTCCCGGTGTGTACTCTGCTTCTCTTTTCTGAACTACTTTTGGGTCAGACGTTGGAATTTCTGGATGGATCTACAGATAGTCTTATATTCACAAATCCTTCTGTCTTTTTTATTTGCTGTCATGTATTTTTGTTCTGCTTTCTAGGCAACTTCCATGACTTAATTTTCAAACTCTCTGTGTTGAATTTTAATTAGCTTGTCATTTTTAATTTCCAGGAGTGCTGCTTTTTTCCCCCTCTTTTATATGGTCATGTTTTAGCTTTTATGGATGTTAAGTTACCTGTACCTCTAAGAGAAAATTGATTGATTTCCAGTTTTGTTTTGTGTATGTTTTAATTTTGATTCATTTTCTTTGGAACTCTTCTCCTGAGTTTCAGTAGTAAATAAGATGCCAAGTACAGTTTCTGTGAAACAGAGATGTGGGTGTTAGACTGTGGTGAACTGAGTTGTACAAGGTGAAGAAGTGGTGACCACTGTAGACACCTGAAAAAGTTTGGTGATAGAGGAAAAGAGGGTAGTAGCATTCAGCACATTTTTATTGGTTTTTTTCTTTTTTTTTTCAGTACTGGGGATTGAACTCAGGGCGTTCATCTTGAACCACTCCACCAGCCCTATTTTTGTGAAGGGTTTTTTGAGCTAGGGTCTTGGAAACTGTTTGCCTGGGCTGGCTTCGAGCTGTGATCCTCTTGATCTCTGCCTTCTGAGTAGCTAGGATTACAAGCATGAGCCACCAGTGCCTGGCTATTGTTGTTTTTAAAGATGAAAGAAGCATAAAGCACTTAAAATTGTGTATTTACATTGGATTTTATCATTTGTATATAACGTCATCTAGTTGTATTAAGTATTTATTCTGTGCATTTTCCTTGGGGGACTGATGGAAAAGAGACTTTACAAAGGAGAGGATAGAAATGGAGAGATGCCTTGCTGACAGAGGAAGACCCCTGAGTACCCAGGAAGGGAGAGGAGCAGAGGTCCCCCAGGTACATTCCCAGAGCCCTCTCCTTTGCATCACACAATGTAATTTATCTAGTTTATGAAAGGATTGGAGCCTGTAAATTTGTAGGATTGGTGCAAGGAAATTGAGGACTTTACAATAAATATTGTTTAAACAGTCAGTGTCAAATCCTGAGCACATGGGCTTTCCACACAAGGAAATCCATTCTCCTCTGGTGGAAAGAAAGTGTCTGTACTATTATGGAACAAGAGGTTTCTTTTATAAGCATGACTAAAGGAAAACACACTAATAGCCCTTATTTGTTATTTTTTTCTGTGTTCTGTAAAAGATGATGGTTCCTGCCACAGATGTGTTTCTAGCATAGCACCAGTTACACACATACTGAAAAAAAGCCATTTAAACAACAGCTAGCTTTGTGAGTGCTGAACAGATGGTCAGATTATGAACAGTGAGCAAGTGAGCACTAACCTGCTCTTGTTTGCCATGTTACATTGCCATGTTCCCGCTTACTAGCAGCTCATGACTGAGCTCCATTTTATTACAGTTGATTTTTACGGAAAGTGTGCAAACTGGAAATAGTATGGCATGAAAATAATAATAAGATTAGCTGTACGATGTGTAAAATAGAAATAATCAGCCTTCAAAGTCGGTAACTTTTTGAACATAAGTCAGGTGTAGCTCTGACTTCAGCTCTGTGAATAAAAGCAAACTGTTTCCATTATGCACAGTGGTGTTTTTTAAGGAAGATTACTCTGCAAAAATATTAGAGGAAATGTGAAAAAATTAAAAGGAGCAGAAAACAAACCCCTGCAGTTGTTATGGTACGTATCAGTGTCCTGCAGGAAAATTAGGCTCAAGTTCTATGAGGCCAGCAGCAAAGCATTCTTACAGAAAGTGAGCCTTTTGTGGGTGCATATGTTCATTGATAACAGTCTAGTGCCAGCCTATGTGGACTAACTTCAGATTTTAATTTTAGTTCTTCAGAAATATATTTTAACTCTAAAACTAATGTATTATTACTAAAGGTTTGGAAAACAAGTGAAAAGTCACTTCTATTGCTACATCATTAAACTGCCATTTCCATTTGCATGACTTCCCTCTTGGGATTTTTGCTTATGTGTATATTTACAAGGGTGTTATGGTAATGTTTATAATTTTTATTACTTGCTTTTTATCACATCTGTGTGTCTCTGTTGCTTATAATGACTTCCTAAAATTATTCCTTTGATCATACTAGTACCACAATTCACTTAGTTAATTTACTTAATTTGGGGGAAATTAAGGTTGCTTTTTTGTTGTAAATAATGGTTAAGTTAAAATTTTTGAATCCTGTGGATTTTGCATAGTTTCTTAGGGTAAGCTCCCCAAATGTCAGCATCCCCATGGTTTCTGAGGTATGTTGCTCAAGTCTCTCTGATGGGCATTCTAGCTTGTAACGCTATCAGAAGGCTCTGTGGATACAGTGGTGGCTGACAGGTTTTGCCACTTAGTTGTAGGATTTTGTAAGGCTGTTGTCTTTCCTTGATTGTGAAGCTGTTGAGTGATGATTCTTGCTTTGGTTTACTAGCTCTGTGTCCTCATTTATGACGTGGCTCTTCCTATGCCTTGCCCATCTATCTGTGAGGGTTTTGATTTTTTTAAAAGTTTATTTGTATTAACTTCTATAAAAAGATAACTTTCTGTCCTATGTACCACATATATTTTCCAGTCTATTGTTTTCTTACTCATTTACTTTAGTTTTTAATTATAAAATCCTATTTAAAATTCCTTTGTGACTTTTTAAAATGTTTATTCTAGAATAGAAAGTCATTCTTCCTTTAGTTCCCTAATGTATTAATTTGCACTTGAATTTTTATGTTTCTCTCTCTCTCTCTTTCTGTGTGTGTGTGTGTGTGTGTGTGTGTGTGTGTGTGTGTGTAGGTTTTGGTTTATTTCATTAAGTTTTTATATCCATTTAGAATTTATCTCAATGAATGACGCACAAGTCTCAATTGAATTTTTTTCTTCTGAATTGTTGTTATCTCAGCATAATTTATTGAATAACTTTTCTCTTTCTGTAACTTGGACTCCTTTCTCTGTTGGCTGCTCACTCTTCTGTACCATTCAGTTGGTTTCCAGACTCTATTCTTGTGCTTATTCCTTGCTGCTTAATAATAATTGCCTTATTATATTTCAGTAGTTAGTAGAACACAGCGCCCTATTGCTTCTTCCCTAACATTTGTGATTAGCTTAACTTACACATAACTTTAAGATCATTTTGTCATGTGGAATCTTCCGTAGACTTTCATTTGGTTTACATTAAATATATGCTTTTGCTTGAGAAATTACCTTACACAGTATTCAAAAGCACACTCAAAAATCATCGAATGTTTTTCATTAAAAATTCGTATTTTTTTTATAACATTTATCTCAGTTTCACATTTTTTTTTGTTTTGGTGTTCCAGAATGTTGGTAACATTAATCTACTTACAAAAGTATTTTTACACTGAAATACATTACTAATTTTTATTTAATTAATTTTTTCTGTTTTTATATTGCTATTGTACTGGGGGTATGTTGTGACATTTACCAAAGCTCTTCTAATGTATCACAGTTGAATTCACCACCTCCATCGTGCTCCTTTATTCCCTTCCCCTGCTCCTGAAGTACACATTACTGATTTTATACAAATGTTTATGATTTTAATTTTGCCAGTGATTCATAGAATATTCCTTTGGATTTTTGCTTTCCTATTGTACCATGAAGTGCTCCACTTACTTATTCTTACTGTTTAATAGACAGTCTCTTACTCTTTTGCCCAGGCTGGTCTCAAACTCCTGAGCTCAAGTAGTCCTCCTGCTGCAGCTTCCTAAGTAGCTGGGACTAATAGGCTAGTTTAAGTCTTTGTTACATTTGCAAGAGAATCTTAACAGTACCTTAAAAAATAGCAGTGTGTACTTACTTTTCTTTTTTAATTTAATTAGGATGTCTATAAGTGTTTTGCTGTGCATGTTAAATTTTGGTTTCAGATAGATATTTTTTCATGTTATTGGGGATTCTCCATTCCTGTTTTCTAAAAAACAGCTTTGCAATTCTGTATTGATGTTGAATTTATAGTATCTAATGACATGAAGTTTTACAGATTTTCCTTGGAAAATAAATTCTATTCCTCTATGTTCAGGTGTCAAAAATATGCTATTGATTACCAGTATGTGTTGTGGACATGTCTTGGGTTTCACAGGCATGTGGAGGACAGTATGTCCACATTGAACTCACCTCTTGTATCCCATGTTCTTTTGTGCATTTCTGTCTTGTGAATGTACAGTCAGAAACCAGGGGGTGGAGTAGGGTGCTACTGGGGCCTGGCACCTTGAGACTAGGGTGCAGAGAGACAGGTGACTATTCATCGGGAGGCTTAGACTGGCATCGTTGTCTTCTGGCTCTGACTGCTACTTTGTCATCTGTATTTGTTCATGGCATTGTTGTTGGAATGGGAAAAATATTTTATTTATCTTGACCATCTGGAAAGCACATAGAACAGTTTGATTGCTAAGCCGTGCTATCGTCGTGATTAGGCCTTTCCATTACTCCTGTAGAGGGACAGCATTGTCATCCTTGCTTCCCCTCAGGGTCAAACCTGCTGAGAGGTCCTAAATAAATGTCAGAAAGGACTTGAAGTCCCAGTTTTATAAATCTTATGCTATGCTGAAGTGCATAGAGGGACAGAAAAGAGTCCTGGAAAGACACAGCAAACAAGCAGGCCTGTTTGGTGCAGTGAGAGAAAGTGACCACAAATGCCTAGAGAGTCTGCTAGTGCTGTCTAGAGTCCTTACCTTTGTGCGTATGGACACAATTTTTTTTTTTTTTACTTTTTTTATTGTTGTGCTGGGTGGGGACATTATGGCATTTATAAAAGTTCTTACATACTATACTTGAATTCACCCCCTGCACTGCTCTCCTTTATCCCTTTCTCCTCCCTGGACACAATCTTATTTTATCTTCACAGCAACCTTGTGAATCTTGCTAATACAGGTTATTACCCTTCTCTTTTACAGAAAGGAAGTAAGATTTACAAGTTCATCAGTTTGCCTAACTTCACACGGTGCCAGGACTTGTACTTCAGTTTTCAGTTGCTGGTTTTGTACCTTTCCATTGCTCTTCTCAAAAGTGGAGGAGTAAGATAAGGACCAGTGGACATCTCCAGGTGATCTGGATAAATTTCATTAGGCGTAGCACAAAGGAAAAGGAAAAAGTGTTCCTCTTTACTTTAATTACTTCCATATTCTTTTTAAAAATAACTTTGTTGTGATATAGTTTACATCTGTTATAATTCACTAAAGTGTATAACTGTATGGCTTTTAGTATACTCAAGAGTTATGCAGTCATCACTATAATAACTTTAGAACACTTTCATTACTCTAAAAAGAAATCCTTTTAGCATGGGCCCCTATCACTTACTCAGTCTCATCCCAGTTTTTGGCATCCATCAGTCTACTTTTTGTCTCTATAGATTTATCTCCTTTAGATATTTCATACAATGCTGCCATCTAATACATGGGCCATTGTGACTGGCTTCCTTTTGTATTTGCACTTACTTCTTTTTATTGCTGAATATGATTCCATTGAATAGATAATACCACATTTATTAGTTGACAGACATTCTGCTTGTTTCTGTTTGGCTGTTACAGATAATGCAGTATGAATATTCATAATAAATTTGGGGTCAGTATTCCTGAATGAAGTAAATATGTTAATTTCTTTTGGGTGTCCATGCCATAGGCATGAAATTGCTGAGTCATTGGTAACATGTTCCGTGTTTTGAGAAAGAATCAGACTGTTTTCCAAAGCAGCTGCATGCATCCCCACCTCTAGTGTGAGGGTGTCAATTTTACCAAATCCTTGCCAGTATTTATATTTGTCTTTATTTAGGGACATAATTAAAATTATATTTCATGATTTTGATTTGCTTTTCCCTGATGGTTAAATAATGATTTTGAGTAGCCATTTATCATTGAGTTGTCTTTTTGTTATTTTTTTTTTTTTTTACTTGTGGCATTTTCCCCTTCTTTTTATTATTGTTGTACTGGGGATATTGTGAGAGTTCTTTCTATATTCTAAATACAAGTCTCTTACTGGATACATGATTTACAAAAAAATTCTTCTATTTTGTAGATGTCTTCTCAGTTTTTTTTTTCTTTTTTTCTTTTGAGACAGGATCTCATGTAGCCCTGGCTGACTTTGAACTCAGATCCTTCTGCCTCAGCTTCGTCGGTGCTGGGATTACAGGCATGTGCCAACACACACACTTACTCTTCACTTTTTAAATGGTGCCTTTTAAAGCACTTTTTTTATTTTGATGATGTCTAGTTTATTTCTTTGTATGAGGAAAAGACCTAGAGTCATTCTTTTGCATGTGGCTATACACTTGTCCCAGCACCATTTGTTAAAAACACAGTTCTTTCCCCTTGACATGATCTTGTCACTCTTGTTGAAAGTCAGTTGACTATAGATACATGGGCTTATTTCTGGACTCAGTTTTATTCCATTGATCTAAAAATCTGTGTTCAAATACCTCCTTCTTGATTACTGTTCCTTTGTAGTATGTTTTGAAATTTGGAAATATGACTCCTCCAACTTTGTTCTTCAGGATGGTTTTAGCAATTATGAGTCTCTTGAATTTCCATATGAATTTCAGGACTACAAATTTCTGCAAAGAAGTTGGCTTAGATTTTGATAAGGGTTACTTTGACTGTTTAGCTCAATTTGGAGAGAATTGCCATCTTTTTAATCTTTTGTTGTTGTTTTTTGATGGTACTGGGGGCTCAAATCCAGGGCTTTGTACATGATAAGCAAACACTCTACCACTAACTGAACTATGCCCTCAGCCTAGGAATGTTGTCATCTTAATAATATGAACTTTTCAGATCCATGAACATGGGATTTCCATTTCCAGACTCAAACAACCATCTTTATCATGCCAGTTCTTCTAGGTATTGATGTTCATTTCAGGTGTGCTATATTTTGCAAGTTTGCATTAGTAGAATTGAACTCTTCATGTCCAGATTACCAGGCATAGTACAGAGGCTTAATTGCTCTTAATTAAAAGATAAATTGAATTGATATAAAATAGACATCTGGAAATTATGCAAAGAAAATAGTGTGAGTAATACCTGTCTTGTGCTTTCATGCTAACCTTTACATAAATGTGGCTTGGTCTATTTTGTGGTTTGTGTAAACTTAAGTTTGTCCTAAATATGTCTGGCATAGGAGAGGGATTTCTTTAGGCAAGCTTGCAGTTCTGTTGCCTGGGGAGTGGGGATGCATGTCAGCAGAGAAGCTTAAATGGCTGTAAAGCAAGAGGTCCTTCAAAACTGCAAAAAATTAAAAACCCTTTTGTTTTGTATTTCTGTGGCATAAGTAGTCCTTCCCAGGCTTGTCATGGTCAGATACCAGTGATGTAATGATGATGATTATATCAGAGGCAGGCAAGCTGTTGGCATGATAGGTAGTAGGGCTCTGGGCATGGTCAGTTTCAGTAGGTATTTCGAGGCCACATGGAGTTTGTTACACTTGACAGAGGACTTTAATGTATTAGTGATGAAAAATTGCTCACTATTGACTATTGTGATTTTCCAGACAGTGTAAGGCAAGTCAGCAGTAAGTACGTGCCTCTTGTGTTGTATAATGTCATTGAATATACACACTCAGACCATTTGTAGGGCACAGTGCTCTGTCCGTACCAGCCTCATTAGTGCTTGAAGTAGAGTAGTTTATGAATAATGTCTAGACACTAACATTATCTACCCTGTTTTTCTATTTGTGTGCTTATCAGTGATCACTCACTTACTATAAACTAGACTTTTGAAAACGGAATATTCTTTTAGCTCATTTTCTTGTTTATGTTGATCTCTTCCAGTTTCTGCTTAGTGATTTGAGCTTTGTGAAGGAACCCATTGTGTGAGCCTAATGTTCTTCTGCTTGGTTGTTGACTTGTGTGAGTTGGCACCAGCCTCACATACACCTTTGGTCCAGAGCAGTGTTTTGGGAGAAGTAGAATAAACGTCTGCTTGTTAGATGTGGCCTTAGGCTTGTCAGGACCTGTTGTTCACCCTCCCAGCCTACCACCTCACCCCTAATAAGTGGTTAGTAGAGATTCTTTTTTTTTTTTTTTTTTTGGTTTAAGGCTTATATCCTCTGTTAAAATTTAAACATTATCATGAGCCATTTCTAATTTATACCTTATGGATAGTTTATTTTGAACAGAGAGTTTATAGGTCTCAGTGGGGGCAGTAAGGAGAGATTGGGAAGGAGAGAACATACAACTTAATTATTGGGGTCTTGGGAGAATGTAGTAGAAAACCAAAAAAACAGGGGTGCCTGGAATCATTGAAGACAGCTTATGCAGTCACTTTTATTTTACTTAAGGGCAGCCTTTTCATGGTTCTTGGAAATGTCAGTGATGACCCCCATCTTCCCCAGGAGGCCTTTTCCTAAACTAAAGGGTTTGTCAGAACTAAAGCTTGTTAAACTATATAGTTCATTGGCTAAATGTAGCCTGCCACTTATTTTGTAAATGAAGTTTTATTGGGACACAATATCTCAGTCTATTCTGTGTTGCCATGACAAATGATACGAGATCGTGTATTCTGAAAGGAAAGAGGTTAAGTTAGCACACAGCTCTGGAGAGTCATGTGTGTGGTGTTGGTACTGGCTTCTATTGAGAGCCTCTTGCTGCGTCATAGCATGGAGCACAGCATAGCATTGGAGCACAAGCAAGTGGTAGGAGAGAGTGAGGAAGATGTTCCACATGGCAAGAGCGGAAGCACGACAGTAAGCAGTGGAAGCCAAGCTTATTTACAGCGGAATGGTCTTGTGCTAGCTAACTGAGATCTGACTTGTTCCTGCAAGAAAAGCATTAATCCTGATTAAAGACCTAACCACCATATTTTATTTATTTATTTTTTATTTCTTTTATTTATATGTGCATACGTTTGGGTCATTTCTCCCCCCTTTCCTCCCCATCCCTTTCTCTTACCCCCTCACTACCAGGGAGAAACTGTTTTGCCCTTATCTCTAATTTTGTTGAGGAGAGAGTGTAAGCAATAATAGGAAGGACCAAGGGTTTTTGCTAGTTGAGATAAGGATAGCTATACAGGGAGTTTACTCGCATTGCTTTCCTGTACATATGTGTTACATCCTAAATTAATTCTTCTCGAACTAACCTTTTCTCTAGTTCCTGGTCCCCTTCTCCTATTGGTCTCTGTTGCTTTAAAGTTTCTGCATTAGTTTCTCTGCATTGAGGGCAACAATTGCTATCTAGTTTTTTGGATGTCTTACTTGTCCTCATACCTCTCTTGTGTGCTCTTGCTTTATCATGTGATCAAAGTCCAGTCCCCTTGTTGTGTTTACCCTTGATCTAATGTCCGCATATGAGGGAGAACATATGATTTTTGGTCTTTTGGGCCAGGCTAACCTTGCTCAGAATGATATTCTCCAGTTCCATCCATTTACTTGCGAATGATAAGATTTCATTCTTCTTCATGGCTGCATAAAATTCCATTGTGTATAAATACCACTTTTTCTTAATCCGTTCGCCAGTAGTGGGGCATCTTGGCTGTTTCCATAACTTGGTTATTGTGAATAGTGCTGCAATAAACATGGGTGTGCAGGTGCCTCTGGAGTAACCTGTGTCACATTCTTTTGGGTATATCCCCAAGAGTTAACCACCATATTTTAAAGACCCCACCACCTAAGTACCATTACACTGGGGACCAAGCTTCCAGAAGTTTGACGTTCGGGGGCAAACCATATCCAAACCATAGCACATACCTGCTCTTTCTCACCTGCACACTGTCTATGACTGACTCATGCTCCATGGCAGAGTGGAGTAGCTAGAGCAGATTGGTCTACCATTCCCTTTCCAAGAAATGTTGGTCAACAAGTGGTCTGGAGAGTGTAGACTTTGGGAAGGTTTTGCATGAATCAAAGACATCTTGAAATTTAGACTTCTTAATCTCTGATCTTGTCATTATATGAGTTACAGGCAGCAGTCCTCCCTACTTGGTGCTGGGGATCTAACCCAAGGCTTTTCACATGCTAGGTAAGCACTATACACTGAGCTACACTCCTAGCCCTGAGGGCAGCAGGGGTTTTTGTTTGTTTTGTTTTGATACAAAGTCTCCCTGTTTAGCCTAGGCTGACTTCTGAACTTGCATTTCTTCCTGCTGAGGGCTACAGTTTTAAAGAAAGATCCACCTAGGTTTGATTCCCAGCAACCCCTCTCCCCCACAAAAAAGAATGTTTGATTATGAAAAAAAATTAACTCCAAAATTTTATTGTAAATGGAGATACTACTGTGTTTTAAACTCAAGTAGAGTGTAGAAGATTGATCTCTGCTTTTTCACATACCTGATAATACCACTGTCAGGTGGTCTCATTCTGTCACAAGAGAGAAATGTTTCAGTGTTTCCCCAGTTACCTTCTATCATTTTTGAAGATCAAGAATTTGTCATTGTAACTTATTTGAATGTAAATATCAATGTAGATATAAAATGTTAATGTTCCTCTTAGAGTATTTTAGTCAGTTATGTTTCTCTTCCTTCTCTCAGCTTGAAGTCCATGGCCCAAAATGCCTCTTCCAGTGGAGATTCCCTTTCATGAAGAGGAAGATCAGATCAGAGGCTGGGATGAGTATGTCACTGCACCAGATCTCTCCCATTCCTCTCCAGGATCCCACTTCCACTAGAATCCATGGAAGCAAGACCAAAGAAAAGGAGAGGGAAGAACAGGTAATGGGAGAATACCATTTTTAGTTTCATTGTTTTCATTAAATATGATCTTGAATAATACTTGAGCACTAAATACTAATAAGCATACAAATAGTTGTCAGAAGACATTGTCTTTGGTAGGTTTCTAGGTTTTCAGATTTTGGTATAAACTTAGTCTGCTTATAAGTGGTCCTTATAAATGACTTACTTCATTAGTTAAGTCTTCCTGATTATTTCTTATAAATTACTAAGATGAAGTTATTTGGATTCTCAACATGATGCAAGCTATACATTTATTTGAGCAAAAATTTAGGAGTTTTTTTACTTGGTTATAACTGGTTTTACTTAGTTATAATCAGAGTTAACACCACAGAACCTGTCTCTACCCTTATAATGCTCACGATCTGGCTTGACAGTTAAATATGTGTAAACCTAATAATGTCAGTGATGGGGGGAATTCAGGACTCACCTCAGCCTTTCAGGGAAAGGCTTTCTGGAGAAAACCGGTCTGTGTGGAGAGCTTCAGCAGTGACCTAGAGTTAGGAGAAAGAGAGAAGGTAGAGTGACCTTGATTGAGGAAGACATTGATTGGGCAGTCACATGCTGACTGCCCAGAGGTTAGGGCAAGGTAAATTTGCAGAGATTAAAGTAGAAAAACTCAAACCCAAAGCTTGATTTGAGTAGTGGCAAAATAGGAGGTTGGAAAAGTTAGCAGGAGTCTGGATTTATCTTTCCATTGGTTGAAATGCCAACTGAGGGTAGTGACAGGATAGATGGTTAAAGTGTGGAGTATTGTTTTTACTAGTTTCATTTTTCCTCAACTTTCTGGAGATAGGAGAATACTCCAAAGTGTTTTTTCCATATTCTGCCAATGAAAATTTACTTAAATTAATAGTTTTTTGTAACCTTTCTTAGCCAGAATGCATTTTTAAATATAATTTATAGAACCTTACTCTGGGTACTTGCCTATACCAAGTTGAGACTGCTATTTCCTTATTCATTGTAGTGTTGAATTTGGATAACAGATGGATGGAATTTCTTGGTGTGTGTCTTGGTGTGTTCTGAGTTCTGAACAAAATGCCACATCCTTGGTGGTTTAAATAACATTAATCCCACTGTTCTAGAAGCTGGAAGTCTGAGATCTGTGTTCCCATTTCCTGACTTGTGAACAGGAAGCAGGCTTTTTCATGTCTTTGCATATATAAGCATTAATCCCACCATAAGGGCTTCACTCTCAGGACTAATTACTCCCAGATGCCCTGTCTCCAAATAGTATCACATTGGCACTAGGGTTCCAACATAGGAATTTGGTGGGAGAGGCATAGACATTTAGGCCATAACAGTATGTATATGAGGAAGCTATACACATTTATTTGAAATAGAGAAAGGAAAATGTCTGACATTTTAGATCAGGAAAGGGCAATTCGTTTTATATATGCTCTACTGCAGATTTCATTGTAGGTGGATATTCAATAAATACTTATTTAATTGCTCTATTTGGTAGGATTTTAACAGTTTGAATAAATTATATTGATTGTTCTATTTATAGGATATGGATTTTGATTGAACGAGAAATCTATCCTGTCCCACCTTCTTGTCAGGAGTAATTTGGACACCTAGTGGTAGCTTGACAGTTCTGTGAATCATACACCAAGGTACTATGGCAGGCAGTGGAACATCAGCTAAGACAGGAGCTTGCAGAACCCCTAAGAGCTTTTATAGCAGGTGGCACAGTGCTGAAAATGGTTCTAAGTTTCTAGGGCCTCAAATGTGGTATTAGGATTCATTGGAAGGTAAATTTGTATCCAGTGGAATCTGTTTTCTTTTATGCTGGCACAAGTTCAACACAAAAATTGTTTGGTACAATTTTTGGTTCTCCTGTGATTGGGAGAGGAAGAGATGAGGGAAAGAGAAGCTCTGCAGAGCCCTTTTCCTCCATCCCAACATCCACAGTTCTCAGAACTACAAAGGTGAAATTTATCTCATGTTATCCCTAAGATGAATTTATGCATAGATTCTCTCTTTATCTCCCATTGCACATGCCTGTGCCTACTATTTTTCTCCACAGAGTTAAGGATATTACGCAGTAGTCAGTGTAGTTGATGAATTTGATTTCAGTGGTATGGGAACCACTGTGGTGATAAGAAGAATGTTTTGTAATTCATAAATAATTTCTGATACTCTTACTTGTGAATTGGATAAATGATTCTTAAAGAAAAGTATTTTTTTAGGCTTTTATAGATACTGATCCATTGTTTTTCAGACCCTAGCCTGCATTTGCAACCTGATTTGGTAGTTTTACTTGTATCACCTTAAGAAAAATGTATTCTTTATATTTTTTGGAACAACATTTTTAATGGGTTCATTGTGATACCAAATATATTTTTTAATTCAAACTTTCAAGGCCAATATTTCAGAGTTTAGCGTTACTAAGAACTTACTATAGGCCAGTCTTAAAACACCCTTCTGTACACTTAAGTATAAGATTATTAATGTTTCTTTTGTATTGTTTGTGGAGTACTAGGGATTAAACTCAGGGCCTTGTACTTCCTAGGCAAGTGGTCTACCACTTGAGTCATGCTCCCAGCACTTTTGCTTTTAGTCTGTTTATCTGATTGGATCTCTAGCTTACTTTTGCCTGGCCTAGCCTTGACCTCATGGTGTATTTACCTCTGCCTTCTGAGTATCTGGGATCACAAGTGTGTACCACTACCATGCTCAGCTTTTTTTGGAGGTTATTTTTTTCCTTTTGCAGTACTGTGGATTGAACCCAGTGCCTTGCATATGCTAAAAAAGCACTCTCCACTTGAGCTAAACTCCTTTTTTTGATTTTTGAGAGAGGGTCATGCTTTGTAGCTCAGGCTGGCTTCAAACTCGAGATCCTCCTGCCTCCACTTCTTGAGTGCTGAGACTATAGATGTATACTACACACCCTGGTTTAATGTGTATTTTTAAAAGGCCTAAAAGGAAGTTTTATTTTGAACACAAAGTCAGTGTTTGGCGGTACACATTTCGTTTGACAGTCTTTGTAAGTTGCTTTCCATCTTAGGAAAATGTTCACATCATTTTTCTTATTAACAGGTTGGTTTGTAAGATCCATGGTTAGCAACAGCTTCATTCTAGTTAGTGTGAGGAGGAGGCTTTCATAATGAGAAGCAGAAGCTTACAGAGGAGTTGACGTTCTCCAGGCTTCCAGGGACAGCTAAATCCCAGTATTGCAGGACTGTTCTGCTGAGATCAGGAGCTGACAAATCAGAAAGCTGCTATTACCGCTTCCAGTGAAAACATCTCATGGCCTTTACCATGACTGAAAAAACTGCCCGTACTGCTCCCAGCACTGCTGACTTAGGAAGAGCTGTTGTCTGGAATCACAGTACTTTGCCATGATCTGGACAAACTGAGTGCATGCTCTGCCTTCTGTCTTTCTCCCCCATGTCTTATTTCCAAATCATGCCTTTGAGTAAGAGGGCATTGGATTAGTAAGACTTAATCATGTCCATAAAATACAGTTTAAACTTTCTGCCCTCTTCCCCTTTATAGTGAGATTTTGAAAGAGCCAGTCCACATCATAGAATTCCTGAAAAGGGATAAACAGAAAGGTAATTCAGTGGTAGCTTATATTTAAATAGTAAGCTGCACAGAAAGTGAAAATGGCATTTTTCTTGAATATATTTAGAAGTAGGGCTATTTCTGGCACTCTTGTTTCTGAGGCTAATGGGAATTTTACCATGAAGCATCAGGATGATGGTCATCTAACACATTTATATTTTCTCTGAAAAGATATGTCAATGGGGGCAGCTAATATTATACTCTTCCATACCTGGCCATCTAGAAAGATGGCCTCATAGGTGTTCAAGTGATAACAGTTATTTTAAAGCATATTTGTCATACTGTACCTCTTAGTCATTATTCCTTTTCTCTACCAGAGAAGTCATTTTCTTTTAAATAATAAGAATCTAATATAAGGAACCTAGAGAAAGCCTGAACTTTAATGCTCCAGAATCTGCAGAGCCATCCAGCCCATTTCCCAGTTTGGTGCTTGAGCCTCCTCTGTATCTTCAAGGCCAGCTTGTTTGGGGGAGCCCATGAGGGCATATCCTATACCCACTAATTTCTTTTTTTGAGATATGTTCTTGCTAGGTAGCCTCAGATTTGTGATCCTGCCTCAGTCTTCCAAGTACAGGGATTACAGGCCTATACCACCATGCCAAGCCAACCTACTATTTTCAAAGGGAGTTCTTTTGTATTTTTGGCTATCAGGGATTTGAGATTCCTTATAAAAGCTGTCTGTAGCTTTTTTATTTATAGTTTACCTTTTACTCCTAGAATAAAAATCTCGTTAAGTCTCTATAGTCTGGTTAACCTCTTTTAGACCTTTCCTAGCTTCTTTATAGAAGCATGTTTAAATGAAGAGATGAATATGCATCTTTAAAATCTGTCTGTTTCACATTACTGTCTGGTTAGGCAGTTCTACCTGTGTGATCATTTGCACAGTTCCTTTAGTCATTCATCTGCCTTACCTGCAAGAGTCTCAAGAGATGTATTTGTCCTTTTTCTGTTGCTGTAGCAGAATATCAGAGACTTGAGTAATTTGTAAAGAAAAGAGGCCAATTTAGCTCACAGTTCTGGAGGCTGGACAGCTTCTAGTGAGAACTTCATGCTGCTGTATGCATGGTGGAAAAGCAGAAGGGTAAAGAGAGGAGGGGACAAAGGGGATGGGCACTTTGTAATAACAACCCTTCTCATGATAGCTAACCCATTCTCATGGAAACCACATTAAACATTTTATGATGGAAGATCTCTTATCTCCCATACACCTCTTAAAGTCCCCACCTCCTCTCAACACCATTATTTGAGGACCACACCTCAACCTGAGTTTTTGTGGGGACAGAGCATTTTCAGACCATAGCAGTGTTCTCACATCTGCCAAGCAGGATGGTTTTTGTCATCTGTGTAGCTTCCCTTGGTACTTGCAGTGATTCTTTCATACTTGCTTCTGAGAATGTTTTTCCTGTTTGGTTCTGGTGGTCACAGCTATCACTGTAATGCCCTGGGATCTTCTGGCTTGCTCATAGGAAGTTGTATCACACTTGCCATTATGAGTCAGGTGACTCCTCCTTTACTAAGTACTGTTTTCTGCCTGGTAGGCTTGTTTTCTTAAGAGTGAGGAGATAAGTTCTGATTTTTTTGTTAAAGTCAAGTTGGTAGATTTGAACTGCTTTGTTTTCTTTTGCATAGATAGGTTTTGAAGCTTAAGTACAGATAAAATTATGTGCGACTTTGTAACTTTTTACCTTTATGTCACCCTTTGTATGAGAATCAACTCAAAACACAATAAACACTTAAATATCAGGCCTGAAGCTGTAAAATTACTAGAAATAAGCATAGTGGAAAAGCTTCATGATACTGGTCTTGACATTGATTTCTTGGATGTGATCCCAAAAGCACAGGTAATAATAGCAAATATTTCTTGGATGTGACCCCAGAAGCACAGATAATAAAAGTACATATACATAGACAAATGGCATGGTATTGAGTTTTAAAAGGCTTCTGCATAGCAGATGAAGCAATATAGTAAGAAGACAATCCAAAGATTGGGAGAAAAATATTTGTAAATCATATATCAAAGAAGAAGCTGAAATCTAACATATATAAGAAATACACTCAGTAACAAGAAATCTTATTTGAAAATGAGCAAGCAACTCATTTCTCAAAAGAAATGTCTTTTGACATTTCTCAAAAGAAGACATACAAATGGCCAACAGATATATGAAAAATGGTCAACAGCTCTAACCATCAGAGAATGCAAATGAAAACCATAATGAAATATCTATCCCCTCATGTCTGTTAGATTGTCTAAGATGCAGGATAAATCTTGGTGAGGATATGGTAAAAAGGAAACACTTAACTACTTGATACAATCCTTTTGGAAAATACTGTGGGTGCTTCTTTAAAATTACCATATGATCCAGCAATCCCACTTCTAGTAATATCCCAAAGGGAAGTGAAATCATTAGGGCAAAGGAATATTTGCACTCATATTCATTGCAGCATTGTTCACAGTAGCCATGATATTAAAACAACCTAAGTGTCCATCAGCAGATAAATGGGTTTTAAAAATCTGGTGTATAAGCGCAGTAAAATACTATTCCACCAAAAAAAGAGGAAATCCTGTCATTTGTGATGCACATTATGAGTACATTGAACAAGATAAATAGTTACAAAGCACATACCACATAAGCTGACGTATAAATAAAATCTCAAACAGTCTAATTGAGAAGTAGAGAGTAGAATAGTGGTTACCAGAGGCTGGTGTATGTGGGGGGAAAGTGTTGGTTCACTTAGATAAGAGGAATTAGTTTTAATATTTGCACAATGTGGTGGTGACTACAGTTAGTGTATCAAATAACTAATGAGAAGATTTTAAATTGTGTTAGTAAACTTTTTCTTGCTATGATAAAATAACTGAGAGAAAATGAAGAAAGACTTATTTTGGCTCACAGTTTCAGAGATTTCAGCCATGGTTTTATTGCTTTGATCCTGTGAAGAAGCAGAACATTATGGTAGGGAGTGCATGGTGGAACAAAGATGCCAACTACATGGCAGTCAAGAAGCAAAAGCCAAGAGGAAGGGACCAGGGTCTCATTTCCTCAAAGGCATATCTTCAGTGACTTTACTTCTTGTCACTAGGCCCTATTTCCCATAGTTTCTACCACCTCCCAATAGAGTCACCAGCTGATAAGCCTTTAATACATGAGACTTTTTGGCTATTCTAGATCCAAATTATAATATAAATATTCTTACTATACTAAAATAATAAATACTTGTGATAATGAATATACTAATTAGCCTGATTTGCAATATGACATTGTACTCTGTAACTGTGTACAGTTATTGTCAATTAAAAATAAAATAAAGCTTTAAAAAGTAAATGAGAGCATCTGCAGAGCACACACTCCTTTGAGGTCCTACGTTTTAAATATTTATTGTCAAGCTCCAACAGTATTGGTTGTGGCTGTATTACATATTAGCAGCTTATTTGTCTCCAGCCAGTAGTAAATAAACGGTGGTAATGATTTGCTCTTTATTTATTGCGGGAATGGAGATGGAAGAATGCATAAAATGTAACTGAACTCTAAGGATATAGGTCTGGTGAGTTTTCTAGATTAGGAGTTCACATAACGAAGAGTGTAACTCTCAGATTATGTGGTAAGTGAAGCATTTGCTTTTGGTTTTAGTGTGTTGTGTATGAATTGCATGAAGGTGACATAAGAATACATTTGTCTAGTAAAGGGCACTATGGGAAGGTGACCGAGAAGTAGTGAAGAGGTCTGGTAGAGATGAACCAATTCGGGTTGTAACACACATGTGCATGGAAGTAGTGCTAGGAATCTCTCTGTGTAGCTATCTTTATCTCAAGCTAGCAAAAATGCTCTTTCTTGTTACCTCTTATGTTTTCTCTTCAACAAAATTGGAGAAGAGGGCAGAACAGGTTCTGCCTGGAAGCGAGGGAGTGGGGACAGGGGCAAAGATGGCCCAAACAATGAATGCACATATGAATAAATGAATAAACAATAAAAAGAATACATTTGTCTAGGTATCACTGTAAGACTTATGGTTTATTGGTTGTCACTTCTGTCTTGTAGCTATTCTCTGTGAATTTAACAACTAGGTGGCAGATAATTTTTCAAAATTCTCTCAGCACCTCTGTTGAAAATTAGAAAACCATCCAAATTTGTTTTTTAAAGCAGAGATTTCGTTAAATAATACTATAGGATTCTACTATAGGATCTTAAATAGTTGTTAATGTCTCTGTGCTATATCCTAAATAGTTGTCAGTGCTTTTGATATCTGGCTTATCAATATGACTCCCTTATTTTGTATAAAAATAAACAGATCCAAAGAGAAATGCCTTTTTCATGCTCTGCTGACTTTATTTTTCTGTTTCCTCTAAAAAATTTCTTCCCATGAATATACATGTACAACAGTTAATTCTTTCATTCATGTACCAAACAGATAACAGCAGGGTGTTGGGTACTTGAAAGAATCCTGTAGGTGGGGAGCCCTTGGTCCAGCAGAAAGCCCTTGTGGCAGTACAGTACAGTGCTGCTGTGATGGTGGAAATCCCAGTGTATGGAAAACCAAACGTTTTTGATCTGAGATGTTTCTTTCTTCACTTCTAGAAAATTCTCAGCCATTGTTTCCTGAAATACTACTTCCCTCCCATTCTCTTCATCATCCCTTTCTGTGTGCTCAGCTCTGAGTGATTTCATCTTTGTTTTCTCTCAGGTTTAGTCCCGCTATTGAGATTTTTTGGTTTTTTTCTACCTGTTTTTTTATTTCTTAATTTTGTTTTTTTTTCCTATAATTTTCTATCCTTGCAATATATTTTTCCCCTTTATCTTTGTTAGCTATAATTAAAGTCTTTCCATTTAGCTCTAGCTTCTTTAATGCTCTGATTTTTTTTTCTTTTTGTTTTTGGTGCCTGAGAATTTCTTGCTTTTGTGCTTGGATGTGTATTAAAAATTATTTTGTTATGTTTTATCCAGGATTTCTATGTATTTGGGGATGGGATTGAAGGATTATATTTTTTGGAGCAGCTCCAAAGTTCCAATTTCTCCAGTGTACAGTGAGTTGTGAGTATACGTGTAAAAACAATTCTGTTGTAATTATTACCTAAAACTCTAGACATGAAAATTATTTGGTTACCAGACAGAGCAGCTGGGGAAGACAGTCAGGATTCTGTTGAGGAGGAGGAGGACAGGAAGGGTTGATGTGTAGGCAACCAGCAGTAGCCATTGTAGTTGTGTTATGGTGCTACTGTTTTGGCATTTTTTATGCTATAAGTCTTTAGAGTTAGAACTATTTTGATGAGTCCATATTAGGGTTTTTGGTTGCTTTGTTTTCCTTAAGTAATGTGCTTTCTGTTTAGAAAGCAAAGCCAATTTTCAAATGTCCATCCTTTATTAGACTTACTTGTGTTAAGCTCAAATAGGTAAAAACTGGCAGAAGTACATCAACAGCAAGCAAGTTCAGCAAAATAAACAGCTGATGATCAGTGAGAGAAATGAGAGTTTCTAAGAATTTAGAGGGCCTGGCTCAGAATAATTTTTTTTTCTTCGTGGTAGTACTGGAGTTTGAACTTAGGGCCTTGCACTTGCTAGGTAGGTGCAATACCACTTGAGATTGCTCCTAGCCCTTTTTCTTTAGTTTTTGTTTGTTCTGTTTTTCCAGATAGGGTCTTGCTTTTATCTCCTGGCCTGCGTGGACTATGATCCCCCTGTTTATGCCTTCTGCTGGGATGACAGGCATGTGTCACCAAGCCCAGCTTTTTGTCCAGTCTGATCTGGAACTGCAGTCCTCCTGATCTCTGTATCCAGAGTAGCCATGATTTCAGGCTTAAACCACTGCTCCCAGCTTCAGAGTAATTCTTAACCCCATACTGTGCAGAGGCTGCAGAGAAAATGAGAGTGGGCAAAACACTGAACAATTCCTGATGGCAGAGGGTGGTTCCCAGTCCTGGCAGGAGTACTGGGAATTCTAGGGGACTGGAAGCCCTCCCCTGAATGCCTCTCTCAAATCAAGGAAAACATATTTGAGAGTACAATTTTGGTGTGTCTGGGCTGGGAAGGAAGTAGAGAAGAATGGAGTAGAGCTGGTCATCTTACCTTTACTAGCTAACTGAAGTTGACAGAATGAAAGTGAGAGGGGAACATCATTGAAGCATGTCTCTTTGGGGAATAGGAAATAAAGAAGAACACAGTGTGAGCCTCAGTGACATGTTATAACTTTCTATAACTCAAAGGGTGCTGAGGGAGTAGGTAGTCAGCATTTGGAGGAAAAGGAACGACTAATTACAAAGGAGGAAGAGAATGACCTGGGCTGAGTGATGGGCATTAAATCCTATAAGGGAAGGGTGATAACCTTTCCTTACCCTATCATAAGGGTCATGGCCAACAACCAGACAGACAGATTAACAAGAGAAAATACTAAAGAGATTTATTTAGTTAAAGTTTTAGCTGGCATGGAGCCTTCAGAATGAAGCCCCAAAGACCCAGAGGAAACTCTCTTTATGCTTAGGCTCAATGACGAATGGACACCTGTGCAGAAATGAGATTGAACAAAAAAAAAGTGTGATCTAATTAATAGACTGAAGTGGGAAACAGCAAGATCTGTTTGTTCAAATTCTTCTGGAATTGTCTGTGTAGCATTCCTTTCCCAGGGCGTAGGGGATAGGACACCTTCTGGAATGAAGGTCTTACTGTTAGGCAAAGTAGGTGAGAGAATTTTTTATGGCCATCTCTCACTCAGAAAGGCAGTGGAGGGTTAGAGTAATATTTCTAGATTTTACTATTGGCTTTGGGAGAGTCTGATTTTAGTTTGTATGACTCATCTTAAGGAAAAGGGAATTAGTTTCTGTGGCCTGTCTTGGCGGTGGGGGGGAGGGGGGAATGGGAACAGGAAAAAGAAGGGTAGGACAAGGTCAGAGACTTTGCTTCTGAGGCCCTTTCAGTGTCCTTCAAAGTTAAAGAACTCAGTCCCAACACAGCAGGGGCTGTTTGTAGCCCTTGCCCAATCTGAGTGGTTCCCTTTTCCCTTAACCACACTCCATTAGTCTCTCCTTTTCCCCTTTCTCCATGATACCTGCGTAAAGAATGCAGCACCAGCTCATTCTGGCTGTTTATGTAGCTAGAAGAGGAAAGATTCCTTTAGACCACACAGTAACACAAACATGAGGGTTAGAATGGCCCTGTGAAACATGCACCAATGAAAAGACATGGTGAGGCCTCTGCACACATGGCAGAGTGGACAGACAAGGGCACAGTCTGTGCACACGATGGATACAAAATCTGTTCTAGAATAAATTATTTCCCTTCAAAAGGAAGGAGAATTCCTAAGTACTTTGAAATAATAGTTTAAAAAGAACTTGAATTTTATAAAGCATAAGTTCTGAAGTGATATAATAAAATAGAATGAAGGGAAAAAAGAAATGCAGGGCCAAGGGGCGCACAGAAAAACCAACAAATAAATTACTAGCAGCTAGGAATAGACTACTCATAGCCAAAAAAAATTAACTTATGGAGGGAGCAAAAGCTTGAGATGTTTCTAGTGGGTGCAGAAAGAAAGAAAGAAAGAATAAAGCAGTTTGGTAAAACTGTGGAGTAAAGGAAACAGGTGAAGAACATTACAAGTGATTCCGCTTCTAGAGGCGGAGCTGAGATGGGAGGAGCATGAGCTTTCTGAGCTTTGGTTCAAGTTCCACTTGGAATTGTGTTTTCAGTTGCAGAGAAGTGACTGCCTCAGACATCTTTCATTTGGAAATGTGTAAGCATTGACAAACTGGAGAAGTGCATGTTCATTTGCTTCCTAGAATACCAAAGAGAGGAAAGGTTTATTTATAGCCCTAGACCAGGAAAATTCCCCTTTGAAGCAGTTTGTTTCCTGGCATTGATAACTCAAGAGCTCCCCAGAGCTTGTGGCGATTTTCTTTGGTTTTTAGGAGCTGATTTTTTTTTTTTTTCCTCTAAATGCAAGTACTGACTTGCTAATCACAGGGCAGGTACTACACTGCTTTTCTTAAAGCTAGAACTCCTATGTAGCATAGGTTTATGGAGAAAAAAAATTGTTCTTTCAGACATTTGTGGTTAATTATTTACCTTTCCTTCATTTTTTTTTCAAGTGTCTCAAGCAAGTATGGGTGATAGGTTAACATGCAAGAAGAGCAAACAGATCCAGTAACATTTCCTGTCATTGACTGAAAAACTAAATTTCCACTCCTTGCATGCCAGCCAGTATGGCTTAGAATCTTTACATTGTGTATTCAGTATGAGGACCTTAGAGCAGAAGGGAAATTAGTTGCTGGAATGGACTAGTCATGTATTATTCATACACTATCTCATTCCTTGGAAATCAGCTGGAGGAAGTAGTTAGTCCAGTTTGATCACAGGAGTGTTACACTGAAGCCTTTAGCAAGCCTTCACAAGTCCAGCGGCCTGGCGATGTGCTTCTGCTGCTTGCTGTAGGGCAGCAGCTACTGTGCTGTGAAGCACCGGCACCATGCTGCAGGGGAGAGCTGCACTGAAGACACTCTGATATATTCCTGTTGGAAAATGAGGCTTCAGGTAGGAAAAGTGCCCTGTCAACAGTTCCCAGGTTTCTGACTGATTTTAGGGATGCCATTAGGTCTTCAGGGATGTATGTGTAGACCTCAGAATTGCTCAAGGGTGCCTCCGTATGAGATACCTAACCAGAATAATTTAGTGGCTTACATTGTCAAGGATGTATATTGTTTCCAACAAAGCTGTTTCTTGAAATTGTGGAAAGTAATCTTAAGCCAATAAATGTTTAAATGTAATGTTGCAGTGTTGTTTTTAATGATAGCATCTTGCTTTTGATGTAAAAATATCTTATTAATTAATATTGTCTGTTTAATTTTGAAACATGGAGTTATGCTTTGGAAAATCCTGAGAAATATAACTTGTTCTTAATTTGAATGAGTAGAGCTGCAGGCTCTTTTACTGTTTTCTAGAGGAAGCCTTGTTTACAGAAGCCATCTCAATTCTTTCTGTGGAGTATTCATTCTAGGAAGATCTTTTAGCTTCTCGTAGGATGGGAAAATGCATAGGAGACAAAACAAAGAGTCTTTGTTCTGTTTGTTGGTATTATTTACTCTGTGTGTGTGTGTGTGTGTGTGTGTGTGTGTGTGCACGTGTGCGCGTGCATGCATGTGTATAAAAACCAGACTTGTAATTTCATTTGGCAGGGCTGTTCCAACATTGCCATTTGATTTGTCTGATGTGTTTTGTCTGATGTTTTGTATGGATGCTGTCTCTGTTAACTTTGTGGAGAACATGAAATGCTCTTAAGCTTTGGGGACACAAAATTAGTAAAGATACACACACACACACACACACAAACACACACACATCCAACATTGCCATTTGATTTGTCTGATGTGTTTTGTCTGATGTTTTGTATAGATGCTCTCTGTTAGCTCTTAAGCTTTGGGGACACAAAATTAGTAATGACACACACACGCACACACACCCCGACCCCACCCAAAGCATCAAGTGAGCTGTGCCAAATTGGATATACTTTTTTTTTGGATGGTACTGGAGAACTGGAGATTGAACCTAGGGCTGAGCCTAAAGGACCTTTAGTCCTTTTGTTTTTACTTTGTTTTTGAGATATGGTCTTGGTAACTTTTGCCCATACTTGGCTGGAACTGTGGAACTGTGGTCCTCTTCCCTTGGTGGTGCTGGGATTATGAGTGTGCACCATACTGCCTGGCTCTTGATACACTTTTTCATCAGCAAATATTTACAGTTTTGAAACTTAACAAATATCCCTTGAGCACACACATTCGGAGTTCTAATTTAGCCAAGAAAGATCAGCAGTCTCCTCCTACCCTAGTTTCTTTTTTATTTATGGCTTTGTTCACTCTCCATTCTTAAGGTCCTTAAGAAGCACCTGGCTCATAATAGATGGTCACTAAGTATGTTTCTGAATGAGCACATTCTGTGTTGAAGACCTTTAATAGCCTTTAGACAAAGCTGCTTGTTGATATAGCACTATAGGAAGTATTATAATTTCTACAATAGCATTTTTAGCAAATGAATTCTAATTTGTGTCGATGTAGATTATTTCACCTTTAAGGTTTTGTGTGTTATTAGATATACAAAAGATTAGATAATTTTTTTACTATTTGCAATTTATTTTTTGTTTTATTTTTATTATTGTTTTCCTGAAGGTACATTGTGACACAAAAATTCTTACAATGTATCATAGTTCCTTCCAGAATACATAATTTTTAAATGACAGAAATTTATTACTTTACTACTTATGTAATTAATATTTTAAAGCATCAACAATGAACACAAAGACCTTTAATTTGTTTTCAGCAAAACCTTATTTAATATTCAAAATAAAATTTGAAAACTTAATGGAAAATGCATTTGAAAAATATTGTGTATTCTTTCATACATTGCTAATCAGACCATGCTGTATGTTACCTTTTAAAGAGCATTTGTACAGTTACTTACTTGAAATTTCAGGACCTTTAAGCTGAGGCATGTTTAAGCTGTAGGTGTGGTACTCGGGGCAGTTAGCAGCATACCATTTGCTGTCACACACACCACTTTTGAGGGCTCATGTGAGTTCAAGGTGTTGCCTCGTGTTGATTCCCTTCCCCCTCCCTGTATAAAGCTCACTTTGTAAAGGAGAAAACTAAAATCCAGAGATGAGATGAATAGCCCCAGTACAGTGTTGCTGTTATAAGGGCTTGTGCTTGAGCATCTCAGATATTTTCTAGTGGTTTGTTATTTCAGTATTGCCTAATTAAAACTAAAAAAAAGGAAAAGCTGAATCAGACTGCCACATTACTATAAATTTAGATTATATTGCTTTACTTAAGATGATTACTGATGCATTTTTGTTTTAATTTAAATAAATTAACCCCAGTCCATTTGTTGTAATAGTTTTATAAACTGTAGGGTTCTCCTCTTATAATGTAATTGTTTTTCCTGAAATTAAATCTGTATTTAAAACTGTAATCACTGAATGTGTCCTAAATTTTATTTCAAGTTTGAACTTATTATAGAGTGATGTTTTATACCATTTTGGGTTTCTTAAAACTGCTTGGCTTTTCTTATTTTTCCAAATATAGATTATAACTCTATCATAACTTTCCTAAATCCTTTTTGCTAACTGTATTAGCCATGACTAATTGTATTTGCTATAACACAGTACCACAGACTTGCAAGGCTTTAGCACAGAAATTTATTTTCTCAAAGTTCTGGTTGCTGGAAATGGCTGCTTTGGTAAGGAGACTTTTCCTGACTAGTAGGTGGCTGTTTTTTCTCTCTGTCTACCCATGGCCTTTTCTGTCTCCATATCTCTTCTTTTAAGAGACAGTCTTATTGGATTAGCGTCCTCTCTATTATGACCTCATTTAGCCTTAATTACTCCTAAAACTGTATCTGTAAGTACAATCACATGGGAGATAGGGCTTCAGCGTGAATTTGGGAGCATACAACTCTGCCTACTGCACTGAACGCAGCAGTACTTTAAAAGTAAGGTTTCTAATGCATTTTTGTTTATTCTTTTTTGGTTTAATAAAATAATAATTTGAAACTAAAGCTCCAAGCCACATGTAAGCTGAATAATTCTAGTTTCCAGTCTCCCCATGGTAGAATTTATTTTAAAATTTGAGAGACTCCCTTCCATTCCATCTTCTCCCCATCCACTCCTCGAGTAGTTAAGGAGATAGTATATCTACTCTCCCCAGAATCAGTGGTTATAGGTGGGGTTCACTTAGAGCTATGCAGGGGGAAGTATGAGTCTAAATTCTGAGAGATGTGTTTGAATACCAAGTCCACTGTTTACTCTCCTTCCTCTGGCAACCACTGATCTGGGGGACTCAGGATTCATGAATTTCTCAGAGGCTAGATTTTTTTTCATTTAAAAATAGTATAATAGTAAAATGGTATGGCTGCTGTGGAAAACCATTTGTTGGTTCCTCAATAGTTAAACAAAACTACCTACTATGTGGCCTAATAATTCCACTCCTAGGTGTATACCTCAAAAGACTATAAACAGAAGTTGAAAGTAAAGACACATACACGAACATTCATAGTATACTATTCATAGCTAAAAGGTGGAAACAACCCAGATGTCCACCAGTAGATGAATAGATAAGCAAAATGTGATAAATCCATACAGTAGAATACTCAGCTATAAAAAGGAATGAAATACAGACACAAATTGATGAACCCTGAAGACATGCTAAATGAAAGAATCCAGTCAGAAAAGACCACATGTTGTATGATTCCATTTATATAAAATGTCCAGAATAAGCACATTCATAGAATGCATTAGTGATTGCCAGGGGTGAGGGAGAGGGGAATGAGGAGTGACTTGCTAATGGCCTTTGGGTTTCATTTTAGGATGATGGAAATGTTCTGGAACTAGGTAGTGACTATGATTATACAGCATTGTTAGTATACTAAAAATCACTGGGTTGTGTACTTTAAAATGGTTGAAATGATAAGTTTTATGTTATATGTATTTACCAGAAGAAAAAACAAAGATGAGCTCATAACCAGAAAATTTTTTTTAACTTCAGGGACAGATAAAATCATGATTCTCATGATCACTTATTAAAGAATTTTTATTAATAGGATATGAGAGAATTAGGTAAATATCCTACCAGTCCAAATGAAAAAGTTGAAACACCACTAGTTTCTGTGAAAACTGAAGAAGAATACTGAGACGAATTACAAATGAAAGTGAAACTGGTTTTTCCATATAGAGGAGGTCTGCTGAAATCACTCTTAGGACATCATCTCTCTCTCTCTCAGGTACCTATAGTTTGCAAAAAGTTGCAAGTAATTTTACATTGAAACACAACATTTTGTTTTTCCTATAGGTTCTGCTCTTCTAATTACAAAAATCTCATAAAAAAGTTACTCTTTTTTTCCTCAGAAAAGTTGATTAATTTTATTTTTTTGCTTTTTAAATTATTAACATATTACAGCTGTACATTGTGTCATTTGCATATGGCTTACAATGTTTCTCACTTAAATTTACCCCTCTCTCTCTCTCCATTATCCCCCCAGTAAAGTTATTCCTGAGGACAGAATAGTATCTCATTAGATTTGCCTGCTTATTTACAAAGGCACAGTGATTGTGGGCCTTCTTGTTTGCTTTGTGGCAACTTTTATTTTGGAATTTCAGGCTGAATTTTTTTTTAAAGCCTCTTACATTATTTGTGGTCCCAAGGAAGCCAAAGTGACAATTTGTTACCAGATTTCACCTGTATTACTTGTAAGAATTCCTCATTTGTTGAGGTTCTCCAAATATCTTAATGTTCCTGGGCTCCTAGGAAGTGGCTTTTATTAATTAACTTTAACACTGGGAACCCTGTAATCCATTTTCCATGCTTTGCAGTCATGGCTCTGTAAAGTCAACCTTAGTTTCTTTAAAGTATCCAGCCATGTCTGATTGAATGAGTATCGTTTTCAAGTGTGAGTTTTGTTGTAAAACCAGTATTTCCAATTATGTCCTAGTAAGGACATATTGAGCCTATTGAACTTTTGCAAATAACTATTGTCATGAAAATAAGAATGCTCAATAAGTTTCTGAATTCTGGAGGTTCAAACAGGGAGAATAAGATCATTTACAAGTGTTTTATTTCACTTTACAAAAGCAGAGTCTACTAAATTGTTATGAGTTACTGGATAACTTTAAGACATTTAAACAAATGTCTTCCATATATGTCTAGAAAATAAGAACATCGGAACAACATCAACAGTAAACAGATGCTAAAGTGATTTCTAATCAGTTCTTTCAGATTAATTCTTATGCCACTGGGAATGAATTAATCTTCTTGATTAGAGTCCTGGAAACCTACTTAGTGCTCTGGTATTCTCAAAGTTGGTTAAGCAGAGTTTTCCAAAGCCTGTACTCAAAAGTACTTGACATAGTACTTTTCCCATGGGGCTCTGACACAGTTTTCTGGCTTAGAGCCAATAACAAGGGCTTTGAGGGAAGCACCAGGCTGAAACAAACAAACAGAAAATATGTGTAGATGACAAAAAACATAAAAGGGCAACAGTTAATGTATTCCTTATAATTATTGAAAATGAAAAAACTGATGAGTTTATTTTAGTAAAAATAAAACTGGGCCAAGCATGGTGGCTCACCCTGTAATCCCAGCTATGTTAGAGGTGGAGATTGGGAGGATTGCTGTTTCAGTAGCCTGGGTAAAAAGTTAGTGAGACCCCATCTCAACCAGTAAGCCACGCATGGTGGTATGCATTTCTGGTCCCAGCTGTGCAGGAGGCCTTAGGTAGGAGGGTTCCAGTCCAGCCAGGCTGGGGCAAAAAATGGGAAGAACTTACCTGAAAAATAACTAAAGAAACAAAAAGGCTGTAGGTGTGTGGTTCAAGTGACAGAACACTTTTGTCTAGCAAGTGCAAGGTCCTGAATTCAAACCTCAGTACCAAAAACATGAAACAAAACAAAAAACAAACCTAGAGCTGGGTATGATTGAGCACAAGTGTAATCCCAGCTATGAGGGAGGTAGAGATGAAAGGATCACAGTTAGAAGCAAGCCTGGACAGAAAGTTAGTGAGACCCTGTGTCACAAACAAGCTGGGCATGCTAGTGCCCACACCTGCAATCAGCATCTTGGGAGGCAGAGGTAGGATTGCTGCTCATGGCTGCCCCTGAACAAAAAAAATGAGAGCCCCTCCCTGAAAAATAAACTAAAGCAAAAAGAGCTCAGGATAAGGCTCAAGTAGACAAGTATAAGACCCTTACTTTAAACCCCAGTTACCCCCACCCAAAAGAATTAAATAAATAAATAGATAAAGCTGTCAGGGAAGTCTGCATGTTTCTGTGACATACAAAACAAAGTCAATACAAAAAATGTAGACCATAATTACTATGCACTCTATATTTCAAAATAAATCAGCATAATTTATAAAAACAGATGAGCATAAACTTCACAGAGGAAACTCTGGACCTAACGTAATAATCCTAGATATAATGTACCATGAATATACCAGAAACAGATTAGGAATATCAAGTTTATTAAGTCTGGAGTAGGTTCTGAACTTCTATATGTTACTGAAACACCACAGGAAGCAATGTGAATCTTTCCGTTGAAAACCATCGTCCTAGAAAAAACTGGATTCAGACTTTAAAAATCACCTCGTGACCAAGTTGACATTTTAAAAGTAACAGATTATGACTGATAACAGCTATGCAGTGCAAAACAGAAACATGCCATTATAGTGAGGGCATTGTCAAATAGTAACAAACCCAATTTTCAGTACCTTTTCTTTTTAAAAGATGAAATAATAAAATTTTCTCCATAGGGGCCTTCTAGGAAATCTCAAGGACAGTTTTAGGTTGAAAAGATATCCTAACATTTTTATTTTACTTAAGGGATTTGAATTTATGAAAAGAAAAATGAAAAGTTGTCAGGAGATTTAAATACTTAACACAGGAACTAGATCATGGATGCCTAAAAAAAAAATACGAAGTTTGCTGTCAAAATGGTCTGTAAACATTTGAAAGTAAACAGAAGATGACATGATTGTACAGTGTTTAATTCTTTTTTTTAATTCATATGTGCATACAATGCTTGGGTCATTTCTCCCCCCTGCCCCCACCCCCTCCCTTACCACCCACTCCATCCCCTCCCTCTCCCCCCCACCCCCTCAATACCAAGCAGAAACTGTTTTGCCCTTATCTCTAATTTTGTTGAAGAGAGAATATAAGTAATAATAGGAAGGAACAAGGGGTTTTGCTAGTTGAGATAAGGATAGCTATACAGAGAGTTGACTCACATTGATTTCCTGTGCCATGTGTGTTACCTTCTAGGTTAATTCTTCTTGATCTAACCTTTTCTGTAGTTCCTGGTCCCCTTCTCCTATTGGCCTCAGTTGCTTTTAAGGTATTTGCTTTAGTTTCTCTGTGTTGAGGGCAACAAATGCTAACTAATTTTTTAGGTGTCTTACCTATCCTCATATCTCCCTTGTGTGCACTCAGTTTTGTCTTGTGATCAAAGTTCAATCCCCTTGTTGTGTTTGCCCTTGATCTAATGTCCACATATGAGGGAGAACATACGATTTTTGGTCTTTTGGGCCAGGCTAACTTCACTCAGAATGATGTTCTCCAGTTGCATCCATTTACCAGTGAATGATAACATTTCGTTCTTCTTCATGGCTGCATAAAATTCCATTGTGTATAGATACCACATTTTCTTGATCCATTTGTCAGTGGTGGGGCATCTTGGCTGTTTCCATAACTTGGCTATTGTGAATAGTGCCGCAATAAACATGGGTGTGCAGGTGCCTCTGGAGTAACCTGTGTCACAGTCTTTTGGGTATATCCCCAAGAGTGGTATGGCTGTATCATATGGTAGATCAATGTTTAGATTTTTAAGTAGCCTCCAAATTTTTTTCCAGAGTGGTTGTGCTAGTTTACATTCCCAGCAGCAGTGTAAGAGGGTTCCTTTTTCCCTGCATCCTCGCCAACACCTGTTGTTGGTAGTGTTGCTAATCATGGCTATTCTAACGGGGGTGAGGTGGAATGTTAGTGTGGTTTTAATTTGCATTTCCTTTATTGCTAGAGATGGTGAGCATTTTTTCATGTATTTTTTGGCCATTTGAATTTCTTCTTTTGAGAAAGTTCTGTTTAGTTCACTTGCCCATTTCTTTATTGGTTCATTAATTTTGGGAGAATTTAGTTTTTTAAGTTCCCTATGTATTCTGGTTATCAGTCCTTTGATGTGTAGCTGGCAAATATTTTGTCCCACTCTGTGGGTGTTCTCTTCAGTTTAGAGACCATTTCTTTCGATGAGCAGAAGCTTTTTAGTTTTATGAAGTCCCATTTATCCATGCTATCTCTTAGTTGCTGTGCTGCTGGGGTTTCATTGAGAAAGTTCTTATCTATACCTACTAATTCCAGAGTATTTCCTACTCTTTCCTGTATCAACTTTAGAGTTTGTGGTCTGATATTAAGATCTTTGATCCATTTTGAGTTAATATTGGTATAGGGTGATATACATGGATCTAGTTTCAGTTTTTTGCAGACTGCTAACTAGTTTTCCCAGCAGTTTTTGTTGAAGAGGCTGCTTTTTCTCCATCGTATATTTTTAGCGCTTTTGTCAAAGACAAGTTGGTTATAGTTGTGTGGCTTCATATCTGGGTCCTCTGTTCTGTTCCACTGGTCTTCATGTCTGTTCTGTTTTTATTGTTATTGCTTTGTAATATAGTTTGAAGTCGTGTGTCGTGATACCTCTAGCATTGTTCTTTTGACTGAGTATTGCCTTGGCTATTCGTGGCCGCTTGTGTTTCCATATAAATTTCACGGTAGATTTTTCAATCTGTTTAATGAATGTCATTGGAATTTTGATGGGAATTGCGTTAAACATGTAGATTACTTTTGGGAGTATAGACATTTTTACTATGTTGATTCTACCAATCCATGAGCATGGGAGATCTCTCCACTTTCTATAGTCTTCCTCAGTCTCTTTCTTCAGAAGTTTATAGTTTTCCTTGTAGAGTTCGTTTACATCTTTTCTTAGTTTACACCTAGGTATTTGATTTTTTTTGAGTCTATTGTAAATGGAATTGTTTTCATATATTCTTTCTCAGTTTGTTCATTATTAGTGTATAGAAATGCTAATGATTTCTCTATGTTGATTTTATATACTGCTACCTTGCTGTAGCTATTGATGGTGTCTAGAAGCTTTTGAGTAGAGTTTTTTGGGTCTTTAAGGTATAGGATCATGTCATCTGCAAATAGGGATATTTTGACATTTTCTTTACCTATTTGTATTCCTTTTATTCCTTCTTCTTGCCTAATTGCTCTTTCTAGGAATTCCAGTACTATATTGAATAGGAGTGGAGATAGTGGGCATCCTTGTCTAGTTCCTGATTTTAGAGGGAATGGTTTCAGTTTTTCTCCGTTAAGTATAATGCTGGCTATAGGTTTGTCATATATAGCTTTTATAATGTTGAGGTACTTTCCTTCTATTCCTAGTTTTCTTAGAGCTTTTATCATGAAATGGTGTTGGATCTTATCAAAGGCTTTTTCTGCATCTATTGAGATGATCAAGTGGTTTTTGTCCTTGCTTCTGTTAATGTGGTTTGTTACGTTTATTGATACTCGTATGTTGAACCACCCTGCATTCCTGGGATGAAGCCTACTTGGTCATGGTGAATAATCTTTTTGATTTGTTGTTGAATTCGGTTTGCCATTAATTTGTTGAGGATTTTTGCATTAGTGTTCATTAAGGAGATTGGCCTATAGTTTTCCTTTTTGGAGGTGTCTTTGCCTGGTTTTGGGATAAGTCTAATACTGGCTTTATAAAATGTGTTAGGCAATTTTCCTTCCCTTTCTATTTCATGGAACAGTTTAAGGAGAGTTGGTATCAGTTCTTTAAAGGTCTGATAGAATTCAGAGAATCCATCAGGTCCTGGACTTTTCTTTTTGGGGAGACTCTTGATTGCTGCTTCAATTTTATTTTGTGTTATAGGTCTATTCAGGTGATTAATTTCCTCTTGGTTCAGTTTTGGATGATCATATGTATCTAGAAATCTGTCCATTTCTTTAAGATTTTCAATTTTTTTTGAGTATAGTTTCTTGAAGTAGTCTCTGATGATTTCCTGGACTTCCATGGTGTTTGTTGTTATCTCCCCTTTTGCATTCCTGATTCTACTAATTTGGGCTTTTTCTTTCCTCATTTTCGTCAGGTTTGCCAGGGGTCTGTCGATCTTGTTTATTTTTTCAAAGAACCAACTTTTTGTTTTATTAATTCTTTGTATGTTTTTTTTGGTTTCTATTTTGTTGATTTCAGCTCTTATTTTTATAATTTCTTTCCTATTTGTTTTGGGTTTTGCTTGTTCTTGTTTTTCTAGGAGTTTGAGATGTATCATTAGGTCATTGATTTGGATCTTTCAGTCTTTTTAATATATGCACTCATGGCTATAAACTTTCCTCTCAGGACTGCCTTAGCTATGTCCCATAGGTTCCGGTAGGTTGTGTTTTCATTTTCATTGACTTCCAGGAACTTTTTAATTTCCTCTTTTATTTCATCAGTGACCCATTGTTCATTAAGTAATGAGTTATTTAGTTTCCAGCTGTTTGCATGTTTTTTGTCTTTACTTTTGTTGTTGAGTTCTAGTTTTATTGCATTGTGATCAGATAGAATGCATGGTATAATTTCTATTTTCTTATATTTGCTGAGGCTTTCTTTGTGCCCTAGGATATGATCTATTTTGGAGAAGGTTCCATGGGCTGCTGAGAAGCATATATATTGTGTAGAAGTTGGATGAAATGTTCTGTAGACATCAAGTAGGTCCATTTGATCTATTGTATATTTTAGATCTTGGATTTCTTTTTTTTTTTCAATATCCTCTTTTAAAAAAATTTTTTTTGTTTTATTATTGATATGTGCATACAAGGCTTGGGTCATTTCTCCCCCCTGCCCCCACCCCCTTCCTTACCACCCACTCCATCCCCTCCTTTTCCCCCCCTCCCCCTCAATACCTGGTAGAAACTATTTTGCCCTTTATCTAATTTTGTTGAAGAGAGAGTATAGGCAATAATAGGAAGGAACAAGTGTTCCTGGTTGAGATAAGGATAGCTGGGAGTTGACTCACATTAATTTCCTGTGTGTGTGTGTTAACTTCTAGGTTAATTCTTTTTGATCTAACCTTTTTTCTAGTTCCTGGTCCCCTTTTCCTATTGGCCTTAGTTGCTTTTACCTATTTGTATTCCTTTTATTCCTTCTTCTTGCCTAATTGCTCTTTCTAGGAATTCCAGTACTATGTTGAATAGGAGTGGAGATAGTGGGCATCCTTGTCTGGTTCCTGATTTTAGAGGGAATGGTTTTAATTTTTCTCCGTTAAGTATAATGCTGGCTGTAGGTTTGTCATATATAGTTTTTATAATGTTGAGGAACTTTCCTTCTATTCCTAGTTTTCTTAGAGCTTTTATCATGAAATGATGTTGGATCTTATCAAAGGCTTTTTCTGCATCTATTGAGATGATCAAGTGGTTTTTCCTTAGTTGCTTTTAAGGTATCTGCTTTAGTTTCTCTGTGTTAAGGGCAACAAATGCTACTAATTTTTTAGGTGTCTTACCTATCCTCACCCCTCCCTTGTGTGCTCTTGCTTTTATCATGTGCTCAAAGTCCAATCCCCTTATTTTGTTTGCCCTTGATCTAATGTCTACATATGAGGGAGAACATATGATTTTTGGTCTTTTGGGCCAGGCTAACCTCACTCAGAATGATGTTCTCCAATTCCATCCATTCACCAGCGAATGATAACATTTCGTTCTTCTTCATGGCTGCATAAAATTCCATTGTGTATAGATACCACATTTTCTTATAGATCTTGGATTTCTTTGTTGATTTTTTTGTTTGGATGACCTATCTGTTAATGATAATTGGGTGTTAAAGTCTCCCATGATCACTGTGTTGGAGTTAATACATGCTTTTAGGTCTTTCAGGGTATATTTGATGAAATTGGGTGTGTTGACGTTGGGTGCATATAGCTTGATAATTGTTATTTCCTTTTGGTCTATTTCCCCTTTTATTAGTATGGAATGTCCTTCTTTATCTCGTTTGATCAATGTAGGTTTGAAGTCTACTTTGTCAGAGATAAGTATTACTACTCAGTGTTTAATTCTTTTATGCCTGAGAAACCTTTCTTTTCTGTTTAATCGTGGACATAGTAAAGTTAGCATGAAAAGCATAGAAGATTATTCTGGATAAACACAGATCTACTCTTTAATCTCGAGTAGTTATCTTATCACCTCTTATTAATAGCAGACCCGTAACCCAAGAAAACTTTCTAATTTCAACCAAGAAAACTCTAGTTTTGCACCAATATTTGATAGCATAGGAACTACAAGGGTTTTATGAATTAACCCATCAAAACAACAAGACAGTCTTAGTACCTTACATGGAAAGTTTACCTGCCTGTCGTCATTGTTCTACTAGTCTCATTCAATGTTAGCTATGACTTTTTGCTAAAGTGACTTGTACTATTTCACAGAGAAAACTGGAGAATGTGTAATTGTGACCTATCACACATCACTTTTCAGTGGACTAGTAGAATTAACATCCAGAGCTAACTCCGCTTTGACTACACACATAGTCCTAATAGAGATCTTGAAGTGGCAAAAATGAAACATGTTTATCTATTAATAGACCCAAAGATACAGCTTCTTTGTAAAAAGCAAAAGTATATAAACTTAAAAAATTATTCTTAGTATAATATTTCAATAACATTTCAGTTTTCTGTCTTAGAAATGATTTAGGCATTCAGTAGATATCCATCAATTCATGTTAATATTAGGTCAGACCTTTAATTTACCTAAGGTTTTGGAAATTCACTTTCAAACTGACATATTGCAAGACATAATGACTATTGCAAAATAAGTTCATCAACCTAATGATTCAATTTGGTTAAATACAAATTTATGTGTTTATTGTTTTAAACATTAAATAGAGGTAATGCTATCTTACTCAATTTGAAAGCCTATATAGGTTTGGAAAAGACATACTTAAAATAGAATAGAAATCTATGCTTATGTTTTATTTAACACTGATAAATCAGGGAAGACATAGCTATTATTTTTAATATGTATAAAATGCTTTTTATTTTTACAGTGGCATAGCAGTGTTTTAATTAAACCATAAATATTAAACTAGTCTAACATTCACAAAAGATTGGCTTTTGTGAATTTAATTTCTGAAAATAGTTCCATTTTGGTCTGTAAATATAGTTGTGAAATGTAGTACACTTGAATGTATTAGTTATTCAACTTTGTTATTTTCTGGGAATTTTAGAAATATTTACATAGACACTTATTTTTCTCTGTAAGTCAATCAGAAAATACGTCTTTAAAAATTATATGGTCAAATAGATTTTATATAGTATTCATTCATTCATTTATTTAATTTTGAGATTCTAGGGATCAAACCCAGGACCTTGTGCATGCTAGGCAAGTACTCCTCCAGTGAGCTACACCCTAGCCCAATACCATCTTGAGGTAGAAGAATATTTCACCTTCACACAGTGAATTACATACAGACATGCAGATGGTGAAAAGAGCTTATAATTTCAGTTGTGGGTCCAACTATTGTGTGTCCCTAATTGCAAAACTTATCAGATCAAAGAGCTGTTATCTTCCCAGTGGACATGAATTCTTAGTTGATTTGTGGTCAGAGCAGAAAGACGAAATGGAAAGGATGAACAAACCAGACTATCTGTGGTCTCTTACCCGTTAACCCATTCATACAGGTAACAGTATGAAATTAAAATTAATCCCCAGTGGAAAATAGTTTATTGGGGGGTTAACAAATGAAAAAGCAAATTTAGTAGTGAGTACCTACTTCCTTGCAGACAGGTCCCAAATTTCCCACCCAATGGTTTGAATAGGCTAGAACACCTCTAGTTCTGGGAAGTGGCTCTGGTTGGCCTAAAGCAATTAAGACCATCCTGTTCCTCCAGTGATCACTAGCAAGGAGTAGGACAGAGTGCTGCCAAGAAGCAGAAGTTTCATGGCTTCAATAAAAGCTGGAGCACATGTCTAGCATTAGTTCCTAGCCTGTGGCATTGGTTAGAAAAAATAGCTAGCAACATAACTGTGATAGGATTTGGCAACAACAATGGAAAAGTTGCAAATAGTAGTCCCTGATATGTGGAATTGGTTCAGGGAATATAAGTGAGGACACAGAGGCAGTTTTTTGTCATTAGGATTGTCAGTCACCACCCACCCCCAGAATTGTGAGCGGGAACCAATCAGTCCTGCTGAAAGTCAAGCTAAGTTCAGAGCTCCTCCTACGCAGGTAAAGGAGGGGATTGTGACAGTCTAATTTGTGACATTGAGAAGCTGACCTCTGGAGGGAGTCATCAAGGAAGACCTCCTGATCTTGGGCTGAGAAGTTAGCAGTCCTTTTTATGCCGCTGTGAAATACATGGTGGATTGGCCTGTAGCACCTGATGTTAGCTGATCTGCCAATGGAGACTGTATCAGTAGAGGACATTTTAGGAGGATTTTAGGATGTTAGAGTATACTAAGGAGATAATCCAGTCATAAAACCATCCTGTCTGAATAGGGGAGAAGGAAAATCCCATTTAATATAATCCAGTCATACAGAGCTTTGCAGAAGTTGAATATTCAATTTAGTTGTTTTAAATTAAGGTTGTTTTTTGCAAACACAGGGAGGCCCAAGAAGTAGCAGAGGGTATGATTGGAGCTCCATGAAAGCCTAAACCCCTTCCTTCCATCCCTCAGTTCTCCAAGGACTCTGCCTATCAGGGACATAGCATTCTCACTTCAGACATGACTGGTGTCCAGGATGAGAGTCCACAAGGCAGTTGTAACTACTTCTTGTCTGGCCCTGGAGGTACCAGGGTTGGTTATATGTATGATATGTAGAGCCAGCAACATGATGCCAAGAAGACAAATGCCCAGATCGAAAGACTAGACTAATGTCAGATTGTCTACTAGTGGAGGAATGGACAAGAAATAAACATACTGATAAGTGTAGACCCAAAGCTAAGGTAGTGAAAAGCAGTTGGGAGTTTCTAATAGTCTCCTTTGCAGAAAATTTCAAATAAAATATTAAGCCTGGGATTTCATTATGCTCTTTACCAAATAGAGCTCTATGAGCTAAATGGATGAAGTCTGTTTCATATTTAGAAATCTTCTTTCCAGCTGGGTATGTTGGTGCACAGCTCTGACCCCAGCATTACCAGAGGAATAGGGAGGCATAGACAGGAGGATCCCAAACTCTGGGGCAGCTTGGGCTACATAGTAAGCCCCAGACTCAAACCTCTCCCCCCAAAAGAAAATTTCCTTTCCTTCATTTCTTTAGTTCACTGGGAGAAATACTAGGGTCTGTGAATTGGGAGATCAGTAATTAAGGTGTTTCTTTTTATTCAGTGAGATTTGAATGAACCCAAAAGAAGACACTTATAGTACCATGGGCTTTCTGAGAAGTGGTTCATATGTGGGAAACTTGAAGGTGGTGACAGTTTTATGTAAAATGAGAGGAAAGAGATGATATGATAATGTATATACGTATATGTATGTGTGTGTGTATATATATATGTGTGTTGGTGAGGTGAAGAAATTGGGACACTTGTGCACTATTGATGGGAATATAAAATGGTGCAGCTACTATGGAAAACAGTATGGGAGGGACTCAAAAGAGTTAAAGATATAATTGTTAACATATGATCCAGTAATTCTACTTCTGGATATATTTGAAAGCTGGGTCTCAAAGGAAGTATTTGTACACCTCTGTTCATAGCAGCATTAATCACAGTAGCTAATGGGGAGTAATGAAATGCAAGGGCCTGTAAAAGGATGAGTGGATGAATAAAATGTGCTCCATACATACAATATTAGTCTTTAAAAAGAAGGGAATTCTGACACATGAATGAGCCATGAGTCATTATACTAAGTGAAATCAGCCATTTATGAAAAGACAAATACTGTCTGATTCCACTTACATGAAAGCTAAAGCAACCAGATCCATGGAAATGGAAAGTAAAATTGTGGTTACTGCAAACTGGGGCTCAGAAGAAATTAGTTCTTGTTTAATGGGTATAGAGTTTCAGTTTTGCAAGATAAATTTGTGGGGTTTAGTTACACAACAATGTGAATATACTTAATACCCAATTAAGTAAGTAGTTAAGATGGTGACTTTTATGTTGTTTATTTTATCCCAATAAAAATTTTTAAAAAGTAATGAGACCAGGCAGCAGTGATGTAGGGAGCAAGCATAATCTTAGGGAGGAAGCATTCATCCTTCACCATGAAATACAATGCTAACTATAGTTTCTTTTGTAGATATTTGCAGTACTCTAATCAAACTGTTGCCATAATAAAAAAACACAGGCTGGGTGCTTTAATAATAGGAATGTAATTTTTCACAGTTCTGGAGGCAAAAAGTATACAATCATAGTGCCAGAAAATTCTGTTCCTAATGAGGCAGATTAGTGACTGCCTTTATACCCTTCTTTTTTTTCTTTTTTTTGGTGGTACTGGGGTTTGGACTCAGGGCCTTGTGCTTGTGCTTGCTAGGCAGATCCTCTCCCTCTTGAATTATGCCACCATCCCTTTTCTGCTTTAGTTACTTTTCAGGCAGGTTTTGGGTTTTTGCCCAGGGCTGGCCTCTGACCAATATCCTCTTACTACAGTGTCCTGCATAGCTGAGACCCAGGCATGCGCCACCACACCCAGCATATTGATTGTGATGGGATTTTGCTAACTTTTTGCCCCGGCTGGCCTTGAACGGTGATACTTCTAATCTCCCATTTTCCTGAATAGCTAGGATTACAGATGTGTGCCACCATGCCTTGCTCTCTCTGTACCTTTCTTTATTAATACTGGCATTTACAGCTATGAGATATCCCTCTAAGCACTATTGTAGTTGTACTACATAAGTGTGGTATTTTGTGTCATTTTTATTAATTTTAAGTATATTTTCAAGTTTTTCTTCTGAATTCTTTGATCCATTGTTATTTCAGATTTTGTTTGATTTCTATAAGTTTGTTGTTACTATAACAACATATAACTCTAATCCTTAACTTTGCTTAGTCACATCATATTTTGTATGATTTCGATCATGTCCATTTATTAAGGTTGGTTTTGTGATCTGCTCTGTAGTTTGTCCCAGATAATGCTCCATGTGCATGGAAAAGACTGTATTCTGTTGTGGTTTGGTTATGTGTTCTGAAGATGTCTTTTTCTTTTGTAGATCTAGATAGTTGGTCTGTCCATTGTTGAAAGTGGGATTTTGAAGACTGAAAATATTATCTTCCCTCAGTTCTATCAGTTTTTGCTTCATGTACTTTGTGGCTTCTCATATTAGGTGTATATGTATTAACAATTGTTATATCAATGATGTCAGTGCTCTGCAAATCATCGTGGCACTGTCCTGTTGAGTCACTTGTCGTACTCTGCTTCGATGAGGCAAAGTCAATCTCCTTGCTGTAATAACAATGGGATCATTTTAATGTTTGGAAATGATTATGTGGAAGTGTCATTGTGCTCTGTCTTGGCAAGCAAACCAGGTGCGTGCACTCCTGGAGAGCAGACTCTGGCTGTTGGGCAGGCAGTAGAGATGTAATATTACTAGGAAATAGATAAGGAAGTTGGCTTCATTGTGAACCTTCCCTCGTGACTTTGAAGGAGGGAAGGATGGGGAGACAGGAGGTGGGCTCATTTGCCGAAGCATTCCTATTGGCTGATCTCTCCATTCTGCAGTGTTCAAGGAGGCCACTGCTGTGGCTGGAGCTTATAAATAATTACTGTGACATTACCAAGATCATTTGCTGGGGCTATAGGCAGGGAAGTGTATGTGGATTGGGGAGTTTTTTCCCCAGGACATCAACCAAACTGACTTCCCCAGGCCAACTCTTTCCTTGTTCTTTAAACAGTAATACTGCTGCTGAACCAAAAAATGTATACCACTTGGGAAAATACCAGGTGGTGATGAGGACCTGGAGGAACCAGAACCCACTGTGATGTCAGCTTCTAAAATCACTTTGGGAAACCAGCAATCTCTCTTAAAGGCAACCAAATACAAGTCTAGTAATTTTGCTCTTAGGTAAGATACCCATCAGAGATACCAGTATGTGTTTTAACAAAGACATAAACTAAAATGTTCTTAGCAGCAACCTTCATGGTAATGCCAAACTGACCTACAAGTATATGGGTGAATCTGACAAACAGTGTTGAATGAAAGAAGCCACGTGTAAGAGTGCATTATAAAGAGTTCCATTTATAAAAATTCAAAAGCAAGTAAAACTGGTGGGATTATGGTTATTGGTGGAGGTAAGGACTTGAAGAAGACACAAGAGGGAGCTTCCTGGGACTGGAATGCTCTGGTCCTTGATCTTGGTGCTGATTGCAGTGTTGCATTTGGTTTCAGAAAAATCACTGATTTGTTTCCTTTTCTGTATGCATATTATACTTCAATAAAGGGTTTCAAATTAAAAAAATTATTATATCTTAATGGATTGACCTTAGAGTAAAAACCTTTATCTGTAGTAGATTTTTCCTAAGTCTTTTTCATCTGAAATAGTATACCACTAATGCTATTTTATGGTTACTACTTTTGTACTGTATGTCTTTTTTCCTTCTTTTTACTTTAATTCTCTTTGTAACATTGAACCTGAATATGTCTTCTGTACTAGCAGTACAATTTTGTGTCCTCTCTGCTCTTCTTTTGATTGTATGTCCATCCATTTGTATTGGATGCTATTATATTGATATGGCCTGATTCATTTTCCATGTTATTTTTTTGTTTTCTATGTCTCATGCCTTGTTTGTCACTGTGTTTCTCCATTATTGCTTTTTTTGCATTAAGTGAATATTTTGAATTGTAACATTTTAATTCCTTTAATGACTTTTTTTGCTTTTTAAAAATTATTTTCTCAGTGGTTGCTTAAAGGTTTATAACATATATTCCCCACCCCCAATAGAATCTGCTTCAGATTCATATTGGTTTGATTCCAGTAAGATATTTAATTGTTCTTCCTATGTGCCTCTATTTCCTGTTCCCTTTTCCTAGCAAATATTATTACACATATTATCTATGTATGTTAAAACCCAAGAATACATTATAGTAGTTATTGTATGTGACTTTGTCTTTTAAAGAAACAAAATGAAATAGGATATGAATATTTTTGTAGACATATTTTAAATTTATCACTTCTTGTTCTTTCCATTTACTTATCTTTATGGATTTGAATTTCCTATTACAAGTTTAAATTCAGTCATTTCTTTTGCTATTGTCAATATGTTACATTTCTCTATGCTCTAGATCCAACAATTGAATTATTTAAGGGAAGAAAGGAAAAGAAAAATGCCTAAGAGACAATATAATATGTCAATATAACATAAATATGTGTTTGTATTGTCTTTTATACTGTATAATTACTTTTACTAACATTCTTTACTTTTTTTCTATGCTTTCTGATCACTGATGGTCTTTACTTGCTTTCAGCATCAAGAATTTCATTTAAGGTTTATCTGTTTATGATGAATTCTCTTGAGTTTTTGTTTTTCCAGTAATGTCTTTATTTTGCCTTCATTTTTGATTAACAGTCTTCCTTTCCATTTCTTTCAGGGCATGGTGTTGGCTGTGTTTTTAGCAATGCTCTTTTTTGACTGTTTCTCCCTGATCTCTCTCTTAATCTGTCTTTGTTGGTATCATACCTAATTTTCAATGTCTACAAATTGCTGGCTGATTGCTCTGTTGTTTTTGACAATTTTCTGGGGGTATAAAATGCTCCAAAATCTGATCCAAATAAATTATGATGTAATCCCTTTGCAGTGGCTGTCTTTGAGGCCAGTGTTTGAGGTTTCTTGTACTTTAGGAATGCCCTTGTTAGCTGTCTTTTCCCCTTGACTTTCTGTTGCACATTCCTAGTTTGTTTACATTTACTTTGTTGCTCTCATGTAGCTGCTGTCCTCTTCTTAATTGTTTACCATTAAAAAACTATTTCTTGTTTGTTTGCAGAGACTTTGTGCATAATAGGGAGAGGGGGCTCTGCCTTTCCTTCTTTCTTCACAGCAGCCAAGACATTGTTCAGCTCCACTGATGTCTTCTTGGTACGAATGTGTGTCCTCATGCTTTTCTTGACGGGCTGGAAGATGTCTTCATTCTTGGATACCTTGAGTAGCTCAGTGGTGTGCTTGTAGGGGCAAAGCCATATGCCGTTTGGATCATGTCCTGTGTGAACTTGGTGTCCTTGACTAGGTGCATGTGGTGGCACTTGTGCCTCAGCTTGCTCACATTCTTGGTTGTGCCCCTTGTTGAAGCCTACAGCCATGGGTAGTGTAGATCTGTGGTTTCTGTTCTTTAATACCTGTGAAAGCAGAACAAAACACCATTATTTAAAAAATTTTTTTATTTTAATGTACTTACATGTGCATACATTATTTGGACACCCCCCCCCACCTCTGGGCAGAACCTGTTCTGCCCTCTTGTTCTCCACTTTTTTGGAAGAAAAAAAGTAAAAGATAATAAGAAAAACATGGTGTTTTTGTTAGCTTAAAATAAGGATAGTTATACAAGGAGATTCTTTGTGTTGTTTTCATGCATATGTGCATTGCAACCCAAATTGGTTAAACTCTATCCCGACCTCACACTATTTCCTAATCCCCTTCCCATAGTGGCCTCTGACAGTTTAAGGTTACTATATTCGTTCCTATGCAGTGAGCACATCAGTTACATTCAGGTTTTTGGTTTCCTTCCCTTTCCCTATCCCTCCATTGTGCAGTCTCCCCTTAGTATGTCACTCATGTCCAATAATATTACTGCATTTGTTTTGGGTCTATAATCTGCTTATGAGGGAGAACATGCAATTTTTAGCATTCTAAGCCTGACTAACTTTACTTAAGATGATGTTCTCCATCCAGTTCCATCTGTTTACCTTCACATAACAAAATTTCATTCTTCTTTGTGGCTGAATGAAATTCCATTATGTATAAATACCACATTTTTCTTAATCCATTCATCAGTAGTGGGGCGTATTGGCTGTTTCCATACCTTGGCTATTGTGAATAAACATGAGTTTATACAATAAACCTTAGTGTGCAGGTGCCTTTGTAATAACCCGAGTCGCATTCCTTCAGGTATATCCCTAGGAGTGGGTATTGCTGAATCATACGGCAGATCTATGTTTAGTTTTTTAAGAAGCCTCCATATTATTTTCCAAGGTGGTTATACTAGCTTACATTCCCACCAGCAGTGTATGAGGGTTCCTTTTTCCCTGCATCCTCGCCACCATTTGTTGGTGGTGGTGTTCTTGATGGTAGCTATTTTAACAGGAGTGAGGTGGAATCCTAGTGTGGGTTTGATTTTCATTTCCTTTATGGCCAGAATGGTGAGCATTTTTCATGTGTTTTTTAGCCATTTGGACTTCTGCCTTTGAAAAAGTTGTGTTTAGTTCTGTTGCCCATTTCTTTATTGGCTCATTGATTTTTGAGGAGTTTAGTTTTTTAAGTTCCCTGTACATTCTGGTATCAGTTGCCTTGTCTGATGTATAGCCAGCAAATATTTTCTTCCATTCTGTGGTTGGTCTCTTCAGTTTAGAGGCCATTTCTTCTGTTGTGCAGAAGCTTTTTAATTTCATGTATTCCCATTTGTCAGTCCTTTCTCTTAGTTGCTGAGCTGCTTGAGTTCTACTGAGGAAGTCATTGCCTCCAGTGTATTCCCTGCTCTTTCCAGTACTAGCTTCAAGGTTTCAGGTTTGATAATAAGGTCCTTAATCCCCTTTGAGATGATACTGGTACAAGGTGACAGGCAGGAATCTAGTTTCAGTTTTCTGCAGACTTATAACCACTTTTCCCAGCAATGTTGGTTGAAGAGGATATCTTTTCTCCATTGTATGTTTTTGGCATCTTTGTCGAAGATTAGGTGAGCATATTTGTGTGATTCATATCTGGATCCTTTAGTCTGTTCCACTGGTCTTCATAACTGTTTTTGTGCCACTACCATGCTGTTTTTATTGCTATGGCTCCATAATATAGTTTGAAGTCAGGTATTGTGATACCTCCACCATTGCTCTTTTTGCTCAGTATTGCCTTGGCTAGTTTTTGTGTTTCCAAATGAACTTTAGGGTAGATTTTTCAATCTCTTTGATGAATGTCATTGGGATTTTGATGGCAGTTGAGCTGAACATGTAGATTGCTTTTGGTAGTATGGCCATTTTTACTATGTTGATTCTGCCAATTCATGAGCAGAGGAGATCTTTCTTCCTTGATCTCTTTCTTCAGGGGTTTGTAGTTCTCCTTGTAGAGGTCATTTATACATCCTTTGTTAAGTTTATTACTAAGTATTTCATTTTTTGAGGCTATTGTAAATGGAATTGTTTCCCTGTATTCTTTCTCAGTTTGTTCATTGTTGGTGTATAGAAAGGCTGCTGATTTTTGTAAGTTGATTTTGTATCCTGCTACTTTGCTGAATTGTTTATGGTGTCTAGGAGTTTTTAGGTGGAGTTTTTCAGGTCTTTGAGGTATAAGATCATGTTGTCTGCAAATAGGGATAGTTTGACTACTTCTTTACCTATTTGTATTCCTTTTTTGTCTTCTTTTTGCCTTATTCTGGCTAGGAATTCCAGGACTATGTTGAATAGGATTGTGGAGAGTGGACACCCTTATCTCATTAGTGGAAATGGTTTCAGTTTTTCCCTATTAAATATAATGTTGGCTATAGGTTTGTCATATTTAGCCTTTATAATATTGAGATACATTCCTTCTGTTCCTAGTTTCCTCAGAGCTTTTAATATGAAATGGTGTTGAATCTTATTGAAGGCTTTTTCTGCATCTGTTGAGAAGATCAAGTGATTTTTGTCTTTGCTTCTATTAATGTGCTGTATTATATTTAATGATTTGCATATGTTGGATCATCCCTGCATCCCTGGGATGAAGCTGACTTGGTCATGGTGAATGATCTTTCTGATATGTTGTTGGATTCGATTTGCCATTATTTTATTGAAGATCTTTGTATCAATGTTCATTAAGGAGATTATTGGCGTAGTTCTCCTTTTTGGATGTGCGCTCGTCCAGTTTTGGATGAGTTATATTGGCTTCATAAAATGAGTTAGGCAGAAACACCATTATTTTCGACAGCACGGTTAGGCTTGAACTTCTAGTCTTTTTCAAATGTCAGATCTCTTGGAGAAAACTTAGGAATACTGTACTCTTTTTTTTTTCTTTTATTATTCATATGTGCATACAAGGCTTGGTTCATTTCTCCCCCCTGCCCCCACCCCCTCCCTTACCACCCACTCCACCCCCTCCCGCTCCCCCCCCTCAATACCCAGCAGAAACTATTTTCCCCTTATCTCTAATTTTGTTGTAGAGAGAGTATAAGCATTAATAGGAAGGAACAAGGGGTTTTGCTGGTTGAGATAAGGATAGCTATACAGGGCATTGACTCACATTGATTTCCTGTGCATGGGTGTTACCTTCTAGGTTAATTCTTTTTGATCTAACCTTTTCTCTAGTACCTGTTCCCCTTTTCCTATTGGCCTCAGTTGCTTTAAGGTATCTGCTTTAGTTTCTCTGCATTAAGGGCAACAAATGCTAGCTAGTTTTTTAGGTGTCTTACCTATCCTCACCCCTCCCTTGTGTGCTCTCGCGTTTATCATGTGCTCATAGTCCAATCCCCTTGTTGTGTTTGCCCTTGATCTAATGTCCACATATGAGGGAGAACATACGATTTTTGGTCTTTTGGGCCAGGCTAACCTCACTCAGAATGATGTTCTCCAGTTCCATCCATTTACCAGCGAATGATAACATTTCGTTCTTCTTCATGGCTGCATAGAATTCCATTGTGTATAGATACCACATTTTCTTAATCCATTCGTCTGTGCTGGGGCATCTTGGCTGTTTCCATAACTTGGCTATTGTGAATAGTGCCGCAATAAACATGGGTGTGCAGGTGCCTCTGGAGTAACAGTCTTTTGGGTATATCCCCAAGAGTGGTATTGCTGGATCAAATGGTAGATCGATGTCCAGTTTTTTAAGTAGCCTCCAAATTTTTTTCCAGAGTGGTTGTACTAGTTTACATTCCCAGCAGCAGTGTAAGAGGGTTCCTTTTTCCCCGCATCCTCGCCAACACCTGTTGTTGGTGGTGTTGCTGATGATGGCTATTCTAACAGGGGTGAGGTGGAATGTTAGTGTGGTTTTAATTTGCATTTCCTTTATTGCTAGAGATGGTGAGCATTTTTCATGTGTTTTCTGGCCATTTGAATTTCTTCTTTTGAGAAAGTTCTGTTTAGTTCACATGCCCATTTCTTTATTGGTTCATTAGTTTTGGGAGAATTTAGTTTTTTAAGTTCCCTGTATATTCTGGTTATCAGTCCTTTGTCTGATGTATAATTGGCAAATATTTTGTCCCACTCTGTGGGTGTTCTCTTCAGTTTAGAGACCATTTCTTTTGATGAACAGAAGCTTTTTAGTTTTATGAGGTCCCATTTATCTATGTTATCTCTTAGTTGCTGTGCTGCTGGGGTTTCATTGAGAAAGTTCTTACCTATACCTACTAACTCCAGAGTATTTCCTATTCTTTCTTGTATCAACTTAAGAGTTTGGGGTCTGATATTAAGATCCTTGATCCATTTTGAGTTAATCTTGGTATAGGGTGATATACATGGATCTAGTTTCAGTTTTTTGCAGACTGCTAACCAGTTTTCCCAGCAGTTTTTGTTGAAGAGGCTGCTATTTTTCCATCGTATATTTTTAGCTCCTTTGTCAAAGATAAGTTGCTCATAGTTGTGTGGCTTCATATCTGGATCCTCTATTCTGTTCCACTGGTCTTCATGTCTGTTTTTGTGCCAGTACCATGCTGTTTTTATTGTTATTGCTTTGTAATATAGTTTGAAGTCAGGTATTGTGATACCTCCTGCATTGTTCTGTTGACTGAGTATTGCCTTGGCTATTCGTGGCCTCTTGTGTTTCCATATAAATTTCACAGTAGATTTTTCAATGTCTTTAATGAATGTCATTGGAATTTTGATGGGAATTGCATTAAACATGTAGATTACTTTGGGGAGTATCGACATTTTTACTATGTTGATTCTACCAATCCATGAGCATGGGAGATCTCTCCACTTTCTATAGTCTTCCTCAATCTCTTTCTTCAGAAGTGTATGGTTTTCCTTGTAGAGGTCTTTCACATCTTTTGTTAGGTTTACACCTAGGTATTTGATTTTGTTTGAGGCTATTGTAAATGGAATTGTTTTCATACATTCTTTTTCCGTTTGCTCATTGTTAGTGTATAGAAATGCTAATGATTTTTCTATGTTGATTTTATATCCTGCTACCTTGCTATAGCTATTGATGATGTCTAGAAGCTTCTGAGTAGAGTTTTTTGGGTCTTTAAGGTATAGGATCATGTCGTCTGCAAATAGGGATATTTTGACAGTTTCTTTACCTATTTGGGAATACTGTACTCTTTTAGCCTACCTTTCTACCCTTGGAAAGCTGAGCCTCTGCTTCAGAGTTGTAGTGTGCCATAAGAGTGCCATACCTGCTTTATGAGTAGCATGCTGGTTGGGCAGTAACCAGTGGTTTTCATGGCTTTCCTCTGGGTGTGGGACCTCTGCCCTCCCAGCATGTTGGTTTCATTACATTGGGGCCTATTATTCTCACCATGGCATATGCCTAGGATAGTTTCTCTTTTGTTTGGTAGACACTGAGCAAAGGAAGAGAGCCCCAGATTTCTCAGCTGCTTGGGCCTGGAATAGAGCTCTGTAACTTGGAGTTAGGGAGATGAGCTGAGAAATGCTGATGGTTTGTCCCTGTCTGGGAGACACTTTACCCTTCAGTAGGAAGCTGGTGGGGAGGAGCCCTTTTCTATTGACTGTATCTTCTCACAGTAGAGCCTTTGTCAAGCTGAGGGTGGGAGGTTTGAGGAGGGACTGAGTTGTAACTCAAATGCCACAGATTCTCACTGTTCTTTCCCAGGTTTTGTAGATTTTCTTTAGTAGGAAAGTTCTTGTTATCTTAGGAACTAATTGTACCTTGTTACTTTTTGTTTTCTGTTTGTACATAATCCTACTCTTCTGTCTCCTGTCCCCTGTCTGTCCAGTTCCATCCCTCTTGATTTCTTTTCCCTGCTTTCATGTGGGATATTGAACACTTTTTAGACTTTATTTTTGTTTTGTCTGTGGTATTGATGAGTGTATCTTGTGTACTTTTTTAATACCTATTCATCATTGGAGATTTGATTTGGGTTATTTTTTGAGTATCTTAGATATGTCTAATTTATTGGCCATTTAGAAGGCAGTTACAATAATATGTTGCTGTCCTATTCTGCTAAGTTTTACATATGTGCTGGTTTCAACACGATTGTTCTTTTTATGGTGAATTATGTGTTACCACTTTATTGCACATCTTGTATAAGGCATTTCTACTGCATAATGAAGTACAGTGGTTGCCTCAAGGCACAGCTTTTATATGATTGAATAACACGCTAAACTAGCCACTTTTTGTTTTTGATGGAATTCAATTTTTACTTTAAAGAATAACTGACAAACTGTAGTTCTGAAATGGGTATACTTTTTTCATTTTTCTCAAAAATGAAATTTTCACTTCAAGGAGAGCAAGTAGCAGTTTTTGTCAAGGTTTCTAAGCAAAATTTAGAATCTTGGAAATATATCCATCACTGTGTGCTTGGGTATTTTACAATACTTAGACACTTTTAAGTGCCTTTTAATGGTTGTATTTAGTGTGCTTTTTTACAACATAATGAAATGTAGTTAACACTTGAAAGGTTTGCAGAACTATAAGTAAGCCAGTAATTTCTACATCAGGATGTGATGTTATAAAGTCATGACTAGGTAAGAGATCAATTCAAAGTGTAAGATGGGTCAATTGACTTTCAGTGCAACAGAGTACTAAAAGTTCCTCGAAACCATGTTTTGGAGTCATGTTGCAGTTGATCACTTGTTGAGATTTTTGTGGACTACAAAGAACAGTACCTACCATTCTCTCAAGTAGATATTAAAATATACCTCCTTTCTTATTTACTTAACTGCATGAGACCAGCTTTTCTTTATTCCAAATGTCAAAAAGGGAAGACTTTGATCTACTTTCCTAGGTTCATAGCTGACTGCCTGTGATGGAAGCTGACCAAAGACGAACAGGAAAAACGTGCTTATGTATATGCATAAAGGAGTTCTTGAAGAAGTAGCTTGCTAAATGGTTTCAGTTAGAAACCACTGTACCTCACCTTCTAGGAGGAGAAACGGCTTTCATGGTAAGAACAAACAAGTTTCCTTAGGAAAGACAGATGGATTTCTAGGAGAAGGAATTGGAGATGATGATGTGTGCTATAGTGTTTGCAAGGGGGATAGTCTTTTTTCCTCTTCAAGGCTGTAAAACTCTCCTAGAGTGGAGAACTATGGTGGGCTTAATAAACCTTCCAGTGCAGCCTTATTTGCCAGGGGGTGCATGAAAATGACTTCTTTCTGGATCTGTAGAATTTCAAATGTCTTATGTTTAAAATAGTTTTCATACCAACTCTGGGCTTTCCTGGAGGTCCCTACAAAAATAGCATATCGGAAGAAATTGGATGCACACGCAGATATGGGAATCCAGCTGTCTTCTATTAAGTAGATGATACTGAGATTTACAGAAATATAAGCAGTGTCACTCTAATCACTTAGATTTTTTGGTTTGAAAATTGATTATCTTTCAATGTTAACATGTTAACTGAGTTTATTAATGCTGAGTGAATTAAGAGATACTATTTTTAAATTATCAGTTTTAATTTCTAATATGACAAATATCAATAAATATAACTTATATAAATGAAAGATTTTGGGGATCCTTTTTTTTATAGTGTAAAAAAATACTTATTGGTCCTAAGACCAAAAAGTTTGAGACTTCTAGTGTATACTTTACCTCCTCATGGTCCCAAGATAACTCTTATGCCTTTATGCTTTATAGCTGGATTCCCAGCTGTATGAGAGAGAAGGAATTCCAAATAAACGGGCAGTGGCTATATCAAGAAAGCAAATGTTTCACCCGAAAATATCTAGATAAGGCTGGCGGAGTGGCTGAAGCGGTAGAACACTTGCTTAGTAAGTGTGAGGCCCTGAGTACAAACCCCAGTAACCATTCCCCCCCCAAAAAAAAACCCCACAAAAAACTCTAGTTAATTTCTTTAGAAATAGTTTTCTTATGTATTTTACCTTAGCTGCAAAGCAGTATGGGAAAGTAAGAACTTTTAGCTGTTTCCTTGGCTGCTCAGAACAAAGTCTGGGTTCTTTTGGTGGGGAGAAGAGGATGGTAGGTACTGGTAGGTAGTAATGTTTATTACCCATAGATTTTTTTTTTGTTTACATGTTGTTTTTTAATGACTGGTCCTGGAAGGGAGACACCCACATGAAGTTCTGTGGTTTGACTCTTCCATGCAGAATCCCCCAAACTTGTTTCGGCCCCTTAACTCATTGACTTCTTGACTTTTGCCTTTCAGAGCATGTTTGATCTCTGTGCAGTCTTGGCTCTGCCACCAAGGAATATTCTATTAGTCACATGTGGACTTACAAAATATTGATAGGACTGATGAAATTGTGAAGTGTCCCTTACTCTTTAACAGGGCTCTTTATCATAGTGATTTAGAAAGTTATGCTTATAATACTTGGATTTCTCACATCCCCAGACTGACTCTTTACCACTCTGTATCTGCTTGCAGATTGATTTTAAGCTTACTGCCATCTTTTACACAGAAATTACTTTTACAATAGTCATGATTTACTTTTTAAAAGATGAGCCATAGCCTGTTTGGATTATTTTGGTCCAGGATATGGAATGAAACTTGCACCTCAAAGTATGGTCTAGGTACCTTTAGCATGAGAGTGAACTTGGTAGCTTATTGGAAATGTAGAATCTCCAGGTACCTGAAGGCAAGCAAATCCTGATCTGTGTTTTAGCAACATCCCTAAATGATCATGTGCACAGAGTTGGAGAAACACTGGTCTAAGACAGAGAATGGATGAAAAGAGGGCAGGAAGCTGTCTTCTGGGGAGCCCCTGTGTTTAAGTAAAACAAGCCCACCAAAGAGATGTGGAGGTGAGAGGAAGCCAGGGAAGTGTTTGCAACTCCTGGCACCTCATTGAAGGATGGGAGGCTCAAGGAGGCATCCATCTCCAGAGTCAGAGAGATGCTCCTATTAAGCAATGACAGAATGTGTTAAAGATCTTAGGAAAATAATTGCCCAGGTTTTTACTATTTGGGAATCAAAGCTTAGTTTTGACCCAAATTAGAATTCTTTTCAATAAACTTAGTTCCACTTTTTGACATTGATATTTGACAAGTTTTTCTTCTTATTCAAAAATATACCCTTCTGACCATAGGATGGAGCAGTGTCACTTCACCCTGGCCTAATTTAGGTTTGTGTGTTTTTATGTCATTCTCAGCTTTCCCTTAGTTTGTACTTTCCTCATCGAAACCCTGTTTTGAAAGCAGTTGTGTGATAATACTACCATTGGTCCAAGGCTAGGTGGCAGTTTTATTGTTGTTCATATTCCAAGCCTTTCACGGTTGCATGCATGGAATAGTCACATAGTAAGTGTGTAGTGAATTTGAAGTCTGGCATTTGCTTTCTAGAAAAGAGCTCTGTTGTGGCCTGAACTTCTTAGATTTTTTTTGTTATATCCAAATACATCAACCTTAAATAGCAATGCTTATGGAGGGGAAAAGTAAATGTCTTTTGGAACCGAATTGTTAACATTCTGTGTAAGAATGGAGAAACAGCCCTACGCATTGGTAAGTTTCATGCTTTTAAACACTAGTGTCTTCTGAAGATGTATATTTCATTTTTCTTTTTTTTGAAACCAGCGTAAAATATTCATTGTTCTATGGAACATAGAGTAAAGGTTTGCATCAAATTTATTTCTTAAGTTCACAGGGTAAAGAAATTTTTAGGTTTCTGTCTGGATTTACAATGTTTTATAACCTCTCCCCATCCCAGTATTCATTCTTTGTGGAATAGTGAGTATCAAAAAGGTTTTAAGAAATGATTTATTGATTCTTTTAGTACCTTAAAACTTTACTGTAGGTTTCCGGATGGTGTCAAATTGGCTGTTTCTTGTGAGGTAATAGTTAATGTCACAGTGATTGCAATATCTTTTCTGTACAGACAACCCAATATACATGGTATCTTAGTTTTAGTTTAGTAGACTAAATTAAAATCTGATTGTATATCACTAGAAGATTGTCCTTGAAGCTGGGATTCACAGGGCAGCCCTGTGTTTATCCATAATACATTCTTGACATATGAATGAGACTCAAATGGGCAGAGATCCACTATCCATTATGTGGGCAGAATCCATTTGCAGTGAGTGTGTATCATGATTTATGGAAAATCCTAATCAAACCTGAGCTCTTAGAAACAGTCTTTGGTGACACACTTCCAACACTTTGAGTATATTTTATAATTTTCTTCTTTTTCCTTTATAACTGTTTGTCTGGCTTAAGATCAAGAAATCTTCCATTAAGGCTGAACACTTAATAGCAGTGTCTTTATTGTACAATGAAAGAGACATGTACTTCTACTTCCATTCTGATTTATAAAATAAGGAAAATACTCAGAAATTTGCATGCACACATTTCTGTAAAGACAAAGAAAACAATGCCAGAATAGATATAATGGCTGACAAATGCTTCCTTCATCAGCATTTTGAGGATATTGAGCATTCAAAGCCAAGAGTACAAAAATGAAGGCAGCCTAGAATTTAGTGGTTGAAGAAAAGGGGAACATTCAGGCTGTCTTTATGACTAGCTTCCATCCACATATCCCCATTCTGTCCCCCATCCCCTTCCCAGTGCTGGGGATAGAAGCCAGGGTCTTCTTCATGCTGAGCACCATTGAACCACACCCCTAGTCCCCATGACTAGCTGTTGTTAAGGAGGAACTTAATGGAGTAAGTATCTTGTCTTACTCAAGGGTGTTTTAAAATGACCCACTATCTTCTTTGTACTTCTTACTGACCAAAGAATTTTACTTGACTACATTTCAGACTTGTCCATGATTAAAGCATAGTTGAAAACTTAAAAAAAGCAAACAGATCATCTTAAAGATAGAAGCAAAATATTATTTTCCTTTTGTAATAGTTTTTTACTCATTTGGGCTTTGAGTAAGAATAAGTTGATTCTGGAAAAGTTACTTCTTATTTTAAAAAATCATTTATATTTATATATTTTTTAAAAAAGAAAGTCACAGTGTAGTAGATTCTTCTATGTTTGTTAGGGTTACCATAATAAAGTGCTACAGATGGAGTTGCTTAAACAGCAGGAATTTATTTTCTCGTAATCTGGAGGCTGGAAGTCTGATCTCCAGGTCCCAGCAGCATTGGTTTCCTTAGAGGCCTCTCTCTCTACCTTACAATGGCATCTATTTTTCCTCTGTGCATACTGTGTCCTTTTCTCCTTTTCTTAAAACGGTACCAATCCCTTTTAAGGATTAAGATCTTTCCTAATGACTTCATTATGATTTAATCACCTCATTAAAGATCCTATCTCCAAATATAGTCATATTCACATTCTGAAGTATTGGAAATTAGAACTTCAGAATGTAAATTTGGGGAGTGGGGATATAGTTTAGCACATAATTATGTTTAGGATGGTCACCCTAAAAGCAGACCAAATAGAAAATTGCTAAAAAAATTTCAGGTGAGGACTGCTGGGGGCATGGTTGAAGTGATAGGGCCCCTGCCTAGCAAGTGAGAAGCCATAAATTGAAACCCCAGGACTGTTCCCCAAAAAAGTGTGCATGCGCACACACACACACATGCACACACACACACACACACACACACACACACACAAGAAATGAAGAGAACCTAAAGTAAGGCATTAACTAAAAATAGAAATGAAATTTGGGATTGAGAGACATTAAAGAGGGGGAATTTGATATAAGAGTTTGAGACTAAACATGGGGGAATGTAAGAAAGAGGAGCTTAGTGTGACTTCCAGGTTTCTTTGCTCCAGGAAGAGAAACAGTCTTGGGGAAGAAGATGTGAACTGTGTGGTGTCCTTCTTGACCACTTAGAACTTTGCCAGTGAGATGGCCCAAGGTCAGCTGTCCTGCTGCTTCTTCCTTATTATATACAGTGGGACATGCAGTTTCTCAGCTTTGAACTGCACTTGAATGTACCTTAAGACAATTATCACTGTTTCATTTTTTACAGTTAACTCCAAACTTGTTCTTTTCCTTATCAGTTCCTTCAGGTCAGGGACTGTTGTTTTATTTAGTTTGGCCCAATTTTCCAGTATCTAATACCTGGCTACACACAATGTAGTTATATGGTCGTTTATGTTTAGGAAACTCTAGCTAAGGGAATAATTTGTCAGTAGGATTATTGTAATCAGTTGATTGTTCTTTGCACATTTTAATCAAAGCTTAATACTTATCACCTATTTGGCTTTCTTGCAGAATGAGAAGACTTTGAGACATTCCATGAGTCATTCAAGCAACATTTCTAAGGTAGAGTGCCTTGGGACTTTGATATTCTTACATTTTGCATGTGTTGATACTCTTGTCTTTTAAAGACAGAGGTTCTTGATACATGTCTCTAATCTACTTTGGGACCATGTGAAGATTGTGGCAGTTATATCTTTCTAGTGAGGTGATTTTGAGTGTGTTTTGGGGAAAGTGACTTACAGAGGAAATCCATTTTGTCCAGGAAATCATGTACTTCCAGGCAGAAGAAATCTCAGTGACCAGCAGTCTGTCACTTTGATTAGGAGTGCATTTGAGAGTAACAAAAAGTCAACTTTGGTGATATAAATATAGATTTATATAGGTCAGTTGATGAAGTATCTAGAAATTGGTCGTCCAGGGCTGAGTTGCTCACAGATGTTGCCAGGCATTCACACTCTCTCTTTCCTTTCTGTGCCACCATCCTTCATATATTGTCATCCTTCTGCTTTAATACAGTGGTCTCATGGTAAGAGTTGGATCTCTAGACACCTTAGCTTTGGCCTTGGCAGGAATAAAAGGAATGATTAAAGATGGAGGGGGTCTGTCAGCTGAGGGGGACTCTTTTTGGCAGAAAGGCTGATACTTCCCTGGCTGGAGGACTCACACAGTGCTTATATCTCGCTGACCAGAGCTGGCTCCATAGGCCTCCTCTATTCAGAAGGCAGTGAGGCAAAGGACTTGAAGGGGTGGGTCAGCTACCAAATAGAATCTGTCACCTCAGCAATGTGGCCCCTTCAGTAGCTTACCCAGAAGCACATCAGCTGCGAGGGCATGGTCCTAGCAGCAGTGTCTCCCACACACTGAGCTTGCTCCAGGCCATGTTCCTCTCAGCCAAGACATGGCTCTGACTGACTCCTTGGCCATGTACATAGGGCCATGCAGGTTTCTTGCAGGTTGTGGACCTCTTCTCATATCTTTGTCATGCAGCCAAACATGTTACATGTTTTAACAGGAAGATTTAAACAACGTGACAAAATACCCTGCTGTCTTAGGCCTCTTAGGTACTCTGAAATAAAAACAGTTATGTTGTATTGCATTTTAATTTACAAATAATATAGATGTTTTCATTAAAATCACCTTACATTTTTAAACTAACAGTAGATGTAGCAAATCCTCTAAGATAATTATTGGTCATTTCTTAAGCATATTAGTGATCTAATCATAGTCTTCTTACTTTTGTGTAAAAAGAAAAATCCGTACTATATAACGTGACATTGCAGACCATTTCACAGTGTGCTCCTCAGCCCTGGTCCTGACTTGATTTACCCCCAGACCAGTCCTTCAGCCCTGGTCTCCGTCCTGTCAATGTCTTTCACAGAATACTCCCTCCAGTCCCACCTCCACTTCTTTTACCCTGCTGTCTCTTCACCAGGAATTTTGGAGCGTGAGAAGCCGTATTTGTAGGGTTGCTCTCTGGATAGGCATCCAGTTGTGCCCTACTGCCTTTGAAAGGAGCTGGCCAGCACTGAAACACTGAGAAAGTGATAACAGTGCTGATGGCCTGTGGTGTGAAGTTGAATTCAGTGTGTTAAAAATACACAATAGCATGTTTTGCTTTGCTCCCACTCCTTTGACCAATGTGTACAGGAAAAGTTATGGGCTTGGCCTGGATGTGAGTATTCTGAGTTGCTTTGTAAAGGTTTTGTGTTAGATGGGTGACAGCTTATTAGCCCCGCACTTTGAGAAAGGACACTTCTCTGAGCTTTAATTTCCTGATGAATAAAATTAAGGTAATAATATAACCTTCAGGGTTGTTACGAGTCTTAGAGTTAATGTTTGGTTGGAGACATGGGCAGTTGCTTCACTGCACTGAACCAACAAATCGGATTCTCTCAAACTTGCTGAATCCTGGTGATCTTAGATGGATTGGGTGGGAACAGTCCTTAATGGTAGCTGCTGATAAGGACAGAACATAAACTTTTTTATTTCTTCCTTGTACACATTGTAATGTGCTGTCTGTGTCTGGACACTATGTCTACTGAGCTTTGGACACTTAGTGGAGTCATAGGAGAATCTTGTATGTGGTGGGGAGGGGAGTCTTTGTAATGCTCACAGAACTTCCCTGGACACCCATCAGCATGATTTTTTTTTTTGTAAAGTGTAACCCTCTATAAACAATAAAGTTAATATGTTGTATAAAATTGTTAGTCCAAACCAGTTCAATGGGACTGGGGGAAGGCGGGCAGGACCCTATAAAAGATATCTTTGTTCTTAAGAATGCAGTTCCTATTGCTGTATTTATCAAATGAACCTGCTGTTTGTGGCCACTTTGAGGCCATGATATTTAAAACCCTATCTTCAGTGTAGCAGAAAAATCATAGTAGATGCTTTACTCCCTTGAGCAAAAGGTACAAAAGAAAGGGGTCAGAACAAGGACATATTTTCTGCTACTCACAATCCTCACTTTTTCTGTTAGGGAACTTATCCTGTCAACTCAGCCTCCATTGGGTTCAGCATCTTAGTTACCTGCCTAACTTGTGTAATTTACCTCTTTCTGGCATGACGTTGGAGTTTGAAAGGCAGTAAAAATAAATTATCCATGTTACAGTATTTTGTCTAGATTTTGTTCCAAAAAAATGATGTTTCATGTTTGTGGAGGATCCCTTATTTCATGTTGATCTCAGAAACTAAGAGGGAAGAGGGAAGTTGGCAGCTAGAGGCTGCTACTTCTGCAGTGGCTTACCTCTCTGCAAAATGGGCAGCTGGATTCAGTCCCTTTAGAGAGTTAATAGAAGACATTTAGACAATTTTGATGGCAAAGTCTTCACCTGGTACTTAGTTTGTCAGTCACAATAATGTTAATGAATACCATTTGTTGAGCCTCAGTTACAAGTGCCAGGATTTCATCAAATTTATTACCTCTTCTTAGAGGCCCATCCTACCCACCTAAGTGGTCCCCAGTCATCTTTTTTCTGTTTCATTTTCTAGGCAAGGCAGGCATTCTACCACTTGAGCCATGCCCCTAACCCTCTGTTTCCTTTTCAACACAACACTTACCACTACCTATGTTTTTAATTGATTTTTTTGTGTTGTTCCTTTACCCTACATGTAAGCTCCATCAGCATACAGGTGATGTCTTTATCACTCATAAGCCTTAAGAGCAAGGATAGAATGTAGACTTGGATGTTCTTTGTACATGCTGGATGAATATTTTGTGGTATATGCTGGACACCTTGTACCCACTTGGTGGTTCTCGTCCATTGTCACAAACATCTCTCAAGCCATCCTTGGAGCCATGTTCTTCAGATCCATCATCCATACCTCCACCATCATCCCATGTACTTTCTGTGCTGCTCCTGAAGCATTTGCTAAGAACTCAGAATTTTATATCACTGTATAATATCTGAAATTACATTTGATTGGTCAGTTTTGTAGCCTGAAATTAAAATATAACTATTACAAAACAAATTGTTTAGTATATCACCTAAACTTGTTGTCACCCCCACTGATCTTGATGCTGCCTTTGAGAGACAGAGCTCTGACTATGAGGGGAATTTGGGAGACTGTGGTAGAGAGAAGGGAGAGCTGGGAGCTGGGTAAGTGCATCTCATATCTGCTGTGAGCCTCTATCTGTCAAGGGGCCATCACTTAGAGGGTGCTAGGGGTCTGTGGAGTGTGGGTTGGCAGAAGGAATACAGAAAGATGCTAAGCTCAAACTTAGGTAAGGTGACGATCCAGGGGGTTATTGTGTTTTGTGCCACCACTGTCCTTCCACCTGCAGGCTGTCTTACCCCTCAGCAAGATGTGTTCTTACTTGTAATGTGGAGATAGGAGGTTTCAGGATAGGGTTTATTTATCCTTTATGAGGATTGCAGATTTTGTCTAATACTTGACAGTGTGTCGGGTGTTGTGTTTTGAATGAGGGAGGAAGGAAGGAGACCTCCATGCAGTACCTACCCATGGAAAGGATTCCTAGAAGGGGAACAGACAGAGAAAGGATTACAAGAAACCCTGGTTAGAAGGTGTGGCTGAGGAGGGGACACTTAACAAGGATGTAAACAGTGGAAAAGAGCCAGCCAGGACAGGGTTAACCATAGGAGATAGATAGTTCACACCTTGGGGAAATCCATTTCTTTAGGTAGATAGTAGAAAGCAGTAATGGCTGTCCCAGCACCCATTGCAGCTGCCTGGAAACCATTAGGCTGTGTTGACTGCATCTATTCCAAGCCTACTTTGGCTTAAAATCCTTACAGATGCAATTTCCTGAGGAGCCTTGAACTCACTCTGTCTGTCTAACTGGAATTGCCTTAGATCCCAGGCCTAGGCTTTCTGGAGCCTCTGCTGATGCCTCTAAGGAGGCAGAAGGCAGTACACAGACATTACAGTATTTTACACTGAGAGACGCCTTCTCATTCAATGCTGGGACTTGGAGCTACTCCAGATGACAATTTCTGGAGTAAGTGATGGGCAGCACTTTTCTGGGGGGAGAAGGCAGTGTGGCTGCCTCCTCAGTGTTCTCTAACTCTCTCAATTGGTGAAGGCTGACACCCCTCATAAACTGTTTTAGACTTGCATAATTATATGCATATATCATGTGTATATCTACCCCTGATTAATCAGATATTCTTGGTATAAGTTAAGACTAGACATATTTAATGATCATTTAAAATTATTGCTGTTCCATTGCTTAGCAGGCACATCTCGATGAATTTGAGCACTGACTTACTTAGATACCTTGAATATTTTTAAGTATTGTTGCTGTTGGCCAGGAATGAAATACAAAAGAATGTCTCCTGTCAGATATAAGTGTAGCCTCAGGAGAGAAGCTTGTTGGTCCAGTTTTGCTCAGAGGCAGACCTGGATATGATTGTCAAGGCCAGCGTTTGCTTCACTGTTTCTGAATCTAGAGTTGGCCAGTGAGAGACTTGCTTACTCAGACACATAGGTTGCATGTAAGGCAGAGTGCATGTTTCTTCATTTATATTGAAGAAAACAACTGTCCCAAAGACGAGGGACTTACTTTCATGCAACACTAACCAAGGGAATGAATTGGAGGAGTTGATGGCATCAGGTGGTGACAGCTTGATTTTTCTGCATCACAGGCAACACCTAGCCTTGTTTGCATCTTGGAGGCAAGATTTGCTACTGGGCTCCTCTTTTGTAAAGTAGGCCATATTTTCACATATTTCTTTCTTCTGATTAGTTAGTTTCATTTTTGTCTAAAGCAATAGGCCAACATTTTCCAAGTTTGGCTCAGGGGCTCCTGGAGCCAAGGGTAGGGAGGCAAGTTTAAGACAGTTTCATAAGAATACTAAGATATTCTATTGCCTTTCTGTTCTCATTCCCTTATGAGTATAAAGTAGTTTCCAGAGGCTGAGAAACATGCAAGATGACTTGTTCTCCCAGACCTTAAAGGAATATCTTCTTATAATTTAAAGTGTCTTAATAGAGTAAAAATTGAGCGATGTAACTCATATAGAGACTGTGGGAGTCCATAGTGATCTGTAACAGTGTAAAGGGGTCCCAAGACTGTGTTTTAGAGGTGCATTCTAGTTGTTTAGTTCATTTAGCAAGTATTCCTCGAACATTTGTTATGTGCCAGGCCAAACAGTAGTGGCTTCAAAGTTGACACATTGTTCCAGAAACATCTATTTATGAACTGTGATAGGTACACTGGAAGAAATTAACAGAGTACAGGAAGTAATAAGGTCTTTTTGAGGAAAATCTGAGGAGAAACCATTGATGAGGGATAGGTGTAGGAGTGCCCTGGAGAGGCATGAAGGGTGGAGGCAGGGGCTGGGCAAGGTGGAGGTTGCTGGGCAACAGCAGAGCAGAGCCAGGCAGGGGGGTTGACCAACATGGTGAGGCCAGTGAGGGCTTCAGGCAGATCTCTGAACCTTCTTTTAGACTGGGGGATTGTGTTGGCAGTATGGCTCAGTGATAGAATGCTTGATTTAGCATGCAGTGAAGTCCTAGGATAGGTCTCCAGCACCACAAAACAAAAAACAGAAACAAAATAGTGCTTGCCTAGATTGGGTATGGGGGTGGTGCTTTAAAGTTGACTGATTCATTTGCCATCTTCTCATTTGGCTTTGATGGAGGAGCCGTATTGTAAAGTTGGGGGTATCATGTTCCCTCTTTAACATTCTCCTGGGCTCTGATTTAATCCTTGCAGTTCTGTGCCTCTTGGGCCAAGGCTGGCCAGATGAGCAGCCTGGGCAGCCTCTTTTCATAGCAGTTGGTTGGACAGGGTGTCTGTGAAAAATGAAGTATTTTGTAGTAGGGGTGGTACCTGTAGTCTACTGTGTGGGTCGTCAAACAGTGGTAGGTCTGTATGGAAGCTTCCCAATGGAGGTGGTCCTGCCATGGTGTATGTGGCCTTTTTATATCTCCTCTGATTTTATTTGATCCTTGCAATAGACCTGTCTGTGGCTTGTTGACCTGATTTTTTAAATGATTAAATGCTGCTTAATGGTGTGATCAGTAGAGTGACCCCAGAGCACAGTGAGGACTTTGGAGTCAAAGCCATTTTCTCAAAAAATTCTTGGCAGTGAAAATATTCTTCAATTATGTTTGAAAAGTTAAATATTTCAAGGAAGTTTCAATAGTAAAAGGTCTTTTTGAATGGTAACTGACAGATACAGCCCTTTCACCATGTTCTTCCTGGTGATTTTGGACCTTTATGTTTTATATCTGTAGTTTCTGGGACTATAAGTCATATTTGCTCAGCAATGGTTGACTTTAGTGTAATTTATTGAAAACAAATTATTTTTTCAAGATTCCAGCTACAGTGTGGAGACCATAGGAAGGTGAGCCTTAAGAAAACCTTCCACCTATGGCCTTCCCACTAGATAAGTGCCTTTCATTGTGCTCTGGATAACCCAAGCTCCCCCTAAAAGGCCAGCAGAAAAGAATTCATTGTTAGTGCTACTTGCTAGGCAGTGCTAATGAGAGTCATTTATAATGGAAATCCTTTTGGCAATCAGTACTTTTTATTGTACAATCTCCTCCATGAATCCTATTTTGTGTTGTATATATTTACTTTTTTTAGTGGTCAGTTTAATTCATTGTATTTGAGAAAGCTGGTTCTTGGCACAGCCTTTCAGCAAGAGTCAACACGTATTTATCAGAGCAGCCACAGAATGGCCTCTCCTCCTTTAATTGTAGCTTATTTTTAAAGTTGAATACAACTGGGTATTTATTTATAGAAACCAGAGTGTCTCATAATGAAGCACTGGTTTTGACAGAGTAATTTCTATGCTGAGCAGAAAGTTTGCTGAAGTAATCTCAGTCTGCACATCTCAGTATCTAAACACCAGTTGAGACTTTATTTGTCTCTGTTATGTGAAGTTGGACTTGCTGAGCTGGCAGTTAGGAGCAGATCACTGTCTCTTAGTTTGGAGTGGGAGGATAAGTAACCTTTGTCAACTTCCTGAGTAGGAAACACAAATAAAAAGGTGACCTGGTAAGTAGGATTTCTAAATCACAAACCGCTCCCCCCACCACCCCCCGCAAAAAAAAAAAAAAAAAAAAAAAGGTGTCCTGCACGGTCGTCTGGAACCTGTGAATGCCCTGAGGTGTTACTGCTGTGGTCAGCTCTGTTGTGTAGCATAGTTGGCCTTAGAATTCAGAGATTATTTTGGATTGTACACATAGCCCCTGTGGAGTCCCGTGAATGCTTAAGGACAGAGAATTTCCTCTGGCTAGTGGAAGAAGGGGAGTCAGAGATTGAGAATGGGGCAGGGTCACATGACAGGACAGGCATGTGGTCTTTGAGGAGTAGCCAGCAGAGTTCTTAATCCTAAACCTGCTAGAAACTGCATTCTACCAACGACCTGAAAGAGTATGCAAAGGTTTTCCTTCCAGGACCTTTAGGAAAGAAGGGAGACCCTGAGTAGAGTGTCATATCACACTGTGACTAGACTTCTGGTCCACAGAAACCAGGACAATAAATTTGTGTGTGTAGTTTTCAGTTGTTACAGGACACTGAGGCAGTTTACCAGGAAGCAACATTTTGTTGTGCCTACACAGACTCAGTGGACTGTTGTCCTAAGGCTGAGCCCTGAGAACAAATATGTCTCACATTATATACCCTTGCAAGCAGGTTACAGAAGCAAAAAGCAAAGCTCAGCCCACAAATGGCTGCATGTGACTTTATTGGCTATTTCATTCCCCCAGTGCTATGTGACCTTCTTCATGTTTCAGTTCTTCAGGTTTTATCTCTCTGCTTTGCTATCCCTTCCTCCTGCCTCACTATCAGAAGAACACAGCCTGTCTGTTTCTCTTTTGGTCCTCCTCCCTGCTACAAAGTCACAAAGTTTGTAGGGGCACCTCAACTGAAATCTCACACAGGTGGCAGATGCTATCCATGTAGAGGGAAGACCTTTTATTGAGGGAGTTCTTGGCCGCTCGTTTCTGAATTTTCTGTGCTGACAGAATAGCATGACCTCTTTTCCTTATTTTGGTGTTTTGTGTTTTCATTGTAGAAATGCAGTCATGCAGTGACTTTCAGTTTACTTTGACCATGATCCATACATAGTAAGACATAGATTTTACATTGAAACCCAGTTTACTCACACACACAACTGAAAGAGAAAATTTCCTCCAAAAAACTTAATCCTTATTATTTGTGTGTGTGCATATATATATTCCTAAAGAAGAATTAATGGGTTAAGGTAAATGTGCTTTTGTAAATCTGAGGTTATTTTTATACAGCTTGAGATTTTACCATTTTCTTCTTCTACCAGCATTGTTTAAGTATGTATGCCTCTTTCCTCACAGTTTTGCCAATATGGAAATTCTTTTACTATTATTATTGCTAATGATATGTCCTTGTAGATGATTTGTACTTCTCATTGTGGGATAGGTTAAGTATATTTTCATGTTTTAAGAGTCCTCTGTACACATTCTTTCCTATTTTTCCAATCAGGTCATCAATTTGAGGTCACTTGTAAACATGAGCCTTGCTTGCTTCTTACCCTCTTGTCAATTCCCTTCTCCAATTCCTAGCTTAAAAACAAGCTAACCAACCAGACCATTCCTTGTGGCCCTATACCTTCTGATGTAAATCACACAGCAGATTCACATTTCCTAGAGGCCTGAGGCCCCAGTGTTTGCAGGGAGTTTTGCTGGTACAGGAAAGGAAGGCCAGGAGGGTTTACAACAGAGAAGAAGGAAGGAGCAGAGAAAAGAAGCAAGGGAAGGAAGTGACTACAAAGAAGGTATATGGGTGCCCTGCAGTGAGAAAGTGGTATGTTCTTGCCCCTAACTAAGAAGGAATTCTCCTGAGGAGTGTGTCACATAGCCATTGTGGTATAGCAAGCTTTCCCAGAAGGACACAGAGCAGGAAGGGGGTGCCAGTTCTGTCAAGGATATATAGGAAGCACCCCTCCCCTGTACTGGGGTTTGAACTCAGAGCCTCACACTTGCTAGGCAGGTGCTCTGCCTCTTGAGCCAAGTCCTCAGCTCTTTTTCCTTTAGTTATTTTTCAGGTAGGACCTCATGTTTTACCCGGGTTCTCCTACCTCCAGGATGGCAGGTGCACCCTCGCATCCAGCTTATTGGTTGAGGTGGGGTCTCACTGACTTTTTGCCAACACTGGCCTTGAACCTTAGTCCTCCCAATCTCCATCTCTCTACCAGTTTGGGACATGAGCCCCTGCACCTGGCTATTGGAAGTTTTGGGGTTTTTTTTGTTGCTGTTTTGTCTACCATATGTCTTGCTAGTTTTGTTAGAATAATTCAAAACAAGACAACTAGTAAGAGAGAGACTCAAGTATAGCAAAACAAAACTGTCTTTTAGACAAGGCATTTAGGTTTTGTCATTCCTCAGAAATAAAGTCATCTGAGATTTAGGCTTGTGCAGAACCCAAAGTTTATTTTGGCATAAATTAGTTACAACATTTTAAGAAAAGGGGATTTTCACAAAAATTTTTTGTTGTGAGATTGCTTCACATTCCTTTTCATGACTGGAAAGTCTCATTTGGAAACCAGCAGAAAGCTTCAGGAACAGAGGGCTCCAGTTTCCTTGGTACACACCAATTTTCCCACTGTGAACAGTTGTGCCTCTTGTCAGTAGCTGTCATGTCCTGTGTGATTGGACCCATGGAAGGGAGAACTTAAGTGCTTTCAGAATTAGTTTTCTGTTGTTCAGACCTCTGAGCTGGAGCTGCTGCTCTGAGGAAGAGCTGGGCAGCTGGCGAGGTCCCAAGCTGCCCAACCCTCTTTCCGACTTCCTGATTCCTACCTTCCCTAGGTACTCACTGGGAGCCATAGGTTTCCTTTTGTTGTTAGTCAGTCCAAGCTTCTGCATCCTTGCTAGGAGCCTGCTCGTTTACTAAGCTTGAAGCCAACAACAAATAGAGCTTTTTGAACTCATTCTGCCGATATGGCTTCATCTTGAACTTTAGAATGTGCTGTCTTTAGCTGGCGACAGAGAACAACCTCTTAGGGTAGCTGAGCCTTGCTGGTTTTCTCATTCTTACTAGAGAAGTCAGAATTTGCTCAAGTTTATAATTACGTAAAGTAATATCAGATAGATTTTTAAATTTCCTTGAAACTTTGTGATCTAATAACAGAGACTTGTTCTATCATTGGTGGGCCCGTTGGACACTGTTTGCTGAGAGTGCTTGGCAAGGATGAAATTAGGGAAGAAACATTACCTAGAAGGTGCCAGGACTGCCCTGGTTTATCAGAACTGGGCAGGCAGCTGTAGAATCTCCTTGCCCTGCCAGTCCCACTGCCTTTCCTCCTTGGGACTGCCACACATGTCTTACTGGCCTTGGTTTCTGCTGAGAGTGCAGGCACACCTGTGTGAATTCCTGCAATGCCAGGCAGCAACTGCGTGGGGAAGTACACACAGGTGTGGATAGTCAGTTTCATGAGGCTTCATTCTGGTATTAGGCTCTCCCCTCCTACCTCTGAGCCTTGCCTTCATGCCCTTACCCCAGTGTGCACAAATGTGATGGTACCAGAGAACTCTTTTTGAAGTCCAGAAGGGGAGTAGAAAGCATTCTCTTGTAACTTCAGATTCCTGTCTAAGACCTGCCTCCTCCCACAACACTGACCCTATTTGGGCACTATTCTTCAGGAAAGTACATGGGACTTTCTAAGATAACTTGTAGGACTACATAGTTCCCTCTCTGTGATGGGAAGAGAGCTTCTTTCCATACTTCACTTCCACCAAATTGAGTTTAACACAAGGAGGAAGAAGAGATGGCTGATAATAATGAGGAGACCAGGGCACGAATACAGCTGGACATTCCTTCCTCCAAGTCTGCTTGGGGAAGGGTGGTTGACAACTGCATTTCTCTTCTGTACACTGTGACCAGGCTTTCACTTTCATGGTGTGTTTTTGGCCTTCTCTGTAGAAACTGAATAGAGAACCAGTCCCTGCAAGAAGCAAAAGTAGTTTTTGAAGGCTTGTGGAGTCTTTCTTTCCCGCCTGTGCTGGGATTTTGCAAGGCACGTGTTGGAACCCCATGCCCCAAACCTTTTTAGCTTTAGTTATTTTTCAGACAGGGTCTCACGTTTCTGCCCTGGGCTGGCCTCAGACCATGATTCTCTTACCTCTGGCCTCTCACATAGCTGGGATCATAGGTGTATGACACCATACCTGGCTTATTGATTGATATGAGGTTCTTACTAACTTTTGCCCAGGCTGGCCTCAAACCTTGATCCTCCCAATGGCCTCCTGAGTAGCTGAGATTATAGGCTGTGTTTTTGTTTTTCAGTGCTGAATGATCAATTCCAAGGCCTTGTGCATGCTAGGCAAATGGTCTACTACTGAACTACATTCTCAGCCCTCATGAAGGCTTTCAGTGTCAGAATGGTGTTGGGACTTGAGATGTTTGGACACTTTATAGGTATCCTCAGTCTGTCTCCCTCTTGGTAACCAACAGTAAAGCCTGGTACCAAAGGTCTGGTGTGATCTCTTCAGGGCCACAGGGAGCTTTCAAGGGGTGGGACCTACGATAGTTGCCTGGGAGAAGGGTGCTGGAGAAAAAGGAGAATGGCCCATGCATGGTGCCTATGGGACATGTGTGGGAAGTAACAGTACCCTGTCCACATAGGTCCCAAGGCCTATCTCAAAGTTGTGATTGTGGTTACTTAGGAAATACCATTTTCATGTCTCCAAGTATATTGAACTTTAGATTCTTGAGAACTTTGTCCATTAATGCTTTTAAAGAGAATATGCCCAATCCATGTGCACATTCAGTTAGAAAAGTATGGATTCTTTGCTGACTTAGAAGATGTGCTAATTGAGTGACACTCAGTGGTCAGTGTATACATGCATCATGCTAAAAGTAACTTGTGGATCAGGTTCTTGAGTTGGATTTAAAATGATGCTTAGTCTTGTGCTGCAAGTAGGAATAGTGGTCCAGCCCCAGTCCCAGCTCTCTCCAGGCTGACATTTGCTGCATGGGGTCAGGAGTTTCTGGTCAGTGGCAGTATGGTTCTGGTGGCTGACCGATGTCGCAGGGCTGATCCTGTAGGTGGAGTACCAGGATGAGAGCACACTCCTGACGTGCACTGAGAGAGTAAATTCTAGTCCTCAGCCTGGGAATGGTGGGCCAGGTAGAGCGCCTCCTAATCAGGGAGCAAGGCGTTGGGAGGTGAGTGGCAGGGTGGGCTTACTTGAAATATCAGAATTACAGCACCGTTTTCTGGAGCCCTTTTGGCTGCACAGAGAAGATGCTCATTCAGGATTGCTATCCAAAGGAGGGAGACATACATTTATTGGCATATGTATGTAGCCTACCCATGTATGTTAGTGACACGCTGCATATGCGGAGATGAAAACTTCCTGTTGTCTAGTGACATTGTAGCTGTCTTAATGTCGTAATGCAATACATTACTCACCTGTTTGTGGTGACATTGGTACAAACCTGTTGCACTGCCCATTACACAAAAGTATAGCACTTCTAACTATATTTGGCAGTGATAATGAATGGCTGTGTTACTTACTGGTTTTATGTACTTACTGGTTTTATGTACTTACTGTACTAGGCTTTTATCATTATTTTAGAATATGCTCCTTCTACTTATTTGAAAAAAAAAGTTTGCTATAATCTTGATGTGGTGGCACATACTTGTAATCCCAGCTCTCAGGAGGCTGGGGCAAGAGGCTTGTGAGTTTGAGGGCAACCTGGACTATATAGTGGAACCCTGTCTCAAAAAACCAAAAAAAAGGAAAAAAATTACTGTAAAACAGTATGCTGTGTTAGGCCAGCAGCAGCCACATCCATTGTGTGTTTACCACATCTATTTTTGACAGTACTAGGGATTGATCTCAGGGCCTTACGCTTGCTAGGCTTTCATTCCAGCAAAGTCACGTGCTTTCACCTGGACTGGCCTTGGATCATGATCCTCCTACCTCTGCTTCCCCAAGTAGCCAGATTAAGGCATGCACCACCACACCTGGTTTACCATGTCTCTTGGTCACATCAAGAGTAAACATGAAGTGACTAAGCTGTGCCATCTAGATTTGTGTAAATGCACAGTAATGAGATCTCCCAGACACACACTTATAACGTGTCACTATAGCTGTATAAAGGGAGTGACAGCCCCAGAAACTAGAGTATGTCTTGCTAAATAAAACACAGCTAGGGTCCTACAGGGGCTGGAATGGGAGGCCTGGGTCCTCTAGTGGTGATTGTGCATCCTCAGCTCAGCTGCTCTCCTTGTTGGTATTTCTTTGTCCACTTCTCTTCTCACTGTGGTACTTCCTCTCTGTCCCTAGATCTTTTCTCTAATTTTGGCTTGTTCACTCTCCCTCATACCCCTTATTTTATCCTGTGAGCTATTATACTGTATATTCTTTCAAATGTAAATTTTTAAATTATTTTTCTTAATTCAAAATTCAAAGATTGGACCTCTTGGGAGTATCCTATGCCCAGGCTCTGGGATGAGCTCTGGCTTTGTGGCCCTCTGGTCAGGTAGTCTCCCTTTGTGTGGTGAGCTGTGGCAGGGTAGTGAGGTTTTGTGGACCAGTCAGTGCATGGCACTGTGTGTGAGGGTGTCAGGTAGGAGAATGCTCTCAGTGGGCCAGCCTTGAGGAGGGCAGTTGCAGGAACCAGGTGAAGGAGTGGGAGGATAGGGGCTTGGGAAGCAAGGAAAGGCACATCGCTTCACATGTTCATCTTTTACATTTGCACAGCACCTTTCAATGCTTGGCTTCTTGTCTTAGCCATGAAATAATTAAGTTCAGATGTGTAGGAGATAAATGGCCACCAAACCAGGGGCAGCTTGGAAACCATACTCTGTGGACTTGGGCACCTCTGACCGCGCTTTTCTCCACAGATAAGAAAAGAGTACTGTTGGAGTTGTTTTGCCTAGGCTAGTTAGGGATGCACGTTCCTCACTGTGTAGTGAGGAATAGCAGGCCTTCTTAGATTTTCCCACCCACTGCCATTCACAAGGAAATGGCACTTCCAGATCCCATGGTTCCTTCCTGAACACTGACTGAATGTGTGTCGTTGCAGGCTGCGAGTCCTCCATCTGCATCAGCCCCGGTGTCCGCCTTCTCTCGCACTTCTGTCACGCCATCCAACCAGGATATCTGCAGGTAACACTCTGCTTCAGGGGCTACCATGGCCTGTGTCACCAGGAAACACACATTAGTGTCCATAGGTTGTTGGTTTTCCATTTGCTTGATCATTCTTTCTTGGTTTAAACAGTTGGCCCAATTTAATGTGCTGTTTGATCATCAAGTTTACTACACAGTCTCATTTCTTCACTTTGATGTCTATTCTCTTTTAAAATTGATTTTACTTCCTGTGCTTTATTCCACTCTTCTGCATGCAGTTCCAGTGCAGTGTTTTCTGAGTGTTGTCAACACAGTCCCGTGCAGTCTGCTGTTGTCTTGAAATCTCCTCAGTGCCAGAGTTCTTTCACACAAGGGCTCACTGTGGCAGTTATCTGTAAAGACACATTTCAGGCATCAAAGAGAAATTCCTTTGGTTCAGAATGGATCCAGGCCTTGAAGCCTGCTAAAAATACCAATGCCAGAAGAACACTAAAATTCTCAAAGTCGCTAAATGATATTGGTCAGAAGGCCCAAGATACTTTGGAAAGCTTTGACTATGTGGAAAAAACCTGTTCTGAAGGAAAATTGATACTCCCTCAAGATCCATGCCTCAGAATGAATGGGCTCCATCATAAAGAGAAAAGAGCATCAAACTGCCCAACTCCTGGCCATCCCAAACATTCTTGCATTTCATCCCTTTCTGCCAAGCATTCTGCTGCCTCAGAGGTGGAAAATGGCAAACCGGGTCTGCACATCTCACTTTTGGAAGAGAAAACAGATGGCGAGGCTGGGTGCAAAAGCAGGCAGCTGCTCCGGTGCCTGTTCTCACTCTCCCACAGCTTGAGTGCAAGCAGCCTGAACAGGTTCCACGAGCTGGAGAGTCATGCTACCCACCTGCACACCACCAAGTCCTCCAGCGGGCTAGCAGGAAGCATGGGCTTCTGCTCCGACGAAATGGGAGATGACGATGTCTTTGAGGACAGCGCTTCCGTCAAACTGAAGAGCAGAGTCCTACAGGCACCCTTGTGCTCAGTGGAGAAGGACAGTGACCTGGATTGTCCTTCTCTTCTCTCAGAAAAATGTCCCCCCATCTCTCCCATGTCCACTTCAGGGGATGCCTGCAGGTTGGTTTGCCAGGACCAGTTCTGGCTGTATCTGCTCGCACCTCTGTAGCCTCACCTTGCTTTAATATGTGAAGTTTCAGGAAAATGAGCAATAAGCCAGTTGTAGCCAGTTGTGGGGTAATTGTTTTCTCCAGGAGAATGGAGGATTGATGCCATTTGAAAAACTTAATTTTAAAAGAGGAAGAAGCTACACATATTAAAAGCCAAGATGACTCTGCACAACTAAAAATAAGTAGACTTTGCATAAAGAAGTTGGAAGAAAGAGGGCTGGAGGTGTGACTCAGGTGGTGGAGTGCCTGCTAAGTAAGCTCAAGGCCCTGAGTTCAAATCTTGGTACCACCAAAAACCAAAAAAAAAGAAAGAAAGAAATTGGAAGAAAGAAAATAGTGTCTCCAGCTTGGTGCTCCTGGTTTTAAGCATTTGCTGTCCCTTCCAGCCTCCTTTTTACTCCTTTCCCCCCAGTAAATGTGGAGAGAAGCTGTTCTTCAGCAGCTCCTTCCACTCTTCCTTCCTCTTACCTTGGGTGCATCCACACTCTGACTGAGTCCTGACTCTGCTTCCCATCTTTATCTGCCCTGCCCAGCATTCTTGTCTGGCCCAAAGCTCTCAGGATTCACTTTCTCTCACCACTCCAATGCCTCCCTCAGTCTCCCCTCCTCAATAGCAGCTATTAGATTTCTCATGGTTGGATCAGAAATATTGGCTCTGAAACAGACAGCCCAAGAGTCTGGCAAGGCTAGAGCCTGTCTTCTTTTCAGGACAGGTGTCTCTATCTGTTCCTCAGCTGCTGGAAAAGATCCCTGTTCTCAAAAACCTGTTTAAATTCCTTGAGATTAGTAGTTGTATCCTGATAAATGGTTCTTTGGAAATGGTTGCTTTAAAATTAATTCCCACTTCGTATTCTGAAAAAAGAAATGAAATTGCAGCACCTTGGCAAGTTTTTAGGTGGAGGAGAGGTGCTATGAACTCTGTTTCCTCCCCAGTTCAGAGCAGGAAGGTAGGGCCAGTGATTATAGCTGGAAAGCAAATGCTGTTGTCTTTTAAGTGACTGGTATTTTGGAGGGGAGAGTGCTGGTTTTGTTTTACATAGCAATTTTCCCTCTATTTTAACATCTTATGTTCTGGAAGATAACTCCATGTTGCCTTTAAATTCATCTGTCAGTGAAGTCTAAGTCTTACCTAAAAATGATTGCTTTATTGTTTCTTGTATCATTTTCCCCTCTCTGTTGCCAAATGCCATCCCAACTTCTCATGCTGGTGAGGTAAGCTAGAACTGCCAGTTGTAGTAGTTGTTTGCTTTTGTGTTTGTGTGTCTCCGTGCGCACAGTCACTTTTGTGGTGTGTGTTGTGGAGTGTTTCTTTGGGGGGATTTGGCCTCTACTGGAGAGTCACCTTCCCTGATGTAGGACCTACTTGCAATGACTGGTTTTCCTTCTGCCACAGGATCTGCCACTGTGAAGGAGATGACGAGAGCCCTCTGATTACCCCCTGCCACTGCACAGGAAGCCTCCACTTCGTGCACCAGTCTTGCCTGCAGCAGTGGATAAAGAGCTCCGACACCCGCTGCTGCGAGCTCTGCAAATACGAGTTCATCATGGAGACCAAGCTGAAGCCTTTGAGGAAGGTGCGTGAGGAGGGAGCCCTACAGGAGTTAGCCTCTCAGACCACAGCCACTTGCCTGTGTTGGTTTCTTTAAAAAGAGGGATTGGTGCTTATGTTTGCATTGTGGACCATTGTTTGTGGTGCTGAGGTCTAAGTCCCTCCCCGCAGGAGGACATTCCCTGTCACTCACAGTGCTTCTCTTTTCTTCACACTGAGACTGCTTGCTTCTCTTGTCAGTCATCTGGCCCTTAATCACAGACATCTTTGTCCTTTGACATCTTTGTTAGCATTTAGCTTCAAATGTCTTGTTCACATCTTGCCTCTCCAATTAGGGCTGTCTCTCCCCAGCACTCAGCTCAGTGTAGCACACAGTTTGTTTACACACACATGTGGTAAGTGTTTTCTGAATGAGACAGGGTGAAAACATATAGATGTCTTCAGGCCCTAGGTGGGTCGTGGGTCCCTTTTTTCTTTTTTTTTCCTTTTTTTTTTTTGGTGGTATTGAGGATCGAATCCATACCACGTTAGTTTGTGATAAAGTATAGTAAGTAGTTTGTGGTAGTCTTGCATTTTCCTATCCGAACTGTGATCTTCCTACCTCATACTCCCAAGTAGCTGTGATTATAGGTATGAGCCACCACACACAGCCATCTGCTCCCTTCTGATAGGAGCTCCATTCATGGCACTGGCCTCCTCTTCAGACATTAACAATTTCATACCTCTGTGTGCTCAGCACAGAAGGTCTTATTTGGAAAAGTAAAAGGTACTGTGGGTCTCAAAGCATCAATATGTAAATTTCCAGGGGAATCATACAAATCAAGTAACAGCACATGAAGAGGCCAACTTAATGCTAGTTACCTGGCGGCATGGAGAGAAGGAAGTACTCCTTGTGGTTAGGCCCTTCGCTGGGGAGAGTCAGACATCATAGATAGTTTGGGAACTGTTCTGGAAAGACAGGTGGGCTTTGTGCACAAAGTGAAAGGAGTTTAGAGAGAGTCAAATTGTGTAGAAAAGCATCCTCTTCCGAGGTGAGGGTAAGAGTTTCAGGGGATCTGAAAGGGTCAGGCTGTGGGTGTCATGGGAAATAATAGGAGTCAGGGTGTAGGAGACACTGACTCTGTTTTAGGTGGGAATCCCAAGGATCTTGCTAATTATAAAACTCCAGCAGAAAGCAGTTGAGTGTTAGAGAAGGCAGGCACAAATTACTTGATTATTTAACCTAAAATAAGCTTTTATTGGGTACCTACTCTGTGTTATTCTCTCAAGCAAAGTCTTAGACACTTGGATAATACAGATAATCTATGAAGCTCTACTTTACTCACCCTGTAGAACCACCTGGATAGAGTCTGTGGTCAGCATTGGCAAGGGACATGCAGTGTTTATACTTTGTTCTTTCTCTCTACTTTTATGTTTTCTTCTGGTTCGGAAACCAGTAAATGAGAAAGAAATCTGGCTATTTGGAGTAAACTAATGAGCTCCTAGAGGAGATGGCACTAGCAGAGTCTGCTTGTACCAGGAACTCTTAGCATCGATTTCAAGCTGTTGCTGCCAGAGTAGCAGAGGACCAAAGAGTGAGCGCCTTCTGCCATTCATCTTCACAGTGTGACCCATTGTAATGTGTTGTGGCATCATCAGTCCTTTTCTTCCACTCATCCATGTCAGTCAGCACATCACGGAGACTAAGGTGTAGCGGCCAGGTCTCAGGCAACCTGTTTTCCTCAGGACTGAGATCCCAGCTCCTTTGTCAGGCCCTTCACTGTCTGCCTGTAGGCATGAGTGGGCAGGGAGTTCAGTGCTAAGCTTGATGCCAGCTTACATTGTGTAGAAAGTGGCTGTGCCTGGTACCGGTTGAAGCCAAGTGTCTTAGAGACAGCTTTGGGTTATTTAGGGAGCTTCATCACCACTTTCACCATGGTCCTTTACAACTTACCCAAGCCTCATGCTCTGTGTGTCATCTTTCCAGTGGGAAAAGTTGCAGATGACAGCCAGTGAGCGCAGGAAGATCATGTGCTCAGTGACATTCCACATCATTGCTATCACCTGTGTGGTCTGGTCCTTGTATGTGCTCATTGACCGCACCGCCGAGGAGATCAAGCAGGGGCAGGTAACAGGTAAGCATTGCACACAGGTACTGGGGACTTGGGTTTGGAGCATTTTCCAGTAAGGTCATGCACATCTGGTTTTCTGGAGCATGCCAGACTCCCCAGAACCCCTCCTGAGAGAACACGATAAAAGGTGGTAGCCACTCTCTCCCTCCCTTTTGAGGAGCGAGAATTTGATGTGTTTTATTTACTTCCAACCTGAAGTAAGGTGTCCTGGTAGGCTGACTGAGTCTCTCCCTTCCAGGAATGCTAGAGTGGCCCTTTTGGACTAAACTGGTGGTTGTGGCCATTGGCTTCACCGGAGGACTTCTTTTTATGTACGTCCAGTGCAAAGTGTACCTGCAATTATGGAGGAGGCTGAAGGCTTATAACAGAGTGATCTATGTTCAGAACTGCCCAGAAACAAGCAAAAAGAATATTTTTGAAAAGTCTGCACTAAGAGAACCCAACTTTGAAAATAAAGATGGACATGGAATCTGTCGTTCCAACACAAACTCTTCTTCTTGCACAGAGCCTGAAGACACTGGAGCAGAAATCATTCACATCTGATGGTGTCGTTTTCCTGGGCGTCCAAAGAGAGCTGAAGGAATTCGTTTACTGCCAATTGTGTACTTTTCTTATGTCCTTAATAGCATAGATTGGGCAGGTAACTTTTTATAGTGGCCTCTCTTTCTGATCCCTCCTTGATGAATCTCCTGAAAGCCCTCCTGTGAGCCAGGAACCACTTGGTTGCACTTCTGCCAAGCTGCTCTAGGGGGCAGGAAGGTGAGGGACCCCACACAGCCATGATGGGGAGCTGACTGAGTTCCAGCCCAGGTCTTGAGCAGAGTGAGGGAACAAAAGGCCCAGCAAGGCTGAGCAGGAAGTGGGTAGGAGGGCCTGAGGCACAGCTGTTCCTAACCCAGAGCCCAGCGTTGGGGAGGTCTGGCTGTGGTGAGAGGATTGCCATCTTACTAAGGAGAGCCAGGGAAATGGGATGGGAATGACTTCTACAAACACAAAGTTGTGCCCTCCCTCTGCTAATGCTGCCACACTGGCCTTTGAGTAGGCAAGGCCTTGCGGTCCTGTGTCTGGTGGCTTATGATTCATTGAACAAACAGCACTTTATAAAAGAGAATCTTTATTTTATGATTCCTTTGTCTAGTGGGAAAGACACTTCAAAGAGCGTCACATGTAGAAATCTTCCCTTTATTACCCTTTTTTTATCTCTTTAAATCAGAACACATCTGAAACACTTTTGCCTTATGTACTCTTGAGTAGCAGGATGCCCTCTGCATGTCCAGAAGACAAGACTCATGGCTTGACAGTGTGAGGGACAGGTCCGAGGCTTTTCCGTAACAGAGTTGGTGGGAATTAATGGATGCTAAGTGGCAGCTAGCATAATTCCTGCAGTTTCATGACTAGTCCTTACTTCATAGTCCTGCTGTACATTTATTTGGTCAACACTGGCAAAGAAGGGTTTTGAGATCTTAATGGAAGGAAAGGAAGCAAGTGCTAAAGACACAGTTGAGTGTTTAGAAAATGATTTCTTGACAGATGTCTCCAGTTGGTGTGGCTGTATGCTAGAATAGCAGGTGCATGCCATCTACTGTGGGCACTCACTGTGGGTGCTCCCATACTGGGAGGTTCTGCAGAGTCACCACCCAGGGCCAGGAGACAGGCAGGCTGACTTTAGGATGAGGCCCTGGCATGCGTAGCAAACTGCCATGGGCCACTGATTGTGTCACTACCCTCCAACCCACACCCATCTATTGTCGCCTTAACTGGACCAAACAGAGAGGTTGGTTTAGGGGGCCCTGGCCCCACACTTGGTCCATTCTGTCATCAGGGATTACCCCTCTGTCATTTTTCATAACACAGACAAAACGAAATCACCACCATCAAATGGCCTTCACCCCTTTAAAAAGTCTGAAAATTTTCTTCTTGAAGCCCAGTATCATAGTGCCAGGCAAACAGTCAACTCTGGGTGTCAGCCCAAGGCCTGCAACATGACATGGGTGGCCCAGAGGCTTATTCTTCAGGTCACTCTGTCACCACCCACTGCGTATGCAGAGCCTTCTGGATGGGACAGGGCAATGCCTATGGTCCTGTCCATATTTCTTGGAGCCTTAGGTTCCTCACCTGTCCTGAGAAGAGGATGAAGCAAACATGAGACAAACTCTTTGCGGTTCAGGGTAGTCCTGTAGTTGGCTTTGAAAGCCAGGAGGAGGTTGAAGGAAGGGTCTCTTGAGCCTAGATAAGGCTTGTGAGAGCAATCCTTCTGCCTCTGTGTCTGACACATGGGGTCACAGAGCCCGGTCTGTGAAGCTGCTCTAACTTGGCTTTCTGTTGGCCAATGGGCACAGTTCAGACAGCTGACCCTGAGGTCAACCTGCCCTTGCTGTCTCCCAGGCCTCATCCAGCCGGTTTCTGTGCTTATTGTGCCCCAAAGTGCAATTACTCACATCCCTTATCAGCCTGGGGACACCAGGCAGCTACAGTCTGCCCACTCAGGGGAGCTGAGCCCCAGGTCAGCCCTACCTATACCCCTTAGGAACTGCCCAGACTAGTTTTCCAGTCCTGTTCACCTGTCCCTGTCACCCTTCAATGGTAGATGAGTGGTCAAACAAAGACCAAGATAGTTTTAAATGTGATTCCTACCCCAGTGGGCCCCTCATGCTGAACTTGAAAAGTACTGAGACTTTCACAGAGAGGAAAGTGTGCATAGGTGGGGATAGCTCCTGAGCCACCAGCTCTGGAGTTGGGGAGGGGGCTGGCACCCCCTTATTGCAAAGGTGTCTTTAGAACTGTGACCCCTGTGTTGTTGCCATGCAAACCAGATGCTCTACAAAGCCCTAACCCTTCTTTTCAGAAGGGCCTGACCCCATTTCCTTTCCAGTCACTCTGCAGATGGTCTATCCACATCATCTTCTACTCCCGTCATGGCACTCAGCCACCCCTTGCTTTTTTTCCTATAGGTCTAACTTAGCATCTGTGATCCAGCAGGATCCCTCTGCCTACCAGCGATTGAGTGAAGTAGTTGGTGAGGGCGTGCTGTGCTGCCCTTTAGCTGGGGTTTCCCAATCTGTCCACTCGCCCTCTAAATGCTTCTGTGGAGCTAGCTATCCCATTTTGCCTCAGTCTGTGCCTGGCTTTAGTGGGAGGGTGGCATGTGACTGAACCAAACACAGTGGAATGAGGCTCCAGGGTCAGAAGGGCTGATGCTTACGGGCCAGGCAAAGGGGACTAGGGAAGCAGCCTCAGGGTGTCACCACCAGTCCTCTTCTTTAAATGAGTTTTGCCCCATGGGTCAAGGCCTAATTGCAGGCCTCTGATTTTAACTTCCAGAAGTAGCTTGGGTGTGTGCCCAAGTTTATTGCAAGAATTTCTTGGAAATGCTGTAAAAGTTCTCTTAAGTTTCTGTGTCTCTCCTTCAAACCACTCTTCAATCTCGTAGGCCTAGTTTGCAGTTCTGTAGTTGTAGCTCCCTGGCCACAAATGTGTGGACCTCAGGCAGTGGGGCCAGTTCTGGAGCTTGGAAGGTGCTGCATGGTGGGGGTTGTAGGGCTGGGACTCACAGGGTGAAGAGCCACACCACTTTGGATGTGGCTTGGTGCAAATATGCATTTGAAATACTGCCCCTTTGAATCTGGTTTGAAATATGCAACTTTTCATACCTAGTCCAAGGAAAGACCAAAACATAGAGAACTAAAAGCATTTATCTTTGCCGGAAGTAATTGTTCAAGTTGTGCAGCTGATTTGGTACACATTTAGATACAATGTTTATAGAAAGTTAATTGTTAATAAAACCAAATTTACACTGGCATGCGTGGTGTAGTTCCTAAAAGGCACTTGACATTTGAAATTTTTCTTAGAAAATTTCTAGTAATCTAAATGTCTAGTTTTGTATTCTTTTACATATGTTCACTGTTTCTCAGTATTACCACTTGAATAATTCTCTGTACAGGGGGTTCATTTGTGCTATACTGGAGTTGTCTTAACTGCAGCAATAAAACCTTTCTTTACAAAGGAGTTTTGCCATGAAAGTGTTTTCCTGTGAGGAGGCAGCAGACCCTCTTTCTTTCCAGATTCTTGTAGCTCACACATGGGGAAATAATATCCTCTGCCTGTCCCTTAGACACAGGACTGTGGGGAGTCTGGAGGGCCAGCAGGACTGTAGTGAAAAGGGAGGCATCACACAGGTGTGTTGCTGCTAGTCTGGACTTTACTTGGACTCATGTCTTGAGGGAAGCCAGGTCAAGGTTAGGGTATGTCTGACAGCAGGAGCAGTTGGCTGATGTTTACTGACACCCAGCCCATCTAAGTAAGACAATCAGGGACACCCATTGGTTCCTAGGGACAGCTCTGATTCCAGGGACAGTTCCTAGGGTCAGGCTGCATCTCCTGACTTGTGCAGGGTTCCCTGAGGGATGGCAGTGCCACTGGTCCTCAGACTGCAGACTGCCCACAAAGCTGTGAGGGCTGGGCTTCCCCACTGTGTTCTCCAGGGTCAGGATGGCATAGGGCGAGGGAGGAAGGGAAAGCAGGCTCGCTCAGTATGCTGTGTGCCCGCACACTTGGGAGCTAAGCAGGAGAATATTTTGTGGAGAGACGAAGGGCCTGGAGGAGGAGGCCTCCACACAGAGTGGAGAAGGCCCATAGAGCCACTAAACCTGCTTAGGAAGGTCTATACTTGGGACTGGGTAGAGGCCAGAGGCCCCATGGACTCAGAACAATAGAGCTAAAAGAGAAAATCACTCTTGTAAAAACAACTAGGGTGCTTTGGAGACCAATGACTGTTAGTAGTTTGATGGAAGAAACACAGGTGGGATCGGGATCTTTCTTGGTATAGGCAGGCTTCAGGTACGGGTGCCCCAGGCTCTTCTGTCTTCTGACACCAGCCATAATGATGGAATAAGGGCTGCTACAGGGCTCACGTCTAGGCAGGCTTTTTTTATTATGTGAGAGATAGCAAACTAGTGCTCAGAAGTAGCCTCCTGTTTTGTGAGTTAAGTGTGTCTTGCTACTTGGCACATAGTCGTGTATAGATGTCCTTCAGCTGACCTGCAATGGCAAAGTTGGGTAAGTAGCTGGGATGTATTGTATGGCTCACAAAGCCTAAAGTGTTTACTGTGTAGTCTTTAATAGAAAAAGTTTGCCAGGTGCTATGGTTTGAATGTGGGTAGTGTTCCCCAAAGGTCTGTATGTTAAAGGCCTGTTCCCAGGGAGGTCCTATTAGGAGGTGCTGTGGACCACTAGGAGGCGGGGCCTTATGGGAGGGCCTCAGGTCATTGGGAGCATGCCTTCAAGGGGGATCCGCCTCTTCTTCTGTGCTGTCTGCTTCCTGGCTTCTGATACAGGCAGTTTGCTGTGCCACACACTTCTGCCAGGATGTGCTTCCCTTGCCAGAGGCCCGGAGCAGTCTTCTCCAGAATGAGCAGCCAAAATTAACAGTTTGCTTTGTAAGTAATTGCCTCAGGTATTACATGATAACAACGTGAAGCTGACTAATGCACCAACTGTAGATTGATGTGAATGGTGCCCCTGGAGTTGTTGGTTCCTGTGTGACATCTTAGTGACAGGGCTTGGAGATGCCACTGTGACCTGGAGTCTGAATTGTGGGGTCTGGAAAGAGCCCAGAGGGCAGTGCAGGAGGGAGAGGGGAAGAGCATGCCTTCTGGAGCTGAAAGTTTCTCTGCTGCTCACTACTTAGGTATCAGGCCAGTGCAAAGGAGGATGTTTCGCAAGGCTCACACCAGTAGCTATGCTACTCAAACACCCAGCTGCTGGGAACCAGGAGATCCAAAACTGACTGACAGCCTCAGCTGCCACACCTTTGAACTCACTCATGCCAAAACCACTACTCATTCCTGCCAGATACATGATTTCCTGAATTGGATGATTTGTTTGAGGAACTCCCTCCTATTAGCCGGAGTGACATTTTCAAAGAAGCTGCCCGTCCATCCTCCCTTTCCTTACCAATGTCAGACCTGTTCACCACCCCTGCCTACTCCTCTTTTCTGCTCCCTCCTTGACCACTAGTCTTGTGTGCTCCACAGTGGGGGCGGGGCTCACAAGGATGTGGAAGCTAAGTGCCTCCAGAATGTCTGTGTTTAAAGGTCATTCACAAGTGTGGTAGGCAGTTCTGGGAGGGGTGGTAGGAAGTCTATGGCAGTAAGAGGCTCTAGACCTCAGTCTCTAGTGCCCACCTCAAGAGTCAGGGTTTCTTAGAGGGACTCAAGTCTCCAGGAAGACATGTCTATTTTCTCCCCCTTCCACAGTGGCTCTGGTGGAGTCCTTTTACCTAGACACGGAGCATCTGGCTGACTACCTCAGGAGAAACTTCTAGAAACCCTGGAAATGTATTGATGTGATTCTGAAGGCAGGGGCTAGAGGGCTGTGGGATGGCCATGGTGTAAGAGGGGACAGTAGGTCACTATGCCAAGGCTAGAGCCTGGCTCTGCTTCCTGGGCCTAGGGAAAATCATATTGCAAACCCAACCTCAGGAGAAAACAAGCACCCAGCTCCCACGAGTATCTAAAATCTGTTGGCTGGGTGTCCTACCAGGAGGAAAACGAGGGTGTGGTTGAGGCTGGCATGCCAGCCCTGGGTACATGCAGAGATGTGGGTTCCCTGCCTGCCAGGGCTCCTCTCATGGGGCGACCACATGGACGGGAGAAACGGCAACAGGACACAGCTCTGAAGAGAGACAAGCCCTTAGCTGGGTAGCAAAGGAGGCCTTTCCAGAAGCAGTGACACTGAGACATGTTCCACAGAAAGAGTAGGAGCAGTCTGGGAAAAGAAGATGGGCAAGGGACCTTCCATCCAGGTTTGGCTGAGAAGGCTTTTGCTCACATGGAATCAGCAACTGGGCTTATTTTATGGCAGTAGGGGCAATGAGTTGTTTGAGATGACTGTTTTAAATGGATTTATTTCTATGACAATCGATTCTTAATTCACGAGAATTTACTTGGGCACCTACTCATACGCAAGAAATTAAGCATAAATAGAAAGTAATTCCATGTCCCCAACAAAAACAGATTTGGCTGTTGCTGCTTGGGGAGAAGTGCTGAGATAGGTGTGGGGAGGAGACCATGCGATCCTTCTCTGTGTAGGAAGGTCCCTGCAGTGTTTGCACACTTTAATCAAAGTATGGGGTGCCCTAAAGATGGAGGGATAAACAGGAAAATGCACTGAAGCTTTGCTATAAAGTCACCCTTCTTAGAGTACACTTTGGATTGAAACCAGTTCACCTGGGGCTGAGAACGGACTTGTTGGTGTTGGAGGAAGAACAGTGAGCTGCCAGGAGGCTGGCTCCACACCTGGAGCCAGGCTGGAGTCTGGCTGGCCAAAGCAGCTGGCCTCCTCAGAATGAGAATGGTGCAGACGGGGCTCAGATGGCCACGCTGTTGGGAATCCGGTCTGGAGACAAATAATAATAGGGCAGCTTTTTGTTCTTGTTGCGCTCAGCAATCACACTGACGATGGCCTCCAGGTTCTTGCGAAATCGGGTCATGGCCTCCTTCACGGGCTTCTCGATGAAATGCTCCTCTGGGTACATGCCCAGGAACAGCTGAGGGCCCAGACATGGACAGACAGGTTAATCTAAGATGGGACACATAAGCTGCTAGGCCCTGTGTCACCCCCAGAGAGTTTTTCTTGGGAGGAGAGGGAGGGATTTAACATCTACCCACCTCACCTGCCAAAAGTGTTTATACAAAGTACATGCAGAAAAGACATGAGAAATAATGAAACCCTGTCACTTAGAACAACATGGAAGAACCTGGAGAACATCATGTTAACTGAAATAAGCCAGACTCAGAAAGACAAACAGCACTGGATTTCATTCACTTGTGGAGTATAAAAAGATAAAAGTCTCATGAAAGTTGAAAGAATGGTGGTGACCAGAGAGGAAGGGAGATTAGTAAGAGGAGATGGAAAAGGCAGTCAGTGGGTTACTGTTAGACAGGAACGAGTTCTTGTGTTGTTACATAGTAGGGTGACTGTTATTAATACTGTAACGTATATTTCACAATAAGTACAAAGAAATGATGTATTTGAGGTGATGGAGATGCTATGACATGGTTATTACCCAGTGTATCCATGCATTAACACATCATACTTTTCCACTAAGAAATGCTCGGGGCTGAGGCTTTATCACTAAACTGGGGGAGTAACTACCACCACTGCCAGGTGTCTGTAAGAACTTGGGATGGTGCGTATGAGCAAGAGTGGTTAGGTTATGAGGTGTGGCCAGCCCTTTGCAGAGCACTTGCTTCCTATCTGGGCTCCAGGCTTACAGAGGCACTGAGGCCAGAAGGAGTGGTCGCCCTCTGGGAGGTGATGGGCTCATTTGCTCGCTCACACAGATGTCTGCAAGATAAAACTAGACATCCTTAAAAAAAAAATTGGATTATTAAAGTCAGAGTTTCAAGGTGGGAGGGATCTTATATTTAGTTGGCAGAGACATTCAGTCTTGATATTCTTTAACCAAGAAAGTCCCTCTAGTAGGAATGTGTCCTGTTCATACTGCCCTTATGTGTACAGACACATGTGCAAGGATGTCCTGTAAGGGACCAACGCATTAGCAAGGGCCTCAGGGCAACTTAGATGGTCACAAGTCCGGGGCTGGTTGAACTAGTACTGCTGTTCTTAGCAGCACTGAGGTTCTGCCCAGAGCAGGCCCACCAAGATGCAGCAGATATGAACAAGGTGTGAGGGTGCAATGCCTGGAAGGAAGCAGGAAACTTTCCCTTTGGGTGTTGGGAGGAGACCACATGGAAGAGCTTCCTCAAAAGCTGGAGTAGTGTGGAGAGCAGGGGGCACCACTCTGGTGACAGTGAGCCAAGCCTGTGCCCTCCCTTACCACACCACTCTGGGGAAGTGGGGGCACTTGTGGCCTCTTCTCGCCCCTCCAGTCTTGGAGTTCTGCATTCCTGGCTGCAGGCATCCAGCCTGGGCTCAGTCATAAACCCCTGAGGTTGAGGAATAGGTTAAACCTGGGGTGCCCTGCCTGGTCTCACCTCGTTTTCCTGAAACTGGCTCAGTGCCCACACTGCACCCAGATGCCAGCAGGAGCGGCCGCGGTCAGGCAACGTGTCCACAATCTGCTCGATGGTCACCACACCCTTGGTAGTGGGGGGTGGGGCCCGCATGGTAGGGGGAGCATTGGGGATCCAGGAGCACCAGTCATACTGCAGGACAGCACCGACATGCGTGGGCACCCCGAGAAGCCCAGCTGCACCCACCAGAGACCCACCATGGCCACACCTGCAGAACATGCTCAGCCCAAGTCCTTGCCCTTCCTTCCCTGGGGCTCCCTGATTTCCCCACCCCACCCCACCCTTGACCCCGTCCTTTTTTTCCAGGCTCAGTCCCTCCAGCAGCTCCCACCCTCCTCAGCTGAGCCCACAGAATCCTCGCCTGCAACCAGATTCCAGGCCCAGAGGCTGCTGAGGGCCAGCCAGGATTGTAGCTGGACGCTAGGAGGAGGAGGAAGGGGCAGGCCACCAATGGGTCAAGGGGACCTGGGTGAGTTCCCACCCAGATAGCTGCCTGGCCTGGCCTACCTGGCCGAAGTTGACCGCAGCGTGCTGGGCCGAGGCCGTGAAGATGATCACGGTTAGGTATTCAGACAGCTTCTCCCTGCTCTTGATGGACTTGGGGAAGCCTAGGGCGAAGCCAGGGGCCATGAGCCCCTCCCCAGGAGGAGCACCTGCGCCCCACCCCGTCCTGGCTCCCCACCCAAGTGCTGCAGGACCCCATCGGAAACACATTCCGGGAGGGGTCCAGCGGCTCAGAGCAGCGGCAGAGGGCTGCGGCCCCACCTGAGGCTTTCCTGCCTCGCATGCCGTACACGTAAACGTCCTTCACAAAGTCCTGCAGCTCCTGGTCTTCCTCCACCACCTGGTCACTCTCGTAGTACAGGCCCACCACTTCTGCCGTGAATCTGGCTCAGGAGGGGGCCAAGAGTAGGTTCCCCATGGGTGACCCTGTCGCTCCTTAACTTAGGATCCTCCAACCCCCATCAGTCCCACTGAGTCCGGGAAGGGGCTCCTCCCACAAGACCCCAGCCCGCACTCACTTCAGGATGGCCTCCCACACCAGCAGCCCGTCATCGCGGTAGAAGTAGTAGGGGATATCCTCTGTGCTCTCCATACCCCGGGCCTTGATGGCCTCAGGGAAGCATAGGGAGGTGTAGGTCAGATCCTGCATGGCCCTCTGCACCATCTGCACGTGCCCGCCACCCCCTGTGGCATTGGCCTGGATGGAAGGGGAGAGCTCCTGAGCCAGGCCAGCTTCCTGCCCCAGACATCCAGCCCCCAGCCCACACTTGCGTGGGTCAGCTGGGCACAGAGCAGCCAACCTATGTCCTGGGAGGTGGGGCAGAAGGGATGCTTAACTCAAAAGGCCAAGCTCCCCACCCCCATGAGGAGGTGACAGGGAGGAACCCTCTATCTAATGCAAGGGGTAGAGTCAACCTGGCACTGCACAGCAGCAGAAGGGAGGGGCAAGCTCCCACTGCAAGAACAGACAGGCAGCTGCCAGGAAAAAGTGGGGATACTCCTGCACCAATGGGGCATGCTCCTCCCTTATGGGGAGAGTGAGTTGGAGCATCAAGGGCCAGAAAGAGCAGAGGGCAGGAGACCGTGCTCTGGGCACAGTGCAGGTCCCAGGCAGTGTTGGAGGGCAACACAGGTATCTGGTGTGTGGGAGGTCAATGGGCCATGAGGAGTGAGTCCCAGAGGTAGGGAGGGGGGTCTAAGGGAGGTGATGGGGAGACATTGCAGGGAGGGAGACCAGCTGGTGCACTGGGCAGAGAGCTTGCCATGATTGGTGGGAGGGGCTGGAGTCTCCCATCCTTCCCAGGCTACCACCGCACGGGAGGCTTGGCCTTCTGAGACACTTCCAGGCCCCGGAGGGTGGGAGGGCACTCACCTTGTCAAAGAGGCCATACTCGCAGATGAGCTGCTCACGGGCCTTGGTGTTAATGGCAATGGTGAACCTCACGTGTGCCACCAGCAGCTGGGCGGGTAAGGAGAGACTTCAGCACCCTCACCCCCCCATTCAGGGTGCAGGAGGACATTGGACACAGGAAGGAAGTGAAGGTCAGGGTGCTGCTCTTCCTGAAGGCCTGGGGGACTCAGCTTTGAAGCTTACTAGTAATGGCAACAGTGATAGAAACCATAATAGCACCTGTATCATTTTTAATTATGTGCTAGGCACCGTTTTAAGCTCTCTGAACTTAACTGTCTTTATCCTGATTATCACCCTGAGGCGCAGTTTAAGTTTAGTCTCCAAACACCCCAGCAGTCAGTGATGGTAACACCGGGGAAGAGGGAAGGACCTTGACAGTGAATTCATTTGCCTTTTCAAACTACTTCCAGGCCAGCCAGGTTCTGTCAGGCTCTGGCCCCAGCCCCAGTCCCAGCCCCATGTCCTGGGGGACCATCAGGATTTCAAACTGCTTTCTCTTGGAGGCATTACTGCCTCCCTGGGCATCTCCCCTGGGGTTCCTCTGCTACCAACTCCAAGTCACAGTCCTCGGTGGGGAGGTGAGCTCCTCTCCCAGGTACTCTCCTCCCAGGTGGAGCAGGGGTTGGTTGTACCTTGAAAATGGGGTGCACGGCAGGAAGCTGGCGGTACATGGCGATACCAAAAACCTCAGACATCAGATGTGTGTGCAGAAGGTGAGTGATGGTTTGGTGGATGTGGAAGTCACTGGAACGCACCCAGATTTTGGCCAAAAGCCAGTCATATTTTGCATCCGAAGGGAGAAAAATGGGATTCTCCTCTCCTGGGGTTTGGTTGAGCTGGCATATTGAAGAAAGAAAACACACTGCTCTAGAATATAATTTTTGGAGAACCTGGCCTCAGGAAATTCCAGAAGAATCCAAACATCTTTAAGTGACTTTCAAATCACTAGATGAGCTCAGAAGGCCACTGAGGGATTGGTGTTTCCTGTCCCAGCTACCCAATCTACACAGCCATGAACAACTGATCAGCCTTTCTGTGCTCCAGGCTCCTCATCTATAATTTGGGGAACAGTGATCTCTCCTGGGGTTGGTATGGGCACTACATACGGCCTCATGGAGGCTTCACGTGTAGGAAGCAGATGCAGGTGGCTGTGACCCAACGCCTCTTCCTCTCCTGCTTCCTTGCCCATCTCCCTCATACCTTCCACCCACTAATCCATGCTTTCCTTTGCCCTGCCCTAGAACGCTGGTGTTCCCCAGGGTCTTCCTGGATGCCTATGTCTTCTCTTCTTGCCCCCAGTTAGCTCCCCTGTACTGGGGCTCCTGGGTCAAGATCTGCAGCCAGAGCCCTGCCTGAGCCTGGGACCTGCAGCTGGACACCCCCTGTAGTATAGGCCAGCTTCCCTTCCCTTTCCAGTTTAACTCCACACTGGTGATGAGGCGATTTTTCTCTGAAACGCAAATAATGTTATGTTAATCTCTTCCTGAAAAATATTCAGTCACCTCTTAATGCCAAAAAAATGAAGTCCCCAAACTCCATGGGATTTGGCTGCTGACACTCTATGGCATAGCCCACCACGCACCTACCTCTCCGCCAGGCCAGGCTTTGGTGTGGTGTGTGTGCGTGTGGGTGTGCATGCGTGTGGGTGTGCGTTTGTGGGCATTTGTGTGTGTGTGTTGCTGGGGATGAACCGAGGGACTCACCCATGCCAGGCAAGTACTGTACCCCCCAGCCCGCAAGCTCATTGCTCTTACCAAGCCCTACTTTAGCACTGGGCAGTGAGACCTGGGAGCCTGGAAGGCAGGGACTAGTGCTACCCCATCTAGCAGGCTGAGGGCCTGGCACTTCAGGTGACCTAGGGAGCAAGGTGCCAGCAGCAAGTGCTACAGCCAGAGTGTCAGGGAAGGGACTGGGCTGGGCTTTTGGCACTTGGAGAGATCAGTGTCAGGAAGGGAGAGTTGCCTGTGTGGAGAGCAAGCCAGTCCTGTCCCCTAAGTAATTTGGAAGGTGGCTTCCTTGTTTGTCTCTCAGTCCAAAACAGCACATCCAATAGATATATAATGCAAGCCACACGGAGAATTCAAATTTTCAGGAAGCCACTTTTTTTTTTTTAATAGTTACTGGGGTTTGAAATCAGGGCTTTGTGCTAACAGGTGCTCTGCTGCTTGAGTCACTCCGCCAGCCCCTTTTTCCTCTGGTTATTTTTGGGGTCTCGCTTTTTGCCCAGGCAGGTCTGGACTGTGATCCTTCTATTTGTGCTCCCCAGCTAGCTGGGATGACTGGCGCACACCACCGTGCCCAGCTTTTTCTGTTGAGATGAGGGCAAGAGATCGTTTTGTCCATGCTGGTCTGTAATCACAATCTTCCTGATCTCAGCCTTCTGCACAGCCAGGATGACAGGTGTGAGGCACTAGTGCCTGGCCAGGAAGCCAGATTTTGAAAAAGTAAAAGAAAGCATGTAAAATTTAGGTTAAAATATAATTTTATTTTACTCAATATATCCAAATATTATCACTTCAGCAAGACACCAATCTGAAACTATTAAATGAGATATTTCACGTTCTTATTCTCATTCTAAATGTTTGAAATCTGGCATGCACTTTGTATCTACAACAGATCTTGGTTTGGCCAAGCCATCTCAAAGTGCTCTAGAGCCCTGAGGAGTCAGGGGACAGAGCAGCTGTAGCAGCTGGCTCCAGCCTGCAATTGAAGGGTGGAGACAGGCAGGAGAGGAGAGCAGAGGTGACCTTCATTGCATTCTTAATTATTTGTTTGTTAATGGGATTAGCTGTCTACCTTTAACTACCAGATACTTTTAGATAAAATTTTGAGAATCAGGCTTTCTTGAGCAATTAAAAGGTCTGAGAACTCTGTACCTATGTTCTCATAAAACAATATTCTTTGAATATTCTTTGAAATGGTCCCAGTGCTCAGGGTTCCCACCCCTCTCAATACTTCACTCACTTTGCACTAACTGCCTGGCTTACAGGCACCTGCTGCTATACCCTGCCTCCTAAAGCATGTGGGGCACCTTCTATGCTTCAGGCACCCTCTGCTTCATGCTAGGGGTGATCTTGTTGAACCTTCCCCATGACCCAGCCAACCAGCCATTCCTTGTCGTTCCTACTTACATAGGGAATGAAGTTCCCAGTGTTTAAGCATCTCCCCCATGTCACACAGCAGCTAGATAAGTGAGGAGGGCTCAGTGCTCTGCCTGTTTCAGACCCACCACACTGCCTACTCCCTTTGCTTCCTTCTGCCCACACAACACATGAGCGCTCATAGCCTGCTTCACATCTTCCCTTCCCACACATCTTTCATGGCCTCCCACTCCTGTCCAGGTCTCAGTCCAGCATGGGACTCCAGAATGGGTACAAGGCAACTTGTTTGCATTATTCATCCTCCCACTTGCTGCTCAGAAAGGCTAATTCCACTGATAAACGCCTGCTCAGTGGTACTGGTTATCAGAACACTGAAACGGTAAACAGTCTTGCCCCCGCCTCCCAGCACCCAGCATCCCTTCAATTGCCTTGCCATGTGACAACATGTACTTAGAAATGACTTTTGCTAAAACCACTGCCTCCTCACTTGGGCCCACAAGGTAAGTAAAAGCAGGATAAAAGCCTGGTGTCCCTGCCTTTATCAGGTGTTTCCTATGTCTTAAAACTTTGGGTCAGACTCCTGCTTAACTGCAAATAGGCATGTTAATGACCCCAGGAGTACCTGTCTAAAAACTGGTGATACCTAACCTATCTCATCCCCTTCAAAGCTGAAGGCACAGAAATAGGAGTAACTGAGGCTCTCACTGTCAGCTTTTACAGCATCCAGTTCCAAGATGTCCCAAAAGGCACCTGAAAGTCTCCAGTTGTGGTCCTAAACCTGCAGTCACCTTGGATTCCAGGAAGAGCAGAGCCTGGCAAGACAGATGGCCCTGTGGTGAGATCACCCCTAAGCAGGAGCAATCATCTCATGGGAATCTTACTGTCTGCAATAAGGACTTCTTTGGGCTCTGTTGCAGATCCAGAGCTGGGGTAATGATCAACCAGACCACACTTGGACTGCGATTTCTCTTGCTCACCCCCTGCCCCAAACCTTCCCTTATTTAAACCTAAAGCTTAGCCTGGGGCTGGTGGTTCAAACCTGTAATCCTAGCTATTTAGGAGGCAGAGATTAGGAGGATGGTGGTAATAGTTTTCGAGACCCTGTCTCAGAAATATCTAACACAAAAGGGCTGGTGGAGTGGCTCAAGTGGTAGAGCACCTGCCTAGCAAGTGTGAGGCCCTGAGTTCAAACCCCAGTACTACCACCAAAACCCCAAACAAAACACACACACACCCCCAAAACAGTTAAAAATAAAGCTCATGCCAGAACCATGAAGACAGGCTAAAATGCTTCACTTCTATCTTTCCAAAATAGCTACACTGAATAAAATCCTTTCCTGCCTTTTCATTGTTACTTCCCTTTACTTTCTTTGGAGTGAGTGGCTGGATCTGACATGCTGGAGCTCCAGAGTCAGGCCTCTGGTCTAGGACTCCAGCTATAATGCCAGCCTCTACCTCAAAACCCCACAATCCTCACACCATTCACTCTAAACTCCAGAACCTCAACAGCACACCAAGTTCAGCAGGTGCTGTGGGACCTGCTCAATATTGTACTGTGACCCCCACCATGGGCAGGCATGGGGTGGCAGTGTTAACTACTTTTTGGTTTTGGCCACCTGGTGGGTTAGAAGTGGGACCTCACTGAAAAGTTTAATTTGCATTTCTGTAAGTACAGGTGGAGCTGAAAAGCTCCACATTTCCTATTCTGTGAGCAGCTTGTTCAGATTCTCTGCTGAGGTGTTTGCCTTTTCCTTGTCAATTTGAAGGGCTCTTTGTATGTTACAAATATCTATCCCTGACCTCTGACCTGGCACTGTGGACCTGTTATTTCCCCAACCTATTACTTCCCTGGTGCCTTCCCCAGAACTGCAAAAAAAAAAAAAAAAAAAGAAAAAAGAAAAAAAAGTTGGGTGAGCTGGCATTTTTCTGATATACAACTTTCCTATTGAGTATCGTTGCGATTTTTTTGTACATCCTTTAAAATTTTTGCATAATTTTTCTTAATATGAGCATTATATTATCAGGTAGGGTCTCATAGTAGAGTGCTTGCCTAGCATTCAAAGGCCCTGGGTTAGATTCCTGGAACCCTCCAAAAAGTTGTTACGACATTGTTATTGGACATTGTTTTAGAGATCCTATCACATGTGGTAAAACTGAAATAAAGCAATCAACAGACAAACTGTAAAAGAACTGGGAAGGGGCTGGAGGTGTAGCTCAGTGGAGCAGCACATGCTCACATGCTAAAGGCCTTGGATTCCATCTCTAGCATCACACACACACACACACACACACACACAAAACAACCAAATGTAGGGAAGATTATCTTTTCTGGTAATTTTTCTAGTAATGATATGATGATAGACCTAGAAAACATGAGATTCTAATTTTTTAAGCTATTAGAATCAATATGTTCATTTAGCATTGTCCATACAAATATACCCCTCAAAAAGAACCAATGGCCTCTCTCCATACTAACAATATATAATGCTCCTCCTAGCATCTCCCACTGATGAGTTCTTCCCTTATGTCCCCTGCCTCCACCTTCTGCATCAGTTTCTCAGGCATAGTCTCTCTCTGATAACAGGTTGGGGACTCCTGGGGGCAGGGGGACAGTGCCCCTGAGAGGCTGAGGGCCGGAGATCTGGAGCCAGATGACTTGACTTGAATCTTAGCTCTGTGACTGACTGGGTATACCTGTGCCTCAGCTTCCTTATCTGGGTAAAATGATCAACATCAGTAGGGTTGTGTAATGATTACATAAATGGAGATAGGTCCTTGTCTGCAATTCTAGAGGCTAAATGTGCTTCAGAATTCATAAATTTTAGGATTTTAGCATTGTATAAGCTTCATTTCATGGCATGCCTCACTCCTCCAGGTCTGGCAACATATTTTATAGTCAAACAGTAAGTAGTATTTCTGCAGTTATCATTTGCATATCACATATACTTGAAATTCTTTCCCTTATTGGTTCAGAGGTTTATTTGCAGCTAATGAATTTGCTGCGAAATTTCAACTATGTAGCAATTTTCAGGGTTGTAAAAGGGTTGCTGGCAGTGTGGTTGCAGTGGCACATCAAGCTACTATGCCAATGCATCCAATGTCCAGGCCACATGCATTGCTTGCTGAATGCTCACCTGTCCATCCTCCATGGGAGCCCCTGTACCATACCCCTGACCTCCACCCCTACTTATTCCATCCTGTCTGTCCTAGCCTGGACCTTGCTGACTGCACACCAGCTCTCACAGTCTAGTGAGATGAAGCCCTGTGCCACTGCCTCTCCTTCAGACTGCTCTCCTGGCCTTCCACTGTCCTTGGGGATGACAGCGGCATGGAGGATGTCATCCCAGGATTGGCCCAGCTCCTGAGGTGCTGTGGTGGCTTTAGATTCCAGCTCAACTCACAGCTTCACCTGCTTGGCCCCCATGGCCATCTTGATTTGGGGGCCCTGGTCAGCATGGCATCCCAGGACAGTTCCACAGTGCTCCTTGCCCTGCCAGGGGTCTCTCAAGTGTGTCTGGGACAGTGGAGCCCTCCCTGCTTTTCATGTTGGAGACTGCCACCCAGTCCCACAAGAGTCTTTAAGTCCTAATGTCTCAGTTTTCCTTCAGATTCAGTGACAGAACTGTGAGGCAGAGCTGTCTGTGCCTCCTGGGTGCAGTGGAACTGTTCTGGAAGCTCCTCCCAGAGCTCCCTGCCCCCAAGACCAAGCTGTCCACAAGGGCTGGGGCTGGGCAGCCTACCTGGATGGCTATGGGTACAATCTTGTTGGCCAGGTTCTTGTACAGCAGGCAGATGGGTGCTGCCAGGAACTGGTGTGTGCAGGGGTCGGTTTTGTTGGCATCGATGCCATCCAGCAGCTCATAGTCCACCACAAAAATGTTCCCTTGCTGCAGGAGGCAGAGAAATGTGTGCAAATTACTTTCAACAGAGATGGACCCAAGAGTTAGGCCCAGGTGGGGAGTCATGGATTCTGCCTATCCCCCTTCCCTGCAGCCTTACATTCAATTGTTCTTTTTCCTAAGAGACCACCCAGAATGGCTAAACAAATGCAGGCTAGATACCCAGACCATGGTAACCCTTTGCAAAAAGCCCCCAAACTCCCTTAGCCAAAAAGCCCATCTAATGCTCCATCAGCTCCCCCTCTCCCCCCCTTACCCAGCTACCTCACACACCAGACATCATCCCACAGGACTTCACCCGCTCCAGTTAATTCCTGGAGGGGACAGAGCTCATGTTCCTTTTAGAGTGAGTGAACTTAAAGAAATAAAAAAGGATTTAGGAAATTACACAGAAAACCCAGATCAGTACATCCAGGCATTTAGAGAAGTCAGCCAAAACTTTGAACTGAGCTGGAAAGATATAATGCTATTGCTATTTCAGACCCTCACTTCTCTACAGAAACAGCGGGTACTAGAGCAGGCAGTCACAGCTGGAGACAATTATCACTTAGATAAAAGTGGCCCTACTACAGCCCTGTCTGGGCCCTCACAGGAGGAGGAGGAGGGGGAGTGTGAAGAAAGACAAGGACATTGGTTACCTAAAAGGGAACCTCGATTCCCAATTCCAACAGGAGATCAGGCAGTGCCTAGGTATGACCCTAAGTGGGACCCTGAAAATGACAAGGATGAATGGAGTCATAACCATTTCATCCACTGCATTCTTGAGGGTCTAAGGAGAGCCAAAGTAAAACCTCTTAATTACTCCCAAGTCACAGCTGTACAGCAAGGACCCTTAGAAACTCTAGTAGCTTTCCTACAGAGACTTAAGGATGCTTTACAAAAGCATACCAACATTATACCAGAGTCACAGGAAGAGGAAATTGTCCTAAAAGATAAATTTCTAACAGTCAGCACCAGATATCCGTAAAAAGCTTCAGAAATTGGTGGCTGATGGGAGCAGAGATCTGGACCAATTGGTCTGTGTAGCCACATCTGTATACTATTACAGGGACTTAGAAAAAGAAAGGAAGGACCTGGAAAAGGAAAAGAGAAAGGATAAGTGACAGGAGGCTCTGATCACAGTGCTCAGAGAGGCTTCAATCCCCCTGGGCAAAGTCCAAACCTGAGGACATGCTTTCAATGTGGACAGGCAGGCCATTTTAGGAGGGAGTGCCCCTGGAGAAAGGTACGTCTGTGACCTTGCCCCATTTCTCGGGGAAAACATTGGAAGGCACACGGTCCCCAGTTCTCAGGGGAACCAAGGTCAGAGCCTCCCACCCAATGACGGGTCCCAGGGCCTCCTATACAGGCTCTGAAACCACCGTAAAAGCAGAAGAGCCCCAAATTAAGCACAAGGTCAGCCTCCTTATCAATACTGGAGCCAGCATCTCAGCTATTCCTTTCTCTCCCGGACCCAGGTCCTCCAAGAAAATTACTATTCAAGGCATATCAGGCCAGCCTCTAGAGTGTTATTTCACTCAGCCTTTAGCCTGCTCCCGAGGAGATTTCCATTTATGTCACTCCTTTTTAATTGTCCCAGAAACCCCTACTCCCCTGCTGGGGTGAGACCTTCTATTCAAATTGGGAGTACAGCTACTTTTACGCCCAGGAGAGTAATTTTGCTTGCCCCTAATAGAGGAACAACTAGACCCCACAGTGTGGACAGATGGACACACTGTGGGATGGGCATGAACAGATGCCCCAGTCCTAATTCATCTCAAGGACCCCCTCCTGGTTTCCCCATCAAAACCAATATCCTTTAAAGCCAGAAGTTAAGGAGGGGCTAATTCCCATAATCAAAGACTTAAAGAGACAGGGACTGCTAATAGAATGCTCCAGCCCATATAATACTCCTATTCTCGGTGTCAGGAGGGGACCTAACAAATGGAGGCTAGTCCAGGATCTCTGCCTGATCAACAAAGCAGTAGTGCCTCTCCACCCTGTAGTTCCAAACCCTATACGCTTTTAGCCCAAATACCTCCGCGTACTACTTACTGCTCTGTCCTGGATTTAAAGAATGCCTTCTTTTGCATTCCCTTACACCCTAAAAGTCAACCTATCTTTGCCTCTGAGGACCCCAAAAGAAACTCTGGACAGGTCACTTGGACTGTCCTCCTCCAGGGATTCAGAGACAGCCCCCACCTCTTTGACTTAACTCTAACTCAAGATTTGGCAAAAGGGCAATATCCACAAGCTACTCTGCTACAATATGTAGATGACCTCCTCCTCTGTGGACCAAATGAGCCTGTCGTTTCACGAGCCACTGAGTCCTTACTAAACTTCTTAGCAGATAGAGGTTATAAAATCTCTAAAGAAAAAGCCCAATTGTGTCAGTCTAGGGTTACATATTTAGGTCTTATTCTGGAGAAAGAAATGAGGTCTCTAGGAGAAGACAGAATCCGTCCAATCCTGACGTTTCCTCTACCTAAAACTCTAAAGCAATTGAGGGCCTTTCTGGGGGTCACAGGATACTACAGAATTTGGATCCTGGGATATGCAAATCTACCCAGGCCCTTATATCAAATCCTTAAGGAAGCACAGAAGGATACCCGACCCTTTATTGAGTGGGATGACAAGTCAGAAAATGCATTCCACAGGTTAAAAAAGGCTCTTATGACAGCTCCCACCCTGGGTCTCCCAGTACAAGACAAGTTTCAATTATATGTCTATGAAAAGAGAGGACTGGCCTTGGGCGTGGTGACTCAGCTCCGGGGCATCACTCCCCAGCCAGTAGGCTACTTAAGCAAAGAGTTAGATCAGGTAGCCAAGGGATGGCCAGGATGCCTCAGAGCAATGGCCACAGTAAGCCTTCTAGTGCTTGAAGCTCAGAAACTTACCCTAAACCTCCCCCTAACGGTTTATACCCCACATGACCTAGGGGAAGTTTTAAACTCAAAAGGAGAACTTTGGCTATCTAATAGCCATCTACTTAGATATCAGGCCCAGCTTCTGGGAGGGACAGAAATAACTTTAAGGACCTGTCAGAGCCTAAATCCTGCATCCCTTCTACCAGAGGCAGAGGGAAATCCTGAGCACTCATGTGAGGAGGTACTTATGGAAAATTATGCTGCCCTACCTGACTTAACTGATCAGCCCTTTAAAAACCCAGATCTAGAATTATACACTGATGGCAGTTCCTTTGTCAAGAATGGTGTCAGACATGCAGGGCTTGCAGTTGTGACAGAATTTGGCATCCTCAAATCAGGTCCTCTTCCTCCTAATACAAGTGCTCAATTGGCAGAATTAGTGGCCCTAACAGAAGACCTAAGACTGTCAAAAGAACAGAGAGTCAACATCTATACAGATTCTAAGTATGCCTTCCTGATCCTGCATGCTCATGCAGCCATTTGAAAGAAAAGAGAAATACTAACTACAACAGGAACAGCTTCCCATAGGGATAAAAGGGAGGTTACTTTAATAGTTTTAGGGATAACTGCATTAGTTGCAGCCCTAGCTGGAATCAGTTATGGGGTGATTCCCAGTCATGTAACTGCAAAAAGCCTAACCAAAGTAGTAGAGGACACCTCAGACCAGGTAGGCCTTGCCATTAAGGACATGCAAAGGTCTTTGTCATCCCTTGCCTGTATGGTAATGGAGCACCGCCTGGCCCTAGATTTTCTTTTGGCCAAACAAGGGAGGTATGTGCCATCGCCAATACTTCCTGTAGCACATATATAAACACTTTAGGCATTGTAGAGGAATGTGCAGATTACATTCTCCAACAGGCTAAATGGCTCCAGGAGCAGTCTCTTGAAAGTCAGGTTTCTACTCAGGTGTGGGAACAAATAAGATCATGGCTCCCCTCCAGGACTTGCTTCCTACCCTTTCTGGGGCCTACAGTTGCCATTATTCTCTTGCTTGTGTTTAGGCCTTGCATTTTAAACTTACTTGTCAAGTTTGTTTCTTCTCGCCTAGAATCCATCAAACTACAAATGCCTCTGGTGGAGATGAAAACGACCTACTATCGAGGTCCCCTTGACAACCCATCTCTGGTCAGCCCCTAGGCTGCAGGTCCCTTCATCGCCCCCTATCAGCAGGAAGCAGTTACTGAACAGACTTCCTGGTCCCTATCCCTAACAGCAGTTAGGGTGACCATTGAGAGGGGGGAATGAAGGACCGAAGGATGGATTGCAGGAGGTCCCAAAAGGCAATAAGAGGTCAAGGAGACACTTCTCCTCCATAGAAAATGCCTGTTTGCATCTGAAAGGCATCTCTGCCCTCAGGCAATGCAAAAATAGGCTATAAAACCCACTCCCCACCCTTGCATTCTCCGATATGCAGTCTTTCTCTTCTCTACAAATAAAATTTTTCCGACTTCTGCTGTTAGAGTCTGCTTATGCTTTCATTCTCAGAGCCTGCTCAAGAAACCTGAGCACTGAAATTCCTGCGCATGTCATCCGTGCATCATGAGGTAGTTGGCAGTGGCTAATTCCATATTTGCTGTACCTGAAACCGGCTTGACCCTCATGAAAGATGTTGAAAAACCACCCAGAGTGTCGTTTATTAATAAAGATTTTAGCGCTGCAGGACTTAATTTATATGAAGTTCAACACAGAAAATTAGCCACTGTCAGAGCCAGAGAGGAAGAGATGGTAAGGGGAGGGGGTGCTATTAGCGCAAGGGGAAGGTAAGTGGGGGTGGGGAGGGGGATTCAGCAGCGGGGGGGGGCAAGTCTGCAGGAGCAGATGGGGAATGTCTGCAGGGTTGACATGCTGTCTGTGTGTTGGTCTGAGGCTGGCGACACAGTGGGTCGCTTGGTGGAAATTCATTGAACTTGTTGACTTTGGATGGGTACCCTTTTCTTCGGGAGCCGTGAACACACCCAGATACAAAACTAGCGCCCCATTAAAAAAATAAAAAAAGCAAAATTAGTTTCCAATACAAAACCCGCGGAGGCGGACACCTGCCCTCGATCTAGAGGACGCACCGTGCGTCCTCTAGAGGGCGCCCGACTCCAGCGCGAGGCCCGGACTCGGTGAAGTCCGTAGACTCCAAGCGCGCCCTGCCATCGCGGCACTAGAGATGTGCTCTAAACGTCTGTCGCCGTGCTCCTGACTCATGTGGGGCTGGGGCCAGGTTGGTCCCGGAGGGCGTCTGCCAGGCCTTGCAGGCCACCTGGTCAAGGAGATGGGGGCCGCGGACTGCAGGGCTGGCTAGACTTCGGGGCAGGCTGGACCACCAGTGCCCACTGCCCTGAAGGAATGGCTAATTAAATCCTCGGCCAGACAACCCAGTACGGTCAATGTGATGAAGGAAGGAGGGGAACTCAGGTCTGTAATCCCAAACCTCCCTTTCATCCTTTTGGAAAACTAGGGGCAGGCCCTATCTACATCTGCCTTAGACATTGCTGTTCCTGCCTGTCTAGGGTCTGGGTCCTCTCCTGTTCAGTACACTCCATTTTCCTGGCTATAGTGGTTGGTTTGAGAATTATCTCAGGATCCAATTGGGTCCAGGAGGGCTGGCCCTAAAACATTTGCTGAGCCTTTCTTTTTGCTAGTGGGTGGTGCTTGCTTGCTACATTGGTGGAAGCTAAGTCTGAAGCTGTGGTATTTTTGCTTCCACATAAGGAAAAGAAAACCACCAGAGGCAGAGACTTTGAAAGTGCTTGAGCTCATGAGCCCATTGGCTCTGTTTTGATGTTGCCTGAGCCAATTCATTTCTTGGATTAAGCCAAATTGAGTTGATTTTTGTGATTTGAAACCTAGTATAAAGTCTAAGAACAAAAGCAATCCTGAAGAACTATAACAACGACTCAAAACCAACAATAGGAATGTGTACAGTATGTGTCAGAAAAACCCCCAACCCAGCAACAGGGGTAGAACTTCTCTACTCATGTTCCAAAAATAAATTGCACGGCAAAAGATTTAAAAGAAAAAAACAATTTTGGGGTTGGGGATGTAGCTCAGTAGAGCTACATGTGTTACCTAGTTCTGGGTTCCATCCCCAGCATTGCAAAAACCAAAATAATTTAGTAGGAGTTTTTGTAGGCCACAAGCTTACAATAAATCACTGAGGGCCTGCTAGAGAAAGGGGGCAGGAATGACAGAGGGATTTAAGAACTGTGCTGGTGGGAGGATGATGGGGACAGTGTAAGATAAAAAGAGTCTATTCAGTGTGGATGTTTATTAAATACTGCCTCATGATTTAAATTGCAGCTTGACCATCAAGACCATGGTGGTGGTGGGGAGTCAGCTCAAAGGAAAGATGACCCACAACCTGCCTGCCCTGGTGGTGATGGCAGGTACTCACCAGCAGGGGCCTCTTCTTGTATGGCTGGGGGCCCTGATGGCTGCTCAGACCCTTTCAATTTTAGGATGTTCTGGCTTGTAATGCTCTGTGATTCTCCAAAGTTTGAAATCTATAGCTACTGAATTAATTTTAGCTTGTTCAACAATTAAATCTACAGAAGAATATTGCTGTAGGTATTATCAGTTGTCTATGTGACCAGGTAGTGTCCTGTGGCCTGGAGAGGTCCAGGAAGAAGGGCTAGGACTGCCCTGCTCAGGGATTTCAACTGGGTAGGCATCCTCCAGAGGCAGGTGAGCAGGGTGTTGGGGCTGTGAGGTCTGTTTCTGGAGTCCCATAGTGAGCTAAGCATGCAAGACAGAGTGGCCAGAGACAGCAGAGGCTGCCTGGACAGCTGGGGGACAGAGGCCTAGGGGTGCTGGCTCCAGTGGGGAGGGGTGAGTTACCAAGGGCTGTTGGGACCGTCAGCATGGGATCCCAGTGTGCAAGTGCCTGATGTGGTTTCCACCAGATCCAGAATCAGGACTCGGGGGAGGGAAGGCAGGCACAGACGGCACTGACATTTCTAATTAGAGAGGAGACATTTCTGTTAGCTCCCCCCTTTTGTTTTTATGCAAAGTCTGCTTCTTCCTCCAGTTTTCTCACCTTTGCAAGGTGTGTGACAATTGAATGGCTGTGTGTGGAAGGCATCTGTCACAATGCCTGGCCCACAACAGGCCTCTAGTTAGGGGTAGCTCCCATAATTATTGATAGCGATACTGAAAATATTGTATTCTCCCAGATGTGATGCTGTGGACAAACATCTCCCTCAGTTCCTCCTCAGGCTGCACAGTACCCAGGACCCTCCTAGGTGCTGCTGCCAGGAAAAGGAAAAGACAGGCCCTACCTGGATCTCCTGCTCCAAGCTGAGCTGCCGCTCCAGACTGCACTCCACCATCTCCGTGGTCACAGGGAGCTTGGGGGGAAGCTTTGTGCAGCGCTTGATGAGCACAGGGTTGCAGCCATTCAGGAACTGGTAGCCAAACATGAGGTCTTCTTGCCAGTGGTTCATGACCCGCTCTATGGAGAGAGAAGCAGGGCCCACTGGGATCTGAGCAGAGGGCATCCAGGCCATAGTCCTCCTGACCCTGACAGACAGCAGATTCCCTACTGGATCTCCTCTCCTAGGCACTCACTGCATGGTCAGCTGGCCACAAAATCAACTTGCCAGTCATGCTCTAGTCTTGTACCCCTGCCAGTCAGCAGGTCAGGCCAAGGTGCTACCATGTCCTCCCTGAGCTGGACCTTAGTGCTTCACAAGAGTCCAGGGCCCCCACACCTCTCACAAGATCTCAGGTCCTTCAGCCCAGCACAGAGGGAGGAGGGGAACCAAGGGGAGTCCTGAGGCGGCTTTGTCAAAAGATGCTTCTTTGTATGCTGATTTCAACACCTCTTTATCCAACCACCTCTGCCTCCCAATTCTGTGGCTATTATGTTCTTTCCATGCCATTACTGTAACTAGCCAAACACATCCTGGCCTAAAGGACTCCAATTTGCTTTTATATAAATGCTTAAAAGAAACCCAGCCAAATCCTGCCTCTACTCTGTCCAGAATCACCACAAATGATTGATTTATGTAAAGAAAAGGTTCTGATAGTTTTAAGATTAACAATGAAATGAAGTCAAGGGTGCTTGAGTTTGAGTGTCCAAGGAGGAGAAACCGCTGGGTGAGATGGTGACTATAAGTGAGACCACTGGCATGTGTGTTTGGGGGTGGGGTGGGGCGGGGGGGTGGTGGCTGGCCTGAGTGACGTGGAGGCGAAGCCTGGGCAGTGAAGCTCCTGAGCTGCAGTGGGGTAGGGCAGCCCTGGCCAATTTCCCAGCTAGTCTTGGACAGGAAAATAGCATCCTTTTTCCCTAGCACTATGAGTGTCCCCAGAGCACACTCACCAGAGATAGTGTTACTGATCTTGACGAAGATCTTCTCAAAGTCAGCGAAGTCACTCCAGGAAGACTGGAACATGTGCATGAAACGGTTGATGAACAGGTTTTCCATCCTACAGACCAGGAGACAGGTTACCCTGACCACCGCCATGCCTGCCGCCTGGGCAGAGCCCTCACGCTGCACTCACACCTCAGGCAGCTTTGGGTGACAGGTGCTGACCTTACAGAATCAGGGCAGACACTGGCACCTGTGCCTGATACTCTTCCTACCACACCTCTCCTATGAAGAGACCAGGCCAGTGCCCTCCAAAATAGTGCAGAAGCTCAAATCCCATCCACACATGCTTTCATTCTTTTATTCACTCATTCATCAGACATTTGCTGTGCCCCCTCAGTGGAACAGTTCCTAAGCAAAGCTCCAGGGACAAGGCACCCCAGTCCTGTGCAGCTGCTCTATAGGGGCCTGGATTTTGGAGGGGTGAGTAATTCAGTAATTCTGCCTAACCCCACTTGTGTGCTTAGTACTTGTGTGCAAAACACACAAGTTCAAATGCTCATTACACAGGACAGCAAAATAGAAACCCAAGGCAGGAGCTCACAAAATTAAAAATGCAAGCTGCAGATAGCAGAAGTGAGATGTGAGTGACTGAGCAATCCCAGGGGCTTCCTGGAGAAGCCAGTATGTGGAATGCATCCAGGAAGGTGGAGGAGAGGGGAAAGTCTTCCCTAGCTTTCTACATAACCTAAGCAGGGTACAGGACAGAGGCTTGGGGGAATTCTGGCTACTTCTCACTGTGACACGTTCTGCCTCAGGTTCTCTCCCTGGCACACACTGCTGTAAGTAATGAGAATAAGTGCCCTGCTTCCTTCCCACTGTCAGAACTTGCTGGTGCCCAGTCCTTCATTTGACTCTGGCTACCTCTTAGAATCCAGGCATCCCTCCTGCTCTGTTTTTTGTGTATGTGTGGTTCCTCACACCTGGAATGCTCTACATCCCTCTTTCTTCTCTGCTGTGGCCTGACCTTACAGAATCAGGGCAGACACTGGCACCTGTGCCTGATACTCTTGCTACCACACCTCTCCTATGTTGAAACCCCAGTCCTCAATGTGATGGTATTGAGATGAGGCCTGATCTCTTCCAGGTGATGATTTGGGTTGAATGAAGTCACAATGGTGGGGTTAAGAGGAGACCAGAGAGCTTGCTGGTGCTCTCTGTCCCTTGTCCATGCCATCTGAGGACACAGTGAGAAGGTGGTAGTCTGCAAGCCAAAAAGAGAACCCCAAATCTGCTGGCACCTTGACCTTAGACTTCCAGTTTCCAGAACTGTGAGGAATAAATTCCTATTGCTCAACCTGCTCTGTCTGTGGTACTTTGTTGTGGTGACACCTGTACACTGAGACCTGCTCCTGTGAGCGTGTGGGTGAGTGTGGAGGCCTCATGCCCCACTCCCTCCATCTCAGGGAAGCCCTCTTTCCACAGACCAGGCTGTCGTGTCATCCCTACTCCCTGATGCTGCCTCTGGTCCTCAGCAACACCAATTGCAACCTAAGTGCAAATCGAGACCTTGAATACTTGCTTCCTGCCTTAAGCTCCGAGGACAAGGGTGTGTCAGCAATGCCCAGCTTCAAGTTCAGGCCTCCAGCACCCAGAGGGGCTTAGTATCACCTCATCAGGGAAGTGCCTTGATGCCTGGTGCAGGTCAGTGTACCATAGAGCTCCTTCAGTAGGCTCCCTTCCTGCCTTCCCATAGTCCCTGAGTGACAGAAGAGCCAAGACCATTCCAGGAAGCAGCCTTGAACACTGAGGGCACAGCACCCTGCTTGGACTCAGCCTTTGGGTGGAGGCCTGGCTGGACTGAGCTGCAGACATGCAGGTACAGCCAGGCTGGGTGTTCAGGAGCCTCCTCAGCCCTCCTGGCTTAGAAAAATCTGAGGGCAGAAGACAGGAGTCCTATTCAGAGTAAACTTGGCTAATGGGACAGAGGTCTCAGGATATCCAGCTCTGCTGCCCTATGGGAAGACACCCTGTGGCCATGCATGAGACAGCTAGGCAGAACCACTGAAAGCAGGGGACTCTCTGGATAAGAAGGAACTTCGGGGGGCTCTCCTGGGCCTGCCAAACCCAGAAAATGCATGTGAGGCCCCTCTGTATCCTCTGTAGTTCAGCAAATGCTCCTCCTTTTTCTACTGGCCACCCTGAGTCCCTTGGAGGCCAAAGACAGGATCTTGGGTCCACAAGGCCAGAGATTTCTGTGCATGTCCAATTGTCAAGAGGATATATTGCCAGAGCCCAGCCCAGGCATGCAGTTGGCTTTATGGTAACAGCACACAGTAGGTGCTCAGCACCCTGGAACTGCAGAATGATGATCTCACTTTCTGGAATCAGGTACCTGATAAGGCCCATGGAAAGCAAGGAGCTTTTCCACCTGTGCTTCTATATCCAGGGCAGACTGCATTCAGCACCACAAGTGTGCAGCCAGAGCCTATGAGGGCCTGGCACAGCTTCTTTCGGCCTGGCACCTCTTTCACCACTCAGCACTCTTGTCTGCTGAGTGCTCTGAGCTGCAAGACTGTGGAGCTGGAAGAGTAAATCTCACTGGATCATCTGATGTCCATCTGGGTGTGGAAGAGGACTTATTTCTGGGAGAGGAGAGGCCTTCCCATGTCCCTGTGAACCCGCTGGGTCCCAAGGATAGCCCAGCACCAGAAGCCAGTAATGAAGTCCTGGGCCTGGAGGTTCCCACCCTGGGGATGCTTGTGGGGAAGTGGGGTGAGTCATTATCTCCCCAGTTGGGTCTCCTTGACCTCAAAATAGAAGAACCTTGAAACAGAGCAGGATGTGGCAACATTCAGAGGAAGCCACAGATCCAGGAAGAAGTGGGGTTAGAAGGAAAATGTTTATGTGTCATATAGAGACAAAGTATTTCTACATACTTAGAGGCATCTGGAATAGTCAGCATTTCAATTATCTGATTTTGTAAGAAAGGGACGTCTGCAGCACAGAGAGGGCACCTGACTTATTTAAGGTCACACAGCCAGGTAATGACACAGCTAGGTAATAATGTGGATATATAATGATGCAACGAGGCAGGAGGCCTGACTGTCTGACTGAACAGCTGTCTCCTCCGCTGAGCAGCTGGCCTGGACAGGACACCAGCTGTGAGCTATGTGCTGGGAGAGGCAGAGGCGCTAGCTTCCTCTGCTCCTCCTCCCACTTTCCTTCTAGCAGCTTCTCTATTTTCTATTTCATAGTTTCATTGTTTGGGGTGGGGACAAAGTTTGCAGTGCAGGGCTGGCCTCCTTCCAGGCACAGCAGGTGGCCTGGAAGAAGCCTCTCAGAAGAGGCCTGAAATCATGCTGGAGCCCAGGTTCAATGGGGAGGGTATCCTGGGTGACCTCACGATGAGTTTCAGTGTTCTGCTGGGTGACCTCATCAGTGCTCTGCTGTGGGGACTGGGTTAACCATGGGCAGAGCAACTCTGCTAGAGCATGGTCCATGGGGGACAAGGGCCTGGCCCTTTGTGTGACAGTACTCAGTCCCCTGACCTCAAGGACCATCAGTGCAGTGTGGGACCCCCCACAGCTCCTTAAGGAAGCTGGACCAGGGGATCTCAGAGCCCCCAATATCTCTGCCATGTGCTGAGAGTCTGGACACAATAATCCTGCATAGGACTGGGAGTCCCCGGGCATGGGTGAGGAGGGGCAGCCAGTAGGTGAGGTCAGCATGGAGCATTAAGGGTCTGACCTAGAACCCCAGCCCCACCAGTTCCCAGACACATAACCTTGGTAAGTCGCTTAAACTCACGGTGCCTCAGTTGTTTCATCTATGGAATGGACATAAAGATAGTCACTGCCTCATGGGGCTGACACAATGTACATCATGTATTGGTGCATAGGAGAGCTCCCCAGGTGTCAGTGACCACAACCAGACTGCCCTGTACTGCATGCTAAAGTCTGCGTCACAGGCCCTGGGGCTCCAGGAAACCCACAGTCATTACCAGCCTGCAGAACAGCATGGACCCTCTCAGTTCCCCTGGCCCCTCGGCCATATCATCTTGCCTTTCTGTCTTTTCATACCTGGTGCTGGTCTGTCTTTTCCTCCCTCCACTAAAACTTCAGGAGAGTCTGTATCAGTGACCTCCCCTGTATCCTTTCTTTTCTCTGCCCTCCAGCAGCAGTGCTTCAAAGTGGCCACAGCCAAAGGGCCATGATCAGCTCTGAGATCCCCTGATCTCTTGGAAGCTTCTGACAACTGACCCATCCCTGGGCCTCAAATTGCTTTCAAATTCCATGGTCCTGCCCAGGCCAGGCTCTTTGTCCATGTCCTACCTTGGAAAACTCAGCTCCACTTCCACACACAGACCCCACCCTAGTCCTTTTGGATAGCTGGGGATCTCACTGCCACAGAGTGCCATCTTCTCCACTCCTCTCATCAGATCTTTTAGGCATCCTTCAACACACAGTGTGAGCATCTTCTCTACTCCAAGGCTTTATTTCTGATGCTATTCCCTCAATTTGCACATCCATCAGACAGATGGGCTGAGATCCACTAACCTAATCAGTCTTTCTTTGTTGTCCTGCTCCATCCCACCTATGACATGAATCATTCCTTTGTCCAGTGTATCCTTGCCCACCCATTAGTTACTTTGTAGCCATTTCAGTTATCAGATCAACTATAGTGGTATCACAGTGCTTTTGTTCAAGTAACACTTATTTTATTTATTAATGGCCCCAAAGTGCTGGAGGAGTAAAGCTGCATTTCTGAAGTAAGAAGGTGAAAGTTTATCACAGGTGTGTGTACAGGAAAATACATGGTATGTAGAGTTCAAAACCATCTCCAGTTTCAGCCCTCCTTGGGGTCCTTTTTTTTTTTTTTTAAGACAAGTCTCAATATGTAGCCCTGGCTGGCCTTGAACTCATGATCTTCCTGCCTCAGCCTCCTGAATGCTGGGTACACAGCACTGCCATGCTTACTCATTGGAGGTCTTCAAACGCATCCCCTGCAGATAGTGGGGTGTGGTAGGAGGCTCCTGTAATTTGAGCGCTATTGCTGAAGAGTTTGTAATGTTTTATAAACTCTTTTTTTAGGGTAGCTCATTTTATGCTTTGTACTAACTCTCGTTCTTATTTTATGAACCATTTTTACCAAAAACAAAAATGCTACATTAGTAAATCAAAAATTCTCAGGCCTAACTTTTAGGTGGGATTTCTTCACCTATATTTTTCCAGGAAATTAGTATTTTTCCATTGGGATACACACACACACACACACACACGATTTTATATAAAAATTCAATAGAAGTAAATAGGGCTGATACACAGAAATGTTAGCAGAAGGTGGGGATTATTTTTTACGTTTCCAATTTTGAGGTAGTATTTGTGAAGCTGAGGGGAGAATACTATTATCTGTGAGTGCTGTGGTAACATGGATCATTTGCTTCTGAGCTGGGTGGCAATCCGAGGGTGTCGGGTCCTCTTCCCATACAAAATTCCTGGTTTTGCTTTCCAGAGCCAAGGAGCAACTCTGCTTCACTCCTCTTCATCCTCATGACCCTGCCTCATGCCCCAGCCTCTGGGCTTCCCCTCTGCCCTTGCTGGTCTTTTTCCTTCCTCCACTAGAACTCTGCCCTGTCCACGGGACTCCATCTCTGCACTCCAGGTTTGTAACCTTCTGCAGCCTCCCTCTTCTTAGGGGCTGGTCTTTCCTTCCCCTCATTACACATGTCTCCCAAGGAGCTACATATGCAATTATCTGTCTGTGTCTGTGGGGATCTGTTCCATGGGTCCCAAAGTCTGCAGACACTTATTTAAAGTGGCATAGCATTTGCATATAACCTGTGTGCATCTCCTTGTATTCTTTAAGTCATCCTTAGATTATTTTACTCCCTGGCTCAGTGTGAATGACATGTAAAGATGCTATTCTGTATTGTTTAGGGAATAATGACCAGAAGAAAAAGTCATACATGCCTGTACATTTTTAGTACAGATGCAGGTGATTTTTCAGGTATTTCTGATCCACAGTCAGTTGAATCTGCAGATGTGGAAACTCATATAGGGAAGCTGATTGTACACAACTTTGTCTTCTTTGAGCAGGCAGCAGGTGGCCTGGGGCAGGGGCAATGAGAGTGTGGCTGTCAGACCACACAGCTGCCCTCCCTGCCAAGTCTCTCCCTAGTCCCTCATAGTGTTGTCCACCACTGCTATGGCCTCAAAGCTGGCTGCAGCCTCTTAGCTTTGCCTCATGTCCCTCTGGGCTCTGGGCCACATCACAAGGGACTGCATAGGACTCTCAACCTCAATGTGCCCCAACCTGGGCTTCTCTCCCCCTTCATGGTTCTTCCTGTCCAGCTTCCCTCTTTAATGATCACTCATTTTTCCCTACAAATGTGACGTACATCATCAAAGATGTTGTGAGTTTTTCCTTCAGCCTTTTCCTCCAGTGCCCTAAATTCTAAATACACCCCAAGCCTAACCACAACACACCCTGTATCTTCCCTGCTCCTCAGCCCCTATCTTCATGGGGTCCTCTCCCCACATGGGCTTCTCATCTGACCCACACAGGCTGTCAGATCAACCTTCTGCAATAGAGCTCCATCGCTGCTTGTCACAGACACACAACTCCCCATTTTCCACTGGATGTGAAAATTTAGACCCCTGATGTTAGCTATGTCCACTGCAGCCTCATGGTAACATTTTGGAGGCTGCCTTCCCAGGAAGATGACTGCAGTGTGGGTAGTCCCCTGGATGAGCTGCTCCACACATGGACCCCTGCTGGTTCCCCCCTGTCTGTCTCACGTGTCAGGAACCATGTAGTGGGTGTGAGGCTTGGATACCTGATCACTTCTCAGAACTCAGCCCCATTCTGTACTGTCCTCCCTTACCCGAAAGGAAGCTTCTCTTTCTCAATTTCCTTTAAAGAGATCATCCCTTATCAGTCTCACTAACCCTGCAATCAGGTGCCAGGATGCACACATTGTGTGGGCAGTAAATACACACTGTTCTACCCTCAAAGCCACCAGGAAGTTTCACAACCCACTTGGTTCTGCTAGTGGGCCTGTCTGCAGCACACCTTCACAAATGGCACTTTCCCTGTCCCACCATCATCAGGCCCCATGTGTGACTGCCTGGCCAAGAGCAAGGCCAAGCCAGACTCCTCAACTGTGAAGTCTTCGTGTATTAGCAGGAGATGTCCAGGTGGAAAGAGGGTTCCTTATGTGTCCCTATGAGGGATATCTTCTCAGCAGGCAGAAGATAACAAAGGAGTGTCCAGGTGGACCTGACCTCATTACCAAGAGTATACATTGACTAGCACTGACTTTAGGGAGACCCCCTCTGCATCCACAGATCTAGCCCAGGTGGTCCCATTTCATTCTCACAGTCCTGCCTAAGTAGGAAGCCTGCACCAGCTCAGAGCCCTCTCCCATGCATCCCTTGTCTCCAAGATCGGTCCCTCTGAACTGCTTCCTTGTGGTATGGCCTGCTTGGCTTCTCTTATCTCCTTAAACCTCATGTGTCTTGATCCACTGAGCTAGCAAGGAAGTGGTACTCAGCTGACTGCCTCCACTGAGCTGCTTGAGAACTCCCAGGATTTCTTTGCTCTGTTCCTACCAAATAGTCCATCATTTAAGGGACTGAGCAACAAGGATGATACAGAGAAAGCTGGCTGCATGTCACTGGAGTTATGGGTGGCTGATGTGGGCAAGATGGGTGTAGGACACAGAAGAAAAGACCCCAAGGGCTGCTAGGAGTTTCTAGAAGGGCCATGATCTGCAAATAATGGGTGGGGAGCATCTGTGGCACAGCACAGCTAAAAACAATGTGCCACAAAGGTGCCCTGAAGACAAATCTGGAATCCACATGGCTGGAGCAGCCTGGACAGGTGGGGAGGGGAGAAGGCTGGGGGTGGGCAGGTCCATTTGTATGCATCTCCATCACTAGGCAGATGCACTGGGCTCTCACCTGTGGTTGGGGAAATCATTGAAGGATTTCAGATAAGGGAGTAAAAGAATTCAATTTACTTTTTTAGAAGGAACCTCCAATGAATTGTATGTGCACTTGAGAATGACCCATCCAAATGTTGTTAGAAGATCCTAGGGAAGCAGGTGGGAGGATGCTCCTGAGGGTGTCCACATCAGAGACAGATGGCAGAGCAGGGAGAGGAGGATAAAGCTCCCTGTGACCACAGCACATGGACTTGACCCCACATGCAACCATGTGTGTGCAGGTGGGTGAGGCCCAGGAGGCATCTAAGCCAGTGTTTTCAACCTTGACTGCAACTGGAATCCCCCAGTTAAAATATACCTAAGCCTGGACTGCAGAGACCACACAGATGAGGGTTGAGGGCAGGACAGCATGGAGTCTGTGATACTAAACGCAGACAGGACTGAGAACCTCTACCTTGGCTCCCACGAGCTACAATAGGGATGCATGAGAAAGGTAAGGACACTGTGAAGTGGGGGCCTGTGGGGTGGCAATAATGGCTCCAGAGCTGCCAGCTATGTCACAGTCCATTCATTTTGACAGTTTCTAGAGCACCTATTCTGTGGCAGCTTCTGTGCCAGGCTCCTGAAATACAAAGATGACTTTGACCTTAAGGAACAATGAGTAGACATACATAAGGCAAAGCCTGGTCTTCATCCACCATCTATTCATCCACTAAGGAAGGAAAGAAGGAAGGAAAAAGAAAGAAAGAAGGAAGGAAGGAAGAGGAAGGAAGGAAGGAAGGAAGGAAGGGAGTGGCAACAGGCTATTCCAAGTAAAGACCCTGTTCTGAGCTGAAAGCACAGTACTGCTGATGTCTGGAGGTGTGTGGGTGGAAACTCTGTTTAGATATAGATTGTCCTATGACTGTTCATTGAGAATCTATCCTATGGCCTGGAAATACTTAAGTGCATTGTGAATAGCTCCCACTGGGCTGCTTTCCCAGCCGAAGACCTTCCTGGGGAAAGGAGTGGGGGTCCTACCCCCAGGCCCCTTTCACTGGACTGCCCACCAGCATCTTGAAGTTCTCAAGACTTACGCTTTGGAGTAGTTCAGAACAAAGTCCACTCCTTTCTCACTATCAAACTGGATATCGCGAGGCAAATCCTTGTGGCATTTGGCATCAATACTCAAGGGGAACCCAGGGTTCCACTCCATCCATCTAGCAAGTGAAAGAAGAAGGAACTGGGTTAAATGCTAGCCTGCAGTTGGCCCTCAACTAACAGGGCTGCCCATGTTGTCTGAAAGTGCTATACCCGGTGCTCCATGCCCTCACATCTCATGCTCTCCCATATCCCACCGGTTGTGTTTCAGCATAAACCCTAACACATGCATTTTCTGTTGAGTCCATAGTACTGCAAAAAAAAAAAAGAAAAGAAAACTCAAGTGGCAGCAAAGTTTGCCTAATATCTGAAGCTGTATGTGGACAGATCTGTGTTTCATTTTGTCATAAATATACTTTAGGTTAAAAAATAAGGTAAAAAGGAACCACTAAGTAGGAGATGAGGAGATACTAAAAATTATAAAGGAGAACATTTTTAATAAAAAAGGATTTTGTTTGTTCAGAAGGTTTTGTCCTAAAATCAAAGGATTATTCCAAAGTAGGAATAGGTGAGTAGGGCAAAACCAGAATGCTACAAGCATATGGCAGAGGTTTCTGCTGAGGTACAACCGATGGGATGGGGTAAAGAATGAGGAGATGTAAAAAAAGATGTAAGTAAGAGGACACGCTGCAGATAAAAAAGCTTTTTACATGGTAAAACAAGGTTTTGTCTTAAAAGCAAAAGATTGTTCCAAAATGAAACAGGCAGGTAAGGGCAATACCATGTTTATTCTCATGTCACAGAAGGGTTGTTGTAGGGTTTATAATAAGGTATAACTGATAAAAATCCAAATGCTATCTTGGTAAATTTATAAAAGATTCTCTAAAAACTTCTCCTTAAATCCCTGTAAAGCTGGGACACAAGAGAGCATCGTCGATCTCCTCTCTGAGATGACCCACTCTCCACTGAGAGCAAACCCTTACTTCTCTTCATAAATTTTGCCATTACTTTCATTGTATTTCACATCTTGCTCAAAATCTTCTCTTGTGGGAATACAAGAACCAAGGACCCCAATAGAAACTCCCTGCACAACCGTCTGACCCTACATCCAGGGAGGTACTGGGACCCATTCTGAGGTTCTGTGGCTGCCAACTTTGATGCGACCTGTGCATCACATGGGAGACCTGAGAGTGGCTCACCACAAAGGGTTAGAGCATGGAATAGGTGTGCACCCGTTAACAAAAAAGGAGTGAGGGAGCCTCAGGAGACCTTGCTTTTTAGAGGCAACATCAAGCAGCAATGTCTCCCATAGCAGAGGCCTTGCAATCACAGGAGGCAGAAGTGTGAGTGAGACTGGCAAGCCACACCCAACCTGGACATCAGGGTCTTGCCAGCTTGGTCAGTGTGCAAACCCCAATTGTGTGCATGTTGGTGCCTGGAGGTGAGGGAAAGAGGTGGTTCTCATGCCTTCACCACATGGCCATGTGGCAGCAGGGGAAGTGATGAGGACCCCCAGGCACTGGCCACTGAAAGACCACCCTCTTTAACCTACTGGCCTGTAGCAGGTTTAGAGATTGTTACACTCAAAGTAGCTCCTCCCAAGCACAAACCATGCACTCAGTCCAGTAGAAATGTTTACCTTCCTGTGCTCTCCACTCTTGCAATACTGCATTTATATTTTATTTGTCTATTTTGCTTACTTATTTACTAAACTTGAACTGTGAACACAAAACAACAAAACAGAACAAAATCCCTGTTCATTTCTTTGGGGGAAGAGGAGTGAACTTGTGTTTGTTACATTTTGAAATTTCAGATTTTTCATTTGTATTCCTGACTCTCCTTCCTTTTCAATCTCTCTTTTGGAAGATTTCAGACCATCAGAAAGTCTTGAGGGCTGGAGGTGCGGCTCAAGCAGTAGAGTGACTGCTTAGCAAGGGCAAAGCCTCAAGTTCAAACCCAAGTACAGGAGGTGGAGGCTGGAGGGTCACAGTTAGAGGCCAGCCCAGATAAAGTTAGTACAAGACTCCATCTGATACTAAAAGCAAAAGGACTGAGTGTGTGGCTCAAATGGTGCAAACACTAGAGCCTGAGTTCAATCTCCAGTATCACTAAAAACAATAGTGACAGCAACAGAAGTCTTGGGTCCCTTAAATACCATCTTGCATTTTTACTGTTCCACACTTCGCACTATTTGCTGTGGTATCCCGCTGGCCCAGGGAGAAGCCACTCTAGTCTTAGGAGAGGTGACCAGAACCGAGTAGTCACATTAATGTCAAAGGCACTTTGCAAAGTGTTCTGTTAAGTGGCAGTTTACATTTCTCACTGTTGGTTTACTTAAAACATTCTACTTTCTTAGAATGTAAGAAAACCTGGTTTTGTTGTTTATATTTTTATATGACCACTGATACTTATACAGGAATAAGGATTAAAGTGTGGACAAGCATACTAACATTTTCCTTTGTTCTAAAAAATGACTCAAGGCATCTCCAATATATATCTAACTTTGAGAGTTCTTTGGGATTGCACTGTGTAACCACCAGGCGGTAATCACCACCAGTCGCATCAGTGCAAAACTTCCTCACTACTCCTCCCCGGCCAGGCAGGTCTAGGCCTCCTGGGAATTTGAAGAGCTGAATGGAGCTGGAGTTCTCCAGTGTGTAAACTGTGAGCCCAATAAGGACAGCATGTGCTTTGGGTGGCATTTACATTTTTCTTAAATGAAGAGTTAACTTGGAAGAGAATTTGAGTACTTTTTTCTTGGCACAGAAAGAAGCTTTTCTCCGCCTGCTCTTCCTCAGCCTCCTTAGGGTGCAGTGCTGAGGGGGAGAAATGCCCCACCCTGGGAGACAGGAGATGATCAGGTCATGCACAATGATGGAACAGTTTGCCAGCCAGCTTGCTACTGAAACCAAACACCTATGTCCCTCTCACTGCTCCTGAGAGACCTTGACAGTCTGACCTGAGAGCCAGAGGCCTTCACACACACACACACACACACACACACACACACACACACACACACACACACACAAATAGGCAAAGAAAAAAACATGCTCCATGGAAGAAGACCAAGTGGAACCACCAGACAGAAGGACGAAGCAGAAAAGACACTTAATTTGGAGAGAGAAAGAGATCTTAAGGAGATGCAAATGGTGCAATTCAATGTAAGAAGACTTTCTGAAACTAGAAACATGATTTATAAGTTAAGAATTTATAGCTGGGCACTGGTGGCTCACTCCTGTAATCCTAGCTTCTCAGGAGGCAGAAATCAGGATGGCAGTTTGAAGCCACCCCGGGCAAATACTTCGTGAGACCCTATATCAAAAATATCCAACACAAAAAAAAGCTGGTGGAGTGGCTCATGGTGTAGTCCCTGAGTTCAAGCCCCAGCACTGCAAACAACAGCAACAACAACAACAACAAAAAGAATAGGGAAATAGAAAAAGAGAATAGTAATGGTCAGATCAGATTAGTCTTTTGGGAGACAAATTTCATTCATTCCATAACTAATTATGTGACAGGAAGAGCTCTGTGCAAACTAGAAGGAAGTGTAACACAAATGCAGAGCAAAACCCCCAAAAAATGGAAGCCATGAATGAAACCACAAATGCCAGATACAGAAGATTTAATATTCAAAGAGCAGAGTTCCTGAGAAGTGGGAGGGATACATGTAGAAGTAGAAACAATCAAATAAATAGAAGAAAAAGTTCTTTAGCTGTAAAAGGCTTCAATTTTCTTAGTTGAGTTCCAGGTAGAAGGAAAAAAATGATCAAAGTCTTGTTAGATTTCTCATTTATCATATTAAAAATGGAAGATAGTGTCAAGTGCTTACAAACTTTTTAAAAGATCATCTTACTTGAAGTCAAGTAACTGAAAGGCCAAAAAGGCTCAGGTTCAGATGTCACAATGCTCACCTGCCTTAATTGGAAAAGATAACTGGAAAAAAATTAAATTGAACAAATCACGAAACTCCTATATATAGTCATGTTTATTATAAAACAGTAGCAAATACAATATTAAGCAAAGAAATAAAAGCTTGAGAGGGTTGTTCATCATTACTAGCATTGCTTGCTTTGGGCATTACAGTCATGTAATAAGAGTATCAGTAGTTCAGAGAATGGAAATAGGAGACAGATTATTGTCTAAACAATATGATCAAATAAGTAGGTACCTACAAAGACTCCCTGTAAACAAACATGCAAACAAACGGTTAAAGCAGTAAGAGTTTAGTAAGAGTCCAAAATAAGGTACATACAAGAAACGAGTCATTCTCTTCATCCCAACAATGCTTACTTACAAACAGAAAGGTATCCCACTTGGAGTGGCAAAAGTTGCAATATCCTTTCATATAAAGTAACTAGAAAAGTGAAAGACCTGTGTGGAGGAAACCAGAAATGCTACTGAAGGCACTACCTGAGTGATAAGTGGGGGACAGACACACCAGGTACTTGGAAGAAAGACTGACTATCACTAAGATGATAATACCTAACACAGCTGGATGTAATTCAAAGCAATCCTTATCTTGAAAGTCTTAATAAGGAACAGTGAACTACAAAACAGATTTCAGGAAGTATCAGGAAGTTATAGAATGTTCTTAAAGAGGTGCTGGGCTCTGGAGCAGAAAAATAAATTATTTGTGAATAACAAAAAATGTGAGCAACATATGAGTCCTTCCTTCCTTCCTTCCTTCCCTTCCTCCCTCCCTTCCTCCCTTGTTCCTTCCTTCCTTTTCTTCTTCTTCTTCTTCCTCCTCCTCCTTCTTCTTCTTTTCTCCTCTCCCTCTCCCCCTCCCCCGCCCCTCTCCCTCTCCCTCACCCTCCCCCTCTCCCTCTCCCTCTCCTTCTTTCCTGCTACCAGGCAAGTGCTCTACCACTTGAGCCATGCCCCCAGTCCTTTTGTTTGTATTTTGTTTCTGGTAAGTTTGCCCATGATTCTCTTGCCACTCCCTCCAGAGTAGCTGCGATCACAGGCATCTCTACACCTGGATTACTGAGTATGTTCTATGTGCATTCATCATTGGACCTGTTCAGTTATCTCAAAACATATGAAGTAGTGAAGTGGTTTGTATGTGATGTGCCCCCCAAAGGTTCATGAGTGGTGGCATTGAAGTGGTAGGTGGAACTTTCAAGAGATGGGACCTAGTAGTAGGTCATTAGGTCACTGGGGGCATGCTGTCACTAATGGATTAATGCTGTCTGGAGGGTTGGGTCTCATGTGACTGGATTAGTTCTTGAGAGAGCTGGTTGTTACAAAAGCAGACCACTCCACAACTAAGTCCTTTCTGTTCACAGTTGTTTCCCTTTCTGTTTCTCTGCCATCTTGTGACCCAGCCTGGAAGCCCTCACCAGGATGCCAGTACCATGCTATTTGTACCCTCCAGTCACCAGAATCATGAACCAAATAAACCTCTTTGCTTTGCCAGTCACCCAGCATCAGGTTTATTATAGCAATACAAAATGGACTAATGTAGGCAGGTTCTTTATTTCCTCCTTTTTAAGGATGATGGTACAGAGAGATTAAACAACTTTTTTCAGAACACCAAGTAAGTAGGATCTGTGCTCAGGCACTTGGCCACAAAGCTACACACACGACCGCCTTCCTGCTCCAGCTGTGCACTATGGGAAGCATCCCAGGTGAGCAGCGAGGGATGTGCCACCCAGTAAGCGATCATGGGAAAGGGGTGATAGAACAATAATGCTGCCATTTTATAAATTGGTGGCCATTTTATCCTCAGGCCCCACCTCTTGGAAAATGGAGCCATTCCCAATAACAGCCCCGTCCATTAGCAAAATTTCTCACACTCCCAGACAGGCTCCATCCATGCTCCACCCCCATCAGGGACCATTGTGCCTGTGCCAACCTCTCACCCTCCCTTGTCTATAAAAAGCCATGACTGGCCCAAACTCTCTCTCTTCCTGCACCATCTTTCCCAGGTCAGCCAGGCGGCTCATGCCTGTCATTAAACCCTGCCTTTGGACGTGAGATTTTTCTTGTGAGCTTTCTTTGTGAGCAGCGTTTTTCCTAACATTTGGTGCTGTGACTTGGATTGGGTGCACTCCCAGCACTGACCTTGCTCTCCCGGCCTCCCCCACCCTATCCCGCTCTCTCTCTCTCTCTCTCTACTCCCATTTCCTTCCTCCGGGACCAGAGCTGCTTTGTTGGAACCCCTGATCCTAGAAAGTGCTGCTCCCTCACTAGCTCACAGGGAAGTTCCTCCAGCCTAGTGCGCCTCCAACCGCGATCCACCACCAGCCAATCTTCCCTCAAGGTCCTATCTTGGTGAGTCCTTCTCGCATGCAGAGCTGTGATGTCTCTCATTTCCTTGAAATCCTAGTACTAGGTTTTGGCTCGCTCTCGTCCTTGGGAACTGGGTTCCCCACTAGGGACTGTGGACCCCCTGTGGTGAAGACGTTCCCTCTGGGTACTCTACATCTCTCTCTCTCTCTCTCTCCCCTGAGGACCTGATATTTTGGGGACGCCTGCTATATCTTGAGGTCAGGCCTCACCATGGGAGTTGGACCACCCAAATTCCTTCAGACTCCCCATTGGGATGTCTCCTGGCCAACCTTGGGCCCCTACTCCTCACACCTGATCTTAAGCCCTGAAAGCTCATTTTTCTCTGTAATCAGGCCTGGCCCCAACATCCATTAGACAAAGCCTCCAAATGGCCACTTAATGGCACTTCTGATCTCAATATTTTAAGGGATTTATATAATTTCTGTGAACGCACTGGTAAATGGAAGGAACTTCCCTACATCCAATCCTTTTCTTATTTTTGCACTAAACCCTCCCTCTGTACTTCCTGTTCCCCTGCACAGATTCTATTAGCCTCTAAACCAGTCTCAAAACCAGCCAAATCCTCTTCTGAACCCCCTCTTGACTCTGAAACTTTCCCTTCTTTTGGCCCTGCTAATGAGCCTCCACCTTATCAGAGATGAGCTTCCATTGTTCAACTGTTGGCCTCTGCCTCTCCTTCCACCCTGGTCCCCACCCCTCCTTCCTCCCTTCCCTCTGCCCTCCTTCTGCCCCTCCTTCCACCCACCTGTCCTTCTACCCACCCAGAATCACAGGATCCCATGAGCTCCCCCCCCCACACTCGCTCTCATGGACCCCCCTAGTCAGCCAGTTTCCATCCACCCTCTCTGGGAAGTGGCTGGAGTGGAAGGCATTGTGAGGGTCCATGTCCCCTTTTCCCTCGCTGACCTCTCTCAGATAGAAAAGCACCTTGGCTCTTTCACCACTGACCCTGATTCTTATGTTAAAGAGTTCCAATACTTGGCTCAATCCTGTGACCTTATGTGGCGTGACATCTATCTCATTCTTTCCTCCACCCTCCTTCCAGAGGAGAGACACAGGGTCTGGGATGCAGCTAGGGCACATGCAGATGAGGTCCATTGCACCAACCCTGCCCATCCTGTAGTGCTACAGTGATCCCTACTGAGGAGCCTCATTGGAATTACCAAACCAGTGGTAGAATGCTTAGGGATCAGATGGTTACCTGTTTAGTGTCAGGACTAAAAAAGGCAGCCCAAAAGGTTGTTAATTTTGATAAACTCAGAAAAATGCAAGAAGAAAAAGAGGAAAATCCAGCTAGTTTCTTGTCCCAGCTCACAGAGGCGCTATGATGTCATACAAAAGTTGACCCTGAAACTCAGGACAGCACAATCATTCTTATGACCCACTTTATCTCCCAGTCAGCCCCAGATATAAGAAGAAAACTTAAAAGGCTGGAAAATGGCCCTCAGAGTCCACAGGCTGAAATTTTAAACATGGCCTTCAAGGTCTATAATTACCAAGAAGAATAGAAAGGGCTGGTAAGGAGAGGAGAGATAAGGCTAAATTCCAGACATTGGCACAAGCCCTCCAACAAAGGCCTCCAACCTCTAACTCCTGAAGCCAGGGAACATCTGAACACCTCCTGGCCCATGTTTTCAGTGTGGCCTTGAGGGACACTGGGCCCATACGTCTTAAGCCATGCCACCCACCAGGGCCATGTCCTAAGTGCAAACAGGAGGGCCACTGGGCAATGGACTGCCCCTCTACCCCTCAAGGTGGAGGATCTAAGCCCCCTCCACCATCCCTCCTCCCTAACTGATCTTTCAGGGCTGGCGACTATGGCTGATGACTGACAGAGTTCTGGGCCCTCTTTTGCTCCAGTAGCACACCTCTCCAAATAATTAGACCCCACAACCAGGGGATGGGCCCCATGTCTTAGGGCCCTGGCAACCGCCTCTCTCTTGATCTAGGAAAGCAAAAAGCTTACCTTTGGGTCCCTCCTTACTGTTTAATTTCCCCATAACCTCTCAGAACTCCTCACATATAAGGGTCTTTACTCTATGCCCCCCTCCCGTATCTTATCCCTCTAGGTGGCCTTGGTCGAGGATCCCACCCTAACTTTCGTCTCGTGTTCCCCACTTAACCCAGCCACTTTTCTTCCTCTCTCTTCAACACCCCTAGTTCACTCCTGCCCTGAGATCCATGAGGAGCTCCTCCCCTGCCCAGACCACATTCAGGAGGGCACCCTTTCTCAGGCTGACTACACTTGGTTCATTGATGGAAGTTCCTTCATTCACAATGGACAGCGAAGAGCTGGATATGCCATCATGTCTGATTCCACCATCATTGAGGCATGCCCTCTCCCTTTGGGTACTACTTCCCAGAAGGGAGAACTGACTGCCCTGGCAGAGCTCTAACCCCGGCAAAAGAAAAACTGTCAACATTTACACTAACTCTAAATATGCATTTCACACTTTATTGTCCCACTCCACTATCTGGAAGGAAAGGGGATTCCTTCTTTTTTTTTTCCTTTTTCTTTTATTATTCATATGTGCATACAAGGCTTGGTTCATTTCTCCCCCCTGCCCCCACCCCCTCCCTTACCACCCACTCTGCCCCCTCCCTCTCCCCCTCCTCAATACCCAGCAGGAACTATTTTGCCCTTATTTCTAATTTTGTTGTAGAGAGAGTATAAGCAATAATAGGAAGGAACAAGGGTTTTTGCTGGTTGAGATAAGGATAACTATACAGGGCGTTGACTCACATTGATTTCCTGTGCGTGGGTGTTACCTTCTAGGTTAATTCTTCTTGAAATAACCTTTTCTCTAGTACCTGTTCCCCTTTTCCTATTGGCCTCAGTTGCTTTTAAGGTATCTGTTTTAGTTTCTCTGCATTGAAGGCAACAAATGCTAGCTAATTTTTTAGGTGTCTTACCTATCCTCACCCCTCCCTTGTGTGCTCTCGCTTTTAGCATGTGATCATAGTCCAATCCCCTTGTTGTGTTTGCCCTTGATCTAATGTCCGCATATGAGGGTGAACATACGATTTTTGGTCTTTTGGGCCAGGCTAACCTCACTCAGAATGATGTTCTCCAATTCCATCCATTTACCAGCGAATGATAACATTTCGTTCTTCTTCATGGCTGCATAGAATTCCATTGTGTATAGATACCACATTTTCTTAATCCATTTGTCAGTGGTGGGGCATCTTGGCTGTTTCCATAACTTGGCTATTGTGAATAGTGCCGCAATAAACATGGGTGTGCAGGTGCCTCTGGAGTAACAGTCTTTTGGGTATATCCCCAAGAGTGGTATTACTGGATCAAATGGTAGATTGATGTCTAGCTTTTTAAGTAGCCTCCAAATTTTTTCCCAGAGTGGTTGTACTAGTCTACATTCCCACCAACAGTGTAAGAGGGAGGAAAGGGGATTCCTAACTACAAGATGAACTCCCATTATCAACGCTGCCTTAATAGCCCAGGTCTTAGAGGCTTCACGCCTCCCTTCCCGGGAAGGCATTACTCATTGCAAAGCCCACCAAACTGATTCTCCCATAATTACCAGAGGAAATAACCAAGCAGATATAGAGGCCAAGCAGGCAGCCCTCCAAACTGCACCCCAATTGGCCATGTACCCCCTTATCCCAGCTTCTTCCCCCTTACTAAACTCTCTCTCCCACCTTCTAAAGTTGAAACTCTTCTCTCCTATTTACATACACTTTTCCATCCTAATCTTCATGCTCTTTACACTTTCTCCGCCAATCCCTTTCCCTATCTCCAGGAGACATACAATACCTTAAACAGATTATCCAATCCTGCTCAATTTGCCAGTGCACAAACCCCAACTCCAATATTAGACCCCCTCCCTTTCCTACCCACCAAGCCAGGGGATGCCTCCCTGCCATGGATTGGCAGGTGGACTTCACACATATGCCTCCAGTGAAGAGGATTAAGTACCTCCTGGTATTGGTAGTCACTTTCACAGGAGGGGTGGATTCCCTATGACCAAGACCTCCACAGTAACAATGATTTTGGTCTCCTGGCCTCCATCCAGTCAGACAATGGGCCTGAGTTTGTTTCCTCTATTTCCCAAAAATTGGCACAAGCCTTAAATATTCACTGGAGATTTCACATCCCCTATCACCCCCAATCCTCAGGCAAGGTTGAGCGTGCTAATCGCACACTAAAAAATACTCTCACCAAACTCTTCCTCAAGCTCCACCTAAACTGGACAAAGTTCCTACCCCTGGTCCTTCTCTGCTTCCGGGGCCTTCCAAAAAGACCACTCATGCTCAGCTCCTTCGAGCTCCTCTATGGCTGTCCACTCCTCCCTATCACGGTTCAGCCAGAACCCCCTAACATACCCCCACTCTCCTCAATCCTCTCCTCACTTTTCTTCGCTCTCTCCTTTTGTCTCATGCTCATGGTCAGCTGCCACAGCCCTCTGACACCACCAAAATAGCTCCCTCCCTCCAAATGGGAGATCTGGTTTATCTAAAAAGTACAGCCACACCTGGCCACCTGCAGGAAAAGTGGAGAGGCCCATTTAAGGTCATCCTCACCACCCCTATTCTAATCCTGCTATGCTAGCAGGATTTCCCTCCTAGGTACATGCTCAAAATCGAAAACTGGCAACCCCACAAAAGACCTACCAATCTCTTCTTACAGGACCAATAAAAATAAAGATCTCCTCCCTCCCCAAGATCCTAGAAGCTGGAGACACACCCACGGAGACTCCCGGGGCATAGGCTGGAGCCCTATGCCTAGGGACCTGACATCTCGCCTACTCACTCTTTATACCTCCCCTCTTAATTCTTTCCTGTCAGTGCCTGCCCACGCTTTTACTCTTTCCTATTTACACTCTACTCTGAGGTTTTACTCTTCCCACCCCCCAACACAATCAGCCTCCCTCCTTTCTCACACCTCCTTTACCCTGCTTCATAGAGTGGATAGCCAACCTTCACCTCCAAGGTACTCTCTCAGACTTTACTCCTGAAGAGACCTACTCATTTTCCAACATTCTCTTTGCCTTATTGTAAACCACACCACCTATGCTTTCACTCCATCCTTTTCTGTAGGTAACTCTTGTCCTCATCCCATCTCTCCTGAGCATCGGCCTGTGGGCAACTTCTCCCCCTGAGTGGAGATGGCCCCATTGTGCAGCTCTCTGTTTTGGATACCTCACCCTGTGTGCCTTACTCCTTGTGCTCTCTTCTTTCTTATGACTTGGACCTTTGCAAGCGGGGCCCCCTGCCCACCCATGCCGGCAATTTACAGTGTATACCATCATGCAAAAGGCGTGCGATAGCACTGCCACTTTATGCCAACATCTTAATCATTATTGGACGGGAATCAGCAAAGGCGACCATGCCAGCTACCGCTGCCACAGGAGGAGGGGGCAACAGGTATGCTGGACTTACCTCTCATAGCTTGGTATATCTGATGGAGGCGGAGTCCGGAATGAGGTCCTCTGGAAAGTCCTCCACACAAAGGTACCTCAAAGACTGAATGACTTATTCTTTCCCACCAGAAAGCCTCTCCAAATTCCCTTATACAAATTGTCCCTTTCTGAAACCTTTCTCCTCCAGGTCATAAATACCACTCATCAACTACTCAACCACACTAATCCTACTCTAGCCCATGGCTGTTGGATCTATCAGTGGTCTGGCCCTTCTCAGGTCATTGCCAGCCCCATGAACATTTCCACACCCTTTACCTTAAACTGTTCCTTCACCAAAAGGGCCACCACCTCCACCTTTTCCCCAGTTCCCCTCTCCCAGCCAGCCCCTCTTTGCCTACAGAGTTCCTCAGGGATAGTTGAGGTAGGCTCCCTGGTGGCAAAAAAATGTCATACCACTAGGGCAGCCAACAAAACCGGAAACAATATCTGCTGCCCACCATTCCCGGGACTCTTTTTCTATGCGGTCAGAGTGTATACCCCTATTTACCCCAAGCCTGGAAGGGCATCTGTACTCTGGTATTTTTGGTTCCTGACACGGATATTATTACAGAATGTCAGGACCTCCCCATCCCCCTCACCACGCACCTTCGATCTAAAAGGGCAATCCAGGCTATTCCCTTGTTAGCTACCCTGGGCATAATGGCTGCCATGGGAATGGGGGCTGCAGGAATAGGAACCTCTGTCCACTACTACACAAAACTGTCTAATCAATTGATAAGTGATCTTCAAATGGTGGCCGAGTCTATCCTAACCTTACAGAAACAACTTGACTCCCTAGCCTCAGTTGTACTCCAAAACCTACGAGGCCTTGACCTGCTCACTGCAGAGAAGGGTGGTCTCTGCATGTTTTTACAAGAAGAGTGCTGCTTCTATGTTAACCAGTCGGGGGTAGTAAAAAATAAAATTAGACAACTCCAGGAGCGACTAGAAAAATGGAGAAGGGAGTTGGAGGACTCTTGGAATCCTCTAGGGAACAGCATTTCACAGTGGTTCTCCTGGTTAATGCCCATCCTAATGCCTGTATTTCTTGCTCTCCTATTCTTAAGCTTCCTCCCTTGTATCATAAGAACAATACAAGGATTTCTTTTAGACCACATGTCTGCTCTTGCTAATCAAAATTTAACCAGTTGTACCTCCAGGGATATCAACTTCTCCAAAACCGCCTGGAAAAACTGCTGTGAAGGCCCCATCCAGGACGCCACAGGAGCCTGATGATCCCGCCCCATACAGCGCCCCCTGCCAGCAGGAAGCAGCTAAAGAGATCGATGCTTCGCCCCAATTCCTGATCCTCAGCCCCCACCCTCATCATTATTAAAGAAAAAATGGGGGAATGATAGAACAATAATGCCGCCATTTATAAACCGGCAGCCATGTTATCCACGGGCCCCACCTCTTGGAAAATGGAGCCATTCCCAATAACAGCTCCGCCCTTTAGCAAAATTTCCTGTGCTCCCAGACAAGCTCCACCTAAGCTCCACCCCCATCAGGCACCCTAGCACATGTGCCAGCCTCTTACCCTCCCTCTTCTATAAAAGGCCACGCCTGGTCAGGACTTGCTCTCCTCCTGCGCCATCTTTCCTGAGTCAGCCAGGTGGCTGCTATTAAACCCTGCTCTTGGACTTGAGATTTTCTCATGAGCTTTCTTTGTGAGCAGCATTTTTCCTAACAAGGGGGACTTCTGCTTTACACCCTGCACAAAATGTATGGCAGAGGGACGAAGAGCTTAAACTTAGAAGCAAAACTATACAAAAATACAGAAGTATCTGTGTAATATCTAGGAGGAGGGCTTTTTGTTTTTTTTTTTCAGCAGTAAGGACTGAATCTAGGGCCTTACCACTTGAGCTACTTTTTTTTTTGTTTTGAGATGGGTCTTGCTAACTTTACTTGAACTTATAATCTTCTTGCCTCTGCGTGCTAAATAGCTGAGATTACAGATCTGTACTACCATGCTCTTTCTTAAGCAAAGCAGGGAAGCTAGTGGTTATAAATGGAAAACAATACATATATTTAAGGAAATAAAAACTTAAAATCTCCTGTGACGAAAGGAATAAAGACATATAGATAGATAGCGCCTGCAAATTAATAATAGAAAAAAGAGAACAAAGAAAAATACAGTACATAAATAGACAGTTTGAAGAAAAAGTAACACAGCTGCTTAACTCACCAGAAGTGAGGAGAATGCAGAGTTAAACAACAATGATCAGATACCTGGGAGGCGGAGACAGGAAAACTGTGGTTCCAGGCCAGCCTGGCAAAAGTTAGTGAGACCCTATCTTAAAAGCAAGCTAGGTGTAGTGGTTCATATCTGCAATTTCGGATACAATGGAGGTAGAGGTAGGAGAATCCTGGTTTGAGACCAGCCCTAGCTAAGTTAGTACAAGACCCTATCTGAAAACAAACTAACAAAAAATAAAAAGGACTAGGCACATGGCCCAAGTGGTAGAGTGCTTGCCTAGCAAGTGCAAAGCCCTGAATTCAATTCTCAGTACCAATAAACAAACAAACAAATAATGGGTTTTAGGATTTTCAGATTATCAAATATTTAAAAGATGGATGCCATTAGGAACTGGCAAGGGTTATGAGTAAAAATATTCTCCCTCCTCAAGATACAATCAATGGTACTGAAAACATTGTAAATTTTGTAAAGGATTTTGCTGGTATTTCATGAAATGAGAAATGCCGATTTGACCCAGCAGCTGAAGTTCTGGAAATGGATCTGCCAGTAATTAAAGCACCAACACATCAAGGTGTTTGTACAGGTTGCCTCTTGCAGCCCTGCCTGCAGTATCCAAAATGAACAGCAAACTAACAAATGTACATATAGGAATGGGAAACACAGGAAACAAGCAACAGTCCACCAATGGGGGATGGTTGGTTAAGCTTACAGAACATCCAAGCAAGAAATATGTAGCAGTTTACAGAGGAAACAATGAGATACTGTTTCACATGCACTAGGTGGACAGAATGGAAATGTCTTGCCTCTTAATCTCAACTACTCAGAAGGATCTCCATTCGAGGCCAGCCTAGGCAAAAAGTCCGGGAGACCCCATTTCAACAAACAGCAGGATGCAGCGGTGTGCACCTATCAGCTCAGCTCCACAGGAAGCATAAATAGGAGGATCAAGGTCTAGGATGGCTTGGGCAAAAAGCTACACACTATCTTCAAAATAACTAAAGCAAAAAGGGCTGGAGATGTGGCTCAAGTGTTAGAGCGCCTGCCTAGCAAGTGCTGGTCCCTGAGTTCAAACCCAGTACTGCCAAAAAAAAAAAATGTTTCAAGAAGGAAAAGAACGTGTGTTGATGATGCAGGGAAATGGCAACTCAGGAACAGCTGCTACGTGTGCAAACTGACAGAGCCCTTTGGAAAACAGTCTGCAAGAGCTAGAAAACTTAAAAATGCATGTGCTGTGCAACCCGTACTTCTGCTTCTAGAGCATGCCCTAGGGCAGCTTTCCATGAGAACACCAACAGACAGCTGAGAAAGCCCACAGCAGGCTGGTTTGAAACCTCCAGAGAGAGCCACAGAGAGAGCCCATAGGCAGGCACAGATGAGTAGGGTGGTTTAGTTTTACAACAGGACACCAGGGCTGAGGGGCAGCTCTGGTAGAGCACTTGCTTGCCTAGTGCCAAGAGTCCTGGGTTCAATCCCCAGCACCACAAAAACAAAACAAAACACACAATGGTATGCTACACAGAACTTAAAAATCAAGGAATGGCATTGAAGTCAACTGGATGCTCTTGAGAAATGCAAGCTGCAGAATGAGTAGGTTAAGTCATGTAGATTAAAGAGCACACAAACCCTACCACATACTGCTGTGTGTGTGTGAGTCACACAGGCAGATGCAGTCAAGAGTTTGGGGCTGGGGACTGGGGGCTGGAGGATGTGACCTGGGTTGGCTTCCCAATCCTCTCTGCATGGCTGGGTAACTGAGGAACACTAGTGACTGTACTGGGACCATTCTCAGCTGTTGCTTGACTTCCAAACCCAACCATGGAAGCCTGAGAATCTGTGTGAAAGGGGAACTCCAGGATTTTGCAGACAGTGCAAAATTCAGTGTTTTCTGAACAGAAGCAGAGCAGGGAGTCTGAAAAACACAGATAAATGGAAGGAGGAAGAAAAGATAGTAATTAGGTATAAGAAAGGAGCAGAGTGTCTCACCAAAAAGCCCTGCTCCTCTCCACAAGTCCTAGATTGTGATGATAAACACCTTCCAGAGAATCAGGCTTGTCTGTGTTTGTGAGTAGATATCAAGTTTAATCAGGTTCCCACTACTTCATACTGAGTCTTATGGGCATTATGTCTTATCCCAGTTCCACAAGCAGTATTTGAAGAACTGGCTATTGGCTTTGTCATAAGTAGTTGAAGTGGAGAGGAAAGGCAAGGAAGAAGCATAGAGACAACAATCTTTTGGGATGGGAGGCAGAGCTCCTGGACAATAACCTGTGTTCTGTGCTGAGAATATATACATCCTACAGTGTTTGAGAGGCTTGCATAGAAATATTCCAAAATAAATAGAAAATCCATATATCCTTACATGACTCACAATGTAACAACGTAACTTTTGTATTGTGTTAGAATAAAATGCATAAATATATGTATATATGCACACACACTCACAGTTGCAGAAAAATGCACAAAACACTCGTCTAGTCACCTCCAAGGTCAACAATGAGACCTCACCATCAGGCTCAACCCACCCAGGTAATCTACACCCTCACTTTTATTGTTTCTTTTAAGACAGGGTCTCACTAAGTAGCCCAGACTGACCTGGAACTCCTGGGCTCAAATGATCCTCCTTCCTCAGCCTCCTGAGTAGCTGGGATCACCTAGACTGTGTGTGACTTTCCATTCATGGTTAGTATGTCTTGAATCTTATTTGAAACATCTTTTTACCTAGAGACTATGAAGAATACTCCCCTGAAGTCCAAAAGTTTTATATTTTGCTTTTACATTTAAGTCTAATAAACTCCAGAACTGAATTTTCTGAATGACCAGAGGTGCAGGCCAAACTCTTCTCTTCTTCCTCTTTCTCTCCTTTCACAGTGGCCTCTCCCCTTCTGGAGAGGCCACTTGCCAGGGGTGGCTTCTGATGCATATGAAGGGCCCACAGATGTGGAGCTCTGTTTCTCATTCCTCTATTCTGTTTTGTGAAAATCTTTCTGACATCAAGGGAGCTACAGCTAGAGATGGTTTTGAGGCTGGGGCAATCATGTTCTCCCTGGGGGCAGGCCCTGTGCATGAAGGAGGAGCTAGGCACTGAGAGATGCTTTACGAATTTGAACAGTTTTTTTTAAGATGCTGGTCAGAGATGGCAAGTGTTTGCTGAAATTGGAATCCACTCTCTGCTTGTGAAGACTGGTTAGTGATTTTTGAAGGGAAATTTGTCAATGTACATTAATAATTTATGCTATTTCATTTAGCATTTTCATTTCTGGGCTTTTATCTAAGGAAATGGTAAGACATCAAAGGTTTCACATACAAAGATTTTCACATCACTTATGAGAATCAGAATAATCAGAAATCTCCTAAATATCCATCCAGGCTGGGTGTTTAAGTAAATTATGGTGCCTCCCCACAATGGAATATTATATAAAAACTAGGATGTTTATGGTGAGATTTGAAAAAATTGGGAAAGTGATTAACTGTATTGCTAAGGGCAAGAAGGAAGAAGTAATGTCATACATACAGTACAATACCCAAAATAAGAAAAAGTGAAAACACTTAAAAAATTAATTATAGGAATTTTTTTGCTTCTACATTGGTCACCTTCTTTTGCTTAATTGGATTTTAAAACTCTGAAACACTTCCTTGTAGGAAGTGACACTCCTGAGGAACATGTAGGAAAATGCCAGCCACTCTCCTGGATACCGTAGGCCCTTCCACAGCCAAGGTGGCCACACTGTCCCCTGACTGTTTGGAGATATTCCTTCTACTCCCAAGAGAAAGGAGGCCAAATCAGGAATTGAAATGTCTGCATATAGCAGACAGGTGTGACCTGGAGAACAGAAGTCCAGAGTGCTCAAACCTCTACAACTGCCCACCCACTTGCTGGATGCTGGGAACAGCCTGTTTCCAAAGCAACACTCTAGATCACGGGTTATTATTTCTGTCTTTGAAATGGCTTTATTGATAAGCAATAAAGCCATAAAGCATAAAATTCACTCCTTTAAAAGTATACAATTAAGAGGGTTTTAAAAAGTATATTCACAAGAGTTGTGCAACCATCATGATAATCTAATTTTGGAATATTCTCACCCAATAAAGAAATTCATACACATTAATAGTCACTCCTTATCTCCCATTCCTAATCCCAGCTTCAGGCAACCACAATCCACTAATCTGTCTATAGGTTTGCCTATTCTGGACATTTCATGTAGAGAGAATCATGCAGTATATTTTTTTGTAAAGGACTTTTCATTTAGCATGAATTGAGAAAAACTTTGTTTTGTTTTTTCAAGATTGCTTCATTACTTAGCATGTACCCATAGTTCATTTCCCCTCCCCGCCTTTTTGTACTAGGGTTTGAACTCAGGGCTTCACACTTGCTAATCAGGCACTTTACCACTTGAGCAATGCTAAAATCAAATACTACATGACCTTCTGTGATGGGATTCTTTCACTTATCCTACTGTTTTCAAGGCTTATCCATGTTGTAGCATCTGTCTGCACTTCATTCCTCATTACAGTCGAATAGTATAGATATGCCTCATGTTTATCCAAAGGTCAGTTAATGACATTTGTGTTGTGTACATGTTTTGGCCATTATGGGTAATACTGCTGTAATAATGCATATACATTTGTGTGGCCATATGTTTTCATTTAAAGGGCATATACCTAGGAGTAGAATTCTGGGTTATAGGGTAACTCTGTGTTTAATAGTTTCAGGAACTACTGACTGTTTTTTCGAAGCAGCTGTGCCATTCTAATTCTCACCAGCAATGTGCAAAGTGTTCTGACATCTCCACATCCTTGCTATTGTCTGACCTTTTGAGTCTCCCCATCCTAGTAGGTGGCTAAGGGTCTCAACTCTTGCATTACAAGAGTGGTTTATGTATTTTGGATACACTTCTGTTATCAAATAATATATATGAATTGCAACTATTCTTTCCCATTCTGTGTGTTAGCTTTTCAGTTTCCTAAGGGTGTCATTTGAAACAGAAAGTTTTAAAATTTGATGATTTCAATTTATTTTTTATTTTGGTGCCATATCTAAGAACTCTTTGCCAAGTCCAGAATCATGAAAGTTTATTCTTATGTTTTCTCCAAGGAGTTTTATAGTTTTAGCTCCTGCATTTAGATATTTGATCCATTTTGAGTTCATTTATATAAATAGTGTTAGGTGAGGTTCCAATGTCAGTTTTTTTGCATTTTGGTTATCTGGCTTTCCTAGCACCATCTGTTAAAAAGACTGTTCTTTTCCAACGAGTTATCTTGCTGCTTATGTCAAAATTTCATAAATGCAAGTTTTTATTTCTAGATTTTGAATTCTATTGCATTGACAATACCACGTTTTCTTGACTACCATAGTTGTATAATAATTTTGACAGAAAACTTTGTTTTCTATTTTATCAAGATTGTTTTGGCGATTTTGGGTCTTTTGAATTTCCATATGAAGTTTTGGAACAGCTTTTCAATTTCTGCAAAAAAGCAAGCTGGTGTTTGGATAGGGATTACACTGAATCTGTATGTCGCTTTGGGGAGAATTGCCTCTTAACCAAATTAAATCCTGGTCCATGAACTCAAGATGTCTTTCAACTTATTAAGATCTTTTTTAAACTATTTTCAACAACATTTTAGAGTTTTACTGTGTAAGTCTTGGACTACTTTTGTTAAATATATTTTTAAAATTCTATTCTTTGTGATGTTATTATAAATGGAATTAAAAAAATTTTGTTTTCAAATTGTTGGTTGCTAGTGGATAGAAAAACTTTTTTCCCCCCAGTACTGGGGTTTGAACTTAGGGTTTGTGCTTACTAGGCAAGTACTAGTACTTTACCACCTGAGCCATGCCCCTCCCCCTGCCCCTTATTGCCATTGTTATTTTTGAGACAGGGTCTTGCTTTACATCTGGGGCAGCCTGGACCACTGTACTCCTATTACTCCTTCCCCACATAGCTAGGATGACAGGTGCACACCACCACACCCAGCTTTTTTCAGTTGAGACTCAGCTAAAACAAGTGATTTTACACATTGATCTTGTAATCTTGCTGCTTTGTAAGTTCCAATAGGTTTTTTGATTAATTCCTTAGGATTATCTATATAAAAGGTTGTGTTACCTATGAATGGTGATCATGGGTGCCTTTACTATTTTTTGTTTTCCCAGCTGGCTTAGACAGTGCAACACTGAATAAAAGTGGAAAAAGTGGACACCCTTCACCTATTCCTGTATCTTGGGGGGAACACAGCCAGTCTCTCCTCTTCTAAGTTAAGATGTGAACTCTCAGTTTTCTATAGAGGTCCCTTATCAGAAGACAATCTCTTCAATTCCTACTTTTTTGTGGTGCTAAGATTTGAACTCAGGGTTTCACACTTGCTAGGCAGGCACTCTACCACTTGACAACTCTGCCAGCCCTCTTTTGTGTTGGGTATTTTTGAGATAGGGTCTTGCTTTTGTTGCCCAGGTTGGCTTTGAACCACGATCCTCCTGATCTATGCCTCCCAAGTAGCTAGGATTACAGAAATGAGCCATCAGTGTTGGCCAATTCCTACTTTTTGAGTGTTTCTTTTTTTTTTTTAAATCATGAAAGGATATTGGATTTTTTCCAAATTCTTTTCTTGTATATCTATTGAGATTATTATGTGTTTTTCTGTTCTTTACTGATATAGTTTTTTTGATGTTAAACCAACTTCGTGTATCTGAGAAACATTCTGTCTGGTCATATTAATGGTGCCTTTTACATAATGCTGAATTTGACTTGCTAGTATTTTGCGAAAAATGTTGGTATCTGTATTTTTTTTTAATTTTTATTTTTTTATTATTCATATGTGCATACAATGCTTGGGTCATTTCTCCCCCCTGCCCCCACCCCCTCTGCCCCTCCCTCTCCCCCCCACCCCCTCGATACCCGGCAGAAACTATTTTACCCTTATCTCTAATTTTGTTGAAGAGAGAGTATAAGCAATAATAGGAAGGAACAAGGGGTTTTGCTAGTTGAGATAAGGATAGCTATACAGGGAGTTGACTCACATTGATTTCCTGTGCGTGTGTGTTACCTTCTAGGTTAATTCTTCTTGATCTAACCTTTTCTCTAGTTCCTGGTCCCCTTCTCCTATTGGCCTCAGTTGCTTTTAAGGTATCTGCTTTAGTTTCTCTGTGTTGAGGGCAACAAATGCTAGCTAATTTTTTAGGTGTCTTACCTATCCTCTTCTCTCCCTTGTGTGCACTCGCTTTTGTCTTGTGATCAAAGTTCAATCACCTTGTTGTGTTTGCCCTTGATCTAATGTCCGCATATGAGGGTGAACATACGATTTTTGGTCTTTTGGGCCAGGCTAACCTCACTCAGAATGATGTTCTCCAATTCCATCCATTTACCAGTGAATGATAACATTTCGTTCTTCTTCAAGGCTGCATAAAATTCCATTGTGTATAGATACCACATTTTCTTGATCCATTTGTCAGTAGTGGGGCATCTTGGCTGTTTCCATAACTTGGCTATTGTGAATAGTGCTGCAATAAACATGGGTGTGCAGGTGCCTCTGGAGTAACCTGTGTCACAGTCTTTTGGATATATCCCCAAGAGTGGTATTGCTAGATCAAATGGTAGATCAATGTTTAGCTTTTTAAGTAGCCTCCAAATTTTTTTCCAGAGTAGTTGTACTAGTTTACATTCCCAGCAGCAGTGTAAGAGGGTTCCTTTCTCCCCACATCCTCTCCAACACCTGTTGTTGGTGGTGTTGCTGATGATGGCTATTCTAACAGGGGTGGGTATCTGTATTCTTAAGGGATGCTGTTGTTTTCCTGTGATGTCTTTGTCTGGTTTTGTTATGATACTGGTGTCATACATTGAATTAGGAGCATTCCCTTCTCCTTTTTTGAAAGAGTTTATGCAAGATTTGGTATTAACTCCTTAAATGTTGGATAGAACTCACCAGTGAAACTGTGTGGTTGTAGGAAGTTTTAAGATTAATTCAATCTCTTTTCATATGATTGGTTATTTAGGTAATTTATTTCTTCTTAAGTCAGGTTAGTAGTTTATGTCTCTCTAGAATTTGACCATTTCATCAAAGTTAACTAATTTGTTTTCATACATTTGTACATAGTGCTCCTTTTTATTCATTTTAATTTCTGTGAGCTCAGGATTGATTTTTTCCTCTCATTTCTAATTTTAATAACTTGGGTCCTCTCTATTTGTCTTGGTCAGTTAGCTAAAGGTTGGCTAATTTTGTTGTTGATTATGTATCACTTTTATAATTGAAGTATTGAGAAGACAGAAAAAGCAAGGGCAATCCCTGCAGCAGCAGATGGGAGAACATTTGGGTAAACTGCAGCAGGTGGGAGAACATTTGGGTAAACTGGGTTTTTGCAGCCCCCATTCCTCCTAAAGGCCATGTGGTTGACCCTGTTTTCCCACAACCTCTTTACCATCTCTGCTTGAAGTGGTAGGTAAGGTGACGCTCAGGAATGGTGGCACGACCACCAGGTGCTGGTGCCTTGGTGACTTACCAGCACTGTAGTCAATGTTGATCTCATACCATACACCTGAAGTGATGTCACAACTCACCGGTACTGTTTTTGCCGTGTTTCCAATTCTTTACGTCTGTGCTGCTTGAGAATGTGAATTTGGTCATCTCGGGCCAACTTTGCTGTGGAGGAAGGACAACTATGAGAGGAGCCCAGGAAGAACAATAATGATGTCCAGTGTTTGGGTTTTCCTCAGATGCCTTCCCATGCTGAGTGCTTAACATGCACCATCCTGCCTCACATTTTATGCTGAGGAAACTGAGGCCTGGGGAGGTTGAATAGCTTTGTGTCTGTCCAAAATCAAATACCTAATTAATGAGTTTACTACATTTTTTTGACTAGGTCTCATTATGTAGTCCAGGCTGGCCTCAAACTTGTGGTCCTCCTGCCTCAGCCTCCCTGAGTGCTAATCAGTGGATTTTCCACACAAGATTCAAATCCCATGCTTTTAGCCATTTCTTTTACAAAAGGCAAAAATATTTCCTCATTTTCCTGTCCACTTGCTCAGTTAAACCTTGGGCACTCTGCCTCTTGGTGCTCAGAGAATCAGGTCCAGATACACCAGTCAGGCTTGGTCCGAACCCAGGTGGCGATTTTCTGCCTCTCTGTGCCAAGTACAGCACATGTAGCACAACTCATCTCTGGCTTGCTGTGCATTTCCACCTGGGGGCTCTCATCTTCCACTAGAGTCCTCAGCATATTGCTTCTGCAGGAATTCAGGGCCCTCAGTGCAGAGATACCTGCTCACTTCAGGGGAAAGGAATTTCACAGTCTTTGGTGGATATCTTTAAATCAATGTAGAAATGTCCTGCAAGTCTTATGTTGATCTGAAATGGTAGTTTTAGCATTGAACTAGGGCTTTAGCATTGCCTGAGAGAGCTGTGGAACTCTGCAGGACTCTGTTTCTAAGTCCATTTGGTTGCTTTATGGAGTAATGTGTGGTTTATGACCCAATATATAGGCACTGTCCAGTCCCTGTGTGCCTACACAGACTAAGAAATTCCATTCTAAAACAGAGTGTAGTCTTCTAGGCTGTGTGCTGTAGAGGTAACACATTTGTGTTTGGACTTAAAGCCATACATAAATTGAGCCTAAGAAAGTTGCCTTGAGTTTCTCACATGAAATGCCTACTTCTAGGATCCTGGTAGAGATTCAGTGTGAAAATTCAGTAAAACAACACAGAGCTGGTGCCTGAAAAATGCCCAATAAATAGGAAGATAGTTATGATGCTCACTACTATAATGGGTCTGAGATGTTCCTTCCTGCCTCTAAGCCTGGGCTTCATGTGTGGCTTGTCTCTTGGCCTGTCCTGCTGCCACCTCTCATTCCAGCAGCTGGGGTAAGGGGCTAAGAACAGGGTTGCTTCTCTGAGTCTTTAGCACAGATGAGGTCACACACACTTATATATGTCCACATGTGATATGATATAATATATCTCAGTGGTGAAGAACTAGGATTTTAAAAATTCCATTCTACATTGATATTTTATAAGATAAGCTAAAAATTAATTACTAGAAAAATAAAATTAAAAAGAATAAACCAGACATTCAAAATGTAAGCCCAATAACTCAGAATTATTCTGTCAGGTTACTGTAAAAGTTTCTAAAACACCTATGCTCAATCTTTTTCCTTTCCTTGTTGCAGACCTGTCCTCATCAGTTCTCAGACCACACTGAGAGCTCACTGGTCCATAGTACCTCCAGACTGAGGAAGCTCTAGTTCCAAACCTGGAACTGGGGTCCAAAGGAGAAGATTAAGGGGACACGCCTGCATTCTGCCTGGGGGAAATAAAGCCAATTGGTAGGGGAAGCTCAGGTTCCTGAAGGTCAGGTGGGTATGAACTGTGACAATGACTGCAGTCACTGGTTATTGGGGACACTAATGTGGGCACACAGTGTTTCTCTTTGCTAGTCTACGTTGAAAACTTAGCCTATCTCTTGAGCACTTGGGCTCTGAGGAGTTGTATTTCTTTAGCTTCACTGGTATGAGTAAGTCAGAACCTATGGACCTCAACATCCTAAGTTTCACAAAGAGAATGACTCTATCTGGCCCTGACAGTGTTGGGAGACTCCATGTAATGACTGATGGAACTTCTGAGGGTGTGGTAGGATGACAGAGCCTGGACTGATAGTGGAGTCCAAGGACTCACAGGAGCTCCTGAATGAAGCTGTCTCTCCACAGAGATGCTCTGGATCCCTGAAACCCCAAGTGACAGTCCCCCGACTTCTATGTTCACTTAGATTTAAGAGGTCATTATGTGGTAAGTAATTGAATCACTTGTGAGGTAGGTCCTCTCCTTCCCAGATTGCTCAAAGAATTGCTTATTGTACCATGTGGTGGATTAATAATGGTCACAGTCCTTTGACACTCTTTGAAGTAGGTAGAGTAAGTAGGTATTGATGTCCTTTCCCCTTGAATCTGGGTGGCTGCTGTGACTGCTCAGACCAACAGAATATGGTGGAGTTACACCATGGCAGTTTCCAGGCCCAGGTCTGAAGATACTGGTAGATTCCACTGTCTCTTTCTTGAAATACTTGCTTTTGTAAGTCAGACACCAGATAGGAAGTGCAGGCTACCACTCTGTAAGAAACCTTAAAGAATAAGATGCCATGTGGTGATAGAAGCCAAGGAATCCTGAGGCACTAGACATGTGAGAGAAGAACCATTTCTGAAGTGAATCCTCTGCCCCATTTCCCTCAGCTACTGCCACAGAATCCACAGAGGAACCACCTGGCAGTCTCTTCCAAATCATGGGCAAAATTAAAGCTACTAAGATGGTTGGTTACCAGCAATAGATATGGAACTCACTAGCCAGCTTCTCTGTGTCCCTGCAGACCACACTCTACGCTGTCTTGTCTCTAAAGGTGATCACAATGAATTACATCAATTGGCTTCCACTGGGCTCCACCATGAAGCCTGTCCAGAGTACAGAGTGTGGGAGAGCACAGAAAAGCCATTTCCTCCTCACTCCTCTGTCAAACAGACGTCTACCTCTCTACTGAGAGCCACAGGTCCTACATGGGGGAATTCTCCAGGACACTCCCCTTCTGGATTATTCTGTCATTCTTCCTGTGCCCCACCCATTAGAATTGGCCATGCTGGTAGCCCTACACACAGAGCCCTGCGTTGGTGGCCCTTCTGCACACTGTCCCATGCCTTGCTAAAGTTCCTTTCTTGAACCCTCTTGAATCACCTGAATCTGACTGCACCATCTCATGTTGCTGGGAAGAGCAACAAGGTCTTCAGGAAGAAAGATTTTACAACCTAGACCTTAGAGGTCTAGGCAGGAGGGAGATGCATAGTGAGGGTTTCCAACCACAGGATAGAGAGAAGAGCCCTGTCTGCTACCACAAGAAACAGTGAATTTTATGATATTTTTTCCTGATGTAACATGAGTGGGACAAAAACCCTTCTAGACCCAAATGTCTTGTCCGGAAATAATCTTGGAATTTGGCTTCTTAAGTCAAATCCCATGTTAGGAAAAATAGGATGCGGCCTGATGACTGTGGGACACCAGGTAGAGAAGAACTTCTTCCTCCTTTGCCTGTTTTCTTAGCAAAAGAGGGGTGGGTAACAATCATCCTCACCTCCCACCCCCAGCCCCAGACTGTGAAGAACAAATAAGCCAACATCAGGGAATACTGTCAATAGATGTGTTAAATGCTGTCCCAAGTAGAAGCAGCTGTCCTCTGACTCATTATTACAGAGGATGCCTGGCATTTGCAGGTTTATCATACAGGTTGAGACTGGGAGCAAACTCAAGTGCCATGACTGGAAGGGCCATAAGGTAGAAGTTTGCCCAGGTGTGAGTTTGACTCATGCATGCTAAGAGGCTGATGTGTAAGGGGTGGTCATTCAGGGAGAGAACAGCTTAACATCAATTTATCTTTATCTCTGACATCAATTTATCTTTCTGATCTTCTATACCAGGCCAGCTGCATATTCCCAACAAAGAATGGTCTCTTGAGGACATGCCAGACTTCTCTTGGAGTCTACACATCTAGGTTCTCTTTCGGGAGGCAGAGTCAGAGGATCACGAGTTCAAGGCCAGTGTGAGCATATAGCAAGAACGCCTGTGAACCCTAGGATTCCCTATGGCCCCTTGAAGCTGGCATTCTTTGTGCTCCTTGTTCAGTCCTTGCTTACCTTGGGTTGCAGGAGCCCCTGAGCCCTACAGTAATCTCACAGAGGACAGCCTGTGAACATTGACACCTGGAGAGCTGCCCATCCAGGGTACATCCCATACATACTTGCTACTAGGGACCCTAGTCACCCACTGACAAAAATGGAGGTCATAATCCCCCCATAGGACAGTAGTGCAGAGGGAGGTCACAGCCGGCATGTGTCATGGCGTCACTGAGTCTACCCCTGGGCCTTTTAGTACCCAGGGAGATCATACTTCCTGCAGGAGCACTGAGGCACAGAGCAGGTCCTCCACTCAGGATGGCAGAGTCTCACTCCCGGGAACACAGCTCTCTGAGAAGAGGAGGCCTTCTGGCCCCCTGGAAACGGGGGAGAGGCAGGGACCTGAGCACTCACCACGTCCATCTCTCAGGATGATCTCACCCTCGCCCGTGATCCAGCGGTAGCAGGGGAACTCGATGTAATCCCCATGGGGTGTCTTCAGTGTGATATACTTCAGGTACCAGTCATCGTGGAGCCAGTACTTGCGCTTCTCAATTTTGACCAGATGGATGTCACCCAGTTCTTCATCCACAGTCACATCATAGGAATCAACCTGAACAGGAGACCAGGAGAATCAGTGGACAGGGGTCTCCTGAGCCTGGGTTCAGAAGGGGTTAGGAACATGCCACCCCAAATGTGTGCTGTTCTGGTACATTGAATATTTTGAGTTAAAGGAACTTAAAACACAGCAGGGACAAGATCACTCTGACCGTTCTTAAAGGTAGGAGATGAAATTCTCCTCATTCTCTCAGGAAAGACATCCTCCCCAGGATGGGAAGTTGAAGCCAAAGGAACTCTATACAAATAGACCTTATTAACTTAACCCTCACCTTCTTATTCACTTTCTGACTCAATTACCTAACCTTGACTCAGCCCCTTCCTTTTCACATTTCCTGACTCACCATTCTTCATACAGTTTGGTGACCAAGTGACTGACTCTACTCCTTTGGTGAGTTTTCATTTGCCATGATATATAATATTTGTATTAAATAAACTTGTATGCTTTTCTCCTGTTATTTTATATTACTTTAATTCTTGGGCCTGGTTGAAAATGGGAAGTGGTAAAGTTTCACTTTCATAATAGTTCATTTAGCCAAGATTCTTTTAAAAACATTTTTTACAGGGAATAATTGCATGTATTTATGGGGTACAGGATGGCACTTCAGTATGTGTGTACAAGGTAAAAATAACCAAGCTAAGGTAATTAGCACTTCTATCATTAAAAAATCCTCTTTTCTTTTGAAATATACAATAAGTTAATTTCGTCTATACTCACCTTACTGCACCACTGTAAAACACTAGAACTTGATTTTTAGTGCCTTTTATTCCCCTCATCCTTCCCAGCTTCTAGTGACCATTCTTCTTCTCCTCTCTACCTTTACAGCTTTTTAGCTACCACATGTAAGTGAGAAAATACAGCATTTGTCTTTCTGTGCTTGATATACTTCACTTAATGAAATGTCCTCCATGCTCATTCAGGTTGCCACAAATGTCAGAATTTCTTTGTTTTTATGGCAAAATAGTATTCCACTGTATGTACATATACCATATATTCTTTATTCATTCATCTGAGATGTTGCTAGACACCTCAGTGCATTCCATATCTGTAGTCAAGATTCTTAATGAGTCCCTTAAATGAACCCCTTAGTTCATTTAGCCAAAATACCCCTTTGGGGGGCTGTACCCCACCAAATGCCTGCCCTTGAGGGGCTTTGTACTGTGCTTTGGGGGAAGGAGGTCGACAAGTCCTGGGCCTGCCCTCAGTAGATAGAATCCAGTGACCCACCAACTGTCTTCTGTCTGCATATCACTCAGGCTGGGAGAGGGGAAAGTGCCCAGGCTCTTGCTGGTACTTGCTAGGCTTAGCTTGGTGAATGAGGGTCCTCTTCAGCCGGCCCTAGGGGCTGGATGAGGCAAGTTGGTCCTCACACAAGGTGGCCCTTTACAATACACAAAGGGCTTGCTGACAATGACTAAGGATCCCATAGTCACTTATGAGATAGGGAGCTATGATCTGTTTCACAGAGGAGGACACTGAGGCCCAGTAAGGCCCACTTGAGACATTAATTGGTAGAGCTGGAAGAATATTCTAGGCTGTCCTTATACAGCCACTTTATCTTTCTGTAGTTCTCAGTAGGGCTGATAAGTGAGTAAAAATATGGAGGCTTAGAGAAAGTGAGGTTGCATGGATCCAAGTCCTCCAGCTCCTGTAAGCCACAGCAACAGTGATGCTGGGAACACTCAGCTAGCAGTCCCATGCATCTGTGGCACTGGCCACAGATAAGCCCTCCTTGCCATGAAAAGGTGCCACCACAGGCTGGGGTCAATGCTGCCATCAAGCCCCTGGGGCAAAGCTGCTGGATGCCCTGGGCATGCCTAGCTCCTGTCTCCAGGACATGGGTGGGCACCATAGCAGCACACACAGCTTGTGACTGGCCTGTGTCTCTGCAGCAATCAATGGCAGGTGGGGAGGAAGGGTGAAGGCTCAGTCATTGCACAATGTTCCAATGACCAGCAGGTTTGAGAATCCTGGACTCGATGCTCTCCAATGCACTAAGCCTGATTTCCTTGATCTTTTCCCTTGGCGGCAGAACCTAGAGTTCTCACATGACAGTGAAGCTCCTGGAGGGGAAGGAGGAGTTCATACTGCATGTGATCCCATCTAGCCTTCTTTCCATCCCCATTCCCAAGCTGCCAGGAAAAGCCCTGGAAGACTAGAGAACTTTATGAGAGAAATAGGGAAGTTAGGTGTTTTCAGCAAAGCTCTTGACTCTGAATGCTGTGAGGAGTTTGCATGTGGTAGCTGTGGCAGAGGCCAGACACTGTGGTCAGACAGGGAAAACTTCCTCCTCATGACCTGCGGTCTGGGCCTTAGTTAAGAACAGTTTCTGAGGACAGAGGGGTCCTCAGAATGTGCTGGGATGACAAATCTGGGGTCTTTCCACATGTGCAGGAGCCTTTGTCTGACCAGAATGTCCCTCTTGCAGATAGGGGGCTAGTTTGGCCTGGCTGTTCAAGAAGGAGCCCTTCTGTCCTACAGCTCATTTGCAGGAGAGTAGGGATGATTGGCAAGGCCACACAGAGTACTGACCCTAGGATCTGCAGGACCTAAGGCAAGGACCCTGTCTGTTCTGCAGGGTGGTGACTTGTGGGGTGAAGCCAGCAGGCCTCAGGGTGCAGAGTTGGGGTGAGAATGACCTGGGATGGGAGGGGTGAAAAGGTGCTTCTCTTGAGGGGTGGATTTTAGGGGTGGAAGAGGAGAAGACCTCTGTACTGCGGCATTCAGTGGTCCAGGGCGGGCTCTGATGGGACAAGAAGCCCAATGTCCAGGGGAGTTGGGGCCATCTAGAAGAGCACAATAGCCACAGGATGGTTGAGGACTGGATGCCAGGCCCTGCACATGGAAGAGATCTCTAGAGGCCTCAGCCCTCTTGGGGCGAAGATAGAAATTCCTGATCCCACTGAGGAATGGCAGGAGGGCAGTGAGGGCATAGGGTCAGAGGGCCATATAAGCCCTGGTGTCTGGGGCTCTGAGTTCACATCCTAGCTTTGAAGGGACTGGTCATGTAGCCTGGGAAACTTGCTTCACACTTTGAGGCTGTTATTTCATCTTTTAAGGAGAGAGAATACCTAGCTTGCAGGACCACTGAGCAATCTAAATTGCATGATGCCTGTAGAGTCTCCTTTCTCCAAAAGTACAGGCCACTGGCTATGTGCACCAGAGCCACCTGGTCCTCACATTCTGACTCCAGGGGGTTGGGTCACAGACAGCAGTCCTGCACTGTGAGCAGCCATGAGTGGACAGGCCCTGCACTGTGGTCCATCTCTGTCTACATGTGTCCAGCACAGTGGCCAGGAGAACACATGGGAGGAAGAAGCTGAATCTGTGTACCTAAATCCTGGGCTCAAAACCTGAAGTGAAATTCGTGTGAGGATGGGGAGAGGCTGTGAAGATGCAGGGAGAGGGAAGCACTCCCAGTACTGGCAGACAGGCAGAACAGAGGGAAGTTAGCATGTGGTCAGGATCGCAGGGTAGCCATGGAGAGGCCTGGACCCAGCATCAGGAGAGTGGCTGCAGAGGAAGTGGCTTTCCTGTGGCTCCAAGGAGCAGCAAGGACTCAAAGGTGTCTCTGGGGGGGTTGATGCTGGGAAAGCTGGGGTGAGGGGAGAGAGGATGCACAGCCTAGAGTAACAGGGATCAGGAGGATCGGAGGGGGACAGGAGGAGCTGAGGGAGACACTCTCACGGAAGGAAAAAGCCCATAAGCTTGTGGTTAGCTATCTACCCTGTAGTGGTGACTCATAAGGAAAAGCCAGAGTAGCTTTTCTGAGGGAGGGGACAGCAAGGTGACCATACTACCAATGGTACAGTCACAGGAGAATGGGACCCTCCAGGCTCCCTGACCCAACCATGCCTGCAGGCACCTGGCCAAGAGTCCTAGAGTTGCAGTTTCATGTGGAATGAAATCACAGGACAGTCTTACAGGGACTCAATCTGCCAAATGGGGTCTTCCACAGGAGCAGTAGGTTAGAACTGCAGTTTGGCTTGTCTCTGGTCACCCCTAAGGCTAGCTTTCCTGGCATGGCTTCAGGCTTATGTGTGACCAGAAAAGGGTCTCATTTAGGACCCAACTCAGAAAGTTGTAGGGACAAAGTCTGGTGGCTGTGGCTCTACCATCCCAGGGGAGCAGCTACTGGAAGAGTCACAGAAGACAGAGAAAAGCCTCCCTCCTGGAATATTCCAGAGTGACCTGTGTCAAACAGCAAAATAAGGCTTAGGAAGGAATTGGGACCACTAGTCATGCTGACCCTTCATCCTCCTTTTTGAGGGTCAGGTATACTGAGCCGATGCTGTGTTCGTTTTCTGTGTAACATGCCACATCAAATTCTCATGTGACATACTGAATTCTGCAGGATGGCACTATAAAAAGTGTACCGCTCACATCAGGTGCTCAATGAATACTGCATTGTGAACACCCAAATGGATGATCATTCCATTTTACAAAAGGAACTGAGGCTCAGAGAGGGCAGGCAGCTACATTGCTAGTGAGCAGTTGTGGCCCCATGATCAGAGCCCATACCTGTGTGACAGCCTAGCATGAGTTCCTCTCACCATTCCTTGTGGTCATGTCTAAAAAGAAACCCTGCACTGGAAGCAAAAAACCCAACTTTGAGCCAGGGCCCCTTGGTGCAGTAGGAAGGTGAGACGTGGGAGGACATGGGAAAGCTTCCTAAAGCAGATGGCATTTGAGGCAGCTTTTTGGGAGCTGGTCAGACTCAGAGGTGAGGTGAGTGGGGTAAAGGGAGTGGGGAGGACATTTTAGATGTGGAGAACTGGGAGAGTTAAGATCCTCAAGGCAAATTCACACACAGGAGAAAGAAGACTGGGGCACAGAGCTCCTGGGGACAGAAGTAGCTGGTGTACTGGTCAAGATGCTATATAGAGATACAAGGTACATGTAGCTTACCAGCCTCAAGTCAGGATGGGTCAGATGGCTAATTTTGCTTGTTGCTTTCAACTCTGTATGGAATATATGGTTTTAAAGTTTCTGAATACAGTCACACATTGCTTAACAACAGGTTTATGTTCTGAGAAATGCATGGTGAGGCAATTTTGTCATTGTGCATACTTCATAACCTGTGTTTACATAAAACCAGATGGTGCACCCGACCACACCAGGCTACAGCCTATTGCTGCTAGGTTACAGACCCTTATAGCATGTTATTCTGCTGAATACTGTACGCAACTATAACACAATGATAAATACTTACGTGTATAAACATATTTAAACATAGAAAAGGTATAGTAAAAATACTAGGCAATAGGAAAATTGCAGGTCCATTATAAACTTACGGGACACCATTATCTATGGTTCCACTGTTGATTGAAACGTTATTAGGTGATGCATGACTGCATTTCGGCAGTGTTAACTCATCAGTATCCATTTGACCTTCCTGTCAGCATTTTAAGAATAGCGCATTCATTTGTCTCTGCTTGAAATCTCTGCTGCTGTTGGGTAGGATGAGGAATACGATCTCTGTGGCCCACCTGGGCTGCCCATCTGGAGGTGGGGGTGACTAATGAGAAGCTGGTGAGAGGAAGAGGCTGTGGAGTAAAGGTTAGATTGGGGCAGAGAGAGGGTGAGACCAAGGAGAAGAACCGAGGAGACTAAAGGGCTGAGAAAGAGCAATAGTTAGAAAGATGTGGGGGCAGAGCTGGAGATTGAGAGCAGAGAGTATGTAGCTGGAGGAGGTTGGATGTCAGAGAGGAAAGGAGACGTTGGAGCAGAAAAGAAGGGAGAGTTGAAGAGCAGAGGGGAGAAATGGAGCCACTGGGGGAACAGAGAGCAGAGGAAAAGGAAAAAGAGGAAACAGAAAAATAAAGGAAGAGATGGGATAGCAAGGGAGGATGGGGACACAGAGATTGAGGGTGATAAGAAAGTTGTTCCTAAGAAAGAATAAACCATCCTCTACTAACATGTCCTTCTTTTTAAGAAGGAAGTACTTTAGAATTTATTCTTCATTAATACAGTAGGTCCTTGTTATCCTAAGATATTGTTCCACTGAGGAAAAACCATGAGGATTCAGGGTGCATAGAACTCAGTACTGCACCGTGGATGCTTGGTTCATTTTTCCCACAACGCTGTCCAACTTTCACTAAAGACATTCCTCCTTTCAACTAATCTAAAACTTTTACTCTGTTACTTAAATTAAGCACATTGTGTATCCTTTCTGGCTTGGAAGAATTATCATAACTTTTACCTTGCTTTTTGGGCACCATTTCTTTTAGGGAGGCATATTTTCATAAAATTAAGGAGAGGGAAACACTCAGTGGATCACACTATTTACATACAACTGGTGATAATGTGGAACTGACTGAGAACTTTTCCACATCAACTGAGATGCATGTATGGGAATTTTTGTTTTAATTTCTTTTGATTTATAAAAATGTGTTATTTTTTGGCCATACTTGGTTGAAACCATGTGTAATAAATCCACCAATGAATCCAGATGCTACTGTAAGTTGAATGGTTAATAAACTGTGTAGTGCTAAAAATCAATCAATCAATAAATCTACAAATAAGGCAGGCTTACTGCATATGAAAAATATTTGCTGGATATATTTAAGACTTATTTATGCTTACTGAATATATTCAAGAGTCATGGAGTCAGCATCACCCTATTGTTCTCACCTTTCTTCAAAGTACTACCAGGGAGTGAAAGTGGCCAATTTCCAGAAATTTTTAGATCTGTTAAAGTCATCACATACAGTTACTTTAAACTTATGGAGTTAAAGAAACAAGCCAATTTGTCAACTTTGCTTCTAGTTGGGCTAGCTTCTGAGAGCCAGGCCATTCCATGTATGACCTGGGCTCTCCTTAGCAGAGAGCAGGGACCCAGTGAAGGTGCAATGCTCACAGGGGAATCCCACCCGTGAAAATCTCAATTCCTGTCTTGAATCACTATGCTGAACTCTGATGAGTTGCTAGCAACTCAACTTATTGATAAAAATTAGTCTTGTCCATTATTCAACTGAAATGTGCATTAGGGGAGGAGGGCTTTGTCCAACCATAATCTGGAAATGATTGACTTGTTGTGTAGAAATAGTCATTATTGTTCTTATTCTTCCATAATCTGGAAATGATTGACTTGTTGTGTAGAAATAGTCATTATTGTTGTCATTATTGTTGTTCCTGGTAATGACCTAACACTTTTCCATGTACAATGGAATAGCCTTATAGCAAGTGCTTCCTCTAAGGTTTCTCTTCTCTACCTTTATTTAAAAGGCACAGCTTGCCTTTATAGATATTCTGGCTGAGAAATGAGGAAGTAACTATGGGCTGTGCAAGACAGAGTGGAGTAATTTTGCATCAACAGGAACTTTCTCAAAAGCTGATTTTTTTCAAAGGGCCTTTTGCACTTCCCCTACAGTGCAATAGCCCCTTGACCTGCTGCTCTCTCAACCCAATGGAAATGTACTTGCAAATCTCTTGTAAAATTTGCCTCTGGGATTCTTGCTGAGGTATTTAATCACAATGTCATTTGAATGACTTCTCAGGCTAGAAAACAGAATAGAGAAAGGGAAATAATAAGCAGAATGGCACTTTCATCTTTCACCCAGTGACCCCATGATGGCTACACCTCTGTGTCCCCTCCTAGGAAGAATCATGCCCTGGGTTCCCTGTGCTAAACAGCCTGAACACACTGATGGCCTGTGCTTCCAGAATCTTGTGGTATATGAAGTAGAATGGGTCCCACCCAGCCCATTTATAAAGGGGAAGTAGTTTGTCCTTTGTCCTCCTCCCCTAGGTATTGGGGGAATCCATGAAACAATGGAAATAAAAGTGCAGACAGAGTCCACATCCCAAATGCATGACACATTCACTCCACTGTGGAACTCAGGACCAGTCCCCTGAGTGGGGAAGCCAAGCAATAGAAGTCGTTTTTATGCTCAACATCCAACTTTTCTTTGTCCTGTGTGGGGGGGATGGGTGGGTGGGGTGCTGGGGTTTGCACTTCACAGGCAGGCACTATACCTCTTGAGTCATGCTGTCAGTCCCACCTAACTCTTTTTTTTTCATTTTTCTTTTATTATTCATATGTGCATACAAGGCTTGGTTCATTTCTCCCCCCTGCCCCCACCCACTCCCTTACCATCCACTCCGCCCCCTCCCTCTCCCCCCCAATACCCAGCAGAAACTATTTTGCCCTTATTTCTAATTTTGTTGTAGAAAGAGTATAAGCAATAATAGGAAGGAACAGGGTTTTTGCTGGGACACCTAACTCTTTTTGAAAGGAGCCGGGCAGGATTAAATAATTTGCTAAATTGGCGGAATACCAGATTAGGTTACCTTGAGCTTCTGAGGCTGCAGGGTAGAAATAAAACCCACTAGAGTTTGGAATCCAGAAAAAGAGTTGACTTTATTTCCTTACTTTAGGGCTCTGCAGACCTTACAATTAATTCATGAACTTTATCCAGGAAGCATTCAATTGAAGCATATGAAATTCCCAATTGTGTTTATCACAGTTAATTCTGAACAATTTCATATGGGTAACCTAATAATAAATTAATGGTGGGAAGGCAGCGTGATAAAGTCTACATCTTTTTGGTCTATTTCAGGAGCTGGGAGTGGTGGCAGGGAACAGATCCTCCCTTAGCACTAGCAGTATGTCTGGGTCTATTATCGTAATCATTTATTGAGCACTTCCTATGCACCAGGTACTAGGTGAGGCTCTGAAAGCCACGATCTGTCCAGGCTCAGAGAAAGCCAAGGGACTGAACATCATTCCCTCTCACAGTGCCTGGCACCAGACTCGAGGTGCAGTAAGCGTTTGCTGCATTGCATTTGTTCCCCGAGTTCCCAGCCTCCAGGTCTCTACTGAGAGGATGAAGGGAAGCCCATTTCCCTCTTCTTCCTCTAAAATTCTGGTTCCTAGGATGGAAGTGCTCCCTGGTGCACATTCAGCCTGGAGAGTTTCCTGTCTGCATGGGTTCGCCTGTTCCTTCTTTTCAAATACCTTTGGGGCCTGTCCCGATTATGTAAGCGGCCCAGGTATGGAGACATCTGCTAATGCCACTCCCAGCCACGGAGTGGGACTGGGTCCGCCATGACTCATGGACCAAAGAAGCTAAACTGTTGTACAGCTAAGTTAACTGAGAGCTGATAAGAAGAGTGGAACTCGGGGCTCTGGACCCGCGGGCTCGCACTCTCTCCGCCACTGCAGTTGGCTGCCAGGTGCGGAGGTGTGGTGTGCACCTCACAGTGGAGCAGGACTCGGAGCAGGGTTCTATGCGCGCCACCTCTGCGCCACCCTCCGGCTCCCCGCGCAAGGAGCCCTGCGAAGCAGGGACACGAGATATGGCCCATGGCTCTCGCCCGGAGGAGCCTGTTCCTGCCTCATGCGTGAAATGGAGAGGAAAACTTGAGCCTTCCCCTCCTGCGGAAGAAGGGCGGCACCCTGGTAGTCCACTGTCCATCCCCTACCAAGTCCCCGCCGGCAGGAAGCCCAGCGCGCGCGCGCCCCTACCCTAGTTCCACTCGCCCCGACGGCGACTCAGGTGCTCCCAGCCCGGACTCGACCGCTGCGTCTGGGTCCTGGACGCATCCCCAACTGGTCCCCGCCGCTCCGACGGTCCCCAGGCGATCCCCCGCGCGGATTCCTTTCACCCCGTGGGAGTTCTGGACCCTCCCTGCTCTGCCCTGGCCTCTCCGACCGCCCTCAGCTACCCCCGTGCCGGTAGTCCCGGGCCCACCGGTCCCCGCAGTGAGTCCTCACCGCGCCGCGCTCGAAGTCGTTGTAGAAAGCCTTGTCCAACAGGTGCTTCTCGCTGCAGCCCGCCGTGCCCACGAGGCTCAGGTAGATGTAGTCGTCCGTGCCGGCGAACCACTGGCTGCCCGTGGCCACAGTGACCGTGTAGGAGGGCATGGCGGCAAGCAGCGAGCGCCGGGGAACTTAGGGTAGTAGCGCGGGAAGCCTCGAGCCGCACTCAGAGCCGCACTCAGAGCGCATCCGCACCTGCGGGCCACAGCCGCTCCGGCCCCCGCCCCTGAGCCAGCCCCGCCCCCTGGTTCGGGCCCCGCCCCTGTCCCAGTGCCGCCCCGGGCCCCCGCCCACTGGCTCCGGCCCTCGCCTCCTGACCCGGCTTTACCTCCAACCCCAGAATCGGACCCTCCTGCGGGGTTCCTCCCCTCTGACCTGGCAGGGGTCACTCGTTCCCGTGTCCCATCTCTTCTGCATGGTAGGTGTCCTAGCAGCCACGGGACCCCGGCAACCTTAACTCATCTGTGCTACCTTTCTTCCCGATTGCCTCAACTTCCCTCAAGGCCAGGCTCCTGTACTCTGAGGACCCTAGAAATCTAGCTATAGTTCCTGCCTTCATCGAGGTCCAAGGGCTAGCGGCAGGCTGCACGACTAGGCTGAACGACCAGGACTGTTACGACCCGGATTTGGGGCGGCTTCCTGGAGGGGGCCGCTCCTGAGCTGATGTCCAGCATGGAATCTGGAACCCAGGCTTGTGCCTTGGTTTCTTCACAGGCTGGGCGAGCTTCTCTCTGGGGTAGGTACAGCAGTTGCAGAGGTGAAACAATCACCTTCAGGGAAATGGACAGTGGATACTGGGAGGCAGGACAGCTGGAGAGAGGGGCAGCCAAGACTGCAAACCCCAATGTGAATCTGTGGGGCGTCTGGGGATCCTGAGGTAGCAGTTGTGGGAAAGGAGTCTTGTTAGGAGATGGAGCAGGGAGTCCTGGGGAGAAGAGTGGGTTTCGTAGCCAGAACATACCAGGAATTAGAAGTCTGTCTTTGGGGAATGAGCTGCTCTGCCTGGTAATGGGTCTGCTTTCTAAATTGTGGTGTGGAGAAGCCTACAGGGATGTCGTGGAAGGTTTGGGGCGCTAAAGGGAAGCTTCTCCTGGCTGTGGCATGACATCAAGTCTCTGCCACTCCATCCCACCCTTACTCCCCACTGTGGTACACACTCAGTAATATTTAATGAGCTGCACTTGGCTTAAATTTTAAAAATGGATGCACTCTGCGAGAGGTGGTGGGCAGGCTGGGTCACAGGCTTCTACACTCGGTTTGAGGAAAGGGTTAAGAGGCAAACAAAAGGTAGCTTCCCACTCCTACACACAAATGAGATGAAGACAGCTTCATAGCGGGGGGGATGCTTGGTACCCAGCTCTGTTAGACAAAATGTCTTCTCCAGAAACTCTGGAGGCTGGATGAAGGATAGCAATGGAGTTGCACCTCAAATCCAGGAATAAAATTCCTATTTTCTTAAAAAGTAATTCAGTAATTTTTCTGACAAAAATAATGAACTATCATTTTAGAAAATGTAGAATTTTATATATATATATATATATATATAAAAGATTGATACAGAAACAAAATTTATAAAAACACACAGAAAAGGTAATGAATAAAAATTTGTTACATGTTTTACAGACATTTTTAACACCATTAAGAATGCAATGCATTTGCAATTTCATGTCATATTTCCATTTCCTTACCGTTATAGTATGTATTTTCCTGTCATTTCATTTAAAAATATTATAACTGTGCAATGTTCAGTTACATGGATATGCCATCATTGCCTCAATTAGTCTTCCTTTATTGGACATTTCGGGTGCTTTCATGCTTATAAATAATGCTAGAGTACATATTTTGTACTCTAGGAAAAAAAGCTTTTTATTGTGCTGGGTGGGGATACATTGTGTCATTTACAAAAGTTTTTACAATATATCAAATATATCATACTTGAATTCATCCCCTCCACCATTCTCTTTTACCCACCCCTCCCCCTTATTCCAGGAACAGTTTCAACAGGTATCATTTTTCCATTTACATACATGTGTATGCAGTATTTGCATCATAATCATCCTCCCACACCCTTTTCCTGCCTCCTCTCCCTTCCTTTAGGCACCCTGCCCCCAGGACTTGTCCTGCCCTCTGGTTCTTGTTGCTTGTTCAAGATAGCTACACAGTGAGTTTCCCTGTGGCACTTCCATATATATATGTACTATAGCCCTAATTGGTTCATCTCTATTTTTCTTTCTATCTTAGTCCCTTTCTTATGGTAGTTTCAACGGGTTTAAAAGTTCTATATTCATTCTTGTATAGAGAGTACACGAACCCTTTGTGGTCTGCAGGGAAATGGATGGAACTGGAGAACATCATCTCTTAAGTGAAGCTAGCTAGGTTAGAAGTCCAACAGTCACATGTTTTCCCTCATATGTGGAATACAGACCTAATACAAATACAGCAATATTATGAAAAACAGGTCACACCAAAGGGAGGTCACATATGAGATGGGGAGGGTAAAAGAAGAAAGTTAAGAAAAAAAGTTTTCTTAAGATAGGAACCTAGAAACAGGCTACTATGTATATACAAACATTTTGAGACCTCTATTACATATTACTCAACTACTTCCCAAGGAACACAGAATGTTTGTTTCATAGACCTTCCCATCATATGATAGCCTCCCAAATATCTTTAAGTCTTGTCTTCACTGCCTCTGACCTAGTTTAGGCTCTCAGCATCTCCTACATGGATTATAAAAATATCTTCCTGCCTGATTCCTCTACTTCTAGGTAGATTGCATTATCTCACTGCCTTATATAAAGCATCACACCATTGCTGTGATGGTTAACCTTGATTGCCAACTCCACTGGGTGATGCCCAAGAGTTAGTAAATCACACTTTGGGTGTGTGTCTGTGAGGGTGTTTCCAGATACAATTGACACATTGGACAGTAACTGAGGGGGAATAGCCTGACTAAGGACAGCACCATCCAGTAGGCTGAGGCCCCAGATGGAGTAAAAGCTGAAAGGGGAGAAAGGCAGTTAGCACTTACAAACTCCATGTTTCCTCATGAGTGAATCTATTGCTACTGCAATGGTCCATGAACAACAGACTCCAGCTTCTTCAGCTTTTCAACATGGACCCACACCAGGCACTCTCCAGGGAGTGTCCAGGCCTTCAATCTTGGACTGGGCTGCATCATTGGTTCCTCTTGAGCTGAGGCTTCTAGCTTCTTGGACTGAGCAGCTACAGGGTTCTCTGGCTCTCCAGTGTGCATTTGGTTGGCCACTGTTGAACTGCCCAACCTCCGGTGGTGTGAGCCAGTATAATAAATCCCTCTTTATAATTGTACATATATTTTATTGGTTCTGTTCCTCTAGAGAATCCCGACTAATACAATTGCTTTCTTTCTTTTTTACAGATTTACTGAGATGTAATTAATAAACCATAGAATGCACACATTTAAAGAGTACAGCTCAATGTTTTTTAAGGAATATTTACAGAATTGTGAGATCATCATTCTATTAGCAATCACTTCCTATTTCCACTCTCATCCCTCCAACCAAGGCAAAAACAAATGGACTTTCTGTCTTCATAGATTTCTTTATCCTGGACACTTCATTAAGTGGAGTTATATAATACATGACCTTTTGTGACTGGCATCTTTCACTTAGCCTAATGTTCTCAAGGTTCATCCATGTTATAGCATGTATCAATACTTCACTCTTTTTTTATTGCAGAATTTGAAGTGTTTATCTACTCTCCAGATGATGGAAATTTGATTGTTTCCATTTTAGGGGTCTTATTAATAATGATGTTATAACACTCATGTACAAGTTTTGTGTATATGTTTTCATTTTCCATGGGGAGATTAACTAGGAGTAGAATTGCTGGATCAAATGGTAACTGTCTGGTTGGCATTTTGAGGAAGTGGCAGACTATTTTCCAAACTGGCTGTATTTCCATCAGCAACATATGAGGGCTCCCATTTCTCCATATTTTTGCCAACACCTCATGTTGTCTGTGAAGTACTTTCTCACTGTGGTTTTGATTTGCACTTTTCTGCTATCTAATCGTGTTGGACATCTTTCCACAGACTTCTGGCCATATGTATACTTTCTTTGGAGAGATGTGTATTCAGATGTTTAACACATTAAAAAAACTATCTACTTATCTTTTTATCCCTGGCTTGTAAGAAGTATTCTTTATTTATCCAGGATAAAAATGTCCTGCCTGGGGGGAGGGCTGGACCAGTCAGAGAGGGGTGGTGTTGAGGAAAGGGTTTAGGAGGATGAATTTAGTACAATAAAATGTGTGCACATGTAAATAAATGCAGAAATGATACTTATTGAAACTACTCCAGGAATCTGGGGAGGGAGGATGAAAGAAAATGGTTGAGGAGGTGAATTCATGTTTGATGTATTTGATATATTGGAATAACCTGTGTAAATGCCACAAGTACCCCCACCCATCACAACAATAAAGGAAAAAAATCTCTTAGTCGCTAAACAATTTAAAGACATTTTATTACTTCTGTGAGCTGTCATTACACTTTCTAATGATGATACTTGAAGTATAAAAAACTTTTAATTTTGGTTAAGTCCAATTTCTATATATTTTCTTTTTTTGCTTGTGATTTTGGTGATATAGCTAAAAAACATGGCCTACACTAAGATCACAAAGATTTACACATATGTTCTCTTCTAGAATTTTTATAGTTTCAGCTCTCCATTTACATCTATAATGTGTCTTGAGTTAATTTTTATTCATGGTGTGATATAGGAATCCAAGCTCACTGTCTTTCATGTGGATATCCATTCATCTGAGTGTCATCTGATAAAACAACCATTTTTTCCCCATTAAGTTCTTGGCATCATATTAGAAATTAATTTAGCATAAATACAAGGGTTTATTTTAGGTATTCGATTCTGTTCATGGACCCATGTGCTTGCTATGCACTGCACACTGACTTAACTGCTGTAGCTTTATAGAAAGTTTTGAAACCAGGAAGTGTTAATCTGCCAGTTGTTTTTATTTTTCAAGATTGTTTTGGCTATTCTGGGTCCTTTGCATTTCCATGTAAATTATAGGATCAGCTTGTCAATTTCAGCAGAAAAGCAAGCTGGGAATTTGACAGGGATTGCATGGAAGCTGTAATGTGTGTGGGGAGTGTTGTCTGATCCACAAGGGTGGGGTCTGTTTCATTTGTTTCCATCTTTTCTAATTTCTTCAACAATGTTTCGTAGTTTTATGTGTTCCTTTTGTTAAATTATTCCTAAGTAATTGCTATTTTGATGCTTTTGTAAGTGGAATTGTTTTCTTCATTCATTTTCTGATTGTTCATTGTGTGCATGTGTGTGATTAGGTCATGTGTGTACACAGATAGTTTTACTTTTTGCCTAGGATGGCTTCAGTGATCCTCCTAGTCTCTGTCTTCTAAGTAGCTGGGATTACAGTTACAAGCCACCAGGCCAACTTTAAAATTGTTTTTTAAATTAGTTAAGAGAAGAAAGGAGGTAAATACGCA